>NC_141463.1:53185000-55685000 GCF_015680905.1 Coptis chinensis
TGAGAAGAGGTTTAAGCTCAGGGGTGGGAGGAGTGGGTAGGAGGGACTTAGGAGGTTCTCCTCCTCAACAATGCAAATTTGTTCAGGAATGAGTTCTTTAAACTAAGGAGCTAGATCTACTGAAGGGTCATGGATAGGAGTAAACTCTAAAAGGGCTTGTACTTCATTAATGTAGGAATCATCGATAGAATCAGTACTGCCAAAGGAAAGGAATTGCATCTAGTTTTTTGGGAACGTTTTGTTGAAATAATCTTGAGCAAGGCTCTCAATCATGCTAACTTCTCCATCTATAGTCAAGTTTGGTGTCTATTGCATCATCTTAAACAACATTTACCTCAACAGCAAGGTTTCAAAATGAAATGGACATCGAACCATCACGATAATTAATGAGGGCGTTGGCAGTTACCAAGAAGAGGCACCCTAAGATGATATGAACAGACTTTTGTGTCGAGAATGACGAAGTCGACTAGATAGTAGAAGTCTTGAACTTTAACAAGAATGTTTTTAGCTACGCCCTTAGGATACTTAATCGAATGATCTGCTAACTGCAAAGTCATTTTTGTTGGTTTCAGTCTATGTAGACCTAGTTTATAAGGTAAAACGGGAGTAAGTTAACACTCGCCCCCAGGTCTAAAAGAGCAGTTATGGTGAAAGTATCGCCTAAGGTGCATTGTACACTAGGAGGACCATGGTCCTTATACTTAACGATTTCGTTGTGTTTAGATAAAGAGGGAAACTATTCAATTAAAAAGGTAGGTTTATAGTTAGATTTTTGAATTTTCCCTAATCTCATCAAAATTATCGTCTTTCTTTATCATGGCTAGTTTCTGGGGAAATGGGGATTTTTCCCTATACTTAGCATAAGGGTTAAAAAGAGTATAGCCCTTTTCTTTAACTTTGCTGATTTTCCCCTAGATTGAGGTTTAATTGGTACTTCTATAGTTGTAGGATTGCCAGCTTCAACTATGGTATCTAGTAAGGTTCCATTATCTTTTTCAGTTTGTGGGGAATCTTCTGGCATAATTGCTTTGTTGTCAACCACTCTTCCTGAATGAGGACTAGTTATGACCTTTAATTTGTCCTAGATTAGATTGTCATTACTAGGATTACCGGTTATTTCGAAGGTTGTGTTTGCTGATTTTGGATTAGGTACGGCTGACCTGGGAACACTCCTTTTTATTGGGTCTTTTCTTGGGCTAACTGTTGGATGGATTGTTGAATGGATAATAATATCTGTTGTTGAGCTTGCATGTAAGCATCAAATATATCAGTTTGGGAAGGTTGAGCGACCACGGGTTGTGTAACAGGAACTATCTCACGTTGATTATTAACTGGTGGATTATAATAGTTGTTATTTACATGGACAATACTTCTATTATTATTATAATTACCTACCCTTGTCCTTGCCTTGGTTGAAATTGGTTATAGTTGTTGGTGGACCTAACATTTTGATTAGCAAAACCAAGAGGTGCAGCTTGATGGTGATTATTTCGCCAACTAAAAATTGGGATTTTGTCTCCAAGCAGGTGTGTTAGGGATATTAAAAGAACATACATCTTCTGGCTGTGATGGTGGTTGTTCATAGGCAATGTGACAATAAAAATCAGAATGCTCAAGACTAAAACAGAAATTACAACAAGGAGAGTTGATGTTCATGACTGGAGTGGGTTTCACATCTTGTTTATGCACAAAGAGGGCATCAACCTTTTGAGTGAGGGATTCAATTAAAGTTCTAAGTTTAGGATCTGGTTATTTACCTCAAACATACTGGCTGCCTTAGCCGTAGACGAAGAAGGGGTGGAGCGGGAGTAATCGTTACCTCCCTAGTTGTTGCTTTTCTTGGATTGATTATCTAGGAAGTTATAAGCATCTGTGGCTCTTTTACTTTGGAAATTACCTCCGTTCATGATGTATAAAGTCTCCTTATGGTATTGAGATAGACCTTTGAAAAAGGCATGAACAAGTGGGTCTTTTCCAAGGTTATGATGGGGACACTATACTAGAAGATCGGTGAAGCGATTCCAAGCCTCATAAAAAGATTCTTGAGGCTTTTGGCGAAAGAAGTGAATATTTTGAAGCATTTCGTCAGTCTTCTGTGGTGGGTAGAATTGTTCCATAAATAATTCAAGTAGTTTTTCCCATGTGTCGACAGAGTTCAACTTTTGTGTTGTTAGCCAAGTAGCCGCTTTTGTCAGCTATGGTGAAAGGAAACACCCTTAGCTTTATTTCTTTAGGTCTTATGTTAGGATGATGAAATGTAGTAAGAACTTGTTGTATCCTACGTAAGTGTTGATAAGGTTTCTTATAGTCTAAACCATGGAAAACTGGTAGAAGATTAAATATATTAGATGGGATTCTAAAATCTCCCGTTGTATCTGCAAGAATGATGCAGGACTTAGGTCCATCGTTCAGAGCCTTATAAAAGTCAGAGAGGGGTCTCTCTGCTATTTCTTCACCCATTGCTACAAATGTAGTGGTGGTGGGTGTGTTGTTGTGTATATTTCTAGATAGGGGATAGTTTTTGCGTCTATGAGAAACTAATAAGGTAGGTTTATGCGTACCAGATCTTAATCTCATACAAAATTTAAATCCAATATGCAATTCCTAATGAGCATGCAAAAATAGCCTGATTATTGCTAGAAATATAATCCTTTTACAATAGATGCAAAGATGTAAATAGGTGTTACCCAGAGCATCCTCGCTATGCGTATAAATAGCGCCTTCAATAGCCTTGAAGCATGTCTATAGTTACTTGATCAATTAGACGAGTACTGGTCCAGGTTCATGAGGTGGATTGTGAAGTCCTGTAATAAGTTTAACCTGATTAGTGTTAGAGATTGAGAATAAGGTTCGTGCTTATTACTATGGGCTTCGTGTTGGGCCTGGATGTCAGGCCTGTGAAACGGGTTTGGTAGTGGGTGGGCTTACTAATTTAACTACTAATCATTTTAAACCAATGGCCAGGCCACTTAAGAATTGAGGCAGGTTGTCCATGCGTGCACCTTCCTTAATTAGATAACCCCAATTCTTTAAATTTTCTAGACACTGTATAGTATGAAAAATTAATTATGAAATACCATAGTTGGTGGGCATATGAGTATTGTATTGCACTCGTGAGGTAATATTGCAGTTACTATAAAAAAATTATTTTATTCTATTGAAACTAAGGCACAGGCGCGCTTCGGAATATGGTACCTATGGCTCGGGTCGAGCCTAGGTGCTAGAGCGCGGGGCACATTGTGTAAGGGCAAATCTAGGGCACGGGTGTGCTCTAAAAAAGATACAGTCGACTGAATTTTTTCCAGTCAGGTCACTGTGATGCAAGGAGTTGGATTCTTAACTCGTATGCACTCAGACAGTAACATAAATATTTTGAAAAAATAGGAACAGTGAAAATAGTAAAGGTTTTGGAAAACAGAGAACATTTTTTTTTTCAATCTAAACAAGCGATACGTAAACAAACAAGATGGGCAACGGCGCCATTTGATAAGAATGTTAAATTAGATGTGTAAACAATACTAAAATCATACTATCAATCAATTATAATACTCTCTAAACATGTTGATATAGGAGAGTAATCGTGTTCGATCCACTCTTGTTTGCACGTAATTGAATATGAATCTAGACTAAAGTAAACTATTCACTAATGAGAGTAATGTTATGCTATGAAAACAGTAAACTAAAGATGTTAAACAGTGATTTAATGATGAGAGAAAGATATAGAGAGGGGTAATTCCACCACGCAATTCGATTGACTATTAGTTTAGTTGTCAAATTTCTTGTTTGATCCCTAGTGAACACCAAGTTATCTCTAATCAAGGCTTCACTAGCATGAGAGATTAGCTCCCCTACAAATCTCTTTGATGGTGGCTCTAAACTCTAGTTCATCGTTATGAGTTCTATCTCTAGAATCTCACAACGATGAACTTGATTGTAAAACAATAACTATTATAACTAGCAATCATCCTCACGTGACTTCATAAACCCCCTCTATTGGAGGTTTAGTATTGTGTCATCGGATTAATTAAACTATAACAATGAATGGAAGACATAAAAGTAAAAGAAGAGAATTGAATTTAACTAAAGCTTTTATTGAAGAAGGTCTAATGGAGGCTAACTACAGAATTCATTACTAAACCTAAACTAAACTATTCTATATTTTGTATTGAGAGGCTAGCCCTAATCAAAACTAAACTAATGAGGGAGAGAGAATGATTCTTAAGTTTTGCCTTAATCCTATTTATATAGGAGAGGATTATGGTTACATTTTTGTGCATAGGCCTAGAAGGGGGATTTTGGGCCTCTAATGTGAGCCCAAAGTCTATTAGGTTAAATCTAAAAGGGTTATTCTGCTAGAAAATACTTCAGTACCTTTTCATCCACTTTAATAGCTCTGATTTGTGCAAGGCTAGGTCCGTTGGAAATCATATTTTGAGCCGGTCCTTTTGACATAAAGTAGACCCAATTCTGAGGCCCGAGTCTAAAGATACGCTCTTTTAAAGTTCTGATGGTTTTTTGTCATTTTTCTTCCCAAATTGGCTTTCACTGGGCTTGAAAAGGCTTTTTCTTCTTGATTATTGGGCTTTAATTATAAAACTTACTCAGCAATCATCTTGACTCATTTTCCATGAAAAAATAGTGTCTTTAGTCACCTAATTAGCTTCAAGTCTTGAAATACACAAAAATAAGTAAACAATACTAACTCTAATTTGTTGTAAACATAATTAGCCTAAATGTAATACTATTAAGTGGTTAAAACTATAGTTTTGGGTGCTTATCACATTATAAGAGGATAAAAACGCATATTTGTGGACTGATCAACTACCCCCAAACAACATTTTACTTGCCCCCAAGCAAAGATGAGAAATAAGAACAAAATAAGTCAAATATGTATTTATTATACTAATCTCATTTTACAGAGTGCGACTGTATTGACCGTATGCAACAAGACCTTAAACCATTAGAAATATCCTAGTAGACGAGCTTAAGCATCGTGAGAGTTTTCCAGAGAAGGTACTCACAAATTTCCTCTATCTAGCACAAAGAGTCTTGTATCCTTATTTATTCTCAGAAGTCCATACATCTCATTAGCGGGTGAATAAGGACAAGCTCCTTTTAACTTAGGATAACATATGTGTAGTAATTAAATCATCTAAAGAAAAATGCGCAAACATGAACGATGAAATGCAAAAGAAGAGTCTTTTTCGAAACTTTTGGAGAGCATCTTTATAGGGATGTGTTAAAACACGAACTCTCTGATAGATTCACTCAAGTTTCATTATCTCAAATGCAAAGGGGACTAACATTCCTCACATACACGAATGATGTCCAAAGAAAACCGGGGTCGATTGATCACAATTACCACTTACTACACACCATCCTATTTCTAGTTGAGCTAGAGGTCTTTTATTAGGAGTTACGGGGATAAAGTGGTGGTTTAGAATTAAAAAGGAAGGTAAAACAAACTCTGATAAGTTGAGAGATCGGGTCTTCAGAATATTTGTAACTAGAGAAGAACCTCGTTTTGTTCTTTGCTTCCAAATTTGTGATTCATTCTTTAGCCCTCTGGCTTTGTGACTCCATATGATGTTGATTTTTGGGAGTTCTAACTTTGCTTTTGTTTCTTTTTAAATCAACTCCATTTGATTTTGAACTTTTGGGAGTTTCGATTTTAGATATGAATCTTTCATTTCATTTCATTTCTTTTCTTTTTGAATCAATTAACTGTTTTGTTTTTGTACAAGGTCCTCTCTTCTCTTTTTACTATTCATTCAATTCTCAACTCGTCAGCTCGGGTAAGCTTTTTATTGTGTGTAACAATAGGTTAAGGATTTGATGGCGAAGAATAAAAAAGTTTATTGAATTTTTGAAGGCTCAAAAGGGGGAAACTAGAGAAAAAATTATTTTTTTGAGGTTTTTAACGTTTAGTTGGCTATATCGATAAAAAAATGGTCTAAATTCTCTCTTAGGATATGGCGTGGTGATCAAGCAAGTGGGCGTGTGATCTTTCTATCCGGACATCCTTAGTGTCATCACTCAATAAACATACAGATGAGGCTTTTGGCTAGATTCTTATAGGATATTGAACTTAACTGTTCTAACATTGGTCTCGAAAACTCACTGCTATATACAATCAATGATGCTTATGCATGTCATCCATGAAAAGATGAAGAAACTATTGTACGTATATTAGTCTAAGTTTGAAAAACGAATCCTTACTCTATTGCTATAATGAGATTTCTAGACCATGTATTCATCATAGAAAAAGGAAACAAGATTTTTGTGTACTAAACAGAAAAAGTATTTTTTTTGTTTGTCTTTTCGAAAATATTTTAAAAAAGAAAGAATATACTAATATACCTAATATAAGAAATGGTTAGTTGTTGCAGAATGTTACTATACCACCCCGAAACAGAAATATGTTTTGTCCTCAAAGTATGAAGAGATAAGGAAATATATTACCATAGGAACATAAGCAAAAACGGCAGTGCACCAGTACTCTATTCTTCATTGAAAATTTATCACCCCCAAAAAAGTTTGGAGCATAGGTTGCTGGATATAGAACAAGAAATACATGGTTTAATTTGTCTAAATAGCAAGTTACGTAATTATTCTACTATGAAATTTTTGGGTTTTTGTATTTTTTTTTAAAACATATATAATGTAGAAATTCATAAATTTGGCATAATGTACATGTATTACCTTCTACTCATATACCAAATTCCATATAAGAAAATTCTAAACATGCATTCATACTACTAACATAATACTAGTATAATATTAACAGGTTAAGAAATAAAAAATGTGAAATATAAAGTATATAAACAACTATCTATACAAACACATATGAAATGTGTGTGTGTGTGTGTGTGTGTGTGTGTGTGTGTGTGTGTGTGTGTGTGTGTTTTTTTTTTTTTTTTTTTTTTAATCTAAAAGGTTGTTTTTCTCAATCTAAATATATCTCTAACCATATAGAGGGTTTCTATAAGAGAATAAAATCGTACATTTATCCAGTAATATTTTGGTTACTATAGGACGTAAGATTTCATTTTTTATATCCTCATGTTTTTGAAAAACTATTTAGAGATGTTATAAAGATAACTCGTAGAAAAGCTGTGATTTCTAAAGCTAAGTTTGAAAATAAACCATAACAAGTGATCTTAGGCAACTTTCGTGTCGGCTTTTTATTGAACCCAATCCAGTCAGACTGTGGCTTCAGTTATATATGTTCAGGGATTTACTGTGCAAGATGTAAGCTGTCTCGTACAAATATCTTGGTGATATGGGTGACCCTTAGTAACATATAACTAATCCTCAAACCGCCCTTAAAAGAATGGAGATTGCGTACTTCTAAGGATTGGTCTAGGTGGAATCCATTGCCCGTGTTTTTGTTTTGTAGAAAATCACATAACTATTGTTGTATAGAGAATCTTCTATTACGAGAATGGGGAAAAACAAACATTTTTGAAAAAGAAGTGTAAAAATAAAGAAATGAAAAATTGTATACTTGTTCTATAGAGTAACACTACTCAAAATATGAGTAAAAGTGCAAGATAGACTAGAATGCACGAGACATATGTAGACTAAGATTCCAGCGCTTATAACCACTCGCTCCAAGAGGAGGGCCTGGTTACCTTAAGGATGCACTCCCATGGAATGCATCGAGAAAACATAATATGAACATTTTATATTAAGATATTCAAGACTATATGTGGGGTCAGATTCTCCAAGACCACTACTAAAAGAAGGGCATTTTGTGTCACTTTTTTTTTTGTCTCGTGTCATTTACTAGAAAAAAGTGACACACAGAGTTTTGATGTGTCACTTTTTTATGGAACGAGGGCTGATGTGTTGCTTTTAGGAAAAGTGACACAAGTAATTTTATTTTTTGTGTCCTATTATTTGAACATGACACTAGTAGTTTGACTTGTTGTGTCACTTTTAGGTGTAAAAATATCGAAAACAAAATTAACAAATTATCGAAATAAATAAGCGGCACAAGTACGAGTAACGCGGCTATATTTTTTAGGTTCCCTCGCAAAACAACTAACTTACTAAACCTAAAATGAAAAGAAATAGAAAGGGAATAAACTGAAGTCGTTTAAATCAAAATTAGGACTCATCACTTAGGGTTAAAAAACGAAAAAAAACCGAACAAAAAAAACAGAAAAGAAAAACAGTCTTGCAAAAACACTGAAGAGACCTCACCATTCCTAATTCTCACCGGTGTTCTATAGCACCACGCACTCTCTCTTACCCAGGGTCTCTCGTCCATCCCTCCTTCTCCGGTTCCCTTTCCAGCTGTCTCTCTCTCGAGCAAGAAAATAAAGGTAATATTTTTTTTTTCATTTTTTTTTGTGTTCTGTGTATGTGATGTAGAGTGGACCTTATTTTTATAAGTACATCCCCCCCAAGCTATGGTGCTAGTGCTGACCATGAGCATGACCTCTTATATATCCCTCTGCTGTTTTTATCTCTTGAATGTTTTCTTTAGAGTCTTTTCTTTATTGTATTTCTTTTGAAATATAATTCATGAGAATCTCCTCTCCACCACTTCTAGTTTTTTTAATGCAGCCCAACTGTGGTTTAGATATTAACACGTTCTGCCTATTATACCCTGAAAATGTACAGAGAAGTCTTTGTCAGCTCACTAGCATAGCTGGGCCGCGACCAAAACTATGATTCTACAATACTGAGAACGAATTGAATCATTTAACGAATATGAAGTCCTTTACTCTTATAAGTATCCTGTATTTTGTGCAAGGTTTTATCATACTAGTCTTGGTTTATCTATCATTCTTCTTTGTGTTTAGGGAGTAAATTAGAAGTTAGATAAGACTGGAATTCCAAAATTATGTTGAATTTATAAGAAGAGACATTCTCAAATAGAATAAAAGAAAATTTATTTACAAGCTGTAGGATTTTAGTTGCATACTAAGAAAACACCGGACTTGTTGAATTCAATCGATGCAATGTCCATGCAGCCTTATATCTAAGCGATCCTTGCCTAGGCGAGGCAGGCTTAGAAAAGACATGATCATTACTTGCTGCTTGTGGTGGTGCAACAGTTGGTAGCTTTTACTACATCGTCTGCTAATTTTACTTCATTTGCTTTTATTTTTTTAATTATTTTTTGTGTGAGCTTGCTTTTTCTTGATGATGTCACTGGCCGTTACACATTCTGCACTTTAGATCTTATGCTGTGATTTAAGTTTCTCTGTTCCTGGTTTATCCTTTTAGAAGGCCAAGTTAAGCAGTTTATGCTTTAGGCTTCTTAAATAGATGGATAGTAGGTTGCATCAGTGTTTGTTCCTCAGTTCTAAAAGAAAATGTTTAGGCTTGGATACATAGTTGCTGGATGGCATTTCAGCATGTGATTTGGCAATAAGACTTTTTTGGTTCGACATCTATATATGTCTATTTATACAATCAAGTGTTTCAAGTGGATTTTGATCGTTTTCTTCGATAGATATGATTCTCCGTCTTGCAGATGTGGCAAATACTCAATTTATAACCACAACTTTCCAGCCAGAACTCGTGAAAGTTGTGGACAAGATATATGGGGTAATCCATCAAAATAAAGTGAGCCGTGTAAATGTGATAAAAATGGAGAAGGCTCTAGATTTTATCGAGCATGACCAGTCGCACAATACTTGATTTAGGTGAGCAATTACTGGTATCATTTTTTGCATTTGAGCACATGAGGTTAGGTGATTTATTTGTGGCACGATACTTTTCGTGCAGGTAAGGGAGAGCACCTTGGCCTTAGGAATAACTCACAATATCTGAACTTGGATAGGGTATAGGATATTTTTCAATTGCACTTACTGTTGTTTG
This sequence comes from Coptis chinensis, assembly GCF_015680905.1. NCBI lineage: Eukaryota > Viridiplantae > Streptophyta > Magnoliopsida > Ranunculales > Ranunculaceae > Coptis > Coptis chinensis. Next base: position 53,194,838 of record NC_141463.1, read on the forward strand.
AGCCATAGCATCAGCTTTGTATTATATAACCATCTTATAATTTGTCTAATCCATTTGGAACTTCTTGTCCGATCATCTCCAGTTTCAAAGCCATAATCTTAACCTTGTTCTGTAATCTAGACCCCTCCATTGTACAGTGCTACATATTGGTTTTCACACCATTGAAATATTAAGGCCGTGGTATATTTCTAGTTTCATGAGTGGTTGTTCTTATACAGGTTGGGTTTTCATTTACACGAGTTGATTCTTGTGTTATGATTAATTTGAAGAAGACTGTTTGGGCTTTTATCTGGAGAATATACAACCATTATTTCCATCAAGTAAATAATGACTCAGTCTGAAGTTTTTCGTATTTTGCACAACTCTATCAACTGCTATCAACTAACGCTATAGCGCAAGTTTTTAGTATTTTGTAGTGTATGAGCAGTGTGAAAGGATTTCCATCTAGCTTGTATGGCGTCAACGTGATCAGTTCTAGCTTCTTGTGTTTGTGCATAGAATAAGTGATCATGTTGTGTCATGACTTGCTTACACACTTGAACCGAACAAGTTCTTTAACAGGAGAACGGAGTAAATTATAGGAGATTAGTTCTTGAGGTAAGTTATCAATGCTTCTATTTGAGTGCCTGGCATGATTTTTTGTGATCACCATAACCTATTTTATAGTGAATCTCCCATGCATGCTGCTGCTACCTACGGCAGTTTCCTTTCAACACAGGTATGAATAATTTGGTGAGCTTATTTGTGTTAGTTATAATTTAACTTTTCATATGCGACAACTTAATAGAATGTATATATATGTTGTAGATATTTATATGCAACTTTTGGAATTGCTCGAGCAAAGTATGCATTTGGTAACCCAGAAAGTTTTACTATTTATACAAAGGATGATGAGAAGGCTCGATATATTCAGAAGTTGACTGAAGAACACGGTGATTGTGTGCTTTTAATTCCTTTCAACACAGGGTAACTGTGCTTATACATTTGCAGTACATATACGTTATTTTCATATAATTAAAATTATTTTATTTTTATTTATTTTTTTTCGATTGGTTATATAATTAAAAGTACTTAATTGAATTTGTATCCACATAACTGGTCATGTAGGGGGCATTGGGTCTTAATGGTTCTTGACATACCATCAATGGAAGTGTACTGGTTGGACTCTTTAAAAGATTTTCAAGGGCAGCCGGATCCAGCTTTTAAATTATTAGTAAACACGTGAGTTTAGTCTTTATTTATTGTATTTTTCATTGTATATTTGATTCTATCTTGAAAATAATGAGAATGAAACAAATGCATTTTCAGTGCGATCAAGACATCAAATATGTCCAAAGGAAAGAGAAAGATGAATCCAAATCCAAATTGGAACTATGTGACAGTAAGCTTAGTTTATTTGAAATACAATACAAAGTATCTTCCAATTTGTGTATGTGTTAATGCAAGTATTAATTATGTATAGTGCCCACAACAAGGGGGGATTGTATGTGGATATTATGTATTGCGCTTTATGCGAGATTTAGTAGAGGATCCTGGTCCACCAATAAAAAAGAAGGTGACTATAAAGTAGCATTATTTTTCATATAGTCTTAGCTAGCTTATAAATTGGTGCATTTGTAAATATGGTAGGCAATGCATTGCCTGCATTATTCATTTTCATAATATTTATAATATATTTTTCGTAAAACAGGTATTGGAGTTCTCTAGCAAGAAGAGTTACACCACTGAAATAGATGAACTTGGTCTTGAATTCATCGACTTTATCTAACAATTTATCTGAGTAGTTAATTTGGGTAAGTTGTCTTCCATATTTTCCCTTTCTTTATGTATATATACTTTTCTTATCGTTTTTTTTTCTCTTACTTGTACAATATACCCTTCTTGATTCAATTCACTTGCTTTTTAATTTTATATACTAGTCATAGTGGAATGCCGACTTCATGATATGATGCAGGTGCCATGGATCGATTAACAGATGAATAGATGGCAGCTAGGTTTTTGGTGTTGGAAGTGCGCACAACAAGCCAAGATATTGCTAGGATAGTATTAGCGCTATGTAGTTTTTGTTTTTTATTATTTTAATTGTGATTCTTTTGGTATTGGAATGACTTCTTTTGTTGGGAGTCAAATTAGATGATAAATACTTGGTTTGATCGATGAAATCAATAGAAGTTAATTGTTTTGAATGTTGTTTATTTCTTCTCGAGTGGATGTTGTTTCCGTATCATAAAGCAGGTTAAAGTGATTTTGGTTGTGATGTTTTGATAAATGTATGTGGATGTTATTTATGTCATAAAGTAGGTTAATGGGATTTTGGTTATGACGTATAGGATGTAGGTTGACAAATGAATACGATCGAATACAAAAATGAGAAAATCTTTTTAAAAAAAATTATTTTCATTTGTGTCACTTTTGGAAAAAGTGACATAATATCTATTAAAAGTGACGCAACTAGTAAGGGGCTTTTGTGTCACTTTTGACGTACTTGTGTCTCACTCTGGTCCAAAAGTGACACAACTAGTATACTTAATGTGTCACTTTTGACGTACTTATATCTCACTCTGGTCCAAAAGTGACACAACTAGTATACTTTATGTGTCACTTTTGACGTACTTATGTCTCACTCTGGTCCAAAAGTGACATAACTAGTATATTTAATGTGTCACTTTTGACGTACTTATGCCTCACTCTGATCCAAAAGTGACACAATTAATATACTTAATGTGTCACTTTTAACATACTTATGTCTTACTCTAGTCCAAAAGTGACACAACTAGTATATTTAATGTGTCACTTTTGACGTACTTATGTCTCACTCTGGTTTAAAAGTGACACAACTAGTATACTTAATGTGTCACTTTTGACGTACTTCTGTCTCACTCTGGTCCAAAAGTGACACAACTAATATATACTTAATGTGTCACTTTTAACGAAATTATGTCCTACTCTGGTCCTAAACGGATACAACTAGTGTCACTTTTGACAAGCACTGTGACACTCTTTCTTAAAAGTGACACAAGAGGCTATTCTTAAGTGTCACTTTTATTAACAAAAAGTGACACATTTAGTAAGGCTTTTGTGTCACTTTTGGTAGAACTTTATGTGTCGGGGGCTTATAGGTGACTTCAGAATTAGTTTCAAAAGTGACACAAGTGACTTCTTGTGTCACTTAAAAAGTGACACAAAAACCCTTTCTTTTAGTAGTGGACTATCCATAAGATGGATGATATGTTGTTAGCTATAAACTAATAGTCTAAACAGTTGGGGATTTTTATAGAAAAACATAGTAAAACATATACCCCCAAACAGAATGAAATGATGTAGTTGGAGTGTAAGATGCAGAATGATATGATAAGAGAAAGCTTATGTAACCCATCATGGAACTTATGTAATAACCTATCATATTTGAATTGTCCAAGAGAGTGTGAATGTGGTAGTAGTTGTTCTTCATGAAGCTCAGATGATGTGAAGTATGACATACTAGGCTTTTTATCCACTTGAATGATGGGATCATCATTGCATGCTTTCAAGAACTCTTCATCTAGCTTGGTTGAATCTACAAAATTTGAGTAAATGTTGGCATCTTTAAGAAAATTATCGATTTCCTCCATCGTTAAGTCCACAACAACCAAGCTAAATTAGGATCAACATTCCACCATAGATTTTCTTTCCACTCTTTCTAGTACTTCAATCAAAGTGGGGTTCTCATCAACTGGAATGATAGGCTCATCAGTTTTTATGTTGGGCAAAGTCTCTTTACTATGAAGGTTAAGAAAATTATAAAGGATCTCAAGGGCAATTAGCTTAAGTGTGAATTGGAGTTTTCTTTGAAATTGTTTAGTGGTGCAGTCCTAAGAAATTGGAAGATTTTTTATGAATGGAGGATGACTTTCAAGAGGTGTTAAATTAAGATGGTGATGGTTGGGTGGTGGTTCTTCATATGATCTCGAGGACTCAGAGAATTCTTCATTTAGTTTTGGCGTTTCCATAATATTGTGGTTCATATCTGCAATAGTAAGGATGTCACAAATTTGTTCCATTGATAAGTCTTTAACGACCAAACTAAATTGAGATCCACTTTCCACTATGGATTTTATATCCTCTTTTTCGGGTACTTGATTTTCTTTGTCCTCTTTATCATTGTTCAAGTGTGTTGTGTTCAACACATGCTCTAGAATTTCTTCTATCGGAGTGTTCTTATGCATATAGTCATCATCATAGAATCTGAAATTCACACGATAGTCATGTGGATGGTAATGGTGTTTTAATTTGTCATAAATATCAGAATGTGCTTTAGCAATTGGCTCTGTTATAGTAACACCTTGTTCCTCTTTTTGGTTGGGTTCTGGACTGGTGGGAATAATATTAGTATAAAATGTGGAATCTTTTGAACCAGATATGAGAAAATATAAAGTCGTTATTATTTGCTGAATTTGTATTGTTTGCTTGGCCACGACCTGGTAAAGTTGATCTGTGATAGATGGGGGAGTGAGAAATAAGTTTGACATTGATGGTGATGTGAATGGTAATGGACTGTTAGTGGACCCATATTCTGACTGACCAGGTGTAGGTATGAATGATGGTTGACTATTTGTGTCTAAACTCCATGAATTGTTTGTATGATTATAAAACTCTTGGGTGTATTGGGTACTCGGAAAGTTTGAAAATTGAGGTTCGTAATTATAAGAATTTCCCATAATAGGTTCGAACTTGGTATATGATGTGTATTGAAATGCTCAATGATACAGACTACCACAACAAGAACAAGGTTCTGGGTTTGCATTGTAATTCCATGATGGTTGCGATGCATATTGATAAGCCATGTATGCTCAAACAAGGATGATGCACAAACAATATAAATTTAATTTTTAGTCTGTAGATTTGATGTTATGCCCTATTTGAAATGGACAATTGGGCACAAAACTAGGTAAGTTTGAAAACTTAAACAAAAAAACAATTACTTTCTATTTTTAAACCTAAGTTGATATTATCCTAAACCTTATCTTTAAGCAAGTTGATATTATCCTAATTTTTTTTAATTATCCATAATTAAAAATGATAAAAGCAAAATATGATATTATCCAAAAAACTTAAACTTAATCTAATAATGACAATAAACTAAGCTGTTTTTATTTTCTTTTGTTTATTTATATTATTTTTTCTTTAATATTTTTTTGAATTTGAAGAACACTAAATATTGGAAATCTAACTAGTTTCAAACCATTAATAATTGAACAAATATGGGCTAAGGATAGAAATCTACTTAACAAGGACTTCAATCTAAACCAAGGATTTGTCTAGGTGTTGCAACGTGAAGGGGCGAGTCAAAGGTCGGACCGGGTGGGTGCGAGTCGAGCACGGGCAGTCGCGTGCTTTATTTCCGTAACTTTTAACCGGCTTCCTTCTATTGCTTCACGAAGTTGTCTTCAACCCTCAGTGAGACCTGAAATCATAAAAAAAAAAATGGATCAGTAAGATTCAACATTAGAGAAAACTTGAAAATAAAAAAAAAAACACGTTGGAAAGAATTTGGAAAATAGAAAGTTACTCCCCTTCTGATTCACTATTCTTCTCATATCATTAGATCCATGTCGGCGGTACCATTTGAAGTAGTATGATGGTTTTGTATGGGGTTTTGAAGTTGTTCATCTTAGATCTATATGTGAGTAGAATTGTGATGGAGAAAAACCAAACTTTTTTTAACTTTTCTATTTGTTCTTGGTAAGACTTGGTGTATGAAGATGTAGACAACTAGTTATTAAGGTTTTGAGGATTAAAACATGAATACTATGGTGGGTTAAGTGTAAAACATGTAGATTATGATATGTAAAGGTAGCTTGGTTAGCAAGTTATACTTATTTGATTGATTCAAATGAGTATAACCAACTTTGGTTGGTTGAATGAATGGATAAGAAGATGTTTTGAAGAACTATTGTGATGAAAAACAAGATTAAATACTTTGAATGGAAGAAAACCAACTAGATTCAACAAAGCTCGAAGTTTTAAAACAATGAAAATGGAAAACAATAATAAAAAATATTAATCTACTCCTACTCCTAATTATTTACACTACTCCTAACTAGTTTACCTTGCCTCCCTATTTTGTGGGCATCGTAGAGATGTACAAGTAATGCCCTCATCATATCTTATCCAACAAGCAGCCTAATCTAGAACATTCTTGTGCCATTTTTGAGTGGATAGGGTCAAGCCTTTTGGGCCCAAGCCCATATCTTTGGGAATTTTATCATTTGGTATTTTGAGGCTTTTGTGCTTAATCCTTGTCTTGCAAATGGTTAAGTCCTTGGTCCTTGAAGCCTTGGAGTGTTTCCTGAACTTTTGAGTTTTTGACCCTTGAGTTGACTTTGACCAGTGACTTTAATTTTGACCGTTGACATTTTGACATTTTTTCTCAGTTGTCCCATAAGGTCCCTTTTAGGCTCCTTTTGGCTCTAGAACACATCTTTTGAGGTATTTGGTCCTGAATAGGCTTGTATCCTGAAAAGGCAATAAGAATATGAGTTTTCTACATTATTGATCATATAATTTGGCTAAATTGAACTATTATAAGAGGATAAAAATGCATATTTGGGGACTGATCACTCAACTCAGAGGTATAAAACCCTAGATGTTATTTTCTCTCTCTTCACTTTGCTTTAACCCAAAACAACAAAAAAGTCAAACAAATGCTCTCCCCAAACTCTTACTTATCAAACTCGTTCTTACCATTGAAGATAAAAATCTTCCAACGCACTTGCTATCTCTCTTTATAACAGGTTAGAAAAAACAAAACTTTATTTAATCTTTTGCATATTGATATTATCTTGTATGTTTTTCTGATTTATTCAAACTGCTAGGGTTAGGGTTTTAAAATTTATGCTTTATTTTGTAATGTTATGTTTTTAAATACTATACTAGTTACTAGGCCTTTTGAAGTTATGATTTTATTTTGTTTCAGTTATGGTTAGAAGAAAAACCTTTGGTAATTTTAGGCGTACCACCTCCATACACTTCTGGCTTCGAATCCAAGGTCGCATAATGAGACTTCGGATTCCACCTATAAGAACGCCTTCTCCTCCACCTCGAAATCTCGATATGTGTATTATAAACAATGTATTATATGATTGTAATGAATATAGTGATGTAGTACCAATACCAATAGGAAATATCGTGATAATTCTAAATTTATTGTTTCTAGTGACTAGGAAATGTCTAGTGAAGATACTGAGTCCGAAATAGGAGCCCATACCTCCTCCTCGACATCGACATCTCAAAGGTGCGTTCAGAATGAACAAACCTAGGAAATTAACCATGTTGTGGAGGGTTTGCCCTGTCATCATATCCTTTTGACATGCTGAGCTCCGAGTCTGAGCGTGAAATTATTGAAGATACTAGCAGATGGCATCATGGTCTTAATCCTTACTTCCCCAAGAGGCCAAACCTAGTTTTGGTACGAGCTACTTATCAGATACCGAAACGTTCAAATTCGACATTATGCTGGATCTAGGAGAGGTACGAAATGTCAGAGTGGCTATATTAGATCAATCATTATCACTTTGGGCAACTTGCGGCAGGTTTGAGATTTCCCTTAACGGATCTTGATCATGAAATCTTGAATCATATGGACATCTTTCCTAGCCAGGGCATGGGTAACTTCTAGAGGTTAATGTATATATGCAATTATTATAATGCTCACCTTTCCCCCGATATGCATAGAACCAAAAAGATTAGGGTTTTTTAGACTTTGGTCCTATGCATAGTTGGTTTATTAGACTTTGGTCCAGAAAAACTTGAATATTAGACTTTAGTCATAGTTTTGTTTGTTCACCGTTAGTCAACTGAGTTGACTAACAGTCAACGTGGCCAATCTGCTAACGGTTAGTCAACTGAGTTGACTAGTTGAGTTGACTAACGGTAAACAAACAGAACTAGGACTAAAGTCTAATATTCAAGCTTTTCTGGACCAAAGTCTAATAAACCAACTATGCGTAGGACCAAAGTCTAAAAAACCCAAAAGATTAGGATGTCCAATATCTTTAACCATTATATTTTTATTGAGGGTACCTTGAAAAAAGTGAAGGGTCCCAAAAAGTATACTGGTCATTTTTATCCTAAAAAGGGAAACAAGGAAGGACTAGTAGGCATTATAAGAGAAAACTGAGATAGTGACAGATAGTGGCCTCTGTATCCCATCATTGTTTCTGGTCAGTGGGAGTCTTTTGAGGCCGAAGCCACGCCTCAACTGACACACATAGTCTTCAATCTTGCAGGTATGTTAGCTAATAAAAACCTTATTTTTGATATGTCATATCGAGTTCTTCATCTGATCAAATTCTTTTGGTGTTTAGTTGTCAATTCACAGATCTGCTGTGTCGAAGGGCATTGGGAATTCAACTAGAGTTCTTGAGCTTCTGAAGGGTACTGAAACATAAATAAATACAAGAACTAGAGCTGATGTTTATGGAAATCCAACTCCTATTTTTTTTGGAAGATATTAATTATCTTGCTCCTTTATATGTTCTTAAAAGCGGTGCTCTTAACATGGATCAAACCCGAGTCCGAGACCCTAGACCACCAACCATTGCCCAAGGTTCCCTACAACCTTGTTCTTCTAGTTCTTTTCAAAATTCTTTTAATTTTTTTTGGAACTACCTCGTAATGATCCGTAATGTTATTTTGATTATGTAAATAATGGTTTAGTTATGACTGAAGATCTTTTCCCTAAGATCAAACAAGAGGTTCCTGATTTCTATAACTATGCCCTTTTGCAAGATGTGTTTGATCACCACCCCTTATTATACACATATATGTCTTCTAGACTTGGGAAAAGCTCTGGTTTAAAAAACAATTTGGCTACGAAAGGGACAAATGGAGGTGAATCTTCAAAAGCTCCATCACAGGACAAAGAAACTTACGTTGATGTTGAGTTGACTCGAAAGAAAAGAAAAATGCCATCTGAAACTGAGGTTGATAACACTGCCCTGGTTCCACCCAAATAAAAAATTCTAGCATCGACAACTGTTGCAGCCTCCTCTTCTCGCCCTCCCGTTGTACCTGAGGAGTTTTCGAGCCTCAATTTTTCCTTGACAAAACTCACATACTCCCCAAATTTGCTTCTCTATTTGCTGATAGATCGATATCTGGTCTCAGCCAAACTCTTGTTACTAATACCATTCTCCCCAAAGATAGATTTGAAAAAGTGTGTTGTCGTATCTCTTTAATCTATTTGGTATTAGCCGTCATCTTTTTTGAAATTTGTCTACTCATATACTTGTTTTACTGGTCTCAAATGAAAGTTGCAGCTGTTAGCCAGTTTAAGACTGATATGGCTGTATCTGGTCAATTCCGATGTGAAAATGAGAACTTGAAAAAAGAGCTTGCTCGGGAGAAGAAATGTGTAGCTCTACTAAACTGCCAACTTGGTACTTCTGAGAAGGCTGTAAAATCTTTGACTAAAAATATGAAAAAATTGGAACAAGAGAAAAAAGATAAAGAAGAGACCATTAAAGAAATGGAAGTTGCGTGAGAAGAGCCCAAAACTGTAGTTTTAATCCCTTAAGAATATTACATTTAGACCAATTATGTTTATAATAAATAAGAGTTAGTACTGTTTATGTGTTTTTGTGCATTTCAGGTCTTGGAGTTAAATATGAGAAGAAATATGTCACTTTTGCAAGAGAAAGGAGCAAAGGTTGGTAGCTAAGAAGTTCTATGGTTAAAGCCCAAGTTTCAAGGAGAAAAAACTATTTTAAAGCCCAAAGCTGAAAAGTCAAAGTCAACGCGGGCAGAAATAGCGCATAAAAGTGAATAGAAATTCCGCAGGCCGTATTTTTGGACTCAGACCTCGAAATTGTGCCTACTATATGTCAAAACGACCGGCTCGGAAAGAACTTTCTAATGGTCTAGGTATTGATCCAATCAGATGAATAAACGTGGAAAAAAAAGGCTGTTGTAGTAATTTCTAACAGAGAAACCCGTTTTGAACTTACGTAATTATTAGGTTTTGGGCTTAATTTAATGGTCCAAAACATAGCTCTAAAGCCTATGCACGAAATTGTAAACCTAGCCCTCTCTTATATAAAGAGGACTAAGGTAAAACTCTAAAAAACCCCCCTCATTAGTTTAATTTTAATTAGCTCTCTCTCTCTCTCTCTCTCTCTCATTAGATAATAAATTAGTTTCCTTCTTTAGTTTTAAAACCTAGTTATTGTTTTATTAGCTTAGCCACCATTAATTCAATCCAAGCTATTTCCAATACAAGTGTTCTTTAATTATGTCTTCTTCTCCTTATTATTATGTCTATGATAGTCTAATGAATCATAGTTAAACCTCCATTAGAGGGGGTTTGATTAAAGCTTTGATGAAAACTTGATGTGTTAGTATAGAATAGTTGTAATAAGATATTCCACTCTAAAGGGCAGTTATTTCACTATGAGAATCGGTTTCAATTGCCTCACATGCTAATTATTAGTTGGTAAAGATGTCATGAATAATTAGGGATAAAAAGACCTAATCTTTATGTGAAAACATAAAGATTAGGGTGCAACATCTCCGTACTAGTATATTAGGGATTAATCAAAGTGGATTTCAAATCTCACTAATTCCTTCTGATTCATATCTTCGTATTTAATTGCCATAGTATAATTTATAATATCTTAATTAGTTATTCCCACATATTAGTCTTATTAAAAACATTGCTCTCATTGGTATTGTAGAATTGTTTAAGTTAGTGAAACTGTTACGTTCTAAGCAACTAGGAGTGGAACGAAATCTTTACTCTAAGTTTATTACATGATAATTGAGAGTAGAAATTTTGATTAAATGTAGAAGAACTAGCTTTCTTATTCCTAGCATAAATAATTATTCATAGGGTAGGAAGCTTTTATTTTCATTCTATCACTGCGCTCAGGAAAATGGAGGCAGATCATGAAAAAGAGAAGGCAAAGATTAAAGCTGATGCCGATGCTGCCCTGGCCCAAGTAGATGTCAACATGGAATACTGTGTGACAATAATGAAAAACTTTAAACCATATCTTCTTCAAGATCTTATCGACAAATATAACCTTAACGTAGATGATGACGGTGTTGCTCCTGAAGCCAGGGATGACGAAAATGATGATGAGGTTACTGAAGTCATACCACCCACTACCATCGTTACTAATGAATCAACTACTCCTTCTACCATGGTTGTTGATCAAGATGTAATCCAAGCTGGGATTGATCTTCAAAATGTCGATGAAGCTCTTATGCGTCATGCTAAGGATTAATTACTTGTTGAAAATATGTAATATTGTTATAGTCTTCGTGTTATTCTTAAACAATTTTTTATTTCCTTCTAAAGTATGAAATTTTATCTCTGTTCTTTGCTATCCATCCATACTTATGTAGTTTATCCATTGAAAATATTTTGTCGATTTCGATATTCCTCTAACAAAAAATAGTACCAATTAGTACTTATAATAATATTTTAACTTGTTGAAAAGAAATATTCAATTTGCAACAATACATCTATTTACACAGAAATCTTTGATTTCGATACCACCCAAACATAAAAGTAGTATTCATTGATATCTAAATTATTCCCTTGTGTTAAAAGAAAATCCTTGATTTCAATACTACTCAAACAGAAAAGTAGTATCCATTGGTACTTTCACTTAACAGGCATAATGTACAACGTACTTTACATTTTTTTTGCAATTTAGATACTTTATTTACTTTTTTTTTGCACTGCAATACTTTGTACTTTGCATTTTCTTTCAGGTGATGACCATGGGCCAAATTCCGTTCAACTTGTGCTCACGTGGTCAACACGTGTCATGTTTTTTCTAACGTGGCATGGGTTCCCTGTGACATTGTGCCACACAAGCTCAAAATGAAGCATGTTAGAAGCACGTGACATTTCTCATTTTCGCGCTCATTTCCAACAATTAAGTGAAAATGGGGGATCTATCTTAAAACCCTAATTTCTAACATTTGTCCAACATCTCTCTCTTCTTATATAACTTGAAAACCACAAAATCCTAGAAACTGTAGAAAGTTGTTTGTGAACTCGCATTGTTAACTAATATTGGGAATTGATTCGATTTAAGTAAGCATAAAGTTCTATCTTTCTGGAAACTATATTATATAATATTCTTTACCTAGACTGATGTGTTATTATGACATGAATTAGTATTATAGTGTTATTATGACTTTTATGTTCCATGCATGAATTAGTATTATAATATGGTAGCTTTATAGATTGATGAATATAAAACATATTATTAAACAATGAGTAGGTGTTCAATATTTTATTAGATTAGTATTAAAATATTATTGTTATTTAATATAATGTGTTGTTTAATTATGCAATGAATAGTATTGTTATTCATCTCCATCATGGAGGAGGATTCACTACGACTCCAAAGCTTGACTATCGTGGATGGGTTATTTTTACAATATTGATTTGGATAGGTTTAATTATTTTGACTTAAAAGAACTTGTGGATGGGTTGGGTTATTCCAATATCCTCAAAATTCACTTCTGTGGGTTTAGAGGCACTAGGTATATGTTGGTTCATGATGATAGTGGTGTGATGGAAATGTTGAAAGAAGCTAAGGCTGGGAATGGTATTGAGGTGAATATTGAGCATGAGTTGATTATTGAACATGCTGATAAGCACCCAAAAGTGTATTATGAAACTCCGTTGAGACATATAAATTTGGTTAACTATGTGTTTAATAATCATGAAATAAATATGTTTTCATACTTTTGCAGGTATTCGCAGTAGACATGGAAATATGGTTTAAACCTGCAATAAAACACTAGGAACGACATATATATGAAATCTTCCAAATCCGCACAGAAGCATCAAACTTCCGAAGCTCCTACCTCTTGAACCAGGACTCTGAATGCGACAAGTGAGCTGCTCAGACAATCAGGACGATGAACTCTACGATAGGCGGGAAGTTGTAAAATTGCCCAAAGACTGGACTGCCACTGGACTGCACATAGGACCCACTATACGGGCCCAGTCATCAATCATGGAGCATGTCAAGACAAAAATGACAAATTATTGGTGCAAAGTTGACACCTTGCATGTAATTTATTAGATTAGGTGTTAATAGTGAAAAAAAGGCAAGGTGTCACTTTGTTTTAATGTGGTGGATAAAAATGAAGTAAATGTGGTTTGATGTTTCACATGGGAGGAAATGAGATGTCTCTCAAATGGAGAAAAAAACAAAACAAAGGGGGGGACACTCCATTTACTCCCTTGACTTCTTTTCCTTACCTTGTATTATTTTAGTTCCTTAGTCATTCTTATTATTTAGTTTTTTGTTTTGTAAGAAAGCTTGTAATAGTTTTAATGGAGGAAACTTTGGTTTTCTTCTAGAGAATAAATAAAAAGCAAGTGAGTTTAGTTAGTTTTTCTTCTTCCTCTTCCTCTCTCTCTTTTTGTTCTTCAAGTTTGTAATCCTTTATTCCAAGGATCATGAGCTAACTTCCCTTTTGGGGAGTTAATCCAACTCATGTGAGGGAAAATAATTGTTGTTGGCTTGGTAGGTTGTTAGGAAGAACAACTAGACCTACATCCTATCCCAAAATGATAGTTGGTGTAGTGTCTAGTTAGGAATCAAGTAATGAGCTTAGAGATAAGTCATTACTTGATTCCAATTACTAACATGTATGAGTTTAGAAATGAGCCATACATGTTAGGGATCAAGTTTTTTTCCATTAGGGCTTGTCTATGAGTCTAGGAAGAATCAAATTCACCTTTTCAAATCAACAACTAAATGTTCTTTTCACATGAGGAGGATTAGCTCTCAACCTTTTCTTTATTAAAATTGTATTTTGTCTTAGTTTCATATTTCGAATCTTAATGTTTTTCTTTAATGTTTAGGAAATAAACCTAGTATTAATATAAACTTACTCACTAGTTCCCTAAGAGTAGCAACCAAGTTGTAGTTGTCCTAACCTTTAGGTTGGTTCGATCCTTACTTCCACTTTACGATACGAAAATCGTGAGTAAGGAACTTTGAGTTCGCTTTTGCATAAAATTAGAGAATCAAATCTCTAAAGACATAGAAAAAGCCAATATCAAAATGGCGCCGCTGCTGTTCTAAAGCCATAGGACTTGTGCTACAGATTGGAAGTTGCATCAAGGGGGAACCCCCACTCTCTTCCTTTCTTCCTTTTAGTTTCGTTCTTAAGTTTTTTGTTAAATTTCGTTTTTTTTGTCTCGCAATAGACCTGTTCACTCACGGATTTTTCGTGGCACTTCCAGGTACCAAAAGTTAGGACTGGGAAAGTATACCGCAGGAAATTATAAGACTTCTGTGAAAAGTTGAACTAATTGTGGCATATTTGACTCGCGTGCGCGTGGAAAAACTCGCGTCCGCAGGTGTAGCCCGCGTCCGCGGGTGTATTTCCTTGTTTGCTTCTCCTGTTCAACCTCCAGCATCCACTGATACACCCTGATCCATATCCAGGCCTAACTCTCTGAACCAGTACCTAAAAATTTCGAATATCTATTGGGATTAATCACGTCGACGATTGAAACGTCTGTTTTACTCTTTGGCGGTTTAGCGGGAAACTACAGGTTCCAACGTTTTACTGTTTTTTATTTATTTATTATTGCATGAATGCCATATACGTAGTTATTATAAATTAGTTTATGGATTATTATTTACGTCTTAGGCTAGAAATATGCATGAATCATATTAATACGCCCGTAAATATTTATATGCGATTAAGTGGGTATGAATTGCATATTAATGTATATGTACATACTAATGGTACTGTTTTGCATGGTTATCTGTATTTATATGTATAAGTGCCTATTATTGCATGTTTAGTTTTTCTCTATGTATACGTATACGGTATTGTCTAATAAGTCGATTTTGTCAAGAAAGAGGAGAACATTCCAACGAGGGTTAAAATCTGAGTTGGGTAAGTTGTTTCTAAACCCTACGGGGTAAAGCTGCTCTCTATATGACACTCGCAATCTCAATGAGTATTGTCGAAATCGAATTATTATGCAATACAAGAGTCGTATTTTAGTTTATGTATAATACTTTGCATGTTTAGTTTTGTCGTATTTATCTGCGTATGTATACTATATTCGCATGCTAATGTATTTAGATACGTATGAGTGATTCAAATTTGCCTGTTACTATTGATATACGTTTACGTAATATCGATTTACAAATTAGTGTACATATACGTATTATTGATGTATATTTGCCTGTACGTATAGAAGTATTTATCGATGACACAAGCTTGCCTATTCGTATAGCTATACGTATGAGTAGAGTACCTTCACATGCTACTGCACCTAGCATTGTATGAGTAGATCGTATTTGCATGTTTGTATTTTAACCCTTGCATAAATCTTAAAAAAAAATATAAATAAAAAAAATAAAAATAAATAATTAAAAACAAATTAAATTAAAATTAATACCGCCTTTGCATAAATTTTAATTCCATAAATCTTAATCATATTCCAATGGTGTCTAGGAAACTTGAAAGATTGAGGTTACTTAATTAGAACCGTGCTTGCACGGAAAGCCTCCCTCATATCTCTCTTGTGACCTGGCTGTTGGTTTATGCACACGTCTTCCTAGCTTCACTGCTACGTTAGTAGCAGCTTAGGCATATGTTCTTCAACTCTAATGCTTAAGATAATAATAAAATTCGAGTCCTACTAAATTCCTTTTGTAAGTTAGATCTAATTTTAGGCTTGCATGAGATTAAGGTCTGGTTCCACTAAAGAAATTGAACATACCTATCGTCGAAAAAAATACGATAAGCAATTGCGTAAGTTTTTACCTACAAATTGTTCTTCTTCTGCTAATTACCTTCATCACGATCCTTCGTCACCATCAACTTCTGTCATTATGGCCGACGATCCTCCACCAGCAGAGAAGCCCCTCTTGGACTTCTATACTGCATTACAGGAAGGACTTTCTTCCTGCATCAAACTTGAGGACATTGTCGGTGATTTTCGTATCCCACCAAACGTTTTCAGTTTGTTACCTATATATCATGGTTTGGAGCACGAAAAACCTTATAATCATCTTCGGAGGCTTCAACAAGTGGCAACAACATTTCACCATCCAGCAGTCTCTAAGGAACAACTCTTGCTTCCCATTTGTTTCCATTCACTTTAGCGAAAAAGCGTCAATTTTGGCTAGCGGGACAACAATCCGCACCATAGATACATGGAATAAACTAGTTCAAGCTTTCATGCTTCAGTTTACACACGAGAAAAAACAACCTGAAATGCTTCAGAAAATTCAATTCTTTCGTCAAAATCCACATGAATCCTTTACAGAAGCATGGAGTCATTTTACTGATCTTCTGTTAGAATGTCCTCATCACCAACTAGACAAAGCTGTCATTGTTCGTTCATTCTTTAATGGTCTTTCTGATCATCAAAAAGAAACTCTTGATATAATGAACGGCGGTTGCTTCATGGACAAAGGAGCTACCGAAGCTTATACTTTTTTTCTTGAAAAACAAAGCGAAAAAGGTACACACCGGGGTAACACCGAAGTCGTCCTAGGTCATCAAAGGACAATGTTACAAAGGCCACATCTATTTTTGAGGTAAAACCCGATCCCTAAATAAAAATTTGATAGAATCCCTAACTAAAAAGTAGATGCCCTTTGCGGTTCAAGTAAACGATCAACTACCAAAACCCGGCATGAACGTTGACACTGCCCTATGTGTCCTTTGTCTTACTCCTGACCATCCTGATGCATATTGTCCCTTGTTATATGCTTCCCCTACTCAACAATCGGAAGAGGCATGTGCATTCAACATTCCCAATGCACCGTGGAGACAACATCCGAATTTAAACTTTGCCAAAATAACCAACAAATGGGGGCTCCTCCAGGTTTCCCTAATCCACCTGTTCGACCTACCAACAATTTTATTCCATACCGCCAAGGAAATAATCAACAATACCAACAAGGTCAATTTCAAAATAATTCAAATGCTAACTATCAAACCAATCGCAACCTTGTTCCAGCTAATCCAGATCCCAACTATAATCAACAACTTCTCAGCAATAATCGTGAACTACTACCTGTTGCACAACCTGCGCAACCCGTTTCGGATAGGTCAAACGAGACTTTCTTAGCCTACATGAACCAACAGTCTCAAATTTTAACGTCTATCTAACAATCATTTCAACAATTGGCGCAAGAAAAGAGTCGAAAAGTGTTTCTGGACAAGCGGTTCCAAACCTTAAACCAAAGAAACACACCTTTGAACTTACTAATGCACTCGGTACAAGCACCTCCAATCAAGGTGAGGTGCATGCAATCACTACTCTACGATCTGGAAAAACGGTAGACAATCAAATACGTATGCCAGATGATCAACCAAAGGAATCCGAAGGTTCCAAAGACCCTATTTCTAATAATGAACCTACGGACGATTCACCAGATCAAATAAAGTCAACATCTCAGAATTTAGGAAATAAGCAAGAAGACCCCTTTTCCAAATTCCGTCCCAAGGCACTATTTCCTGCACGCTTGGCAGAGAATAAACCTGATGAGAATTTTGCCGAAATTCAAGAGACTTTTAAAAATTTGACGATCAACTTGCCTTTTCTCGATGCCTTAAAACTATTACCAAAACATGCAAAATTTCTGAAGGATATGTGCACCACAAAAAGGAGAACTAATGTTCCTTAACAAGCGTTCCTCACTGAACAGTTTCCATCCATCACAAAACACAATGGTATAGTCAAATACAAAGACCTTGGTAGACCAACGGTTCCATGCACCTTAGGTGACAAATATACGGCTACTGCGCTACTAGACCTAGGAGCTAGTGTGAACTTACTTCCATATTACTTATTTAAACAACTAGGTCTTCATGAGCTCAAACCTACCACCATGACTCTACAGTTAGCTGATCGTTCCATAAAGTATCCAAAAGGAATTGTGGAAAACGTCCTCGTAAAAGTCCAAGACTTCTTCTATCCTGTAGACTTTGTTATTTTGGATACAGAAGTTGCATGTGATTCCATTCCTATCATCTTAGGAAGTCCGTTCCTAGCAACTGCTAATGCTTTTATTAACTGTAGGGATGGTTCAATGACCATGTCCTTCGGAAATCTATCGATAGAGGTAAATGTGTTCAAATTGATGAAACAAATTCCAGAGCCTGACATTGATGGTGAGGTGAACAGGGTTGATAGCATTCAACAAGAGTATTTAACAAACTCGTTTCCAGAAGATGAAGTGTACCAATTTCTTTCCTTTAGCGAATCCGAGTTTGAGGACGATGATTATACACAAGAAGTAAATGAGTTATTAGAGTCAATACCATTATTTGACCCTACGACTGTGATGTCCAGTAACTTGGATGAACATCAATCTGTTTACTGCATGGATGATGACTTTCCTCAAGAATCTTTAATACCCACTCTGCCCACCCCTGATTTAAAACCTCTTCCTTCGGAATTAAAATACGTACAACTTGATCCAAATGGTCGTCACCCAGTTATCATTTCTTCACAATTAACTGACGATCAGGAAGCTCGTTTAATTAATGTCATTCAACAACATCGTTCTGCTATTGGATGGTCCCTCGCTGACATTAAAGGCATTGCACCTAGTGTGTGCACCCATCGCATACACCTTGAAGAAAATGCTAAGACGTCGTGTGAACCGCAGCGTCGACTAAACCCTACCATGAAAGATGTGGTACGAGACGAAGTTTTAAAATTACTCGATGCGGGTATTATTTACCCTATCTCTGATAGTGTTTGGGTGAGTCCAATACACGTTGTTCCCAAGAAATCTGGCATTACAGTTGTGAAAAATGATAAAGATGAATGCATTTCCGCTCGTATCCCAGTGAAATGGCGAATATGCATTGACTATCGCAAACTTAATGCTGTCACTCGTAAGGATCACTTTCCACTCCCATTCATCGATCAGATGCTCAAACGTTTAGCTGGTCATGCATATTACTGTTTTCTTGATGGTTATTTAGGTTATTTTCAGATAGTCATAGACCCTGCTGATCAAGATAAGACCACGTTCACCTGTCCATTTGGTACATTTGCATATAAACGAATGCCTTTCGGCCTTTGCAATACACCTGGTACTTTCCAACGCTGCATGCTTCACATTTTCAGTGATATGGTTGAACGTTTTATGGAAGTGTTCATGGAGGACTTCTCCATATATGAAATTCTTTTGATAGTTGTCTATCAAATCTTGAAAAAGTCTTTACACGTTGTGAAGAGAAAAATCTTATTCTTAATTGGGAAAAATGTCATTTCATGGTTACAAAAGGAATAGTTTTAGGACATATAATTTCAAAGGACGGAATCGAAGTCGACAAAGCTAAGATAGAAAAAATTGCTTCACTTCCTATATCAAAATTAGTTCGAGACATTCGCGCATTTTTAGGACACGCAGGTTTCTATAGGAGATTTATTCAAGATTTCTCAAAGGTTACTCGACCTTTAACCAATCTCCTGCTTAAAGATGCCGTTTTTGATTTCAGTTTCAATTGCAAACAAGCCTTTGAAATTTTAAAAACCGCATTAACTACCGCTCCCATAATTTAACCACCTGATTGGTCTAAACCTTTTGAATTAATGTGTGACGGCGAAATACTATGCTATTGGAGCTGTACTATGGCAACGCCGAGAAGATAAGCCAGTTGTCATTTACTATGCGAGTAAAACCCTTAATGAAGCTCAACGTAACTATACCACCACTGAGAAAGAGTTTCTCGCCATTATATATGCTTTGGATAAGTTTCGTCCTTACCTAGTGGGTTCTCCAACTATTGTCTACACTGACCATGCGGCATTTCGTTATCTATTAGCAAAAAAAGATGCAAAACAAAGGTTGATCCGATGGATTCTCCTTTTGCAAGAGTTTACTCTAGAAATTAGAGATAAAAAAGGTTGCGAAAATGTGGTTGCAGACCATTTATCACAACTTGTCAGTGATGTTGATACTAATACCGAACCTATATGTGATTCTTTTCCAGATGAATACTTGTACTCTATTTTTTCGTCTCCTTGGTACGCTGACATAGTAAATTACTTAGTTACCGAAGAAGTCCCTTCATCTTGGTCTCGTAATGACCGGAAAAAGTTCTTATCCATCGCGGAAATTTTATTTCTGGGATGATCCCTACTTCTTCAAGTATTGTTCCGACCAACTAATCCGCCGTTGCATCCCCGATTGGGAACACAATGATGTGTTATCCTTCTGTCATGAACAATCTTGTGGTAAGAAAACTGCGGCCAAGGTCTTACAATGTGGATTCTATTAGCTAACACTGTTTAAAGATGCACATGAACATTGCAAAGCATGCAATCGCTGCCAGCAGCTAGGACGCATTACTCAACGCAATATGATGCCCTTAAATCCCATTTTAATTGTGGAAATCTTTGATGTATGGGGCATCGACTTCATGGGTCCATTTCCAAATTCACATGGCTTCCTATACATACTAGTAGCAGTTGACTACGTGTCAAAATGGATTGAGGCATTGGGTTGTCGTGCTAACGATCATAAAACGGTTGTTTTGTTCGTAAAAGAAAATATTTTCTCTCGATTTGGTGTTCCAAAAGCTATAATTAGTGATGGGGGAAAACATTTCTGCAATAAAATTTTTGAATCATTAGTAAAGAAATATGGAGTCACGCACAAAGTGGCAACTCCGTATCATCCTCAAACCAGTGGTCAAGTAGAAGTCTCTAATAGAGAGATCAAATCCATTTTGGAAAAAACTGTCAATCCATCTAGAAAAGACTGGTCTCTACGATTATCTGATGCCTTGTGGGCATACAGAACAACTTTTAAGACACCTATAGGGATGTCTCCTTATCACCTCGTTTTTGGAAAACCTTGTCATCTGCCGGTTGAACTTGAGCACCTTGCTCTATGGGCCATCAAAAGCCTCAATTATAATACTAACGCGGCAGGCGCGAAGAGAAAATTGCAGTTAAATGAGCTTAAGGAAATTCGGAGTGATGCCTATGATCTCTCGAAATCCTATAAAGCCAACATGAAAAGAGTGCATGACAAGCATATATTGAGAAAAGAATTCAAAGTGGGTCAAAAAGTTTTGTTGTACAAATCAAGATTACACATTTTTCCAGAAAATTAAAGACTTCGATGGTCCGGTCCTTTCCACGTCTCTGCCACCACCCCTTATGGGGCTATTTCTTTGAAAAACGTAAATGATGACAACGAATTTCAAGTAAATGGCCAACGCCTTAAACATTATCATGAGTTGCGCTCTCCAGATGTCGAAGAGACTCCTCTCAATGACCCAGTCTACATAGACTAATAGATTCGACGGTGTACTTCTTTCCATGTGTTTAAACAGAGAAAGTACGCCAATTGGGTAGCCGGGCCCTTTTCTATTTTCTTTTTTTTAAATCCCTAGAGTGTGTGGTTGCAAGCGCCGGAACCATAGTCCACAAAAACTCTACTTCAGAACTGAGTATAAATGTCTTCTGATAATCGAGCAAATGTGCCTCCTGGAAAACAATGGGTACCAAAAATTTCAACTCCTTCTTTCTCCTCCCTTTTCTATTCTCTTCCTCGCGAACTCCAACTCATCATTTGGTCCAAATCTCACCCATCTCGAATAGGTAATGGTCGTAGTACTTTTGCTCGAAAGCGACGGGCGAAAAGGATGGGGTGGTGTATGAACCGGCCAAACTCCTTTCTGTCCAGGTCTTGATCTTCTATCCGAGATGAGCCGGTATAAGGTATATTATTGTCTGACACCAGCTCAGCAGGATAAACTTCGTCGTCGTCCCGTTGTTCCCACAGGTTGGGATTCGTCTTGAGGATCTGACGTTAAAAGACTCACATTCGTCTTGAGGATCTGACATTAAAAGACTCACATTCGTCTTGAGGATTTGACATTAAAAGACTCACATTCGTCTTGAGGATCTGACGTTAAAAGACTCACATTCGTCTTGAGGATTTGACGTTAAAAGACTCAACATGAATATACTCGTTTTTCCCTTAGCACCAAGCATGGTGCCCAAAGAAAGTCGTGATATGCAACATCGGACATTTCCTAGTTCGTGCGGGCAATGGATTCCACCAGGCCAACCCCGATCGGTTTTCTATGTGATCAGATCAAGGGGGCGGTTTGAGGCTATACCATATGTACTAAGGGTAATATTATTACTAGACCATTGTACATTGGTCGGGATGGTACCGCCCCGAACCCTAGGCCCCTATAACATAAAGGTTAAGCCACAATCCGGCAGATTAGGTTAAGCCCGGCCCCGACATGAAAGTTGCCCGAAAGTTAAGGCTGTTGTGATGTGTTGTTTTATTTGGACTTCGGTGTTGTTGACACGTTCCTTTTCGTCTTGTACATTTGTATATAAAAGTGTAAATAAATAAAACCAAAAAAATAAAATAAAAAAAAAAAAAAAAAAAATTAAGATTTTTTTTTTTTTTTGAATGAATGATTATGTCATATTCCAGTGGATGGAATTTTTAATGCCGATCGTTTTGATATATCATTGGTTCAATTTAGAGTTAAAACGAATCGAAATTCCAAGTTTGAAATTTCGGAACAATTCGGGACATAAGGGGAATTTCTGGAAATCATTTGGGCTTGGGCAAAAATATTGAACCTAACCTAAAATCACTGACCCGACTACAAAACCCACACGCGGGGCAACCACGCGTCCACACCTCTCATTTATTCCCCCTCAAAATCCGGATCTTGGTCTCCCCCACACAACCCTTGCGCACGCGACTCTCCATCATGGAATTCAACCCGCGCACGCGGGCCAGACTCCACCAAATCAAAAAATCCTTCCTCCAGAACCATCTCCTCCACCAATCCTAGCTATTTCAACCCTCAAAATATCATCTACACCGCGCTATGGCAGCACGAAGGAGAATCACAGTTGAGAGAAATTTCGAAAACCTCTACAATTCCGGGATGTTTCACCCATTTTTCGATGAGGAAATAGCTAGTAGAGAGTGGGAATATCTACTGCATCGAATTCCAGCTCAGTACTCTGAAGATTTAGTGTTGAAATTTTACAACAATGGAGGTTTCAGGGGTGATGAATTTTGGATTATGGCGGATGGGTTGGAACGTGAACTCACGCTGGAGTTAATTTCGAATACAGCACAGATTCCGATAAACTCTGATAGTCCGACCCTGTTATTGTCAGAGTATCCGAGTACGAGGGATTTGATATTTGACACGCTTCTCGAGGGAGAGTACAATGATGGCTCGAACTGCGTGTACCGCACTCGCTCAGACAAAACCAACTAGCCGTCACTCAATGGTTGGCTTGCAACGTCATTGGCACTTCAAAGACGTCTGACGTGAACAAGACATTCTTGCACCTGCTGTGGATCCTCCAGAGAAGAAGCACACTTTCGTATGGTCCATTTTCTGGGCCATATTCTTCTGACGCGTCAAACAAACAGTCACTCCTCTTTGTCGTACTTGTTACTCAGCTTATGCTTAATTTAGGGTTCCAGTCCGCTACTCCTTTCATTCCAACGAGGTCTTTCAAGAATTTCGGAATTTTTGAGACTTGTGTTCTGGACCACTGGGACCCAGTAGCTAGAGATGACATTGAACGTGATAACGTACCTCCTCCTCCCCCTTCACTACCCGACTGTTTTAATGAGGCTACCATGCACCGAATCAACACTCCCATGGAAGCCTTGAGACACATGAACACTAGTATGCGCAGGATGTTTCTTCGTCAAGAAGAGATGATTACTTCCCAAAATAACATCCAGCAAGAAATGCGAAATCGCCAAGGCCGTTTCTAGAGAATGATGTTGGCAAATCAGCTTCAATTCCAAGATCAACTCAAGCATCTATAGGCCACATTCCGCACCGGTCACCATCTGTTCGTCGCGGTGTGGCCCGGCGTAGAAACCCCCTGGTTCATCTTCTGCTAACCCGGAGGATTCCCAGTAGCTATTTATTTCCCTTATGCATTGCATTTTTAGTTTTCTTGTGATAAAAATATTATATATCGGTTGATTTCTCATAATTTTGTATCTCCAGACGGTTTGAATGATAAATTATTTAAGTTATGCAATTATTGTAATTCCTACTATATTAGTTGTCCCTTGATGCATTGGGCCTACTCTCAAAGCCCAACGGTCAGAACCAAACGGACTGATTCCAATGGTCAGATGCCCAGCGGTTAGAAATCAAGTTATAAATACAACTGTCCTTTTCCACTTTCACTCATTCCCTTCTCTCCTTCTTCACAAATTCTTTTTCACAAATTCTCAATTTCTTGAACATAATGAATCAAATAGAGCGATGGGAAAAGGAGCAACGCGAATGGGCTATCACAGTATTCGTGATAACAGTGTTTATCATTATTCTCCTGTCACTCATGCATAACATGATCCAGAACATCTAGATCTATATAACCATCTCTTTTTATGATTTTCATTTTGTATATTAGTATGGTGTGTTAAATAATTCTCACACATTTGTACGGGTTATGTATTAAATGGAGAAGTTTCGTATTAAATATTTGTGTATATTAGTTGTCTTTTCCTCTCTAAAAAAAATAAAAAAAAAATAAAAAAAAAATAAAAAATAAAAAATAATAAGTAAATAAATAAACAAACCATAACAAAGAAAGGCCATCCAAAACTCACCAAAATAATTAATTGATACATATGGTGTTTAGAGAAGATCACACACGTTACAAGGTACGCATAACACTTGTCACACATGCAGCCCGATTATTCTATCCATATTCTATTACTGAGTTATGATCATCATTTCTGAAATTACGTGTAAGTCTAACTACCCTGTGAAACTTTCCTCCGTATTTTCTAACATTGAACCATCTTATTATTTGTATTTGGATATCTGACATGACAAGCCTTACTGTGGATCATCTATGATGCTGTTCATAATCACATGGGTCATTAACTACACTTGGACTCCAGATTGGTATGGACTCATAGATTGGCTATAAATCTCTTCTTTTTCAACCATTCTTATTCAAACAATTTTCTCTATCTTTCCCTCAGTAATACTACCAATGGATCAACCAAGAAAAATAACGGCAGAGAAAGACTACCTGAAAACTTTCGAAGATGGCCGGTTTTCTCCTTATTTTGACACCGAAATCATACGTCATGGATGGATCTGACTCTTCTATATCATTCAGCAAATTGGTTATTCCCCGAGAATTGGTTTTGATGTTCTACCAATTTAGTGGATCTGAAAATGGAAAATTCTACTCAATGCCTATGGACAACGTTCAAATTGACTAAGGAAATGATCTCCGACATACTTCAAATCCCGGTGAATACCGGGGTCCCTTTTAAAGAGTCATCATTTGATTCCGCCAAAACTTTACTACGAAGCTACCAGATCTCATGACGAAGTCGGAAATACACATCACATTGTTCTTCAACGCTCTTTTGAAACGGAATCAACGTGTTGTGCTCCAATCGTTGGGACACAATGTGGTAGGTACATCACACCAATCGAAGTCACAAAGCCTCAACTTCACCTACTTTGGATTTTGCAGACTCAAAGAGATGACTTTTATCTAATCCAACACCTCTGGAACGTAATCACCAAGAAAACAAGAAGGTCAGCACCCCTACCCACTTTAGTAACGCAGATTATGATACGTTGGGGTTATCCAGTAATTTCTCCAAAGACACCCCTTCAAAGAGCACAAATAAAAGTACTCCAAACAGATTACTCCGTTGGTTTTTGGACTCCTGATACTCTGATAGAGGAACAGAACGACCCAAGCTCAAATTTTGACCATTTATTTGATGAAAATGCCATGCTGAACATTATTAATCCCATGGAAGGCATTAAACTTCTTCATCAGGGTTTGAGGGAACTACACGCTCGTAAGAATATCATCATCACAATTCTTCAGGATTTCCAAGATCGTCAAGCAACGCATGATGTCTAACAGGAGGAGATCTTGGAAAATCATTCTCAGTCCTTGCAAAATTACGCTCTCCTAATGGAAAATCAAACTGTACTCTCTGCCAGCCAAGGGGACATTCAGATGCAACTCGCCAACAAATGGAAGAACTAAACAGTCTGGTGCACGATATGCATCTCCAAGATCAACATAACAATCCATAATTTTCTAATATTACTAAGTCAATAAATAAATACTCGTATATGTTATTACATTTTTCGTTGTATTATGAATTTTGTCTTACTTTTGTGTCTTCTTTTGTATGAAATGCTTAATAGGATTGTCATCATTTGCGGTGTGACTAATATAATTTAACATGTGCTTACAGGAGGGTTTATTCCCTTACATACTCATTTATCCATCCAGTTTGCCTTTGTCATTACCTATTTCTTTACTTCATCCACTATGGCATCTTCATCAATTTCATCTTCATCAAACATGGTACCTCCCAAACTCATTCCTGAGCAATCCTTTCAGTCTATGATGGATTCCAATACCTATGGCCATCTCTTCCGTGACTACATTACAAACATCGGATGGTCTTCCCTAATTCTTCAACCTGACCAAACTTATTCTCCGAGTTTGGCTGCATACTTTTATGCTAATATGGAAGACACACCAGCTTTCAACCATGCACATGGTTTCTACTTAGACGGGTTCACAATCCTAGTTGGTGACACAGCTCATATCTTTTATGAACAACAACTTGTACTAACTTTGGATCTTCCATTTCAAGAACTTGTTGCATCATGGCATTACATCTATCATAATTCTTACCGTGCCTTTCAGTGGCAAGCGTTTCGTGAAACTTACGGTGATAGTCTTGAGATTAAACGAGAAGG
Source organism: Coptis chinensis (assembly GCF_015680905.1). Taxonomy (NCBI): domain Eukaryota; kingdom Viridiplantae; phylum Streptophyta; class Magnoliopsida; order Ranunculales; family Ranunculaceae; genus Coptis; species Coptis chinensis. Next base: position 53,221,631 of record NC_141463.1, read on the forward strand.
AAATGGCCATGTGGCATGGCGTGACGTCACCATTCCCTTGGCAAGCATGACCACACTACCAAAAAAGTGACTTTTAGCCTCGGACATATTGCCGCGGCTAGGAGTTTGGTGGCTATATCTTACTTGTTGCCACGACAAACTAAATATGTGGCAAGAAGTACCTTTTTGCCTCGTGATTATCCTTTTGTTGCAAAAGGTGCATTTTTTGCAACCGTTTCAATGTGGTCGTGGCTTTAAGTCAGACCTTTCGTAGCGAACAAATTTTGCGCGTGGCTTTAATTAAGTGTTTGGCGTCGATGGCTGCAAAAAGGCTATTTAAAACATTAAATAATTATTTTTATTAAAAAAAAAAAAAAAAATAGAAAATAGATAGCGTTCCCGCGGTTCTTTCGCTTGTTTATTTTGGTGAAAGTTTGAATCTCAAATAACAAAAAGAGAAACCGAAAACCCAAATCCTTTTCACCGGCTGCCGCACCATTCCCTTCTTCTTCTTCTTCACGCCCGCTTCGCCATGCCATTCCACTTGCCACCGCCGATTTTTTGCTTCTTCTTCTTCTTCACCACCCGATTCTTTGCCACCGCCAGTTGCTCTGCCTTCTTCTTCACCGGTTGCCTTCTTCTTCTTCTTCACTGCTTCTGCCTCCTCCATTGCTTACTTTACCTTCAGGTAATCCATTATCTTCTTCCCCACGTTTTATTTTAGAGATTTGTTTAAGAAATCGTATATTTTTTTGTGATTTGAAGCAGTTCATTATTTTATTTAAATCTAAATATCGTAAGAATATTTGATTAATTGATTCGACTTTTCTATTGTTAGAATATTGTATATATATATGAGGTTTTAATCCAATTTACGTTATTTTTGGATAAAAAGTTCGACTTTTCAAATTTAAAGCTTTAGCTTTCATCGTATTGAGTTCTAGTTATGTTTTCATAGCTATTGTTTTCTTCCATTATGTGAGACCAATATTTGGTGGTAAATCCCACATTTGGACAGTTAATATGGCCTTGTCACAGTGTTTTTTTTTTATTAGTTCTCCTATGTTATGTTAGGATATGTTACTGAATATATTAATTTTTGAACTTGATGTAGGATATGTGATAACTGTAAAATGAAGTAGTCTACCTACGAAATGAACTATGAATTCACAACGTAAGTAAACTAAACTTGTACTTTTACGTGCTTGAGTTATCAAAGAATTCTACTCTCAATCCTATGAGATATAGTGGAGTAGATAAGTTCGTTCCACTCCTAGTGCTCTAGCATGGATGTTTTCTAATCTAACTAGTCGTTTTTAAGTCTATGAGAGTTTTACGAAGGGAATTATACTACGATGCAACTACCCACAAGATGCAACTAGTCGATTATCTAAATAATTATGGGAAGGCTACGTTGATTCTATGATAAGGAGTTAGAGGGGGATTGATTCCACCTTAACTCAACTTAATCCACTAACGACGAATTTAATCGTAATCCAATCCGAATTGAATCGCCTTCTAAAATTTAGTTATTCCTAATCCCTAATTATACATGGCATTTCTACCAATCATAACTAGCATGTGAACAATTAAACCCATTCTCATGGTGAACTAATCATTTCTAGAGTGGAATAGAAAATACTGCGACTCTACGATAATCGGACTCAAGCTTTCATCAAGGCTTCACAACCCCCTCTAATGGAGGTTTAGCCTTGAATCATTCCAAGAATCATTTCCATTTAGATTAAAACTAAACATAATATAAAGCATTGAAATTTACTTAATTTAACAATAATGAAATCTAATTTAATGACTAAATTGAAATAAGGACATGAATTGAAATTAGATCTAGAATTGGATTTGACAAAAATCGAAATTGATAAGAAATACTACTTTATTGATCTAATTAATTTGAAGAACAAGATCCAAAGGTTTAATCTAATAAGGGATTTGAAACTAATTAAAGAAAACAATTAAATCTAGATCTAGAAGCTATTTTAATGGCTACTTTCTATTCTAAGCTATCTACCCTAATTCTCCACTAATTAATCTACCCTTAACAAAGAATTAAGCTTTTGTTTTTATACATTCAGATCCAAAAATCGTGCATGGGCTTGGAGCCATGGTTTGGGCCAGAGAATCAGGCCCAAAACCCAATTCTTTCAGTCCAAAAAGGCCTCTTCAGCTGCAGTTGGCTTCCACAGACTTTTCGTCCACTTTTGCTCCTCTGATTGGGTCAAGGCTTGGACCATTGCAAAGCTCTTTCCGAGCCGGTCGTTTTGACATAAGGTAGGCCTCAATCCGAGGTCTGAGTCCAAAGATATGGCATTCGAAGTTCTGGCGACTTTTTTGCTCCTTTATCTCGCTAAAGTGGCACATTTCTCGCACATAATGGACTTTGAAGCCCGAAATGCATAAAAACACTTAATCAGTATTAACTCTTACTTATTATTCACATAATTGGTCTAACAAGATGATTATTAAGGGGTTAAAACTACAGTTTTGGGCTCTTATCAAACCACCCCCAAACAAAGATTTTGCTTGTCCTCAAGCAAAGATGAGAAATTAGAATAAGTGACCAAAAATGGAGTTCTACCTAATCTCGTTTATTTGAGTGCGCGATTGCATTGACCATATGCAACAAGGCCTTAAACCACTAGGAATTCCCTAGTGGACGAAGTTATAGCCTCGTGAGAGTTTTCCAAATGAAGGTACTCACAAACTTCATCTATACTTCAAAACGACTAAGAAAATAAAACTATTGTTTCCTTATTCATGCTCAACTATCTATACATCTCTCTAGCAATTACATAAGAATAACCAGTCAAAACCCTAAGTTAATATATGCATAATAATCAATCATCTACAATAAACATATATACAATGAGTAGTACTATCAAATGTTTAGCGGGTTTGTTTCGAGAACTTCGGAATAGCGTCCTTAAGTAGGTTCTCACAATAATAGTCAAGAAACAACACTCTGATTTTTCCACTCAAGTTTAAAGCTACTCCGATTAATACACAAGCACACACTTTACCTTACAATCTCAATGACAACAAGGAAGCGGGGTCGATCAAACACATCTGCCACTTACTATCACACTAACCTATTCCTAATTGAGCTAGAGGTCTTTATTAGGTGTTACTTGGGGATTAGGAGGTGGTTTAAGAAGGAAGGAAATGGATATTCTAAAGGACAAGTCCGAGATAATAGAGTCTTCAGATTATGTAACTTAGAGAAAACCTTGTTATTTTCTTTTTTCTTCTATACTTTGTTTCCATCCTTAGCCATATTTTTCTTTTTTTTTTCTTTGGCTTTTGACTCCCTTTTATTCTATTTTTTTGGAGTTTTTATTTTATTTCTATTTTTCTTTTCTTTGGATGGAAACTTCTTTTCTTTATTTTCTGAAGCAACTAACAATTTTTTGTTACACGTGTTTTTCTCTTCTTCTTTCTTCACTCATTCTATTCTCGGACTTATTCTAAATTGGTAGGTTTATTTTTTTTTTTATTTTTTTTTTTTTTTTTTTATTTTGTTTTTGTTTTTGTAACAGGGTAAAGGAATTGTGGTTTATGGAAGGGCTAATGAAAGGCTCAGAGTGGCGACTAGCGGAAAATAATTCATAGGTTTGAATTTAAATTTATATCGATCCAAAGAGCGGCCTAAATTCTCACTTAGGATATGGTTTAGTGATCAAGCAAGTGGACGTGTGATTTCTCTATCCGGATTTTACTTCTCCCTTGTGTCATTTCTCAAATGTTTCGCTCATATAAGGCTTTAGGCTATATTCTCACAGGATTTGTAGAATAAGTACTCTATCCTAGATTTCAGAAACTTACTGCTAGCAATCATAGATACTCATGTAATATATTTATAGATAGATGCAAAGATTATTACCTACGTATTAACCTAAGTTTCTAACAATTATTCTGATGCAACAGCTATGTGAGACTTCTAGATTGTTAAAAGCATGGAGAAAGAAAGAATACCAATATTCCTAAGTGTATAGCATGACTTATTTATTTATATTTTTAAATTTTTGAAATTTTAACTAGAAAACAAATGCATATTATGTCTATCTATATCGTATCAGATGTCTTAATTACACGCGTTTTCTATGCCCCCAAACAAAAAGCATGCTTTGTCCTCAAAGCATTTAAATAAAGAGGGTAGGAAAAATACCATTGAAACGCGTGAAATTCGGGAACATCCGCAAAACAAAGTTAGGGCGCACTAATATAGGAAATAAAACCCACACAACTCTATAAGAGTTCTACCCATTATGGGGTTAACATAATTAAATTGCTTGGGACATAAGCAGACACTAACAGAACTAAAACTTACCTCCACTCCCGTTGTTATTCGTCATCTTCATCATCCTCTACTTCTATAAAGAAGTGAGGTTCATTCGCGTCCTGCCATGCTATGATAATTTGCCAGGCTTCACGCCATTTATCATCTATGGTTGCTAACCTATTAAGTGCCACTTGGTCTGATGGGGTGTAGGGTGCAACCTGGTGAGGTTGTATCCGCCACCCATGCCAAGTCATTGCACGGAAAGATCGAATAATACTATTGGTGGGTCGCACCGTGTCTACCTTAATCCAATCCGTGAAACGTGTACAAAAAACAGGAAAGAAACATAGCATAATACGTGAAATTAGAACAGGCATAAGAAGGTACTTATGCCTCATGGTATGGGCTCGTGCTAAACTAGACATCAAAGTCCTGGGAAGGTCATAGAACCGGCGTCCATTGGCTAAAGCAAGGAAAAACGCTGCAAGTGGCGTCATTCACGTAAGAAAAAAACGCCATTCCCCTAAGATGTTTAGCATAATCCAAAACATAACAGTTCCTATGTTCATGGACGGGGCTACCAAGGGCAACGCGTTATAGTCCCCTTGGTCCTCAATCGGAAAATGCCTGCCCCATAAGCCTCGTGCAAAGACTCTTAAGTATAGACATGCATATTATCGACCCAATAGCACCATGGGTCTTGTATCTCAGCGGGCATAGCAAGTCCAAGAACAAATGCTAGCAAGAACCTAGTAATTTCCATTGGTTCATCGTCAATGGTGATGGAGAACACTTGTTCTCCATCCGGTCTCTCAAAGAAAATGCAGTTATTATAAAAATAAGATGCAAGTGCTGGAGAATAAAGTTCAGCCGGTCTTACCATAAGAGGTTCCCAGCCAACGTATGTGATCACCTCGCGAAACCAAGCACCGTAAGTAGTGCTTTGGAACAAATCTTCAAAGAGACGTTCGGTATTATTATGGGAGATGTCATCTCAAAACTATGTTCTGAATAGCTGCAAAACGACCGGCACTGTAACGCTAAAAACTGGAATTTTTCTGGTCCCGAAGTCGGTCGCTGCTCAACTAGCCAACTGGGCTAACTAACTAGCGCTGGCTTTTGTATTTTTTGAATTCCAGAACTTAGCTGGTCGCTTTTGACTTGGCGCTAAAGCCTGAGCAAATTTTTCTCGACGTAGTGTAGTAGAAGGCCGCTTCACTAGAAGCCTGGCCCGAAGTTCTGATTTTGTGAAAATGGAGACGAAACGTGGGAATCGCGGGTGTGAAGGGTGAGTGATGGATTTTAGGTGTAGTGTGAGTTGTGAGGATAGATTGTATCAAGTTTATATAGGTTTAAAGTTGCTAGAATGGATCGGAAAGTTGCCAAAACTAATTACGGCAGTTTCCGGAAATCCTAAAATTTCCAAACTCGAAAACGGAAACAACTCATATCCTGGATTCTAATTCAAACCCAGTATCTCTTATTTGGATTTTATGACTGAATGTACGTATTTAGTGTAGATTTCATCCTACAATGATTCTCAATCATAGATATGCCTAAACGACCATATTTTCACCTTACTCCGCAGTAAATTCTAACACTAGGGTTTTTTTTTATAAAAAATACAGCTTGAAATGATAAAACCACCCCCAAACAAGTTGGGAAGGTGGGGTCAAAATGAAACAAGCACACAAACCTAACATAACCCCTATATTAAAATTTTCATTCGGAGGTCCTTTCACTTACAAAATTCAAATTACGAGAATAAAAATTACATTACAATAAAACAACAAAAATAAATAAAACAACAACTTATAAAACAAAAAATAACTACCACTATCACTCCTCATCCTCTCTAAACTCCTCGCCGCTGGTGGCCGAGGGCACGCGATCTCTAGTGGTGGCTCCCGGGCTCCGAAGGTCCAGCAGCAGTCGTCCTTCGGCGACGCGCATGCCTCGTAGCCGTGTCCTCGAGGCGAGTCCAGATGAGGTGGGAAGCGTGCTAGCATATCCACTCTAAACCGGCTGGGGCTTCTTCCATCTCACCCGCCGCTCCCATCTCTCATCCTCCCTCCGGGTGCGGATCTCGGTTGTGATGAATGGTCGCCTGTCGAGTCCGGAGGTCTGCGACAGAGAGTGTTGAGTGAACGCGATGCCCCTATGAAGCATAGTCATGCGCCAAAGATCAAAACCAACACCTCTGAAGGCATCCGTATCAAAGCAAGTCCCATCCTCCTCATCCTCCTCCGAATCATCCCGCTGTCCCCCACCTCCTCTTCTTCTTCCTCTCTATCCTCAGCCCTCCTCCATACTTGTTGGGCACACTCCCTATAGATACGCGGGTTACGGTGCGGGGTAATGTAAATCCTCTCGGATGCGGGAGTTGCTTTCATCTTCAAAGATGATCTTAGTAATAAGCACGGAGAGAGGTGCCAAAGACCTTCCAAACCCCTAATAATGTTCAGCCAAAAACTCCGGGATGCAGAAATCATACTTCGCTCCCGAGTACCCATAGGACGGGAGGCAGTCGGACCGATGTCAATGACCTTGTCCTTGCCTAGGACATTCCGACCAATCCACCGAAATGTAGCCAGGTTTGGTCCCGAGGATGCTGGCGAACACAATGGGAGTTTGGATTGTAACTCCCATTGATGACAAGATAACGCCCATCAACGGCTCTACCCCTCAAAACCGAGGATCCTGTAAAGTGGCATCAGATTGATTCTAGGCGGAATGCCTAGAATCTCGATAACAGCCCGTAGTCAACTCCCTTCTCTTCTTCGACCATCACAAAAATCCTACTCCCTCCAACTCCCTAGTGTTGTAGAATCGTCGGACCAAGTCTTCGTGGTAGAAGTCTTGATCGAAAGTACCGAGACTATTCCAGTTCTACTAGCCATTTCACACCGTAAAAACGGCGCCGAAATGGTCGGCATGAAAACTTGCTCCGGCATGATTCGGCGTTGAGCCATCTAGTGTTTGGAATGGAGTGAGGGTCTAAATATGATGTGGTGGTGGTGGATTAGCTTGATCGACCTAAAGAACAGTGGTGGTGATGGAGTGGTGGCGGCAGCAAAGACCAATTTTATAAATTTCGGTGGTTTTAGTGCTTAAAATCGGGTGGGGTTGTGGTGGTTTGGTTGTAGAAGATTTGGGTTAGGATTTGATATTGGGCTGGGTTTATTGGATTTTCTTTTTAAATTTTATTTTTGCTAGGGTTTTGAACTTTAAGCTTGGCGTTAATGGCAGTGGAAGATGAAGAACGCGATGAACTGTTTCGTGAGAAGGTAAGAGCCGAAGCCTTCTCCATGGGCTGGTTGGGCCAAGCCCAAAATCGAAATTTTTGATTTTTTCGATTTTTTCGCTAATTTCAAAAAAATTCCCGCTTAGTTACATGTCCGATTTTTGCGAATGAGATATGGAAATGATCAGGAGAGAATTTCCTATCCAATGATCCATAAAACACTCTATTCCGACTTCAGATGACATACGAGATAGTGGAAACTGCCTCGAAGTGCGTGCATGACGTAAGTTATGCTTAACGAATGAAATCTAAATGAATAGATCATGTCAATCCGAATCGTAATACAATAAAACGGCCTAAACAACTCTAATGGGACATAAAACATTTTAGTATGCGGAAACATTTAACAACACTTGACCCCAAACAAATTTTTACAACGAAGCTTAGAAAATTTGTTTTTAGCAGTGGGTCTTTTAAAGTCAGATTCCCGAGACTTCCTAGATTACTATGTTTATTTTATTTTTATTTTTTATTTTAGTTTTAGAAGGAAAAACAATAACCAATAAAGACATAATTCACACCATAGAGAAACATGACTCAAAAATCCGAGAAAAACATGCAAGAGTGGAAAACGTGAACTATGTGAACCGTGGACTTAGGATCCGGTACTTACAGCCACACACTCCATAGGGAGGGCCCGGTTACCTTAATGGTGCACTCACCAATATATTGGAATGAAAGGAAATGCACCAACACAGAAATTTGAGTCGTTTATAGTCAGATACTCAAGACTTTATCTAAAACATATGTATGAACATGCAGTTGATCATATATCAACAACCGAAATAGTTGTGGATCATTCCATAAATAAATATCACAGAAAACATATCCAAACACAATGAAACACCAAGATTTCCTACGACACAGCCTAGTGGAATCCAAACGAAGTCGGATAACCCTATTGTGTAACCTATCATGCACCTTCTTTTTCATTTTTGAATGCGTGGGTGTTTTAGTAAATAAGTGTGGAAAAGTGAATGGTTGTGGAGAATATGGTGGATATGGAAAAGTTGTAGAAAGACAGCCCGCATTAACAATCGAGGATGTGGTTTTAGTAATCTTGAACTCATTCATTGTGTGTGTAGGGACCGCCTCAATTCTGAAAATGAAGGTGTCAAGTAGTTTGTCCTTCTGAAGTATCCGTTTGCTAGGAGGATTTAAAAAATTATGAAGCACAGGAGAAACAAAAGGATCGAGTGCAAACTCGAGATTCCTTTGAAAGGGTGGAAGGAGGGGAATCGGGGTGGATGTTGTGCAAGTTAGTTCTTGATAAGGTGAATTGTCACCTACTCGAAGAAACTCATCAAATTCCTCATCAAGATTGGTCATATCCACATTACTATGGTAGTCCTCTACATCTTTGAGAAAGTCATCTATCCCGTCCTCATCACTAATATGTGTATTGACTAGTGTAGGAATGGAAATGTTGGAGTCTGACTTTCCAAAGGAAAGAATGTTTGGCATATGATTATCAGGGAACGTGTTGTTGAAATAATCTCGAGCGAAGCTCTCGATCATGCTAACCTCTCCATCCATAGACGAATCGGGTAACTGTGTCCTTGTTTTAAAAACATTGACTTCAACAGCAAGATGGCCAAAAGACATGGACATTGAACCATCACGGCAATTAATGAGCGCATTGGCAGTTGCCGTGAAAGGGCCTTAAAAATAATCGACACCAGTCGTTAGCGACTTACTGATCGAGGACTACAAAATCAGCCTGGATAGTAGAAATCCCGAACTTTTACCAACACATTTTCGACTACACCCTTAGGATACTTAATAGACCGATCAGCTAATTGCAACGCCATTTTAGTGGGTTGCATCTTGTCTAGACCTATTTGTCTATACAAATAAAATGGGAGTAAGTTAACACTAGCCCCCGTGTCTAATAACGGTGGTCGTCGATAGGAATCTCCTAAGGTGCATTGTATGCGATGATAGGATCTACCGGGGTCCTTGTACTTAACAATTCCATTATGTTCGATAAGGTTGGGAATTGTTCGTTAAAAAGCGTTTTTGGTATATTTGTCTTACGCCTAGTAGTACACAATTCCTTAAGAAACTTAGCATGGTGTGGTAGCTTTTTATAGCTTCGAGGAAAGGAAGGTTTATAGTTAGATTCTTGAAAACGTCCCTAATCTCCTCGTAAGTTGTATCTCTATTTAACATGGCTAATTTTTGTGGAAACGGTGGTTTCGTCATATTTAGCAATGGTATCACCGGATGTTTAACCGTGGCTTTACTGTTTCTTAGGTTGTGTTGTAACCGGGACCTCTACGCTGGTAGGCTCTTCAGTTTCTATTTCGGTATCTAGTAATATAGCGGTGTAGGGGACTCTTGGTGGGGTAACTATAGGCATAGTTACTTTGTTATCAACCACTCTGCCGAACGGAGAGTGGTGATGGCATTTATCTCACCTACATTTTCATATTCATTACTAGTATTATCGGTGACCTCAAAGGTCGTGTTTGTTGTTTTAGGATTAGGTATTGCGTTACACGGAAACACACCTTTGGGTTGGGCTTTATCTTGAGCCAACCGTTGGGTTAAATTATTAACGGATTGTAGAAGCCGTTGGTTAGATTGAGCCATGGTTTGGAAAAGTTTTGGCTCACTTGTATGAAGGTGTCAAGACGATCCGGTTGGGTGGGTGTAGTGTTCACGGGTGTTGTTTCTTTGAACTATTTCCGTGAATTATTTATTAGTGGATTTTGATAGTTATTATTTACCTAACGATACCTCTATTAGCATTATAATTATTATAATTACCTTGACCTTGTGCTTGACCTTGTCGAGGTTGCACTTGGTTGTTATAATTATTAAAATTACCCCCACCGCCCTTGTCGTAGTGGAGCTTGGTTAAAGCTCTGCGTTAGCTAAACATATTGATGATTGTACCCTTGAGGTGTGACGCTTTTGGTTATTCCGCCAACCGAAGTTGGGATTTTGTCTCCAAGGGGCTTAGGTTCACTATTAATGGAACAAGCCCGTTCATAGGCTATAGACGCCGGGAATCGGGATGCTCGGGGCTCCAACAGAAACTACATGGGTTTGAATTTACATTCATGACGGGGATAGGCTTTTGTTGTACGTAAATGGCCTCTACCTTTTAGTGAGTGATTCGATTAGAGTTTTAAGCTCGAATCGTGTTTAATTTCAAACATACCGGCCTTAAACTGTTGAAGAAGAACTAGGCGAGCGGGGGATATCATCACTACCCCCAATTATTATTTAAGCTTAGTTTGGTCTTCTAAAAATTTATAAGCCTCCGGGGCTCCTTTACTTAAGAAACTACCCCCATTCATAATGTCAAGGACTTCTTTATGGTGATGTTGAAGTCCTTTGAAAAGGCAACCGAACTAACGTGTCTTTTGCTAGGTTATGGTGTGGACACTCTATAAGCGGATCGGTGAAACGATTCCAAGCCTCTGAAAATGATTCATGAGGATTTTGTCGAAAGAAATGAATCTTGGAAAACATCTCATCCGTCTTTAGGGGTGGGTAAAAATGTTCCATAAACAAATGAACAAGTTTAGCCCACGAGTCCACGTAATTAGGCTTTTGGGCGCTAACCAAAGACGCCTTTATCGGCTAAGGTGAAAGGGAATACCCTTAATTTAATTTGTTCAACCAACCGTAGGATGGTGGAATGTTGTTAGGACTTGTTCAATCCTACGCGTGTCTTTGGTAAGGTTTTTCATGGTCTAAACCATGAAACACGGGTAACAAATTAAAATATTTGGAGGGATTCTCAATCCCTCCGGTTGGTCTGCTAGAACGATGCAAGATTTGGGGCTATCGCCAAGGCTTTGTAGAAGTCCGAGAGGAGTCTCTCTTTCTTCCCCATTATATCGGTGGTGTGTGTGATATAGTAGCTAGAGGTGTAGTTTGTGGTATACTAGATAGACTTGTTTGTTGATGTTGTTGTGTATTTACGTTAGGTGTTTTTGTTCGCCGGACCTTAATCTCATGCAAGGCTAAGTCGAGCTTAACTAAACATGCAACACTCCAAACAATTCGATGTACTAGTATAAACCTCTAACGAGATCGCGAGGTGTGGAAGAAAGGAATACCTGATTAAGGTCCTTGCATCGCTTATGAATAGCGTCTTGTATGCAGCGTGTTCAGTGTATATAAGAGAATAGAACACCGAAAAACTTGACAAATCGAAGTTCGAATCAAACTGTGGAAATCCGGAAATTTCAGCTAAGGGCGCGGGCGCTTATCTTGAAGCCGCTGGCAATGTAAATTCGAAAGTCCAATAACTTAGCGCTGGTCTTTTTTTTGCTGGCTCGGTGTATTGATCAAATTCCAAGAACATAGCTGGTCGTCAGCTCTCTTTGAAGCGCCAGGCCTTCGATTATATTTTCTCGAATTTTTCCAAAACTGAAACGGCAACCACAGTATGAATCAAACAAGGGTGGGTGGGTGAAATGGGACTTAAAAATTACTAATTCTATTATGAAAACAATGCTAAAGTGCAACTAAGATGGCAGCGGCGCCATTTGATAACTATAAAATGAAGTAGTCTACCTACGAAATGAACTATGAATTCACAACGTAAGTAAACTAAACTTGTACTTTTACGTGCTTGAGTTATCAAAGAATTCTACTCTCAATCCTATGAGATATAGTGGAGTAGATAAGTTCGTTCCACTCCTAGTGCTCTAGCATGGATGTTTTCTAATCTAACTAGTCGTTTTTAAGTCTATGAGAGTTTTACGAAGGGAATTATACTACGATGCAACTACCCACAAGATGCAACTAGTCGATTATCTAAATAATTATGGGAAGGCTACGTTGATTCTATGATAAGGAGTTAGAGGGGATTGATTCCACCTTAACTCAACTTAATCCACTAACGACGAATCGTCAAGTAATCCGAATTGAATCGCTTGCAGAACAATTGGTTATTCCTAATCCCTAATTATACATGGCATTTCTACCAATCATAACTAGCATGTGAACAATTAAACCCATTCTCATGGTGAACTAATCATTTCTAGAGTGGAATAGAAAATCGGACGACTCTACGATAATCGGACTCAAGCTTTCATCAAGGTTTCACAACCCCTCTAATGGAGGTTTAGCCTTGAATCATTCCATAATCATTTCCATTTAGATTAAAACTAAACATAATATAAAGCATTGAAATTTACTTAATTTAACAATAATGAAATCTAATTTAATGACTAAATTGAAATAAGGACATGAATTGAAATTAGATCTAGAATTGGATTTGACAAAAATCGAAATTGATAAGAAATACTACTTTATTGATCTAATTAATTTGAAGAACAAGATCCAAAGGTTTAATCTAATAAGGGATTTGAAACTAATTAAAGAAAACAATTAAATCTAGATCTAGAAGCTATTTTAATGGCTACTTTCTATTCTAAGCTATCTACCCTAATTCTCCACTAATTAATCTACCCTTAACAAAGAATTAAGCTTTTGTTTTTATACATTCAGATCCAAAAATCGTGCATGGGCTTGGAGCCATGGTTTGGGCCGAGAAATCGGGCCAAAACCCAATTCTTTCAGTCCAAAAAGGCCTCTTCAGATGCAGTTGGCTTCCACAGACTTTTCGTCCACTTCTGCTCCTCTGATTGGGTCAAGGCTTGGACCATTGCAAAGCTCTTTCCGAGCCGGTCGTTTTGACATAAGGTAGGCCTCAATCCGAGGTCTGAGTCCAAAGATATGGCATTCGGAAGTTCTGCTGACTTTTGCTTCTTTATCTCGCTAAAGTGGCACATTTCTGCACATAATGGACTTTGAAGCCTGAAATGCATAAAAACACTTAATCAGTATTAACTCTTACTTATTATTCACATAATTGGTCTAACAGTATGATTATTAAGGGGTTAAAACTACAGTTTTGGGCTCTTATCAATATGATATTCTTGCTGAACAAGATTGTCTTTTTTTATGTAGTTGTAGTTCAGTTTTTAAATGGATAAAAGTTGGATGGATCCGACTCTAGGAAGATGCAGTCGTAAGTATATACTTGGTTGTGAGAAATTTATCGAGTTTGCTTGGAATAATCGAATTAAGGAACTTGGTGGTGAGATTTACTGCCCATGTGTAGGATGCCTTAATCTAATGTTATTGCCTAAACATATAGTGGAACATCATATAAAGAATCGTGGTATACTACGGAGTTATGTCCGTTGGACAAAGCATGGGGAGAGTGTGGAGGTAAATCTTGAAGTCTAATCGGGGTGATGATGATATGCATACAATGTTGCAAGATGCATTAGGATTTCAAAACATGGTTGGTATAGACAATGACATACCACCTAGTTCGAATACAAATGAGTCTAGTTCCAAAGTGACACTTTCGAACGGATGAGCCAAATGAAGAAGCACATAAGTTTTACAAGTTGTTGAAGGAAGCAGACACACCCTTGTACCACTGGCTGTACTAAGAGTTCAAAATTGTCTTTTCTAGTATGCGATTGCTTCATGTAAAGTGTCTTAACGGGAGTAATCATTCGTTTGACATGTTGCTTGAGGTATTAAATGATTCACTTCCAAATGACATCAATATGCCCAAGAATCATTATGAATCAAAAAAAAAACAACTTCGATCTTGGGATGGAGTGCATTAAGATAGACGATGTCCTAATGATTGTATGTTGTATTGGAAGGATAATAAACCCGGTCATGGACAAGGATAACTGTGATGTATGTGGTGAGTCAAGATGGATCACGACTTCAGAGTGTACAGAAAATAGAGTTAGTTCATCTACAAAACCTAAGAAAAAGGCTGCTAAGGTTTTGCGATACTTTCCTATAAAGCCAAGACTCCAAAGATTATTTATGTGCTCAAAAACTTCTAAAGATATGAGATGGCATGCTGATGATCGTACGAAAGATGGTGCTTTGAGGCATCCAGCTGACTCCAAGGAATGGAAAAGCTTAGACCAAAGATATCCTTCATTTGGTTTAGAATCTCGCAATGTTAGACTCGGAATGGCTAGTGATGGCTTCAATCCTTTTGGTAGTCTTAGTTCTATTCATAGCACTTGGCCCGTTATTCTAGTTCCGTATAATCTGCCGCCTTGGATGTGTATGAAACAACCTTTTCTCATCATGTCATTGCTAATTCCCTCGCCCTAGCATCCACGAAAATAACATTGGCGTGTACTTGCACCATTGATTGATGAGTTAAAGGAGTTGTGGGAGAAGGGAGTTGAGACGTATGATGCCTCTTCAAAACAGAATTTTAAAATGCATGCAGCTGTTTTGTGGACTATTAATGACTTCCCAGCATTTGCTAATTTGTCCGGATGGAGCACTAAAGGACAACTTGCCTGTCCCTCTTGCCATGAGAAGACTTGCTCAAAATGGTTGCAAAATGGGAAAAAGTTCTGTTATATGGGAAGTCGTAAATTCCTGCCACTTGATCATAGATATCGAAAGAATAAGAGTTCTTTTGATAACAAGACAGAAATGGGAGTTGCCCCAAGCCCCTTTACTGGAAGTGATGTACTTGCTCAATTAGATGGATTCGACCAAATCACATTTGGTAAGGTGAATAGTGATAAGGTTATTGGACAAAAGAGAAGTCGAGAGGATAATTCTTTGCCACACAATTGGAAGAAGATTAGTGTATTTTTTGAGCTCCCATATTGGAAATACCTTTGTTTACTCCATAATCTAGATGTCATGCACATTGAAAAGAACAACGGTGAAAGTTGGCTTGGGACACTGCTGAATTTAGAGAAGAAATCAAAGGATAACCTTGAAGTCAAGACAAGATTTGGTGTTAATGGGTATCACGAAAGTCACTTCATCCGATAGCTAAAGAGGGTAACAAATACTATATCCCCCTGCTCCCTTTACCTTGTCCTTGATGAGAAGAGGAAGCTTTGTCAATTCTTGAAAGGTATTAAAGTTCGGATAATTTTTCATCAAATATATCGCGTCATGTTCAGTGAAAGAATGCAAAATACCTGGCCTAAAAAGCCATGATTGGCATGTTCTAGTGCAGAACTGCTTCCGGTTACTGTCACGTGGAATCTTACCTAAGGAAGTTACATTAGTTCTTGTTGAACTCTCTAATTTCTACAAGCGGTTGTGTTCAAAAGTATTATGGGTTGCAGAGTTGGAACGTCTTGAGTACCGATTGTCACACTATGCAAAATGGAAATGATATTTCCTCCATCATTTTTGATGTTATGGTGCACTTGCCTATTCATTTAGCTGGTCAAGCTAAGCTCGGTGGACCCGAAGATACTATCGATGGATGTACCCAATCGAAAAGGTCGTAAAGTAAAGATAATAGTAATGGTTACTTTTGTTTATATTTTGTTAAAATTTGAACTTAAATTTTGTCATCTTTTATATTTATTCAGGTACTTGTACACTTTGAAGAAGTATGTTAAGTAATAAGAGTAGACCGGAGGGATCCATTGCGAAGGGTATCTTGCTGATGAATGCTTGACTTTCTGCTCAAGATACTTAGATGATGGGATGGAGACTAAGTTCAACCGACAGGGAGGAATGAAGAGTTCCGAGTTGTTGGATTGGATGGACAGTTTTCTATTTTTTCAGGATACAGTCGTGCTTTAGGGAAAGGAACGTTTAGGACTTTAACAGACGATGAGTGGGAACAAGCTCGTTTGTATGTGCTAATCAATTGTGAGGAAGTGGTACCATTTATTGAGTAAGTCCACTTTATTGAAATTGTGCCTTAGTTAAAAGAAATATTATTTATAAACCTATGTCAAATAAATGCAATAATGTTTTGTACAGGAAACACAAACAAGTGATTAGGGATGAGCTCGGGCGGCGGGCAAGTGCTAGGAATGTGGACCGTATTCATAATGAACGGTTTGGTAAATGGTTTGAAAACCAAGTAAGTGTTAATTGTATGCAGTTAGATTATGTATATCAGTTTATGTACTCTATTTACTTTTTTCCAAAGTAGTTTTGTAGATAGCAATATGATTTCACTGTTTAGTAACATGCCTCAAGAAGGATTCTACTTGTTTTATTTATATTTATGTTTAGCTGATTTAGGGATATTTAGAGGATGTTTAGTACAGTTTAGATTTAGTTTCTTATTTAGGGATGTTTGTTCTACTTGGAATTTAGCTGCAGGTTCCTAGAGCATTGGTAATTAGTCTGTCCAACACAAAGAACAAGGAAAAAAATAGGAAGATGTTAGTAAATCTCTCTCCCCCCCTCCCCGCATTAGTTGTTTCCTTTTCTTTTGGGTCCTGGAGAGTGGAAGACAGAGAATGTCTCTCTGCATTACCGCCCGATTTTGTGTTATCAATAGTGGTAAAGTTATTAGGGCTATTCAAAATTTCAAACCTTATAATAATTACTCATGTACAACAATTTATATTCTCTTGAGGATAGAGTGTTAGGTCCGAGCCTCAAACCTTGTAATAAAAGTCCAATATTCTCGCCATGTTGTTTGTTGCAAAAGAAGCCATTTTTTGTCTTCTTTCTTTTTGATTGGAGCTACTTGCTACTTTTTGCTTATGTTTACTGAAGTTTAACATTATTTTTTCTCCTTATCCTAATAGGTCCAAAGAAAATGAAAAAGGATGGGGAGTTGGTCACGAAAGCAACTTCGAGTTTAGCATATGGTCCTAATCGATTTGCTTCTTGTTTCAAGGGCTGTATTGCAAATGGATACAGATTTCACACAAAAGCTCGTGAGTCACGAAGGAAAACTCAGAATAGTGGAGTTTTTGTATCGGCAGAAACGTCAAAGCTTTTGGCGAAGCTGAAAGACATGAACCCAAATGACCGGTAGTGTGGGTTATTATGGTGTGTTGAATGACATAGTTGAGTTGCGTTATTGCAAGGAGAATAGAGTGTTTCTGTCAAAGTGTGATTGGTGGGATGTTATGACTCGCCGCAGGGAATGAAAATAGATGAATATGGGTTCACTCATCGTGAACTTTACACGAACCTTAGCTACGAGTGAACCGTTTATTTTAACATCTCAAGCAGAACAAGTTTTTTATCTCCAAGATAATTTGGATGATAATTGGCGAGTTGTGTTAAAGACGCTTCCAAGGGACTTGTATGATATGGGTTCAGTAGTTGAGTCGACTGAAGATAACACGTCTTGCATGCAGCAAGATGTGGATAACATAGTTGACAGCACACACGACATTAACGGTTGGACTAGGAGTGAGATTGATGGAGTAGAAGTTGTTGCGGATACTATTGATGAAGATATCATTGACGGTGTCGAATGTGATGAAGACTTCATCAATGATAGTGATTGTGATGAAGACATTGATAGTGATTGTGATGAAGACAATGACAGTGACGATGATTATATGTAGTTTTTTGTGCTATTTTTTTTTGTGGGAACAAACTCATTTTTTGTGTTGTTTTTTTTTTGTGGGAACAAACTCGTTTTTTGTGCTATTTGTTTTTTAATGTTTTGGGAGTGGTTATTATCTAGTGTCTTCCTTGATGGATTTACTTGATGAATTGCTTTATGTGACGATTTAGACAGGTGCAATGGTCAAACGATTTCGAGAGGATCCTAATGGTGACGAGAGCGGTAAGTTTAACTAAACATTCTAGTTCATTATTGTCTTATGTTTAATTAATGAAGCTTTGGGCTTGTGTACAGCTGGAAAGTGGGTAAGGGGCACTTCTACCCTTCCTAAGGTATTTGACCAACCAAATGGCTCAAAGTTGGAATTGGTATGGAAAGGCAGACAACCAGTGGGACCTCGGAAACATCCAAACTTGTTCTCTGAATCTCTTGGAGTATTAATGGCAACGTCACGTCGATTTGATTGGACAAAAAATTGGGAGCTCCAAGATGTAGGCGACAAAGAGTGGTTATGGGATAACATTAAGGTATGGACATTTGGATCTGCACACACTTGCACTAATTTAAAAAAACTGTCTATTTCATTTCTTAGTAGATTTTTTTGTCTCTCGTTTTAGGATAAATGGGAACTTGATGAGACCCGGAAGGAGCCCACTTTGGCTCTGATTTCCGGGGACGAATTCAGAAACAAAAAGAGTAAATGGAAAAGGAACTTTTATACCCGCTATGCCACATATGAAGAACGTATAAGTCATAGGCCAGAGCAACTATCGCAACAGGAGTGGGTTCAACTTATAGAGTTTTGGGATACTCCGGAGCATCAAGTAAGAAAAAGTG
Organism: Coptis chinensis; assembly: GCF_015680905.1. NCBI lineage: Eukaryota > Viridiplantae > Streptophyta > Magnoliopsida > Ranunculales > Ranunculaceae > Coptis > Coptis chinensis. The sequence goes on from NC_141463.1 coordinate 53,240,369, forward strand.
TAATGTTTAGCTTAAGTATTTTTATAGGGTACAATACTAACTAGGAGATCTTTTTGTATAGGCAATTTCTAAACGTAACAGGGCTAACCGTGCTAAGCAAATAGCGAAGCATGCTGCTGGAAGAATAAGTTTTCCCCAGTTTGAAGAGATAATGGTACATATGCTTATTATTTTTATTTTCCCTACTTGCGGCATTGAATTTGACTAGTGATTAACAATTAATAAATTTCTTTATATTTGGTTAGAGTCAGGAGGCTGGAGCACCCCCTTCCCTAGGAGATCTTTTTGTGAGGACTCACACAAGTTCACAAACGCATGACGCTCTTGATGATCAATCAAGAGAATACATTGTATGTAACAATTTCATCTTAGTAATAGCTTCAGTTTAAATATCATACTCGGCTGTATTTAATATCCTGTGTGTAATTTTTTTTTTGGAATACGAAGCACAAAATGAAAGACCTAGCAGGTATAGATGAACATGGGACACAACTACCTCTCTCAGATGAGATCTATAGGGAAGTGATGCCTCCAGAGCGGCATGGACGTGTGAGGTTGAAGGGACGAGGTGTAACCCCAACCAGCTACTTTGGCTCCCGACTATCTTCAGACAATCGTGTGAATGACTTGGAAAGCCAGTTGGCTGAAATGCAAAGAGTAGCACAAGAGAAGGAGGAGGAAAGACGACTTGAGATTGAAGAGATTAAGAGGCAAGCACAAGAGAAAGATGAGCAAAGGCGACATGAAATAGATGAGATGAAGAGGCAGTTGGATGCACGAGATGTGGACATGGAAACACGACTTATGCAAAAGGTGGCTAATTTTGCCCAAATGGTATCACGTAGGTACGTAAACATGCTTAGTTTCTTGTCTATGAATGTTCTTTTTCTTTATAATCTGAAATGGTCTCTTAGAGTCCAGTAGTTATCTCCACCTGTTAAAAACCTTCCGGATGCATATCAAGTACTTGCAACTTTGAGTCAATACCCTGCAACCTGGTTTGGTTTGCATTCAAGTCCAATATACACACAAAAAGACAATTGTAGTATATGGATTTTAAAGTTGTTTTGTTGATGATTTGAACCGATTGCTCTAAATAGAATTGAGCACCCAAGTTAAGAGAACTGCTAGGAAGCGGTAGAAACCAAATGGAGAAATAAATAAGTGAAAAAATAGGGAAAGCAAGACAACCACAAATGAGTAAACAAGCAAAAGAAAAGCAAGTAAGTTGGTTGAAAAAATAAAGAGAAACTTGGGAAGAGAAAATAAAAAAAATAAAGTTGTGCACCTCTAGTAGTTTAAAAAAAAACTGATACTAGATCCTTGAACATCAGTCTTGATGTACTAGCATGGAGGAGCACTGGTTGGAGATTCTGAGGGAGACCTGTCTTTGGAATAATTGAGGTTAGGTTTTCAAAACAGGCTATGTTGGGACCTGTAAGTCTGTAAACAGTAACTTGAATTGAGTTTTATTTCACAACCCCCTTTGACAACTTGGATAGTGTTTTAGCCAGGAGACACAAGGATGATCATAGATTTGATTGTGGGTAGTTGATAGTGTAAGATAGCAGGTATTGCTCTGCTTATACTTACCTTATATTACTTATGCAAAAAGGAAAGTTGCTTCACACATTATTAATGTGGTTTAAAATCAATTACAATAATGATAAGTATGTACGATGATCTAGACTAGTAAAGACTATGTATACCTATTCACATAAGTAACTTATATCAGTTTTTACTATTAACCATGTGCCAGGTGGTGTCCATGTCTAGAGCAAGCTAGAGTTCCTATTTTATCGTTACAAGGGTTGGTTCGCATTTCACTGGGTACTCTATTGGCAAACATAATTGTGCCCTACAGGCCTTCACCTAATTAGTGTTAGTTAGCTAGTTTGGTTGTTGTTGTTGTTGTGTGTGTGTGTGTGTGTTTTTTTTTTTTTTCCTTAAGTATAATTAATACATACAAATACACGAATATTACTGGTTTGAAATACTATGATGGCCTAATAGTTTCTTGTAGGAAACAAACCTATTATTGTTGGCTTTTGTTATTTGTTTTTTCTTTCTACATACATTGTGGTTATTATGTTATAATAGTGTAACTACTTAAGCATTCTATAATAGCTTGAGCTCAGGTTCTTACCGTCCCACCAGAGTGTTGTACAGACATAGATCTTCTTAGAGCAAGAAGGGTATACACTAAAAAGGATTAATTATTGGGGACAGACATACAGACATACATGTATTATGTGTGTGTGTGTGTGTGTGTGTGTGGGAGGGGATGAGACAACAGTGAGAAATTTGAAGAAAGTGGTACAGGGGAACATGTTTCATCAATTTAACATAAATTTTGAAGTGCCATTCACGAGGAGAGTAGCTGACATAAATTTTATTTAATAAAACACAGAGAAGCTGTACTTGAAAAACTATGAAGTGTCTAAGGCATTACTTCTGTCAACAAGAGAGTAGGTGATACACTCTCGGAAATCATTCATGGCCGCTGATGAGGGTCTGTGGTTACAATGAAAAGTCTCTTGGTTCGCATCCATGAAGGTATCTCCATCCAGTTTTGGGTCATCATTCTTGTCATCATCTCCTAAGTCAGCCCACCTGAGTGGTGTAGTAGTATTAGGATCTGGAGGTCTCTCCTCTAAATTGGAATCCTTGTTTATTCCTTTTAACATATTGAAGACCTTATCTGCCTCAGAATCCGCTAGTCTTTTTCCGGGGGAGATTTCTGAGCTATTGGAACAAGGACTGCCACCACCTACTGAAGTGCTCAGAGTTGTAGTCAGCCAAATGTTACTTTCGGTGTTCCTCTCTACTGGATTTATCTGTTGCTCATTCATTTCAGAGTTGGTTTCCACTGTTGCTGCCTCTAACTGTGCATTGCCCTCCGTAGGATTCTTATCGACAACCTCATGTTGCTGTTGAGGTCCATTGGCTCTCTCCCCTGCTGTTTCCCCAGCTTGCATTGGTAGAGCCTCATGTCCATCCTCATATACCCCATTCTCCACAGGTGGTGTTATGACATTATCGTCGACAATGTTAAGTATCTCTTCGACCTCCAAACCCTCGAATCTGTTCTGTACCGTGAGCTCTTTTGGTGTCTCTGAAGGCTTAGCCCTCCATTCTCCTTGTTTGTTCATATCTGCCTGATAAGGAGATTTCCCCTTATTCTTCCTAGTTCTATGGCCAGCCTTATCACCTCGGCCTGCTTGATCCCTCACAACCTCTTTATCTCGTTTCTCATTTCCAATATTACTTTGCAAATCTCCCTTTAGCTTTCTACATTCTGTGACAAGATGTCTGACAATTTTGCAATGATTGCAGAATTTTGGTAGTTTCCCAACCTCAACCGTTTGCCATAACTGAAAATAGGATGTAGGATGTAGAAGATAAGAAAGCTTTGTCTAAGAACTTTTTAACTAAAAGCGGCAAAGTTTTTGAGCACAGGATCATAACCATGACTTATGTTATATCGCACCCACTCGCCCAACCCTTGGTCCCCATTATCGCACTTTCTCAATAGGTTAGTTGGTTTTAACTGTCTTGGATGGCTAGTGAGATGCTGCTGAGCCTCAATAAACCCATTTTTCTGGATTGAAGTTTCAGTACTCCTACTCAATTGGGAAGAGGTGCTAGAGCAGGGTTGTGCTTGAACTGGGCATATCGGGAACAAAAACTGGTCTTGTAAAACTCTCGTCGTAGAGTCTTTGACTTCTAGATATTCCTGTGCCACACATATCAGTCTGTTGCCATGATGCCTTTAAAATATAGTAAGCTATTGTTACGTTCTTGATTGAGACTAGTTGACTATGACGCTGTGGGGAGTTTTGGGATCGAGCTATTATTATATCATCTTTCATTACATTCTTCATTGTTTACCTGAGGAGTTTGCTATACCGTAAACTTTCTCTCTAAGCATCTGTTACTTGTTAGGTTAGTAGAGAAGTGTACTTTTTGCTATTCCATGGGTTTTAGTTGGCCGGAAAACTGCGTGATCAAACGGTCACTAAGAATGCAGTGGAACTCACTGCATTAAGGGAATGCACACAACTCCACTGGTTAATTGGAATCAACAGGTATCATCAAAACTTTTGCTATATATTAGTTTTAGACTGAAGAGGGTCGGGGTTGCTATCATTTTCGCCAAAAGCGACTTTCGGTGTTGTAATCATGATGTTGGACATGCTATTGGTGCTGCTGAACTTGGGTGGGATGTTAAGGTAATTGATGGTTTGGGTTATTCTGATTTAGAAAAGTTAATGGTATTAGACTGTTTTCCTACTTTACAAATTCCGTCTCGCCCCGTTAAGGGGAAGTTGCCCGAGATCGAATTTGAACATCCAGATTGTGTTTATTGTTGTTTTCCCTAATGATAGTAAGGAATTTTCTGTGGATTATAAGAGTTTAAGTTCTTTGATAACGGAGTCGTTATCCGAATTGGAATGGATAGGCAGACCAAATTTACTTAGTAAAGAACATATTTGTTGGGATATAATATATAGGAGAGCTGAAGCTGTAAAGAAGCCATTGACACATGGGGATTGTTTGGAAATCGAGCCATTTCAAAGTAGTGGATTGATTTCAGAAGATTTGTATAAGGGGTTTACAGCGAGGGAAGTTGTTAGAAAGAGAAGGAGTGCAGTAGATATGGATGGAGTTCATGTAATGAAGAGAAACTTTTTATCAAATTCTGTTACATTGTCTTCCTTCGGGTTCTCGAGGTGTTGGAGAGAAGCAAGGGAAACAGCTTGCATTGCCGTTCCGAGTACTTCCCTGGGATTCAGAAGTTCATGCTGTCGTTTTTGTTCACAGGGTGGTGGGATTGCCTGAAGGTTGTCCTGCTGATCTCCCATTTTATATGCTTACTAAGGTTACTAGAGCCTAGAGGTGATTGTCAGCAGATTGCGAAGCCACTTTCTTGTATAAAGAAACCGGCAATGCGGAATGACCGACTTCGGAAGTGAGGCCCGTAGGACAAAAGCCCATGCGTTAACGGTTGAAAATGATCATGCACCTCTCTGCCCAGAATAGATGGCACACCCAAATAGTTAGGAAATTTCACACTGTTAATGCTTTGCCCTGAAGCCTGACAATATTCTTCCAAAAGAGTGTTGATTTCATAAGCTTGTGGTAGCTTCACCTTCCCAAAAATTAGTACATCATCAGCCGTACATTAAGTGTGTGAGCCCCGCGGTCATTATTCTGAGAAATCTTTAGACCTGAGAGACTTCCATGTTGCTGGAGCTTAATAAGATTGAGAGACCAAACTTCAGTACAAAGAATAAATAAGTAGGGTGACAGTGGTTCACCCTGGAAAAATCCAAATGGTGTATTGCTGTCAAACCATGAACTATTCAAACTGAACAGGATGTTTAGTGAAGTTCTTTCTACAAAGAGAAACGACTCATTCAGGTAAAACTTCAAAGCATATTACTGTTTTCAGAGTAGAAAGTTGGAATTATGAAACTGTTACTCATTCTGTTTATATCCTTTGTTACATGTAGTGATTCACTATTAGCTTTCTACCGAGAGAACATCATAGGGAAGTAAAATGTCTGGTTTGAACTCCAATACAGGATGAGAGAGCTTCCATTGCCCTACAGCATCATAATTTTTTTTATGGGAAGTGTAAGAAGATCCCCTTAAAATATTAGAAAGGGTAAGAGACACGAAATATCATTTGGTGCATGCCACTGACTGGATGTGTCCTCTGTATATAGTGCATTACTCGTATTGATCTTATTTTAATTAAGCAGACTAGCAAACTGGCACGTGCGATGCACGTGCTAGCCATTTGATTTGATTAAAGTTCTTCTGATGAAAATTGAATTGTCCTGTCAATTTCCTAAAATAGTGTACTATTTGTCAAAGCATCGATTTGTCAAAACAGATCTTAGAGAAAAATCAGTCAACGGGATCCATACTTGAAGTGGAATCAAGATAGAGCTGTCCAGCAGAAAGGGATTGAATGCGCTGAACTCTGCTGCAGGAGCAGATGATGATGAGAATGATGATTAGAATAACTCCTGTGCTGAAAATGTTTTCCCAAGAGAATATGAAAGTCGTTGATGCTACCCCCTTGCCCCGGCCACCCGAGTCTCTCTAAAAGAATCTCTGAAGGCCAAAATTGTTTGATGCCACTAGTGCCCTTGGGCTGTAAGTGTCTCCTATTAGTTTATTACATTCTAACTAGATGGCCAATGGCAACAGAGTTCAGTGATCGAAGGGCCAACACATGTGAATTCCTTGCTTACTAAAAAACCATCTTTTTAGTTTTTTGCAGAATTCCAGTGCTCCTTTAAGTCTGTGATTTCAGCAACCTCCCTTCTGATGTATCATATTTAAGCATCAATTCTGGACATTGATTTGTATCTCTCTCTTCAGGTATCAGTAAATACTGAAGTCATAAAGTTCATGATCTGCTGCGGGGTATATGCTGCATGCTTGTCCCTACTCAAAGTTTTGTTCATCAATTGACCTATCTTATTGAAAAAACTTCTGGTAATTTGAGAAGTTATTGGGTAGACTGATTAATAAGTAGGCATTGTTTGCAATGTCTGGTTGATCTTGGTTTTAAGAAAGGGGGGATGGAGCAATACTTTTATTATAGTTTACAATAATACAAAGAAGCAAAGTAATATATATTCTTTTACTGAAATGATCACCTTTATAACCGTCTGAGAGATCCCATAATGAGATTGGGTAGCCTCCTAAGTTTTGTTTCGATTTGAAAGTGTTTTGGCTAAAGAAGAAGTTTGATCTTTTTTGTATAAATTACCTTTTTGTTTTTCATTTACGGAAGTCGCATGCAAAAAAGAGTATCTTGTTTCATTTCGCGGTGATTATTTGTGTAGTATCTTGTTTTCAACTACTTAAAGTAGAATAACCGATGGGGTTTAAGGCCGATTATTGGGTATTGTCAACTACGCCATAATCCATGTGTTTGCTACATTATAATATTATCTATCTGTATTATTCAGTTTCTAATAATGGAATTGCATCTACATCTATTCTTTTTGTCTAGAATCTAGAATTCTAGATATGTTACAAGTAGTGATCGGTCTTGACTTGTTCTTTTTTCCTTTGGGCGGTGAAAAAAAAGGCAGGGAGTGGCTATCATCCTTGGTCTTCGGTCTTAGGTATGAAATAGCTACAAAACTTATAGTGAACATTTTGGTTTATAGAGTCGACACTAATGAAGCATATGCTAAGCTTGGTAGATGACTAAACACTTAGAGTGATAAACCTTTAATTATTGTCTTCGGTTTATGTCTTTCTTGTTATTTCTAAACTTTTCTTGTTGTTTATTTATTTGAGAAAATAAATGCACAACGATGGCTTATTGTACATGCATGATTGATTCGAAACTTCATAGTTTTTTTGCGATTTTGGTGCTAATAGGCGAATATGGTACTATTAGCATTATCGTCTTGTTGAATTTTGAACTTTCATCACAAGAATTTTTTGTGTAGATAGTTTGATACTTTTGTTTGTGTGATACCGAAATACTCGAAAGATGGATAGTTATTTCTCTTATTTTTTATAGTGATTGGAATTGGTTTATGTAGCTTCCATGTGAAATGAAATTTCACTTTAGATTCTCATTCATAGCTCTATGTGGTTTTAGTACACAAATTATTATTATTATTATTATTATTATTATATATACAACACTTTTGCCACGACCATTTGCTATAAAAAACCAAAAGTAATGTTTTGCCGCCCATTTGCTGCAAAAAACCCAAAAATAATGTCTTGCCGCCATTTGTTGCAAAAAAAAAAAGAATGTCTTGCCACGACAATTTGCTTTGCAAAAAAAACCAAAAATAATGTCTTGCCACGGCCATTTGTTGCAAAAAACAAATCAAAAGAATGTCTTGCCACGGCCATTTCTTTGCAAAAAGAACAAAAAATAATGGCGGGAGAAACATTTATTGCCACGACTTGTGGCAATAAATACTTTTTGCAGCGATCATGTCTGTGACAAAAAGAAATTAATTTATTTTGACAATTAAATTAATTCAAATAAAAAACAATGTTTTGCCACGACATGGTCGCGGCTAAATGTTCACTCTCTTGTAGCGGTGGCAAAAGTCGTGGCAACAAACTTCTTTCCACACCCTTTTTTGCCTCGAGCGAGGCTAAAAGTTTTTTCGTGGCAAAACACATGTTGCCACGAATTTTGGGCTTTTTGCCACCACAACTGACCGTGGCAAAAAACCATATTTTTAGTAGTGCCATGAACATGGGGACTGCAATGTTATTTGTATTCCTGAACATTATGGGAGATTGGCATTTTTCTACTGCCAATGAGGCTGCTTGCGTTGTATTCGGTGCCCTAGCTCAAGGTCATACATTGTTTAACATCATAGGTTGTGTTATCTCCAACCTAAAACGAGCTCGCACTTTTCAGGATCAGTATATACTTTTATCGGTCACCGCTTGCCGAATCATGAAGACACATTTTCCACAGTTTGCAGCTATTTTTCATGACTGGGTCAAGGTAGATTCTATGTGCCCAACAAACAGAATCATTCGTTCATTGAGGTTTAGGCAATGGAAGCGTCCTGCTCGGTACCTGAGGCATGTTCGTTGTTACCCGAAGGATGAAAATATGAAGACACATTTGAGGAAAGCTGGAAACGAAGAATGGGCAGAAATTTGGCAGACTATTATCTTTTGGCGCGATACTAAGGAAATGCATTTCCTTCAAGAGGACGCCAGAACTTCACATCCTGCTGGAAGGTAAACTTGAGTTTGCCATTGTACATATATCTAGCTAAACCTTATGTTTGGTGTGCTATTGTTTTTCATGTTTCGTATGCTATTGTTTTTTATTTTGTGTGTTATGTTTAGTGTGCTATTGAACATTTTCTTGTTCTTTCTGAATAATATATTATGTTCTCCAACCTTTCTGTTCCAGCAATCTAGCCCTAATTTTGCTCACGGTTCTCAGGTACTTTTTCTCTTTAATTATTGATACTTCGAGGACTAAGCATCATTCTGTTGGGGGTGCTTTAACCCTGTAGCAAATATTAGGCAAATTGTAACCTGTATATAGTTTTTATTTCATGTTAATAAGTGTACTTAGTAACAAAGTCTTGTTTCCTTTTCAATGATGAAAATTGTCTAGAAATCTCACATTAGTATCCGAATTAGGATTTGTTTTTTAAGAAACTTAAGATAATATGTATGCAATAGTTTATACATCTTTTCATGAACATTCATGTACTTGAGTATCATTGATTGTATATAGAAGTAAGTTTCTGGAACCAACGGTTAGTTACTTAAACTATAAATCCTGTGAGAATCTAACAAAAAACCTTGACATGAGTGATTTGTGTGTGATGACACAGAGGAGTAGTTTTCCCGATTAGAGAAAATCATGCATCTACTTACTTGATCACCACCCGAACCCTAGCCAAGAATTTAGGCCATCTTTGGATCGACATAGCTAAAAATTCTTACCTGTTACAAATTTTACCGCTAGTCACTCCACTGAACCTTTCATCAAACCTTTCACTTTCACCAAAAAAAAAATTCCTTACCCATCTATTAAACCAAATAAAAGAACCTACCTAAGTGATGAGTATGAGAAATATGATGAAATGTGGAAAGAATAAAGAGAAAGACTTGTCCCAAATAAAAGTCAGTTACTTGCTCAGGAAAGAAAAATAGAATAATGTTCTTAAGCCAGTTAAAAAATAATAATAAAAAAAAATAATAAAAATAATAATAATAAAAAAAAATCCATTAGAGGCTTAAGAACAAGGTTAGAAAACTCAGTTAGAAGAAGGAAAGAAAATAAAGATTTCTCTAGTGTAAATATATGAAGACCCTATTCTCTCATACTCGTAAATTTTAATTATCCATTTCCATTTTCTTGTACACTATCACCTAAGCCCCACAATACTTAAGAAAGACCTCTAGCTCAATTAGGAGTAGGGTGGTGTGATAATAAGTAGTAGACGTGATTGATCGACATCGGCTCCTCTGACTGTCATTGAGATGTGAGGAAACGTGTGCCCACTGCACATTGGAGTTAACAAAACCTGAGTGGAAAATTTTTGAGTGAAATTGTGTTTCGACACAGACCTGTGAGAACCCATTCAGGTACACTCTCCAAAGGATTCAGAAACAACCTTGCTAGTACATTTCAATGAAAAGTTCACTGCATGCATAATCATATGTAGATGTTTTAATTATTGAATATATATTAACTTGAGTTTCAAAGAAATCAATCCTCGTTCCCTGCTAAGGAGATGTATGGATATCTGAGATTAATTTAGGAAACGAGTTTCTGTCATTGAGTCGTTGTAGTATAAATGAAGTTTGTGAGTATCTTCTCTGGAAAACTCTCACGAAGCTATAACTCGTCCACTAGGGAATTCCTAGTGGTTTAAGGCCTTGTTGCATATGGTCAATGCAATCGCACTCTGCGAAACGAGAATTAGTTAGGACTACACATTTTTGGCCATTTATCTGTTTTAATGTCTCTTCTTTGCTTGAGGACAAGCAAAGTGTTTGTTTAAGGGGTTGTGTGATAAGCACCCAAAAGTGTATTATGAAACCCCGTTGAGACATATAAATTTGGTTAACTATGTGTTTAATAATCATGAAATAAATATGTTTTCATACTTTTGCGGTATTCGCAGTAGACATGGAAATATGGTTTAAACCTTGCGATAAAAGCACGAGGAACGACATATATATGAAATCTTCCAAATCCGCACGAAGCATCAAACTTCCAAAGCTCCTACCTCTTGAACCCGGGACTCGAATCACGACAAGTGAGCTGCTTTCGGACAATCGGACGATGAACTCTACGATAGGGGAAGTTGTAAAATTGCCCAAAGACCGACCGCCAATTGGACTGCATATAGGACCTACTATACGGGCCCGCAAGATTGGATGAGTCATCAATCATGGAGCATGTCAAGACAAAAATGACAAATTATTGGTGCAAAGTTGACACCTTGCATGTAATTTATTAGATTAGGTGTTAATAGTGAAAAAAAGGCAAGGTGTCACTTTGTTTTAATGTGGTGGATAAAAATGAAGTAAATGTGGTTTGATGTTTCACATGGGAGGAAATGAGATGTCTCTCAAATGGAGAAGAAAACAAAACAAAGGGGGGGGCGACACTCCATTTACTCCCTTGACTTCTTTTCTTTACCTTGTATTATTTTAGTTCCTTAGTCATTCTTATTATTTAGTTTTTTGTTTTGTAAGAAAACTTGTAATAGTTTTAATGGAGGAAACTTTGGTTTTCTTCTAGAGAATAAATAAAAAGCAAGTGAGTTTAGTTAGTTTTTCTTCTTCCTCTTCCTCTCTCTCTTTTTGTTCTTCAAGTTTGTAATCCTTTATTCCAAGGATCATGAGCTAACTTCCCTTTTGGAGAGTTAATCCAACTCATGTGAGAAAAAATAATTGTTGTTGGCTTGGTAGGTTGTTAGGAAGAACAACTAGACCTACATCCTATCCCAAAATGATAGTTGGTGTAGTGTCTAGTTAGGAATCAAGAAATGAGCTTAGAGATAAGTCATTACTTGATTCCAATTGCTAACATGTATGAGTTTAGAAATGAGCCATACATGTTAGGGATCAAGTTTTCTTCCATTAGGGCTTGTCTATGAGTCTAGGAAGATCAAATTCACCTTTTCAAATCAACAACTAAATGTTCTTTTCATATGAAGAGGATTAGCTCTCCACCTTTTCTTTGTTAAAATTGTATTTTGTCTTAGTTTCATATTTCGAATCTTAATGTTTTTCTTTAATGTTTAGGAAATAAACCTAGTATTAATATAAACTTACTCACTAGTTCCCTAAGAGTAGCAACCAAGTTGTAGTTGTACTAACCTTTAGGTTGGTTCGATCCTTACTTCCACTTTACGATACGAAAATCGTGAGTAAGGAACTTTGAGTTCGCTTTTGCATCAAATTAGAGAATCAAATATCTAAAGACATAGAAAAAGCCAATATCACATGCTATTGAAGAAGTTGAGTTAGATGATGGGGAAGAGCAAGGGATACAAACTCAATTACAAAATAATAGGGTTTATCTTTCTTGTAGTGAGTCTGAGGATGAATTTAAATTTGAGGTTTGCCTGAGTTGTCTGATAATGATGAGGAGTTGATTGAAGTTAGAAAAATGGTTGAAGAAAGGAAAAGACTAAGATGAATTGAAAGAATGAAATCCATTTGGGATGATGATGAACTTGAAGATATTCTAGTAACTGAGAATGGTGGTGATGAAGCAGTGAATGGTGAGAGTGGTGATCAAGCATTGAATGGTGGAACTATTGATCAAGCTGTTGGCAGTGATGTGTATGAAGCAGTGGATGTTGATGAAGCAAGGAATGTTGCAAGTGATGAAGAGGTGGAACTGAAAGATGTTGATAGTGACTATTTAGATTCTAGTGATTATGATAACCCTGATACAGATGAGGATGTGGATGAGGATTGTACCATACTTAGAAAGTCCAAGAAGATGAAGTTTCCTACTTTGGATCCCAAAACTGATGAGTTTCATGTGAGACCCGCACTAGGGATGGTCTTTACTAATGCTAATCAATTGAAAGATTGTTTGAAGGACTTTGCAGCTGCACATGGGTGTACCAATTATGGTTCAAGTTGAACAACAAGAAAAGAATTCTTGCAGTCTGTGTTGAGGGGTGTTCTTTTAAACTGTATGCTAGTTGGATGAATACAAAAAAAAGTTCCCAAATAAAGTCTTATATAAAGGAACATACATGTTCCAGGGTGGGTCTTTGATATTCAAGTTGCTAACTATAAATGGATTGCTAGGATATATCATGACAAGATACTCAAGTACCCTAAAATGAAGTTGAAAGATTTGAAAGAACATATATCTCATAAGTTTAAGATGGATGTGACATTGTGTTAGTGTTGTAGGGCTAAGAAGAAAGTTCTAGATGCAGTGGAAAGTAGGTTGGGTCGAGTACATGCAAAGTTGTGAGACTACCTGTTTGAGCTTAAAAGGAGTAATCATGGTAGTATAATTGAGATTGTGGCATGTAATCCTAAACCTAATGGACTTGCAGTTTTCAAGAGTATGTATATAGGATTTAGAGCACTTATAGATGCTTGGAAAAGTGGTTGTAGGCCAGTTATTGGGGTGGATGGATGTTTCTTGAAGGGTTACTACAAAGGGGAGCTACTTGTAGCCATTAGGAGGGATGCAAACAATCAAATGTTCCTAATAGCATGGGCTGTAGTACAAGTAGAAAACTCAGAAAGTTGGAAGTGGTTTCTCTATTTGTTAATGCAAGACTTAGGTTATAGTGAGGGACAGGGACTTGGCTTGACCATTATAAGTGACCAACAAAAGGGCCTTGTACAAGTAGTTAAAGATTATTTGCCATTTGCTGAGAACAGGAATTGTGCTAGGCATATTTATGCCAATTTTAAAAAGTCATTCCCTGGTTTACAATATAAGTTCTTATTTTGGAAGGCTAGCAAATGTGGGACACCTCAATAGTTTGATGGTATCATGGAAGAATTGAAGAAGTATTCTGCACCAACATATGAACACTTGATGGTGAAGCAAAACCCAAAACAATGGTCAAGGGCATTCTTTACCACATTTGCTTCTTCTGACTATGTTGACAACAATATATGTGAAACATTCAACTCAACCATAGTAGAAGCAAGGGAAAAGAATATCATAGAGATGCTTGAGGAAATCAGGTTGCAAGTGATGATAAGGATGCAAAAGAAGATTTCAGACACGTAAAAATGGAAGGGTGACATATGTCCTATGATAATGAAGAAGCTAGAGAAAAATAAGAAGGACCATAGATACTGGATAGCAGAGTACAATGGCTCCAAGTCATTTGAGGTAATGAAGATTAAGTATGAGGCCTTCACTGTTGATGTGGAAACAATGACATATACTTGAAGGATGTAGGAGTTGACTGACATCCCATGTGCATACTCCATATATGTTATGTATTTTGTCAACATTGATCCATTGAAGCATATATCAAGTTGGTATTTTGTGACTGAGTATAAGAAGACATATAGTCATGTGTTGCAGCCTTTGAATGGCCAAAACCTATGGAATAGAACAAGGGAGGAAGCTTTTTTGCCTCCAATAGAATGCCTGGTAGGCACAAAAAGAATAGAAGAAAGGAAGGGGTGGCAGTGGGTACTGGAAGGGTTACACAAGTGACACAAGACAAGCCTTCTCACCAACTAAGTAGGAAAGGTAGGAAAATGCATTGCTCAAGGAACAATAGTACAGGACACAACATTCGATCTAGCAAGTCTACTCAAGAACCAGTTAGAAAGAAGCAAGTGAGTGTTTCTAATTGTTTTTTTTTAGTTTGTTTAGTGCTTTAATTTTACCTAATTTTCTACTTATGTCTGTAATTGTATTTAACTCTATTTAATAGGTGAGGAAGAAGAAACAATCAAATGATGACAATGTACAAGGTGGGAATTAGAATGAACAATCAAATGATGACAATGTACAAGGTGCACAAGCTAGGAATATAAAAGCTGGGAATGCAGAAGAGGAAGACCCTAGTGATGTCATTGATTCAAGGGGTAGAGTGTCAGGAGCAGTTAGAGGAAGAAAAGGTAGAGGCTCAAGAGGTATAGGAAGAAGGGAACCAATTCCTATAGGCTTTGGAGTATATAACAGCCCTGATATAGAAACTTATATCAATGTGAGTGTCCTCTGTGTGTGTGTGTGTGTGTGTGTTTTTTTTTTTTTTTTTTTTTTTTTTCAAGTGTTATACTCTCAAGTACATTGTCATATTTTATGTAGACTGCAAGTAGATTGCCACCTCGAAATATGGAAAATATGCATATAGTACATGAGAATGTACAAGTAAAGAATGCAGAAGCTGCTAATGTAGAGGAAGAAGGGATTGGTGGTGTAACTGGTTTAAGGGGTAGAGGATCAAAAGGTAGAGGAATAAGGGGTAGAGGTAGGGGAAGAAAGGAACGAGTTCCTATATGCGATAGAGAAAGAAATATCAATATGAGTGTCTGTATTTTTTATGGTTTTATTGTTTATTTTTTTTGTTTTATTGTTTTTTTTTCACTTATATCAATATGATCTATTTTATGTGTAGACTGCTTCAAGGTTGTCACCTCCAACTACACCAAGAAGAGTCATGTCATTGGGTGAAGGAATACATGTAGTCCCTCCAAGTGGAAGGAACTTCTTTCATGTAAGTTTTTATTGTGTCTTCATTATGATATATGATTAGTTGTTTCATGTAATTTGTAATAAGTTTTTTTTGACACATTGAATATTGTTGACATAGCCACAAGAAAGATCATCTATGATAAGTAATTCATCAAGTGCAGCTGATCAACTTAGTGGCCTTGAAGGTTCATCTAAAATGGGAAGATCTCAAGCAAATGTGGGAACCCAAGAGTCAACAACAGCAATGGGAGGATGTGTCAAGCAAATAAAGCATCACAAGTTATAAACAATGTTGGAAAAACCTTGGGTGGCAAAAGGCCTCAGACTAGATCAACAACTACTGGTGTCACAACAAGAAGTAAAGCTTCCAAGTGATCTATGTATTTGGTTGTTTAAGAACATATGTCTGGATGTGTATTTGGTTATTTTGGTTATTTAAGAACAAATGTCAAGATGTTATGTATTTTGTTATTTTGGTTGTTTTAGAACATATATCAGGATGCTATGTCAGGATTTTTGGTTATTTTTGTTGTTTAATGTAAGGATTTACGCAGTATTTTAGTAAGTGTTTTATGTTATGTATTGTTGTTGTAGAAGATTTGTTGCAGAATAAGCAGCTCGAATAACCAAATAAACAATAGCGCCAAATATGCATTTACATTAAACACTTGTACAACATAAATGCAAAAACTAAAATTACAATAGATTGCTTCAATTGCATATTCTTCAATTCCAGTTGTTTCACTTTTTTCTTCAACTCCATTCTCTTTTTCTTCTCACATTCAACTGTCACCATCAATTTCTTATGAAAATTGAGTTTATTCATCTCAGCAGCATCTAAATGTTGTTGCAACACTTCAATGTCACTGTACACATCAACGAACCTATGCTTTGGTGGTTTTTGATAATCCTCCTATACAAAGTAACCACAATCATGTGTTTTGTAATTTTTGCAACCCCAAAACCTTCTTCCCAGGTTGCCAGGAGTCTTGGAGATTACTATTGGTGATGGCTCTCCGCAGTAGCATGTTCGTGAAGAAGTGACCTAGGTAGATGCCATTTACGCAAACTAGGTACGCAAATTAGGTTCCAATTTCTATTTTGTTGATTAATTTTGCAATTTGGTCACAATTTTGTAGTTAGGGTTTAGCTGACCAATTGAATTTATAGAGAGATGATATTGGGGATTAAAATTAGACTGTTGGATGGGAAGTTATTTTCGACCATTGAGAAATAGAGGGAATTAATTGCACGTGTTTCTCGCGTACGTAATTTCTCGTGTTTCTCTGTGCCACATAGGAAGAAATTTAAAATAAACGGACACGTTGGAACTCCAGTGGCCACGTTAACACTTAACTGACTGGAATTGGGCCATAGTCATTAAGTGAAAGAAAATGCAAAGTACAAAGTACTGTAGTGCAAAAAAAAATTAAAGTATCTAAATTGCAAAAAGATGTAAAGTACGTTGTACATTATGCCCATTGAGTGTTGGTACTTTCTATATGTACTTATTTGGAAAGAAAATCTTTGATTTCGATACTACCCCAACAGAAAAAATAGTATCCGATTGGTACTTAGAATATTTTATCTTATGGAGAAGAAATTTTCGATTTTGATACTACGTACCATAACAAACAAATAATATCAATTGATATTTTCTATATATACTTATTTGAAAACAAAATCTTTGATTTAGATACTACCCCAATAGAAAAATAGTATCAACTTGAATCGAGAGCTTAGTTTAGTGTTAATGGTGACTACTTGAGGGAAATATTTAAAGTGAGGGGTATCTCTGTAACTTCAACAAAAGTTATGGAAAAACCGGAAAAAAACCAAAGTTTAGGGCAAAAAGAGAGTGCAAACCCTAGTTCTTCATTTAGGGTTTGTGATGAAAGTGATGATTGTGAGACAAAAACACCTTTTCTTGGAGAGGAAGATAGTTTAGAAAGGGAAGTGAGAGAGAAGTATGGGATGTGATCATTGGAAAATTGAAGAGGCAACTTTTCCTTGAAGAATTTAGATCTGTTCTTGAACAAGGAGATGGAACCACATGGCCAAATCCAAATCAGAGTGGGATTTCTATTTCTAAAAGTCAAGAAGAAGAAGGAAATGGAATTAGGAATACAAAACAGATCAGGAGTAGAACTTCTTCTACTATAAACATGCAAGCTTCACATGATCAAAGCACTAAGGATGTATTAGGGGGATCTGAACTTCGCAAGGAGGGAGACATCATCATCAAGGACGCATCTGATAACCCTAAAAATTCGGATATGAATTCTACCAAGAACCCTAATGAAGGAGGGAGTCGAAATGGCAAGGAGGTAAGGGCAAGAGCTGATCTAGAGACTCAAAGCAACAACTCCGATCCACTTCTTCATCTTCAAACCTGATGGCAAACAATGAATCTGATCCGAGAATTCTAGGGCTTCAAAGTGCAACCTTGGAAGATCAAACTAAGGAGGTTATTACTTCGGATGTGAATGGGAAAAAGAGTACATGGGCTAATGTATTAGGAAGGAAGACAGTTGGGAAACAAAGCCTTGAGTTCATTCAACCTGATATTGTTGAAGGTATGAAGGTAGTACACTTTGAGTCAAAGGAGTTTGTTGATTCAAACAAGAAATCTGCAAACCTAATTGTGGGTAGTTTTATTGGCCGCAAGTTGAATTATTCATATGTTAAAGATGTTGTTGCAAGGACTTGGAAACTAAAGAATGGTTTTGAGATGAAACCATATGGAGAGAGTACGTACACCTTTGATTTTCACAGTGAGGAAGATAGGAACTCAGTTATGGATATCGGGTTTTTCCACATTGCTAGTCAATTATTTGTGGTAAGACCATGGAAATTATTTGTGGAATCTAATGAGATGAAGACTATACCTATTTGGGTAATCCTCAAAAAGTTTTCCATGGAGTTGTGGGACAAGAAAGGGTTTAGTAAGGTTGGGAGTGCCATTGGTGTTCGTCTTTTTACTGATACAGCTACTGAAGAGATGACAAGGACAAGCTTTGCTAGGATATGTATTGAGATTAATACAAAGTGTGAGTACCCGAAGGATGTCACATGTGTTCTTGATCAAAGAAAAGCATATAAAGTCAAGGTAAAGTATAATTGGAAGCCACAAAAGTGTATGCATTGTGAAGTTTTTGGCCATATGGATAGCTCCTGTCCTAAGAAGCCAAAAAAGAATGAATCCATTACTAGTGTGTGGATTATAAAAGAAAAGGTAGAAAAGAAGAAAGAAGTCCAGCAAGAGAGTAGTACTCATGAAAGGCAGATTGTCCAAGAGGCCAAAGCACAAGAGGAACATGATAAAGCATTAGAAGAGAAGATTACATAACTAATGGAGGAAGGGGAATGAAAAATACCAAAGAAGAAACATACTTGTAGATCACCGAAGGCAACACAAGAAGATTCATCACAGTGTGTTGTGGTGGAACAAGTTCATGATGATAAGGCAGAGGGTAAAGGTATATAAAAATAGAGTCTATAAGAACAAATGGGGGAAGGACAAGCACATGAAAAGGAAAAAGCCCGAGACACAAGCCCAAGGAAGCTAGGAATGATAAGTAGAGAGGTAAGAACTAAGGCTAATGTATTTACTAAGATACCTACTACTATGATATCTAATAGAGTGGTTGCAAAGTACGGCCACTATAATCCTCAATCAAGTTCTAAATGATGATAAACCTAGGATGTTGGAATATGAGGGGATTGAATAAAGGGTTTAAGTAAGTTGAAGTTAAGAAACTTGATTAGGAAATATCAACTTGGTATTTTGGGATTGGAAGAAACAAAGGTTAAACAAGAAAATCAGAGTGATGTTGTGACAAAATATACATGGGGTGGAACTGTGAACATAATTATTTGTATAATGATCTTGGTCGAATATGGCTTTTGTGGGATGGCAGTGCTTGTAAAGTAAGAGTGATTAATTGTGAATCACAGAGTATTACAAGTGAAGTGGCACTTATAAGTGGTAATAAGTTCTTTATTACCATTGTGTATGCAAATAATGATAGGAATCTGAGAAGGAATTTGTGGGCTAAGTTAGTTGCACATTCAAGGGAATTCCAAGATGCATGGATTGTTCTTGGGGACTTTAATTATGTTTTAAGTCCTAATGAAAGAGTTGGAGGTAGGTGATAAATGTAAAATTATAGTTTTATCTACGAATAAACGATTAAACTCAACGCAAGTAAAACTAGAACTATTTTAGACGCTAATTTATCAAAGCTTTTCTACTCTCGATGCTATCGCAATAGAGTTGGAGTAGAGAATTCATTCCACTCCTAGTTCTTTAGAATTTAATGTTTTCTAAGATTATCGGTCTATCCAAAGTTAATGAGAGTAATATGGGAATTATAGTACGATGGAAATTATACTAACAAGATACGATAATTCAACAAATAATACTAAATTGATATTATGATAAGGAATTAGATGGGGATTGATTCCACCTTAACTCGACTTAATTTACTAACGAAGAATCATCGTAATCCGAGTTGAAATGCTTTCTCATAACAATTGGGTGTTCCTAATCCCTAGTTCATAGTAATCTCTACCAACTAACAACTAGCATGTGAAACAATCAAACCCATTCTCATGGTGACCTAATTGTTTTCTAGAATGGAATGGAAAATCACGAACTATTCTACGCTAAATAAAATCAAGCTTCATCAAGGCTTCTTCAACCCCCTCTAATGGAGGTTTTAGCCTTGAATCATTACCCTATCATTTCTCAAACAAGAACTCATAGAACAACCCATTATTGATATAAATGATTAACTTATAAATCTAATTTGAACAACAATAGTAATGATTTCAATCGAATTAAACAAGAATTGAAACTAAATTAGCACTAAGATCATGAATACTAATTATCAATGAAGACAAACTAATTCTAAATAAGAATTAAATCAAGAACTAAATGGAAATGAAAACTAATACTTTATTATAAAGCTAAATATGATTCTAAAATAATAATCTACTTTGTTCTAACTAATTAATTGAATGTAAAAAACTAGATCTAGAACAAGCTATTTAAACTAATTAATGGAGTCTAAAAAACTAGATCTAAAATTATCGGCTAATGGCTACCTAAAAACTAGAATGCTTAAGAGTTAAGTCTTGTGTCTTGAAATGGAGGAGACAAGATCCACTTTTTTGTGTATGGGCTGAGGAGCCATGTTTTGGGCTGGAAAATCGAGCCCAAAACCCAATCTCTTTAGTCCACAGAGCCTTTTTCAGCTAGATTTGACTTCAGTAGACTTTTCATCCACTTCTGCTCCTCTGATTGGGTCAAGGCTTGGACCATTGGAAATCTTTTTCCGATCTGGGCGTTTTGACATAAGGTAGGATCAATTCCGAGGACTGAGTCCAAAGATACGGTCTTCGGAAGTTCTGCTGACTTTTGTGCGCTGTTTCTGCCCGCGTTGACTTTTATTTTTCAGCTTTGACTGGGATTTAAAAAGGTTTTTTCTCCTTGAATCATGGCCTTTAACCACAGAACTTCTTAGAAACCAACCCTTGCTCCTTTATCTCACCAAAGTGACACATTTCTACACATAATTAACTCCAATGCCTGAAAAACATAAAAGCACGTAATCAACATTAACTCTTATTTATTACTCGCATAATTGGTCTAAAGGTATTATTGTTAAGGGGTTAAAACTACAGTTTTGGGCTCTTATCAGCAGGGAAACTAGAAGTCATCATTTTGAAGATTTCTTGAATTGTACTAACACTTCTGGCTTAGTTTATTTGAGATATACAGGTTGTTTCTTCACATGGAATGATAAGCAAGTTCAAAGGAAATAGAGGAAATTAGATAGAGTTATGGTGAACTCAGAATAGGTAGATGAGTATTCAGATTATGAAGCTGAGTTTTTGAATCCTGGAGCAATTTCAGATCACTCTTCTATGGTTGTTTATTCCTTGGCTCAAAAGGATAGACAAGAGAAAGCCTTTAGATTCTTTAACTTATGGGTTCAAGAACAAAAGTTTATGGATGTTGTACATCAAGTATGGAATATAGAAGTTGTTGGTAATCAAATGTTTGTTTTTATGAAGAGATTGTGGCAGGTCAAGTATGCGTTGATTGAATGGAATAAAAGTAAGGTGGGAAATGTAATGACAAGAGTAATAGAGACAAAACAACAGCTTAATGGAGTTCAATCAAGATTACAAGAATTACCTCTTAGCAATGAACTAATATAGAAAGAGAAAGAGATCATTATGAAGTATGTGAGAGAAACAAGAGCAGAAGAAGGGTTTTACAAGAAGAAATCTAGAGACAAGGATATTGTTCTAGGTGATAGTAACTCCAAGTATTTCTTTGAATCAGTTAAGATGAGAAGAGTGAAAAATAGAATTACTTGTTTGAGGGATGTGAATAGGAACATTATAGATGACATGAGTGCCATTGGGGAGGAATGTGTTAAGTTCTATCAGAATTTGTACAAGCCAAATGGGTTACAAGAGGTGGATTTCTCTATCTTTAATGATATACAATATGCTCATGTGATTAGTGCAGATGTTAATAATATGCTGGAGATGGATATTACTAGAGATGAGATTATAGAGGCATTATCTTGCATTGATAGTGATAAGGCACCTGGAGGAGATGGCTTCTCTTCTTACTTCTTCAAAGCTACTTGGAGAATAATTGGCAATGACTTTGTCAAACCCATTCAGAACTTCTTTAGGTCTGTTCATATGTTGAAGGAAGTTAACTCTACATGCATATCTTTGATCCCAAAGGTACCAAGTTGATAAGAGCCCAAAACTATAGTTTTAACCCTGTAACAGTCATACTTTTAGACCAATTATGTGAGTAATAATTAAGAGTTAATATTGATTACGTGTTTTTATGCGTTTCAGGCTTCAAAGTCAATTATGTGCAGAAATGTGCCACTTTGATGAGATAAAGGAGAAATGGTTGGTTGCTAAGGAGTTCTGTGATTAAAGGCCAAGATTCAAGAAGACAAAGCCTTTATAAATCCCGGTCAAAGCTGAAAAGTCAAAGTCAACGCAGGCAGAAACAACACACAAAGTCAGCAGAACTTCCGAAGGCCATATCTTTGGACTTAGACCTCGGAATTGGGTCTACCTTATGTCAAACCGACTGGCTCGGAAAGAGCTTTCCAATGGTCCAAGCCTTGGCCCAATCAGAGGAGCAGAAGTGGACGAAAAGTCTATCGAAGCCAACTGCAGCTGAAGAGGCCTTTTTAGACTGAAAGAATTGGGTTTTGGGCCTGATTCTCAAGCCAAAAACATGGCTCCAAGCCCATGCACGATTTTTGGATCTGAAACATATAAAAACAAAAGCTTAGCTCTTGGTTAATGGTAGCTAGTTAGACCTAAAACTATAGATAATTCTAGATCTAGTTTTCATTAAATAAAATTAAGTTTAGTTCATTTCAATTCTTGTTTTAGATTAATCTTTAGAATCATTGTTCTTCATTAGTTTGATAAATAAAATAGCTAGTTTGTCAATTTCGATTTTGTCATTTCAATTTATAGATCTAATTTTAATTCTTGTTGAGTATCATTTCGAAAGTGGTTAAATTAGATTGAAGTATTGTTAGTTAAATTAGCCAAGTTAGAATTTTGGTATGATGTTTAGTTATAATTCAATGAGAAATAATGGTTTGATGAATCAAGGCTAAAACCTCCATTAGAGGGTTGATGAAAGCTTGATGAAAACTTAGTTGTATAGTGTAGAGTTGTTGTAGAGTCTATTCCATTCTAGAAGGTCGTGTTTCGCCATGAGAATGGGTGGACGACCTCACATGCTAGTTATAATTGGCAGAAATGCCATGCTAATTAGGGATTAGAACGAGCAATTCTTACCGTAAGAACGTAAGAATTGGATTACAACAGTCTATGCTAGGTGATTAAGTTGGATTCAAGGTGGATTCACTTCCCCTCTAATTCTTTATCTAGATTCACATTTCAATATTCCGTAGCATTCCGTTATTCGTAACTTGTCAATTGAATCCACCCCGTAGTATAGAATTCCTCTCGTAAATCTCTCACTAGACTTATGATTGATTAGTTGACACAAAACCATCACATGCTAAAGAACTAGGAGTGGAACGAATTTGTTACTCCACTCTATTTTGATAGAATTGAGAGTAGAAAACTTGATAGCAATTAGTAAAAATAAAGTTTTAGTTTACTTACGTTTTGAGTTTCATCGTTCATTTCGTAGGTAAACTTTATATCTTTTTATGTTTATCAAATGGCGTCGCTGCCATCTTAGTTACCTTTAGCATTATTTTCTTACCATAATTAGTCATTTTTAAGTCCCATTAAACCCACCCACCCTTGTTCGATTCTAACTGTGGTTGTCTTCCACAGCATTAAACTTCATCGGAAAAAATTGCCGCGGCTTACTGCGCTTCAAAGGAGCGCACTCGCTAAAGTTATTGGAAAGTTGGCGTGACCAGCTCAAACATCGTAACTTCGAAGTTTACACTGAAGCACTTATGCCCAAAGTGAGCACCAGCATACGAGATGAATTTTGCCGATTTCCACGGGTTTTATTCGAACCCGATTTTTCAAGTTTTTCGTGTTCTAACTTGTTATATACACCGAACACGCCAAAACAAGGCGCTATTCATAAGCGAAGCAAGGACGGAATCAGGTATTCCTTTCTTCCACACCTCGCATCTCCTGTTAGAGGTTTATACTAGTATATCAGGATTGTTTGGAGTGTTGACGTATTTAGCTAAGTTTGGTCTTAGCCTTGTATGAGATTAAGGTCTGGTCGAACAAAAACACCGAACGTAATTACACAACAACGTCAACAAACAAGTCTATCTGGTATACCACCCACTACACCTCTAGCTACTATCCCACCCACCACACTTGACATAATGGCTGAAGAAAGAGAGACTCCTCTCTCTGACTTCTACAAAGCCTTGAGCGATAGCCCCAAATCTTGCATCGTTCTAGCAGACCCAGTGGGGGATTTCCGAATCCCCCCAAATATTTTTAATTTGTTACCTGTTTTTCATGGTTTAATTTAGACCATAAAGAAGTCCTTGACATAATGAATGGGGGTAGTTTCCTAAGTAAAGGAGCCTCGAAAGCTTACAAATTTTTAGAAGATCAAACTAAACGCAATAATAATAATTAGGGGTAGTGATGATATCCCCCCTCTGCTAGTTCTTCTTCAACAGCTTAAGGCCACGGTATGTTTTGAGATGAAACCCGATCCAGAACTTAAAAATTTAATCGAATCTCTAACTAAAAAGGTTCAGGCTATTTCTATTCAACAAAAACCTATCCCCGTCATGAATGTAAACTCCAACCCATGTAATTTATGTTTGAGTCCTGAGCACCCTGACTCCTATTGTCCTCTCGCCTATGAACAACAACAATCAGAGCAAGATAATGCTTGCTCCATTAATAGCTATCCTATTCCTAATGCCCCATGGTGACAAAATCCCAACTTCGGCGAAACAATCAACGAAGTTACACCTCCGTGGTTTTAATAACCAAAATGTTAGGCAAACAAACAATTATAACTAAGCTCCACCTAGGCAAGGACAAGGACAAGGTCGGGGAATTATAATAATTATAACAACCAAGCGCAACCACGACAAGGTCAGGGTAATTATAATAGTTATAATACCAATAGAGGTATCGTTCCGGTTAACAATAGTAACTATCACAACCCACCCATAAATAATCAACGTGAGATATTTCCAATCGCACCACACAGACTACTACTACACCTACACAACCGGATCAGATCGACGCCTTTATACACGAGTTACCCAACAACTTTTCCAAACAATGACTCAATCAAACCAACAGATCTTATAATCCATAAATCGGGGCATACAACAGCTTAGCCCAAGAGAAAGCCCACCAAAAAGGCGTGTTTCCGTGACAAACGATACCAAACCCTAAAAACAACAAACACGACCTTTGAGGTAAACGGTAATACTAGTACGAAACTACAATCGTAGGTGACCTAAATGCCATCACCACTCTCCGCTCGGAAGAGTGGTTGATAACAAAGTAACTATACCTATAGTTACCCCATCAAGATACTCCCTAATTTGGATATCGAACTAGATACCGAAATAGAAACTGAAGAGCCTACCACGTAGAGAGGTACCCGTTAAACCACAACCTAAGAAACAGAAAGCCAAGGTTACACATCAAGTTGAGCCATAAGCTAAATATAGAGCGAAACCACCATTCCCTCAGAAATTAGCCATGCTAACCAGGGATACAAACTTTGAGGAGATTAGGAACGCGTTTTCAAAATCTAACGATAAACCTTCCTTTTCTCGAAGCTATTAAAAGCTACCTTAACCACGCTAGTTTCTTAAGGAGTTGTGCACTACTAGGCGTAAGACCAACATACCTAAAGACGCCTTTCTAACCTGAACAGTTCCCAACTTTATCCGAAAATAATGGAATTGTTAAGTATAAAGACCACCGGTCGCCCCATCGTAAAATGCACCTTAGGAGATTCCCACAAGACGACCGCTTTATTAGACCTGGGGCTGAGTGTTAACTTACTCCCGTATTATTTGTATAAACAAATAGGTCTACAGAAATGCAACCTACAAAAAATAACGCGTTGTAGTTAGCGGACAGGTCAATTAAGTATCCTAAGGGTGTAGTGGAAAACGTGCTTGTTAAGGTTCAGGATTTCTACTATCCTGCTGATTTTGTTATCCTCGATACAGAAGTCGCTAACGACTCTGTACCGATCATCTTAGGGCGTCCATTCTTGGCAACTGCCAACGCGCTTATAAATTGCCGCGATGGTAAGATGTCCTTATCTTTTGGCCATCTTTCTGTTGAGGTAAATGTTTTTAAAATGATGAAACAGTTACCAGAATCGTCTATAGATGGGGAGGTTAACATGATCGAGAGCTTAGCTCAAGATTATTTTAACAACACTTTTCCCGAAAACAATATGTACAAATTCCTTTCTTTTGGAATTTCAGATTTTGTAAATGACTCCTACTTAGAGGAAGTCAACACCATCCTTGAGTCCACACCAATTGTAAACCCGCCAGTTGCTCCATATACTGAGTATGAAGACTTGCTACCTAAGCAAGTATTCATTATGCAAAATGGGGACCCTGATGAAACATCTATTGACATTCCTTCCACCCCAGTGCTTAAACCTCTTCCCCCGGAGTTAAAATATATTCAACTTGATCCGGATGGTAGTCATCCGGTAATTATATTTTCTCAGTTAACTAAGGATGAAGAAACACATTTAATTAGGGTGATTAGGGAACATCGGTCTGCGATTGGTTGGTCCCTAGCCGACATTAAGGGAATTGACCCTAATGTTTGCACTGATCGCATCCATTTGGAGGATAACGCGAATACTTCTCGCGAACCTCAGCATCGTTTGAACCCTGCCATGAAAGAGGTGGTTAGGGAAGAAGTCTTACGATTACTCGATGCGGGTATCATATACCCAATCTCTGATAGCGAATGGGTAAGCCCCATTCATGTAGTTCCTAAGAAATTGGGAGTTACCATGGTACGTAACGGAAAGGGTGACTATGTTGTCACACAAGGTCCTATGAAATGGAGAATCTGTATTGATTACAGACGTTTAAATGCTATGACACGAAAGGATCACTTTCCTTTTACGTTTTATAGATCGATGCTTTCGAACGCCTAGCTGGTCATGCTTTTTATTGTTTTCTGGATGGCTACTCAGGCTATTTTCAGATTATTATTGATATTGATGACCAAGAAAAGACTACCTTCACATGTCCCTTTGGAATGTATGCCTATAAACGAATGCCTTTTGGCCTTTGTAAAGCTCCTGGTACCTTCCGGTGATTGTATGCTTCATATACTTAGTGACATGGTAGAAGCTTTATGGAAGTTTTCATGGATGATTTTTCTATCTATGGAGACTCCTTCACAGACTGCTTGTCTAACCTGTCTAAGGTTTTGACACGGTGTGAAGAAAAGAGCCTCATTTTAAACTGGGAAAAGTGTCATTTCATGGTGAAAAAGGGCATAGTACTAGGTCACATTGTATCTAGTGATGGCATCGAGTAGATAAGGCAAAACTAGATAAGATAGCGACTTCTACCTAAACCACGGACCGTCCGGTGATATTAGAGCCTTTCTAGGCCATGCGTTTTATAGGCGTTTTATTAAAGATTTCTCAAAAATAGCTAGGCCTTTAACTAATCTGCTTTTGAAAGATGCAATCTTTGATTTCAATTTTAACCGTAAGAAGGCTTTTGAAACTTTAAAAGCAGCCCTAACTTCTGCACCAATTATACTGACCTCCCCGATTGGTCTAAACCTTTTCAACTCATGTGTGATGCTAGTGATTATGCGGTTGGTCTTTGTCTTGGGACGAAAACTAGATAATAAGTCCACGTTATTTATTATGCTAGTAAAACCTTAAACGATGCTCAACGAATTATACAACTACTGAAAAAGAATTGTTAGCTGTCATTTATGCTTTAGATAAGTTTCGTCCTTATTTGGTTGGTTCTAAAACTTTAGTTTACACGGACCATGCACCATTAGGTACCTTCTTGCAAAGAAGGATGCTAGCGAGATTAATCCGATAGATTCTTCTCCGCAAGAGTTCACATTAGAAATAAAGGACAAAAAGAGGGGTCGAAAACGTGGTTGCCGACCACTTATCTAGACTTACAAACGCGGCGATAATAGTGATTACGAGTCCATACCGGACTCTTTTCCCCTCGATGAGCATCGTATGCTATTTTTCAGCACCATGGTATCGACATTGTAAATTATTTAGCGACCGATGTTATGCCTTATAACCGGGTCAAGAAATGAACGTAAGAAGTTCTTGGCCGAGTTAAGTTATACTACCGGGATGAGCCCTACCTTTTAAGTATTGTGCGGATCGATTATTCGTCGTTGCATTCCCCATTGGGAATATAATGAAGTTATATCGCTTACGCCATGACAAAGAGTGTGGTGGCCATTTTAGTGGAATGAAAACAGCCGCTAAAGTTCTTCAATGTGGATTTTATTGGCCTACCCTTTTTAAGGATGCCCAAGTGCATTGCAAGACGTGTATTCGTTGCCAACAACTTGGGCGAATCACGAAGTGTAATATGATGCCATTAAATTCAATCTTGATAGTAGAAATTTTTGACGTTTGGGGCATTGATTTCATGGGTCCCTTCCCTGTTTCCCACGGTTTCATTTATATTCTAGTTGCCGTGGACTACGTGTCTAAATGGATAGAGGCCATGCTTGCCGTAGCAATGACCATAAGACAGTGGTATTTTTTATTAAGGAGTATATTTTCTGTCGTTTTGGCATTCCTAAAGCCATCATTAGTGATGGTGGAACACATTTTTGCAACATAGTTGTTGCATCCCTAGTGAAAAAGTATGGAGTTACACACAAAGTAGCAGCTCCTTATCATCCACAAACTAGCGGACAAGTAGAAGTTTCTAATAGGGAAATCAAAAAGATTTTAGAAACAACTGTAAATCCTGATAGGAAAGACTGGTCGAAGCGTCTATCGGATGCCTTATGGGCGTATAGAACTTCTTTCAAAACTCCTATAGGTATGTCTCCCTTTAGACTTGTATTTGGGAAACCTTGTCATTTGCCCGTTGAAATAGAGCACCGTGCTCTGTGGGCTATAAAAAGTCTTAACTTCAATATTGATGAGGCGGGTGTAAAACGTAAATTGCAATTGAATGAGATTGAAGAAATCCGTAGCGATTCTTACGATCTCGCGAAAGATTATAAAGCTAACATGAAACGTGTTCATGATAAGCAAATCTTGCGCAAGAGTTTGTGGTTGGTCAAAAGGTTTTGCTTTATAACTCTCGTCTACATATTTTCCCAGGGAAACTAAAAACCCGTTGGTCTGGTCATTTTCTAGTTACTGAAGTCACCCCTTACGGGGCAATCACCTTGGTAAATCCCAAGGATAACAGTACCTTTCAAGTTAATGGCCAACGGTTAAAACATTTTCACGAGCTTTTGTCCCCTAATGTAGAGGAAGTCCTTTTACAGGACCTTATAAATGAGGACTGACATTTGTCTTTTGGTGTACTTCCTTTCACTTCCATATAGTGGTAAGTGCACCATTCAGGTAACCGGGCCCTCCCTATGGAGTGTGTGGCTATAAGTACCGGATCCTAAGTCCACGTTTCACATAATTCACGTCTCCAACTTTTGCATGTGTTCTCGGTTTTTGAGTCATATTCCTCTATGGGGTGAATTATGTATTTATTGTTTTTCGTTTTTCTTATAATATAATAATAAAAAAAATAATAATAATAAAAATAAAAATTCTAAAATCATAGAAATAGCAATCCAACAAGTCTTGGGAATCTGACTTTAAACGACCCACGGTTAAAACAAATTTTGTGTTTAAAAATTTGTTTGGGGGTGGGCAGTCGATCTTTCCATCCGGATTGCTCGAACTTTCCATTATGTTGCTTAGGCCCGTTAGTCGTAGTTCATTCGGGTTGACATTATCTATAACATAGATTCCCTTCGTTCACCTAACTTACGTCACTCACGCACTTCGAGACATTTTCTACCTTCTTATACGTCACCCATGGTTGGAATTGAGTGTTTTATGGATCATTGGATTGGAAATTCTCTACTGATCATTTCCATAACTAATTGGCCAAAATCGGACCAGTAACGAAGCGGCAAATTGAATTTGAAATTGCGCAAAATATCGGAGAAGTTCGGAATTCGAATTGGGCTTGGGCCCAAACAGCACGCACGTCTGTGCGTCTCCTTCCTTCCCAAAAACGCACAGTTTGTTTCCTTCTCCAATCCCGCCGGTTACCAAAAGTTAAAACAAAACTTAAACACCAAAATAAAAAAAAAACACACACACACACACAAAAACACACCTATCTACACCACGCCCATTGTAACCAACAGCCTGAGTCCTCTCAAACAAAATTTCCACACCACCGAAAACAGCCACCAATTCAAGCTTCCAACCTGCCACCGTACCCACCATCGCCACCACTAGTGTTTTAGGTTGTTTTACATCAAACTTGCCTCCTCCACCGTCTACAAAACCATTGGTTGTTTCAAAAACTTCAATGGCGCTACGACGAAGAATTTTGCCAAAACAAGCATTTAGGCCCGACCGTTTCGCGCCATTCTACGCGGCGGAGATGATTAGAAGGGATTAGAATGGACTCTGGTACTCGACTGAGGAGATCTACCACTTTGATTTGGTAGAACAGTTTTATAAGAAGCGAGAATTGGAGGGGGATAGAATTTTTATTAAGGTAGCAGGAACGAGAAAGGAAGTAACGCCGATTCTTGGCTAAAATCGTTAGGGCGCTACGAAAAGCAACCTAGAAACGACCATTCAGGAATCCCAGTATACTGGAGTTCCTGCTTTGATGAAAGATACTGTCGTGGAGGGTGAATATAATACGAGTTCTCATTATTCCGCCAGTAATCCACGAGAACCAATCAACTGGCTGTAGCTCAGTGGATTGGTAGGAACGTCCTCGGAAAAGAAAAAGTCAGCGACATCGGTCTGCAATGTCTGCACGTTCTTTAGATTTTGCAAACGAATAAGTATAATTTCTGCATCCTCGATTTAATTTTTAAGGTGATTAGAGGAGTGGGAAAGAGCATTGCGCCTCTTCCCGTATTGATCACTAAGATCATGCTCTCATTTAGAGTTGTCACAAAATCTGCCCCTATTATGATCAAGTTGCATTCAAATGCAACTATTTATGCTGAGTGCATCCAAAAGACTTGGCAGTTGTCGGAAGATGATGTGGTTGAGTCGGAGGATGAAAGGGAGGATATGACATGTCTGGATGACGATGCATTAGATAGTTGTAGTTCTAATTTAAAATGCATGCAAGTGCTGCAAACTGGCTTGCATTGCGTTTATGGTATTTGTGAAGATATCCGAGATAGACAGATTGTACTTCGAAATAAACAAACGAACCTTCAGACGAGAGTTGAAATGCTCGAAAGGGGTCAGGAAGATATCTTGTCTAACATGGAGACTATCCACCAGCATCACCAAGCCCAATTATGCGCGATCAGGGTCCACATGGAAGCCCGGCTTGTTCGAATAGAGATGCTACGACGCATGCCACCCGTGGAGGATTCTTTCTTCACCCGAAGTCCGAGAGGCATGAGCGTCGTCGTCGAAGGACAGATGGCTCAAGCCATTCTTCATCCCAGGACCAATCTCCATCTCAGGGTCCATCTTCATCACATGGCTAGGTGTTCACCATCAGTTTGTGTTCGCTGTTATTTCATTGTTTTTATTGTTTTATTAGTTGGATTTTAATTCAGTTGTTAAATTTAAATATTAATGTGTTTGTTTTATGTTGTTTGGATTAAATTTTTTTTTAATATAATTGGTTATTTTCGAATTGTGCGTGTCTTTATCATTAATCCCACCTTCCCGAATTGTTTGGGGGTGGTAATATTTATACCGAGCATAATTCGTTATATGATCATCTTCTGTAAATTTGTCTTGGAGTAAAGGTTGAGAATTTGGCCGATATCGGCATATCTATGATTATGTGTGGTGGTAGCATGAAATCTAGGAGAGTTTAGAAGTTACTATTCTAAATCCAGTATAAAAGATACCAAAGTTGTTATAAAATCAAAAATATGGTTTGTTTCCATTTTCGGGTTTGGAAATTTTCTATTTCCGGAAATTGCCTTAAACAATTTGGCAACTTGCCGATTCATTTTGGAAGCTCAGAACCTATTTAAACTTCCTTCATTCTACACTCACAACCCACACTATACCCCACAATCATCTCTCACCTTTCACTCCAAGCTTTTCCTTCTTTTTCCCTGTAAATTTCTGTTTCAACACTTACGAAGCTTTTGCACCCTAGACACCGCCGAAATTTTACTCGAGGCGCTTGTTCAAGTTGAGCGACTTCGGCTAAAAACACTGTAAATCAAAACACCCGAAGCACCTCATACGCCCTCCAGAAACACGAAAATTTCCAATTTTAGGGGTTGTTCCGGGATTTTGGAGCTGTTCAAAAAGTAATTGAGATGACATCTCCTATAGTCATACCTGAACAGTCTTTTCGAAGACGTGTTGGGAACCGGAGACCTATGGACATTGGTTCGAAACAGATCCTACTAGTTAGGATGACGCCATCTACCGGTAAGTGATGACGATTCATATTCAAAGATAGCTTCTTGCTTATTTCTACGACCACGCTAGATTCTATTGTAATCGGGATGGAGAACAAGAATTCTCCATCGTGAGTCGATGACACGACGACACTAGAATTCAATAAATATGTGGTAGCTTTAGTTTCGGGATTACCAATACCTGATCCTGTTCACACATGGGGATATATGACCGATAATGCATACCTTTATGATTATACATATTTTCATGAGTATTATGGGGGAGGGGTATTTCGAGTAATGGACCAGGGGCGATATAGCATTGCCCTTGGTAGTCTGTCCCTAAACGTAGGCACCACCATGTTATTCATCCTGATGAATATTTTGGGAGAATGGCAGTTCACTTCTGCAAATAGTACTGCTGGTGACATTTTCCTCGCTTTAGTTGAGGGACGTCGCCGATATGACATTCCCCGAGTTTTAGTCACTAGTCTTAAGAGAGCCCAAAGCATGAGGCATAAGTATCTTCTTATGCCTGTTTTGGTAAGCCGCATCATGCATAGTTGTTTACCTGTATTCTGTGCCCAATTCACAGATTGGAAAAGGGTTGAAGTCATGAGACCCACCAATTGGGTGGTTCGCTCATTGCGAATTATGACTTGGCCGGGATGGCAGGTGCAGCCTCATTTGGTCGCCCCGCACATCCCATCAGACATAATAACATTTAACAGGTTAACATTAGTAGATGATAAATGGCGGCAAGCTTGGCAAGTTATAATGGCCTGGCAGGATGCGAAGGAACCTCATCTCTTTGATGAGGAGGAGGATGCTTAAGCGGGAGATAAGGTAAGTTTTCATTCTAGTTAGTGTCTGCTTATGTCCCAAGCAATTTGATTCTTGTTAACCCCATAATGGGAGGAACTCTTATAAAGTTGCGTCAGTTTTTATATTAGTATGTTTTAACCTTGTTTTGCAGATGTTCCAGAATTTCACGCATTTCCATGGTATTTTTCTACCCTCTTTATTTAAATGCTTTGAGGACAAAGCATGCTTCTTGTTTGGGGGGCATAGAAACACGTGTAATTAAGGCATCTGTTAGGATATAAATATGTATAATATGCATTTGTTTTCTAGTTAATATTTCAAAAATTCAAAAATATAAATAAATAAGTTATGCTATACACTTAGGAATATGGGTATTGTTTTCTTTCTCTATGCTTTTAACAATCCAGAAGTCTCACGTAGCTTTTGCATCAGAATAATTGTTAGAAACTTAGGTTAATATGTGGGTAATAATCTTTGCATCTATCTATAAATATATTACATGAGTATCTATGATTGTTAGTAGTAAGTTTTTGAAATCTAGGCTAGAGTACTTATTCTACAAATCCTGTGAGAATATAGCCTAAAAAGCCTTATATGAAATAAAACATTTGAGAAATGACACAAGGGAAAAGTAAAATCCGGATAGAAAAATCACACGTCCACTTGCTTGATCACTATGCCATATCCTAAGCGAGAATTTAGGCCCTCTTCGGATCGATATAGCCAGAAATTCAAACCTATGAATTATTTTCCGCTAGTTAAGCCCCTCAGCCTTTCTTTAGCCTTCCATAAACCACAATTCCTTTACCCTGTTACAAAAACAAAACAAAATAAAAAATTTAACTTACCCAATCTAGAATAAGTCTGAGAATAGAATGAGTGAAGAAAGAAGAAGAGAAAAACCTGTGTAAACAAAAATTAGTTAGTTGCTTTAGAAAAAAAAAAGAAAAAAAGAAAAGAAAAGAAGTTTCCATCCAAGGAAAAGAAAAAGAAAAATAGAAATAAATAAAAACTCCAAAAATAGAATAAAAAGGAGTCAAAAGCCAAAGAAAAAAAAAAAAAATATGGCTAAGGATGAAAACAAAGTATAGATGCAAAAGAAAATAACAAGGTTTTCTCTAAGTTACATAATGTGAAGACTCTATTATCTCAGACTTGCCTACGTACCCAAAGATATTGCTTGGGATCAAGTCTCGATCGCGTAGTTCTGGAAAAATGACGAAGGTTGAATTTTATAGGTAGGATTGGTGATAGTTACTTCCTCGTTCTCCAATGTTCCAATCGTGGGATGAAGTTGGAGAACTTGCTGGAGAACCGTCACACGACCTGATATTGATGGAAGTGAATCTTGATTGTGGACGAAGTTGTGGAAGTTGATTGATTCGGTCCAACAACTTCCTCACAAATGTTCAAGACACGTGTTTAATTGAATAGACTTTGCATTATGTGGATAGGTAGGTGATAACCCGATAAAATTGAATATAATTCTACTCCGAATAAACGATGAAGTCTAAATGAAAGTAAAACTAAAACTTTATGCCTAACAGTTCTTATCAAAGATTTCTACTCTCGATACTATTGAAGTAGAGTTGGAATAGAAGATTCGATCCACTGCTAGTTCTTTAGCATTTAAGTTTTCTACGACTATCAATCCTACCAAAGTTAATGAGAGTTTTACGAATTATACTACGATGCAATTTATACTAACAAGATAATGGGATTATAATGATTCAACTACGAAATGCTACGGAATACTAAAGTTTGAATCTAGAATAAGAATTAGGGGGCAATTGAATCCACCTTGAATCCAACTTAATAAACTAGCATAGATTGTTGTAATCCAATTCTTATGTTCTTACGGTAAGAATTGGTCGTTCTAATCCCTAATTATACATGGCATCTCTACCAATTCATAACTAGCATGTGAAGAAGTTCAACCCATTCTCATGGTGAATTAACGACCTTCTAGAGTGGAATAGACTCTTACAATGATTCTACACTACACACTCAAGTTTTCATCAAGGTTTCATCAAACCCCTCTAATGGAGGTTTAGCCTTGATTCATCAAATTATCATTTTCATATGAATTAAAACTAGACATCATAAAAAGACTGGAACTTTGCTTATTTAAACTCAAATGGAAACTACTCATGCATTTAAACTAATAATGATAAATAAGTAAATCTAAGAATTGAAGCTAATAATTAATGAAAAACAAAATTAGATTATCAAGAACTAAATATTTTATTGATCTAACAACTAAATAACAATCATTCATTACTGAAATTAAAACAAGAATAACAACTAATTAATTAATTGAAAAATTAGATCTAGAACTAAGCTTTAATGGCTACTTTCTATCCTAACCTAATTGATACTTCAGAGTTAAGTCTTATGTGTGGAAATGGAGGAGACCAGATCCACATTTTCGTGCATGGGCTGAGGGTCCATGTTTTGGACCGGAAAATCGAGCACAAAGCCCAATTTCTTCAGTCCACAGGCCCCTTTTCAGTTAGCTTTGACTTCAACAGGCTTTTTGTCCACTTCTGCTCCTCTGATTGGATCAAGGTTTGGACCATTGGAAAGTTCTTTCCGAGTCAGTCATTTTGACATAAGGTACGCCCAATTCCGAGGCCTGAGTCTAAAGATACGGTGTTCGGAAGTTCTGCTGACTTTTGTGTGCTATTTCTACCCGTTTTGGCCTTTAGTCATATAACTTCTTAGCAGCCAACCCTTGCTCCTTTATATTGCCAAAGTGGCACATTTCTACACATAATTGACTTAAATGCCTAAAATATATAAAAGCACGTAATTAGCATTAATTCTTATTTATTACTCGCATAATTGGTCTAAAAGTATTATTGTTAAGGGGTTAAAACTACAGTTTTGGGCTCTTATCAAACCACCCCCAAACAACATTTTGCTTGTCCTCAAGCAAATATGAGAAATTAGCATAAGTGACCAAAAATGGAGTTCTAACTAATCTCGTTTCGCTGAGTGCGATTGCATTGACCATATGCAACAAGACCTTAAACCACTAGAAATTCCCTAGTGGACGAGTATAGCCTCGTGAGAGTTTTCCAGTGAAAGTACTCACAAACTTCATCTATACTACAATGACTTAGAAATAAAACTATTGTTTCCTTATCTATGTCTCAATTATCTATACATCTCACTAGCAATGAATACAAAATAATAAAGTCGAAACCTAAGCTAATATATGCATAATAATCAATCATCTACGAATAAACATATATACAATGAGTAATACTATGAGATGTACTAGCAGGTCTATTTCTGAAAACTTGGAATAACGTCCTTAAGTAGGCCCTCACATAAATGTCAAGACAAAAACCACTATGATTTTTCCACTCAAGTTTCGCTACTCTAGTGTGCAGTGGGCACACTTTACCTTACAAACTCAATGACACACAAGGAAGCCGGAGACGATCAAACACATCTGCCACTTACTATCACACTAACCTATTTCTAATTGAGCTAGAGGTCTTTATTAGGTGTTGTGGGGATTAGGAGATGGTTTAAGAAAGAAGGAAATGTATATTCAAAAAGGACAAGTCTGAGATACTAGAGGCTTCATATTATGCAACTAGAGAAACCCTTGTTTTTTTCTTTTACTTCTACACTTTGTTTCCATCCTTAGCCATATTTTTTTTTCTTTGGCTTTTGACTCCTTGATTCTTTTTTTGGAGTTCTAACTCTTTATTTTCTTTTATTTTTATTTTTTTATTTGGATGGAAACTTACTTTTCTCATCTGAAGCGACTAACGAATTCTTGATTTCAAAGGTCTTTCTCTTTTCTATTCTTCATCTCTATCGTCAGACTTATTCAATGAATGGGTAGGTTGATTTTTTATTTTGTTTTGTTTTGGAACAGGGTAAAGGATTTGCGGTTTATGAAAGGCTAAAGAAAGGCTCAGAGGGGCGACTAACGGAAAATAATTCATAGGTTTGAATTTCTGGCTATATCGATCCAAAGAGGGCCTAAATTCTCTCTTAGGATATGGTATATAGTAATCAAGCAAGTGGACATGTGATTTCTCTATCCAGATTTTACTTCTCCCTTGTGTCATTTCTCACATGTTTCACTCATATAAGGCTTCAGGCTATATTCTCACAGGATTTGTACACTAAGTACTCTAGCCTAGATTTCAGAAACTTACTGCCAACAAACATAGATACTCATGTAACATATTTATAGATAGATGCAAGGATTATTACCTACATATTAGCCTAAGTTTCTAAAAACTATTCTAATGCAAAAGCTACGTGAGATTTCTAGATTATCAATACAAATATTCCTAAGTGTATAGTATAAAACTTTTTATTAATATTTAAAAAAAAAAATTATTGATTTTTTTAACTAGAAAACAAGTGCATATTGTACATATCTATATCCTAACAGATGCCTTAATTACACGTGTTTCTATGCCCCCAAACAAGAAGCATGCTTTGTCCTCAAAGTATTTAAATAAATAAGTTAGAGAAATACCATTGAAACACATGAAATTTTGGAC
This sequence comes from Coptis chinensis, assembly GCF_015680905.1. Taxonomy (NCBI): domain Eukaryota; kingdom Viridiplantae; phylum Streptophyta; class Magnoliopsida; order Ranunculales; family Ranunculaceae; genus Coptis; species Coptis chinensis. The sequence continues at coordinate 53,278,046 of NC_141463.1, forward strand.
CATCTGCAAAACAAGGTTAAACATACTAATATAGAAAAGAAAAACTGACGCAACTCTTTAATAGTTCCACCCGTAATGGGGTTAATGAGAAATAAATTGCTTGGGACATAAGCAGACACTAACTGAAATAAAAACTAACCTTAACTCCCATTTAAGCATTTTCCTCATTTCCCTCTCCAAAGAGAGGAGGTTCCTTCGCATCCTGCCATGCCATGATAATTTGCCAAGCCCGCCACCGTGTGTTGTTAACTTGTGCTAACCTATCTAGTGTTACTATGTCTGATGGGGTGTACGGAGCAACCAAATGAGGTTTCACCTGCCATCCCGGCCAAGTCATTACTCGAAATGAGCGAACCACCCAATTGGTGGGTCTCATGACTTCAACCCTTTTCTAATCCGTGAACTGGGTACAGAATTCAGGTAGACAACTGAGCATGATGCGGCAAACCAAAACAGGTATAAGAAGATACTAATGTCGCATGCTTTGGGCTCTCTTAAGACTAGCCACTAATAATCGGGGAATGCCATATCGGCGACGTCCCTCAGCTAAAGCAAGGAAAACGTCACCAGTGGTACTATTTGCAGAGCTAAACTGCCAATCCCCTAAAATATTTATCAGGATGAATAACATAGTGGTGCCTACATTTAGGGACAGGCTACCAAGGGCTATGTTGTAACACCCTTGATCCATTATACGAAATACCCCTCCCCCATAATACTCATGGAAATATGTATAGTCATAGAGGTATACATTATCGGTCATATATCCCCACGTGTGAATAGGATCAGGTATTGGTATTCTTGAAACTAATGCTACCACATACTTATTGAATTCTAGTGGTGTGTCATCAACTGTGATTGAGAATTCTTGTTCTCCATCTTGGTTACAATATAACTTAACATTATTGTAAAAAAATTCAGTAAGCTTAGGTGAATACGAGTCATCTTCACTTACCAGAAGATGCCTCCATCCGAACTGCATGATCCTTTCGCGAAACCAATGTCCATAAGTCTCGCTCCCTAACAAGTGTTCGAAAGACTGCTCCGGTATTACTATAGGTGAAGTCATCATAAAACTACTCTCTCGAACTACTGCAACGATCCTGGAACAACCCACAAAAAATTGGAATTTTTCTTGCCCACGGGGATCTGAGCGCGGGGTGCGCCTTGGTGATTTTCGAGTTCCAAGCACTTGGGCTCAAGGTGCGCTCACTTTTTGCCTGTGATGGGCGCGGGTCGTGTACAGGATGAAAACTGGAATTCAGTGTTGTGGGCCCAGGTCGCGCTCAGCTCTAGACTTGGTAGGGCGCGGGTCGCACTCTGATGAAATTCTGGTGGCGGTGCGCCTTTGGTATGTAGCCTCCATTAGCGCATGAAGCTCCGAAATCAGCTGAATTGCTAAAATGGTGAAGAAAAATGGGAAACGTGGGAGTGAAAGGTGAAAGATGAAAGTGAGGTGTAGTGTGGGTTGTGAGTGTAGAATGAATGAAGTTTTTATAGGTTTTAAGTTGCTAAAACGAATCAAGAAGTTGCCAAAAAGTTTTAAGGCAATTGCTGGAAACAAAACATTTCCAAAACCGAAAATGAAAACAACTCATATTCTTGATTCTAAAACAACCTGAATATATTTTAGATTGAATTTAGGATAGAAACTGCCTAACTTATCAAGATTTCATCCTACTACAACATCTATTCATAGCCATGCCCATATCGGCAAAATTCTCAACCCTCACTCCAACACAAATTCTAAACAGGAGGATCATATCAAAAATCATGCTAGAGTAAATAATACCACCCCCAAACAATTCGGGAAGGTGGGATTAACGATAAAAACAATGCACAATTTGAAAAGAACCATATTATATTAAAATTGAAATTCAAACAACATTTAACAATCAAATTCAAATTTCAATATGGAATTCATAAATTAACATCCGAACTAAATAAAAAACAAATACAAAACAACATCAACTTATAATATTCCTAAACCACTCGCTGCTGGTAGTGGAAGGGACATGGTAAGGTGATGGCTCATGAGCTCCTGATGGGCCAGAGCCATCTGTCCTGCGGCGACGACGCTCGTGCCTCACAAACTGCTCCTCAGAAGAAGCACCCCCCTGGGGTGGAAAGCATGCAAGCATATCATCTCAGAACTTGCGCTGAGCTCCCATCTCGGCCCTCGTCTGTTCCCACCGTTAATCCTCACACTGGGCACGAGTCTTGAAGTTATGATGCATGGTAGCCTACCGAGTCCGGAGGTCTTCGCAAATAGTATTGAGAGAACGTATGCCATGATGAATCACAATCATGCGTTCGCATCTGACCTACACCTCTCCAAGGCATCGACATCAAAACATGTCGTGTCCTCCTCATCCTCCGAGTCATCCTCTTCGACTACCCTCTCTTCAGGCAACCTCCAAAATCTTTGGATACACTCCGTATAAATATGAGGATTTCGGTGCTCTTTCAGGAAAATCCTATCAGACACCGGAGTCGCTCTCAAGGTCATCATGATCTTCGTTATCAAAACAGGGAGAGGTGCAATACTCTTCCTAACTCCCCTAATCATGTTACTCAAAAACTCCAAAATACAGAACTCATACATCTTCTCCAGGAGTATCCATAGAATGTGAAGGCAGTTTAGACCGATGTCGCTGACTTTCTCCTTCCCTATGACATTCCTACCAATCCATCGAGCTACTGACCACCGGTTGGTTCTTCGAGACGACGGGCGGCGAACACGGTCGAAGCTCGCATTGTAGTTCCTTTTCGAAACAGTCACATTCATCAAAGGCTCGACCCCAGTAAATTGGGAATCCTGTAATGTGGCATCGAGATGGTGTCTAGGTGGAATGCCTAAAATTTCAGCCAACAACCCAGTAGATACTTCTCTCCTCCTCCCAGCCACCTTAACAAAAATCCTATTTCCATCCAACTCCCTCGTCCTATAAAACTGTCGGAATAAATCTTCAAGATAAAAATCGTCTGTCGAGTACCACAAGCCACTCCAATCTCTCCTAACCATCTCGTCACCGTAAAACGGCGTGAAGTGGGCAGTAAACGCGTGCTCTGGTAAAATCCGACGTCTTTGAGCCATTGATATTTTAGAATGATTTGCGGGTTTAAATGGAATGTGTGGATGGAGTTTGAGACTCCCTCACTAACAAAACAATGGTGGTGGCGCGGTGGTGGCGCGGCAGTTCCAAATTCTTTGAGTTTTGGGTGGTTTTCGGTGGTGGAAATTGTTGGGATTGGTGGAGGAATGTTTTGGAGAAGATTTGAAGTTGGAATTGTATTGTGGGCGTGGGTGTATTGAAGTTTCTTTTTATTTTTATTTTTTATGTTAGGGTTTGAAGTTGTTAATAGCCAAAGTGGGAAGATGAAGAAGAAGAACGCGACGCGTTCTTGGGTTGTACTGTGGGCTTGGGCCCAAGCCCAATTCGATCCCAAAAAAAATTCGATTTTTAGCGCAACTTCAAACTAAAATTGCCACTTCGTTACCGGTCCGATTTTTGCAAATGAGATATGAAAATGTTCAGGAGAGAATTTCCAATCCAATGAACTATAAAACACTCTATTCCGACCGTGGATGACATATAAGAAGATGAAAAATGCCTCGAAGTGCGTGCATGACATAAGTTATGCAAACGAATGAACTCTAATTTCATAGATAATGTCAACCCGAATCAAAATACAATTAAACGGCCTAAACAACACAACTGGAAAGTTGAACAATCCAGGACGGAAACGAACACCCCACCCCTAAACAAATTTTAGACACAGAGTTTAGAAAATTTGTTTTAAAAGTGGTCTTTTAAAGTTAGATTCCCAAGACTTCCTAAATTACTATGTTTGTGATATTAAAAATTTTATTCTTATTTTTTTTATGAAAAATATTTAATATAAGAAAAACAAGAAAATAATAATTGTATAATTCACACCATAGAAGAACATGACTAAAAATCCGAGAAAACATGCAAGAGTGGAAAATGTGAATTATGTTTAACGTGGACTTAGGATCCGGTACTTATAGCCACACACTCCATAGGGAGGGCCCGGTTACCTGAATGGTGCACTTACCAATATATAGAAATGAAAGTAAGTACACCAACGAAAAGGTCAGTACGCATAGATAGGGTCCTGTAAAAGGACTTCCTCTACATCAGGGGAAAAAAGCTTGTGGAAATATTTCAACCGTTGGCCATTGACTTGAAAGGTACTGTTGTCCTTGGGATTTACCAAGGTGATTGCCCTGTGAGGGGTGACTTCAGTGACTAGAAAAGGACCAGACCAACGGGTTTTTAATTTCCCTGAAAAAATATGTAGACGGGAGTTTTAAAGTAAAACCTTTTGACCTACCACAAACTCTTTGCGCAAGATTTGCTTATCATGAACATGTTTCATGTTAGCTTTATAATCCTTCGCGAGATCATAAGAATCGCTATGGATTTCTTCAAGCTCATTCAATTGCAACTTACGCTTGACACCCACCTCATCAAAATTGAAGTTAAGGCTTTTTATAGCCCACATAGTGCGGTGCTCCAATTCAACGGGCAAATGACAAGGTTTCCCAAATACAAGTCTAAAGGGAGACATACCTATAGGAGTTTTGAAAGCAGTCCTATATGCCCATAAGGCATCAGATAGACGCTTTGACCAGTCTTTCCTATCAGGATTTACGGTTGTTTCTAATATCTTTTTAATTTCTCTATTATAAACTTCTACTTGTCCGCTAGTTTGTGGATGATATGGAGTTGCTACCTTATGTGTAACTCCATACTTTTTCACGAGAGATGCAATAACTCTGTTGTAAAAATGTGTTCCACCATCACTAATGATGGCTTTGGGAATGCCAAATAGACAGAAAATATACTTTTTAACAAAAAACACAACTGTCTTATGGTCATTGTTACGGCAAGCCATGGCCTCTATCCATTTAGACACGTAGTCCACGACAACTAGAATATAAATGAAACCGTGGGAAACTGGAAAGGGACCCATAAAATCAATGTCCCATACGTCAAAAATTTCTACCACCATGATTGGATTTAATGGCATCATATTACGCTTCATGATTTGCCCAAGTTGTTGGCAACGAATGCACATCTTGCAATGCACTTGGGCATCTTTAAAGAGAGTAGGCCAATAAAACCCACATTGAAGAATTTTAGCAGCAGTTTTCATACCACTAAAATGGCCACCACACTCTTTGTCATGGCAGAATGAGAGAACCTCATTATATTCCCATTGGAGAATACAACGACGAATAATCTGATCCGCACAATACTTGAAAAGGTAGGGCTCATCCCAGTAGTATAGCTTAACTCTGGCCAAGAACTTCTTAAGATAATTTCTTGACCAATCATAATGAATAACATCAGACGCTAAATAATTCACAATGTCAGCATACCATGGTGCAGAAAAAATAGCATACAGATGCTCATCAGGAAAAGAGTCCGGTATGTACTCAGAATCACTATCATCGTCGTTTATAAGTCTAGATAAGTGGTCGGCAACTACGTTTTCAACCCCTCGTTTGTTCTTTATTTCTAATGTGAATTCTTGCAGGAGAAGAATCCATTGGATTAATCTCTGCTTAGCATCCTTCTTTGCGAGAAGGTACCTAAGGGCCGCATGGTCCGTGTAAACTAGAGTCTTAGAACCAACCAAATAAGGACGAAACTTATCTAAAGAATAAACGACATCTAAGAATTCTTTTTCAGTAGTTGTATAATTCCTTTGAGCATCATTTAGAGTTTTACTAGCATAATAAATAATAGTTGATTTATTATCTAGTTTCAGTGAAAGAGTCTCCATAGATAGAAAAATCATCCATGAATACTTCCATGAAACGCTCTACCATGTCACTAAATATATGAAGCATACACTGCTGGAAGGTACCAGGAGCATTACAAAGGCCAAAAGGCATTCGTTTATAGGCGTATGTTCCAAAAGGACATGTGAAGGTAGTATTTTCTTGGTCATCAATATCAATAATAATTTGAAATAACCAGAGTAGCCATCCAAAAAACAATAAAAAGCATGACCAGCTAGACGTTCAAGCATCTGATCTATAAAGGGTAAAGAAAAATGATCCTTTCATGTCATGGCATTTAAATGTCTGTAATCAATACAGATCCTCCATTTCATAGGACCATGCGTGGCAACATATTCACCCTTGGCATTACGTACCATGGTAATCCTTAATTTCTTTGGAACTACATGAATGGGACTTACCCATTCGCTATCAGAGATTGGGTATATGATACCCGCATCGAGTACCCGTAAGACCTCTTCCCTGACCACCTCTTTCATGGCAGGGTTCAAGTGACGCTGAGGTTCTCGAGAAGTCTTTGCGTTATCCTCTAAATGGATATGATGAGTGCATACATTAGGGTCAATTCCCTTAATGTCGACTAGGGACCAACCAATTGCAGAACGATGTTCCCTAAGCACCCTGATCAACCGTGTCTCTTCCTCTTTAGATAACAGAGAAGATATAATTACCGGATGACTACCATCCGGATCATGTTGAATATATTTTAACTCAGGAGGAAGTGGTTTAAGCACCGGGGTGGAAGGAATATCCATAAATGCTTCTGGAGGGTCCTCATCTTGAGTAATGAATACTTGCTTAGGCAAGAGGTCTTCGAACTCTGTATATGGAGCAACCGAAGGGTCTACGATTTGTGTAGACATGAAGATGGTATTGACTTCCTCTACATAGGAGTCATCGACAAAATCTGAACTTGCAAAAGAAAGGAATTTATGCGTATGGTTTTATGGAAACGTGTTATTAAAGTAATCTTGAGCTAAGCTCTCGATCATGCTAGCCTCTCCATCTATAGACGAATCTAGTAACTATTTCATCATTTTAAAAACATTTACCTCAACCGAAAGATGGCCAAAAGACAAAGACATCGAACCATCGCGGTAGTTTATAAGCGCATTGGCAGTTGCCAAGAAGGGACGCCCTAAGATGATCGGAACAAAGTCAATAGCGATTTCTGTATCAAGGATAACAAAATCAGTAGGATAGTAGAAATCCTGGACCTTAACAAGCACATTTTCGACCACACCCTTAGGGTACATAATAGATTGATCTGCTAATTACAATGTCATTTTAGTAGGTTACATCTCTTGTAGACCTATTTGTTTGTATAGATAATACAGGAGTAAGTTAACACTCGCCCCCAGGTCTAGTAAAGCGGTCGTCGTGTGGGAATCTCCTAAGGTGCATTGTATAGTGGGACGACCAGGGTCCTTGTACTTAATAACTCCATTGTGTTCCGTTAAAGTTGGAAACTGTTTAGTTAAAAAGGCGTCTTGAGGAATATTTGTCTTACGCCTTTTAGTGCACAAATCTTTGAGAAACTTAGCATGGTGAGGTAATTTTTTAATTGCGTCCAGAAAAGGTAAGTTTATTGTTAGGTTTTTAAAAAATTTCCTAATCTCGTCAAAGTTTGTATCCCTGTTTAACGTAGCTAATTTATGGAGAAACGGTGGTTTCTCTCTATATTTAGCGTATGGATCAACTGGATGTCTAACCTTTTCTTTTTGTTTCTTAGGTTGTGGTTTAACTGGTACCTCTACAGGGGTAGGCTTTTCAGTTTCTATTATGGTATCTAGTTCAATCTCCGGTGTAGGACAACTGGTGGGGTAACTATAGGCATAGTTACTTTGTTATCAACTACTCTCCCAGAACGGAGAGTGGTGATGGCATTTACCTCACATACGTTTGCATTTGCCGTACTAGTATTATCATTTACCTCAAAGGTTGTGTTTGTTGTTTTAGGATTAGCTATCGCTTGACCTGGAAACACACATTTGGGTTGTACTTTCTCTTGAGCTTACTGATGTAAGGAAAGCTGGATGGCTTGTAAAATCTATTGTTGAGATTGCATAAAGGTATCAAAACAATCCGGTTGTGGAGTAGTATTTGCTATTGGTTGTGTGACAGGAACTATGTCACGTTGATTATTAATTGGTGGATTTTGATAGTTATTATTATTAACCGGAACGATACCTCTATTAGCATTATAATTATTATTGTTATAATTATTATAATTACCCTAACCTTGTCCTTGTCGTGGTTGAGCTTGGTTGTTATAATTATAATTACCCTGACCTTGTCGTGGTGGGCCTTGGTTATAATTGTTTCCTGGCCTAACATTTTGATTATTAAACCCTGGAGGTGTTACTTGTTGATTATTTCTCCAACTGAAATTGGGATGTTGTCTCCAAGGGGCATTAGGAATAGGAAAACTATTAATAAAGCAAACATTATCTTGTTGTGATTGTTGTTGTTCATAGGCGAGAGGACAATAGGAGTCGGGATGCTCTGGACTCAAACAGAAATTACATGGATTGGAGTTGATATTCATGACGGGGATAGGTGTTTGTTGAACAGAAATAGCCTCTACCTTTTTAGTTAGAGATTCGATTAAATTTTTAAGTTTCAGATCGGGTTTCATCTCAAACATACCGGCGGCTTTAACTCTTGTAGAAGAACTAGCGGAACAGGAGAAATCGTCACTACCCCCCCAGTTATTATTACGCTTAGTTTGATCTTCTAAAATTTTATAAGCCTCTGAGGCTCCCTTACTTAGGAAACCACCCCCATTCATTATGTCAAGGACTTCTTTATGGTGGTGTAGAAGTCCTTTGAAAAGGCAATTTAACTAGTGTGTCTTTCGCGAGGTTATGGTGTGGACACTCTATAAGAAGATCGGTGAAACGATTCCAAGCCTCTGAAAATAATTCATGAGGATTCTGTCGAAAGAAATGAATCTTGGAAAGCATTTCATCGGTCTTCAATGGTGGGTAAAAATGCTCCATAAATAGTTGAACAAGTTTAGCCCACGAGTCCACATAATTAGGCGATTGGGCAATTAACCAAGACGCCGCCTTATCGGCTAAAGTGAAAGGAAATACCCTTAGTTTAATTTGTTTAGCACCAATCGTAGGATGATGGAATGTAGTAAGGACTTGGTCAATCCTACGCATGTGCTGATAAGGCTTTTCATGGTCTAACCCATGAAAAACGGGTAAAAATTAAATATATTTGGGGGGATTCAGAAATCTCCCACTGGGTCTGATAGAACGATACAAGATTTAGGGCTATCATTCAAGGCTTTGTAAAAGTCAGAGAGAGGAGACTCTCTTTCTTCAGCCATTACTTCAGGTGGTGTGTGTGGTATATTAGCTAGAGGTGTAGTGAGTGGTATACTAGAAAGGCGTGTTTGTTGACGTTGCTGGTTGATTACGTTAGGTGTTTTTCTTCCGCCTGACCTTAATCTCATGTAAGGCAAAGACCAATCTTAATGAAACACACCAACACTCCAAACAGTCATAATATGCTAGTGTGAACCTCTAACAGGAGATGCGAGGTGTGGAAGAAAAGAGTATCTGAATGCCTCCTTGCTTCGCTTATGAATAGTGTCTTGTTTACACGTGCTCAATGTGTATAACAAGTTAGAACACTGAAAACCTTGAAGAAATGGAAGTTTGAAACAAACCTGTGGAAATCGGGCAGTTTCAATGAAGGTCGCAGTCGCTTCGGGAATAGGCATAGGTAGGGCGCGTCGCTTTTAGGTCAAGCCGGAGTTCCAGGTTTGGTTTGACACACTTCAATTTATCCTTGGTAGGGCGCGGGTCGCTATTTCGGGGAAAACAAGGTCTAGGGCGTTTTAGCCTGGGGCTTTCGTGTTTTGCCTTGGCGCTGGTCGTCGCCACCAAAAAGTGGAGTTCTAGGCGTTTAGGCGCGGGTGGCGCTCCAATTTAGCTTCCCCAGGGCGCGGGTCACGCTCCTTGTAATTCTTCGAGGAAAATTTTCGGTGCTAAAACGGACAACCACAGTGAGAATCAAACAAGGGTGGGTGGGTTATGGAACTTTGGAAAACTAACAATTTTAAAGAAAACAATACTAAAGGGAACTAAGATGGCAGCGGCGCCATTTGATAACCCGATAAAATTGAATATAATTCAACTCCTAATAAACGATGAAGTCTAAACGAAAGTAAAACTAAAACTTTATGCATAACAGTTCTTTTCAAAGATTTCTACTCTCGATACTATTGAAGTAGATTTCGAATAGAAGATTCATTCCACTCCTAGTTCTTAGCATTCAAGTTTTCTACGACTATTAATCCTACCAAAGTCAATGAGAGTTTGAATCTACGATGTAATTTATACTAACAAGATAATGGGATTATAATGATTCAACTACAAAATGCTACAAAATACTAAAGTTTGAATCTAGAATAAGAATTAGGGGGAAATTGAATCCACCTTGAATCCAACTTAATAAACTAGCATATATTGTTGTAATCCAATTCTTACGTTCTTACGGTAAGAATTGGTCGTTCTAATCCCTAATTATACATGGCATCTCTACCAATTCATAACTAGCATGTGAGGAAGTCCAACCCATTCTTATAGCGAATCAACGACCTTCTAGAGTGGAATAAACTCTTACAACTATTCTACAGTACACAATAAAGTTTTCATCAAGGTTTCATCAAACCCCTCTAATGGAGGTTTAGCCTTGATTCATCCAACTATCATTTCCATATGAATTAAAACTAGACATCATAAAAAGATTGGAACTTTGCTTATTTAAACTCAAATGGAAACTACTTATGCAATAATTGATTTAAACTAATAATGACAAATAAGTAAATCTAAGAATTGAAGATAATAATTAATGGATAATGAAATTAGATTATCAAGAACTAAATATTTTATTGATCTAACAACTAAATAACAATCATTCAATACTGAAATTAAAACAAGAATAACAACTAATTAATTAATTGAAAAACTAGATCTATAACTTAGCTTTAATGGCTACTTTCTATCCTAACCTAATTTATACTTCAGAGCTAAGTCTTGTGTGTGGAAATGGAGGAGACCAGATCCACATTTTCGTGCATGGACTGAGGGTCCATGTTTTGTGCCAGAAAATCGAGCCCAAACGCCAATTTCTTCAGTCCACAGGGCCCTTTTCAGCTGGGTTTAACTTTAATACGTATTTCGTCCACTTATGCTCCTCTGATTGGGTCAAGGTTTGGACCATTGGAAAGCTCTTTTCGAGCCGGTCGTTTTGGCATAAGGTACCCCCAATTCTAAGGCCTAAGTCCAAAGATACGGTCTTCGGAAGTTCTGTTGACTTTTGTGTGCCGTTTCTAGCCGTGTTGGCCTTTAATCACAAAACTTTTTAGCAACCAACCCTTGCTCCTTTATATCGCCAAAGTGGCACATTTATGTACATAATTGACTTCAATGCCTGAAATACATAAAAACACATAATTAGCATTAACTCTTATTTATTACTCACATAATTGGTCTAAAAGTATTATTATTAAGGGGTTAAAACTACAGTTTTGAGCTCTTATCAGTAGGCTATAAATTGAGTCTGAGCATGGGCTTTTTGTCCTCTGAGCATAAGTTTTATTGTAGATAAGCTCTAAGCATGGGCTTTGAGCGTGGGCTTTTTGGGCTCTGAGTATGGGCTTTATTGTAGATAAGCTCTGAGCATGGGCTCTGAGCGTGGGCTTTTTGGGCTCTGAGTATGGGCTTTATTGTAGGTAGGTAAGTAGCTTGGTTCTGAGTGTGGGTTTATATTGAATTAGGCTTTTATTGGGCGACATTTATGGGGGCCGGAACATCGCCCTCTCTTTGTTACATGGGCAAAGCCTGTGTGGCAAAGAAGTAATTTTATTTAATTATTAATATTATTATTTTTTTATTTTTTTTTGTTGTACTTGGTAGGTTTGTAATAAATTATTATATTGATCGATAAAATAAAACTGATGGGAATTGAAGGCAAATAGAAATTTCTTTCATGATATAATTTGGAGTTTGATGTTGTTGAATTTATTGTAAAATATATGAAATCTATCAAAATACCATTTTAAAAAATAACGGTGAAAATATGGAATGGCAGTTTTGTAAATAAAACTTTGTGAAAGAAACAGAACAAAATAAATATATGGTCGGCATTTAAGAATTGAAGCTATAGCTAAAAGACCATAAAAAAGAGTTCATGGGCTTTTTAGATGAAGCTATTTAGTCTTAAATATAAAGGGTTGGGCTAAGAATCAGAATTGGGTATTGGCTTGGCTTTTTAGTTGGGTGTATTTGATAGGGCATGTCATTATACTGAAGGATCGGGCAAATCATTTTTGGACGGCAATTGGATCGACAAATAATATTTGAACGACAATTGGATCGGCAAAAAGAGGGTCTGAACAGCACCAACACCAATGCTATATCACTTCCTTCCACTTCCATGAGATATCTATGTGATTCTTGCCTAAGTTCGTTCAGATCTTCATTCTCTTCTGATTCATCCTTTCAGAATCACCAAAAACATCACGTGTCTCTGGCACCAAGCGTGAAATGCGGGGTCTGATCTTTCTCTTCACCAGGTGACTTGCTGCAGCATGGATAGGTTCAAATATGGTGATTGCAATGGGGAACAAGCTACTTTTCTAGAAGGATTGGCATCGGCAGTTCAAATAATCGGCATCAGCAGTTCATAGGATCGGCATCGGTAGTTCATAGGATCAGCAATCAAAGGATCATCGGCAAGTGCGGCTATCTGAAGGATTGGCAACTCATTCAGCGCCAATTAACAGGACTGGCAACTCATTCAGCGGCATACAACGACAATCTCAAAGGGTCGGCAACCTCAAAGGATCGGCCAAAACCAAAAGATTTCTACCTATCAACTTGATCGGCACTTCTTCGAGCGGCTATAAATTGATTGACTAACCCATTTTCAATCAATCGGTGACTTGGATGAGGTAGAGGAGCTAGACTAGGTGACCTGCTATTAAGGTAGAGGAGCTGGACTAGATGCAACCTAGGCTTCAATAAAGCAGTGTAGATAGCAATCCAAAATCTGACGACAACGAAAATCCGATTCCGAAAATTTGATATAACATTGTTTAGGGATGGCCAATTCAAATGGATTGGCCGTTCAGGGATCGACATTTTTTTTTCTGTAAAAAGGTTTAGCTTGGTCGGCACTGTACTATATCTCGGATGATCACGATGTTAGCACGATATGGTCATGTTGAATTAGTTGATCAGCTGATTATGAAGGTTAAAAGAGATTCCTCAAAAACATTCCTAATATAGAGTTTGATATTGGTTTTGTTGAGATTGAGAGTGTAAACCAATATACATTCCTAATATACATTGATTTTGGATATACATTGGATTCCAGCTGCTGGTTTTGATATTGGATTTTGTTGATCGACTTTACTTAAAAGGATCAGCAAAAAAGAAATGAAAAAGATACCATATCTTTGGCCCACACTTCTCATTATGTGGAGATCAAACGGCAACATATCAAACCCTTCAATTCAATTCTTTAGGATCGGCAGTACCAGCAGTAATTCAAACCAATGACATACAACGTAGATTGAACTTATTCAGCGGCAATTACAGAAACAACTCTTAAAGAAGAGCATGGGCTATAACAACAGTGGCATACAAGAAATCTATCCAAACTGAAATCCCTTAATCATTAAATATTGGGTTCTTGGAATGAAATTTTTTATAACTTGCAAAGAAGAGCCATGGGCTATAACAGCAGCGGCATACAACATAGATTGAACTTATTCAGTAGCAATTCAAACCAGCGTCATGCAGCGTAGATTGAACTAATACAGTTGGTTTTGAAGCAGATTGTTCGAACTTATTCAGCGGCAATTCAAAGGGATCGCAGTACCAACGGAAATTAAATTCGAAGGGATCGGCAATAACTTGATAGGCCTTGTCCATCTTGAGTCATTTCAATCGGGAAAAATTGTTGGTTGGAAAGCAATATTAGAATGATCGGTATAGGATCTTATAGGAGAAGGATTGGTAATTGTGGTGGGTTTGAGAGAGATAGCAAATCGTTTCTAATTGATTTGGCTTTGGTAATCTTTCCTAATATTAGGAATGTAGAGATTAGGAATGTATATTGGTTTTGTTGAGATTGATCGGCAACTTATAGACTCATCGACAAGTTCTCGATCAATTATACAAACTGGGCTATAGGTATATAGAGATTGATCGGCAATGATACAAACTAATTGGATTGGATTAATTGATTAGATTGCACTTTATAGGCAATTAGATCGGGAACTGGATTTTTATTGTTGGTTTATTGAAACACAAACTGGATAGATCGGCGTAATGAAATTTGGGGTGTCGCCGCCCCCAAAGTGTAATGATAATGTAATGGAATTTGGAGTGTCGCCGCCCCTAAAGTGTAATGATAACGTAATGGAATTTAGGGTGTCGCCGCCCCCAAAGTGTAATGATAACGTAATGAAATTTGGAGTGCCCCCCCCCCTATAATATAATGATAATGTAATGAAATTTGGGGTGTCGCCGCCCCCAAAGTGTAATAATAATGTAATGAAATTTGGGGTGTTGCCGCCCCCATAGTGTAACGATAACGTAATGAAATTTTGGGGTGTCGCCGCCCCCATAGTATAATGATTAAAATACTTTGAATGAAATGCTAATTTAAATGTATGCATGTATGAAGATTAGATAAATTATAAATGTAAAATGATATTTAAAATGCCCCTATGTATTTATGGTCTTTCATTTTGACTATGTGTGACTCCGTCCCACTTTTGAATGTCGTCATTCCTTATAAATTGCAATATTTTTTTGCAGTGAATCAATATGACTTTGAGGCAGAAGAATTTTAAGTATCATCATTCTTTGAGCAGTGGTAAAACACTTCTTGTTGTATGGCTGATCCATTCTTTATTTAGGCTATAAACAGAAGAATATTGATATCATCATATTGGACTGATCAGCATGTTGATGAGCCATAAGACTTGGCATGTTATCAATTGTGCAAGTTCCTTGACGAGATCAATCACTTCTTGTTGTATACCAATCCATTATTCGGTGAGGCAACAAATAGAAGGCTATCGACATCATCATATATATGGACGGATCAGCATGTCGATGAGCCCTAAGGTTTGGGCTACTATCGACTGTGCGAGTTCCATGACAAGTGAACCACTCCTTGTTATATTCCGATCCATTTTTCAATGAGGCAACAAATAGAAGGGCTATCGACCATCATATGGACAGATCAGTATGTTGATGAGCCCTAATGTTTGAGTTACTATCAACTGTACGAGTTCCATTACGTGGTCAACCACTCCTTGTTATATGTCGATCCATTCTTTAGTGAGGCAACAAATAGAAAGTTATCAACATCATCATATTGACATATCAACATGTCGATGAGCCCTAAGGTTTGGGCTACTATCGACTGTTCGAGTTCCATTATGAGATCAACCACTCCTTGTTACATGTCGATCCATTCTTCAGTGAGGCAACAAATAGAAAGTTATTAACATCATCATATGGACATATCATCATGTCGATGAGCCCTAAGGTTTAGGCTACTATTGACCGTGCGAGTTCCATTATAAAGTCAACCACTTCTTGTTACATGTCGATCCATTCTTCAGTGAGGCAACAAATAGAAAGTTATTGACATCATCATATGAACATATCAGCATGTCGATGAGCCCTAAGGTTTGGGCTACTATCGACTGTGTGAGTTCCATTATGAAGTCAACCACTCCTTGTTATATGCCAATTTCTTGTAGTTACTGAAGTTTCGTCTCTATCATCAAGCTACTCAAAATGATTGATATGCTCAATATAGATTTTGATCTACTCAATCTAAGATGATCAGAATAAAAATGAGATCTAATCAATATTCTTTTTGCTTGCTGACCAATTAAGTTGAATAAACTTTTTCGAAGTAAAATTTGTTGGAGTGTCAAAATTGAAAAATCGATTAAGACAAAAATCTTCTTGCCGACTATTTGGATCGGGCAAAGTGAAAACTAATTTTAGATAGACAATTTTTTATTTTTTATTTTTTGGTTAAGGTAGGCAAAATCAGATATTGCAAATTGTCAATGAAGAGGAGAGCCAACTATGGAGATCGGTTATTCAGTATAAAGGGCGAACATCTAGAGGATATGGACGGAAGGTTGGAATCCAATCACTCTTTTCATGGTCCTATGTAAGTGAGTCACCTTATACAAAGCTACTACCGTCAATTGACATGTTATGTGGAGGATGCCTTAGTCAACTGGAGAGCTCAAGGTTGGAACTACTACTTGCAAAGAGACCCTCCAGAGACGTTGAACTACTAATGTGTGGTAACTGAAATCGGCATCCTGGCAATAGACTGCATGTCAACTCTCCATTTGTGGTCTGTCATGCCTACCTACTATATATATAGTGGTTCGGATGTCCAGATAATTTCTTTTAGGAGAGAGCCAACCTCTTATAGTCTTTCGGCTATGATCGGCTACACCAACATTATTGTTTTTCATATCTTCGATGAGTCCAGATAATTTTTTCTAGGAGAGAGCTGACCTCTTATAGCCTTTCGGCTATGATCGGCTACACCAACATTATTTTTCTTCATATTTTCGATGAGTCCAGATAATTTTTTCTAGGAAAGAGTCGACCTCTTATAGCCTTTCGGCTATGATCGGCTACACCAAAATTATTTTTCTTCATATCTTTGATGAGTCCAAAAAAAAATTTCTAGGAAAGAGCCGACCTCTTATAGCCTTTCGGCTATGATCGACTACACCAACATTACTTGTCTTCATATCTTCGATGAGTCTAGATAATTTTTTCTAGGAGAGAGCCGACCTCTTATAGCCTTTCGGCTATGATCGGCTACACCAACATTATTTTTCTTCATATCTTCGATGAGTCTAGAAATTTTTTTCTAGGAGAGAGCCGACCTCTTATAGCCTTTCGGCTATGATCGGCTACACGAACATTACTTTTCTTCATATCTTCGATGAGTCCAGACAATTTTTTCTAGGAGAGAGGCGACCTCTTATAGCCTTTCGGCTATGATCGACTACACTAATATTATTTTTCTTCATATCTTCGATGAGTCCAGAAAATTTCTTCTAGGAGAGAGCCGACCTCTTATAGCCTTTCGGCTATGATTGGCTACACCAACATTATTTTTTTTCATATCTTCAATGAGTTGCCAACCACTCCATTGAGTGATTAGCTGCAAAGTTAACGTGCAAAGTTAGCAGAGATTTTCTTCACGTTTAGACTCATTATCTCATAAAACAATTTCCACTCATCAAAGAAGTTGACGCTGAATCATTTTCAAGAAGTTGACTCAGCTGTTTCTTTAGATTGTTATTCTTGCGCTCCAATTGTCGGAGACGACGGTCAACCTGAGTTGATGGATCGGATACATGAATACCCACTCTCTTAGTCGCAGATGGTCGAGGACTATCGGACTTCGAAAGTGAATTCCCAGCAGAAGGTGAGTGCTGAACTTGTGCGGTAAGAAGGAAACTTTCACCGTTGTTTGTTTTTCAAGAAGCTATTGACGTAACTTTTGTTTTGTGGTTGAGGGTAGGAGCACAGACGGCACCAAATATGTTTCAGCAAGATTTGCCAAAACACACCAGTTGAGGGTCGGAAGTAATGTGTTTGGAGATGGTGAAGGAGATGGTTGTTGGGGAAATATGAGACTGGACTTCAGTGTGAAGTTGCTTACGTACCCAAAGATATTGCTTGGGATCAAGTCTCGATCGCGTAGTTCTGAAAAAATGACAAAGGTTGGATTTTATAGGTAGGATTGGTGATAGTTACTTCCTCGTTCTCCAATATTCCAATCGTGGGATGAAGTTGGAGAACTTATTGGAGAACCGTCACACGATCTGATATTGATGGAAGTGAATCTTGATTGTGGACGAAGTTGTGGAAGTTGATTGATTCGGTCCAACAACTTCCTCGCAAATGTTCAAGACACTTGTTTAATTGAATAGACTTTGTGTTATGTGGACAGGTAGGCTATAAATTGAGTCTGAGCATGGGCTCTGAGCGTGGGCTTTTTGGGCTCTGAGCATGAGTTTTATTGTAGATAAGCTTTGAGCATATGCTTTGAGCGTGGGCTTTTTGGGCTCTGAGCATGGGCTTTATTGTAGATAAGCTCTGAGCATGGACTCTGAGCGTGCGCTTTTTGGGCTCTGAGCATGGGCTTTATTGGAGGTAGGTAAGTAGTCTGGTTCTGAGTGTGGACTCTGAGTGTGGGTTTGTATTGAATTAGGCTTTTATTGGGCCACATTTGTGGGGGCCGGAATAAGAACAAACACCTCTGTTATTATGGATGCTTGTCCTCTTAATCCGGATATAATAACGGGCACTTACGTGCATTGTACATTGCTTTAAATCATCAATGAGTGAGATTTATTTGTGAATCAACAAACTTGATGGATTGGGTAATGACATTATATGTAAGGTGTGCTGTTGATTATAGAAGGAATCCGTGACCCATAGGAAGTCGGGCTGATGATGTCCCCTTAAGGAGCTCATAAGAATTGTCATGTAAACCCTGCAGGTGAATTTAATCCGACATGACAATGAGGTTGAGTGGTACTACTCAAGGACATAGGAAGTTGATTAATGTAGTTGTCAGTAACTTGACTTAATCAACGAGCATTCGATATCTTAAACATGGGGAGATCAACAAGCATATAATATGGAGCCCATAAACTTAACACATAATTTAGGATTAGGGCGGTAGTTCAACAATGGCCTTTAATGGAATAAGCCATTTGTTGACGGACTTGGGCCGTGTGTTCTGGGCGAACATGGGAAGCCCAAGCCCGTCAGGAGGCCCAACCCTAATTTCTCCTCATGGTCCCTATTGTAGCCTATATAAAGGAAACCTTTTTTCTCTGGCCGACTTACTCATGGTTTTACTCAAGAGTTATCTTAGCCGATCTAAAAGGTATGATTTATATCCAAAACCGTGAGAACCCCTTATTCCGCTGCGCGTGGGTTTTCGCGGTTCGTAAATCATTTGATCTAACCATAACGGTTCCTACAAGAAGTTCATTGCTTGGGTTAGAGTGTGTATAGAGACCTCCACCTTTTCAGTGATGGTGAATGGCACTCCTTTTGGCTATTTTACTAGCACAAGAGGAATCAGACAGACCCATTGTCTCCATACTTATTTGTTATAGTTATGGAGCTTTTCTCAGATTTGATGTTGTAAAATGTAGAAGCAGGAACATATATAAGCTTCATTATAAATGTAAAAACCCTGTTATTACTCATCTTTCCATTACAGATGATCTCATTACCTTACTGAATGGAGATATACTTACAACAAGAACTCTATCTAGCAATCTAAGGATCTTTAGATTGGCTATGGGTCTTGAAGCTAATATTGTGAAGAGCAACTTGTTTACATGTGGCATTGAGGAGAGCATGGTGCAAGCAATTCAGAATGAGCTATAATTTCCAAGAGGAGTGTTACTTGTCAAGTATTTAGGTTTGCCTCTTATTATAACAAGGCTTACATATGCTGATTGTTTACCATTGCTAGAGAAGGTTTCAAAGAAGATCCAAGGGTTTAGAGGGAGGTTCTTGTCATATGCAGGTAGGCTTCAATTAGTTAAGGTTGTTCTTAAGAACATGAGCATATATTGGTCCCTATCTTATGTTCTACCTCAAGCCATTATTGAAGCTATAGAATGTAGAAATTTCTTATAGAAGGGGCCGGATAGTACAAGCTCTCATGCTCTTATTGGATGGAAGGATGTGTGTTTTCCTTATGATGAGGGAGGATTAGGAGTGAGAGATGTGGCCATTACTAATTCAGCTGCTAGCCTAAAGCATATATGGCATATTATTAGTAAAAGAGACACACTATGGGTGGAGTGGATACACAAGAATCTGATAAGAGGAAGGAACATCATTAAGAATGATGCATCATAGAGTTGGAGTAGACAATCTGAACTTAGCATTCTTAATGATGCATCATGGAGTTGGAGGAGCATTTTGGAAGGAAGAGTGAATGCATAGCTTATTGCTCATCATTAGATTAGTGATGGACAATCCACTATGTTTTGGTTGGATCCTTGGCACCCGAGAGGTATATTGAAAGCTTATTTTCCACAAGCTTTGCTTTATGACTCTACAACTAACATCAATGTAAAGGTGGGGTAGTTTATTTCAAATGGAAGGTGGAGTATTCCTCAACACACTAGGACTCATTTCCCTAACATTGCCATTGAGATTGAAGAGGAAGTTCAAATTAGGGGAGGTGAAGACTTGATTATATGGTATGATTATTTACATGGGGAGTTTTAGCTTAAAGATATATATACCAAAGCTTGAGGAAGAAAAAGCAAGTAAGGGATTGACATAGGATCTGTTGGTTCACTAATAGAATCCCTAGACACTCTTTTATAAGGTGGTTGGTTCTTAATGAAAACCTTTAAAAAAGTCAAGGAATGGAAGGTGATACAATCTGATTTATGTGTATTATGTTGGAGGGATGTGGAAATAAAGAAGTACTTGTTCTTTTCTTGCGTGTATTCCCAATATATTTGGAATACTATCTTATTATTTGAAGGCTTTTATAAGAGGAGAGCAGCTACATGGGAGGATGAATTGCATTGGATTATTAACAAGTCCAAAGGCAAAGGATGTAGGCAAGATGCAATCCGTTTGGTGACTAATGCTTTCTTTTATCATGTGTGGCAGCAAAGAAATGCAAGAATCTTTAAGAACCAATACAAAATAGGAAGGCAGGTTGCAAATCAGATCATTCATGATTTGAAGGTCAAAATGAACTCACTTGACATCAAGATGGATGAAGGACTAGCAAGGCAAAACTTCATGGAGAGATGGTTAGTTCAAGTTAGGGTGAGTACAAGTAGAAGTATTCAATGCAACTATGTTAAAGCAGATCAAGGGAATAACACACTTAACACAGATGGCACATTACAAGGTCTAGTGGGAGGTTGGGTAGCAGCCATAAGAGATAGTGAAGGAGTAGTGGTAGCAGCAGCTCAAGGAAAGTCAAGCTTCACATTAATTGCAATGATTGGATTGCAAAGAGTTCAACAAGGCCTTAATCTAGCAGAAAGGTACAATGTGAAAAGGATACAAGCACAAGCAGATCCGAGTAATGCCATTTCTTTCTTAAGGAATGGAGGGCACCATCCATGGGAGGCTAACAAGATCATTGGGAACATTAGAAGAGTGATTGATAGACTAGAGTTCTTCTCTATTATTCATGTATATAGAGACAAATAGACTTGCAAATGCACTTACAAAAAATGTACCTAGTCATAGGTTTGTAGAAATTGTTCCCAGTTCCTTTGCAGAGGATGTTAAAAAGATTGTATATGAGGATTCTATAGGAACAGTCTATCAAAGAATGTACTAAGCTCTTTTTATAATGAAAAGGAGGGGACCTCTAAATAACCCTGCTTGCCTATAAAAAAAAAATAGTATCAATTGGTACTTAGAATATTTTATCTTATGGAGTCTAATTTTCAATTTTGATACTACCATAACATACAAATAGTATCAATTGGTACTTTCTATATGTACTTATTTGAAAACAAAATCTTTGATTTCGATACTACTAATAAGAGCCCAAAATTGTAGTTTAAACCCTTTAATAGTATTTCTATGTAGCCAATTATGTTATTAATAATATAGGTTTATCACTAATTACGTGCTTCTGAATATTTCAGGCTTTGGAGTTGAATAAATATCAATTCGTTACTAATTAGGCGCTAAAAGGAGCTAAAGTGATTGATAGGGAAGTTCCATGAAGAAACCCCAAGTTTCATGGAGAAAAAGCCATTAAAAAGCACAAGTCAAAACTGTTAAGTGAAAGTCAAACCGGATTAGAGAGCTAAAGAAAAGTCAACAGAATTTCAAAAGGCCATATCTTTGGACTCAGGCTTTCGATTTGAGCCCATTTTATATCAAAATGACCGTCTTAGAAAGACCTTTCCAATGGTCTAGGCCTTGACTCGATAAGAGCAGTATAAGTTGGTGAACATGTGCGCTATAGTATTACGACCATAATTAGAAGTCTTGGATTCAACCAATTGGGCTATGGACTTGATTTATGGGTTCATAACCTAGCCTGACAACCCATGCACGATTTTGTATCGTGATATAAGAGAATAAAAACACTAAAACCCCAAACTCTCTCTGTCTCCTATTAGTTAGAATATATTTGCTTCCTCCCTTATTAGTTTAGAGTAATTAGAGTTTAATATTCTTGCCTCAAACTCCATTACACCATTAGTTTTATTAATATAAGTTTAGTTTAATTTAATTATGTCTTCTTATTATTGTTTTTTGTTAATGAACCTAATGAAACTAGGATAAAAACTCCATTAGAGGAGTTTTATGAAGTTTATGTAAGGGTTATGATTGTTCTTCATTAGTTTTCTTATTGTCTTATGTGCTTTAAGTTCAAGTTCTATAGTTGTCTAAAGATAGAGATTATAGAAGTTGAACTAGAGAAAGGAAACTCCACAAAGAGCTTTGTGGAGGAGAATTTCTCTTATACTAATCATATCTTAGTACAGAGATTGCTAGGATTGGTTAGGGATCAATAAAAATTGTGACTTTTGTTGTTTTACCTTGTGTAGATTAATAAAGGTTAAAATTAAAACATGATAAACTAGTTAGAATAATCATAGCTTCACATAGATGGATTAATCCTTCCTCTATGTTCTTCCTATTCATTAAATTCACCTTTTAATTGATTAGTTTAAATTAGTTTAATTTATAATTAGTTTTAGTTTAAATAAATCACAACACTACTCTCATTGTTCTCACCTTAATTTCTAGTAGAATTCTAAGCTCTTAACGATTAAGAGTGGAACAAATCCTGACTTTCTATATTGCATAATGAATTAAGAGTAGGAATAATATTGATAAGGTAGTTGATCATTAGTTGTTTGTGTTCTTCTATGGATAATTAAGTATCAATTTTTACGATTATCAAATGGCGCCACTGCCATCTTAAGCTCGTTCAAGACAAGAATTCAATTGCTTGAATCGAAGAGGCAATACCCCATTCTCTACCCACCCACCCTTTGGTTCGAATCTGATCGTGTGTGTTTTTTCTTGAAAATACAGGATTTTTACTAATGGAAGTCGACACGAAATTTTTTCGACACAAGATTGAATGCGCCAAATGCCCTTGTTTACTCTATTTCTCGAAGCCAAGACGCCCTTTGTTATTGGAAAAAAACTTGAAACAATACTGAGAGACTCGCCTTTCCAGAAAAGCTTCGAATTTAACCAGGTTAGCTAACGGTTCTTGTTTTTGTTGGAATTTATTGTTTATTCAGTATTCCAAGCATCCACAGGACAAGTCGGTTCGTATTAAAGACGTTATTCATAAGCATAGCAAAGAGGCATTCAGGTTCTCCTTCTTCCACTCCTCTTTCTTCTGTCTGAGGAGTTTAATTCTATTATAATCAGGCTTGTTTTTTGTAGACACATTACCACACGCCTATCTATAATTTCACACACTACACCTGTATCAATAGCTAAAGAAGTACAGACTCCTCTTTCTGATTTTTATAAAGCACTAAACGATGGCCCTAAGTCGTGCATCGTTTTTGTAGACCTAGTAGGGGATTTTCGAATTCCCCCGAATATATTTAACTTGTTACCGGTTTTCCATGGTTTAGACCATGAGAAGCCTTATCAATACATGCGTAGGATAGAACAAGTTCTCACTACATTCCACCATCCTAGCATAAGTCTGAATCAAGTTAAACTTAGGGTGTTTCCATTCAACCTAGCCGACAAGGCGACGTCTTAGTTAACTGCCCAAATGCCAAACTTTGTGGACTCATGGGCTAATCTTGTTCAATTGTTCATGGAACAGTTTTACCTACCACTGAAGACAAATGAAATGTTTCAAAAGATTCATTTCTTCCGCTAGAATCCTCATGAATCCTTTTCAGAGGCCTGGAATCGCTTCACTGATCTTCTCATTGAATGCCCACATTATAATCTTGCAAAAGACACGTTTGTTCGTGCCTTCTTCAAGGGGCTTTTACATCATCATAAGGAGGCTTTAGATATCATGACTGGGGGTAGTTTTCTTAGTAAAGGAGCCTTGGCGGCTTATAAATTCTTAGAAGATCAATCTAAAAGGAACAACAATTGGGGAGGTAACGACTCTTCCCACTCCACTCCTTCTTCTTTTGAGGTTAAACCTGATCTCGAGCTTAAAACTCTTACCGATGCCCTCACCAAAAAGGTGGATGTCCTCTCTGTTCAACAACAACCCACTCCAGTCATGAACATTAACTCTACTCGTTGTAATGTCTATTTTAGTCTTGAGCATTCCGACTTCTATTGTCCTCTTGTCTATGCACAACCATCACCACAACCATCAAACTTCAACCAGTTAACTCAACCTCAAGGACAAGGAAACTTAGGTGACAAGAACAGAGGTTTAGTACCCAGGACCCAGAACTATCAACATCAAGACATGAATGCTCAACAAGCCTTAATTCCAGTTCAACCATCTACAGACGAAGTAGTAGTGACCTTGTTGGAAAAAAAAAAAAAATTATTGCAACAAAACTCCTACTTAATAAAAGATCAGCATGATCAAAACTCTAAAATGATGCAACAAACAATGCAAATGACGTGGTCTTTGTGCCAAAAGGTTATTGACATGTCTCCTAACTAAAATAATAACCAAACAGGTGTGTTTCCAGGTCAAGCAGTGCCTAATCCTAAGTCAACAAACACTGCCTTCAAAATAAACATTATTAAGTGTAATGGTAATAACCCTAGGGGACCTACAGGTAGTCACTGACCTTCATTCAGGGAGAGTAGTTGATAATTACGCCTGAAGATCGCCCGCAAACGAAAGCTGAAAATGAAACCATACTGAATACTGTCATAGAAACTGAAGACCCTACAACTGTAGAAGTTCCCGTCCAATCACAACCAAATGGTACAACTAGATCTGAGTGGGCAATTCACGATGATATTTACTGCTTTTATACTAACAACGCTAGGTTTTCAAAAACTAGCAGTAACAGTTCCAACTATGTGGAATCGTGTACGCACTACTGCCCACATTTCCAAAGGTATTGCACTCAATACCTTACATGATAAACGAAGTCGCTAAAGAATGGAGGATAGATGTCGGGGCTTGGGAAAGCACCTAGTTGCAGGCCATAGATATAAACATTGATAAGTTTGGATTCAAGATAGACCATTGATAAGTTTGTTCCAAAGAATCGGATCACAGCCATATCACTAATGATTTATGACTAATACCTCCACACAAAACAACTAGTACTAACTAAATTTGGCGATATATAATAGACCTACAAGTTAAAGGAACTTGAAGGATGTCAAAACATGACTGAGCATAACTAATTCAGCAAGAACTACCACATAGCACAATGTATTATTCATGTGTGCACCCAACAAATAGTCTATTTCCATTTTCTAAACAATAAAACCTAATCGATAGTCCAAACTCCAAACATATAATAGTATTATTTCTTCTTCAATACGAGACATAATATAAACAATAGAAGAAACAAATAGTAGTGTTGAGATCAGCTTTGCTGACTCTATACTAAAATCGTGTAGGGTATATAGCATGACATATATTACTACATATATAAAGAAATGTTGCACTAAGTCATCTTTCATTACCTATGGAGAAGTATTTTCGAACTTTGGTGTATAACCCTCTAACTTTTCACCAAGAATTTTACGTGCCCTCGTCTCTTCATCAAGACGTTGCATCACTAGTTTGACATTTTCATCTGTACTTTCACGTTTTCTCTTTTCTTCTTCAACAATTTTGATGTAAGGAGTGGAGGCATGTACAACAGTCTTTGTAACACCAGTTCCTAGTCCTCGAACGCGACCCTTGCCATCACGACCAATGACTTAACCATAAGACAAAATGATTACATTCAACAAAGGACGACATTTAACACATACATCCACTGAAAAGTTTCAGAGTATACTAGATAGATGCCTGCTCTAACATAACCATTATCAAAATATATATACCTTTGCCACAGGATCATTATCCAAATCTTTCTCTCCCAAGTAGGGGTCAAGGCTCACAAGCCGCTTGATTTCATCCTAGAAACAAAATTTATAGTCATATACACACAAATTTTTCCACCATGAAATTAAGAGCTAAAGTTAAAGAACAATAAAAGAATAAGAATTCCAATTACCAAACTTGGTCTCAATTCAAGAAAAGGACATGATCCGTCCTTACTTGTATGTGTGGCCACAAACACATGCGTTCTTGTGACCGTACTACCATCTAGGCTTTCCTTAATCCAAAAAGAAAACAAACTCTGAAGCATATATCAATATTCTGGTAAATCCATAAGTTGTTAGTAACAATAGAAAATACCAGTTCCTCTTCGATTCTAGCACATCCAAGTTTACCAAATGTGTGTGGTAACTTCATGTGCTCCCTAGATAATTTGCCCTTTTCTCGCTTAATTTTCTCTTCATCAGTCGAGCAAATTTCTATAAAGCTTTCCCAATCTTCTTTTTTTTGTACGTTTTGGTATGTTTTCCATACGCTCAGAATTGGTTGAATATCGATCATAAACCTTGCGAAGTCTGTGTTTCCAATTTTTCCAAGATATGTTGGCCTTTAGCAAAACACCAACTCAGCGAGTAGGTGAAAGATCATAAACATCCTTCAATATAAAACAAGAAAAGATAAAATACCTTAAAACTTGTTAACAAAAGAGAGGACTAAACTCTTGAAATTAGGCAAAAACATATAGAAACACTTAGAATTTTCAGGTGCGTGATATTACAAATTGCTAAGACTAAATGCTAAAACCAACACTTCAAATTTTCAACAGTGAACTGACAGTTAGAATTACAAGAGGCAATGGGTAAGGTGGAGAGTGACAGTGAGACCAAAGTCTGGATACAAAAAACCACAAATAAAAGCACTGATGTAGATGTCAAGCAAAAGGAAGTATAGCAGAGTAAGGGGAAGGTACACTGGATGGGTACTGATACAATGGTCAAAGGGAGTACACAAGATGGCCCACGACTGGTATATATGGAATGGATCCATGTACTGGGCAATGAACATCACAATGGATCAAAGGCCTGTAGCAAAACAGTTTAGAGAAACTTGGAAATTAGAGGATCAGTCTAAGCAGAAGGAAATAAAGGTCAGTAAGTGGGAAAAGAGAGAAACAGAGGTTCAAAATCTAAACACTAATGGGACGTTACAAGGATCAGTGGGGGGATGGACTGCAACACTACACAATGACACAGGTGAGGTTATAGCAGCCAACAATGGCTTGTCAGTTGATCTGCGAGCAGTTGCACATGGTATGGGCATGGCATTGAGACATGGCAGCAAGGAAATTATAGTATAAACTGATTCCTTGGTAGTAGATGCATTCAACACAAAGAAGAATGTGTTTAGAAATGTACTTAGAGGGGAAAAAAATAAAAATAAAATAAGAGTATAATGTACTTACTGTTACTCTCTTAAAAACGTGTTTCTTGATATCTTCTGGCACAATAGGCCAGTTAGCGTAAGTAGGTGCACAATACATTCTAGCTATTTTGCCTATAAAGGTGACAAATTGAGTAGAACCAGGACCAATAGGTAGCCCATTATAATTGAACCGAACTTGCTTCTTTGGACCTAAAGATTTTGATATATTAGATTACACAACAAAGCAAAAGCAATAACAACTAAACATTTATGAAAAAAAATCAATATCATAAAGTCACCTGTATGTTGTTCCTCGATTTCTTCAGAGTCACTAGGTTCAGAGTCAAGTTGATAGTCACTAGGTTGATCAGATCCAGTTTGCGACATAACTGATTCAAATCTAAATAATGAGTTCACCAAATTCTAGACATAATGTAAGTAATGAATTCACCAAACGCAAACTGATTTCAAACAAGAACATCATACCATTCAAGATTAGATATATTCAAAAAGCTCGAATTACGCAAAATAGAAATAAAATGCAATATATAAGTGTCACACCAAATCAGCAGACACAAAAAAAAAAAAAAATGCAATATCCAAATCAGCAGACACATGCCAAAAAAGAGTTACAATTGTGTGCACTAATCTGATTTCGCTTTACTATCCACTAAACTTCAACACCATCAATATCACCCATTAAAGCAGATGCTAAACCATCTGAGTTTGCCATTGCTTCAAAGACTAAGGGGTCTTCATAAACATCCACATCATGGTTCAATCTCTTAGGAGCATGCAAGACGACATGGCAATTATCTCTACTAAGATCCTTGCAATAGAAAACTTGAGCGGCTTCAGAAGCAAGAATGAATGGTTCATCATCCTCATTCGTATTTCTTTGGCACCTTCTCAAATTAAAATATACCAGATTTGTATCTGGATCAACAACGCATCCATTTCTTTTATCTTCAATACGCACCCAATCACAAAAGAACACTACTTATTATGATTCCATAATAAGTGGCTTCATCTTCCACTAAATTTTTGTCTTTCGCACTTGCTCTGAAATTAGTAAAAGCCTTCATTGAGACACCACTATTTTGGGTTGTTGAGTTAAACCACGAATCATCATCATACAAAAAAACATATCCATTTATTAAGTAGGAATTATATGACTTTGCAATAAAGGATAGCCCATCAGCAAGCATCTTGAATTTAGACTCTTTTTCTTTCTCAAGTCGTTTCCTTAGCCAAGGAATATACTCCATCTCCTTCTCTGATGATGCAATGACCCTACGACTTTTACCCCTAGATTTGAAGCTTTGGAAGTATGTCTCGTACTTCCTGTAATTGTAAATAATGTACATTTATTATTAAAAATGTAGAGACATAATAAAATGAAACCGAACATAAGCGGTATTTAATTTTACCTTTCCCACTCAACATTTTTACTTGACTTTCTCAAAACCCATTTTTGCTTTTTTGGTATTGCAAACTTCGGAAGCAAGTAGTCCTTCTCCTTTTTATCAATAGGGTAGCCACACTCAGTTTTATCATCCAAGGCAGCCTTTTTTTCTTGCTTATGTATTTCTCTTTTGCTTGATGGGATATATTCCATGTAGTATTTCATTGCTTCATCCATAAGGTATTGTTCAGTAATACACCCTTATGGAAATTTTGGGTTCCCTACATACGATTTGTATGTTTTCATCATCCTGTGGTGTGTAATTAATTAATATAAATATACACAAAAAACTAATGAATAACATAATTAGTTTCAGAAGTAACACTTACCTCTCAAATGGATACATCCAATGATATCTAACTGGTTCACAAATTTGAGCCTTTTCCGCCAAATGCAAAACAAGGTGTGTCATGGACACAAAAAAAGATGGCGGGAAATACTTTTCAAACACACGTAGTGACTCCACAACACGCTGTCCCATTTTTTCAAGTTCAGCACGACAAATAACCTTCGAACACAAGACATTAAAGAACAAAGAAAATTGTCGAATAGCTGCACGCAACGGCTTAGTTTCTTGAACGCATGCATCAACAACACCGGCAATAGGTGCTGTAACAGGATGTGATAATCATGTGACTTTAGACTCTTCAATTGAAAATCATCCTAGTTCACATTATGTTTCCAATTTGCACTATATCCGATTGGAACCTTCAATTGGTGCAAAGTTCTACAAATCAAAGACCTCTCTAAACGGGAAAGACAATAAGGAGCCTTAGCATACGATAACCTCCCATTAATTTTCATAGGCCACAACTTCTTTTTGATCTTCATAGCCTTCAGATCTTTACGTGCTGCCATACCATCCTTCGACTTACTAGTGTTCATGATTAAAGAGAAGAGATTATCTGCAACATTTTTTTCAACGTGCATCACGTCTACATTATGTGGAATAGGAAGATGCTGTAGTAAATGTGAGAAGAGTATTAGTATATGCAAAATATAATTACAATACTAGTAACTAGTAGCAGGACATGCTTGAGATAAAAAACTGGTCAACTAGTCTTGCTGCAACCATTTACTTTAATATCAAAAGAGCATAATACGGAAACAAGAAGGGTGAGGCCTAAAGACAGAGACTTGGCATTGCTACCCTAAATACCTACAAGTCTGATCAACCGCCAATGGGTGATGCCAACAATAAGGAAATGGATATGGAGGCACTACCAGAAAATCCAAAGGGAACGTGATATTTTCTTTTTTTAGTGGCAGCAAGAAGTCTAAGGATGGTACCGGCAACAAGAAAAAGCCTAAAAACAGGAAGAAGTTTAAGGATATGGTGGCAGCAAGAAGAAGTTTATGGATGTGGTCAACAATAAATTACAGTGCTATTACATAGAACATTGAAAAGAAAGGGTAATAAATACCTCCTAGTAATCCAGTTTAAAGAAGATAGAATCCTTCAACCAACCAGTCAACTTAACTTCGTTTGAACCCCTCTTCCTCTTTTTACCATTCACCTTACCGTATACATAAGGAATTTTGCTCATTTTCTGCTTCACTACTGAACCAACCAAACAACGAGGATGCTCTCCATGTCCTTCCTTCCTATTAAATTGGGATTTCTGTGTTCTGAAAGGATGGTTTTTGTTTTTCAGAAATTTCCTACACCCCATGTAAGAAAATTTCTTCCCATTTGTTAACCATTTAAATTTCTATCCCTTCACTACAACCGGCAAGCGTACCTTCCTGGCTGTTCTATCACGAAACACATGACCATATCTTTGGAAGATCGTGAATAGTCCACAATAAAATTGCTCTCATGTTGAAAGTCTTCTTACTGCAAGAATCATAAGTTTCAGCCCCCTTGGACCACAAGTTTCTGAGTTCTTCAATAAGCGGTTGCAAATAAACATCAATTTCATCTCCTGGATTACTTGGAATCAATAGTGTTAAAATTACAAACTCTTTGCTCATGCACAAGGATGGAGGAAGATTGTACAGGACGATCATTACATGCCAACAACTATGAATGCTATTATTGTTACCAAATGGATTAAATCCATCTGTTGCAAGTCCTAATCGAACATTACGTAGCTTACTAGCGAAATCGCTCCACCAATAATTAACAGACTTCCAACAAGAAGAATCTACTGGGTGCCGCATATGACTTTGGTTTGGAACTGATTTTGCATGCCATGTCATATTCTCAGCAAGCCACGACACACTATACATCTTCTGCAACCTTTCTGTTAAAGGAAAATATCTTAGCTTCTTCATTGGCAAAGGTTTAGCCCTTGGCTTGGATTCATCAGCTGGCTTCCATCAGCTCGCACCACATGTAGGACAACTAACTCTATTTTCATTTTCCTTCCCCCAGTATAAAATATAATCATTTAGACATGCATGGATAACCTCACACTTCATACACAATGCCTTTATCATACTTTTAGCACTATCCGTTTTAATAGCCAATGTACTCTTATCTGGCAGAATCCTCTTTAAGAATCCCAGTAACTGTGTGAAACTATTATTGGACCACCGATGTCTAGACTTCATCCCCAATAGCTCAATTGTCGCTGACAACTTTGAATGTTCACCTTCACATGAAGGATACAAAGGTTGTAATGCATCTTCCATCAATTTTTTGTACCGAACATCCTCATGTATATTGATTTGAATATCATCTAGCAAAATATCACCATCAGGAGCATCATCTTCATCTTGATTCTCATCTACCTCATCCATACATGCATCCAAGTCATTAGGTTGACTATGCCCAAATGTATCGTTCACCATCTCCACCATTCTTGGAAGCATCTCTTCATTACCGACACAAGTTGAGGTATAAGCAACACTAGCATTGACATTTTTTCTAGAAGAACGATCTCCATGTTGAACCCATGATGTGTAAGAGCTTGTTATACCCTTACGAATCAAATGGTAAAAAATATCTTCAGCTAATCTCTTCTCTTGGTTACCGCAGTCAGCACAAGGACAACAGTACCAGTCAATTTTTTTCCCCAAACTATTTTGGGTAAATTTAATGAATGAACGAGCACCTTCAATGTATTTCGTAGATAACGTCGGTGCCTTCATCCATGCCTTGCTTGGCACTTTCGTAGACATCTTTTACCAAAAAAAAAAAATAGTACAAATGCCACTTGCATATCAAATAAAGTGTCATACTAACTAACTAATACGACTTGCAGCACACACACACAAATGAGTAATATTACATCACCAAGAACATACTAATTAAATTAAACTTGTGGTAGTGAAAGCCATATAATAAAAAATTTCATGAGTCGATATGCAACTAATTTTTTTTACTATGTTTATGGCAGCACCCCCCTCACTCTAAATTCGTAGTTCTGCCCCTACATTAGACAATCACCACACGAATAACACTTTCGGCAAACCAACACCCTCACCATGTTGAACAAAACATAGTTTATAAAAAAAAATGTTAGAATTGATGGACAACACCCTCAACACGACAAACCAACATCTTCACCAAGAAGTGCATCCAATTAAAGGATGAAAACTTCCATTACTCAGTGAAACGAATGGTGAAAACTCACAATTTTAACAACAATAATTTACTCAATTTTTTTGATAAAGCAATAAAAAGTCACAACGTTATACAATATTAATTCGCAGTAACAATAACATATCAATAACAACGATAATGATATGTGTTTCATTTCTTAAAACAAATAAGTCTTTTTAAACAAAGAAAAAAAAACATAAACCTTTAGGAGATGTAAACTAACTAAAATTCGATCAAAACTAGCTGTAGTAGTGTATATGCAAAACGACCAACTTAAAAAGGTAAAGTTTTGACGCAACCTATTACAAGAATGGGAAAAAAAACAAGGGTTATGATACCTAGATAACTTGATAACTAGAGTAGTAGAACATATCTTCTCCATCAATCTCTCCCTTATTGAATTAACAAGCCACAATGATGTTTGGTATTCCTCCTTATAATTCGTCCACCAATAGCAATGCCACTAGTAAGTTTCTTATATATTCATTATGTTTCTTTCTTAGCTTGTGTTACTTTGTTTCTTGATATTGTGCATGCACGTATTAGGTTCAACTTCATAATGCCTAGTTTTATTTCTTTCTGTGTATTTTTGCATACGTTATTTTGACAGCAGTGTTGGCGCAATCATCGCCAACTACCGATGACATTGTTTTTCAATATCCTACTGCATCGGCAATTAACCAATTAAGTTAATGCCATTCCAGCCAACACCTATATATTAATTTATTTTGTTTTTCCCCTCTATTCAGACTGAGAATATATATTTATTTGTAGCATATAACTTTATTTAAACATGTCGTACGGTCGTGCATTGTGTCACATAATAAGTTCATCAATTTCGTACTGTACTTAGATTGTTATTTCACAATCATATCGTTGGTGTTACAGTACATGGAAAAATATATGGTTTTCTATTCTTTGAATCCAAAAATAAAACTTTACTGTGTCACACCTAACAGTTCAGAATATGAATTTCATATTATAGTTATATATTTTACCATTGTTAGATGTAAATTAGAAGAGTCCTGTCAGTTTTAGAGAATGGGCGGATTATGACTTTCAAAGGGTATAACACAAACTTGAAAACTGATTTCATGAGAAAGATGCATCATCCCAATATACTAATTAAAGAAAAAGTAACATCTTTTGTAAATAAAAGAAACAAACCGGTGAAATTGAAGCTTGCTGAATTTGTTAGCTTTGGCGAAAGTTGTTTGAAGTTGTTGTAGAGATGAAATTGTTAGCTTTGGCGGAACAAGGTAATGAAATTATCCGCGAGGCTTGCAAATGGAGTCTTGAAGTAGCTGCTGCTTGTGAGGTATGGAAGGAGATTATATATGACGGTGAGTTTTTGGTTTTGAGTTTTAACGAAATACAAACCGAAAGAGAGAAAATTGGAAAAGAGCGAAAATTTTGGGGGGAAGGTATTCGCGCTTCGACTGGGATTTCGGGGAAAATTTTCTTTACGAGCGTGGACCATCAATTTTTTGTTTGACGGTTATGGACCATCAATTTAATAAAAAGCCCGTCAAATATATTCTTGACTATTAGTACCAGTCAATTCCTATCCGGGCCAGGAGTCAAAAAAATCATACATGTTTTCACCTAGTGTAATTTGCTACCAGTTTTCCATGGCTTAGACCATGAGAAGCCTTATTAACACTTACGTAGGATACAACAAGTTCTTACTACATTTCATCATCCTAACGTAAGACCTGAACAAATTAAGCTTAGGGTGTTTCTTTTCACCCTAGCTAACAAAGTGGCTACTTGGCTAACAGCACAAAAGCCGAACTTTGTCGCCAGATTGGGAAAAACTAGTTAAATTATTTATGGAACAATTCTACCCACCACAGAAGACTGACAAAATGCTTCAAAATATTCACGTCTTTCGCCAAAAGCCTCAAGAATATTTTTCTAAGGCTTGGAATCATTTCACTGATCTTCTAGTAGAATGTCCCCATCATAATCTTGGTAAAGACACACTAATTCGTGAATTTTTTAAAGGCCTATCCCAACACCATAAGGAGACTTTAGACATCATGAACGGAGGTAATTTCTTAAGTAAAGGAGCCACAAATGCTTATAACTTCTTAGATAATCAATCCAAGAAAAGCAATAACTGGGGAGGTGATCAGTCTCCAAATGTGCATTTTATTACCTTTACAATACTTCAATTATACCCTTTTTATGCTTAATGAATAGAGAACTTATAGCTTTTGCTATGTTTTGCAGGATACATGTCATTTAGGACGTATATTCTTAATACGTGCATTTTAGCGTAAAAAGGATTGCTATTGACGCTGCTTGGGAAGATTATTCCAGCTTAGGAGCAAAAGTGCCGAAAAGTCAAAGTCAACTCTCAAGGACTCAGGACTAAAAGCTGAAGACTCAAGGACTCAAAGCTAAAAATTATGGACTCAAGTACTTAAAGCCAAAATCAAGAATTAAAAGCCCACAAAGCTAAAAGATTGTTTCTAGAAGAAAGGGCAAATATATAATTGGTGTCCTATATAAACTAAACTAGTAGAGAAAGAACCTTACCCTAGAGCTAATCTTTGGTCATTAAGAGTAGATAATATATTTTAAATTAATAGTGTAATTTGTTATTTACTTGTTTTCCATTTTTATGTTCTTCAAGTTTTAGTGATTAAATCAAGTTCTTATTATCTTCAATACTAGTTTTCAATTTTCTCTTTAATACAAGTTTTCATTACTTCTCTAATCTTTGATTCAATCCCAAAAACACTAGTCATACTCATTTGACAAGTTCAAATGAGTATTACTTTGTGAGCAAGATATCCATAAAAACCATTTCCATACATGTTTTGCAATCTAATCAATAGTTTAGTCAAGATGTAAGCTCATTCTAGGTAAAGAACTAGTGTTTCCACCATTAAAACTTCAAGAACAAAAGTAAAAAAGTTTAGAGAGTTTAGAAAGAGATTTTTCAAACCATCAAACCATTCCTCCAAACAAAGGATTTAATATGAACAACAAAACCCAATCCCACTTTCTCTACATATCAAATGGTGGCGCCATCACAGATCCAAATGGAAAGAGGAAGATAGAGAAAAAAATCACTCATTGAACTCTTTTTCTCAATCTTATTTTCAAATTTTTTAAAGTTTTTTCCCTTTATTTTGTTACTGATGTTTTTTTTCCACATATTTGCAGTACACTTTTGAGAAAATGGAGCCCGAGAATAACACGAGACAAATCGCTGGAGACTACTGGAGAAAAACGAGCGCAAACGGAGCAAATTCACCCGCACCATGCCTATCACCCATGCGCACCTGTCAGACACGCACCCACACATCGTTCACCTGTACCTGTGTGTGCCACGCGTCCGCAACTTGTTTACCCACGCCGCACCTCAAATTTTTCCAACAAAGATTCCGTTGGCTCAAAATCTTCGTGTGTAAGTCACCTTTAATTCCCCGTAGTCTTTTTAATTCAACTATGAGTAGATAAAAAGTAGATAGATTTGCAAAGTTTTGAGTTTTAAAAACAAAAAATTCAATTAAAAAATGAATGTAACAATTAAAAATGTTTATTAATTAGAATAAATTAGTAATCCATCAGTAAAGTTAAACATTAAAATTAGTTTAGTAGCATGTTTAGGTTTTATTTTCTATTAATTGTTGTTTATGCATGATTAGAATAAGATAATATCATATAGTTAAGTCAAAATACAAAAAAAAAAATTAATTAGGATAAATAAAAAATAGTTTAAGTTTGAAAGTTTAGTCTCTTGGTTTAAGTTTACTTACCAAGAGTTGAGGATTCAACCAACTTGGACCGGTTGGATGTACGAGGCGAATAGTATAACATCACGCTCGCGCATCTTAACCCAATTTGGGTGTTGAAATTCCAATCTTTGATGAACACTTTCCAAGTTTTTACATATTTTATTTAATTAATCATTAGTTAATTAGCTAAACGTAGTTAAATTTTCATGTTTACCATTTTCATAGTTTTAAGCCCACGAAAACAACTTTGTTTTAGGCCCACAAAGGCAACCAATTGTATCTTATTGGCTTTGCCACATTTAGACCCGACTTGTGGGTTTTAGATAGATTAAACTTGTAACCATAAGGAAAAGCTCGAATGGTGGGTTGACACGCAAGACACCAAACACTTCGTCAACCCCACCACATCACCTTCACCCCAAGGGTCGTGTATGCCCACCTTGGGCGGTAATTTCTAAACATCCTCGCTACAAAATGTAAGAGGATACTTATGTGTTAATAAGCATGCTTGGATGATAAGTGATTTACATTTCAGTCTCGTCTTTACATTAACGCTAAGGCTAAACCCGAGCCCTAAAAGAACAAAAAGTGGGATTAAACCCCACTTTAGAACGGACATTGCGTGAACTGTTTGTCACATAGACCAAACTAAAAAGATAAAATCAATCAAGTAGAGTCAATCTAGTCACGTCCATCAGGACAAACATCTAGCACGAACAAAGATAGTAGTGAACTACCAGATTCCAGTGGACCAACCAACTTCCTGACTCCCCTCCCTCAGAAATACCATGGGTGAGATTCTTGGTGGCACACCATCAGGTAAAGTAACGATCTTCTCCCTTGACGGGTGAAGTTCCCAAATCCTAGTTTCGCGCTCACTGCTAAATTCAAACAGGGCATAGTATCTAATCTACAGACATTACATGCAAACTTTCCAAAAACTTCAAAGCTACAAACGAATTTTGATGTTTGAGCATCTAATACATTTGTGTGTGCATATAAGTAGATTCTAAATAGTCTCACAATCGTGTATGAGACTACACTCAGGCTATATAAAGCTTAGCGCGTTTAAAACTTAGCCAAGTAGGAGAGCACATCGATCTTGACATACTCTTATTTCTCATCCCCCAACTACTAGGATGGCAGATGAAGTAGTTCAAGCTAAAGAGGCTCTCTCTAGTTTCTACACACCGTTACAAGATGGCCCTCCATCTTGTATACGACTCACATAACTCAATAGCAATTTCCGCACCCCACCAAGTGTGTTCAATCTCTTACCCGTCTTTCACGGTTTTGAACATAAGTTACCGTACGAACACCTACGCTGGATACATGAGGTATGAAATACTTTTAATCATCCGGGGATTTCTGATGTTCAAGTTAAACTAAGAGTGTTTCCCTTCACTCTAGTTGGCAAGAGCCATGCATAGCTTCTATCGCAGAAGCCTAATTCTTTTGATACATGGGAAAATGTAATGTTCTCCTTCATGAAGAAGTACTTTCTACCAAAGAAAATAGATGAGATAGTAAGCAAGATACAGTTCTTCAAACAGAGTATGAGTAAGACATTCTCCGAAGCATGGGATAGATTCTTTGACCTGCTCCATTCGTGTCCTCACCATAAACTAGAAAAATCTACTCTTGTCCAATGTTTTTTCAAATGTCTTCTCCAAGAACACAAAGTCACGCTGGATATCATGAGTAATGAAAACATTTTAGATAAAGGTATTACAGAAGCTCTAACCTTTCTTGAAGACCAAGTAGAAAAGAGTACTCATTGGGGCGACACAAACAATTCTAGAACATCCCAGCCCAATACTTTTAAAGCCAATGATATCTTTGAGGTAAAATCTGATCCAGAGATGAAAACACTAATCGAAACCCTCACAAGAAAGATAGATGCCCTTACAACCAAACAAAAATACCATACTTCCCAACTAGTCATGAACATCGATATATCACCATGCACTTTTTGTCTCGATCTAAATCACTTATCTACCCATTGTCCCTTGCTCAACAACATAGCATCACTTCAACCTGAAGAAGTTTGTGCCTTCAATGTACCAAATGCACCATAGAGGCAACACATAAATTTTCAATGGAATACTAATTCACAAACCCAACCACCGGAGGGTTCACAAATCATGTCAAACCACAAAATACAGTCAATCAGTTCAGACAAGGACAAGGTACCTACAATAATCAGAATAGAATGATGGTTCTATCCAACTTTAATCATAACTACCAAAATCCACCAATAACAACCAAAGAGACCTAGTTCCAGTTGCCTAACCTACTAATGTCCCATTAGACAAAACATCTAAGATGATGCTATCTTTGATGTATCAACAATCTCAAATCTTAGTGTCCATACAACAATCTCTAAGCCACCTAACTCAAGAGAAAGCCCAGAAAGGTGTGTTCCCAGGACAAGCAGTTCCTAATCCTAAACAAGCGCCTAAAACACTATCATGAGTTACAGTCTACAGATGTAGAAGAAACCATTCTTGATGATCCTATCTATGAGGATTAAATCCTCTGTTCCGTGATGTATTTCCAATCCATTCATTCCCTTACATCTATTTCTATGGAATACATCAGAAAAGGTAACCAGACCACTCCACTTGGAGTGTGTGGTTGGTTATAAGTGCCGGAGCCTTGAGTCCACGTATACTTATATATTCCTTGTTAGCACTTTTACTCGTAGTTTGAGTAGTGCACCCCTATAGAGCAAGTATACAATTTTCTTTTTCTTTATTTTACACTTCTTTTTAGAATAGCTTTTCTATTCCTGTCATTTACAATTCCTGTCTTTATTTTCATTTCCCTATTTTCTGTTTTTACATAAGCATTTTTCTTTCTATCTTCACTTTTGATGCTTGAGTAGTCTTTCCTCTAAAAAGAAGAGATGTGAAACAAAGTAGAGGTGAGATGGTGATTAAGTGAAGGTGACTTATGGTTGCTTTTCATGGTTGCTTAGCATGCTTCATCTTATGTAGGCATGCCAAACCATGGGATGGCTGGCAACTTGAGCCTTTTTATTTTGAATATTTTTTCCTTTTGTGGGTGATTTCTAGTTGTTTTGAGTTTCGTCTTACAATCTAGTTGGAATGGATTTAACAAGGGCTAACTAGAGGGTAGGAGAGGATAGACTAGATTATCTAGAAATAGTGCTAGTCCTCTTCGCTAGATTTGCCTACTTGCAAAACAAGAGGTGGAAGATCTAGGGTGGCCAAACCATGGGATGATTCGCAATTTTAGTCACCTAAATTTAGAAATCTTTTCCTTCTATTAGGTCGATCATTCTCCTCGTAGTGATTTTTCTTAGTAGTTTTCTCTTTTTCTGTTATTGTTTTAAGTAATTTAGGAACAAAAACCCAAAAAGCTAAAAAGAAAAACCCTTCTCTCACCTTTTTATAAATGTTTGTTTTTCTCCGTGCTTATAATAGAGGATTCTCAATACAACAATAATTATATGATTTTCTAAAA
Source organism: Coptis chinensis (assembly GCF_015680905.1). NCBI lineage: Eukaryota > Viridiplantae > Streptophyta > Magnoliopsida > Ranunculales > Ranunculaceae > Coptis > Coptis chinensis. Next base: position 53,317,648 of record NC_141463.1, read on the forward strand.
ACACGGGCAATGGATTCCACATAGACCAATCGTTAGAAGTACGTAATCTCCATTCTTCTAAGGGCGGTTTGGCGATTAGTTATATGTTACAATGGGTCTCCCATATCACCATGATATTCGTATAAGACATCTTACGTCTTGCAAAGTAAATCCTCCAACACACATAACTGAAGCCACAGTCTGACTGGATTGGGCTAAAAAATAGCCAACACTAAAGTTGCTTAAGATCACTTGTTGTGGTTTGTTTTCAAACATAGCTTAGAAATCACTATTTTTGTACGACTTATCTTTAAAACATCTCTACGTACTTGAGGATAAAAATTTAAGATCTTATATCCCAGAGTAACCAAAATGATACTGGATAAACATATGATTTTATTCTCTCGTAGAAAACCCTCTATATGGTTAGGGATAAATTTAGATTGAGAAAAACAATCTCTCCAAAAAAAAACAAAAATACAAAAAAATAAATAAAAAAAACCACACACACACACATTCCATGTGTCTGTATAGATAGTTGTTTACATGCTTTACATTTCGCACTTTTTATTTCTTGCCTTGTTAATATAATAATAATCATGTATGCATGTTTAGTGTTTGGTATATGAGTAAAAGCTACTACATACACATCATGCCAACATTTCTGCATTATATATGTTTTTCAAAAATAAATACAAAAATTGAAAATTTTCATAGTAAGAATAATTACGTATACCCCTAGTATAGTTAACCCATGTACATCTTGTTCTATATCTATCAAACCATGCTCTAAACTTGTTTGGGGGTGGTATATTCCCATCACGAAGAACATAGTACAGGTTACTGCCATTTTTGCTCATGTTCTTATGGTAATCTCTTTCCTTTTCTTCATATTTTGAAGACAAAGCATATTTCTGTTTGGGGGTGGTATAGTAATATTTTGCTAAGACTAGGCATTTATTTATAGCAATTCTTATATTATATATATTAAGTATATTTCTATATTTCTTTCTTTCTTAAAATATTTTGAAAAGACCAAAAATATTTTTCTATTTAGTATTAAAAGTCTTGTTTTCCTTTTACTATGATGAATAAATGGTTTAGAAGTCTCAAGATAGCAATAGAGTAAAGATTTGTTCTTCGAACTTAGACTAATATACATACAATATGTTATGCATCTTTTCATGAATGGGCATGCATCAGTATTTGATTGTATATAGCAGTGAGTTTCTGAGACCAAGGTTAGAACAGTTAAGTTCCATATCCTGTGAGAATCTAGCTAAAAGTCTCATCTGAATGGTTATTGAGTGATGACACAAAGGATGTTGATAAGAGCCTAAAACTGTAGTTTTAACCCCTTAACAATAATACTTTTAAACCAATTATGTGAGTAATAAATAAGAGTTAATACTGATTACGTGCTTTTATGTATTTCAGGCATTGAAGTCAATTATGTGTAGAAATATGCCACTTTGGCGAGATAAAGGAGCAAGGGTTGGTTGCTAAGAAGTTTTGTGATTAAAGGCCAAGATTCAAGGAGAAAAATCCTTTGTAAAGCCCGGTCAGTCAACGCGGGCAGAAACAGCACACAGAAGTCAGCAGAACTTCTGAAAACCGTATCTTTGGACTCAGGCCTCGGAATTGGGCTTACCTTATGTCAAAACGACTGACTCGAAAAGAGCTTTCCAATGGTCCAAACCTTGACCCAATCAGAGGAGCATCACATTCTTTGTCTTCCTCTTTCTAATTCTACCATTACCAAATTCAAAACCCTAACCAAATTTAAAAAAAAAAAATACAAATACCCACGCCCACAATACAAGCCCACCCCAAATCTTCTCCAAACCATTCCCACCATCATCTCCACCAATTTCCACCACCAAAACATTAAAAAAGTTCGAAAAATTCAAAAAAAAAAAATTGGAACTGGCGCGCCACCACCATCGTTTTTTTTAGTGAGGTTGTCACATTGTTTCCTACACCATATACAAACCCTCAAATCAGTTCAAGACTTCCAATGGCACAGAGACGGAGGATTTTGCCGGAGCAAGCATTTATGGCCGACCACGTCGCGTCGTTTTACGGTGACGAGATGGTTAGGAGAGATTGGAGTAGGTTGTGGTACTCGATAGATGATTTTTACAACTAAGATTTGGTCCGACAATTTTATAGGACGAGGGAGTTGGATGGAAATAGAATTTTTGTTAAGGTGGCCGGGAGGAGAAGAGAAGTATCTACTGGGTTGTTGGCTGAGATTTTAGGCATTCCGCCTAGACGCCATCTCGATGCCACATTACATGAATCCCAATTTACTGGGATCGAGCCTTTGATGAATGCGACTATTTTGGAAGGGAACTACAATGCGAGCTCGCATTGTGTTCGCCAGTTGTCTCTGTGAACCAACCAGCTGGTTGTAGCTCAGTGGATTGGTAGGAATGTCATCAGAAAGGAGAAGGTCAGTGACATCAGTCTGAACTGCCTTCACGTTCTATGGATACTCCTGGAGCAGAAGTATGAATTCTGTATTCTCGAGTTTTTGATTACTATAATTAGAGGAGTCGGGAAGAGTATTGCACCTCTCCCTGTTTTGATAACGAAGATCATGATGACCTTGAGAGCGACTCTGACATCTGATAGGATTTGGCTGAAAGAGCACAGAAATCCTACTATTTATATGGAGTGTATCCAAAAGACGTGGAGGTTGCCTGAAGAGATGGTAGTTGAAGAGGATGACTCGGAGGATGAGGAGGACATGGCATGTCTTGATGCCGATGCCTTGGAGAGGTGTAGGTCGGATGCATAACGCATGTCGGTGCTTCATTGTGGCATACGTTCCCTCAGTACTATTTGCGAAGATCTCCGGACTCGGTAGGCTACCATGCATCATAACTTCGAGACTCGTGCCCAACGCGAGGATGAGCGTTGGGAGGAGATGAAGGTCGAGATGGAAGCTCAACAAAAGTTCCGTGAAGATATGCGTCAACGCTTCCCACCCCAGGGGGGTTCTTCTTCTGAGGAGAGTGCCTCGGCGCACGTCGTTGCCGAAGGGCGGATGGATGGCCCGCCCATCGAGCTCGAGTCATCTCCTTCCCATTTGTCATCCACTACCAGTAGTGCGTTCTTTAGGGATATTATGCGTTGATGTTGTTTTTGTATTTGTTTTATTTAGTTCGGATGTTAATTTTGAATCCCGTAGTTAAATTTGAATTTGGTAGTTAAATGTTGTTTGAATTTCAATTTTAATATAATTTGGTTTTTTCAAATTGTGATTTGATTTTATTGTTAATCCCACCTTCCCGAATTGTTTGGGGGTGGTATTATTTACTCTAGCATGATTTGTTATATGATCCTCCATTTTAGAAGTTGTTTTGGAGTGATGGTTGAGAATATTGCCGATATTGGCATTCCTAGGATTAGATGTTGTGGTAGGATGAAATCTATAAGAGTTTAGAGGTTACTATTCTAAATTCAGTCTAAGAGATACTAGGGTTGTATTAGAATCAAGAATATGGGTAGTTTCTGTTTCCGGTTTTGGAAATTTCTGTTTCCGGCAATTGACATAAAACGTTTTGGAAACTTAGCGATTCGTTTTGGAAACTCAAACCTATATAAACTTAAACTTCATTCATTCTCCACACAAAACTCACATCTCTCACATTCATCTCTCACCTTTCACTCCCAAATTTCCTTCTTTTTCCTTCTCACTTCCGCATTTCAGCACCTCAGAGCGCACCTGCGCCCTAGGCACTGTCAATCAAAATTTCTTCAAAGCGCGACCCGCGCCCTACCAAGCCCAAACTTGATCGAAACCCGCGCCCAAAACACTAGAATTCCAATTTTCATCCTAAGCACGACCTGTGCCCTACCAAGACTACAAATGAGCGCGCCTGGAACTCGAAATTCACCAAGGCGAACCGCGCACCCTACCCAGGCATAGGTTGAGCACACCCCAAGCCCTAACACCCGTGGGCACAAAAAATTCCAATTTTTTGTGGGTTGTTCTAGAATCGTTTGCGGCTGTTCCAGCGAGGAGATTGGTGATGGCACCCCCTCGTATCATACCGGAATTGTCTTTTGAAGACTTGTTCCAAAGTGACACCTATGGTGCGTGGTTTCGCGAAGTGATCATTCTAGCAGGTTGGGAGCTACTATTGGTAAGTCCTGATGAACTTTATTCTCCCGCACTTACATCTTATTTTTATGATAATTGTAAGTTCTTTGAAAGATCAGATGGAGAACAAGTGCTCTCCATCACCATCGGAGATGAACCGATGGAAATTTCAAGGTTCTTGCTAGCCTTTGTTCTTGGACTTGCTATGCCCGCTAAAATACAAGACTCATGGGCCTATTTGGACTTACTATGACGATTTGCATGAGCATTATGGGGGAGGAATCTTTAGGATAGAGCACAAAGGGGATTATAACGTCGCCCTGGGTAGCCTGTCTGTGAACGTGGGCACTGTTATGTTTTGGATCATGCTAAACATTAGAGGGGAATGGCGTTATTCTTCTGTGAATGACGAAACTTGTGATATTTTCTTTGCTTTAGCTGGGGGCATACACTTTATGATATTCCCCAGACCCTAATGTCTAGTTTAGCTCGAGCCCATAGCAAGAGGCATAAATACCTTCTTATACCGGTTTTAATTTGCCACATTATACTATGTTTCTTCCCTATTTTTTGTGCCCGTTTCACGGATTGGGTTGGGGTCGACATTGTGAGACCCACCAATTGTATTATTCGATCGTTCTGTACAATGACTTGGCAAGGGTGGAGGATACAACCTCATCAGGTTGTATCCGACCAAGTGGCGCTTGACAGGTTAGCTATAGTAGACGATAAGTGGCGTGAAGCCTGGCAAATTACCATGGCATGGCAGGATGTGAAGGAACCTCATTTCTTTATAAAAGAGGATGAGGAGGATGACGTTTAAATGGGAGTTAAGGTAACTTTTTAGTTTCAGTTAGTGTCTGTATATGTCCCAAGCAATTTGCTTCTTGTTAACCCTATAACGAGTGGAACTCATATAGAGTTGCATCTGTTCTTCTTTCTATATTAGTATGTTTTCACCTTGTTTTGTAGATGTCCCAGAATTTCACGCATTTCAATGGTATTTCCTGTTTGGGGGGAGGGCATAGAAACACGTGTAATTAAGGCATCTGGTAGGATATAGATATATACAGTATGCACTTGTTTTCTAGTAAAAATTCAAAAATTTTAAAAATATATAAAAAAAAGTTTATGCTATACACTTAGGAATATTAGTATTGTTTTCTTTCTCTATGCTCTAAATAATCTAGAAGTCTCACATAGCTTTTGCATTAGAATAATTTTTAGAAACTCAGGTTAATATGTAGGTAATAATCCTTGCATCTCTCTATAAATATGTTACATGAGTATCTATGATTGTTGGCAGTAAGTTTATGAAATCTAGGCTAGAGTACTTATTCTACAAATCCTGTGAGAATATAGCCTAAAGCCTTATATGAGTGAAACATTAGAGAAATGACACAAGGAAAAAGTAAAATCCGGACAGAGAAATCACACGTCTACTTGCTTGATCACTATACCATATCCTAAGCGAGAATTTAGGCCTTTTTTAGATCAATATAACCAGAAATTCAAACATATGAATTATTTTCTGCTAGTCGCCCCGCTGAGCATTTCTTTAGCATTTCATAAACCGCAAATCCTTTACCCTATCACAAAAACAAAACAAAATAAATAAATAAAAAATAAATAAAAAATAAAAAATAAAAAAATCCAACCTACCCATTGTAGAATGAGTCTGAGAATAGAAATGAAGAATAGAAAAGAGAAAGACCTTTGAAATCAAGAATTTGTTAGTCGCTTCAAATAAGAAAAGAAAGTTTCCATCCAAATAAAATATATATATATATATATATATAAAAGAAAACAAAGAGCTAGAACTCCAAAAATAGAATCAAAGGAGTCAAAAGCCAAAGAAAAAGAAAAATATGGCTAAGGATGGAACCAAAGTGTAGAAGCAAAAGTAAAGAATAAGGTTTTCTCTAGTTACATAATATGAACACTCTATTATCTCAAACTTTTCCTTTTTGAATATCTATTTCCTTCCTTCTTAAACCATCTCCTAATCCCTACAACACCTAATAAAGACCTCTAGCTCAATTAGGAATAGGTTAGTGTGATAGTAAGTGGCAGATGTGTTTGATCAACTCTGGCTTCCTTGTGTCACATTGAGATTGTAAGGTAAAGTGTGCCCACTGCACACTGGAGTAGCGAAACTTGAGCGGAAAAATCAGAGTGGATTTTGTCTTGACATTTATGTGAGGACCTACTTAAAGATGCTATTTCGAGTTTTCAGAAACGGACCTGCTAGTGCGTTTCATAGTATTACTCATTGTATATATGTTTATTCGTAGATAATTGATTATTATGCATATATTAGCTTAGGTTTCAACTTGATTATTCTTTATTCATTGCTAGTGAGATATATAGATAATTGGGAGCATAAATAAGGAAACAATAGTTTTATTTCTTAGTCGTTATAGTATAGATAAAGTTTGTGAGTACCTTCACTAGAAAACTCTCATGATGCTATAACTCATCCACTAGGGAATTTCTAGTGGTTTAAGGCCTTGTTGTATATGGTCAATGCAATCGCACTCGGCGAAACGAGATTAATTAGAACTCCATTTTTGGTCACTTATGCTAATTTCTCATATTTGCTTGAGGACAAGCAAAATGCTATTTGGGGGTGGTTTGATAAGAGTCCAAAACTATAGTTTTAACCCCTTAACAATTATACTTTTAGACTAATTATGCTAGTAATAAATAAGAGTTAATGCTGATTACGTGCTTTTAAGTATTTCAGGTATTGAAGTCAATTATGTGCAGAAATGTGCTACTTTGGTGAGATAAAGGAGCAAGGGTTGGTTGCTAATAAGTTATATGATTAAAGGCCAAGATTCAAGGAGAAAAAACCTTTGTAAAGCCCGGTCAGTCAACGCGGGCAGAAATAGCACACAAAAGTCAATAGAACTTCCGAAGACTGTAATTTTGGACTCAGGCCTCGGAATTGGGCCTACCTTTTGTCAAAACGACCATCTCGGAAAGAGATTTCCAATGGTTCAAACCTTGACCCAAACAGAGGAGCAAAAGTGGACAATAAGCCTACTGGAGTCAGATCTAGCTGAAAAGGGCCTTGTGGACTGAAGAGATTGGGTTTTGGGCTCAATTTTCCGGCCCAGAACATGGCTCCTCAGCCCATGCACGAAAATGTGGATCTGGTCTCCTCCATTTCAACACACAAGATTTAACTCTTAAAAATATACTTAGGTTAGGTAGCAAGTAGCCATTAGAGCATAGTTCTAGATCTAGTTTTCTTCAATTAATTAGTTTTCATACCTTATTTTAATTTAGATTATTGAATCATTGTTATTCCTTTATTCGATTAATAAAAATAGTGAGTTTTTCATAATTTCAGTTTTGATTTATTAAATTACTTAGATTTAAATTCATATCTTAGTTGTTAATCATTTCTTAGTTGTTAAGTTAGATTTGAATTATTGATTAGTTCAATTTAGTAAAGTTAGAACCTTTATATGATGTCTTGTTTGAATTCCATGATAAATGATATTTTTATGAATCAAGGCTAAACCTCCATTAGAGGGGTTTGATGAAGCCTTGATGAAAACTTGATTGTATAGTGTAGAATCATTGTAAGAGTCTATTCCACTCTAGAATGTAGTTGACTATTCGCCATGAGAATGGGTAGAACTTTCTCACATGCTAGTCATTAGTTGGTAGAGATTACCATGAATGATTAGGGATTAGAACAACCAATTCTTATCGTAAGAACGTAAGAATTTGATTACAACAATCTATGCTAGTTTATTAAGTTGGATTCAAGGTGGATTCGATCCCCCCTAATTCGTTATCGAGATTCAAACCTTAGTATTTCCGTCATTTCGTTATTCGTATCTTGTAGTTCAATTCCCACCATTACTCTCACTAACTTTGGCTAAGACTGATAATATTAGAAAACATTGAATGCTAAAGAACTAGGAGTGGAACGAATCTTTTACTCCACTCTATTTCGATAGATTCGAGAGTAGAAAAATCTTTGATAAACATCACGTAAAGTCTAGTTTTAGTTTTACTTACGTTTAAGTTTCATCGTTTATGCGTAGGTAAAATTATTCTTTTTACGTGTATCAAATGTCTGGATAGAAAGATAACATGTCCACTTTCTTGATCACCACGCCATATCCTAGGAGAGAATTTAGGCCCTTTCTGGATCGATATAGCCAAAAAAATGTTAAAAACCAAAAAAATAAAATTTCCTCTAATTACACCCTTTGAACCTTCACCAATTTCTAAAAGCCTTTTTATTTCTTCGCCATCAATCCCTGAACCATTACTACACATAATAAAAAGCGTACCCAGTTGACGAGTTGAGAATTGGATGAACAGTAAAAAGAGAAGAGAAGGCCTTGTACAAAAATAGAATAGTTAGAAGCTTCAAAAAGAAAATAAAATATTCAAAAATTGAAATCTCCCAAAAGTTCAAAATCAAAAGGAGTCGATTTCAAAAGAAACAAAAGCAAAGTTAGAACTCCCAAAAATCAAAATCATATGGAGTCACAAAGCCAAATGGCTAAAGAATGAATCACAAATTCGGAAGCAAAAGAACAAACCGAGGTTCTTCTCTAATTACAAATATCCTGAAGACCCAATTTCTCAACTTATCAAAGTTTGTTTTCCCTTCCCTTTATTTCTAAACCACTACCTTAGCCCCATAATTCCTAATAAAAGACGTCTAGCTCAACTAGGAATAGGATGGTATGATAGTAAGTGGATATTTTGATCAATCGACCTGGATTTCTTTGGATGACATTCGTGTATGTGAGGAATATAATTGCCCTCTACACTTGAGAAAATGAAATTTGAGTAAATCTATCAGAGAGTTGTGATTACAACACACCCCTGTGAGAATCCACCTTAAGGACTGATAGTGTGTAAATTTGCTTTTACTCTATCTTAGCTAATTATACTAGGAAGAAGTAAATTAAACTATAATTTGCAATCTTTTTATCAAAGTTCTACTCTCAATTATCATGCAATAAAACTAGAGTAAGAATTCGTTCCACTCCTAGTTGCTTAGAAAATACTAATTCCACTAATGATTAACAATCAAACATCATGAGAGTAATGATTCTAATATGGTGAAAACTAATATTGAATATATTCTAAATTAAACTATGACAATTAAATAATAAGATGTGAATATGAAGAAGGAATTAAGGAGATTTAATATCCACCTTGATTAATCCCTAACATGCTAGTATAGAGTTTGTTGCAACTAATAATCTTTATGTTTTCACACAAGGTTCAACATAAAGGTTAGGTCTTTTTATCTCTAATTATTTAAGGTATCTCTAGCCAACTAATAATTAGTATGAGAGTAAATCGAAATCCATTCTCAGGGTGAATGAACTACCCTCTAATATAGGTTTATTTTACTTATTGCTAAATAGAAAACCCTAGACTTGAAGCTCTTTAATACAAATATTCTATACTAACACATCAAGTCTTCATTAAAGCTTTAATCAAACCCCTCTAATGGAGGTTTAGTTATGGTTCATTAGACTATCATGAAATATATCATAAGAAGAAGAAGATATAATTAAAGGAATACTTGTATTGAAAATAACTTGAATTTTATTAATGATGACTAGGCTAATAAAACATAAACTAGGTTTAGACTAAAGAGAAGAGGTAGGAGTGAGTTAGAGTTTTGTCTTAGTCCTCTTTACATAGGAGAGGGCTAGGTTTATAATTTCATACATAGGCTTTGGAGTTATGTTTTGGGCCACTAAATCAAGCCCAAAACCTAATTACTTAAGTCCAAAAAGGGTTTCTCTGTTGGAAATTATAGAAACAATGTTTTCGTTCACTTTTAATCCTCTGATTGGATCACGGACTAGACCATTAGAAAGCATTTTCCGAGTCGGTCGTTTTGACATATAATAGGCCCAATTCCAAGGTATGAGTCCAAAGATACGATTTGCGGAAGTTCTATTGACTTTTATACTCTATTTCTACCCGCGTTGACTTTGACTTTTCAGCTTTGATTGGGCTTTATAAAAGCTTTTTCTCCTTGAAAATTGGGCTTTAACCATAGAACTTATTAGTAACTAGCCTTTGCTCTTTTCTCTTGCAAAAGTGACATTTCTTCACATAGTTGACTCCAATTCCTGAAATACACAAAAGTACAGAAATCGTACTAACTCTTATTTATTATAAACATAATTGGTCTAAATGAAATATTATTAAGGGGTTAAAACTACAGTTTTGGGCTCTTATCAAACCACCTCCAAACAGCATTTTGTTTGTCCTTAAGCAAAGATGAGAAATTAAAATAAGTGACCAAAAATGGAGTTTTAACTAATCTCGTTTCGCCAAGTAGGATTGCATTGACCATATGCAATAAGGTCTTAAACCACTAGGATTTCCATAATGTACGAGTTATAGCCTTGTGAGAGTTTTACAAAGAAGATACTCAGAAACTTCATTTATACTACAACGACTAAGAAATAAAATTAATGTTTATTTATTTATTCTTAGATATCTATACGTCTCACTAGCAATGAATAAAGAATAATAAATTTAAACCCTAAGCTAATACGTGCATAATAATCAATCATCTACGGATAAACATATATATAATGAACTATGCTATAAAATGCAATAGCGTATCCATTTCTGAAACTTTGGAATAGCGTCCTTAAGTAGGTCCTCACAAATATGTCAAGACAAAAATACTTTGATTTTTCCACTCAAGTTTTGCTCACTCCAGTATGCAGTGGGCACACTTGATAAGAGTGAAATGAATAGTTTACCTACGAAATGAACGATGAATTCACAACGTAAGTAAACTAAACTATCTTTTGTTGCTTGTTTATCAAAGTTTTCTTCTTCTACTCTCAATCCTATGAGATATAGTGGAGTAGAGTGATTCGTTCCACTCTTAGTCCTTCCGTATGCTTGTTTTCTAGTCTCAATACTCTACTTAAAGTCAATGAGAGCTTTACTTAAAAGGGGACTAGACTACGATGCAACTACCCACCTAAATGCAACTAGTCGGTTATCGTAATATTAAGGGAATGCTACGTTGATTCGATGTTAAGGAGTTAGAGGGGATTGATTCCACCTTAACTCAACTTAATCCACTAGCGGCGAAGTCGTCAGAATCCGAATTGAATCGCTACGCTAGAACAATCGGTTCTTCCTAATCCCTAATTACACATGACATTTCTACCAATTTATAACTAGCATGTGAACAATTAAACCCATTCTCATGGTGAACTAATTATTTCTGGTGGAATAGAAATTACGGCGACTTTCTACGATAAACGGAATCAAGCTTTCATCAAGGCTTCTCAACCCCTCTAATGGAGGTTTAGCCTTGAATCATTCCAATCATTTCCATTTAGATTAAAACTAAACATAATATAAAGCATTAAAATTTACTTAATTAAACAATAATGAAATCTAAATTAATGACTAAAATGAAATAAGAACAAGAATTGAAATTAGATCTAGAAATGGAAATGACAAAAATCGAAATTGATAAAGAATACTACTTTATTGATCTAATCAAATTGAAGAGCAAGATTCCAAGGTTTAATCTAATACAGGATTTGAAACTAATTAAATAAAACAATTAAATCTAGATCTAGAAGCGATTCTAATGGCTACTTTCTATTCTAAGCTATCTACCTAACCTAACTGCCATTAACAATGAGTTAAGCTTTTGTTCTTATACATTCAGATCCAAAAATCGTGCATGGGCTTGGAGCCATGTTTTGGGCCAGAGAATCAGGCCCAAAACCCAATTCTTTCAGTCCAAAAAGGCCTCTTCAGCTGCAGTTGGCTTCCACAGACTTTTCGTCCACTTCTGCTCCTCTGATTGGGTCAAGGCTTGGACCATTGCAAAGCTCTTTCCGAGCCGGTCGTTTTGACATGAGGTAGGCCTCAATCCGAGGTCCGAGTCCAAAGATATGGCATTCGAAGTTCTCACGACTTTTGCTCCTTTATCTCGCTAAAGTGGCACATTTCTCGCATTATAAATGGACTTTGAAGCCCGAAATGCATAAAACACGTAATCAGTATTAACTCTTACTTATTATTCACATAATTGGTCTAACAAGATGATTATTAAGGGTTAAAACTACAGTTTTGGGCTATTATCAAACCACCCCAAAACAAAGATTTTGCTTGTCCTCAAGCAAAGATGAAAAATTAGAATAAGTGACCAAAAATGGAGTTCTACCTAATCTCGTTTCACTGAGTCGCGATTGCATTGACCATATGCAACAAGGCCTTAAACCACTAGGAATTCCCTAGTGGACGAAGTTATAGCCTCGTGAGAGTTTTCCATGAAGGTACTCACAAACTTCATCTATACTACAACGACTAAGAAAATAAAACTATTGTTTCCTTATTCATGCTCCAAATTATCTATACGCCTCACTAGCTATGAACAAGAATAACCAAGTCAAAACCTAAGCTAATATATGCATAATAATCTATCATCTACAATAAACATATACACAATGAGTAGTACTATAAAAATGTTTAGCAGGTTTGTTTCTCGAGAACTTCGGAATAAGCGTCCCCAAGTAGGTTCTCACAATAATAGTCAAGAAACAACACTCTGATTTTTCCACTCAAGTTTCAGCTACTCCAAAGGTACAAGTGCACACTTTACCTTACAATCTCAATGACACACAGAAGCCGGAGTCGATCAAACACATCCGCCACTTACTATCACACTAACCTATTCCTAATTGAGCTAGAGGTCTTTATTAGGTGTTACGGGATTAGGAGATGGTTTAAGAAGGAAGGAAATGGATATTCTAAAGGACAAGTCCGAGATAATAGAGTCTTCATATTATGTAACTAGAGAAAACCTTGTTATTTACTTTTGCTTCTACACTTTGTTTCCATCCTTAGCCATATTTTTTTTTTTTTTTTTCTTTGGCTTTTGACTCCCTTTTATTCTATTTTTGGAGTTTTTATTTTATTTCTATTTTTTTCTTTTCCTTGGATGGAACCTTATTTTCTTTATTTTTCTCAAGCACTAACTAATTTTTTGTTTACACAGTTTTTCTCTTCTTCTTTCTTCATTCATTCTATTCTCGGACTTATTCTAAATTGGGTAGGTTGATTTATATATATATATATATATATATATTTTTTATTTTTTTTTTGTTTTTGTAACAGGGGTAAAGGAATTGTGGTTTATGGAAGGGCTAATGAAAGGCTCAGCTTAAGCTTACTAGCGAAAAATAATTCATAGGTTTGAATTTCTGGCTATATCGATCCAAAAAGGGCCTAAATTCTCGCTTAGGATATGGTTTAGTGATCAAGCAAGTGGACGTGTGATTTCTCTATCCGATTTTACTTCTCCCTTGTGTCATTTCTCAATTGTTTCACTCATATAAGGCTTTAGGCTATATTCTCACAGGATTTGTAGAATAAGTACTCTAGCCTAGATTTCTAAACTTCATCGCCAAACAATCATAGATACTCATGTAATATATTTATAGATAGATGCAAAGATTATTACCTACATATTAACCTAAGTTTCTAACAATTATTCTGATGCAAAAGCTATGTGAGACTTCTAGATTGTTAAGAGCATAGAGAAAGAAACAATACCAATATTCCTAAGTGTATAGCATAACTTATTTATTTATATTTTTAAATTTTTGAAATTTTAACTAGAAAACAAATGCATATTATACATATTTATATCCTAGCAGATGTCTTAATTACACGTGTTTCTATGCCCCCAAACAAGAAGCATGCTTTGTCCTCAAAGCATTTAAATAAAATGGGTAGGAAAAATACCATTGAAGCGTGAAATTCGGGAACATCCGTAAAAAGAGGTTAGAAGGTACTAATATAGGAAATAAAACTGACTCAACTCTATACGAAGTTCTACCCATTATGGGGTTAAAAGAATGAAATTGCTTGGGACATAAGCGCATTAACTAAATGTAAAATAAAACTTACCTCCACTCCCGCCAAGTTATTCGTCATCTTCGCCATCCTCCACTTCTATAAAGAAGTGAGGCTCCTTCGGCCCTGCCATGCTATGATAATTTGCCGGGCTTCACGCCATTTATCATCTATGGTTGCTAACCTATTAAGTGCCACTTGGTCCGATGGGGTGTAGGGTGCAACCTGGTGAGGTTGTATCCGCCACCCTTGCCAAGTCATTGCACGGAAAGATCGAATAAGACTATTGGTGGGTCGCACCGTCTCTACCTAATCCAATCCGCGTGAAACGCGTGTACAAAAACATTAAAGAAACATAGCATAATACGTGAAATTAGAAACAGGCATAAGAAGGTACTTATGCCGCATGGTATAGGCTCGTGCTAAACTAGACATCAAAGTTCCGGGAAGGTCATAGAACCGGGCGCCCCATGGCTAAAGCAAGGAAAACGCCGCAAGTGGCGTCATTCACGTAAAAAAACGCCATTCCCTAAAATGTTTAGCATAATCCAAAACATAACAGTTCCTATGTTCATGGACAAAGCTACCAAGGGCAACGCTATAGTCCCCTTGGTCCTCAATCTGGAAAATGCCCGCCCCATAAAGCCCTCGTGCAAAAACTCATAAGTGTAGACATGCATATTATCGACCCAATAGCACCATGGGTCTTGTATCTCAAATGGGCATAGCAAGTTCAAGAACAAATGCTAGCAAGAACCCGGTAATTTCCATTGGTTCTTCGTCAATGTTGATGGAGAACACTTGTTCTCCATCCGGTCTCTCAAAGAAAATGCAGTTATTATAAAAATAAGATGCAAGTCTTTGGAGAATAAAGTTCACCGGTCTTACCATAAGAGGTTCCCACCAACGATGTGATCACCTCACAAACCAAGCACCGTAAGTAGTGCTTTGGAACAAATCTTCGAAAACTGTTCGGTATCAATGTTGGAGATGTCATCTCAAAATTACGCTTTGGAATAGCTGCGAAAGATCCGGATACTACGCTAAAAAACTGGAAAATTTCTGGTGCACGGAAGTCAGGGCGCCGAGGCCAACTAGGGCGTGAGTCGCTCTTTGTATTTTGGAATTCCAAAGAACTAGGGCGGTCGCTTGACTTGTAGCGCTGGCGCCATTTTAGTATTTTGGAATTCCAGTGTTTTAAGCGAAGTCGCTTCTATGGGGAGCGGGCGCTCGAAAGTTGCGATTTTGCAAAAATGAAGTCGAAACGGGGAATCGCGGGTGTGAAGGGGTGAGTGATGGAGTTTAGGTGTAGTGTGAGTTGTGAGAATAGTTTGTATCAAGTTTATATAGGTTTAAAGTTGCTAAAAAGGATCGGAAAGTTGCCAAAACTAATTACGGCAGGTTCCTAAAATCCTAAAATTTCCAAACTCAAAACGGAAACCACTCATAACCCGGATTCTAATTCAAACCCAAGATCTTTTAGGTTGATTTTATGATAGAATGTACCTATTTAATCTAGATTTCATCCTACAATGATACTTGATCATATTTCTGCCTAAACAACCATATTTTCACCTTGACTCCGCAATTAATTCTAATACGAGGGGTTATACAAAAAATCATGCTTGAATTGATAAAACCACCCCCAAACAAGTTGGGAAGGTGGGGTCAATATGAAACGACCATGCATAATGAAAATAAGCCCTTATATTAAAATTTCATTCGAGTACCACTACAAAAAATTCAAATTACGAAAATAAAAGTTACATTACAATAAAACAACAAAAAAATAAATAAAACAACAACCACTATCAATCCTCGGACTCTCTAAACACCTCGCCACCGGTGGCGGGGCGGACTCTCTAGTGGTGGCTCCTGGGCTCCGAAGGTCCAAAGCAGTCGTCCTTCGTCGACGACGCCATGCCTCGTAGGCGTGTGTCCTCGAAGCGAGTCTCAGATGAGGTGGGAAGCGTGCAAGCATATCCACTCTAAACCGGCGCTGGGCTTCCATCTCACCCTCGCCCCCATCTCTCTCATCCTCTCTCTGGGTGCGGATCTCGGTTGTGATGAATAGTCGCCTGTCGAGTCCGGAGGTCCGCGGATAGTGTTTAGTGAACGATGCCCCTATGAAGCATAGCCATGCGTTTTGCATCGCACCAACACCTCTCGAAGGCATCTCAGATCAAAGCAGTCACGCCCTCCTCATCCTCGGAGGCATCCCGATATCCCCCCTCCTCTTCATTCCCAGCTCCACCATCCTCTTCTTCTTCTTCTCTATCCTCAGCCCTCCTCCAAACTTGTTGGACACACTCCCTATAGATACGCGCGTTTACGGTGCGGGTAATGTAAATCCTCTCGATACCGGAGTCGCTTTCATCTTCAAAGATGATCTTGGTGATTAACACAGAAGAGGTGCCAAAGACCTTCCGACCCCCTAATCATGCTTCAAGAAAACTCCGTGATACGAAATCGTGACTTCGCTCCCGGAGTACCCATAGACGATGGAGGCGGTCGACCGATGTCGCCGACCTTGTCCTTCCCTAGGACATTCCGACCAATCCACCGGGTCAGAGCGGTTGTTGGTCCCGAAAGTGATGCCCCGGCGAACCTGAATGGGAGTTTGTATTGTAGCTCCCATTGATGACAGTAACGCCCATCAATGGCTCTACCCCATCAAACTGGGGCTCCTGTAGAGTGGCAACCAGATGGATTCTAGGCGGAATGCCTAGAATCTCAGCCAACAGTCCCGTAGTCAACTCCCTCCTCTTCTTCCTTACCATCATAAAAATCCTACTCCACTCCAACTCCCTGGTGTTGTAGAACCGTCGGACCAAGTCTTCGTGGTAGAAGGCTTCGGTCGAGTACCAGAGACTATTCCAGTCTCTACTAGCCATTTCACACCGTAAAACGGCGCCGAAATGGTCGGGCAGCGAAAAACTTGCTCCGGTATAATTCGGCGTTGTTGAGCCATCTAGTGTTTGAATACGGTTTGGGGTTTGTAGAGGGTGTAGGAATAATGAGGAAAGACCTTAGTGATAAAAAAAACGATGGTGGTGGTGATGTGGTGGCGTGGCAGCACCAATTTTTGATTTTTTCGGTGGTTTTTGTTGGGTTAAATTGGTGGAGGTGGTTTGGTTTTAGTTTTAGAGGAGATTTGAATTGGAAATTTGATGGTTGGCGTGAGTTATTTTGGTTTTCTTTTTAATTTTTATTTTTGTTAGGGTTTTGAGCTTTGTTAATGGCGGTGGAAGATGAAAAACGATGAACTGTTGCTAAAGAAGTTAAGGGCGCGAGCGCGCTGGTCGTGGGCGCGGGTTGGGCCCAAGCCCAAAATCGAAATTTTTGATTTTTTTCGATTTTTTTTTTTCGCGAACTTCAAATCAAAATTCCCGCTTCGTTACCGGTCCGATTTTTGTGAATGAGATATGGAAATGATCAGGAGAGAATTTCCTATCCAATGATCCACAAAACACTCTATTCCGACTTCAAATGACATACGAGATAGTGGAAAATGCCTCGAAGTGCGTGCATGACGTAAGTTATGCGAACGAATGAACTCTAAATTAATAGATTATGTCAATCCGAGTCGTAATACAATAAAACGGCCTAAGCAACTGTAATGGGACATAAACATTTAGTACAGAAACACGAACACCCCACCCCCAAACAAATTTTTACAACGAAGCTTAGAAAATTTGTTTTTAGTAATGGGTCTTTTAAAGTCAGATTCCCGAGACTTCCTAGATTACTATGTTTATTTTTATTTTTATTTTTATTTTTATTTTATTTTTAGAAGGAAAACGATAAGCAATAAAGACATAATTCACACCATAGAGAAACATGACTCAAAAATCCGAGAAAAACATGCAAGAGTGGAAAACGTGAACTATGTGAACCGTGGACTTAGGATCCGTACTTACAGCCACACACACTCCATAGGGAGGGCTCGGTTACCTTAATGGTGCACTCACCAATATATTAAAGTGAAAGGAAGTGCACCAAACACAGAAATTGAGTCGCTTATAGTCGATACTCGAGACTTTATCTAAAACATATGTATGAACATGAAGTTGATCATATATCAACAACCTAAATAGTTGTGGATCATTCCATAAATAAATATCACATAAAACATATCCAAACACAATGAAACACCAATTTTCCCTATGACTCAACCTAATGAAATGAAAGCGAAGTCGGATTACCCTATTGTGTAACCTATCATGCACCTTATTTTTCATTTTTGAATGAGTGGGTGTTGTAGTAAATAAGTGTGGAAAAGTGAATGGTTGTGGAGAATATGGTAGATATGGATAAGTTCTAGAAAGACAGCTTGTACACAATGAGGATGTGGTTTTAGCACCGAACTCATTCATTGTGTGTGTAGGGACTGTCTCAATTCTGAAAATGAAGGTGTCAAATAGTTTGTCCTTCTGAAGTATCTGTTTGCTAGGAGGATTTAAAAAATTATGAAACACAGGAGAAACAAAAGGATCGAGTGCAAACTCGAGATTCCTTTGAAAGGGTGGAAGGAGGGGAATCGAGGTGGATGTTGTGCAAGTTAGTTCTTGATAGGGTGAATTGTCACCTACTCGAAAAAACTCATCGAATTCCTCATCTAGATTGGTCATATCCACATTACTATGGTAGTCCTCTACATCTTTGAGAAAATCCTATATCCCTTCCTCATCAATAATACGTGTATCGACTAGTGTAGGAATGAAAATGTTGAGTCCGACTTTCCAAAGGAAAGAATTTTGGGCATATGACTATCAGGGAACGTGTTGTTGAAATAATCTCGAGCAAAGCTCTCGATCATGCTAACCTCTCCATCCATAGATCGAATCGGGTAACTGTGGTCCTTGTTTTAAAAACATTGACTTCAACAAAGATGGCCAAAAGACATGGACATTGAACCATCACGGCAATTAATGAGCGCATTGGCGGTTGCCGTGAAAGGACGCCCTAGAATGATCGGACAGAGTCGTTAGCGACTTCCTCAGATCGAGGACTACAAAATCAGCCGGATAGTAGAAATCCCGAACTTTTACCAAAGACATTTTCGACTACACCCTTAGGATACTTAATAGACCGATCAGCCTAATTGCAACGCGTCATTTTAGTGGGTTGCATCTTGTCTAGACCTATTTGTCTATACAAATAAAATGGGAGTAAGTTAACACTAGCCCCCAGGTCTAATAACGCGGTCGTCGTATAGGAATCTCCTAAGGTGCATTTTACAATAGGACGACCAGGGTCCTTGTACTTAACAATTCCATTATGTTCAGATAAGGTTGGGAATTGTTCGCATTAAAAAGCGTTTTTTGGTATATTTGTCTTACGCCTAGTAGTACACAATTCCTTAAGAAACTTAGCATGATGTGGTAGCTTTTAATAGCTTCGAGGAAGGGAAGGTTTATAGTTAGATTCTTGAAAACGTCCCTAATCTCCTCGTAATTTGTATCCCTAGTTAACATGGCTAATTTTTATGGAAACGGTGGTTTCTGTCTATATTTAGCTATGGTATCAGCTGGATGTTTAACCGTGGCTTTATGTTTCTTAGGTTGTGTTGTAACCGGTACCTCTACAAAGGTAGGCTCTTCAGTTTCTATTTCGCATCTAGTAAAATAGTAGGTGTAGGGGTTATCTTGGTGGGGTAACTATAGGCATAGTTACCTTGTTATCAACCACTCTGCCCGAGAGAGTGGTGATGGCATTTATCTCCCTACATTTTCAAATTCATTACTAGTATTATCCGCTACCTCAAAGGCTGTTTTGTTGTTTTAGGATTAGGTATTGCGTGACTGGCAACACACCTTTGGTTTGGGCTTTATCTTGAGCCAATTGTTGGGTTAAATTATTAACGGATTGTAGAAGCCGCCGGGTTAGATTGAGCCATAGTTTGGAAAAGTTTTGGCTCACTTGTATGAAAGTGTCAAGGTGATCCGTTGTGTGGGTGTAGTAGTCACGGGTGGTGTGGATCGAACTATTTCACGTGAATTATTTATAGGTGGATTCTGATAATTATTATTTACCGGAACGATACCTCTATTAGCATTATAATTATTATAATTACCTTGACCTTGTGCTTGACCTTGTCAAGGTTGCACTTGGTTGTTATAATTATTAAAATTACCCTGACCCTGTCCTTGTCGTAGTGGAGCTTGGTTAAAGCTGTGCGTTGGCCTAACATATTGATTATTGTACCCTTGAGGTGTGACTTGTTGGTTATTTCTCCAACCGAAGTTGGGATTTTGTCTCCAAGGGGCGTTAGGTTCACTATTAATGGAAGAAGCCTGTTCATAGGCTATAGGACAGTGGGAGTCGGGATGTTCAAGACTCCAACAGAAACTACATGGGTTTGAATTTACATTCATGACGGGGATAGGCTTTTGTTGTACAGAAATGGCCTCTACCTTTTTAGTGAGTGATTCGATTAGAGTTTTAAGCTTGGAATCGTGTTTAATTTCAAACATACCGGCGGCCTTAACTGTATTAGTAGAACTAGCGGAGCGGGGGATATCATCACTACCCCCCCAATTATTATTTCGCTTTAGTTTGGTCCTCTAAAATTTATAAGCCTCCGGGCTCCTTTACTTAAGAAACTACCCCCATTCATTATGTCAAGGACTTCTTTATGGTGATGTTGAAGTCCTTTGAAAAGGCACTAACTAACGTGTCTTTTGCTAGGTTATGGTGTGGACACTCTATAAGCGGATCGGTGAAACGATTCCAAGCCTCTGAAAATGATTCATGAGGATTTTGTCGAAAGAAATGAATCTTGGAAAGCATCTCATCCGTCTTTAGGGGGTGGGTAAAATGTTCCATAAACAAATGAACAAGTTTAGCCCACGAGTCCACAGAATTAGGCTTTGGGCAGTTAACCAAGACGCCTTTATCAGCTAAGGTGAAAGGGAATACCCTTAATTTAATTTGTTCCGCATACCACCGTAGGATGGTGGAATGTTGTTAAGACTTGTTCAATCCCACGATGTAGCCGATAAGGTTTTCATGGTCTAAACCATGAAAAACGGGTAACAAATTAAAAATATTTGGAGGGATTCTCAAATCCCCATTTGGGTCTGCTAGAACGATGCAAGATTTGGGGCTATCGCTCAAGGCTTTGTAGAAGTCCGAGAGAGGAGTCTCTCTTTCTTCCCCATTATATCGGTGGTGTGTGTAAAATAGTAGCTAGAGGTGTAGTGTGTGGTATACTAGATAGATTTGTTTGTTGTTGTTGTTGTTGTGTATTTACGTTAGGTGTTTTTGTTCTACCAGACCTTAATCTCATGCAATACTAAGTCGAGCTTAACTAAACATGCAACACTCCAAACAATTCTGATATACTAGTATAAAACCTCTAACAGGAGATGCGAGGTTTGGAAGAAAGGAATACCTGATTGCGTCCTTGCTTCGCTTATGAATAGCGTCTTGTTTACGCTTGTTCAGTGTATATAGCAGGTTAGAACACTGAAAAATATGAAAGATCAAAGTTTGAATCAAAACTGTCGAAATCCGAAAAATTTAACATTGCGAAGGCGCCATACCAGATAGAAGCTGGCCTTCGGCGCTCAGGTATTTTCAAATTACAATGTTTTTAGGCTGGTCGCTCCCATATGGGCGGGTCGGTCAATCGATCCATAGATAGAACATAGGGGAGGGCGGAGTCAAGGAAGGAGGAGCCAAAAAAAATTTTCTCGAATTTTTCAACTCTAAAATGGACAGCCACAGTATGATTCAAACAAGGGTGGGTGGGTGAAATGGGACTTTAAAAACAGTACTAACACTATGAAAATAATACGAAAGTGAAACTAAGATGGCAGCGGTGCCATTTGATAAGAGTGAAATGAATAGTTTACCTACGAAATGAACGATGAATTCACAACGTAAGTAAACTAAACTATCTTTTGTTGCTTGTTTATCAAAGTTTTCTTCTTCTACTCTCAATCCTATGAGATATAGTGGAGTAGAGTGATTCGTTCCACTCTTAGTCCTTCCGTATGCTTGTTTTCTAGTCTCAATACTCTACTTAAAGTCAATGAGAGCTTTACGAAAAGGGGACTAGACTACGATGCAACTACCCACCTAAATGCAACTAGTCGGTTATCGAATATTAAGGGAATGCTACGTTGATTCGATGTTAAGGAGTTAGAGGGGATTGATTCCACCTTAACTCAACTTAATCCACTAGCGGCGAAGTCGTCAGAATCCGAATTGAATCGCTACGCGAGAACAATCGGTTCTTCCTAATCCCTAATTACACATGACATTTCTACCAATTTATAACTAGCATGTGAACAATTAAACCCATTCTCATGGTGAACTAATTATTTCTCAGGCGTGGAATAGAAATTACGACGACTCTACGATAAATGGAATCAAGCTTTCATCAAGGCTTCTCAACCCCTCTAATGGAGGTTTAGCCTTGAATCATTCATAATCATTTCCATTTAGATTAAAACTAAACATAATATAAAGCATTAAAATTTACTTAATTAAACAATAATGAAATCTAAATTAATGACTAAAATGAAATAAGAACAAGAATTGAAATTAGATCTAGAAATGGAAATGACAAAATCGAAATTGATAAAGAATACTACTTTATTGATCTAATCAAATTGAAGAGCAAGATTCCAAGGTTTAATCTAATACGATTTGAAACTAATTAAATAAAACAATTAAATCTAGATCTAGAAGCGATTCTAATGGCTACTTTCTATTCTAAGCTATCTACCTAACCTAACTGCCATTAACAATAAGTTAAGCTTTTGTTCTTATACATTCAGATCCAAAAATCGTGCATGGGCTTGGAGCCATGTTTTGGGCCAGAGAATCAGGCCCAAAACCCAATTCTTTCAGTCCAAAAAGGCCTCTTCAGCTGCAGTTGGCTTCCACAGACTTTTCGTCCACTTCTGCTCCTCTGATTGGGTCAAGGCTTGGACCATTGCAAAGCTCTTTCCGAGCCGGTCGTTTTGACATGAGGTAGGCCTCAATCCGAGGTCTGAGTCCAAAGATATGGCATTCGGAAGTTCTGCTGACTTTTGCTCATTTATCTCGCTAAAGTGGCACATTTCTGCACATAATGGACTTTGAAGCCTGAAATGCATAAAAACACGTAATCAGTATTAACTTTTACTTATTATTCACATAATTGGTCTAACAGTATGATTATTAAGGGGTTAAAACTACAGTTTTGGGCTCTTATCAACACTTTTCCTCACAATCTCAATGATGTACATGAGAGCCGAGGTCGATCAAACACATATGCCACTTATTATCACACCAACCTATTTCTAATTGAGCTAGAGGTCTTTATTAGGTGTTGTGGGGATTAGGTGATGGTTTAAAAAGGAAGGAAATAGATATTCAAATAGGACAAGTTTGAGAAAATAGGGACTTCATATTATGTAACTAGAGAAAACCTTGTTCTTACTTTGTTTCCACACTTTGTTTCCATCCTTAGCCATTTTTCTTCTTTTTCCTTTGGCTTTTGACTCGTTTGATTCTATTTTTGGAGTACTAACTTTTTATTTTATTTTATTTTATGATTTTCTTTTCTTTGGATAGAAACTTTCTTTTCTTATTTGAAGCAACTAACAAATTTTTGGTTTTCCACAAGTCTTTCTCTTCTTTTCTCCATTTCATCCTACTTCTTAGATTCATTCCAAAATGGGTAAGCTGATTTTATTTTTATTTTATTTTTATAAAAGGGTAAAGGATTTGAGGTTTATGAAAAGGCTAAAGAAAGGCTCAGAGAGGCGACTAGCTAAAAATAATTTCATATAGGTTTGAATTTCTAGCTATATCGATCCAAAAATGGCCTAAATTCTCGCTTAGGATATGGTATTGTGATCAAGTAAGTGGATGTGTAATTTCTCTATTCGGAATTTACTTCTCCCTTGTGTCATTACTCAGTATATCACTCATATAAGGCTTTTAGGCAATATTCTCACAGGATTTGTAGAATAAGTATTCTAGCCTAGATTTCATAAACTTACTGCCAATACAAACATAGATGCTCAAGCAATATATTTATGGAAAGATGCAATGACTATTACCTACATATTAACCGAAGTTTCTAAAAACTATTCTAATTTAAGAGCTAAAGTGAAACTTCTAGCCTAGTATCATCACAGAAAAGAAACAATACCAATATTCCTAAGTGCATAGTATAAATACTTTTTATTTATATTTTTATTATTTTTTAATTTTTTTACTAGAAAGGAAAGTGCAAATTATTATATATATATATATATATATATATATATATATATATATATATATATATATATAATATAGGTAAAGAAAAACAGACGTAACTTCTATATGAGTTCCACCCGTTATGGGAATAATAAGAATTAAATCGCTTGGGACATAAGTAGACACTAACAGAAAGTAAAACTTACGTTATATCCAGCACTAAACATTGTCCTTCCTGATACGGTTATATACTAAAAGCATTACTTTTGTATTAACTATAATTTTTTATATTTTGAATGAGAATCATATGGGCAAATGTTATGCATATTATATATGTTATTAGTTATATGCATGTGTCTAATACTTTATGTTGTAGATGATATGGTGTGGACACATAGAAGATCATATCATCAGTACTTTATAAAGTATAAGTAATCGTTCACAACCTAGATGGATTTGGACAAACCATTGGTATGGTTGTAGTATAATCTGGTATTAGTCTATCTTGACTATAGGATTACACTAGTACACTTTGTGTGTATTGAACAGGACCAAGTGAGGTTGTTTCTCTTTATACTGACTATATAAGAGAACAAACACCTCTGTTATTATAGATGCTTGTCCTCTTAATCCGAATATAATAACGGGCACTTACGTGCATTGTACATTGCTTTAAATCATCAATGAGTGAGATTCATTTGTGAATCAACAAACTCGATGGATTGGGTAATGACATTGTATGTAAGGTGTGATGTTGATTATAGATGGAATCCGTGTCCCGCAAGAAGTCGGGTTGATGATGTCCCATTAAGGAGCTCAAAAAGATTGTCATGTAAACCCTGCAGGTGGATTTATTCCGACATGACAATGAGGTTGAGTGGTACTACTTAAGGACATAAGAAGTAGATTGATGTTGTTGTCAGTAACTTGACTTAATCAACGGACATTTGATATCTTAAACACGGGAAGATCAACAAGCATATAA
The DNA here is from genome assembly GCF_015680905.1 of Coptis chinensis. Classification (NCBI taxonomy): domain Eukaryota; kingdom Viridiplantae; phylum Streptophyta; class Magnoliopsida; order Ranunculales; family Ranunculaceae; genus Coptis; species Coptis chinensis. The sequence goes on from NC_141463.1 coordinate 53,342,829, forward strand.
TATGGAGCCCATAAATGCTAACTCGTAATTTGGGATTAGGGCGGTAGTGCAACAATAGCCTTTAGTGGAATAAGTTATTTGTTGACGGACTTGGGCTGTGTGTTCTGGGCGAACATGTGAAGCCCAAGCCCGTCAGGAGGCCCAGCCCTAATTTCTCGTCATTGTCCCTATTGTAGCCTATAAATAGAATCCCTTCTCTCCTAGCCGAAATGACTATTCACTCTGGATTGAAAAGAGAGGCAAGGAAAGATAGATCCAAAATTGGATCTAGCTTTGTGAGAAAGAAGGGGGTTGGTAGATCGTTGCCCACACAACGTCCAATCTATTGAAAGGAATACAACAGAAGATCAAGGGGTTGATTGTTGATTTGGATTCATAGCTATTGGATTCTTAGAGTTAGATTAGCCGGATCTATAGGTATATTTTCCAATCCAAAATCGTGAGAACCATTAATTCCGCTGTGCGTGGTTTTCACGATTTGTAGAAATATTCATTCTGAAATAACGGTTCCTACACTCCCCTCCTATAAAGAAGTGAGGTTCCTTTGCATCCTACCAAACCATGATAATCTGCTAGGCCTCATGCCATTTATCATCTACCTTTTCTAACATCTTAAGCGCCACTTGGTCAGATGGGGTGTAAGGGTCAACCCAATTAGGTTGTAGCCGCCACCCCAGCCAAATCATAGCACGAAAAGAGCGTATAATGCAATTGGTGGGTTGCATTATGTCAACTCCAACCCAATCCGTGGAACGGGTACAGAACTCAAGAAAGAAACATAACATTATGCAGCAAACCAAGACATGCATAAGAAGGTACTTATGTTTCATACTATGGGCTTGTGCTAAATTAGACACTAAGGTATGGGGAAGGTCATACAACATACGTCCCTCAGCTAAAGCAAGGAAGACGTCACAAGTGGCATTATTCATAGAAGAAATACACCATTCCCCTAAAATATTCAGCATAATAAAGAACATAATAGTGCATATGTTAAGGGACATGCTACCAAGGGCTACGTTATATTACCCTTGGTCCTCTACACGAAAAATCCCCGCCCCATAGGTCTCATGGAAATTCTCATAACTGTAGATGTACACATTATCAGACATATAGCCCATGAGTCTTGGGCAGTAGGCATAGAAAGTCCAATAGCATAGGCTAACAAAAACTTGCTTAAGGAGCAATCATTGGGGATCTTTATCTGCCAGAAGTTCCTATCCCTTACCAAATTCTTTTTGATCCATTGTACCCATAATGTTTCCTTCCCACTTACCAAATTCCATATATGTTTTAAGTTTGTTGCAGTGTTGGCTGTTCTGGGATTTGAGTCTACCTTCTTCATAAGGAAAACACAGACTATCCCAGGTAAAAATTACATGAGGTGTTGTGCACTCCGGTCCAGACCATAAGAAGTTTTGACATAGCTGATTGATATCATCAATTGTTTGTTGAGGAAGAATAAAAGATGACGTCCAATAGATATTCATATTGTTTAAAACTGCCTTTAACAATTGTACTCTCCCTGTGTAAGATAATACACTACCTTTCCAAGCTTGTATCTTGTTTCTGACATTCTCTATTAAAGACAAACAATCAGTAGTCTTCAGTCTTGTTGTTATTAATGGCAGCCCGAGGTACCTCACTGGCAACTCTCCTATTTGGAACTAAATGATGTTCCCCACTTGCGTGCATCTAGTAGCATCCATCCCAACATAGAACATGTTACTCTTCTCTAGGTTAACTTGCAATCCTGAGCACTCTTTGAACTTGGTCAGCGTTTCCTTCAAAGCTCTCATTGTATTTAGGTCTTTGTTCATAAAAGCAATTAAATCGTCTGCAAAAGATATATGGGCAACTTGTGGATTCATGCATTTATAATGAAGCCTATAATTTCTTTCATCCACTCTTCTTTTTATCATTTGCGTGAAAAGTTCCATGACCAAGACAAAAAGATATGGTGACATGGGGTCTCCTTGCCAAATCCCTCTCTTACCCTGGAAGTACCCAAAAGGTGTTCCATTTATCATGATGCTATATATGGGTGTTTCTATGCATTTCTGAATCCAATTTGTAAACAAAACCGGTACCCCAATTCTGGTTAACGCAAACCTTATAGCCTCCCATCTTACAGAGTCATAGGCTTTTCATAAATCTATTTTTGTTACACATCTAGGTGGACTACTATCCCTGTGGTAGTTGTGTATGTAGCAGCTCATGTGAAAGCAAAATATTATCCTGAATACTCCTTCTAGAAATAAATGCAGATTGATTAAGAGATATCACCTGAGGCATAAAAGATTTCATTCTACATGTCATAATCTTCGTAATGCACTTGTATATCACATTGAAGCATGCAATGGGCCTGTAATCACCTAGAGAACTTGGCTTGTGTACCTTAGGTATTAAGGTAATACATGTGGAGTTCACTTCTTGTAAAAGCATGCCTGATCTGAAGAAGTTTTTCACTGCTCTGACAAACTCATCTCCAATGATCTTCCATGTAGCCTTGAAGAATAGGCCACTGTCTATATTAAATAGACATTCTATAATTTCATCTCTTGAGATCTCCCTTACCAGTTCTGTTTGAATTGTTTGATCAATTTGCTCAACTTGTATATCATTCAACATGCTGAAATCCAGGTCCTCCATCTATGTCGGGTTGTATAAGTTTTTATAAAACTTTACACATTTCTCACCAATTTCTTCAATGTCTTCGAGCACCTTTCCCTGTGCATCTGTCAGACATATTATCTTACTGGTCATCCTTGTCACTTTCACTGAGTTAAAGAAATACTTAGTGTTGCTACCCCCGATCGTTACCACCTGTTCTCTTGATTTCTGTTTGCATTCCTTCTCCTCCTCAATTGCCGCTTTGATATACTCCTTGTAACCACTCTTTCCTGTGTAATGAACTCTGAGTTCAAGGGTTGAATTTGTAATAAGTTATGCACCTCTTCTAGCTCTCTCTCAGTATCTTTTTTCCTTATGCAAGCTTTCCCTTTGTTTCTATTCTAGTTGTTCAGCTCATGTTTGACATTCTTAAGCTTCTTCATGAACGTGTAATGATAAGAGCCCAAAACTGTAGTTTTAACTCCTTAATAATATTATATTTAGACCAATTATGTGTATAATAAATAAGAATTAGTACTGTTTAGTTACTTTTGTGTATTTCAGGCCTTGGAGTCAAATATGTGAAGAAATATGTCACTTTTGCAAGAGAAATGAGCAAAGGTTGGTTGCTAAGAAGTTCTATGACTAAAGTCCAAGATTCAAGGAGAAAAAGCCTTTTTAAAGCCCAGTCAAAGATGAAAAGTCAAAGTCAACGCAGACAGAAATAGAGCATAAAAGTCAACAGAACTTCTGTAGACCGTATCTTTGGACTCAAGCCTCGGAATTGGGCCTATTATATATCAAAATGACCGACTCAGAAAGAGATTTCTAACGGTCTAAGCCTTGGTCCAATCAGAGAAGTAAAAGTAGACGAAAAGACTATTGCAGTAATTTCCAACAGAGAAACCCTTTTTGGACTTAAGTAATTAGATTTTGGGCTTGATTTAAGGGCCCAAAACATAACTCCGAAGCCCATGCACGAAATTGTAAACCTAGCCCTCTCCTATATAAAGAGGACTAAGGCTTAACTCTCTACTACTTAGTTTTAACTTAGTTAATTATTTAGTACTTAATTTATAATATAACTTTTCATTCTTAGACTCTCTTCCATTAGATTAATAAAACCAAGTTATTGCATATTAGTATAATTTACTTATTGCTCTCGTTAATATTATAGAATTGTTAAATTAGTGAAACTGTTACGTCTAAGAAACTAGTAGTAGAATGAATTCTTTATTATACCATATCGCAAGATAATCGAGAGTAGAAACTTTGATATAGAGTAAATCCTTTTTAGTTTTACGTATTCTTAACATAAAAGGTAAAACATTACTTTTTAGTTTTATCATGTGCATTGGCTCATCAATCCAATCCAATAGTTAAAAAAATGAAAGGACTTTTTACTCATACCTTTACATCTAATTGTCTTTACCACCATGGACGAGTGATCTGAGGTTACTCCTAGATTGTAGAAAGTTGCTTCCGTGTCCCCAAACTCATTGACCCACTCAGCATTCACCATTACTCTGTCAAGTTTCCTCCATTTCCTGACTGCTTGTTTGTTGCTCCATGGTAAGATAATCCCCGAATATTTAAAATCCACCAATCCCACCATTGTTACATAGTGCATCAAATCTTGAAAGTGGTAGTTTCTTGTGTCTTCTTCTCCTACTCTTTCTTGCGCATTTAGTACTGAATTAAAATTGATAGGGTTATATACTAAAAGCATTACTTTTGTATTAACTCTAATTCTTTATATTTTGAATGAGAATCATATGGGCAAATGTTATGCATATTATATATGTTATTAGTTATATGTATGTGTCTAATACTTTATGTTGTAGATGATATGGTGTGAACACACAGAAGATCATATCATCAGTACCTTATAAAGTATAAGTAATCGTTTACAACCTAGATGGATTTGGACAAACCATTGGTACGGTTGTAGTATAATCTGGTATTAGTCTATCTTGACTATAGGATTACACTAGTACACTTTGTGTGTATTGAACAGGAGTAAGTGAGGTTGTTTCTCCTTATACTGACTATATAAGAGAACAAACGCCTCTGTTATTATGGATGCTTGTCTTCCTAATCCGGATATAATAACAGGCACTTACATGCATTGTACATTGCTTTAAATCATCAATGAGTGAGATTCATTTGTGAATCAACAAACTCGATAGATTGGGTAATGACATTGTATGTAAGGTGTGATGTTGATTATAGATAGAATCCGTGTCCCGCAAGAAGTCGGGTTGATGATGTCCTCTTGAGGAGCTCAAAAAGATTGTCATGTAAACCCTGCAAGTGGATTTATTCCGACATGACAATGAGGTTGAGTGGTACTACTCAAGGACATACGAAGTTGATTAATGTAGTTGTCAGTAACTTGACTTAATCAACAGACATTCGATATCTTAAACATGGGGAGATCAACGAGCATATAATATGGAGCCCATAAATGCTGACACGTAATTTGGGATTAGGGCGGTAGTGCAACAATGGCCTTTAGTGGAATAAGCCATTTGTTGATGGACTTGGGCCGTGTGTTCTGGGCGAACATGGGAAGCCCAAGCCCGTCATGAGGCCCAACCTTAATTTCTCCTCATGGTCCCTGTTGTAGCCTATAAATAGAATAGTCTTTCTCTCTTTTTCTCTGGCCGAAATTAACCTATTCACTATTCATTGTTCTAAAAAAGAGGCAAGAAAAGTAGATATGAATTCGTTTATGATCTTGAGAGAAAGAAGGGGGTTGGTAGATCGTTGTCCACACAACGTCCAATCTATTCTAAAGGAATACAACAGAAGATCAAGAGGTTGATTTTGGATTTCATAAAGCTTGGATTCTCAGAGTTATCTAAATTGATTATCAAAGGTATGTTTTCCAATCACAAATCGTGGACACCCATTAATTCCGCTGCGCGTGGTGTTCGCGGTTTGTAGAAATAGTCATTCTGAAATAACGGTTCCTACAAAAATCACCCAGTACAAGCCATGGTTTTTGTATTGTGCACGATATCTGAATCAGTTTCCTCCGTAGCTCTCTTCTCTTCACTCTATCATTGGATCCATATACCACTGTTACTACAAGGTTTTTCCTATTCATCAATTCAACTTCTATCGTTATACTTTGCTCATCTTTTTCCATGAGGTTCATGTGGCAGTTCTGTAAACCCTGCAGGTTCATGTGGTTCTTTTTCCATGAGGAGCTCAAAACGATTGTCATGTAAACCCTGCAGGTGGATTTATTTCGACATGACAATGAGGTTGAGTGGTACTACTCAAGGACATAAGAAGTTGATTAATGTGGTTGTCAGTAACTTGACTTAATCAACGGACATTCGATATCTTAAACACGGGGAGATCAACGAGCATTAATATGGAGCCCATAAACGCTGACACATAATTTTGGATTACGGTGGTAGTGTAACAATGGCATTTAGTGGAATAAGCCATTTGTTGACGGACTTGGGCCGTGTATTCTGGGCGAACATGGGAAGCCCAAGCCCGTCAAGAGGCCCAGCCCTAATTTCTCCTCATGGTCCCTGTTGTAGCCTATAAATAGAATCCCTTCTTTCCTGGCCAAAATCACTATTCACTTTGGATTGAAAAGAGAGGCAAGGAAAGATAGATTCAAAATTGGATCTAGCTTTGTGAGAAAGAAGGGGGTTGGTAGATTGTTGCTCACACAACGTCCAATCTATTTAAAGGAATACAATAGAAGATCAAGGGGTTGATTGTTGATTCGGATTCATAGCTATTGGATTCTCGAGTTAAATTAGCCGATTCAAAGGTATGTTTTCTATCCAAAACTGTGAACCCCATTACATGGGTTTTTGGGTTTGTAGAAATTTGAATTCTGAAATTACAGTTCCTACATATATATATATATATATATATATATATATATATATATATATATGCCCGTCAAGAGGCCCAGCCCTAATTTCTCCTCATGGTCCCTGTTGTAGCCTATAAATAGAATCCCTTCTTTCCTGGCCAAAATCACTATTCACTTTGGATTGAAAAGAGAGGCAAGGAAAGATAGATTCAAAATTGGATCTAGCTTTGTGAGAAAGAAGGGGGTTGGTAGATTGTTGCTCACACAACGTCCAATCTATTTAAAGGAATACAATAGAAGATCAAGGGGTTGATTGTTGATTCGGATTCATAGCTATTGGATTCTCAGAGTTAAATTAGCCGATTCAAAGGTATGTTTTCTATCCAAAACTGTGAACCCCATTAATTCCGCTGCGCGTGGGTTTTCGCGGTTTGTAGAAATTTGAATTCTGAAATTACAGTTCCTACATATATATATATATATATATATATATATATATATATGTGTGGAGATATACATAATTGCCCATCTCATATCTTATTCAACAAGTAACCTAATCTAGAACCTTCTTGTGCCTTCTGTTAGTGGATAAGATCAAGGCTAGTTGGGCCAAAGCCCATGTCTTTGGGAATTTGAGTCCTTTGATCTTTTGAGGCTTTTGTGCTTAGTCATTGTCTTGCAAAGGGTTGAGTCATTGGTCCTTGAAGCCTTGAAGTGTTTTCTAAGCTTTTGAGTTTTTGGAACTTTTAGTTGACTTTAACCGTATACTTTAACCGATAACTTTATGGTATTTTTTCCCAATTTTTCCTAAAGGTCTCTTCTGTCTCCTTTTTGGCTCTAGAGCACATTTTTTAAGATATTTGGTTTAGAATAGGCTTGTATCATGAAAAAACAATATGAATATGAGTTTTATAGATTATTGATCATATAATTTGACTAAATTGAAGCATTACTAGGGGATAAAAACGCATATTTGAGTAATGATCACCCTAACAAACATACCTATTTTGTGGGCATCTCTACACTTTGAACATACCTATTTGAACAAACATACTTATATATATGTGTGTGTGTGTGTGTGTGTGTGTGTGTGTGTGTGTGTGTGTGTAGAGATATACATAATTGCTCCTCTCATATCTTATATTACTTTGAGTATGTTGGATGTATTGTTTGGCCACGGCTGAAGGCCGTGGCAAATGCTTTCAATTGTTTTAAAAAAAATTTGTTCCAACACCTTTATATCACACTTGCAGGCTGCAGTTCATATCATAAGATCTACCATTTCAATAAAAACCCCTAAGAATCATAATTCTCAACAATTTAAATTTTCATATACAATACTTAACATATATATTTTTACATCAAAGCAGGTCCAATTAGGAATCCAAACTTACATAAAGAATATAATATTGTACTACCTACTCTTTAAGAAAAATTAAAACATCACCATTTATAGTGCCTAACCTCGGTAGACTGCATTCCTAGCCATCTAAACAACACCTCAACTGTGTCGGATCAAAGTCTGCATACTTACGTTCACTTGGTTGTACCTCATCATCATGTATCCTACCTTAGAGAGTAGGCTTTGAAGACTTATCTACAGCCATATAAAAGCAACCATTAGAACTAAAACGACACACCATTCGCACAGAAAATCGTGTGATATAGCAAATATTAATTGAAAGAGAAAGCACTAACCATTACATGTTGTAAAACGTTGTACAAATTAATCCCTGCCAAACGTATCAATTAGTTACTCCAACTTCTTTGCTTCTAAGAAACTCCATTCTAAGAAAAGTATAAGTAGAGAAAGTACTAAAATAGTCACTAGAAAATCATCCAACTAACAAAACACATTAATGTTGAAGTTCCATCAAAAGAAGACAGATTATTTAATCGGATACATGAGGTACGAACGTATGGTAATCATGAACTCATACATTATCTAAATAAAAGCTAGCTTACACATTCAATTCTAATTAAAACAATGTTCAAAAGGTTTATAAAAGTTCTAAATACTTACCTGGAAGAAGCTTCAAACAAAATAGCTACTATTTGAATATATGACTAAACCCAACTATCTTGAATTATTGCATGAATTCGTGTCAAACAAGAGTACAACAAAGCTTCTTATGGTAATCATGAACACTAACAAAACACATTAATGTTGAAGTTCCATCAAAAGAAGACAGATTATTTAATCGGATACATGAGGTACGAACGTATGGTAATCATGAACTCATACATTATCTAAATAAAAGCTAGCTTACACATTCAATTCTAATTAAAACAATGTTCAAGGTTTATAAAAGTTCTAAATACTTACCTGAAGCAAGCTTCACTCCTAACAAAATAGCTACATTGGTATTTGACTTTGATATATGACTAAACCCAACTATCTTGAATTATTGCATGAATTCGTGTCAAACAAGAGTACAACAAAGCTTCACTTCTAGCACCACTTTTCCTTAACAACAAACCTTCCATCCAGTCCTCACTACAAGTACGAGTCCACTATATAACTTTATATTGATCTTTTCACTACTAGCACCACTTTGGTATAAGCATTTACCATGATCATATATATATGGATTAAGCTCCTAGCCACCCTGATTTCGTACTTCTAAAAGAAATAGAAAACTACATTGATGCATAAAAGATAAAACTCATAAAAGTCAATACCATAACATAAGACAGCACAAGGAATTCATATTGTGGAGATCGAATATCATTTTGAGATCTTTCCCTAAATCGTTCTTCAATGGGTAAACATGAAATTATAAACCAAATACACAAGTACTAGATTCAACAAATAAACAAGGTATCTACTGTCCCTTATACTTAATGGACATCACACGGTGCTTGTACACCAAGCCACTACTTACTACTAAACACAAGTGCTCCTCGACGTTTGCAATTCTCCGCACAAGAACCAAATGTTCACATACAACCTAGCTAGTTAAATAAAGATATGGCAAGTTTAACAAATATACAGCCTAGTTAAACAGTTATGCTTCAAGTACAAGAGATGGGATTCAACTAGTATTCTTAAACATGTTTTCACAGACTGGATGGAATGGGCAGATCATAACAGAACAATCTTGAGCAACACATCATCACGACAAGGCAACAACACTTCCAGTCTTGACTCTCACTAGATCCTACCTCCTGTTGGCTGAGTTAAGATAAATTTTGATGTAGTAAAGTTAAGAGACAATGTTCTTTGGCTGTGTTTGTGAGGGATAGCAATATAGGTTACTTATTGGGGTTTACAAATAGAATGGAAGCATTCTCTCCAGGTGAAGCTGAATTTCTAGCAGCTGACCTAGCAGCTAAGGGGGCAAAAATACATCCCTGGAGAAGTGCCAACTTAGAAGGAGACTCAAAGATGACACTTTATGTGGGTCATTCCTATCCAAAGAATAAATAAAAAAATAAAATGTTATTCATATGATCAAAACTAGTGCATCTCTAGCGTAGGACATATAAAATGTTCCTAGAGACTCCATCTTCCAGAAGCTCTTAATATCCTGACTCCTGACATCCAAAATACATGTTATAACTACCACTTGTATCAATATTCAATGTTAATCACATGATTAACCTAATGCATCTCTAACGTAGGACATATAATAAGTTCTTCCAGAATCCATATTCTATAAGCTCTCAATATCCCGACTTCTGACATAAAAAAAGAAGAAGTTATAATTACTTTTGAATTTCTACTAAAAACTAAATCTTACAGAGTTCCACCGTGGTAAAGACATCCACCAAAATTCTAAGTCAATTTCAAGTGATTTGTAGATTAACTCAATGTCATCTAATGCAAATGTTGTATACATTTCCTTTTGAAGTCTCCACGAGTGACATTTAAAGACAAGTTTTTTCAGCAGAGTATAACATCAATTCTCTACTCAATTTAACAGTTTAGTACTTGCAAGCCACTACACCATAACAGGCTATTATTAACGGCAAAAAACCGTTGCAAATAATTTTCGCAACACTTAAAATCCATTACAAATAGGGCGTGGGTAAAGTGCAAGCTGATAAAAAATAAAAGTCACCTCCACAGAAATGGAACTAGATGAAATGGAATTTTTTTTTATTCTTCAATTGGTAGTTTGGTAAATGGTAAGAAAGAACCCAAAGACCACCCTAACCAACCCCTAAGTGTGGAAACCACCTGACTAGCCTACCCCTCTATTCAAGACAAACAATATTGAAAGTCACATTATCTAGAACTATCATGCGGTCATGGTTTCATTGCGCAATGCAACTGTATGTGATACCAATCATGCGAAGCAAACACAAAATATAAAGGAAGAAACACGACATCTGTCGTGATGGATGTTAGATGTTGTTAAATATTAGCAATGAAAAACAAACTTAATGAGATGCTTACCTAGCCAAAAAAAAAAAAAAAAGTTGAATGAGAGGCTTCACTTTTTCACTGAGTTGAATCGCGTCGTACGTATGATCTACTATTGTATATCCTCCTCCATTCTACAAACAAACATTAACAATAAAAAATTTCAATCAAATCAAATCAACAAAATCGGAAAATGATATATATATTTCATAGGCTTACCGATCCAGAAGAGAAGAATCTAGAAACAAAATGTTTCTTTGTTAAGGATGATGTAATTTGCCGAGATACACTTCGCCACATTTCTAACTACTGTCAATCACCACCAACTTTTTTTTTTCCTTTATCTTAGTTTTTCGGCGAAATAAGATAATGAAGAGAGAGAGAGAGAGAGAGTGGTACAAGACTTACCATGTCTTTTGGAATCGAGATAATGATTTAAAATAACAAACACATCCTGACATTTGTAAGGGGGAAAAAATCATTATGTTAACTGCTAACCATGTGAAGATCGGGAAACAGATTTACCTCTCAAGGGAATTCAATATTTCATAGTAGAAAACAGAGAAATTAAGGGCCAGACCAAGACGAATTGGGTGGGTTGGGGAAAGATCTGTATTTGCAGTGTTGGAAGCAGCCTTGACAAGGTACAACCACAAAGGAAATGACAATACATTAAAGGTGCATTAAACATCAGCTTAAGAAATTAATGCTTCATTAAAATGTCATCAAAAGGAAATACCTAGTAGCCCTTCAATGACTGGTTAGCAACATCCTTCCTATCTTGCTCAGTCTTAAACTCAGCAAGATAGAAGAAGTAATCATCATTCCTACATTGAAGTTAACACAAAAACTGTTAGCATATTTTCTTCTAACCAAATCAGAATAGACTGATTACTTGTCAACAATCGTATGTCCTACTTTGACCAAGGAGATCTAGTATATTGTGCATGCCAAGATTAATGTTCAAGGATAATCCCCATTCAAATATTAGGAAACAACTTGCTCACCTTCTTAGTCTAATAAATCTTTTCTCCCAATCAACCATAAACATTGACTCAAAGTCTTAACATCATTTGAAGGGCTTCTCAAGTGTTCCTTCTAGCTATTAACAAGGACAAACTAGGGAATTTTGTCTATGTTTAAGATGTGTTGCATCACATAAAGGACTATATATTCCTAGTAAAAAAGGGACTGAGTGATTAACAAGTGCAAATAATATATAAGCTAATGCATAATAGCTTATCCATACCTAATCAGACCACAAAAGGAACTGATTCAATAGAAAATATATGAAACCAAGAAGACTCACATTTTGTAGTAGAAAATAGTTGATTCTCCCGAGGTGGCAGAAGGGATCAACTTGGTTGAGAATTTAAGTGGCAGAAAATAGTTGATTCTTCCTGAATTGTTTGGGGGTGGTATTATTATTTTTAGCATTGCTTTTATCTGATCCACCATTTTAGAAGTAATTTTGCAATGAGTTGGTTGAGAATGTTGCCAATATTGGTGTGGCTAGAATTAGATATTATGGTAGGATGAAATTTCAATGAGTTAGAAAATTGCTATTCTAAATTCAATCTAAAAGATATTAGGTTTGTTTTAGAATAATGAATCTGGGTTGTTTCCGTTTTAGGTTTTGGAAATATTTTGTTTCCAGCAATTGCCTTAAAAAATTTGGACAACTTGTTAATTCATTTTAGAAACTAAAACCCTATATATACTTGATTCATTCTATACTCACAACCCACACATCTCACTTGCATCTCTCACCTTAAACCTCCAATTTTTCCTCTTGTTTTTCACTGCACCTTATTCTTCACACACGGAGCGCGACCCGCGCCCTAGCAAGACCAATTCTGAGCGCGCCTAACGCTGAAGCGCCTGTAACTCGATTTCCATCTAACCGCGACCCGCGCCCTACCAAGGTTATTTTGGAGCGCACCCTGCACCCTGACCTTCGTAGCCACAAAAAATTCTGATTTTTGGTTGGTTTGTTCCAGGGTTATTTGTAGCTCTTCTAGAGAGTAGTTATTGTATAGTCATACCTGAGCAATCTTTCAAAGACTTGTTGGGAAGCAACACCTATGGTGCTTGGTTCTGCGAGGTGATCATACACGTAGGCTGGGAACCGTTAATGGTAAGACCTGATGAACTTTATTCTCCTACACTTACATCTTATTTTTATGATAATTGTAAGTTCTTTGATAGACCGGATGGAGAACATGTGTTCTCTATCACCATTAAGGATGAACAAATGGAAATTACCAGGTTCTTGATAGCCTTTGTTTTTGGACTTGCTATGCACGCTGAAATACAAGACTTACAGGCCTATTTGGTCGATAATATGTACCTTTATAACTATGAGAATTTGCATGAGCATTATGGGGTAGGAATCTTTAGGATAGAGGACCAAGGGGAATATAACGTCACCCTTGGAAGCCTGTCCATGAACGTGGGCACTGTTATGTTTTGGATCATGCTAAACATTAGAGGGGAATGGCATTATTCTTCTACGAATGACAAAACTTGTGATATTTTCCTTGCTTTAGCTGGGGGACGTATACTCTATGATATTCTCCAGACCCTAATGTCTAGTTTAGTACGAGCCCATAGCATGAGGCATAAGTACCTTCTTATACCTGTTTTAGTTTGTCGTATTATGCTATGTTTCTTCCCTGTTTTTTGTGCCCGCTTCACGGATTGGGTTGGGGTCGACAGTGTGAGACCTACCAATTGGATTATTCGATCTTTCCGTGCAATAACTTGGCAAGGGTGGAGGATACAACCTCATCAGGTTGCACCTTACACCCGATCTGACCAAGTGGCGCTTAATAGGTTAGCAATTGTAAATGATAAATGGCGTGAGGCTTGGCAAGTTATCATGGCGTGGTAGGATGCGAAGGAACCTCATTTCTTTATAGATGAGGATAATGCTTAAACGATGGAGATAAGTCAAGTTTTTAGTTTCAGTTCGTGTCTGCTTACGTCCCAAGCAATTTACTTCTTGTAACCCCATAACAGGTGGAACTCATATAAAGTTGCATCTGTTTTTCTTTATCTATTTTAGTATGTTTTAACCTTGTTTTTTCAGATGTTCCAATATTTCACGTGTTTCCATGATATTTTTCTACCCTTTTTATTTCAATACTTTGAGGACAAAGCATGCTTCTTGTTTGGGGGTGGCATAGAAACACGTGTAATTAAGGCATCTGTTAGGATATAGATATGTACAATATGCACTTGTTTTCTAGTAAAAATTTCAAAAATTCAAAAATATAAATAAAATGTTTATGTTATACACTTAGGAATATTGGTATTGTTTCTTTCTTTATGCTCTTAATAATCTAGAAGTTTCATGTTAGCTTTTGCGTTAGAATAGTTTTTAAAAACTTAAGTTAATATGTAGGTAATAATCTTTGCATCTTTCTATAAACATATTGCATGAGTATCTATGTTGTATTGGCAGTAAGTTTCTAAAATCTAGGCTAGAGTACTTATTCTACAAATCCTGTGAGAATATAGCCTAAAGCCTTATATGAGTGAAACATTTGAGAAATGACACAAGGGAGAAGTAAAATCCGGATAGAGAAATCACACGTCCACTTGCTTGATCATTATACCATATCCTAAGCGAGAATTTAGGCCCTCTTTGGATCGATATAGCCAGAAATTCAAACCTATGAATTATTTTCTGCTAGTCGCCCCTCTGAGCCTTTCTTTAGCCTTTCATAAACAACAAATCCTTTAACCTTTTACAAAACAAAATAAAATAAAAATCAGCCTACCCATTCTTTGAATGAGTCTAAGAATAGAGATGAAGAATATAAAAGAGAAAGACCTTTGAAATCAAGAATTTGTTAGTCGCTTCAAATAAGAAAAGAAAGTTTCCATCCAAATAAAAATAAATAAATAAAGAGATAGAACTCCAAAAACAGAATCAAAGGAGTCAAAAGCCAAGGAGAAAGAAAAAAAAATGGCTAAGGATGGAAACAAAGCGTAGAAGCAAAAGTAAAGAACAAGGTTTTCTCTAGTTATATAATATGAAGACTCTATTATCTCGAACTTGTCCTTTTTAAATATCCATTTCCTTTCTTCTTAAACCATCTCCTCATCCCCGCAACACCTAATAAAGACCTCTAACTCAATTAAAAATAAGTTAGCGTGATAGTAAGTGGCAGATGTGTTTGATCGACTTCGGCTTCTTTGTATGTCATTGAGATTGTAAGGTAAAGTGTGCCCACTACACACTAGAGTAGCGAAACTTGAGCGGAAAAATCAGAGTGTTTTTGTCTTGACATTTATGTGAGGACCTACTTAAGGACGTTATTCCAAAGTTTCAGAAACGGACCTGTTAGTACATTTCATAGTATTACTCATTGTATATATATTTATTCGCAGATGATTGATTATTATGCATATATTAACTTAGGTTTTGATTTGATTATTCTGTATTCATTGCTAGTGAGATGTATAGATAATTGAGACAATAAATAAGGAAACAATAGTTTTATTTCTTAGTCGTTGTAGTATAGATGAAGTTTGTGAGTACCTTCACTGGAAAACTCTCACGAGGCTATAACTCGTCCACTAGGGAATTCCTAATGGTTTAAGGTCTTGTTGCATATGGTCAATGCAATCGCACTCGGCGAAACGAGATTAGTTAGAACTCCATTTTTGGTCACTTATTCTGATTTCTCATATTTGTTTGAGGACAAGCAAAATGCTATTTGGGGATGGTTTGATAAGAGCCTAAAACTGTAGTTTTAACCCCTTTAACAATATCGCTTTTGACCAATTATGTGATTAATAAGTAAGAGTTAGTACTGTTATCGTGTTCTTGTGTATTTCAGGCATTGGAGTCGAATATGTGCATAAATGCATGCCTTTTGCGAGATAAAGAAGCAAAGGTTGGTTGTTAAGAAGTTCTATGATTAAAAGCCAAGATTCAAGGAGAAAAAGTCTTTTTTAAAGCCCGGTCAAAGCTGAAAACTCAAAGTCAACGCAGGAAGAAATAGCGCACAAAAGTCAGTAGAACTTCTGGAAGCCATATCTTTGGACTCAGACCTCAGAATTGGGCCTACCTTATGTCAAAACAATCGGATCGGAACAAGCTTTCCAATGGTCTAAGCCTTGATCCAATCAAAGGAGTAGAAGTAGATGAAAAGGCTGTTGAGGTCAAATTTAACTGAAAAGGCCTCTGTGGAATGAAGAAATTGGGTTTTGGGCTCGATTTTTCGGCCCAAAACATGGCTCCTCCGCCCATGCACGAGAAAGTGGATCTTGTCTCCTCCATTCAAGACACAAGACTTAACTCTTAAGTATGAAGTTTTTTAGTTAGCAAGGAATCCAATAAGATTTTTTTAGATCTAGTTTTACATTCAATTAATTAGTTTTAGAACAAAGTAGATTATTATTTAGAATCAGATTTAGTTTTATAATAAAGTATTAGGTTTTCATTTCAATTTAGATTATTGATTCAATTCTTATTTAGATTTAGTTGTCTTAAATTCATAATTAGTTTGTTTTAATTTGATAATTAGTATTCATAACCTTAGTTCTAAATTAGTTTTAAATTCAGTTTAATCCATTTTGAATCTTACACTATTGTTAAATTAGATTATAAAGTTTAATCATTTATTCAATAATAAGTTGTTATATTTGTTCTTGTTTAAGAAATGATAGTATAATGATTCAAGGCTAAAACCTCCAATAGAGGGGTTTGAAGAAGCCTTGATGAAAATTGATTTCGATTAGCGTAGAATAGTTCGTAATGTTTTATTCCATTCTAATCCAGAAGCATTGCAATTCGGATTACAAAAATTCTTCGTTAGTAAATTAAGTCGAGTTAAGGTAGAATCAAATTCCCCTAATTCATTATCATATAGTTAATTTAGTATTTTAGTATTTTGAATTATCGCATCTTGATTAGTATAATTTTCATCATTACTCTCATCGACTTTGATATAAGACTGATAATCGTAGTTAACATTGAATTCTAAAGAACTAAGAGTGGAACGAATTTTCTATTCCAACTATATTGCAATAGCATCAACAGTAAAAAAAACTTTGATAAATAAGCACAAAAGAGTTTTAGTTTTACTTGCGTTTGAGTCTCGTTACTTATGCGTAGGTAAAACTATATCATTTTACATTTTATCACATATATATAATGAACTATGCTATAAAATGCAATAACAGGTATGTTTCTGAAACTTTGGAATAACGTCCGGTCCTCACATATATGTCAAGATAAAAACACTCTGATTTTTCCACTCAAGTTACACTCACTCTAGTCCGCAGTGGGCACACTTTACCTTACAAACTCAATGACGTACAAGGAAGCCGAAGTTGATCAAGCACATCTGCCACTTACTATGACACTAACCTATTCCTAATTGAGCTAAAGGTCTTTATTAGGTGTTACGGGGATTAGGTGATAGTTTAAGAATGAAGGAAATGGATATTCAAAAGGATAAGTCTGAGATAATAGAGTCTTCAAAATTTGTAACTAGAGAAAACCTTGTTCTTACTTTGCTTCTACACTTTGTTTCCATCCTTAGCCATTTTTTTCTTTTTCTTTTGGCTTTTGACTCCTTCGATTCTGTTTTTGGAATTCTAACTTTTTTTTTCTTTTCTTTGGATGGAAACTTTCTTTTCTTTTCTTATTTGAAGCAACTAACAAATTCTTGGTGGTCCACAGGTCTTTATATTTTCTTTTCTTCTCTATTCTCAGACTCATTCAAAAATGGGTATGCTGATTTATTTTTATTTTGTTTTTATAAAAGGGTCAAGGATTTCTGGTTTATGAAAAGGCTAAAGAAAGGCTCAGAGGGGCGACTAGCAAAAAATAATTTCATATAGGTTTGAATTTCTGGCTATATCGATCCAAAAAGGGCCTAAATTTTTGCTTAGGATATGGTATAGTGATCAAGCAAGTGGACATGTGATTTCTCTATTCGGAATTTACTTCTCCCTTGTGTCATTACTCAAATATTTCACTCATATAGGGCTTTAAGGCTATATTCTCACAAGATTTGTAGAATAAGTACTCTAGCCTAGATTTCATAAACTTACTGCCAATACAAACATAGATGCTCATGCAATATATTTATAGAAAGATGCAATGACTATTACCTACATATTAACCTAAATTTCCAAAACCTATTCTAATTTAAGAGCTAATGTGAAACTTCTAGACTAATATCATTATGGAAAAGGAAACCATACCAATATTCCTAACTACATAGTATAAATACTTATTATTATTTTTTGCTATAAAACAAGTGCATATTATATATATAAATATATCCTAATAGGTGCCTTAAATTATGCGTGTTTCTATGCCACCCCTAAACAAAAACATGCTTTGCCCTCAAAGTATAGAAATAAGAAGGATAAGAAATACCATGGAAAGGCGTGAAAATTTAAGAAACCCTGCAAAACAAATTTAGAACAAATTAATATAGATAAATAAAAATAGACACAACTCTATATGAGTTTCACCCGTTATGGGAATAACAAAAATTTAATTGCTTGGGACATAAGCAAACACTAAAAAAAAAGTAAAACTTACATAATATCCATCATATAAGCGTTGTCCTCCTCTTCTATAAAGAAATGAGGTTCCTTAGCATCCTGCCATGCCATGATAATTTGCCAGACCTCACGCCATTTGTCATCTACCTTTGCTAACATGTTAAGCGCCACTTGGTCGGATGAGGTGTAAGGGGCAACCCAATTAGGTTGTAGCCTCCACCCTGACCAAATCATTGCACGGAAAGAGAGTATAATGCAATTGGTGGGTCTCACAATGTCCACCCCAACCCAATCTGTGAAATGGGTACAGAACTTAGGAAAGAAAAATAGCATTATGCGGCAAACCAAAACAGGCAACGTTATATTGCCCTTGGTCCTCTATACGAAAAATCCCCACCGTATAGGTCTCATGCAAATACTCATAGTTGTAGATATATATATTATCAGCCATAATAGCCCCATGAGTTTTGGATTTCAATAGGCATAGACAGTCCAATAGCAAAGGCCAACAAAACTTGGTTAAGTCCATTGTTACGTCATCAATGGTGACAGAGAACACTTGTTCCCCATCCGGTCGATAATAGAACTTACAATGATCATAGAAATAAGTAGTAAGTGCAGGAGAATAAGTTTCATCAGCACTCACCATTAGAGGTTGCCATCCTGCCTGCACAATCAAGTCGCGGAACCAGTATCCATAGGTGTCGCTCTCGAGCAATTTTTCGAAGGACTGCTCCGATATGATTTGAGGAGATTTCATAGAAACCAAATACACTACTAAACTCCTAGAAGTGAGTGTGGAAAACCCCAGAAAGCATAACTGGAGGTGTGTTGAGGTCAGGGCGCGGGCACGCTCAAAATAGTCTATGAAAGGGCGCAGGCGTGATCAACTCTGACTCTGGGTTCCAGGTCCTTGGGTACGGGCGCGCTCTGTTATAAGGCAACATAGAGGGTGTGCGTGCTCTGAGTGTTGTTTGTAGGTATGAAGTGAGAGGTGAATTTTATAGGTGTTGTGTGAAGTTTAGAGCATCCCAAGTATTTATAGAGCTCTAGTCTCTTAAACAAAGGTCCTCAAGGTTCCCTAATGGATACGGAAAGATGGAATAAGAAAAGGCTTCTAAAACCAAAATAGAAATAGGCTCCAAAATCAAACCTAGAGCCTTTAGGATGGAATTAAAAATAGCAATCATCCAAATTCTAATCCATAAGGTTGCACAAACCCAGAGTAGGTAATTATAGCTACACCATATTAGCAACATGCTCACACAAACCATATTCTCAACCTTGTAATATTAAATTCCAAAAACAAGTGGATAGGGTAAAATACAATGCTAAACAAATAATACCACCCCTAAACAAGTCGGGAAGGTGGGATTCATGAAAAATAGATAGCATGCTCGGACAAAAATTAAACTAACTTAAAATTCAAATAACAACCAAATACATAATCCAATATTAACTAATTAACTAAACAAGTGACAATAAAAATACTATATATATATATATATATGTGTGTGTGTGTGTGTGTGTGTGTGTGTGTGTTCTACAAAAAATAGGGAAATTTCCTAAAACAACAATAATCCAATCAACAACTAGCCACAAGATGAGGATGGGCCAGAGCCATCCGTCCTACGTCGACGACGCTCATGCCTTCCAGAGTAAGCAGAAGAAGAACCCTCATGAGGTGGTAGGCGTCATAGAACTTCGACTTAAAACGTGCGATGTTGCTCCATAAAAACATTCATGGCTTCCCAACGCTCCGTATGAGTACGAGCTAGAGTCTCCATGTTAGCTTGGAGATCCTCATGACTATCACCAACCAACTCCAAATTAGACTAAAGCTTGTCTTGGTTACTGAGAATGGTACCTTGCCTAGTCTAGATAGTCTCATAAAGGTCATTCAGAGAAGGTTGGCCTGTACAAATCGTCTCATACTCGTTATGGAGAGTTCGCAGGCCACGATGAAGTAACGAGATACGGGCTACATCCGTAGTAGCTCTTTCCAAAGCATCTGCATCAAAACACGTTGTGTCGTCCTCATCTTCCTCATCCGATACCATCTCAAAACTGCCAACCTCAGGCAAATGCCAATCCCTTTGAATACATTCCTGATAAATACGTGCATTTTCATGCAACTTCAACTTAACCCTATCAGTCGTTAGAACACATCCCCAATACATCATAACCTTTGTAATCAATGTAGGGAAGGCTACGGTCAATTTACCAAATGCTCTAATCTCATTCAACAAAAATTCAAGAATGCAAAACCCATACCCTTTTCCTTAATGGTCCAGAGAATGTGTAGACAACTCAAATTGATGTCATTGGCTTTAGTGGTGGCAATCACATTTCTACCAACCCACTGAGCCACAGCCAGCTGGCTTCGTCTCAGAGACGTCTGACGAACACAATGTGAGTTCAGATTGTAAACTCCTTCCAAGACAGTCTCCATCATCAACGGACCGATTCCACCAAACTGAGATTCCTACATTGTGATCAAGATGCGTCTTTGGTCAATGCCAATAATCTCATAAAACACTGTTGTAGTCAATTCCCTCCGACTACCATTCACCTTTACAAAAATCTGACGACCATCAATCTCCCTCTTCTTGTAAAAATCACACACCAAATCAATGTGATAAAAATCCTCCGTAGAATACCACAACCCTTCCCACTTCCTAATACGCATTTCGTGACCGAAAAAGGGTGAAAATTGTTGACAAGTAAAAACTTGTTCCGTAAGAACTTTGGTTTTGGATTGTGGAGCCATTTGGTTTTGGATTTCAACATTGGGGTGAATGCAAGGTGGGGGAGAGTGAATTAAACACTCGATCAAAATTTGGATAGGGGTTGTGTAGAGGTTAAAGCGCGGGCGCGCTCAAGTTTAGGCTCGAGACGAGGGCGTGCGCACTAAAGGTTTTCTGGGTTCAGGCTGTTCTTAAGTTTTTAAAGGCGGAGAGAAAAGAAAAATCACATTTTGGCTTTTAAAAGGGGGTCACGTGCGAGTCACGTGACCGCGTAAGGTTAAAACGTTGGGCCCAAGCCCAAAACAAATTATGAAAATGCCCATCCTGTCCTATGCCTCGTAAAATTTAAAACTAAAATTCCCGATTTGTTAACGGTCCGATTTTTGTGAATGAACTATGAAAATGATCAGCAGAGAAAATACTGATAAACCATAAAATGAAGTAGTTTACCTATGAAATGAACGATGAACTCAAAACGTAAGTAAACTAAAACTATATTTTACGTGCCTATTTTTTATCAAATTTTCTACTCTCAATCCTATGAGATATAGTGGAGTAGAGTGATTCGTTCCACTCCTAGTCCTTCCGCATGTTAATGTTCTCTAAGTATAAGTATTCTAACTCTAAAGTCTAATGAGAGATTTACGAAAAGGCAACTAGACTACGATGCAACTACCCACAAGATGCACTAGTCAACTATCAGAACAACTAAGGGAATGCTACGTTGATTCTATGGTAAGGAGTTAGAGGGGTATTGATTCCACCTCAACTCGACTTAATCCTATTAACGACGAATCGTCGTAATCCGAATTGAACTGCTTCGCAGAACAATTGGTTCTTCCTAATCCCTAATTACACATGGCATTCCTACCAATTCATAACTAGCATGTGAACGATTAAACCCATTCTCATGGTTTCTAGAGTGGAAAGGAAATTACGACGATTCTACGATAGTCGGAATCAAGCTTTCATCAAGGCTTCTCAACCCCCTCTAATGGAGGTTTAGCCGAGAATCATTACGCAATCATTTCCAATTAAATTTAAACTAAACATGATATAAAGAATTGAAATTTACTAATCTAAATTAAACAATAATTAAAATCTAATTAATAACTAAGAATTGAATAACAAGTAATAAATGAAATTAGATCTAACACAAATGTAAATGACAAGAATTGAAATTGACAAACTAGCTATTTTATTTATCAAACTAATTAAGAACAATGATTCTAAGAATTTAATCTAAAACAAGAGTTGGATTTGAAATTAAACTTAATTAAAAACAATTAAATAAAAACTAGATCTAGAAGCTATTTTAATGGCTACTTTTTACTCTAACCTATCTACCATTAACTATCTACCATTAACAAAGAGCTAAGCTTTTGTTTTTATACTTTCAGATCCAAAATCGTGCATGGGCTTGGAGCCATATTTTGGGCCAGAGAATCAGGCCCAAAACCCAATTCTTTCAGTCCAAAAAGGCCTCTTCAGCTGCAGTTGGCTTCAACAGACTTTTCGTCCACTTCTGCTCCTCAGATTGGATCACGGCTTAGACCATTGGAAAGCTCTTTCCGAGCCAGTCGTTTTGACATAAGATAGGCCCCATTCCAAGGTTTGAGTCCAAAGATATGGCCTTCGAAAGTTCTGCTAACTTTGTGTGCTGTTTCTGCCCGCGTCGACTTTTCAGCTTTTGACCGGGATTTAGAAAGGTTTTGTCTTCTTGAATCTTGGCCTTTAATCACGGAACTCCTTAGTAACCGACCTTTGCTCCTTTATCTCGCTAAAGTGGCACATTTCTGCACATAATGGACTTTGAAGCCTGAAATGCATAAAAACACGTAATCTGTGTTAACTCTTAATTATTACTCACATAATTGGTCTAAAAGTATGTCTGTTACAAGGTTTAAACTACAGTTTTGGGCTCTTATCAAACCACCCCCAAACAGCATTTTGTTTGTCCTCAAGCAAAGATGAGAAATTAGAATAAGTGACCAAAAATGGAGTTCTAACTACTCTCGTTTATTTGAGTCGCGATTGCATTGACCATATATGCAAAAGGCCTTAAACCACTAGGAATTCCCTAGTGGACGAAGTTATAGCCTCGTGAGAGTTTTCCAGTGAAGGTACTCACAAACTTCATCTATACTACAACGACTAAGAAATAAAACTATTGTTTCCTTATCCATGCTCTAAATTAACTATACCTCTCACTAGCAATGCATATAGAGTAATCAAGTCGACACCTAAGCTAATATATGCATAATACTCAATCATCTACAATAAACATATATACAATGAGTAATACTATGAAATGCCTAGCAGTTCGTTTCTGAACTTCGGGATAAGCGTCCTTAAGTAGGTTCTCACAATAATAGTCAAGATACAACACTCCGATTTTTCCACCTCAAGTTCCACACTCCAAAAGGTGTGCAGTGGGCACACTTTACCTTACAAATCTCAATAACAACAAGGAAGCCGGAGTCGATCAAACACATCTGCCACTTACTATCACACTAATCTATTCCTAATTGAGCTAGAGGTCTTTATTAGGTATTTCGGGGATTAGGAGATGGTTTAAGAAGGAAAGAAATGGATATTCAAAAAGGACAAGTCTGAGATAATAGAGTCTTCATATTTTGTAACTTAGAGAAAACCTTGTTATTTTCTTTTGCTTCTATACTTTGTTTCCATCCTTAGCCATATTTTCTTTTTCTTTTTCTTTTTCTTTTCTTTGGCTTTTGACTCCCTTTTATTCTATTTTCGGAGTTTTTATTTTATTTCTATTTTTATTTTTCTTTTCTTTGGATGGAAACTTCTTCTCTTTATTTTCTGAAGCAAGTAACTAACTTTTGTATACATAGGTTTTCTCTTCTTCTTTCTTCTTCATTCTATTCTCAGACTTGTCTAATTTGGGTAGGTTGAATTTCTTTTATTTTTTTTTTGTTTGTAACAGGGTAAAGGGTTTGTGGTTTATGAAAGGCTAAAGAAAGGTTCAGAGGGGCGACTAGCGGAAAATAATTCATAGGTTTGAATTTCTGGCTATATCGATCCAAAGAGGGCCTAAATTCTCGCTTAGGATATGGCATAGTGATCAAGCAAGTGGACGTGTGATTTCTCTATCCGGATTTTACTTCTCCCTTGTGTCATTTCTCAAATGTTTCGCTCATATAAGGCTTTAAGCTATATTCTCACAGGATTTGTAGAATAAGTACTCTAGCCTAGATTTCAGAAACTTACTGCTAACAATCATAGATACTCATGTAATATATTTATAGATAGATGCAAAGATTATTACCTACATATTAACCTAAGTTTCTAACAATTATTCTGATGCAACAGCTACGTGAGACTTCTAGATTGTTAAGAGCATAGAGAAGGAAAACAATACCACTATTCCTAAGTGTATAGCATAACTTATTTATTTATATTTTTGAAATTTTGAAATTTTAACTAGAAAACAAATGCATATTATACATATCTATATCCTAACAGATGCCTTAATTACACGTGTTTCTATCCCCCAAACAAGAAGCATGCTTTGTCCTCAAAGCATTGTAAATAAAGATGGTAGGAAAAATACCATTGAAACGTGTGAAATTCAGGAACATCTGCAAAACAAAGTTAGAACGTACTAATAAAGGAAATAAAACTAACGCAACTCTATATGAGTTCTACCCATTATGGGGTTAACAAGAATGAAATTGCTTGGGACATAAGCAGACACTAACTAGAATGAAAACTTACCTTATCTCCCGGTCATCCTCATCCTCTTCTTCCATAAAGAAGTGAGGTTCCTTTGCATCCTCCATGCCATGATAATTTGTCAGGCTTCCCGCCATTTATCATCTATTATTGCTAACCTATTAAGAGCCACTTGGTCTGACGGGGTGTAGGGTGCAACCTGATGAGGTTGTATCCTCCACCCTTGCCAAGTCATTGCACGAAAGGATCGAATAATACTATTGGTGGGTCGTACAGTGTCGACCGTAATCCAATCCATGAAACGTGTACAAAAAACAAGAAAGAAACATAGCATAATACGGGAAACTAGAACAGGCATAAGAAGGAACTTATGCCTCATGCTATGGGATCGAGCTAAACTAGACATCAAGGTTCGGGGAAGGTCATGACACATACATCTCGTGGCTAAAGCAAGGAAAACGCTGCAAGTGGCATCATTCACAGAAGAAAAACGCAATTCCCCTAAAATGTTTAGCATGATCCAAAACATAACAGTTCCTATGTTCATGGACAGGCTACCAAAAGCGACGTTATAGTCCCCTTGGTCCTCAATACGGAAAATGCCCGCCCCATACGACTCATTCAAAAACTCATAAGTGTAGACATACATATTATCTACCCAATAACACCATGGGTCTTGTATTTCAGCGGGCATAGCAAGTCCAAGAACAAATGCTAGCAAGAACCTGGTAATTTCCATTGGCTCATTATCAATGTTGATGGAGAACACTTGTTCTCCATCCGGTCTTTCAAAGAAAATGCAGTTATCGTAAAAATAAGATGCTAGTGTTGGAGAATAAAGTGCATCGGTCTTACCATAAGCGGCTCCCAACCAACGTATGTGATCGCCACAAACCAAGCACCATAAGTAGTGCTTTGGAACAAATCTTCGAAGACTGTTCCGGTATCAATGTTGGAGATGTCATCTCAAAATTACACTCGAATAGTTGCGAATAATCCGAAACTACCCGCAAAAACTGGAATTTTTCTGTCCAGGAAGTCGTATGAAAGTCGCTCTCTTAGGGCGCTGGCGACTCTGAGTTTTAGAATTCCAGTGTTTGAGCGGTCATTCAGCTTCGCCAAGCTTGAAAAGCGCTCGACAAAAATTCAAAAAAAATGCGAGCGAGAAGCGCTCTGTAGAAGCGCTGAGTCTTCGGAGTTCTTGAAACTTCGAAAAATGAGCCGAAACGAGGGAATCGCGGGAGTGAAAGGTGAGTGATGGAGGTTAGGTGTAGTATGAGTTGTGAGTGTAGAATGTATGAAGTTTATATAGGTTTTAAGTTGCTAAAACGGATCGGGAAGTTGCCAAAAAATATTTACGGAAGTTTCCGGAAATCCTAAAATTTCCAAACCCGAAAACGGAAACAAATCATTTTCTTGATTCTAAATCAAACCTAGTATCTTTTAGGTTGAATTTATGATAGAATCTACCTATTTAATCGATATTTCATCCTACCATGATACTTATTCATAGATATGCCTAAATGGCCATATTTTCATCTTCACTCCGCATAAAAATTCTAAGACGAGGGTCATAAAAATCATCTTTGGAATAGATAAAACCACCCCCAAACAATTTGGGAATGTGGGATCAATATTAAACAACCACCATAATGAAAATAACCGCATTATATTAAAAATTTCATTCGAAGTACATTTCACTACAAAATTCAAATTACGGAAATAAAACTTACATTAAAATAAATGACAGTAATGAAACTACAAATAAACATAGAACATCAAATGATGTTATCCCTAACAACTCCGGTACTGGTAGCGGAGTGCACACGGTCCGGAGATCGCTCTTGGGCTCCTGATGGACCAGCACCATTCGTCTTTCGGCGACGGCGCTCGTGTCTCGAGGGTGTATCCTCAGAAGGGGAATCCCCGTGAGGTGGGAATCGTGTAAGCATCTCGCCCAGAACTGGCGCTGAGCTTCTAGCTCGGCCCTCATCTGTTCCCACCTCTCGTCCTCTCTCTGGGTACGGACCTCGAAGTTATGATGAATCGTTGCCTATCGAGTCCGGAGGTCTTCGCAGATAGTGTTGAGCGAACGCATGCCACGATGAATCACAGCCATGCGTTCTGCGTCTGACCAACACCTCTCCAAGGCATCTGCATCAAAACAAGTCAAATCCTCCTCATCCTCCAAGGCATTCTGATTTCCCCCATCCTCCTCGGCATTCTCATTTCCACCGTCCTCCTCTTCGCCACCACAACAAAAATCCTAGTCCCTTCCAACTCCCTCGTATTGTAGAACCGTCGGACTAAGTCCTCGTGGTAATAGGCTTCAGTCGAGTACCACAAGCTATTCCAGTCTCTACTGATCATTTCGTCACCGTAAAACAGCGCGAAGTGGTCGCCAGTAAAAGCTTGCTTTGGTAAAATTCGGCGTTGTTGAGCCATTGGTGTTTGGAATGTAGTGAGAGTTTAAATGGAATGTGGTGGTGGGATTTGAATCGACCAACCGGCAAAAGCAGGTGGTGGTGGTGGAGTGGTGGTAAGCACCAAAATTTGGAATTTTCGGTTGGTTTTGCTTATTTAATTTGGTGGAGGTGGTGGTGGAAAGCTTTTAGATTAGATTTGAAATCGATTTGAACTGGGGGCGTAGGTTAATTAGGTTTTCATTTTATTTATTTATTTATTTTTTTTAGGTTTTATTTGAAGCTGTGGGCGTTAATGGTGGTTTGTGGAAGATGATCGCGACTGTTGGGCTAAGGTAAGGGCGCGGGTGCGCTGCCTATGGGCGCGGGTTGGGCCCAGGCCCAAATCGAAATTTGTGAATTTTTGCGGTTTTTTTTGCGAAACTTCAAATCAAAATTGCCGCTTCGTTACCGGTCCGATTTTTGCGAATGAGATATGGAAATGATCAGGAGAGAATTTCCAATCCAATGATCCATAAAACACTCTATTCCGACTGTGGATGACATATAAGATAGTGTAAAATTCCTCGAAGTGCGTGCATGACGTACGTTATGCGAACGATTGAACTCTAAATTCATAGATTGTGTCAACCCAAATCGGAATACAATTAAATGGCCTAAGCAATTCTAAAGGGACATAAAACATTTTAAGACGGAAACACGAACACCCCACCCCCAAACAAATTTTTTACAACGAAGGTTAGAAAATTTGTTTTTAGCAGTGGGTTTTTTAAAGTCAGATTCCCGAGACTTCCTAGTTTACTATGTTTATTATTTAATATTTTTTACTTTTCTAAGGAAAAACAATGAGCAAGAAAGACATGATTCACCCCGTAGAGAAACATGACTCAAAAATCCGAGAAAACATGCAAGAGTGGAAAACGTGAATTATGTTAAACGTGGACTTAGGATCCGGTACTTACAGCCACACACTCCATAGGGAGGGTCCGGTTACCTTAATGGTGCACTCACCAATATTTGGAAATGAAAGGAAATGCACCAAACACAAAAGTTGAGTCGTTTATAGTCAGATACTCAAGACTTTATCTAAATATATGTATGAACATGCAGTTTATCATATATCAACAACCGAAATAATTGTGGATCATTCCATAAATAAATATCACAGAAAATATACCCAAACACAATCAAACACCAAGATTTCCTATGACGCAACCTAGTGAAATGAAAGCGAAGTCGGATAACCCTAGTACATAACGTAGTATGCACCTTCTTTTTCATTTTTGAACGAGAGGGTGTCCTAGTGAATAAGTGTGGAAGAGTGAATGGTTGTGGAGAATATGGTGGATATGGGTAAGTTGTAGAAGGAAAGCATGTAAACAATGAGGATGTGGGTTTAGCACAAAACTCATTCTGAAGTATTTGTTTACTAGGTGAATTTAAAAAATTATGAAGCACAAAAGAAACAAAAGGATCGAGTGCAAACTCGAGATTCCTTTGAAAGGGTGGAAGGAGGGGAGTCGAGGTGGGTGTTGTGCAAAGTAGTTCTTGATAGGGTGAATCATCACCTGCTCTAAGAAACTCATCGAATTGCTTATCTAGATTGGTCATATCCTCATTACTATGATAGTCCTCTACATCTTTGAGAAAGTCATCTATCTCATCCTCATCCGTAATATGTGTATCGACTAGTGTAGGGATAGAAATGTTGGAGTCTGAACTTCCAAAGGAAAGAAATTTGGGCATATGATTATCAGGGAATGTGTTGTTGAAATAATCTCGAGCAAAGCTCTCGATCATGCTAACCTCTCCATCCATAGATCTAATCGGGTAATGCGTGGTTCTTTGTTTTAAAAACATTGACTTCAACAGCAAGATGGCCAAAAGACATGGACATTGAACCATCGCGGCAATTAATGAGCGCATTGGCAGTTGCCAGGAAAGGACGCCCTAAGATGATCGGGACAAAGTCGTTAACGACTTCTGTGTCGAGGATGACAAAATCAGCCGGATAGTAAAAATCCTGAACTTTTACCAGAACATTTTCAACGACACCCTTAGGATACTTAATAGACCGATCAGCTAATTGCAATGTCATTTTAGTGGGTTGCATCTCGTCTAGACCTATTTGTCTATACAAATAAAACGGGAGTAAGTTAACACTAGCCCCCAAGTCTAATAACGCGGTCGTCGTATAGGAATCTCCTAAGGTGCATTGTACAGTAGGACGACCAGGGTCCTTGTACTTAACAATTCCATTATGTTCAGATAGAGTTGGGAATTGTTCTGTTAAAAAGGTGTTTTTTGGTATATTTGTCTTACGCCTAGTAGTACACAACTCCTTAAGAAACTTAGCATGGTGTGGTAGCTTTTAATAGCTTCGAGGAAGGGGAAGGTTTATAGTTAGATTCTTGAAAACGTCCCTAATCTCCTCATAATTTGTATCCCTAGTTAACACGGCTAATTTTTGTGGAAACGGCGGTTTCGTTTATACTTAGCAATGGTATCACCGGATGTTTAACCGTGGCTTTCCTTTTAGGTTGTGTTGTAACCGGTACCTCTACAGTTATAGGCTCTTCGGTTTCTATTTCGCATCTAGTAAAATAGCGGTGTAGGGCGATCGCGGGTAACTATAGGCATAGTTACTTTGTTATCAACCACTCTGCCAGAACGGAGAGTGGTGATGGCCTTTAGCTCACCTATATTTTCATATTCATTACTAGTATTATCGGTTACCTCAAAGGCTGTATTTGTTGTTTTAGGATTAGGTATTTTGTGACTTGGAAACACACCTTTGGGTTGGGCTTTATCTTGAGCCAACTGTTGGGTTAAATTATTAACGGATTGTAGAAGCTGTTGGTTAGATTGAGCCATGGTTTGGAAAAGTTTTTGGCTCACTTGTATGAAGGTGTCAAGACGATCCGGGTTGTGGGTGTAGTAGTCACGGGTGGTGTGACTGGAACTATTTCACGTGAATTATTTATGGGTGGATTTTGATAGTTATTATTTACCTGAACGATACCTCTATTAGCATTATAATTATTATAACTACCTTGACCTTGTGCTTGACCTTGTCGAGGTTGCACTTGGTTGTTATAATTATTAAAATTACCCTGACCATGTCCTTGTCGTGGTGGAGCTTGGTTAAAACTTTGTGTTGGCCTAACATATTGATTATTGTACCACGGAGGTGTGGCGTGTTGGTTATTTCTCCAACCGAAGTTGGGATTTTGTCTCCAAGGGTTAGGTTCACTATTAATAGAACAAGCCTGTTCATAGGCTATATAGGACGATTAAGTCGGGATGCTCGTGGCTCCAAATGAAACTACATGGATTTGAATTTACATTCATGACGGGATAGGGCTTTTGTTGAACGAAATGGCCTCTACCTTTTAGTGAGTGATTCGATTAGAGTTTTAAGCTCGGCATCGTGTTTAATTTGAAACATACCGGCGGCCTTTAATCAGTATTTGATGAACTAGCGGAGCGGGATATCATCACTACCCCTAGTTGTTATTTCGCTTTAGTTTGATCCTCTAAAAATTTATAAGCCTCCGAGGCTCCTTTGCTTAAGAAACTACCCCCATTCATTATGTCTAGGACTTCTTTATGGTGGTGTAGAAGTCCTTTGAAAAAGCAATTTAACTAACGTGTCTTTCGCTAAATTATGATGTGGACACTCTATAAGGAGATCGGTGAAACGATTCCAAGCCTCCGAAAAATGATTCATGAGGATTTTGTCGAAAAGAAATGAATCTTGGAAAGCATCTCATCCGTCTTTTAGGGTGGGTAAAATGTTCCATAAACAATTTGAACAAGTTTAGCCCACGAGTCCACGTAATTAGGCGTTTGGGCGCTTAACCAAGACGCCTTATCGGGCTAAGGTGAAAGGGAATATCATGAGTTTAATTTGTTCCGCACTAACCGTAGGATGGTGGAATGTTGTTAGGACTTGTTCAATCCTACGATGTCGATAAGGTTTTTCATGGTCTAATCCATGAAAACTGGTAACAAATTAAAATATTTGGGGATTCGAAATCCCCAATCGGTCCGCTAGAACGATGCAAGATTTGGGGCTATCGCTCAAGGCTTTGTAGAAGTCGAGAGAGGAGTCTCTTCTTCGTCCGGGCATTGTGTCGTGATGTGTGTGAAATAGTAGCTAGAGGTGTAGTGGGTGGTATACTAGATAGACTTGTTTGTTGGCGTTGTTGTGTAATTACGCTACGTGTTTTGTTCGCCGGACCTTAATCTTATACAAGGCTAAAACCAAATTTAGCTAAACACATCAACACTCCAAACAATTCTGATATACTAGTATAAACCTCTAACGAGGAGATCGCGAGGTGTGGAAGAAAGGAATACCTGATTGGCCCTTGCTTCGCTTTATGAATAGCGTCTTGTTTACACGTGATTCGGTGTATATAACAAGTTAGAACACTGAAAAACTTGAAAAATCAAAGTTCGAAATCAAAACCGTAGAATTCGAAAAAAAATTAGCAAAGCGGCGCTGGTGCGCTCATAGGGCGCCGTCGCTCCGGGTAATTTTCAAATTACAGTGTTTTTAGGGCGGGTCGCTACGAAGTTCCAGTTATAGGGCGCAGTAGTAAGCTTTTATAGCGCTTGGTCGCTTCGGTGTTTTTTTTAACTTTTCAACGCTCAATCGGAAAACCACAGTATGAATCAAACAAAGGTGGGTGGGTTTAATGGGACTATAAAAAAAGTACTTACACTATGAAAACAATGCGAAAGTGAAACTAAGATGGCAGCGGCGCCATTTGATAAACGTAAAATTAAAATAGTTTACCTACGAAATGAACGATGAACTCAAAACGTAAGTAAACTAAAACTATATTTTACGTGCCTATTTTTTATCAAAGTTTCTACTCTCAATCCTATGAGATATAGTGGAGTAGAGTGATTCGTTCCACTCCTAGTCCTTCCGCATGTTAATGTTCTCTAAGTATAAGTATTCTAACTCTAAAGTCTAATGAGAGATTTACGAAAAGGCAACTAGACTACGATGCAACTACCCACAAGATGCACTAGTCAACCATCGAAACAACTAAGGGAATGCTACGTTGATTCTATGGTAAGGAGTTAGAGGGGATTGATTCCACCTCAACTCGACTTAATCCTATTAACGACGATTAATCGTCAATCCGAATTGAATCGCCGGCAGAACAATTGGTTCTTCCTAATCCCTAATTACACATTGCATTCCTACCAATTCATAATTAGCATGTGAACGATTAAACCCATTCTCATGGTGAACTAATCGTTTCTAGAGTGAAAGGAAATTACTTAATTACGATTCTACGATAGTCGGAACCAAGCTTTCATCAAGGCTTCTCAACCCCCTCTAATGGAGGTTTAGCCGAGAATCATTACGCAATCATATTAAAATTCTAACTTAACTAATTTAACTAACAATGCTTCAATCTACTTAAACTACGAAATGATAATCAACAAGAATTAAAACTAGATCTATAAATTGACATAACAAAAATCGAAATTGACAAAAATAACTATTTTATTTATCTAATCAATCAAGAACAATGATTCAAAGACTTAATCTAAAACAAGAATTGAAAATGAACTTAAACTTAATTAATTTACTGAAAACTAGATCTAGAATTATATATATTTTTAGGTCTAACTAGCAACCATTAACAAAGAGCTAAGCTTTTGTTTTTATACTTTCAGATCCAAAAATCGTGCATGGGCTTGGAGCCATGTTTTGGGCCAGAGAATCAGGCCCAAAACCCAATTTCTTTAGTCCAAAATGGGCTCTTCAGCTGCAGCTGGCTTCGACAGATTTTTCGTCCACTTCTGCTCTCTGATTGGGTCAAGGCTTGGACCATTGGAAAGCTCTTTCCGAGTCGGTCGTTTTGACATAAGGTAGGCCCAATTCCGAGGTCTGAGTTCAAAGATATGGTCTTCGGAAGTTCTACTGACTTTGTGTGTTGTTTCTGCCCGCGTTGACTTTGACTTTTCAGCTTTGACCGGGCTTTAGAAAGGCTTTGTCTTCTTGAATCTTGGCCTTTAATCACAGAACTCCTTAACAACCAACCATGGCTCCTTTATCTCGCTAAAGTAGCACATTTCTGCACATAATGGACTTTGAAGCCTGAAATGCATAAAAACACGTAATCAGTATTAACTCTTACTTATTATTCACATAATTGGTCTAAAAATATGATTATTAAGGGGTTAAAACTACAGTTTTGGGCTCTTATCAACCACCCCCAAACAGCATTTTGCTTGTCCTCAAGCAAATATGAGAAATTAGCATAAGTGACCAAAAATGGAGTTCTATCTACTCTCATTTCGCTGAGTGCGATTGCATTGACCATATGCAACAAGGCCTTAAACCACTAGAAATTCCCTAGTTGACGAGTTATAGCCTCGTTAGAGTTTTCCTGTGAAGGTACTCACAAACTTCATCAATACTACAACGACTAAGAAAGAAAACTATTGTTTCCTTATTCATGCTCCAAATTATCTATACATCTCACTAGCTATGAACAAGAATAACTAAGTCAAAAACCTAAGCTAATATATGCATAATAATCAATCATCTACAATAAACATATATACAATGAGTAATACTATGAAATGCAATAGCAGGTCCGTTTCAAAACTTCGGAATAAGCGTCCTTAAGTAGGTTCTCACAATAATAGTCAAGATACAAAGACTCGATTTTTCCACTCAAGTTTATTTACTCTAGTGCTTGCAAGATGGGCACACTTTACTTTACAATCTCAATGACACACAAGGAAGCCGAGTCGATCAAACACGTCTGCCACTTACTATCACACTAACCTATTCCTAATTGAGCTAGAGGTCTTTATTAGGTGTTTCGGGAATTAGGAGATGGTTTAAGAAGGAAGGAAATAGATATTCAAAAAGGACAAGTCTGAGATAATAGAGTCTTCATATTATATAACTAGAGAAAACCTTGTTATTTACTTTTGCTTCTACACTTTGTTTCCATCCTTAGTCATATTTTTTTTCTTTTTCTTTGGCTTTTGACTCCTTTTATTCTATTTTTTGGAGTTTTTATTTTATTTCTATTTTTCTTTTTCTTTTCTTTGGATGGAAATTTCTTTTCTTTATTTTCTGAAGTAACTAACTAATTTTTGTTTACACAGGTTTTTCTCTTCTTCTTTCTTCCTCATTCTATTCTCAGACTTATTCTAAATTAGGTAGGTTGATTTTTTTTTATTTTGTTTTGTTTTTGTAATAGGGTAAAGGATTTGTGGTTTATGAAAGGCTAAAGAAAGGCTCAGAGGGGCGACTAGCGGAAAATAATTCATAGGTTTGAATTTCTAGCTATATCGATCCAAAGAGGGCCTAAATTCTCGCTTAGGATATGGTTTAGTGATCAAGCAAGTGGACGTGTGATTTCTCTATCTGGATTTTACTTCTCCCTTGTGTCATTTCTCAAATGTTTCGTTCTTATAAGGCTTTAGGCTATATTCTCACGGGATTTGTAGAATAAGTACTCTAGCCTAGATTTCAGAAACTTACTGCTAACAATCATAGATACTCATGTAATATATTTATAGATAGATGCAAAGATTATTACCTACATATTAACCTAAGTTTTTAAAGATTATTCTAATGCAAAAGCTACGTGAGACTTCTAGATTGTTAAGAGCATAGAGAAAGAAAACAATACCAATATTTCTAAGTGTATAGCATAACTTATTTATTTATATTTTTGAATTTTTGAAATTTTAACTAGAAAACAAGTGCATATTATACATATCTATATCCTAACAGATGCCTTAATTACACGCGTTTTCTATGCCCACCCCCAACAAGAAGCATGCTTTGTCCTCAAAGCATTTAAATAAAGAGGGTAGAAAAATACCATGGAAACGCGTGAAATTCTGGAACATCTGCAAAACAAGGTTAAAACATACTAATATAAAAAGTGACGCAACTCTACAAGAGTTCCACCCATTATGGGGTTAACAGAATTAAATTGCTTGGGACATAAGCAGACACTAAATGGAATTAAAAACTTACCTTATCTCCCGGACATGCATATTATCTACCCAATAGCACCATGGGTCTTGTATTTCAGCGGGCATGGCAAGTCCAAGAACAAATGCTAGCAAGAACCATAAGCGGTTCCCAGCCTACGTGTGTGATCGCCTCGCGAGACCAAGCACCATAAGTAGTGCTTTGGAACAAATCTTCGAAAGACTATTCCGGTATTATTGTAGGAGATGTCATCTCGAAACTACGCTCTGGAACAGCTGCAAATGACCCAGGAACAACCCTCAGAAAACTGGAAATTTTCTGGTCTACGGAAGTCCGGCTAGCGGTAGCTCCACTGGTTTGTTTTTTTTTTTTTTTTGACTTACAGTGTTTTGGCGCGAGGCGCGCTCAACTTGGGCGCAGGTGCGCTCAGTGCTAAATTTTAGAAAAATGTAGGCGCAGTGCGCTTTTACTTGGGGCCCGCCGCCTCGAGGTGTCGATGGTTGAAAATTGAGACGAACAACGGAAACGTGGGAGTGAAAGGTGAGTGATGGAAGTTAGGTGTAGTGTGGGTTGTGAGTGTAGGATGAATGAAGTTTATATAGGTTTTAAGTTGCTAAAACGAATCGAAGTTGCCAAAAAGCTTTTCCCGCAATTTCGAAAATACTAAAATTTCGAACCCAAAACGGAAACAACTCATATTCTTGATTCTAAAACAACCCTAATATTTTTAGGTTGAATTTAGGATAGAACCTACCTATTTTATCGAGATTTTATCCTACCATGATATTTCTTCATAGATATGCCTATTCGCAATATTCTCACCGACCTCGAAAATAACTTCTAAAAAAAGCGGTCATATAAAAATCATGTCGACTACATAATACCACCCCCAAACAATTTGGGAAAGTGGGATCAACATTAAACAACCACGCACAATGAAAATAACCACATTATATTAATATTGTCATTCAAACAACATTTCACTACAAAAGTCAAAATTAACTACGGAATTTAACAACGTAACATTCCATCTACTAAATATAAAAAAAAAATATATATATATATATATATATATATATATATATATATATATATATATATATATATATATAAAACAAAAACAAACAACATCAAAACAACAAACAAGAAGAAATCTAGCTACTCTTCAAGGGAGCGAGGTGGGGTAAGAATAGGAATTTGAGTGATCAAGAATGGAAAAACCAACACCCCACCCCCAAACAAATTTTTGAAAACAAGTTTGTAAAAATTTGTTTTAAAACGTGGGTCTTTTAAAGTCAGATTCCCGAGACTTGCTAGATTACTATTTTTATAGCTTTAAACTTTTTTACTTTTTATGAATTAGGTTTAATATAAAAGGAAAACAATAAGCAGTAAAGACATAATTCACACCATAGATAAACATTACTCAAAAACCAAGAAAACATGCAAGAGTGGAAAACGTGAATTATGTGAAACGTGGACTTAGGATCCGGTACTTACAACCACACACTCCATAGGGAGGGCCCGATTACCTGAATGGTGCATTCACCAATATATGGAAATGAAAGGAAATGCACCAAACACAAAAATTGAGTCGTTTATAGTCAGATACTCAAGACTTTATCTAAACATATGTATGAATATGCAGTTTATCATATATCAACAACCGAAATAGTTGTGGATCGTTCCATAAATAAATATCACAGAAAACATATCCAAACACAATCAAGCACCAAGATTTCCTACGACGCATCCTAGTGGAATGAAAGCGAAGTCGAATAGACCTATAACATAACCGAGCATGCACCTTATGTTTCATCTTTGAACGAGAGAGTGTCCTAGTGAATAAGTGTGGAAAAGTGAATGGGTTTGGAAGATATGGTGGATTGGGATAAGTTTTAGAGGGAAAACATGGAAAAAATGAGGATGTGGGTTTAGCACAAAACTCATTCATGGTGTAGTTAGGGACTGTCTCAAGTCCGAAAATGAAGGTGTCAAGTGGTTTATCCTTGGGAAGTATTTGTTTACTAGGTGGATTTAAAAAATCATGAAGCACAGGAGAAACTAAAGGATCGAGTGCAAACTCGAGGTTCCTTTGAAAAGGTGGAGGGTGGGGAATATTGGTGATGGAAGGTGAATGATTCTCAGCCTAGAGCTCTCAAGTCCATATCATCGAAAATCTTGATATATGCAAGACATTCCTCAATAGGTGGGTCAAAAGGATCACTGGGATAGAGATTGAAAAATTCATCTTCCGTCATAGCATCAAGGGATGAATGGTTGTTGGCAAAAGGGGACTCGCGAAGTGGTAAAGAAGCGGTGCAAAAGAGTTGCGGAATTCTTCTTCGATTTAAATCTACTACCGTGGAGTCATTGTTAAAGTCGAATTTCGAAGGAAAGGAATTTGTTAATCTGTTTCTCCGGAAACATGTTTTTGAAGTAATCTTGAGCTAAGCTCTCGATCATGCTAACCTCTCCATTTGTAGATGAATCGGGATACTGTGTCCTCATTTTGAAAAACCTCCACAGAAAGATGGCCAAAGGACAAGGACATCGAACCATCGCGGCAGTTTATGAGCGCGTTAGCAGTAGCCAAGAAGGGACGCCCTAAAATGATAGGTACAGAGTCGTTAGTGACTTCTGTGTAGAGGATAACGAAGTCGGCTGGGTAGTAAAAATTTTGGACTTTAACCACCACGTTTTCAACCACACCCTTAGGATACTTAATAGACCGATTAGCTAATTGCAATGTCATTTTAGTAGGTTGCATCTCCTTTAGACCTATTTGTTTATACAAATAAAACGGGAGTAAGTTAACACTAGCCCCCAAGTCTAGTAGCGCGGTCGTCGTGTGAGAATCTCCTAAGGTGCATTGTACAGTAGGACGACCAGGGTCCTTGTACTTAACAATTCCATTATTTTCGAATAAAGTTGGGAACTATTCAGTTAGAAAGGTGTCTTTAGGTATGTTGGTCTTACGCCTAGCAGTGCACAACTCCTTAAGAAACTTAGCGTGGTTAGGTAGGATTTTGATAGCTTCGAGAAAAGGAAGGTTTATCATTAGATTTTTGAAAACGTTCATAATCTCCTCAAAGTTAGTATCCCTGGTTAGCATGGCTAATTTCTGAGGGGAACGTGGTTTAAAGCTCTATATTTAGCGTGGCTGGCTCGACTTGATGTGTAACCTTGGCTTTCTGTTTCTTAGGTTGTGGTTTAACTGGTACCTCTATAGTGGTAGGTTCTTCAGTTTCTATTTCGGTGTCTAGTTCGATATCCGGTGTAGGGAGTACTGATGGGGTAACTATAGGCATAGTTACTTTGTTATCAACCACTCTTCCAGAACGGAGAGTGGTGATGGCATTTAGCTCACCTACGGTTGTAGTTTTCGTAGTAGTATTACCATTTACCTCAAAGGCTGTGTTTGCTGTTCTAGGGTTGGGTATCGCTTGGCCTGGAAATCACGACTTTTGGTTGGGCTTTCTCTTAGGCTAACTGTTGGTTTAAATTATTAACGGATTATAGAATGTGTTGGTTAGATTGAGCCATGGTTTGGAAAAGTTGTTGGCTCACTTGTATGAAGGTGTCAAGATAATCCGGTTGTGTGGGTGTAGTAGTCACGGGTGGTGTGACTGGAACTATCTCGCGTTGATTATTTATGAGCGGATTGTGATAGTTATTATTTATCAGAATGATACCTCTATTAGCATTATAATTATTATAACTACATTGACCTTGTGCTTGACCTTGTCGAGGTTTGCGCTTTGGTTGTTATAATTATTATAATTACCCCGATCCCGTCCCTTGTTGTGGTGGAGCTTGGATATAAATGTCGCTTGGCCTAACATATTGATTATTGTACCACATGGTGTGTGACTTGTTGGTTATTTCTCCAACCGAAGTTGGGATTTTGTCTCCAAGAGGCATTAGGTTCACTATTAATGGAACAAGAATGTTCATAGGCTATAGGACCGATGGGGAGTCGGGATGCTTGCTCGGGACTCCAACATAAACTACATGGATTTGAATTTACATTCATGACGGGGGATAGGCTTTTGTTGTACGAAAATGGCCTCTACCTTTTTGTGAGGGATTCAATTAGAGTTTTAAGCTCGGGATCTAATTTAACCTCAAACATACCGGTAGCTTTAATCGTTGAAGAAGAACTAGCGGAGGCGGGAGTAATCGTCACTATCCCCCACTATTATTACGCTTTAGTCCGATCTTCCAAAAATTTATATGCCTCTCGAGGCTCCTTTACTTAGGAAACTACCCCATTCATTATGTCTAGGACTTCTTTATGGTGGTGTAGAAGTCCTTTGAAAAAGGCACGAACTAACGTGTTTTTGCTAGGTGATGGTGTGGACACTCTATAAGGAGATCGGTGAAACGATTCCAATCCTCCTAAAATGATTCATGAGGATTCTCGATCGAAAGAAGTGAATCTTGGAAAGCATTTCATCCGTCTTTTAGGGGTGGGTAAAAATGTTCCATAAACAAATTGAACAAGTTTGGCCCACGAGTCCACGTAATTAGGCTGCCAGGCGCTTAACCAAGATGCCGCCTTATCGCTAAGGTGAAAGGGAATACCCTCAATTTAATTTGTTCCGCACCAACCGTAGGATGGTAGAATGTTGTAAGGACTTGTTCAATCCTACGCATGTGCTGATAAGGTTTTTCATGGTCTAAACCATGAAAAACGGGTAACAATTTAAATATATTTGGGGGGATGCGAAAATCCCCCACTGGGTCTGCTAGAACGATGCAAGATTTAGGGCTATCGCTCAAGGCTTTATAAAAGTCAGAGAGATGAGTCTCTCTTTCTTCAGCCATAATATCAGGTGGTGTGTGTGAAATAGTAGCTAGAGGTGTAGTGGGTGGGAAACTAGATAGACTTGTTTGTTGACGTAGCCGTGTAATTACGTTAGTTGTTTTTCTTCGACCAGACCTTAATCTCATGCAAGACTAAGTCGAACTTAACTAAACATGCAACACTCCAAACAATTCTGATATACTAGTAGAAACCTCTAACTGGAGATGCGAGGTGTGGAAGAAAGGAATACCTGATTGCGTCCCTGCTTCGCTTTATGAATAGCGTCTTGTTTACTGGCGTGTTCGGTGTATATAACAAGTTAAAACAACTGAAAAACTTGAAAAATCGGTTCAAACAAACCCTGTGGAAATCCGGCAAATTTCAGCTTTGGGCGAGGGTGCGCTCAAAGTTCCAATAACTTAGCGGGTGGTCGCTTTCGGTATGGGGCTGGTCGCTTCAAGGTTTGGAGTGCAGGTGCTTCGCTTTGAAGTGGTCGGTCGCTCGCGTGTAATTTTTCGCGAAACTTTTCAATGCTGAAACGGACAACCACAATATGAATCAAACAAGGGTGGGTGGGTGAAATGGGACTTAAAAATGACTAATTATACTATGAAAACAATGTTAAAGTGAAACTAAGATGGCAGCGGCGCCATTTGATAAATGATAAAATGCTAGTTTACGGGTAACGAAATGAACGATGAAACTCAAAACGTAAGTAAACTAAAACTTTAACGTGTCTATATTTATCAAAGTTTCTACTCTCAATTCTATCGAAATAGAGTGGAGTAACAAATTCGTTCCACTCCTAGTTCTCTAGCATGAAATGTTTTCTAATCTAATTAGTCGGTCTTAAGTCTAATGAGAGCTTTACGAAGGGGTTATACTATGATACAATATGAAATTGATTATGTTGAATTTAAACTACTTAATGCTATGGAAATATGATTGTTTTTAATCTAGATAAAGGATTAGAGGGAATTGAATCCACCTCGAATCCAACTTAATAACCTAGCATAGATTCTTGTATCTCGATTCTTACGTTCTTACGTCAAGAAATTCGAGTTCTAATCCCTAGTGTTCATGGCATTTCTACCAAATACTAACTAGCATGTGAGGTCGTCCACCCATTCTCATGGCGAATCACAACCTTCTAGAGTGGAATAGATTCTACAATGCTTCTACACTATACCACTAAGTTTTCATCAAAGCTTCATCAACCCCTCTAATGGAGGTTTTAGCCTTGTGTCATCAACCCATAATTTCCCATTGAATTATAACTACACATCATATTAAAATTCTAACTTAACTAATTTAACTAACAATGCTTCAATCTACTTAAACTACGAAATGATAATCAACAAGAATTAAAACTAGATCTATAAATTGACAAAAATAACTATTTTATTTATCTAATCAATCAAGAACAATGATTCAAAGACTTAATCTAAAACAAGAATTGAAAATGAACTTAAACTTAATTAATTTACTGAAAACTAGATCTAGAATTATATATATTTTTAGGTCTAACTAGCTACTATTAACAAAAAGCTAAGCTTTTGTTTTTATACTTTCAGATCCAAAAATTGTGCATGGGCTTGGAGCCATGTTTTGGGTCTGATTCCAAAACCCAATTTCTTTAGTCCAAAATGGGCTCTTCAGCTGTAGTTGGCTTCGATAGATGTTTCGTCCACTTCTGCTACTCTAATTGGGTCAAGGCTTGGACCACTGGAAAGCTCTTTCCGAGCCGGTCGTTTTGACATAAGGTAGGCTCAATTCCGAGGTCTGAGTCCAAACATATGGTCTTTGGAAGTTCTACTGACTTTGTGTGCTGTTTCTGCCCGCGTTGACTTTGACTTTTCAGCTTTGACCGGGCTTTAGAAAGGCTTTGTCTTCTTGAATCTTGGCCTTTAATCACAGAACTCCTTAGCAACCAACCATTGCTCCTTTATCTCGCTGAAGTGGCACATTTCTGCACATAATGGACTTTGAAGCCTGAAATACATAAAAACACGTAATCAGTATTAACTCTTACTTATTATTCACATAATTGGTCTAAAAATATGATTATTGAGGGGTTAAAACTACAGTTTTGGGCTCTTATCATTCACTCATATAAGGCTTTAGGCTATATTCTCACAGGATTTGTAGAATAAGTACTCTAGCCTAGATTTCAGAAACTTACTGCCAACAATCATAGATACTCATGTAACATGTTTATAGATTGTTGCAAGGATTATTACCTACATATTAGCCTAAGTTTCTAAAAATTATTTTAATGCAAAAGCTACGTGAGACTTCTAGATTATTGAGAGCATAGAGAAAGAAAACAATACCAATATTCCTAAGTGTATAGCATACTTTTTATTTATATATTTTTTTTAATTTTTGAATTTTTTAACTAGAAAACAAGTGCATATTATACATATCTATATCCTAACAGATGCCTTAATTATAATGTTTATATGCCCTCACCCAAAACAAGAAGCATGCTTTGTCCTCAAAGTATTTTAAATAAAGAGGGTAGGAAAATACCATTGAAACGCATGAAATTCCGGAACATCTGCAAAACAAGGGTTATAACATACTAATATAGAAAAGAAAACTGACGCAACTCTATAAGAGTTCCACCCGTTATGGAGTTAATGAGAAATAAATTGCTTGGGACATAAGCAGACACTTACTGAAACTAACACTTACCTGCACTCCCGTTTAAACATTTTCCTCCTCATCCTTAATGAAGAAATGAGGTTCCTTCGTATCCTGCCATGCCATGGTGATTTGCCAGGCTTCACACCACTTATCATCTACTATAGCTAACATGTCAAGCGCCACTTGGTCAGATGGGGTGTAAGGCGCAACCTGATGAGGTTGTATCCTCCACCCTTGCCAAGTCATTGCACGGAACGATCGTATAATACAATTGGCGGGTCTCACAATGTCGACCCTAACCCAATCCGTGAAACGGGCACAAAAAATAGGAAAGAAACATAGCATTATACGGCAAATTAAAACAAGCATAAGAAGGCATGTCTCTTGGCATGGGCTCGGGCTAAACTAGACATTAAGGTCTGGGGAATATCATAAAGTGTACATCTCCCAACTAAAACAAGGAAAATATCACAAGTTTCGTCATTCACAGAAGAATAACGTCATTCCCCTCTAATGTTTAGCATAATCCAAAACATAACAGTGCCCACGTTCATAGACAGGCTACCAAGGGTGATGTTATAATCCCCTTGGTCCTCTATCCTAAAGATTCCTGCCCCGTAATGCTCATGCAAATCATCATAGCTATACATGTACATATTACCTAGCAAATAGGCCCATGAGTCTTGTATTTCGGCCGACATAGCAAGTCCAAGCACAAAGGCTATCAAGAACCTAGAAATTTCCATTGGTTCATCCCCGATGGTGATGGAGAACGCTTGTTCTCCATCTGGTCTATCAAAAAACTTACAATTATCATAAAAATAAAATGTAAGTGCGGGAGAATAAAGTTCATCAAGACTTAGTAATAGTGGCTCCCATCCTGCTAGAATGATCACTTCGCAAAACCATGCACCATAGGTGTCACTTTGGAATAAGTCTTTAAAAGACTGTTCCGGTATGATACGAGGGAAAGTCATCCCCAATAAACTTGCTGAAATAGCTACGAAGGATCCTGGAACAATCCTCGGAAAACTGGAATTTTTTGGTGCCCACAGGGGTCAGGGCACAGGGTGCGCTCAAGGTATGCCTGGGATGGGCGCGGGTTGCGCTCTGTTGAATTTCAAGTTCCAGGCACTTGGGCGCAGGGTGCGCTCACTTTTAGCTTTGATGGGCGGGTTAAGCTCGGATGAAAACTGGAATTCCAGTGTTTTGGGCGCCAGTGGCTTCGGGTTTGGTTTTGGAGAGGCGCAGTCGCTCGGGTAGAATTTTTCTTTGACAATCTTTGAGGGGTGGCGGCCAGAGGGGAATGCAGTGCTCCGGGGGAAGCTGTTAGGCCGAAGTGCGAAGGAAAAATAAGGTAAAGTGGGATTGAAACGTGAGAGATGAATATGAGATGTAGTTAGGGTTGTGAGTGTAGAATGAATGCAGTTTTTATAGGATTTAAGTTGCTAAAATGAATCGGGAAGTTACCAAAAAGTTTTAAGGCAATTGCCGGAAATAATAAAATTTCCAAAACCGAAAACGGAAACAACCCATATTCTCTATTCCAAAACAAACCTAATATCTTTTAGGTTGAATTTAGGTTAGATACTACCTAATTCATCGAGATTTTATCCTATCACAATATCTATTCATAGTGATGCCCATATCGGCAATATTTTCACCCCTTACTCCAACACAACTACTAAAATGGAGGATCCTATAACAAATCATACTAGAATAAATAATACCACCCCCAAACAATTCAGGAAGGTGGAATTAACGATAAATAATGCACACTTCGAAAAGAACCAAAGTATATTAAAATTGAAATTCAA
Source organism: Coptis chinensis (assembly GCF_015680905.1). Classification (NCBI taxonomy): domain Eukaryota; kingdom Viridiplantae; phylum Streptophyta; class Magnoliopsida; order Ranunculales; family Ranunculaceae; genus Coptis; species Coptis chinensis. The sequence goes on from NC_141463.1 coordinate 53,387,335, forward strand.
ATACAATTAACTACCGAATTTAAATTTAACTATTGAATTTAAACAACTTAATATCCGGACTAAGAAAAACAATAAAAACAACTAAATAACATCGAAACCACATATTTTCAGAAAACCTAGCTACGTGATGAAGATGGATCTTGAGATGGAGATTGGGCCTGGGATAAAGAAGGACCCGAGCCATCCGTTCTTTGGCGATAACGCTCATGCCGCTCATACTCATCTAAAACAGAACCCTCGAAAGGTGGCATGCATCGTAGAATCTCTACTCGGAACAAGCACTGTGCTTCCATCTCAGCCCTTTATTATCGATATCTTTGGGCCCGGTGACGCCGGGTGGATAGTCTCCATGTTACACAAGATATCTTCCTGACCCTTTTCGAGCACTTCTAAACTCGTCTGAAGGTTCGTTTGTTTATTTCGAACTATAATTTGCCTATCTCGTATATCTTCACAAATAGCGTAAATGCAACGCACACTAGTGTGCAACAATGACATGCGTTCAGAATCAGACGTACACCTCTCCAAGGCATCTTCATCCAAACATATCATGTCCTCCATTTCATCATCCGAATCCACCACCCTATCCTCTGGCAACATCCAAGTCTTTTGGATACACTCCTTATAACTGATTTGATTTGCATGCAATTTCAACATCCTCCTCTCACTTTTTGGTTTATTCCCCCAAGACAACATTATCTTCGTAATTAAAACAGGAAATGGTGCGATACTCTTCCCAACTCCTCTAATCATCTTTAGCAAAAACTCGAGGATACAGAATTCATACCTCTTCTCTTGCAATATCCAAAGAACGTGCAGACATGTGAACCCGATGTCGCTCAATTTCTCTTTCCCAATGACGTTCTTACCAATCCACTGAGCTACAACCAGTTGGTTGGTTCGCGAGATGATATTTGTCGAGAGCACAATGAGAAGTCAGATTATATTGACCCTCCATGAGGGTGTCGTTCATCAATCACGCAGAACTCCGATATCTTGTGATTCCTGCATGGTGGCTTCTAGGTTAGCCCGGTAATGCCTAAAATTTCAACCAACTTCTCTCTCGATAATTCTCTCCTAGTCCCAGCCACTTTCATGAAAATTTTCTGACCGTCCAACTCTCTCTTCTTATAGAACTGTTCGACCAAATTGGAGTGGTAGAAATCATCTGTCGAGTACCACAACCGATTCCAACCCCTTCTAATCATCTCGTCACCATAAAACGGTGCGAAGCAGTCGGCTGTAAACGCTTGTTCCGGCAACAACCTTCGTCTTTGAGCCATTGATATTCTAGAACGATTTGGGGTTTAAAAGGGCTGTGGGAATGGAGTTTGAGACTCCCTTACTAACAAAATAGCAGTGGTTGCGTGGGGATGGCGCGGCAATTTGAGTTTCTTTAAGTTTTGGATGTTTTTCGGTGGTGGAAATTTTTGGGATTGGTGGAGGGGTGTTTTGGAGAATATTTGAAGTTAGAATTGTATTGTGGGCGTGGTTGTATTGAGGTTTATTTTTATTTTTATTTTTGGTTAGGTTTTTGAATTTGGTAATGGCGGAATTGGAAAGAAATCGCGATTCTGTTTGTTTGGGAGGAAGGAGACGCACGCGCGTGCGTTGGGCCCAAGCCCAAAATGATTTTTCGATTTGTTGTCGATTTTAGCGCAACTTCAAACTAAAATTCCCGCTTCGTTACCGGTCCGATTTTTTCGAATGAGGTATGGAAATGATCAGGAGAGAATTTCCAATCTAATGATCTATAAAACACTCTATTCCAACCGTGGGTGACATATAAGAAGATGGAAAATATCTCGAAGTGCGTGCATGACGTAAATTATGCGAACGAATGAAATCTAACTTAATAGAAAATATCAACCCGAATTGAAATACGATTAACCAGTCTAAACAACATAAATGGAAAGTTTGACCATCAATGAAAAAGAAAACCCAACACCCCATCCCCAAACAAATTTTAGACAACAGAGTTTAGAAAATTTGTTTTAAAATGGGTCTTTTAAAGTCAGATTCCCAAGACCTTTAACAATTAATTGGATATATTAATATATATACCATGCAGTTTTCCATATATTAACAACCTAAAGAGTTGTGGGTCTTTCCATAAATAATTACCATGGAATGCACCCCCAAACAGAATCAAGCACCAAGATTCTTTACGACGCAACTTATTGAAATGAAAGCGAAGTCTGATGGATCTAGAATGTAACCGCGCATGCACCTTCTTTTTTGCCTTTGAACGAGAGGGTTTCCAAGTGAATGATCATGAGAAAATGGATGTTTGTGGAAGATATGATGGGTATGGATGAATTTTAGATGTAAGGAATGGAAGAAATGAGAATGTAGGTTTGGCACAAAACTCATTCATGGTATAGGTGGGTACTGTCTCAATTCTGAAAATGAAAGTGTCAAGTGCCTTTCCCTTGGGAATTATTTCTGTATTAAGAGGATTTAGAAAATCATTAAGTACAGAAGAAACAAAATGGTCAAGCGTAAACTCTAGGTTCCTTTGAAAGGGTGGAAGGTGGGGAATATTAGTGAGGGAAGATGAATGAGTGTCAGCTAGAGCTCTCAGGTCTAGATCATTAGAAGCCTTGAGATATACCAGACATTCCTAAATAGGTGGGTCAAAAGAATCACTGGGATAGAGGGTGAAAAATTCATCTTCCATCATAGCGTCAAAGGATAAAGGGATGTTGGCAGGGTGTGACTCGCGAGGTGGCAGGGAAGAGTTGCAAAAGAGTTGAAGGAAATCTTCCTCAATTTCCTCTACGTCCAAGGAGTATTTGTTGAAGTTGGAACTTCCAAAGGAAAGGAATTTGTGCATCTGGTCATTCGGAAACGTGGTTTTGAAATAATCATAAGCTAAGCTCTCGATCATGCTAACCTCTCCATCAATATTTGTATAAGGCAACCGTTTGATCGTCTTAAAAACGTTAACCGTAATGGAAAGATGGCCAAAAGACAAAACATCGAACCATCGCGACAGTTTATAAGTGCGTTGGCAGTAGCCAAGAAAGGGCATCCTAAAATGATTGGAACAGAATCGTTAGCGACTTCTGTATCGAGGATAACAAAATCCGCAGGATAGTAGAAATCATGAACCTTAACCAGCACGTTTTCCACTACACCCTTAGGATACTTGATAGACCTATCAGCTAGTTGCAACGTCATTGTTGTAGGTTGCATTTCATGTAGACATAGTTGTTTATATACATAATAAGGGAGTAAATTAACACTTGCCCTGAGTTCTAATAAGGCAGTGGTCGTGTGAGTATCCCCTAGGGTGCATTGTACTTAACTATTCCATTGTATTCTGTTAATGTTGGAAACTGTTCCGTTAAAAAGGCGTCTTTAGGAATCTTTGTCTTACGCCTAGTAATGCACAACTCATTAAGAAACTTAGCATGGTGAGGTAACTTTTTAATAGCTTTAAGGAAGGGTAAGTTTATCATTAGATTTTTAAAAACTTCCCTAATCTCGTCAAAATTTGTATCCTTGTTTAACATAGCTAATTTCTAAGGAAATGATGGTTTCTCTCTATATTTAGCGTATGGATCAACTGGTCGTCTAACCTTTGCTTTCTGTTTCTTAGGTTGTGGTTTAACTCCTCTACAAGGGTAGGATCTTCAGTTTCTGTTTCGGTATCTAGTATAATATCTAGTGTAGGGACTACTGGTGGGGTAACTATAGGCATAGTTACTTTGTTATCCACCACTCTACCTGAACGGAGAGTGGTGATAGAATTTATCTCCCCTATGTTTGCATTTTCGTTACTAGTATTACCGTTTACCTCAAAGGCTGTATTTGGTGTTTTCGGATTAGGTATCGCTTGTCCTGGAAACACACCTTTGGGTTGCACTTTCTCTTGAGCTAACTGATGTAAGGAAAGTTGGATGTCTTGTAAAATCTATTGTTGAGATTGCATAAAGGCATCAAAACGATCCGGCTGTGGAGTAGTATTTGCTACTGGTTGTGTGACAGGAACTATGTCACGTTGATTATTAATGGGTGGATTTTGGTAGTTATTATTTATCGGAACGATACCTCTATTAGTATTATAATTATTATTGTCATAATTATTATAATTACCCTGGCCTTGTCCTTGTCGTGGTTGAGCTTGGTTGTTATAATTATAATTACCCTAACCTTGTCCTTGCCTTGGTGGACCTTAGTTGTAATTGTTTGTTTGCCTAACATTTGGGTTAAACAACCTTGGAGGTTTTTTATTATTCTGCCAACCAAAGTTGGCGTTTTGTTGCCAAGCTACGTTAGGTTCGCTATTAATGGAACAAACATTATCTTGTTGTGATTGTTGTTGTTCATAGGCGAAAGGACAATAGGAGTCGGGATGCTCTGGACTAAAATAGAAATTACATGGATTGGAGTTGACATTCATGATGGGGATCGGCGTTTGTTGAACAGAAATAGCCTCTACCTTTTTAGTTAGAGATTCGAATAAATTTTTCAGTTCCGGATCGGGTTTCATCTCAAACATACCGGCAGCCTTTACTGTTGTAGAAGAACTAGCGTTGCGGGAGATATCGTCACTACCCCCCAGTTATTATTACGTTTAGTCTGATATTCTAAAAATTTATAAGCCTCTGAGGCTCCTTTGCTTAAGAAACTACCCCCATTCATTATGTCAAGGACTTCTTTATGGTGGTGTAGAAGTCCCTTGAAAAAGGCACGAACTAACGTGTCTTTCACGAGGTTATGATGTGGACACTCTATAAGTAGATCGGTGAAACGATTCCAAGCCTCTGAAATTGATTCATGGGGATTCTGTCAAAAGAAATGAATCTTGGAAAGCATTTCATCGGTCTTCAGTGGTGGGTAAAAATGTTCCATGAATAGTTGAACAAGTTTAGCCCACGAGTCCACGAATTAATTAGCTTTGGGCGATTAACCAAGACGCCCTTATCGGCTAAAGCGAAGGAAATACCCTTAGTTTAATTTGTTCAGCACCAACCGTAGGATGGTGAAATGTAGTAAGGACTTGGTAAATCTTACGCATGTGCTGATAAGGTTTTTCATGGTCTAACCCATGAAAAATGGGTAACAAATTAAATATATTTGGGGGAATTCGGAAATCCCCCACTGGGTCTGATAGAACGATGCAAGATTTAGGGCTATCGTTCAAGGCTTTGTAAAAGTCTGAGAGAGGAGACTCTCTTTCTTCAGCCATAATTTCAGGTGTGGTGTGTGGTATGCTAGCTAGAGGTGTAATGAGTGGTATACTAGAAAGACGTGTTTGTTGCCGCTGTCGGTTAATTACGTTAGGCATTTTTCTTCGGCCTGACCTTAATCTCATGCAAGGCTAAGACCAATCTTAATAAAACACAACAACACTCCAAACAATCCTGATATGCTAGTATGAACCTCTAACAGAAGATGCGAGGTGTTGAAGAAAAGAGTACCTGAAAGCCTCCTTGCTTCGCTTATGAATAGCGTCTTGTTTACGCGTGCTCAGTGTATATAACAAGTTAGAACACTAAAAATCTTGAAGAAATGAAAGTTTGGATCAAACCTATGGAAATCGGGTAGTTTCGAAGAGAGTGGTCGCTTCGAGAATAGGCCTAGGCTGGGCCGCAGTCGTGCTTTCGAGTCAGTTTGGAGTTCGGCGTGTGGAGCGCAGTCGCTCAAGTTAGCCTTGGGAGGCGCAGGTCGCTTCGAGGTTTGAAGTGGAATTCGGGGCATGTGTCGCGGGTGCGCCTCAATTTAACTTGCCCGGTAGCGGTCGCTCAGGCTTGAAGTGGAATTCCAGGCGTGTGGGAGCAGGGTGTGCTCCAATTTGGCTTGCCCAGGGCGCAGGTCGCGCTCCGAGTAATTTTTCGAGGAAAATTTCAGTGTTGAAACGGACAACCACATTGAGAATCAAACAAGGGTGGGTGGGTTATGGGACTTTGAAAAACTATCAATTCTAAATAAAACAATACTAAAGAGTACTAAGATGGTAGCGGCGCCATTTTATATTCGTGAAAAGATAGTCTTACTCACAAATAAAGCGATGAACTATAAATGAAAGTAAAACTATAAACTGCTTCGCTTATACTAGACTTATCAAAGATATTTGTTTTCTACTCTCGAATCTATTGACGTAGAGTTGTTAGAATAGAAGATTTGTTCCACTCCTAGTCCTTTAGCATTCAAGTTTTCTACAATTAACGAGTCTATCCAAAGTCTAATGAGAGTAATGGTGGAATTTATACTACGATGTGAATTCAAATAACAAGCTACGAATAACTTAATGACAAAATGCTAAGAGTTGAATCTAGATAAAGAATTAGGGGAATTTGATTCCACCTTGAATCCAACTTAATAAACTAGCATAGATTTGTTGTAAACCAATTCTTACGTTCTTATGGTAAGAATTGGTCGTTCTAATCCCTAATTATACATGACATTTCTACCAATTCATAACTAGCATGTGAGGTCGTCCACCCATTCTCATGGCGAATCAACGACCTTCTAGAGTGGAATAGATTCTTACAACGATTCTATACTACACAATCAAGTTTTCATCAAGGCTTCATCAAACCCCTCTAATGAAGGTTTAGCCTTGATTCATCAAACTATCATTTCCCATTGAATTAAAACTAGAAATAATATAAAGATTTGAACTTTACTAATTTTAATTAACAATACTTCAAATCTAATTAATAACTAAGAATTGAATAATAACAAGAATTGAAATTAGATCTACAAATTTAAATGACAAAAATTGAAATGATCAAGAACTACTATTTTATTTATCTAATCAATGAAGAACAATCATTCCAATAACTAATCTAAAATAATGTATGAAACTAATTAATTAACTAATTGAAATTCCAAAAACTAGATCTACAAGCTATTTTAATGGCTACTTTCTATTCTAAGCTATCTAAATATATCTTTCTTAAGAGCTAAGTCTTGTTTTATATAAAGCAGGAGGCCAGATCCACAATTTCGTGCATGGGCAAAGGAGCCATGTTTTGGGCCAGAAAATCGAGCCCAAAGCCCACTTTCTTCAGTCCACAGAGCCCATTTCAGCTGGCTTTGACTTTAGTAAACTTTTCGTCCATTTTTTCTCCTCTGATTGGGTTAAGGCTTGGACTATTGGAAAGCTCTTTCTGAGCTGGTCATTTTGACATAAGGTAGGCCCAAATCCGAGGCCTGAGTCTAAAGATATGGTCTTCAGAAGTTCTGCTGACTTGTGCACTATTTCTATCCGTGCTGACTTTTCAGCTTTTGACCGGGATTTATAAAGGCTTTGTCTCCTTGAATCTTAGCCTTTATCACATAACTTCTTAGCAACCAACTCTTTACTCCTTTATATCACCAAAGTGGCACATTTCTGCACATAATTGAGTTCCATGCCTGAAATACATAAAAGTACGTAATTAGCATTAACTCTTATTTATTACTCGCATAATTGGTCTAAAAGTAGTATTATTAAGGGGTTAAAACTACAGTTTTTGGCTCTTATCAATTAGCAACTACATTTTTGACCCTTCATTTTATCCTTAATTTCTAGGGTAAACTCTTGCAGGAGAAGAATCCATCGGATCAATCTCTGTTTAGCATCCTTCTTGGCGAGAAGGTACCTAAGAGCTGCATGGTCAGTGTAGACTAAGGTCTTTGAACCAACCAAATAAGGACGGAACTTATCTAAAGCTTAAACCACAGCTAAAAATTCATTTTCCGTAGTAGTGTAATTTCATTGAGAATCATTTAAAGTCTTACTAGCATAATAAATAACATTGGACTTATCATCTAGTTTATGGCTTAACATGGTACCAACAACATAATTGCTAGCGTCACACATAAGCTCGAAAAGTTTAGACCAATCAGGAGGCTTTAATCTACTTGGACCATATCTAAATTAATAGTAGCAGTAAACATTAAGAAAAACCAAAAAACAAAACAAAAAGAAGTAACAACTTCTAAAAATAAAGACTTGGGCTTTGATTTATGGAACACGTATCACGTGCTGCCACGGGATTACTATATACACCACAACAAAAAATTTGGGAGAATCGAAATATCAACATAAATGCAATAAACCAGCTGCCTACTCATTTAAATTACTTGTTCATTTCAATGACTCAAATTCAATATCTCCATGAGACTACATTACCTTTTCTTTAGTCCTGTAGCAAGTTCGCATCTAAGCATATCAAGAGATCCGAGAGTTTGTTGCATCATCTTCTTCATCTTTCCACAAGTCCTCATAGATTCCTCCACCCGATCAAGGTTAGCATGAGTGATGAGAACTTATTTCAGCATCTATCTCCATCTCAAAGCCTTAAACAGCCAAGGAGTGACTCCACTTTGGTTTAGATTTTGTTTGCTGAAGCAAGAAACAAGTAATGGAAGTTACAAAACACCAAATACAATCTCAAATTAGGATTCTTGAAAAAAAAATGAATTTAGAATATTGCAAAGCTCGCTCCGGTGCATCGGCAAAAATAAAAATCGTACCTTTGAAGCAAGAAAATTTGGAGCAGTATCAAGCCAAGAAAAATTGAAATAGTATTAACCCAAGTGAGCGAGAGAGAGAGAGAAGAGGGTACCGGCAATGAGAGAGAGGGAGGAGACATAAGAGTGTAGCGGCGGTGAGAGAGAGGAGAGAGACTAAAGTTATCTTTTATATTTTGACCGAAATAATAGAACGCGATTTTTTTTTGTTTCCCTCTTTCGCGAAATTTTCGAAATTTTGATTTGTAACACTTCTAAAACGATTTTTAAGCGTTGGAAATAGATTCATGAAATTCACCCGAATTAAAGAACAACTTAACAACATTACCAACGCTTATATAGCGTTGGGAACTTGCTAACGGTAAATAACCGTTGCAAAGCAAAAAAGGGCTGTGTTGCAAATATCCTATTATGGTGTAGTGTACCTAGCCATTAAAATAGCAACTTCTGCAAGATTTTTAATACTTATAACACGTCAGAGTAACGATAAAGTAAAGGACATCCTAGCCTATACTTAGCTTGCATTGTCAATCAAACGACATAATTAATCTACAGAAACATAATCCATTCCATATTGAAATGCACAAGTAAATATCGCTTCATCTAAAGACTTAGTAATGTCGGTGATTTAAGCGTACACCAAAATAATTGTAATGTACACCTAAAAACTGAAAATTTCATGAGCAACCCCAATCAAAGATTAAAATTTTCTACTTTTAAGAAAAACTCAATTAATTTTCAGTTAAACTAGCAATGCCATACACCCACTTCCTAAAATAAAATTTGTATCACCAAAATAACAATAAAAGGTGGGGGAAAGCATGAGCAAAAAATTACCTAATAATGGGTTTGGAGAGAATTGGGCATAGATGAAATATTGGTCTGGAGAGAGTTAAACGTGAATTGCTGCTAGAGAAGATAATGTGGGTTGTGAAATGGAGGTTGGAAATTGATTGTTTGTTCCATTTCTTTTGGTCGCAAAATGGAGAACGAAGGGTTGGTTCTATTTTTTTTATTTGTGTTTGTTTTAATCTGGGCCCTTAGATCATAAGATGATCTCACGAGTTGAGTGGGTAGGATTGGGAGTGGGCGGAGTGGGAGTGGGTCTATCCCTCCCCACATATATCATATATATATATATATATATATATATATATATATATATATATATATATATATATATATATATAGTCAATATTTTAGAAGTACATACTTATTTTAAGTACGTAAGTAAAACTTCACTTAGAGAATTAATTAAAACCTAATTTTTTGTGGATATCATCTACTCACCATAAAAATCATCTCTATAAAATTTCAACTCATTTGGAAATCTCTAACCTAGGCAAAAGATTATTGTAAAAACACTATTTTCTGAATCGTTAGATTTTTTTTAAAAGATGACAACAACTTTTATCTAGGTTAGAGGTTTCCAAATGAGCTTAAATTTTATAGAGATGGTCTTTATGGTGAATAGATGATATCCACAAAACATTAGGTTTGAATTCATTTTCTAGGTTAAGTTTTACTTACATACCTATTTTAAGTTAACTTAAGTAGTTACTTTTTAGAGAATAACTCCACGTAGAAAATAAAGTCCATACTTTGTTTTATATATATATATATTAGTTTTGCCCTTATATATATATAGTTTTGCTCTTATGCAGACTTCCATAGAAAATAATGTCCGGACCGAAACATTCACATGACCACAAACCATTCTTTACTCTCTCTCCACTTTATTTCCCCACTTTATTGATTTTGTTGGACCCCTACACTCTCTCTCTCTCTCCAATTTTGTTTCTAGGTTGCCTCCAAGCAACATAAACCTCCAGTATCTTGGAAGATAGTATTAGTTATTTAGATGTCAGTACAAGCTAAAGGGAATCTCCTAGAGGACTAAATAGCCAAGGGAACATAACACCTTGACTCAACTAAATGACATTGTACGAGAAGACTAAACGAAGGTTTTCATGAACCAATAGGATAATTGTATAAACCCAACAACAGGAAGTCCTTTTGGCCCAAGTCGCAAAAAAAAAAGTAAAAAACAGATCAAAGACTATTTTTTATTGTTTTTTAAGGGATCTTACTACAACTTCTGAAAAGCAAGGCTTCGGGAATGAATCTTATTATCAGATTCTTCATTGAAGCTAGCTTTGATTTGTGGTCTTGTTATCTTTCTCAATGATGGTGAAGTATCCATTACTCTAATTAGAAAAACTTGATAGAGTGAAATTGTTGGTGGTGGGAGATTTAAGAGAGGAGAGAGGGAGATTGGGTTGGTGGGATTGAAGGAGAAAGGGAATGGAAGAAAGAGTGAAATGAGAGAGAAAAGTCTAAAGTATTTAATGTGAGAGAGAGTGTGCTTGAGGTCAGAAGTGACAGAGAGGAGAAAGGAGAGAGAGAGTGAGAGTGAGAAAAGTAAGAGAAATAGTGTGTAGAGTTAGTCGGAAAGGAGAAAAAATTGAGGATAATGAAAAAGTCACGTGAAATTGTTTAGGTTCGGATTTTGTTGGGTACGGGAAGTCCATACTAGAGCAAAACTGTATATATATATATATATATATATATATATATATATATATATATATATATATATAGTTTTGTTCTAGTATGGATTTTGTTAGATAACCTAAACAATTTTACGTGACTTTTTCATTCTCCTCAATTTTTTCTCCCTTCTGACTGACTCTACACACTATTTCTCCTATTTTTCTCACTCTCTCTCTCTCCTCTCTCCTCTCTGTCACTTCTGACCTCAGGCACACTCTCTCTCACATTAAATAGTTTAGACTTTTCTCTCTCATTTCACTCTTTCTTCCATTCCCTTTCTCCTTCAATCCCACCAACCCAATCTCCCTCTCTCCTCTCTTAAATCTCCCACCACCAACAATTTCACTCTATCAAGTTTTTCTAATTAGAGTAATGGATACTTCACCATCATTGAGAAAGATAACAAGATCACAAATCAAAGCTTCAATGAAGAATCCGATAATAAGATTCATTCTCAAAGCCTTGCTTTTCAGAAGTTGTAGTAAGATCCCTTAAAAAACAATAAAAAATAGTCTTTGATCTACTTTTTTTTTTTTTTTTTTTCTTTTGTAAAGATTGTGACTTGGGCCAAAAGGACTTCCTGTTGTTGGGTTTATACAATAATCTTATCGGTTCATGAAAACCTTCGTCTAGTCTTCTCGCACAATGTCATTTAGTTGAGTCAAGGTGTTATGTTCCCTTGGTTATTTAGTCTTCTAGGTTGACAGCCAAAAATCAAACAACCATCTTACAGTCGAAATCAAACCGTTGGATCACGTTTAAATCAAAACACCGAACTATATCTAAACACCTCTTACAAAGGAATTTCTCTTTCCTATTCCTCTCTCCAATTTTCTCCAAATCCAAACCCAACACCTCCAAATTCAACACCGAAATACCTCCAAATTAAACCGAATAGCTAGATTTGTCCTTCTCCAAATTGAGAAAATCAAGCACAAATTGGAAGAAGGTATGTAATTTGTTGATTTTCAATATTTTATTTTCGATTTTAATGAAATGGGTTCGGTAATAGTAGAAAAACAAGTTGTGAATTGTTTTTGTTTGTTTTCGTTGCAAGTATAATTTTTATTTTTTAAATATTTTGATTTTTAATCAATTAACTGTTTTTTAGACCTCAATTCTTTTTACTTTATCATTTTTATTTTTTTATTTTTTTTATTTTTAATCAGTTAACTCAACTGTTTTTTAGACCTTGATTTTTATTTTTATTTTTATTTTTTAATTCTTGTTTTTAGTCTTCTTGATATTCAATTAGTTTAGTTGCTAAATGCTTTCACAGGTGGTCGAAGATCGCTTCTCAGTTGCCGGGAAGAACCGATAATGAGAACAAGAATGTGTAGAATACACACACTTAAAAAAACGATTAGCATTCAGAGGATCCAATGCTTGTGGAGCTGAAGCCAAGGAGTCTCTAAGTTCGTCATCCTCATGTGTGTGTGTATATATATATATATACACACGTCAACATATAGAAATGACATACATGACATACGCAATCCTACCTACCTACACAATGAACTAAGAGCTGATTTTTTAAGGATATGATATCTACAACATGAAGATCATCTCCAAAGAAAATCAGCTCATTTGAACATGTCTGGAAATATATATAAAATTACGTTAGAATTTTAATTGCTAATTGGTTATATCTTATGTGATACTTAGAAAATCTTGAAAATTTTAACAAAATCCATCTCTTTGCACGCACCCTTCAACTGCATCGCTTAAACAAAAATCAATGTTCTATACTTTGACCACACTTACTTTGGCGAGTCATGTATGTCTGCTAAACCTGTCAAATGGGCACAAAATGCACACTTCCTCCACACTTAGAAAAGATGTAGATACTCACCTATGGAAGAGATTCGTGTAAAATTGTTTATGATCAATGAAAGTAAACAATGTAGTGAGATTTATAGTTGTGCATCAGACTTAGACCTAATTGATTGAAGTTATTACGCCCACTAGACATAGTTGAGATTCCATATGGCCGAAATTTGCAAAGCTGAAACCAAAATACTGTATAGAATGATGAACTAAATTTCATTGGAAACCATAAGAAAATTCTTGACAACATTTTACAATAGTTGCAACTGATTAAGACCCTAAAAAGGAAATTAAAAGGATTTGAACCCCACTCCACTTAAAATAACAAACAATACAAAAATAATAAATAAAAATAAAAATAACTAACGAAAAACAAGACCCTCAGACGCAAAACTTACATTGTTGGACGGGACAGATGAAGTTGCAGTTCATATTTTTTCCTTGGTACCCTTGGGGTCCAAATCAATTTTCCTTTCACAATGAATTTTATGAAGCAGATCCCTAGAGATTACTCAGTAACTTATTATCCGAGGATGCATCCTAAAACTTCTGCAATAACCTCGATCTCTGGGGAAGGATGGCTCGACAAAAGAAATAGAAGTCAAGTCTCCTACAAGCGAACCTTCTCCAAGCCACACACGATATCGGGTCTTCCCCAAAGCATCACAAGAACTGCATCTACACGCATAGAAAAGCATGAGCCTAGTTTGCTGGGGATGTGAAAGGCAGGTCTTGTGAGTTAGGAACATCTGCATCCATATATGGGAAGATCAAACTAAAGAAACACAAAAATAAAAAAATAAAGCATATAAAAGTATATATGGCAGTAACTAAAAAGACACCATTCCTGACGTACCACAACTTTTGCTGGTATGAAATCAAATAATTATGTTAGTCCATCAGCTGCCACTCGCATTAATACAATCAATTAAATCTCCAAGAAACACCTGATTTGAGATTTCACATCTGGAACAGGCATGACCCCGAAACATTTGCAGGCATGTGTACAACCCGGATAGATTCAGACATGGTACTGCTGCTCGATAACCCTCAACAGTTTCAAAATTCACATAACAAAATCCATTGCATCCAAAATTTCATCTGCTTATAACCCTGTGATCATCAGAGTACTCTCTAGCTGCTTCCACAAAATTATCAAACCATAAACTGCAGATGAATCCACTGATAGATTAGCTTAATTGAGGGATTTCCAGAGTACCACATGCCAACACCAATTTTTCACGCTAGAAAATTTAACCTCCAGTGCTGCTCATGCGGGGAGCTCTGTTCATTTTTCCAGGATGCGGAAACAAAGACAATAATGAGAGTCATGCATAGCACAACCAGACAACATTTTCTGTATATTGCTATCTTTCCATTAAGCAAAACTTATCTGATACATCTGCGTCAATCCATTTTATAAACCACTTCCTAGGTCATTTGATAGCTGAAGTATGCCTCTTATCTGCAAGTATGGATTCTCCAACAGCTTCTCATTGTTAATCTGATGAGGGAAACACAGGTTTGTCAACAAATCCTACCAAGGGAGTGTTTTATTGAAACAGATTTTAAAAGGAAAACCATTTAAAAATGCTGGCATGAGACAAGGACAAGTTGATATAATCATTGATACAATTAGAGTGACTTATATAGCGCAAAGCGCAGGTGTTGACCCTCGGGTTGAATTTGTTTTCTACTTCTGGGAATAAATTCTAGAAAGTATTTTAACGATAAAAGGAGACAGTATAGCATAATGCAAGAATCAGTTCTATATGATGACCAGTTCTATATCTTTCTGTTACATACTAAGTCTATGGTTAAAGTATTGCCACCTTTTCTTTATCAAAAGAAAATAAGTGGTCAACCAAGGTTTTCTTTTTCTGTTTTTTTTTGGATATTTTCCCAAGTAACGTGGTCTTTGTTCCCTTCTTTGCCCTCCTTATCTAGGGCAGTACTATAAGAGGCTAACGTGTCTGCTGCCCTATTACACATTTACACTATATGTAAAAACATGACCATAGCTAACACATTGAGAAGAACTAGACAAGCCTCCAATGTCACTGCAGTACCAAGGAGGTATCTCCTTCCCTGCTATTGCCTTAATACCTGTTAAGGACTCTGAAGCAACTATGAGTAGTGTTGTTTGGCAACAGGAACAGGTCGATCAAGGTTATGATCACAAAATTTTTATCTTCACTAGTTTGTTTTATTATTGATATGTATTGCTAAACAAAATAATGATGCGTTAGAACTTTTCACACCTAGATATTATTATCATTCTTCCCAAGTGGTTCTTTTTGGTTGGGTGGGGTTAATATTCCCAAATATGTATAACTAAAATCAGATAAATGTTCTCTTTTCAGAGTCACAACTACATCACATTACACCACGCATAATTCTTCTTATAAAAATGACAAGTCTCAATTTTTATTCTTAGTACCGGGAAAAAAGATATATAATTCTGCAGTTATTACTGACTATTAGAGAGAATACCACCGTGACCATTTTCTAACGAAATTTGACTTCCTGTTTGATATTTGTAGAAATTTTGATATCAGTAGCTACTAGCTACGAGAGAATATATAGAATTATGACCACATTCCACTCTTATCTTAGAAAAAATTCAAAGAACATTTTCTGACAAACATAAAAATTAAAATTACTACACCTATATGTCCCACAGTAGACAAAAATGGAAGACTTCAATGAATTAAGAATAAATAGAAACTCATCAAAAAGGATAGATACCATACAAATTTACAGAAGCAAATCTCTTTTCTAAGTTTTTTTTTTTTTTTTTTTTGAATTGTATCTACGTAAAATTCTCAATTCGAAAAACTCAGTGAGCCAGGTCTAACCTGCTGTGCTTTAAAAATAAGACTCTGAAGCATACGCTGGTACTTTTCGGGTTCCTCAGTCATCATTCTCTGTTAAAACCCAAAGATTTAGGGAAAGCTTGCAGATTGCAAGATGGAGAAGGCAACAACAAGTAGTCAACGCGTAAACCAAATTAAAAGATGAACACAATGGCCACACCTTCAAAAGAAAAGCTGAACAGTAATAAGCTACCCTGGAGTCTGTATCATCCAAGAGTTCCCTGCCAACAGACAAGAGCTCATAAATATAAAATGACAGGAAAAGATAATTATAGGGTAATCCATACGTTACCTAAAGAACTCTTCTCCTCCAACCTCTTGAAAAGCTGCAGAGTCTGTGGTGCATTTCCCAATCAATAGTAACAGAAGAGCAGCACGGATGTCTGATGTTGCACCAGGCAAATTTCCCCTTCCTTTGCTACCTACAGCAACACCCAAGGCAATATCATCTGCTGCTGCTCCAGCAAGTTGAATCAATGGCCAGTAGAGTAAAGACGTGGGAACACGTGCAACAAGTTGCATAGGAACAATTGCCTGTCCTTGAAGAAGCAATGCAGCCAAGGATGCGGTCTTGCAAATAAAAAGACGGTTGTGATCAGAGCTGGATATGCTATCAACTTCATCTGGAAACTCAACTGTGTGATGCTGAGTTATCCGTTGAGACCTATCACCCTTTCCACTTTCCTCCATGTAACCAAAGGATTTATCTAGGTATGCTAGATCTCCAAGAGACATCTCAGTAGCAAGGATATGTCTCAGGCATAATTGAGAAAATAGCATATCACACATCTGCTCCAAGAACAGGAGTAAATCAGGAACGACATGGTTAAAACAATATAAGGCATGGAAATCCATGATTGCCTAGAGTTAACAGTTCACTTCACAAGGTGGTGAAAGAGAGTGTTGTGGATCATTTTCTTGCCACATGTCCAACAGCTTATGAAGTCCGATCACGAATTTTAATAAGCCATCGACGTGAAGTTCGAACATTAGGCAGGCCTTGGCTAGTGAGTGTGCATTCCAACCCCTCTCAAGAAAGGCATAGTGCTTAGCGGAGCACCTCCTTGAAGAAACATGAGGTAAGAAACAAGAAAAGGAAACTCACAGGAGTGGGGGAGATTAAGGAAACACTCTTTAATTGGGCAAGTTCTTGTCCTAGTTTTAGAGGATAAATATTTCAAGAATGAATTGTTGTTAATTGTACTATATTTGAAATTTTGTTATATGTATAAATTGAATTTCACTGATAAAAAATAAAACAAAAACACAAAGCAAAAAGCAAAAACAAAATCCGTGAATGCCTAGGAGACCAAGGGAAAATCATGTCCAAAAAAATAAATAAAAGAAAATATAGATGGATGTCTTGAATTCATACATGTAACTAAATAACCAATCATGCATCTGATCTGGGAGGAACAAATGGTTCCTAGTTCCTATGTCTGTAAGATTAGCAGGAAAAGATTGTTTATGATCCCTAACAATTTCTAGTCTAACGATTAAAAAAAATGTAATAGAAAAGTTAAGATCTATTACGTAAAATAATTATGAAGAAAATAAAACGTGGTGTCTGGGACATACAGCCATTTAACAATGCAATCATAAGGCCTGTTTATAAGAGAGAAGTATCATGGGAACTAGGAAATTATATTCTTCCTTGTGCAACTGAAAAGGAGGGATATACCAATTTTAAAGACCACACATTGGCGAAATTGACAACAGCTAGTAGGATTGCAAGATCTGCTAATTTGGTCCAGGAGATCAAACATACAAGATAGGCTGTTGGGAGACTATCCTTATGCTACAGCAAACAGACACTTAGGTACTCGACAGGATAATTAAAAAAAAAGTACCTTTAGTATATTGATACGATCTGTTTCATTTATTTGAGCCACCAGGGACAACGCGCTGCTCATTATGTCTATCACCGCATTTGCTTTCTCCAGACGGCAATTACCAGGATCATGCCCAACAACTTCACTGCTGCTTGACTGCAGGTCATCCTCATCCAATAGCAGTTTGCACCTTATGAGAAGTTTCTCTATAACAAAAAGGAATCCCCATCTAATGAAGTTGTGCTTCGACTTCAGAAGCCCACACAATATCCAAATAGGTAAGGAGACTTCGGAATCAGTTGAATAGTCCTGACTACCAGCAAGTCCAATCTGCCGCTGCAGGCTTTTAAAACTTGACCATATGCTTTTGTCCCTTTCCTCATTAATCTCTGTAAGAAGCAATTCTACCAACCAAATATACCCATTTTGGCGATAAGAAATTCTCTCAGAGTGGAGTAGAGAATGCAAAGTTGCCCACGAGACTTTTGCTTTCATTTCAATACTGTATTCTAGAATTCCTTCCTCGATAGTTTCCAAAGACTTGTACGATTTTGTCATCCATATCATCTGAGAGAAATCTTCATCTAAATGACTGAAAAAGCTTATGATTGAGTCAAGTTTCTTCGTAATTAGATCCAAGAGCTACACATGAAAAAAACAATTTAGGAGACCGAAAGTAGAAACCTCCTCCCCCGCCCAAAAAGAAAAAAAAATGAAAATAGTGATAACTTGCATTTAACATCACAAGCAGTCAAAAAAACCTTTGATGTATTAGCATTTCCAGTCACAGGAATCACTATGATTGTTAATATCAGGATTGACATGCAGAAAGATCTGGGCCCCAGGCATGGTGCCCTGACTTGTCACCCTAGCCCAATACTGCCGCCAACTTCAACCACCACTAGGACCCAACTTCAGGTGGGCAGTGGGCTGTAACCACGGTGTGGGGTTTTACCTCAAAAGGCCTTGGCACTGTTAAGAGGTTAAAGCTGACTACTTATATAGGGGCATAGCTTCATTGTCTGACGTGGAACTAATAACAGTTCGGTCCCCACTTCCAAACAGTTAAGAGTGCAGATTTCATATTTTGGGCTTTAACGTTGAAAATAATATGCCAATTGTTGCTGATATTTTTTAGAGGTGAAGTCAAGCTAAATGTTACTGACATATCAAGTTGGTGACCAGTTACATCAACCCTAGAATAAACATCAAGATGGGTACTCTAGTGTCCAAATGAAGCAACTATCCGGTTTGATCCTTGATTATTGAAAATATTAAGAGTCATTTGAATTTCATGATTCATGTCAAACTGTAGCTATTCACAGCGGCATGATTTGAATTAGGGTTGCATATTTCTCACAGACTACACCTACAGCTGTTGATCAAAAGGTCCAGAACCGCTACCAATGGCCAAATACAATAGCTTGCTCTAATACCATGTTAAACTTTGGAGCATCCACCTCCAACCAATTCACAATGAAACATTTAAACTTTACTGCAAGGCTTGGCTTTGAACATTCAAACTTTACTGCAAGACTTTAAACATCCCAAGCAGGACTACACTAAACATCTCACAAAAACCATTAAAGAAAAATATCATGTCTCAAAGCATTACCAAATTAAGCCGCTCCCCATTAGGATATTGATACAAAGCCGAAAATATTGATCCTTTTAGTATTCCTCCAATGCCTTCTACTCCATGCTTAACAGAAATGTAGAAAGCTTGAGGCGCATCTGAAAGAATAAGAACTGTAGCAATATGTTGGATTTCATCAAATCTGAATTCAGAATCTCCAGCAGCCACACATGTTTCATTTACTTGATGCAAAACATAATCCAAAAGAATAACAAATAGGTTTCGCTTTTCTTCCATGGAGTTTGCTTGTGAATACTGCACAGAAATAGCATCAAATCATAAAATTCCTTACTTTGCTGCCCATCATAATTGACAATATAACAAGTAAGGAATATAGATATGTATTATAACTCGTTACATCCACGACCTACACAATGAACTAAGGGCTGATTTTTGGGAATATGTTCTCCTTAGATTGGATATCATCTCCACAAAATATGAGCACTTTTGAACATACCTAACCTTGTCAAAAGTTACTTTCAAGTTCAATATTTATCCAATGGCTCACAATTTTAGCATTCTTTTTGATAAGGCTAGACATATTCAATTGAGATGAGTTTTGGTGGAGATGCTATCCATGGTAGGGAGAACTTCTCTACCAAAAATTGTCCCTTAGTTCAGTGTGTAAGTCCACATTTATGTTTTGGATGTCAGGATAAAGTGTCAAAATAAGATGTCAAGGTAGCCTACCCCATATATATATATATATATATATATTTTTGCATGTGCAAGCTAGCTTAGTTGGTAAAACCTTTGGGTGATGATACTAGAGGGCTCAAACCCCGCCAGCATCCGACTTGCCAGAGTTACTGATCTCATTTAAAACAAACTTGCCAATCTAAAAAAAAAGGAAGAAAAAATATATTTTTAAATTTTCCTTGTATTTTCCAGCCTTTTGAAAGCACAGCTGCCCCAAACTAATTTATCAAAGTTATTAAAAGTGTCATTATTAAATTTGGGCATCCAACTCAAAACCAATTGGCAATGAGTGGGGCAGCCCCAAGACTTACATACTTTACACAAGGAATTAGATACCCTATACGAGAATAAATCTCAACAAACCCCTTCAGCTTCGGGTCTTGAGCCAGACACGTGGACAATCTTTGTGTACATGAACCCTTTGGGCCAGAGAGACATGCTCTGATCCCTTATTAAACTTGCGCATCCAACTTAATCCAATTGGCAATGAGTGGAGCGTCCCCAGGAAGCCAGGACTTGTATATATTATGCAAGACTTTAGATACCCGATATGGGATTATAATTCTCAACAGTCATTATGTACCACATGTATACATGTAATAAGGTACAAAAAATGGACTATTACTATTCAAACAATTCCCTTTATATTTATTTTAAACAAAGAAAAACCTTGAGAGAGAGGGAGAGCATGATATAAATACTCATGAGTCAGTGGGCCAGGCTTCTCAAAGTGACTCGTACTATACATCTCATACTGATGAATCTAGGTTTGAGTTATAAACTTGGTGTTTGAGGGTTAAATCCGGTTTATCCCATACTGATGAATCTAGGTTTGATTTATTTCAATTCAGTGTTGTTTGTTAAAGTGTTCTTCTTTAAATTTAAGTTTAGTCTTTTGTTAATTTCAATTGGTGCTCATTTTGTTGGATTTCTTCACCATATTTTCATGTCTTGAGGAAACAAAGTTCAGCTCTTTCAACCATATAAACTTGAATATGGTAGGTTTCAAACAATTCTGGATTTATGTAGTTCCAAGGTGCATACCTCAAGGCAAACAAATTCGATTCCTCCAAGCAGATCAACCTGCTCAAATAGAAAATTCATAGAATTTGGAATACCCTTCACAGATTGCTCAGATACTTGGTAAAACATGTTTGCTAACATGCATATAAGCTTGGAACGAACCAACTCTGCCCATGAATTCTCCCTGCTAATTTCCAATAGAACCTTAATAACCTGCATACATCACAAACAGTCAAATGTAAGGAAAGAAATCACGTCGAGCCTGTAAAACAAGCAAGAAAAACAAAGAGGTTCGATGACTAAATTGCGAAATCAGAGCACCATAAAAAGTTTCTTACTTCAGGACAGGACAGTGTTGTAGAAACCGGTAAAAACCAAGAGTTGACTCGCGAGTTATAAATCGAGTTGACTCATTGGCAAAACCGGAAATTGTCAAAACTGCATTAAAACGCATGCGATTTGTCTAAACATCGCAAATCGCAAGTTAAATCTTAAATCTTTCGGTTTATATACAATAAATTTATTTGGAACTTCAACAAAAAAAACAAGGAGAATAAAATCCAAGCAGAGAATAAGAGATGCAAGAGATCTAATTTGTCGTTATTAACTAATCACAGCACCTACTTTTGAGATTTGCAACCTCCATGGATAAACCATGAAAAACCTCTATTAATAACTTCCAATTTCACACCCATTCAATTTCATTACCCACTAAGAAAGATTCTCGTTTGCTTTGACAATTGAAATAAAATCCATAGCAGAGAAGACATCATTTATTTTTGCTCACTATTTTTTGAATGAAAAACCCCATAGAAATCGATGGGAGAGATGGAGAGATAGTAGAGAGTGGGGAGGCTGGTTTAGGGGACGGCTGTTTTGTTCGAGAGATAAAGCAGGTACTGTCTATAGTGGAGTGTTGGTCTTGTTCATGGACCATTATCCTATGCCCTATGGTGTGTCTTAATGTGTGGTGGTGGTGTCTGAATTTGAAAGAGAGTAGGTTGCTATAGGCTATAGCCATACATCTTAGCAAATAATGTGTTTATCGAAACAAAAAAATGTCACATGGGTGTGTTTATTCTAAAGTGTCACATGGGGTGATCGGGGTGTTTACTTTCAAGTCACAATGCCACGCATACTCATTACTCCGGTCCAAGTCTCTAGAATGCAAATGCAATGTAATTTTTATTAAATGCATTCTTTTTTTTTTGTTAAAATTAAAACAATGTTTTTTTTATGAAATGTATTCTTGACTTCTGAGTTGTACAAAACAAATGATGTATTAGTTGTCACATGGTGTCGTTTTTCAAGTGGTTTAAAGCTAATGTTGTAAGAGTTTGTCCTCTTCCTTCGTTTTAGTTCTCGATCTTTAGTAGAAATAAAATATAAATGCAATGTAAATTAATCTATTTTAACCGCTATTTTTAATTATAGATTAATTATATTTAACTGCTATTTTTCATCTAACTGTTATTATATTAAAATACTTAGAGAAAGAAAATCTTACGGTTTACGATACAGTTTAAGATTTAATCTAACTCTTAACCTATATGGTTTAAGATACGACTGCTTCAGGACCCTCTCCATACACATTAGAACACGACTCCTTAAGGAAACGACTATGTTCCGTGTAAACAAAAGTTCCAAAATAACAAGTGATCTAGAGAAGCTACATAGTTCTCTCATAAACTGAAATTCAGAATAGTGAATATAGATGTGGTAAAAATTACCAACCACAAGGAAGCAAAGACCATCGAATGAGAAAGGTCGATCTAGAGAAGCCACATAGTTCTCTCAGAAACTGAAATTCTGAATAGTGATTGCAGAGGTGGTAAAAGTTACCAAACACAAGGAAAAGAGCATCGAATGAGAATGATCAGTTTCTGCATTCCAATCTAAGATTTACAAATACTATTTTCATTATTACACTAGTCATGAGCTTTACACTTTGAGCAACAGTTGCCAGCCAATGCGGACTCGATGGTGAATAAGCCGTGCAAAAACAGACAGACACAACGATAGTAAAAAAAATAAAATAAAATGAAACTGTTTAAATATCATTATAATATCTTCTTCTGCTGCTGCTGCTTCTTTTAATAATGACTTTTATTCACTAAAGCCAGGAATCCTCTTTTCCCAGTGAAAGTCTTCGGTCCAACCTCCCAAGTCTTGATCAGTGGTCAGTTGCAAGTCAATTAAAGTTTACCATCATTGCTTGATTGGTCATTATCAGAGAATTCAACAAAATCAAAACTTGTCAACAAATAATC
Organism: Coptis chinensis; assembly: GCF_015680905.1. NCBI lineage: Eukaryota > Viridiplantae > Streptophyta > Magnoliopsida > Ranunculales > Ranunculaceae > Coptis > Coptis chinensis. The sequence goes on from NC_141463.1 coordinate 53,410,523, forward strand.
TGATGCATCTAGGGTTCCAAACCTTTGATTTTAGTCCCATATTGGCCTATGTTTTATTCGAGAATTTCAGAAGCATGTTTGATTACTATTTTGATGTTTTTAGCATAGGCTATTTTTAGGTTGAATTTTAATTCCAAATATTAGTTATTTTTAGTTTCCTAATTGAATTAGAAATCTTACTTCTAAAGTTGTAGGTCTTTGGCCAATTTGAAGAATAATACAGTGTTGTGAGTTTAGAGAAAAGGTTTTCAGTTAAATTCTTTTTGTTCTTCCAAGGAACAAGATTATCGAACCCCTAAGTCGACATGGTATTTGGAATTCGGTTTCAAATTCATATCTCAGTCATACAACACCATCTGAATCTTTCTCAGTTATTGTGAAAATGTTTGTATGCAGTTATAAAATGAAGGTGATAAAATTAGTACTCAAGGAAGAAAATAAAGGTGTAACTAACCCTTATGTCAAGACCCTCTAATCTCTGTCTACAGATTTTGCCCCTGTCGCAAACAAAATAGAGTAAGCAACTAAGAGCAGATGCCCAAACAGTCTCTTCTTTCTCTTCGATCTGCAAAAGTTAAGTAGGTATATACCATCATTATTGAAGTAAGCTGTAAAAAAAGAAAGGTTGAGAAAGAGAGCATAATAGATCTGATATAACTCTCAAAGGACACAAGTCCAAAAAAAAATAGATTTGATAATGTTGATATTATTAATCCCACATTGGGAGTCTAAAGTCTAGCTAACCAATATATAAATCCTGAGGCCACTCCACTCATCACCAATTGCTTTTGAGTTGGATGTCCATCTTTAATGTGGTATCAAAACAGACTATTTCTTTGGCCCAAAGGACCTGTTTCTGCTCCGCATCACACATTTATCAAAGTTCACGTGTTAGGCTTAAATGATGCTACAGGTGAGGGGGCATATTGAGATTACTAATCCCATTAGGAGTCTAAAGCCTAGCTAATCAATATATAAATCTTGGCGTGCCCATCTTTAATAGATAAGTTTCTAAAAAAAAAGGGAATGGGTTCTATCGATAAAACCACTGTTACACGAGCATACTTTTTGAACATTCATTCATTATACTCCTTTGACACAAAGTCTCTACTCCAGAACCTAGGCAATCTGCAGTAATAAGGTGGGTGCAACTGTGCAAGTTTTGATTTGCTGGGTTTTATGATAAAAGGGGTATAGTAACAAATAAATAAATAAATAAAAAGTGGGAGTCAATATCACCCAGAACTGGATAAGATGAGGTATGATAGGGAAAGTTGGAAAAGATGGGTAGGGCTTAGTGCTTAGTGCTTACCGGTTTCAAGGATGGATGCAGGAAAATGTTCATGGATGGATGAAAGATGAAGATGGTTGCATGTTCCACATGTGAGGGATCGTTTGTAGTTTTTGGTTCACAGTTATGAGCAATTCATTGTGAGAAAAGAAGTCTAATAAAAAATAAAAATAAAATAAAATACCAATTTCACTACATGAGCTTTCGAGTTGAGGATTATCATCTTCAAAAGAAAATCATTGGGTTGAATCATCTTTGTTTTGAGTACAAGCCAACCATCTTTTTATTCACTAATTTTATCAAAATTACAAAATTATCGAACAAGATAAGTAAAGGATGATAAGTGATATTTACTTGAACAAGAAGAAGAAGAATCTCAAACAGGATACTCAAAAGCCAAGATTCGAAAGTATTCATAGCTGAAGCAACTCCCTGCTGCTCGAAAGAAGCCACACTTTTCTTTACTTGCGGTAGAAGCTGTACTTCATTGCTATGATATAATTCTTGAGGACACTCTTCTTCAATTATTGGGGAATCATCAGGTAACATAGGCTCCAACAAATGAGCATGAACCCCAAGGTTTATAATCAAATCAAATGCACGAACCTTAGATGCTAATCTTGGAGAGCTAATCATTTCCTGAAATATTAATTAAGAAATATCAAAATGATAAGATGTGAAGTTAACGTTTTCCATGATAACAAATCGAAATTCAATTGATGGAGCACCTCTAGCATGGAGAGAGTGAGAGGAGTAGCAGTCTGAGAATCCAATACATACCTACAAAACGGGAGCTGAGTTTTCATCTTTTTATCTCTAACCCATATGGAAAGCGAAAACAAAGTGCACGCACATACACACAAACACATAAAGTTAAAAAGACAAAGCATTCAATAAAATTGCAGAAAATCAACAAGACTATCCTCGTTCACATTCAAAGTCTTAGAAGACCTTTGGGATTATGGGGAGATCGTAAAAATAAAAGTTTATTAGCTCATTGTGATTTATACTTCTGTGGAACACTTATTTTACCTCACACAGCATCATTCCCTCCTCCATACATGTACTTGTCTTGGTTAGGATCCATCGCTGTCAATGCCCATTCTACTTTAATCAAATGTACGTCATATTTCTCCTGGACTATCTCGTATTCACCCCCACACTCATTATTTTCTGTTAAAGTTCTTTTCTGTTTATGTTAGGCAATCTTCTGGATGCAAAACCAGTTACTTATATTTATATGAGACAAGAGAGGCTGAAGTTTATTACTCTCAATACCAAATACTTAATCGAACTTATACATACTTGATTCTTGTCTTTCCTAATTTACACCCCAATCTCCATATCCTCAGTCTTCCTAACTCATGTTAAGAATGTTGTTTCCTGACTGCCATTCATTTGGCTCCACAAAGGCAGAGTTGGTCTAAAATTTGTTTAGGCCTCAACAATAAGTATCCTTTTGCTCATGTAACCTAAATGTAACTGCTGTACAGAAGAGAAAAGTTCTAAAGAATTAAGGATTCAAAAGTAAAAAAGATATATGAAATTAATGACCGAAGAAATATCACATATCTAAGTATTTTGACGAATAGAAAGAGAAACCAGCGATAGAATCGAGCAAACATACATGTCAATTACTAGTTTAATAAGGACACTGACTGCAGCATCCATTGACGGTCTTCCACTGTTGTTGCTTAGCCTTGATGAAACTGTAATAATATTTGATTTTGGTAACGATGTCTCCAAGCAAACTGCTGCTATAACTTCTTGAACTTCTGCAGGATTCAACCGCAAAGGCTGCTGCTCACTGATCCACATAAGATAAAGTAATTAGAAGAAAAGTGGATGAATGTACTCATACGCAAATGTAAGTAGACATTGTCAGGTTTATATGACACGGAAATAGAAATGAAACACGTTATGGGGCAAGGCGGAGAAAAGTAACGGTTAATTTCTTATTGAAACAATCACCACTAGTCATCATCATCATAAATCAACTCGTTTGGAATTTCCAATTAGTCTGGGACTGCAGGTTCAATGTAATTTTGTAACCATTTGTGGAAGTACGCAACCTTCTCCTCAAAACACTATTTCTTATGGGTCTCTAAAATTGGTAGGTTTGGGAATGATAACTATAAGCTTGATAACACCAAAATAGCAGACATTACTTTTTCTTCTCTTTCTTTTGACGTGAGCGATCCCATCTGTGTTAATTCTAACTTACATTTTGTGCGTGTGTGTGTTTAAAAGTTAAAACTAGCTTGGGCAACAATATGAACCAGAGCCAAAAATGTGGATACTAGTAAGAGGAATAAGAAGTATCATGGCATTCTAATGGAAACCCAAAAAACCAACCGAAAACAAAATTAACCTTCTTAAGGCACTCACATGGAGTTTGTGAAAGAACAAGAACCATATAGATTCTCACCGCCAAAAGAGAAGCATTACCAGTTTTGTCCCTCTCAACTATGGTCATGTGCATTAAGGGTGTTGAGGAACGACTGAAGGTCCCCGTCACGAGTGGATCTAACTCTCACGAGTGTAACAAATTAACAATAAAGTATTCCGAGTAAGTTTCATCACCACCACCTTGTCTCGAACTACTTGCTACATTAGTTCAGGGTGTTACATCATTACCAATTCTCACCCGGAAGGCCGGAACTAATGTAATAAAAGTAATTAGTCCAACACAAGGTTATTATAATGAGTGTAACTGTACAGACCCCACTTTGTGTCTCATAAAGCCCACAAACCCTCCCTAGTACAAGGCCAAGCCCACTACTGTGGTCCAGTCCACATTGACTAAGTCCAGTGATTGGTCCATTCAATAATGTCCAGGTTCATTATAAAATGAGATGAGGAAAAAACTTCATACAAACCAGCTTTCTTGAGATACAAGCAAACAAGTCCAGCAAGGAATCTAACTCTCCAAAGGGTATAAGAGAAACAAATCTTGGGTACGTAGGCAACCGTTCTTGGTTCAGTCTCATCTCCCACACAATCAATTCTCTTTTGCAGCTTTGCATATTCCTCATCAAATTACTCTCGTTCTGTTGGACCAGATTGTTGCCAACACAGGAACATCACAAGTGCAATGGTTTTAAGGGCGTTGACTCGTTGAGTAGAAGTTCCATAAAGAAGGAACTTAGCTGACAATTCGGACACACTTTAAATTTGCATAGCCATAAAGTGTAGGGTCTATGTTGCAAGGACGCGGACACAGACATGGCGACTCGGTTATATCTCAGAAAAGTAAGACGCAGACACAGCAAAGGTCGTGGAAATTAATTAATAATTGTAATTTTATTTTATATAAATAAACATTAGAAACTAATTTAAATGTACCATAATTTATAAATTCAAAGCTATTTAAGATAAACAACCACAAAATTAAGTTACATATTTCTTAATCAAACTTTAAAACCGTGTTATAAGTCTTAACACATCAAGAATCGAAACAAAAAAATGTTGCATAATTTGCACAAATAGCCCTAATCCTGAATAGTGGATTAGTGAAAATACTAACTTGGCCAAAGGCCTACATGGTAATTTATAGCCTTAGAATAGAAAAGGAAGCTAAAAAAAATTCCTAAATTTGTAATTAGAAATAACCTAAAAAAAAGAAGTTGGACTAACTAATTCTTTCAAACTCAAAATCACATCACATTTTTTTTTTTTGGTAGATAAAAATGTGTGGGCAAGCCTGTTTTTAAAGAGATCAGTAACTCAATTGTGTGGAGCGGGGTTGGAACCCCAGACCTCTAGTATCATCACCCAAAAGTTTTACCAACTAAGCTAGAAGGCACTTACAAAAATCACATCACATTGCCAGAGAGAAAATGGAATTTTATGACGGAGGTTGCTGATTTCTAATGGAATAAGGTGTTTGGATACTCAAAACATAGGTTATTAAGGGTTACACTGTCAAAACAGTGGGGGGTGGGGTGGGTAATGCTGGTTCGGCTGGGGTAAAATCCGAATTCCAGCCTCACTATGCCTTGATGCTTAAGCCTCAAAGTGCACGTCTCACACCATTGAGGTTGTAGCCTCAACATGCTAAATTATGTAAGGCTTAAGCCTCAAGCGCAAAACCCCAAAAGGCTTAAGGCGCGTCTCAATGCATTTTGCTAAACCTTTGTCTTAACATTCCTCACATCTGCAATCGCAATCTGCCCCTCGTCTTTGCACGCAATCATGTTAGATATTCACGTTAGAGTTATATTTGAGAATTTGGTATAAGCTCAATCACATAAACAAGTAAGTAATGATGGTTGAAGAATTAGTCAAAAACTTGAAGGAAGAAAAGAAGTTTTGGATAGTTATATTTGTAAAAGGTCATCTGCTTGACACATGGGTCTTTTGGAGACCTTTGTCTCATGTGGATTGTTTGTAATAGATTTGCTTTATCCCAAAAGACATTCATAAGTTTGAACTGTCTTTAGTAGTTTCTATGTATATTTCAAGAATGGTTTTCCCAATCCAGTCATTAAAAAAGTCTTACTTATCCAAAAAGAAAAAGAACAAAATCATATGAAAACTGTTGAGATGTTTATTCCCACATGTAGGGGTGCAACTTGGGTCGGGTAAACCCAAGCCCGACGGGCTAAAACCCGAATTTTGACAAGCTTGGGCTTCAATAAAATTTCATTGGGTCGGGCTTGGGTTGGGACGTCAAAAAACCCGAAAAACCCGATCCCAATCAAATAAATTTCATGTCTCCACATTTATATTGTTTCCTTCAAAGGTTTTCCTATGTTAATAAATAGGGTTTCATGCATACATGAATATTTTTTATTTAGAGAACAATATAGCCAAATTTAGTAAGCATTATGTTATCAATTCCAATCTATAAGATTTTGTTCAATAAAAATTTCTTGCATTTTTCAAATTCAAAAAGGTGGTGAAACTAATCAATTAGGTTTACAACACGATGAGGTATGATAATTATTCATTTTTTTTTTATCTACTACCTTGTAGAGTAAGAAGTAAGAAATTATTTGTCACATTATATTAATGATCAAATAGCAAAAATAAAAGTGTATCATTCAATTCTTCGCAAAAAAGAAAAAAGCCCAACTAACCCGAGCTACCCAACCCAACCCGAGTAACCCAAGTAGGGCTTGGGTTGATGTATTTCCACATGGGCTCGGGCTTAGGTTGGTAATCTAAAACCCTACGCAAGCCCGAGTAGGGCTTGGGTTGAAGTAATTGAATGATGGGTTGGGCTAGGGTTAGACCTAAACCCAACCCAACCCGCCCAAGTTGCACCCCTACCCACATGGGATGTGTTAGGCCTTATATTGAGATATATAAATTCATTGGCTTCTCCAATTTGTCACCAATTGGTTTAAAGTTGGATGCTCATCTTCTACATGGTACCAGAGCGGCCTATTGTTGTTGGTTTACTCCACGTCACCTAAATATGTTGGTCCACGTGTTAGGCTCAAGTATTGCCACATGTGTGTGTGTGTGTGTGTGTGTGGGGGTTTGATATTTAGTCCCACATGGGATATGTTAAACCTTGCATTGAGATATATAAGTTCCTGGGCCTCTCCACTTGTCACCAATTGGTTTTAAGTTGGATGCTCATCTTCTAAACAAAGCACATGATATTCGTCATTGTAAAGGAAAAGCTCATTGCTAAATTTGCATAAAAGATTACTCGTAAAAAGCATAAAAAGTTTCAGAATACTATTTCTTTCACAAATAACAAACAAAGAATAAGAAAAGGCCCATATAATTATTCTAAAATACGATGGAAATGAATATTTCCGAAACCAAAATACAATACACACAAAGTTACATATAGAGACAAACTTTAAAATGAAGATTCATGCCAGCAGCTATCCCATACCTGTAGGGGCGATACTGAAAAAGCGGACGAGATCGTGGATGGAAAGTACTAACTGGTAAATCTTCCCTGAAAAATGAAAAAGAGAAGACAATGTTCAAAAGAAGGCATGTTTCACAAAGTGCACCTACTGTTGTATCAAACTTCTTGAACTAGGTGGCACATCAACAGAAGAAAAATATGTGATAAATTTTCGTGCAGAAAATCTCAAACAGATAATTCCAAATATACGCAATGCGTCATTCATTCAGAGAACTTATTCCACACATTCACATATGATGCTGATGCTGATGCTGATGATGATGACGACGACGACGATAATAGTAAACTTTATTTCACCCACTTGGAGTGATATTGTAAACTTGTATGAAAATCATTTCACCCACTAACAACAACACTCCAAAGAGTGATCCCATGTAGATTTGTAGGTTCTTTGATCAGCCACTTACTTGCTCCCTCACCATACTTATCCACCACCACATTTCACTACAAATTCTCCTCTTCCTCCTCCCATACCTCCATAACCACTTAGCCATCAATGGATTATTTATGAGTAAGATATGTTTACAACCAAACCTTCCTTGGTCATCTGGAAGACAGCCTATCCCACCTGACTAGGTGAGCTTTTCTCTTTTCGCCCACACTACCTCAAATGAAACTTCTAAACGTCTCAAGTTTCTTCACCGCCCCATAGGAAATGGAAACAAACATAAGAAAAACTAATTATCGATACTGAAAAAGGAAATAATAGATACTAATATATTAATGTTCTGTGGGGAAAAAATCAAAAGAAAAGGAAACAGTAATGCATGATTTAGATCTCATCCTCATCCAAACGTGGATATTTTTGCTCATGACTTACGTATTTTCCAACAAAAAGTGCATGTAAACATGTGTTGCAGTGTATGTTAAATATGAATAAGTAATAATTGGTGCAAAGGATAAATTTGTATGCCTGTACCGATAGATATAAAAAGAATTACATAACCTCTGACTGGATGCCAATTATACCCTGTGTTGTATCTATTTTATGAATAATGCCTAGTTGTCTTCACCGTGAAGATATGGGACAATCAACTCGTATTTCTACAATGCACAAAAGTCCACTTCAGCACTTTATTATTTCCCATTAAAGCAACTCAAACTCGAACAAGGTAGGTACGCCCCCCTCCGTCATAGTAAGTATTTGAAAGTTGGATTTAGCCATAGCTTTTCCAATTGATAGATATTAGACATGTGCCAACAATATCTCTCTTGGTCACAAACTCGCCAATGCACCTTTATTGCATAGTTAAGTAATGCTTAAAAATTGTAGTTGAGTTGTTAAAGAAACAGTATTGCTGCAATCTTAATAAATTACTTTAAGAATAGTAAAGAATATTAAAAAAAAAATAGTTTTTACTCATTTTAGTAAATTTAATACACTAATGTAAAATCCACACTACAATGTATGTGTACCCAAGTATGTAGTTTTTTGGCATATGGCATTCGCCTATTTCTCATAATATGATACGTAGATTAAATACTAAAATAATGGTGCAATTGAGGAAATCGTGCAACTCACATGCACCCCACTAGTATGTGTGGGTGGGTGATTGTATACACACATGATTTCCCGCACATAACTAGCATACACAATATCTTTGCCACTCATTATTGGCATGACATGGTGCACTTTTAAAGGCGCATGCTTCCAGCCGAGAAAACTGCTTTGAAACAAAGAAATTACACCGCTCTTTGGGTATTAATCAAAGTTTCACAAAGACTCTCATTCATCTGAACATGGAATCACTACTAGAGTTCATCAACAAAGGAAGTTGACAACAAGGGTCACAGCATGAGAAGTATTTATCAATACCTAGACATTTCAATTGAATATAGACTTTTGGTAGGTAATATAGACTTTAACGTTGAAGATAATAATAATCCACTTCTTGCTGATTTTTTTAAAGGAGAAGTAAAGCTAAATTTTATTGATACTTCTTGCTGATTTTAAAGGAGAAGTAAAGCTAAATTTTCTTGATATATCAAGTTGGTCACAAGTTACATCAACCCTAGACTAACCATGGAGATGGGTACTCTAGTGTCCAAATGAAGCAACTCTCCTGTTTGAACAAAAAAGTTTCTGCACTACCGTATACATTAAAAGTTTTACAAGTAATGAAACATTTTACGGTGTATAAATTAGAATATGTGGGAGCAACTCAAATATATTGGTAACCAGGTAATATCCCAACCAACAAATCTTATCTGCCCCTACTGAATTTGGTAGGCAGCAGACAATCATTAAGTTTACCAATAACCATGTTTCTCATTTATTATGTTATGGGCAAATTACGTAGGTACCAAAGAACTGGACTGAAAAGTAAAGTTTATACTGTTCTGTTGAAATCTGACCAACCGGCAAATAGCAGGTAGAAGCCAAAAGACCACAGTAACGAAGTAAACAAAGGTACTAGCTGGACAATTGCCTGCAGCAAGAAAAAAGCAACATACCAAACTTGATTAGGTCCTGGCTTTGTGCGCTTTGATGCAGTTATCACTCTCAGGTGGGAATGAGCTGAGGCGATATTAGTGGCAGTTGTCACTGTTGAAGGCTGCAACAATTGATGAAGATCATGTAGCTCTCGATTACTAGAATGTTGCCAAGGTTGGCCTTTCCTTTTAGCCTCCATGTCTCCAACTAGAAGCGCTGCTGCTCCTACTTCCAAGAAACCATGTTTAACGTCATGGGGCCTCGTGACACAATCACTGAAGATGTAAAAGACCAAGTTAAGCTTTACAAAAATATGAGTAACAAAAAACATCTCGACTCAATGAGACTTTGAGCTTGTGGCGCAGTAAAAGCAAGCTAAGGAGTAATTACATTGCAGTACTAGTCGACGACAATTGTGGTTCCCCAGGCCACCGCCAAGTTAAAACATCGGTAGATATGTATTCATAGACTTCTTTCCTTTCAATATTTTCAACATTTAATGATTTTGAGACTGACAAATTTGAAGTATCTTTTCTTTCAGGAGATTCCCTGGAGGTGACACTTGTAGGGCTTAATGGGGAATTGGAGGATCTACTGAACAGAGATGATAATGTTGGGAGGGACGGTTTTGAGGAAGTGGTGGATCCAACAAAATTTTCCGGTTGGAATGAACGTTTTGGTATGTGCCTAGCCACCAGAGCACGGACATAATTTAATGACTTCAGAAGTGCTTCGGAGGGAAATCTAGATGCTGGCAGAGGAGAAAAAGTATTTGCAGCTGTAACCGATGCTCCAGAGTGCTGGCTTGATGATTTCGACCATGGTGTCGCTCTTTGGTTTGGGCCAGAGTCACACTCAGATATTGAACTTGCACAGAACTGATCGATCTGGAGTAACGTCTGCTCACTGGGTACATACCTGCAGTAGAGGGAAATGCAAGCACGTAAGAAATGCTAGTGGTGCATACAATGTCGTAATTCTGTGTCAAAATTACAACATAAGCTCCCGTAGCGCAAACATGTGTTTCCTGATCATCAAAAACAATACACCAAATAACTGGTTATAGCAAGGAACACAACGTCGATATTGTTGTATGTACTGGATTCCGCAACAACCAATATACATCAGTGACTTCGTCTATAAATTGGATACTATAGGCTTAACCTTTTAATAACTGCAATGTGTTTAAGTATCAGTAACATATTTTAAGAAAATCGGTATCAAGTGGCCAAAAACAAACTACAAATGGATACCAGCAACATGACTAGCAGTTACGATACCTTGAACCCTGGCTAAAAGTCAAGTCCATCACTAATAGTGAGATCGAAAAAAGGGGTGTTTAAAAGAGGTATTAGATATAATCTTGGTTCAGGGGACAAGATCATGTTGTGGTAAGACCTATGGTTGGGAGATAGACCTCTAAAAGAGGTGTTTGATACTTTGTTCATCGAGCATAAAGAGCGCACAATTAGCGAATGCATGGTTATATTTGATGAAGATATTTCCTGAAACCCCAGTTTTCATAGGGCTATCAATGATTAGGTCGTTGATGAGTTAGCCTCTTTTATGGCTCAGCTTAGAGAGGTAAATCTAAACCAACGAGACTTCGTTTCGATGGTTTGGCGCCCCAAAAAGAAAGGGATCTTTGCTACCAAGTCGTTCTACCATGCTCTTCGTTCTTGGTACCCCCAAACAATGGGGTTGTTTCCATTCCGCCAAGAATTTGAGGTTCCAAAATCCCTACGAGAATTTGAGGACTTTTTCTTGGTTGGTTTGGTCTTTCTTTCATTGGGAGTCTAGGTTGGTTTGGATCTGTCATGGTCGGGTGGTTGAACTCCTAACTCAGTGGCACACATGGCCATTTTCATCTAGAGGGCAGAGGCATGATGCACGGAATTTGGTATAGGTACCGATACGGCGACACCGGTACGGGGTACGATACGGCTTTTATGAAATATTAGGATACGGGTACGGCTAATTATTAGGAAAACTTTAAAATATGTGTATTCTAAAATTTCTCTTAGTAGTTCTTTGAGTAAAATAAGTCAGAAGCATGTGAAAAACTATTATAACACATGCCAAATTCAATACAGCTTGAAGCCTCAAGAAACAATTTACATTTTCAATGGAGCAGAACTATCGGATCAGGTTTATTTCAGGGATTCCAGCTGGAATCCATTTAGAGAGGTTCAATCTCTTTCGAGAAAGAAGAGAGATTTGGAAATTTTGATCATTCTAGTGAAAGAATTTTGCTAAATCTCCTCCACCAGCCTCTTTCTTAAAATTTATTGAGATTCTTCTTTTTTTGGGTAAAGAACAAGTATCCTAGAATTATGTTGTACCCGTATTGGTATCGTACCCGACCAATACGGGTACAATGACATTTTAGGAGTATTCGTGCATCATAGGGGCAGAGGATATGGAACATCTTTGCACTCATGTGGAGAATTTGGTTGGAACGTGGTAGACGCATCTTTGAGGGCAAAGCTATGGAGATTTAGAAAGTCGTACTAGCCATCAAAGAGCTTTTTTGTTACTGGAGTAAAAAATTTGTAAACCTCAAAAAAATTCTATTCGAACCATGTAATAATGAAATTAAGGTCAATTTTTTAAGTATTAATAACTCATATTCCCTTTACTTTGAAATTTTTTTATATAGAAAAATAACACAAAAAAGCTGTTACATACTCTTGGTATTATTTTGTACGTTTTCGCATATCCTTTATTTCACAAGAGATCAATTCACAACCACAATCAGGCCTGGCCAGACCATATTTTATACTTTGATCAGAACTCCTTCTCACAGTTCCAAAATGGAACCGTACACCCTTTTTAAATGGTGACATTTATGCTGCAAAAGCAGGACAAGAGCATCAATGTTGAAAGTTAAGACACTTGTGCATGTCGATGAATGCATCAGTCAAACTGAATCAGTAAATTTCATTTGAATGTTCTGGTTGACTGCTTCCAAAAGCATTTACTGATAAACCAATAGCAGGCCTGTTATTTATTGTTTTCTTTTTCTATCAAACAACGACAAATAAACATTAAGACTATAACATCGATGGGCGGATCACCAAAGAAACAACAAAGTAGATTTGTGCATTGAATGTTTCGGTCACATTTAGGTTCTTCACTTCTTCATTACAATACCTACATCTAAATGAAACAAAAAACATTTTTTTAAAGAACGAACCTTAGAAGGTATCGCTTCAGAAGCGCCACACACTTTGCAACTACTGCTGGGCTGTTGAAAACGAGAGGGAATGTTAGACAAAAGATGAATGTGTGTGTGTGTGTGTGTGTGTGAGAGAGAGAGACAGATTTGTCAACTAACAAAACTGTAGCTTACTAAAAAAAAAGAGAGAATACATAATAATATGCATGTTCACATTGGCCAGGTCAATAGGTACTTTATTTTCCAACAATAAATGTTACACAGGCTTTCAGTTAAATCTTTATACTTCAACCTATAGGCAAGGTTAACAGGAAAACCAAAAACGGGTGCAATAAATATTAATCCCAGATACACCCACGGAATACCCACAAAGCAAAAGAAGGGGGATAACAGCACCGATAAAACAAAAAGGTAAGAAACATAGATATATGTATATTCAAGAGACTACCATGGTACCACCAGGCTAAAACAAAGTAGAAGTAAGCCACCACTGCCATCATATCCACCCTCATAGCCCATAAGTACCTAATCCAACCCTGACTAAAGACATCAATCGTCATCAACCCATACCACATTTGAGAATTTTAGATCAAGTTTTTCCTCACCATCGTCTTCAAGATCTTCAGAGTCTTTTCATTCCATAGATATACACCTTCCTATTTCTCCTACATCCTCTATTTCTCCATCCTGCCGACCAATTCACATTTTCCCCCAATTCTCTGCAGCTCTTACCCCCAGTGATTAGCAAATTTAAGCAACTGCTACTCAGATCCTAGTCTCAACAGCCTCTTCCTTTACTTAATTACCTCCTTTTCAGTTGCTTCATTAACTTTCTTGAATTTCTATACTGTTTTTTTCTCTTTTCTTAATTCCCCATCCTAATCGGTTACATTACCCACTTTTTTTAACTCTTGTTGCCTTAATCTTCTTTCTACCTTCATCCTCTTTGATCTCCTCTAATACTTTTTCACCTTTGCAGCTCTCTAACAATCCCATTTACTTTCCTTTACAAACTTTTGATGTTCTACCTCTTTTGCTTCCTGGAGTAAAGCCTCTAACTTCTCAATCACGGATCTGTTATCCGTCTTTTTCGTCTTACCAGCCATCTTTATACCCCTTCTCCTTCTAGCCCCTCTCTCTTTCTCTTATGAGTTCTCCCTATGTGAGTTGTAGCATTGTGCCAAACTCTATCTTTCTGGCTGATTTATCTTGGATCCTTCACCCCGCCCCCCTCCCCCCAACCTCCTCTGATCCCTCATGTAAAGATTATGTGACTTGTCACATAAATTGTCACGTCATCATGATGTTTTATCGAAGAAGTTCCGCCTCTCTAATTTGTCTAGGCCTGTCTCTGAAGTAAGACGGGTATAACCACAGACAATAATTTCATCCTATACACATTTTCACCCTCCTTAATCACAATATCCTCAAATTTAATCTTTGTTTTTCCAACACCACCTATACATTTGCAACTTCCAAGCTCTTCAAATGCAGGAACAGAAGAGTGGGGATCACATTCTTCTTAACTGATACTTCTCATGGGATACTTTGAAGCTATTATTTTTGTTTTTATGTAAACCTTAGTCAAGGACGAGCTCTATATGTGGGTATGTGTTAATCCTTGCTTCAAGGGGTGACCTACCATGATTTTATATCTAACTTGGATACTCCTGTAATGTAATGTTTGGTGTAATTGGGTAAATGGATACTAGTCGAAGGTCTAATAGCATCTTGCTAGAAGTCTCACCCTTGTTGTAACTTACTGGAATTCTTGAGATATCAATGAATCAAATTGACTTTTATCGATCAAAAGAAACGAAAAAGAAGAAAAAAAAAAAAAAAAAACTCTCTTGACTCAATTTCTCGTACCACACCTTGACAGCTCTCAAATTGTGTGATGATATGGACACTCCACATATGGAAGGGAAGTCCAATCAAGTAAATCAATAATTCCATCTAACCCTGTGTTCAAACCACTCCAATGAGAAAATGATTGCATTAGGTTCCCACGAACTAAATCTTACCAACATCCATTCAAGCTGCACCTCCTTTACTTCCAAAGTTGCCTTATTAGTCTTAAATGACTGCTTCATCTACATGTATCACTGCCTTGTTCCACCAAAAATTCTTACTATAAACAGAAACAATTTTACCAGCCACTCAAAAAACCTTACATTCTCTATATCTCAACATATATTCGTGAGATTTTAATCTTATTTGCCTTTCTACTCAATCTATACTCCCGAGAAGCTTAGGTCCTTGACGCAGATTATGCAATCTTTTATGACAAATAATGTGAAAGAATTGAGTCTAGCAATGGATATTCCAATTACTGGAAGTTGTTAAGATTTGTGAGATACAGAAATGCAAAGGTCATCTTCATCGAGCTCAAGAGCAACTATAGTCATAACCTTCACGACCTCACCCTCTCTCAGACACTTAAATCTACCTTGTGGGACAGGAAATCTGGGTCAAAGAACTCTAGAAAACGATGTTTTAGTAGACTTAGCAACATGTGTGAGGTTCAGATCACGTAGTTTATTGACATATAATGAAACAATGACTCGAACATATAGATCATGCCTACATCTTAACCTGAATTATCAAGTATGAAAAGCATTCATCTAAAGGTAAGAAAAGGAGAGGTACCTGCGTTCCTTCTCTGCAAGTGCGTGGTCTATAATCACACTATAAGCAAGGTCAGTCGTTGAAGAGGCTCCCAAATAATCCTGCCAGATAAAATAACAATCGATAAAGGTAAATTAATTCGTAAATTAACAGACACAATAGTGAAACCGAATATAAATGAGTAATTGGAACGAACCCGAAGAGTCTTGGCAGCCTCAGAAGCAACAGTAGAAGGGTTATTAGGGAGAAAAGAAGAAGAGGAAGAGGAAAGCGAAGAAGAAGGAGAAGAAAAAGTAGAAGAAGAAGATAAACAATCAGCGACGGCTCTTCGAAGCGGTTCAGGCGGTTTTTTCAAAGATGAAGATCTCAACCTTTGTGAAACCCCTCCTCCAAATTGCTGTAATCTTGAACTTCCACATGGACTTCCTCCAGTAGGGCTGTGAAAGCTTCTTGACATGTCTCCAAAAACTCTCTCTCTCTCTCTAACACTGCGTTCACATTTGAGCAATTGGTGTAAGCGTGTAGTTACTTGTTAGTGTCTTCTTAAAAGATTATTCGATGTGTTTATAATTTGGTTTATTTAGCCTATTTTATATAGAGCGAGTTTAGTGCGACTCCAGGTATCATTGCTGTGAATTTCGGTAATTAGAATGTGGGCTTTCGTACTTAATTTTGTTTGGGCCCAATTCATCATCTCTCCCACCGTGCCCATCGATTTCACGTCCATCTCCTCTTTCTCTACTACTAGTAAGTGGAGCCAGGGGCAGGGTACGCCCTGGCTCACCCTAAATTTTGGATTTTGGCATAAATATTTTTGGGTTGCTTTCTTTTATATTCATGAATTGCCTATTTTACCTATTGATAAAGGCTTTAGTCTGATGGGTCTAAAGGTATTTTTGGGTTGCTTTCTTTTATATTCATGAATTGTCTATTTTGCCCATAGATAAAGGCTTTAGTTTGTTGGGTCTAAAGGTAATTTGGTAATTGACATGTTAATTTGACTTACGCTTCACCTAAAAACCGAAAACATGGTCCTCCAAAGAATGAAAAACAAATGCATAACACATGCATAACACATGGGTCTCTCCAATGAATGAAAAGTAGAAGTGATATGATAAGTCTGGTCATTTTGCATGCTCCTTGTGTGGCAATACACCCTCACCCCCTTGGTTATTAGAGGGCCCAGATGCTGGAGCACAGGTACAACAGGCGTATACTAGATTTTGTATAAACTAAATTACTACAAAACATCTTGGTAGTTAGAATTTAGAACAAGTGAACTTTTATTTGTTGCTACATTACGCAAGCTTATTTTGCCGTTAGAATTTAGAACAGCTGACATGACAAATTTACAAGTGAATTTTTCTTTGTTGTCGCATTACACAAGCGTATTTTGCATTACGCCCAAGTGATATTATTTATTCACAAATGAAGAAGGGAAAAAAAACATATTATGGGCTATATAAGACTATTAGTTAAACACCTTATTTAAAGCAAAAAATATATTAACAATTTTATTTAGTCTAATTAACCAAACTAGTAGGTACGATTTGTCATCCAACACTTTCAAAATAAGGAAATGTCTGTTATCTAAAATATATATATACTTTTGATTTTCAAAATATTAATTTAACTAGAGAAATTAACAATTTGTCAAACAATTTGATATGCAATTATTTAACCAAAATAAAACCAACTAATAATCACATGTACACACTATTTGATATGAGTTGGAGTTTACCGCCAGCTCACCCTGGAACAAATTCCTGGCTCCGCCCATCTTTGCTACTAGTATCTTCGCTAAGAAGTGGGGCGGAGCGGAGAGTGGAGAGGCCGCGGCGCCGAAGGATGATAGTAAGTGAGGGTGAGCGACCAAAACAAAACCAAGCATACAAAAAAAATATATAATATATATATATATATATATATATATATATATATATATATATATATATATATATATATATATATATTAATGTATTAGAAAAAAAAAATCAAATCTAAACAAGTACTTGTTCATAGTTGTCCTCGGTGGCCTTCTTTTTCGTCATCCTTCTTCATCTTCTGGAAGCGTTGTAAGATCAACTCGGTATCAATGCTATCAAAAACTTCTTTTCCAATGTATGTTAATGTATGTTATTAAACAATCATTCAACCATCCGATTGTGCAGACGATTCTTTATGATATTCATAGCAGAAAATGTCTCTCCACAATGGCAGTAGCAACAGGTAAAATCAGCGCCAACTTAATTAACAAATAAACAAGTGGGTACACAATGTCTTTCTTCGTCTCAACTATTTTTTTTGCTAGGCCGCTAATTCCATTTACTATCACGTCTGGCACATAGTGAAGAAACTTCAGTCAGGAGACTATCCCACCCATCATCTCTCATCATCTGTAAGCGTACCTTTGTTATTTTAACAAGATCCATGACATTGATAATGTCTTGGTCTTCACGTTGCAAAGCCTTTGACAAATCATTGCTAATTCCTAGTATCGCTTTCATCAAATGCAAATTGAAGATAAATTCAAAAGACTGCACTGAATCTAATAATCCGTAAGCCTCACCTATTTGTTCCGAGTTTGAACTATTTTCCGCTACATTATCAAGCACATCAACTACTGAACCATAAGTGGTTATCGTGCCAAGAAGTGTATAATAGTGTGAGCCCCATCGAGTGTCACCAGATCGTTTAAGACTAGTCTCTTGATTCAACCCTTTGCCACTTGAAAATTCTCCGCTTTGTAATGCTGCAACAACTTTAGCCTTCACTGCATCGTGCAACATATCCCGTCGCTTACATGATGCTCCAACATTATTTACCACATTAGAGAGAATACTAAAAAGGTTAGCGATTGACTCATAGTTCTTTGCAACTGTTACAAGGGCTAACTGAAGTTGATGGAAAAAACAATGAACATAAAATGCGGACTTATTCTCCTTCATTACAAGTGTTTTTAGGCCATTCAAATCACCTTAACTTGCATATTGTTGGCCCCATCATACCCTTGTCCACACAGTCTAGATATGCTCAACCTATGCTTAGAGAACAACTCATCGACTGCCTTTTTAAGTGTTAATGCACTAGTTTCCTTAACATGAACAACTCCAAAAAATCTCTCAATCACGCAACCTTTCTTATCGACATAACGCAAAACAGTTGCCATTTACTCCTTAATTGATATATGACGTGCTTCATCAACCAAAATAGCAAACAATGAATTTCCATAATCTTTTAGAATAGCATTTGTAGTTTCCACAATAGTCGAATTCACAATATCTTTTTGGATATCAGGCGATGTCAATTTTCGATTTTTAGAAGCATTATCAAGAACTTTCTTAATGACTTCATTATGATCTTTCATAAACTGTATAAGTTCAAGAAAATTACCTTTATTGATTGACTCATCTGATTCATCATGACCACGAAAAGCTAAACCTTATCTCAAAAGAAACCTACTACAATCAGTTATTGCAGTTAGGTGTATTCGATAATCCCTTCGAGCTTGGTCAGATTGTCTGTGAAGAAATGTCTCGATATGCTGCTCATGATTTAACAAAGTCTGTGCTGCCCTATAAGCAATATTATAAGCATTATTTGGTCCTCCAACGTGCTCTTTTAATTTGGTTTTTCTTTCCCAATTAGTAAACCCCCTGTGAGACAAAACATCCCCACCTCCTTATGCCCCCTTATTAGGTTTAAAGAGATAACAATATAGACAAAACGCGGTATCCTCATGAATACTATATTCCAACCAACTAAACTCCTCATACCACTCTTTCTGAAAGTGCCAGATTCTCTTACCTCTTGTTCTTAGAGGAAAAGCATGATTAGGCTGGCAAGGACCCCTAAGCAAATATGCTCTTCTCACCGAGTCTTGATCATTAGGATGATAATCTAAAATCTTTTTCCTCAGTGCAGGGTCTCCCTGAAGACTAGACAAGTCAGGTTTTTCAGGATTTTCACATTGAACCCGCTTTGATGTGGGTTGTTCAACACCACCATCCTCAGATTCTTGGTGACTTCGCTTTGAGGAGGATCCTACTTCAACACTGGCAACATTATTTGTGTTATTAGGTGCGTGGTTGAGTAGGTTAAGTGTGCAACGACTTTCCTTTGATCAAATACTTTTACATATCTATTTAAATAATTAAAATAAACAATTAATCAACTGAATTGAAATTGCACTAATTAAAATAAACTACCAATGTTATTATGATATTCACAAAATAAAATTAAATAAAAATATGTGGTTTAATGAATTCACAAAAAGAATACAAAAAAAAAATTAAAAAACATGGTTTAGGAATCAACTTAAAATGAAAAGATAAAAAATAAGACAAGAAATTTAATAATATTAGGCTTACCTAGAAAACTTTAGAAATTATGGATAGCTAATTAGAATAATAGAGAGAAAGGTGAAATTGTGGAAAAGTGGGGTATGTGGGGTCGTGGGTTTTGCTTAACTTTTTGATAAAGAGGCAAAGAGTCAAACTATAGTAAGATATTGGGGGGTTTCATTGTTTGTTTGGTTTCGGTGCGTGTGTCAGTGTGTGCCATGCTTTTATTTTTTGTCTTTTATCGGTTATGGGTTTTTAGTTCAAGACTTCGAGGCGAACACTGTTAACACAAGTACTTTAGTACTTTACACTGTTAAGTAGTTGAGTCTTTATTCGGATATGGCTTTTTAGTTTCTGCGAAGAGTAAAACTTTTTTTTGTTTGCCGAAAGTTAAGGATGAGTCAGGGCCTACCCTGGGGCCCCCCTCGCTCCGCCACTGTGGAGAGGGAGAGGGAGAGGGAGGAGTGGAGATTGAGAGTGTGTGGAGAGGGAAAGGGAAAGAGAGAGGGGCGAAGAGGGAGAGGGATGAAGAGAAGAGATGAGATGAGGACAGACAGATAGAAACCAACCAAACACATTTTTGTCCATATACCCCCTTTCTGCCCAGAACGTTCGCTCCGCTCACTTGACTACAAGTATGCAAACCGTGTTACGCATCGGTTTTTTTAAGTCTTGAAACCTGTCCCTCGAGATCGATAGTTAGCATGGTTTTTTTAGATTCTAATTGTAAATGCGGTAATTATAATTATATAGGAGATACTCATCTATTTATTTTTTAAAAATAAAATGGGAGATAATTATATTATTTAAGTGATATTAGAGAGGTTATTTTAAATTATCAATAATAAAATAGGACTTGTTTTAATTTCAATGTGGGAAATGGGGTAATTATTTAATTTAAGTGACATTAGAGAGGTGTTTCTAAATTTTTAATAAAAAAAGACTTTGTTAATAAAAGTGGGGCTTATTCTAAATTTAGTGAGGGAGGTGTTTCTAAATTAAGTAAATAAGGATATCTTAAATTGCCTACTCGATATTGGGAAGGGTATTCCAGAAGCCCCGCTACGCATCGGTTTTTTTAAGCTAGTCTTGAAACACGTCCCTCGAGATCGATAGTTAGCATGGTTTCTTTAGATTCTAATTTTAAATGGTAATTGTAATTATATAGGAGACTTATCTATTTATTTTAAAAAAATAAAATGGGAGATAATTATGTTATTTAAGTGATATTAGGGAGGTTATTTTAAATTATCAATAATAAAATAGGACTTGTTTTAATTTCAATGTGGGAAATGGGGGTAATTATTTAATTTAAGTGACATTAGAGAGGTGTTTCTAAATTTTTAATAAAAAAAAAGACTTTGTTAATAAAAGTGGGGCTTATTCTAAATTTAGTAAGGGTGGTGTTTCTAAATTAAGTAAATAAGGAGATCTTAAATTGCCTACTCGATATTGGGAAGGGTATTCCGGAAGACCTGGGTATCATATAGTGTAGATTATACTATATTACTAGTAAAATGCCACGTGCATGTATTTTGAAAATATAAAAATGTGAGGAGTGAACTTTCGATGAGTGTAATAGAAATAAAAATTAAAAAATCTTTGTTAAATTTTGGTGAATGTATCAATACAACAAGGGAGGGAAGTTTTATGATCCACGGCTTGGATTCCATCCAAAGGTGGGCTGAGTGGTGGTTAGGATTGCATATAACGCCTCGATTACTGTGTTGGAGTTTGATGGTAATTAGCACTACGCCAATGTGGCTAATAGAGATTACTATGCCAGTGTGGCCATGATGGTAATTAACACTACGCCAATCAAACCGTACAATTAACTTCTACACTAGTGTGGCTAATAGAGATACCAAGTAGTGTGGCTAACTAAAATGGGGTCCTTTCTTAGGGCGATTGGTAGCAACATAACTTAAGTTGCTAATGTGATCCGATACACCTCTCCTTTCCTGTTTTAGTTAAAATATAGAGTTTTCCCTCGCTTATCCGAACCAGCCTCCAGCTTCGTTCCTTATCTGGTAAAATCCTTCATTGCTAACAGTGCAAGTTCAGAGAAGGAATTTAAAAGCTTCGTGACTCAGTTCATCCTACTTCATCATGGCCTTATCTAGCAACCCCCCTCGTTCGTCAAATCTACATAGATAAGCTGGAAATCGTCCAAATTCTTGGAGTGTACTATTCAATAGAAACGATGCTCAAGACGCGACTGTAGCGTTTAAATCTTTCACTCCTGTCACTGTTAATAGTGTAGCGCAATTCCCCCAAGAGCTGATCGAACAAGGTATTCAACAGTGGGATGAATATTTGGTGGGGTATTTTCCGGACTCAAGACTGCCGTTCATGATGGTTAAGGAGTTTCTGGAAAAGAAATGGAAGTTAAAGGGTTCATTTGAGATTACCATTGACAAGGAGTTGTTCTATATGAGTTTCACTAGCATCGAAGATCGACAAATGGTACTGGAAGAAGGTCCTGTGTTTATAGCTGGGAAAGTGTTTGTTGTTAAACCTTGGATTGTGGAAGTGGATAATTACAGAAATAAGGTGGCTTCAGCACTGGTCTGGGTCAAGTTGATGGATGTTCCTAAGGAGATGTGGACATTTAATGGGTTGTCATATCTAGCGAGTCTAGTAGGAGGAACACCTATGTTTATGGAT
Source organism: Coptis chinensis (assembly GCF_015680905.1). NCBI lineage: Eukaryota > Viridiplantae > Streptophyta > Magnoliopsida > Ranunculales > Ranunculaceae > Coptis > Coptis chinensis. Next base: position 53,432,957 of record NC_141463.1, read on the forward strand.
GTTGCAATTGCACAATGAAAAAGACTATCATTTGCTCGGTTTTGCATTGAGTTCCCAGTGAATCATGATTACAAGGAGGTCATTACAGTGAAAGTTGGAAATCGAGAGGTTGTTATCCCACTTGAATACCCATGGAAGCCAGTATCTTGTACAAAATGTAACTGATTTGGGCACACAGATGACAAGTGTAATGGAAGAAACGCTAGAGTTTGGAGAAGATGAAACACACAGCAGAATGGCCATGCACAAACAAATGAAGACACTACTGACCAAGAGTGTCCTCATGAAGGTGATATCATTAGGGATCGGCGTAAGAAAAATGAAAATGGAGCAGAGGGAGAGAGTAGTGTGGTGGCTACTACTACTGAGGATGTGAGCTTGACAGGTTGTAATGATAGTAGGGCTTTAGTTCCTTATGTGGGCTTTACTCACACTGAAAATACCCTGAGCGAAGTAACTGAGGGGCCAAATTTGGGCGTGCTAATCCCTTTAACTAGAGCTAACACCAGCATGCAGGGAATCGCAGCAGATGAAATAGTTGAATCCATCCCTGAGTCTAGCAATACTATGAGGTTCATCAATCCAGAGGCTGCTGCACTGGATGTTAGTGGAGGTAGATTTGCCATCCTCCAAAACTCTGTAGAAGATATTGTACAGAGTACTGAGTTGATCATTCATGGTGAAGTCTCTCCACCTGTTGAAGAATCTCAATTTCAGGATGAACAAGTAGTTTATGAAGTAGCAGTGCTAGAAGATGGAATCATTGAAGACGACCTTTCCAAACCAGAAAAGGAACTCTTTAATGACGAGCAGCCACAGCATGCAGCCACACCGGCTATCCTTCCTTTGCAAGTTATAACAAGGTCACAGGCTAAGGACAGCTCCATTAAAAACGGAAAGGGAAAGAACAAGGGCTCGAGTAGGAAAGGAAAACACAAACATTAGTAATGTCGAAGCTTGCTATATGGAATGTGCGGGGACTTAATGACACTAATAAAGCTAGATACATTAATAGTTTTAGAAATGTGAATAAATTGTGCCTCTTTGGTATGTTGGAAACTAAAGTTAAGATTGAGAAGTTTCAGTCCATCAGCAACATTTGTTGCCCTTCATGGGCTTTTGTTAACAATTACATCAGTAGTCCTAGTGGTCGAGTATGGCTATCATGGGATCCGGGCATTATCTCCTTGTTGAAAATTATGGAAACGGATCAGCTTATTCACTGTAAGATTGAGCTGCTACCTACTATGAAATCGTTCTTCTTAACTATGGTTTATGCAAGCAACTCGAGTGCTGACAGACTGAGGTTATGGAGTGATATTTGCTCTATTCATTCTGGAGTTCAGGGTGAGTGGTGTGTTGATGGGGATTTTAACAATGTTTTGTACTCCTTTGAACGTATTGGAGGAGAGGCGGTGCATGCTCGGGAGACAGGCCCCTTTTCTGACTGTCTTGTCCAATCTGAACTGTATGACATCAAAGCTACCGGGGGTTTCTACACTTGGACCAACTTTGCCAGTAAGTGGTCTAAAATTGATAGGTGTTTGGTCAATAGCTCTTGGAGCTCTTCTTTTTCCTTCTCATTTGCTGAATTCTTGCCACCTGGCACTTCTGACCACTCACCTATTATCATTACTATCTTGAATAATGTCTCTGCAAGTCTCCCTTTCAGATTCAGTAATTTTTAGATTCTACATCCTGACTTTTTGGCCACGTTTCTGGCATGTTGGAATGAAGTAGTGTTTGGGTGTCCCATGTACATCCTAACCCAAAACTTGAAGAAGCTGAAGAGTAAGTTTAAAGGATGGGCAAAATTATACTGCTCAGATTTAACTAAGCATACATAAGCAGCAAGGAAAGAGCTCAAGAGCATCCAGAAAGCTCAACAAAGCAATCCCATGGATAGTCTTTTATGCATACAAGAGAAGGAAGCCAGGACCACTCTTTGTCAGCTTATTATTATGGAAGGGGAGGATTTCCGACATAAAACCAAATGTGATTGGATGAAGTACGGGGATAAATGCACTGAATTTTTCCACAAGATGCTTAAAGAGAGAAAAGGCAGGAATCTTATATAGGCAGTTCAAGATCCCACTAGTGTTAGAAGGGAAGGTCATGTGGGAGTATCAGAAGCATTTGTTGACTACTACAAAGGCTTGTTGGGACAGCCAGCTCCTGTTCTATGTGATTCTGCAATCTTTGAGGGTCTCCACTTCCTAAGGGGTGCTTACTACATATGAGGCAGAGCTAATGGTGCAAGATTTTACTGAGGCAGAAATACAGCTAGCTTTGTTTAAAATGGAAGATAACAAGGCCCCAGGGCCTGATGGCTTCAATGCATTTTTCTTCAAAAAGAATTGGCAGCATGTGAAGGAGGAGTTTGTTAAAGTTGTTACATCTGTGTTTGCATTAAAGGCTATTAATAGAGGAGTCAACTCTACCCACATCTACCTCATCCCTAAATGTGCAACTCCCTCAAGAGTAGAAGAGTTCAGGCCTATTGCCTACTGCAATGTCATCTATAAGTGTGTATCAAAACTACTCACTAATCAAATGAAGCCGTATATGCCTGACATCATTTCCATGCAACAATCTGCGTTCATCCCTGACAGATCGATCCAAGACAAACTCTTGCTGGCTCATGAGCTTATCAGAAGCTATAATCGAGCACATATGTTTTAAAGATGCTCCATCAAGATTGATATTACCAAAGCATATGACACAGTCAGTTGGCAGACTATTAAGAAAGTAATGACAAGATTTAGATTCCATGAGAAATTCATTGAGTGGACAAAGATGTGATATTCCACACCATACTATTCTATTATAGTTAATGGTACACCGCAGGGCTACTTTGCTGGATGTAGGGGGCTCAGACAAGGGGACCCTATATCACCCTACTTATTTGTCCTTGTTATGGAGGTACTTGGTGGAATGTTAAATAGTAGTGTTATGGCAAAAGAAATTTCTTACCACTCTAAATGTAAGAAACTAGACATTACACATCTGTGTTTTGCCGATGATGTCTTGGTGTTCTGTAAAGGGGATGATACGACAGTAAGAGCAGTGAAAAAGACTATTGATGATTTCTCTGAGTGCACTGGTCTAAAGCTAAGTAGACAAAAGACTACCCTCCTTGCTAGAAGTATGAGTAATCATGAAGCTCAGGAATTGGCGGATATTATGGAAGTGCAGCTGGTACAGCCTCCTGTAACGTATTTAGGATTGCCACTCACTGCAGCAAGAATGGGGATTAAAGAATGTCTGCCTCTAACAGAAATGGTTACCAAGAAGATATATAATTGGAAGAATAAATCTCTCACTCATGCGGGAGGCTACAATTGATTCAATCAGTTTTATCCTCTCTTCATGTTTACTGGGCTCGAACGTTTATCTTACCCAAAAAAAACTTTGAGGGATATTGCTAAGATTTGTAATCAATTCCTATGGGCAGGACCAGACATGACACCGAAGATACACCATGTTAGCCACTCTCTCATTAGAATGGATAAAGAACAGGGAGGATTAGGAATTGTGGACCCCATCATGTGGAATAAGGCTGCCTACTGTGGCCTTGTGTTCAAGATTGCCAGCTACGAGGACTCTTTATCGGTCAAATGGACAGTTGAACATCATGTCAGGAAGCAACACTTCTGGATGATGGAAATCCAAGCTAATTGTTCTTGGGTTTGGAAGACTATCTTAAAGAATCACAAAGCTACGCAGAAGCTTGTTCGGCACCAGATAGCGAGAGGCGAGCAAACATATATATGGCATTACCCTTGGTGCCATGACACTCTTATAAAATGGACTGAAGCAATACAACTGCTACAGGTCCCTCACACTGCCTTGGTCAGTGAACTCATTTTTGACGGTAGATGGAACCACCTTGTCTCTAGTCTGCCAGATAGTGCTCTAAAAAAGAAGATAGAAGGCACTGAAATCAACCATATGCTTCAGCAGGACCAAGTCATCTGGACACCGACTACTGTAGGCAGATTCACGGTCAAATCAGCGTACATGGAGCTAAAGCAGCTCAGACCAAGAGTTAAATGGTATCGAGTGGTTTGGGGTAAGTTGGTTATACCAAAACACTATTTTACTGGTTGGCAGCTGTTTGCAAATTGCTAACCCACTCAAGATCGACTGGTTAAGAGGAATATTATTCAGCACTCGCTATGTTGTTTCTGCAATGCTTCTAGGGAGCATTCCAAACACCTCTTCTTTGATTGCCCATATACAAAAGATGTTTGGTCGAGGGTGAAAGGATGGCTGGGATTGAACACTCAGGTGAAAGCATCAACTGCCGAGTGGTATAGCCTCCTAAGGATATGTCGAAATGCCTCTATCGAATCTGAAATTACTAGAGCAGTAACCTCTGCCACTATATACGCCATATGGATTGAGAGGAATTTGAGGAGGTTCCAATAGAAAAGACACTTTGAGGCCCAAGTATGTGCGAAAATCAAGAAGGAGATAAAGACATATCTTCAAACTATGCTGACAGAAATGCCTAAAACAGTGGCTTCCAAAGTTCTACTTGGCAGGATTGGAATTCAAGCTCAATTCACTTCACGCGCTCCAATCTGGTGCAAATGGTCTAAGCCACAGCCAGGTGAATTAATAGTCAACACTGATGGGTCTGTATCAGAATATTCTAATGGATTTGGCGGAGCTATCATAGATGAGTTTGGTGCCGTTAAGCTTGCTTTTACAGGGAGTTCGACTAAAAGATTGGTAATCACCCAAGAGTTGTTAGCAGTTGAGGCTGGAATGAAGGGAGCACTTCAAATAGGAGCGAGACAAATTAGTGTATGCTCTGACTCTACGGGTGCAGTAGGAGCTATAACTAGTACAGAGGAGCCGCCTTGGTACTGCCTTAACTTAGTGGCTGCTATCGATTGTTTGAAACAACAGTTTGAATGGGTAGGCTTCAAGCATGTGTTCAGGGAAGCAAATCGAGTCGCCGACTACTTCTCTAAGCTGAGCAAGGAACATGAGGATTCTCTTTTGTATTTCCTGCCTCCTATAGACTATGCACTATCAGATATTGTAAAGGAGGATGCACATGGGAAACTGTACTTGAGAACATGATTTACATTAATATAGGTCGAGGTCGGCCTAACCTCTAGCTTCTTCAAAAAAAAAAACACTTCCCATTAATTTAGCAAATCAATTAATAGTCATTAAGACTTTTATTTATTAAATCAAAAAATAATAATAGTTAAAAATTTCTATTAATTAAGCAGATCAATAAATAATGGTTTAATTGGTAATTAAAACTTTTCATTAATTTATTAAATCAATAAATAATGATAGTTAAATTTTCTATTAATTTAGCAAATCAATAAATAATGGTTTAATTAGGTAATTAAAAAAGGGTGGTGATACTGGCACCCACCTTATTATGAACTGCACCCATTTTATAACTAAACCCACTCTTTAAAACATCATGCACCCACCTACTCAATAAACCCACTGAAGACTTCACGTTTCTCTTTCTTTGTGATGGTAATCCTAAAATTGGGAGTTAATTATTATTTTTTTCACTAATCTAAATGGGAGTTAATTACATATATTATAAAGCAAAAGTTCTTTGATTCATTTAATTTAATCACTTTTAAGAATTACTTTCAATTGATTCCATGCAAAATTGTAAGTTTAGGCATGTAAAATTGATGGGTCATTAGAGAAAAACAAATGAGCATTGAGCATTAATATTTGAAAGAAATAAATTATTAACACGTGATATCAATAAATTGATTATCTTCATTAACTTATTACGCAATCTACTGACAATGTAATTTGATTTGCGTATGAGAGAAACCTATATCTTTTTATTCATCACTTAATACAATTTGACATTTCATATTCTCAAACTTGAGAATCTCATACCTCATTTAAATAGGTACTCGCTATGGGCACCATCCATTTTTTGTTTGGCAGACTCCAAAAAAAAAAAAAAAAAAAAAAATTATTATTACAAATTTGCCATTGCCTAAAAAACATATTTTGTGTTGGGCACCCCCAACTAGATGAAGAGTAACTTGTTACAACCTCCCATTGCCCTTACCTTCAAGGATCTACAGTAAGAGAACCTTCCTTTATTATAACAATGTGTAAGCTATAAATCCCTTTGATCTCTATGAATAAAAGATAACTGACATTCATCTTCAGAAATTTGTCATGGTATCGACTAATCCGTATACTGTATACTATTTGCACCATTCTGACAATCCAGAAGAAATACTAATTTATGAACTTGTTAATGGCGCCGATAACTACCCTACTTGGAGTTATGCCATGACGGATAACTCTTAGCGCAAAGAACAAACTTGGGTTCATTGATGGAACAATCAAAGCACCGGCCTGCTTCTACCTCTATAGATTTATCATCTTGGTAGTGTTGTAACCACATGGTTCTTTCTTGGTTACTCAATTCGGTGACACGCGACATTGCCGATAGTGTGATCTATGCTGCCACTGCCCATGAAGTTTGGACCAATCTGCCAGACCAATACTCGATCTCAAGGTAATGGACCACGCCTTTTCCAAATCTGTGATTCAATTGCTTCACTTTCGCAAGGACAAATGTTAGTTGCAGCATACTTTACCAAGCTCAAGAGTTACTGGGATGAACTTTCATCCTATGTTCCATTACCCACATGCATATGTGGTGCAATGAAGACATGGTCTGATCAGCAACAATAAGAGAAGCTTTTCAAATTCTTACTGGGATTGACAGATTTTACTGATGGAGCCTTTGCCTTCTGTGACTAAAGCTTATGCATTAGTTCTTCAGGAAGAGAGACAACGTGATGCTGCCAGTACAACAACAATTGCCACAGAATCTGCTGCCTTCTTCACTAATTCTAGCAATCGTTCCCATTTTTTACTCAAGATAAATATTCTTTTACTCGAGATAAACGTGACAAATCTGGAACCGCACACTCGACAGAGCGACCACATTTAATTTGTGATCACTGTAGAAAGCTCGGACACGTGAAGGCTCGTTGCTATGCACTTCATGGGTATCCTCCTGGTCATCTCCTTCACAAAGGTAATCAAAGCAATGATCAAACTCGTCACTCAACAATGGTGAATAAAGATGGAAATGCACCAAGACAGAGCACTTATTGGATATGGGCAGTATATTTTACCCATTATAGGAATTGACGCCTCTGTCATGTGTTGGTTCATCTTGTTAATCAAATCGGGAGTCAAGAATCTTCTATAGCTAGGTATATTCACTACTGCAGAAAAGTGCGTAGATAGCATAGGAAAAATGCTATGAATTTTACTTCATAGCATTTGCAAAACGCTATATATGGCCATGCTATGCTTTTTAAGATAGCGTTTGTATCTAAAACGCTATCAAATTAATAGCGTTTTGTCTGAAACTGCTATCAAAATGATAGCATTTTTATAGCATTTGTTAAAAATGTAATAGATTTCATAGCGTTTCTACCTCAAAACGATAGCATTTATTTCATGCTATTAAACTTCTATAGTGTTAGGAAAATGCTATTGTTTTTATTAATATAAAATCAGAAAATTCAAATGCATATTAAAATTATTAAATTAGTGAATGAATTAGGAATTGGATCCAGATGGATTTGAACCATCAACCTCTCAATTATTGAACGCTTTTCCATTTCGAGCTTATGGATCCATTGTATTTTAGCCCCCTAATTTGCCATTTTACATAGTTCACCTATAATGATAGGGAATTACTTAATTACAATATCTCCACACTATACACATAATACATAAATACAAACACGGTTAATCCATGAAAACTACTTATACAACATGCAAGATCTTTATCCAACATGCAAGATCTGTACTATGCAAAATTTTCATGCTTATTCTAATTCAATGGAATGTTATAATTTAAAAAAAAAAACATAATAGAATAGGCAATAGGTCTACACTAACCTCAATAGAGATTTAAAATAACAAAGAGATCATATAGGAACACCAAACGCGAAAGGATAGTGCTAGCTTTAGCAAGTGCAATGCCTATTTTTAGCATAGCGTGTTTTACAAATGCAATTAAATAAAAACTATCTACAGCCATTTTTGTAGCAGTGATTATTCTAGAGGATATGACTTGCAAATAGCTAATCAAATAAGCCCTTCAATATAGTCCAAAGCTTGCTGGACATTATCTTCCATAAGGCAAACCTAAATCATAAAAAAACACATTTAGTACTGCACACCAACCCTTTCAGTCATAGTATAATATAAACTGGCCAAGAGTTGATAGGAGAGCTCAGTTAGGAAGTGTTCTTGACTATCCCTTACCACCAACAATCATTTTCAAACAAACTAACCAGTTGAGGTCAACAATATATATGAAAAGGTATACCTGAGTCCTTGTGAAACATCATCATCAGAAAATTATGTAGAACCGCCAACCGCTTATTCTTATCCTTTCTCAGCCCCCTTCGTTCACAAATTCCGCAGAAAACCAGTGCTAAAAGCGAGATCAAATAGTAAATTTCTCCCTGAAATATAGCATATATAAGTGGCGGGTCATTCTTGTTGGGAAATAACACTGGATCATTGGGAAGAACAATAACCTCATTGGAACTTGAAGGATGCTATTTGAACTAGATATAACAAGCATCATGGAGACAATTGTGCTTTTAATCTAAAGCAAACTACAGAGTCTATAAAAGACTAATATCCAAGCCACTAGGAGGACTACATGTGGCGGTTAGCATTCGGGGTATGAACTCCATGTTCGAAAAACTTGCTTTTACGCCAATATTAAAAAAAAAAAATAGAACAATATTAGCAATCGAGAAAATTTCTCCAACTCATGCAAGCATTCACAGTAAAACTCTCCCAATACAAGCATTTCCATGAAGTACTAGATATTTCAAATTTATGCTTAAAGTGATACTCAACACTAATGAGATATTAGCACTAGAGGCTAGGAAATGGAATGGATAGCAACTTATAGTGAGTCCTTAATGACCGGGCATCAGACGCTTCCACATTTAACCTTTTAGCTGCTTAAAGCAATCTTGAACAGACAAATCACACAAAATTAGATCTTTTGTAGTGCATCTCACATTTCTATAAGAAAACGAACCTAGCTCATATATTAAAAATTAGAACTATTTTGTAGTGCATATCGCATTTCTGGAAATGGATTCCCCATAGTCACTTCATCACCACCAATGATGACGGAGAAAGATTATTTACTTTATTGTAGTAGTGGGTACCTCAAACACAAACTAGTCCAAAGATATTCCTGAAAATAAGAAACATTAACAAGTGTTGCACCTAGAGAGGACAAACCCACGTCTAGTTTGCCTTAATATGAATTCCCATTTCAGCTCCCCTTTAACACTTGTCTAGCAAGAGAGGGGAAAAGGACCCAAAAAATAAAATAAAATTGAAGGTTGTGTTCAACTATTCCCATAGATTTGTACTCATTTTTCTTATTAAGTTCCTCCATAATTTGAGGATAGTTTCAAGATGCTACGTGGAGGAGGGGCTGTAAATTAAAGGCAGACCACAAAGCATAACAAAAGATGTGTCTCGTACTTACGAATTACTAAAATCAGTAAGCCTAAAAGTTTTTATACGTACACCTAATTATTATGTGCTTAGTTTGGGAATAAGTGAACTATGTTCCTCAGAATAAACTGACAACTTGTTTTTTACACTTGTAACCGTGCTCTCAAGAAGCACAATATACCTCAAGTGTGTTAGAATTCAATAGTTCATACTATCGATTAAATGGCTTGCCACATTCCCAAACACCTAAAAGTATCGAATATCAAAGAAAGTATACCTTTGCAGACACTTCTATGAACTTTATACAAAATGCTTAGTGGCAGGTGGAAAAACAAACAAGTTGTTGTTCATATACCCTTATCTTTGGAGGCTCAAGCGGAGGTTCGTTTACTTATATTTTCTCATATGGATATCTTGTCTCCAACTGTTGGAGATCCCATTTCCGTACCAACTCAAGATGTGCTTATGTGATTCTATGTATTAATGGTCGGTAATCGTCGAGGTATTTTTGCAAATAGCTATAAATGTATAATCCATGGAATCACAGAAAATATCAAAATGAAAAAAATTGATGATAATAAGGCTTAAATCATAAACTGGGTAGTATCAATAATTCATACCACTAAGCATCAAATGAAAAAACTAATGCATGAACCTCAGTACAAAGCAACCTATGAATAACTGAACTAAAATCAATTGTATGTTAATTAAATGCTCAAAAATTAACCAAATATATAAATTAGGAGCTACCCATTTCATAAAACAATACTAAACTCAAAACATAAGATAATTTACCCGACCTATAGAGAAAAGAGAGAGCCCCAAGTTGACACAAGACTCTGCACTCACTACTTCAGCTCCCATTTTCTTCTACAACAAAACTACATCCAAGTCTCATACATATCAAACATAAGAGTTTTTCAACAACTAAAAATAAGGGCATCAAAACAATGTGAACTTTGGGATTGATTCATGAATGTTTGGACAAAAATAATAAATGGAGTTGATAGGTGACACTAACGTGCGTACTGCCCAACCTTCAGTAAGGACTGGTTAGATGTTAGTTGAAGCAATTTTTTGTAGGTCTTAAGAGAGATGAATACCGTAGAAATTCTAATAAGTATAAGTAAACTAAGGACTGAAATTAAAGAGATGGAGACATTACCCTAACTGATCTAAAAGAAACCAAACACCAATCAAATGTCAAAACAAGTTTATGATGAATAGATAACTGTTTTCCACACCAACAAAGAGAGGAGCAAATCCCCAATTAAAAAAAAATGATAAAAATAAATCTTCAATAGAAAAGTTGGTTCAAATCAACAAAAAAACAAACCTTTGACCGATACTTCCTTCAGAGGGTTCATATTCTTTCATACTTTGCTTCGTTGTTTGCAGACTTATTAGCCCAAACACTTTCTTATCTAATTCCAAATCCCTCCACTTTGATGGGTTCACACGATTTTAAACTCCAATTTCCAAACTTTTGATTCATAATCTATCTACAAAAATAAAACCACAAAAATTGAATAATTGGAAGTGGAATACCTATCGACTATAAGAGGCAACATGTTTTATTTTAGATCTTGTTTTATGTGTTTCACATGTTAACACTATATACCTCACTCACACGTGTTAGCACCAAAACTCACACATGTTAACTTACTTGGTACCCCATTATTGCATACATGTCTAAAAATGCAATTAAACGTGGTGGAAACAATTGTGGGGAGAACTGAAGCGCTATGTCAAAAAAATTAATAGCATTTTTTTACAAAAGCAATCAAATAAAAGCTATCTATTGTCTTTTTTCTAGTAGCGATTTAGCTGAGTATTGCAATTCTCATGGAGCATCTAGGTAAAATGCCATGAAGTAACTTCACTTCAACATGATGTTTCATGCAAGATAGGCAGTAGCGGTGCAAGCTACCATCAACGACAAACATTTGATCTGCATCAATTTCTCCTAAACAAATGTTGGAAGTCTCCTTCAACTTTCTAGCATGACTAGATTCAGCAGACCTGGTGATTTGAGAATCTATATATTGTACCTTGTGCCAGTTGAAATGCAAGCTTAACATCCTTCCTTGCCACATGGAACGTACGAGATCGGTCAAATTTTCTCTGAAGCAATACCTGATCAACTACAGTTCCAATCCTTTGTTGTTGTACAAGCCACCTCTGTGTAATCTGTTCAGAAGCAAGAGAAGAAGACCTGCTTTCATCGGTTTTTCTGGTTTCATTTGAAAATAGGCTTTGGATGTGGTGTATCGAACTCTATGTTGTGCCCAACATAATTACAGACCCCAAGTTTGGGCCGAGTTGGGCCGGAGTCTGCCCAACACAATTTGGGGTTTGTCAATAGTATGACCCTTTAAATAAGCTCATCTAACTATGAGAATAACATAAACTCAAATGAAATTATGAAGAGAAAAATGTTAAGGAAAAAAGAAGTTTAACACGAAACCCTTATTTTTTATTACATATATACATGTAAAGAAGAAAGAACATTTTTTGTTTGAAGTGGGTGTAGTCCCATTGGAATGACATTTTGGTGTTTGGGGTGCTATATGGCCCTTTAGGAGCCCATATAGCATCCCATTGGACTTGCTCTTATGTGTTTTTTTGTAAAATACTTCCATTTTGATTTATAATAATAATTAATATTGAATTGAAACATGTATTTATTCATTTTATTTTGTAATTAGATAATTTGTTAAATTTTTTGTTAAATAAGTCTGAATTGGTCTGACCCAGTCGAAACAATGGTTGAACCATTTCAACAAAAAATCAGCCGATTCCGGTTCGGTTTTCACAACATCGCGACCACTTTTCTCACCGTCTCATCAGTTTATCCATTTAAAGCCTTCCTCATTTCTTCACTCTCTCTTATTCTTTTTCTATCTTCTAATTTGTACCTTTTTTTTTCTCATCTGAAATGTTTCGAAGTATTTTTTCTCATTTAAGTAGTGAACTTGAAAAGAAACCGACTTTGCCGCAAGTATTGACTTATGGAGCGAATCCACTGGTTTCTCTAAAAGGTTTTAAGTTTCCTACTAGACTGGGAGTGGGAAGAGTTCGAAAGAAGTGTGTTGTTAAGGTGAACCATTTTCTTCTTTAGTTGAAACACAAGGGCGGCTCAAGATAATCTGGGGCCCTAAGCAAAGTTCGAATAGGGGACCTTCTATGATTAATATATACTAATAAAAATTGTTACATCTTTTTTATTTTTTTTTCTAACAACATTTTATTGATTTGTTTACGTTATTTCATATGATCCCAGTTTTTTCTTTTTTTCTTTCTTGAATAGTCTTCGCACAAACTTGAAACTTCAATTGATTTATTTAACAAAGAATTGCAAATAAAGAGAGAGAGAGAATGTAGAATAATTCTACACCAAATAAAACAAATATGGAAAGAAAGAGAGATTATAGGAAAAAACCATAGAAGGCAAAAAAAGTAATATAGATAAGATTGAATTGTTGGCATTATACCTGATTATTTGTTATGGGGTGATGAAGAATTTTAATTAGTTATGAAGGTGTGCTACTTTTTGTTGGAAAAGGAGGGAACCGAAAGAATTTAAGTGTTTAACACTACTTTAACAAATAAAAATTGTTACATCTTTTTTATTTTTTTTTCACAATATCTTATTGATTTGTTTACATTATTTCATATGATCCCAGCTTTTTCTTTTTTCTTTCTTGAATAGCACAAACTTGAAACTTCAATAGATTCATTAAACAAAGAATTGCAAATAGAGAGAGAGAGAATGCAAAATAATTTTACACCAAATAAAACAAATATAGAAAGAAAGAGAGATTATAGGGAAAAACCATAGAAAGCAAAAAAATGATATAGGTAAGATTGAATTGTTGGTGTTATACTTGATTATTTGTTATGGGGTGATGAAGAACTTTTATTAGTTATGGAGGTGTGCTATTTTTTATTGGAGAAGGCGAGGGAACCGAAGGAGTTTAAGTGTTTAACACTACTTTAACAAATAAAAATTGTTACATCTTTTTTTATTTTTTTTCTCACAACATGTTATTGATTTGTTTACGTTATTTCATATGATCCCAACTTTTTCTTTTTTCTTTCTTGAATAGTCTTCGCACAAACTTGAAACTTCAATAGATTTATTTAACAAAGAACTGTGGAGAGAGAGAGAGAGAGAGAGAGAGAGAGAGAGAGAGAGAGAGAGAGAGAGAGAGAGAGAGAGAGAGAGAGTGCAGAATAATTCTACACCAAATAAAACAAATATAGAAAGAGAGAGAGCGAGATTATAGGAAAAAAACATATAGAAGGCAAAAAAAATGATATAGGTAAGATTGAATTGTTGGCGTTATATTTGATTATTTGTTATGGGGTGATGAAAAACTTTAATTAGTTATGGAGGTGTGCTATTTTATGTTGGAGAAGTCGAGAGAACTGAAGGAGTTTAAGTGTTTAACACTACTTTAACGTGATTTTCTAGTTTCCAACTTGCTAATGTAAAAACGTTTATCCAACGGTTAAAAATAAATGAAAAGTAATAGTGGGTTTTGGTTTTAATTTTTTTCTTTATTTCCCCACTAATAAAGCAATAGTGGGCAATTGTGGATTATATGGGGCTTTGGCTGTGGGGCCTTAAGCAGAGGCCTACTTTGCTATATGGTTGAGCCGGCCCTGTTGAAATAGAATAACTTTTATCATTACGATGTATGTATGGTTTACTTGTTTTTGTGTTTATGTGGTTTCGATGTTGTTGATCTTGTGTTTTAGGGTGGTTTGTGGTAGTTATGTTTGAATCGGTTTGTTTTATGTGAGTGTTATTGATGTTTATATGGAGATGAGTTAGGTTATATATGCTATTCACCTTGTTGATCTTCGTAACTGATTCATGCCGATTCTGAGTTTTCTTTGTGTTTCTAGCCTTCTTTTTCTCTTTGTAAGACTAGAAAACAAGTATGAAACTTTTTTTTTACTATAATACGAAAATTTATGTTGAAGTTTTGTGTTTTAGAACCATGATGTTTATGTTCTTTGTTACCCTTCTTTCTACTTTGTTATTCTTTTTCATTTTCTCTTGAAACCATTTTTAAGAGTACGAGTTTTTGTTTTGGCTTTTGGGTTCGTTTTGTTTTTACCATAAATAGAGAATTTTGTCCGTTTGGTGACGAGTTTACCCTTCTTTTTCTTTATGACTTGTTACTATTTTTTTTGAACAAGTTTTTTGGTTGGGGACTTTTTAGGGTTTTAGAGCTTCTAGAGTACGCATGCCGCACTACAGATATGGTGTGCAGCCTTCTGAGCCACATGTAGTGCGAGGGTAAAATCGAAACAATTAGTGAACAAGTTGCCAAACAAGTTAATGAAAAATTCAAAAAATAAAAAACACAAAATTTCCATAGTTTTGTTTAGTGTTCTTACATTCTCAAATCCCTAATTCCAATCATCGAGTGTTATTGGCTCGTCAACCCATCGTCTGCTCGCAAAAGGCACTCTCTCTCTCCCTCTATCTCTTTTTAACCCAAATTCTTCATGAATCAGTTGGTTTTTTTTTTTTTGTTTTGTTTTGTGGCAATTAGTTAAATTTACTATTTTACTCGATTTCTTTTAGAAACTATGACTTTGATTGGGGATTGTTTGGTTTAAGATTTCATTTTGGTTTAAGCATTAATTGGTTGATGGGATTGGGGGTTTGTTTCTGTTATGTGTGCATAATCTAGGATCATGGGTCTATGGTCTTGTTTAGTCAGTTGGTTAGTTTCCTTCATTTTAGGCATTATCTCGTAAGTAGGTTAGTGGTTAGTTATTAAGTAGCTAGTGCTATACATTGTAGTGTATCTCATCTATTGGGAGGAGAGAAGAATATTATTATAGTTTGCACTTGTGTGTGGATTAGGAGGTCAAAGGCTCCTCAATAAGCCTTAATGTTATGTGTTTTTGATACAATCACTTCAAGATTGTATCAAATGGTATCGGAGCAGTTCCATTCTTGGGTTGTCGTTACCCAATTTATCCCTTCCCATCTACCATACGATCTTTAGAGCGTGGGCAAATAAAGAAAAATGATATGCAGTCAAAAAGATTTCACTGAAATGAAAGATATCCTGGCAAGCTTGAAGAAAAGTATTGAAGGTTACTGTGCTGAATCAATCAAGACAATCAATCAATTTCAGAAGTGACGAACGTGGTACTTAACGGATTTCTTCGAAGAAAAGGCAAAGCTAAATCCTCCCAAGTTTTAGAATTCCATAACGTAGTATCTCAACAATTTCTCTTTGATCTTTGATGAAACGGTTGTAAACACAACACCTTTGAACATCCTTTATGTTGATCTGGTGTGGGTGTACTTTGATAAGCAATATGAACTATGGAACTATTGGTTGTGTGACATGGGGCTGAACTGCTTGCCGTTTGGCTATATTGATCCTACGTAGGTGGGTATTACAAAAGAAACAATTTGTGCACTAAGAAGAAACATTGTGAGCATGTACAATGGTTCACCCGGTACAATTTGGTAGGGAGTCTCCTGTCCCTTCCATAAATTAATCTTGTAGTGTCATTCCCCACCAATCTATTTGTTGTTGCCATACTTTGCCAAGATGATGAAACATCTTGTCGCTACTTGTGGGATCGAGGAAGAAGAATTGTGTTTTCAACCTTGAGGACAAGGTTGTTTTT
The DNA here is from genome assembly GCF_015680905.1 of Coptis chinensis. NCBI lineage: Eukaryota > Viridiplantae > Streptophyta > Magnoliopsida > Ranunculales > Ranunculaceae > Coptis > Coptis chinensis. The sequence continues at coordinate 53,449,160 of NC_141463.1, forward strand.
CCAAATGGGGTGGAGTTGTTATGTGTGCATAATCTAGGATCATGGGTCTATGGTCTTGTTTAGTCAGTTGGTTAGTTTCCTTCATTTTAAGCATTATCTCGTAAGTAGGTTAGTGGTTAGTTATTAAGTAGCTAGTGCTATAAATTGTAGTGTATCTCATCCATTGGGAGGAGAGAAAAATATTATTGCAGTTTGCACTTGTGTGTGGATTAGGAGGTCAAATGCTCCTCAATAAGCTTTAATGTTATGTGTTTTTGATACTATCACTTCAAGATTGTATCAGTTTCCAGTGGATATTTTATGGTAGATGTTGGTTTGTGCGTTGATATAGAAGCCCTATATATTTGATTGATTGTTGGCCTTTGGTTTTAATAATTGTTGTTTATTTCTTTTTTGGTTAATATTACTCATCATAGTTTATTGTTTTTCCAAAATCTAGAAGCTCTATTGATCTATATTGTTTTCATCGAGAAAAGTAGAAAGGATTAAAAGTTACGTATAACTTTTTTTTTTTTTTTTTTTGTTATAGTATAAATGGATCTGGACACACATTGAGAAGAAAACAGTATCAATCAAGGTACATGGGTTATTGGACTGCTTGTATGCATAGGTTAAGGCACTAATTATGAGTGGATATAGAAAGAAATGTTTAGGTTTATGGGATGTCAATTGGAAACCTGTGTGCATGCTACATTTTTACTTTCCTCTTGGCCAATGGTAGACGCCTAGACGAAGAAGGATGGAGTTGTGGGATGACATTTCTGATAGAGAAACAATGTTCTCAGATGATTTGTAATTGAAATTAGGAATGTAATGCATGTTAGTAATTGAAATTATCTCGGCAATGTTTGAATTAGCAAACTAACTTTGTACTAAAGGTTGAGTTGTTACGCCTTGTTTTTTCAATTACTTTTATATTATTAGCAAACTAATAATATATGCATGTTTAGTAATAATTTTTGTTCGTTCTTTCTCGGTTCATACTTTTATCCATCCTTCTTGTCATATTAGTTGATTTTACTTATCCTTAAATAATTTTGTTTGTTTTGTCTCAGTTCATAATTTTTTTCATGATTGTTGTCATATTAGTTGATTACGTGTACAGTGGTTGGTTTGGTCTTGTAAATACATATGAAGGTTGTTTGTCATTGTTAATTTGTTTCTATATCAGCTAGCATAAACATCTTCGATAAGGTTGGTCACGATCTCTTTGTGCCATTTGTTTAATAAAGTTTGTTTTTTTTTTCCTTCAATTTTTCCACTACTACTTTCCTTTACCCACAACACCAACGTACACTTCTGGTTGTTTGCTCTTCCGCTCTCAGGTGTTAATTTCAATAAATGATTTTGATATTTGTGAGTTAGATTTATTTATTTAATTTTACTAGGGTTTGATTTTTTTGTAAGTCAGAAAAGGATGGCCGAGGAAAACATAATCCTCCCCCCCCCAATTTTTAAGATATTATTGTCCTCTTGATGCATCATGTTTACACGTATCAAGAAGCAAGGACAATCCAGGTCGGCAGTACTACAACTACCCCAATTGGGTGAGCCATTTTTGTTTATTGTTACTAATTTGAGTTATTGAGGAATTATATATTGGATTATAACTGGTGATTTTAACATGTAATTTGGGTTATTTTAGAAGCCTAGGATGCTTAAATCTTTAAATAAATCCCAAAAATCAAGTTGTGATTTTTTCCTATGGGCCAACAAAAGCCATGTTATGTCCATGTGGAGGTGGTCTTTGTAAGGTATTTGGTGTGACTGGGAATGGAAAAAACAAAAAACATCGATATTGTATTTGCCTGAGATCAGTTGTGTATGACAGAATTGTAAGGAATAAATTGTGTATCATTTTATTTTTATTTCTTATTAAACATGTTTATCTAATTGGGTTGTAAACTTCCAACATTTAACTACATGATCAATCAAAAGGTTGTGGGTTTGTCTATTGGGTTGATAGTAAAACACCAATCTCAGAACAAGGTTCTATTTCTACTTCTGAAAGATGTGAACAAGGGTCTAATTCTGCATCTGGAAGGCGTCTACGTATTTGTGAAGCGATCGATTGTACGGTACAGAACACCTTGGTTGTTGAACTTTGTGTTGCACAGGAAAGTGCTAGTGCATGCCACGACCTGTTACTGCAACTTCGTGATTTAGAATTGGACAAGTAATTAACTATTTCTTGCTTAATGTAATTAACTATATGTATTTGGTGAAATTTTTGTCATTGGATGACAATGACTTGTTGGAATTGTATGTCTTCGGATTACTGAATTGTTGGAATTATTTGTCTTTGGAATGCCATGACTTGTTGGAATTATGTCTTTGAATTACCATGTCTCTGGATTTGTATGACAAGAAGCCTAGTTTAGAGGCAGCTACCCAAGTAGATACATTGATCTTTCTCACATGTTGCAGACAACGAATGACAGGTTTGTATGAAACATTGTATGTATCATCCTTACTTCGGCAGACCAAAACTTCCAGTAACAATGGTGCGAACCAACTAATAACGGTGTTCAACAGAATGCTATATATTATGTATCATCCTGACATACTTCCACTCAGGCATCCTTATATAGTTGCATATAGGGGTGGAAATAGGGCGGGTTGGGTCAGGTTGAGGCCTAACCCGAGTTTCAAAAGCTTCAACCTGAGCTCGGGGCCAAGCCCTAGTCGGTCCTTAAATTTTCAGCTCAAGCCCAACTCGGGTTGGGTTGGGTTTCTCGGGTTTCAATGTTAAATAATGAATAACTCAACGTCTTTTCATTGTTAAATAAATAAATTAAGAGGTAAATAACACCGAAATTGCAATATTCTAACTAAATCAAAGGTATTTGATTATTTGAAAGGGAAACTAACCCGATTGATTCAATTATTCTCTCTTAAATTGATATTATGAACCTTATTTTTGACAAGAATAAATCCTTATAAGGAAACAATATAACAATCTATCTAATAAAAAGCAATGGTGTAGAGCCCACAGAGACTCTATCCAATGGTTGTCATTGTCTTTTCTAAGTTGTGACATGGCAGATCCAAGTGTTTGGAGAGTTTGTGTAATTTTGTTAAGTGTAATCAATACTATGGGATCTATCCAAAAGTCAACAATTGCAGCTGGACTTATAAATTGTTGGGCTAGCCCATAAACTGTTAGCGCCTCCAATTGATTTGGGCTTATAGATAATGGGTAATTGGGATGGCCTTGCGGCTGTATTTATAAATTGAGTTGTTTCGCTGGTCTTGTGCCGAATATTTTACGCCTAAGATGCGTGTACGCCTTGCGACGAAGGCGCGATGAGTTGTCGGGGTAATATCGCAGGCGCGTCGAGGTCTCGCGGGCCGTAGGCACGGGCATACCCTATAACAAAATAAAAGGAATGAAATATATACATACATATATGCACACGGGCTCGAGTTTTTCAGTAATTTTATATTCTAACCCGAACCCAACCTGAAATTGAGTTGGGCTTTGAGTTTACAAGGCCAAGCCCAGACCAACAAAAGTCGGGTTTTAGCCCACCGGGCTTGGGCTAACCTGACCCAAGTTCCACCCCTAGTTGCATATCTCTATCCATGCTCTTGGGGTGCCTCCACTAATTCTACACTGACACAGAAAAATAACACAGTACGTGGAGGATGATATTTCTGATATAATCGACGATATTTCCGATATATTGACACACAAAACAAAATTTTGACCGATCAACAAAAGAATATATATCCACCGATATATTCGATATATTTGATATATCTCAATTTTTGGGGTACACAATATATTGCTCGAATTTGATATTTTGGTCCTTGCCCCAAACTCCAAACTTATTAAAAAAAAAAAAAAAATATAACACAATACAAAGGCAGCATAAACTAAATTTAATATTCAGCATAGTACAACATCTTATTTTATTCAAAAAAAAAATAGACCAATTTGACATCTATTTAGAGTTTAATTAGATTTAGAAGTCTAGGTTAGATTTAGAAGTCTAGTTTCATTCTTTATTAATCAAGTATGGTTTGGATATCTATATATACTAGCAAAATGCACGTGCTCTGCACATGAACGATACATAATTATCAAGAGGAGAGTTAAGCTGCTCCATATTTAACCATAATGTCTTCTGCGAAATTGTCATAGATCGTGTCTTTTTGCATCTCAACGCCCAAAGTTTGTATATATGTAAGTATGTGAATAATTCTCGTGTAATTTAAATGACCAGGTTAATTATGGTGTATTTTATCAATAGAGATACATAAAATATATACTGACACATCATTAAATTAAACTCTTGCTACAGGGTGCATCTCATTCAAAGATAGCCGTCACTCAAGTTTGGACTTGCTATATACATTGGTGCAAGCTTGAGGTTGCATTCCAATTCATCCCGCTTTGAATCTCCTAAGGATGAGAAAAGACCTATTCTTTGTATAACACAAAGAAAACCATTGTTAAATCAATGCATGATAAAAACAATTTATATACCTTTCAATAAATGAGAAACGGGTCTTACAGCAACTATAGCAAGTGCATTGGCAAGTAGTTCAACTGCTAATAGAACATATTAAGTAAATAGATCCTCGACTACTGATTTGAATATCATTATTACATCTAGTCCGGGAAAAACTCTAGCACATATGGAAAAAGAAGCAACATGAGCAGAACAGGCTAATGGCCATGATATAGTAAAATGAAAATCATAAATTGTGTATATTTGAGATATTAGTTATTGTTTAAGCTGCACCGAAACCAATAGCTACAATTAAGGAGCTCAAATTTTATCATCGACTCTATTTCCCAAACAAAAAATAAACCCTGTTCAATATGTGATTTTGAGTCAAGATGACCATAAACCATTTCTTATATTAGCATTAACTGATTCAATATTTACTATACCAAACCCTTCAAACAAACCTTTTTTTTCCCACTGCATTAGATGCCTATTCACAATTTTAAGTCTATATAACCAAATCAAACATAATTAAAAGGATTCGAGTTCTTCTTCCACTATCTGGAAAATCTTTGCGTAGTTCGAACAAAAAGGATAGGAAGTTTTTGCTAAAAATACACCCTTAAAGAATCTCAAGTAGAAAATCACTAACCAGTATATATAAAGTTGCTCAATAAAAATCCCCAGAATCCCAAACCAAATACTTGAGGCAGAAAATCGAAAACCTCAGAGACACCCAATAGCGAAGCCTTAAATGTAGTAATGAACACATAATTTAACTGAACTTTACATGAGAGACTTAATGCAACTAACCTTAAATGATTAAAATTGAATGCCTCAGAAGATAAACATCATCCCATCTGCCACTGCAACCATAAGCAAAAACCATTGAAGGAACTCAGCTTTGTGTACTCTTCAGTGTCATAATTTAGAAAAAGAATATAATACTTCCTACGTCATTTGAATTCAAATTGGATTTATATTACATTTTACTATATTATGAACCTTAAGGTCGTGAAAAATTGAACAACATCAAAGTGCCTTGATCCACCAAACTGAACCATGGATATCCTTGAGAAACCAAGATACCTTAGATCACAACCTCCTAATCTACAATAGTGTCTTGCATGCATTTAAACCAAGCAAGAAAATATCTTAGCTTGGATATTTGTTCGCCATTGTTAGACATAACAGATTGCTTTGACGTTGCAGTTATCTAAGCATGTGCAGCTACTCCAACAGCAAAATTCTCAAACTGCTCTTGCCTGTTATCAGCATTAGTATACACATTACACTTCCATTGTTACTCATATTAATATCACAGCTCATATATATATAAGTTCAAAACTCCTTGTAGTTTTATGTTCATTTTAGTCTTCCATATAGTTATGAAAGGATAGAAAGCTTAAGACAAAAAAAACACCTTTAAAGAATGTCAAGAAGCAAATCGCTTACCAATATAAACAAAGGACGCGATAAAATTCAACACGCTCTGTAGAAGAAGACACATTTTTTATTATTTGAATGCTTAAAGCTAAAGTAATTAGAAGTTTCATACACAAAACTTGTATAACTATTTAATCACATTGATTGTGCTACTAACATTTCATACCACTGAAGACGATCATAGATGCCCAACTCGTTGAGAACATGATAAAGTTAAGCAGAAAAGGATATAAAAGTTTAATGGGAGATAAATTAACACCAGCTCTAATTAAGCATAATGATATAAAATATGAACAAAATCAGCATGCATACCTAGAGATTGGATGCACTTATTTGTAAGACATTTAAAAAGAAAAAGAAAAAGAAAGGCCTATTGGGAGATTGAGTGGAGAGATGGCTTGGAACAATTGCCTTAACGGATCAAAAATTGAAGTGTCAAAGCTTAGGTATTCAGGGAAGAAAGCACTGAAGCGGAAAGGCAAACATTGATAATTTGATATATTGATATCAATATAATAATATTGTAGAGACAGAATGTTAGACACCAAACGGTTCCGAAGTTAATGGCATTACACAGTTTGCAAATAACAACGACATATACAAAAGAAAAACAGATCAAGACACTATGTAACGGATGTGCCTTCTTAAGGTTAACACAATACATACTTAATCGAATGAAGAGCAAGATCAGACAAAAAAATGAGCTAAGAGTACATAACCCTGTCAAGGGTTCTTGGATCATTGTCTTGTGTATGGACTTTTTGTCTTGTACTTGAATTATTGTCACATACTCCCATAGATCAACTTCAACCGTTGGCCTTGGGTCAACTTCTCTTTGCTAATTAAATAAGGCTAACACCATCAAGGGTTGCCAAGCTAGACAAAAAGCAAATGTTCAAAGTATAAATCATTCACGTGTGTTACTCATGTTAGTCATTATTTGAACCATGATTTCTAACATGGCATTACTCTGTTTTTTTTTAAGAAAGTTATTGGGTTAAGGAAGGCCAAACCCATTATTAAAGATTAAAAATCTTACATGGATTAGCCCTTGAGCATCCTCATTTACATAGTTGTGTAAAGCACTAATATAACATGTGACGTATAAATCACATAATATGATTTAAACAATTCTAGCACATTTCTTGCGTTTTTTGAGGGGTTATGCCATCAAAAGCCAAACTGAGCATCAAGTACTACATAAGAGCATACTAAAATTCAGAGATGCCAAGTTTTTTCACATTTGACCACTTACAGATCATTCAATAATGTCAAATTTGAAAGCCTTGATAGTTTTTAACCTTCAAAAGAGTTTCCTTCAAATCTGCTGCACAAAAGGTATAAAAGTGAATGACTTAATACATCATGTAAATAAAAAGTTGAGCCACAACGTTGGTAAGCACAATAACTTTAAGAGTTCATGTAGAACATATTATGGGAGAAACCAACCTAATCATTATCAGCTAACACAATCGACTCAACTCAAAGGAATTTTGAATCGAGTCAAACATTAACATTTTGAGCCCCTGACCTTTTGGGATGATGGAGAGATGATAAAAATGATAGGGTTATATATTAAAATCATTACTTTTGTATTAACACTAATTCTTTATATTTTGAATGAGAATCATATGAGCAAATGTTATGCATATTATATATGTTATTAGTTATATGCATGTGTCTAATACTTTATGTTGTGGATGATATGGTGTGAACACACAGAAGATCATATCATCAATACCTTATAAAGTATAAGTAATCGTTCACAACCTAGATGGATTTAGACAAACCATTAGTACGGTTGTAGTATAATCTGGTATTAGTCTATCTTGACTATAGGATTACACTAGTACACTTTGTGTGTATTGAACAGGACTAAGTGAGGTTGTTTCTCTTTATACTGACTGTGTAAGAGAACAAACGCCTCTGTTATTATGGATGCTTGTCCTCTTAATTCGAATATAATAACGGGCACTTACATGCATTGTATATTGCTTTAAATCATCAATGAGTGAGATTTATTTGTGAATCAACAAACTCGATGGATTGGGTAATGACATTGTATGTAAGGTGTGCTGTTGATTATAGAAGGAATCCGTGTCCCGCAAGAAGTCGGGTTGATGATGTCCCCTTGAGGAGCACAAAAAGGTTGTCATGTAAACCCTGCAGGTGGATTTATTTCAACATGACAATGAGATTGAGTGGTACTACTCAAGGACATAAGAAGTTGATTAATATAGTTGTCAGTAACTTGACTTAATCAACGGACATTCGATGTCTTAAACACGGGGAGATCAACGAGCATATAATATGGAGCCCATAAACGCTGACACGTAATTTGGGATTAGGGCGGTAGTGCAACAATGGCCTTTAGTGGAATAAGCCATTTGTTGATGGACTTGGGCCGTGTGTTCTGGGAAGCCCAATCCCGTCAGGAGGCCCAACCCTAATTTCTCCTCATGGTCCCTATTGTAGCCTATAAATAGAATACTCTCTCTCTGGCCGAAATTGACTATACACTGGTTTAGAAAAAGAGGCAAGGAAAGATAGATCCAAAATTGGATCTAGCTTTGTGAGAAAGAAGGGGATTGGTAGATCGTTGCCCACACAACGTTCAATCTGTTCTAAAGGAATACATCAAAAGATCAAGGGATTGATTTCGGATTCATTAAGCTTGGATTCTCAGAGTTATCTAAACCGGATCGAAAAGGTATGTTCTCTAATCCAAAATCGTGAGAACCCCATTGATTCCGGTGCGCGTGGGTTCTCGCGGTTTGTAGAAATATTTGCATTCTGAATAACGGTTCCTATAAAAAAGGTGTACGAAAAGTCTAATTGAGAATTGATAGAAAACTATAACTCACAAAGACATAAGTTTTGTCCAATGTCGTCAGGTATATCTCATTTCCAAGGGTTATCTGCTCAAAAGAGTTATAACTAATCCGACGGTAGAAGTAAAAACAATACAAACCAATTAAAGAAACCATAATATCACTCAACTCATTGGAATTTTGAACTGCGTCAAACATTGACATTTTTGAGCCCCCGAAAATGGAGAGATGATAAAAAGTTTAATGGAATGGATAACTCATTATAGTATGAATCTATAAGAGCATATTTAAAAGATCGCTATTAACCGCTTAATCAAAAGAGACTGCATCGAGGAACAACAACTCTAGTCCAGTCCCTCTTTCATTCAGCTTGTCTTGCAAAAAGTAATTTAATGGATTAGTAGGAATCGTCAACCGGTCATTCAAAATTCAAGCATTCAAACATATATACTTTATAAAAGGGCTTTTACAGAAGATAAAAATGAAAAGAATAAGATGCTAAGTTTTTCACCATGATTGAGACAACTAATCCCAGTGAAGCACGAGAACAAAACATATCACAAACAATAAAACCCACATCCTTTACTTATCAAAGTCCCCAGTTACACACCCAAAATAGTTATGAAGCTATAATCACAACAAAAGTCGAAAACCTTGCATACTTGAATGTTAAAAAAACTCCCCACTTAAGCACCAAAACCTATCTCGAAACAAAGGCAATCACAAACAGAAACTCGTCCAAACATAGCCACATTCTGCAACAAAATATTAAGGAAAAACAAAATAAATATCAAAACCATACAATCTCTTGCTACTGAGTTTATGCTCTAGAGAAGCTTTAGAAGTACCCCTGGAGTAAGAGATGCTATTTTACCTTCAAACTCTAATTCTCTTAAACATGTATCTGCAATTCAGGCATGGTAGAAGTCAATCTAATTTGCATTTCAGAACTTGTGCTTGTAAGCATATTTCAAAATTATTGCTCTGTATAATTGTAACAGCACGCGCGTCGACTACGGGAATGATGAAATAACATATACATAGCTTAAAACGTAGCAATGAAGATTTTGACGACCACTGTTACAACTTACAAATAATAACATTCAGTTTGAAAGAAGATATTGTCTGGTCGACTCTACCTGCAGTTCAATGTTCCATACTCTTAACCAAAACTTAGTGCCATATACCTTTGGGATCATTAATGGCTTTTGATTCTGCACAGCAAATCATAAGAACCTGCTGCCTCAAGGATAATCTCAATATAGATGGTGGATCATGGTCATCACAAGTCCGCCCTGCCCTTCTTTTACGTCGCTCAGCCTACAACAAATCCTAGAAATTGATTAATCAGGTCTTCCAAGCAAATCTCAAACTGAATAATAAGTTCTTTTGGGTACCTGAAACTTAGATACCCAGGTAAGTTCAGCTGATTCCTTTTTTTTCTGATACCGTCCGAATAGACTTGTAAAGATCGACATGAATCAATAACAAATGCTACTCTAGGTATTGTGACTGAAGATTATGCTATGTTAGTAGCTAATATAACCTGTGATAAAAGTAAAATCCATTAGAGAATTTCGTCATAACAAGTGAAGTGGTTCATAATTTTTCAAAAGTTTCTAGAGTTATGAGCCCTGCAACATTCAGTTCACTCTAAGGTTTGATAAGAATCTAACGGGAAAGGTTGCCCCAAGTACTGCTTATAATGATTCTGCAATAATTGCAGCATATATAATATGGCAGTCAACGGACTGGATAAATATTAGGCAAGTGTGGTTCCAGGTCCTACAAAGGTACTAAAGTAGTAAAGTGTTTGTATGAACTCAAAGATAACATCCAAAACCGATCCAATTACAACCCAATCGAAAGCATTTATTGTGTGCAAACATATCTTCTTTCAAGTAAACAATTGTCCAGGACCTACCTCTATTTGTAGTGGGTCTAATCAAACTTCAAGGAGAGAAAGAATGGTTTACTCAGATACTCTTTGTTAATTTGGTTGGTGTCTGTTAACCAGCTTAAAATGATTTAGTAAATGCTTTGCATCATCACCATAACTTTGGTTTCTTAATAATTCTATTTCATGATTTTCCTCCCTGTTCTGTACTCATATAGTTTCTAGCCATGAATTCTAGGAGGTGGAATACTTAGGAATATAATGATAAAAGGATCTGGTCTAAGTTGCACTTTTCTTGCTAGTGTCCCTAATGATGAAAATGTCTAACATCACAAGCTGCATTCATTGATGATGAAAGGAATGAATTAATAACTCCAGTAGAAAACAAAGGCAATCTTAAATATTACCAGCTTCATGTCGTCTATCAATAAAATAAAACAAAATATATATATATATATATATATATATATATATATATATATATATATATATATATATATATATATATATATATAGAGGAAGAACTCATATAGTCATATGCATTAAAGAACTCATATATATAGAAAAGCTTACCAGAAAGATACCATATACTAATTACTAAACTTTCTTAACTAAAAAAAAATACTATAATTCTCAGAGTATATTGAATTCTATACAATAAAAAAGAAACTTGTTGAGAATCTCCAGTGGTGCATTCTGCATATGGTATATACTATGTGCTGTGGGATCTCCTATGGTGCTAGCTGCTCATTTGTAGTGTAAAGCGACAACTAAACACGACGATGTCAAGAGTGATTGAAGAGTTTTTATTCCTTGAAAATGCTATAGAGATGCTACATATGAAGTTAAAAATAACAGACAAAAGAGATGCGAAAGCATGAGAAATACCTTTTGTTCTGGCCTAAGCTCAGCTCGACGACTCAAGAGAAGAATGAACAAAATGGAAGGGACTGTGTGAAGTATTTGTTTTTGCTAAAGATTGCCACTCAACATCTATGACATTACAATCATCACTCTTTGCTTCAAACTCCAGGCAAGATTTTTTAGATTCTCGAGTGACACGAACAAAAAAAACAACATAATGTAATATTGCAGCAAGTACGTGTACGTTAAGGGTAGCAATTGATCATTACCATTCCTATGCAACAAAATTAAATAAATGAAAATAAAAAATCAGGAATTTCATGGTCAATATACAGTACTGAGAATATGATATATACAAAGAAAAACAAAACTACAATGACACGACCTCAAATAGAACTTCCAGAATCAGCCAAAAGTTCTATTTCTCAGCCGTGTTTAAGATCAGCATGTGAACAAACTCATGCCTCCTACCAGAAGAATAGATATTTTGGGAAATCATGTCTTAATTCTTTAATGTTAATCATATCCATTACAAAGTCGTACGAACTATGTGTTGTTCCAAGCAAATACTTCCATATGTCATTTTATATTACCATCACTCCAACAACTCCAAGTCCAAAGATTGCGACCATTGAATCCTTTTGGATGTCGCCACTTTCCAAGCAAAGACCGTGTCCTGCACGATCTCCATTCATAGATTTATCAAATAATCTGTATGGAAAATGCTGGAGACCTACCGAGGCATCGTATTTTCAACAAAGATCACTTGTTCATTTCATACAATAATCTCTTTGCAATTTTGATTAATCACGTACATTTGCAATTGAAAATGCTTGTGTAAAAAAAAAAATCGATCGAACTCCAGACGAATACCATATGAAATATTTCTTTCTATTAGATGATTGACAATGTGTTTAAAGTAATCTTACCAGTTGAGACACCACAACTAAGTAAGCAGGCCTTATCTAGAGCAATTTCTGTGTTGATCTTCACTACATGAGCTATATCCACCGCAATATACTCAACAACATTGATACAGAACCAACTACTTAAAATGGAATTACAAACATGACATTCTACCTTTCTTCTCCTCAAGTTCTATTGTTAAGTTCTTGTCAGTTGCTGTCTTGTATAAAGTAGTGGTTTCGTGGATCGAGTTTTGTTTATCGGTTCTCATCCTAGTGTCACCATCAAGGTTTTGTTTGAGTTTCATCTCTTCCTCAGAATTATATAGATTGCCTGCATCACCATAAGAAATTAAAGGACATAAGAAACATTTAATTCTGGACAAAAACACAATATCGCTATAATAGGTTTCCTATAGAGGGAAAACAAACACTTGAAGCCAAAGAGATAAGAGTACCTTTCTGCTCAATGAGAGGTGTCTTTGTCTCTTTCACATCGGTTTTATCGAGGGTCGATATTAATAGTTGCTTATCCCGTTCATTTCTCTCTTACCATTGGAATCTATAAATCTGCTCGTCCTATCCCTCGGCATACTAGCACTGTTCTAAATCGAATTTTGGCACATATTGCTCTTCTCCGACTTACAATCAATGCATTCATTGCAATTTTCTAGAAAAGAAGGAACAACTCTGTCTCCTTCCTTCACTTCCTCTACATAATCTCCCACGCTCTCCACCACCCTATATGTTGAAAAAGATCCATTATTACCGGCTTGACAACGATATTTTTGGAGAAAAGGATAATAGCCTTATAATCGACTAATTTATTCTTTAACATGTCTAAGTAATAAAACAGTAATCTTGTTAAGTCAGACTTGGTCTTAAGTTCTTTAATCATAACAGTTCAATCAGTCTTGACATATACATATGATTTGCCATAGAAATCAGTATTTAGGAAATGTGAACTTTCACTATTAGTCTACATTTGCATTTGTTTTTCTAAAGACTTGAGCAGTAGTTTTAGCCGACTATAGCAAATTATTATTTGTCATACTATCAAAAGTATAAAAATGAAGGTCACTTTCCACATAACTTTTTGTTCAATGTCGATAAAGATGAAGTTTGTAATGCATCGTCGTCGTGATTATTTCAGAATCACAACTGGTCATTTGATGAAGAACAGCAGGCTATCTAGCTAACTGGAAGAGAAAGGGAAATTCTTTAATTAAATGCAGTTACCCAATAGCTTCATGCCCGAAAATCGTTAGATATACTCCTACAGGTGCCTAAAAGGAACACATCAAGGAAATTCACTGTGAAAAAATAGAAGCAAAAATTCAGTACTATCTGCTAATTGTATGTTCAACTTACCTCCATTTTCCGACCGGTAATGTCAGAATGGCAAAGAGATGTACAAAGTATTTTGATATGAACTTCATAAGCTTTAGGTGGAGCTACTTCAATCTCTTCTATAACCAGAGGATCCCCTGCCTTTATACCTATTGCAGCTGCACTTTTATAAACTTCATATTATTACTCAATTATGAAAGAACGCGTACTGGCTTGAATTTGAGTGAAGAGTTGGAGAGAAGTCTAACCTTTGCATCTTATAGATTTTCCTGTTGTGTTTGGTGATGTGCTCCCCATTCTTCAGAGTTCAGATACGATTAGAAACAGTCTCTTACCTCCACTTCTTGCAGATGGAGTTTCAAGAGAGACAGAGGAAGGCGATAAATATTTAACAGTCTTTCACTTTACCACCAATTAATATGAAGGCAGTTTTCAGTAGGAGAAATAAAAAAATTGCATTGGAAAAGAAAAACCAAAGTTGGTTATATTAAACTTCCGGCTCAGATTGAGAAGCAATGAAATAAACTAATTGAAGAGAAATTTTCAATAATAGGGAAAAAAAATATGTAGTTGTGGCTAAATCATGACAGTATACACAGAAATACTAAATTTGCAAACCCCATGAAATTCCCAAATACCAATAACCATATTTAGAAACCTCTAGTAACCTTATCGCTGTTGATCATCATGTATCTAACTTCTTCATTGCCATTGTTGATATCTCTAATCTTCATGTTAGCCATGAGTATTTATGCAATGAAAGATAAATCATCATAATCTCCTGTTGTATGCAGACTTTGTACCTGTGCTTCCTCTTGGATCAAGGATATATGTTTTTTTTTTTTTTTTTTTGGCTTTCAGTTTTAGTTTTTTTTAAGAGAGCAAATTAGGAGAGATTTGGGAGAGAGACGGCTGGTTTCCTTTCATTTAATTTCGGTATTAATGGTAATAATTTGGCAATTAATGTTTAGGCTAAGTAGCGATCAATTGAATAGTGGCGTTTAGTTGGTTTACAACTTGAATTTACACATACGTCCTTTAAGTACTATATAATCTTAAGGGTATAAATGGTAATCAATTTTGAGATGACGAAATAGTCCTTCTTAAAGGCATTGAATAATTTGTTAGAATATTTTATGAAGGGTATTTAGTGGTAGAAAAAAGGTTGGTCCAATTTAAATGTCCATGTTAATTATGGTGTACTCTACTAATTGAGATAAAGAGGCCATTGTAGTTTATTTCATTCAACACAAGAGCTTCTAGCTCAATTGGTTGTGTATCTCTCTCCTCATGGGAGATTGAGGTTGCAATTTCGAATCCCACCAAATGTTGGTTGGGATTTCTTTCTTGTGTAATTATGTGATAGGCCTTTAGGCTAGGTGAACCTTCACGCTAGAGACTGGGTGTTGCTATGATGGGTGGATTAAGAAGCGAAAGCAAGTCTTCATGGACAAAGCGGTTAGGTCTACTCAAAATGGTGTATTGGCGAGAGCCTTCGGGCTAGGTTCCCTTCGGGGTTGATGAGTCTTTGGGCAACGTAAGCCCTCGGGCTTAGGGTCCTTCAATGTAACCGGTGTGGGTATGCCTTAACCCAAAAAATATTTCAAACAAAAAATTATCAAATTATCAAATCTTCAAAACCTATTACAACTATATGTTTTTCTTCCTTGAGTTCTACAATTCTTTTATTCAATCTTGTGTGTGTAAGAGGCAAGATGGTCAATTGCTGGGAATGGTGTCTAAGAGATTCAAGGCTAAAAGTGCTCTCAAGGGAGAGTGCAGCTGGACTATACAAGGACCTAAAGATTCAACACATGCTGATTTTGGGAGACAACAAATACTTGATGTAGAAGCTAAGAGAGGAAGGAGCTGGAGCGGGATGGCAGTTTAAAGAAATGATCCCATTAGGAGCTTTAAATTGTTTAAGACTGCTTCTGTAAACTCTAGTAACTCTATTTTTCTTTTCTGTTGGATTAGGAAATGTGGTAATTTCTGAGCTCATAAGTTGTGTACAAATTTTGGATTATGTAAATGGGCTCTAAAGCAAGCCGGTATTGGTCCTCCACCTGTGTGGAACTATGAAGTTGTAAATCCTTTAAGAGCAGTTTAATATAGGGGTGTCAAAATGGCCCTCAAACCCTTAGCCCGCCCGTCCCGGTCCATGGGCCGAAAAAGCCCTCAAAATGAGGGCCTCACACATTCGTGGGTTGGGCCTACCGGCCCTCAAGCCTTTGAGGGGAGGGTAAGGGCCTAGACTTTGAAACTTAAGCCCTCCCTTAAGCTCGGCCCTCAATATTTATTATATATATTTTAATAAATTTGTTTACAATATATTTTATTTTAGCATTAATATGCTAAAAATCACTTAAAAGAACGTTTATCTATTAAGTTTGCCAACTTTATAATTTCATTATAATATTTTATGAAATGAATTTAAATGATCTTAATTGAATAATACAACTTTAACAAATTTTTTTAGTAGTTTGAAGGTTTAATTGTGAAGTGCATTCGATTTTATCATTTTTAACTAATGTTTCTAAATTTATTTTGTAAATCAAATGCATAACATAGTATCCGGCCCTCACGTTTGGCCCTCAAGCCCGGTCAGGCCCTCGCAAGAGGGTTGAGGGGCAGGTAAAGGCTTTGGGATTTAAGCATTGGCCCGACCCAACCCGGCCCTCGAGGTAAATGAGGGTAGGGCTAGCTGGCCCCGCCCTCAAAGCATGAGGGCTTCATTGTTTGAGGGCTGGGCTAGCCCGGCCCGACCCATTTGGCACCACTAGTTTAATACAGGGACCAAAATATCGAATTCAAGCAATATATTGTGTACTTCAAAAACTGAGATATATCAGATATATTAGTGGATATATATCCTTCTGTTGACCGATCAAAAATTTGTTTTGTATGTTGATATATCGTTGATATATTAATAAATTGGTCAAAGTCAACAATTTATATCGGTCGATATATATCAATATATTAGAAATTGTGATATATATCGGCAAAAATATTCAATATTCGGTGGAGATATATCGAATATTTCCATCTCGTGTACCCAAAAATGATATATATAATATATATATATATATATATATATATATATATATATATATATATATATATATATATATATATATCGGCAATATTTCCAAAATCTCGATAGTATTTTGGGCCTTGGTTTAATATATGGAAGGGTTATCACCAAAAAAAAAAAGCACAAAAGAAAGCAAAAATAGCAAAATTTCAATAGTTTCCTTATGTACGTTAAGCTTAGGCGAACCACACTGAAGTGGGAGGTTGGACAGTTTTGTGATGAACACAATCACACATTTGTCTCGCCGTCTAAAAATATATTCCTTAAACAAAACCGAATGATGCCAGCTGCGGCGAAAGGCATGGAGAAACTTTTTCAAAGGGAAAATATGCAAATAAAGAAGGTTACAACGATTTTTGGAGGTGATGTCATTGGTTTCACAAATCATAATTGTTGGAATCATCTTCGTGACATAAGGCAAAAGCTTGATGTTGGGAATGCTCAGTGGGTCTTTAACCACTTCCAAAGAAGGCAAATTGAGAATCCACAATTTTTCTATGCTATTAAGTATGATGGACAAAGGAGATCAATTAATTTCTTTTGGGTTGATGCTAAGTCTCACATGTCGTATGAACAGTTTGGAGATATAGTGTCATTTGATACTACATACAAGACTAATAAGTACAAGTTGCCG
This sequence comes from Coptis chinensis, assembly GCF_015680905.1. Taxonomy (NCBI): domain Eukaryota; kingdom Viridiplantae; phylum Streptophyta; class Magnoliopsida; order Ranunculales; family Ranunculaceae; genus Coptis; species Coptis chinensis. The sequence goes on from NC_141463.1 coordinate 53,466,638, forward strand.
TTTGCACCATTCATCGGTGTGAATCAACACTTTCAAACTATCTAGTTTGGATGTGGGTTACTATAAGACGAGACAGAGGAGAGTTTCATATGGCTATTTACAACTTGGAAAGAAGCAATGGGGGGAAAAGCACCTATTTCCTTTATTACTGACTCAGACCTGGCCATGAGAGCTGCTATACCTAAAGTGTTCCCTAGCACACGTCATAGGATATGCTATTGGCATATTAAAAAAAAGTTTGGTGAGAAGTTGGAACATTTGTACCACCATAGCTCAGATTTTAAAGGAGATGTTAAGAAATGCTTAAAATGGACATTAAGGATTGAAGATTTCGAGAGAAGATGGAACACACTGATGAGTAAATATGAATTAAGTGACCATCATTGGCTCATTGGAATATTTGAAGATCGTGAGGCATGGGTTCCTGTGTACAATCAAATTACTTTCTTTGCTAGTATGAACATTACTAGTCGTAGTGAGGGAATCAACGGGTTTTTCAAAAATCATATAAAAGGCACCACTAATTTAATGGAATTTGTTCAAAAATATGAATAAGCTTTGGAGACTATGGAATTGAATGAGAGAACAGAAGATTATGAGTCAGAACAAAAGAATTGTATTGTCACTGGGAGAAGTTATATTTTGTAGCATGCAGCCAAGATATATACATGAAGGATGTTTGAAAAGTTTAGGACTCAATTTATGAATGCTCAGTTATACGAAGCTGACATTGTTACTACTGAACCACTTACATATGCAGTGAAGTACATTAAAAGCAAGACTGATGGTGAGAGTGAGCATTAGGTTGTGCAATGGAATCCCCAGACATTGAAGGTATTTGTGAATGTAATCGTTATGAGTTTGTTGGAATACCTTGTGCCCACATACTAAAGGTGTTATCAAAACTTGATGTCTATGAAATCCCTGAAAGTCTCATTAATAAAAGATGGTTGAAAGGGGCTAATAGATTTTGGAGAGGTGGGAAGGAAGGGTCTATTTGTCATGAACAAGTTGATGCCATGAACCTTGGTTATTTGTGTCAAGAAGCAACTAAGTTGGCGTGTATTGCATCTCGAACTCCAACAAGCTATAAAATATTTTTGGACGGTCTAAGAGAATTCGGTAAACAAATGTTGAAAATTATACCTGATAAAGATGTTGATGAAGAAGATGTTCAAGAAGAATCAGATGTTCCATGTTCTTCAAGGGAGGGCCCTTGTCCAGTTCAACCGCCTCTAGTACTTTTAGATCCCAATGTTTCACAAATGAAAGGTAGGGGCAAACAAAAAGATGATGGGCCAATAGGAAAACATGGCAAATATTTGCATCCTATTGAAGTAGCAGCAAACAAAAACAAAAGGAAGTGTCATTCTTGCAATAATTATGCTGACCATGACAGCCATAATTGTCCTCAAAATGCAACATCAAAAAGAGCAAAGTCGGTTCCTCAGAGTGATCCTGGAGCTGCTACAAAGTGATTTTTATGACTAGTTGCTAGTGGTGGCATAACTTAGTATTGAGAAGCTTTTGTTTTCTGGAATTTGCATGTCATTTTATTTGCTATATTTTGAGTAAGTGCTTGTAATTGCTGCTGTCAAGTAATTGGATTTTTCTCAGGCAATTGCCTGTAATTTCTACTGTTAAGTAATTTGAATTTTAATCAAATAATTTATTGTAATTGCTACTGTCAAGTAAATGGTTTTCTATTTTAGTATAGTAGCCGTGTATTTGGAGCAATCTCCTTCATGGTAGTGACGAAGTGTGCAAGTTGTTGGTTCTTGAAATTTCTCAAGTTGACTGCTTGTATAAAGAAAGTGTGCCTTTATAACAAAGCCACAAAGGTGTGTATAATGAACAAGCAGGAAATCATATCCATTTAGATGTGTGAAAGCAACATCCAATCAACATTCCCATGGCTACTGAAAGTGTACTCCAATCCTTTATGTTCATTACTTTGTAAAATTGACAGTTGGAAATTAAAGCTAAATATAATTCCACAATGATTCAGCTGGAAAAAATACAACACCCATTTATCATATTAATCCTTAATGACATTTCGTCAAGTACTTTGTGCACGGACAAAAGAAATCTTTATAATAAAAAATTATACATAACAGTAGCCCCAAAATACAGAATTTGAACGAAAAAAAAATGATTTACAATGTTGGAACCCATTATTCCAAAGAAATAGTCCGAACTTAAAAATCATAAATCCTTCAACCCATTGTCCACCTTAGTATTTCAATCGATATTTCAGCCCATTCCTTGATTCCTGCTACAATGGTATTTAAACCCATCTTGCGCAATAAGCAGTTTCACATAATCACATTCTTCATTCCTGCTGCAATGGTAGTTTTCAATGAAAAGAAAAGGACAAAGCTACAAGATAAACGAAAAACGAAGAAGAGAGAGAAAGTGAATTGGGCTGAGAGAAGTATACCTTTTCTATGTTACTCGTTTAATCTCTTTTTGTCGTCAATGTCGAGTAGCGTTGTTGCTGGTCATAACAGGCGCTTTACCCCGACAGTGGTGTCAATATATGGAAAGAGACAGAGCTGCGATGGTGATATTATTTCTCAGTAAGGTGAAGTGTAAGGTTTCTAAAGGCCAAAAACATAGAGGAAAAAGAGTAAAAGAACTACGTGGGGGTTTTTTTTTTTTCTTCTCGGCTTGGCTGGAGCCGTTCCCACACATTTCTTTCAAGCTAAATGAGTGCCAGCTCACACAAATTTAAAACCGCTAGATTTTTAGTTGTGTTGGGTCCTGATCTATTGTAAGAAGTATTGTACCAAATCTATTGTAAACCGAACCCCCTCGTGCGTATATATATATATATTATTTATTATTTTTCAAATTTGCAAGAGTGGTGTTAGTGAAGGACAGTTCAACCAGGTCCTACTCAATGAGTTGGACGCGATTAGCAAGGTCACGAATCTCAGATTAATTATTTTAATATTGTTAAGTATATCTACTTCTACTATCTATATACCAAAGTAGAGACCTCTAAAAGAGATTTTTCTCTTTCCTATGTGGCATTCTAATATGAGAGATAACATTTTCTCTCTCCTATGTGGCATTCTAATATGAAAGATAATCTTTTCTAAAAACCTACAATCCCACGTACATGGAACATCTTTGGAGAGTTTGAGTGTATTTCTAATTCTTATATTTGGAGAGTTTGAGTATATTTCCAATTCTTATATATTTGATCAAATGATAAAATTGCTAAAAAATGGGTGATTTGTAGAAGGTAATTTCCTATTACGAATCAAACACTTTTAGTGTTCCAATTCTTATATATATTTGATCAAATAAAAAAAATTTGCTAAAAAATAGGTGATTTGTAGAAGCTAATTCCCTATTACAAATCATACACTTTTAGTGTCTATGATAAAACACTGACTTATTTCGAATATATCCTTAACGCGACCTCAAAAATACTACATATTCTTCATTTCATAACTTATTATAAGGTGTAAAATCAGCTTCCGATGATTCCCCACATTCTCTAAGGATTATGTGAGATATACAGAATTAGAATACTCAAAATATTATTCGCATAGCCCTTTCATATACCTGGAATTTGCATTTGTTATTGGTTATTAATTTCTTAAGAAGTAGACCAATATACTTCCCGATTAAGTGCCCGAATACCCATCACGCACTCTCACATTTTTAACATATGCACTTTTCTTCCTTTTCGTTTTTCTTTCTTGGATCTCATTCTAATTTTCAAATACATGTATGCTACAATATGATAATACATATTGAAAGTCTAGATCTGTAAAAAGAACACCGACTTATTATGAAGGGGTGCTTTTATTTGCACATTTGATTTATGCTTTTTTGTATGATATTGTTTCTTTAGACAATCTAATGATATATCTAATAATCATCCAAACACAACCACTAATATACATACACTAGAACACTCGATTTAGAAAATGCCAAAGTTAACACGAGATCAAATGCTAAGGTGCAAACTCTCCCAAGTTCTTTCTCATTAATGTAGAGAACTGTGTTTCTATTGGTTTAAGAACACTATAAAAGGATCGAACGATCACCGATAGTCATATTTGGAAGACAGGTAGATGTAATGTATGGTTATCTGTGATGTTGTTTTTCTATTCAATGTATATAGAGCAATAGAGTATGTTTACATGTGAATCCATAGAGCTTTTCCCATCACAATAAGAGCTAACTATAACAATCTAGATTTTGTATTCGGATATCATCGGGAAACACAAATGAACTCAAAAGCAAAATTATATTTGGCACTTGGGATAGTTTCTTTTACTGCCCAAATGGTAAGAAAAACCTTAAGTATATGTACTTAACTAATTTCATTTACAAACAATACATTGGCTTTCTTTGAACTGGATATATACAACTTTCTTACATTTCATTTAAGCTCCTGGAACAGAAATTAGAACTGACTCTTATAACAAATACAAGATACGGTGAGTGAAATAACTTCATTTAGGAGTGAGGATTAAATTAACTGATCGAGGCGGATGCCTTTGGTTTCCTAAGTTTTGTTATTTTTTTTTCCGAGTACAGGAAGATGGGATAATGCTAAAAATTAATTTTCAAAATTTGTGCTCATTTTGAGTGCACGAAAATGTGATAGTGTTAAAAGATATGGGTCAGGATGCTTATAGAATATCCATATCTTAGAGTAGGATCCTACCAAGTATGTTTCATCCCTCTAACTTCATAAATGGGTGTGGATGCTTATAGAATGTCCATATCATCATGGAGTAGGATCTTGCCAAGTTGTATAACAATATGATGTCTTATATGAGCTACTCTTGGTATTGCATAAGAAAGTTATTATTGATTTTGCATTGTGATGAGCATTTCAAAGCGATGGAACTACAGTTGAACTTGCAATAGCTCAACAACCTTTATTCGATACGCAACAAACTTTGGTTGTAAAGAGAGCCACCTAAACAATTTTTGGTTGTAGGAATTTTAATAATTTTGGAGTAAAATATATCGAAGCTTAAAAATTATTACAAGTGTTCTACTGATAATTGATGGATGATAATTCTTTGGTCCAAAAGAGTGAAGAGTGTTTGTGTGAATTATTGTTATACTTATTTTTGTGACACTTTATTGATACCATCAAACTTAACCCTTTCAACATTAGTGCAATATTGGAAGAACTTTGTGGTACTATTTCTTCATCCGAACTTTGTTTTGCAATGTGCTTGCAGAAACATTGAGAAACGATAAATCTACTATAAGAAATAAAGAAAAATGTGGAATAAGATGGAATATTTGAGCATTTTATTGTAAGTTCAAAGTGTGTGTTAGAAGCTTCAAATTTGGAAAGGGAATGTTTTTTGAAAGGCACACTCTTTTTCTATTCATTTGATTATTAGATTGTTCAAATCTGAAAATTAATAGTCATTACTCATTTTACCCACCCAATCTTACGTTAACACTTTGACATGTTCACATTGACGAAAGACATAGAACGATATGACATTCTATGTTATTCATGTTGGAATTGAATAGGAATATTTTGCATGTATATAAACAATCACCTAGAAAAAGAGAAAACACTTGGGGGAGTATTCTAAGTAGGTGAACGCATTTTCTTGAAATATAATTTTTTTTGTATTCATCAGTTCATCGTAGAACACGTTCATGTGATAATTTTTTTCAAGTCGGAGTAGTGTATTCTTTGAAGATATGAAAACAATCAATCTGTTTTAGTGATTTGATATATATTTTAGTGATTTGTGCACATTAGTACGTAAGCTGAGCGGTGATAATTTACCGCTAAATCACCATAAATCTAAGAAAATTATTATATAAGCTAGATCGAGTTTAAGGTAATTCTATTTGAAAATTACGGATTAATATCCTAAACCACAAAGTGAATAGGCTATCTCAATTTGATCCCTTAGTTTCCAAGTACGTATGTACCATAATCGCTGCTCATTAACGTATTTCGGTTTATTTTCAATAAAAATATATTCTGATTCGAAAATTTGAGTGAAACATTTTGTAAAGTCTTTTCAGCACACAAAATATTTAATAGATCCCGGGCGTATGACCAGGTCCAAAATCTAGTTTATATATCTAATATGAATCATTATTTCTTATCCAGGCTTGTGCTTCTCTGGAAGAGGGGTATCTTCCTCCTGTAACGTTTGTGGTCGTGTAGAAAAGACACCACACACGTCTTTTTCCAGCTGATCATAATAATCAAAATCTGACAGATAGGAGTGGAAATATTCATCATGGTATGCGCTCTTATCCAATCAATTATCAAGTGATTGAATGTCATATGAGAATTGTTGTTCTAAATCTGTTTTTTCTTAAGCAGTCACAGTAGTTGATTCAATGATATGTCATCCTTTAGAATTTGATTTTTACCCGGGTGCCATGCTAGTATCCGTAATTGCTGTGGAAGTCATGCATACATACATATATATATATATATATATATATATATATATATATATATATATATATATATATATATATATATATATTAACCATGGGTCCCGGTCCACAACGCCCACAGTGGTACCAAAATTTACCTACTCACTATCATGTTCTGTGGGATGAAAATAATTTCAACTCAGATACCATGCCGATTCTTACAAACAACTTATGCTATACATAATACCTTCTGCTCTGTGATCTCTAATGTTCAAGACTAGTGTGATTTTTTGTTCTTTTATTTTCTTAAGATGTGCTTACTTTGTTCTTTTCACCGTTTTGTTTCAGGTATGCAAGGTGCAAACGATATGTGTCTGTCGGTGTAGTGACCCAATTAATGATAGCAGAAGGATCAACAACAGATAGGCATGGTAGCGAGATAATAAATGGAATGAGGAGCATTGTATCAGGGCCACGGGTACTGAAATCTTGGTAGGGGAGTGGGTACATAAGGCAGGGGATCGATGGATGAATGTCGCAGATTAAGGGTTGGATGTGCCTGACGTCAGATAAGCAATGAACGTGCATGGTAGTGGATAAGTCCGCAGACCTTTAGGTACACTATGAAAGCCCTACATGTGGCGACAGAGAAAGCAAGAGATAGAGGGACAGATGGACGATCAAGATAGAAAGGAGAGGGGTATAAGAAGAATAGTAGAGGAGAGAGAGAGAGAGAAAAGAAAAAGAAAGAAAAAAGAAACAAAGGGGGAAGGGAAGGCGAGACCGAGGGAGAGAGAGGAAAATATAGAGAAGAGGATATAACATTTGGCGCCGTCTGTAGGGGAGAGATCAAAATAGCAAGAGAAATGTCAACAAGAGTGAAGAGAGGAGTAGGAAGACCGAGAAAGGTGGTGGTACAGAGGAGTCAGTGAGGAGTGACAGGGGAGAACAAGGCAGGGAAGAGACCATAGCGTCAGTTTCAGAGGGAACAAGGCTATTGCATGAGGAAATAAAGAGATTAAGGGAAGAGAATGACAGGCTTCGGAGGGAGAAGGAGACCATAGAGGAATCTAAGAGAGAGGCATCGGAGTCGGAGAAAGAGGAGGAGGGGAGGCCGAACCTGGTGGATAATGGGGTGGTTGGACTCACAAAGGAGCAAGTTAGGGAAATGATTGCTAGTGACCTGAAGGCGAATCTAGAGCAAGCCAAGGGCATAGGTGGAGCGACGAACCAAGTGGTGGCGGGGCTAAACCAAAACTCGTTGGCTACCGCAATTTGGAAGTCTGAGGTTCCAAAGCGGTTCAACCAGCCCAAATTTGAGAGGTATGACGGGAAGAGAGATCCAACTGATCACATCCAACACTTTCGACAGCAGATGCCATTATGGCAAGAACTTCGGTATGATGGGCTGCGATGCATGATGTTCCCCGCAAGCTTAAAGGGGGGGCATCTGATTGGTATTGCTGGTTGTCGTCGAAGAGTATAAACAACTTTCAGGAGTTAGAGCAAGCTTTCATAGACCACTTCATACATCAGAAAAGGCGGGTAGTAGATATAGCGGCTTTGTTCAATGTAAGATAGAGATCTGTGGAGTCAGTGAGGGATTTCTTGTGCAGATTCAAGGTAGAGACAATGAAGGTGGAGAACTTGGATGAAAAAACTGCGGTGATAGCGTTTGAACGAGGGTTACGCCCAGGAACAAGGGCATGTACAGTATCCAAGAACGAGATCGCGACATTACATGACCTATGCCTGAGGCTGGAGAAATATATAAGGTATGAGGACACTATGCAGAAAGAGATGAAGAGGCCGGGGAAGGCAGTATTTTCACTAGAAAGAAGCGAGAGGATCGCCGGGGATATGAGGCATCGGACAGGGGAAGCAGTGGGTATTGTGGGTACTCATCACGGCCCGAAAGGGGCATAGAAGAAGTCAGGAGGGAGAACAGGGAGAGAAAACCTTACCGTGAAGTGGAACAGCCACCGTTAAACATGCCCCTGAGTGAGATATTGCCGCTGATTCAGAATTTGTAGGGTTATAAAGGGCCACGGAACAAGCCAGCGAAAATGCAAGGCAAGCCTTATTGTGCCTACCATTAAATACAGAACCATGAGACGAATGACTGCTACGCACTAAAGTTGTTAATACAAAGGATAATAGGGAAGGGATTGCTGAAGGAGTTTACAATGGGGAATGAGAAAGAGGGGCAGGTGATAACCCGTAAAAACTCAACTAGATTACTCTAACTTTATTCTTACGGTATCAATTTATTTATTTTCTACTCTCACATATATATTCATGCAATATATAGAGTACGGAATCGTTCCAGTCTTAAACTACCAAGACATAATAGAATCCAATTAATCAAACACAAGGAAACAATGGTGAGAGCAATATTTATAGAGGTGAATTTATACTATGAAACTAAATGTATGAATTTAACGTATACCAATTTAACTAAGAAATTTAATATGACTTGAGTAAAATATGGAGAAGAAATTAGGGGGATTTGATTCCACTTTGATTTATTCCTAATATGCTATTGTAGATTATTGCAATCCTAACCAATTAAGATTAAGTATTTGATCCCTAATTATTCATGGCAATCTTTGCCAACTAATAATTAGTATGTGAGGAAGTTCAACCCATTCTCATGGCGAATCAACTAACCTACTAGAGTGAAACTCTTAACAAGCAATAATTCTAACTAATATATCAAGTCTTCATCAAGCTTCATCAAACCCCTCTAATGGAGGTTTAGCTAGAAGTCATTAGACTATCATTAATAGAAGAATAAAAAGAAAACATAATGAAAAACAATAACTTGACTTTTATTAATCTAATGGAGGCTACAAACTAAATTAATTAACTAAAACTAAACTAAACTACAAAGGGAGAGAGAGAGAGAACCCTAAACTATATATTAAACTAAAGTGGGAGTAGCCAAATTTTGTTTAGCCTTAAACCTCTTTATATAGGAGAGGTTTAGGTTTACAATTTCGTGCATGGGCTTTGGAGCCATGTTTTGGGCCATGAAATCAAGCCTAAAACCTAATTACATATGTCCAAAAAGGTTTTCTCTGTGCTAAATTACTTCAACACCCTTTTTATCCACTTTTGCTACTATAATTGGGTCACGGCTTAGACCATTAGAAAGCTCTTTCCGAGCCGGTTGTTTTGACCTATAGTAGGCCCAATTCCAAGGTCTGAGTCCAAAGATACTGCCTACGGAAGTTCTGTGACTTTTCTGCTCTTTTTCTACCCGCGTTGACTTTGACTTTTCAGCTTTGACTAGGCTTTAAAAAGGTTTTTTTCTCCTTGAAACTTGGGCTTTAATCATAGAACTTCTTAACAACCAACCTTTGCTCCTTTATCTTGCAAAAGTGATATATTTCTTCATATATTTGACTCCAATACCTGAAATACACAAAAACACAAAAACAATACTAACTCTTATTTATTATACACATAATTGGTCTAAATATAATATTATTAAGGGGTTAAAACTACAGTTTTGGGCTCTTATCAAACCACCCCCAAACAACATTTTGTTTGTCCCCAAGCAAATATGAGAAATTAAAATAAGTGACCAAAAATGGAGTTCTAACTAATCTCGTTTCGCTGAGTGTGATTACATTGACCATATGCAATAAGGCCTTAAACCACTAGGAATTCCCTAGTGGATGAGTTATAGCCTCGTGGGAGTTTTCCAGAGAAGGTACTCACAAACTTCATCTATACTACAACGACTAAGAAATAAAAATTACTGTTTCCTTATTTATTCTTAGATATCTATACATCTCACTAGCAATGAATACAGAATAATCAATTCGAAATCTAAGCTAATATGTGCATAATAATCAATCATCTACGGATAAACATATGTATAATGAACTATGCTATGAAATGCAATAACAGGTCCGTTTCTGAAACTTTGGAATAACGTCCTTAAGTAGGTCCTCACATATATGTCAAGACAAAAACCACTCTGATTTTTCCACTCAAGTTTTTCTCAGTCCAGTGCACAGTGGGCACGCTTTACCTTATAATCTCAATGACAAACAAGGAAGCCGAAGTCGATCAAACACATCTGCCACTTACTATCACACTAACCTATTCCTAATTGAGCTAGAGGTCTTTATTAGGTGTTGCGGGGATTAGGAGATGGTTTAAGAAGGAAGAAAATGGATATTCAAAAAAGACACATCTAAGATAATAGAGTCTTCAAAATATGTAACTAAAGAAAACCTTGTTCTTACTTTACTTCTACACTTTGTTTCTATCCGTAGTGATTTTTTTCTTTTTCTTTTGGCTTTGGACTCCTTTGATTATGTTTTTGGAGCTCTAACTTTTTATTTTAATTTTCTTTTCTTTTCTTTTCTTTGGTTGGAAATTTCCTTTTCTTATTTGAAGCAACTAACAAATTCTTGGTTTCACAGGTCTTTCTCTTTTCTATTCTTCATTTCATCTCTATTCTCAGACTTATTCAAAAATAGGTAGGCTGATTTTTATTTTTATTTTGTTTTGTATAAAAGGGTAAAGAATTTGTGGTTTATGAAAGGCTAAAGAAAGGCTCAGAGGGGCGACTAGCGGAAAATTATTTCATATAAGTTTGAATTTCTGGCCATATCGATCCAAAAAATGCCTAAATTCTCGCTTAGGATATAGTATAGTGATCAAGCAAGTGGACATGTGATTTCTCTATTCAGAATTTACTTCTCCCTTGTGTCATTTCTCAAATATTTCACTCATATAAGTCTTTAGGCTATATTCTCACAGGATTTGTAAAATAAGTACTCTATCCTAGATTTCAGAAACTTACTGCTAATATAACCATAGATGCTCATGCTATATATTTATGGAAAGATGTAATTATTATTACCTACATATTAACCTAAGTTTCTAAAAACTATTCTAATTTAAAAGCTAACGTGGAATTTCTAGATTAATATCATCATGGAGAAAGAAACAATACTAATATTCCTAAGTGCATAGTATAAATACTTTTTATTATTTTTTTATTTTCTAATTTTTATAAGACAAATAATACGTAATATACAACCTAATATGTGCTTAAACATTTACAACGTGTTTCTATGCCACCCCCAAATAATTTGGGAGAAGGGGGTTCATGAAACAATTCAATAACACAATTAAATTATGTAACTAACTACTTTTTATGATTTTTAACATTTTATAAATAAAAGTGCATAATTTACATCCTAAAAGTGCCTAATTTTTGCAAATGTTTCTATCCCACCTCCAAACAATCGAACGCTTTGTCCTCAAAGTGTAAAGAGATAAGGAAAGAATTTACCATAGAAACGTGGTAAATATTGGCAGTACCTATAACAGAAATATTATAAAAATAATATGATAATATGAAGCACAATAAAATTATTACGTACTAACTAACACAACTTCTACTGGAGTACACATGACAGCAAAGGGTGGCAAAAAGATTTGAAATGAAATACCAAAATACGCCACCCCCAAACAAAATTTGAAAACTCTTTTGAAGTTTGAAAAATTTTGTGGCCTATACTCCATTAAGGTGGTATTTTACAAAAAATTATGGGTATTTTAAAGTCAGATTCCCCTAGACTTAATGTGGGGTCGTTTTAAGTCAGATTCCCCTAGACTGTGCACACCCCCAAACAAGCAAGAAACTAGGGTGGCATAAAATGGATGATGCGTGGTCAACTATAAACTAATAGTCGAAAGAGTTAGGGGTCTAGCCATAAAAACATGATACTAAATGCACCTCCAAATAGAATGAAGTTGTATAATTGGAAGTAATCATGTAGAAGAATGAAAGAAAACTTATGTAACCCATCAAAGAACATATGCAAACCATTATGTTGTAGCTATTTTAAAGAGTTAGAATGACCCAAAAGATGAATTAGTGATATTTTAGGGGAGAAAGGAATGAAGTATGGATCATGATGTCTTTCATGAGGCTTAGATGAGGAAAAATAAGACAAACTAGGTTTCTCACTACACTCGGTCAAAGCTTGGCTCTCAACTACAGGAATGGTGTACTCATGGGATTGTGTGCTAGGCAAACACTCTTCACCGTGAGGCTTGAAAAAATTATAGAGGGTCTCTGAGGCAATTGGCTTAAGTGCAAATTCGAGGTTCCGCTGAAATGGTGGGTGAATGGATGGCTTAGTTGTGGTAGATGGTTGGATTTTAGGAGGTGGTAACTCAGGTGGATGGTGGTCAGTTGGTGGATCCTCACACACTCTTAAGAAATCATAGAAATCTTCATCTAGCTTAGCTGAATCCATAACATTATGGTTCGTGGCATTATCGTTAAGAAATTCATCTATTTCGTCCATTGTTATTTCCTCAGCTGCCAAACTAAATTGAGATTCACATTGCTCTAAAGATGTAACTTCCTCTTTTTCTTGCACATTAACTTGTTCATGCCTTAGATTAGAATTGTTAATCTCTATTTTCTCACCCTTTTCCTTTAAAATACTATAAGTATCCTCAATGGCATCATTCGAATGTGTCGAGGAATCATCTAGCTGAGTGTGGTTAACAAACACAAAGGCCTAGACATGCTCAACAGGAGGGTCCATATTAAGAGAATGCCAATAGTTATCAAATTCTTCCTTCGTCATATCTTTATAAATATCTTATAATGTGTCATCATTATATTCATCTTCAGATGGATCAGTGGGAGGTTCCTTAGAGGCATATCTCAAATTTGAGTGGTCATCTAAAACAAGTCCTAAAGAGTCGTCTTCAAGAATGTCCTCATCCAGGTGGGGTGTGGAGTCAACATAATGATTAATGGGAGGGTCATGGGAAGGTAATGATTCATGAAATTTAGGGTAGGTCTTAACTAGGTCAAATGGTGTGGTTATGTGAATAGGTTGTTCTAGTTATGTGTCGATCTCTGGCAAGGTTGAAAGTTCTTTGTTAGGTGAGGGGATCATGAAAATCATCTGGGCTATGTTCTGAAGCATAGTTTGGGAAATTCGGTCTGGGAAGGGTGGAGAACTAGATGGTTGGGTAATTTCTAGTATGGTGGAAGGGTCTAGCTGGTATGGTGTGTGATAGTCATAATTATTGGCGTTTGAGTGACTCTGGTTGATATCGTACTGTGATGGGTTAGGTTGAGGCTGAATAAATATAGGACATGAATGGGCGGTATGGTTTGGATCTGAACAAATTGTGCACGAAAAAGTGTTTGGTTCGTTGTACACACTCATTACGGAACTAGAAGTAAACGACACTGTTGACTCCCTGTATAGTTTGGATGACTAGAAAACTCTTGATTGTATGGGTCACTATAAAAATTTGAAAATTAAGGCTCATCATTATTATTATATCCTATAGTAGGCTCAAAATCTTGATATGATGAGCAATAAGAAGCCCAATGGTAAGGACTACCACAACATAAACATGGTGAAGGGTGTGCATAAGAATCACATGATTGTTCGTTTACATATTAATATGCCATAATGGTTTTAAAAATATATTCTAGGACAATTAATATGCAAACAAAACTCTAACTATAAATTTCTAGATAGGCTTGTGGTATTGCATTTTACAAAAAACAAGCCTGATTATACTAGAATTAAAACTCCTCTGACAGAAGAGACGAAGAGTGAAATAAAGAATACCCGAATGCCTCCTTGCTACGCGTATGAATATCGTATTGTATACGCAATCCTAGTGTATTTAAGAAGATGAAAATACTGAATATACTTGAACAAATGAAAGTTTGAACTAACCTGTGAAATCGGGCTTATTCAGAAGAGGCTCTTGGCTGACTCGACGTCCAGGCGCTTGAGCACGGGGCGCACTCAGAATTTGGCTAAGTAGGGCGCGAGGCACACTCTTGCCTAAGATGATGTCCAGACACTTTAGCGCGGGGCGCGCTTGGAATTAGCCTAAAATGGGCACGGGCGTGTTCTTGCCTAAGATTATGTCCATGCACTTTGGCGCGGGGGCGTGCTCAAATGATAGGGTACTTAGAGCACGAATGTGCACTCGTAAAAATTTAAATTTTTTATAGTAGTTTGCTAAGATGTCCAGTAAGTCGCCTGTAAAATTTCAGAACAATCAAAGTTAAGAAAGTTCTTCTACTACCCTACAAAGTTTGTGAAACAGGTTTTGGACACAACACAAAAAAATGAATGGTTAACCAATCAAAACAGAGCCAAAAATCGCCAAATTTTCATTGGAAATTTTTGACAGATCATGCGTGTTCCTGTAAAATATTTAGAGCATTTGGAGTTCTACAAACCCTCCTTATCAGTTGTTGTTCTATAAATTAAGTGTTGCAAAACTACAGAAATATACTGGAAACAATCCACTAGTTAGGTGGTCAAAACAAATAAAAAACACTTCATATTTTTACTGCAAACTCCTGACTTATGATAGATACTCCTATAAAAATCTTAGAATTTTTGGAACTGCCTAATTAACCTTACTCGTCAGTTTTCCCGGAACTTACGGTTTGAAAGCTGAAATGCAGCACTGTAAAGATTGAATTAATTCGCTAGGTAAAATAACTTGGAAAAATCTGAAACTATTCTAGTAAATCAACAACACCTTAATAATTATGCCTGTAAATTTGCAGAATATTTTGAAATTTATAAATACCTTTGTTGCAGGGTTCTTCACTGTGAATCCGCAGACAAAAAGGAGGGCAGGCACGCTCTGAACAAGGCAAAATGGAGGGCGTGCGCCCCTGTGCCTAAAACAGTGAATAGTACCGAAAATGTAAGAAATAAGAAAGAAAAATTAAAATGGTGGGTGGGTTGAGAATGGGGGATTGCCCCATGGATTCAACCAATTGAATTCTTGTCCTGAATGACTTTAAGACTACAGCAGCGCCATTTGATAACCTGTAAAAACTCAACTAGATTACTCTAACTTTATTCTTACGGTATCAATTTATTTATTTCCTACTCTCACATGTATATTCATGCAATATATAGAGTACGGAATCGTTCCACTCTTAAACTACCAAGACATAATAGAATCCAATTAATCAAATACAAGGAAACAATGGTGAGAGCAATATTTATAGACATGAATTTATACTATGAAACTAAATGTATGAATTTAACGTATACTAATTTAACTAAGAAATTTAATATGACTTGAGTAAAATATGGAAAAGAAATTAGGGGGATTTGATTCCACTTTGATTTATCCCTAATATGCTATTATAGATTATTGCAATCCTAACCAATTAAGATTAAGTATTTGATCCCTAATTATTCATGGCAATCTCTGCCAACTAATAATTAGCATGTGAGAAAGTTCAACCCATTCTCATGGCGAAACAACTAACCTACAAGCAATAATTCTAACTAATATATCAAGTCTTCATCAAGCTTCATCAAACCCCTCTAATGGAGGTTTAGCTAAAAGTCATTAGACTATCATTAATAGAAGAATAAAAAGAAAATATAATGAAGAACAATAACTTGATTTTTATTAATCTAATAGAGGCTACAAACTATATTAATTAACTAAAACTAAACTAAACTACAAAGAGAGAGAGAGAGAGAGAGAGAGAGAGAACCCTAAACTATATTAAACTAAAGTGGGAGTAGCCAACTTTTGTTTAGCCTTAAACCTCTTTATATAGGAGAGGTTTAGGTTTACAATTTCGTGTATGGCCTTTGGAGCCATGTTTTGGGCCATGAAATCAAGCCCAAAACCTAATTACATATGTCCAAAAAGGGTTTCTCCACGCAAAATTACTTCAACACCCTTTTTGTCCACTTCTGCTACTCTGATTGAGTCACGGCTTGGACTATTAGAAAGCTCTTTCTGAGCCGGTAATTTTTGACATATAGTAGGCCTAATTCCGAGGTCTGAGTCCAAAGGTACGACCTGCGGAAGTTCTATTGACTTTTCTGCTCTTTTTCTACCCGCGTTGACTTTTTCAGCTTTGACTAGGCTTTAAAAAGGTTTTTTCTCCTTGAAACTTGGACTTCAATTTGAGAACTTTTTAACAACCAACCTTTGCTCCTTTCTCTTGCAAAAGTGACATATTTCTTCACATATTTAACTCCAATACCTGAAATACACAAAAACACATAAACAATACTAACTCTTATTTATTATACACATAATTGGTCTAAATATAATATTATTATGGGGTTAAAACTACAGTTTTAGGCTCTTATCAGCAGGTACCAAATCAGGGAAGGATACTGGGAACGGTCAACGTGATTTTTAGTGGAAAAGTCTTGATTCACAACGCCCATTGAGATAAGATAAGACGAACCATGAGCATCCAGCAAGTCAACGAGGCATCAGGACATTCACGGCTAACTCCATGGTCTGCTAATGGAAGGGGGAGCATAGTGTTTACGGACGTGGACCTCAAGGCGGTCGACTCCCCGCATGAGGACACATTAGTAATCACGGTGGCGATGAGTAATTACATGGTGAAAAGGGTATTAATTGACTATTGCAGTGCCGTGGATTTGTTATTCAGAGGGGCAATGGAGGAGATGAAGATAGACAAGAAACAGTTAAGACCCTCGTAGACAAATTTGTATGGGTTCAATGGAAGCATGACGAAGCCTTTAGGAGAGTTCCTGCTCCTTGTGACAATGGGACCGGTGACGGTGTTCTCCCGATTCAAGGTGGTGGACGCCGATTCGCAATACAATGCCATTCTAAGGAGGTAGTGGATTCACAAGATGAAGGTGGTACCATCCACTTACTACCAAGTGATCCGATTTCCCACCACAACCGGGATGTATAAGGTTCGGAGCGATCAGGTACATTGAAGAGGTTGATCCAAGGGGCAGAAGGAGAAACCTCTAACCCTAGGAAGAAGCAAGCATAACAATTACACTGTGCCTCTGTGGAGGGGGAGGTTGAGTCGTCGATGGGACCAAAGACCCTCGATGAGATTGAAATAGTGAATTTGGGGACGGGGCATGAATAGAAGTTTATGTCAGTAGGGTCCAGTTTGCCTGAGGAGTGAAAGAGTAAGCTGGTACAGTTTTTGTCAAAAAACAAGAATGTCTTTGCTTGGGTAATTGAGAATATCACTGGATTAGACCCAGGTTTCGCATGTCACCGTTTGCACATGAGAGAAGATGCTAAGCCTGTGAGACAAAAGATGCGAAGCATTAGGCTGAAGTATGCTGAGGGAATTCACGAGGAGGTCGCAAGTTTGAAAGGAGCGAGAATAATACGAGAGGTGGAGTTCACGGACTGGTTGTCTAACGTCGTCGCGGTACCGAAAAAGAATGGAAAGGTCCGTATGTGCGTTGATTTTACAAATGTTAACTCAAAGTGTCCTAAAGACAATTACCCCATGCCGCGAGTAGATGAATTGGTGGATAGAACAGCGGGATTCAAAATATTTTCATTCATGGATACATATATGGGATACAATCAAGTCGCGATGTACGGACTAGATCAGGAGAAGACGACCTTTGTGGTGGAAGGTGGTACATATTGTTATACAAGGATGGTGTTTGGTTTGAAGAATGTCGGGGCTATCTTCCAGCGATTAAGAGAGAAAATGTTTGAGAGCAAGATCTGAAAGGGAATTGAAATATACATAGACGACATGGTAGAGAAGAGTATGTCCGAGGAGGAGCACTTAGAGGGTCTGAGGGAGACGTTCAGAATACTACGGATGCATAATTTGAAGCTCAATCCAGAGAAGTGTACGTTTGGAGTGACCACGGGGAAGTTTCTGGGTTACATTGTTACTCACCGGGGAATAGAGGCTAACCCCGAACAGATAAGATCCTTGGTGGAGATGCCTTCGCTGCAAAACGTTAAAGAAGTACAGTGTTTAGCGAGAAGGGTCGCGGCCTTAAACAGATTCATTTCAAAATCATCAGACAAGTGTAGGCCGTTCTATCGATTGCTAAGGAGTACTCCATATTTCTTATGGACAACAGAATGCGAGAAGGCGTTTTAAGAGTTGAAGATTTATTTGAGTAAGGCACCTTTGTTGTCGGGGCCAGAACAGGGGGAGAAATTATATTTGTATCTGGGGGTCACGGAGTATATGGTTAGCTCAGTCCTCATCCGAGTCGTTGGCAAAATAGAAAAACTGGTATATTTCCAAAGCAAAACCTTATTGGATGCTGAGACCCGGTATAGTAGAGTAAAAAAATATGCTCTGGTGATGATATTCTCGGCTATGAAGTTGAAACCCTATTTCGAAGCACACTCAGTGGTGGTGGTATCAAATCTGCCCCTAAAACAAGCGTTGAAAGCAGAAAAGTTTGGAAGGCTGTTAAAATGGGCAATGATGTTGAGTTCTTATGAGATACAATATCATATCAGGACCGCGGAGAAGGCACAGGCGGTGGCAGAATTTCTGGCGGAGTTCCCAGCAAAGGATCCCACTTGGGGGGAAAAGATGGTCATGGAGCCTGAAAGGAATATTGAGCAGGACTTCTTAGACCCCTGGGACAAGAGAAATGGGCGGAGGGTGTTCATAGATGGATCTGCAACGGATGCATGCAGTGGAATAGGGGTTGTGTTGGTTACACCAGATAACAATATAATAGAACTTACCAATGAGGCGGTGATAGCAGGTTTGAGAATGGATGAAGATTTGGGGGTGAGTGAGCTGACGGTGTACTCGGACTCGAATCTAGTGGTGTGTCAGGCGAATGGAGGATTTGCCGCACGGTGCTCGCGAATGGCGAGGTATTTGGAGGTGTTACATAAAAGGTATGCTAAGTTTGCGAAGATCAAGTTCACACATTTAGGTCGCGGGGAAAATAGGTATGTTGATGCCTTGGCCTATGTAGCCGCGGTAATACCTGGATCTGATGAGAGAAAGATAAAAGTAAGGAGGTTGGAGAAACCGAGCATGGAAGAGGCGATAGAGGTATGCTAGACTGCGGAATAATACGAGGGTTGGATAGATCCCATCAAGAGCTTTTTATCTGGGAAAGAGGTGACTGATAAGAAAGAGAGAAAAAGGTTGGAACAGACTTCTCAAAGGTACATTCTGCTAGAGGGAGAGTTGTATCGAAAGAATTTTAGTGGGCCATTGTCGAAATGTCTCGGGCCAAGGTTGGCACTAGAAGTGCTAGCAGAGTTACATGGGGGAGATTGCGGGAGCCATTCAGCGGGAAGAACCACGGCACACCGACTGCTAACATAAGGTTACTTTTGGCCCCATATGAAGAGAGATGCGGTGGAATTTTCTAAGAGATGTGACAAGTGTTAGAGAGTGGCAAGTGTTAGAGATTTGCTCAATTGATTTCGCACCAGCTGAACCACTGCATAACGTGTCTAGTCCGTGGCCATTTACAATGTGGGCGATGGATATAGTAGGTCCGCTGCCCATGACCAGCAGCAAGAGGAGATTCATGCTAGCAGCCACCGATTATTTCACTAATTGGATAGAGGTTGTACCCTTGCAGCAGGTGAAGGAGGCATAGGTGATTAAGTTTTTATAAGAAAATATCATATGTAGATTTGGACTGTCGTATACCATCATTGCGGACAATGGAACACAATTCACAGGAGCAAAGGTGTAGGAGTTCTTGTAGGCATGCAAGGTGAAACAGGGGTTCTCAGCCCCATACAATCCCGAGGGCAATGGATAGGCGGAGTCCTCTAATAAAACTATAATGAACAATCTCAAGAGGAAGTTGAAGGACAAGAAGGGGGCGCGGGCCGACGAATTGAATCATGTCCTCTGGGGCTTACCGAACCATGCCATGGACGACCACCAGAGATACTCCTTTCTCCTTAGCCTACGGCGTCGAGGCCGTGATCCCGTCGGAGATGGTGGCAGCTACAACCCGAACGAAGGCTATGGAAGAAGGTTTGAACTGGGGCATACTGGCGAGCGAATTGAATTTGGCAGAAGAAAGAAGGGACTCTACCCGTATCAGGTTGGAGGAGTATTACCGACTCCTCCAGAGACAGTACAACAGGAGAGTCAAGCCATGGCAATTCTAAATAGGAGATTATGTGCTCCGCTAAGTGACCCCTAGTACCAAGAGACAGAACGACGGAAAGCTGGGGCCCAACACGGTGGTGGACATAGGAGGAGCTGGCATTTACAAGCTACAAATAGCAGGGGGGAGATTAATAGAGAAGTCATGGAATGTGAGAATGTTGAAAAGATTTTATACTTAAATGTAATGGAGATCCAGAGTAAGAGAATGGAGTTGTTTGTAAATATATAATACAATGGCACTTTTGAGAAGAGAATACCACCTGTAATGAGATGTTTCCAAATCAAACTTGAGGCAGCGGGGGGGATGAGCCCTTCACGGACATGAGGTCCGAATCCAACTTGGGGCAAGATGAGTTGCCCCAACAGGATTCATGGCCTAATAAATCCCGAGGAGCGAGATGAGTCCTTCGCGGATGAGAATTACAAGTAACACCTCGGGGCAAAGAGAGTTACCCCAGCAAGCTGCAAACTAATCAAAGAGAGGGGCAGCGGGGATAAGTCCCTCACGAACAAGAGGTCCGAATCTAACTTGGGGCAAGATGAGTTGCTTTAACAGGCTTCATGGCCTAAAAGTGCCCGCGGAGTGGGATGAGCCCTTTGCGGATGAGAGTTACAAGTCGTACATGGGAGCAAAGAGAGTTGCCCCAGCAAGTTGCCAAACTAATCAAAGGGAGTGGGGATACATAGAGATGTTGGGATATTTGGCCTTTACAAAGCCAATGAACATTTATTATTTGTACATGATGATTATATACACAAATCATATTATTATGCATATGGGTGAACTAATATCATATGATGAAACCATAAGTTCCATAGGTAATAGAATTAGAACAATTAAGCATATGAAAAGTCATGTGCGGGAGATTTGATTGTATCTATTTACCTAGAATGCTCACAGTTAAGGGTGAAGTCGGACGTTTCACTTATAAGACTGTAATATACATAACTGCTATAAGATAGGATGATGATATCTCAATCATTTGAGTATGACTCTAAGTTTGTATATTGGTGTAGTCACATGACTAACACTAAAGGGATCAAAGTAAGAACACACTATAAATTCATTGTTAAGGTTAGTGTGCAAATCCCACTTTACCAATTAATCCCTAGACTTGAGGAATTGTGAAAATTCATTGTGTCTCAAATTTATTACTTTGAGACGTTAAAAAGTAATGTCTATTCATAGACTAGACTTGACATTTTGGGTAATAAATGTAGGACGTCTTGAATCACGAATTCTAATAAAGGATCTACTACTCTACGGAGTTATGTATTAAGAAATTGTGACATAACTAATTGAGCCCAAACCCGGCCAGTATAAGAAATAGTTTCTTAATGCTCAATTGATGTTAAATGTTACATTGGGTCAATTAGACATGGGTGAGATAGTGAAGAACAAATTCCCAATGGTCTAATTGTGAATACAAGTAAGGTGGAGGGACTTAGATATAATTAATGGTAGGAAAGGACTTTCTTGAAAGTTCCAGGGGCCTTATTATAAATATAGATTTGTTAATGGGCACTTTCCATATTAAAAAGATATATATTAAAAGTGTTTTAGTATATCAAGTACAAGTACTTGTATGACAATGACTTGTCCTCTTAAGATAAGACTTGGAATCCTAAGTGGATCCCACTACACACACACTTACGTATTCTCAAAGTTTCTATATATAAGATAATGACTTTTTGGTGAAAGGGACTATTAGACTTTCCAGGAAAAGTACAACTAAAAGTAGGAGAAAAGCAAAAGTGTTTTGTAGTGTGTTGTGTGGTGAATACTACTAGAAAGCTGAAGACTAAGTGATTTGGATTCAGCTTTGGAAAGTTTCTCTTTACTGTTAATCTCCAATTTCAGCTTTGAAGGTATTACTCTTTTAATTCCTTTTTTGATCAATAATAGATTAGCGTGTTAAAGATGTAGGATTAAAGTAATCCCAACAAGAGAGGCTTCAGAAATTTAGGACCAGAGGGAACACTAAGGAGTTGAGAAAAACAGGAGACCATGCCATACTGACATAATGAGAATACGTATATCAAGCTGTTAATCAGGGGCAGTAACCCGTACCAGAGTTTCTCTAAACTTATACGTCCAGAGGGGGTTGGGAGAATGAATAGTGGTATCAGAAATCATTCTAGTAAGGAAATCCATAAGTTCAAGAGCTAGCAAAGGTCATACAATGGAGCCCCTGTGTTGTATGTTACTATGTGATGCCGCAACCGAAGCACTAACTATAGCAAGGGGAGAGAAGCCCCAAAATGGGGAACAAAACAATTATAACAAAATAAACACCATGAAATGAACAAATAAGTACTGCAAGCATCAAATACAGTTACAAAACCAGGAGAGCAAAGTTAAATACAGTTTCCAAGTTCAAAAGAGTAGCCAAACATTGGAGTTAATCTAAATCTTGACGTGAGGTGTCGGCAGGTGTTGGTTCAGTAGATATCTCAGCATGATCTAGAGACGAGTCATCAGCAAGGGGGCCCTCGACATGTTCTTGAGCTTCAAGGGGTGTTGGGTCGAAAGATATCGCAACATCATGAGCTTCAGTTGCTGGAGGCAAAGGTTTTTCTGGGAGGAGGCGACCTTCCTTGGCAAGACAGACATACTCTTCGCGGAGCTTTTTAGCCACCCGTTTGTTAGCTTGTGCCTTGAAGCTTAGCTGCAGCTGCTCCATATCTTTTGTATGTTGCAGAAGGAGGGCCTTGGTGCTTTCGGCTTGCTGGCTGACGAGGGTGTCCATATCGTCCTTGTGCTGGAGGAGGAGGGTTTCACATTGCAGCTGCTTGTATGTAGTCTTAGCATTTTTGAGTTCATCTTTAGCCCGGAGTTTAGCCATTCTTGCGGCATCCAATTCTCTTTGGAGACGAGGACAAGTGGCCCACAATCCGCTAGGACCGCCAACCTCCTTCTCCAGTGTCTCCACGGTATTCAGAGATGAAAAGAGGCCGCGGATCATATACGACATATCCAAGCTCACCTAGAAATGGAATGGTGATTAGAATAAAGAAAATATAAAGGAGTGACACATAGTAAAATAGTCGGTTACCTTCTCCCAACTGGTGTAGAGAGATCGAGGTTCGATGCTGCTCAAACGTTCCACTGTCTGCATAGGTAAGATCATAGGGGAGATGAGAACCATAGAACATGGCAGAGGCTACGACCGGATTTTCCATAGCAGAATCCGCGATGTTGACATGGCGGCTGCGAACCTTGTAGGTGGGGCAGAAGATCTCAGGAGTGGCGGTCCTTTTGGAGGAAGGAGCAATTTCTTTGCCGAGGCGATGAGTCCGGGAGCCAAGAGAAAGGGCAACAATTGGTTCTGCGGAGGTTGAAAGCCAGCTTCGCTTGAAAGGAGGCTCACTAGATGAAGGTTCCATAGTTACAGGGGCGTCAGCTGGAGCAGAGACCGCTGGGGTGGCAGGAATTTCCGTCACGTCATCGTCAGAGTCACTATCAAATAGTTTTATCTTAGTGATATCCATAGGAGGAGGCGCTGAATCTGCGGAGGGGGTGTCAGGAGATATGTATTGGTCTTCCCAATCAGAGATGGAGCGAAAGGAAGAGGGGGCATATCTACAAGACTGGGAAGTTTGGGCTTGGGCTTGGGCTAGGGCCTGGGACTTGGAAGTTTTGCGGGTGAAACCGCTGTGGTGGGACTTTCCTTTGGAGGGTCGGGGACCAGATGGTAGAGGTGGTGAGGGTCGAGGCTTTCTTTCTTTGGGGAGTAGGGGGCGGTAGAATGGAGCGGAATACTTGCCTAGTGTGTGCAAAGCTGGGTCAATTAGCAAGGGAGTCTCGAGAGCGGGGTCGATGCCGAGGATTGCAGTTTGATCTGGACCCAAGCTGCGGAGTTGTTCAAAGATCGCGGAGGTAACCCTTTCGTAGAAGCGAAATTTAGAGTCGGTCCTCCAACATGTGCAAAGATAGGGTAAAGGATCACTCAGCAACTTATATTACACACAAAAGAAGGAATATATAAAAGCACTTACCGCTGGTAAGAAAAGTGAGGTGATTGAGAGTCACTTCGGGAGGCATGTCCGCGGATAGAAAATTACCAAAGACATACAAGGGGTAGTGGTGCTAGGTCTTGTCCGAGGTGGTGATTCGAAGAATGAAAGACTGTTTATCGGGACGGACACAGAAGGAGTGATAACCCACGCTGACGTCCTTAGTACTCTTTCTTATGTAGTAATGAGAAATTATGTTGCAGAGGACTATCTTGGGCTCACGGCTCTGGTTGTAATGGTTCGCGACATACATAATACGCCAAAAGTTGCCTATACCTTGACAAGGGGGAATATTGAAGTGGTTGCATACTTCAACATCTAACAACGATAGAGGGAACCGCAGGTCGGACACAATTTAACCTACCGTGGCTACCAAACATCCCAGCCTACTGGGCACTAGATGAGGAAAGTGAGTCACGTTGGGCACGTGCTCAATAAGGACGTCATCAGGGATCCCATAACCAACCCTAATCGCTTCTAAATTAGGGCGGTGGGATCATGGGGGAGGTGGCAAAAGTTTAAATGGCCGCCCAGTAGTGGAGGGGGCCACGGTGGAGTCCACCGGGGGAGGGGACACCACCGTAACAGATCATGAAGAAGTCGAAGCTTCTTATTAGGAGTCCGACATCAAGGGAGAGTGAAAGGAGATGAACCGTTACAACGAAAGGAAAAATAGTATAAACCAATAGACAAAGGGAAGAAGATACAAGAGAAAAGAAAGAAAAAACCAACCTGATGCAATAATCTAATTGGTGGAAGGAGCGTCTGAGCAATCACGGAGAGTAGAAAGAGAAAGGGAGCAAAGCAACCGGAAATAAAAAGTGCGGGTAAAGAAGAGAGGGCAAAGAGAGTGATTAAGGAGTGGAGGGATTTAAAAATGGTGTCTAAAGCAAGAGAGAGAAGAAAGCGAGTGAATGAGAGAGGGAGGGGAATTGAGTGGGATTTGAAGAGTGGGAAGGGCAAAATAGTAAAACCAAAAGAGCAGAAATCGAGGTGCCATCAATTGGACCAGGGAGAGCAAGACACATGGGGGTGCAACAAACGAGGAGACACATACCATGCACACGTGAGACACATGTAAAATGACATAATCTAGCGTGGGACATACGCCAAGTAGAAATGAGAGGCGAATGTGGTTTCTCGACCCCGCTCACACCAATAGGTTTGTGGACTCGAGAGGGGGCATTTGTAGTGACCCAATTAATGATAGCAGAAGGATCAACAGTAGATGGGCATGGTAGCAAAGACAATAAATGGAATGAGGAGCATTGTATTAGGGCCGCGGGTACTAAAATCTTGGTAGGGGAGTGGGTATGCAAGGCAGGGGATCGATGGATGAATGTCGCATATTAAGGGTTAGATGTGCCTGATGTCAAATAAGCAATGAACGTGTATGGTAGCGAATAAGTCTGTGGACCCTTAGGTACACTACGAAAACCCTACACGTGGTGACAAAGAAAGCAAGAGATAGAGGGACAGATGGACGATCAAGATAGAAAGGAGAGGGGTATAAGAAGAACAGTAGAGGAGAGAAAGAGAAAAGAAAAAGAAAGAAAAAAGAAACAAAGGGGGAAGAGAAGGCGAGACCGAGGGAGAGAGGAAAATAAAGAGAAGAGGATACAACAGTCGGTAAGTCTTTTAATTTGCATCTAATTTCCTGTCGTACTTATCATAATTTTCTTGTCCCTGTCATTGATGCCGGAAATGTTTTTGTTTTGCAGTTCCTCCTACTTATTATGTGCATTTGGCTTCCGTGCCCGCTACTATATTGAAGGGGAAGTCTCTGATAGCTACCTGTTTGTGACATTTTGACTGTTAGATAGTAGACTGCTGTTGAGTTTGAAATTTGGTACTAAAAGCATTTTGGTTCAGTTTTGGTAGGATGGGCACAAGAGTGGTGATAAAAGTAAAACGATAGTTTTACCTATGAATAAGTGATTAAACTCAACGCAAGTAAAACTAAGGCTTGTCTTTACGTGTTCTTATCAAAGTTTTTTCTACTCTCGAATGCTATCGCAATAGAGTTGGAGTAGAAAGTTTGTTCCACTCCTAGTTCTTTAGTATTCAATGTTTCTAAGATTATTGGTCCTACCAAAGTTAATGAGAGTATGATGGGAATTATACTACGATGCAAATTATGCTAACAAGATACGATAATTTAACAAATAATACTAAGGTTTGAATCTAGATAAAAAAATTAGGGGAATTTGATTCCACCTTGAATCTAACTTAATAAACTAGTATAGATTGTTGTAATCCAATTCTTACGTTCTTATGATAAGAATTGGTCGTTCTAATCCCTAATCAATCATGGCAATTTCTACCAAATAATGACTAGCATGTGAGGAAGTTCAACCCATTCTCATGGAGAATTAACTACCTTCTAGAGTGGAATAGACTCTTACAACTACTTCTACACTACACAATCATGTTTTCATCAAGGCTTCCTCAAACCCCTCTAATGGAGGTTTAGCCTTGATTCATAAAACTATCATTTCTATATGAATTTAAGAAAAACATGATATAAAGATTCTAAATTTGCTTATTTGAATTCAAATGGAAATCTAATCATGCAAGAATTAATTGAAACTAGTAATGACAAATAACTAAATCTATGAATTAAAACTAAATAATTAACGGAAAATGAAATTAAATTGAATAGAAAAACTAATACTTTATTGTAAACAAATTCGATTCTAAAATAACAATCAACTTGTTCTAACTAATCTATTGGAATTGAAAAAGTAATTAACTGAATGAAATAAATCTAGATCTAAAACAAGCAATTTAACTAATTTAATGGAGTCTAAAACTAGATCTAAAACTATATGCTAATGGCTACCTAAAAAACTACTTCCTTAAGAGTTAAGTCTTATGTGTTGAAATAGAGGAGACAAGATCTACATTTTCGTGCATGGGCTGAGGAGACATGTTTTGGGCTGGAAAATCGAGCCCAAAACCCAATCTCTTCAGTCCATAGAGCCCTTTTCAGTTGGATTTGACTTCAGAAGACTATTCGTCTACTTCTGCTCCTTTGATTGGGTCAAAGCTTGGACCATTGGAAAGCTCTTTCCGAGTTGGTCGTTTTAACATAAGGTAGGCCTAATTCTGAGGTCTGAGTCCAAAGATACGGTCTTCGGAAGTTCTGCTGACTTTTGTGCGCTATTTCTTCTCGCGTTGACTTTTACTTTTCAGCTCTGACCGGGCTTTAAAAAGGCTTTTTCTCCTTGAATCTTGGCCTTTAATCACAGAACTTCTTAGCAACCAACCCTTGCTCCTTTATCTCGCCAAAGTGACACATTTCTACACATAATTGACTCCGATGCCTGAAATAAGTAAAAGCACATAATCAGCATTAACTCTTATTTATTACTCGCATAATTGGTCTAAAAGTATTATCGTTAAGGGGTTAAAACTACAGTTTTGGGCTCTTATCAAACCACCCCCCAAACAGCATTTTGCTTATCCTCAAGCAAATATGAGAAATTAGAATAAGTGACCAAAAATGGAGTTCTAACTACTCTCGTTTTTAAGAAAGTCGCGATTGCATTGACCATATGCAACAAGGCCTTAAACCACTAGGAATTCCCTAGTGGATGAGTTATAGACTCGTGAGAGTTTTCCAGTGAAGGTACTCACAAACTTCATCTATACTACAACGACTAAGAAATAAAACTATTGTTTCCTTCTTTATGTCTCAATTATCTATACATCTAACTTGCAATGAATACAGAATAATCAAGTCGAAACCTAAACTAATATGTGCATAATAATCAATCATCTACGAATAAACATATATACAATGAGTAATACTATGAAATGCACTAGTAGGTCCGTTTCTGAAAACTCAGAATAGCGTCCTTAAGTAGGTCCTCACATAAATGTCAAGACAAAAACCACTATGATTTTTCCGCTCAA
The DNA here is from genome assembly GCF_015680905.1 of Coptis chinensis. Lineage (NCBI taxonomy): Eukaryota > Viridiplantae > Streptophyta > Magnoliopsida > Ranunculales > Ranunculaceae > Coptis > Coptis chinensis. The sequence continues at coordinate 53,494,911 of NC_141463.1, forward strand.
GTTTCGCTACTCCAGTATGCAGTGGGCACACTTTACCTTACAATCTCAATGGCACACAAGGAAGCCGAGTTCGATCAAACACATCTGCCACTTACTATCACACTAACCTATTCCTAATTGAGCTAGAAGTCTTTATTAGGTGTTGCGGGGATTAGGAGATGGTTTAAGAAGGAATGAAATAGATATTCAAAAAGGACAAGTCTGTGTTAATAGGGTCTTCATATTACGTAACTAGAGAAACTCTTGTTCTATTACTTCTACACTTTGTTTCCATCCTTGTCCTTTATTTTGTTTCCATTATACAATTTATTCTATTTTGACAAAGTCAGCAGAACTTCCGAAGGCCGTATCTTTGGACTCAGACCTCGGAATTGGGTCTACCTTATGTCAAAACGACCGGCTCGGAAAGCGCTTTCTAATGGTCCAAGCATTGGCCCAATCAGAGGAACAAAAGTGGATGAAAAGTCTATCGAAGCCAACTGCAGCTGAAGAGGCCTTTTTGGACTGACAGAATTGGGTTTTGGGCCTGATTCTCTGGCCCAAAACATGGCTCCAAGCCCATGCACGATTTTTGGATCTAAAACATATAAAAACAAAAGCTTAGCTCTTTGTTAATGGTAGCTAGTTAGACCTAAAACTATAGATAATTTTAGATCTAGTTTTCATTAAATAAAATTAAGTTTAGTTCATTTCAATTCTTGTTTTAGATTAATCTTTAGAATCATTGTTCTTCATTAGTTTGATAAATAAAATAGCTAGTTTTTCAATTTCGATTTTGTCATTTCAATTTATAGATCTAATTTTAATTCTTGTTGAGTATCATTTCTGAGTGGTTAAATTAGATTGAAGTATTGTTAGTTAAATTAGCCAAGTTAGAATTTTGGTATGATGTTTAGTTATAATTCAATGAGAAATAATGGTTTGATGAATCAAGGCTAAAACCTCCATTAGAGGGGTTGATGAAGCCTTGATGAAAACTTAGTTGTATAGTGTAGAGTCATTGTAGAGTCTATTCTATTCTAGAAGGTCGTGTTTCGCCATGAGAATGGGTGGACGACCTCACATGCTAGTTTTAATTGGCAGAAATGCCATGCTAATTAGGGATTAGAACGAGCAATTCTTACCGTAAGAACGTAAGAATTGGATTACAACAGTCTATGCTAGGTGATTAAGTTGGATTCGAGGTGGATTCACTTCCCCTCTAATTCTTTATCTAGATTCACATTTCAGTATTCCGTAGCATTCCGTTATTCATAACTTGTCAATTGAATCTACCCCGTAGTATAGAATTCCCCTCGTAAATCTCTCACTAGACTTATGATTGATTAGTTGACAAGAAACCATCGCATGCTAAAGAACTAGGAGTGGAACGAATTTGTTACTCCACTCTATTTCGATAGAATTGAGAGTAGAAAACTTGATAGCAATTAGTAAAAATAAAGTTTTAGTTTACTTACGTTTTGAGTTTCATCGTTCATTTCGTAGGTAAACTTTATATCTTTTTATGTTTATCAAATGGCGCTGCTGCCCACCCACCCTTGTTCGATTCTAACTGTGGTTGTCTTCCACAGCATTAAACTTCCTCGGAAAAAAAAAATGCGGAGGAGCGCTGCCCCCAAAGGAGTGGACTGCGCTAAAGTTATCGGAAGCCGAGCGACCACGCAAACCGAAGCGCGACCAGCCAAACACCGTAAACTCGAAGTATACTGAGCACTCGCTACCAAAGTGAGCGCAATTGCCCCCGAGCTGAATTTTGCCGGATTTCCACAGGTTTGATTTGAACTTCGATTTTTCAAGTTTTTTAGTGTTCTAACTTGTTATATACACTGAACACGCGTAAACAAAATGCTATTCATAAGTGAAGCAAGGACGCAATCAGGTATTCCTTTCTTGCACACCTCGCATCTCCTGTTAGAGGTTTATACTAGTATATCAGGATTGTTTGGAGTGTTGACATGTTTAGCTAAGTTTGGTCTTAGCCTTGTATGAGATTAAGGTCTGGTCGAACAAAAACACCGAACTTAATTACACGACAACGTCAACAAACAAGTCTATCTAGTATACCACCCACTACACCTCTAGCTACTATCCCACCCACCACACCTGACATAATGGCTGAAGAAAGAGAAACTCCTCTCTCTGACTTCTACAAAGCCTTGAGCGATAGCCCCAAATCTTGCATCGTTCTAGCAAACCTAGTGGGGGATTTCCGAATCCCCCCAAATATTTTTAATTTGTTACCCGTTTTTCATGGTTTAGACCATGAAAAACCTTATCAGCACATGCGTAGGATTGAACAAGTCCTAACAACATTCCACCATCCTACGGTTGGTGCGGAACAAATTAAACTGAGGGTATTCCCTTTCACCTTAGCCTATAAGGCTGCGTCTTGATTAACGCCCAAGCCTAATTCAATGGACTTCGTGGGCTAAACTTGTTCAAATGTTTATGGAACATTTTTACCCACCCCTAAAGACGGATGAGATGCTTTCCAAGATTCATTTCTTTCGACAAAATCCTCATTAATCATTTTCAGAGGCTTAGAATCGTTTCACCGATCTGCTTATAGAGTGTCCACACCATAACCTAGCAAAAGACACGTTAGTTCGTGCCTTTTTCAAAGGACTTCTACATCACCATAAAGAAGTCCTTGACATAATGAATGGGGGTAGTTTCCTAAGTAAAGGAGCCTCAGAGGCTTACAAATTTTTAGAAGATCAAACTAAACGCAATAATAATTGGGGGGGTAGTGATGATATTCCCGCTCTGCTAGTTCTTCTTCAACAGTTAAGGCCACCGGTATGTTTGAGATGAAACCCGATCAAGAACTTAAAAATTTAATCGAATCTCTAACTAAAAAGGTTGAGGCTATTTCTATTCAACAAAAGCCTATCCCCGTCATGAATGTAAACTCCAACCCATGTAATTTCTGTTTTGAGTCCCGAAAGCACCCCCGACTCCTATTGTCCTCTCTATATGAACAACAACAATCGAGCAAGATAATGCTTGCTCCATTAATAGCTATCCTATTCCTAATGCCCCATGGAGACAAAATCCCAACTTCAGTTGGCGAAACAATCAACAAGTTACACCTCCAGGGTTTAATAACCAAAATGTTAGGCAAGCAAACAATTATAACCAAGCTCCACCTAGGCAAGGACAAGGACAAGGTCAGGGGAATTATAATAATTATAATAACCAAGCGCAACCACGACAAGGTCAGGGTAATTATAATAGTTATAATACCAATAGAGGTATCGTTCCGGTTAACAATAGTAACTATCACAACCCACCCATAAATAATCAATGTGAGATAGTTCCAGTCGCACCACCTGTGACTACTACACCTACACAACCGGATCGTATCGACGCCTTTATACAAGTTACCCAACAACTTTTCCAAACAATGACTCAATCAAACCAACAGATCTTACAATCCATAAATCAGGGCATACAACAGTTAGCCCAAGAGAAAGCCCAACCAAAAGGCGTGTTTCCAGGACAAGCGATACCAAACCCTAAAATAGCAAACACAGCCTTTGAGGTAAACAGTAATACTAGTATGAAAACTACAATCGTAGGTGACCTAAATGCCATCACCACTCTCCGTTATGGAAGAGTGGTTGATAACAAAGTAACTATGCCTATAGTTACCCCATCAAGATTCCTACACACGGATATCAAACTAGATACCGAAATAAACCCAAGAGCCTACCGTAGAGGTACCAGTTAAACCACAACCTAAGAAACAGAAAGCCAAGGTTACACATCAAGTCGAGCCATACGCTAAATATAGAGCGAAACCACCATTCCCTCAGAAATTAGCCATGCTAACCAGGGATACAAACTTTGAGGAGATTAGGAACATTTTCAAAAATCTAACGATAAACCTTCCTTTTCTCGAAGCTATTAAAAAGCTACCTAACCACGCTAAGTTTCTTAAGGAGTTGTGTACTACTAGGTGTAAGACCAACATACCTAAAGACGCCTTTCTAACTGAACAGTTCCCAACTTTATTCGAAAATAATGGAATTGTTAAGTACAAGGACCCTGGTCGTCTTACTGTAAAATGCACCTTAGGAGATTCCCACACGACGACCGCTTTATTAGACCTAGGGGCGAGTGTTAACTTACTCCCATATTATTTGTATAAACAAATAGGTCTACAGAAATGCAACCTACAAAAATAACGCTTGCGGTTAGCTTAACGTGTCAATTAAGTATCCTAAGGGTGTAGTGGAAAACGCGTGCTTGTTAAGGTTCAAGATTTCTACTATCCCGCTGATTTTGTTTTTCGCCGATACGTAAGTCGCTAACGACTGCACCGATCATCTTAGAAGCGCCCATTCTTGGCAACCGCCAACGCGCTTATAAATTGTCGCGATGGTAAGATGTCCTTATCTTTTGGCCATCTTTCTGTTGAGGTAAATGTTTTTAAAATGATGAAACAGTTACCATAATCGTCTATAGATGGGGAGGTTAACATGATCGAGAGTTTAGCTCAAGATTATTTTAACAACTCTTTTCCCGAAAACAATATGTACAAATTCCTTTCTTTTGGAATTTCAGATTTTGTAAATGACTCCTACTTAGAGGAAGTCAACACCATCCTTGAGTCCACACCAATTGTAAACCCACCAGTTGCTCCATATACTGAGTATGAAGACTTGCTACCTAAGCAAGTATTCATTATGCAAAATGGGGACCCTGATGAAACATCTATTGACATTCCTTCCACCCCAGTGCTTAAACCTCTTCCCCCGGAGTTAAAATATATTCAACTTGATCCGGATGGTAGTCATCCGGTAATTATATCTTCTCAGTTAACTAAGGATGAAGAGACACGCTTTAATCGGGTGATTAGGGGAACATCGGTCTCTGCGATTGGTTGGTCCCTAGCCGACATTAAGGAATTGACCCTAATGTTTGCACTCATCGCATCCATTTGAGGATAACACGAAGACTTCTCGCGAACCTCAGCGTCGTTTGAACCCTGCCATGAAAGAGGTGGTTAGGGAAGAAGTCTTACGATTACTCGATGCGGGTATCATATACCCAATCTCTTATAGCGAATGGGTAAGCCCCATTCATGTAGTTCCTAAGAAATCGGGAGTTACCATGGTACGTAATGGAAAGGGTGACTATGTTATCACACAAGGTCCTATGAAATGGAGAATCTGTATTGATTACAGATGTTTAAATGCTATGACACAGAAGGATCACTTTCCTTTACCTTTTATAGATCAGATGCTCAAACGCCTAGCTGGTCATGCTTTTATTATTTTTTCTGATGGCTACTCGTGCTATTTTCAGATTATTATTGATATTGATGACCAAGAAAAGACTACCTTCACATGTCCCTTTGGAACATATGCCTATAAACGAATGCCTTTTGGCCTTTGTAATGCTCTCCCGTACCTTCCAAATGTGTATGCTTCATATATTTAGTGACATGGTAGAGCTTTATAGAAGTTTTCATGGATGATTTTTCTATCTATGGAGACTCCTTCACGATCGCTTGTCTAACCTGTCTAAGGTTTTGACACGGTGTGAAGAAAAGAGCCTCGCTTTAAAACGGGAAAAGTGTCATTTCATGGGGAAAAAGAGCATAGTACTAGGTCACATTGTATCTAGTGATGGCATCAAGTAGATAAGGCCAAACTAGATAAGATAGCGACTCTACCTAAACCATGGACTGTTTGTGATATTAGAGCCTTTCTAGGCCATGCGTGTGTTTTATAGGCGTTTTATTAAAGATTTCTCAAAATAGCTAGGCCTTTAACTAATCTGCTTTTGAAGGATGCAATCTTTGATTTTAATTTTAACCTGTAAGCAGGCTTTTGAAACTTTAAAAGTCATCTAACCTCTCTCACCCAATTATATAGCCTCCCGATTGGTCAAACCTTCAACTTATGTGTGATGCTAGTGATTATGCAGTTGGTGCCGCCTTTGGGACGTAAACTAGATAATAAGTCCACTGTTATTTATTATGCTAGTAAAACCTTAAACGATGCTCAACGAAATTATACAACTACTGAAAAAGAATTTTAGCTGTCATTTATGCTTTAGATAAGTTTAGGCCCTTATTTGGTTGGTTCTAAAACTTTAGTTTACACGGACTATGCAGCCACTTTAGGTACCTTCTTGCAAAGAAGGATGCTAAGTAGAGATTAATCCGATGGATTCTTCTCCTGCAAGAGTTCACATTAGAAATAAAGGACAAAAGAGGGGTCGAAAACGTAGTTGCCGACCACTTATCTAGACTTACAAATGACGATAATAGTGATTCTGAGTCTATACCGGACTCTTTTCCTGATGAGCATCTGTATGCTATTTTTTTAGCACCATGGTATGCTAACATTGTAAATTATTTAGCGGCTGATGTTATGCCTTATAATTGGTCAAGAAATTAACGTAAGAAGTTCTTGGCCAGAGTTAAGTTATACTACTGGGATGAGCCCTACCTTTTTAAGTATTGTGCGGATCAGATTATTCGTCGTTGCATTCCCCAGTGGGAATATAATGAAGTTCTATCGTTCTGCCATGACAAAGAGTGTGGTGGTCATTTTAGTGGAATGAAAACAGCCGCTAAAGTTTTTCAATGTGGATTTTATTGGCCTACCCTTTTTAAGGATGCCCAAGTGCATTGCAAGACGTGTATTCGTTGCCAATAACTTGGGTGAATCACGAAGCGTAATATGATGCCATTAAATCCAATCTTGATAGTAGAAATTTTTGACGTTTGGGGCATTGATTTCATGGGTCCCTTCCCTGTTTCCCACGGTTTCATTTATATTCTAGTTGCCGTGGACTACGTGTCTAAATGGATAGAGGCCATGGCTTGCCATAGCAATGACCATAAGACAGTGGTATTTTTTATTAAGGAGTATATTTTCTGTCGTTTTGGCATTCCTAAAGCCATCATTAGTGATGGTGGAACACATTTTTGCAACAGAGTTGTTGCATCCCTAGTGAAAAAGTATGGAGTTACACACAAAGTAGCAACTCCTTATCATCCACAAACTAGCGGACAAGTAGAAGTTTCTAATAGGGAAATCAAAAAGATTTTAGAAACAACTATAAATCCTGATAGGAAAGACTGGTCGAAGCATCTATCGGATGCCTTATGGGCGTATAGAACTGCTTTCAAAACTCCTATAGATATGTCTCCCTTTAGACTTGTATTTGGGAAACCTTGTCATTTGCCCGTTGAAATAGAGCACCGTGCTCTGTGGGCTATAAAAAGTCTTAACTTCAATATTGATGAGGCGGGTGTAAAACGCAAATTGTAATTGAATGAGATTGAAGAAATCCGTAGCGATTCTTACGATCTCGCGAAGGATTATAAAGCTAACATGAAACGTGTTCATGACAAGCAAATCTTGCGCAAAGAGTTTGTGGTTGGTCAAAAGGTTTTGCTTTATAACTCCCGTCTACATATTTTCCCAGGGAAACTAAAAACCCGTTGGTCTGGTCCTTTTAAGTTCTTATCAAGTCACCCCTTTCGGGCAATCACCTTGGTAAATCCCAAGGATAACAGTATCTTTCAAGTCAATGGCCAACGGTTAAAACATTTTCACGAAGCTTCGTCTCCCTAATGCAGAGGAAGTCCTTTTACAGGACCCTGTAAATGAGGACTGACATTTGTCTTTTGGTGTACTTCCTTTCACTTCCATATAGTGGTAAGTGCACCATTCAGGTAATCGAGCCCTCCTTATGGAGTGTGTGGCTGTAAGTACCGGATCCTATGTCCACGTTTCACATAATTCACGTCTCCAACTTTTGCATGTGTTCTCGATTTTTGAGTCATGTTCCTCTATGGGGTGAATTATGTATTTATTGTTTTTCATTTTTCTTATAATAAACTAATAAATAAATAAAAATAAAAATAAAATAATAAAAATAAAAATTCTAAAATCATAGAAATAGCAATCCAACAAGTCTTGGGAATCTGACTTTAAACGACCCACGGTTAAAACAAATTTTGTGTTTAAAAATTTGTTTGGGGGTGGGCAGTCGATCTTTCCATCCAGATTGCTCGAACTTTCCATTGTGTTGCTTAGGCCCGTTAGTCGTAGTTCATTCGGGTTGACATTATCTATAACATAGATTCCCTTCGTTCGCCTAACTTACGTCACTCACGCACTTCGAGGCATTTTCCACCTTCTTATACGTCACCCATGGTTGGAATTGAATGTTTTATGGATCATTGGATTGGAAATTCTCTACTGATCATTTCCATAACTCATTGGCCAAAATCGGACCAGTAATGAAGCGCCAAATTGAATTTGAAATTGCACAAAATATCAAAAAAGTTCGGAATTCAAATTGGGCTTGGGCCCAAACCACACGCACGTCTGTGCGTCTCCTTCCTTAACGCACAGTTTGTTTCCTTCTCCAATCCTGCCGGTTACCAAAAGTTAAAACAAAACTTAAACAAACAAAAAAATTAAAAAAAACACACCTATCTACACCACGCCCATTGTAACCAACAGCCCGAGTCCTCTCAAACAAAATTTTCACACCACCAAAAACAGCCACCAATTCAAGCTTCTAACCTGCCACCGTACCCACCATCGCCACCACCAGTGTTTTAGGTTGTTTTACATCAAACTCGCCTCCTCCACCGTCTACAAAACTATTGGTTGTTTCAAAAACTTCAATGGCGCTACAACGAAGAATTTTGCCGGAACAAGCATTTAGGCCCGACCGTTTTGCGCCATTCTACGCGGCGGAGATGATTAGAAGGGATTGGAATGGACTCTGGTACTCGACTGAGGAGTTCTACCACTTTGATTTGGTAGAACAGTTTTATAAGAAGCGAGAATTGGAGGGGGATAGAATTTTCATTAAGGTAGCAAGAACGAGAAAGGAAGTAACGCGATTCGGGCTAAGCCGTTAGGCGCTACCGAAAAGCAACCTAGAAATCGACCATTCGGGAATCCCAAAGATATCGGAGTTCCCGCTTTGATGAAAGATACCGTAGTGGAGGGTGAACACAATCGAAGTTCTCATTCGTCCGTAAAGGCAACCACGAGAACCAATCAACCGGGTCAGAGCTCGGTGGATTGGTAGGAACGCCCCTCGGGGAAAAAAAAGTCAGCGACATCGGTCTGCGCAATGTGCGACGCGTTCTCGGATTTTGCAAACGAATAAGTATAATTTCTGCATCCTCGATTTAATTTTTAAGGTGATTAGAGGAGTGGGAAAGAGCATTGCGCCTCTTCCCGTATTGATCACTAAGATCATGCTCTCATTTAGAGTTGTCACAAAATCTGCCCCTATTATGATCAAGTTGCATTCAAATGCAACTATTTATGCTGAGTGCATCCAAAAGACTTGGCAGTTGTCGGAAGATGATGTGGTTGAGTCGGAGGATGAAAGGGAGGATATGACATGTCTGGATGACGATGCATTAGATAGTTGTAGTTCTAATTTAGAACACATGCAAGTGCTACAAACTGGCTTGCGTTGCGTTTATGGTATTTGTGAAGATATCCGAGATAGACAGATTGTACTTCAAAATAAACAAACGAACCTTCGGGCGAGTTGAAATGCTCGAAAAAATCGGAAGATATCTTGTCTAACATGGAGACTATCCACCAAAGATCACCAAGCCCGTTATCACGATGCGACTTTCGGAGACTGAGATGGAAGCACAGTAGCTTATTCGAATAGAGATGCTACGACGCATACCACCCGTGGAGGATTCTGTTTCAGCCGAGTCTGAGAGGCATGAGCATCGTCGCCGAAGGACAGATGGCTCAAGCCATTCTTCATCCCGGACCAATCTCCATCTCGTGGGGTCCATCTTCATCACATGGCTAGGTGTTCACCATCGGTTTGTGTTATTTGTTATTTCATTGTTTTTATTGTTTTATTAGTTGGATTTTAATTCAGTTGTTAAATTTAAATATTAATGTGTTTGTTTTATGTTGTTTGGATTTAATTTTTTTTAATATAATTGGTTATTTTCGAATTGTGCGTGTCTTTATCATTAATCCCACCTTCCCGAATTGCTTGGGGGTGGTAATATTTATACCGAGCATAATTCGTTATATGATCATCTTCTGTAAAGTTGTCTTGGAGTAAAGGTTGAGAATTTGGCCGATATTGGCATATCTATGATTATGTGTGGTGGTAGCATGAAATCTAGGAGAGTTTAGAAGTTACTATTCTAAATCAAGTATAAAAGATACCAGGGTTGTTATAAAATAAAAAATATGGTTTGTTTCCGTTTTCGGGTTTGGAAATTTTCTATTTCCGGAAATTGCCTTAAACAATTTGGCAACTTGCCGATTCGTTTTGGAAGCTCATAACCTATTTAAACTTCCTTCATTCTACACTCACAACCCACATTACACCCCACCATCATCTCTCACCTTTCACTCCAAGCTTTTCCTTCTTTTTCCTTGTAAATTTCTTTTCAAGACTTTTTACGAGCGCACTTCGCCCTAGACAACTGTCGAAATTTTACTCGAGCGACTCACTGGCGCCCAAGTTGGCGACTTCGCAAACACTGTAAATCCAAAACACCGAAAGCGCCACGCCCTCTCAGAAAACACGAAAATTTCCAATTTTCTAAGGGTTGTTCCAGGATTTTTGGAGCTGTTCAAAAGAGTAGTTGAGATGACATCTCCTATAGTCATACCTGAACAGTCTTTCGAAGACGTGTTGGGAACCGAGACCTATGGACATTGGTTCCAAACAGATCCTGATTAGGATGGCCATCTACCGGTAAGTGATGACGATTCATATTCAGCACAACTTACTGCTTATATCTACGACCACGTTAGATTCTATTGTAATCAGGATGGAGAACAAGAATTCTCCGTCGTAGTTGATGACACGACACTAGAATTCAATAAATATGTGGTAGCTTTAGTTTCGGGATTACCAATACCTGATCCTGTTCACACATGGGGATATATGACCGATAATGCATACCTTTATGATTATACATATTTCCATGAGTATTATGGGGGAGGGGTATTTCGAGTAATGGACCAGGGGCGATATAGCATTGCCCTTGGTAGCCTGTCCCTAAACGTAGGCACCACCATGTTATTCATCCTGATGAATATTTTGGGGGAATGACAGTTCACTTCTACAAACAGTACTACTGGTGACATTTTCCTCGCTTTAGCTGAGGGACGTCGCCGATATGACATTCCCCGAGTTTTAGTCACTAGTCTTAAGAGAGCCCAAAGCATGAGGCGTAAGTATCTTCTTATGCCTGTTTTGGTAAGCCGCATCATGCATAGTTGTTAACCTGTATTATGTGCCCAATTCACAAATTGGAAAAGGGTTGAAGTCATGAGACCCACCAATTGGGTGGTTCACTCATTGCGAATTATGACTTGGCCGGGATGGCAGGTGCAGCCTCATTTGGTCGCCCGCATCCCATCGGACATAATAACACTTAACGAGTTAACATTAGTAGATGATAAATGGCGGCAAGCTTGGCAAGTTATAATGGCCTGGCAGGATGCGAAGGAACCTTATCTCTTTGATGAGGAGGAGGATGCTTAAGTGGGAGATAAGGTAAGTTTTCATTCTAGTTAGTGTCTGCTTATGTCCCAAGCAATTTGATTCTTGTTAACCCCATAATGGGAGGAACTTTTATAAAGTTAAGTCGGTTTTATATTAGTATGTTTTAACCTTGTTTTTGCGGATGTTCCGAATTTCCGCAGCGTTTCTATGGTATTTTTCTACCCTCTTTATTTAAATGCTTTGAGGACAAAGCATGCTTTGTTGTTTGGGGGGCATAGAAACACGTGTAATTAAGGCATCTGTTAGGATATAAATATGTATAATATGCATTTGTTTTCTAGTTAATATTTCAAAAATTCAAAAATATAAATAAATAAGTTATGCTATACACTTAGGAATATGGGTATTGTTTTCTTTCTCTATGCTCTTAACAATCTAGAAGTCTCACTGTAGCTTTTGCATCAGAATAATTGTTAGAAACTTAGGTTAATATGTGGGTAATAATCTTTGCATCTATCTATAAATATATTACATGAGTATCTATGATTGTTAGCGATAAAGTTTATGAAATCTAGGCTAGAGTATTTATTCTACAAATCCGTGAGAATATAGCATAAAGCCTTATATGAAGCGAAACATTTGAGAAATGACACAAAGGGAGGAAAGTAAAATCGGATAGAGAAATCACACGCGTCCACTTGCTTGATCACTATGCCATATCCTAAGCGAGAATTTAGGCCCCTCTTCGGATCGATATAGCCAGAAATTCAAACCTATGAATTATTTTCGCTAGTCCCCCTCGAGCCTTTCTTTAGCCTTCCATAAACCACAATTCCTTTACCCTGTTACAAAAACAAAACAAAATAAAAAATTCAACTTACCCAATCTAGAATAAGTCTGAGAATAGAATGAGTGAAGAAAGAAGAAGAGAAAAACTTGTGTAAACAAAAATTAGTTAGTTGCTTCAGAAAAAAAAAAAAAAAAAAAAAAAAAAAAAAAGAAAAAGAAAAGAAGTTTCCATCCAAGGAAAAGAAAAAGAAAACTAGAAATAAATAAAAACTCCAAAAATAGAATAAAAGGGAGTCAAAAGCCAAAGAAAAGAAAAAGAAAAATATGGCTAAGGATGAAAACAAAGTATAGAAGCAAAAGAAAATAACAAGGTTTTCTCTAAGTTACATAATATGAAGACTCTATTATCTCAGACTTGTCCTTTTGAATATCCATTTTCTTCCTTCTTAAACCATCTCCTAATCCCTGCAACACCTAATAAAGACCTCTAGCTCAATTAGGAATAGATTAGTGTGATAGTAAGTGGCAGATGTGTTTGATTGACTCCGGCTTCCTTATTTGTCATTAAGATTGTAAGGTAAAGTGTGCCCACTGCACACTGGAGCAGCGAAACTTGAGCGGAAAAATCAGAGTGGTTTTTGTCTTGACATTTATGTGAGGACCTAGTTAAGGACGCTATTCCGAGTTTTTAGAAACGAACCTGCTAGGCATTTCATAGTATTACTCATAGTATATATATTTGTATCATAGATGATTGATTATTATGCATATATTAGTTTAGGTTTTTGACTTGGTTATTCTTATTCATTTGCTAGTGAGATGTATAGATAGTTGAGACATGAATGAGGAAACAATAGTTTTATTTCTTAGTCGTTGTAGTATAGATGAAGTTTGTGAGTACCTTCACTAGAAAACTCTCACGAGGCTATAACTCGTCCACTAGAGAATTCCTAGTGGTTTAAGGCCTTGTTGCATATGGTCAATGCAATCGCACTCAGCGAAACGAGAGTAGTTAGAACTCCATTTTTGGTCACTTATTCTAATTTCTCATATTTGTTTTCTCATATTTGCTTGAGGACAAGCAAAATGCTGTTTGGGGGTGGTTTGATAAGAGCCCAAAACTGTAGTTTTAACCCTGTAACAGTCATACTTTTAAGCCAATTATGTGAGTAATAATTAAGAGTTAATACTGATTACGTGTTTTTATGCATTTCAGGCTTCAAAGTCAATTATATGCAGAAATGTGCCACTTTGATGAGATAAAGGAGAAATGGTTGGTTGCTAAGGAGTTCTGTGATTAAAGGCCAAGATTCAAGAAGACAAAGCCTTTCTAAAGCCCGGTCAAAGCTGAAAAGTCAAAGTCAACGCGGGCAGAAATAACACACAAAGTCAGTAGAACTTCCAAAGGCCATATCTTTGGACTCAGACCTCGGAATTGGGTCTACCTTATGTCAAAACGACCGGCTCGGAAAGAGCTTTCCAAAGGTCTAAGCCTTGGCCCAATCAGAGGAGTAAAAGTGAACGAAAAGTCTGTCGAAGGCAACTGCAGCTGAAGAGGCCTTTTTGGACTGGAAGAATTGGGTTTTGGGCCTGATTCTCTGGCCCAAAACATGGCTCCAAGCCCATGCACGATTTTTGGATCTGAAACATATAAAAACAAAAGCTTATCTCTTGGTTAATGGTAGCTAGTTAGACCTAAAACTATAGATAATTCTAGATCTAGTTTTCATTAAATAAAATTAAGTTTAGTTCATTTCAATTCTTGTTTTAGATTAATCTTGAAAATCATTGTTCTTCATTAGTTTGATAAATAAAATAGCTAGTTTGTCAATTTCGATTTTGTCACTTCAATTTATAGATCTAATTTTAATTCTTGTTGAGTATCATTTCTGAGTGGTTAAATTAGATTGAAGTATTGTTAGTTAAATTAGCCAAGTTAGAATTTTGGTATGATGTTTAGTTATAATTCAATGAGAAATAATAGTTTGATGAATCAAGGCTAAAACCTCCATTAGAGGGGTTGATGAAGCCTTGATGAAAACTTAGTTGTATAGTGTAGAGTCATTGTAGAGTCTATTCCATTCTAGAAGGTCGTGTTTCGCCATGAGAATGGGTGGACGACCTCACATGCTAGTTTTAATTGGCGAAAATGCCATGCTAATTAGGGATTAGAGCGAGCAATTCTTACCGTAAGAACGTAAGAATTGGATTACAACGATCTATGCTAGGTGATTAAGTTGGATTCGAGGTGGATTCACTTCCCTCTAATTCTTTATCTAGATTCACATTTCAGTATTCCGTAGCATTCCGTTATTCGTAACTTGTCAATTGAATCCACCCCGTAGTATAGAATTCCCCTCGTAAATCTCTCACTAGACTTATGATTGATTAGTTGACACGAAACCATCGCATGCTAAAGAACTAGGAGTGGAACGAATTTGTTACTCCACTCTATTTCGATAGAATTGAGAGTAGAAAACTTGATAGCAATTAGTAAAAATAAAGTTTTAGTTTACTTACGTTTTAAGTTTCATCGTTCATTTCGTAGGTAAACTTTATATCTGTTTATGTTTATCAGAAATACCATGGAAATGCATGAAATTCTGGAATATCTACAAAACAAGGTTAAAACATACTAATATAGAAAAAGAAAAACAGACGCAACTCTATATGAGTTCCACCCGTTATGGGGTTAACAAGAATTAAATTGCTTGGGACACAAGCAGACACTAACTGAAATAAAAACTTACCTTAACTCCCGCGTTTAATCATCATCCTCATCCTTTTCAATAAAGAAATAAGGTTCATTCGCATCCTACCACGCCATGGTGATTTGCCAGGCTTCACGCCATTTATCATCTATAATCGCTAACCTGTTTAGTGCCACTTGGTCGGATGGGGTGTAGGGGGCAACCCAATGAGGTTGCACCTGCCATCCCGGCCAAGTCATAGCACGGAAAGATCAAATAATACAATTTGTGGGTCTCACAATGTCGACCCCAACACAATCCGTGAAATGGGCACAAAAAACAGGAAAGAAAGATAGCATAATACGGCAAACTAAAACATTCATAAGAAGGTACTTATGCCTCATACTCTGGGCTCATGCTAAACTAGACATTAATGTCTTGGGAAGGTCATATAGCAGGCGTCCCTCCACTAGAGCAAGGAAAACGTCGCAAGTGGCCTCATTCGCAGAAGAAAAATGTCACTCCCCTAATATGTTTAGCATGATAAAGAACATGACCGTGCCCTTGTTAAGGAACAAGCTACCAAGGGCTACATTATATGTCCCTTGGTCCTCCATACGGAAAATGCCGGCCCCATAATTCTCATGCAAAAGCGCATAGTTGTAGGCAGAGAAATTATCAACTATGTAGCCCCATGGGTCTTGAATCTTAGCAGGCATAGGAAGCTCAACAACAAAAGCCAACAAGAACTTGGTTATTTCTATTGTTTCATCGTCAATGTTGATGGAGAACACGTGTTCTCCATCCATCCGATAAAAGAATTTACAATGGTCATAAAAATACGAGGTAAGTGTAGGAGAGTAAAGTTCATCAGAACTTACCATTAAAATTTGCCATCCTGCTTGTATGATTACTTCGCGAAACCACGTACCATAGGTGTCACTTTGGAACAAGTCTTCAAAAGACTGTTCCGGTATGATATGAAGGGATGTCATCACCAGACTACTCTCTAGAACAGCTGCAAACGATCCTAGAACAACCCACAAAAAATTGGAATTTTTCGTGCCTACGGATGTCAAAGTGCAGGGGGCGCTCAAACTATGCCTGGGTAGGGTGCAGGGTGCGCTCAGGCTATGATCGAGTTCCAGGCACTTAGGCGCAGGGCGACTTTTAACTTTTTAGCTTGGGGCCGGCTGCGCGCCTGGTCTAAATTGAGTGAGTGTACTTTAGCGCAGTAGCGCACTTTTTGCTCGATGGATGCTGGTCGCGCTTCGTGAATTTCAAGTTACAGTGGCTCAACTAAAGCGCATGGCCAGCGCTCTGCGGGCTAAGTGCTAAAGTGAAGAAGAAAAAAAAAAGAAAAACTGGGAGTGGAAGGTGAGAGATGAAAGTAGATATGTGGGTTTTGTGTGGAGAATGAAGGAAGTTTATATAGGGTTTAGGTTTCCAAAACGAATCGGCAAGTTACCAAAAAGTTTTAAGCCAATTGCTGAAAACAAATATTTCCAAATCCAAAAACGGAAACAACCCATATTCTTTATTCCAAAACAAACCTAATATCTTTTAGGTTGAATTTAGGATAGTAACTGCCTAACTCATTGAGATTTCATCCTACCATAACATCTAATCATAGGCATGCCAATATCGGCAATATTCCCAACAATCACCACAAAATTATTTCTAATATTGTGGATCATATAAAAATAATGCTATAAGAAATAATACCACCCCCAAACAATTCGGGAAGGTGGGATTAACACAAAAATCAACGCATTATTTGAAAAGAACCACATTAAATTAAAATCAAAATTCAAATTAAGATTAATGATAAGAGCCCAAAACTGTAGTTTTAACCCTGTAACAGTCATACTATTAGACCAATTATGTGAGTAATAATTAAGAGTTAACACTGATTATGTGTTTTATGCATTTCGGGCTTCAAAGTCCATTATGTGCAGAAATGTGCCACTTTAGCGAGATAAAGGAGCAAAGGTCGGTTACTAAGGAGTTCCGTGATTAAAGGCCAAGATTAAAGAAGACAAAGGCTTTCTAAAGCCCGGTCAAAAGCTGAAAAGTCGACGCGGGCAGAAACAGCACACAAGTCAGCAGAACTTCCGAAGGCTGTATCTTTGGACTCAGACCTCGGAATGGGGCCTACCTTATGTCAAAACGACCGGCTCGGAAAGAGATTTCCAATGGTCTAAGCCTTGATCCAAAAGAGGAGCAGAAGTGGACGAAAAGTTTGTTGAAGCCAACTGCAGCTGAAGAGGCCTTTCTGGACTGAAAGAATTGGGTTTTGAGCCTAATTCTCTGGCCCAAAACATGGCTCCAAGCCCATGCACGATTTTTGGATCTGAAAGTATAAAAATCAAAGCTTAACTCTTTGTTAATGGTAGCTAGTTAGACCTAAAACTATAGATAATTATAGATCTAGTTTTCATGTAATAAAATTAAGTTTAGTTTAATTTAAATTATTGTTTTAGATTAAACTCTTAGAATCATTATTCTTCATTAGTTTGATAAATAAAATAGCTAGTTTGTCAATTTTGATTCTTGTCATTTACAATTGTTTAGATCTAATTTCCTTTATTACGTAGATAGCTAGACTTAGATTAGTTAGATTATTAATTTAGTATTTGAATCATTGTTTTATTATTCATTAGATTAATAAAATAGTGTTCTCCATAAGTTAGTTTCATTTCCATTAATTGTTTAGTTTCAATTCGTAGATTCAATTAATTGCCATTATTAGTTTAATTCAATTATTGCACTAGTAGTTTTGAATTTGGTTTAAACAAGCAAAGTTTCAATCTTTATATCATGTCTTGTTTGAATTCCATTGGGAATGATAGCGTGATGATTCTTGGCTAAACCTCCATTGAGGGGGTTGAGAAGCCTTGATGAAAGCTTGATTCCGATTATCGTAGAGTCGTCGTAATTTCCTTTCCACTCTAGAAACCATTAGTTCACCATGAGAATGGGTTTAATCGTTCACATACTAGTTATGAATTGGTAGAAATGCCATGTGTAATTAGGGATTAGGAGTAACCATATTGTTCTGCGAAGCAGTTCAATTCGGATTACGATGATTCATCGTTAGTAGGATTAAGTCGAGTTAAGGTGGAATCAATCCCACTCTAACTCCTCATCATATAATCAACGTATCATTCCCATAGTAGTTCTAATAGTCGACTAGTTGCATCTTGTGGGTAGTTGCATCGTAGTCTAGTTGCCATTCGTAAATCTCTCATAGACTTTAAGACCGAGTAATTAGAAAAGAGAACATTACTTTGTGAAAGGACTAGGAGTGGAACGAATCACTCTACTCCACTATATCTCATAGGATTGAGAGTAGAATCTTTGATAAAATTTAGACTCATAAATAGTTTTAGTTTACTTACGTTTTGAGTTTCATCGTTCATTTCGTAGGTAAACTAATCATTTTTATGGTTTATCAAAAACTATCCATTTTTATGGATTATCAAATGGCGCCGCTGCCATCTTAGTTTCACTTTCGCATTGTTTTCGTAGTATAAGTACTTTTCTTAAAGTCCCATTAAACCCACCCACCCTTGTTTGATTCATACTGTGGTTGTCCGTTTCAGCATTGAAAAATTCCGCGAAAAAATACACGGAGCGTGACCGCGCCCAAAGCGAGCGCACCTGCGCCCATAAGCCTGGAACCTTGAGCGCGACCCGCCCCCATCTCGAGCGCGACCTGCCCTAAAACACTGTAACTTGGAGTTACATGGAGCGCGACCGCGCCCTAAGCGAGCGCACCCGTGCCCTGAGCTGACTTTTGCCAAATTTCCACAGGTTTGATTCGAACTTCGATTTTTCAAGTTTTTCAGTGTTCTAACTAGTTATATACACTGAACACGCGTAAACACGACGCTATTCATAAGCGAAGCAAGGACGCAATCAAGTATTCCTTTCTTCCGCACCTCGCATCTCCTGTTAGAGGTTTATACTAGTATATCAGAATTGTTTGGAGTGTTGATGTGTTTAGCTAAATTTGGTCTTAGCCTTGTATGAGATTAAGGTCTGGTCGAACAAAAACACAACAACGTCAACAAACGATTCTATCTAGTACACCACCCACTACACCTCTAGCTACTATTTCACACACACCACCGACCAATGCCCGACGGCGAAGGAGAGACTCCTCTATCGAATTTTATAAAGCCTTGGCGATAGCCCTAAATCTTGCATCGTTCTAGCGGACCCGATTGGGATTTCGAATCCCCAAATATTTTTAATTTGTTACCCGTTTTTCCGCGGTTTAGACCATGAAAAACCCTATCACATTATCGTAGGATTGAACAAGTCCTAACAACATTCCACCATCCTACGGTTGGCGGAATAAATTAAACTCGGGTATTCCCTTTCACCTTAGCCGATAAAGGCGTCTTGGTTAACTGCCCAAACGCCTAATTCTGTGGACTCGTGGGCTAAACTTGTTCAGCTGTTTATGGAACATTTTTACCCACCCCTAAATACGGATGAGATGCTTTCCAAGATTCATTTCGTTCGACAAAATCCTCATGAATCATTTTCAGAGGCTTGGAATCGTTTCACCGATCTGCTTATAGAGTGTCCACATCATAACTTAGCGAAAGACACGTTAGTTCGTGCCTTTTTCAAAGGACTTCAACATCACCATAAAGAAATCCTCGACATAATGAATGGGGGTAGTTTCTTAAGCAAAGGAGCCTCGGAGGCTTATAAATTTTTAGAGGATCAAACTAAAGCGAAATAACAACTGGGGTAGTGGCGATATCCATTTGCTCGCTTAGTTCATCAAATACAGATTAAGGCTGCGGTATGTTTTGAAATTAAACACGTTCGAGCTTAAAACTCTAATCGAATCACTCACTAAAAAGGTAGAGGCCATTTCTGTTCAACAAAAGCTATCCCCGCATGAACGTAAATTCAAATCCATGTAGTTTCATTTGGAGCCCCGAGCATCCCGACTCCATCGTCCCTATAGCCTATGAACAGGTTTGTTCCATTAATAGTGAACCTAACGCCCTTGGAGACAAAATCCCAACTTCGGTTGGAGAAATAACCAACACGTCACACCTCCGGGTACAATAATCAATATGTTAGGCCAACGCACGGTTTAACCAAGTTCCACCACGACAAGGATAGGGTCGTCGGGTAATTTTAATAATTACAACAACCAAGTGCAACCTCGACAAGGTCAAGCACAAGGTCAAGGTAGTTATAATAATTATAATGCTAATAGAGGTATCGTTCCTAAGAAATAATAATTATCAAAATCCACCCATAAATAATTCACGTGAAATAGTTCCATCCACACCACCCGTGACTACTACACCCACACAAACCGGATCGTCTTGACACCTTCATACAAGTGAGCCAAAACTTTTCCAAACCATGGCTCAATCTAACCAACAGCCTTCTACAATCCGTTAATAATTTAACCCAACAGTTAGCCCAAGATAAAGCCCAACCCAAAGGTGTGTTTCCAGGTCACGCAATACCTACTCCTAAAACAACAAACACAACCTTTGAGGTAACCGATAATACTAGTAATGAATATGAAAATGTAGGTGAGCTAAAGGCCATCACCACTCTCCGTTCTGGCAGAGTGGTTGATAACAAAGTAACTATGCCTATAGTTACCCCACCAGTAGCCCCTACACCTGCTATTTTACTAGATACCGAAATAGAAACTGAAGAGCCTACCACTGTAGAGGTACCAGTTACAACACAACCTAAAAAACAGAAAGCCACAGTTAAACTTCCTAGTGATACCATTGCTAAATATAGACAGAAACCACCGTTTCCACAAAAATTAGCCGTGTTAACTAGGGATACTAATTATGAGGAGATTAGAGACGTTTTCAAGAATCTAGCTATAAACTTTCCCTTCCTCGAAACTATTAAAAAGCTACCACACCATGCTAAGTTTCTTCAGGAGTTGTGTACTACTAGGCATAAGACCAATATACCAAAAGACGCCTTTTTAACATAACAATTCCCAACTCTATCTGAACATAATGGAATTGTTAAGTACAAGGACCCTGGTCATCCTACTGTACAATGCACCTTAGGAGATTCTTATACAACGACCGCGTTATTAGACCTGGGGGCTAGTGTTAACTTACTCCCGTTTTATTTGTATACACAAATAGGTCTAGACGAGATGCAACCCACTAAAATGACGTTGTAATTAGCTGATCGGTCTATTAAGTATCCTAAGGGTGTGGTCGAAAATGTGCTGGTAAAAGTTCAAGATTTTTACTATCCGGCTGATTTTGTCATCCTCGATCGACGAAAGTCGCTAACGACTCTGTCCATCATCTTAGGGCGCCCTTTCACGGCAACCGCCATCGCGGCTCATTAATTGCCGCGATGGTTCAATGTCCATGTCTTTTGGCCATCTTGCTGTTGAAGTAAATGTTTTTAAAACAAAGACACATTTACCCGATTAAACAATGGATGGAGAGGTTAGCATGATCGAGCTTTGCTTTCGAGATTATTTCAACAACACGTTCCCCGATAATCATATGCCCAAATTTCTTTCCTTTGGAAGTTCAGACTCCAACATTTTCATCCCTACACTAGTCGATACACATATTACTACGGATGAGGATGAGATAGATGACTTTCTCAAAGATATAGAGGACTATCATAGTAACGTGGATATGACCAATCTAGATGAGGAATTGATGAGTTTCTTAGAGCGGTGATGATTCACCCTATCAAGAACTACTTTGCACAACATCCACCTCGACTCCCCTCCTTCCACCCTTTCAAAGGAATCTCGAGTTTGCACTCGATCCTTTTGTTTCTTCTGTACTTCATAATTTTTTAAATCCACCTAGTAAACAAATACTTCAGAAGAACAAAGCATTTGACACCTTCATTTTCAGACTTGAAACAGTCCCTACACACACCATGAATGAGTTTTGTGCTAAACCCACATCCTCATTATTTACATGCTTTCCTTCTACAACTTATCCATATCCACCATATTATCCACAACCATTCACTTTTCCACACTTATTCACTAGAACACCCTCTCGTTCAAAAATGAAAAAGAAGGTGCATGCTAGGTTACGTTATAGGGTTATCCGACTTCGCTTTCATTTCACTAGGTTGCGTCATAGGAAATCTTGGTGCTTGATTGTTTTTGGATATGTTTTCTGTGATATTTATTTATGGAATGATCCACAACTATTTCGGTTATTGATATATGATAAACTGCATGTTCATACATATGTTTAGATAAAGCCTCGAGTATCTGACTATAAACGACTCAACTTTTGTGATTGGTGTATTTCCTTTCATTTCCATATATTGGTGAGTGCACCATTAAGGTAACCGGGCCCTCCCTATGGAGTGTGTGGCTGTAAGTACCGGATCCTAAGTCCACGTTTAACACAATTCACGTTTTCCACTCTTGCATGTTTTCTCGGATTTTTGAGTCATGTTTCTCTATGGGTTGACTTATGTCTTTCTTGCTTATTATATATATATATATATTAAAGAATAAACATAATAATCTAGGAAGTCTCGGGAATCTGACTTTAAAAGACCCACTTAAAAAACAAATTTTCTAAACTTTGTTGTAAGAAATTTGTTTGGGGGTGGGGTGTTTGTGTTTCCGTCCTAGAATGTTTTATGTCCCATTAGAGTTGTTTAGGCCGTTTTATTGTATTTCGATCCGGGTTGACATAATCTATGAATTTAGAGTTCAGTCGTTCACATAACGTACGTCATGCACGCACTTCGAGGCATTTTCAACTATCTTATATGTCATCCACGGTCGGAATAGAGTGTTTTATGGATCATTGGATTGGAAATTCTCTCCTGATCATTTCCATATCTCATTCGCAAAAATCGGACCGGTAACGAAGCGGCAATTTTAGTTTGAAGTTTAGCAAAAAATCGAAAAATTCAATAATTTCGAATTGGGCTCGGGACCAACCCGCGCGCACCGGCAGCGCACCCGCGCCCTTGCTCCACACCAACAGTTGTCCTTCATCTTCTCAAACCGCCATTATCAAACAAAACCAAAACTTCAAAACCTAAATCCAAAAATTAAACAAGAAACCTAATTAAACCCACACCCAGATTCAAATCAAGTCCAAATCTTCTCTAAAACCAAACCACCACCAAATCCACCAACTTACATCACCAAAAACCCACGAAAATTAAAAAATTTAAGCTGTCGCGCCACCACCACTATTTGTTTCAGTCGGTCGACTCAAATTCCAACACCACATCCCATTTAAACCCCCACTACATTCCAAACACTAAAATGGCTCAACAACGTCGAATTTTGCCGGAGCAAGCATTTACTGGCGACCACTTCGCGCCGTTTTATGGTGACAAAATGATCAGTAGAGACAAAATGATAAGAGCCCAAAACTGTAGTTTTAACCCTGTAACAGTCATACTATTAGACCAATTATGTGAGTAATAATTAAGAGTTAACACTGATTACGTGTTTTTATGCATTTCAGGCTTCAAAGTCCATTATGTGCAGAAATGTACCACTTTAGCGAGATAAAGGAGCAAAGGTCGGTTACGAAGGAGTTCCGTGATTAAAGGCCAAGATTCAAGAAGACAAAGCCTTTCTAAACCCTGGTCAAAAGCTGAAAAGTCGACGCGGGCAGAAACAACACACAAGTCAGTAGAACTTTCGAAGGCCGTATCTTTGGACTTAGACCTCAGAATGGGGCCTACCTTATGTCAAAACGACCGGCTCGGAAAGATATTTCCAATGGTCTAAGCCTTGGTCCAATCAGAGAAGCAAAAGTGGACGAAAAGTCTGTTGAAGCCAACTGCAGCTGAAGAGGCCTTTCTGGACTGAAAGAATTGGGTTTTGGGCCTGATTCTCTGGCCCAAAACATGGCTCCAAGCCCATGCACGATTTTTGGATCTGAAAGTATAAAAACCAAAGCTTAACTCTTTGTTAATGGTAGCTAGTTAGACCTAAAACTATAGATAATTATAGATCTAGTTTTCATGTAATAAAATTAAGTTTAGTTTAATTTAAATTATTGTTTTAGATTAAACTCTTAGAATCATTATTCTTCATTAGTTTGATAAATAAAATAGCTAGTTTGTCATTTTCGATTCTTGTCATTTACAATTGTTTAGATCTAATTTCCTTTATTACATAGATAGCTAGACTTAGATTAGTTAGATTATTAATTTAGTATTTGAATCATTGTTTTATTATTCATTAAATTAATAAAATAGTGTTTTCCATAAGTTAGTTTCATTTCCATTAATTGTTTAGTTTCAATTCGTAGATTCAATTAATTGCCATTATTAGTTTAATTCAATTATTGCATTAGTAGTTTTGAATTGGGCTTAAATAAGCAAAGTTTCAATTTTTATATCATGTCTTGTTTGAATTCCATTGGGAATGATAGCGTGATGATTCTCGGCTAAACCTCCATTGAGGGGGTTGAGAAGCCTTGATGAAAGCTTGATTCCGATTATCGTAGAGTCGTCGTAATTTCCTTTCCACTCTAGAAACCATTAGTTCACCATGAGAATGGGTTTAATCGTTCACATACTAGTTATGAATTGGTAGAAATGCCATGTGTAATTAGGGATTAGGAGTAACCATATTTTTCTGCGAAGCAGTTCAATTCGGATTACGATGATTAGTCGTTAGTAGGATTAAGTCGAGTTAAGGTGGAATCAATCCCCCTCTAACTCCTCATTATAGAATCAACGTAGCATTCCCATAGTAGTTCTAATAGTCGACTAGTTGCATCTTGTGGGTAGTTGCATCGTAGTCTAGTTGCCATTCGTAAATCTCTCATAGACTTTAAGACCGAGTAATTAGAAAAGAGAACATTACTTTGTGAAAGGACTAGGAGTGGAACGAATCACTCTACTCCACTATATCTCATAGGATTGAGAGTAGAATCTTTGATAAAATTTAAACTCGTAAATTGTTTTAGTTTACTTACGTTTTGAGTTTCATCGTTCATTTCGTAGGTAAACTAATCATTTTTATGGTTGATCAAAAACTATCCATTTTTATGGATTATCAATTAACTACCGAATTCAAATTTAGCAACTGAATTCAACCACTTAACATCCAAACTAATAAAAACAATAAAACAACTAAATAACATCGAAACAACAAATTTTTCTAAACAACTAGCCACATGATGAAGATGGACCCTTAGATGGAGATTGGGCTTGGGATGAAGATGAGGCCATAGATGAAGAAGGGCCCGAGCCATCCGTCCTTTGGCGACGACGTTCATGCCTCTCAGACTCTTCTGAAACACAACCCCCCAGGGGTGGCATGTGTCATAGAATCTCTCCTCGGAACAGACGTTGTGTTTCTATTTTGCCTTCATCTCTGTATAATGTGCATCCTGACGCTGAAGGAGAGTCTCCATGTTACACAAGAGATCCTCCTGACCCTTTTTGAGCATTTCAAAACTCGTCTGAAGGTTCTTTTGTTTATTTTGAATTATAATCTGACTATTCCATACACCTTCACAAATACCATAAACGCAACGCACGCCAGTATGCAACACTGACATGCTTTCTAAATCAGAAGTACACCTCTCCAAGGAATCTTCATCCAAACATGTCATATCCTCCATTTCCTCATCCGAATCAACCACCCTATCCTCCGGTAGCTTCCAAGTCTTTTGGATACACTCCGTATAAATAATTTCATTTGAATGCAATTTCAACATAGTCCGCGCTCAGTTCTTGGTTCCCCAAGACAACATTATCTTCGTAATTAAAGCAGGAAATGGTGCAATACTCTTCCCAACTCCTCTAATCATATTTATCAAAAACTCGAGGATACAGAATTCATACCTCTTCTCTTGCAATATCTAGAGAACGTGCAGACATGTCAAACCGATGTCGCTCACTTTCTCCTTCCCAATGATGTTCTTACCAATCCAATCGAGCTCTGACCCGGTTGGTTGGTTTCAGAGATGATTTGTCGAGCACAATGAGAATTCGGATTGTATTGACCCTCCATGACAGTGTCTTTCATTAGTGCAGGAACTCCAGTATACTGGGATTCCTGCAAGGTGGCTTCGAGGTGGCGTTCAAGCATAATGCCTAAAATCTCAGCCAACTTCTCTCTCGATAATTCTCTCCTAGTCCCAGCCACCTTCATGAAAATTTTCTGACCCTCCAACTCTCTCTTCTTATAGAATTGTTTGACCAAATCGGAGTGGTAGAAATCATCTGCCGAGTACCACAACCTATTCCAATTCCTCCTAATCATCTCGTCATGAAAAAACGGCGTAAAGCGAGCGGCAGTAAAAGCTTGTTCCGGCAAAATTCTTCGTCTTAGAGCCATTGAAGTTTCAGAACAATTTGTGGGTTTGAATAAGGTGGAGGAAACGAGTTTGAGCAAACTCACTAAATATTTGGGAGGAGGCGCGGTGGTGGTTTGAAATTTTTTATAGTTTGGTGATTTTTTTATTTATTTTCGGTGGTGCAAAAGGTTGGAATGGTGGTGGAGATGTTTTGGAGATGGTGAAACTATTTTGGCGTGATGTTGTTTAGGTTTTTTTTTTTTTTTTTTTTTTTTTTTTTTTTTTTAATTTATTTTGGTTAGGGTTTAAAATTGGGTAATGGCGGAATTGGAAAGAGGAAGAAGAAGAACTCGATGCATTCTTGGTTCGTACTGTTGACTTGGGCCCAAGCCCAATCAAATTCAGAAATGCCCATTTTGTCCTCATGCATGGAAAAATTAAAATTGGAATTCTCGACTCGTTACCGATCCGATTTTTGCGAATGAGATATGAAAACGATCAGGAGAGAATTTTCGATCCAATGATCCATACCACATTCTAATCTAACTGCGGATGACATATAGAAAGGTGGTAAACGCCTCAAAATGCGTGAATGACGTAAGTTATGCGTACGAATGAAAACTAAATTCATAGGTAATGTCAACCTAAATCAAATTACGATTAAACGGCATAAGTAATAAAAATGGAAAGTTGAACAATCATTGAGGGAAAAACCAACACCCCACCCCTAAACAAATTTTTGCCAACGAAGTTTAAAATTTTGTTATAACGTGGGTCTTTTAAAGTCAGATTCCCGAGACTTCCTAGATTACTATTTTTATGGTTTTGATATTTTTTTACATTTTATGAATAAGATTTAATATAAGAAAAATGAAAAACAATAAATACATAATTCACACCATAGAGGGACATGACTCAAAAAACGAGAAAACATACAAGAGTGGAAAATGTAAATTATGTTAAACGTGGACTTAGAATCCGGTACTTGTAGCCACACACTCCATAGGGAGGGCCCGGTTACTTGAATGGTGCATTTACCAATATATGGATGTGAAAGAAAGTACACCAAGCAATGAAGGTCAATCCTCATAGACAGGGTACTGTAAAAGAACTTCCTCCACATCAGGGGATATTAGCTTGTGAAAATGTATTAACCGTTGGCCATTGACTTGAAAGGTACTGTTGTCCTTGAGATTTACCAAGGTGATTGTCCCGTAAGGGGTGACTTCAATAACCAGAAAAGAACCAGACCAACGGGTTTTTAATTTCCCTGGAAAAATATGTAGACGGGAGTTGTAAAGTAAGACCTTTTGACCTACCACAAACTCTTTGCGCAAGATTTGCTTATTATGAATACGTTTCATGTTAGCTTTATAATCCTTCGCAAGATCGTAAGAATCGCTACGGATTTCTTCAAGCTCATTCAATTACAACTTACGCTTGACACCCGCCTCATCAAAATTGAAGTGAAGGCTTTTTATAATCCACATAGCGCGGTGCTCCAATTCAATGGGCAAATGACAAGGTTTCTCAAATACAAGTCTAAAGGGAGACATACCTATAGGAGTTTTGAAAGCAGTCCTATATGCCCATAAGGCACCAAATAGACACTTCGACCAGTCTTTCTTATCAGGATTTACAGTTGTTTCTAAAAATTTTTTGATTTCCCTATTAGAAACTTCTACTTGTCTGCTAGTTTGTGGATGATACGGAGTTGCTACCTTATGTGTAACTCCATAGTTTTTTTTACTAGAGATGCAACAACTCTGTTGCAAAAATGTGTTCCACCATCACGAATGATGGCTTTAGGAATGCGAAATCGACAGAAAATATACTCTTTAACAAAAAAGACAACTGTTTTATAGTCATTGCTACGGCAAGCCATGGTCTCTATCCATTTAGACACGTAGTCCACGACAACTAAAATATATATAAAGGCGTGGGAAATAGGAAAAGACCCATGAAATCAGTGCCCCGTACGTCAAAAACTTCTACCACATGATTGGATTTAATGGCATCATATTACGCTTCATGATTCTCCCAAGTTGTTGGCAACGAACACACGTCTGACAATGCACTTTGGCATCTTTAAAAAGAGTAGGCCAATAAAACCCACATTGGAGAATTTTAGCAGCTGTTTTCATACCACTAAAATGGCCACCACACTCTTTGTCATGGCAGAATGATAGAACCTCATTGTATTCCCACTTAGGAATACAACGACGAATAATCTGATCCGTATAATACTTAAAAAGGTAGGGCTCATCCCAGTTGTATAACTTAACTCTGGCCAAGAACTTCTTACATTCATTTCTTGACCAATCTTCAGGAATAGTATCAGATGCTAAATAATTCACAATGTCAGCATACCATGGTGCAGAAAAAATAGCATACAGATGTTCATCAGGAAAAGAGTCAGGTATGGACTCATAATCACTATCATCGTCATTTGTAAGTCTAGATAAGTGGTCGGCAATTACGTTTTCGACCCCTCTTTTGTCATTTATTTCTAATGTGAACTCTTGCAAGAGAAGAATCCATCGGATTAATCTCTGCTTAGCATCCTTCTTTACGAGAAGGTACCTAAGGGCTGCATGGTCCGTGTAAACTAAAGTCTTAGACCCAATGAAATAAGGACAAAACTTATCTAAAGCATAAACGACAGCTAAGAATTCTTTTTCAGTAGTTGTATAATTCCTTTGAGCAACGTTTAGAGTTTTACTAGCATAATAAATAACAGTGGATTTATTATCTAGTTTCTGTCCCAAGACAACACCAAATACATAATCACTACCATCACACATGAGTTCGAAAAGTCTAGACCAATCGGGAGGCTGTATAATGGGTGCAGTGGTTAAGGCGGCTTTTAAAGTTTCAAAATCCTGTTTACAGATAAAATTAAAATCAAAGATGGCATCCTTTAAAAGTAGATTAGTTAAAGGCCTAGCTATTTTTGAAAAATCTTTGATAAAGCGCCTATAAAAACCTACATGGCCTAGAAAGGCTCTAATATCACGGACAGTCCGTGGTATAGGTAGAGTCGCTATCTTATCTAGTTTGGCCTTATCTAATTCGATTCCATCACTAGATACAATGTGACCTAACACTATTCCCTTTTTCACCATGAAATGACATTTTTCCCAATTCAAAACTAGACTCTTCTCTTCACACCGTATCAAAACCTTAGACAGGTTAGACAGGTAGTTAGTGAAAGAGTCTCCATAGATAGAAAAATCATCCATGAACACTTCCATGAAGCGTTCTACCATGTCACTAAATATATGAAGCATACACCGCTGGAAGGTACAAGGAGCATTACAAAGGCCAAAAGGCATTCGTTTATGGGCGTATGTTCCAAAAGGACATGTGAAGGTAGTCTTTTCTTGGTCATCAATATCAATAATAATTTGAAAATAGCCAGAGTAGCCATCCAAAAAACAATAAAAAGCATGACCAGATAGACATTCTAGCATCTAATCTATAAAGGGCAAAAGAAAATGATCCTTTCATGTCATGGCATTTAAACATCTGTAATCGATACAGATTCTCCATTTCATAGGACCATGCGTTGCAACATATTCACCCTTGGCATTACGTACCATGGTAATCCCTGATTTCTTAGGAACCACATGAATGGGACTTACCCATTCGCTATCAAAGATTGGGTATATGATGCCAACATCAAGTAACCGTAAGACTTCTTCCCTGACCACCTCTTTCATGGAAGGGTTCAAGCAACGATGAGGTTCACGAGAAGTCTTTGCGTTATCCTCCAAATGGATGCGATGAGTGCAAACATTAGGGTTAATTCCCTTAACGTCGGCTAGGGACCAACCAATCGAAGAACGATGTTCCCTAATCACCCTAATCAAACGTGCCTCTTCATCCTTAGATAATAGAAAATATATTATTACCGGGTGACTACCATCCGGATCAAGTTGAATATACTTTAACTCAGAAGGAAGAGGTTTAAGCACCGGGGTGATGGGAATGTGGATAAATGCTTCTGGAGTCATCTTGAGTAATGAAGACTTGTTTAAGCAGAAGGTCTTCAAACTCAGTAGATGGAGCAACAAAAGGGTCTACGATAGGTGTAAACTCGAAGATGGTGTTGACTTACTCTAAGTAGGAGTCGTCAGGAAAATCTGAACTTCCAAAAGAAAGGAATTTATGCATATGGTTTTCTGGAAATGTGTTGTTAAAATAATCTTGAGCTAAGCTCTCGATCATGCTAACCTCCCCATCTATAGATGAATCTGGTAACTAATTTATCATTTTAAAAACATTTACCTCACAGAAAGATGACCAAAAGACAAGGACATCGAACCATCACGGCAGTTTATGAGCGCATTGGCAGTAGCCAAGAAGGGACGCCCTAAAATGATCAGAACAGAGTCGTTAACGACTTCTGTATCGAGTATAACAAAATCAGTAGGATAGTAGAAATCCTGAACCTTAACAAGCACGTTTTGAACCACCCCCTTAGGATACTTAATAGACCGATCCGCTAATTACAATATCATTTTAGTAGGTTGCATCTCCTATAGACCTATTTGTTTGTATAGATAATATGGGAGTAAGTTCACACTCGCCCCCAAGTCTAATAAAGCGGTGGTCGTGTGGGAATTTCCTAAGGTGCATTGTACAGTAGGACGGCCAGGGTCCTTGTACTTAAACGATTCCATTATATTCTGATAAAGTTGGAAACTATTCAGTTAGAAAGGCGTCTTTAGGAATATTTGTCTTACGCCTAGTAGTGCACAACTCTTTAAGAAACTTAGCGTGGTGAGGTAACTTTTTAATCGCTTCAAGAAAAGGAAGGTTTATTGTTAAATTTTTAAAAACTTCCCTAATCTCATCGTAATTTGTATCCTTGTTTAACATAGCTAATCTCTGGGGAAACAGTGGTTTCTCTCTATATTTAGCGTATGGATCAACTGGATGTCTAACCTTGGCTTTCGTTTTCTTAGGTTGTGGTTTAATTGGTACCTCTACAGGGGTAGGATCTTCAGTTTCTATGTCGGTATCTAGTATAATATCTGTTATAGGGACCACTGGTGGGGTAACTATAGGCATAGTTACGTTGTTATCAACCACTCTGCCAAAACGGAGAGTGGTGATGGCATTTAGCTCACCTACGTTTTTATTGTCCATACTAGTATTACCGTTTTCCTCAAAGGCTGTGTTTGTTGTTTTAGGATTAGGTATTGCTTGACCTGGAAACACACCTTTTGTTTGTACCTTCTCTTATGCTATCTGTTGTAAGGAAAGTTGGATAGCTTGCAAAATCTGTTGTTGGGTTTGCATAAAGGCATCAAAACGATCCGGTTGTGGAGGAGTGTTTGTTAGAGGTTGTGTGACAGGAACTATGTCACATTGATTATTAATGGGTAGATTTTGATAGTTATTATTTACCGGAACGATACCTCTATTAGCATTATAATTATTATAATTACCCTGACCTTGTGCTTGTCGTGGTGGAGCTTGGTTGTTATAATTATTATAATTCCCCTAACCTTGTCCTTGACGTGGTGGAGCTTGGTTGTTATAATTAATGGGTGGAGTGTAATTGTTTGCTGGCCTAACATTTTGATTATTATACCCTGGAGGTGTTACTTGTTGATT
Organism: Coptis chinensis; assembly: GCF_015680905.1. Lineage (NCBI taxonomy): Eukaryota > Viridiplantae > Streptophyta > Magnoliopsida > Ranunculales > Ranunculaceae > Coptis > Coptis chinensis. The sequence goes on from NC_141463.1 coordinate 53,526,802, forward strand.
ATTTCTCCAACTGAAGTTTGGATATTGTCTCCAAGGGGCGTTAGGAATAGGATAACTATTAATTGAGCAAATGTTATCTTGTTGTGATGTTTGTTGTTCATAGGCGAGAGGACAATAGGAGCCGGGATGCTCTGGACTCAAACAGAAATTACATGGATTAGAGTTGACATTCATGATGAGGATATGCTTTTGTTGAACAGAACTCTACCCTTTTAGTTAGAGATTCGATTAGAGTTTTAAGCTCAGGATTGGATTTAACCTCAAACATACTGGTAGCCTTAACTGTTGTAGAAGAACTAGCAAAACGGGAGATATCGTCACTACCCCCCCCCCCCCCCAGTTATTATTACGCTTTGTCTGATCTTCTAAAAATTTATGAGCCTTTGAGGCTCCCTTACTGAGGAAACTACCCCCATTCATTATGTCAAGGACTTCTTTATGGTGGTGTAAAAGTCCTTTGAAAAAGGCACGAACTAACGTGTCTTTCGCGAGGTTATGGTGTGGACACTCTATAAGAAGATCGGTGAAACAATTCTAAGCCTTTGAAAATGATTCATGAGGATTCTGTCGAAAGAAATGAATCTTAGAAAGCATTTCATCTGTCTTCAGTGGTGGGTAAAAATGTTCCATAAATAGTTGAACAAGTTTGGCCCATGAGTCCACAAAATTAGGTGCTTAGGCAGTTAACCAAGACGCCGCCTGATTGGCTAAGGTGAAAGGAAACACCCTCAGTTTAATTTGTTCAGCACCAACCGTAGGATGGTGGAATGTAGTAAGGACTTGGTTAATCCTACGCATGTGCTGATAAGGTTTTTCATTGTCTAACCCATGAAAAATGGGTAACAAATTAAATATATTTGGGGGGATTCGGAAATCCCCCACTGGGTCTGATAGAGCGATGCAAGATTTTGGGCTATCGTTCAAGGCTTTGTAAAAGTCAGAGAGAGGAAACTCTCTTTCTTTAGCCATTATTTCAGGTGTGGTAGTGTGTGGTATATTAGCTAGAGGTGTAGTGAGTGGTATACTAGAAAGGTGTGTTGTTGACGTTGCCGGCTGATTACGTTAGGCATTTTTCTTCTGCCTGACCTTAATCTCATGCAAGGCGAAGACCAATCTTAGCTAAACATGACAATACTCAAAACAATCCTGATATGCTAGTATAAACCTCTAACAGGAAATGTGAGGTGTGGAAGAAAGAAATGCCTGAATGCCTCCTTGCTTCGCTTATGAATAGTGTCTTGTATACGTATGCTTAGTGTATAAAACGAGTTAGAAACACTGAATAACTTGAAGTAATGGAAGTTTGAACTAACCTGTGGAAATCGGGCGGTTGAGAATGGGCATGGGGTGCGCTCAGAATTAGCCTAGGTAGGGTCGCGGGGTCGCACTTTCGAGTCCAACTTCGAGTTCCAGCGCCCGGTGGGGCTCAAGTTTTGCCTTGGTAGGGCGCGGGTCGCGCTCAGGTGAAACTCAAGTTCAAGGCGCTTTAGCGCGGGGTGCACTTGAGTTTTGCCTTGGTAGGGCGCGGGTCGCGCTCAGGTGAAACTCAAGTTCCAGGCGCTTCAGCGCGGGGTGCGCTCCAAACTTGCCTACCTAGGGCGCGTAGTGCGCTCTGTGTATTCTTGCAAGGAAAAATTCAGTTCTGAAACAAACAACCATAGTTAGAATCAAACAAGGGTGGGTGGGTTAGGGGTCTTTGGAAGACTAACAATACTAAAGAAAACAACACTAAAGGGAACACTACACCATAATAGGATATTTGCAACACGCACCTTTTTTTCTTTGCAACGGTTATTTACCGTTAGTAATTTACTAACGTTAAATAAGCGTTGGCAATGTTGCAAAGCGTTGGTTTATTTGGGTGAATTTCAGAAATTAATTGCTAACGCTTAAAAATAGTTAGATAAGTGTTACAAATTAAAATTTCGCGAAATAGGGAAACAAAAAAAAATCGCCGCTCTATTATTTCGGTCTAAGTATAAAGCATAACTTTCTTTCTCTCCTCTTTCTCTCTCTCTCACCGCCGCATTTCAAGATCCGATCTCGCACTCCTCAAATTTTTACTTCTCTCTCTCCAAATCCTTGAATCCGTACAAATCCTTTGCCTTCAAATTTGTTTATAACTAGAAAATCGATTTTTTAGGGTTTTATTTTCTACTTATTTTTCCGGATCTAGTTTCTTTCTTTGCAAAAAAACGCAGATCTGAATCGAGCCGGATTCAAGTTGGTAACTCATGTTAGGAACTCTATTGTCTCGAACATGGAATCCAACCCGATGGTATCATGCCTAGGTATAATCTAGTTTTTTATTTTTTATTTTTCTATTTCACGCTGAATTGCGAATTGCACATAAAAATGTTTGTTTTGTGTTGGTTATTATTAATTAACAAAACTTCCTTTACCTGGTTCTTACGGATATTTCAATACCCTTTGACTCGTTCCCGGAAGCAATGATCATGTTTTATTCTTACGCACATTTTATTCTTTTTTGTTTTTTTCAGACCTAATAACACATTTTATTCTTCGCAAACACATTTATTGAAATGAAAAAAGTAAATCTTTTTAGTTTTGGTTACTTTTATTTATTTATTTCTTTAACAAGCTTTCTTTACTTGTTCCCCGGAAGCAATAAGCATGTTTTGTTCTTCTACATTTTCTTACGTCTTTTTTTTTTTTTTTGCATTGAAAAACACTTGAGCGGATTCATTTTTAAATAATAAATAAATCTTTTTTCATTTTGATTAGCTTTTATTTATTTTAACAAGCTTCCCTCAGACCGGATAATTTAATTCCCTTTTGACTGTTCCCTGTAAGCATTTATCTTGTTTCGTTCTTCTATATATTTCCTTCTCTGCTTTTTTTGTGTGTATTATTTGTCGGTGATGATCCATAACTCTGTTTTTACTCTTTCTACTTGTAGATTACCTCAATTTTTAGTTCTTGTTTCTGTTCTAGTTATCTACTATTCTTGAACCATGAAAAAAAATTTCTTTTATTGTCTAGGGAGCGGGGGCTTTTGAAGTTGCTTGCTAGACATCATCGATGAGTGAAGTGAAGTGAAAAACTGTTAAAGGGGTAATATTAGCATTCTATTGGTAATCTTCGCCGGAGGGCGTTTGGGACACCACCTTGAAGGTACTATAATATTACGTTATGTTTAATGTTAACTTAGGACATTGTGTAATCCAATTTGTTGTGAAATATTGTTGAATGATACATAAAGGAAAAGTCATATAAGTTGTCATTATTATTGGAACCTCTTATACTTATCGTGGTAAGTGTCATTGCTATCTTTTGCCCCACATGCATTAGTTGTAGGCTTTGACTACACCGTAATTGAGCTTGTATTTGAATTCCCGCTAGAGTGTTCAATCATTTCAAATGCCTATAATTAATTGATTAATGAGACTTCACTTGATTGTTGATACGATAAGATTGTATTTCTAAGGTTGAATTATTTCGTTTTTTATTTAAGGAGCAAATATCGAATCTGAGGTTTTGGAAGGAGTTGAGTATTTACCTTGAGCATTTTGTTTTACTTGGAGTTTGTTTTGTTGCAAGGGTGTGTAGTTGAGCACATTGGTGGGGTTTTCATTTCTTTCACCAACTTGCTTTAAGCTTTGTCCCAATGGTAACTTCCCTTTTCATTGAATTAAAAATTTTAGGTGGCACACAATGATGCATGGGCTCTTTTCCAGTAAAAGAATTTCCACTTTACATGAACTCTGGAGATTGGCACGAATATACAGATATTTGCATTCTACATAGTCGCGAGGTAGTGACGAGAAGCTAACTAAGCCTGCAGCTCTGCGTCTTCATTGAAGATTAGATAGGTATCTGAAAGCTAAGGCTAATGAAATTTTTCCCCCATATGCCAGTAGAAAACTTCCATGGCAAATAATAGTAGGCAGAGACAAACTATAATGGATGAATTGCATTTCCTGGGGTTTGATTGCATTGTTGGTGAATTTTTATTTTGATAGCAAATTTGTTCCAAGTATGGCAAATCCCTTTGTGTTTTTGCCTGGAAAAATTTGCCTATTGGGAATGTAAGAAATTTCCACCCACTATATGGTAAGGTCGTAAGGAAGACTTATAGTAAATTGTGGCAAAGTTCCCTGCGGGTAAAACTGAAACAAGCAGTGCATTTATGATTGTAATGGGTTAGTTAAGCCACTGTAGCCATTCACTATTGAAAAAAATGGTTATCAAACACACCCTAATAGAAGGGTGTAGATGGCCTATAATTCATCTCACCAATTCAGCAGACCATCGACCGCATTTCGGGGTAGATGGTCGATGATCCATCTTGCCAACTCTGCGATCATCCGGCGCTTGTTTGCTAATACAAGGCATATGTTTCTTTATTTAGTTGGAAACAGCCCGGATCCCCACAAGTGGGGCCATCCCGAGACAAAGGTTAGTGGCAAAGAGTCGACTTGTCTTAGTTTGCTAGAACACAATCTTTCAGAAACAATTCTCTTGGCGAATTTGTCTTTAGCAGCCTTTAGCGAACTAGTTATGACAAGGAGAACCTTGTGCCAAGGGTTCTTAGCTTAGTGGGCCATTCCAGATAGTCCACAAACCGCCTCTCAAGAGAGCTTACCGCGTTAACACTTGGCGTGTATCTGGCTGCCACGTCCCCACTAGATGGCCGCACCAGCCTCTGTATGAACATTCTTGGGGAATCAGCTCTAACCTCTCTAAGAAGCAATTAAAACGTACAAGTATTGCGAAGGTGATGTTAGCACAAGCAAGGTCTTCATCAAATTCTGAATTTCAGGGTGAAATGAGTGAGATGAAGTCCTCCATAGCTAGAGTTGAGGGTGTGTTGATGGTGAGTTTGCCTTAAATAAAAAACTTATTGCTTTCATCATATATATAATTCTTAGTTTTGTCATTCATTTTGTCAGGATATGCTTAAGCTTGTAACCAACAATGGAATGTCGAATAGTCAACCCCCACATGGGGATACAACACCCGGAACCGATGTTGGTTCCAACTCAGTTCGCCGTCCGTCTCAACAGAATTTAATGAATATGTTTGAATCTGTGAACCCTCCTGCAAATCCTCCTGTGAACCCTCCTGCGAACCCTCCAGTGAATTGCAGAATTTAATGACATTCATTTTGTCTTTTTTTGTTTGAATTGCAGAATCCCAGCTTGGTTCAAAAGTTAGATCGTGATACAAATGCTCCTGTTTTGATTAATTTCTTTCGTCCTAGCTAATATGTTAGCTCTTATCATGTTTATTTATATTGTTAGGGTCTGCTTAGTGATGGAGCTATTGAGCGCGCAAATTCGTACAAGCATATGTCTGTGATTATTTTGCTCTCATTTACTCTGTTCCATCGTCAGAACTGTTAAGTGCATTAAATCTTACGTAGTAGGAGATCACTGTGGTTTTACACTGTTCTTACTTGGGAGTTACAGAGTTAGGGACAATGGTTTGGACTGGATTTTTATTGATAGTGTTAGAAACCCTATTTTCTTAGATTGGTAAGTTAATGAACAGGTAATTTAAAGCTTACATTTGGGAATTCTCTTTCTTCTTAATACTTGAAATACTTGTTTTTTTGTTATGACTTGGTAATTTACATATTCTGATGCAGCTCGAGAAGGTGAAAGCGGAGATTGCAGAAATTAAGAACAACCCTCGGGGCTTGCTTATGGAGGCTTCACTCTGGCGGTTATTCGGAGCATTGGCTAATCCACTTTTGGCCCCGAATCTGCCTTGGGCATACTAAATGGTTCTATCCTCGGAGGAGGTTGTTGCGATAAGACAAATAAGCTTTATGCTCACTTTTGCACAAGTCATACCTTAGTTGCTATGTAAACTCGGACTAAACGTCTTTGAAAAATTATAGGAAAACTATCTTGCTCCACGCATTGTACTTGCGGCTTCGGGGTTGACCATGAGGAGTTTTGGCTCTCGCAGAATCTCTTCTCGTCCGACATGCCTGCGGTTCCCTAGGCCACGGAGCCGACTTCAATATGTTGGAGGTGATTTTCGTTATCCGTCGATTCACGATGCGTATTTATATTAATTTTCTTATGAACGTCTCTCATGCTACTTACGGAATTGATCACATTCAGTTTATTTGCTTCCTTCTTAAAGTTTGTCTTCCTTTTAATGGCGAATGATGTTGCCCCCTGGCTTTTGAAGTCCCCGGTGGGCGGCACTCGAGAGAAGGATGCCATGACATCGACCGTACTTCAGTCTCGCATATAATTTTTTTCTAGAAATTTCGCTTGCTTATGAATGTGTTCCCATTCTATAAATTCTATAAAGTCGGTGATATCTTGCTATGCGAGGTTTTACTTGCTCAGATGTATTTCAGTGGTTATGGTATCCCCAAAGATCCCAAAATGGTAAATATATATACTTTTTTATATATATTTTTTGAATTGTTTCATTATTTGTTTTGTTTGGAAGATTTGAGTATTGTTTATGTTTGGAATATAAACAGGGGAAAATTTGGATAAATAAAGCTTCTAAAGTTCGATCAGCGGCTTTGAAAGTGGGCGATAAGCGTCTTGGTGAGTTAGATTCCTTTTACTTGGGCTACTTGGTGTTTTGTTGAAAAAAATGTTTTCACTAATTTAAGTTTTATTTTGGTTATAAGGTATGTTGCAAGTGATTCTGATTCAGAGGAGTTGGCTGATGAAGTATAATGAATTGTCAAGTGAGGACTGTTAAAAATTGTGAGTTCTATGTTATTTCTTATATCTTTGTCAAATGACTTGTGTTGGTAATTATGGATGACATATCATAAATGCTAGTTAGTCTATAAGGGCAATAAAGTTATCTGCATTGGATGTTTAGTTTGTCATGCCTTTTAGTTTCTGATATGGCAGTGAAACACAGAGATTTGATTTGATGAAGAAATTTAAGACTAATTCATTTACACGTTATCAAACTAAACCATCTACGTTTTTTTGGGATTCATGCAACCACGGTAATCTCGTGGCCTCATTGTCCCTTTAACACGGCCACACATCTTTTCAAATAATCTGCCACTATTCCAGTTGGAGTAGAAAAGGAAAAGTTGCAATGGAAAAAAATATTATTTTTAAACACTATATGTCGAGACTTGCACTTTGTTTGCAACTTATGCACATTATGGTATTCTGCTAAGAAGTTTCAGTTTAATATTGTTGGTACTTTTTTCTCGCCTCTGTGTGCCCCTGATTACTTTCTTCCACCAAAATATATAGCGAAGATCATCGTACCCAATATGGTCACATTATTTTATCGTTGTATGATACAATATAGTATGATATGATGAGGACACGTAACTATGCCATTTTTTTTATTGATTACTATTTAAGTATTTATTATATATTTATATTAGACCTCCTCTTGTGTAAGATTTGTTTATACTTAATTATGACTAGAATGTGTTTTTTGCAATGGATGTCTGTGTAATGAAGAAATGTTAAATTATATCACAGAAATTTGGTTATCATGAAGTTCCTCAAGATTCTCATAATGAAATTATAATTTATTCTTATATATTGGTAAAATGGATATCTTTTCTTTGTATCACTCTATGGTGAGATTTTTGGGGTCAGGATATGACTTCGCTAAAACTCGATGAGATTCCTGGTTGTTTCTTTAGTTGTAGTAGCTTAAGAATGTTGAAGTTGTGCTATTTCAAATACTCAAAATATAGGTTATCGTGTCAAATACTCAAATTTAGGTTATGAGAGGTTGCTAGATTACCCAACCTCAGTTTATTCTTTTGCTCATAGATGTATGTCGAGGCACTGAATATATACTATGGAGCATCTTATTTGTAGATTGGAAGTGTTTTACTATTTTCTTGTACTAATCTCTATTCATTGTTTTCCCAGTTCTTTTAGACCTTACCAGTTGGAGGTCTCAACGTTCCACTTTAGGCTGGATATATTGATAAAGCTCGGGGCTAGATGTGATGGAGAACTGTTCTTTCTGACTACAAAACAATATAAGCATGGAGTTACTCACTTTCTCATAACTTGATCTCGTTCTTTTTGCTTCCAAGGTATTGCTTGGTTTTTTCTCACTATTTTATTTTCTTTATACTGCCTTTTCTGTTAGTTATTTCCAAAAATATAAACTCAATAGTGGCTGAAGTATTTCATATGTACTAGGAATATTTAAGTTTACAATCAAGTCAAGGTTCTGGACATTTTTATTGAAAACTTCATATTTTATTTTCATTTCTATTATCTGAAAGTGTGTCGACTTCTCTGTATTGCACTAGCTATTTATATTGGTCTGATCTAATTACCAGGATACCATGCGTTGTATTTCTGGCAAGCCCTCACAGATAATACAAAGATATTCATCATTTGCATCAACACTAATTATTCCTTCAAATACTAATCACCGTTGGTTATTTGGTGATATTCAATGGTTAAGTCTTTCTTTTGGCTAGATATGACTTATGAGAAGTTATGTTTGAAGGTAAAAAGTGGTATTTCTAAATATACAATGAGTCGTTGATATAGGAATCTATTTGCTTTTGTGTCCTTCTCTCTTGATTTGTTTATAAAGTGGCTTGAGAACTAGGGTGTGTTTGATTGCATGAGGGAATTTGCACCACTGAATCCCACATTTTAGTGCAATTCTCAAGAGATAGGAATCATATATAGGTAGGTATGGGAAACTTTTGACATCCTCAAGAACGTCTGTGGAGAAGTTGTATGGGAATTCTTATATTAGGAGGGCATGAAAGACTTTTCTAAGGGAAATGATCCTTTGATTGGTAATCTCCTATTTACTCGTTAGTTTTTCTTTTTCGATCGATAAAGGTCCTGTATGTGAATTGTTATTGAATCAGGTTCATTTGTATATCTGATGAGATTTGCATAAGTGAGCTAATTCATAATATATTTATGTGGACTTTCGGAAATCTATTTTTGAGTCATGGGTACAGGACCCTTTACATGTAAGACATATCACTCGTGCAAGTTCTTTCTTAGCTTGATAGATCATTTTGTTGTCGTTCGGTGTATTGTGTAGGGTATCGATTTTATGAAAGGAAAAACAAGAAGGCCAAAAGAATTGCTTCCCAATCTGATGAGTCATGCTCACTTCAAGCTCCTCGTTAAGGTAAAAACTTAAACCCCACTCTCTATTTTCTCAATTTTCAACTCATCAAGTTACTACAAGGTTTTCTTTTTATGCACCGATTTTATGTAATCATTGTTTATGTCGTCGAGATATGGGAATAGACAATGGTCTATTTTTTAGGGGGGAGGGTGGTTAAGTAATTAATATCAAGTATTTAATTAATTGCATGAATTTAATTAGTATGATTGTTTTTCTGAGTTCATTATTTGTTTTGTGATTTTTTTGGAATTAGATGGGCTTTGTGGAGCGGCACTAGGATTTATATTGAGTGAAGCCATTGTCACTAATGCTTGTTATTGCATTTTGAAGATTTGGAATTGCTTGGAAAATCTTATAGAAATTTGTAACTCTTAGTAAATCTGAATTTGTAACCCTCAAAACTCTTTTGAAGTTATATATATGATTCAATGAATATAATATGTTTTTTCAGGCGTTTAATTGTTTGTGTTTATTTTACTTGTCAAATGGTATGAAAAAGCATTGGTATTTTTCTTTGCTTCTATATGAAACCAGGAGGTGCACGTTTAGGGCAAGAAAAAAATAGAAATAATTTTTTTTACAATATCAACACATTAGTAACGGTTGTAAACCGTTGCAAAGCAAAAAATAAATATTAAAGCATCATCAATAATCGTTACAAATCAAACTACGCAACGCTTTTTAACCGTTAGTAATAGTCACTCTGCAACGGTTAATAACCGTTGGAAAATTTCTTTTGCAACGCTTTTTAACTGTTAGTAATTGTCACTCTGTAACGGTTAATAACCGTTGGAAAATTTCGTTTGCAACGCTTTTTAACCGTTGCAAATATTTCCAACACTTTACTGAAGCCCTATTTGCAACGCTTAAAAAGTGTTGCGAAAATTATTCGCAACGGTTTTTTTGCCGTTGCAAATAGCCTGTTATGGTGTAGTGGAACTAAGATGGCAGCGGCGCCATTTGATACAAGTAAAAAGATAGTTTTACCTACGAATAAGTAACGAGACTCAACGCAAATAAAACTAAAGCTATTTACGATGCTAATTATCAAAGTTTTCTTTAATAATAAAACAATAGTATGATGGAAGCAACGCCATTTGATAAAAGTAAAACGATAGTTTTACCTACGAATAAGTGATTAAGCTCAACGCAAGTAAATCTAAGGCTTGTCTTTACGTGTTGTTATCAAAGTTTTTTCTACTCTCGAATGCTATCGCAATAGGGTTGGAGTAGAAAGTTCGTTCCACTCCTAGTTCTTTAGTATTCAATGTTTCTAAGATTATCGGTCCTACCAAAGTTAATGAGAGTATGATGTGAATTATACTACGATACAAATTATGCTAACAAGATACGATAATTTAACAAATAATACTAAGGTTTGAAACTAGATAAAGAATTAGGGGAGTCTGATTCCACCTTGAATCCAACTTAATAAACTAGTATAAATTGTTGTAATCCAATTCTTACGTTCTTACGATAAGAATTGGCCGTTCTAATCCCTAATAAATCATGGCAATCTCTACCAAATAATGACTAGCATGTGAGGAAGTTCAACCCATTCTCATGGCGAATCAACTACCTTCTAGGGTGGAATAGACTCTTACAACTACTTCTACACTATACAATCATGTTTTCATCAAGGCTTCCTCAAACCCCTCTAATGGAGGTTTAGCCTTGATTCATAAAACTATCATTTCTATAAGAATTTAAGCAAAACATGATATAAAGATTCTAAATTTGTTTATTTGAATTCAAATGGAAATCTAATCATGCAAGAATTAATTAAAACTAGTAATGACAAATAACTAAATCTATGAATTAAAACTAAATAATTAATGGAAAATGAAATTAAATTGAATAGAAAAACTAATACTTTATTGTAAACTAAATTCGATTCTAAAATAACAATCAACTTGTTCTAACTAATCTATTGGAATTGAAAAAGTAATTAACTGAATGAAATAAATCTAGATCTAAAACAAACTATTTAACTAATTTAATGGAGTCTAAAACTAGATCTAAAACTATATGCTAATGGCTACCTAAAAAACTGCTTTTTTAAGAGTTAAGTCTTATGTGTTGAAATGGAGGAGACAAGATCCACATTTTTGTGCATGGGCTAAGGAGCCATGTTTTGGGCCAGAAAATCGAGCCCAAAACCCAATATCTTTAGTCCACAGAGCCCTTTTCAGCTAGATTTAACTTCAGTAGACTTTTCATCCACTTCTACTCCTCTGATTGGGTTAAGTCTTAGACCATTGGAAAGCTCTTTCTGAGCCGGTCGTTTTGACATAAAGTAGGACCAATTCTGAGGTTTGAGTCCAAAGATACAGTCTTCGGAAGTTCTATTGACTTTTGTGTGCTATTTCTGCCCGCGTTGACTTTGACTTTTCAGTTTTGACCGGACTTTAAAAAGGCTTTTTTTCCTTGAATCTTGGCCTTTAATCACAGAGCTTCTTAGCAACCAACCCTTGCTTCTTTATCTCACCAAAGTGACACATTTCTACACATAATTAACTCCAATGCCTGAAATACATAAAAGCACGTGATCAGCATTAACTTTTATTTATTACTCGCATAATTGGTCTAAAAGTATTATCGTTAAGGGGTTAAAACTACAGTTTTGGGCTCTTAGCAAGTGGTAGTGCCTTTAGGTTACTGGCTGGCAAGTTAGGGTTGTGATCATCTTAATTTGTTACTGTTTCGGGGATTGTTCATATGTGAAGTCCTAGTCATTTACACTTAAAAAACTTTATTCGACAATGCAAATCTGTGTTTAGTTGTTATAATTTTCAACTCATTTATGGCAGTACTCGGGTCGTGACCTTTTGTATTATTTAGGTTTTAATAAGATATGGATGGCTTTCTGCTAATCATTTTCTCTTGAAATATACGAGGTTAATGTGCATTGTATGAAGAATCTTGAAAATGGCTTTATTTATTGTAGATAAATGGATTAGTGCATGTGAATGGTTTTGGTTAGGCACACTGTATTTTTGAAAGGTTTTTTATTTATTTTTTTTTTTGTGAGAAAGAGGGATTTTTGAAAGGTTAATCTTATGACTTTGCTGCTCTTTTAATTTTGAAAATAATATGAATGACCACAGAAATATGTGGTTGTGGCTTTTTTGAACAAAATATGTGATTAAATGTTGGTTGTAGTTAATTGGCTGCCATAATGAGTAGGGTTTAGGGTTTAGGAATGATAAGAGTCATAAATAGTTTCTTGCAATCTTGCATGTGTTTCTACTTATTTCTACAATGGTTGACTGTGTCTTTATTTGGGAACAGTTCTGTGTGTATATGCCTTGTTTGTGAGTTGTGTTACATTTAGGTTTTTTTTTAGGGGTAATATTCTGCCAGTTCCCGAAAGACATGTGGTAAAGTTAGATTACACTAAGGATTGTTATCAGAAAGGGAATGGAGCAACGATGATGGCTCTAGAACTGATTTGGTCAATTCCTACGAGTTTAGGTTATTTCCTTTAGTTTGACTAGTAAGTTCCGCGAAGTAGTTTGGGAACTGGACAGGTCAATTCCGGAACTGGATGATGACTTTGTACAGCTCTATGTCAGTATTAGGACTCTTGGACGTGTTTGAGATAGGTGGATCATGCTTTTTGTTTGCACCAAGGCTTTTGCTTGCTTTGTACCTGTCGGTGTTGCACTTGACAAAAAAAACACGTACTAGAGGTAAGCTTATTTACTTTCTTGAACCAGTACCAGGTAGACACTGATGATCAGCCACATCTTCTTGGTAGTCTGATTGAAGAATTCAGAATCTATAATGCTCGGTTTCAATTTTCTTTGTCTGATCCTATCGTAAGAGACGATTGTGATCGAAATTTTTGAATCTTGCGAGATGAAATTTCGACTTTGGTTGATACTTTTAATCTGCTTAGACTTGGTTATCCATGGCCTATGAATTCAAAATATCTCTGTTGGATCGTGTGTTTGTATTGAAGACGATCTCGAAAACATTGAAATCGCATGGCGACCAAGGTCATGAGCAAGAGTTGTGTCTGTTCAGTATAGAAGCTGGTTGAAACCTATTGTTATGCTGGGGCTGGTTATTCGACCACCTCCGATCTTGGCAATGGCCTGGCTTCTATAGTTCAGTGATTGTCAATAGCCTCGATGGAGCATCGATTCAGTGATGGTTTTCATTGAGGAGCTTTTGTTTCTACAATTTTCTACATGTGACGGCGGGTCCTGAGACAGCCAAGGTCACACCTAGATTGATTTTGTTGGATGCCAACGAAAACAAACAACTACATTTGTTCTTTATTTGTGATCATATAGAAAAAAGGGAAGGATAGCCTTTATTTTTCTGAAGAACACGTTCTGATCAAGGAATATGAGTTTTCCCGATAAGTAAACTATGTCCTTTTGACTCTCAATGATCAATGTGCACCTACTTATCCAGACGACATGGAGTGAGCTGGTGTTTGAGAAAAACACCCCACTATTACTAAAAAGAAGGGAATTGGTTCAAGACTTTTTTCTAGTAAGGAATCTGGCTGTTGCCGACTCCATAAGGAGGATTGACTTGGTGGTCAGATAATGGACATTGACGGTCGATCCTGTTGGGATTATTTTAATCCTCATCTTTAACATGCTAATCTATTATTGATCAAAAAAGGAATTAAAATAAAAATACCTTCAAAGTCGCCGGAATTGGAGATTGACAGTAAATAGAAACTTTCCAAAGCTGAATCCAAATCACTTAGTCTTCAGCCTTCTAGTATTATTCACAACACAACACACTACAAAACACTTTTGCTTTACTCCTACTTTTAGTTATACTTTTCCTGGAAAGTCTAATGGTTCCTTTCTCCAAAAAGTCATTCTCTTATATAGAGAAACTTTGAGAATATGTAAGTGTGTGTGTAGTGGGATCCACTTAGGATTCCAAGTCTTATCTTAAGAGAACAAGTCTTTGTCATACAAGTACTTGTACTTGATATATTAAAACACTTTTAATATATATCTCTTTAATATGGAAAGTGCCCATTAACAAATCCATATTTACAATAAGGCCCCTGGAACTTTCAAGAAAGTCCTTTCCTACCATTAATTATATCTAAGTCCCTCCACCTTACTTGTATTCACAATTAGACCATTGGGAATTTGTTCTTCACTGTCACACCCATGTCTAATTGACCCAATTTGACATTTAACATCAATTAAGCATTAAGAAACTATTTCTTGTACCGGCACCGTTTGAGCACAATTAGTTATGCACAATTTCCTAATACATAACTCCGTAGTGTGGTGGATCCTTTATTAGAATTTGTGATTCAAGACATCCTACATTTATTACCCAAAACGTTAAGTCTAGTCTATGAATAGACATTACTTTTTAACGTCTCAAAATAATAAATTTGAGACATAATGAATTTTCACAATTCCTCAAGTCTAGGGATTAATTGGTGGAGTGAGATTTGCACACTAACCTTAACAGCAAATTTATAGTGTGTTCTCACTTTGATCCCCTCAATGTCAGTCATGTGACTACACCAATATACAAACTTAGAGTCATACTCAAATTATTGAGATATCATCATCCTATCATATAGCAGTTATGTATATTACAGTCTTATAAGTGAAGTGTCCGACTTCACACCTAATTGTGAGCATTCTAGGTAAATAGATACAATCAAATCTCCCGCACATGACTCTTCATATGCTTGATTGTTCTAATTCTATTACCTATGGAACTTATGGCTTCATCATATGATATTAGTTCACCCATATGCATAATAATAAGATTTGTGTATTTAATTAATGATAAACGTAAAATTGAATAATTTACCTACGAAATGAACGATGAAACTCAAAACGCAAGTGAAACTAAACTTAATTACGCGTTGCTATCAAAGATATCTATACTCTCAATTCTATCGAAATAGAGTGGAGTAAAAAGTTCATTCCACTCTCAGTTCTTTAGCATTCAAGTTTCATAGATTGACTAATCTATTCAAAGTCTAATGAGAGCAATGGTGGGAATTATACCACGATGTGAATTAAAACTAGACGTCATATAAAGATTATAACTTTATTAAATTTAACTAACAATAATTGAATTCTAAATTGATAACTAAGAATTAAATAACAACAACTGAATTTAGATCTAACAATTTTAAATGACAAAATCGAAATGAACAAGAAATAACTATTTTATTTATCTAATCAATGAAGAACTATAATTCAAAGAATTAATCTAAAACAATGTATGAAACTAATTAATTTAACTAATTCAATTCAAAAACTAGATCTACAAGCTATTTTAATGGCTACTTTCTCTTCTAGATTCTCTAACTATATCTTTCTTAAGAGCTAAGTCTTGTTTTATGTAAAGGAGGAGACCAAATCCACAATTTCGTGCATGGACTGAGGAGCCATGTTTTGGGCTGGAAAATCGATCCCAAAGCCCAATTTCTTCAGTCCACAGAGCCCATTTCAGCTGGCTTTGACTTTAGCAGATTTTTCGTCCACTTCTGCTCCTCTGATTGGGTCAAGACTTGAACCATTGGAAAGCTCTTTCCGATCCAGTAGTTTTGATGTAAGGTAGGCCCAAATCCGAGGCTTGAGTCCAAAGATATGGTTTTCGGAAGTTTTGCCGACTTGTGCACTATTTCTGCCCGTGTTAACTTTTCAGCTTTTGACCGGGATTCATAAAGGCTTTGTCTCCTTGAATCTTGGCCTTTATCACAGAACTTCTTAGCATCCAACCCTTTGCTCCTTTATATCGCCAAAGTGGTACATTTCTGCACATAATTGAGTTCCATGCCTGAAATACATAAAAGCACGTAATTAGCATTAACTCTTATTTATTACTCGCATAATTGGTCTAAAAGTAGTATTATTAAGGGGTTAAAACTACAATTTTGGGCTCTTATCAAACCACCCCCAAACAGTATTTTGCTTGTCCTCAAGCAAATATGAGAAATTAGCATAAGTGACCAAAAATAGAGTTCTAACTAATCTCATTTCGCCGAGTGCGATTGCATTGACCATATACAACAAGACCTTAAACCACTAGGAATTCCTTAGTGGACGAGTTATAGCCTCGTGAAAGTTTTCCAGTGAAGGTACTCACAAACTTCATCTATACTACAACGACTCAGAAATAAAACTATTGTTTCCTTATTTATGTCTCAATTATCTATACATCTCACTAGCAATGAATACAGAATAATCAAGTCGAAACCTATGCTAATATATGCATAATAATTTGCAATGAGTAATACTATGAGATGAACTAGCAGGTCCATTTCTGAAAACTCGGAATATCGTCTTTAAGTAGGTCCTCACATAAATGTCAAGACAAAAACCACTCTGATTTTTCTGCTCAAGTTTCACTACTCCAGTGTGCAGTGGGGACACTTTACCTTACAACTCAATGACACACAAGGAAGCCGGAGTCGATCAAACACATCTGCCACTTACTATCACACTAACCTATTCCTAATTGAGCTAGAGGTCTTTATTAGGTGTTGCGGGGATTAAGAGATGGTTTTAAGAAGGAAGGAAATGGATATTCAAAAAGAACAAGTCTGAGATAATAGAGTCTTCATATTATGTAACTAGAGAAAACCTTATTCTTTACTTTTGCTTCTACACTTTGTTTCCATCCTTAGCCATACATTTTTTTTTCTTTTTCTTTGGCTTTTGACTCCTTGATTCTATTTTTGGAGTTCTAACTCTTTATTTTATTTTATTTGGATGGAAACTTACTTTTCTCTTCTGAAACGACTAACAAATTCTTGATTTCAAAGGTTATTATCTTTTCTATTCTTCATCTCTATTCTCAAACTTATTCAAAGAATTGGGTAGGTTGATTTTTTATTTTTATTTTTTTTGTTTTGTAATAGGGTAAAGGATTTGTGGTTTTTGAAAGGTTAAAGAAAGGCTCAGAGGGGCGACTAGCGGAAAATAATTCATAGGTTGGAATTTCTTGCTATACCGATCCAAAGAGGGCCTAAATTCTCGCTTAAGATATGGTATAGTGATCTAGCAAGTGGGCGTGTGATTTCTCTATCCGGATTTTACTTCTCCCTTGTGTCATTTCTCAAATGTGTCACTCATATAAGGCTTTAGGCTATATTCTCACAGGATTTGTAGAATAAGTACTCTAGCCTAGCTTTCAGAAACTTACTGCCAACAATCATAAATACTCATGCAACATATTTATAGATAGATGCAAGGATTATTACCTACATATTAACCTAAGTTTCTAAAAACTATTCTAATGCAAAAGCTACGTGAGACTTCTAGATTATTAAGAGCATAGAAAAAGAAAACAATACCAATGTTCCTAAGTGTATAACATACTTCTTATTATATTTTTAAAATTTTTGAATTTTTTAGCTAGAAAATAAGTGGATATTATACATATCTATATCCTAACAGATGTCTTAATTACACGTGTTTCTATGCCCCCTAAACAAGAAGCATGCTTTGTCCTCAAAGTATTTTAAATAAAGAGGGTAGGAAAATATCATTGAGACGCGTGAAATTCAAGAACATCTGCAAAACAAGGTTATAACATACTAATATCACTACTACAGAATGACACATATACCACTGTTTTTAAGTGTGGTATAAATATATTTACCACTGTTATACAACCGTGACAATAGGTGATGTGGTATATAATAATAGCAAAACTGTGGTATATATGTTTAACGGATACCACGGTTTTTCAAAGAACCGTGGTTTGTATGCCCATTATATACCACGATTGTCAACAGAACCGTGGCATATAAACTATTGAAATCGTGGTTTATATTAGTGTATGTGTTATAATACCGTGGTATATAGTTATACTAAACACTACGGTTTATGCCAAACCGTGGTATATATATATATATATATAATAATAATGCTAGTAACAGTCTTCCACTTAAAAACCGAACCTGCATAACAAAATTTACACAGCCTGCCTACATACAACATTTCCATCTTCCCAACAAATTCCAAAATGTACAATAAACTATCAAACATTGCAAAAAAAGATAATAATAATAAAAAAAAACTTCTATTAATTTTTTGAGTGCACTAAGAAAACAAACTTCAAATTCCTTTTCATAAATTAAAAAGGTAAAACTCATAAATTAAACTGGAGGGGTCCGAACATAGCTAAAACTCATCCTCATTAAACTCCGGTAATTTGAAACACCCCATTTTCCTGGATGAACTAAATAATATTGAGTCGAACACCGTCAAGTTCATCTTGCGTGTATGTCTCCTTCAGTTCTAAATTTGTTATCTGGATGAGTCAAAGCACATCACTAACAGATTGATTGACCGCATCTTTCTCAGTCTTACACCTGCAGAGTGGAATGCATTAAACAATCAGCTACTACCTAATTCTAAATTATAATTGTAATCGAGGGAACTGGGAAGGAACCAAAAAGATTTAGGAATAAATATTTCGAAAAGAACACATACTTAGAAAGCAAAACATACAAAACTATGGCTCACCGGGGCACAATCACGAACATGATGTGATATTGATGGTAAATCCAGAGGTTGATACTGAACCAGAAGTTTAGCTTGACTTTGATTGGAAAAGTAAAAGTCTAGCATATTTTACAAAAGTGAAGTACCAAATTGTACATGACCTCAATGCAAATCTAAGTAAGAGACAAACCTTACCTAAGACGATATAACTGAACTTGATATTTCCTACATCCCCTTGTTTTCTTCAGAAGGACCCTGACCATAACCGCGCATGAGATGTTTGGTATACACACGGTGTCGTCGCTCTCTTGCATAAATTACCCAGAAGATCAAAGAGAGCATCACTGCAGCTGAAACCATCACCAATCCCGTGTAGATCCATTTTGAATAACGCTTGACTTTTAGGGCAATAATCCTTTGAGATTTACGTGAATCGTCCCTCACAAAATCCACGGTCTTCAAGGTGAACAAGGAATGGACCATAATTATACAACCCATAGCTCACATTAACAAAGACCACCCATCCGGGTCATAATAATCGGGTGTAAGGTGACCCAATCGGCGTATTACATCCCGGTGATGAAACCTCGACAAACAAAGTTTCGCCCGGACCTGCAAGAAAGCAAACAATGTCTCAATAGATGGTCTCCACTTTCCTCTCGTGAGTTCCGGGGTTTCTAGGTTTACCTGTGTTGCATTGCTAAATTCCACCTCACCGGATGCACAACTTCGATCGGTCAAGTCCGCATGAAAAGGGTTGCAGAGTATGGGAACCGAGAGGACCAGACTGATTGTAATAAAGAGGAGGCCCTACTATAGGCGGAAGGTTGTTATTAGATAAGTTGGTGATGACTTGGTTGACTACGTTGACCAATTGGAACGAAACTTGCTTGCTCCGCAACAAAGTTTCATTTGCAGTTGTGTTATCCACACAGGGAAGTATATCATCAAGAGCCGTATGAGAAGTTGGGTTCTGGACCCACTGATCCATTGCAACACAAGTATCTCCGACTACACTGGGGAAGAAAAATCAAGTTTAACTATCTAGATAATTCTTTAGAATGTTAAGCCTCTGTTTTCCTGTTTCCGGTGAGATGCATCTAAATGCTAGTTGAACTTATGGACTTTCTGGTAAAGAAAAAAAAATGTAAGCACAATAATATTTTGAATCGGATAATTCCGAGAAAATTAGATCCCTGCTCCCCGGAGCATCAAGAGAAACTTGGAATGGTTTTCTCAAGCAACACCACGGCTGAAATGAATGAATATTACAGCTCCAATGTTTAAGAATTCTCGCTTCAAGGACTTTAAAGTTAAATATGAATTTGTCAAAATGACCAATTGAATCACCGCCTTTTGTCCGCGTCTATTTCGTTGTTATTATACGGGCATCTTAGGTGATCACCCAATCTGAGGTTCCAAGTTAAAAAAGTTATGAGCGTAGCATTTACTCACATAAAGAGAAATACGATATCGCAAGCGGTAAAGCTCCATGTGATCAAAGAAAAATCATTTCCATTAAAACATTTACAAAAGGAATGGAGTTGCAAAACAAACAACAAGAAGTACTAGAAAATAGTAACAAGTTTACGATGCTTGAAAGATAAAATGTTCGAGAAAATGGATTTCTTCAAAGAAAATAAGGATCTGATAAAGAGAACTAGGAAAATGATAGGACAACCTTGGGCACGTAAAAACTATTAAAAAAAAAAAAAAAAAAAAACAGAAATTGTGTCACGGTGTAACTACAAATTCTAGTTCGGACATTCGATCAACCTAGAGGAATAATATCATAAATTTAAGACATTCTAACCGAAATTTGAACACTTAATCATTTGAATTAAACACTATACATCACAAAATTATTTGTGACAACATCATCATCCTCTAAACCAGCAATCTACTATACATTTTACATATTAATAGTTTAGTGTGAAGCTCATAAGCTTCGGAGGAAAGAAAGTAGTGTCTTCTAGTACAATGTCTGCATAGATCATCGTGACTATCAAATACTTTACTTAAACAGTTAAACTAGCCATCTGAAGCATACGTAAAAGAAAGCACCTTGGGTATATAGAAAAAAAAAAAATGTTTAACTTGTAACATTGATTCTAGACTAAAATTGATTAAGAACCATAGTCAAATACATAGGTAGGCTACACTCCAATATTCCAATTTTTGTTCCTTTTTCCTATAAATGTAAGCCAAAGAGCTAAAGCATCAGACTTACTTATGGAGAAGGAGAAATACTCCGCACAAGATAAATGTGCTCTCTACAAGGACCCAACCGATAACCACCAAGTCGCAACCAAGCATATGGTCGAAAAAATCACAATGGCTTAAAGAAACATATAAAGAGCAGAGAGTGCTCTACAAAATATCGGAGAGAATTAATGAAATTGAGGCGTGTTATTTGACTCACATGCTCACAAGGAATTGCATACCAAAAATAGAAAATACTGCAAACCCCAAAATCAAACAGTTTAAAAAAACAGAGGCATATATTATTTAAATAATGACCGATCCAAAACTATCGATAAGAAGTCAAGGTTTCAAA
The DNA here is from genome assembly GCF_015680905.1 of Coptis chinensis. Taxonomy (NCBI): domain Eukaryota; kingdom Viridiplantae; phylum Streptophyta; class Magnoliopsida; order Ranunculales; family Ranunculaceae; genus Coptis; species Coptis chinensis. The sequence goes on from NC_141463.1 coordinate 53,547,925, forward strand.
ATACTTACGAGAATCCAAGAAATGTCAAGAGGAGCATTACAGCAAGAATCGGGATAAGGCATAGTCTCTAGCGCGAACACATATAATTTAACAATCTGCATATATCTCAATGGAAATCAACGCAAAGATAAACCTTTAAAATTTTTTCTTACACAAGATTCAACACATCTTTTATGTTCTCATGAATTCTCCTTCGTTTTATCCGCAAGTTTACTAGAAGAGGAATTAATCTTTAAGCCAATTACATCAATGCTTTGTCCGGACATCGGGACCCAAGAAAAAGCGAACCACTCCAACACGCTTTAGCTGCAGAGAGATAGTCCGATACATTCCTTAGGTTATCCACGGTAACATTTGATTGCTTCACAATATATTTCAAAGTGTCTCCAGGTTCTCCCATGAAATTTACCCCCGTTGTACAAAAACGATGCATCCAACACTACAACAACAAAATCAAACATTAGCGATTGCATCATAAACAACCAAGCATACATCAACAAGGGAAAAAAAAAGGAGGGAGATCTTACATAGCAGCAATAGTGAAGAGTATAAGGAATATAAGTGAGAGGGCATAAGCCGTTCGAGAATAGCCATAAGGCTCCGCGTCGGCAACAAAGAATAATAAAGAATGATACAAAAAATAAAGACAGATCCAAAATGGCGAACCAAGCCAAAGCAATTACGAAGAACGAGCAAAAAAAACCTACGGTTGCATTCAACACAAATAGTTTGAATTACCAAAACCATTCCAAGTACACATCCTAGAAATAAGTAAAAGTTTGGGATTTCTGTTTTCATGTTTTTATAAACCATATAATAATATGCAGAACCAAGAACAGCAAATAAATTAAACTCTAGAACTCAAATCCCAAAAAACAAAACATGATAATAAAAAAAAACTGATGCAAAATACATATCAGAGATCATGGAGAAAACAAAAATATAACACTAAAATGGATTTGAGAAAACAACAAATAACAGCCATACTTCGAAAGTTGATTCAGGATAATAGATACAAACTAGGAAGATAAACAAAACTAACTTAGGACTAAAAGCTGCAAATCATTGAAAGGAACCAAACCCCAAATTCCAAAAACTTACAACTCCATTAAAGACTAACAAAACCCAGATGAAAAAAATATACATATATATAAATAAAACTGTTGTTCAGATATAAAAAATTCACAAGCCAAATATAATAATAATTCAATGAAAAAAGAACTACAACTTACAACCCAGTAATGGAGTTCACCGATATTCCATCCACCGATTAACGCTTTAAAATTATCAAGAGGGTCTCTTCTATATGTTCTCTTAGCTGCTAATATAAGCGTTGAATTAAAACCAGATCCATTTTCTGTAGTTTCATTTCTCTCTCCTTCTCTCTCTCCTTCTCTCTGCCCAACAACGCACATCCAGCCAGAAATACGCACACCCAAACCACAAAAAAACACACACACCACTCAACCCAATTGTTTACAAGTTCCCAAAAATTGATAAGTAAAACAACAACAACATGAACTAGACATAGCATCTCATTCGATTATATATTAAGGTAAGGATGAATGATGTGTCACCTGAGCAGATCCAATCACCAATGCGAGGTAGCCATTTCGAATCAGCAGGGGTTTTGTTGTCGACTAGAATTCGAGGTTGCTTACAATGGTTGCAAAAGGATCTGAACGCGTAGTTTCTGTTTGTGCAGCTTCCACACTCCCAATCCCCTTCTCTCCCTTCACCCATCTCTTTCTCTCTCTTCTTTGCAATTTGAGGTAACGCAATTTGAACGAGAGAGAGTCGTAGAACTGTAGAAGTTGTGGGGAGAGACCGAGAGAATAGCGGGAATCCAATTTGAATGAGTTTCGTAATGTGTATTTTTTTTTGGCGTATTTGACTATTTGGCATAAAGTCATAAACCACGGTAGAAAATGGAAAATTTATATACCACTGTTTATGTTTAAGGCAGTGGGGATGTGGAGTACTCTCATGCTGAAAAAAAAACTAACCATGGTATATGGCCCAACTTATCCCACGGTTTTCATGTAACTGTGGCATATATTAGTAAACCAATGACCAAAGAAATTTCCGCCGTAATATATAAGTATTTCCCACGGTTTTTGGAAGAACCGTGGTATAAACGTTCTTATTGACCGTAGTATATGTGTCATTCTGTAGTAGTGTATAGAAAAGAAAAACTGGCGTAACTCTATAAGAGTTCCACCCGTTATGGGGTTAATGAGAAATAGATTGCTTGGGACATAAACAGACACTTACTGAAACTAATACTTACATGTACTCTCGTTTAAACATTGTCCTCCTTATTTCCCTCTTCAAAAAGATGAGGTTCTTTGGCATCCTGCCATGCCATGATAACTTGCCAAGCCCGCCTCCGTGTGTCGTAAACTTGTGCTAACCTGTCTAGTGTTACTATGTCTGATGGGGTGTAAGGAGCAACCAAATGAGGTTGCACTTGCCATCCCGGCCAAGTCATTACTCGAAATGAGCGAACCACTCAATTGGTGGGTCTCATGACTTCAACCCTTTTCCAATCTGTGAACTGGGTACATAATTCTGGTAGACAACTGCGCAGGATGCGACAAACCAAAATAGGCATAAGAAGATACTTATGGCGCATGCTTTGGGCTCTTTTAAGACTAGCCACTAATACTCAGGGAATGTCATATCAGTGACGTCCCTCAGCTAAAGCAAGAAAAACGCCACCAGCAGTACTATTTGCAGAAGTAAACTGGAACTCCCCTAGAATATTCATGAGGATGAATAACATGGTGGTGCCTGCATTTAGGGACAGGCTACCAAGGGCTATGTTGTAACGCCTTTGGTCCATTATATGAAATACCCCTCCCCCATAATACTCATGGAAATATGTATAGTCATAGAGGTATGAATTATCGGTTATATATCCCCACGTGTGAATAGGATCAGGTATTGGTATTCCCGAAACTAATGCTACCACATACTTATTGAATTCTAGGGGTGTGTCATCAACCGTGACGGAGAATTCTTGTTCTCCATCCTAGTTACAATAGAACTTAACATTATTGTATAAAAATTAAGTAAACTTAGGTGAATACGAGTCGTCTTCACTTACCAGAAGATGCCTCCATCCGAACTACATGATCTTCTCGCGGAACCAATGTCCATAAGACTCGATCCCCAACAAGTGTTCGGAAGACTGCCCCGGTATTACTATAGGAGAAGTCATCACAAAACTACTCTCTAGAATAGCTGCAACTATCCAGGAACAACCCTCATAAAACTTGAAATTTTTGGTGCCCACAGGAGTCAGGGCACAGGTGCACTCAAGGTATGGCTGGGATGGGCGCGGGTGCGCTCTGTTGAGTTTCGAATTCCAGGCACTTGGGGGCAGGGTGCGCTCACTTTTAGCCCGGGATGGGCACGGGGTGCACTCAGGATGAAAACTGGAATTCCAGTGTTTTGGGCGCAGTGGCGGCCGCTTCAGGTTTGTCTTTGGAGAGGCGCAGTCGCTTCTTCGGTAGAATTCCTCCGACGATCTTGAGGGCGCAGTGGCGCCTCCATCAGGGGGCAAAAGCGGTTGGGGAGCTGTGAGGCCGAAGTGTGAAGGAAAAATAAGGTAAAGTGGGATTGAAACGTGAGAGATGAATGTGAGATGTAGTTGGGGTTGTGAGTGTAGAATGAATGCAGTTTTTATTGGATTTAAGTTGCTAAAACGAATCGGGAAGTTACCCAAAAAGTTTTAAGGCAATTGCCGGAAATAATAAAATTTTCAAAACCGAAAACAAAAACAACCCATATTCTCTATTCCAAAACAAACCTAATATCTTTTAGGTTGAATTTAAGTTAGATACTGCATAAGTTATCGAGATTTCATCCTAACACAATATCTATTTATAGCGATACCCATATCGGCAATATTCTCAACCCTCACTACAAAACAACTTCTGAAAATAGATGATCATATAATGAATTATGTTAGGCTAAATAATACCACCCCCAAATAATTCGGGATGGTGGGGTTAATGATAAGAACAACGCATAATTCGAAATTAACCAACTTATATTAAAATTGAATTCCAAATAACATACGACAACCAAATTCAAATTTAATTACTGAACTAATCTTTTTACATCCATACTAAATAAAAACAAATACAATAAAACAAATTAACTCATTAGATCTCTAAACCACTCGCTGCTAGTAGTGGAATGCGCTTGAGAAGCAGATGGCCTTTGGGCTTCCGATGTGCCAGAGCCATCCATCTTGTGGCGACGACGCTCGTGCCTCACAGACTACTCCTCCGAAGAAGAACCCTCCTGGGGTGGGAAGCGTGCAAGCATGTCGTCTCAGAATTGGCGCTGAGCGTCCATCTCGGCCCTCGTCTGTTCCCACCGCTCATCCTCGCGCCGGGCACGAGTCTCGAAGTTATGATGTATGGTAGCCTGCCTAGTTTGGAGGTCTTCACAAATAGTATTGAGAGAACGCATGCCACGGTGAATCACAGCCATGCGTTCTGCATCCGACTTACACCTCTCTAAGGCATCGACTTCAAAACATGTCGTGTCATCCTCATCCTCCGAGTCACTCCCCTTGACTACCCTCTCTTCAGGCAACCTCCAAACTCTCTGGATACACTCCGTATAAATATGATGATTTTGGTGCTCCTTCAGGCAAATCCTATCAGACCTCGGAGTCGCTCTCAAGGTTATCATGATCTTCGTTATCAAAATAGGGAGAGGTGCAATACTCTTTCCAACTCCCATAATCATGTTACGCAAAATTCCAAAATACAGAACTCATACTTCTGCTCCTGGAGTATCCATAGAACGTGAAGGCAGTTCAGACTGATATCATTGACTTTCTCCTTCCCTATGACATTCCTACCAATCCACTAAGCTATAGCCAGATGGTTGGTTCGGAGAGACGACTGGCAAACACAATGCGAGATCACATTGTAGTTCCCTTCCACAATAGTCGTTCATCAAAGGTTCTACAGCAGTAAACTGGGAATCATGTAATGTGGCATCGAGATGGTGTCTAGGTGGAATGCCTAAAATCTCAGCCAACAACCCAGTAGTAACCTCTCTCCTCCTCCCAGCCACCTTAACAAAAATTCGATCCCTATTCAACTCCCTCGTCCTATAAAACTCTCGGACCAAATCTTCGTGGTAAAAATCGTCTATTGAGTACCATAAACCACTCCAGTCTCTCCTAACCATCTCATCACCGTAAAATGGCGCGAAGTGGTCGGCAGTAAAAGCGTGCTCTGGCAATATCCGACGTCTTTGAGCCATTGGAGTTTTTATAAGCTGTGTGGATTTGAATAAGGTAGGGGACTTGTTTTGAAACACCCTAACTAAAAATAATGGCAGGAGGCGCGGTGGTGGTGGTGGTGGTTGAAATTTTTGAATTTTTGGTGGTGTTTGGTTGTTTAAGTTGGTGGAGGTGGTGGTGGTTGTAGTTAGGAGGAGATTTGGGGTGGGTTTTAACTTTGGGCATGGGTGTATTTAGGTTTCTTATATTTTTTTTATTTTTGTTAGGTTTTTGAAGCTTTGATGTTTGGTAATGGCGGCTTGGAGAATGGAATCGCGACTGTTGGTGTGAAGGAAGAGATGCACGTGTGCTGCACGTGCGTGCGAAGTTGGGCTCAAGCCCACTTGATTTTCGGATTTTGATTTTTCGATATTTCGCGCAACTTCAAACTTAAATTGCCGCTTCGTTACCGGGCCAATTTTTGCGAATGAAGTATGGAAATGATCAGGAGAGAATTTCCAATCTAATGATCCATAAAACGCTCTAGTCCGACTGTTGGTGACATATAAGAAGATGGAAAATGTCTCAAAGTACGTGCATGACGTAAGTTATGCGAACGAATGAAATCTAATTTCATATATAATGTCAACCCGAATTGTAATACAATTAAACGGTCTAACCAACACAACTGGAGAGTTGAATAATCCAGGATGGAATGAACACCCCACCCCCAAACAAATTTTAGACACAGAGTTGAGAAAATTTGTTTTAAAAAGTGGGTCTTTTAAAGTCAGATTCCCGAGACTTCTTAACTTACTATGTTTGTGATTTTAACAAATTTTTTTATTTTTTATGAATAAAATTTAATATAAGAAAACAAGAAAGCATTAAATGCATAATTCACACCATAGAGGGACATGACTCAAAAACCGAGAAAACATGCAAGAGTGGAAAACGTGAATTATGTTAAACGTGGACTTAGGATCCAGTACTTATAGCCACACACTCCATAGGGAAAGCCCGGTTATCTTAATAGTGCACTTACCAATATATGGAAATGAAAGGAAGTACACCAATGAAAAAGGTCAGTCCTCATAGACAGGATCCTGTAAAAGGACTTTCTCTACATCAAAGGACAATAGCTCATGAAAATGTTTCAACTGTTGGCCATTTACTTGAAAGGTACTATTGTCCTTGGGATTTACCAAGGTGATTGCCCCGTAAGGGGTGACTTCAGTAACCAGAAAAGGACTAGTCCAACGGGTTTTTAATTTCCCTGGAAAAATATGTAGACGGAAATTGTAAAGTAAGACCTTTTGACCTACCACAAACTCTTTGCGCAAAATTTGCTTATCATGAACACATTTCATGTTAGCTTTATAATCCCTTGCGAGGTCATAAGAATCTCTACGGATTTCTTCAAGCTCATTCAATTGCAGTCCTATATGCCCATAAGGCATCCGATAGACGCTTTGATCAGTCTTTCCTATTAGGATTTACAGTTGTTTCTAAGATCTTTTTGATTTCTCTATTAGAAACTTCTACTTGTCCGCTAGTTTGTGGATAATACGGAGTTGCTACCTTATGTGTAACTCCATATTTCTTCACAAGAGATGCAACAACTCTGTTGCAAAAATGTGTTCCACCATCACTAATGATGGCCTTGGGAATGCCAAATAGACAGAAAATATACTCTTTAACAAAAAAACACAACTGTCTTATGGTCATTGCTACGGCAAGCCATGGCCTCTATCCATTTAGACACGTAGTCCACGACAACTAGAATATAGATGAAGCCGTGGGAAATTGGAAAGGGACCCATGAAATCAATGCCCCATACATCAAAAATTTCTACCACCATGATTAGATTCAATAGCATCATATTACGCTTCGTGATTCGCCCAAGTTGGATTCAATGGCATCATATTACGCTTCGTGATTCAATGGCATAGAACCTCATTAAATTCCCACTGGGGAATACAACGACGAATAATCTTATCCGTACAATACTTAAAAAGGTAGGGCTCATCCCAGTAGTATAGCTTAACTCTGGCCAAGAACTTCTTACGTTCATTTCTTGACCAATCATAAAGAATAACATCAGACGCTAAATAATTCACGATGTCAGCATACCATGATGTAGAAAAAATAGCATACAAATACTCATTAGGAAAATAGTCAGGTATGGACTCCGAATCACTATCATCGTTGTTTGTCAGTCTAGATAAGTGGTCGGCAACTACGTTTTCGACCCTTCTTTTGTCCTTTATTTCTAATGTAAACTATTGTAGGAGGAGAATCCATCGGATTAATCTCTGCTTAGCATCCTTCTTTGCGAGATGGTACCTAAGGGCTGTATGGTCGGTATAAACTAGGGTCTTAGAACCAACCAAATAAGGACGAAACTTATCTAAAGCATAAACGACAGCTAAGAATTCTTTTTCAGTAGTTGTATAATTCCTTTGAGCATCATTTAGAGTTTTACTAGCATAATAAATAATAGTGGATTTATTATCTAGTTTCTGTCCCAAGACAGCACCAAATGTATAATCACTAGCATCACACATGAGTTCGAAAGGTTTAGACGAATCGGGAGGCTGTATAATGGGTGCAAAAGTTAAGGCGGCTTTTAAAGTTTCGAAAGTCTGTTTACAGTTAAAATTAAAATCAAAGATGGCATCCTTTAAAAGCAGATTAGTTAGAGGCCTAGCTATTTTCGAAAAATCTTTGATAAAGCGCCTATAAAAACCTGCATAGCCTACAAAGGCTCTAATATCACGGACAGTCCGTGGTATAGGTAGAGTTGCTATCTTATCTAGTTTGGCCATATCAACTTCTATGCAATCACTAGATACAATGTGACCTAGTACTATGCCCTTTTTTTACCATGAAATGACATTTTTCCCAATTCAAAACTAGACTCTTCTCTTCACACCGTGTCAAAACCTTAGATAGGTTAGACAGGCAGTCAGTGAAAGAGTCTCCATAGATATAAAAATCATCCATGAATACTTCCATGAAACGCTCTACCATGTCACTAAATATATGAAGCATACACCGCTGGAAGGTACCAGGAGCATTACAAAGGCCAAAAGGCATTCGTTTATAGGCGTATGTTCCAAAAGGACATGTAAAGGTAGTCTTTTCTTGGTCATCAATATCAATAATAATTTGGAAATAGCTAGAGTAGCCATCCAAAAAATAGTAAAAAACATGACCAGCTTGACGTTCTAGCATCTGATCTATAAAGGGTAATGGAAAATGATCCTTTCGTGTCATGGCATTTAAACGTCTGTAATCAATACAGATCCTCCATTTCATAAGACCATGTGTGGCAACATATTCACCCTTGGCATTACGTACCATTGTAATCCCTAATTTTTTTGGAACTACATGAATGGGACTGACCCATTCGCTATCAGAGATTGGGTATATGATAGCAGCATCAAGTAACCCTAAGACTTCTTCCCTGACCACTTCTTTCATGGCCGGGTTCAAACGACGATGAGGTTCGCGAGAAGTCTTTGCGTTATCCTCCAAATGGATACGGTGAGTGCACACATTAGGGTCAATTCCCTTAATATTGGCTATGGACCAACCAATCACAGAACGATGCTCCTTAATCACCCTGATTAAACATGTCTCTTCCTCCTTAGATAATGGAGAAGATATAATTACCGGATGGCTACCATCCAGATCAAGTTGAATATATTTTAACTCAGGAGGAAGAGGTTTAAGTACCGGGGTGGTTGGTATGTCGATAAAAGCTTCTGGGGTGTCCTCATCTTGAGTAATGAATACTTGCTTAGGCAGCAGGTCTTCAAACTCTGTATATGGAGCAACCGAAAGTTCTATGATTTGTGTAGACTCGAAGATGGTGTTGACTTCTTGTACGTAGGAGTCATCGACAAAATCTGAACTTCCAAAAGAAAGGAATTTATGCATATGGTTTTCTGGAAACGTGTTATTAAAGTAATCTTGCGCTAAGCTCTCGATCATGCTAATTTCTCCATCTATAGATGAATCTGGTAACTGTTTCATCATTTTAAAAACATTTACCTCAACCGAAAGATGGCCAAAAGACAAGGACATCGAACCATTTTGATAGTTTATAAGCGCGTTGGCAGTTGCCAAAAATGGACGCCCTAAGATGATCGGAACAGAGTCATTAACGACTTCTGTATCGAGGATAACAAAATCAGCAGGATAGTAGAAATCATGGACCTTAACTAGCACGTTTTCAACCACACCCTTAGGATACTTAATAGACATATCCGCTAATTGCAACGTCATTTGAGTAGGTTGCATCTCTTGTAGACCTATTTGTTTGTATAAATAATATGGGAGTAAGTTGACACTTGCCCCCAGGTCTAATAAAGCGGTGGTCGTGTGAGAATCTCCTAAGGTGCATTGTACAGTAGGACGAACAGGGTCCTTGTACTTCACAATTCCATTATGTTCTGTTAAAGTTGGAAATTGTTCAGTTAGAAAGGCGTCTTTAGGAATATTTGTCCTACGCCTAATAGTGCACAACTCCTTAAGAAACTTAGCGTGGTGAGGTAATTTTTTAATTGCTTCGAGAAAGGGTAGGCTAATCGTTAGATTCTTGAATACTTCCCTAATCTCGTCAAAGTTTGTATCTCTATTTAACATTGCTAAATTCTGGGGAAACGGTGGTGTCTCTCTATGTTTAGCGTATGGCTCAACTAGATGTCTAACCTTTGCTTTTTGTTTCTTAGGTTGTGGTTTAACTGGTACCTCTATAGGGGTAGGCTCTTCAGTTTCCATTTCGTTATCTAGTTTAATCTCCTGTGTAGGGACTACTTGTGGGGTAACTATATGCATAGTTATATTGTTGTCAACCACTCTACCAGAACGGAGAGTGGTGATAACATTTAGCTCACCTACGTTTACATTTTCCGTACTAGTATTACCGTTCACCTCAAAGGCTGTGTTTGGTGTTTTAGGATTAGGTATTGCTTGTCCTGGAAACACACCTTTGGGTTGTACTTTCTCTTGAGCTAGCTGCTATAAGGAAAGTTGGATGGCTTGCAAAATCTGTTGTTGAGACTGGATAAAGGTATCGAAACGATCCGGTTGTGGAAGAGTGTTAGCTATAGGTTGTGTGATAGGAACTATGTCACGTTGATTATTTATGGGTGGGTTGTGATAGTTATTATTACTAACCGGAACGATACCTCGATTTGCATTATAATTATTATTGTTATAATTATTATAATTACCCTGACCTTGTGCTTGACCTTGTCGTGGTTGCGCTTGGTTGTTATAATTATTATAATTACCCTAACCTTGTCCTTGTCGTGGTGGAGGTTGGTTATAATTGTTTGCTTGCCTAGCATTTTGATTATTAAATCCTGGAGTTGTTACTTGTTGATTATTTCTCCAACTGAAGTTGGGGTGTTGTCTCCAAGGAGCGTTAGGAATAGGATAACTATTAATTGAGCAAACGTTATCTTGTTGTAATGTTTGTTGTTCGTAAATGAAAGGACAATAGGAGTCGGGGTGCTCTGGACTCAAACAGAAATTACATGGGTTGGAGTTAACATTCATGACGGGGATAGGTTTTTGTTGGATAGAAATAGCCTCTACCTTTTTAGTTAGAGATTCGATTAAATTTTTAAGTTCTGGATCGGTTTTCATCTCAAACATACCGGCGGCCTTTACTGTTGTAGAAGAACTAGCGTTGCGGGAGATATCGTCCACTACCCCCAGTTATTATTACGCTTAGTCTGATCTTCTAAAAATTTATAAGCCTCTTATGTCAAGGACTTCTTTATGGTGGAGTAGAAGTCCCTTGAAAAAGGCACGAACTAACGTGTCTTTCGCGAGATTATAATATGGACACTCTATAAGTAGATCGGTGAAACGATTCCAAGCTTCTGAAAATGATTCATGAGGATTCTGTCGAAAGAAATGAATCTTGGAAAGCATTTCATCGGTCTTCAGTGGTGGGTAAAAATGTTCCATGAATAGTTGAACAAGTTTAGCCCACAAGTCCACAGAATTAGGCGCTTGAGCAGTTAACCAAGACGCCACCTTATCGGCTAAGGTGAAGGGAAATACCCTCAGTTTAATTTGTTCAGAACCTACCGTAAGATGGTGGAATGTAGTAAGAACTTAGTTAATCCTACGTATGTGCTGAGATGGCTTTTCATGGTCTAACCCATGAAAAATGGGTAACAAACTAAATATATTTGGGGGGGATTCGGAAATCCCCCACTAGGTCTTATAGAACGATGCAAGATTTAGGGCTATCGTTCAAGGCTTTGTAAAAGTCAGAGAGAGGAGACTCTCTTTCTTCAGCCATTACTTTGGGTGGTGTGTGTGGTATGCTAGCTAGAGGTGTAGTGAGCGGTATACTAGAAAGACTTGTTTGTTGCCGTTGTCGGTTAATTATGTTAGGTGTTTTTCTTCGGCCCGACCTTAATCTCATGTAAGGCTAAGACCAATATTAATGAAACACAACAACACTCCAAACAATCCCGATATGCTAGTATGAACCTCTAACAGAAGATGCGAGGTGTGGAAGAAAAGAGTACCTGAAAGCCTCTTTGCTTCACTTATGAATAGTGTCTTGTTTACGCGTGCTCAGTGTATATAACAAGTTAGAACACTGAAAACTTTGAAGAAATGGAAGTTCGAAACAAACCTGTGGAAATCGGGCAGTTTTAGCAGAGGACGCGGGTGCGCTCAGAATATGCCTAGGCGGCAGCGTGGCAGTCGCCCAAAAAAGGTAGGATTCCATGCGTGTGGGCGCAGGTGGCCCTCCAAGTTGGCCTTGGTAGGGCGCAGGTGGTGCTCAACCAAAGGGTGGGATTCCAGGCGTGTGGGCACAGGGTGCACTCCACTTTGGCTTGCCTAGGGCGCAGGTGCGCTCCGAGTAATTTTTCGTGGAAACTTGCAAAGCTGAAACAAACAACCACAGTGAGAATCCAAACAAGAGTGGATGGGTTATGGGACTTTGAAAAACTATCAAGTCTACAGAAAACAATATTAAAGAGTACTAAGATGGCAGCGGCGCCATTTGATAAACGTAAAATTGAATAATTTACCTACAAAATGAATGATGAAACTTAAAACGCAAGTGAAACTAAACTTAATTACGCGTTGCTATCATAGATTTCTATACTGTCAATTCTATCGAAATAGAGTGGAGTAAAAAGTTCGTTCCACTCTCAATTCTTTAGCATTCAAGTTTCCTAGATTGATTAATCTATTCAAAGTCTAATGAGAGCAATGGTGGGAATTATACTACGATGTGAATTAAAACTAGACGTAATATAAAGATTATAACTTTATTAAATTTAACTAATAATAATTGAATTCTAAATTGATAACTAAGAATTGAATAACAATAACTGAATTTAGATCTAACATTTTTAAATGACAAAATCGAAATGAACAAGAAATAACTATTTTATTTATCTAATCAATGAAGAACTATGATTCAAAGAATTAATCTAAAACAATGTATGAAACTAATTAATTTAACTAATTCAATTCAAAAACTAGATCAACAAGCTATTTTAATGGCTACTTTCTATTCTAGATTCTCTAACTATATCTTTCTTAAGAGCTAAGTCTTGTTTTATGTAAAGGAGGAGACCAGATCCACAATTTCGTGCATGGGCTGAGGAGCCATGTTTTGGGCCGGAAAATCGAGCCCAAAACCCAATTTCTTCAGTCCACAGAGCTCGTTTCAGCTGGCTTTGACTTCAACAGAATTTTTGTCCACTTCTGCTCCTTTGATTAGGTCAAGACTTAGACTATTAGAAAGTTCTTTCCGAGCCAGTCGTTTTGACGGAAGGTAGGTCCAAATCCGAGGCTTGAGTCCAAAGATATGGTCTTCGGAATTTCTGCCGACTTGTGCACTGTTTCTGCCCGTGTTGACTTTTCAGCTTTTAACCGGGATTCATAAAGGCTTTGTCTCCTTGAATCTTGGCCTTTATCACAGAACTTCTTAGCATCCAACCCTTTGCTCCTTTATATTGCCAAAGCGGCACATGAAGCACATAATTAAGTTTCATGCCTAAAATACATAAAAGCACGTAATTAGCATTAACTCTTATTTATTACTCGCATAATTGGTCTAAGAGTAGTATTATTATAGGGTTAAAACTACAGTTTTGGGCTCTTATCAATTAAACATCATCATGTATAATCAATAAATGTTCATTGGCTTTGTAAAGGCCATATATCCCAACAATCTCCCACTGGCCTTCAAAGCCATTTAGGAACCATTCTAAAACCCATAATATCTCTTTAAGGGTGCACATACATATATACCAATATATAGTATTTGGTCCTCATAGTCTATATCATTCATAATGAATAGTGTATCATATACATATGAGACCAAAAACATAGCCATATTACCTTCGACCTTCTTGTAAAACACAAGGTCCTTCCCTACATTGATCAAAACCAAACGATTTGTTTGATCAAAGTTTACATTCCAACTCTTTAAAGCTTGGAGGAACTGATAAGAGCCCAAAACTATAGTTTTAACCCCCTAACAATAATACTTTTAGACCAATTATGCAAGTAATAAATAAGAGTTAATACTGATTACGTGCTTTTATGTATTTTAGGCATTGGAGTCGATTATGTGCAGAAATGTGTCACTTTTGTGAGATAAAGGAGCAAGGGTTGGTTGCTAAGGAGTTCTGTGATTAAAGGTGTTGATTCAAGGAGAAAAAGCCTTTAAAAAGCCCAGTCAAAGCTGAAAAGTCAAAGTTAACGTGGGCAGAAACAACGCATAAAAGTCAGTAGAACTTTCGAAGCCCGTATCTTTGGACTCAGACCTCCGAATTGGGCCTACCTTATGTCAAAACAACCGGCTCGGAAATATCTTTCTAATGGTCTAAGCCTTGACCTAATCAGAGGAGCATAATTGGGCAAAAGGTCTATTGAAGTCAAATCCAACTGAAAAAGCCTCTGTGGACTGAAAAGATTGGGTTTTGGGCTCAAAATTCCGACCCAAAACATGGCTCCTCAGCCCATGCACGAAAATGTGGATCTAGTCTCCTCCATTTCAATACACAAGACTTAACTCTGAAGTAATGTAGTTTTTAGGTAGCCATTAGCCAATAATTTTAGATCTAGTTTTTTAGACTCCATTAATTAGTTTCAATAGCTTGTTCTAGATCTAGTTTTTTACATTCAATTAATTAGTTAGAACAAAGTAGATTATTATTTTAGAGTCATATTTAGTTTTATAATAAAGTATTAGTTTTCATTTCCATTTAGTTCTTGATTTAATTTTTATTTAGAATTAGTTTGTCTTCATTGATAATTAGTATTCATGATCTTAGTGCTAATTTAGTTTCAATTCTTGTTTAATTAGATTGAAATCATTACTATTGTTGTTCAAATTAGATTTATAAGTTAATCATTTATATCAATAATGGGTTGTTCTATGAGTTCTTGTTTGAGAAATGATATCGTAATGATTCAAGGCTAAAACCTTCATTAGAGGGGGTTGAAGAAGCCTTGATGAAGCTTGATTTTTGTTAACATAGAATAGTTCGTGATTTTCCATTCTATTCTAGAAAACAATTAGTTCACCATGAGAATGGGTTTGATTGTTTCACATGCTAGTTGTTAGTTGGTAGAGATTACTATAAACAACTAGGGATTAGGAAGACCCAATTGTTATACGAAAGCATTTCAACTCGGATTACGACGATTCTTCATTAGTAAATTAAGTCGAGTTAAGGTGGAATCAATCCCCCTCTAATTCCTTATCACAATATCAATTTAGTATTATTTGTTGAATTATCGTATCTTGGTAGTATAATTTCCATCGTAGTATAATTCCCATATTACTCTCATTAACTTTGGATAGACCGATAATCTTAGAAAACATTGAATTCTAAAGAACTAGGAGTCGGACGAATTCTCTACTCCAACTCTATTGCGATAGCATCGAGAGTAGAAAAACTTTGATGATTAGTAGAAAAGCTTTAGTTTTACTTGCGTTGAGTTTAATCACTTATTCGTAGGTAAAACAATTTTACTTGTTATCAAATGGCGTCGTTGCCATCTTAGTTCCCTTTAGTATTGTTTTCTTTAGTATTGTTAGTCTTCCCAAAGTCCCATTAAACCCACCTACCCTTGTTTGTTTCTAACAGTGATTGTTTGGTTCAGAAACTTAAAATTTTTCAAAGAACAAGCCTGAGCGCGCCCTGCACCCTTACAAGGCTAACTTCGAGTGCCCCTAGCACTGAAGCGCCTGGAGCTCGACTTGGACTTGAGTGCGATCCGCACACTACCAAGGAAAAGTTCGAGCACCCCCCGCGCTGAAGTGCCTAGAACTCGAATTTCACCTGAGCGCGACCCGCGCCCTACCAAGGCAAAGTTCGAGTGCCCCTCGTGCTGAGGCGTCTGGAACTCGAATTTCACCTGAGCGCGACCCGTGCCCTACCAAGGCAAAGTTTGAGCGGCCCCCACGCTGAAGCGCCTGGAACTTGAGTTTCACCTGAGCGCGACTCGCGCCCTCTCAAGGCTTAACCAAAGCGCACCACGCGTCCTATTCTGAACCGCCCGATTTCAACAGGTTAGTTCAAACTACTATTACTTCAAGTTATTCAGTGTTCTAACTTGTTAAATACACTGAGCTCGCGTATACAAGATGTTATTCATATGCGAAGCAAGGAGGCATTCAGGGACTTCTTTCTTCCACTACTCGAATCTTCTGTCAGAGGAGTTCTTATACTAGCATATCAGGATTGTTGTCGTGTTTCTTCAATATTGGACTTAGCCTTGCATGAGATTAAAGTCAGGTAGAGAAAAAACGACTAACGTAATCTATCGTGAACATCAACACACACCTATCTAGTAACCACACACCACACTTGAAATAATGGCTGAAGAAAGATAGTCTCCTCTCTCTGACTTTTACAAAGCCTTGAACGATAGCCCAAAATCTTGCATCGTTCTATTAGACCCAGTGGGGGATTTCCAAATCCTCCCAAATATATTTAATTTGTTACCCGTTTTTCATGGGTTAGACCATGAAAAACCTTATCAGCACATGCGTAGGATTGACCAAGTCCTTACTACATTCCACTATCCTACGGTTGGTGCTGAACAAATTAAACTGAGGGTGTTTCCTTTCCCCTTAGCCGATAAGGCGGCATCTTGGTTAACTGCCCAAGCACCTAATTCTGTGGACTCATGGGCCAAACTTGTTCAACTATTTATAGAACATTTTTACCCACCACTGAAGATAGATGAAATGCTTTCCAAGATTCATTTCTTTCGACAGAATCCTCATGAATTATTTTTAGAGGCTTGGAATCGTTTCACCGATCTTCTTATAGAGTGTCCACACCATAACCTCGCGAAAGACACGTTAGTTCGTGCCTTTTTCAAAGGACTTTTACACCACCATAAAGAAGTCCTTGACGTAATGAATGGGGGTAGTTTCCTTAGTAAAAGGAGCCTTAGAGGCTTATAAATTTTTAGAAGATCAAACAAAGCGTAATAGTAACTGGGAGGTACTGAATGATAGGGTTATATACTAAAAGCATTACTTTTGTATTAACTCTAATTCTTTATATTTTGAATGAGAATCATATGGGCAAATGTTATGCATATTATATATGTTATTAGTTATATGCATGTGTCTAATATTTTATGTTGTAGATGATATGGTGTGGACACACAGAAAATCATATCATCAATACCTTATAAAGTATAAGTAATCGTTCACAACCTAGATGGATTTGGACAAACCATTAGTACGGTTGTAGTATAATCTGGTACTAGTCTATCTTGACTATAGGATTACACTAGTACACTTTGTGTGTATTGAACAGGACCAAGTCAGGTTGTTTCTCCTTATACTAACTATATAAGAGAACAAACGCCTCTGTTATTATGGATGCTTGTCCTCCTAATCTGGATATAATAACGGGCACTTACGTGCATTGTACATTACTTTAAATCATCAATGAGTGAGATTCATTGGTGAATCAACAAACTCGATGGATTGGGTAATGACATTGTATGTAAGGTGTGCTGTTGATTATAGAAGGAATCTGTGTCCCGCAAGAAGTCAAGTTGATGATGTCCCCTTGAGGAGCTCAAAAAGATTGTCATGTAAACCCTGTAGGTGGATTTATTCCGACATGACAATGAGGTTGAGTGGTACTACTCAAGGACATAAGAAGTTGATTAATGTAGTTGTTAGTAACTTGACTTAATCAACGGACATTCGATATCTTAAACACGGGGAGATCAACGAGCATATAATATGGAGCCCATAAACACTGACACATAATTTGGGATTAGGGCAGTAGTGCAACAATGGCCTTTAGTGGAATAAGCCATTTGTTGACGGACTTGGGCCGTGTGTTCGGGGCAAACATTGGAAGCCCAAGCCCGTCAAGAGGCCCAACCCTAATTTCTCCTCATGGTCCCTGTTATAGCCTATAAATAGAATACTCTTTCTCTATGGCCGAAATTGACTATTCACTGGTTCTGAAAAAGAGGTAAGAAAAGTAGATCCGAATTCGTTTCTGATCTTGAGAGAAAGAAGGGGATTGGTAGATCGTTGTCCACACAACGTCCAATCTATTCTAAAGGAATACAACAGAAGATCAAGGGGTTAATTATTGATTCGGATTCATAAAGCTTGGATTCTCAGAGTTATCAAAATTGGATTCAAATGTATGTTTTCCAATCACAAATCGTGGACACCCATTAATTCCGCTACGCATGGTGTTTGCTGTTTGTAGAAATAGTCATTATGAAATAACAGTTCCTACAATTGGTATCAGAGCATGTAGATGTTGGTAGATGTAGAACTGTTCTAACATGGTTTTGCAGGCATCTAGACCAACTGTTATGGTCAGAATGATTTCTGGAAAGAAATGGATTGTTTTTTTATTTTATGAAAAATTGATCGTTTTTACAAGTTTTGATTATCAATGGATGTAATTTAAATCACGGTATGTATCGTGTTATTGTTTTTATCATTGATATAATCTATTGTAATGATCAAAAGATCAATATTTGGATTGGTAGAAATCCGGATCTGAATTTTTCACTGAGCGGTCGCTACCGGCACGGAAGTGAGCTGGTCACGCCCTATCTATGCAGCACAACTAGAGAGCAAGTCGCACCCTTAATGCCAGAAAGAGAAAAATTGAGCTTGAGCGCGCCACGCACCTTGGATAGGCAAAAGTGGAGGGCGGGTCGTGCTGAAGCGCTTGGAGCATGAGCGTGGGTCGCGCCCTATGCAAGCACAACTAGAGCACGAGTCGCACCCTATACGGCAGAAAGAGAAATTTTTTTCTCTAAGATGAGATGATTTTTGTTTGCTGTTCGGGGGTCTATGAAGTGATTTCATGAGGTTTCCAATGAAGGAAACAGGTCACGATTTCTAAAAAAAAACCCTCGCGACCTGATTGGGCAGGTCGAACCCCGCCGGATTCTACGAAGGCAACTAAAAGAGTTCAGCGAACAGGATAAAGCAATGAATATGGGCCATAACAGTTGGGAATTTGTTTTCCATTTTATTGTTCATAATTCTTATTCTATATCCATGTTTTTATTTGTGGATGTTTGTTAAAAACTAGGCCCACATGAATAATAGATAACATGGACATAGACCTGACCAGTAAACAGAAAGATCCTCAGTTCTAAATAACTAAGTGGGAGCGGAAATTTGTTTCGTATAAATCCCACGGTCTCCATTACTGGTTTGTTAGTAATGTAATTATACTTGCGCGTCGGTTTTAGTGCCTTCCTCCATATCGGATGAGTCTAATTACGGATTACCAGAACAAACTTCTAAAGGACAACTATATGAAGTTATTAATGTATGGATTCACTTATCCATCTGAAGGGATTCATTACAAATAATGGACTAAGAAGTTTAGTAATGGTATATGATAACCGTAAAAACAATAGAATCCTAAATATTAATGCTACAAGAACACTAATACGTAATCCTACCGTTCTTACATTTAAATCAATTCTTCTTACTCTCAAAACATAATCATGCAATACAACGAGTAAGGATTTCGTTCCACTCTTAAACCCTCAAGACTTAAATAGAATTCAATTATTCAAACACAAGGAACAGTGAGAGTGATGTGTTTGGTGTTTAAACTAAAACTAATTATAAATTTAAGACAACTAAATCTAAAGATTCTAACTTTATGAAATTTAACAAACAGTAATTAAAATCTAACATCAATAACTACGAAATGACTAACAACCAAGAAATGAAATTAGATCTAAGCAATAGATAAATGACAAAATCGAATTTGATCAATAATAAACTACTTTATTTATCTAATGAAGCAATAATAATATTTTAATACTTTAAATTAAAACAAGGGAAATGAAAACTAATTAAAATGAAGATTTAATTCTAGATCTAACTTTTTCTAACCCTAAACTCCATTAACATTAGCTTCCTAACCTAACTGCCATTAACAAAGAGTCAAGCTTTTGTTTTTATACTTCCAGATCCAAAAATCGTGCATGGGCTTGGAGCCATGTTTTGGGCCGGAAATTCAGGCCAAAACCCAATTCTTTCAGTCCAAAAAGGCCTCTTCAGCTGCAGTTCGCTTCAACAGACTTTTCGTCCACTTCTGCTCCTCTGATTGGGTCAAGGCTTGGACCATTGGAAAGCTCTTTCCGAGCCGGTCGTTTTGACATAAGGTAGGCCTCAATCCAAGATCTGAGTCCAAAGATATGGCATTCGAAGTTCTCACTGACTTTGCTCCTTTATCTCGCTAAAGTGGCACATTTCGCACATAATGGACTTTGAAGCCTGAAATGCATAAAAACACGTAATCAGTATTAACTCTTACTTATTATTCACATAATTGGTCTAACAGTATGATTATTAAGGGGTTAAAACTACAGTTTTGGGCTCTTATCAGTATACACTTAGATTCAAGTAATGGTATCCTCCCCATCGGAGTCACTGCTATTATTTGTAGGACCAAAGAAGGTCAGTATTTTAGTTTTACTTGTCTAGATGGCATGTGTCCACTCTAACGAGTGGTGTGCTGTTAAGATGATGAGAAGTAGAACTAATAGGAAAAACCTCTCTACACGAATGTAGATAGGGTAAACGTCCACACTATCGTGGCTTACTACATCTCGGTGTGTAGGGTGCTGATGGGTTAATTAATTGATTTTTAAGTTAACTCCATAAGTATTTCCACGAATGAAGAATGGTAAACATCCACACTATCGTGGCTTACTACTTCTTGGTGTGGAGGGTACAAGTGATAGGTTGATTAATTAATTAATTTTTGTTATTAACTTCGAAGTTTTGCCCATAATAATAGTTATTTTATGTGATTCTCAGGTTTTCAAAATGGTTACTTTCAACCCACTAGCAACTATTCTTAATGAAAACAAACTTATTGTCCCTAATAACATAGATTGGAAGGGAGATGGTCCTCTTCTCAAACCAGATAATAATGGAGGTATGTCTCATGCACTAGTTGCTTAAACATGTTTAGCGGTGTTATCTACCAATACCTGGTGTGTAGATACAGGAGCCGCTGACCATGTGTGCATTTCGATGCAAGGGTTCCGGTGAAACCGAAAAACTAAGTCTTTGAGAGATTACCATATCTTTGGGGGATGCTACGAAAGTAGTGGTTGTTACAGTGGGAGATGTTTGTTTATCTTTTGGTAGAAATAAGACTATGGTGTTAAAGAATTTCCTTTATGTGCCTAATTTTAGAAAGAATTTAATTTCAGTTTCTATGGCAATTAAGGATGGATATTCTGTTTCTTTTAATGACAAAGTAGTCATTAAGAAAAGTAAATATTTTATCTGTTCTGGTACATTAGAAGGCAATTTATACATCATTAATCCTATTCCACCCACAGTGCATCGAATGGAAATTAATAGCACATTTTCTAATTCAAATAAGAGAAAGGAACCTTCTCAAATGAACCAAACACATCCTGGCATCTACGGTTATGTCATATCAACTTGAGGAGGATTCAGAGATTGGTAGCCGATGGACCTTTGGGTTCATTGAAAGTGGAAACTTTTCCTATCTGTGAATCTTGCTTGGAAGGTAAGATGACGAGAAGGCCTTTCACGGCCAAAGGGTATAGAGCCAAAGATGTGTTGGCACTGGTTCATTCTGATTTATGTGGACCCATGACTATCCATGCTAGAGGTGGTTTTGAATACTTTGTCACTTTCATTGACGATTATTCAAGATATGGGTACATTTATTTGATGAGTCGTAAGTCTGAGTGTTTTGAAAAATTCAAAATGTACAAGGCTGAGATGGAGAAACGTCATGGAAAATGTATCAAGTCACTACGATCAGATCGTGGTGGTGAATACCTCTTAGAAGAGTTTAGGGATTATTTATCATAGGTTGGGATTACATCCCAAATGTCTGCACCTAGGACTCCCCAACAGAATGGTGTAGCAGAGAGGAGAAATAGGACTCTTATGGAAATGGTTAGATCGATGATGAGTTATTCAAATTTACCAATTTCGTTTTGGGGATATATGCCTTGGAAACGGCAGCTTACATTCTGAACCTGGTACCTTTTAAATCAGTACCTAAGACCTCAACAGAATTGTGGACTGGGTGTGAGCCTAGTATGAAACACATTCGGATTTGGGGTACCCCAGCACATGTGTTGGTAGATGCTGATAAGTTGGGATCTCGTACAGAAGTACGCTTGTTTGTAGGCTATCCTAGAAGAACGAAGGGTGGTTTATTTTATAGTCCTAAGGATCAGAAGATCATTGTTAGCACCAATGCTCGATACTTAGAAGAAGACTATATAATGAACTACAAAACCCCAAGTAGTATTATTCTAGAAGAATTAAAAGAAGAGACACCAACTACTTCAGTACCAACTGTACAAGAAATGGTACCACAACGTGTCACTAATGACGTACAAGAACAAGAGGTGCTTCGTCATAGTGGGAGGGTTGTTAGACAACCTAAAAGATGGATTGGTTTGGGAATGTCTTCTGACATAACCACTGATAACCAAGATCCTGATCCCTGGACCTACAATGAAGCACTCCAAGATAAAGATGTAGAATCTTGGCAAAAGGCAATGGTTTCTGAGATAGAATCTATGGATTCTAATCAGGTCTGGGAGCTTGTAGAGCCACCCAATGGTGTTAAAACCATTGGATGCAAGTGGGTCTATAACAGAAAAAGAAGGGCAGACGGTAAGGTTGAAACCTTTAAAGCAAGGCTGGTGGCAAAGGGCTTTACTCAGAGAGAAGGTATCGATTATGAGGAGACCTTTTCACCAGTAGCCATGCTTAAGTCTATCCGGATTCTTTTATCTATCGCAGCTCATTTCGATTATTAAATTTGGCAAATGGATGTCAAGACAGCTTTCCTTAATGGAAGTCTTGAGGAAACCATCTATATGAAGCAACCAGAAGGATTCATTGAAAAAGGTCAAGAGCATCTTGCCTGTAAGCTTAAAAGCACCATTTATGGACTTAAACAAGCTTCTAGATCTTAGAACATTCATTTTGATGAGGTAATCCAATCTTATGGATTTGATCAAAGCCTAGACGAATCTTGTGTGTACAAGAAATTTGATGGAAATGTAGTGGTATTTCTTGTGCTTTATGTAGATGACATCTTACTCATTGGAAATAATGTGAAAGTGTTGTCAGACATAAGGGTATGGTTATCAAAGCAATTTGATATGAAGGACTTAGGAGAAGCGGGTCACATCCTTGGGATCAGAATTATAAGAGATCGCAAGAAAAGGATGTTGTGCTTATCCCAGGCTACCTATATTGATACTGTGTTGACTCGTTTTAGCATGCAAAACTCCAAGAAAGGTTTCTTGCCTTTCAGGCATGGAGTTCCTCTATCAAAGGATATGTGTCCCAAAACACCAAAAGAGATAGAAGGCATGAAAGCGGTTCCTTATGCTTCGGCTGTAGGAAGCTTAATGTACGCCATGCTATGCACGAGGCCAGACATCTGCTTTGCCGTAGGCATGGTTAGCAGATATCATAAGAACCCAGGACAAGGGCACTGGACTGCGGTAAAACATATTCTGAAGTACCTGAAAAGGGCTAAGGATTATATGTTAGTATACCATGCAGATAGTTTGGTTCCCTTTAGGTTTACAGATTATGATTTTCAGTCAGATAGGGACAAGAGTAAGTCTACCTCAGGTTGTGTGTTTACCTTGGGAGGTGGAACCATAATATGGAGGAGTGTCAAGTAGAAATGTGTGTCTAACTCTACCATGGAAGCTGAATATATGGCAGCCACTGAGGCAGCCAAAGAGGCAGTTTGGCTCTGGAACTTCTTATTGGACTTGACAGTGGTACCTGGTTTACCTAAGAGTATCACACTTTATTATGATAACACTGGTGCGGTATCTAAATTGGAGGAATCACGAGCCCATAAAGCAAGTAAACACATTGAGCGCAAGTACCACCTGATACGATCAATCGTAAAGAGAGGAGATGTCACTGTTACAAAGATAGCATCAGAAGATAACTTGGCTGACCCCTTTACAAAGAGCTTACCGACTAAGTCTTTTGACAGGCATGTTGAGGGGATGGGAATCAGATGTTTGGCAGCATAACTTTAAGTATAAGTGGGAGATTTGTTAGTAGTATACTAAAAAGCAATGCTTTGAGTATAAGTGGGAGATTGATAGGGTTATATACTAAAAGCATTACTTTTGTATTAACTCTAATTTTTTATATTTTGAATGAGAATCATATGGGCAAATGTTATGCATATTATATATGTTATTAGTTATATGCATGTGTCTAATACTTTATGTTATAGATGATATGGTGGACACACCGTAAGATCATATCATCGATTACCTTTATAAAGTATAAGTAATCGTTCACAACCTAGATGGATTTGGACAAACCATTGGTACGGTTGTAGTATAATCTGGTATTAGTCTATCTTGACTATAGGATTACACTAGTACACTTTGTGTGTACTAAACAAGACCAAGTGAGGTTGTTTCTCCTTATACTGACTATATAAGATAACAAACACCTCTGTTATTATGGATGCTTGTCCTCCTAATCCGGATATAATAACGGGCACTTACATGCATTGTACATTACTTTAAATCATCAATGAGTGAGATTCATTGGTGAATCAACAAACTCGATGGATTGGGTAATGACATTGTATGTAAGGTGTGTTGTTGATTATAGAAGGAATTTGTGTCCCGCAAGAAGTCGGGTTGATGATGTCCCCTTGAGGAGCTCAAAAAGATTGTCATGTAAACCCTGCAGGTGGATTTATTCCGACATGACAATGAGGTTGAGTGGTACTACTCAAGGACATAAGAAGTTGATTAATGTAGTTGTCAGTAACTTGACTTAATCAAAGGACATTCGATATCTTAAACACGGGGAGATCAACGAGCATATAATATGGAGCCCATAAATGCTGACACATAATTTGGGATTAGGGCGGTAGTGCAACAATGTCCTTTAGTGGAATAAGCCATTTGTTGATGGACTTGGGCCGTGTGTTCAGGGCGAACATGGGAAGCCCAAGCCCGTCAGGAGGCCCAACTCTAATTTCTCCTCATGGTCCCTGTTGTAGCCTATAAATAGAATACTCTTTCTCTCTGGCCGAAATTGACTATTCACTGGTTCTGAAAAAGAGGCAAGAAAAGTAGATCTGAATTCGTTTCTGATCTTGAAAGAAAGAAGGGGATTGGTAGATCGTTATCCACACAATGTCCAATCTATCCTAAAGGAATACAACAGAAGATCAAGGGGTTGATTGTTGATTCGGATTCATAAAGCTTGAATTCTCAGAGTTATCAAAATCGGATTCAAAGGTATGTTTTCCAATCACAAATCGTGGACACCCATTAATTCCGCTACGCGGGGTGTTCGCGGTTTGTAGAAATAGTTATTCTGAAATAACGGTTCCTAAAATGACGGTATCTCCCGCTCCGCTAGTTCTTCTACAACAGTTAAGGCTGCCGGTATGTTTGAGATGAAACCTAACCTGAGCTTAAAAATTTAATCGAATCTCTCACTAAAAAAGTAGAGGCTATTTTTATTAAACAAAAGCCTATCCCCGTCATGAATGTCAACTCCAATCCATGTAATTTCTGTTTGAGTCCAGAGTATCCCGACTCTTATTGTCCTCTCGCCTATGAACAACAACAATCACAACAAGATAATGTTTGTTCCATTAATAGCGAACCTAACGCACCTTGGCGACAAAACCCAACTTCGGTTGGCAAAATAATCAACAACCTCCAAGGTTTAATAACCAAAATGTTAGGCCAACAAACAATTACAACCAAGCTCCACCCAGGCAAGGACAAGGACATGGGAATTATAATAATTATAACAATAATAATTATAATGCTAATAGAGGTATCGTTCCGATAAATAATAACTATCAAAATCCACCCATTAATAATCAACGTGACATAGTTCCTGTCACACAACCTATAGCTAACACTCATCCACAACCGGATCGGTTTGATGCCTTTATGCAAACCCAACAACAGATTTTACAAGCCATCCAACTTTTCTTACAACTGTTAGCACAAGAGAAAGTGCAACCCAAAGGTGTGTTTCCAGGTCAAGCGATACCTAATCCTAAAACAACAAATATAGCCTTTGAGGTAAACGATAATACTAGTACTGAAAATGCAAATGTAGGTGAGCTAAATGCCATCACCACTCTCCGTTCTCGCAGAGTGGTTGATAACGCTGTAACTATGCCTTTAGTTACCCCACCAGTAGTCCCTACACCGGATATTGAACTAGATACCAAAATAGAAACTAAAGATCCTACCCCTGTAGAGATACTAGTTAAACTGCAACCTAAGAAACAAAAAGCCAAAGTTAAACATCCTGTCAATCCATATGCTAAATATAGAGAGAAATCACCGTTTCCTCAGAGATTAGCTATGTTAAACAAGGATACAAATTTTGACGAGATTAGGAAAGTTTTTAAAAATCTAACGATAAACTTATCTTTTCTTGAAGCAATTAAAAAGTTACCTCACCATACTAAGTTTCTCAAAGAGTTGTGCTTTACTAGGCGTAAGACAAATATTCCTAAAGACGCCTAAACAGTTTCCAACTTTAACTGAACACAATGGAATCGTTAAGTACAAGACCCTAGTCGTCCTACTATACAATGCACCTTAGGGGATACTCACACGACCACTGCTTTATTAGACCTGGGCGTGAGTGTTAACTTACTCCCTTATTATTTATATAAACAAATAGGTCTACAGGAGATGCAACCTACAAAAATGATGTTGCAATTAGCTGATCGGTCTATCAAGTATCCTAAGGGTGTAGTTGAAAATGTGCTTGTTAAGGTTTAGGATTTCTACTATCCTACGGATTTTGTTATCCTCAATACAAAAATCGCTAACGACTCTGTTCCAATCATTTTAGGGCGCCCTTTCTTGGCAACTGCCAACACGCTTATAAACTGCCGTGATGGTTCGATGTCCTTGTCTTTTGGCCATCTTTCTATTAAGGTCAATGTATTTAAAACGATGAAATAATTTTCTGATACAAATATCGATGGAGAAGTTAGCATAATAGAGAGCTTAGCTCAAGAGTATTTTAACAACAAGTTTCCTGAGAATCATATGCACCAATTCATTTCCTTCGGAAGTTCTAATTTCGACAAGGGGTCTCTGGATGTAGATGAAATTGAGGAAGATTTCCTTTAACTCTTTTGCAACTCTTCTTTGCCACCTCGTGAGTCCCCACTTATCAACATCCATTCATCCCTCGACACCAGGACAGAAGAAGAATTTTTCACCCTCTATCCCAGCGATTCTTCTAACACACCTATTGAGGAATGTCTTGCATATTTAAAAGATTCTGATGATCTAGAACTGAGAGCATTAGGTGAGCGCCATTTACCTACCTCATATCATCCTGTTACTCATTCACCTTCCATCAATGTTCCCCGCCCTCCACCTTTTCAAAGGAACCTTGAGTTTGCACTTGACCCTCTTGCTTCTTCTGTGCTTAATGATTTTCTAAATCCTCCTAATACAGAAATAACTCCCAAGGGAAAAGCACTTGACACCTTCATTTTCAGAATTGAGACAGTTCCTACCTACACCGTGAATGAGTTTTGTGCTAAACCCACAATCTCATTTCTTCCATTCCTTACTTCTAAAACTTATCCATACCCAACATATCTTCCACAAACATCTAGTTTCTCATGATCATTCACTTGGACACCCTCTCGTTTAAAGATGAAGAAGAAGGTGCATGCTCGGTTACGTTCTAGATCTATCAGACTTCGTTTTTATTTCACTAAGTTGCGTCGTAGAAAATCTTGGTGCTTGATTATGTTTGGAGGTGTATTCCATGTTATTTATTTATGGAAAGACCCACAACTCTTTAGGTTGTTGATATATGGTAAACTGCATGTTCATTATATACATATGTTTTAAATATAGTCTTGAGTATCTGACTATAAAAGACTCATTTTGATGTTTGGTATACTTTCTTTCACTTCCATATATTGGTACGTGCACCATTCAGGTAACCGGGCCCTCCTTATGGAGTGTGTGGCTATAAGTACCGGATCTTAAGTCCACAGTTAACATAATTCACATTTTCCACTCTTACATGTTTTCTCAATTTTTGAGTCATGTTTCTCTATGGTGTGAATTATGTCTTTATTGCTTTTCATTTTTCTTATATTAAATCTTATTCATAAAAAGTAAAAAATATCAAAACCATAAAAATAGTAATCTAGGAAGTCTCGAGAATCTAACTTTAAAAGACCCACGTTTAAAACAAATTTCCTAAACTTCGTTGCCAAAAATTTGTTTGGGGGTGGGGTGTTGGGTTTTCCATCCGTGATTGCTAAACTTTACATTTTTGTTACTTACGCCGTTTAATCGTATTTTGATTTGGGTTGACATTATCTATGAATTTAGATTTCATTCGATCGCATAATTTACATTACGCACACACTTCGAGACATTTTCTATTTTCTTATATGTCACCCATGGTTAGAATAGAGTGTTTTATGGATCATTGGATTGGAAATTCTCTCCTGATCGTTTTCATATATCATTCGCAAAAATCGGACCGGTAATGAATCGGCAAAGTTAGTTTGAAGCTGCGCGAAAAAAATCGGAAAATTTTGGAATCGAATTGGGATTGGGCACAAGACAACAGTACAACCCAAGAACGCATCGCGATCTTCTTCTTCATTTTCCAATTCCACCATTACCAAATTTTAAACCCTAACCCAAAAAAAAAAAAACACCACCACGCCAAAATAGTTTCACCCACTCCAAACCTTCTCCAAAACATCTCCACCACCATTCCAACCTTTTGCACCACCGGAAAAAAAAAATCACCAAACTATAAATAATTTCGAACCACCACTGCGCCTCCTCCCATATATTTAGTGAGTTTGCTCAAACTCGTCTCCTCCCTCTTATTCAAACCCACAAGTCGTTTGATTCAAACTCGTTCCCTACATTGTCTTCATCCCACAAATCGTTTCAAAACTTCAATGGCTCAAAGATGGAGAATTTTGCAGGAACAAGCTTTTACTGCCGCCCGTTTACACCGTTTTTTTGTGACGAGATGATTAGGAGGGATTGGAATAGGTTGTGGTATTCGATGGATGATTTCTACCACTCTAATTTGGTCGAACAATTCTATAAAAAGAGAGAATTGGACGGTCAGAGAATTTTTGTGAAGGTGTCTAGGACGAGGAGAGAAGTATCGAGAGAGTTGTTGGCTGAGATTTTAGGCATTACGTCTGAACGCCATCTCGAAGCCACTTCGCAGGAATCCCAGTACACGGGAGTTCCTGCATTGATGAAAGACACTGTCATGGAGGGTCAGTACAATTCGAACTCTCATTGTATTCGACAGTCATCTCTGCGAACCAACCAACTGGTTATAGCTCAGTGGATTGGTAGGAATGTCACTGGAAAAGAGAAGGTCAGTGACATCAGTATGAACTGCCTTCACATTCTTTGGATATTGCAGGAGAAAAGGTATAACTTCTGTATCATCGAGTTTATTTTAACTATGATTAGAGGCGTTGGAAAGAGTGTACTTCTGAGTTAGAACACATGTCAGTGCTGCATACTAGCTTACGTTGCGTTTATGGTATTTGTGAAGATGTACGGGATAGGTAAATTATAATTCGAAATAAACAAAAGAACCTTCAGACGAGTTTTGAAATGCTCGGCAAGGGTCAGGAGGATCTCTTGTGTAACATGGAGACTCTCCTTCAGTGTCAGGATGAGCATTATACAGAGATGAAGGTAGAGATGGAAGCACAACGCCTGTTCCGAGTAGAGATTCTACGATGCATGCCACCCCTGGTGGGGTTCTGTTTTAGATGAGTCTGAGAGGCATGAACGTCGTCGCCAAAGGACGGATGGCTCGGGCCCTTCTTCATCCCAGGCCCAATCTTCATCTCATGGTCCGTCTTCAACCAGTAGCGCGTGGTTTAGGGAATTTATTGATTGATGTTGTTTTTATTGTTTTTATTAGTTCGGATGTTAAGTTTTGCATTCATTAGTTAAATTTGTATTCGGTAGTTAATTGTATTTGAATTTCAATTTTAATATAATGTGGTTCTTTTCAAATTATGCATTGATTCTTGTGTTAATCCCACATTCCCGAATTGTTTGGGGGTGGTATTATTTTTTTTAGCATGGTTTTTATATGATCCACAATTTATTATGTAATTTTGTGATGATTGTTGGGAATGTTGCCGATATTGGCATGGCTATGAGTAGATATTGTGGTAGGATGAAATCTCAATGAGTTAGGCAGTTACTATCCTAAATTCAACCTAAAATATATTAAGGTCTGTTTTGGAATAAAGAATATTAGTTGTTTCTGTTTTCGGTTTTGGAAATATTTTGTTTTCGGCAATTGCCTTAAAGCTTTTTGGCAACTTGCCGATTCGTTTTGGAAACTCAAACCTTATATAAACTTCCTTCATTCTCCACACAAAACCCACATATCTCACTTTCATCTCTCACCTTTCACTCCCAATTTTTCCTCTTTTCTTTTTCACTTCAGCACTTAAGCTACACAGAGCACGCCTGCGCCTCAGTTGAGCGCCACCTGCGCTTGAACCACCTATAACTCGAAATTCACCCGAGCGCGACCTGCGCCCATCCTAGGCAAAAAGTGAGCGCGCCCTGCACCTAAGTGCCTGTTACTCAATTTAGACCAGAGCGCACCCCGTGCCTATCCCAAGCTAAAAGTGAAAGTGCCACTAAAGTGCACTGGAACTTCGATCATAGCCTGAAAACCACGCACCCCTACCCAGGCATAGTTTGAGCGCCCCCTGTGCCCTGATCTCTGTAGGCACGAAAAATTCCAATTTTTTGTGGGTTGTTCCAAGATCATTTGCAGTTTTTCTAGAAAGTAGTTTGGTGATGACATCTCCTACAGTCATACCTGAGCAGTCTTTCGAAGACTTGTTGGGAAGCGAGACTTATGGAGGATCATTCCGCGAGAGGATCGTGCAGTTAGGATGGCGGGATCTACTGGGAAGTGATGATGACTCGTATTCACCTCAGCTTACTGCATTTTTCTATAATAATATTAATTTCTATTGTAACCATGAGGGAGAACAAAAATTTTCCCTTGCAATTAATGACATGACAATGGACTTTAGTAAGTCTTTGGTAGCATTAGTTTCGGGATTGCCTTTGCCTAATCATATGCACACGTGGGGATATATGACCGATAATGCATACCTCTATGACTATACATATTTCCATGAGTATTATGGGGGGAGGGGTGTTTCGTGTAATAGACTAAGGGCGATATAACATAGCCTTTGGTAGCCTGTCCCTGAATGTAGGCACCACCATGTTATTCATCCTAATGAATATTTTAGGGGAGTGACAGTTTAATTCTGCGAATAGTACCACTGGTGACGTTTTCCTTGCTTTCGCTGAGGGACGTCGCCGATATGACATTCCCCAAGTATTAGTGGCTAGTTTTAAGAGAGCCCAAAGCATGAGGCATAAGTATCTTCTTATGCCTGTTTTGGTTAGCCGCATCATGCACGGTTGTTTACCTGAATTATGTACCCAGTTCACGGATTGGAAAAGGGTTGAAGTCATGAGACCCACCAATTGAGTGGTTCATTCATTTCGAGTTATGACTTGGCCAGGATGGCAGGTGCAACCTTATTTGGTTGCTCCTTACACCCCATCAGACCTAGCAACACTTGACAGGTTAGCACGAGTTGATGACACACGGCGGCGGGCTTCGTAAGTTATCATAGCATGGCAGGACGCGAAGGAACCTCATCTCTTTGAAGATGAGGAGGATGGCGATTAAACGGGAGATAAGGTAAGTTTTTAGTTTCAGTTAGTGTCTGTTTATGTCCCAAGCAATTTAATTCTTTTTAACCCCATAACAGGTGGAACTCCTATAGAGTTGCATCTGTTTTTCTTTTTCTATACTAGTATGTTTTAACCTTGTTTTGCATATATTCCTGAATTTCACGCGTTTCCATGATATTTTTCTACCATTTTTGTTTCAATACTTTGAGGACAAATCATGCTTCTTGTTTTAGGGTGGCATAGAAACACGTGTAATTAAGGCATATATTAGGATATAGATATGTATAATATGCACTTGTTTTCTAGTAAAACATCAAAAATTTCAAAAATTCAAAAATATAAATAAAAAGTTTATGCTATACACTTAGGAATATTTGTATTATTTTCTTTCTCCATGCTCTCAATAATCTAGAAGTCTCACGTAGCGTTTGCATTAGAATAGTTTTTAGAAACTTAGGTTAATATGTAGGTAATAATCTTTGCATCTATCTATAAATATATTGCATGAGTATCTATGATTGTTTGGCAGTAAGTTTCTGAAATCTAGGTTGGAGTACTTATTCTATAAATCCTGTGAGAATATAGCCTAAAGCCTTATATGAGTGAAACGTTTGAGAAATGACACAAGGGAGAAGTAAAATCTGGATAGAGAAATCACACGTCCACTTTCTTGATCACTATACCATATCCTAAGCGAGAATTTAGGCCCTTTTTGGATCGATATAGCCAAAAATTCAAACCTTATGAAATTATTTTCCGCTAGTCGCCCCTCTGAGCCTTTCTTTAGCCTTTCTTTAGCCTTTCATAAACCGCAAATCCTTTAACCTTTTCCAAAACAAAATAAAAATAAAAATAAAAAAATCAGCCTACCCATTCTTTGAATGAGTCTGAGAATAGAGATGAAAAATAGAAAAGAGAAAGACCTTTGAAATCAAGAATTTATTAGTCGCTTCAAATAAGAAAAGAAAGTTTTCATCCAAATAAAAAAATAATAATAAACAAATAAAAGACAATAAAGAGTTAGAACTCTAAAAATAGAATCAAATGAGTCAATAGCCAAAGAAAAAGAAAAATATGGCTAAGGATGGAATTCAATTGAAATCATTACTATTGTTGTTCAAATTAGATTTATAAGTTAATCATTTATATCAATAATGGGTTGTTCTATGAGTTCTTGTTTGAGAAATGATAGCGTAATGATTCAAGGTTAAAACCTCCATTAGAGGGGTTGAAGAAGTCTTGATGAAGCTTGATTTTTTTTAACATTGAATAGTTCGTGATTTTCCATTCCATTCTAGAAAACAATTAGTCCACCATGAGAATGGGTTTGATTGTTTCACATGCTAGTTGTTAGTTGGTAGAGATTACCATGAACAACTAGATTTATATTAATAATGGGTTGTTCTATGAGTTCTTGTTTGAGAAATGATAGCGTAATGATTCAAGGCTAAAACCTCCATTAGAGGGGGTTGAAGAAGCCTTGATGAAGCTTGATTTTTTTTAACATTGAATAGTTCATGATTTTCCATTCCATTCTAGAAAACAATTAGTCCACCATGAGAATGGGTTTGATTGTTTCACATGCTAGTTGTTAGTTGGTAGAGATTACCATGAACAACTAGGGATTAGGAAGACCCAATTGTTATGCGAAAGCATTTCAACTCGGATTACGACGATTCTTCGTTAGTAAATTAAGTCGAGTTAAGGTGGAATCAATCCCCCTTTAATCCTTATCATAATATCAATTTAGTATTATTTGTTGAATTATTGTATCTTATTAGTATAATTTCCATCGTAGTATAATTCCCATATTACTCTCATTAACTTTGGATAAACCGATAATCTTAGAAAATATTGAATTCTAAAGAACTAGGAGTGGAATGAATTCTCTGCTCCAACTCTATTATGATAGCATCGAGAGTAGAAAAACTTTGATAATTAGCAGAAAATAGCTTTAGTTTTACTTGCGTTGAGTTTAATCGCTTATTTGTAGGTAAAACCATTTTACCTGTTATCAGGAACTGTAAAGCCTTTAGGTTCTAAAACCCGATCTTTACATCCATTTGCCAAATCATATAGTCATAATGAGCAACAATCACTAGAAGGACTCTAATGGACTTTTCATGGCTACTGGTGAAAAAGTTTTCTCATAATCGATGCCCTCTTTTTGAGTTTTTGAGTAAACATTTTCTCAACCAGTCTCGCATTAAAAGTCTCTACCTTTCTAACAACTTCTCTTTAACTTTTGAATAACTACTTATTCTTAATAGGCTTAATATTTGGCAAAGGGTCAACAAGTTCCCAGACATTGTTGGAATATAAGGACTCCATTTCTCATCTCATTGATTCAAGCCATTTACTCAAATCAATGTCAGAAATTGCTTCTTCGTAGTTTATAGGATCTACATCCTTGTCATCTGATATAACATATAAAGTTTCCCTTAATAATAGGGTTAACTTTTCTTGAAGACTAATTGTCCTCCCACTACGACGAAGTACCGGAGTAGGTTTAGATAAACTTTGAACTTTACATGGAAGTTTTATCTAAACTATAAGTTAATCTAGATTGAATTATAATTTAGATTGAACATAAATAGGGATATCTACTAACATCTCTAAGGCTTATCTCTAAAAAGATATAGGGAGAGTTTGAATAACTTACCATAGTCCAAACCATGCCACTTAAGGTTATGTTGCTTCTTTCTGCAATAATCTCTTTTTGTTGTGGAGTTCTTGGTGCACTTAATTGAAACAAAATCATATTTTGCATTAAGTTACCTTTTGTTTTCACATTTTAATAGGCCCATGTACATCTGTATGTACTAACTCCATTAACTATGTGGCTCTTGACCCTTTACTTTAAAAGATCTTTTAGGCACCTCTCCTTCTAAGTAAGATTACAGGTTGAGGAAGATTATAAAGGGAGTGAACTTAAATTCCCATCTTTCACCCAAGCTATCAATCTTATTCAGAATGATATGACCAAGTCTTAAGTGCCGCAAGTTTGTTGGATTTTTCAGAAGAAAATATCCTCTTTTAAGGTAAAAACTTAACATATGATGAATTACTAACAACAATATCATTTATTTTTAGCATAGAAGAAAGTAAATAGAGACCATTTTCCAAAATACCAGAGGCAATAATCTTTCTATTTAATCTGATTACAACTTTTGAATCAAATAAAATAGAATATTATATTATGACTTATAAAGTACAGAAACAAAAACCAAATTTCTCTTAATCCCTGGAACATAATAATAGTCTTCTAAAACCAACAATTTCTTTTCTAATGATAAATAATAAACTCCTATTGATACTGTAGCAACCTTTGCCTCTGTTCCTAGTGCCTGGTACACCTTTTCTTCATTCATCATTCTTTTCCTCTGAAACTCCTGTAACATTTTACAAAAGTAGTTAGTGGCCTCTTATTCCACATAACAGGTGTTAGAAGGAAAAATCAACTCTTTGGTTTCAAGAATAAAGGATTGCATACCTTCTTTTTGTTTTTGTTTCATAGCTAGATACTCTCTACAGTTCCGCTTCCAATGACCAAGCCTTTCACAATGATAACAAGTACCTTTTGCTTTATCCCCTGAATTCTTCTCCACTCCCCCTTTTTCCCCAAGGGCAAACTTTTTACCCTTTTTCCACTTGCCTTTGCCTTTCAGCTTAGGCTTGGAAACACCAACATTTTCTGAGACCATTACACTTGGCTTAACCTTAACTAAGTCTTCAGCCTGCTGCAAAGAGTTCATTAACTCTGGCAGTGTCAGATCCATATTTGTTCATGTTATAATTCAACTTGAACTGATTAAATGAAATTGGCAAAGACTGAAGAATAGCATCAACCTAAGAATTGGCGTCTATTTCAGCACCTGGGATCTCCAACTCATTGCCATAGCCAATCATCTTAAAGATATGCTCCCTAACTGGAGTCCCATCATCCATTTTTGTATTCATCAGGTTTGCCATTGCAATCTGACGTTTAGTGCGATTTTGTTCGCCAAACATCTCTTGCAAATTGGTCATGATCTCAGTAGCTGTACCAAAATTTTGGTGTTGGTGTTGGAGTACGTTTGACATGGATGCCAGGAGATAACACTTGGACATCTCATTGGCCTTTTGCCATTTTTTGTACTCATTTTTTAGCCTTGCACTAGCATTATCTGCTAGTTGAGGGGGGCAAGGGGTAGTGAGAACGAATTTGACTACCTAAAAAAGGGCTTCTTGCGGCGAGTCTTTTGTCATGGCCACCAATTGTTGAGGCTAAAAGACCCTTTTGCGGCAGCCATCTTCGGTTGAGGCAAAATATGGTTTTTGGCCACGGCTTGTCAACATCTGCAGCCAAATCCCAGTTTCTCGCAACGGCTGTAGGTTTCCCACAACTACAAGTTCACTTCTCGCCTCGGAAGGAAATTAGGCGGGGCAAAATGTATATTTTTAATGAGGTTTGCTTCAATGCACAGGCATTCCAATGCATTCCAATGTGCACTAATCTCAGCCCCACATCTGATTTTTGTTGGGAAATCCATGATCCAGTACAGACTTGTTAACTGGATAAACTGGTTTGGAAAAAAAAACAAATATATGAAATACCAAATTTACCCAAAAACTAATCCAACCTAATAACCATCGTGGAAATTGGAAAGTCAAATAAATACTTTGCTATTTTACTTGGGTCGGTTCGAATAAAAAGGAAAAACAGTTGGCCAAACTCTCATACTCTTTTTCGGGTTCATCTCCACTAAACCGAGTTCATCTCCATTGTTTCCCTTTTTCACTATCTTCTAAGAGAAATCCTCTGCATTTCAAACTCTGGATTGGGCATCTCTCAAATACTCCTTCAAGATTACTCCTTCAGGTTTGGATATGAGTATTTAGTAATTTAGGCTTAGTTTATGAAATTTTTCTATGGATTGATTAGTGAATTAATATCTAGTTTCAAAATATCATTATTTACATATGGTGGTGCTTGGTCTTCAATGGCAAACACAAGTTTTTACATGTATATTTTGGTTCAATGGTTTGCTTTTCTTGCTTGTTTATGACTTTCACACATATATCATGGTTTCCTCTATATAAATGCACCGGATGCCATCAGAATCCGCAATTAAATGTGCTAGGCGATAGTACTATCTACTAAGGCTAACAGCAGTGATCGCTACTAGACTGATGTCTTGGCAATGCCCTAACCCCCTTTCTGTTGGCCGAAAAAAGCATGTTAGATAAGAAACACTTATTTTATTGATGAACTTGGCTTGTTCATAAATTTAAGTGTAGTAGTAGTTATCTTATTGCACTAAATTTGTTTGTAAACTCTTGAGATGTGCAGTAGACAAATGGCGGGATTGCAAAATTGAGTTAAAGTAGGTACTAGATTATAATCTAGAATATTTATGTGATTGTGCTAAAGTGTGTATAGTAATAATGTGATCAAGTGAAAAAGAGTTGAGAGATACGAACCCTGATGCTTCATGGCCAAAAATGCGAGGAAATAAATGAGCAAGTGGTGAGAAAAAAGAATTATTAGTTAGAAATGTGATTCGCATAGGCAGGCATACACAGGAGGGGGGAGGGTGGACCCGGTTAAAGCGATGTACCCGCTTAAATAGTTAAAAGTGTACCAGTTAAACTAATTTACTTTCATCCTGATATCACTGCTGGCATTGTTAGTCGATCCTATAATTTTAGTGGCACACACGACACATGCAAGAGCATAAACAATCCTTGAGACCAGAGGAACTAAATTGTCACTTTTTCTAGCATAAATGTAAAAAAAAAAAAATGTTGGAATAGTATTACCTCTTTTATAGTTCTGGAATGACATCTTGAAAGAACTATAGTACTATACAACGTAATAACGAGAGAAGTAGTGATAGTTTATAAATTATAAGTAGATTCCTGACCTGGCCGGATTGCCAATTATGAAGGTATTCTACTCCTTGAAAATTGAAATTGATCATATTTTCAATTCTAGGATTCAAGACATGTAAATATTGAGCTCCATAAGGGGAGTTTAATCACATATTGAACTTGCTTATCTTCTTATGTCACATAATAAGGAGAGTTTAATTTTACTGCTAGTTTCTTTTTACTTGCTTCTATTGCTTAAATTATCATTACGCATTACTCACCTTCACCTTTTGTCCCTTCATGACACAAAGGTGAATCTTTTAATTACTTATTTGTGAACCTAAAATGCTATTGTCTGTTTTATTTTTTATTTTAAAATGAAATTTTAACTTCAAATTAATGTTGCTTCACGTGTATACTCTTTATTTGCTGTTTATTTTATTTTGCACTTATAGTGCAAGAAGTAATTAATGCATATTTATATTATTACCATATTATAGTGATCAAGTGATGGTGGATATCTCTAATGAAGACAAAGATTGGGCTACAAATATGTGTAATGACGCATGTCCATATTAGGAAGGTGATTCTTCAGACACCGAAATAAATATTGTGGAAGGTTCAACCAATGTGAGTTTGGAAGACGAAGATGAATCAGATGACCATAGTGTTAGTGAAATTGAAGGTTTTGAAGGACAGTCAAATGAAGCAGATGCAAGAAGTGAACAAACTAATGAGAATGATTTCGATCTATTCAGTGGTAAGTTGGGAGGGGAAGATCTAGATGAAAATGCAATCATGTTTTCAATGCGTTTTAAAACTAGCAACGAGGCATTTGAGTTTTACAACGAGTATGTCAAGGTTGTTGGGTTTAGTGTACGCAAGGATGTTTACCGATTTCATAAAGATATCCCGATTAAAAGAAATTTTGTGTGCTCGTGCCAAAGTGAGAGAGAGATGAAATATTTGAATATGGAACACAAAAGGAAACAACGTGAGTTGTCTAGATGCAAGTGTCTTGCGATTTTTGAAGTGATTTTTGATATTAAATGCAATATGTGGGTTGTTAATAAGTTT
Organism: Coptis chinensis; assembly: GCF_015680905.1. NCBI lineage: Eukaryota > Viridiplantae > Streptophyta > Magnoliopsida > Ranunculales > Ranunculaceae > Coptis > Coptis chinensis. Next base: position 53,586,461 of record NC_141463.1, read on the forward strand.
GTTGCTGAACACACTCATCCACTTGTGCCTTATCCTAGTTCGATATTTGGTCGCTCACATAGAAAGATGGGCAGTGAAGATGCGGCTTTGGCAAAGAGTCTAATTGATGTGGGCATTAGACAATGTCAAGTGATGGATTTCCTTGTTTATAGGCCTGGCCAGTTTTGTAAAGTTGGTTACATAAGAAAGGATTTGTATAATTATATAACCAGGATGAGAAAAATTTATTATATGAATGGAGATGCTAGCACACTTGTTTCCTGCATGAAAAACAAGTCGAAGATTGATCCAGAATTTTACTACTCATTCGAGCTGAATGAACTTAGCCAATTAATCGATTGTTCGGCGGATTCGACGTCTCCGTCGCGGTTACAATTTTTTTGGTGATGTGTTATTGTTTGATTCAACATACCGGACAAATCAATACAAAATGCCAATTGTCGATTTTTCTTTGGAGTGAACAATCATAGACAAACTATTGTATTTGGTTTTGCGCTTATGACTAGTGAGTCGAGCAGTTTTACATTTAGGCGTTAGAAGCGTTTTCTTCTGGTGAGGTAAGGCACCTAAGTCGGTCATAACAGATGGTGATCATGCAATTAAAGGCTATTAAAGCTACCTTACCTAGGGCTAGACATCGCTTATGTGCTTGGCACGTTCAAAAATTGTATTGACAATGTCCGTGTCTCCGGGTTTCAAAGGGACTTTTGTTCACTCATGTTTATGAAATATTCGTAAGAAGAGTTTGACCAAATGTGGGAACATTTGTTAGAAGCACACCAGTCCATGACCATGAGTGGGTGAAGAAGATATACAAAAAGAGGATGAGGTGGGCAGAGGCATATCTTCGGCGCATTCTTTGGTGGTTGTAGAACCAACCAACGTTGTGAAAGCATGAACTCTGTTATACGGCTTCATGTAAAGCCCGGTTTAAAATGGTTGAGCTCTATGGAAAAATGGAGCTAGCACTTGAGAAGATCCGGCACCGTGAGCACGAAGAAGAAGTTATTACTCTGACAACCAAGCCGGTAATTGTGACCCACCTGACTGAGTATGAAAATCAGGCGAACTCCATCTATACACGGACGGCTTTTAATGTGTTTAAGATGCAATTGCAGCAAGAGGCATTGTACATTGTTGATTCAATGAAGGATCATCAAGGTGACAATATTCGTTACTACACTTTGCATCGTCATTTGTATAGGCACTGCAAGTCTATTGTGGAATACAATGTTGTTGATAAAAAAGCGAAGTGTTCTTGTGGTCTATTTGAGTCATTTGGTTTTCCATGCCGACACATCATTTCCGTCTTAAAAAATGAAGACGTTGCTGAAATACCCTCTAGTTGCATTTTATTGAGATGGACGCGACATGTGAAAACGGTCATTCCTACTGTTACTTCAGTTAATGTTCTAATGAAACAACTTCTACTATTTGTTATAGTGAGCTTATGGGGATTTGCAAGAATATTTGTTTGAAGGCCTCCAAAACTAAAGAAACTAGTGAAGAGTTCAAAGATTTCCTACATTCTTATCTTATGTCAAAAGAGATCCCATCAACTGCTGAAGAAAATCCTCAAGTTCCCGTTGAGGAGCCATCAGATACTCACGGAGATGCGGCCCACTTAGAACTGATACGTGATCCACCCCAGGTAGCACCTAAGGGTCGACCAAAAAGACTTAAAGGACACAATAAGACAAGGAAGAAAAGTTGTGGCGAATGTGGTGTTGTTGGGCATACAAAACCCACGTGCCCAGAATTACATCGAGAAATTGGGGGTAACTAGTTATGTTCACCGCTTTAGTTTTTCCAATACAAGTATCTATATTATTGAAGAACTATAATTTTTAAACATGTTGCGTTGCTAGTACTTCTATTTTTTTAACAACTACAATGTTATGTGTGTGTAATAGGGCCAAGTACAAACTCAAAACGTGTGAGAAAATGTGCTTTCGATCAAATGATTTGAGCAAAGAAGAGGAGATACATTCTACGAGTGGTAGGTACTGCTATTTGCTCAATTTTGGTTTCCAAAGCTCAATATAATTCTCAATTTTTGTTCTAATATAGGTGCGTGTGGTTTTGTTGCTTCTGAGGAGAATTCCGATAAAAAGAAAGGAAGATCTCGAATCAGCAAGTGTGGAAATTGCAATGAAAAACAAGGCATCACGAAGACTACGTGTACATGGCCTAAACCTCAATCACAAGGTAGGTACTACATATTGAGTAGTTATATTTGGAAGGTTACAATATCCTGAACTATGTATATACTTATTTAATATTAGTATTTTCAAAATCTTAGTATTTAATTATTGAATTTATTGCTTGAATTCTTTTCAAACAGCTTCTTCTTCTAAGGTTCCAACAACTCCTCCACCTTATGAGGTAATTACATTTATCTTCTAGGATATATTTTCCCACCAATCGACCATATTTACTAAACGAATGTAAACTCAGAAGGCGTTAACTGTGTTGTATTAGTTTTTGCAGGGTGATCAGTAGTGAGATTAGATGCTGTTGGGAAGGTTTTTGCAGGGTGATCAGTAGTGGATATTAGCTGCAGTCTCATGACCGTAAGTTGATCAGTTGTTTGTTAAAGTTGGCAGTTCCAGCTAATAGGCCTTGTATTGAGTTAGTGGGACAGAAGAAAGTGAATCATTAGTCTACCAGCTATAGAAGTGAAGAAGTACTCAATTGTGAAGAAAGACATTGTCCCAGTTCTTGGTCATTGCTACTAGACCTGATGTCTTGGCAATGCCCTAACCCTGCTCTGTTGGCCAGCAAAAGCATGTTAGATAAGAAACACTTGTTTTATTGATGAACTTGGCCTGTTCAGAAATTTAAGTGTAGTAGTAGTTATCTTATTGCACTAAATTTGTTTGTAAACTCTTGAGATTTGAGACAAAAGAGGTTTGAGAATTTCACCATCATGTCATAATAACAATTCTGTTTTTAGAAGAAGAAGAAAGAATGGGAGTGTTCACTTTTGTCTGCAAGAGTTCTGGGAAAGTATGGAGTGGAAAGCAGTATTCAGGAGATTTAGAAGCATCAGCTTCATCAACTTTTGAGTTGCAGAGGAAACTTGTTCAAGCTGCTCTTTCTGCTGACTCATCTGGTGGTGTTTCTTCTTCCTTTTCTCTTGTCACTCCTTCTTCTGCTGTCTTTCAGGTTATTGTTGGCGGTGGTGGTGGTGGTGGCTTCATTGGAGGTGGTGGCTTCATTGGAATGTTTTGTTTTAAGTCTTAGTTATGTGTAGATATTTAACCCTTCTTCATCTGTTGGTTCTTTCCCTCAAGTGCAATGTTATTTTTGTACAGGTTTGAAAAGCAAGATGGAGTTGTTTTGATGGCTACAACCAGAAATCTGAAGCAAATAGATCAGGCCCTACAAAGGACTGGTCGGATGGATAGAGTATTTCATCTTCAACGGCCAACTCAAAGAGAAAGAGAGAAAATCTTGCAAATTTCTGCTAAAGAGACTATGGACGAAGAACTAATTGATTTTGTAGACTGTGGAAAGGTAATTATTTGCATATTACTGTTAAATAATTCAGAAAATGCTTTTATATGTCAACTCCTAATTTTTTTTTTTTTTTTGTCAAATCATATGCAATTTGTACTTGTAAAAATTCTATTTTATTTTTCATCCTTTTCAGATAAGAAGCTATTATAACAACTAGCAGATTATTAGCTAGTATTAATATACTTTTTTGAAAATATGTTTCATACGCTATTTGGCCTGTATACTCTATTTGGAAGAGTTTTAACCTGATTCTGCTATCCTTATGCAGTGTTCTATGCTTCCTTCATGGATGAAATTTACTAACCGAAAAATGTGAAGAAAGTATAATACAAATAAAATTTTAAGTGGTCAGGCAGGGGTCTGGTTAATAAAATTCCAAGCACATTTGTTTTCCCCAAACCAAACTCCTAACATGCCAAACTTCGTTACCTTTTGCAGAGTGAATCACACAACTTTAATTTAAATACGTAGAGTCTTGATCGTATTGAACTTGGTTATGGTCATCTCTTATCTGATGTATTGACTTAGGGAACGGTTTTGCACATGGCATTTTATCAAGCTTCCAGTTATGAATAAGGAGCTTAGAACTCATGTCCTCTGCTGGTTGTGGGACTTCTTGTAACAAAAATAGACATTGCTATGGTAGATTTAATTTATCAAATGCTTTGCAATTATCATGCCTTTGCCATAAGTTCATAACACCTTGGCGAGCTATTAATTGATCTCAGAATATAGAATTAATCTTTTGTCTCTCTGTAAATTATATATATATAAACAATCAGGCTGTAGACACAGCCTGTTGGAGATGCTGGTGAAACAAAATCCATGTACAAAGAAGTAGTTTTAGGCGGTGATGTTTGGGATCTTCTTGACGAGTTAATGATTTATATGGGAAACCTTATGCAGTACTATGAGAGATAAGTGCAGTTTGTTCGGATAATTTTTTCTAATTCTGTTATTTATTACGTATTTACGTACTATTTTTAATCAGCAATATCTTATTCTTTTTGGAATAAGCTTAGTTTCTATTGGTAGATTTTGATGTAGCTCTTTGGTGTCCGACGGGGGTGTTCTTCTCTCTGGTCCTCCGAAATTAAAAAACACTTTAACTAGATTTTTCTTTGATTGGATCCCTTGATTAGAGGTTACCGTTACCACAGCTTTAACTAGACCAGTATACCTGTTTTCCAAGGAATGAGGAAATCTCAGAATTTAACAGGGATCTCTTATTTGAAGAGGAAAGCTGCTTTAGTGGTTTGTAGCTTCCTGTAGTATAAAGATATGGTAGTAGTATTTAAGGCCTACTAGTAGTTTATTGGTGCTCAGCAAGTGTAACTAGTTTCTCTGTAGTCCTTAGGAAGTCTTATATCTATTCTGGTTAGGTATTTTGATGTTTCATTGATTGAATTTTTCTTCTCTATATTCAATACTTCCGTAAATTTTCAGGAAGCCTTCATAGCGAACTTAATCGGAAAACTAATCTTTCTTGACTTTTTCTGTTTTTTACTTTTTATGATCATTTTGTTTAAATGGCAGTTTGCACCTCTTGATACTCCTGCTGCAGTCGATGCTTTCCTTAAATATTGGAGTCCAAATGTGTTCGTGCTTTGGGAAAGAAGGTCTGGCCAAATCTCATATTGGGTGCCTAAAGAAAAGGCGTAAGTGAATATCGCAATAATAATTCGTGCCTTTATGTGGAATTTGAAATTGAGGATAACCTGAATGTGGGCAGATATTTTTCCTTTAGAATTCACTTTCTCTATTTCAGTGACAGAAACAATTGATCACTTTTTAGTCAATAGAGCTTTAAAGCAGAGGATACTTTGAGTATTTATCAGTATGCCACTTTCATGATATTAGATTACCAAAAGTTTGTAATACTTAGCATAGTCCACTCCCCCCACCTCCTCCTCAGCCTCGTTCCTGTCCTCCGTATAAGCATATTACCTTTAGATCCTTTGGTAAATAAAAATCATTCCAGTTGGTTTTCGTTTGATCTGTGCATTTGGATTGTTGACTCTCTCCTTTCATCTCTTTTTTTGGTGATCGGTAATTGTATTTGTTTTAATCCTGGCAAGTTATGCTCAGGTCGTGCTGGCTTTGTTAAATGCCCGGGTTTCTTCCAGATCTTTCAAACTTTGGTCACAGCCACTAGCTCTACCCTTGATTTCGTTGATCTATTGCAGTAGTTTGGATTTTTATACATTGGCAACTCTATGAAGTATTGGATTCCAGATGATGGCATATTCAGGATTAGCTTTTGTAGTTGCGGCTATGTGTCTTAGACTCTAGTGCAGATGCTGTTATCTCTTATCTGACAACCAGAAGATATTCTATATTTTTGGATACGTGGTCATTCTATTTTCCTTTGTGATAATATTTATCAGGTTCGTGAAATATTGGAGCTCTATAGAAGGATATATGAGGAGTATCTAGCAATCCCAGTTGTAAAAGGGAAGGCAAGCGAGCTTGAAAAGTTTCCTGGTGGGCTTTATACAACAACTGTTGAGGTGACTCATGATAGTTTTGTGCAACTCATCTACTTGTTTCAGTGATTACTATAAACTATGAGCTTTCTTCATCTCTGTTCTGATTATATTTTGGCAGGCATTTATTCCAAATACTGGTCATGGCATACAAGGTGCAACATCCCATTGCCTCGGTCAGAATTTTGCCAAGATGTTCGAGATAACCTTCGAGAATGAGATGAGAGAGAAGGCTATGGTCTGGCAGAATTCCTGGGCGTACAGCACTCGAACAGTAACTCTCACACAATTTCTTTTGTTATTTTTTATTTCACATAATTGCTTAGGTACTTAACAGTACTGAGTTAACCATCTCTGTGAAATTTTATAAAGGCATTGGATGAGAAGCACTTCTACTGATATTTTCCGACTGTCCTAGAATAGTTAAAAATTGAGTGTGAAAACCAATAGACTCTTCGTCAGATCAAGAGTTCATTTAATATAGAACTTATAGAAGTCTGATTCATTCTGAAAGTAATTTATATCTCCTGTTCACTTAGCTGTTTGTAGGACTGTTCATTCTTGTATATGAAGAGACGAGATGTGCATTTGACAATGATCACAACATTCTTGAATGGGCTAAGGTTTGATGCTCTATTGTACTTTGTCATTAATTGACATGCTTTCAGGTGGAACACCTGGGTGCTCTGGAAGCCATATTTCACCATTTAATTCTAATGCAATTTTGTGTTTTCAGGCAAACAATCATGGATCCTTGCAAATTATATGTGAGTATTATCGTTTATGTTGTCCTACCAGAGGAACAACACTTGCATTCTGTCCTCTGGAGCACCTGCATCCTTTGGAATTCCACAGACCTAGTGAAACAGTGCTACATGTTGCGGGATTAACCATTGATTTGAAATCCTGCAGCAGTCTGGAGTTTGTAGAGGTAAATTCCTATATTTAAATGAGTGTACCAATGCCAAAAATAACAATTTAGTCAGTTGTAAGACAAATGGATTCACCCCTAAGTTCTGATATTTTCCCAATGAACAGAGGTGGATGTGTTGGTTGTGACTTGTGAATCTGTGGTAGAGCATTGGGTATGAAAAGTAATATTATGCTCAAAATATTTTGGAGCTAAAAGTAATATTTTTATTTCATAATACCAACAACGCAGAGAGATATGATGTTATTAAAAAGATTTTGATAAGCTCATCACATATCTACTATTGGCATATTTTCAGTGAAAAAACATATTAATTGGAGATCAGGGAAAGCACAATAGATGATAAATGTTTTTCAGTAATGATCCTATACAAGAGAAGTAAAAATTAGTGGAACCTACTCCACAAGAGTCATATGTCCAAAGCGTGTATGTAAATGCTGTTGGTTTTCATTTATTGTATTATATGTTTATGGAGTAGGTTCTGTTTACAAACTTTTTATGCAGCACTTCATACAATGCCCCCTAACAAGGTGATTTAAGGGATAATTTCTTGATTTCACCACCATGGAGATCATGTCTATATAATATCAGCTCATTTACAAATAGCTAACCTCTTTTTTGAAATTGTTCTCAACTTACTTAATTTTTAACGGTCCAGTAAAGCAGATATTGCATCCATCTTTCTGGCAATGTCAAAAAATGTGCAAAGGAACTGATTTTTGGGGTGATGATTTCCATGGAGTATCATACTTAAAAATAATTCAGCCTTCGATTCATCTTGTGGGGTGTGGGAGGGGGCATTGTATGTACATTTATGTATGTATTTCTGATTTCACTTCTCTATGATATTATCAGGCACGCAATGCAGTATTAGCAGAGGAGGAGGCAACTGTTCTATCTGTGTGGACAGTTGCATGCTTATGTGGCTTGTTGCGCCTTGAACATGTAATTATCTGCTCTATCTCGATTGACAAAACCATGCCCTATCATCTGATCCTAGGGAAATAGTTATAATTGTCAGCCTTCTTATGAAAACCAGAAAGTATGTCTGTATGATGTCATTATTGAGGGTAATTCTTGTGGTGTTCACTCCTCGGATCAGGTGATCCATATACATATTTTAATCAGCTTTGTTATAGCTTCTTATTTATAATGGTATAATTCTTCAGGTTTATCTTCAAGTGATTATGCATCTCCCAATTTAAGTGTATACAGTATACATGTAATTTTTGATACTATATGTAGAGTAATTGGATTGAAGTTGAAATCGTTTGTACCTATTCTTGCTTTAAAACTTTCACTGAACTTTTTGTTTAAATTCATATTGTATGCTTAGGAAGAAGGGAAAAAAGTCGTGGAGTAGGTTAATTTGAAATTAAGTAACTGTAGAAGTTAAGGACCAATGTCTAATTTTGCTGGATTATCTGAAACATTTGTTCATTGCACACGTCTTTTTCCGCGTTTCATGTCAAATCTAATAAGTTTTCAAATGGGTGATTTTTGCTTTTGAATTCTTCAGTTCCATAGAAAATGATAAATTATGTTAAGACCAAAAGAAAATTGGTAACAAGAAACCTTTTTAAATCTGATTCTGTAAGCGTGCCCGTTTACATCCTATGATTGTGTTTGCATGTTTCAGGTATTGACAATGTTAGCAGGGGCACTTTTGGAGAAGCAAATTGTCGTTGTCTGCTCTAACTTGGTATGGTTGAGTTATGACATTGACTTCATGTGAATCCTCCATGTACTTATGGTTTTGTAGAAAGCCTGTCCACTGTAAACAAATGTGGAATAAGGAGTTACTCTGTTACTTGAGCGTGTAGGAATTGTTTCTTGGCCAGAGGTGGAAGATTGTAATGACTTGAGTTTTATGGCTGATTGACTTGGGGCTCATTGAGTCCAGCCTTCACCAGTAACATCTATGTATCTAACCAATAGACGTCGTCTTAAAAAAAGCAGTCAGTAGTGCTATGAGCTTTATCTATGTACGTGAAGTGTGTCAGTACCTATCAGCCACTACATTTTTAGAAATTCAGTGCAGCAAACCAATAATTTTATCTCCACCACATGCACATCCTCCTAGCATGTGTGCCTGCTTTTTTCCTCGCTCTGTTTTGTTCTGCCGTCACTGTCAAAATTTTATACATGAATTGAATTCTAAATTCAAACCCATCACTTCATTGAAAAGAGTGAGATTTGATCTGAGGCGTGATTCATCCAAAACCTTGTGATTTTATTGTTGGTTGTGCTGATATAGTTTTGAGTGTATCTACTGCCCTTGCATATTAGGTGCTTTTAGATAAAACTTATGGATATATTGTTTTTTTTCAGGGAATCTTGTCTGCTTCAGTTCTCTCCGTTATTTCTTTAATCCGGCCCTACCAGTGGCAGAGCCTTCTAATGCCAGTATGGTACCTTCTTCTTTATGATTCGTGTAAAAAATTTCTTGAACAATTCGTTGTAATTGTAATGTGGAGATTCAGGTGTCAGTATATCCTGATAGTCTATAGCATCTTGTATGAACTTTCAGGTTTTGCCAAATGACATGCATGATTTTTTGGATGCACCAGTCCCATATATAGTAAGATTTTCTAACTTCCTCCTTTTTTCTTAAACTTAAACATCTTGTATGTAATATGTTACCCGCAGAATCCTGCATTGTTTCTTATTTTACCTTGTGGATTTGTGGAGTTCACTTTTTGTGTTTCAATACTCTCAAGGCAACTTTACTGCCAATCTTGACAGTTTTAAGCTATGCTGATGGGTCTTTTTCTGGCACTGACAATTATAGAATTTTCTGAAGTGCGTCTAAAGAATTTTGAAGATATTATATAAAATTCATCTAGTTTTAAACTTAGATGTAGCACCTAACACTTTCAGTAGAGACAATCTTTAGGAGAATATGATATTGAAAGAGGAGAATATATAGACATTTTGAGTATTGCTTTCATCAATCATCAATTGTTTCAACTCCCTCTTTAACATCTAAGAGATGACTAGCTGGAAGTCAAAATTTAGAAGGGCAAGTGGATTCCTTGCTGTGCAAATAGGTCTGACTGGTTAATTTAGTACTCATCAGCACTAACCATTCTAGCAGGTGCATTGGTGCAAGCATCATGGTAGGTATTCTAAGATCTATACAGACAACGTAGTAGATACCGTGTTTTCCGGAAGCAAATTAATAAAGATCTTTTTTCAAGTGAGAATTCCTATTGTAGACTACCTAATAGAATCACTGAATTCAGAATCTTATAATAAATTTGTTTTGTATTGCCTTCGTTTTCTAGCATTATTGTATATGAATGAGAAATGTTTAGAGCTCCTTGTAGGTTGGTGTAAAGAACAAAACTGGTGAAGTACAATCGAAGATAGGAAATGTCATTCTGGTCGACGCTAACAAGAACCAGGTATTTAGTTTCGTCACATAGTAGAACTTTCATAATAAATAAAATTTTAATTAACAAAAAAAAAATTATACTTGTAAAAATCAGGTGCGGTCTCCCACTTTACCTCAATTGCCCCAGAACAAAGAGTTGTTTAAGTCGTTGAGTCCATACCATGCAAAGCTTGTTGGAGAAAGCTATTTAGGAAGAAGACGACCTGTCTTCGAGTGTACAGATGTTCAGGTTGGCTCTTAACACAATACAAAGTGCATAGACGTTATTGACTGTGAAATGCTAATAACTCTCTCAATTGCTTGCTGCTCGTTATTCGGTCCCACAATTTGTTAATTTTTATGAAGAGGAGGCCTGGGGATAGAAACACAGGTGCAACACACGTAGAAATCAGGACGGAACAATCTGAACTGCGTCCGAATTTGTTCTCACATTTAGCGACTTGAAAATTTGTTTGGTCGCTTATATACCAATTTTTTCTATGTGCAGATTGAGGCTGCGAAGGGCTTCTTAGCTGTTCTAAGGTCTTACCTGGATTCTCTTTGCTCAAATCTCCGGTCTCATACAATTACTAATGTGCAATCTAATGATGACAAGGTTGGTACCCCCCCAATACCAGTAGCAGAAAATGTGTCTCAGTTGAAGGGCAATATGATTCCTTCCTCGACTTTAAAATTTCTTTGTATTTTCTTGGGCCACCATCTGTTCACGTTCTTTCTATTGGAGAATTATTCAGGTCATGTGGTGTGATTGCCCATAGTCTATTCATAAAGTTAATGAGTGAGTGGTGAAAAACTTGATATTCCATAGTCTCATCCAACAGGACGTTCTCCTTCGAAGCATTAATGATCTTTGGAAGAGAAACATGACCGTTATTAAGTTTTGTTCTTTGTGTGGCTGGCCCTGTGTCAGCAAGAACATTCTGAGGTGGCCTCTGTCTTAGCACATTTTTTTGTAATAGTACTTTGGTAGATGTCCAGTATGGCTTGTGTCATGCTAGCGGGGCGTTGGTACATGGGTCTCTCTCTCCAAGTGAGAAAGTGCCTCTGAAGTTGTGGTTCCTTTTTGCTGCTTGGTCTTGGTGGTTGTGTGCAGCTAGTCATTAGGAGCCTAGGTGATTAAGGAGCTGTGGTCTTTCTCTCAGATATTTTTGTCTTTAGGGGAGCTGTTCCGTTTTGTACTGGGTGTGTCGCATGTGGTAGATTAGTTTTAGGAGCAGAGATTTTTTTTTGTCACTTTTGGCTTTGTGTTTTTCCTCTCTTTGTTCTTGTACAAAAGAAAAAATGATTATTTGCTTCTCCATTGACAGAATTAACAGACACTATACACACTTACGCCTGCATTTCTTTCCACTATCAGGTGTCTTTACTCTTAAAGGAGAGTTTCATTGATTCATTTCCAAACAGAGACAGGTCTTTTATGAGGGTAAGCATCTTAAACAACTAGTTTTACAGGTCTTTTAAATGATATAAATTGTACTTAAGCGTCTGCTTAAATAGTCGGTTCTTTGAAATTTACTATCGCACTTCATACCAGTTTGTATATTTATACTGCAAAATGTCCAAAAATCTTGATGTAACCATGCTAGAAATAGACATTACTTTGAGATCTCTTACAGAGTCCTGACCCTTCACTTAGTTCCTTACCTGTAGCGGTGTAATAATAAAAAAGTAAAGACTCTGGACATACAAAAATCCGACAAGTCATTGTATAGTTGAAAACAACATAAAAGTTGGTATTGTTACTAATTTCTTTTTATGTTGAACAGCATTTTGTAGACACACAGCTCTTTTCTGTACATACGGATCTTGTTCTATCCTTCTATCAAAAGGATTAGCGTCACCATGTAAAGGTTACTGGATAAGTTATGGGCGAAAGTACCTAGAGCGCAAGCTCTGTAATTTAGACAAGTTATTTATGAATTATTGATCCCCAGTTAGGGGACACAGAGAAGTTTGTTTCCCCAAGTTTTCCTTCATTCCTCTTGTTCACTGTGAAGGAGTTTAGTAAGTCCAAGTTCTTACGATGAATTTGGTTTTGCTAGTTGCAAAGAAAACTTTGCGGTTGTATTGTAGCCTTGTAGGTGAAAGGGAACTAAGTGTTGTACGATATACATACATTAATCTCATATATATTTTTTAATGAGATTGTGGAATTATTGTTTATATTTAACCAATCTCCCCCCATTCCATCAATCTCTTCAATGCCCATGCTGCAAAATAATAAATGAACAGGGATTAGTGATCTCTTTGTATAGATAGCGAGGAACTCAAAATGAAAATATATATACATAGTACAGAGGCTTTGATGCTAGCCAGTAATGCACTACTGACTCCTGCTTTTTGATGCTGTCTGCTTTTTGTGCTGGTGTTCAATTCACCTCATTAGGAACCAATCCAAAGTGTTCCACCCCACCCCCACACCTCTCTTTTATGCATAGATTACCAGTTTGTATGTACTCCACTACTCCCCTTCTCAAATTATATTAGACATTCCATTTCTTAATAGTAACAAAGAATAATAAATCTCATAATATAATTATTAACTATATATATCAGTTGTATATGATCGTACTGAAAGTAGGTGTCAAAAATTTCTGGGCTGATAAAACGTACTACCATAGTTTAGTTACTACTGCATATATATTACATCAGATTGCCATTCTTCTTACCTACTGATGAGTCCTGACCAGTTCTTGGGCATTCAAGAGCACTTAAGCCTATTAGACAGGATCTATTTCATTTGTGGCTTTACGTTACCTAACAGTATGATGTCATGGATGTATTCAGTTCAATTTTGCATTCCTTGTGTAAAATTCATGTGATGATCTGAGAAAAAAATAACTCGTTTGATGATTAATTTGCAGGTTGGAACTTCAGTTCATTGTGTTTTTATGTTTTTTATGCATACAGGTGGAGGAGAACTATATACATGGGGATCAAATGAGAATGGATGCCTTGGAGTCGGTTGCACGGAGGCCATCTATGAACCAGAACGAGTTGAAGGTCCATTCTTGAAATTTCTGTGTTTAAGGTATCTTGTGGTTTGGAAGCATACGGCTGCAGTTTCTGGTGGTAAGGTTTTCACATGGGGTTGGGGAGGATCACATGGAACATTTTCTGTAGATGGACATTCCCCTGGTGGTCAGTTGGGACATGGAGATGATATCGACTATTACGAACCAATGATGGTAGAATTCGGGAAGAATGTCAAAGCGTTGGAAGTATCTTGCGGATTCAATCACACAGGCGCAATACTTGAATACGCTTAATCTTATACAAGAAGCTGCAAGAAATGGTATAGTGTTGTTTCTGACGAAGAAAGGAGTTGGTATTTTCCTCAATTCTTCTTTTATAATGTTTAACGTGTTTAAGTACTCATTTCTTATAGAGCTCGATGGTGTAACATCATTATACTTGCAAATCTAACATGGAAACTCAGTTCTGTAATGAAACAACTGTTATATGGTAAATTTTGTTTAAACCATCAAGCTGAAGTCTTGTGATATGAACGCAGCCATTCAAAAGTCGAAGTCACTGCTCAACACGTTAAATACAGAACTTGATATTTGGCTAATAAAAGTATTTATGAAGCCGCTTCACCATATAGATAGTTCTGATATAACAGCACAAATCACATTAGTCTACAAAGATATGTATTTCTTCCCTCAGCAACTACATGTAACCCAACAACCATGAGAACCAAAGATCAAAACGAAAATACAGTCTTTTCTAGTAGATATGCAATAAGTTTCTTCAAATAGATTACAAGAAATTGAAAGTTTTAACCATACAAATTGAAAACCATTCAATGGAGAACATGATTTTCTCACTTGAGAACAGAAGTACAATAATGAAATTCTATTGAAACTAGCAAAGAAAGATTTTGGATCATAAAGCGGATAACATTCAAGAGAAATCAGAATGCATCATATAGTGATCTCACCTGCATCAACTTAATACTCAGACCCGATTTAGCTGCCTCAAGAGTTCCAAAGAGTGAACCTGCGGCATATGATGTGTCAGAAAACGAAGCAGAAACACACCCTCACCCTTCCCCCCCCTGAAGCAAAAAGCATAGAAAACGAGCACTATTTCCATTAGTTCTATCCCTCTAACTATGATCATAAATCATGTACATGATAAACTACCGAAATTTGTATGACAAAAGGTTACAACATCAGATCCGCGTGAGACAAATTGAACTTGCTTTAAAGTTGTAACAGCATACCAAATATGAAGTAGAAGTCATCAGTAATCACGTCTTTAAGCTAAATTCTTGATGTATAAAACTGTAGCAGAACTCCCGGCTGAATAGTTCTGCATAAATGCAAGGAAGAATCGCAACTCAGTAAATATTTTTCATGCAAATGGTACTTAGATCTAGACTCCACTGCATTTTGAAATGTTCTGAATTTCTCCTTAATCTTTAAGGATTATACTAATGATGCCTTAGCATGAAATTGACATGGGTCTCTACTATGACTGATATACAGGCATAGATATTTTTAAGGGTGCCCACCGCCATCCCAAAATTGGAGTTACACAGAACTCCCTTATTTTCTTCGATTATACACTGATTAATTTTTAGCACGTTCAAATCATATTCTTTCAGTTTTCGATACCTTAAACATTGGTAGTGATAAGATTTCTTCGGGAGGCAACTTTCCTCTCTCTATATCTTCAGTTGTTGCAAATGGTTTTAGCTCCATGCCCTCTTATTCTGGCTCCCCTGATTCATTCATGTTGTCCGCATCATATTTATCTTCATTATGTATTGGTTTAGCAGCGAGTTTGATCTGCATCCAAAAAAAACAAAAATTAAATTACTGATATATATTGTTTAACTAAAGAATCTTAATTAACTCTTCCGAGGATGAGAAGCTACCTGCAGAACAGGGCTATTTTTTTTTATCATCGGCATCTCTTTTGGAGCTAACGTGGCTACTTTCAATCCAACATCCTCATGAGACACATCTTTATTTACAGTCGGCCCTACAATAGTTTCTCCTCTGCAACGCTTTCGACCACACTTTGATTTACTATGAGCATCGACGAGGCCGCTTTTGTCTTCATCCTCATCTCCCTAAATTTTTGGGCATGAAGGTGAACATTCCTCTTACTCCTAAGCTCAGACACTTTTTTCTTTTGGTAATCTTAACTCAGAGACTTAATGCCTGTAAGTATACTACTCGCGACAATACAAAAGATAAAATGTTCCGAGAAATAAAATCTGTGAATTCTAATCCTACTGTACAAAAAATACATAGCAAATGCACAGTTAAAATCTCAAACACATTCTTTAAGTGGTAATAATGGCCCAACTCAAAGGAACAGAACCTTTAAACCAGTAGCTGCTAATGTGTTCATCTCTAGAGGGCTTGTTTATCTTATGCATTCCGACCAAGATTTGTAAGTTCTTGCAGTTCACTAAAAATTCAAAAAACTGAAATCTACACCAAATCCAAGAATACTCTAAAGTTTGTTTCTACTTTAAAGAAAATAATGTATGTAACTGAAGCCATAAATTTAGTACCTCCACTGTGAAGGAGTTGTCACTTTGGAACTCGTCCATGATACCTGACTCATGTTCTGATAGCAGGCAACAACCTGTAGAAAATATAGTAACAAGGAAAACAGGGTTCTAATGCATCAACACTAAAGAAAAACTATAAACAACAACACAAAATAAGGTCAACAACATACTTTCTCAATTTCTCTAGTACAGAATGAAGAATTAGAAACAGGAAGTAAACAGCCAACAGTGGGTCACAACTTGCAACTAAATCATCTCGGATATATTATAAAATTCAAGAAGAAAGTATGTACAGAGTAGGACATTGTCCATTCAACATGACCACTATGTAAAACTGTAAATTGGAGATTTAGGCTGACGCTCTACCTCATTATCCTTATGTTCTGCCTCTTCTTTACTATCCTTGTGGCTGCTGTCCTCTGGCACACTTTCTACCACTTTGACTTCCTCTTTTGAGGACGGCTGATTGTTATCTGGTACACTTTCGTCCACTTTGACCCCACCTTTGGAATCGGCCTGGCTGTCGTCTGGTATACTTTCACCAACTTTTAAATCTTCTTTTACAGAAGCCCCTTCTCTGAACTTCTGCCGCACATCCAGGAAATCGTATTTCTGGTTCCCTGAATCAAGGTTAACCAGAAGGTTAAAAAATTCAACATGAATGACGAGGTCCGTAATCTGTGTTTTCTGACATAAGTACTGCCTGGATGGGCATAATATGTACAGATTGGAAAGAAGGAACAGAATCCATACTGTGATCCTAGACTTATATAATTAGTTAGTAAGGATTCCAAGTGATGTATGCAAAAGGGTCACATACAATAAAGTAGATTGAAAGAAAATGTTCTGTGTGTAAGACCTAGATCGAGTTATGTTAACGTTCTTCCTAACGTACTGATTGGTTTAGAAAACAAGAACCATCTACATTTTAGTATTAGACAATGAAGAAGGTGAGAACCAAGATCAATGGATTCAGCTTCCAAGAGATGTTCTAGCTTATTTCATATTTGTTTTAAGACACTAGCTTATTTCATACATGAGGAGGCGGAAGCAAAGAAGTGGATATGCCACTGCAAAAACTAGGGAAAAAAAAACAAAACAAAAAAACGTAGCAATCTAGTAACAAACCTTATCTGGTTTGTTAGCTGCAAGAAGCACATTTGTGAGACCACGCAGTACTTCAAAGTTAATAGATTCACACACCTAGCACAAGTGAGAATACATTTGTGGGATCTGGTCAGAATTCAGAAGTAAGCCAATACTTTTGATTTAAGCAAAAAGCAAGATTTGTAAACTTAATCTCAAATTTCATAAACCACTGACAGATGCAGAACTCCTATAGGCAGCAGCACTCCTTCATAATCCTTGAGCTCATATTTAACTTCGCCAAGTAAACGATAAACATCAGGATCACTTGGCTTTTCCTAAAATACAAAAGTAAATTTTTTGGAAAGTAACCTCCAGAACTGTCCAAACAACTGGATATATATAGCAAATTCTACTTTGGTTCTACTCACTGATAATTGAGAACAAGAGCGGAGCAAACCTTGGACAATTTCTCAAGTAGAGAAGCAGCTTGGCCATATTCTCCTAATTCTGAAAGGGTTACAGCAGCTGCCTGAAGACCATTATTCCTTTAAAAAATTAAATCCACACTAAGGTACTTACCCTCAAAACTTGGAAAGAAGAAATTTGTACTGTGTTAGTTGTAGGTGTTAGTTGTACTGTGTTGTCTGCTAATCGCATACTGTAGGTTTGTCAAAATAACATATTAACAAACAAAATATTTCTCAAGGAAATTATAACATTAGAGTTTATTTAACCTGGAAACCTGCAGTGGAACTGTCCAACAACTACTAGCATAGCTGCTTAGTTGCTGAAGTCCTTTAGCTTAATCAATAAATTTTAAGGATATTATTATTAATTTAATAAATATAAGTATTGCATAGATTTTTTTTTAACACAAATGGTACATCTCACGTTTTTCTAAAGGTCCAGTGAAGTATAGGGCACTCCTAGGTCAAATCCCTGCTAGCAATATCAAGAATGAGGGTGTAAGTGTTAGTACAGATATAACTTAAACCTCAAAGCAATTTGGAGTTCTTTGTCTTCAGGATCCCGCCTCAAACCCTCAGAGAATGCATTTGGTGCCAAGTTGAATTTCTGCACTTCCGCAGTATAGATTAGCAAATCCCCAGTTGAGATATGAGCACATATTTTCAAGGACGATGGAAAGATTAAGAAAATTCACTCACTTTTAGTGTAGCCCATGCAACTCCTTTCCTATAGTACGCCTCCGACCAGTCAGGTCTTAGCCTTATACATGCGTTGAGAAAGCTGTGGAATGCAATTGGATTAGGATTTGATTGGAGGTAGACTCCTATGCTGCAGTGCTAGCGAGTAATGGTGGCTCTATTACAATGGACCTGTAGAAACAGGAGGAATGATAGCAGGCAACAACCTGTAGAAAATATAGTAACAAGGAAAACAGGGTTCTAATACATCAACACTAAAGAAAGACTATAAACAAACAAAATAACTCAAATTCAAAAATTATAATATTGTACTTATTGACACTAATGAAAGACCACTAAAGAGGACTATCTGTCCAAACACCTAACTGAAATAAAGACAACATAAACTAGAAACTTCTCTACACCAACGAAATAAGTCTTAAGAAACCAAAACAAGGAAAACTGCTCCTATTCAGTCCATCAATCTCCACCACTACCACGCTTTTTCCCTCGGGATTCAGGAATTGTACCAACAACCTTCTTGTATGCATCAAAGCGTGGTTGAAAATACGTTTCCCAATCACCGTTAGTAGGATAATGATAGTCAAACCAGAGCTTCGCAATTTCTGGCATCGGATAGTTTGTTTTGAGCTTGAGCTTTAACATTTTGTTCTCGACAAGCCCAATACTTATAACATTAGGGCCATTTTAGGGATAGCTGATCTCGATTGGGAGAAATGTGACGGACTTTGCCTTTGAAAAAAGACAACGGCAAGATGATACTTCAAGTCTGCAAGATAACCGAATTGAGGCATCTTCATAAATTCATCCGTACCAGATTTTGAAAGGTTCTCCACACAATTTTAAAACCCATGAACACTTGAACATCTTTACATACTCTTGCTTAAAAGCAACTCAACTCTACCAACAATCTGCTTTGTACTTTTATCCAATTCTCTTTTACGATAACCCAATGCTAAAGCCAAGGCTATAAAACCACCAATTCCATCTCCCATTGATTCTTTAATATCCAAAGTGAATGGCCTCACAACTTCGGAACTTTATCCATATAGTGAAAGTAGCAATGAGTATAGGAAGGTATTTCAACATCCCAGATACTCTACCTACAAAAAACACATCTCACTATTCAACAATTTTTTATTTTATTAATTCCTACTTAATCATAAAACCTTTTACACCTAATTTACCTTCTCTTTTCTTTTCATTGCCTCCTTCATCAGTCCAAGAGTGACGGGTGCAGCATCGCTAGCACCTTGATCTGTAATATTTGCATCATTTGCAAATTTCTGTTTTTCTTTAATCAATTGAATTCTTTTCTCAATATTGTTGATATGAGACACTATGCCAATAAAAGCCTCATCAAGGTACTCTTTTATTGCATACAAATTCATCTTCAGACCAACCACCTCCTCCTCTAGTCGATCCATTGGAACTTGGAAATCTAAGAGAAAAAATAAATAAAGAAACATTTAGACCTAGGACAATATCAACATTGCATATACTATCTAGCGAATTTTTAGCACTGTAAAATAGTTAACTAGTTACTCTATTTTCATACCTTATTGAAATTTTCACATGATTAGTGAGCTAAGTATAGTCTATCTTTCACTCTTAGAATATATTAGTTATGTCAGGGACGAACATACACCGCACTGAGTTGCTTGATTTCTGGTTAGGTTTTCTAGTCTCAAATCATGCTTACTGAAAACAACCTTCCATCCAAATATAAATTCAATAACGTTTAAAAGTGAGACAATATGTAAACATAAATAAAGGCTCTCTTTAAACAAATTACAAGAGTCCTACTCACATTCTCTCAAATCAATAACTGAAAGGAACAAGATTCAAAGATAACATCATTATTGTGCAGGCGGTGAATTCCCAAGGGTTCATTGACATAAGATCAATTCCCAGACTAGAGACTACAACATATAAAACTCAACTCAAAAGCATATGAACCAATTACCATGGTCAACGTCTCTTGTCAAATTGGTCACTATAACATAGACAACAAACTAAAAAACCACTTACGAACTAGATTACATTTTTTGGGTAATATGCTATGGTCTTACATGCATGAATATCGAATAATTGCAGAGAATAATTTATAACAGGTGTTCATTAACTAAACATGAAGAACTAAAGCATAAAACATATAGAACATATAAAATATTACCTTTTAGTGTTGAACGACAAATGAAAAAGAAAATAGAGAACAACCCGTTGACTGTTGATGGTTGATGTCTCTAATTGGGAGGGAGGTAATAAATGGAGCGGAAATAGAGAATGTGCAATGGAGATCCATTCGAAAGTGGGGGGGGAACATGGTGATCGTGGGGTTTGGGCGTGGTGTGTGCGGCGGATCGTGGGTTTGGGCGTGGTGTGTGTGTGGGGAAGCCGCCCTTGAAAATAAATTATCTAATTTTTTGAAGTTTTTGAAATTTTGAAAATTCCGATAAATTTCCCAACCCAAACAAAAATTGAAAATTGCACTTCATCCTAAATGTGGGTAGGACTCTCAACTGCTAGGCCTATGGCGGGTAATCCAACATGGCCCAATTTTTCCATATCCTATGGCGGGTAGGATTTTTTTTTTTTTTTTTGGGGACTCTCTAAAGGGGGGAAAAAAAAAAAAAGATTTTTTTTTTTTTTTTGGACTCTCCACCGATTCTCAAAGTGTGTGGTTTAACCCATGGGACTGTGTCCATATATAAAGTAAACTTATATCGATAGCGTTGGCGGGTTAGCGTTTTGACGCACCATTGGATCAAAATGTCCGTGATATTTGGTGTTTTGCCGCACCATTGGACTTAGCCTAAAGCACGGACGCACTAACCCATGGGCTGTGTCCAAGTCGGACACGCGACGGACAACTAAATCCGGACGCTGGTCAAGACGTCAACTAAACCGACCGACAAGACGTAGTCCGGACGCGGGTCAACATGGTCAGGACGCTGATTTTGACCCAAACAAATAAAAAATAAATCAAAATAATATTAAAAAACTAAAATTTTTCATTTCTTGTTTTATTAAGACTTCTTACATGTTTTTAAAGTTTGATTAGGAAATATTAAACTTAATTTTGTGGCTATTTATCTTTAATAGTTTTGAATTTATAAATGTTGATACATTTAATTTAGTTTTTAATGTTCAATTTATATAAAATAAAATTATTAATATTAATTAATTTCTGCGTCCTTTGTTGCGTCGTCCTACATTTTTGAGATATAACCGAAGTCGCCCAGTCATTGTTGGCGTCAGCGTCAATGTCAGCGTCAATGCAACATAGCTCCACACACACCCAAAACCAAAATATAACGGTCTATATCGATATTTGAGATTCCAACTTTTTGAAATAGTTAAAATTTTAATATATATCATTATATATCGATATATCGCTAATATATAACGACATATGTCAATTATCTATCAACAAGAAATATAATCGGTCAAACAAATAACAAGTCAATCGATATATATCAAATATATCATATATATTGCTAATATATATCGATCCAAGTCAATCGATATACATTATTTCCATATCATGTACCCATATTTCGATATATTGATATATCGGACGATATTTTCGACCTTGGTTGAAGAGAAAAATAACTAAGTTAGGGGTTCAATAACATTTTTATTTGACAATTTTTGGTTTAGGAGGAAAGTAAATTCAGCTTATGTGTTTGCTCAATAACCCCAAATAGATATAAATAATGATTGTGAATATGAATAGTGATTGCTCATAACTTATGTTAAGGTATGAGCAGTGATTGTTCATACTCATATTGAGGTATGAACACTCATTATTCATACCTAAAATAGGTATAAACAATGAGTCTTCATATAAACAATGATTGTTCATAGCTCAGGTTGAGGTATGACCCCCCTCCCCCCCCCAATAGGTATTAACAATCATTATAGGTAGGAAGAGTCATTGTTCATACTCATAGCTTATGTTAATGTATAGTATGAACAATGAGTGTTCCACACTCATTTAGTCCTTAAACTAAAATTTAACCCGCTCATGCTTTCGAGTCATAATTAAATGAATACATGTAAATTTAATTTTTAGAACAGAATTACCCTTTTTTTTTTTTTTGACATTTAAATTGAACTTGTTAGTGTCATTGTGATACCCTTAATTGAATATGCCTTAGAAAATCTTCATGCCCGAGAATATGTATTGAGAACAATTTGTTCATCCAGAAGCGGAGTGTACATAGACTTGTTCCAATTCTTCATTCATAGCGTGGATGCCACTTTGAAAACATTGATCTTCTAATAAGTTCAATTGTGGTACTACTTCAATGTGTTTTGATATTGGCGTTCATGCATTGGCACCGAAAACCACTTAATAGAGAATATGCAAGTTACATGATTCCTTATATATGAGCATGCTTCTAGGAGCAACTTTAGAAATACCATGAATCCATGATTATATTCCTTGATATGTACTTTGGACGTTGAACACCGATGATGGAGAAAAGGTGAGTTGAAATCCTTGATCTAATTAGGCAAATTCAGTCAAAAGGAAAACATATATACCTTAATTATAAACGATTTTGTTTTTGAAATGAAAATCAAATATACCTTAATCAAGTTTCAAACTGAAATTGCATAAGCTAATGTATACCATGTTTAGTCATCTTTCATAAAAGAAAAGAAAAATGAAAAAAGAAAACTTGCTTTATTAGTGTGGCCTTTGTCAATATACGTATATAGCTTCATTGCCCAACCTATAGTGAACTTCTCTAACCATGGTCATCGATGGAAATCTCATCTTATAATCCCACAATTTATTCGACCATATCTTCAATGTATAATATGAATTAACTTGAGATAGTACGTGTAGTGAAAGCTCAGGCCCATTACCTTGATACCTTGAAGGCCTTGAATAGTTGAACTACAGTCTTAGTTTTTATGTTGAAATGTTGAATAATTTGTTTACCCAAAGGAAAAAAAAAACCATCTCAAAGGCACTATATGAATAACTTGGTTTTATTTTTGGGTAATATAGATAACTCAAATATAATGAAAAAAACAACAAAGGATAGAAAAGTGATGTAAACCTATTAATTGAATGTTATATGATACACAACATTCAATTTGAAAGGATACAAACATAAGATCAATGAATATGAACATGAACTTAGGGAATGAGACAGAGCGTCCACAACGAATTGAAGCATCTAATTGCTTGTTAGCAATACTTGTAGAATGATCTCAAACCGATATTAATCAAAAGATCGTATGTCATTACATGCATTAGAATAAAGAAAAAGAATGAACTCATTAAATAGTCCTAGAAAAAATACCTACTTTAAGACGTGTAATGACAAATATCCCGGATTTGAAATTAATTTTTTCCAATTTTGCATTTTATGTCGTTTTGGTCATTGCTCATACCTTATGTGATATATGAATAGTGATTGTTCATACCCAAATAGGTTAACATACTTCATACCATAGTACAAAATATCAGGATAAGGCAAATATCGATTCCTGATTTATGTATATGTATCGTGGATATATCCCCTTCTTAATAGATATTTGACATTGTTTCATATGCAAATATCGTGGATATATCTAAAATATTGACAAGTATCTATTATATTATGGAAATTTCTTGATATATCATGATATATAATTTATATTTATTTGAAATATAATGGTAAATATTAAATAAAATTATTACATACACAAAATATCGCCAAATATCCTTAAATATCGTAATATATCTCAAAATATCAAAATATCGCTGATTTTTCTAGTTGTAAATATCTATAAGCATATCGCGATATTTACTTACCTTTGCTGAAATCTCAATATATATCGCGATATTTTGTACTATGCTTCATACACTATGTTGATGTATATTCATTCCCCAAATATGTACGAACAATGATTGTTCATACTCCAATATGTGTTCTTACTGATTATACTTTATGTTAAGATATGAACTTATGAACAATGATTATTCATACTCCAATATGTGTTCTTACTGAGTATACATTATGTTAAGATATGAACTTATACATTATGAATAGTGATTGCTTATAACTCATGTTAAGGTATGAACAGTGATTGTTTATACTCATATTGAGGTATGAATGAGTATGAACAATGATTGTTCATACCCTAAATAGCTATGAACAATGAGTATTCATATAAACAATAATTGTTCATAGCTCAGGTTGAGGTATGAACCCCCCCAAATAGGTATGAACAATCATTATAGATATGAATAATCATTGTTCATACTCATTGCTCATGTTGATGTATAGCTCATTGTTCGTACTCATAGCTCATTGTTTGTGAGTGATTATAAAAAAAATCATATCCTCTAGAGTTGTTTTGAAACGAACTTGTGGCCTACGGCTAATTTATTGTATTTAGAAT
Organism: Coptis chinensis; assembly: GCF_015680905.1. Taxonomy (NCBI): domain Eukaryota; kingdom Viridiplantae; phylum Streptophyta; class Magnoliopsida; order Ranunculales; family Ranunculaceae; genus Coptis; species Coptis chinensis. The sequence goes on from NC_141463.1 coordinate 53,610,990, forward strand.
ATATTGCCTTGGCTTGGCCTGATTTGACTAAAGTAATTTCAATGTGTATCTGATAAATAAAAAAAATCATTGTGTAATAAAGTTAACTGCTGTTTGGTAATACTCAAGGTCTGCAGGTTTTGTTTGTTTGTTTTAAAAAAAAAAAAAAATAAAATAATGCTACATCGACCCACTTATTTGACCTACTATTTGAACCTACTGATGTGTCAAAAGTCCTAATCATTGATTTACATAGAGATATGTATGTGTGTGTATTGTAATGCAAACCAACTTCATACAAATAGTGAGTTCAATAGTAGATCTAAAAAGTAGGTCCATGTAGCAGTACTCAAATTTAAGTCCACAAAAAAGGCCAAAAAAAAAAAAAAAAAATCCGAAGAGAAAAAGCCCGCGAATCCATATATTGAAAACGTTGACGAGTTAAACGAACTCAATGTAAACAGACGCTAGCTGAAAAGAAACTGCTGAGGTTATTTTGGTGGTTTTTTGGAACTCCCAACCCCCACGTTCAAGGTTCAAACCCCCCACGTTTCTAGTCGTTTCTTCATTTGTTTCGCGACTTAACATTTCCAAGGTATACACGTATCCATTTCCCGTTGCTTAGAAGTTTTTAGCTTTTCATCCATTTCCCGTTGCTTAGAAGTTTTTAGCTTTTCATGTTGCAACGCTTTTTGTTCCTACAGTCCAGAAATGTTTGATTTGCTACAAAATCACTTTATGGATACATAATTTTATTTTTAATCGGTGATGTCCTCTTTACTGGTAAGCTATCCTATATACATTTCTGGACTGTAGGCCAAATTGCTTGTTCAAGAAGGGTTAATGGACTTGTGATTTCTTTTTATTTCCCATTTCGTTTGTTGTATTACCAAGTTCAAGTATGTTAACATTTTAATTTTTTTCTCATATTCTAAGCCATGCATCTCTCTCTTAATGAGTCCATTCTCACTTCAAAGAATAGCAACCATGGAGATGAGTGTCATAGTGACCTGCATACATCTAAAGTAAAAACTTAACTCGGCTATTAACGGCTTCACTTTGGTGTATTTGGAATCAGTATAATATTATGTGAGGGATATATAATATAGTTCTCGACTTGCAATTGCGGGACAAAAATTCGAGCAAGAACGTGATTGAGAATCATAGAGTTTCTATGGAGTCACAAGGGCCTCTTTCTCATCTTCCTCTTGTTCATCTTCATTCTCCTCGGTTGAGTGTAACAGATCCGTAGATGAATATGTTGAGAGGGGATCAATGGGAAGTATAAGGTGTCCGTTGATCCTCCGAATGGCCTCACTAAACTTCAAGAGGCACCTCGGTATTTTCATGATACAAGAGAACCGCCAAGATCATCACCGTATGAAGTTCCGAGATGAAACTTCCTTTTCAATTACCAAAGGACACCCTCGGCTCTCTTATGATGGACGTGAAATACCTCGCTCTTCTTTTTGATTCCCGAGACACCTTCAAATCCAACACAAAACTCGAGAGCTGCCAAGGCTTTCTTTGGATAGCAGCAAAGTTCTATGAGAGGTTATGAATCGGACTCCAAATCAAACTCATTTTTGGGGATTTCCAAAACGGTGGTGGCAATTCGAATAGAACCTCAAATACACATCAAGGGTTGGAAAGTCACAAGCACAATCACAAAGTTGTGGCGAAAAATTGATGGGCTTGGAAGCTATCCCCAAATCCTTAGCAGCCAATGAAGGCTCAACGAGGCCGACTAGGACCTCTATCTACCCGTGGGTAATCATGATTCTTTGTCAAAGTCATCAAGAACAACAAGTGATTGCAAGAAAAATTCAATCTCCCCAGAAATTACCTTAAGGAGTCTGTTTCACCACGATTAAGAAATCCCGATCTTTGTCCACAAAACCATTGCCAAATTCATGGTTCCCTCGTCGAGGCGGATGGATAGTAGTCATCTTGTCCGAAACCTGTCTTTAGGAGTCGTGATAGCCCTCCTAGGGGAACTAGTGGCTCATCTTCCTCGTATAATAATCGAGATTGAGAAAAGGTTGAAGGAGCTTGAGTTCAAGCAATCGACAAAGATCTTAGAGCTCTTAAGCAGATCTTCGACGCAATGCATGCCAAAGGGCTGTTGGAAACCGAAAAGCAAGAAGATCAACGTTTTGTTTTACGACGAAACTATGACAATCTAAAGCAGAATATCCTTGATCGGAATGAAAGATCGGCACAACAAAGTCCGATAAGTAGATATCCCGTTTCTACCACCGCCAAGAGAAATAGTTCACCAAGGACATTCGAAGTCTCCAATTGTGATAATGAAACCAGCCGGACTTCGTTAAAAAGTCCGGCATCCTCGCTTCCTCTGTTATACCTATTGAAGGTATATCGGATCTTCAAAACTTCGAGAGGAAATATGATTGAAAACAAGAAGAGCTCGGTTAACAATCGAATGGCTAAGGACTTGCCTTATAAGCTAAATCCCGAGAGCCCCGCCAAGCTCCCTCTTAATTCCAATCGATAGGAAAGCGAAAGTACCAGGAACCTAAGATCAACAAACAGTCCAGCAAGGTCTTCACAGTTGCCAAGAGAAAACATGGTAAGCTTAGGAAGAAGCTCAAGATCTGTAAGCCCAAGACTACAACAGAAGAAACTCGATTTGGAGAAGCGATCTCGTCTTCCCACCCCTACCTTAGATTTAACCAAGCCTAGAAAGTTTGGCAGGAGTGAAGATTCGCAGGCAACTGCAAGGAAGGTCCTTAAGATTGCTGACGCGTCTCATGTAATAGCAGTTCCACCATTGAGGTTTAGAAATATTGGCCTATTTGATGTTCATGTATAGAAATTCGAAAGCAAAAATAGTGATTGTATTCTTGAATGTTGAGTTCAACAAGTAATTCAAGTATATTGATTCAGAAGAATATATCGTAATCTGATTTACGTCCCCAAGAGTTGCTTTTTTTCTTCCATGAGGACGACACAATTTCAGAATTTTCAGTTCATTTCGGTTACATTAAACAGGCCAAAATCTGCTATTTAACAATGCTAAAAGTAGGTGCTAAAGTGCTGATTTGGCACAAAACTTGATGAGCCTCATACCATTGCAACTAACATAGATAAACACAGTTACTAGAAAAGCTTTATACTGTCAGAGGAATACAACTAGACCAGATTGCCCTATTTTATTCAAACAAGTGTGGATAATCAAAAAATTTACGACAAACTACAATTTAATTCCATGATCGGAGATACCTCGCAAGGCTTACATAAATTGATCTTTAGCTTGCTTTGCCAATACACTGATAACCACACCCATACTACATCCACACAAATGTTCCAACTTTACTCTTTTTGATGGTTGGACATCCAAATGCATTTCTGGGGCATCTCTAATTTGTGCAGATTTTTTTGAACACAGAACCATTGGCAACATTGCGTTCTTACTGACTTTGGGCAATGCATCAAAACCATTCCTTTTGGATTTGATGATTTGAGATAGAAGTGATCCCCGCCAAGTACCTACACAAATTACTTCAATAAGCGAACTCAAAGCACTCCAACAAACAGGTCTAATTGCATGATAATATAATCTAAGAGGTAGTTAAAGTAAAATCCATAACCACAAATCTAATTAACATGAATCAAAACATAAAGAACTACCTAAAATTAATTTGATAACAGAACGTGCACCCATTTGTTCTGCTGCCTTCTTGCTTCTAGCGGGAGTACCGGTATATGTTTTACCATGAAAATCCAAAGTTGAGATGAACACTGGAATAAGACAATTTGACTAGGTAGTTGTATAAATAGGCATTTTCAAACCAATCTTCACAGCAAATTCATTAAGGATGGATTTGCAATAGGTCATATCCTGCAAGAGTGACAAAAACAAATAAAAATATATAACCTAAGAGGAAAAAGTAGAACAAAGTTTAACATAATAGTAAAATAACACACACAAACACACGCATACATGCAACACACCTCATCTATTATTGGACATCTTTTGTCTTTGACCTTCTTCAATATAGATTCCAGAGCAACTTTAGCAAAGATTCTACGCTCACTTCTTTCTTATGTAGAAATGTCTCAACTGACATATAATTTCCCCCATCAACAGAAACAGAAGATCTAAATTGTGGCACAGTTCCAAAGCATTCAGTAGTATAGGTTGGAAGTGGCAGTTTGGATTTCTGAGCATACTCTTGCAATCGGTTCTTATGCATCATGACTTCAATTAGACCACGGGTGTTCCTAATTAGACAAAAAATAAAATCCATGTCAACAACTTTTTGCACCGAAGTTAAAAAGTGCAAAAATAAAATTTTAAGTCCGAAGGGAAAAAGCAAAAAACCATTCCGCAGATTTAATCTCTGATACTCATTGTCAGACAAAAAACCATTCCGCAGATTTAATCTATGATACTCATTGTCAGATGTAATGTAATAGGTGAGTTTAAAACCTAATCAAATTATGTCTTTGCATTAATAGGCCATAATTATCCTCAATGATATTTGGTAACTACATAACTCATATATATGAACATGCAAACTATAAACTATAATAGTCAGAGTTTGTATATTAACTATAAACATGCAGACACATGAACCACCTCAAACACAACCAAACTTAACGAAAAAAATCACAAGCTAATCTATCTTATCAAAACAAATATATCTTTCTATGACAGTCAATCTCATTTAAATCGAAAACCTTGAATTGTAAATAGAATCAAATATTAGTTAAACGATGAAACCTTCAGAAGAAATCGAAGTGAATGCTAAGAGAGAAATAGTACCTATCAAAGAACTCGTGCCTGCGATTGAGGATGAGAATGAAGAGTGATTTCATTTTTTTTGTTTTGAGAAATCAGGAATACTCAAATGGACTCTAAGAGGTAAACAAGGTAACTGATGAGCTAAACCGAATCTAATCAGTTAGCATTAGATTCGGAGGTTGACAAGGGTTGACAAGGTAAACCGAATCTAAACAGGGTTGACAAGGTAATCAATCTTAAAAAAAAAAGAAACTACTGAGGTTATTTCGGAACTCCCAAACCACCCCAACAACAAGGTTCAAACCCCACGTCTCTAGTAGTTTTCTTAAATTGTTTCCTCTACAACGCTCATTACCCTTAGAGGTGACACTTTTATTACCATTGGTTCATTAAAGGATATCAGTGGACTTCACATTTCCGAGGTATAGACCCATTTCCCGTTGCTTAGAAGTTTTTAGTCTGTCATTTTATTTTTCTTTTTGTTCCTTGGTTTTGTTACTTAGTTTCATTATGTCTCCCGGTAGTAATTATTGTTTTGTTCGGATAATACCCGCATACCTTCTTCCCGAGAAGTAATAGAAGTTTGATTGTTTTCTAAATTTTGCTATGTTAGTTCTCATATATTCAGATACTACACCGTCTCGCTTTGAAGTCAAAATGAACGATTAAAGAATGTTAAGGGGTCAATTGTTATGCTTTCGACTAGAGTTATCAATATGTCGTTGAAGCCTCAAATATTAATGCTTATTTATTTAGTTTTGATTTTCAGATACCAATGGAAAAACTACATAAGGAGGTGGTTGGCATGAAGCTAGATTTAAGTGCAATGAAATCGTATCTTGATGAGAGTTTTAAAGGTTTAGAGTCCCATGCCAACCAAATTGAGGATAGAGTTAAGTTGGAAATATCAGCAAAGAAATGGGAGAATGATCCTGAGATGAGACGTTTCGAAGCAACTTTAGTGGAACTAGAGAATACTCCTGCGCCAATTATTAGATATAAAGATGCTTTACCTATCACTCCTAAGCTGATGAAGGAGACAATGAAAGCAAAACGAAAGGTAAAATTATGTTATGCTAAGGATTTTATGATTAAGTAGAAACTATATTAATGAAAAGAAAAATAGTTGCATAGTGAGATGTTGTTGTACCCTTGAAACGGTGTGTGCTAGAGATTCTTTAGACAATACCCCCATTGTAACAACGAAAAAGGTGCATTCACATAATACTCATTTTACTTGTTACAAGTACGAAGATAATCATTTGTTATTGTTTTAGGTTGAGTTTGGTAAGGATATTGGTGATTGCTCCTTCTATCGCTATCTGGATTACTTCCCAGACATTCTACAACCTTTAATTTTGGATATTGAAGATCCAAAGGGTGACGGCAACTGTGGATTTAGGGCCTTGGCCATGGCATTGGGGTATGACGAGGAGGGCTGGGTCCAAGTACGAGTTAATCTGATTTCAGAGTTGCGCGCAAGTAAGGAAGAGTACATACGGATGTTTGGTCATGAAAACGTGACTCGTTGTGAGGGAAGTCTATTACACTTTAAGGGTGATGCTCCTGAAGAGAAATGGATGTTGCTACCTGAACATGGGTATCTTGCAGCGTCAAAGTATAGCGTTGCGATTGTATATTTCTCAATGGCAGGTTGTCACACTTTTCTGCCGTTAAAGTCAGCATTCAATGAGAATGACTATAAAGTCATTGGTATTGGGCGTGTTCCAAACCACTTTTAAAGTTGAATTTGGAAGCAAATTGTCCAATGCCAAAGATCGCGACGTTTTGGGAAAAACATCATCGTGAAATCGCAAATGAGTGGAAATCATATTTCATGTCTCGCTTTGATGCATTTCCACTTGTCTCTTGCAGAGATGATCATTTGGGCGACCATGTGATTCTGAGTGATTCAGACTGACTTGGTAGGAGGCTCCTACATTGTGCGATATTTAAAATTTTCTTTTTTCATTCTACTTTTTTTGATCTAACTTTATGACTTCTTTACACTTATTTTGAACTAATATGGTTTTGTGTAAACCTGCAGGAAGACATTTCATATATTATTTAGAAGCCATCTCGTAGAAAGGATGGTTAGTCATCCCAAATGACGTGACAAACATTCTCTTATTGATATTTTCAGTTAGTATTAAGAAAATGTTTTTCGTTATTGAGTAGAAGTGTATGCTTTTTGTTTTCTGGATTAGACTATTGACAAACATTCTCTTGTTGATGTTGTCAGTTAGTGCAACAACATTGAATTTTCTATCTGGTTGTTATTGATATGTACTTCAGTTAAAATTTTATTATTTCTTATGCCTAAGTTAATATCCTATCAAGTTCTAAATTGATGGTGGTCAAATAATGGTATTTGATACGAGGGAAGGATATGGTACGGACGTACGGTGCTAGTGCTCCAAGTTTGTCATAACTGTGTTTTACATTGGGTGTAGATAACTTTCTTTCTTTATTCATTTTTGTGTTTCCATTGCTACTCTGCGGCAAGTGTTTTCCTTCAACTCAATTTGGTCATTTAAATGATCTCTTGTTGCATATGCTGTTGATTTAGTCTGGTCTTTGTATATGGTTATGCTGATGTTACTTTGTAGTCTTGTACTGTAGTGATGTTACATTGGGCTCTGAGTCGTTTCAAAAAAATAACATCATTGATATTACTATCTTGCTCATCACGTTCCTATTAGTGATATGGTGACGACAAGTGTGGAATCTGCAATCGGCCGGGGCATACAAAGCCCACATACCCATTTACATCCGAAGTTGGGGGTAAGTGGTTACATTTACTATCGCATAAATTTTTCGATACAAGTAACCATATTGTTGAAGAGTTAATATTTGTAAATGTGTTGCACTAGGTATAAATTTTGTTTCTTAGTAAGGAAAATGTTATTTGTGTGAATTAGGTTCAAGTGTGGAATCTGCGATCAACCAGTCATACTAAGCGTTGGTGTGCATCGTTGAATCCTCAAGCACAAGGTTAGTTGCTTCTTTCCAATAATGCTTTGTTAGGGGATGTAGTTTATCACCGTTGCATCAAGGTTTCTTTTTTCTCTTTTATGAATCTCTCCCGGTCATTAACAAAACAAAAATGGTGTGCAACTATTTTACGTGAATAGCTATCGTGAGCACTTGGAGTGCTAGCCAAGAACTTGGTTATGGTGTTCCCATTGGTGAGACTTTCTACCCGCACACACTTTCTTAAAATGTTGCCAAGTGTGAAACTTCATTGTTTTCTCGAGAATACCGAGTAATAAATTTTATTTTGCTTTATTTTGTTTTATGCCCCAGTATTTCAATGTTAATGTCTCAACTCGATTGCTCATTATCACATGTCTTTCTCTTCCTATTCATGGAATCAAAATCAATATTCAAATTTGGCGTTTTATTTTTTTTAGTCTTGGGGCTGTATGGAACAAAGCAAAGGTTGAAGCGAGTTCCATTGTGGTCAGTTTTGGTCTTGGCACCGTTGGTCTTGCGGTAAGTCAAAACACCATTTCATATTACCTTCTAATACTACCACGGCTATAGTTAGTGTTATTTATTCTTTATTTCTTTGTTTGTTTTAATCCAATAGGTTGTAGAAGGTGCAAAAGCGGTGGTGCTTCAAAAATATCATTGGTGTTGACATTGACGAAAGAAGTCCGATATTGGTACATCACTACATCTATGACTCTATTTTATCACATTTATCAACGCTGAAATAATATTCATCTGGAGCTTGATCTGAATAAAAAATCCCGACTATGATCAGTGCTGCAATGAATTTGGCCACCCCTAGAATGCTCATATAACATAATTGAATACATGCTTTTCAATTTTCAGCTACCTCAACCTGAACATATTTCATTCACAAGACCAGAAACTAGGAGGGAATGCTGTGTATTGCCGTATTACCTTCCTTGTTCACAATCCACAAATATCTTACTTCTTGAATTGTTAAATATCTCCTAACCTCGTCCACTCGCTACTTTCAGGGTAATTTTAGACACATTATAGAAAGTGAACTGGAGCTGATAATTGAGTACAATGGTTTGAGTTGTTCAACATGGTCCGTTTTGGTAAAGGAGATCATTGCATACTTTTATGTTTTTGAAGGGATTGGCGCCTTTCCCTTAACAAAAACTTATTGCTCCTTTTTGGAAACAAATAAGTTTCCATAAGATGGTTATGGTGGATGACTAAAGCCCTAGGTTGAACCTTTTGTTTGTTTGTTTTGTTTTGTTTTTTTTTTTCAATCCGTAAAGTGAATAATTCCAAAGTAAAAAAAAATTATATGATTTAAAACGAATAGGATAGGTGGTTGTTACAACAAAAGTAGGTCGAGATTCGAAAAACCTCTGACGAAACAACAAAAGTAGGAAAATTGAATATCGAACCTACATCCATAAATGACTATAATGAATAGGATAGGTGTTTGTTATTAACGACTCTGTCTCAAAAAACAAGCCCGACTAAGTGGTTGCATTGTGTTGGGGTTGTTGAGTTATGTTGAGCTTTCAATTTTCATTGGTTTCATCGTTGGATTTGTACTAGGTGGTTTATACAAATACAACTTCCATATAGTTGAGTGTGTTGCTCATGTGTTAACTTCCATGTAATTGAGGGTGTTGCTCATGTGTTTGCACTTTTGGAATGAGTTTGATGAACTTCGTTTTTCACTTTTTGTTTTGGAACTTTTTTTTTTAAGTTAAAAATGTAGGTAAATAGATTATTCATGGGAGGGAATACAAACGAACTTGGATAATGTTTTCTCTATATTCAGATGTCCGCATTGTATGCTTTTATTGAGTCTTGATAAGAATTATGCGATAGGATCCGGTCTTAAGTAATGATACCAATTTGTTGCAACTATTTCCATGTGCAGGAGCCTTTTGTTACTGCCCCCAAGGACACTATCTTGGAGGCTCAAAGTCTTACTTGGTAATGCGACTTGTTAAAACATGCATGCCATTTTTACATGAGCAAATTTTATCTCGGTTTTTCATTATTTCCATTTATCTAACTCCCTTATTGTCTTTTGGTATCTTCTTATGTCGAAATCACCTGTTTTGATCCATTGCAAACGCGGCAAGGTATGTCCTATTATCATTGTTGGTAGTTATTCTTATTTTTAAAGAAGAATATGGTTTCCTTTTGATCTCATATAGAAACAAGTTCATAACCGACTATGTCTTTTTTACTTTCCTAGGATGAGCACAAGTGTTAATTCTTTGTAGGAGTGGCTTTTGGTAATTTCCTCGAGGAGCTAAAGCAAGCAAGGAAGGCTTTTGAATTAGATGAAGAGAAGTTAACTACTACAGCAGATTGAGATTGGAAATTTAGATTCGATTCCTACTCTTGGAGCTCTATTATGTGCTGACTCATATGTTGATACTTCTTATTTTCAGCATTGTAATTAAGAATATCTAGACAGATGTACAAGTGTAATTGTTGTCGTATTTTTACCCGGACTTGTTTTTTAACATTGAACAAGTTTCTCTCCAAATTGAGCCTCTGAAATTTTTTATGCTTGCTTTGGAACAAATTGTTGAATATAAGCACACCATCTATGATTCTGCTGAAAACTTCTCGCAGGAATTCTTTACCGATCCTTGAAAAGATATCTGGAGAAAAAGAATTGTGAACAGCTCATGCAGGAATTCTTATGAAGTTCGAGTAGCAAGATCTCTCTTTCAATTACAATGTTCAAGCCTACACTTCTTTGTTCAAGTACCATACTAAAATGAAACACTCCAACTTTAAGAGCTCCATTGTAGCATTACTCATTGGATTGTGCTCTGTCCAGGCACTTTTAAGATACATTTTTTCCTCATTATCACTCTTGCCTTTTCCACTTGATCCCATTTACCTTGTTCAAAGATAAATATTGGATAGTAATACCTAGTTGCGAAATTCCACATTTCGAGATGTATTAGTTTCTTGACTGCGCGTGTTAAATACAAGTTCTAGATGTCCATGTACTTTCAAGCAAAATGGGTGCACCCCATATAGCAGCATTTGGCATCATTGGCATTCCTTTAATTAACTCTAGAGCCTCCTTTTACACACCCAAGTCGACCAAGAAGATCAACCATGCATCCATAGTGCTTTAAAAGTCCGGGTTTGATTTTGTACTTCTGTCATAAAAATAACAATTCTAGGCCCTTTGGCACCATTCCCTTGTAGGCACAACACGCAAGAGCACCTACAAATGTTGCATCATTAGGATCCACACTCATCCTCTCAAACATTTCTAACCCAAGCTTGCCCCCGTCCCATTATAAGCCGGACACGAGATCATGGTATTCCATGATACCACACTTTTCTTAGGCATCTTGTCGAAAGTTCTCCAAGCCATCTCCAAATCACCACACCTATGATAAAAATCAAGAAGTGAGTTCGTCCAAAAATTGTCCGATTAATCCCGATTAACCCCGACTGATTACACCTACTCGCTTCTTTCATTGTTGGGATAAAGGTCTACTTCTTCACATTTACCACACATGTAAGCATTGATATATAATTTTGTGTACGTGCTAAAGCGTTACACATGTTAATACACGACTGTTGGTTCAAGTACACAATAAAATAACCTTAGCAAAAATATTCATTCAATATTGTTACACTTGCAATAAACTAGACAATGATATACTCTATTTTTCTTAATTTATCTGTCTAATTATCAAATAATTAATCAAGTCGTGGAAATAAATAAATAAATAAAATATATTATATTATATAAAAAAAAAAGATAGCCAAATAAATGATATACTACGCTCACGCCCCACTGCAATGCAGTATACTAGTTAGAAGTGGATTCAAATGGATTCGAACCATCAGCCTCTCAAATAATGAGCACTCTTACCCTTTTAAGCTTATGGATCTATTGACAAAGACAAACATTCACCATATGATAAGTAACAAGTTCAGATATCATAAGTCGTATCGATCTGATATACATACAAAGGGTACAAGAAAATCAATTTAAGGGTGATTTGATGAGGGAAAAGGTAGGAGATTCACTTTAAAAAGGTCCAAGATAGATATAAGTTATAACATTGCAGCAAGTGAAAATAGACTTCATCAAGGTATGCTTGTATGCGCTCACTGCTCAGGTAATTAGATTGTTCATGTATTCCAAGAGCTCTAGTTTATCCGAGCTTTATTTCAAGTAAGTAATGCAATTCAAAGTCCTCGAAGGAACAACATTATGTTCCCCACCAAATCAATGGGAAATAACTTGACACCGCGTGCGCTTCTTTGTATTGTGCTCTAAAAACTGAATGTGGGAAAATAACACGCTAAAATGTAGAAAGAGGCATCGCTTCCTTGAACTTTTGAACATGACTACCCTGCCTTAAAGCATTTTCGCTCGTGAGATAGTAGACAATTTGGGGTTATTCAAAGACACGGCAGTCAAAATATGCAAGCCGAGATGCTATTACACTATTATGCGAAAGGGGATGGAATAATTGAATCAAGCATATCAAACATCAATTTTTCATCATGACTACTGGCCCGATGCATATATAATGTAATAGAATAGTACTTGCAATCATATGTGTTGCATCTCTCGTAATAATAAAATGACGTTACATAAAAAAAAAAAACATATGCAAGCCAAAATATAACAACTTGTTAAAAATATTAAATATTTCATTAGAACGGTACACGAGTTAGGAGAAGCCAACCCTTCTATGTATCGTAGTATGGCCAATGATTGGTTGGTTTGCCTCATTTTCATGATCCGGAAGAAGCCTCAAGTCGGGGTAAGAAAGGGGTCCGAAGGACCCTCTCGTGGAACATCGAGCCACCTTACACGGCCAAATATATCGGTATATTCAGTTTTATCTAGTTCAACCAACTTCCTCTTGTATGTTGGATGGGCATAACTTTCCTCGATTCGACAAATCAGAAATAACGGAACAAATTCTAAGGTAAGATCATATCTTTTCTCGCACACCGGTTTAAAGACTGCATGTCTATGTTGGAACCTCGACACTCGGTCGCACGATAGCTTCTTAAAAGCAAAAACTAAAAGTAGTTTAAATGATAAGTGTGGAAATAAAAAAAATGAAATCGAAACCGGCTATGAAACCTAAGTGGCGTTCTATACATAGTTTCGAACGAGGACTTTTATCACTTTAACTTTTTACTATAAACATCTCCTTCACAGATAGAACAACTTTCATTACAAGAAAGTTGTTACCTTTAGCTTCGTGAAAAGAACCATTATACCGCTCACCTAGTGCCAAGTCCGATGCCCTGAGCCCCAAGGGCCAAAGCAGCAACATAACCACGCCCATCCACAATACCACCTGCAGCAATGATGGGTATATCTTGACCATCAATAAGATCAACTACTTTTGGCAATAGCGACGTCAATCCATCCTGAAAAAACAATTAGAATCAATGCTAAAGAGGTGAAGAATTTTCCTACATACATCTGTAAATTAAAAATATCAAAAAGTTAAACACATTGTGTCACTTATTATCCATGAATCGTGATAATTTTCTGTAACATGGCAAACATATTGTTAAACCTCTTACAAAGGGCAAGTAATAATTTTCTGATATTAATTAACATCATACAAGAGAAAAATAATAACTTGCAACACTTGATAATATAAGTCTCAACTATTATTTCAACCAGGGTTCAAGTAAAAGATATACCTCCTTGCATCATGAGGAAGAGCAGTTCGTACATTTTTTGCCATAGAATGTCATAATCCTTCCATCCACAGAAATCCAAAGCTAGCGTGCTGAAGGCCTCAAAGATAAGCTTTATGTCTTTGTGTGTATTTGTGTTTAGGTTATAAGTTCAATATTATTTTCGTTAGATTGGATACTACCAAGAAAAGAAAAATGCAAGCAAAGCCTATTTGTCAATGAGTAAAGAGAGACGGAGGAGAAAGTTATCGAAAATAGAGACTGGGGAGAGGAGTCTGGGCACGAGTTTCTTGTTACATAAACATAAACAAAATTTCATCCAGTTTTATGCTGGTTTCACCCTTAGTACATTTTCTCATCTTTATGCTAGAAGATGACAGATCTGTGGTGTGCTCATTGGGATGCATTTAAAGGTATGCGCATTGTAGATTTAGTATTAGTTATTTTGAAATTTTATTATTTGAGACTTTAAAAGTTAAAAATTGAAACACTACATCACCACATGTCCAAGTAGTCAACCAATTAACCCTACCCAAGTTCCAACCTACCTTTTCGTATTTAGTTAAACACCCATTTCCGCCGCCCCACACTCTCATTCTAATCTACAACATAGCAACCCTTAAAATAAAAGAAGAAACACTCTACACATCATGACCCAACTTTTTGTCTTCCTCCCATCGTCCATTTCACTTGCAGAACTTTTTAAGGCAATTTATACTCTCTACTATAGCTTTCATGAAGGAGTAATATGAAGTTTGAAGATGGAATCAGATAGCAATAGTGTGTCTGAAGCTTTTAAATAAAATGGAGGATCGGAGACAGTATTTTCCTTGTTGGATATGGTTGAAAGTGGAGAATTTATGTTAATGGGACCAAAATCCAGAGAGAAAATGAACTTGAAAAGGATTGGGCTTCTCAATTAATCGAGTTTTTCAACCGAGTTTTTCAATAATTCTTTAATTCGCGTTTTATTCTTTTGTGGGTTAAAATTTGCATATTTTTCTGAATAATTGAAAAGTTCGGAAGTATTATATTTTAATATTGTGTCTGGCTCAACTTGCGCCTTTATTCTTGACAGAGCAGAAATCTCTCACTTGCGGTCGATAATCAAGCTTCAACTCCTTCACTGAAACGATATCCTGACACTTGGAGAGTCTCGAGGTCAAGATAACAACTTAGCATTGAATATTGTCCACTGGGCATGTCCTAGTTGTCTTGATAACTATTTTCTTCAAGACTAGGGCTCTTTCCAGCAATGTTTTCACAAACTTCATTTCATGCTCAGCCCCATGAGGATCCCAGATCTCGAAGCATTTCAGACTACGAAACATATTCTTGATTGGCATGTTTGCTTCCCAATCTTCTACGTTATAAATTGGACCTAAGCACCATTTTTCCTATCGAGCAAGAAAAAGATTTGCATGAAATGTTTGTAATTTTTTTTGGTAACTATGAAATGTTTGTAATTGAAAGCTTATAAACGATAGGATACAGAATATATACATAACGAATTAGAGAATTTGACACTTCTTAATGTTTGATCTTTGCTTAAGTATATTTTTACCAGTAAACTGCTCAATGATATTGACCTCAATTCAGTAGGAGGCATACCCAATAGCAATTTGAGCTCATACTGGTAATTATATTGATAAAGTTGAGGCTTCGAAAACAATAAAGTAAGAGCATTTTTAGGTGGTAGTAGGAGTGTAAAAAAAAATCATTGAACTATCATCCGGTAGGGTATCCGGTCTTTACCCGCCACCCAAACCCGTACCGACCCGAAAACAGACCCATTTTGTCCCGCCACCGTTTTTACGTGGTCGAGCTATGGCTATACTTCTATGCAGGGCCGGCTCAACCCCCTAGCAAAATAGGCAGCTGTTTAGGGCCCCGCAGCCCAAGGGGCCTCAATATAATTCAGCCCAATACTTTCTTTTCAGCCTACAATCGTTTTTCTAGCCCTTATTTAAGGGTTAGATAACGTACATTGGAATCTATGAAATAACGTTAGATAACCATTTGTTTCCCTCGCCTTCTCTAACGTTTCTCTCGTGTTCTCTGACCAAAAAAATTCCTCGCATCCATTGACATTTGGCGTTCTCTGACCAAAAAATTCTTCGCATCCATTGGCATTTGAACTTTGCTTAGGGCCCCTGATTGTCTTGAGCCGCCCCTGCTTCTATGCTCAAATCCGACCCGTCAAGCCGCCTGACCCACACCGTGTCAAAAGCCGTTGACTCAACTCCGTTGTTGATCTGCACAATTTCAAGACTTTAACTCTAATATTTTTGTATTTTTTTTATAATTTTTTTTAATTTTTGTAGAAATTTGAGAGATATTAATACAAACTTATGAGTTCAACATCAATTTCGCATATTCAAGTTTGAACATTGGGCAAATATCAAAAATTCAAATTCAATTTTCGAATTTTGGAAAAGATAAATCATTCATCTTTGTATTAATTTTGAATTCTTTTAGTTTATATTTTATTGTTTTGTACTATAGATCCTCATTCCCATCTTCATTTTATCATGTTATGGAAAATAATAAATTTACAAATGGTAAATTACGATAAAAAATTTCAAATTTACAGATATGGTTTTGGGTTCAAGTTAAAGATTTTTTTATTTTTTTTTATTTTTTATTGATCGATTGATTCTATTTTTTTTCTCTATGTTGTGAATTGGAAATATATTACTTGCAGAATTAGAAAAAAAATTTGGGTGAAATTGGGTTAAAATGATAATTTCCACCCGACCCGAATGACCTGTCCAAAACCTGCCCCGTAAGCTCACCTAATAGGCCGAGTAATGGTATTAAAACATGACACTTCAATCCGCCTCGCCATGCCCCGTCGGGGACTACTGGATTTGTATTCTCTAGACCTGCTCCGACCCTGCCCTATCACTATTTGACCCGTGGTTGACCCAACCCGTCTCGTATTACACCCCTAGGTGGTAGTATAACCCGTGTTTTTCTTCAAATTTGAAGGAAAAGTTTGAAATATCTTGGAATTCCATCTCTAAGTGGCCTCAAATCCGGTCGCATCACCTGTTTGTTCGAATTTTTGTCGCAAATTTGACAATTTAGATGCGGATACGAAACAACATTGGTAATGTCGCCCCAATTTTTTTTTTGACTTTGACCAGCACTACGTGCCAGTGGTACTATCGCGCGCCACTACTAATGTCGCGTGGGTTTTTTTTTTTTTTTGAATCGTTGCGCACCACTCCTAATATCGCGTGGGTTGTTTTGGAATTGTGCATGCGACACTCCAACTGTTGCGTGACAGTGGTAATATCGTGTGGGTTGTTTTATGCTAATGGAATTTGCGACCACTTAGAGTTGGTCGAAATTTGCTATCAGATTCTTCAAATTTGAAGAGTATACTACTACCACCTAGAAATGATCTAACACTGTAACAATCCTACTTATTACCAGGTTGCCTCTCCAGATCAAGAGTTTCTAAACAAGGAAATCTCTCCAAGAAATTTAGCAATGCGTTGACATAAGCACTGCTATCAGCACCATCGGCAAATCAATCAGCACCACTTGTCTTGTATTACAAAACTCGGGAAGTATATGCATTGCCAATATGTCTGGAAAATCTGTTAAAATCTTCACATATAACAGCTGACAAAACAGTGGGATTAGTAAGCAAGAAATAGGTAGCAAAATACTTCACTATATGATTTAATATGAAAGAGCTTTATTACTTGCTAACAACAATAACATGCTTTTAAAATAATATTTTATAAGCAAGAAGCAACAAACATTCCCGATAAATTGCATAGGTTTTTTATGACTAACATATTATTATTTCATGATGAGGAGTTATAATTCCATACCATAGAAAAAAGTTTCTCAATATACTAGTAAATCAAATTACATGTATAATCTTGAAAACTACCACCATGAAGGTAAGACTACGACTTCACCAGTCGTATAGCTCCTCCTTCGTTCTTTCCACTATCTTGTGCCCTTGTTTCTCTTCATGCTGAAAGACCCTCATGTTCCTCTTTTCCCACAAAGTCCACGTCAATTGCAATTGGAAGATGCTCCGATAACCATTTTGCCTTAGAGAAAGAGGTAGTCGTGTATACTTGTATGATATCAATATCCAATGCCTCCTTACTATTGATTGGTGGCCCCCAGCGTTAGTAAAATAATGTAAAGAATAACACCCAAACGTCATACAAGAAAGAACACGGTGAGAATAAGATGATCACCACTCTCCTCTACCATCTTGTAAAGCAAGCGAATATTATGAATTCTCCCCAAGAAAGAGGACCAAAAGAAAACAACACAACAATATGACTCGCCAGGAGAGAACCAAGAAAACCATGCTACTCTGTTTAGCATAAAGCTCTTCCAAATTTTATGGGCAACTTACCAAACCGGACCGATTCCTAAATTGGTACAGAATCGGACCACCAATGTTTTATTCAATAAAAGGACCTGTTCTTGGTATCTGGACCAATTTAATTTGTCCAGTTTGTCCTCCATGTTAATGTACTACTTATGTTACCATTCCCACAAAATCTATTTATTTTTACTAGCTTCCTGACACGTGGCTACGCCACGTGAACGGGCAGTTTTTGGGCAGTGGCAGTTCCGTAATTGTTTGCAAAAAAGGAGGCTAATGTCTCAATTCTAAAAAGAGGAGTCCACGTGTCAGTTTTTTAGAAAGTGGTAATATTGTAAATATTTGCAAAACTGAGGATAATGTGTTAAAATGAGAGAGAAACGTCTAAATTTTACCGGTCAAATACCGGTCTTACCCTTTCATAATATATCTTATTACGAATTTACCTTTTAATAATAATTGTAATAACAAAACTTGTTCAGGGGTATAACCGGAAAAAGGCACTATTCACCGAACCAAACTCTTTAAAATAGTTAGATTGTAAAGACCAAAATGACCTTTCATTAATTAGAGACCAATTTTGATGCCACCTATGCACCTTAACAGCCACGTGACTAGTCCTCAAACTTTCACTTTTCGTCTCTTTCTCAAACACTTTACCTCCATCTCCCATAAATCATTTTGGTCTCCATCTTGTAGAAGGGAAATTGAAAAGAAGATAAATTAATTTTGGGTTTTGGAATCTAATGTGAAGATCATAGATGAAGTCTTACGTTAGAATGAGATGTCCACCATTAACACAAGCTCTCGAAGGAAGGGAAAAAACCAAGATAGAAAGGATATGGTGGTTCTTCATGGATTTGACTTCAATTTGACTTATTTTTTCCAGCAAACAAATTCATTTCTATTTTCTAGTAGCAATCCATATATCCTATCTAGTCATTCATGTCCATATAACTTGGGTAACAAATTCACTACAAGCAATCTTATCTCCACTACAATTTCAAGAAACTAGCATCAATAAAGGTGGCCTAATGGTAGATCCATACAACGCAAATGCGTCGAATAAATAAAATGATCTAGCAAGGTCGGTTTTTCAATATTGATAGGATTTGGATAAGAAAATGAGGATTGGATTGGGTTTTCGACAGTACTACATAATTTTTCCAAACCCATATAAGTTTTCTAAGACACTATATAAGTTATAAAAAAAACTATATTATATAAGTACGCTTCCAAAAATATTATATAAGCGTATATATGCTTTCCACGACAATATGTAAGACTTAAATAAAGAACAGTATCTTAGTACTTTCGACGATACTATATAAGCATTCCAAGCAATTATATAAGTTTTCTAAGACATTATATAAGCGATAAAAAAACAAGTTTCATTGCACTTTCAAATTAAGATATTTTATAAGATATCACCGACGCTATAAAAGTGAGAAATAAAATTAAACACTAAAAATGAAGACAAACAATACTACTAATTAATACTACTATTAATACGACACTATACGGATATTCCAATAACGAAGGCAAAACCAACTAAATCGCAAATGAAGTTTCTTCTTAATATCATTAATAACGAACTATATTAGGAGATTGACACTATTGAGTCCTACTGATGATAAATGACCACAATGGAGCGTTAGATCAATGGACGAAGAAGAAGAAACTCAATAGATAATTTATACTAGAACATGATAGAAGAAAAACTAAACTAAGACATAAGAAAAATGTTTCATCTCCCTTTCCAAGAGAAGGGAGATTAGCTCTTCATACTATGCTATGAACACAATATGAAAATGAATTATCTTTATTCATGGTAATGGTGAAAAAGGTTTGAATTTTCTTCTCTCTTAATTCTAAATCTAAGATGCAAAAACTAAATTTCATAGATAATCTAAAACTTGGGTTTTTATGCCTTATATATTGGCTTACATGTTCGTCTTGATAGATCGATATGCGAAGCATATGTTTTTTTTTTTAAATATTTAGAGGGTTAAGACAGACCCATACCGGTTACATCAAATGACCCTAACCGAAGGCTCATCAACCCGGAGGGACACTAGCTCGAAGGCTTACATTGCCCGAAGGCTCATCAACCTCGAAGGGAACCTAGCCCGAAGGCTCTCACCGATGTGTCATTTTTTAGTAGACCCATCCGCCTCCACCTTGTCCATGAAGATTTGATTTCGCTCCTTGGTCCACCTATCATAGCAACACCCTTGTCGCTAGCCCGAAGATTGACCTAGCCCAAAGGCCCATCACATAATTACACAAGAAATAAATCTCAACCAACACTTGGTGGGATTCGAACTTGCAACATCTCCCATAAGGAGAGGGTACACAACCAATTGAGCGAAACATATGTTTATTCGGTGTCAAACTCTCGAGAATCGTTCTATAAGCAATCCTGGAAAAGTTGTATTCGGTTGCACAAAAGTTAGACGTGGCCCACATAGCCCTGTATGCTATTTCCCAAGCTGCAGCTTTTGACAACTTTCAGTTTCCTAATTCTTGTGAAACTCTAAATTCTTTTCCATGTTGATATCCTCTTCCTATAAATTCAAAATTAAGGCTATGAGATCAGATTTAAGACTCTTCTAACTCAATTATTATCCTCTTTTAGAGTCCCATTAGGTTTGGTAATTTTGGAGACCTAAATGACATTTTTGCCCTATGCCTTTAGCTGTAATTCACAATGACTTATTTTTTGTTTGTTTTACTTTTTTCCCTTCATATTTCACATTTAGATTTTTTGACCTGCAAAAACTCAAATTGCATTATATTAGAACACTTAAATATAAAATGAAGACTAACATACATATAATTGGGGATATAAATAATTACTTTTGAACACTTATCAAGGATGTGATAAAAAAAAACACTAAAATTGAAGACAAACGACACTACGAATTAATACTACTACTAGCCTGAAATGGTCATTGGTGAAGCGTTTTTTTTGCAAAAAAAAAAAAAATAAAATGATGGGTGTGCTTATCACTATAACAAAAAAAAGTGATCTATAATAGCAATTTTTTAATATCATTTTTCTCCATATGCTATCATAGTTTTTGATTTATTGCATTTTTTTATATGAAACACAATGGTGGGTGTTTGGGACAAGGCCAAATATTTCAATGTCGGGTGATATATCGAATTCCAAAAAACCAATATATATTGAATATATCGGTAGATATATATTTTTTTGTTGACCAGTCAAAATTTTATTTTATATGTCGATATATTAAAAATATCATCGATTATATCAAAAATATCGTTGATATATTAAAAAAAATTGGTCAAAATCAACGATCTATATCGGATATATAATATATATCGATATCTATAATACAAAACAGCTCAGTTTTTAAGCAGAGTTATAAGGGCTTAAGTGGTGGTCCTGCTTTCCTCGGGATCTGTGTAGTATCGCCCAATTTCAAACCTTACGTATTCTAAGTTTTTAAACCCTACGTATTCTAAATCTCATTTTTCTCCACCCCACCCCCTCTGCGTGAAATCTTTCTCCACCCTCCACCCCACCCACAGCGTGATGGTGGTATGAACGAAACAGACCCCCTGCGTGATGGTGGTATGAACGATGTCAAACAGACCTGGCTACTTACGATTTTGCAGGATGCGAAGCTTAATTTACTTTGTTACATGTATTGTCTTTTTTTATCACAAAGAAGTTGAGTTCTTTTTTCTTTTAAAAATTATATTTTGGTAAGAAATACAAACATGTCATCATCTAGACCATCTCCATCTTTTAGTCTAATGGCTGTAACTCTCTTTTCAACCATAATTTTTCTTTTTATTCCAAGCAGCTAACCAGAAAGTTGCTTAGTGGTTGTTTCCATTTTTTGGATATAAAATGCGGTTTGTTCTTTCTCTAGGTGACAGGGCCATGCTATCAATGTTGTACTCTGATGCAATTGAGCTGTATACCTGTACCATTGCATTCTGTCGCAGCGATCCTCCTCACACTAACTTCAACAGGTAAGTCTTAACTATGGATGACTAATTATGTTATGATGCAATGATGGAGATAACCAAAGCTTAGGTTGGCACATATGAAGCTACTGTTGGATTTTAACTTATTATAGAGCACTATCTGCGTTAAGCATTTGCTAAATTTTGTTTCGTTCTTATTTAAGAAATTTCTATGAATTCTTGAATTTTGTAGCTATTGTTTACCTGCAGTCATTTTGTTTGTTTGTTTGTTTTTTTTTTGAATCCTCTGTCCATTTAGCATAGTTAGGCTCTAAAAATTATTTTTTGATATACAACTTGATTGTATGCATGTCCTACTTGATATGTTTAGATTTGAATAGAAAGCATGTAATCTAGACATGACAATATGAAAAATTGCTTGCGTCCAATACAAGCTGGCCATGATGATATGAAACCCCTGCGTCATGGTGGTATGAACAATGTCCACCAAAGATGAAGAGGAAACAGAGCATTTGTTTCTTAGGAAGAAAAGATGGCTTCTTCAATTAAGGTAACTAGCAAATCAAATAATAACTCAGTCTCTTAAGATACCGTACTGCAAAGTTTCAGAAGGTTGTTGGTTAACAATGGTTCTCTGTTTCATTGGTTTTTTGTTTTGCCAATTTCTTTGTGTTGTTGTTGGTTAACAATGGTTCTCTGTTTCATTGGTTTTTTGTTTTGCTGAAAATATATTTTCTTAACTACAACTTCCCTATTATCTTCGACAGGTTACTGTTCTATTCTAATCTATTGGCGTAAAGTGAGAACACTATAGTAGATAATATGTAATAACATTTGTATTCTCACGTTATTTGGAATGTTAATATACTATTGATAAACCTTTTAGTTCCTTTGCAAGACAACCGAAATAAGGAAGTATTAATCACGTCCAATGTGTCTATATATGTTAATAAAACAGAGAACAACAGAATCAGTGTCAAAGGCAGTGAAGGTGCTCAAGGCCGCTGATGGTTACACCTGACTTTAGATATATTGTTGCTGTTAAGTAATCTTTGCCAACTGGAAATTTGACGTTCCCGCCACCTGCACCAGAGCATGCATCGATAGCTGCTTGGATTTGAGACGTGTCGTAGGCTATTGGTGTTGCTGCTTCGTTTCTGTTTATTTTGAAGCTTGCTGCCTCTCTTTCTTTACTGCGGTCTCTGCGCCTGCCCCATCGAGGTATTTGCACTTTTATATTATGGAATCGGCGTAGTTCTGTTCAAATAAGCTGTGTACACAATTACTGATTATATTGATGTAAAGTTAGCGTCCACAATGTAACATAGAGTGTTTCCGTTTGGCAGGTCTGAAGGGGTCTCTTTGGTATACTACAAAGACCAAAGGATGGCGTTACTACACATGCTTCCAGCTGAATAATATAATGTCTTTGTAGTTTTTTGCAGCAAAAAACCATTTAACACATTGTAAAGTCGTATTGCTAAGTTACTATTACATTGGCAGATCACAGTGCTATCAAATGCATTGGCCTCTAAAAGGCACGGTCACATGTCATCAGGTTGTGTAGGTGGAACTTTTTGTACAGATTGTTGCACAAATTTTCTGAACAAATATCAAGTGGTGCAGCTACCGCCAATGGTGCTATGAGCCTTTTAAGGCCTTTTGTGTCAACATTTCTCCCAACAGAATCAGTGTCAAAGGCAGTGAAGGCGCTCAAGGCCGCTGATGGTGATATTGTTTCTGCCATCATGGAGCTAACTAACTAAGAGAGCCTTTTTGGAGAATATTCTCACGGTTGAGACAAGTATAAGGTTTTTATATTTGTTTTCAGAGAATTTGTTTGGCTGAGGGAATCAGTCTTATCTATCGTGTTGTATTATTAGCAAATTTTCTGAGTGCAACTGTTTGATAAAGATTATGGGTTGTTTTCCAAATTGCATATTTGTGTTGGCATGTGTCAAAGTTCTGCGACTCCTGCACCCATCTGTTAGGTATCGTTGTGGTGCTGTAGCTTGTAGGCCCTGTAGTTAATTATCTAATCCATACTGATTCTTCATACTGATTCTTAACCAGATTTTTAGAAACTTATCTATTCGTCTCTTCCTCCCAAACAAAACACTGTTCTTCTAATCATACGCCAGAATTGCACCAATGGTGGACATTTATTTATTTGAAGCATGGATTGGTTAGATTTGATTGAATTTGGGTAATTTGATTAAGAATTCCAACGTTCTCCTTCAGTGATGCTCAATGATAAGGTGCTGACCAAGTTTTGAACCTGAGAAGTCTACTAACCATCTAAGAACCAAGTTTTATGAACAAAAGTGGGGGGCTAAAATGAATCCCAGTCAGCTAGCATTCTTCATACTGGGTTTCGGTTGGAATGAGAATGTCAAGCCCGAATAACACTTAGGTTGGCGTTGGGCTATATCCTTTTCAAACCTACAAACCAACTTTGTGAAGTCTCTAGCATTGCCCTAAACCTTCTGGGATTCATGGTAGTATGGTACCAGACTACCAGTTCATCACAGGCACCGAGTCACTCACCTATTTTTATTTTCACTAAGAATCTCTCGCGCTCAAATTTAGTCATCCAAGCTGAGCACGTACAGACAAGAGTGATGGTGCTAACTTAGCAAAGATTTTGGATTCTTAGCATTATCCTTTTTTTTTTTGGTTGGCCTTAGCATTATCCTAGCTTGCTTGCTTCCTATCTAATCCTAATTCTTAGCATTATCCTAGCTTGCTGCCTCTCTTTCTTTACTGCGGTCTCTATCTATTAAATTCTTAATGTAATTCTTTTCTTCCTATCTAATGCTAATTCTTAGCATTATCCTAGCTTGCTTCTTATCTAATGCTAATTCTTAGCATTATCCTATCTTGCCACTCATCTTCTATATAGACCTCCAAATATCCACACACATTCATCCAACTTCTCCACAAACTTCAATCCCTGACCATCGATCACTCCATCACCAATGATCCCAATGTCTGTAACATTCTTCGACTCAACTGGATAATCACCCAATCTTGGCCCACCTAAAATTCTAGCTCCTTTTTCAATCTCCAACGTTACACCTGACTTTAGATATATTGTTGCTGTTAAGTAATCTTTGCAAGCTGGAAATTTGACGTTCCCGCCACCTGCACCAGAGCAAGCATCGATAGCTGCTTGGATTTGAGACGTGTCGTAGGTTGTTCCGTCTCCGATGGCGTGATAGTCAGTTACAGAGAAGGTGGTGGAGTATAGATTGGAAGAGGGGTGCTGGAAGCTTTTTGAAGTGTATATTTTGAACTGACTTTAGCTTCTCCTGCTATTGGTGTTGCTGCTTCGTTTCTGTTTATTTTGAAGCTTGCTACCTCTCTTTCTTTACTGCGGTCTCTGCTCCTGCCCCATCGAGGTATTTGCACTTTTATATTATGGAATCGGCGTAGTTCTGTTCAAATAAGCTGTGTACACAATTACTGATTATATTGATGTAAAGTTAGCGTCCACAATGTAACATAGAGTGTTTCCGTTTGGCAGGTCTGAAGGGGTCTCTTTGGTATACTACGAAGACCAAAGGACGGCGTTACTACACATGCTTCCAGCTGAATAATATAATGTCTTTGTAGTTTTCTGCTCCTCCTTATAGCCTGTCTTCTCAGCGACCGCTATAAAAAATCACTTCTGCGCCTGCCCCATCGAGGTATTTGCAATTTTACATTATGGAATCGGCGTAGTTCTACTCAAATAAGTTGTGTATACAATTACTGATTATATTGATGATTATATTGATTATAAGTTGTGGATGTTTGGCAGGTCTGAAGGTAGTGAAAGGGATGAAAGAATCAGGCCTGACTCTGAAAGCCCTGGGCCATATCCCAATGGGTAAGTTTTCTTACTTTTCATATTGTTACGTTCTCTTGAATGAAACTTTTATGCATATGCATTATTAGTTTCTAATGAATACATGAGATAATGTTTTAATTACTTTTGACTTTTAGAGTGTAAGACGAGGTAGGATTGGAATGAGGTTACAGAGAAGAGAAATCTTCAAACAAACTTCACTAAAATCTTCAAGCCAAAACCATGGTACGAAGTCCTGATTCTATGTGTTTGTTTCGTGCTTTAACAGTTTCTATTTGTTTATACTTTGCCTAAGTTGCATTATTATTTCAATTTTGCAATAAACTATAGGTTGTTGCCCAAGATGGAAGACACCAAGCTGAACAAGAACCACCAGCTCATCCCTCTAACCTTCAATTACCTTCCAAACGCCAATTGGGACAGCGTGCAAGAAGACAACAGGAGCATATACAACGCACTGCAGTGTCCATCAACTCTGTACCTTCTCGACGCTCATTGGCACAACGTGCACGAAGAGAGAGAGAGCAACAAATGCAACAACTTATGCCAACATGTCCACACACAGTAATGGCACCAAATTTTACAAGAAGTTTTGAGGTGAGAAATCCCTCAATTACATCAAATGTTGGTTTCAGACAAAACAGGAAGAACAAAGCGAGTGATGCAGTCTTGCTCACTCCACCCAAGCGAACTAAAGGTGCATGTTTTACTGGATCACTATCGACTGGTAATCACGACCTTGGAAATGATTCTTCTAGCCAAAATACGCTTTCTGACCATTTGTAAGTTTTTATTTATCGTACATAGTACTCTTATATAGTATATTCTAATTCTATTATCCTTAACATGTTTTTTTTTTTTTTTCAAGGAATTCTCAAACACGCATAAGTCCAGAATGTGCTATCGGTACTAATGATGAACAACCTCCTATGGAAATTGATGATGTTGTACAACCTTCTATTGATGTGCATAATGATGGTCGTCATTATCTTGGCAAAATGGATGTGGAGTGTCCTTATTGTGGAGCTCTTCATTGGATGGATGAGAGGCTGGCAAGGTCATCACCGAAACGTCCTCTTTTTGGATCATGTTGTAAGCAAGGAAAAATCAGTCTCCCTTTGCTTAATCCGCTGCCTTCCGCCATTCAAGATTTATACGTTGGAAACAATGCAAAGGCTAGATCATTTAGAGAACACACTCGGGAATATAATTTGGCTAATGCGTTCACCAGTCTCGGTTCCAAAGCAGATGACAGATTTTTCAGTGGGACGGGTCCTATCCCATTCACTGTACATGGTGAGTTGCGCCATCAAATTGGATCCTTACTTCCAGAACCGGGAAAGGAACCTACGTATGCTCAACTTTATATTTATGACCCAGCATCAGCACTCGATTTTCGTCACCGCAGAAATCCCCACTTGAGGCGTGACGTTCTAGACATTATCCGCACTAATGCTACTAGAGTGTAATAGATTTACGGATACCCTCCGTCAAGCCCATGATATATTGAGTGCAAATGAGGTCGGGATGATAGTGTCACAAACAGATTTGCACTACAATTAGATCAACCGACCGGAGACGATACAACCTTCCATCGAGAAATGAAATTGCAGGTTGTTTTACAGGGATGGAACCGGCGTGAGTAGTACAAGAGATATTGTACTACATTATAAAGTCGGGCAATGCATTAAACCGCATAGATGAATGTAATCCTGCTTATCTTCCGCTACACTATCCTCTATTCTTCCCTCATGGGGAATTGGGCTGGTCATGTGAAATGAAAATATATGATGTTGGAAACGATAACTCGAAGCGAATGACTCAGATGGTATTTTATGCGTATCGTTTGTTCCAAATACACACCGAAGTTCTCACCAATACTCCATGGTGGAAAGCTATTCCAAGAATTTATGTGTGATGCTTGGGCTTCAACTGAACAAAATCGCTTGAATTACTATAGAATGAATCAGGATAAACTTCGTGCGGAAGTGTACATGGGATTAACAGATGTACAGGATGGTGTGGATCCAAATGAGATTGGTCAGAGATTTATTTTGCCTTCATCGTTTACCGGAAGTCCAAGACACATGTTTGAGATTTTTCAAGATTCAATGGCCATAACACGTTACAACAAGCATCCAGATATATTCCTTACGATGACGGCAAATCCTAGGTGGCCCGAGATACAAGATGCCCTCGACAAACATCAAAATGCAAATGCATGCACTTACTCGAAATGGGTTGCCCGTGATGTTTGAACTAAAGAGAAGAGCCTTAATGAAATTCATCAAAGATAAGAATGTATTTGGTCGTGAAGTAGCACATGTTTACACTATTGAATTTCAAAAGCGTGGTCTTCCACACATGCATGCACTCTTTTTCCTTCACCACGAAGACAAAATACGCACTCCAGTCCAGATTGATAATGTCGGTTCATGGAACTTCCCCGATCCAAATGCAGATCCAATGCTTTTTGAAACGATAATAACTTGCATGATACACGGTCCATGTGGTGAGAGAAACATGAGCTCACCGTGTATGGAAAATGGCAAATGCACAAAACATTACCCCCATGCCTTTGCTGATGTGACAACTATAGCTGAAGATGGATATCCCCTCTATATGCGTCGTGATGACAAGCGTGTCTACTACGTGAAGGATAAAAAAGTTGACAATGGTGACGTCGTCCCATATAATCCGCAATTAGCAAGAATGTTTAACTGTCATATCAATGTTGAAGTTTGTGCCGGTTTGCATTGTGTGAAGTATATCCATAAGTACATATACAAAGGTCATGATCGAACAACATTAGTGTTGGCTGGTGGAGATGAGATTCAGCAATACATTGATGCTAGATATATTGGACCATCGGTGCTTGGAGGATATATGGATATTCATTACATGAAGAGTTCCCCACTGTTGTACGGCTAGCCCTTCATTTAGAAGGAATGCATCATGTTGTGTATAACCCAAAAGATCCACTCGAGAAGATTCGCACTAGAGCAAAAAACCAAAAGTCAAGTCTAACTGCATTCTTTGAGTGTTGTGCTTCAAATCCTGAAGCCCGGCTTTATACTTACCAGGAATTTCCTCAGCATTTTGTTTGGCATAAACAAGACAAGATATGGACCAAACGGAAACAAAATAAGGGATATGCAATTGGACGAATGTATTTTGCTAAACCCAACGAAGGGGAGAGGTTCTATCTGCGTTTACTCTTATCTGTTGTGAAGGGGCCAACATCATTTGAAAATCTGCGAACGGTTAATGGTATTCCCCACCCTACTTTCAAGTCAGCATGTGTTGCACGTGGACTTCTTGAAGATGATAAGGAGTGGATACAATGTTTAGAGGAAGCATCTATAATGACTATGGGACACCAGCTCAGAAGACTGTTCAGTATTATTTTGCTAGAGTGCAACCCAACACAACCTCATGAGTTGTGGGCAAAATTCTCAGCAAGTATATGTGATGATTTGGCGCACAAGATACGCACTATCTTCCCCAATCAATATCCCAATCCAACAGAGGAGCAAGTTAGAGATTTTGGCTTGCATCTTTTGGAACAATATCTTTTGGAATCAGGTAAAACTCTAGAAAATTTTCCGCCGATGCCACGACCAACTGGAAATTGGGGAATAGTGACTGAGAATAGGTTGATATGGGAGCAACGCCAACTTCAGTTTGATGTACAAGAGGCAGAAGTAAACCATAATATTGAACGCCTTAACAATGAACAACGAAATGCGTATGACGTTGTAGTCGACTCTGTGATTCAGAACGAGGGGAAAGCTTTCTTTCTAAATGGAGTGGCAGGCACAGGTAAAACATTTTTGTACAATACAATTGCAGACAAATGTCGCACTCTTGGTCATATTGTTATTGCAGTTGCCTCATCTGGTATTGCTTCACTTTTATTACACGGGGTAGAAATGACTCATTCTACTTTTTTCAATTCCGTTTGAAGTATTGGAAGACTCTATATGTGGGTTTAAAAGGACTCACTCCAAGCTAAACTGTTCAAACAAAACGAATCTAATAATTTGGGATGAAGTTCCAATGCAACATAGGTTCTGTGTTGAAGCAGTTGATCGCACGCTTAGAGATGTTTGCAACAATAAGAAACCATTTGGTGGGATCACAGTAGTACTAGGTGGAGACTTTCGCCAAATATTACCAGTGATACCGAAAGGAAGCCGAGAAATGGTTGTAGCGGCGTCATTGATAAGGTCATCGCTCTGGAAACATGTAAAGGTTTTAACTTTGGTGCAGAATATGAGATTGGATAGTTCGTTACCTGAAAATGTGGCATTTGCCAATTACTTAATAGAGGTAAAGCATAAATTACTCAAATTCTTTTTAGTTGCCCATTATATAGTCCATTATAAATGTTTTTTTTTCAAGCATTCATTAACCTAAGAGTTTCCATTTTATTACGACTTTTTAGGTTGGGACAGAACCGCAAGAAGTTGTTCAATTGCCATCAGCAATTCAGAAATGCAGAGATATTCAAGAATTAATATCTTCAGTTTATCCACAATTGGGTCGCCAGCCTAAAACCGACCAAAATTTTCTTACCGAACGAACAATTCTTTTTCGCGACGCAATGATGATGTCGCAGTTGATTAATTAGTGCCGATTAGATTTATTTCGTGGAGAACCTATTGTTTATTTGGTCACGACAAGTTGGAGGTTGAAAGCCTAAGCGATCGTATACTGCAAACCGTTATCCAAATGAGTACCTCAACTCTCTTGATCCTTCAGATTGCCACCATTTTCGCTTCAAATCAAACAAGGATGCCCGATAATGTTGCTAAGGAATATCGCACCGAGAGATGGTCTCAGAATGGCACCCGCTTGATGGTTGTGAGTTGCAAGCCACGTCATCCAAGTCCAATTCTAACCGAGAGAAGGCAGGAAATTTTCGCTGCATCCCCGAATAGCTTTGACGCCATCAAAAGAACTCGCCATTTCAATGACCGGACTTCAATTTCCAGTAAGCCTTTCATATGCAATGACAATAAACAAATCGCAAGGACAATCTGTTAAGTATGTCGGGATTGATTTTATGGAACCCCGTGTTTAGTCATGGCCGGTTATCGTTGCCCTTTCTAGATGTACTTCTTCAAAGCGAAATCGGTGTCATCCTTCCACCAGATTCTATGGACGACACAACTAATGTTGTCTATCCGAAGTGCTACTTTAATTTCTCTAAAGGTAATGTTATCAAAAAAAAAATCACGTCTTCCTCAATTAACCTTTCCTTAGGAACAAATTGAGATAAGGTGTTGCTTTTCTTGCATTTATTTTTCTATGTTACCGGTGTTCTCAAATACGGCTTGTGTATACATCCTACTTGTTCTTCTTTGCTCTTGGATTGGTTTTACCGTGGGTCGGATTTTCTACTTCATAGGTTACTCCACCGGTGATCCAAAGAACCGTTATGAAGGTGGGTATGAAATTATAAATTAAATCCTTTTAATTTAGCATCATTTTCATCAATTGGACATTATGTCCCAACATCTCTCGGATAAAGAGTATTTGGGTTCGAGAGATACTTTACATTCGAGTCAACAATCTCCATCTCTCATGGAGATTTGCAATCAAATTTCACAAAATCGGGAAAGAGGTATGGACTCATAAATCTCATTCCCGTGTCAAATTCGATAATTGTCTTTTCCAATTTTTCCTGTTCTGGTGTCGACTTTAATGTACTCTTGGTAATTTAATTACTCTCAGACTGCAGAGATTTTTTTTGGGCTTGATGACTTCATCCATGAATCCAGAGCTGTAGGTGGTAAGACATGGACCAAGTTTCCATATAGTCATATTTAATTTTGTAGTACTCATATAGTCATATCTATTTGTTTGTTCCTGTTTCATCAGCGAAACCATACATTCATATGCAAAGCAAGTAGTAGAGTTGGATCAACTGTTGAGGAGGAGGATTCTTGAGAGCATGGATGTTGAAAAGTACTACGATGAGCACATTGAATCCAACTTCTATCGATTCCGTGTTGCAAAGTACTATACCTGATCAACCGGATGAACTGAAAGAAACTAAGATGGGTTGTAGAGCTAACACGAACATGAACTTGGTTACTAATCAAGTTCAAGGATTGGAAATCATGACGAAGGATGGCCCAGGGGTACAAGCCAGATTCTCTCCAAACTCTTTCATTGTGCAAACTGGCGATGCTTTCACGGTATGCTAGCCTCCATCACTTTCTTAATTGCATATCTATATAGTTATTTGCAAAAGTTGTATAGATTAAGGCATGTAATATTTTAACACTCCTTAATGTAACTTTGGATGCTTAATTTTCCAAGGCATGGAGTAATGGTAGATTACAATCACCTATTCATTGAGTTATGATAACTGGAAGTAAATTGCTGTCAAAGTAATATTCTTATAGCTCTACGAATATCTTGACTTCGACTGGGTCATTGCTGAGACTGAATTAGTGACCTGTGTTTCACACTTTTTTTTTTCTTTAACTGTCATCGGGTTCAGCAGTTGAAAGTGTGACAATTGCACAAGTGCTCCCTCTGAACTACATTCGCTGTCTGGGCTGGGAAAACGATCGCTAACTGCTCCATAGGCTTGAAGTATTCACTGATATCGCTTTTGTCTGGCTTCATGGATGGAACTTTCAACTTGAATGGGGCAAGCTGGGTGTCAGGTGGTTGCTACAAGTTTTCTACTGCATATGAAAGATCAGAAATAGAGCCAGGATAAAAGGTATAATTGTTGGTTGCGTAAAAGCTTGGTGGTAAACAGTGGGTATGAGGCAGGTAAGTGTTAACTAACTGAAAAGAACTTTTTTGCTAAAGTACCGAGTTACCATCTGAAGTCGCACGCACGATTTGACGTAAGATTTTGCTAAGGTACACTAAGTTACTTACCTGATGTGGACTGTGTCATGATTTCTGGGTGACATGCTCTGCAATAGAGGAAATTGCTTTTGGAATTGCCAATAATGATTTGATTGAGGTTACAATTGCCATGCAATCTACTCATATAGATATATTCTAACTTTATACCACTTTCAACATATGATATTTGTTATCAGCAGTGAGCACTGCGAGAAAATTCCAGCCTAGGGTCAAAGTAAACACGCAGCCAAAAGACAAGCTTCCTGCCTCACATGCTATTTCTGTGGCAGCAGAGGGTTCCATTAATCATGATGAGGCTCCCAATTTTCATGCCTCCAATGTTAAGGACTTGGAGGGAGGACCTGGACTTGCATCACTTTCAACTTTTGATTGTCCAACACTTAGGCGTTGCGGCTTTGCCCCCACTAACAGTTCCTCGAACTTCTCTCCCAATGCACACTAAGCAAATGGAGATTGGTTGCTTTGTTTACGAAGAAGACTTTTTGTTTGATTCTCGAAGCTTGGGAAGAGAGGTGAAGATCTATTTCTTTTTATAGCCTTCTTCAGTGATCTTCACCCCTCATAGAAATCTGTCACAATATTTTCAGTAAGTACATTTTCTGAAACAATATCCTAAAGATGGACTGAAGGAATTCAAGCAAGAACTATTCCAATCGAAAAATTCGGAACCGCGGAATTCCTTGAACAGCTTGAGAACAGGAGAGCGATCAAGGTATGCTATTGTCCATTGCATCTTTGCATATTATTAAAATCAGTTCGCCTGACCATATAATTGCATCGCTCGAAGCATTAATATTCCTTTAAACTTTATTCCATGAGATCAATGGATTCACACAAAATCAGGCCTAGGTCCACCTTTAACCATATCAATCATGTTGCTGATTATCTTCTAATTTGCAAGTGTATGGAAAGAGAAAACTTCTGGTGTTTGCTTCTCCCTGTAGTCACCAGCATTCAATTTAGCAACGAACGACACTGGCACACAATGGACGAAGGAATACCACACTTAGTCGTCTACAGTGCCCTGTTATACTTTTCAGCTTCCTATTCCATTACATTAATAACTCTATTCAGATGGACTCAGATGAAGGGAAGCTTTTTATAGGAGGGATATCATGGGAAACAACAGAAGAGAAGCTGACTAAATATTTTGGTAACTATGGCCAAGTTTTGCAGACTGTTGTTATGAAAGATAAGGTTACAGATAGACCAAGAGGCTTTGGTTTTGTTGTTTTTGCTGATCCTTTGGTTCTTAATAGAGTTCTTCAAGATAAACATACTATTGATGGCAGAACTGTAAGTAACTCTATCTCTTAAAAAAAATTAGCTTTATCTTTTCTTTTTTCATGTGGGTATCTTTGTTTTTGTTGTTATTTGTGAAAAAAAAGGAGAAAGGAAGTTTCTTTTGGTCTTTTTGATATGTTATGTGTGTTTCCCTCTTTGGGTAACTTCTGACTTTGTCCAAATTTATCTTATTTTGTTGTTGATGTCTAGCAGAGAGAAGCACCTTCCAATCCATCTATTGGTGCCCCACGCCATCATATCTCCTTCACTTTGCTATACAAGATGCGTTATTCACTTTGCTATACAAGATGCGTTATGGAGTTTAAGGTCACTTTGAAGCGTCTTCGTAATGTGGTTTCTACATCTACTCGGCATTCATCTGTGGATGATCAACCTCAGAGGATAAGCTCAGTTGCAAGGTTTCCAAGTGCTGTGACAACTGTTTTCAAAACTGTAGCTGAAGCGATTTAATGTGTGGTGCACATCTAATGGGGGTGGGCCTCTCAAAGTTTGTGCCATGGGAAACGGTGGTGCTTCGAATGGGCTACGCCATTGGTGCAGTCTCATCGCTACTTGGATCTGTTGGATCCACTAATCTCAGATGTTCCTAAACTTGGGATCATTTAGAAGGCCGTGGACCTTGTATATGCTTGCACCCAACATGTCCCATCTGTGAGGCCATGTTGTACACCAACTACAACATTTAGGACTAAAAACTGCCAAGTGTTGGTAGCGGTGGTTCAAGTGCAAGTACTGCCTCTCAGTCTCCCATATCTGTTTTGCAGTTCGTAAAGGTCAATAATATCTAAGATTTTCAATTAGAATTTGAAAACTATTTCCAGTATTTTATTTTAGTTCTCAAGATGTAATGCTTAGCCACTTTTTTTTCCCCCCTTATAAGATGTAATGCTTATATGCCCCTTTAGTTGTATGTTGCATGACATTTGTTGCATCATAAATAGGATCTTTGGCCCCTTCAATGATACACGCTCACAGAGTTAATTTTAATTGTATAGTGTTATTTGGTGTAACCTTTGTCAATCCTGCTGTTGATAGTAACTTTTGATTTATGTTTGGTTATGAACAAGAACTTGATGGAGAGAACGCAAGATTCACACAATGATTTCTGTTTGATGGAGAGGATCATATTTTTTGCTTTTATCTGAAAACTCTATTCTATGTATTTTACTCTCTTCTTGGTAGGAACACTCCTTACAAATACGGCTTTATCAAATGGTTAGATACTCAATTCAACCATGGACACAGCATAACTAATTTGTTAAATTGGGGTTAAAATAAAAAATTGACACGATTTTATTTTGCTAAATTCACCCATAATAACTCGAGTGGCGTAGCCACGGGTTAAATTCTAGTATGAGATACAAAATGTGTCAATATATCCATGTGATTGTCGGTCGAACTTCTTACAATGTGATGCCTGATATTTGGGAGAAAACTTATTTGGTTTCTCCCTTTTCCCTCTCAAAACCCACGCAAATTTCAAATTGTCCGCCAAAAAGTTTTCCCAACTTGAGAACCCAAGAGTCAGTTCTACAAAACCAAGTGTCTATCTCTCTCCAAAAAAAAACCCCCAATTGTAGCTTTAGCAAAATTTGTTCATTTAATCTTTTTCCCTTAAACAACTCCAATTCTTCATATATTTGTCTCTCTGCCCATATCAACCACTACCTTTCAGAGAATTCGAAAATATATTTATTTCAAAACCCTAGCTATGAAAAATTACTGAAAATTCAACCCTAGATTTCTCTCCGCTTTAACAAATTGTGCTTGCGTTGGATATTTCTGACTATCCAAGTATTTGTTATACATTTCCCATTCGCTTTTTTTTATGTACACGTGTTCAATCAAGGATTATTGTTAATAATCTCCAAAAAAAAATCATTTTTATGAATTCTCAGAAAACAAAGCAGTGAAATTCCCAATTTAAGCCTGATGGTGTTCAAATAGGCTTGGTTCGTTTTTTCAGTCTTCTTGTTGTTTTCTATTTTATTAAAATTTATTGTTTTACTGAATATATGGTTTTGTTTTATCTTTGTTTGTTTTTTTGTGGGTGAGATCATTAGCAGATTTGAAAAGAAAGGCTTTACATTGAAAGGTAAACAATTTAATTACATTATGATTGTATTTGAAATGATGGGTTTCAATTTTTATTCTATATTATTGATGTTTAACTCAAGTATATATGGTATATTTTTCTCATTGGCCGGGGGAGCTTGGGTGATGTTCAAAATCTCAAATTTTAAGCTTGGGGATCGGAATATTTGTATGTATTAGGATTGAAGCTTGTTAATGTGGAGCGTGCTTTTGCTGAGAAGCATTATGAGGATTTGTCTGCAAAACCTTTTTTGGGTAGACTTGTTGAGTATTGGTGTAGTAGTTTCTATGGTAAGAATGTTGTTGTTACTGGTTGAAAAATTATTGGAGCAACAAACCCTTCGGAGTCTGCTCCTGGACACATCTACGGCGATTTTGCTATCGAGATTGGCAGGTAATAAGATTGGTGGTTGGTTACATTTATCCAAAGAAACTATCATGGTGTTTATTCCCCATCTCTTTTGTTACTTCTGTTATGTTTGATGTCAATCTGATATTTTATTTTGTTCCTATTTTATATGCATCTGGAGTAAATGTGCACTTGGGCAAAATGGGTTGCTGTTTGAAGTAACTTCTAAAACTTAGGTGCTTAATATAACATATAATATACATAAGAATGTAAGATTCTCTGAAAATTGAAAGCAGACTAAATCTTATATTAGAACAGCAAACTGACTCTTTGAAATGGTTGAACGTTTTTCTCTAGTTGATTAAGGGTTTAATTAATACCTTGACTTTATGGAGATGATACGAGCACATTAATTCGTCAAAAGCAAGTGTGGCAGATAGACGACGACAGCAACTAATATATGGTATGTGAATAAATATAATGTTATTCTAGATCTGTTGGTTCATCTTGTAGGTGAATTTGTGGGGCATGGTATGAAAACCATGATATATTGATCCCTCACCATATATATATACTCTTGGCACTTTCCAGGACACTATATAAGCTTTCAAATAACAATAACTTGGTGTTTTATTTCTACAATACTATATAAGCTTTCTACGACACTATATAAACTACGTACGAGATTATATACTACTGACATGTGTGCAATGATTAAATTGTTGTTTAGTTTTTTTTTTGGTAAAAATTGTTGTTTAGTTAGTATTGTTTGAGGTGAAATGCCTCAAACTCTGTTTGATGAAGCATCCCATATTAGCTAGTAATGCATACGGTGGTAAGTGCATTATTGTGGTTGTAAATGAGTTGACTAAAATGCCACTAAACTAGTTGATTGTGATGTACGCAGATAATCTTGATCTTTCAAGAGTGCCAGAAACTGTCCTTGTCGAATCTCTTTAGTACGTGTCTTATATTGGAATCGATGTTAAATCTCCTCGGCAGGTGCCTGAAACCGACGAATCTGAACTTCCTAATTCTAATACATCGACGTTCAACATTGATCAAGTTCTAAGCAAGGCCCAAAATATTGATATCGATGAATATATCGGTGTACTTAAAAACTGATATATATAGGATATATTCATTTTTTTGGTGATCAATCCAAACTATTTAAAATATTGGAAATATTGGATTTATATTAAAAAATAGTTAAAAAGTCAATTGATATATATTGTAAATATTGGATATATTGATTATATTGGCGATATAAAGTTTTTGATATGTATCGAGAAAAAAAGAGTTCTATATGGTGGATATATGTTGAAAATATCGATGTTGGTGTACCAAAATACTGATATATATTGGTGATATATCATATATATTAGTGATATTTTGGTCTTTGGTTCTAAGCACTATGGGGCTTATTATTCCAGATATGCCCACAAACATAGTTACTTTGAGGCTACATGAGACAAGTTTAACAAAATTTATTAGTTGGTTTTACATTCATTACTAGCGTAATCTTATATAGTGTTGTATTATGCTTCTACACTGTCTTGCTGTTGCAATATTCTTATTCACATGGAATATCTACAATATGGCATTTTATAGTCGTTTTAGGACTATTATTAGTGATATACAGTTTTAGTGTATTTTTTTGGCTTCTATAATAAAATGCGGGTGTAATAATTAAAATATTGCAACATCACTGCATATCGCATTATAACAGTGTTTTACTACATTGCAATGATGAATTACAAACCATGATCAAACTAACTATATTTAAAACGTGCATCCAAAAACTAGGTATGCTATGTTTAGATGTGCCAACATATATCCGAACTAAAACTCGAGTTCAGTTTAGGGACACGTTGAGATCATGACACTTTCATTTTAGGGTTCATTCAGCCCACCTTCACATTAGACTGAATGAAACCTACAATAAAATAAGTGTTGTGCTTTCGATGTGTACTTAGACTAAATTCATATGTTGAAACATGTATCAAAACTAAACTCGAGTGTGCCCTCACTTTGGTTGTAGGGTCTCATCTCTCATGTAGCAATTCATATGGCCTAACACATCTATTATATTTGTTTACTTCCATTTCTTGAAATATCAACTTAATAATTGACTTCACCGTTCAAGAAATGGAGAAAACAAAGTATGTGGCTACAACATGTGTACAATAGTTGGTTTTGCTTCGTTACTGGCATATCCTTATATAGTGTTGTACTGGGATTCCATATTCTTGTGGAAGAAATATTTTTATCCATATGCAACATCCCAATATGGCATTACATAGACTCTTCTATATTGTTTTGTTTCTATAATGAAATGTGGGTGCAATATTTTCATCCATTGCAACATCATTGCATATCCGAACTACAACTCGAGTTCAGTTTATGGACACATTGATAACACGACACTTTCATTTTAGGGTTCATTCTGCCCACCTTCAAATTGGGCTGATGAAACCATACAAACAAAGTGTCTTGCTTTCGACGTGTACCTAGACTAAATTCGGGTGCTTCAGATCGGATGTGCCTACATCTATTGAAATACCATGTAAGTTTGTGTATATGTTGAAACATGTATCGAAACTAATTAAACTCGAGTATTCCCTCACTTTGGTCGTAGGATCTCATGTAGCCTTGTTCATCCATAGAGTCTAAAACTTCTGTCATACTTGTTTTCCCCCCGTTTCTTAAAAGGCCAACTAAATAATTGTCTTAACTGTTCAAGAAATGGAGGAAACAAATTATGATAGAATAGAAATAGTGGAATCTATGGGTGTGAGTCTACATATGACAAATTCAACAAAGTCCAATAGTTGGTTTTGCATTCGTTACTAGCATAACCTTTTATAGTGTCTTACTAGGCTTCTATACCGTCTTGTAGCATAGGTATTGCTTGTGCCGACGAAATTCTTGATAAATAAATTATTTAAAACAGATAAATTAAAAGGAACTAGCATTGAAATACATTTGTTCTATGTTACATGAGGTATGAGTAGCATTCAAGATAAGAATACTCTTTAATGGTTTTAAATAATTATTTAAAGCAATTCGTAAATGTCAAGTTGTAAAACCATTATTCTAATATA
The DNA here is from genome assembly GCF_015680905.1 of Coptis chinensis. Classification (NCBI taxonomy): domain Eukaryota; kingdom Viridiplantae; phylum Streptophyta; class Magnoliopsida; order Ranunculales; family Ranunculaceae; genus Coptis; species Coptis chinensis. The sequence goes on from NC_141463.1 coordinate 53,650,332, forward strand.
TGCACCATCTTGGAGTAGTAATGTTGTTAGAATTCTCAATGGTCTATTTATCAAACTTACAAAGTTGGACAATATGACAAAATACAATGGCCATAGAGAAGAAAAATAAGGCTGAAGCCCTAAGTGAAAAAGGAGAGTATACAGAGAATTGTTCAAAGCTTATCAATAATATGATAGACATCAAAGCTCATATATAAGTTACAACAACTTCATCCAGTATACATGTCTTTGTTGCACTTGCAAATAATGTTGTAATGAAATCCAACTCCAATCTGCTTGAAACCAAGGACTAAAATATTGCCGATATATATCGGTATTTTGGTACACCGATATCGATATTTCCGATATATATCCACCGAATATAGAACTCTTTTTTTCCCGATACATATCGGAATTTCCGATATAAAACTTTATATCGCCGATATAATCGATATATCCGATATTTACGATATATATAAGTTGACTTTTTGACTATTTTTTAATATAAATCCGATATTTCCAATATATTTTCGATATATCAGATATTTTAAATAGTTTGGATTGGTCACCAAAAAAATGGATATATCCGATATATATCGGTTTTTGGGTACACCGATATATTCATCGATATCGATATTTTGGGCCTTGTTTGAAACTACTGAAATCTGCAATCAGGCTTGGACACCACTACCAATATATGCAAACAGGATTGGGCATGCGCGTTTCAAGAAGTGTTGACATGCTTGGTTAAACACACTCAAGTAGTAAAATTGCACTCTGACTTAAACTGCCCCCACTTAAAATTAAAAAGCAAAAAAAATGATAGTTAGAACATTGCCTTGTAAGGTATACACATGTTCCAAAATGATCAGGCTTTCTCTTAAACAGATATGTTTGTGGTGCAGCTTATATAGTGTCTTGAACAATTTTTTAATTTACGCTTATTAATTTGTTCGTGGACAGCTTGAGTCCACTTCTTATAGCTTGCCCAGACTTCCTCTTAAGACCCTTCCCAATGCAGCTTTGAGGGGACAATGCAATTTGTCACCCTTATGAGCCAAAAACAATAGCCCAATGCAAGGGTGACAATGAGGGTAGCACTTGCTACTGAGATAGTTGCCAACTTGTGATCTTTAGACGGAATTTTTTATTCCGTCTCGCGATTATTTTTTTATATTTTTTTATATTTTTTATATTTTTTTTAAGACGAATGTTTCATTACGTCCCGCGACTTTTTTCAACTTTTTTCGTTTTTTTTTCTTCGGAATCCATCCAGCGTGTCTTTTTTCGATATTTTTACATTTTTTACATTCAGACGGAATAAAATATTTCATCCAAATTTTAAAGTCACTTTTGCATTGGGCAATCCCTAGTAGCTTCTCACCAAAAAGGTAACTATGAGGGGAAATAGTCCTATGTGGAGGTAACAAGTTGTTGCTTGCATTGGAAATGCTCTAAACGGACATGTCATATAGTGTCTTGAGCAACTTATATATATAGTATCTTGAATTTGCACAGCTAGCTTGTATAGCGTCTTCCGTTAAACAAATTAATAAGCGTAAATTAAAAAGCTATTCAAAACACTATATAAGTTATCCATGGACATGTCAATTTAAGAGAAAGCCTGATAGCTTGCCTACTTTGTAGAAATTTTTAGTTATATTTTCTTTCACTCGTGTATATGGGACAAAATAATTACTTGGTCTTTCTCATCAAACAAGAAGAACTTGTATTTTGCTTTGGAAGTTTTGAACTCAATCTAAATTGGACAACTGCATTCTCTCTCACTTTCTTATATTCCATTTTACTAAAATTCATGATTGTAGACTTGTGGAAATGGAAATGGAAAGACAGGCTAGTAGACTTGTGGAAAATTGATATACATATCAGCATCCAGTTCAGGTGTGGTGTATATGGGAGAAGTCTATGCAAGATTACTTTACACTCAACACAGATGGTACACTAGAAGGCACAGATGGCAGATGGGCAGCAACAGTTAGGAACCATTTGGGAGAAGTTACTGAAGCAGCAAAGGGCAAGTCCGACTTCATATCGATTGATTGCATTGAACTACATGGATTAGAACAAGGGATCAAGCTAGCCACTAGAAAGAATATTAAGAAGCTACATGCACAAACTGACTCCTCAAATGTGATCTCTTACATGAAAAACACAAGCAAGTATCTTTGGCAAGTCATACACATTATGAAGAGCATTGGAAGATCACTTAGTTAGTTTGAGGCATTCGATGTCAAGCACATATATAGAGAAGCCAATAAATTGGCTGATAGTCTATATACGACACTATATAAGCTTCTCAATACACTATATAACATGTCCATAAACGGACAGTCCGTTTAAGATAAAACCTGATTTATCTTAAACGGACATGTCCGTTAACAAACATATTCGTGGGGCAACTTATATAGTGTCATGAATAGCTTTTTAATTTACGCTTATTAACTTGTTTGTGGACAGCTTATATACGACACTATATAACATGTCCGTTAACAGACAAGCCGTTTAAGAGAAAGCTTTTGTATACAACAAATAATCAGTCTATGAATGTGACAAAATTTGGTTTGCCAACCACCCAAACATTGCCAACTTCAGCAAAAACGGGGTCGCCATACACAAATTGAGCTAGATCATGATGTCCAGTGTCGGGTGCACCTTGGTCCATATAAAGAAGGTAGTAATTTCCACAATGGTATAGTGCATATAGAGTGCATAAATATGTAATTTCTACACCAAACTATGTCAACATACACTAGGCATATTAAAAAGAAAAGTGTAAATGTGTACATGTAGCTTATTCTCACAAAACACCAATACACCATGCACTCGCACCATTAGATTAAGCTACAAATGGTACAATGTCCCCCTTTCTAACTCACACATCACAATACACAAAGCCTATCCACCTGAAACCACCCCTTAATTCTAACTTACGTACTGAACACAGCAACCTGACAGACCCCCTTTCGAACCTCGCACATCACATAGAGATACCCCACCCCCCCTATTATTACTATTTTCTAACTTCACGCAACACAAGCACCCTAGTAACCAAATAACCACATCCCAAATACAATTTTCTTAAAGGAAGAAGCCATTCAAACATGATTTTTTACCACAATTGATCCTGTCTATTCTTGTTGCCCAAGACCAATGTACTAGCCACAATATAAACATGATTTTTACCATAAATGGGGCATGCGACCAGACTGTAGAAACTATTCCTTAACATTCACCTTAATTAAAAAAAGTAAGTCTTTTCGAAAGCCCAAAAGAGTACCAATGTCGAGAATAGGTAGCAAAACAAGCTTTGATAAATTGTCACTATATTATTGCTACTCATATTAGAATATTCAAAAGCTAATTAGACCAAGGAAAAATATTGCACTTGTTTACACTTTGGTGCTGCAAATAATATACCATAGTACATTCAATGCCTATATCTATTGTACTTACTGTTTATTCAATAATGTGACAAAATCAACAACCAAAAGGTAAACTTCTCTAATAAAACCAAATTGTTAAATGGAAACCCCATCTAGCATTTTATCAAACATCTAATATGCACAAAACATAACCCCTATATTTGCAAATAATTTACCAACTTCAATAATAATCAAAATCTTATTAGCGATTTAAGCATTTATATATGCAATGCAACAAAATATTTTCTGTAAAAGTAGATTTTCAAAAAAAAACCCAACTATTTCCGATAAAAACGTTCAAAAGATTATTTTTTTTAGACCAAAATGTTGATCTACATGATATAATATAAGAAGTGACAAAAAAAAGGTACCTACTTGTTTACTATAAGTTCCGCAAAAACCGAACGTGCAACACAAATTTTCTCCCGTGAGTTTCAAGACAAGAGCGACCTCCCAATGCTTAGGAAGGGATTTCGAGGATGGAAGAGAAGAGAAAAAGATATAGCAAAGAGAAGGAAAGGACGAGAGGAACAAAAATTGGTTTTGAAAAAGAGAGGTTTTAGAGAGCTTAATTAAGTAGAAAAGGGTAAGAAAGTAATTATATGTATTTTAAAAAGATAAAATAGTATTAATAGGAGAAAAGAAGGGCATAGTAGGAAGTTCACATTTTATCGTTGACATCAGCAAGTGGGTCCGACGTCTTGTTTTGGAATACAACATGGGTCAACATTTTCAACACCCTAAAGTGGTATGATCGCTAATTTGAGGTCCGATTCGTGTATTCCTCGAAATTTTATTGTAAGGAAAATTATGGATCACTCATTACTCCCTAACACGTCCGGTGCATACTCCTTGCCCAATACATGATATATTTACTTCACCGACAACTCTCTCCTAAACCCCTAGTTCTATCAACCTTCCCACAGTTCTCACCCAGAATGTCATCTATCAACCTCCCCACAGTTCTCACCCACTTGATAAATGGTAGTTACAAGACCCTCGTAGCGCTAATACCCTAATCAATTAGACCCCTTCTTAAAATAGCATTCCACTAGTCTCCATTCTCCCTTCCACCTGTATACTCTGTGATCCTTGCCTTTTTCTATGCCAATCAACACGTCACTACATCGCATCTTTAGTAGTACCTTCTTCAAATCTTAAAATTGCATCCACTTAATTCCATTCCCTCCCTAAACGGGATACAAGGTCATCAACCATTTGTTTGGCTGAATTTAAAGTTCCGTCCTTTCTTTCCTTTGAAGTAACACAGACCCTAGTGTAAAGGCGCGATTCAGTTTTCCTTTACATACACAGTTGAATGGGAACTGGAATGGATTATTGAAGGGACCGAGTTCGGCTTAGGAGCGAACTGCCTACGTATCTTGCTCTCGGTTTTGAGGGGAGAGAAGAATCAGGTCTGACGTAGTTCATAGGAGGGGTATTTATAGATGTTGAGAGTGAATCCTCGCCCACCACGTGTAAAGTGTACCACAAACGTGGGGTCTAGATTAAGAAGGCGTGCGAGAACTGTCTTTATAGGTCTGCTGTGATGATGAGGATTAGTAGTCTGGGCAAGTAGCTTACGGTAGTGGTTAGTAGCTGGTGGCAGTGATTTGTGCATGTGCCTTTTCGTTCATGATTGCTTCTAGAAGGTAAGCTGAGTCACGTTATAGCCTGATTCGCGTGCTGGCGCGAACTGTGCTGAGCGTTCTCTTAGCTTGTAGACGCGATTTGGTTCCACAGGTCGGTGTGGTATTTCCATCATGCTGAGTACGCGCCTGATATACCTGAAGGAGGATATCACTCCCTTACATAGCCCCTTCTCAGTAGGGCGTGTCGGTCGTGGAAGCGACCTGCTGAGAGAAAACAGTAGCGTGTGTGGATCATGCTAGATGTGAAAATATCCAATGAGCTGGGGAGAACGATCCGTGGTTATCCCCGGTGGAGTGTGGGCGTAGATGTTAACACGCGAGAGGATCCGGCGATTCTGCGAGAAAACGCGTCCGCCCGTTTTTCGGATTTGAAAAGACAGGAAAGTTTGTTGGAAGTCGTGTGCGGCTAGGGCTAGGGTGTAATCATGATGCCTTGGAAATTGGAGGGGCGGTTGTTCAAAGATTACGCTGGTTCTTTGAAACATCACTTTGCTGCTTCGCCTTGTAGAAAACACTTCATTACAGCAACAACCTTCAGGTTAGTTTTCTGCCATTGTTGAACTTCTACTTCTTGCTTCGTGCTTAGTCTTTGTTCTAGAGTTGTTAGGACGTTCGATTAGTTACTAGTGGCTAGAACTGTTAGGGCTAAAGGAGAGATGTCTGACTCAGATGATACGCGATCTCATGAGGTTCGCGAAGTTTCTCTTGGTGATTGGGATGATGAGGAGGAAGAGAAAGATGAGTCGGTGTGTGGGGTGAGTGATGGTGGTGATGAAGATGAGGTAGTTGAGGAGGCTGGAAGTGGGGAAGATGAGGCTCGATCTATGTCTGTGGTTGCTGAAGCTAGCACCTCAGGTCGCCGTGAGAGGTCGTCTTCTAGCGGGCTGCCACCGAGGGCTGTGGACAGAGTGACAGACACGCTTTGAGGGCATTCCCCTATTTAAGAGAAAAATATGGGATAGCCGTAAGCGGTCTGGAAATCCATGAGCATGACCAATACGCACGGGTCTTTAGCGATCTGTATACCCTTCTGAACTGCGGGGTTATAATCTGTGAGGGGCAGCTAAGGGCGAATCTGACGATCCCACTTTCTAAACTGGTTTGCCAGTTTCTGAACTGTTGTGGCAAAGCGCCTGTCCAGTTTGTGGGTAACACCTGACGTTTGTTTAAGGTGTTCGATTTGTTGAACGCGAGTGGTGAATACCGCATAGAGGTCGCTGATGTTATTGAGCATTACTTGGTAAAACGATCACGGTCGTGGAACTTCAGCTTGCAAACGCGAGCTACGCTATCGAGTGTGATAGATGGTGTGAGCAACGAGTCTTGGGATAAAAGACCATGGTTGTTTGTTGGGAACTTCTGTGCTAGGGGGTTCAGTGCGGAGAATAGGGTATGCGACTTTACTGGTGGGTAGCAATACTGTATTTGAGTATTTTGATCTTGCCTTCAATAACCTTTGCATTAACGTCTTTATCTTGTTATCTTTGCAGATCTTGCTCTAGAGAAGGAAACTGATCAGCAGAAGATTGAGAGGTTCGCGCGGTTGACTCGAGCTGAGAAGCGGGCAAAATTGCCAGAGGTCGCGCATTTCTTTAAGGAACGGGGAGGGCCCACAATTAAGGAGAAAAGGGTAGTGCAGAAGACAAGGGCGCGAGGTAAGGTGACAGGGGGAGCATCAAGGAAGCCTGTGATGGAGAAGCACACGAGTGACCTTGTGACGAGGGAAAATAAGAACCGAGGTCGCTTCGGGCCGGCGACTGCTTTGAAGTCTTTGGTTTGTCTGGGGTTGGGTTGGGGAGGGGTGAGGAAGACTCTCCTTACGACCTGGATGACAACCTCTTTGAGATTCCTGAGCCTACTCGCTTGCCCAAGAGGAAGGGTAACGATGCTAAGACCCGACCTGCTAAGGTCGCACGGGTGTTTGGGGGCGGCTCTGGAACTGGTGGTGAAGGACGAACTGGGGGGAGGGCGGCTCATAGCTCAAAGGCGAGGCCGATGCCCGACTTTAGCGTCCTGGGTGAGGAGGCCACGGAGGTCGCTCTGACCAAGGTTGCTGGAGATACTTCCGGCAAGATGAAGGGGAATGCTAGTATAAAAGAGACTAGTAAAGGGCATGCTAGTGCTGGGAAAGATGAGCTAGAGCACAACCTGATGTATGTAGATGAAGCGTCTGGTAAAAAGCGCTATGTGAGGAGGTCAGATTGTAGCTACAAGTCCGCACCGATAGCTACTTGTTTGTTTGAGGGGATGACGCTGGATGGAGACAGAAAAGACTTGGACTCCAAGGAGCTGGACTCGAACCTCAAAGGCATGGATAAGGCGCTGTGTCTAGTAAGTTCCTTCTGTATTTAGGCTATTTTGCTGTATTGTGCATAATGTTATTGCTCGGTATTAATGGGGATCGTTGTGCGAACTGTCTTAGCTTATTGATGGGTACCAGAAGCTGAAGAAGGCCGCTCAGTTCGCTGAGCTGGAGAAGACGGAGGTCGAGTCGCTGAGGGACGAGCTCTCGACTCTTCGAGATGTGCAGCAGTCTGAGAAGAAAAAACTGGATGCTTTGAAGACGGAACTAGTAACGCTGTCGTTGGAGAAGACGTCAGCTGTCAATGAGGCGGTCGGGCTGAGGCATGAGGTGGGCGACCTGAAGAAGAAGGTAGCGACCGCGAATGCTTATGCTAAAAAGTGTAAAACTACTGCGCTGCAGGCGAAGGATGCTTATCTTACTATCCGTGCTGAGATATAGGAGCTGGAGAAGAAATATTTTGATCTTCAAGAGGAGCAGGAATGCGGGACTCTGGTCGGTCATGGGGGTTAGCCGCTCGAAGATGCGAGTACTGTTCCTGTAGTTGTGCCTCCTTCGTCTACTGATGCGGTGATTGAACAGCCCCTAGTATCACACGAACTGGATACGACCATGACCAATGCAGCTGGAACGACCTCTGGTGACCCGGGCTCATCGCAAGTTTTGAATGTTCTTGTCAGTGAAAGTTTTGACCATGTTGTTTAAAGGTGCTCATAAAAAATCTGTGTTTGTATGCGGCCTTAGGCCTGAAGCAATGGTTTCCTGGGGTAACCTGGGCAGTTCGACGTTCTTTATGTTTGTGATAACAATGAGCTAACTGGGCTGGATTTCCCGAGTAGACTCAGAAGCTCGGTTAGTCGGCGAACTGAGGCTTTACTGCAGTCGTCAGTTCGCTCATTTGCTTGTATAGGATGCGTGCTGTTAACTTTGTTCAATTATCTTTGCGTAATATATGTCTGATTGCCTTGTGTGAGAGTGCGATTGTTGTTGCGACTAGTTGTGAGGGTGATATAGGCTATTCGACCGGTGCATTTGTTGACCTGTCTTGCCCGTTAATTGATTTGAGCGTTGTAGATTGCATTGGTTCTGAGGACGCTTGGAGCGTTCTACAAGCTGTAGTTAGTCTAGCGACAGTGCGTGCTTGGCACGTGTATGAATATGAGCGGTCGGGAGATATGAACTGATAGCTACCAGGTGGCCTGCCGTTTGGCGTCTCGATGCCATTATGACTTGCCTTGGGAAGAGACGTTTCGTGAGCATAAATAGAACTGCTTCGAGAAACTGAAGAGTATTTGCTCTTCTTTTTCTTCAAGTTTGCTCTGCTTTCTTAGACGGTGTGGGGTTCCTTTCTTCTACTGATCATCTCAGGTACGTGTGTGCGTTGCTTGGTTCGTTATTTATCCTAGGAAACTTTGTTTGCGTGGTGGCTCGCTGATGCTTGAATGTGTTTTGTAGGTCTGAAAATGGCTAGATGTAGTGCCAAGAGTGCTGGTGGTAGTGAGGGGGCGAGGGAAGCTTCGCCCCTTGTGATGGAGGAGATGGAATTCCGACCTCACCCGCTCGGGAACCATGGTAAGCATAAAGCTGATGATTCTGGCGCTAGGAAAGGCAAGTGTGCGAAGGTAGGGGGAGGTGGGCGACCTGGGATCGTCTTCAGGTCTCTAAGTCGTGGAGGGGGCGACGATCGGGAGCAAGATCGCCATGCTACGTCTGGCAGCTCGTCCCCGCGTCGTGGTGATATGGGGAGCGACTTCTACTATGTTGGTCGTACTGGGAAGAAGCGCATGGTGAAGCGTTCTGATTGTAGCTTCCACTCAGCCTCCATAGCGAGATGCCTCCTGGAAGGGATAGTGCTCGATGGTGACAAAACCGAGCTGGAGAGTGAAAGCTTGGAGACGACCCTGAAGACCACCGACGCGGCTTGTTGTTTGGTAAGTTTTCTATTTATACCTTTTATTGTGGCTTGAATGAGGACGGTTGAACGTTAACGTCCTTCGTGCAGTTCTTGGCAGGGTATGAGAGATTGAAACGTGCTGTTCAGCGACCTGGTAGTGGTGATGGTGGCGTGGCCGAGCTGGTTAGGATGCGTTCTGCTTGGGAGGCCGATAAGAAGAAGCTGGCGTCCCTAAGGAACAAGCATCATGAGACGCTGAAGGAGAAGACTGTACTGGTAAACTCAATGATGGACCTGCAAAGGCAGTTGGCGTCCGTGACTGAGTATGCCAAGCAGTGTCAACTGGTGGCTCGTAAGGCGCAAAAAGAGTATGATCGAACTTATGAAGATCACCCTGTGTTAGCGGAGTTGTACGTGGAGCTACTGGAGAAGCATGACCAGGAAGCTGAAGACACCTCCGCTCTTGTTGTTGCCCGTGATGCGAGTCATCTCCCCTCTACCAGTGCCACGCCAAGGGATAAGCATGTTGTTGCGGATGCAAGACGCTGATTTTCTGAACTTCTCTCTGTAAGTCTTGAAAGTGATTGTTTGGTTTGTATGTGTTAACATTTTGCCTCTCTGTAAGAGAGTTAACAATAGAGCTGGTTTCTCAGGCTACCTTGAGCAGTTTGCCTTTTGGTATGAATACGTGACGAGCTGGTTTCCATAAAAATGGCAGCTCGCTGTTTGTTCAAGACTTGTAAGAAATACCGATATGGATTTCCTGGGTAAACCCAGCAGATCGGTGAATGTACGAATTGGTTTTCCGGTCGTGGGTCGGCAGTTCGATTGATGGATATGTATGGAATATATGCTTTTGCTTATGCTTGATTTCTTGTAGCTAGTGTTCCGTTTATGATGCGTGTTTGTATATTATGGCTATGAATGCTGAGATTTAGTTTTAAGAAAATGTTATGCTTGTTAAGTATTGCTCAAGAGAGCGATCTCACTGCGCTGAACCTAGAAGTATAGGTTCTCGACTAGTGGGAATTGGAGAGGCTATGAGCCCACAGAAGCTCTGAGAGTTAAAACCATGAGGAGAGCCGTGTTTAGCCTCGAAAAGCGTCTTCGCTCACCGAGGCGTTCTCATGGAGTTGATCCTAGAAGTATAGGGGATCAACTTAGCGAGATTTGGAGAGGCTATGAGCCTGTAAGCTCCTGAGAGCATTCTCATGGAGTTGATCCTAGAAGTATAGGTCCTCAACTTAGCTAGATTTGGAGAGGCTATGAGCCTGTAAGCTCCTAAGAGCGTTCTGCTCGCGAAGAGCGTATTTAGCCTCTGAAGGCGTACTGCTCACTGAGAGCGTTCTCACGGAGTTGATCCTAGAAGTATAGGTCCTCAACTTAACGAGATTTGGAGAGGCTATGAGCCTGTAAGCTCCTGAGAGCGCTCGCGAAGAGCGTATTTAGCCTCTGAAGGCGTGCTGCTCACTGAGAACGTTGTATGTGATGGGAGTGTTGAGAATGCGCCTGTACTGGTGGTGTACTTGGAGCAAGTGCGGATTTTGTTGTAAGTGTAATTGAACATAGTGGTTGGTAATACAAATATAATTTTAAACTACCTGAATTGACAAGGATTAAAAAACATGAATTGTACAAGACTGCATCTTTATTGATAAAACCTCTTTAACAAATAAGTGTTCCAGGGTCTTGGTAGTGGTTTCCCTTCTTGCGTCTTGATCCAATACGCCCCATTGCTAACAACTGGGTCTACTATGTATGGTCCCTCCCATGTTGGTGCTAGCTTGGAGTCATCTTGAGTCTTTTTCAGGACTAGATCATCAGGTTGAAAAGATTGAGGGTGTACTCGTTTGTTGTAGGACCTCTTTAGAATTTGTTGGTAAGATGCCACTCTGATGGCTGTTAGGTCGTGACGTTCCTCCAGCAAATCGACCTCTCGAGCTAGGACTGAGTCATTGTATCCTGACTCGACAAGCTCGGATCGAGTTGTCGTGATTGTCAGCTCGGTGGGAATAACAGCTTCGGTGTCATAACATAAGGAGAATGGTGATTCGCCTGTGCTGAAGTGAGCTGTGGTACGATGAGCCCACAGAATGTTCTCTAGCTGATTTAGCCATTGGCTCTTGTTCTTTTCAATCTTTTTCTTTAAGTTTTCTAATATGGCCTTATTGCTGGCCTCTGCTTGACCGTTGCTTTGAGCGTACTGTGGAGTGGAGAATGCGTGAACGATCTTCCACTTGGCCAAAAAATCTTTGACCATTTTGCCTTTGAACTGGGAACCATTGTCCATCACCAGGGTGTGTGGCAAACCAAATATGGTGATAATGTGAGTCCAAATGAAGTTTCTAACATGTGACTCCTTGACATGTGCCAAAGGAACTGCTTCGATCCACTTCGTGAAGTAATCGGTTGCAGCTAAGACGAAGTGGAACCCGGTGCTTTTCTGTGGGATGAATGGTCCCATGATGTCCATGCCCCACATGTGGAATGGCCAAGGACTTGCAATGCTGATCAACTGGCGAGCCGGTTGGATGATGTTGTGGCCAAAGGTTTGGCATTTGATGCATTTGAGAACATATGTTTTGGCGTCGATCTGCATGCAAGGCCAAAAGTATCCTTGAGAGATTGCTTTGTGGGCCAAAGAACGACCTCCCGCATGATTGCCGCATTCTCCTTCATGAATCTCAGCAAAAATCGATTGACCTTGAGTTGGACTTATGCACCTCAAGTGAGTTCCTCCAGCAGATTTTCAAAACAACTTGTTATTCAGAACACAATAGTGACGTGCTTGATATGGTATCTGCCTGGCTTTGCTCTGTTCAGCTGGGAGTGTGCCATTCTGAATGTACTCTATTATGGGCTGCATCCATGTCTGACTCATCTTATCCTCAGAAAGTGGACATAGGTCGCTCACCTCTAAGACGTGCTCTACTTGGTAGGCAGGTCAGTCAACTACTTCAATAAGTAGTTGTCTCGGGGCGCAGCTCGGTGTTTGTGTGGCCAAGTAAGCTAAACTGTCTGCGTGACGGTTCTCGTCACGCAAAAAGTGATGTATGGTGGCCTTCTTGAAAGACGGAAGTAATCGATTAACAACTTTAAGGTATTTAGAAAGGTTACCTTCGTGGGTAGTGTACTCTTTAGCAATCTGGCGAACGACCAGTTGCGAGTCACTAAAGACATGAAGTTCTTGTACACCAAGATGTAGCGCCATTCTGAGTCCCATAATTAATGCCTCGTACTCCGTCTCGTTGTTGGAGGTCGCAAAGTCGATGCGAACTGATTTCTCCATCATTGCTCCGGCGGGAGACACTAACACAACGCCAACTCCACTTCCACCGGGATTGCTGGAGCCATCTACGAAGAGAGACCAAACTGTCCTGTCGCTGCTCTTGGGGGGTAGGACATCTGTCTCTGTTTCCCAATGTAGATCGCCCACAGGGAAGTCGACGAGGAAATCAGCTACGACCTGTCCTTTCTGCGGGGTGCGTGGGACGAACTCGATGTGGTGTTCCCCGAGCTCTTCGGTCCAAACCGCCATGCAAGTTGTCTTGTTTTCCTTATGAAGGATTTTTTTCAACGGTAGGTCGTTGATCACTTTGATTGGGTGCGCTTGAAAATATGGCCTGAACTTCCTTGCAGAATATAATAGTGCTAATACTGCTCTTTCGATGTAAGAGTAGTTCTTTTCGGCTGGAGTTAGTGTCTTACTTGTAAAGTAGATTGGTTTCTCTGAGTTGTTGTCTTCCTTGAAGAGAACCAAACTGATAGCGAAATCCGATACTGCTAGATAAACCCCTAGCGTTTCTCCGTCCGTTGGTTTGGCTAGGACGGGAGGTGTTGTGAGATACTCTTTGAGAGTGGAGACGGCCTGGTGACATTGGTCATTCCATGAGAACTGCTCACCTTTTCTGAGGAGTTGTAGGAACGGTCGGCACTTGTCTGATGCCCTGGATATGAATCGGTTGAGTGCAGTGACCATGCCTGACAACTTCTGTATCTGTTTCTTTGTCTGCGGGTTGGGCATATCCAAGAATTCTCGGATTTGATCTGGGTTGGCTTCGATCCCGCGCTGTGAGACCTGAAAACCCAGAAATTTGCCGGAGGACGCTCCGAAAAGGCATTTTTCTGGGTTCAACTTCATGCGAGTTCGGCGTAACTTGGAGAACGCTTGCTCAAGGTGAGTGAGGTGGTCACCTGCTTTTTTGCTCTTGAAGACCATGTCATCAATATAGACTTCCATGGTATCGCCTAACATGTCCTGGAACATGTCAGTTACCAGTCGTTGATAAGTCGCTCCAGCGTTCTTGAGGCCGAACGGGAGGACGTTATAGCAATAAATTCCCTGTTCTATAATGAAGGACGTCTTCTCTTGATCTTCCTCAGCAAGTGGTATTTGGTTGTACCCACTATAGGCATCCATGAAGGAGAGGAGCTCGTGGCCACAGGTCTGGTCCACAAGTTAGTCGATCCTTGGTAATGGGATGCTGTCTTTGGGTGTTTCTTGGTTGACATTGGTGAAGTCAACACAAAAGCGGACCGTGCCATTTTTTTTTGGAACTGCCACTATGTTAGCGATCCAATCTGGGTAGTCGACCTTTCGGATGAAACCAACTTGCTTGAGTTTATCGACCTCGTCATTGATTGCTTTTTGAAAACGTAGTGATAGTCTCCTAGGTCGCTGTCGAACTGGTCTGGCACTAGGGTTGACATTCAACTTATGGCATGCAAAGCTAGGATCTATACATGGCACATCAATATACGACCAAGCGAAAACATTTTTATTCATGGATAAAAAGTTTACAAGCTGGGCTTTGAGCGTGGGGTCGAGGTTAGCCCCTACATAGACGAACTTAATTAGGGTCGTCTTCCGTTCCTAGATTCACTCACTGCCTCTCTTCAGTTGGTGTTGTAGCTTGTGTTGGGAGAGCGTCCTCTGGGGGACTGAGCTCTGTGGATGCTTTGTTGGTCTGATGAGTGATGGGAGTTGCTGCAGGAACCGGAGCGTCTTCTGTGGTTACGACCACAGGGTCTGGGATGACTTCTTAAGTCGTTAATCTGTTGATTAACTTCGTTGATGCCGTTCTCAGCGCCGTTACCAGTTGGCTGTTGTTGAGCGTCAACTTGTGCACGAAGAGCATCATTTTCTTGCCTGAGCAAGAAAATGCTCTCATTGGTTAAGCCTAGCTAGTTTGCGAGGCCTTGAACTTGAGCTTCGAGGCTTGCCATGCTTCGTGGGCTTGAGATATTTGGTTTTTGGTTTTTGGTTCTTTTGGTTTGTGTGAAGATGGTGTCTCAAGTAATCGAGACCACAGACGGCGCCAATGTAAAGGCATGATTCAGTTTTCCTTTACATACACAGTTGAATGGGAACTGGAATGGATTATTGAAGGGACCGAGTTCGGCTTAGGAGCGAACTGCCTACGTATCTTGCTCTCGGTTATGAGGGGAGAGAAGAATCAGGTCTGGCGTAGTTCATAGGAGGGGTATTTATAGATGTTGAGAGTGAATCATTGCCCACCACGTGTAAAGTGTACCACAAAAGTGGGGTCTAGATTAAGGAGGCGTGCGAGAACTGTCTTTATAGGTCTGCTGTGATGATGGGGATTAGTAGTCTGGGCAAGTAGTTTGCGGCAGTGGTCAGTAGCTGGTGGCAGTGATTTGTGCATGTGCCTCTTCGTTCATGATTGCTTCTAGAAAGTAAGCTGAGTCACGTTATAGCCTGATTCGCGTGCTGGTGCGAACTGTGCTGAGAGTTCTCTTAGCTTGTAGACGCGATCTGGTTCCATAGGTCGGTGTGGTATTTCCATCATACTGAGTACATGCCTGATATTCCTGAAGGAGGATATCACTCCCTTACACCTAGAATTGCCATACACAAGTGTTTGAAAATCCACTCCCTTTTGTTTGAAAAATTCACACCCAAAATAAATATATGTATTGAGAAGTATACCATCCCTAAACACATATTCTTAATTAGCTTGGTAACAACTTAGTGGTTGCTTGTCTACTGAGGATAGCTGATAAACCCAACAGTCATTGTTTCAAATAGTGAATGGTACAAGATCATGATAATGCCTAGAAATAATACAACTGACTCAGAGATTCAAAGAGCAATCTATTGTGCGTAAGTGTGTGCTATATGGAATGAAAATACAGTGGAAAGTTCAGAAACAAAAGCCACTCCCCTACACATGTTACAAATGATATATTGAAGAAGATGGGGGCCTATCTCCATAATGTGATAAAGGAAGCTACTGACACGGCAGAAACAAGGATGATGGTACAAAGCCTAGGAGATTGCCAATTCTATGTAGTTAGTTGGATAGACCCCCTGATCAAGTAGGTATGATTAATTCAGATGGTTTCTTAAAGTCTGACACTTCTACTTACGGAGGGCGGACAGCTAAGGAACAACAAAGGGGAGGTTCTAATGGTACAAAGTAAGTTCCAATAAGAGGTCAGTAATGGTTTAAGAACTGAAAGGGGAATAGAAGAGGGACTTAAAGCTGCACAACAACTAAGCATCAGGAGGGTGCTAGTAAACTCTGACTATGAGAGCAGTGTACATCATGCAGGAGAAAGAACAATGCCCTTGGTTCTGTCTAAATAGCTTGCAGGCTATTAGGATACTTATAATTATTATTATTATTTGTCTCTCTATAGGAGCTAATATATATATAGTGTAATATGGATGTGGATTATGTTGGAAATGTGAATGAATTTGTGTCCTCATGGGTTTGAACCCATGACCTTATGTATCTACTACACTAATGTGGGGGGCTTTAGTCCCACATTGGTTACTAAACTTAAGACTCTTAAGTTTATATTGGTTGTGTACTTATAGAGGGATAGTGTAGAGAGATATAAGGAGGTGCTCGCGCGCACACAAGGCCGCCTTGGTTTGGGGGCTCTCGGGAGGTGGGAGCTCCAGAAAAACCTTAGTCTTGGCGCTGTGCCCACATGTCATGTCGCGGTGTAAAATCCACCCATTTGGGCTTCGGGTTGTTTTCAAAATCTTTCCTTATTGAGAGTCAAACCAAATCTCTCGCATTGCGTGACTCTCGCCTTGAGGTGCGAGTGTCAGATCTATATATCAAAGGTCTCTCTTGTTTAGAAAACACGCTTAACCGCAATTACTTTTTCCTCTTATAAAAACCATGTCTGGAGTACGCTAAGAGTTCCTACAGAGCTGGTCATTGCTGGTGACTCGCTCTTCCACTGTTGTATCCTGGGAGATGTACGCTTGAGGCTGGCAGCAACCGTACCGGGCGGTGTTTTTCGTCTTAAGGAAATTGTGCCGAGCACAATCCTCAGTGATAAGTTTTACTTGCATTCTTATTACTGTTTTTCGATACTAGTTACATACAATCTTAAGACGAAAAATACATTGTCTAGTAACAATCTGTTATTATCTTGTATTGTGCTCGCTTGTTCTTTATACTGTTAAAATGGAGAAACCTAGTGGTAAGTCTGTCAAACCTGAGATTTTTATGGCAGAAATTTTAAAGCGTTGGCGGATGAAAATGCGGTTTTATCGACTACTCGAACCGGGTCGAATGGATTTCGATTGAGAAACCCATTTACAATGAAAATGAAGATGAACTTGGTCGTTTTGGTGGTGTGGAGAGATGGGAAAAGAAGGATTATTTATGTCGAAATTATATACTTGATTGTCTTTCTCTTGATTTGTATGATGTTTATCTTTGTGTGTAATGAATTCTGACGAATTGTGGAATTTGCTTGATAAGAAGTATGCTATCAAGATGCAGGTTCTAAGAAGTTTCTTGTAGGAAAGTTTCTGGAATTCAAGATGGAAGATGGGAAATCAGTTGTTTCTCAAGTGGAGGAGTTGCAAATAATCATTCATGAGATTTTGCAGGAAGGTTATAAAATCTGCAAAGGTTTCCAGATTGCTTCCATAATTGAGAAACTCCCTTCCTCGTGGAAGGAGTACAAAAACAGTCTCAAACATAAGAAGAAAGAGATGACCCTAGAAGATCGATCGTCCAACCTTCGGATCGAGGAGGATAACAGAAGGCTGAAATCAATGTGGAGACTTCAGAAATGAAGGCTAAGGCTAACCCGGGTTGAAGGTAACGCTAGTTCTTCTAAGTCTAAATCAACTAAATTCCCGTCAAAAGAAACCATATGCTTAACAAGAATAAACAGTCCCAACCTCACTTTAAAAGAAACCTTACAATCCTGAAATTCATTGCTATGTGTGCGGATCACGAGGTCATATAGCCCCGGATCAGAAATTCAAAAAAGGTCCGAATGATGGGAAGAAAGATAAGGCACAAGCAAATGTAGTTCGGGATGGTAACTTTTCTGCTATGGTTCTTGAGGTTAACTTGGTGAGTAACATGATCGACCGGGTGGGTAGACACCGGGGCTACCAAACACATCCGTGGGCACTAAAAGTGCATTTCGTCCTTCACTCCTCCTCGAGAAGGAGAAAGTCCGTTCATGGGTAACTCATCCGCTTCTAGAGTTGAAGGAAAAGGGACTTAATTTGAAGTTCACTTCTGAAATGTTCTTAATTTGAAGGATGTTCTTTATGTTCCTGATATTAGGAAAAATCTGGTTTCTGGTTCCCTTTTAAGTAAGAAGGGGTTCAAACTTGTCTTTGAGTCAGACAAATTTGTTCTGACTAAGGGGGGAACCTTTGTGGGTAAAGGTTATTTAGATGAAGGCTTGTTTAAGCTCAATGTAACTGATTTTGATTTAAATAAAGCATCTACTTCTTCTTATATGGTTGAGTCATTTGATCTGTGGCATAGTAGACTTGGACACGTTAATAATGTTTCAATTAAAAAACTGATGCATCTAGGTAACATATCCAAAAATACTATTTCTGAAAACAAGAGATGTGAAGTATGTGTAGAATCTAAATATGCTAGGAAACCTTTCAAAAAGGTAGAAAGAAACACTGAGTTGTTGGCATTGATTCACACTGACTTATGTGATCTTAAAGGTTACATGACTAGAGGAGGTAATAAATATTTTGTTACATTCATTGATGATGCTTCACGTTTCTGTCTTGTTTATCTTCTTAAGAGTAAGGATGATAGCTTAGCTAAATTTATTTCCTTTAAAACTGAAGTTGAGAACCAGTTAGACAAGAAAATAAAAATAGTTAGGTCTGATAGAGGAGGTGAATATTCTGTCCTTTCAATAAATTTTGTGAAAATAATGGTATTGTACATGAAACCATCGCCCCTTATGCTCCCCAATCCAATGGGATAGCAGAGAGGAAAAATAGGACTCTCAAAGATATGATCAATTCAATGATCAATAGCTCTGGGGCTTCTATGAACCTATGGGGGGAGGCTTTGCTAACGGCCCATTATATTCTGAATAAGATACCTTTTAAAGACACGAGATAAAACTCCATATGAGATGTGGAAAAATAGGACACCGCCTTATAGATTCTTTAAAGTGTGGGGGGTGTTTGGCTAAGGTGTCTATACCAACACCCAAGAGGACTAAACTTGGCCCTAAAACTGTAGATTGTGTCTTTATTGGGTATGCAATGTAATAGCAAAGGCCTCTGGTTTTAGTTTTCAAATCTAAAAATAAATTTGTTGATGATAATACCATTATTGAGTCTAGGGATGCCGTCTTTTTGAGGATAAATTCCCATTTATTGAGAGATCCGGAGGGACTCGAAGTTCTTCTAGACTTGCTCCTAGAGTTCGAGAAGATTCTTCTCAACAAGATGAAATTGAACTCGGGAGGAGCAAGAGACCTAGGACTAACACCTCTTTTGGACCTGATTTCCTTACTTTCTTGGTAGAGGATGATCCTCGGACCTATTCAGAGGCCATGTCATCTTCCTCGATCACGATTTTTTGGAGGGGAGGCCATTCTAAGTGAATATGAGTCCATTATAACCAATAACACTTGGGGAGTTGGTTGAGTTGCCCCCGGTTGTAAAACTATTGGAAATAAATGGTTATTTAGAAAGAAACTTAAGGCGATGGATCCATTGATAAATATAAAGCGAGATTAGTAGCAAAAAGCTATAAACAGAGAGAAGGGTTTGATTTCTTTGATACCTACTCTCTGTGATGAGGATTACATCTATCGAGAATGTTAATAGCTTTTGCTTCTACTTTCGTAATCTCGTAATTCACCAAATGGACGTTAAAACAAAGATTTCTAAATGAGGAATTACAAGAGGAGATATATATGGATCACCCGTAAGGGTTTGTTTTAGAAGGCCTTGAGAGAAAAGTTTGTAGGCTAAAGAAATCTCTTTACTGGTCTCAAACAAGCTCCTAAACAAATGGCATGAGAAATTTGATAGTGTGCTAATCTCTAATGGTTTTAATATTAATGAGGCAGATAAATGCATTTATTGTAAATTTGAGAAACAATCTGGTGTAATTATCCGCTTATATGTGGATGACATGTTGATCATTGGAACCAGGTTTAGAGACCGTCAATAAGACTAAATCTTTTTTGAGTAAGCATTTTGACATGAAAGATTTGGGTATTGCTGATGTCATTCTTGGCATTAAGATTGTGTATAGTTCTGATGGAATTACTTTGTCTCAATCTCATTATGTAGAGAAAATGCTTAAAAGATTTAATCAATTTGATCGCGGTACCCCGTAACACCATATGATCCTAGTATACATTTGACAAAAAATACTTTGGATTAGGTGTATCTCCTTCAGAGTTTTCTAGGGTTATAAAAGCGTCTCATGTATCTTATGAACTGCACTAGACCCGACATAGCTTACGCCGTAAGCAAACTTAGTAGATACACCATAAATCCCAAAGCAATGAGCATTGGGATGCTCTTATCACAAGATTGAGATATTTGAAATATACTTCAAATTATGGTGTTCATTATGGCGGATATCCAAATGCGGCTTGAGGGTACAGTGATGCCAATTGGATTGCCGATTCTCGTGAATCTAAATCCACTAGTGGCTATGTGTTCACTATGGCGGGGGTGCGTGTCTTGGAAATCATCTAAGCAAACTTGCATTGCCCGCTCCACTATGGAATCTGAGTTTATAGCTTTAGACAAAGCTAGTGAGGAAGCAGAGTGGATCGGGAATTTTTGATGGATATCCCGCTTTGGCCTAAACCCTTCCCACTGTCTCTATTCAATCGTGATAGCCAAGCCGCTATCTTGAGGGCCAAAAAATACTTCCTATAATGGGAAATCTCGACATATTCGCCGACGACATAACAACTGTCGCGGCGACAGTTTGTTAAGAGATGGGATCATAGCTATTGTCTTTGTGAGGTCAAAAGAAAATTTAGTCGACCCTTTAACTAAAGGCCCGCTAGAGAGTCGGTTTTAGTACATCGAGGGGATGGGGCTAAAAGTCTATTAAAGACTAATTGCCTATTTAATTAAATCACCGATAACTCCACACCCAACCTTCGTGGAATGGAGATCCCGGGATCAAGGTTCAATGGGGAAACAAGTTATCTGCATGATTTGTGGGGGTACTTACACCTAGAGTGAAAACTCGTACCCATCCCTATGATGTAGTAGTACCTTCAGATCATTTAAAGGATGAGTGAATACTCTTAATGCTTTCTATAGCTGGTTTTCCAGTGGGGTGTAAAGATCTGATACACTCCCTCGATAGAGGCACCTATATGAGTGAGGAAGTAAAGCCGCTTCCTATGAGAACTTACAGCTTTGTTCTCTAGAGCACTCATGAAACCCGGGTAGCTCATGGCTATCTGAGCACAACCGAGGGAACTCTATGATGATTTTTGAGTTATGTGTGTTACCTGTTGACTTGGCTTACATATATGTTGAACAGTTCAAGACTAAGGTCACCGGGTCAACTAGTAATCCCGACAGACAAACACCAAGCTTTAAGGTTCAAGTCGTATGACACCTTCACCCATTCATAACTTCTTCATACTCCGGATTCTTGCTTTTGTTTTTCTTTTCTTATGTTTCTTAATAATTCCATTCATGTGGGGATTGTTGGAAATGTGAATGAATTTGTGTCCTCATGGGTTTGAACCCATGACCTTATGTATCTACTACACTCTAATGTGGGGGCTTTAGTCCCATTATTGGTTACTAAACTTAAGACTCTTAAGTTTATATTGGTTGTGTCCTTATGGAGGGATAGTGTAGAGATATAAGGAGGTGCTCGCTACATTACACAAGGCCAGCCTTTGGTTTGGGAGGTGGGAGCTCCAGAAAACCTTAGTTGGCGTGTGCCCCACACACGCCACGCCAGGGTGGTGCAAATCCACCCATTTGGGCTTCGCGTGGGTGCGAGTACTGGGCTTGTTTTTGCGGAAAATATCTTTTGGTCTTCTTTCCAAAACTGTTGTTTTCAAAATCTTTCCTTACTGAGAGTCAAACCAAATCGCGTTATTCCAAATCACGTTATTTTCTCGCACATTAAAGCCTTGCGTGACTCTCGCCTTGAGGTGCGAGTGTTAGATCTATATATCAAAGGTCTCTCTTGTTTAGAAAACACGCTTAACTGCAATTACTTTTTCCTCTTATAAAACCATGTCCGAGATGCGCCGAGAGTTCCTACACAGAGTCGGGTCATTGCCGGTGACTTCGCTCTTCCATCGCAGTATCCCGGGAGACGTCGGCTTGAGGTCGGCAAAGAACCGCATCGGGCGGTGTTTTTCGTCTTAAGGAAATTGTGCCGAGCACAATCCTCAATGATAAGTTTTACTTGCATTCTTATTACTGTTTTTCGATACTAGTTACATACAGATTATATTATGTTGCGAAATCCACCGATATCAATGAATAAATGGAATGTACTCAACAGGTCCTTCAAAGCCACTGTTGCAAATAATATAGTTGAGGAGGACTGAAGTGGTCATATGCAAGGGTTTGCAGGTTGCGGTCTGCCTAACCTCTAGATGTTTAAAAGAATATAAGTATTGGGGAACTGAATTGGAGAGATGGAGCAAGAGTGTAAACATGCTATGTCGCACTGCCACATAGGAGCAAATAACTGAAATAAGTCATAGTAAGAACAACACATAAGTGATGAGGCCTGTTCAACTGTTTGAGCATAGTGCAAAACAAAAAGAAATAACCCAATGCGACACACAAAATTGGCTAACTAAATAGAATACCAAGGATAGTAGAAATCGTGCCGTATATTAACTAAATACTTACCACGGAGATAATTGTGTCTTTCTGTCACACTCCAAATTTTAAGAAAATTTAAATAGAGAAAATTTAAAATAGGGAATTATTCAAGATATAATTATCTCAATCGTCACCCTATTCAACCATCTGAAAACCCAGGATAAAACGAAACCCTAATAACATATTATCAACTACGATATTAAAATCTGAGATCAAATTTAAAACCAAAATGGACAATCTTTCAATCACATTATTAAACTACAAAGAACTAACCAACTCTATTACATCTATCTCAAAACAAAACCGTACACTTCAGAAAAACTTAAACCAGAAGACTCCAAGAGCAAATCCAAATCACGTGTCCTCATCCACTCCACTCCACCATCTATATTTCAAAGAACACACCCACGTTACAAAACAAAGCAAACATGAGTCAGCAAATTGAATTTGAATTTGCTGGTATGAGTAAGACTAAAAATATAAAATAGTATAGCAGTATGTTCAATCTTTCAAATCCATAAATATACTATTACAATCATTTCAACTTGGAAGACAATTTAGTTCTGTATTCTCAAAATGGCATACAGTTTCTTCCCAAGTAAGAGTTCAACCCCCAATATACATTTCCAAGAAATCTCATATAACAATATTTATCATTCTCACTTTCCAAAATAACTCACAATATAATTTTCACTTATTACATACACATATGATAACTTATTTAAATATGAGTTTGATATACTCTACCTTTAAGCCAGCACGTCATCTTAGGGTAGGATATTTACGTCCTTACATAAAAGATTAATACATCCTATCCTCCTGCAAAATAGAGTTAGACATCACAATAAAATGATTTATCTCAACCAGTCAAATTTTCATTCATAATCAAACCTTATTTAAGACATTTAAGTCTAATTGATACAACCTGGTTCGTCCTGCATATTCGGGGAATACCAGTTATCATAATACCTATATCAAGGGTAGTCATTCACATGATATTATTACATCATAAAATTTCTGCGTGCATAACCATAGATCTCAGACTATCACAAGTCATTAATATTTTCGTAATAACATATCAAATTATAGTCATTTCGCAATCATATAAAAGATCACAAACATTCACTAATATTATTCACAGTCACACTTCACATCCATAACATCACACAAATTCACATACTTTTAGTTCATTCAATTCCACAATGTATCTGGTTTATTAATCACTTATTTACTGACCTCACCTTTAGTTCCTATTCCACAATTTGTACTTCACACATTTGCCAAATCACACATACTCGTGTGCCTCTCTTACATCGAGTACGACTACAAGAAATGTCCCAAGTGGAGATATCGCCTCCAGGGACATATTTACATCTTGCAAACTCGTAATTTGTGAGTCGCAGCCATCTCTGGGCTTTCCATACGCATAATCACAACCTCTTATGAGCATTCAATATCTCATGTCATTCATGGCACATTCAATGAATATCTTAGATTATTCCCACCACATTCAAGGAATACCCATCATACACTAATAGGTCATTTATGGCACATTCAATAAATACTTTGGGTAATTCCTGCCACATTCAAAAAATGTCCATCATAACACTAACAAGTTATTCATGACACATTCAATGAATACCTTGGATTATTCCCGCCACATTCAAAGAATACCTGTCATAACACTAACAGGTCATTCATGGCACATTCAATGAATACCTTCCTATCACATGATATCTTAAGTCATAATATATAATTACCAAATCCTGAGGCGTGGAGAGTTCTAAAGGCGTGGTCAACTCCTTGAAAATATTATTCTCAGTTCACTTATCATTGCACTAGCATTAATCATGCACAACAATTCATCACACGTGCAGAAAGTTATTTTCACGCATCAATGCAAATCAATCACGCATTTAAATATCATTGAACACTACATGAATGGTCATCAATCAAATACAATTCAAACATCCACAATCACGTACACAATTAAATACTAACATTATACACATATAGTTATCACAAAAATTAATATATAATATATAATATAGTGGCATTTTTGCTCGAAATTGCCTACGTATCCAAATCTTTCAAAATTGGAATCAACCATTCATAGTTCTTATCAGCCATATAGTCAAAGTCAAAGAACAATAAGAATGCATACTTTAAAATTGCACACTTTATTTCCCTTTCATTCCTTAATTATATAATATATATATATATATATATATATATTAAACACAAACTTTAATGTAATATGTCACGTAATACAACATAAATCTATACTAACATTTAATGTATATGCAACAATTGTACTTGGAATATAATACAAATGTCACTACACCATAACAGCCTATTTATAACGGATATACATCCGTTACAAAAAATATTAATAACGGTTATCTTGCATTGACACAAAAGCGTAACTAATATTAGTAACGGATATCTGTAACATTTATTATCCGCTACAAAATTTACTAACGGTTATAATGTCATTGAAATTAATTTTAGTAATAAATACGTAACTGTTAGAATTTATTAGTAATGGTTACCAAATTTGTTTATCATCTATTAGTAACGGATATAAGCATCACTTTGATTTTCTGTATCCGTTACTAACAAATTTTCATTGTATAAAAATATAATAATTGGTTTCTCTGGCACTTTTATATGTAGGCCACCTATACTGGTGCACCAATCTAAGATATATCAAATATCATTCTGAATCACTAGCTAGACATAAAATAAATTATTAGGAATACCCAAGAAGAAATTTTTTGGGCACCCTTCAGTCCTTCCCAGAATAACAGATTCAAAATACAGTTCAAGCACACAGAAACAGTCCTTCCCAGAATAACAGATTCAAAATACAGTTCAAGCACACAGAAACGCATATAACAAAACAAAAGTCCACAACTGAGAGCCTCTAGCATGCAAAACATTTTCAAGCTTATAAACTACACATTACCCATTTCATTGGCCAAAAACCTTCCAACCAATCAATGTATTATGATCCAAGGAAAAGGTGTAATAAAAAAAAATCATATATTGTAGTATCCCACGCCACTCAACTTATCAATTGAACTTATATACTTCTATGTGAGCCAGTCCAACACCATTTATCTAAAGCTAAAAAACGCATTACCAATTTACAAGAAAAATTGCTAGACTTACAATTGTGTCTGATTAATTTAAGCTAATTTTTACAACATATTACTTTAATCAATAATCTTGACTATTTGAAGCCCTGATTCCACGCTTTGAGAATACCAAAGTTGGCATCCATTCCAAACTGAGATAGAGAACAAGAATGGCATCAGTACCTTGAGTTGTTGAATCTGAATGCGCATGGTGAGGACATCTCCAGATGCATCTTCGTTTACAATTGCCTGCAAATCCAAAGTTAGTATGAGTCTACATCGAACATTATTCAATAAAAAGATTACAAGAGTCAAGAAACTAAAAACACAAGGAACCAACTTTCCACTCTTCAAAGATATAACAAGGGTGAAAATACATCATCCACGAGGTCGGTCACACCTAGAATTCTCCTGGCCTAGAAATTAAAGCCACCAGAAGTTCTAACCTATCTGAAAATAAATTGACTTTTGTGTGGATGACCAATATAAGCTTAAATTTTCAGACAGTACTTCGAGAAATTCAATAGGCAGAGGCTACATCTCTTTGCATACATACAATAATATGATAGAACTTTTATCATACTTAGCTCATAATAAAACAAGGATTACTAAAAAAAAAGTAACAAAGATGAAACAATCTCCATGCACAGAGGAGCAATCACATAAATTTATTTAAGTTGTTTTAAATTATATAGTATTTATGTCTAATTTACTATGTTACATGGACACACCACATTTTTTTTAAAAAAAGATCCGTGTCGGATATGTATCCAAGTGCCTGTGCTGGACACATAACAGACACATATTGTATGTGATATTTTTAAATATTTCACCACGCCGGTAACTTTGTATCCGTGTCAAATATAGACACACCTATCTGTGTCAATGTAACTTGGCTAATTTACTAACTGAATGATTTAGATTCAAAAACAACTGGAAGGTTCTTTTGCATGGAAGGTATCTCAACGTAAATCTATAACGAAGTTTAAGAATAACTTAATTAATATACTACCATTGTAACATGGTCCTAACTCCTAATAAATCAATTAGCCTTGTTACATAGACCTAAGCACCATACCCCTAGCTCTATATAACATTCGATAGGAAAAGTAACATAAAACTCATTCGATAGCTTTATCATTTTTCCTTTCATTATTGGCACTTCATTTAGAATAACATGTTCCGGGAAATAAAATGTGCAACGAGTGCATTTAGACAAACCACAAGTGACTAATAAGGAAGAAAAAACATCGCTCAATGTTCCCAAACACAATGCAAAATAAACAAATTGTGATGATGCCCTCCACTACAGCAATACTGTTCTACTCTAGGAGGGTCATTCCCACCTCATTTTCTAAATGATCAAAACTAGTAGGGCATTATCCTAGGGTTACTGTTAGCAGGTCAGATATTCCCAATGCCAAATAATAATACCCAAAATAATAAAAATAAATACTAATATATAAATCATGGTAGTGAGTTCTACAGAAAGGACATGCATAATATACAGAATGGGTATCAAGCTCAATACCCTTACAGTAAAATTGCTCGAGCAATGGCCACATCATCTTCCCCAGGATAGCACTACATGGTTAAAAAGAATATTTGCGCACATAGTTGTAGCAAAAAAACAGTAGCCATCCAATAAACATAAAAACAAAAAAGCAAGAGACATCTACACAATGTAGCAAGCACATACCATCATCACTACTGCTGATGTTGCTGCTGATTAGGTGGTGGAGGTGGCATACCAGGACGGAACACCAGAATCCCCTGACCAGGAGGAGGAGGCATCCCAGGCCTAGGTGGCTGCTGACCCTGCATACCGGGCCTAGGCGAAGGAGGTGGTTCTCTCATCATCTGCTGAGGTGGAGGCATAGGCCATTGTCCAAACTGCTGTGGCGGCATCTGAAAAGGCCTAGGAGGTCCACCAGGTCGAAACATAGGTGGTGGCGGTCCTCTTCCCATCTGCTGTGGCTGTTGTCCAGGATAGCTAGGTGGCATTTGTCCAGGAGGAGGTCGAGGATAATTCATCGGTGGGGCAATCATATTGGGTATAGGTGGCCTCGATATTTGAGGCTGCATCATACCAGGAGCAAGTCCACCTATATCTCTAATGGGACCAGATAAACCAGGTTGAGCTTGAACTAAAGGAGCAGTAGGAATACCTGTACCGACAGCACGACCCAAACCCGGTCCAATCATAACACCCCCTGCACCGACCGCTTTCGCCCTAGATTCTCCAGGAGGTGGTGGACCTTCAACAGTCATGGAAACGACTTCTTCCCCATGAAGACCCATCTTGCATGAGCAAATCATTGTAGAATTTGGCCTTCAAAACAAACAGGAAAGTAATTATTGGTAAATCAACTTCAAGTTCAGAAAACAAGAAAGAGTGTAACATGTGCACTGGTGGAACAGAAAACGAAAACTTATAAGTGAACTTACAGTCTTACATCACACAGCTTCCCAGCTGAGTTATATTGTTCTCGCAGCCACAAGAGCATGTTGGGCAGGGGACAATGGTGTCATTATAAATGGAAGAAAGCGAGACACAACAGGAGGTTACATTGAAAAAGAAAAAAGAATGAATGAGAGAAAAGCATTTACAGTATTTGAACAAAAACTGCCTTCAAAAGAAAAGCAAGTCCTCTACTGTGACCAAATAACATAGAATACAAAAAGAATGCACAGTACCAAAAAGAAAGATAAAAGAAGTGAATTAGGCTCACTACCCAAAATGAAGTAGGAAGGTTAATGCTTAATGTACTATTGCACAGAAATAAAAGCCTTCTACTTACATATTTTTGGCTTCGATGGCCAACCTTGCTTGAGTCTTCAAACCAGCATAAGAGAAATTACAATCCTTATGTTGTTTCATTGGAACCTGAAAAGCAGATCAATTCTGAGGTTACATCCGACCAGAATTACGAAAACATATGAACTTTTACAATTCCAAGTAATTGAAGGGGAACAAGTTGGCACCACAATGCAACCATTAACAGGCAAAAGCAATTGTGAGGTCTTGGACGATCATAATCAACAAAGACAAGTAAAAAAGGACGTCTCAAGACACAACTTACTGAGAATTTTATTGATTGTGAGTTTCCTTCACGAGCAAGCTGCTCTAAAGCCGAGCCACCACCCTTTCTCATGTCAAGGCCAAGCCATCTCGCTGTCTTATCATATGCCTCACCAATTGCATCATCTATTGTAGTCCCAAGTTGTACATAATTACCAAGGTCACGTGCAAGAACAAGGAGGTTATGTCCACCTAAGGATTAAACAGTAGATATTATATGCCAGCTTCATGCCAGAATGAGCTTCACAATAGTATAGAAAAGCATAATAACTTCCTACTTATAAGCTACTAGCCTAATCAGCCAAAATTTGCTACAGTTTCATTAATAACTCGGGCTGGAATTCGTAAAGGAGTGTTTATGGTAAGATTGTAAGAACATATCTTTCGTTAAATTATATGATTATCGATTCATCAGATATAGAGATGGTTAGCTCCCTACATCCATTAAAAACACTTATAAATAGGTTCTACAAGTATAAGAATTGAAGGCAACTTGCAGAGAAATTTTTTCCCAGACGAGCGATTGCAGGTAATGGACACCCCCATTTAGTCACTTTTGCTCCAAAATATTGCAGTTGCCTATTTCTTTCTCAAAGGAACACTAATAGTCAACACTCAACACTATGCACAAATTATTCCCCCATAAATGTGAATCAGAACAAACTCCCAGACTGGTCATTCTAATGGAGATTGCATAAATCCCCAAATCAACATTCTTCATGACACAAGTTCACTCATAAATTCATGTACAGGCTCGAAACACAAGTTATCCATCAAAACCTTCACATTAAGGAATTTGCGTCTATGTTAAATAACTTTCTTATTTCCTTTGTCAAAAGAAAATTTTAGTAGAAATGGTCAGCGAAGTGGCATTTGGTGATGGATACATGCAACGAATACGAGTAAATACAAAGGTGTACATTTACGCACCTGAAATCAGAAGGGTCAAGACGGAAATTGCAGCTTCCTCTCAACTAACCTGATACAAATTTTAATTTAGCTTTTTGTGACAATGGCAGATGGAAATTTAAAAAATGATTTACCATGCTTTGCTCTCAATTCATAAACAATAAACGAAAAATCCCACATATGAGTAATGACAAACTAGGGAGAGAAACACGAATTAGAAAACTACAATTTTGCAAATAATCCTTCATAAGAAGTTTCCAGCCTTGGATAACTATTTACTTGAAGTAATTTCAATTCAACTTGGAGATATCTACAAGCAAGACCTTTCATGTGATCTACATTATAGTCCAATATAGTTATGATGTGATGTCCTTTCCATGTTAAATTCATGTAAAAGAGTAGATGATCTTACATGGAGATCAAAATTAAATACCTGGCAACAAGAGCATGTGCTTCCATGTGATGAATTCCTACAATAGGTAGACTGAAGCTCCCAGCAAGTTTTCGAGGTTTTCGGACACCAACTGGAAAATATAACGAAGATACTCAATCACATAGCAGAATTTCAGAGTATATCCTTTTGTAACAGTAAAGAATAGATTATATGGTAGAAGAAACGAAAAACTTCGAGTTACGTCCAATAAGCAAGATCCAGCTTCTTAATCCAAAATAAGTTTTTTAACACTTAAACATTTTCTTTCTTACTGTAGATTCATCACAAATTCAATATTTCATAACTCTAAATGTAGAGCTACATAAACAACTAGCACCACTTTTAACTAATTTTAACAGTTACCCACACTAGAAAACTCACAAAAGAATCCAACTTTCAAGAAGTAATAAATAGAAACAGAAACTATAATTAAAACAAAAGGTTTCAAGAAAGGTTTCAAGCAATTAATTGAAAATTTTGTAATGTACCAACACAATTCTAAGGGTTTCATGCCAAACCCGACATAACTAAACCCAACAAGAAATTCAATTTCTCAGCACGTCTTTCAAACCCTAACCCCCAAATCCAACATATCAAAATGATTACAGAAAAACCAAACTGAGAGATGCAAAAGGGAAAATGAGAAACCCATCCCTTAGAGTCTCGAGGAAAAGGAGACGCAACCCACTCACCCAAGAGAAAGATATTAAGTAGAAATTAGGACTGGTTGGTCCTTTTGGGTACCAAACCAACTAAAATTCAGAAATAAAGAGAAGAAAAGGAAGAAGAAAGACCTCATCAGCGAGCACTTTTCGTCTTTTCCCCTTTTGTTAACTCTTTTCTTACTCTAGTTGACCACTTGACCTAATTGAAAACAATCCCGCTAAAATTTTCACCCTGTTTTCATTATGCTTTTTTAATTGTCTCAATTTTTCTATTTAGAATTTAACATCGGTCACAGTTGTCCATCCCTTAGTTAACGAGTGTTTCTACACCAACTCACACTTTTGAACCGAATTTGTGAACACACTGACGTGGCAAGCAGAGAGACCTTGATTTTCAGTACTTCTTTGACCAATACACACGCACCCCCTGCCTGATGAGTGCCACGTCAGTGTGTTCACAAATTCGATTCAAAAGATTTCGTTGTTATAGAATTTTGGTTAGTTAATATTTCAATAAACATTACAAAATAATTCGGATAATTTAATAACGGTTAAGTAATTTTGTAACAGAATTCTAATTGTTATTAATTTAGTAAAGGATGTATATGTGTTACAAATAAGAAATTTCAATTGTTAGAAAATCCTTGTTATGGTGTAGTGTGTAAAATTAAGCAATCAAGATTCAAGACACTCGTATGTCTAAGTAAAATAATTTATCTCATTAAAATAAGAAAAGTTAACTAGAGCTCCCCTAAAAAGAAAATATGGTAGGTTATCTAGGTAACTTGCCAAAACAATAACGTTTCCTATAGCCATCCAAATGATACACCACTTGATTATTTAAAAACTAGGATAAATATATTTATTTTTTCATGTAGAACTCAAAGTCCCAATGTCATTCTATCTAGTTCAAACTTGGTAAAAATTCTAATTTTCAGCAAAATAGATTTCTGACGGATTATATTCTGAATGACACAACGCTTTCCACAGGTGTCCAAATGCATCGAGGCTTTTTGCGTTGAAAAGCTAACACACATAACTTACTTTCTTATGTTTTACAAAAATACTCAATCTCAATGTAAATGTTCGAAAACTAAGCTCGAACACAGTACGCAGAAACTGATTTCTGAGGCACTGTTTTCTGCCAGTCAAACTTCCAGACACCATAATTAATTCCACAGGCCTTGGAATGTGATAAAGCCAATTGTAATAGAAAGCAGACTTCCAGATCTTACTCTTTTATGTTTTCATAAAAATCTAGTTCAAACTCAAACTAAATTAAAACTGGACTTGAACACAGTGCGCAGAAACTGATTTATGACACACTGTTTTATGCCAACCAAACTTCCAGACACCATATCTACCTCCACAGACCTCGGAATGCGATGAGGCCAATTGAGTTGGAAAGAAGACTCAGAAACACATTTTCATGTTTTGTCAAGAGTTTGAATCTGACCCTAACTATGTGAAAACTCGATTCCAAACCAAGCACATATTCGGCCCAAAAACAAACTCTCACCCAAAGCCCATCTTAAACAAAACTTAAGCCCACATGTTTATATTTCGGCCCAAGCCCAACTCAAACAAAACTTAAGCCCAACAATATTATAACTTAAAAACAAACTCAAGCCCACCAATTCTAATTCGGCCCAAGCCAAACTAAAAGAAATAGAAGCCCTGAAGCACTAGATCGTAGTCTCCTTCTTCTTCCTCAACAGCTCACACCACCACCGAATTAACCACCACAAATCCCACTCACCACCACCGAAACAGTTAACAAAAACCCAACCTCTAGACATAACCAAAATTCAATTCCCCTCACATCCCAAAACGAGTTCGACTCCATTACTGCCCTGCCCAAAGCTTCCACCGATCAGCTACCATCAAACACCAAACTTTAGCCACCATAAACCCATCGATTTTAATCCAAATAAAAAACCCTACAACTTTAATTAAACAGAAAACAACCAAATAAAGTTTTTCCAAAACTCTCCATTGACACCCCTTCAGAGCTTCAACAACACCCCCTAAATATTAACCCACGTATCACATCTAACCAACAACCAACCGATCAAATTTCACATCCCAAACAAACCAACAGTTTCAAAGAATTCAAATCGACGGTTCACACAACACAATCCAATACAATCAATCAAATAAAAATCAACCCATTCAAACAATTAAACCCCCAATAAAAGTTTGTTTCAACTGTTACTCGTGAATAAAAACAGAACCTAATTGATTCGACAGAAATCATAACTTATACATAAACTTATGTTTGGACAGAATAAACAAATTTTAAATAGACTAACATACGTAGTAATGTGAATGTCGATAATTTCAATGAAAGATAACAGTATCTACTCACCTCTCGTATCCCGCAGAAAAAAATATATATAATAGAATGCCATAAATCTGATCCAAAACTAAATAAGAGGTGCACAAATCCGCCCTTTTCTTCTTCTTTTTTTCTCTGTGTAAAACTTTCCGTATGAACTCCTTTATGTGTTTATTTTTTTCAAAACCCCCGAAAACAGGGAAGAGGGTTTATCCTCTTTTCCCACGTTTCCTCTCTCTCCACTAATCTTTATCATATTTATTTTATTTTATTTATTTATTATTATTAATATTAATCATATATTATAAAAAAAAATTAATAGAAATAGCTAGGTGTTACACTAGGTGAAAATAAGACTTTTTTGACTGGTAGACCCTGTCAAAAAACACTGTTTTTGACTGACATTGCCTGTCTCAAGGCCCGTCAAAAAAATCATAGTCGTTTTTTTTCTTGACGGTTAGTTACCGTCAATAATTTTAAATTTATTTGACGGGTGGTCAACGTCAATAATAAATAGAATTGTTGACGGTCCATAACCGTCAAAGTTTGCTATTTCACTAGTCAAATTTATCCAATTTTAATGGAATTTGGGATGCAAATTTGAAAATTATTGACGGTTTGCTACGTCAATTTTTTGTATACATAAATTTTCTTGACGGTCTATATCTGTCATTTTTCTGAGCATTAATGTTTTTTTTAAAAGAAATTCTTATAATCAAAATTTCATAAAAATTAAACTATCCAACTCAAATCAACATTCTACCAAAATACAATAGATTCTTTCATCAAAACACCAAAATATTATAACAAAGTACATTACATGAGTTTTAGTATACTCCATATACAACCATACATCTTCATGTGTATGCAAAACCAACTAGGTTGCACAAAAAAAAGCGAAACTACTAAAATGCACAAAAAAAAGTTCACCAACTCACATCAAATTGGCTCCACAAAAGGTATGGGCCATGTAATTGTATCTCCAATTGAAATGTCGCCAAATGTTCCTTCCCCAACATATAACTCAGTTGTGTAGTCAAAGATATCGTCAATTGTTATGTTATATGAGTCGGCAGATGGTACATCATTAGACACGGTTCCAAGTGCAACGGTTTTTTTCTTGAAGTTCTTCAAAAGGCATCGTGTGGATTGTTGAACATGTGACACTTCATCAAAAACACGTGATTGTCTTCTTACCTACAGGACAACATCACAATTATAAATGAATACAAGATATACAAGTTCAACTCTCAATAAAAACACAACAATATTTAAATTTAAATAATTAATTTAAATTGGCCTATTAGCTCAGTTGGTTAGAGCAACATCCATTCTCTCTCTACCAAACGGATGCTCTGACCGGGTCTTTGTTTATCGAGTATTGTTTCCCAAAACGCCTCATAACCTCTTATAGAAGTACAAACCCATCTGACAAATATTAATTATTATAATAATTGAAAACAAGTATTAAGACATGCAACATGTTAAATTGTCATCTCCTGTACATTACTCAGGTAGACTTGGTGGATAAATTGTGTTTTGAGATATCAAGCGATCCCCGCATAAGAACTTCGGTTTTAACACTTGGCACAGGTATCTAACTTATTTTATTTCAAATGATTTTTTTAGGTAGCAATCTAGTAGAAAGAAAGTATGGTCTTTAGGTCACTACTAAAAAAAATGACTTGTGATGACGGCTTTTAGCCGTCATGAAACAGGTTTAATGACATTTTTTCATTTAAAAAACAACTGTCATTATAGAGCCCGTCATAAAAGTTAACAAAAAACGTCATAAAGATGATGACGGTTCTGGAGAAGCTGACATAAAAGCTCAAACTTAATATGACAAAAATTCATTTATAAACGTCATAACTGGATCCTTTTGCATGACATGTTTTACTTAACCGTCATAGTTTATTAGAAAAAGTGTCAAGAACTAAACCTTCATTTAAGACTGTTTTTATTTAAGCGTCACTCTGAGAAACAAAAGCGTCAAGAAATTAACACTAAAAACTGTCAAGAATTGGTATGCCACACGACAGTTCTTTGGAATCCGTCATAACTCCCCTTTTTTTTATTTTTTTTTTCCTGTAAATTTGAAAATTCCTGTAAATTTGAAATTTTTGTAAACCAATACATTCAGACACCACCAATACATTTAGACACCTGACAGCTAGAGTCCATTACAGAAACAAGAATCATACTTTTATTACCAACATAAATCATTCCAAGAATTTGTTCATATTACATGATTTATCCACGGAGAAAAAAATTAAATAACTTAAGCACTTTATTCAAAATCAAGCAAGTCTCATAATCCAACAACAATGCAATTTACATAACCCATCCAACAAATTGCTAATCAACTAATCCATCTCAAACAAACTTAATTAAGCTACCTTATCTCACTTATAACCTAAAAAACAATATGAAGAAGAATGTGTTAGTTTGTTTAATAAGTAAACTAAAAATATAATCATATAACGACTTCTACACAGTATTAAAAAAAATACACAAACAATGTGTTAGCAAACTAAGTCAATAACTACTAAACGAAAGAGATACAATCAACTATGACAGAGAATCATATTGGTTAAGCCCGAAATAACATACGTACACCACTGTAGGATATATCTTATCTGTATATATATCTACCACAAGTACACAAATAACCATTTAGCTAATAGGCAAATGAAAGAACATAAGAAGTTAGACCTAAATTCGAAATGTATGGTGGAAAAACTTCAGACTAAAGCTTCCTATACAACCCCCAAATACCTATCAAACATAAAAGATATATAAATGGTACACATACCTATGCCGAGATAAATTTCTCGATGTACTTGATAAACTCCAAACGAATTTCAATAAGGTCTGCGCTTGTATATGTCCTAGTGTTAGCCAACTCCATTAGCTACATAAGTCAACAAAGAAATTACAATCATCTCTGTTCTTTTTATATACTTGCAATTAGTATGATAAATAACAGTTCTTGGGATACCAATTGTAGGTATCCATTCGGTTCTTGGGGAAATGAGAAAAAACTCTGCCTCCTGTTGCTTTCAAGTGCTTATCAATCATTTCCTTTGTATTACATACCCTTAGCACAGGGCGGTCGCTGAAAAATACTTCAGTATGCACCTGAAATGAGCAAATCAATTCTACCGAAACGAACAATAATAAAGAAAACACGATTTTCAACATTTCTATATAAAATACTATTATACTCTAGCCAAAATTTCAAAATTAAATGAAGCATGAGTCATGGATCATGCCATCACGGAAAATCCACTGTGACCTGGAAGGAGTACATGGACAGCAAGGGTCACTGTTAGAACAACGATAAAAAAACATTATAAAAACGAAATTGTTATGAGCTAAATGTGTCCACAAGGTTATATAGTTCACTCTTAGAACAACATAAAACAACATCATAATACAATATTGTTATGAGCTACCGTGGTGCACGAGGTGACCACGCAACTCAGGCGTGCATCTAACGCTGGAAGAAATTCGGCCAAAAAAGAGCGCAGAAAAGACTAAGCAAAGCATCATCGGGGCCCGATCTCCAATCTTCTTCCAATCCACTTCCGCCTTTGGGAATCAATAGATCACAAAGTGGTGGCCAACTCTCGAGCTTCAAGCAAAGGAAATTGAAAACGATCGATGCACAAGCGTTTGAATGACACGAGCGAATAGTGTGCCCTCACCGAGGAAAGCTCTTCGGGATGTGGCCATGGAAAAAGATGCGGCCGATTCTTGCGACGGGAGGATTTCTCCCAGCCTTTGGATGGTCAAGAAGAGATTGAAGGAGGCGTAAGAGGAACAAGATGCAACCGAGGAAGATGTTTGCAGCTTTGAGAGCGTAATTAAATTCTTTACAAAGAACAAGCAATAATGAATCCACTTGTCTCTTCTATGGGTATCTCACAAGATCATTTCCAAAGCATGGAAAAAGAGTTGGCCAATTTGAACTCGAGTTGCGACAAGTGAAGCTACTAAAGAACAGAGGGAACGAATATTAGCAGAGGAGCAATCTAGGAATTCGTTGCTTATTGTTGAAAAGCAAGAGTTGGAAGAAAAAGACTTGCGCTTTTATCAAAAAGACCTCGAAGCTATGGATGAAGTCGCTAACAAGGAACTTTCAAAGGAAGACAAGGATAGATTTGAGAAACAATTGCATGATATGGCAATCATGGTTGAGAGACGAAAAATAGTCGCCGAAACTTCGATGGAGATCGACTCACAATCTTCGGAGATAGAGAGGCTTTTGAGGAAAAATTATAATATCTCGGCCTCTTATGAAGAAGCAACCGCCGCAGTGGTGGTACAATGGCGTAACCAGGTCAAAGACCGCCTTAGGTAGAATGAAGAACTCCGTGGTTTCTTGGATAAATCAAGAACCTAAAAGACTAGCATACTACCTATGGGTAACGAAAGGTCCGTCAAGATTTTTAAGCCGAGAAAGATCATGGAAATGTTGCAGGTGCTAAAGTTTACACAGATGAATATTTGTTACTTGAGGGGCAACTTGCAAAAGAACAAAAGTAGAGCAGAGGAACTTTCTGCTGAGGTCATGAAGCTTTCTGCACAACTCCAACACGATGTTCAAGCATATAATGGCCTTGCACGCATGTATAAACCTGTATTTCGAAACATTGAGAGCAGCCTCATGAAAATGAAGCAGGATGGCTCTGTAACAGTCCAGTGAATGGTGATAAATTATACTGGTTTTGACTTCTAGATTTGTCATCCAGGGGATCTCCACACTGATTACAGAATTACTTGTAGAACATGTTTTACCTGTAGGATTTTTGTTTTCTTTTGATCATATCTTGAACTAAAAAAAGTAAAAGTGTTATGTCTGTAAGTACAACTTTACCTGTTTTAAATCATAGTCAAATTCCTTTCCTTGCCTTGCGAAAAGCATTTTCCCGATACGACCTGCCCCATCCTAGAATTGAGTAAAACATTTCGCACAAGCTTAATTATGTAAAAGGGAACCCACAGCTTAAAAATATGAATCCTGAACATAAGAACAAACTCAATTTTTTCTTTAAAAAAAAAGAAAGAAAAAAAGGAAAAAAGCAGTAGATGCATCTCTGCGAGATCAAACATTGTAGCAACACCAACTAACGATACTAATGCCACATCTCTCTCACTGATCCAGTATATAGGAGGAATGAAGAGAGACGTTGTTTGGGTGTTTTGTCTTCAAATGGGATTCATCGTAGGGCGTGCTAGGAAGCTACAAGATCTCGTAGATTTCCACGAGAGATTGATAGAAATCTTCAAGAGATAAGACTAAGAGTACAAAATTTCTACTACAATGAAAAAAACCACCATCCGACCGACAAATACTTTAATGGATTTAGTTTAGGAGGATTGAAGCTTCCAATCAAACATTGCATAAACAAAACTTTAAGAATAAGTCTGTTAAGAGCGAGAGAATAGTGTAATGGCGGTGAGAGAGAGAGAGGGAGAAAACATAATACTGTTGCATTTTTTCAGATGATTTGAACCTCAGACTGAGGTTCTCATTGAAAACAAAAAATTCGAATGCAATAAAAAGTATTTCTACAAATAATTTAAACAAGAAAAAATAAATAAACAAAAAAAAATACTTACTTTTAGATTTCAGAAAACTTTGTTGTAGTAGTAATCAGACTGATCCCTTCTCAAACAAGTTTAAAGCAAAATGAAGAAGTGAGTGTCGCGAGAAACCAACGAGACTAAGAAAAAAAAAAAGCGTATAGCTTAGGGTTTGCAATGGAAGGGGAAGAAAGATAAATAGGCGTAACCCTAACATCAATCCCTTAATATCCGGTGAGAGGGAAAAACAATTGAGGTGAGCGGGAGAATTTTCATTGGAGAGGGGAACTTGGATTTCTCTATTGCGGTTTCCATAAGTGAGGACTGAGGAGTTTATTGACCGGTTCAATTCTTAGTGAGGAGTTTATTATTTTGGTATTCTTTTTTTTTTTTTGTA
Source organism: Coptis chinensis (assembly GCF_015680905.1). Lineage (NCBI taxonomy): Eukaryota > Viridiplantae > Streptophyta > Magnoliopsida > Ranunculales > Ranunculaceae > Coptis > Coptis chinensis. The sequence goes on from NC_141463.1 coordinate 53,689,269, forward strand.
AAGTTGTTGACGGTTTTATTGAAAGCCAAAATGGTACAGCATAGCTAGTGCCCAAAAAATTGTGAGAACGTTGACGGTTTATTCTATTGCTAATTTGACTATTTTAGGAAACACCACCATATTTTCTTGACGCTTATGTTATACACGACATAATGTTGCAACAGTCGTTATAAAATTATTATATTTTTTTGACGTTTGTGTCATACACGACATAATGTTACAACAGCCGTCATAAATTTATTATATTTTCTTGACGTTTGTGTCATACACGACATAATGTTGTACTAACCGTCATAAATTTATTATATTTTCTTGACGCTTGTGTCATACACGACATAAAATTGTAATAGCCGTCATAAAAATATTACTAAAACACCTATCTTGACGGTTTTTAACAAAGCCGTCAAGATAGATAAAAAACAAGCGTCATAATATGTCACTTTTTTAGTAGTGGGTGTTTGGCATATTTTTGAGTAATGAATTTTTTACAGGTAAAGACGCATGTGATATTACTGCTGCTGGCCCCAAACTACTTCAGAAGTTGCAGCAGTGCTATTCCAACTAACATTGCAATGGTTAAATATAGGATAGAAGTTTAACTAACTAATACTTAAACTGTTATCAGAAAGTAGAAACATTAGCAATTTTTAGCAGTTTACATGCCTATTGTCGTCAGCATAGTAAATATCTTTGTACCATCAGGAACAATGAAAACAGATTGGTTGAACTTTAGAAATAATGTCAGGAACTCACTTGGTATCAACGCTCTGTTTGAAACCAACATCCAAGACTTGACCTTTCACGGAGTTTCCATGTATTTTAAGTGGTGTTTACGCGGGCTAACTTAAAGTTCTTAAGTTGTTGCCTACCCTCGCTGGTGGACTAGTTTAGTTAGAGGATGGGACGATAGAGCTCAAATCATTCGAATACCGTTCGTGACCTGACCCAGAGCCACTAGGATCAGTTCCTTTTATTTTCCGGTTATTTCATAAGATGATAAAAAAATAGCCATACTTGGTTGGAGAGGGGTTGCAGCTCGATATTGAATCCTTCAGCCCCCTTTTGGGTTCAGACAAGCAATAAAGAAGAAACTTGACTTACTTTATCTTCAAAGATGGAATTGAACACAAGGAAGAGAGATTCAAACCTTTATAGATAAGGGCCTCGTTTTTCGGAGCAGTCCAAGGGGTTGGTTCACTTTTGGGCATGCTAGGTTTGCGTTGCTCTTCTTTTTCGGAGACATTAGGCATGGCACCAATTTGTTGTTACCCTCTGGCTTCTTAGTGGTGACAGGCAGGAAGCACGGCTGGTCACCGAACATGCCCATGGAGTTCATGAAGGGCATGGGTACAGCAATTCTGAATCATATCTCGTTCGTGATTGAAATTCCTATTTTTCAGATTACAGATATGATTCCTCCACTTCTTGAGATGGTAGTTTCATAAGGAGGGATGCAGCCTGTCTATGAGCTAGAAGGCTGACAGAACAGGAACCAGGGTTTCGTGTGAAGAGTCTTCACACTCCAGCCTTCACACGTCCCTCTTGGCCTTACTTAGGTTCGGCCAGTACTCGTGTGAATTTACCGATTCAACAAATGACATTCTATTTAAGACATTGCAACCAATAATTGTTGATTTGGAAGGCCTGACCCTGCAGCTTGTTCATTACAAGACAGTTTCTCGTAATTTTTTTCTCTTCCAATATCAATATAAAAATGATTAATGTCACCTGAACTTAAGAGGCGGTAACGATCATATAGGCCACCTGTTGGCCCACTTAAGTAACCCCCTGATGGATCGGACAGGTATCTAGGATTTTAATCAGGCGGGCAGGCTCTCGTCCAATCTCGAGGTTTGCATACCATAGGCAGGTTGAGCTTGATCGGTAGTAATGAAATATCAAAGTTGCAGACTGCGTAGAGATGGCTTGGAAGAAAATAAGATCCTTTCTTCTTCTTCACTCGAACAGTACCGCTCAAATCAGTCATTAAACTGATCAATTTCCTTTCCTCCATGAATTGAACTAAGCCGGAACCGAAGGGATACATCATCACCAATTTTGATCTTTTCCTATCCTTACCAGACTTCTTCACTTTGAAATCCTTCGTGGTACTAGAAAACGGTTTATTACACCTGCCGCTTTTAAATAATGAAGCTTGGTGACGGACACTAGACTCTAGTTGTTCAACCAAAGAAAGCAATTGCTCGGGCGAGATAGTAAGCATGGTCAATGGCCATACATTTCACTCATAGCTGCAGGTTGGTTGCTTCCTGACTACACATAATGAAACGGAAGTTCGGGATGAGCTACGATAAGCAAGACTCCTCTATAAGGGAAGGGGGTTCCAAACCAGCGAAAGTGGTGGAGGCGAAAGCCCTTGTTACTTGTTCCGTACCGTCAGGGGCAGATGCTGCTATTCCAGCTGGCTACTTAAGAAAGCCTCGTGGTCATATTTTTTATACCTTTCACAACTACCTAGATACTTCTTTAAAAAAGCCTCTTGCTCAAGTCAACGTCAGAGTGTAATCTTAAACTTTCTTTAAAAAAAAAAAATCGTAACTGAAAAAAGAATTTCTCCAGTGTATTGGGCTGCTGTGTTCTGTCATTCTATTGAAACCTAACAGTTACACAGGTAAAGACGCAGGTGCTGGATACGCACAAAGGGTTAGCCTATGTGCACAAGTGGAGGAGCAGTATCTATGCAAATATCTATAGAATAAGGCAACATCGAAAAAAAATGGACAGATCTCAAATTCAATGCTGTCCAACTCCATTATTCTCTTTTTTTCCCTAGGTGCCAACTCAATTAAAAAGGCCTTCCAAATACCTGTGCTATAGTAAAAAAATCCACAAATGTTGTTGACTATCCTGCTCAAAATCTTCCCTAACCAAGATAGACAACCAAAGGTGACCACCAATATGATGAGATCCTTAGCAGAATCAAGAACTACCTAACGAAAGCTTTAAAAGGACAACCAAATCGCCACATGAGCAGCGGACTCTTGCTTCAATGCAAAGCAGCAAGCAGTGAGTATATTTAAACCATTGAAGTGCAAAGTTTCATAATGTATGTTTTCACAATCAAACCATAAAATGATTAAGTGAAATCCAATCGCTCTATGACTAAGGCCTAGTCCTCTGTGTATTAGACAGTTTTCCAATTCCTTGACCATAAGTTTAGTTCTTCAGAGGAGAAAGAACTTACTAGAAAACTAAACGACTAACTATCACCTAAGGTATAAATTAAAATGAAAACTGAAGATGCCCAAAAGTAGGAGTATGCCCCAAATTGATGAAGTCGATCCCTAAATCATTCACTACTTGCTATCTAAGATAATAATGTGGCCTACCTGATAGAACTTAGTCGGGCCTTCATTGATTTTCAAAAAACAAGTATATTACTACTGAATCCACTGCCATGAGAATCTAAAGAAGATCTCTCTAAGTGCTATTTCAAGGGACATGTGAACTGAAAGAAATAATAGGATTTTTAGAAAATTGTTTGACTACTTTAGTGAAGTGGGCTTCAATATCAATCTAAAACGAATTGCACTAAGGTAATATAGTTGAGCTGTAAAGACCGTCGTGCTGATAACACGAAGGTTAATTCATGCAAACTAATTCATAGTGTCAGGACAAGATGATTATAGAGTCTGGTGGCAGGTCTGAGAGGGCAATTCACGGTGATATTTACTGTTTTTATACTAACAATGCTAGGTTTTCAAGAACTAGCAGTACTGAGAGCTCACGCTAAGTTTCGGTTGATAATCAGAAATTTATCGTTTGCTCGAGCCTTTAAGCTCTCTTATAGTCACTTTTGGTACATTTTAATCTCTTTTCACTAGTTTTTGCGTGTTAGATCATTTTCCGACAAACACCACCTATAATCAGAAACATATTAAACTAGCTTTAAAGCCTACTGTGATAGGAAACATTTAAACTACAAAATGCTACAGAACAGACAATGGGAGAAGTAGGCTCTGCAGCCTCTGCTCATAGTAACTAAAACAGGTGAGATAAAAAAAAATCCCAGGGTAACGGTTATGAATATACAGAGAGGTTGCACTGGTTTAGGTAGCTAAGTATCCAACAAAGTGAGCCGGTAAGCAAGTACAATTGTTCATGCATGATGCATCACAGTAAGAAACTAGTACTCTAGTAGTTTACCAAAAAAAAATTAAAGAAACTAGTAAAGTCTGAGAGGGCAGTAGATTCAAAAGTGGAAGAAGTTTTAACTGTTCAACAAGGTTGTTCTACTGCTGCAAAAGAAATGACTCAGACGATCGTAATTGGGGACGAGCAGAACCTGAAACTAGCAACATCAAGTTCATCGGGTGAGAAGAAAGCACCAGGTTCATCAGAAGTCGAGGAAGTTATAGCGGTCAAGCAAGGTTGTGCTGCTGCCACCAAGGGAATGATTCCGATAACTATTGGGAATGAGGTGAACCTTCCAGGAGTAACACAAGAACTCAATAAGGTTTCGAACCTGACTAACCAGGGAGTGCAAACTCAAGTGGCCACACCACAGGTACTCAAGGAAGATAAAGGCAGTGTTGAAGTAGAAGCTGCTGGACACACAGAGCACGAGAACTTCGGACCATTCCTATATGGGTGGTCATGAAAGGGTTGCCAATGGAGATGTGGAATAAAGAGGGTTTTAGCCAAGTTGGCAGTGCAATAGGAGTGCCTATTTTCACTGATAGACTAACTGAGAACATGTCTAGAACAGCCTACGCACGAGTGTGTGTAGAAATTGATGCCAAGTGCACATACCCTGAAGCTATACCGGTTATACTAGATCAAAGAAGGGCTTATAAAGTAGCTTTTGAATATAACTAACTGGAAACCACCGCGCTGCCTCAAATGTGAAGTATTTGGACATATTGACCAAAGTTGTCATAAGAAAAAGCAATTCGGTCGAGTTGAGTCGAACAAAGTGTGGTTACAAAAGACACAAGTTGAGAAAGAAGAAGAAGGCAAGGCAAAATCACAGGAGAGGATGAAACTTAAAGAAGTAATGGTAGACACTCAAGAACTGGTGGAAGTTAACAATATTAAGGAGAGTGATGGATGGGAAACACCAAACAAGAAACACAGCTGCAGGGCTCGAGTTATCAAGCGGAAGGGTGCTCTCGTTCCAATGAGCAAAAGGAGGATGGAAGTAACATAGGCCTAATTATAGAAGAAAATGACAAAACGTCAGAGAGAGAGATGGGCAAGAATTTACCTACCCGCACACCAGCAGAGAATCCAGCGGCGATTATAAACAAGGATGAGGAAAAAGATGTCTTGAACAAGGATGTGAAGAAACCAATCTCATTGCAGCAGGGAACCAATAGAATTAAACCTATTGTATGCAGTAATGAGAATGGATGTTGGGTGGATGGGTAGCAACCATTCGCAATAAACTAGCACGATATATATTACTACATGTATAAAGAAATGTTGCATTAAGTCAGCTTTCATTACCTGTGGAGAAGTATTTTCAAACTCTGGTGCATAACCCTCTAACTTTTCCTCAAGAATTTTACGTGCCCTCGTCTCTTCATCAAGACGTTGCATCACTAGTTTGACATTTTCATCTGTAATTTCATGTTTTCTCTTTTCTTCTTCAACAATTTTGATGTAAGGAGCGGAGGCATGTACAACAGTCTTTGTAACACCAGTTCCTAGTCCTCGAACGCGACCCGTGCCATCACGACCAATGACCTAACCATAAGACAAAATGATTACATTCAACAAAGGACGACATTTAACACATACATCAACTGGATACATCAACTGAAAAGTTTTAGAGTATACTAGATAGATGCCTGCTCTAACATGACCATTATCTAAATATATATACCTTTGCCACAGGATCATTATCCAAATCTTTCTCTCCCAAGTAGGGGTCAAGGCTCACAAGCCGCTTGATTTCATCCTAGAAACAAAATTTATAGTCATATACACAAATTTTTCCACCATGCAATTAAGAGCTAAAGTTAAAGAACAATAAAAGAATAAGAATTCCAATTACAAGACTTGGTCTCAATTCAAGAAAAGGACATGATCCGTCCTTACTTGTATGTGTGGCCACAAACACATGCGTTCTTGTGACCGTACCATCTGGGCTTTCCTTAATCTAAAAACAAAACAAACTCTTAAGCATATAACAATATTCTGGTAAATCCAAAAGTTGTTAGTAACAATAGAAAATACCAGTTCCTCTTCGATTCTAGCACATCCAAGTCTACCAGATGTGTGTGGCAACTTCATGTGCTCCCTAGATAATTTGCCCTTTTCTCGCTTAATTTTCTCTTCATCAGTCGAGCAAATTTCTATAAAGCTTTCCCAATCTTATTTTTTTGTACGCTTTGGTATGTTTTCCATACGCTCAGAATTGGTTGAATATCGATCATAAACCTTGCGAAGTCTGTGTTTCCAATTTTTCCAAGATATGTTGGCTTTTAGCAAAACACCAACTCGACGAGTAGGTGAAAGATCATAAACATCCTTCAATATAAAACAGGAAAAGATAAAAATAGCTTAAAACTTGTTAACAAAAGAGAGGACTAAACTCTTGAAATTAGGCAAAAACAGATAGAACTGCTCTTCTCAGCTTCAAAGCCAAAATCCTAAAAGACACAACATGTGTTCTCTCGTTATGGGCTGGCAGTGATTGTTGTGCAGGAGATTGGGAGGGCATTCAGTGTAATCCCAAGACAGGGAGAATAGTAGCGTTCAGATTACAAGTACCCTCGATAGGAGCAAAGGTTCCCTTTACATGAAGGGCACATTGTCACCTTGAGGTGAACTTCAGTTCCTGGAGGCATTAGTCATAAGTGGAATGAAACAAATTGGAGGAAGCATTCTTGACTAATAAGGCATTATGTGTTTCGCAATTATAAGGATCAGTGGGGGGGTGGGAGCAAAAGACTACGCGAACGACACAGGTGAGGTTATAGCAGCCAACAATGGCTCGTCAGTTGAACTGCGAGCAATGGCACATGGTATGGGCATGACATTGAGACATGGCAGCAAGGAAATTATAGTATAAACTGATTCCTTGGCAGTAGATGCATTCAACACAAAGAAGAATGTGTTTAGAAATGTACTTAGAGGGGGGGGGGGGGGGGAAGTATAATGTACTTACTGTTACTCTCTTCAAAACGTGTTTCTTGATATCATCTGGCACAGTAGGCCAGTCAGCGTAAGTAGGTGCACAATGCATTCTAGCCATTTTGCCTATAAAGGTGACAAATTGAGTAGAACCAGGACCAACAGGTAGCCCATTATAATTGAACCGAACTTGCTTATTTGGACCTAAAGATTTCAATATATTAGATTACACAACAAAGAAAAAGCAATAACAACTAAACATTTATGTAAAAAATCAATATCATAAAGTCACCTATATGTTGTTCCTCGCTTTCATGTTGTTCCTCGATTTCTTCGGAGTCACTAGGTTCAAAGTCAAGTTGATAGTCACTAGGTTGATCAGATCCGGTTTGCGACATAACTGATTCAAATCTAAATAATGAGTTCACCAAATTCTAGACATAATATAAGTAATGAATTCACTAAACGCAAACTAATTTCAAACAAGAACATCATACCATTCAAGATTAGATATATTCAAAAAGCTCGACTTACGCAAAATAGAAATAAAATGCAATATATAAGTGTCACACCAAATCAGCAGACACACCAAATCAGCAGACACAAAATAATTAAAAAAAAAAATGCAATATCCAAATCAGCAGACACACGCCAAAAAAGAGTTACAATTGTGTGCACTAATCGGATTTCGCTTTACTATCCACTAAACTTCAACACCATCAATATCACCCATTAAAGCAGATGCTAAACCATTTGAGTTTGCCATTGCTTCAAAGACTAGGGGGTCTTCATAAACATCCACATCATGGTTCAATCTCTTAGGAGCATGCAAGACGACATGCCAATTATCTCTACTAAGATCCTTGCAATAGAAAACTTGAGCGGCTTCAGAAGCAAGAATGAATGGTTCATCATCCTCATTCGTATTTCTTTGGCACCTTCTCAAATTAACATATACCAGATTTGTATCTGGATCAACAACGCATCCATTTCTTTTATCTTCAATACGCACCCAATCACAAAAGAACACTACTTGTTTAAACTTATGGTAATCTAGCTCAAGTATCTGCCTAATGATTCCATAATAAGTAGCTTCATCTTCCACTAAATTTTTGTCTTTGGCACTTGCTCTGAAATTAGAAAAAGCCTTCATTGAGACACCACTATTTTGGGTTGTTGAGTTTGCTTCTGAATCATACGTACAAAAAACATATCCATTTATTGCGTAGGAATTATATGACTTTGCAATAAAGGATGGCCCATCAGCAAGCATCTTGAATTTAGACTCTTTTTCTTTCTCAAGTTGTTTCCTTAGCCAAGGAATATACTCAATCTCCTTTTCTGATGATGCAATGACCCTACGACTTTTACCCCTAGATTTGAAGCTTTGGAGGTATGTCTCGTACTTCCTATAATTGTAAACAATGTACATTTATTATTAAAAATGTAGAGAGACATAATAAATGAAACTGAACACAGGTGGTATCTAATTTTACCTTTCCCACTCAACATTTTTACTTGACTTTCTCAAAACCCATTTGCGTGCTTGCTGGTATTGCAAACTCGGAAGCAAGTAGTCCTTCCCCTTTTTATCAATAGGGTAGCCACACTCAGTTTTATCATCCAAGGCAGCCTTTTCTTCTTGCTTATGTACTTCTCTTTTGCTTGACGGGATATATTCCATGCAATATTTCATTGCTTCATCCATAAGGTATTGTTCAGCAATACACCCTTCTGGAAATTTTGGGTTCCCTACGTACGATTTGTATGTTTTCATCATCCTGTGGTGTGTAATTAATCAATGTAAATATACACAAAAAACTAATGAATAACATAATTAGTTTCAGAAGTAACACTGACCTCTCAAATGGATACATCCAACGATATCTAACTGGTCCGCAAATTTGAGCCTCTTCCGCCAAATGCAAAACAAGGTGTGTCATGGACACAAAAAAAGATGGCGGGAAATACTTTTCAAACACACATAGTGACTCCACAACACGCTGTCCCATTTTTTCAAGTTCAGCACGACAAATAACCTTCGAACACAAGACATTAAAGAACAAAGAAAATTGTCGAATAGCTGCACGCAACGGCTTATGTTTCTTGAACGCATGCATCAACAACACTGGTAATAGGTGCTGTAACAGGATGTGATAATCATGTGACTTTAGACTCTTCAATTGAAAATCATCCAAGTTCACATTATGTTTCCAATTTGCACTATATCCGATTGGAACCTTTAATTGGTGCAAAGTTCTACAAATCAAGGACCTCTCAGAACGGGAAAGACAATAAGGAGCCTTAGCATACGATAACCTCCTATTAATTTTCACAGGCCACAACTTCTTTTTGATCTTCATAGCCTTCAGATCTTTACGTGCTGCCATACCATCCTTCGACTTACTAGTGTTCATGATTAAAGAGAAGAGATTTTCTGCAACATTTTTTTCAACGTGCATCACATCTACATTATGTGGAATAGGAAGATACTGTAGTAAATGTGAGAAGAGTATTAGTATATGCAAAATATAATTACAATACTAGTAACTAGTAGCAGGACATGCTTGAGATAAAAGACTGGTCAACTAGTCTTGCTGTAACCATTTACTTTAATATCAAAAGAGCATAATACAGAAACAAAAAGGGTGAGGCCTAAAGACGAGACTTGGCATTGCTACCCTAAAGACCTACAAGTCCGATCAACTCGCCAATGGGTGAGGCCAACACTAAGGAAATGGATATAGAGATACTACCAGAAAATCCAAAGGGAAGGTGATATTTTCTTTTTTTAGTGGCAGGAAGAAGTCTAAGGATGGTACCGGCAACAAGAAAAAGCCTAAAAACAGGAAGAAGTTCAAGGATATGGTGGCAACAAGAAGAAGTTTATGGATGTGGTCAACAATAAATTACAGTGCTCTATTACATAGAACATTAAAAAGAAAGGGTAATAAATACCTCCCAGTAATCCAGTTTAAAGAAGATGGAATCCTTCAACCAACCAGTCAACTTAATCTCGTTTGAACCCCTCTTCCTCTTTTTACCATTCACCTTACCGTATACATAAGGAATTTTGCTCATTTTCTGCTTCACTACTGAACCAACCAAACGACGAGGATGCTCTCCATGTTCTTCCTTCCTATTAAATTGGGATTTCTGTGTTCTGAAAGGATGGTTTTTGTTTTTCAGAAATTTCCTACACCCCATGTAAGAAAATTTCTTCCCATTTGTTAACCATTTCGACTCTATCCCTTCACTACAAACTGGGCAAGCGTACCTTCCTGCTGTTCTACGTCCTGAAACATGACCATATGCTGGAAGATCGTGAATAGTCCACAATAAAATTGCTCTCATGTTGAAAGTCTTCTTACTGCAAGAATCATAAGTTTCAGCCCCCTTGGACCACAAGTTTCTGAGTTCTTCAATAAGCGGCTGCAAATAAACATCAATTTCATCTCCTGGATTACTTGGAATCAATAGTGTTAACATTACAAACTCTTTGCGCATGCACAAGGATGGAGGAAGATTGTATGGGACGATCATTACAGGCCAACAACTATGAATGCTATTGTTGTTACCAAATGGATTAAATCCATCTGTTGCAAGTCCTAATCGAACATTACGTGGCTCAGCAGCGAAATCGCTCCACCGATAATTAACAGACTTCCAACAAGAAGAATCTACTGGGTGCCGCATATGACTTTGGTTTGGAACTGATTTTGCATGCCATGTCATATTTTCAGCAAGCCACGGCACACTATACATCTTCTGCAACCTTTCTGTTAAAGGAAAATATCTTAGCTTCTTCATTGGCAAAGGTTTAGCCCTTGGCTTGGATTCATCAGCTGGCTTCCATCTGCTCGCACCACATGTGGGACAACTAACTCTATTTTCATTTTCCTTCCCCCAGTATAAAATACAATCATTTGGACATGCATGGATAACCTCACACTTCATACGCAATGCCTTTATCATACTTTTAGCACTATCCGCTTTTAACGTACCAATGTACTCTTATCCGGCAGAATCCTCTTTAAGAATCCCAGTAACTGTGTGAAACTATTATTGGACCACCGATGTCTAGACTTCATCCCCAATAGCTCAATTGTCGCTGACAACTTTGAATGTTCACCTTCACATGAAGGATACAAGGGTTGTAATGCATCTTCCATCAATTTCTTGTACCGAACATCCTCATGTATATTGATTTGAATATCATCTAGCGACTTCATCTTGATTCTCATCCACCTCATCCAGACATGCATCCAAGTCATTAGGTTGACTATGCCCAAATGTATCGTTCACCATCTCCACCATTCTTGGAAGCATCTCTTCATTACCGACACAAGTTGAGGTACTAGCATTGACATTTTTTCTGGAAGAATGCTCTCCATGTTGAACCCATGATGTGTAAGAGCTTGTTATACCCTTACGAATCAAATGGTAAAAAATATCTTCAGCTGATCTCTTCTCTTGGTTACCGCAGTCAACACAAGGACAGCAGTACCAGTCAATTTTTTCCCCCAAACTATTTTGGGTAAATTTAATGAATGAACGAGCACCTTCAATGTATTCCGTAGATAACGTCGGTGCCTTCATCCATGCCTTGCTTGGCACTTTCGTAGGCATCTTTTACAACAAAAAATAAATCAATACAAATGCCACTTGCATATCAAATAAAGTGTCATACTAACTAACTAATACAACTTGCAGCACACACGCACAAATGAGTAATATTACATCACCAAGAACATACTAATTAAATTAAAATTGTGGTAGTGAAAGCCATATAATCAAAAATTTCATGAGTCGATATGCTACTAATTTTTTTTACTATGTTTATGGCACCCCCCTCACTTTCACTCTAAATTCGTAGTTCTGCCCCTATATTAGACAATCACCACACGAATAACATTTTCGACAAACCAACACCCTCACCATGTTGAACAAAACATAGTTTATAAAAAAAAATTGTTAGAATTGATAGACAACACCCTCAACACGACAAACCAACATCTTCACCAAGAAGTGCATCCAATTAAAGGATGAAAACTTTCATTACTCAGTAAAACGAATGGTGAAAACTCACAATTTTAACAACAATAATTTACTCAAATTTTTTGATAAAGCAATAAAAAGTCACAACGTTATACAATATTAATTCGCATTAACAATAGCATATCAATAACAACGATAATGATATGTGTTTCATTTCTTAAAACAAATAAGTCTTTTTAAACAAAGAAAAAAAAACACAAACCTTTAGGAGATGCAAACTAACTAAAATTCGATCAAAACTAGCTGTAGTAGTGTATATGCAAAACGATCAATTTAAAAAGTTAGAATTTTGACGCAACCCATTACAAGAATGGGAAAAAACAAGGGTTATGATTCTTAGATAACTAGATAACTAGAGTAGTAGAACGTATCTTCTCCATCAATCTCTCACTTATTGAATTAACAAGCCACAATGATGTTTGGTATTCCTCATAATTCGTCCACCAATAGCAATGGCACTAGTAAGTTTCTTGTATATTCATTATGTTTCTTTCTTAACTTGTGTTACTTTGTTTCTTGATATTGTGCATGCACGTATTAGGTTCAACTTCATAATGCCTAGTTTTATTTCTTTCTGTGTATTTTTGCATGCGTTATTTTGACAGCAGTGTTGGCGCAATCATCGCCAACTACCGGTGACATTGTTTTTCAATATCCTACTGCGCCGGCAATTAACTAATTAAGTTAATGCCATTCCAGCCAATACCTATATCATATACATAACCAAATCATACATAGAAAACGTAAAACATAAAAGAACCCTATATCATACATCTCCTCAAAAAGGTCCCTTACTAATACCAGTTTCCATGATAAAAGGGTGTACACAAATGTAAACTATGGTCTTAAATCTCTTCCTACATCTTCATTAAAATCAATTGTTCCCTAAACAAAACAAGGATTTTGCGTGCAAATATACTTTTCAACTAAAGTAAAAGTTGTTTTTTCTCCATCTCGATTCTATTTGGACCTCATTCTTCGCCTATTCCTATTGTCCTCGACTTCACTAGACAAATCCTCAATCCCATCAATCCCACCTTCCTCTCCACCAATATTAAAAATATCATTTACTTTATCATCATCCCCAATACTCCAACCCTTCATCTCTTGTGCACTCTCCCACTCCTCCCCACCACCTCCACTCTCCTTATCAATATCCCCAAACACATCTCCTTTCGTCTCATTCGTATTCCATGACTCCACATTACCTACATTTGATCTCCTACTCCCAATCCCAGCTAACTTCTCCTTAGACTCAAACTCTTTATCTACATCCCCAAACACATCTACCCCGGTTTTCGACTCATTATAAGTTCATCAATTTCGTACTGTACTTAGATTGTTATTTCACAATCATATCGTTGGTGTTACAGTACATGGAAAAATACATGGTTTTCTATTCTTTGAATCCAAAAATAAAACTTTACTGTGTCACACCTAACAGTTCAGAATATGAATTTCATATTATAGTTATATATTTTACCATTGTTAAATATAAATTAGAAGAGTCCTGTGAGTTTTAGAGAATGGGCGGATTATGACTGTCAAAGGGTAGAACACAAACTTGAAAACTGACTTCATGAGAAAGATGCATCATCCCAATATACTAATTAAAGAAAAAGTAAAATATTTTCTAAATAAAAGAAACAAACCGGTGAAATTGAAGCTTGCTGAATTTGTTAGCTTTGGCGGAAGTTGCTGTAGAGATGAAACTGTTACCTTTGGCGGAAAACTTATCTGCGAGGCTTGCAAATGGAGTCCTTAAGTAGCTGCTGCTTGCGAGGTATGGAAGGAGATTGTATATGACGGCGAGCTTTTGGTTTTCAATTTTAACGAAATAGAAACCGAAAGAGAGAAAATTGGATGAGAGCGAAAATTTTGGGGGGAAGGTATTCGCGCTTCAACTGGGATTTCGGGGAAATTTTCTTTACGAGCGTGGACCATCAATTTTTTGTTTGACGGTTATGGACCATCAATTTAATAAAAAGCCCGTCAAATATATTCTTGACTATTAGTACCAGTCAATTCCTATCCGAGCCAGGAGTAAAAAAAATCATGTTTTCACCTAGTGTTATACTCCCCTTAAAAGTTCTTCAAAACTAGAATTTCATCTTCTTTCTATGTTTCCTTTCCTTTCCCTTCTTCCATGTTCCAAAAGCCCGTACTCCCACTATTACTTCTCAAGTTGTCAATAGTGCTTGATGAGGAAGCCTTGGAACGATCGTTAATAACGACTAATGATATCACTTGACCTGAGAAAGAAAGAAAAATTAAAACAACACAACCAAGAAGGCAGACACATCACACATGTTCATTAACGCATATAATGCAAGAAACTCACTCGCTTGTTTGCATTAGATGGGATGGGGTCTCTACCTTCAAGGCTAACCGAATCGACATCATCACACTAAGCTTAGAAACCATACAAAATAAAACTCCCAAAAGCATACGCGTCCACATCCCTCCCCTTACATAACTCTTTTTAAATTAAAAAAGAATAAAGTAAAGACTAAACAGAGAAGGGAACTAGAGGAAAAAGGGGAGGACAACATACCTTAGAAAAAGTTGATATTGATAGAGGTTCAAGATGACCTCTCCATTAGCATTTTCAACTACAAAACTCATATATGGTCCCAACTCCAAATTCTTAAGACGTGACATTGTCCACATTTTCAACGGAGTTTTAATCTGTAACTAACTCAAACTTAATTCCCTATCTAACCTTTGAAGTAAAGTATTTGTGAGGCAAATCAAGGTGACCTTGAATAACAGAATCAAGAAAAAGTTCCTCAACATTTCTACCTAACACCGCTATTATCTAGGTCTTCACTTGCACAGCCACTCTGTTACAAAGTTTGAATTTAGATATATTAGTACTTTCACGAAGAAGCAAGGCTCTATCCACAAATTCATTAAATTAAATCCATTCCATTCCTTTAGGCAATAATCATAATGTGACACAGAAATACAACTGCATTCAGGTGTATCGGAGCAGAAATTGAGATAGGGAGTAGACAACCATAAACATCTAAATCTTTTTGATAAAACGCTTGTTGGAACAACAACTCTCATGTCCATAAAAAATAATATAGATGTAATGGATTAGTGCTTCTGGTAAAGCACTGATCCTATCTTTGTTTATATGATCCTTCATAGTGACTTTCAGGAAGTGATCAAAATCCTAAGACTGATATCTTAATTTAGAGAAAACCTAAGAAAAGATTGTACAACTGGAATTTGAGCCGTTTTCTACTTTTCTTTACGTCAAAGTTATGATTCGTATCTATGTATTGTAAAACCTGGCCCGACCTTTCTCGGATCTTGTAAGCCCAAAGCCCGCCCCATTCTTCCAATAGGTATAACACTAAAGCTCATCTCTTTTATCAACCTTGGCTATACCACTTGGCATGTGCACCTTCGATCACTCCTTCAGGCTTCAGCTCGCCTCTGTTGCGTCCAACTCGTGATATAATGTGTTCATTGACTTCATTCGTCCCAGGAAAGCTACTCTAAAATTAGTTTTTATGAGACATAGTGTTAGTCACTTGTGGGTGTTTGCAGGGACGGCTCTGAGGTTTGGGTGGCCCTAGGCGAGCTCCTAAAAATGGGTCCTCTGTCTTAGGAAAAATAAAAAAGCACGCACACACACGCATTTTTTTTAAAATTATTAATAGTACTAGTGAATGCCCGTTCCAGTCGGCACTCTAGACACATTGCTTTTGAACAACATCCCAAGAGATCATCTCTATGGTAGCATTGGATCGATGATATAACCATTTCCAACAGTTTTATACTTCATAATCATTTCATACGCATACTCAAGTGAGCTTAATTATTGCAATTCTATGCATTTCATTTCTCACAAACCAACTCATTACACATACCCTTACACATTCATTAATTCAATACATATCAGAATGAGAATGATGAAAATAAAGGGAGAGAGTATTCAATTAAGAGCATCATCTTTTTTTTTAAAAATCCAGCAGAGTCTCATTTGTATTTTCAACATTTCAAAAACCTAAATCCTGTCATAACTTGAAAATCAAACAATACAATTCTCATAGATCAACCATACCAAAATATATAACTTCATATTTATACAAAACACAAATTACTTCTAAAACTAAAAGACAACTCATTAAACATTAAAGAAGACTTTGCATAATTTTTCACCTGGGGCTAATTCTAGTAATGAAAGGGAAAAATAAAATAAAATAAAAACTCCACGCCCACTGATCGAGTTCCTCATTTCTCTCATTCTCTCCTCTATGCATATTGTTCACACCATTCTGCTACCATATGGATAAATGCACTATGGAGCAAAGACTACAATCATGTCGCTAAAAAATTATAGCAATTTAACTTGGTACCCGCAAACAAACCACATACACATGATTTTTTTAGACTTGATACATTTAGCATATTGTTTACAAAAGAGATGGTTCTCAAAATAAAATAATCTCTATTTTTATTTTTAAGTATCCACGCTATCATAAAAAAAAAATATCATAAAAACTTACATAGCATATATATGGATACAACATATTCTTTAATTTCTAAACCAATAAAAGTAACATTCTTTAATTTCTCACTCGCTTTTTCTCATTGGTATCGATGTCCTTAGAGAAAAACTTCTGGGTATACGATATTTATGGTACAATTTCTTGCATTAGGTGGAAGAAAAACGGATATTCCTTTTGAAGAAGTACATCTGGACATGGCCACATAGAGTTGTCTATGACTGAAAACCGATGTCCTCAAATCAATGCCAACATATTTCACTGACTGGCCTTGAGACTTATTAATTGTCATGGCATAAGCTAGTCGAACAGGGAATTGTCGCCTTGATAGTTTGGAAGGCAACTCCGAATTTGAAGGAGCCAGAGATATTCTTGGGATGAGTACTGGATTTCCAACTTTCTCTCCAGTCAAAATTTTGGCTTGAAGGACTTTACTCGCACATTGAAGCACCATAAGTCGTGTCCCATTGCAAAGGCCATCTTTAGGTGCTATGTTCCTGAGCAACATTATAGGGCATCCAGGTTTTAACTTGAGATTGAAAGGAGGTAAGCTAGAAAGGTCGAGGGAGTTCAGAAACTCGGTGGGATAGTGAGCCCCACTTGGGTTATCAATATCATCTTCGATGATTTTATCTACAACCAAATACTCGAGCGTTTCACCAGGGAACAAATTCAGTGCAACCTCATTAATTGCACTCACATCATTATTACAGGCAGCAAGAATAGTACGATAAGTTAAGAAAGTTAGAGACGATGTGTCCATAACATCCAATTGGGGATAGACAGAGAATAACTGCATTAGATCTTCGATTAGGAGGCACAACAGATGGAGAAGGAGTAGATCTTCGATTATGAGGCACAACAGATGGAGAAGGAGTAGATCTTCGATTATGAAGCACATCAGATGGAGGAGTAGATCTTCGATTAGGAGGCACATATACCAGATTCGGGGGTGTAGCATATCTTCGATAGGGAGGCACATATATCGGATTGGGAGGCGTAATAGGATGTCGTGCTATGGAATTGATTGTGTGAATTAACGACTCCTTTCCCCTCTATTTCATTTCTCCAGTTTGTGGTAATGAAGTCGTGGCCTAAGATACGCCCGTTAATATGTTAATATAGTTGTACTCGTAAATAACAAACAATCAATATAATGATAGATATGTAACTGGACAAATATATATATGTGTGGGTGTGTGTAAATCTATGTAAAAAAAAAACCAATTTTGTTACTCGGGACTATGTTCAAGTGATATTTAAAAGTGGTTATGACACAAAGTGAAATCACATAATAGTATTTCATACTGTTGCAATTCATTCTTGCACAGCCTGAATTCGCTCTTTCACCAGGCCATGATTGCCTAGGAAAGAAATTATGCAGAAAGTTAAATGGTATCATAACTGAAATGATGGATTAATAAGGGAAGTTCTAAGAACAAAAACGGGTGAAATATTATACCTGGAATATTGGTTTAGGGGAGCTCTAACCAACTTCTGTGAAACTCAAGAGAAGCTCATGAATATCCTCCTGAATAAAAAATGGGATTTTAATATCATCAGATGAGTGATTGTCAGCAAAACCACACCACTACTGTAACACCCGTATTTAAAATACGTATTTATTTATTTATTTATTAATTAATTTAATTATTTATTTAATATTTGATTGGATTGGATTTGGGATACGTGGGCCTGGTTTCTGGGCCCGAGTCTGTGTTGGGCTTGGGTTTCAAACCCAAGTATATAATCACATTGTTCTAGAGAATAGGGTTTTTAGAGAATAAAAAAATAATAAAAATGGAGGAAGAGATAGAAACTCGGTTGCTAGAGCGTTGGAGCGCGACGATTCGGATTAGGAGGGATTCGTCGAGCTGTTAATAAAGGTGAGTAGACAATTTTTATACACCGTATGATTTTCGCAAGTTTAAATATAATACGTAAATTGTCGAATGAATATATATATATATATAATATATATATATATATATATATATATATATATAGTGGGATTTAAATTTTTGGTGACTGTTTCTTCATTGTTGGCCGGTTCTTGATCCTGTGAATCTTAAGTGGACATTGCTAATTGTTGGCATATTGAGTATATCAATAGAATTTTTATTGATCCCTTAGAGTGGTAATTCAATACCGTACTTATATTATTGGGCTTCATACGGATATGGAGTTTGTCTGATTAAATCTGTGTATGATAAGGTCCTAGAATGGTATGATGAAATTAGGCTCTTAAATCCACTGTGTAAGATCCTTAGCGACTAGAACATAAAGTGGGTGCGAGAAAGCTCTCAATATTCAGTTTGCCTTTGATCCTTATCTATTTATGTTTACTTACTTGGTGAGAAACCTAAATATATTTATTTAATCACCTTCAGTTCTCAAAAAGACTTTAGGAGTACCATATGACTATAACTTTAGAAACATTTCGACAGCTTTAGCATACCTGTTAAAGTGGATTGGCCAATAAGTATAGAATGTGGCTGTTAAGAAATCAGAGCACGACTTCTTATTGAATTAATGTGATATTCATTACCTATCCATCGCAAGGGTTGTTGTTTGGTGCTGGAATACTCCTTCCAGAATCGACAGTGAACAACATTGTTTGTTGTGGCTGATCCGGTGGTGGCTGGAGAGGAGGCTGGTGGTAGCTGATGGAGAAGACGACCTGTTGGTCGGTTGGGCTTGGGGCATGGGCCTTAGGTGGTTTAGTTGCTGGGCCGAAATCTAATTTTGTTGGTTGGGCCGGAACTAAGTTATTTTAGTTATGGGCCAGTTTCATTTGTTTTGATTGGGCCCGGTTTTGTTTTAGTTTTGGGCCAGTTCAGTTTAAAATTTTTGGGCCGATTTCTAACATTGCTTGGGGCCAGTCCATAGGACTTAATAGAGATCCAAATGGGTCTTTCAACATTTAGACTTTCGGGTTCTAAGGTTTGGGCTTGGCTAGTTGGGTCCGAACCATGACCTTAGCCTTGAGCCCAGGAACCATGCACCTTTGACCTTAGCCATGAACCATGGCTATGACCCTGAACCTGTCGAACATGGAAACGACAGTTTGACTTTGACCTTTGACCGTTGACTTTTGACTGTTGACCGTGGAATGTTGATTTTTTCTAGATTTTCACATATTTAAGAATATGGAAAAATATAGTAATAAAATATTGTCGAAAATTATATATCGCTGTTTGTCATTATCTAATTAAGATTTGACGTGAGTAGTGTGTAAAACATATATATATTGGGCTTTGATTGTGGACTGTTGACGGTTTAATTGTGTTACGTTTTTATATATTAAATTGTATGGACAAATCAAATGCTAAAATGCTGTGGAAGCTTGTATGAATTTGGTTGTCATTATCTAATTAATATTTGACGTTGATATTGTGATATTATATAATATATTGGGATATATATATTAAAGGCAATAGTTTTGGAGAAATAAATGTATAGACACTCTATTATTTTATTTATGAGGTAGTATAGTATGTGTGGATATTTTCCCACGGGATTATGGCTTAGTGCAATAATATATTGGCACGTGAAAGAATGAAAGTGGTTATGAGATATAATTGAGATATTTCTAAATATTGTGGCTTAATGCAATAATGTATTTGACATGCACGTGATATAGTGGAATTATTATGAGTCATAAATGGATGACACTTGAATAAATTACGTAACGAAAATCCTAGAACCTAGCTACCACAACTTATGTGATTTGTCCCTTCTGGCGTTTTAGTGAATCTGAATGGCCTTCGGGCGTAAGTAATGTGATTGGCCCTTCTGGCGTTTCAGTGAATCTGAATGGCCTTCGGGCGTAACTAATGTGATTGGCCCTTCTAGCATTTCAGTGAATCTAAATGGAGTTCGGGCGTAAGTAATGTGATTGGCCCTTCTGGCGTTTCAGTGAATCTGAATGGCCCTTCTGGCGTAGCCGAATAGTGGCTTGATTATTCCGTTCGCAAAATAGAACGAGACGCGCGATATTTTATGCCGAATAGTGGCAGTACTTACATAATGGCTTCCGTGTGAGGGTTACCTGGTGTGCGGCATCCCGCTTAAGGTAGTTACACACGGAGTGGTTCATTATGTAAGGGGAGGCATGTGGATGTACATGTTCGGCGTTGAGAAGCGATTGTGGTAGTCAGGGAAACTAGGTAAGACATAGATACGACGTGATTTTAGGGACACGCAAAGAAAGTCTTAAATAATATAATTATGGTAATATGTGGGTTATTGATGTATCTTTAGATAGATGATTGTATATGGTTTTGCAGAAGTGTGGGTCAAACTAATTACTTGGGCAGAGACGACCCACTTTGTAATTGAGCATGAAATGCGGTACGTATATAATATGCTTGGTTGGTTATTTGTTAGATGTTAGAACCTAAGGCGCCTCGATGGAGGAACTACATGCCTTATTCATTATGCGTATAGTTTGTTGTAATAGTTGTTAGAAGTTAAGGCGCCTCAGTGGAGGAACTACCTGCCTTACCTATTGTAGTTAAGAATGTCGTATTAGTTGTTGGGAGTTAAGGCGCCTCGGTGGAGGAACTAACTGTCTTATGGGTTGTGTTTGTATATGTATAAATATGTGTTGTATTTTAGAGCTACTCACACCAGCATTTTATAATGCTGGCCCGATTTGCATGTTTGCTTATTGGGTGTGTTAATTAAATGAACATAGTTGATAAGTCTTGACAAGTTTAGTGTTGAAGAAGATTGGTTGCTGCTTGTGGTTTGCGTTAGCGTCACATTTCAAGATAGGCCTTGTTTTCCTTTGAGGTGATATAGATTTTCAGTTGAGATAAGGTTATTTGCATTTTCATTTGTGAAGTTTTGTAATGAATATGACTTTTGTTTAAGTTAAAATTTTATTGGTTTTTAATTATCTGCATATTTAAACTGTTTATGGGTTTTTGGAAGTTGAGAGTGCGTCACACCTCGGAGATCGAAGAGTTGGGAACAAATATTGTTTTTCCGAATTCTGTCGAAATTCGGGTGTGACAACTACAGTCCTTATTGTAAGCTATTGACTCAAATCCTCTCACTTGGAAGTAAAAAATAAAATTCAAATACTACCTAAAATAACATGAAGTAAAACAGTTTGCCAAATATCTAACGAAAGCAACACCAATATCATACAATACATCATACAATATAAAACAGTCGTAAATAGGAAAATGGTATATGGAGGTTGCAAAGCTGTCGTGAGAAGAAAAGTGATGGAAGGAGTACTCGGTTAAAGCTTTCCTGTTTCGTTGTTGCTAAGGACATGAATGAAAATAAACTCAGATAGTGCAAGTCTACAGGAATCACATACGTAACTTCCCACCATTCACTTAACTCAAGTCTACATTATCAATCGTATCATCATCCTAACCACAGGATTTTACACATTATGTAAATCAACAACATTTACAAAACCGAATTTATATTTTCATTCACCATCTCAAGATTGTTAGTAGTAAAAGTAATGGTAGATATTGAGAAGAAGCGTACCCGAAAAGTTCGTTTAACAAATCAAGTTTGCACCTATAGATTTGATGTCATCCTACTGATTCCCAAACACCAAACTCAAGTCCCATCATAATTAATTTGGTTACACATCAAAACCAGGGAGCTCCTCGACTCTCTGTTGAGAGTATTAGTACCAGTCAACAAAGGACCCATCATACATATAGAGAAACAATTAAAAACAACGTAGAATTAAAGGACAACACCCTCACACACACAAAAATACCAATACACCAACAATGAAGTAATGGACGGCTACCACCATTAAAAGTTGGCAACTTTAAACGAAATATTTAGACAACAACAACGATGATAATTGAACAACGAAATTTAGACAACAACGATGATAATTGAACAACGAAAAAAAAAATCACAACTTTAATTGAGACGGAGATAAAAAGAACCTTTAAGAGATGCAAATCAACTGAAACTGTAGAAAGGAGGAACTTTGTTGGAGTACCAATGTTTTTCAGCTGCGGTAGAGAAAGAGATGTATTGTCTACGAAATACGAATCAAGCCTTTTTTGCTGCACTCAACAGCCGTTGTATTGTCTACGAACTTTGTTGAGTTTTTCGAAGGGTTTTTCGAAGGTTTGGGTTTCTAATTTCGCAAGTGGTCCGCACACAACAGCCGTTAGATTTTCCTAAAATAGATATGGACCGTCCTTTGTTTGTAATTCTGTCCTGTAGTGCTAAAAAAAAACCTTAGCTTATTATATAGATACTGCATTGCAGTGGGGGCGTGAACAGAGCAATGCATTTCGTGATCATAGCCAATCCGTTTAGTCTTTCTTGTGACATGCTTGACCAAAGGTAAAACTTGATTGTCTAACATATTATATATTCAAACTCATAATTCATAAACAAAAGAAATTTTAAATTGAAATAATAGAATAAGCAATTCAAATAATTTTAGCATTGAGAGTTTGAGACCTCATACATTTGTTAGAAGAACTTTCAAGTTTTGTAGGAAAAAGTCAAAAAGAGAAGAAATCCGGCATCCGCTAATTCGCTAAAATAGTCTGAAATCCGGCATCCTCATATCTTATGTAAGTTTCGTTTCTTTTGTTTAGTGCAGTTAGGCTTTTGAGTTTTGACTAAATGGGCCTAGCCAAACAGCCAAACTAAAAAAGAAAAAAATGAATATGGACGTGGGTCAGTGGGTGTGCACTTGTGTAGCAGCTGGAGGCCCTAAATATTAGCAATCAAATGGGAGCCCTAGGCTGTGGCTGCCTACCCTTTAGAGCTAGCCCTAGGTGTTTGGTTCTCATTTTTTCTTAAAAAATATTTTTATGAAAAAATATTTATTCTAAAAACAGTTTTTCAATAAATATGTTTGGTTGTGATTTTTCTTAAAAACTATTTTATCAAATCAGATTTCGTATTATGTTTCTCGATACATTTTGGCATATCGTGGCATAAATCACTAAAGTTTAAAACATCCGGAGAGTTCATTTGCCTTTAGCACCCAAAGTGTTTCCTTCAAAGAAAAATAGTTTTTTAACTTAAAAACAAATTTTACCTAATTATCATAAAACAAGTTTTTGGGACTAAAAAGTATTTTTTTGGATGAAAAACTATTTTTTTTTTAAATAGAAACCAAACACATTTATTTTTTCAAAAAATATTTTTTCACTAATAAACATTTTTTGGCAATAAATAAATAGGATCCAAACACCCCGTCTAGAGCTTGTGTTTCTTATGGTGGAATTACTTTTTAAATGGTATAGACCAAATTTTACTAAGTAGCCCAATTATCAATTTGTTTAGTAAACCATAGTGATAAAACCTTACAAAAATAGTCCAATCATCAGTGTTATTAACATTAGTTGCACGACTTAAAGTCCATATTAACGACCAGATACAATGTGTACCCAAGGAGTTGGTGGTGATTATGTAAAAACGTCCCCATATTTTGGCAGTTTGGCTGCTACTTGATCACAAGCACCATTATCAGCCTTGATCCTTCGTAAAGAGGTCATCAGTCATCACTGACATGAACAGGGCAGGGCAGGTTTCTTTGGTTCGAAGTGCACAAACCAAAGGTTGAGGGTTAACTAGTCCTTAAGGACTTCAGGTCTATGCAATTATCTGCACCCTGGTGGAAGTACGTAAGAATAGGAAGAGAGTACACATGATGAAAGAGTAATGACAATAATCTTCATGATCTACTTTTGCAAAGAAGTTTGTTGTTCTCATAAATATAGGAGTGGCTATGAGCCTATGAAACCTTTGTCAGCTCCCCATAGCTAACAGAAAAGTGGGTACTTCCTCAACCATAAGCCCGATGAAATAATCCTAGCCTAGGTGGTCCTGGTGTAGTTCAGAAGAGTAGAGAGGACAAAAAAAGCCTCCGGCTAAGACAATTTTCCAGCGCTGGGCTGGGATCAAGAGCTGATTTTAGGGAATGGTTCCAGATTTTAGTTAAATCTAAATCTCAGGTTGCATAAGGATTTAATATTTGTATATTTCCTAGTAAATGTTATAAGCTAGATTGCTGCCTTATATCCTCAATGTAAAGACAAGTGAATCTTGCAGCAGATTTGGCAGCTCAAGAAGGATCAAGATGAAATGATAACAGTATATAATTCTATGAAAGTGGCCTACTTCCACTGGCTGAAGCGAGAATACATATGCACTGGTATGCTAGAAATGTCTGAGCAAGGAGGAGTGTCTTCACCAATTTGCCTCTCGTATACTATACTCAGTCCATTATAGATGTGAGCTTTCACATAGTCAACTCTTATGCTCTCTTTTTTTTTTTGCAGGAAAGGCGAGCATTTTATAAAAAATTTATAAGGAAAAATACAAGGAAGTAAAAGAAGGAAAACAGAAACATAAAGGGTGGAGCACAACTCCTTACATCTTAGATTCGACTCACATTGTAATGTTCTAGTCAAATCTATAATAGGTTCTATATGGCCATTCCGTGGAGGTTATAAAGTGTGGTCTGAAGGATGTTCACTCAGATGCTCCTTCCATCAAATTTGCGGCATGCTTTGTGGCCATGTCTGCTGCAAAGTTAGCTTCTCTCCATGTGTGAGTGAGCCTCCATTCTATACCATGAGAGCTAGCTTGATACCATCTTCCTCTGTACTGCCAAGGCACATCCTTCTTGTTGATCCTTGTACAACTGTTTTTGAATCCGATTCAATCCAAATTGTACTCCAGTTGTTGTTCGTTGCTACTTCCATGGCTAGTGCAACCGCATGGCATTCTGCCTCATAATTAGTGACTTGACCTAGCCCTTGCGCCATTACACCCACCACTTTCGCTTCAAAATCCCCACAGACCAGACCAGCACCTCCATTTCCGGGGTTGCCCATGCTAGAACCATCGCAATTAATTTTGATTTCGTTATGCCTCGGAGGGATCCAAGCTAGCTCTCTGATTCTATAATTAACCCAGAGCGACAAGTGATGCCAAAGATGTGGAGAACTGCTTGCTCAGCAACCAAACTATAGTTTCCACCTTGCATCAAGTCCCTCATCACTCTCATGTCACACATAACAGCCTTTCTGAGTTTATGCGTGTCGACGCTTTTGTTCTCATGCTCTACTAAGTAGGATGGGAGGAAAGCAAAATAAATAAAAACAAAAAGGAAGCATAAATACTTAGAGAAACAGAAGAGTGCTTATGAACCTCATATACATTGGACATTGGTGCTCATCGATTGTATATGTCCATCCCTAATAAGGAAAGGAAATTCCATATTACAATTGGGTAATGCCTTCGATCTTGACATGGCAGAAATCCTCCACTTTGTTGGTGATCAAGCTTCTTCTCCTTCATTGAAATGATATTTTGATACTTGAAGAGGCCCGAGGTAAAGATAACAACTTCACATTGAATTTTGTTAGCCGCTCTTTGTCGTCCATTGAGCATGTCCTAGTTGTCTTGATAATTACTTCCTTCAAAACTATGGCTCTTTCAAGCAGAAGTTTTGCGAACTTCAGTTCAAGCTCAGCCCCATGGGATTCCCAGATCTCAATGGTTTTTAGACCAGGAAACCTTGTCTGGATAGGCATATGTGCTTCCCACTGTTCTACCTCATCAATTGAACCTAAGGACCATTTTTCCTATCAAACAGAAAAAATACATAAACTGCTTGCAAACAAATGCTTATAAACTATAAACTAGATCAACTACATGCAGTGAGGTGTGAGAGGAGAGATGGTGAAGAGAAGAAGAAAAGAGAAGATGAGAGAAAAGAGAGAGAAAGCTGGACAGAAACACAGACAGAAAATGACCAAACCACATTTGGGCCCCCAACCCCCCCTCAAGGCCTCAACGCAAGAGTTTCGCTCCGCTCACGGATTAAGAATATGCAGAGAGAACTAAATAATTCAAGCTGCTTAATAACTGATTTTACTTTCATATTTTACTGGTAAACTGCTGAATGATAGATGAACACAACAACTCAGCAGGAGGCAACCAAAAGCAATTTAAGCCCATATTGGTTGAAATAATTGTAAACTAAAGGCTTCAAAAACAATAAACTAAAGTGTTAGTTTATTACCTTATATCCTTTCCAAATGAGAGTTTCTATAGATGGCAATCGCTCAAAGAACTTTACCAAATCATCGACATGAACACTGCTAGGAAAATTAAGCAGCAACACTCGCCTTAAATTACGAAAATCGGGAAACATTGCAAATATGTCTTGATATCCTGTGAAGATCTTAACACATAAAAGGGGATAAAACAGGGAGGTTAGTAAGCAAGAAACAGATAACAAATAGCTTACCAAACCATTAAAGTGCATGAACTTACAGATAACAATCATAACTAACAAGCTTTTAAAAAGACATTTTACTAGCCAGAAACACGCTGGTAAAATTATAATTTTTTAAATGGTAAAATATTACTTCATGGAAATGTAAAAGAATTATAAATGGATTAAATGCAAATACCAGTGTAAAAATTAGAGGATTCCATCTACCAACAAAGTACATATAACATCAAGTCACTAATTAAATGAAGTCCTTGAAAATTTTCTTGTAAGGAAAACTATACAACACCACGTTGCCCACTAAAATGTTAAAAAAGCATACTCCTTCATTGTGAACTCCTTATTGTCCTAAACCCGTTGTCCTCTATCAAGCTCCCGAAAGTTCTAACCCGCTTGATAAATGGTAGTGATAATTGATAAAAGACTCGTAGGAACTAATATTCCAATAGTTAGAGTTTAGAGTCTTTAGACCCCTTCTTAAAATCATAATACACACAACTCCATTCCCTCTCTATCCATATGCTCCACTACTATCCTTGTCTTTTGGTTATATGCCAAACTATACATGTCACTAAAATGCACCTTTAGTGATACTGCGATACCTTCTTAAAATCACCATCCACCCAACCAAATTGAAAACAAAACCATCCTCCACATGCATGACAAGATTCTATCATACCATTCCTTTTTAAGTCACATATAATATTTCCACAAGCACGTATTTGAAGATCCATTCCGTCAGGCAAAAAAATTTTACAGCACCAACACCCCTCGCGCACACATAGACACACACACACATCTCAAAAGACATCTGGTCAGTCTTGAGCACCTTATATAGTGTCTTGCACAGCTTATATAGTGTTATATATAACTGTAAATTAAAAAGTTAATAAACGTAAATTAAAAAGTTGTTCAAGACACTATATAAGCTGCTGCCCCACGAACACGTCCGTTAATGGACTAGTCCGTTTAAAGAAAGCCTGATAGAGCTGTGCATTTCTTATGCTCACATTGCCTCCATATCCATGAGTTCCAAAATGGATTAAGGGCTGCTTTTTTGTGGGGCCTTGGATTATTATCCTCACAAAAAGTTATCTTATTTAAATGTGCCCAATCTAATATAAACTTGTGTCCTATTTTGAACTTTTATCTAACGGTCCACTACTTTAAGATTTTATAACAATTTTTCATACGATTAGACTTCTTCGAATGAACATATTCTTTTTGTGGGCATGTTGTCCACGGTGAGGAGATCATACCCACAAAAATCAGCTTTAAACTCATCTTACACGACCACTTTTCTCAGATGCATGTACATACACTATGGGCATAAGAAGATGAGACTTTAGAGCGGTCGTCAATGGCGAGAGTGAGACTGCTTCACGAGAGGAAAAAAAAAAGAACAATAAAGAGAGACAATAAAAAGGAGACATGTCTGTTAATACGTCTAATACTTTAATGTAAGAAACTTACTTGGCTTGTTGGATGCAACATGTTATAGATTCGTGATTGTTTCTCCTACCTTCAAGGTTCACCGAATCAACGTCACCACTCAGTTTATACTAGATGCTAGATGAAACAATCTATGTTCTGGGAAAAATACTTTGGAGAATAAGTTGAGAAGAATACAAGATTATATAAATAACATTATACAAACAATAATTTAAGAACATAGGGGAGCACAACATACCTGAACAGATAAAGTTGATATGGATAGAGCTTTCACACTGTAAATCCCACTCAGAACTTTAATCAAACAGTGAGCAAACTTCTTCCTCTCCACCCCGTATTTGCTACCCTCTTCAGCATAGGTATATAAACCAATGCGTGCATCATCAAGAGACAAAAGACCCTCTAAACAGTAATCTATGTATTCATACACTGTACATCTGAGTAAATTAAGATTTGAAGTACATGCTTTTAACGTGCAAGGTTTATCTATATCACAATACAAACTACGCAATTCCAACCTCTTGAGTATAAGAGCTAATACAGTGAGATTTCTGAGATGGTTGAGACTACACTTACGCATCTTCAAAATTTCCAAAACAGGGCAATTCAACCTAAGCTCCTCATTGGCATTTCCAACTGTAAATTTGACAGAGACCAGCTCCAAATTCTTAAGACGCGCAACTATCCAAGTTGAAAATGGAAAGTTTATCTGGCGGTATGACAACCTTAATTCTCTAACCTTTAGAGTAAAAGATTTATGAGACAAATCAAGGGAATCATGACCAAAAGTATCAATATAAAGTTCCTCATCATTTCGTCCTAACGTAGCAATTAGCCACATCTTAACATGAGTTGCCTCCAAATCCAAATTATAATAAATTTTGAATTTAGAAATATTAGAACTTCCATGAAGAAGCAAAACCCTATCCACAAAATCAACAAAGTGATGCCATTCTTTAATGCAATAAGTGCAACGATAGAAAGCAGGACACTGACACTCGCGTGACTCGGAGCCAAAGTTGAGATAGGGAGTAGACAGCCATAAATATCTAAATCTTTTTGATAAAAGGCTTGTTTGTACAACATCTCTCATATCCATAAAGAAGAAGACGTAATGGAATAGTGCTTCAGGTAAAACACTGATTCTATCTTTGTTTCTACACTCCTTCATGATGAGATTCCTTAACCTGAAATCTTAATATATAGAAACAACCAGCCAGTCACAAACAAGAGTTGCTAACAACTTCAACTCGAGTCCGTTATCACTTACAGCAATTAGCAGTTCATGCCTTTCTTTTCAAGCCACAACAAGGTGCGGACGAACAAAGTTCAACCCTGCAAACACATTCAAACATTCAGAAAATTTTGATGACTAGACCATGAGTAAGAACTTCTAGTTAATGGATTTTCAAAATAACTCCGATTGCATTTAACAGGCCACAAAATAAACAGTAATATTAAACAAAACATTGCTAAGTTGGAGATTTTATATTAATGCAACTTCAAACTTTAAACATGTATACTCCCGTTTCTTAAGTAATTTTTTTTTCCACTATTGTATGTACCATTGTTCAGGATATCTATTATTCTTACTTAGCATTGATTTGAACCAAATTGTTCTTATATAGGGTAGGGTAATGCATGCATATCCTACGACTCCGTTTTGAAATATTACTACCTGCCTTCATATTCTAAAATTCTTGCAAGAAAAAAACAAAATATATTACTTGATTTCCTACTGTTCAAATTTCCTACGACTTTTAGCATAGAAAAACTAAAAACCAAGCACTTATTTTTTGGTATACCGACCGATTCAGGGAAGTGAGCGCATCTGATAGAGAGGAGATACCGGTAATTTTTCTATATTTTTTGGTAACAGCCAAAATAGTTGAATTGTATATGCGCGATTACCGTCAAATAAAATATAACATCAAGAAATTGGGCCTTGCCCAATTTTCCATTCAAAACAATTCTAGAGGACAGAGTTTTTTTATAATCACTCACAAGGACAAATTTCAAAAATAATCCTGAAAACCAATTTTCTTGTGAAAATAATCCTCAAGGACAAATGATCCGGATTTAAAATAAATATTTTCCGATTTTACCATTTCTGTCATTTTACTATGAACAATGAGTATTCATACCTTCTGCTAGTGTATGAAAAATGATTGTTCATATCCAAATAGGTGAATGTACCTTACATAATATATTGATGTATGAATAATGATTATTCATAACTTATGTTGATGTATAAACAGTGATTGTTCATACTCCAATAGGTGTTCTTACAGATCATACATTATGTTAAGGTATGAACATTGATTGTTCATACTCCAAATAGATATCAACAATAAGAACAATCATTGTTCATACTTTATGAACAATAATTGTTCATACTCCAATAAGTGTTCTTATTGATCATACATTATATTGAAGTATGAACATTGATTGTTCATACCCCAAATCAGTATGAACAATAATTATTTTTCATATATGAACAATTATTGTTCATACCCCAAATATTGTTCATACTCCAATAAGTGTTCTTATTGATCATACATTATGTTTAGGTAATTGTTCATACCCCAAATAGGTATGAACAATGATTCATAGCTTATGTTGAGGTATAAACAATAATTATTCATACTCTAATAGGTGTTTTTACTGATCATACATTATGTTGAGGTATGAACAGTGATTGTTCATACCCCAAATAGGTATGAACAATTATTGTTCATACTATATACACTGGGTCATTTTGGTTGGGCCGGGCAGTTTATTATTTCATACCAGGGGTATACTTGACATTTCATCTACCCGAGCTATTTTTAATTTCGCATCAAGGGCATACTTGACCTTTCATCTACCCGGTCCTTATGAGTGATTACAAAAAAAAAGTGTCCTCTCGAGTTACTTTTCCCCCCGATTTGTTCTCTAGAGTTACTCTCTGATATAACATTGGGTATTTAAGCTTAAGACCAAAGCCCACCATATGCCCAAATTCAGTCAGTTTAAAATATTGACAGAGACAATGTTCTAAAAAACGCTAGGCGGTAGTCGGACGGTAGGGGAGCGCTAGGCGGTAGTCGGACGGTAGGGGAGCGCTAGGTGCTCAAGACCAAAGCCCACCATATATATATTGTATAATTATTGAAATATATATGTATAATTTTTTTTTCTCTGGATAGAACATGTTATTTGATACGTGGCAAGACTTAGCTTGATATCAAAGTTGTTGGAATTGAAAAGGCGAAACGAAATGGAAAAATGGGTCACCGAATTTCTTCTTTCTTTCATCTGTTTCTCTTGGTTGAAGTGATTGTTTTTATGTAATTGTATTGTATTGTAAACTGCATGAATTGATTGCAATGGGCTGAACTACTTTTAATGAAATCAATATTTTCCTTTTGCCAATTGAATTCCACATGAATGCCTCGTCTGTATTCACAAAACACACACTAACTCCCACTGAAATACATAGAGTCTAGCTGGTGAGTGAGAGAGAGCAGGAGAGGACGAGAGGTTTGTTGAAGAAGAGATTGGGCAGAACCGTTGAGCCCTATTGTTGGTGAGTGAGAAGGAGGCAAATGCCTGTTTGTTTCTAAGCCCTATTGGGCTTTTTAAATTTAATTGGGCTTGTAACAAATTAGGCCAAAAAAACAAACTGGACCTTCTAAACCATCCAGCCCTGCCTAGGCCGATTAATCCGCCGCCTAGGCCCAATTAAACGGTCCGTTTTATCAACTGATTAGAATGAAATACAGTACGGCTAGGCACCGCCTAGACGGCCACCTACGCCATTTTTTAGAACACTGGACAGGGACTACTCGTGTCTGTGTGCGTTTGTTTGGTGCTATTAAGAAAGCGGATCAAGAATGGAATGACATTTGAACTTCAAGCTTTGTTCTGAGTTGACACTTCACTCTTCAGAATCAGTGTATATGTCAATGTGAGAAATATTAAACCCCAAATCGACATGTTTGTAACAACGGCAATTAGCAAATCATAAGCTTTTCATTGATTATGAAACTAGATTTTAAGTCTGCTAGAAGCCTAGACCAAGAATCTCTAGTTCAATAGCTAAAATGCTTCAGAATTCTTATAGTAGCCATATTTATGACCAGTGACATCACATGCATAAGAGGTCTAAAACATTAACAATAGTATGGGATGGGAGCACGGGAACTTAACTCAAAAGGGTAGAGAGAGACAAGTGGATAACTTTGGACCATGAGATGGAAAAGAAGGATCAAAGGTTAGGAAAAGATTTAGGGAAAGGTATAAAGCCCATAAAAAATATGGTTGGAAAGAGAGGAGAAAAAAGATGAGGCTATTCCACAAACAAGAAAATGAGAGATGGAGAGAGGAGAAAAGAAGAACTACAGAGCAACTTGATCCCCCAGTAAGGAGGTAAGTAGGCAACCCACATAGGTTCAGATGATCAATTCAAATCATGATTATTTCTCATCTTCCGCATCAAACCGAAGAGTTGAGACATGTAAGATTAAAAGGTACGAATTGGGTTCATACATTTCTCGTGAATCTATCAAGATACTCGAAGAAGCACGAGGTAATTCTAATAGTCTCACTGAATTCATTCAGCTTGTTCATTCTCTCTATTGACAGCTGCCCAGTTGTGATAATAACTTTCTACAATGCTACGGCCCTCTTAAATAAAAAAGACATAGGGGATTCCTGATCTCAATTGTCTTCAAACAATCAAATAGGCACTCAGATGGCAAGGCTTCTGCATTGTTTGTTGAACCCAACCACATTTCCTATATAGAAAAGTAAAAAAAAGAGTAATGATAACTTTGCTACTAAGATGGGATTTTATTCATAAAAATTATGGGTCTGACAAAATCTACCAACATGAATATAATTCACAGTGATGAATAACTTCTTAAAACATGCACTCTAAAACCAGATTTCACTCCCAGTATTTTCAGGATCCTGAAGCATACGACAATCACATGTTGAACACAAAATTCTTACACCTCTAATGTCAACTTATATAGATATGATTTAGCATCTAAAGCTCACCATTTAACTTCATGAATCATGATGGAGGTAATATGAAGCCACTGGATAAGCTGTAAGGAAAACATAATTATACTAGGTCATGCAATAAAAAAAAACACAATGAATAGGGCATAAGTATCAGATTACTTTTAGAACGAATTGTCAAGAATAGGGGTAATGCAACCTTTAAGAAGTGACTGCTGTTAACACGGAATAGTTTGTTAAACAGTTAAAGTAATGGTTAAACCACCGATTTAGTTCACTAGGATAAAAACAACAATTCTGATATCCAAACATTATGCCTTATTAAAGAGAAAGAACAGAGAATGAGGATAAAGATGATGCAGCATAGAGAGATACAAGAATACATTAAACAACCTTCTAGTCATAGAGAGAGCACAAACACACTAGGAAACTTGTGGGGAAAGAAACCTAGTCCTTTCTAGGAGCCCAACTACTTACGGGCTACATTAAATCATTTAGTTATTATGCGTTAAGAAACCCAGTTATTTGCGGGTTAAGAAACCATTATAGCCTCCAACTAACGGTCTGACATACATTGTGATACCCCTGGGATTTGCCCCAGTGGTATGCTGGAAAGGCACTAAGGGTGAAGTTGTGCCGAGCGTTTAGTCCCATATCGATTAGGAATCATCCAATTACTTATTTAAATATAAAAACCAACAACCGTCAAGGTATTGATAGACAGGAGCACCTCATCAATAGGTGGCACCACCCCTTCAAAATGCCGCCACATGTATTGTACTAGGGATCATCTTCCAAATCTACCTTTCAAAGAATGACATCTCATAGACTATTCAGCTTCTCTCTCAATTATGGTTACACTTCAACACTAAATCTATCCCCTCATTCCTGAGTAACATTCACTTGACAATTTAAAATAAAATTTTGATACATTATAAAATCAAAAGAAGCTGCAGTCAATGAGTCTAATGAATCTTAAAGCACAATTGCACTCAGCATGCTACAAATGCTACTAATATCATAAGGTCATGCATTATCTATTAAAAGTGCTAAAAAATTTCTGGAATGACCAGAATGATATTACTATAAATGAAAATATATAATCATTACACAGGAATATATAAAACCATTTTTCGATTTAACTTATTCATTTAAGTAACTCCCAATGAAGGGATGACTTATGTCTACAAATAGTGGAAAGCAATATCACATACTTTTTGAAAAATGTAATTAAATAGGAAATGACCGATTCTGTACAAGAACCCCAACAAGATGATATCAATTAAGAGAGTATTTGCAATAATACGCATTTATAAAAAAATTAAAATACATTAGAATCACATAACTCTTCCTTATGGGTTGAAATAGTTTTTTTTATGATCCCAGTTGCCCAAAGCACTAGGCTTGGGAGACGGTCCAAATGGTCTTAATTTTATATGCTGAAAAGAATTGAAGCAGGCTAGGGCCAGAGGTTGCAATAACAGGATCTAGACATCTGGCTTACAATCACCCACCTCTAAGCTTACAAATATAGTCAAATCACATGCTAAACTGTCAACTTCCTCTTCCCCCAACCATTCAATGAGACAACGATAAGAACTTCAGAATAAAGGGCCACAAAAAAAAAAAAAAAAAAAAAACCTACACAACTATTAAACGACGTGATTAGTTAGTAATTACGATTATGAAATCTTTACGATAGAACTGTAGACAATAAACATAGACTGACGCAATTCAATAGATTGACTGCTTAACGTTTCCCTAATACTGCCTTGCACTGTCATGTGATGGTTTTAAGTTAAAGAGGCTTCCACATTCCCCCCACCCCCTTCTCCCCAACTCAATTTCTGATAAAAAACAAAAGTGAACCTTTCAATGAGACAACGATAAAAACTTCAGAATAAAGGGCATATGCAAAAGTTAAACCCTACCACAACAATTAAACGACGTGATTAGTTAGTAATTACGATTATGAAAATCTTTGTGATAGAACTCTAGACAATAAGCATGAACTGACGCAATTCAATAGATTGACTGCTTAATGTTTTCCTAATAGTGCCTTACACTGTCATGCGATGGTTTTAAGTTAAAGAGGGTTCCACATTCCCCTACCCACCCCCTTTTCCCCTTGTGTAGATTGAAATCTCTCCTTCATTTCCCTATCACGTTGTTAATGAAAGAAAGTTCGTGAATCATCAGAATCTACTCAAGTCACACAAGCAACGATCTGAACCATAAGAAATAACTAACAGTGGCAAGAGAGAACATCTAAGCACAATTATTCGAGTGTAAGGCAGTAAACACTGACTTATTATAACTGGTTTGTCAGAGTTTCAATAAGAGCTGGGATTTTGAGTGCCCAGGCGTTAAAAGAAAAGCGTTTAGTCGTCCATTCCTTTGAGTACAAAGCTTACACTTGAGTTAAGGCGTATGTCTTACAGTATCTTCAGGGCAGAGGCTTTAGAGCCTTTCTATTTCCATATTTTTTTATAAAAATGTTAGGCCAAAACAATAATATGTCCAATTCAAACTAACTAATAACTCTTTCAATAAAAAAAAATAACATACAAGACTTCCTTTCAGCAATAAACATTTAGAGAAAGCCACTGTGCTCTTCGCTCTTTCAAATACTGTCGTTGTTCACAGGCATCCACAACATTCTTAAGCATGCAGAGATCTTCCTATTAATCTTCCACTCGATGGTGAATTTTCATTTACTTTGAAACGAATACGAACTTGATTTTTAATATTCACAGAAGATAGATTGTCTTTCGCTAATGAAATTGTACATATACCCCAACATGTGTTTGCTCATCTCTTATACTCGATACTCGACATAATATACTCGATACTCGTGGAAACCAAAGAACAAGTATTGAAATCTCTCTGAATCTTTTAATATATAAACATATGCATGCCTGTACTGCACTGTAAGTGGACCCTAGGACGTAATGAGCTGTGGCTGTTCCATCAAGAAGTTTGCACATGTATCCTTTTTTATTAAATATACAGTTTTAATTCAAACAAATATGCAAAATTAATGCATGCTCATGGACCTTATGATGCCATAACTATGCAGGTTAAGGTAATTGTTACATGTACTGGCAAAAATCCCAAATGCTTAATGACTACCTTATGAAAGTATGTGGCGTTCCAAAACACGTTGAGTCAAAGTAAGGTGTCAAGGATATAGACAAGATCTTTGAAGAATAGTGTGTTAAGAGTCTAGACTCTAGAGTACCTTATTTCTCTCTAATGCAAGAGCTTCAATATGAGGCAACCTCTCCAGGATATTAGCTATTGCACAGATGCAAGTTTCACCGTCCCATTGATTTGTCAGCTCCACATACTTCACATTACGGAAAATAAAGCCAATCCACCCCAATATAGGAAGCTTTGTTAAGGTCTTTACACATGAAAGGGAAAAAACAAAATTTAGAGTCACACATACAAAATCTACGTTCTACTCTACAATGAATGAGAAAGTGAAATTTGGAACTAGAAACAAGCTACAAGTTTTAATAACATGCAAAAAAGAAACAAGAGGAAAAAAAAAGACTTGCAAAGCACATGTACACGCATTTTCGAGAAGGAAACCTTGTTGTGTGCAGTTAGCTTTAAGGTTTAAAAGTATGTTTGGAGAAGAAATTTATTCCCACACTGTTGATTTTGATTCCCGGACTTTTGTTTAGGGAGATTTATGGTGGGAAGGTCCAGTTAGCCTGGAAATGAGACAGTTGGTACAGTTAGTCCCTCTGTTACATTGACACACCATATTTTGAAAAAAAAAATCCGTGTCGAATACTTATCCACATGTCCGTGTCAGACACATATATATTGTATATGATTTACCTCAAATTTTAATATTTCGCCGTGTCAGACACTATATATCCGTGTCGGATACGGACACACCTATCCGTATCAATGTAACTTAGGTTAGCCCAAAGCCCCAACTTATAAGGAAACCTTAATAAACGAGACCGAAAGTTAAATAAATGTAAAAATTTACACTGTCTTTAACCAAATTCTAAGTTAATCACTACTGATGTAGTTATTAAGAATACCATTAAGGAATATTATGTTTTAATTATTTCGAGTTTTACTTAGGAGTTGTGCCACATAAATATCTACATATATGTTGCATAATCTGATTAAATCCCCTAATAACGAGGGATTAACTGCTTAAAGGGATTGCTCCACCTGACTGCTGAGTTCTTTTTAGCTAGCGCTAAATGGAAATTGTGACTCCATACAGGGCTTCAAAGAAACGGTCGACGTGGAGACTCCACCTAGTGCAGCAAAGCAATATTTTCACTCCAGTGGTGGGACAAACAGCCCTATTCTAGTTCTCCAATGGATTTTGCAAGATAGTTGCATAGAGTGTTGTGTGGAAATCCTTAACTTATTCTCGGATATCTTGAGTACAACCTTTTCAAACATGAGGAATTTTGGAATTACACACCTTTTATGGAGGATACAGCAACTTAAGTGTTGAGTAAGGGCAAGTTTAAGACTCTACATAGTTAACAGATTTTGTTGCAGGTCTGTTTCTTAACTCATATAGTTCTATATATGTAGATACCTCAAGTGTATATATGGTTAGCTTACTTTATGACGATGGAAACATGGCATAAGCTCATTCAGGATACGATAGACTTCATCTTTTGTATGTATGTCATACTATCTAGTTATACTAAATATTCCACAAACATTTCTAAATCTTCTGCTACACTATCTTTTTGGGGAGGAATTCCCAGCTCAGGGTACTCCAATTATTCTTTATTAATACTTAAGTAGAGTTCTAATTTTTATCATTCAATTAATCATCCCGATATGGATAACATAATCAACATTCAATTAATCATTTGCAATACGGATTTAGGCCTCATGTTAGCTCATAGTGTATAGATTAAGGGGAAGCCACATTGTGTGAGCCATATTTATGATCACGAACATCACAGGTAAGAGGAGCAAAAGAGGGACAAGTGGGCCTTGTATGGTATTGGGCCAAAAGAATGGGCCCAAAAATAAGAGAGGCCCAGTGGCTTTGACCTAGAGAAAAGAGGATCAGATAGAAAAGAGGAACGTGACAAATAGTAGTAGCAGTAGTAATAGTGATCCAAAAGAAGACAGTTTGGCTGACATGATTGATCGTGCTTTGGAAAAAGAGTTTCCTGCAAATGAACAGAATGGAGAATCTGATTCTGGAAGTTTCAATAATAGTGTTGCTGATCAACAGGCAGTTCTGGAAACTGTTGCCAGAGTTAAGCTCAAGAAAAATGAAACCAAGGACAAGGAGAAGTCGTTTAAACTACACGATGTCTTCAATTTGGATAATGAGAATTGAGCAGAAGTTGGACTTGAGGACAACCGGTGATTACTGGATATTTGCTAGAAGGATCTATAATCGGACGAGGTGGCTTGAGCTTTGTCAGTGAAATGGTTCAAGTTGAAACTGTTGCTCAGTTTGAAGTTATTTTCCTGCTTTTGGCGTTGGTCTTGGAGTTTTCTGCGACAAAGCTTCAAGTAGTTCGAGCAGTTGCTGTTCTAGGAGGCTTACTCCAGATCTTTCTATTTATGTGTTTATGCGGCATTACAGCCTCGTTGTGTGGTGGTAAACCTTCGGAAGGGGTGTTTGTTGGTGTACTGTTGTCCATGTCATCAACAGCTGTGGTTTTAAAGTTTTTAATGAAAAAAAATAGCATTAATGCCCTTCATGGACAAGTCACAGTTGGAACCCTTATTCTCCAGGATTGTGCTGTAGGTTTGCTGTTTGCACTGCTTCCAGTTTTGGGTGGGACTTCTGGGGTTCTTCAAGGAGTTGTATCAATGACTAAGGCTGAGTCCAATGACTCTCTATCCCTTTAAAAATAGAGCTAAAGTCAACAGATTTTACTCTCTATCATTAATTTCCTTTATATATCTGAAAGATTCTTCTCTATTTTACTATATATATGTAGTAAAAAATAGATGATAGTAGAATCCTTTCAGATATATTTTAAAAATAATGATAGAGAAGTAAAATATATTTTGTTTTGACTTTTAAATTTACTTTTTATTGACTTTAATACTACTTTTAAAGGAATAGGGAGCCATTGGACTCAGCCTAAGTCGTTGGTTGTATTGCTTTCATTTCTGGCCATCCTGTCGATTTTATCTCGTACTTGTGTACCTTGGTTTCTCAGGCTGATGATTAACCTATCTTCACAGAGCAATGAACTTTATCAATTGGCAACAGTGGCTTTCTGTCTACTTGTAGCTTGGGAGTGCAGGTTGCGTTAAAGGTGGACTGTTATTAGGTGATTGATGAAGACGAAACGAGATTAATTGTTGTTGTGCCTGTGAGGTTAATTGCTCATCACGGGGGATGCTTGTAGTGAATTGCCGCAGAACATTCTGTTTCATATACTCTCATTGGTGACTATTAAAGATGCTGGCCAAACAAGGGGGTTATCTGTGAACTGGAGATATCTTTCTGCGTTCATATCCCATTGAAGCTGAGTCGGATAGCTGGATGCGGCTGATATAGAGTAGCACCTTCCGACAAATTATGTGGAAAATAATGTCACTGTGGCTTTGAAATTTATTTTCTCTTTCGGTGTGGGCTCTTTCTTTTGTTCAGTTCAACTTTCTTTTAAATAATATAATTAGATTTGATTTTCCTTGGGTGCTACACGTTATCACAGTCTTGTATCTTTGAATATCGACCATTATACGGAAGTCAGTTTGATGGTGGATACGAGGGGTGTGAACGACTGGTTCTCTGTGAATTTGGATGCGGTCCATTGTTGTGGTGGTGGTCGACAAAGGAAGACAATGATGCAGTAAGTTGTGTGTCTCGAGTTTAGCTGAGCTTGCAGGGTGGATGACTCGGCGGATGGGAGGAGCCATCTGCAGACCCACATGTAAATATAGAATTTGGGGTAGCTGGATATGTTTCGCGCTATCAAACAGAATGGAACACCACCGCGGTCAATAGTTCCATCCGCAGATCCGCGGCTACGAGCCCAGTGCCGGCATCCTATCATACATTCAACCTTCAACCAGAGTACTTTTTAATCAATTTTAGAGCTTGAGCAAGAGTGTTCGACAACATCGACGGCAAGGAAGTTCGAGGTAGAGAAAGGATGAGATCAATAAATTGGGACGGAGATCAACAACTTCGAGCGTCCGAATACGAATGGTAAAATGATTACAAAAAAAGTGGTAAGACATACACCGCAGTAGATTTCTGAGAAAGAGAAAGACTCGCAGTACTGCGGAGCGGAGTTGAGATTGAACTGACAGAGCTATTCCTGGATGCGCTATCCGAACGAGCGCGGGAGATGAGCCCTCCGCGGAATCAACTTGGGGGTAAGCTGAGTTGCCCGAACAAACTGAGCCGCCCCCAACATCTCCATGGCAGGCAGTATGCAGGTGAGCCCTCCGTGGACGATGAGGTCCGAATTCAACTTGGGGGTAAACTGAGTTGCCCCCAACATCTCCATAGTTAATTTGGGGGAAAGTTGAGTTGTTCGGGAAAACCAAGTTGGCCCCAACATTTCCATAATCAACTTGGGGGCAAGCTGAGTTGCTCGGGCAAATTGAGCCGCCCCCAACATCTCCATGGCAGCGGGGAGGATGAGCCCTCCGTGGACGATGAAGTCTGAATTCAACTTGGGGGCAAACTGAGCTGCCCCCAACATCTCCATAGTCAACTTGGGGGCAAGTTGAGTTGTCTGGGCAAACTGAGCCGCCCCCCAACATCTCCATGGTAGTGGGGGGGGATGAGCCCTCTGCGGACGATGAGGTCCAAATTTAACTTGGGGGCAAACTGAGCTGCCCCCAACATCTCCATAGTCAACTTGAGGGCAAACTGAGCTAACCCCAACATCTCCATAGTCAACTTGGGGGCAAACTGAGCTGCCCCCAACATCTCCAAAGTAGGGGGGATGAGCCCTTCGTGGATAATGAGGTCCGAATTCAACTGGGGGCAAACTAAGTTGCCCCCAACATCTCCAAGGCAACGGTTCTTTGTGTCAGGTTGGGTTCCGGATTTGCAGTCCTGAGCATACGCCGGTGTTTCCTCCGAGACCTTTAACAAGCTTCGCAATCTAGGGAGCAGTCAGTGTGATATTCTCAGCATTGATCCTGACAAGGGCAGTCCGCTCCTCCTTGATCCTTCACTCAAAAACATTGGCAAGTATCACGACCCTCTATACCTACTACTGCCGCCCAAAGGACGGAGCTAGTATAGGTGATGGGTTGTTTATTTCGGTTTATTAATCATCCTGTTTCATATTCTAATGGTGTGGTATGTACAGGAGTTTATAGCTCGTTGTTTATAGCTTTTATAGCAAGGGTTTTAGTTTGTGCATAACTACTGTTAAATTTTATTCGTGGCGTTGAATACGTATGGGACCAAGTATATTTTGAGTTTGGTAGCCTGGTATATTAGTACGAGATGGAAGAACTATCTATAGCTTGATCCCTGAAAGGGAAGCATCGGTGCCGGGTGGCTTCCCTACGTAGATACCCACCTCGTAGAGTGTTATGTTTATGATGTGGATTGTTGTTTTATTTCCCAACCATATACATATGTCAGAGCGTGCTTGGTGTGATCTGGGGGATATGTTTAATATTGGGCCCTACGTATGCCATTTGGTTACAAATAGGCAGATGCGGGAATTGTAAAGAGAGAGTGAGTGGTGCTATAAGTTAAATATTTATCGCTATGGGTGTCATTATTTCTAGTCATATTTGCATCCACCCGGGTGCCATATTAGAGATATCTTTATTTATTTAGTTGGCTTAGTAGATACTAGTTTGGTACTCCAGTGATCTGGCATTTATTCATCCTTTGTTTATGGGTGTATTTGGAACATGTAGGGTTAGACTGTTTTGTTGAGATTGTTTTGATGACGTGGAGAGGTACATATGTTAGTTGCATTATATAAGTTTATATTATGGTTTTTGGAAGGTTGTTTGTATATTTATAGTTTCGACTTATTCGAGGATTGGTTACTTAACTTAACTGGCGTTGGTCGAGATGGTTAAGTAGCTAATTCTACGATGTGCTATAAAATCGCCGAGTACTCCCTACTCGGTGCCTAGCCGATCCGGTCATCCCATTACTCCCCATGAGTGATCGGGGACGAGAAATCGCTGAGAAATCGGCCGATATTTCATTTTTTAAGTAATCGGGCCCGGGTGAGTTAATAGTGAGAAATCGGGCTTTTTTTTAAGCCCGCGAAACAGAAAAAAAAGGGTCCAAAACTGCAAAACAAAAACTTTAAGGCTGCGGGAAATCAAAAATTTGAGTTCTCCAGCAGTTCGTCATCTTCTCCATTACTCCACCAGTTCGTCTTCTCCAGGTACGTCGTCTTCTCCAGCAGTTCTTCTTCTCCATTTTTTTTTTCTTCTTCTCTTCACTTCTCAAGTTCTCCTCCTCCTCACTTCTCACTTCTCATGTTCTTTTCAGTCATCACGTCCCTTGTCTTCTCTTCCCTTCTCACGTCCCTTTTTTCAGTTTTTTGTAACCTGTGCTAATGTAATAAGAAATTGTTGATATAGAGCTGTTGGACTGTTGAAAATGGGTTGGACAGTTTGGACTGTGTTTAGATATAGAGCTAGTCAGATTAATTTGGCTCAGTCAGATTAATTGCAGCTGTGGTCATAATTTGGCTCAGTCAAATTAATTAAAAATGAAATCAAAGAGCTTCGAACAAAAATAGAGCTTCGAGTGTTTGACCACTGTGAGTCTGTGATATGTTAACTACTTAACTGTGAGTCTGTGATATGTGAACAAAAATAGAGCTTCGAGTATCTACTGTGAGTCTGTGATATATTAACTAATTTATTCCTTTGATTTTTTTTTTCTGAAATTTAGAGATGTCGTCTTCGAGAGCTTGAATGAGCCCGTTCCATGAAAGTGCCACAACAACTGCTGCCACAACCACCTCAATGAAGAGGAAGTCGGATGATATGGCATGGGAATGGGGTGAGTGTAGGGACCCAAATAACAAAAATTTTGTTTGGTGTACATTGTGTGATAAAAGGATGTCTGGAAGGATAAATCGGTTGAAGGAACATCTAGTTCATAAGAAAGGGAATGTGACGTCATGTCCAAAGGTGACCATAGAGATTCAACATAAAGTCAATGCAACATTACGGGAAGTAAAAAAGAAGAAGCTTGATAAGGCTAGAGTACATGACCTTCTTCAGAGACAAGATGAAGATGATGATGTAGTAGAAGAACAAGATATTTGTAGTAGTGGTGGTGGTAATAGAAACCAAGGTATTTCCATTGGTAGAAGAAAAGCCATTGACAATGTTAGAGGTCCTCTTGATCAATTATTGACAACCGACAATATGAAGCAATCTACTTTGGATAAAAACAACCCTCAGAAGTAAGTTTTGAAGAAAAAAGCATGGCTATGTATAGCAAAGTGGGCATACGAAGTTGGATTACCTTTCAATACAGTACGCCCACCAAGCTTCACAAAAATGATTCATGCTATTGGAGAATATGGAAGAGGTAACTTATTTAGAATTTAAAAATATTTTGTTATTTTGAAATATTGTGCTTATATTATTATTATTATTCCCTTACAGCTATGCCCCCGCCTAGGGGTGATAAAAGGGCCGGGCCGGGCTAGCCCGCCCCTCAAACCATAAAAGCCCTCATGATTGAGGGCCGGGTCAGCCCGCCCCTATTTGATATTGAGGGCCGGGTCGAGTAGGGTCGA
Source organism: Coptis chinensis (assembly GCF_015680905.1). Lineage (NCBI taxonomy): Eukaryota > Viridiplantae > Streptophyta > Magnoliopsida > Ranunculales > Ranunculaceae > Coptis > Coptis chinensis. Next base: position 53,733,398 of record NC_141463.1, read on the forward strand.
AAGCATGAAAACTCAAGCCCTTAACCCCCTCGGCCCTCATTTTGAGGGCCAAATGAGGGCGGTCGGGCCCCGGCCTAATTATACTTCACTAGTTTACTATTTTTTTTTTTAATTTTTTTTTTTTTTTTTTTTTTTTAATTTTTTTTTGTATATAATAAATATACAAAACTAATTCTTATATCTTTAGAAAAAAATAGATAGAGATGGTGGAAGAGATGATATTCTTAAAATATCTACATTTTTAATACTTAACTATGTTGTTAGGTTGGATTTGCTTTATGTATGACTTATATACATATCATTAAATCAATTACAAAAGTGCATATATTATATTATGTTATAATTTATCCCCTATTGAAAACTAATTTAATAATTTTTTTTATACAATTTAGATAATTATAGTATAATACATAAATATAATGTAAAATAACAAGAAAATATGGTTTTCTTTTAGGGTTTACACAAATATATAGTATAATACATAAATTATCACCTCTATTTTGGGTTTACACAAAATAATCATAATTCACTTTTCTTTTTATATTTGACCTCTTTTACTCAAATGACAAAATACCTCATATGATATGTGGTAAACTACTATTATTAAACATCATTTGTAGTGAAAATATTTAGTTCAAATAGGGATAATTGTGGTACCCTACATATATAATGTAAAAAAATAAAATATATTTTATCGGAAAAAAAATACTGAGGGCCAAGTGAGGGCTTGGAAGGGCCAAATGCGGGCCGGGCCTATGCTCCAGAACCTAGACCCTAGCCCGCCCCTAACAAGCATGAGGACCCTAGCCCGCCCCTAACAAGCATGAGGGCCGGGCCAGCCCGCCCCTCAAATCTGTGAGGGCCAACTTTTGAGGGTTTTGATGCGCATTTTTGAGGGCCGGGTCGGGCCGGGTTGAGGGCCTGAGGGCCAAATTATCACCCCTACCCCCGCCTAGCTATCATAATTTGCGGGTGACTTTGCTGAAGGAGGTGTATGCGGAGACAAAAGAATTTGTTAATTCTTTTAGACCGCACTGGCAGCTATATGGATGCTCACTTATGTCTGACTTTTGGACCGATGGAAAAGGTAGATGTTTGATCAATTTTATGGTGAGTTGTCCGAAAGGGCACAATTTTCTTGAAGTCAATTGATGCATCAGAAGAAGTTAAGGAAGTAATCTATATTGTGAGAATGATTAATGAAGTGATTGTCGAAGTCGGGGCTGAGAACATTGTTTCGGTAAGCTACTTAGACGTTTGTGTGCAGTTGACTAGTTGTGTACATTGTACAAAACAAGTTACTAAAAATCCATTTATCAATTTAATGATGTATTTCTTTTTTCAATAGTTTGTGACCGACAATGGATCAAACTATAAATTGGCGGGAGCAATGTTGGAAGAAGAGCATGGCTCGATGTTTTGGACTCCTTGTGCAGCGCATTGCATTAATTTGATGCTTCAAGATTTTGGGAGTGGAGAGAAGACCGCATTGCCTAAAATAAAGTCTGTATTATCTGAAGCTAAAGTAGTGGTGGTTTATCTCTATAACCATGGGAGAGTGTTAGCTTGGTTGCGGAAGTTGACTGGAGGTAGAAAGTTACACAGATCTTGCGTGACTAGGTTTGCTACTCAATTTTACACATTGCGGAGTATGTGGGAGAATAGGCACCACTTGCAGGTGTTGTTTGTTTCTGAATATTGGAGAAATAGTGATTTTGCAAAAAAATCCGATGGAAAGAGAGTTGAAAGAATAGTTGCAAAGGAGTTTTTCTAGGATAATGTTTATTACTCTTGTCAAGTGATGGCCCCATTGGTGGATGTTTTGAGAATGGTGGATAGAGAAGAGAAGCCATGTATGGGCTATTTATATGAGGCTATGAAGAGGGCAGAGGGGCAAATTGAAAAGAACTTGGGGTCGGACATAAGGACATCGACGAAGGTGAAGACCATTATTGACAGGAGGTGGGAATATCAACTCCATCGTCCATTGCATGCAGGTAACAACTTCTAAAGTTTTTTTTACATAGATGTCAGCTTGAGCCTTGAGGTATATATTAAGTACTAACTCCAAACATTTTGGTATGAAGCCGGTTTTATCTAAATCCATCAATCTATTTCAAAGAAACTAAAGCTCTGATGGAGATAAACAGTGTAGTTAAGACGGGTCTTTTTAAAGCTATGGTGGTGCTTATACCCGAACCGAAGTCGGATGTCGCAATGGATGAACCGAAACTTTATAGAGATGCAGAGGGGACATTTGGAATAAAGTCCGCCATAAGTCGAAAAGCAACTATGCAACCTCGTAAGCTTTCATTTGACATAATAATTTTATTTAGTAGTTTTTTTATTGTATCTTTTCAAGTATTAACTTTAACATCGTCAATTCATCATAATATGTTAAATATAGACGAATGGTGGTTGCAATATGGGAGTGATGCTCCTAGCCTCGAAAAATTTGCAGTTAAAGTTTTATTGCAAACATGTAGTGCATCACCATGTGAACGCAACTGGAGTGCCTTTGATAATGTAAGTACATTAGAGTGTCCAAAACTACTTTAGTTATATAGTGGTTATCTCTATCACTATGTAATTATTTTTAATATGTTTTCTTTCTTTCCTCTCTCATTTCAATTTCAGTTACATTCAAAGAAGAGGAATTGCCTTCTTCAATCAAAATTGAATGATCTTGTTTACATTCAATACAATCGAATGCTAGAGAAGCGATTCAAATAAAGATTGGCCGACAGTGATAGTGATCCTATTCTTTTGAAGGAAATTGATGAAAATGATGATTGGATCATAACGAGCGAGACGTAGCTTGAAGACTTTGTGGTGGAAGGTGATGACCTTACTTGGGAGCAGGTTCGAGCAGCGAGGGGAGCCGATATTGATGTGTGGCCAAGTACAAGGAATAGAACCAGAAACTCGATTACAATTCGTGATGAAGCCGATGATGAAGAAGATGAGGTGGACTTTGAGGCCCACACAAGAGGTGGAGAGCAAGGTGAAGAAAATCGAGATGACGATGATGTCAATGGAAGTGATGACGATATTGATATTGAAGTTGGAGATGATTAGTAGTCATTAGTCATGGACGTTTTTGCTGGCATTTTGAGTTTTTGTTGTTAACATATTCTCTTTGTTTGAAGTTTGAACTATTACTCTATCAGTAATTTAGTCTACTACTCTGTTAGTACTACGGAGAATTGCTCAAGTGCTTTTAAGCATTTTTTATCTGATATTGGGATTATTGGCATATATTCTGCTAATTTGTTTTATGACGTGCACTTTTGTTATATTCTGCTTAATTGGATTTGGTTGTTAGAGATGCTAAATGGTTGTCAGGCTCCATTGTGTATATATAACTGATACTCTGATAGTTGTAGACTTGTAGCAACTTACAACTTCAATAGGCTCTATTGTGTATATATAACTGATACTCTGATAGTTGTAGACTTGTAGCAACTTACAATTTCAATATCAATAAGTTGTAGTTGTATATATAACTGATACTCTGATAAGTTGTTTGAAGTTACGACTTATAAGCCTACAATTTACAAATATCTAACTGATACTCTGATAGTTGTAGACTTGTAGCAGTCTATGCTCCGTTTCTTTGTTTCTAAGACTGCTGCTACTATAGAATTCATTTGACCCTTTTGCTTCATCCCATATTGGGTGCACAAGTTGCTGTTAGCCTGTTACCATAGAATTCATTTGACCCTTCTTCTCCTTCATCCCATATTGGCTGCACAAGTTCACAAAATTTTATATAAATTCTAGTGGTCAATTACCAGTTACCATATTGGTATTTCAATGTTAATTTATATGTAACATGTATTTGTAAAGAAAAATAGTGTTTTAAAAAATCACCCGAGTAATCCCGATTAATTCCCGACCGAGTAGACCTACTCGCTACTCGCTCCTCTACCGAGTAGCGACCGAGTAGCAGTTTAAAAAATCGCCCGAGTAATCCCGATTAATCCCCGACCAAGTAAACCTACTCGCTACTCGCACCTCCACCGAGTAGCGATTTAACTGCCCAGGTTCTACGAACTAGTACATATTTAGTAGTTGAGTTTACAACTGAGATATGAGGTTTTATATGTGGTTTGGCTGTATCCTTATTAAATTTTCAGGTTATGACAGGTTATTATGTTTATGAAATGTTGAAAATACGAGGGTGAGGCAGACGTCGAAATTTTTCCGAAAAGGTCACGCCTTGGTATATTTGTTTGAGTTTTGGGGCTCTACATGTCAAAGTCTTTTCGGGTCTGCTGTCTTCATTGATGGACCCGAGAGGGGGCATCTGTGTGAGCCATATTCATGACCACGAACATCACAGGTAAGAGCGAGAGAGGGACAAGTGGGCCTCGTATGGTATTGGGCCAAAGGGATGGGCCCAAAGATGAGAGAGGCCCAGTGACTTTGACCTAGAGAAAAGAGGAAGGAGAGGAAGAAAAGGAAAAAATAAGAGAAAAGAAGGTGTGAGGAGAAGGGAAAAAGAGAGGAGAGACCGAGGAGAGAGACATGGGAGGTTAAGGGGTATGAATTGGGTTCATACACACATACAAGGCGGATACTATATGTTTGGATAATGATTGGACCAGCAACGAAGAAGACCCACTTCCTACCTCTAATAATCATTCTTATCTTGTACAGCTGACTTAAGTTTATTCTTATCTTGTACAACTGACTTAAGTTTAATACTGATGACCTTCCAGTTGAGGATATTGAGACTAAGACTTCTGAATATCCCATAGAAGCACGCTCAATTAATTCCTTAGAAAACACTAATCTCAATTACGGGTTGAGCAAAAGGCAAGTCCTACTTCATACAGTGGTAAAAAATTCTGGTGTTCCGCCTAACTAATTTGATCTCGTAATTAAGTGCATAAGCCAAATATTCAAGTAAATGTTAAAAACAAAAGACTATGGTCAAATTGCGTACCATTAGAAGTGAACCGGACATAGTTACAGCTTTGAGATATGCCATCCCAGTCATAATTCTCACCAAACGTTCAAGATAAAGATCTTTATCAATCCCATAATACTTAATTTGATACACATCAAGGTCAGCACTAACTAAACAAGGAGTATTCTCCAGCCAAACATGCGCAAAACACGGGCCTACAAACTTGAACGATTTCAACTTTGGGGTACATACATTTACCTGACAATCCCCACCTCTATCATACTCATAATAATGAAAATTGAAAAAACAAGAAAATATACCTGCTGGGCTCTAGTTCTACCTTTCCTTTCAGCAGTACATTTAGCAATAGAAGCCTTGAGAGATATCTCCAGATCCTTCACCTTTAATTCCAGAAGCATTGCAGTAAACATAAACTGCAATGATTTCCACCAATATATATATTATTTTATTTTAGTGCTACATAACCATATGAGGCTTATGAGCTGAAGAAATTTCGAGAAAAAAAAAAGAAAAATCTGAAATAGCTGCAACTGCTAAAGTGATCGTCACTTTCAAACATTTCGAGTTTTCCGAGGTGACCATGAGCGAGCAAGACTTCTTCACTAAACCCTAAACCCCCTAATCTTTTTTTTTACACAAAAGAGTGGACCAGTCACTCAGATAACTAGTATACTGCGTGGCAGTAGGGAGTGAGCAGAGCTGCGGCGGAGAGAGAGAGTTGGGTGATGCGGGGGGAGAGAGAGAGAGATGGGTGAAGGAGAAAGATATTTGGGCAAAAAAAAAAAAATAAGAGAGAAGAAGAGGACAGACAGACAGAAACCAACCAAGTTGGTTTTGTCTCATATGCTAGCCCCCATTCTCCAAAAAATCGTTAAACCCATTTCACTCAGAATAAAAAGTTTGGGCATCCGGCCCAGCCCATACTGTATTTAGGATACATAGATTAGAGGTTGAATGACCGCGATTGTCCGATCACCAGGACTACTAGTCTAAAACATACAAAGACATGATAAATATGCTGGCCCTGTGGGCTTCTTGAAAATCATCATTAGGGACTCTATTAACATGGTCACCCAAAAGCCACTTATCATTGATGCTTGGTGCCTGGGTTCAAATTAATCATTCATATCCTGTAACCCTGACGTTTTGACCTCACTTCAGAATACGCAATGGAGGCATATACACTTTAAGCAGTGGAAACTTACGCACTAAGTAGGATTCCTGATACTGATAGTCTGATACTAACACGCCGCTTATTTGGTGCAACAGTCAAAAATATACTAACATATCGAACTGAGCCAATTCAACTGAGGCAGCTATTCAAGTGTTTCCTTGATGGGGCGGTAGCTCTATTTGGAAGCACCATTCATACACCATCACAACTTGTGATTTTCGTATCCACGGAATGTAACTATATGTGCAAACATAGGAAAATTCAACTCTTAATTAAGCAAAATGAAAAGATTTTCCTATGGCAGCATAGTGAAATTAGCTCAAAAGTACAAGTAATGACATTATTACAATGAACACCCTGTTATACAGGGTTCATGCATTAGGTTTGTAATCTCCCAAACAAAATGAAGCTATTAACCAAGTAAAAGAGAAATGATTGCTACTCCTTGCACCATGAGAATTGCCTTCTGCTCATAAGTTTCATTTTTCAGATGTATCATCTGAACGGAGGGCTGAAACCAGCAAAAGAAGTTATCAGTATAGGAGATACAACTATAATATGCAAAGTTTAATCCCAAACATTAAGATTGGTAGATGTGAAGCACAATATAAATGCCATGTGGGGTGCGATGACTTTTTTCCAGCTGCAACAATTTAAAAACAGCATAATACCATGATATCGCAATATCATATATTTAATGCACATTTGCCAAAAGGGCGTGATTGCTCAAACAGACACTGTGAGGCCTCTCGCCTCATTACATCGAAGTCCTCTCTATCATGGATATGAACCTACCCATAAAATCAGAAACTTCACTTTGGCAAAGTATCTCAGTGGTTGAGCAATAAATAGCCACAGTCTACAGTTAACTGCAGGTTATTCAGTAGATGATTACATTTTAAATCTAGGTTTAGATCTAGAGAGCTATTGCAAATTTATTCGTACTACTGTAATCTCAGCATTACCAACCTGACCTAAAGAGAAAAATACAAAAACATTTCCAAGAGCAATTAGATTACTTGTTTGGTTGCACTGCCACATATAACCAAAATCACACAAAGACAATGGAAAAACCACTGTTACACCCTAAAAGTACAGGACTGTCAACCATGTGCTTATGGGCTTTCACCGAACTTCATATCACCAATTGAGATGTCAATGTTTATCTACAAGCTACTAATTTCTATTGTTTACCAGAAAAATTTCAATTGTATTAATAATGCAAGAAAAAGTAGTGTACAAATAGATAGAAAGAGGTGGTACCATTTTTAATGACAATCTCAAACATCACATCTAAACCCACTGGAAGATGATTTCTAAAATGATTTCAAACCACTCCAAATATCATATTTTATTGCACCCCTTTGGGAATAGGGTAGAAGAAAAATGGTTATTCTACCTACGTCCTTCCTCAATGTGGGTTAACAATTTACACCCCAACAGAAATGGTAACGAGGTGCCATGAGTTCCCACATTCCAAGACCCAGTGAGGTGTCGTGAGAGCAATGCAAACCACGTTAGAGCTTTGCCGCGAAGGACTTATTATTATTATTATTATTATTATTATTTTCACATCAAAGTTTAACCACCCACAGCATAGGGATACCGTGATGTCCCAAAAACCACACCAACACATTGCTGCAAGCATATAAGTACTTGCGGGGGCAGAATGCCATGAGAATGGAGGGGTGTAGAATAGCATATATAATTAATAGTAGGGTGTACATTATTAACCAAGAAGACACGTCAACAGAGAAGTCTTAGTCAACAATGTAACAGATTCAGTTGGAATAGTTCTAGAAGCTAAGAACTTAGAATGTATAGTACAAATACATGTCTCTGTAAAGGAAATGAAAAACAGACTTGTCCTTATTTCTTGTTTACTCGTTATGGTATTAGAGCCATGAAAGCTTAAAAGCTAAGCAAAGTGCTCATCACCATAACAAAACCCAAATTTCTCAATATCCATCTATGTTTTCTTCAAATCATTCAATTTCAATCAAAGTTCATCGAAATCAGCTCAATTTGATTTCAATTTTTTGCAAATCAGTTTAATTCATTTGCAATTGTATGTGAATTTGCTTAATTCGATCACATCTTTGAAATTAGATCAATTCATCTTCCAGATCTCATAAATTAGATCACTTCATCTTCAAGATCTCATAATTTTGATAAATAAACCTCAAATTCTCAATTCAAGAATCTTATTCTTCCACAATAAGAACAACACAAAATCAAATTCCAACACCAACACCAACACCAAACACTCAAGATCAAAATCAAAATCAAAATCAAGTGCAAAATCAGGCTCACAATTCCGATTTTTTTTTTCAATTTCAACATGAATCTTCCAATGGGAATGCCACCCTCAAACTCCAATTTCTCTATTCTTAACATTGCAAATATGGTTCCAGTGAAACTTGCTCGAGAGAACCATTTGATATGGAAGCAGTTCTTTCTACCGATCTTCAACATGTTTGATCTTATGGGTATAATTGATGGTACAGAAATTTGTCCAGAACGTTATAAAAGGAATGATGATGGGTCACTTACACAAACAATAAATCCAGATTATGTGAACTGGGTGAAAAGAGATCAAACTCTGTTGATATGAATTAACTCAACACTCTCAACAGATCTTCTTCTGTTTGTGGTTGGCATCCCAACATCACATGAACTCTGGTCTACTTTCTCAAACATATCCCAAGCACAAATACTACAGTTACAAGCAGAGTTGCAAGGAATGCAGAAAGGCGAGAAAACAGTATCCATGTATCTTCAGCAAATTAAAGAAATCACTGATGGTTTAGCAGCTGCAGGAACACCAGTTAAGGAAAGTGAGTTGGTTTTCCATGTTCTTAAAGGATTGCCAGAAGCATACAAGCCATTCACAACTGTAATAAGGGCAAGAGGAACTTCTGTTAATGTGGATGATCTTCATAACTTGCTTCTGAGTGAAGAAATTGCTCTGGAACAAGGATATCAGAATGAGTCTCATCTAAATACTGTTCATGCATTCTCAACAATCAGAAATGGAGAATCTTCAAGCAAGGGAAATGGAAATTTCTATAACTCTGGCGTGGAAATGGTAATAACAATAATTTCTATGGAAATTGGAATGGTACTAATTACAATGGAAATAACTACCGAGGACGTGGTCGAAATGGCAACTACAGCCGAGGCAAAGGAAATAATAGTAACCGAGGAGGATACAACAATAATTCCAACCAGTGCAATTCTCAGAACTATGGTCAAGGTTCAACACGCCCTCAATGTCAAATCTGTGATAAATTTGGTCATGTTGCGATCGACTGTCACAATCACATGAACCATTCGTATGTTGGACGAATACCACCTTCAAAGCTAGCAATGCTTGCGAGTATCACTGAAGCCTCAATGAATCATTCTGGTACGCAAACACTGGGGCCACAAACCATGTCACATTTGATCTCTCCAACCTTTCCATTCACTTAGATTACAAGGGGTTAGACAGATTCACAGTAGGCAATGGACAAGGTTTGAAAATCTCTATAACTGGTTCTTCTTTACTTAGTTCTCCTACTTCAAATCATAAGTTTCTTCTAAAGGATATTTTACACGTTCCTAACATCACACACAATCTTATCTCAAAACATAAATTCGTGAATGATAATCATTGTTCAATCATTTTTACTCCTCATTCTTGTGTTGTTAAGGACAATATGTCAGGGAAGATACTCTTCCAAAGTCCAACTGAAAACGATCTATATCCTCTTCATCTTTCTTCATCAACTCCAGACAATTCATCAAAAGTTTTTCTTACCACCAAGGCTCCAACAACTTGGCATCATCGTCTCGACCATCCTTCTTCATCAGTTTTACAGTCATTGCATCATGATAATAAAATTGATGTTCAAGGTTCAGTTGCATCCTCATTTTGTGAAGAATGTACTTTAGGAAACTGTACTCGTTTACCTTTCATTAGTGTCGTATGTAAAACTTCAAAACCTTTACAGTTGTTGCATATTGATCTATGGGGCCCTTGTTCAATCATGTCTTTAAATGGTTTTCGATACTATGTCAGTATTGTTGACGATTTCACTAGATACAATTGGTTTTTCCCTTTATCATGCAAGAGTGAATTTTTCTCTGTGTTCCAAGCATTCAAAACATCAATAGAAAATAATCTTGAGTTGATAAAGTGCATTCGCACTGATGCTGGTGGAGAATTCACTGGTACTTATTTTGAAACTTTTTTATCCATTCATGGTATTAGACATCAATTTAGTTGTCCACATACACCCCAGCAAAATGGCATTGTTGAAAGAAAACATCGTTATATTAGTGAGATGGGGAGAACTCTCTTTGCTCAGTCATGTCTTCCTTACAAACTTTGGGTTGAAGTATTCTCCTCATCTGTATTTCTTATAAATCGACTTCCTTCCAAACTTCTTCAAAACAAATCCCCATTTGAAAAACTCTTCAACTACTGTCCAAATTACTCTGCTCTCAAAACTTTGGGATGTCGGTGTTATCCCTGGCTTAGGCCATATACCACACATAAGTTAGAACTTTGATCTAAGCCATGTGTATATCAGTTATAGTTTAAATCATAAGGGATATCAGTGTTTTGATCCTTCCACTGGAAGGATATATATGTCAAGGCATGTCATTTTTAATGAGAATGAGTTTCCATTTAGAAATGATCCTAAATCCTCTTTTAACTCACTAAATCCTTTCCTTTTGATATAACACTTGTTTCACCACCAGAAACTTCTTCCACGTCAAAAACATCTCCATCTTTATCTTCCGACATTCCCACCTCAAATACTAGCCCACCAGAAGAGTAATCTTTCATCTTCAAACAATGGTGTCATTCCAACCAATGATCATCATATGAAAGCTCGAGCAAAGAGTGGCATTCACAAACCGAAAGCCTTTCCCTTGACACTACATGTGTCTCTTTCAAGCCTGCCATCTACTCCAACAAGTTTCTCTCAAGCCATCAAAGATAAAAACTGGAGAGATGCAATGGCAATGGAGTTTAATGCCCTGTAGAATCACACATGGAATCTTGTACCACCATCTCCTTCTCAAAACATGGTTGGAAATAAGTGGGTGTTCAGGCTAAAACAGAAGGTTGATGGCAAAATTGACAAGTACAAGGCACGACTGGTGGCCAAGGGTTATAATCAAAAGAGTGGTCTGGACTATAATGAAACATTTAGTCCAGTTGCTAAAGCTACTACTATCAGACTTCTTCTATCTTTAGCAGTACATTATGGATGGGATATCAGGAAACTCGACGTGTCCAATGCCTTTTTACATGGAGCATTGAAAGAACAGGTGTTTATGAGGTAGCCACAAGGATTTATTGATCCATTGAAGCCTACTTATGTCTGCAAGCTTGTTAAGTCCTTAGATGGACTTAAACAAGCACCACGAGCCCGGTATGAAAAGTTGTATCAAGCATTACTCTCTCTTGAGTTCACCATGTCTAGGGCTGGTCATCGAGTCGAGTTGTTCGTGATTAACTCGAGCTTGGCTCTTCGAAGGCTCGACTCAAACTCGTTTGCACAAAAGTATGAGTCGAGTTTGAGCTTAATTTAAAGCTCATTCTAGATAGCGAGTAGTTCGAGTTTGAGTCGCAAGCTACTCGTTTTAGAAGCTCATACGTAGTATATAATTTATAATTTATACGTCATTTTATACTTTATACCAAACTATAATTTACAATTTATACTAGTTTTAATGTTTTATATACATTTTTTTCGAGTTTGAGCTCGAGTTCGAGTTCAAACGAGCATAACTAAACTCGAGCTCGAACTTGAGCTCGAGCTCGAAGTGTAAAACGAGTCGAGCTCGAGCTATTAGTAGAACTAGACGAGTCGATCTTGAGCTTCAATATTAAGCTCGAAGGCGAGTTCGAGTCAAGCTTCTGCATGTGCGAGTCAAGCTCAAACCTGAGCTCGAGTTCGAAGTGTAAAACGAGTCGAGCTATTAGTAGAACTAGACGAGTCGATCTTGAGCTTCAATATTAAGCTCAAAGGCGAGTTCGAGTCGAGCTTCTGCATGTGCAAGTTGAGCTCGAGTATAGCAAAACTCGACTAGGGTAGCTCGATGACCAGCCCTAACCATGTCAGAAGCAGATCACTCATTGTTTATAAGGAAGGATGCCAAGGATGTTACCTATGTCTTAGTCTATGTGGACGACATTTTGGTTACTGGAAGCTCACTCTCACTCTATCATACTCTCATAAAAGAGCTCAGTTACTCATTTGCCATGCTGGACTTGGGTTCTCTATCCTTTTTCTTAGGTCTTGAAATACAGAGAAGCACTAATGGATTGTTCTTATCACAGACCAAATATTGCTATGATCTCTTACAGAAATCCAATATGCAGCACGCAAAGCCATGCTCTTCTCCAATATCTTCAAGTTGCAAGCTAGACAACCACACAGGAGATCCAGTATCAAATCCAACAGAGTACCGATCCACTGTCGGTGCATTACAATACCTCACTTGGAGTAGACCTGACATATCCTTTGCTGTTAATCAGGTATGCCAATTTATGTATAATCCTAGGCAACCACACTTAGCTGCCACCAAGAGAATTCTGTGATATTTGAAAGGTACCTTTGATCATGGTATTTGGCTTACCAAAGGATCACTTCATCTGCAAGCATTCAGTGATGCCGAATGGGCTGGTTGCCCCATGGATAGACGCTCTATTAGTGGATTTTGTATCTAGGTCCTAATTTAATATCCTAGTCAGCAAAGAAGCAACTAACAGTAGCACGATCATCTACTGAAAGTGAATATCACACCGCTGCAGACATATCTTGGATTTGCCAACTACTAAAAGATATGAGGAGAATTCCTTTACAGAAACCTCCTCGCATTCTATGTGACAACATCAGTGCCATAGCTCTTGCAAACAATCCAGTTTTTCACGTAAGAACTAAGCATATTGAGGTCGATTACCACAGTATCAGGGAACCTGTGCTCAGTAAACTCATTGATCAATTTTTTGAGAATCTCATGTTACATTGGGGATCACCTATTATGGTATAAATAAAAACAATAGAAATCTTAAATTCGAATTAAGAGAAAGAAACTTACTGGGCTTTTCAGCGACACCATCTGACCATTTGGAAACAGAGAAATGGACCTTTTCACGATTGATGGCCTCAGACTTATGAGGCTCTTTGAGACAGTTACGAACCAGTGACGCACATATGTTTGAGTAACTTATGTACGTCATCCCTGCTGCTCTCCAGAATGGCACCGCCGCATTACTTGCCATCGCGCCGAGCTTTTTTTTTTCTATTGATTGATCGATATGTTAGTTGTTGGGGTCTGCCTCTGCTAGTTAAAGGGTGTTTTGGTTGTTCACTCTGGCTAATCTGGCTTCGATGTTTTGATGATTATGGACCGTGCGATAAGTGATTTAGGGTCAAAATGTCGGATTAGACGAAATATATGGTATCAGACGTATTTCGTAAATGCTAACTGATCTATATCGATACATTTCGGTTTTTTTTGTATAATTTAGGATGTTGTTACAGTCGAATCCATAGCAATTTGCACGTCCGCAAATTTACTTCTCCTAGATAGATCGAATTGGTTGTCCAGGCGTCCGTCAAGCAATAAAAAATTTCTACCTATATTTCTAGTGGATATCAAATATGCAAATCGTACTGAAAATGCTGTAAGAATTAGAAGCAAACCCCCTTGGATTAAGACATGCTAGACGGGCCCATTTATTGCAACTGATCGTATATGTTTAGTAACACAATAACACTGTTTATCCTGTGTTCATAAAATGTTTGAAAAAAATGATGGTTTGGAACAATGAAAGAAGCTCAAAGGCACAAAACTATATCATATACTTACGTTATTTTTTTTAAAGCTTTATGTTATTCATGATGTCAGCAATGACATCCTTGCATATTTCCAGGAAGTTTTGTATGCTTTTCACCTGTGCTCAGCTTGTCTAATTTAATGGCCCAGGTCACAAACAATTATTTTAACAGATTATAAAATGGGCACTTTGAAGTAGGGCAGGAAATGGAGCGGGTTCGGGTCGGATTCTCACTCAAAACTCATTATCATATCCGGATCCATCCGGATTCGGGTCGGATTTCGGATATCCATATCCACTAAAAACACACAAAAAAATATATTATTTTAATGATTTTCATATATAAATTATTTTTAGGCATCAAAATATGAATCTTGTTAAAATAGTTCGGGTTTTCGGATATTTGGGTTGGATAATTTAGATTCGGATATGGTCTATTCGGATAAAAATGAATTCGGATATGGGTCGGATTCGGGTTGATCCCGTACCATTCCTAGCCCTACTTTGCAGAGTCTTTGCACAAGTCAGCAACCTTGTCTAAGAGTGGGATCAAATGGTGTATAGTTTATTTGTTGGTAGCTTCGATCAATCTTATTGATTAGTGTACCCGTTGTATTTGCTTCTTCTAATGGTTGGTGGTGGGGGTTCGTGAAGAATTAGAAAACCTCGAGACTAAGCTCCGTTTGGTTTAAGCGGAGCTTGAAGATGCTGAAAAGAAACAAATTCATGATAACGCAGTAAAGATTTGGTTGGGAGAGCTCAAAGATGTGATGTATGATGCAGATGATGTATTGGATGAATGGAACACCAGAATTCTCGTTTCTGCTAACGAACAGGGTGCGTTCCTACTTGTTTTCTTTGTATGTTTGCTTTAAACATGTTGGTGTACGCCATGACATTGCTCATAGGATTAAAGGCATAGTAAAAAGACTAGATGGGATTGCTCGCAACAAGGATCCACTAAGCTTGGTTCAGAGTCATAGTCACGGGGAACCTCAACAACTCACTAGCTCTGTTGTGGATGTATCAGTGATATGCGGTCGGGATCTTGACTAACAAACTATACTAAGTAGGCTGCTATGTGAGACTAGTCAATAAGAAACTCAGGTCCGTATACCTATATTGTCAATAGTTGGAACTGGCGGGTTCGATAAGACAACTCTTGCGCAGCTAGTGTATAACGAAGGAACTATAGCAACCACCTATGAGCTGAAAATATGGGTTTGTGTCTCTGAACCTTTTGAACTTGAAAGGGTTGCAAGAGAAATCATTGAACAAGCTACTGGTGGGAAGCCACCAAAAGTGGTTGGGTGGGAACCTCTACATCAACTTTTGTACAACTCACTAAAGGGAAAGCGGTTTTTGCTCGTGCTAGATGATGTTTGGACTGAAGATTCAAACCACTGGGAGCTATTGAAACTATCTCTAGACGGTGGGGAGCGAGGAAGCAAAATCATCGTTACCACACGTAACAAGGCAGTTGCCATAATGATCGGCTCAATTTATATACACAAGCTTGCATAGTTATCAGATGATGAATGTTGGCAAATATTCAGACATATAGCTTTTTGGGGAAGATCAGAAGAAGAGTGTGAAAAATTGATGGAAATTGGACAGGAAATCACGAAAAAATGCAAAGGTGTTCTACTAGATGTTAGGAATATACAACTTAATTGTACTTACTCTTTATCAATTACCAAACTAAACAAACATTTTGTCTTGTACGTGTCTTGTACTTTTTAGTTAAATCCGAGCCTAGTGTAGATACACTATGTCTTTAAGACAAATTTTCCCCCTCACGGTGCTTGAAGGTTGATGGGAAACTGTCTCCCAAGATAGAACGGATTTCCTTCTATAGAAAGCTAACACTTCAATTTTATAGAATCAGTGAACACAAGATAGTATTTGACTAAGAACAGGAGGAGAAGAGAAAGATCAGAACTCTGTGTGATCTGGTGTGTCTTTTTCTCCAAATTCATCCACTATTTATAGGTGAGTGGTGCCTCTTCGAAACAACACAGTGACTCTTGGGAAAAAGTAATCAACTCTTTGAAAAGTCACATGTTTCGAAAAGACACACCATTTTGGCATAAAACACTGTTTCGAACCAGTGCCTATTTCGAAAGGTCACACTTTTCGACATGATGCAATTGTTTGAACCAAAGGCACATTTCGAAGGTCGCGACCTTTTTTAAGCATAATGCAATCGCTTCAACTAGTGCATCCTTTTGAAAAGGTTTTTCTCACTTTACGTGCTGTTTCAAGAGAAACCCATTTCATCTTAATGTGGGATAACTTGGGAGACAAATTACTAATTCATATCTCAATGGATTTGTGCAAATCCATTTTTTTAACAATCTCCCACATGAATGAAAATTTGGCTTATTCTATCATAAACATCGGATTTCTGTTCTTTTACAAATGAAAATATACTGCATCAGGTCAAGTAGCATGGGAGGCCTTGAACTTGCCTTAGTGAAAGACGATTGGATTTAATTGGACGATCAGTAGACTTCAATTAATGTCCTTGAACTGTCAGCCGTTTGTATAAACCTAGACAATCATCTTCACGCAGTACCTTCTCGAATACTGTTGGTTCTCACATTTTTGTTCATTTTGGCCTTGAACACTTTTTGGTTTCAGAGAGTGCTTTTAAGACATTTGCCTTAAAATTCTCATAGAAGCGGCCCCACTTCACACTCACATAGGTGATTTCTATAAAGAGTATCATGCAATACTCCACTTGGATAACATAACTTTCCAAGATATAGTAAATCATTAAAAGCTTGACTTATCCTGGTTCTCGCGGAAGATATGCACTGTCTTATATAGGAATGGGTTAGAGTATAATATTACTCTCCAATGCTAATTGAGTCACAAACATAATTCAGTTGGCCCATTGAACCTAGATCTTGGGATCTCCAGTCAACTAGGTTGGTTTTTCCATTATGAGGACTCTTAGTTGATTATCTCAAAAGCTTTAAGCCCATTCCCCTTGCTAATCTTTCCACTTGCTCTCTTGTTAAACCTTTTGTAAGCGTACTACTCTCTTCACCTTAAGCTTTGTCTTGGCGCTTCCTCTTTCCCTTAACACTTGATCCTTTCACAACATTGGCCTTTGCCACCATGGGATCCTTGCCTTTCTTCTCAGATAGGCGCTTATCTTCCTCTATCCTTAGACGGACAATCAGTTCTTCAAGATTCATATCTTTGCATTTATGCTTAAGATAGTTCTTAAAATCCTTCCAAGATGGTGGTAATTTCTCAATCATAGCAGCCACTTGGAAAGATTCTCCTAGGGTCATTCCTTCAGCAATGACATCATGGAGGATTACTTGAAGTTCTTGGACTTGGCTTATGACGGTCTTACTATCCATCATTTTGAAATCAAGAAATCTGCCAACTATGAATTTCTTCATGCCAGCATCTTCACTCTTGTATTTCTTGTCCAATGAATCCCAAAGTTCCTTAGCAGTCTTGAACACATTATACATATTATATAATGAGTTAGCCAACCCGCTAAGGACATAATTTCTATACAAGAAATCAGTATGAAACCAAGCATCCTTGCCAAAACCTTCTCTTTGTCGGTTTCATTAAGGCTTACATCAGGAGCCTTATCCTACAGAAACCTTGCCAAGTTAAGGGTGGTCAAATAGAAGAGCATCTTCTATTGCCAGTGCTTGAAATTAGTTCCATTGAACTTTTCAGGCTTCTCTCCATGAGGAACAGAATGGGGAATATCAATAGGAACAATACAGCAGGTATAACTGGTGGTGTTGCATTTTCTGAAATACAACCACACTTTGTTATTCCTTTAAACCAAAAAAGAAAAGAAAACATAACCAAATTCTATTCGGTAAAGAAAAAGAAGAATAAAAAATCTGTTCTAAGTTGTTAGGAATATCCAACTTAATTATACTTACTCTTTACCAATTACCAAACTATACAAACCTTTTGTCTTGTACTTCTTAGTTAAATCCGAGCCTAGTGTAGATACACTATGTCCTTAAGACAGATTTTCCCCCTCACGGTACTTGAAGGTTGATGGGAAATTGTCTCCCAAGATAGAAAGGATTTCCTTCTATAGAAAGTTAACATTTCAATTCTATAGAATCAGCGAACACAACATAGTATTTGACTAAGAATAGGGGGAGAAGAAAAAGATCAGAACTCTGTGTGATATGGTGTCTTTCTCTCTAAATTCATCCACTATTTATAGGTGAGTGGTGCCTCTTCGAAACAATACAGAGACTCTTGGAAAAAAGTAAGCAACTCTTTGAAAAGTCATATATTTCGGAAAGACACACCATTTCAGATAAAAGCACTATTTCGAACCAGTGCCTATTTCGAAAGGTCACATCTTTTCGGCATGATGCACTGTTTTGAACCAGTGCACATTTCGAAAGGTCGCACCTTTTCAGCATAATGCACTATTTCAAACTAGTACATCCTTTTGAAAAGGTTTTTCTCACTTTATGTACTATTTCAAGAGAAATCCATTTCATCTCAATGTGGGATAACTTGGGAGACAAATTACTAATTCATATCTCAATGGATTTGTGCAAATCTATTTTTCTAACACTAGTTGTCAAGACATTAGCAAGTCAAATGTGATTCAAACAAGCAAAAGAAGATTGGATGGGTGTATTAGAAAGTGACGTTTGGGAAACACAAGAAAAAAGTTTTTTACTTGCTCTTTTGTTAATCTATCATACTTTGCCTTCAGTTCTGAAACGATGTTTTATGTACTGTGCAATCTTTCCTAAAGACCACAACATGGAGAAGGACCAGTTGGTGAAGCTATGGATGGCTCAAGGTTATCTCGGTTCTGATAGAGCAAGAGAGCTAGAGAAGGTTAGTGTAGAGTATTTTGATGCTCTGGCGATGCGTTCATTCTTCCAAGATTTTGAGAAAGATGATGATGGAAACATTGTTAGATGCAAGATGCATGATCTCGTACATGACTTTGCCAAGTTCCTCACAAAAACTGATTGCTCTATTTTGGTGAATAATGACAAAATCTATAGTCCCAAGGTTCACCATTTGATTGTTGATGATATAAACAATCCATCTATTTATGAGGCGGGAAAATTACGCACACTGGTAGCCAGATCATCTGAGTCAGTACCTTCTAATTTACTATTCCATCAGTTGACATGCCTTAGGACCTTGGACCTAAGTGATAGATATAGTGATGCTGCCCTTGAAGTACTTCCAAGTGAAGTGAGTAGATTATTACATCTTCGGTACCTTGATTTGTCGCTTACAGGTTTGAAGGAATTGCCCGAGACAGTGAGAAGTCTAGTTAATTTGCAAACATTGAAGCTTAACTATTGTCAACATCTTTGCAAATTGCCAGAAGGAATTAGATAACTTTCTAACCTAAGACATCTGGAAGTCGAAGCTACTGGGCAGCGAAATTATTATCCACGATAAAGTATTGAGAGATTGAGGCAAGTTTGAACATTAAGTAAGTTTGTTGTGAGTGATAGAAGCAAAGAGTCTGTGATTGGGGAACTAGGAAATCTCAATTTTCTAAAAGGAAGGCTACGCATTAGAGGGTTTTTTTTTGAAACGAGTTAATAGGGTTTGGCAGACCCTTAACCTGTATTAAGATCTTACATAAATCGTTCCCTTTAGATCATTCGAAACTAGTTCAGAGAGTTTACTATCTAAGGGAGGACCATTACAAACATATTTCTCATCAACAGACATAGATAGATTAGCTAGGTAATCCACACTACTATTAACTTCTCTATAAACATGAGAGAAGATGACATCATATCCCACATTCTTGAAATTTGATATCTGATTGTAGCAACTAGATTACAACAATACCATGGAGCATCTTCTAAACCTTTGAGTATTTGTATTGCTAAGGGAGTCAGAGCAAACTTTGATCTTATGGAAGTCATGTTGTTGGCAGAGGATAAGTCCCACTTCTATAGCCTTAAGCTCTTAGAATATTATTGAACGTTGGGTACCTCCTCCTGTGTAAGTGAGTAAAACATTCCTATGTTGTTCAATGACGATACCACCATATCCCACAATATTCAACTTCAAAGAACCATCGGTATTCAGTTTCATGTAACCTGAAGGAGGAAACTTCCATTTGCAGTAAATTGGTTCTTTAGTTTTGAATGAAACTTGAATGTCTAGTCTAGTTAGCAGACTTCTGATGGCAACAATGTCTTGAATAGAGTCGATCCTAATCCCCAAATAGATTTTCATTTCCTTAAGGATTGAATTAGCAACATGTCTCCATGAATTTATATTGTTCCTGAATCTTCTACCATTTCGTTCCTTCCAAAGATGCCCTATAGTGGCACATACATAAACCTTATAAATCTCAACTTGAATGTTGTGTTGTCTACAAAGGTTGATTATATCACACCATTCCGCATTGGAAGTTTTGACAGATCATCCTAGACCAATAACATTCTTCATTAGTGCCCAAACATTTGTAGAGAATTGACAATCAAAGAAAAGGTGCTTCGAGTTCTCCCTTGCTGAATCACAGAAGCAACATGAAGAAGTATTGAGGACCTTTTTATGAATAAGTCTATCTTGAGTCGATAGACTTCCAGAGAAGAGCTGCCACCCATTGAAAGAGTATTTAGAGGGTTAAGACATGTAAAAAGTGTGAATGAGGCTAAACTGGCAGAATTACAAAAAAAGAAAAACATTTCAGAGTTGGGGTTGAATTTTGGAGATGAAGAATCCTTCCCTCTGTTGTTCTTGAGAGAAATTGAACATGTCAGTAGCGAAGAGGAGATACGAAGGATATATGGAAGGTGTTCTTGAAAATCTGTAACCACATAAAGAAAGCTTGGAACGATTGGGAATAGGAAACTATGTTGGTTTCACGTTCCCTCCTTGGATGATGTCAGTTGAAGAATCTGTATTGTCCAATATTACATACTTGGAACTTTACCAGTGCCCAAATTTGAAGGTGTTGCCCACTCTAGGAAAATTACAATTTCTTGAAGAGCTCTGGCTACATGATCTAAGTGTGGTGAAACATTTGGGTGCAGATCTTTTGAGGGTTGGAAATGGAGATTCAATGTTGTCTTCTTTGTCGTCGTCGTCGTCAATGGTACTGTTTCCAAAATTGAAAGAGTTTCACTTAATTAGATTGCCAAAGTGGGAGAAGGAGGAGCATGATAGTAGGGATAATATTACTATCATGCCCCGTCTCAATTTCCTAGCGATTGGTAAATGCTCAAAACTGAAGGTGGTACAGTGATAATATAAAAATGAGTAGTTTACCTACGAAATGAACTACGAATCCAAAACGTAAGTAAACTAAACTTGATACTTTTACGTGTCTATTATCAAAGCTTCTACTCTCAATGCGAATTGCACTAAATGGAGTACGAAGTTCGTTCCACTCCTAGTTCCCTAGCATGGATTGTTTTCTAAGTCTAACTAGTCGCTCTTAAGTCAATGAGAGCTTTCTGAGAAAATATTATACTACTACGATTGCTAATTAAGATGATTACTAGAAATTAACTACAAATGCTATGGAAATACTATTGTTTGACTCTAGATAAAGGAATTAGAGGGAATTGAATCCACCTCGAATCCAACTTAATGACCTAGTACAGATTAGGTATCTCGATTCTTACGTTTTCCACGGCAAGAATTCGAGTCTAATCCCTAGTGTTCATGGCATTTCTACCAAGTACTAACTAGCATGTGAGGTCGTCACCCATTCTCATGGCTTCCTTCTAGAGTGGAATAGATGCTACAACGCGTTTCTATACTAAACAACTAAGGTTTCATCAAGGCTTCATCAACCCCTCTAATGGAGGTTTAGCCTTGAGTCATCAATCTAACATTTACCATTGAATCTAAACTAAACATAATGTGAGAATTTGAGAATTACTTAATTTAGCAATAATGAATCTAATTTAATGGTCGGGAATAAAACAATGACAAGAATTGAATTTAGATCTAAAATGGAAATGACAAATTCGAACTTGATAAAAATTACTACTTTATTTATCTAATCTATCAAGAACAATGATTCAGAGATTTAATCTAAAACAAAATTTAAATGGAACTAAAACTTAATTTAATTAATAAAACTAGATCTATAATTCTATATCTTAATTTAGGTCTAACTAGCTACCATTAACAAAGAGCTAAGCTTTTGTTTTATACATCCAGATCCAAAATTCGTGCATGGGCTTGGAGCCATGGGTTGGGCGGAGAATCGGGCCCAAAACCCAATTCTTTCAGTCCAAAAAGGCTTCTTCAGCTGCAGTTAGCTTCCACAGACTTTTCGTCCACTTCTGCTCCTCTGATTGGGTCAAGGCTTGGACCATTGCAAAGCTCTTTCCGAGCCGGTCGTTTTGACATAAGGTAGGCCTCAATCCGAGGTCTGAGTCCAAAGATATGGCATTCGAAGTTCTGTGACTTTTTTGCTCCTTTATCTCGCTAAAGTGGCACATTTCTCACATAATGGACTTTGAAGCCTGAAATGCATAAAAACACGTAATCAGTATTAACTCTTACTTATTATTCACATAATTGGTCTAACAGTATGATTATTAAGGGGTTAAAACTACAGTTTTGGGCTCTTATCAAACCACCCAACAAAGATTTTTTTGCTTGTCCTCGAGCAAATATGAGAAATTAGAATAAGTGACCAAAAATGGAGTTCTACCTAATCTTGTTTAGCTTGAGTCGCGATTGCATTGACCATATGCAACAAGGCCTTAAACCACTAGGAATTCCCTAGTGGGCCGAGTTATAACCTCGTGAGAGTTTTCCAGATGAAGGTACTCACAAACTTCATCTATACTACAACGACTAAGAAATAAAACTATTGTTTTCCCCTTCATGCTCAACTATCTATACATCTCTATAGCAATTACATAAGAATAACAGTAAAAACCCTAAGTTAATATATGCATAATAATCAATCATCTACAATAAACATATAACAATGAGTAATACTATGAAATGTTTAGCGGGTTTGTTTAGAACTTCGGAATAAGCGTCCTTAAGTAGGTCCTCACATAAATGTCAAGACAAAACCTCTCTGATTTTTCCACTCAAGTTTAATCTACTCCGATTAATGCGATGGGCACACTTTACCTTACAATCTCAATGACAACAAGGAAGCCGGGGTCGATCAAACACATCTGCCACTTACTATCACACTAACCTATTCCTAATTGAGCTAGAGGTCTTTATTAGGTGTTGCGGGATTAGGAGATGGTTTAAGAAGGAAGGAAATGGATATTCAAAAAGGACAAGTCTGAGATAATAGAGTCTTCATATTATGTAACTAGAGAAAACCTTGTTATTTACTTTTGCTTCTACACTTTGTTTCCATCCTTAGCCATTTTTTTTTTTTTTTTTTTTTTTTTTTTTTTTTTTTCTTTGGCTTTTTAATCCTTTTATTCTATTTTTTTTTTTTTTTTTTTTTTTTTTTTTTTTTTTTTTTTTTTTCTTTGGATGGAAACTTCTTTTCTTTATTTTCTGAAGCAATTAAGTAACTTTTGTTTACACGGGTTTTCTCTTCTTCTTTCTTTCTTCATTTCTATTCTCGGACTTATTCTAGATTGGGTAGGTTGATTTATTATTTTTTTTTTTTGTTTTGTTTTTGTAACGAGGTAAAGGAATTGTGGTTTATGGAAGGCTAAAGAAGGGGCTCGAGTGGCGACTAGCGGAAAAGTAATTCATAGGTTTGAATTTACGGCTATATCGATCCAAAGAGCGGCCTAAATTCTCTTTTAGGATATGGTTTAGTGATCAAGCAAGTGGGCGTGTGATTTCTCTATCCGATTTTACTTCTCCCTTGTGTCATTTCTCAAATGTTTCACTCATATAAAGCTTTAGGCTATATTCTCACGGGATTTGTAGAATAAGTACTCTAGCCTAGATTTCAGAAACTTCATCGCTAACAATCATAGATACTCATGTAATAAATTTATAGATAGATGCAAAGATTATTACCTACATATTAACCTAAGTTTCTAACAATTATTCCGATCAACAGAAGCTCATTGAGACTTCTAGATTGTTAAAAGCATGGAGAAAGAAAACAATACCAATATTCCTAAGTGTCTAGCATACTTTTTATTTATATTTTTGAATTTTTGAAATTTTAACTAGAAAACAAGTGCATATTATACATATCTATATCCTAACAGGATGCCTTAATTACCGCGAGTTTCTATGCCCCCCAACAAAAAAGCATGCTTTGTCCTCAAAGCATTTAAATAAAGAGGGTAGAAAAATACCATGGAAACGCTGCGTGAAATTCTGGAATATCGCAAAAACACGGTTAGAACATACTAATATAGGAAATAAAAACCCACGGCCTTGACTATAAGAGTTCCACCCATTATGGGGTTAACAGACTTAAATTGCTTGGGACATAAGCAGACACTAACTTAACTAAAAACTTACCTGCACCCCTGCATTTACTCGTCGTCCTCCTCTTCTATATGAGGTTCTTTCGCATCCTGCCATGCCATAACAACTTGCCACGCCTTACGTCGTGTATCATCAACTAATGCTAACCTCTCTAGTGATATTTGGTCTGATGGGGTGTAAGGAGCAACCAAATGTGGTTGCACCTGCCATCCCGGCCAAGTCATGGCTCGGAATGATCGTACCACACGATTGGTAGGTCTCATGATTTCGACCCTTTTCCAATCTGTAATCGCGTGTGTCTGTAGATCTGGTAGGCAAAAGCCGCGTAAAGGCGGACAAACCAAGACAGGCATAAGAAGGTACTTATGCCTCAAGGTATGGCCTCGCTTCAACGTAGCAACTAAAACTCGGGGAATGTCATACCGACGACGTCCCTCAGCTAAAGCAAGGAAAACGTCACCGGTATTATTATTGGCGTATAAACCGCTGCGTTTCCCCTAGAATGTTCATCATGATGAACAACATGGTTAGGCCTACATTCGGTGATAGGCTACTTTCGAGGCGATGTTATATTGGTCTTGGTCCATGATCTGAAATACCCCTCCCCATAATACTCATGGAAATAGGCATATTCATATAGGTATGAGTTATCTGTCATATATCCCCGTGTGCATAGGGTCGGGGTAATGGCAATCCGAAACCAAAGCTATCAAGTGCTTATCTTGAATTCCATAGGCGTCTCGGAATCGATAGTAAGGGAAAACTTTTGTTCTCCTTCTTGGGTACAAAAAGAAAGTAATATTATTATAAAAGAATTCAGTTAGCTTAGGTGAAAAAGAATCGTCATCACTCACCGGAAGATGTAAGCCATCCTAATTGCAAGATCCGCCGTGAACGATGCTCCATAGGTATAAGTTCCCATCAAGTCTTCAAAAGACTGTTCGGGAATGACTATAGGTGGTGTCATCTCAACACTACTTTGTAGAATAGCTGCGAAAACACGGAAGAACCTCGAAAAATCTAAAATTTCTGTGTTTATTGGAGAGAGGCGCGGCGCGCTTATCTTGAAGCGGGCGCTCTTTGGTTTTGAATTATTCACGTGTTTTTTAGCGGGTCGGCTTACTGAAGCGCTGGCGCGCTTTAAATTTTCGATTTCCGGTGTTTGAGCGCGAAGTCGCTCTTACTTGAAGCGCTGGCCTCGAGTGATTTTTCAGTTCTGATAAAGTAGGAAGTCGCTTTCGGCTTTGAGCTGGCGCTTCGTGAAGTCGTAAATTGAGTTTCTAAGAAAAACAAGAAAAAACAAGAAAAAGGGCTGGAGTGAAAAGTGAAAGATGATTGTGGGGTGTAGTGTGTGTTGTGAGTGTAGTATGATGGAAGTTTAAATAGGTTCTGGGTTTCCAAAACGAATCGGCAAGTTGCCAAATTGTTTTAAGGCCATTTCCGGAAATAGGAAACTGCCAAACCCAAAAACGGAACTAACCATGTCTTTGATTTCCTAACAACCCTGGTATCTTCTAACTTGGTTTAGAATAGTAACTTCTAAACTCTCCTATATATCATACTACCACTACAAAAAAAATCATAGATATGCCGATATCGGCCTAATTTCAACTTTTACTCCAAGACAACCTTTCGAAAGATGATCAAAATAAATTATATTAAAATAATATGGAATCCAAATAATCTAAAACAAACAACTTAATATTCAAATCTAACTCTTGAAGTAAAATTGCACTACAAAACAATAAAGACAATGAAATAAAAGGACCTGTCGATGGTGCACACCTAGGCGTGTGAAGAAGATGGTCCACGAGATGGAGGCGGCTCTGTGGTGTCGAATGGCGAGCCATCGGCCTCTTGGCGGCGGCGGCTCATGCCTCTCGGACTCAATCGGAGACGGACTCATCAATGAGTGGCATCGTCGTAGCATCTCTATCTGAACAAAGCGTGCTTCCATCTCCGGTCTTAAATCGCATCTTTGGGCTTGGTGATTCTCGTCTATAACCTCCAAGTTAAACATTATATCTTGCTGACCCTTTACGAGCATTTCAACTGTCCTCTGAAGGTCCGTTTGCTTATTGCGAAGTGCAATTTGTCTATGTCTCATATCTTCACAGATATTATAACTGCATCGCAAACCAGGTTTGCGGCATTATCATTAAAATCTAAATTAGAAGTATGACTATCAAAATTATCCTCAACCAACCATGTCATATCTTCCCCTTCATTATCCACTCAACTTCCTTCTCTGCCGGACAACGGCCAAGTCTTTTGAATGCATTCTTTATAAATACTTGCATTAGAAGGCAATTTGATCTTAATAGGAGCAGACCTAGCGGCGGCTCTAAATGAGCATAATCTTAGTGATCAATCACGGGAAGAGGCGCTAGGCTCTTTCCCCTCCTCTAATCACATTCAAAATTAAATCAAGGATGCAGAAATTATACTCCTTAGTTTGCAAATTCGAGAGAAGTCACGGAACCGAAGTCCGATGTCGTCGGCGACTTTGTCTCTCCCGGGGCGTTCTTACCAATCCAGCGAGCTCTGACCCGGTTGATTAGTTCTCGAGGTAGTCTGAATGAACGAATGAGATATCGTATTGTATTCACCCTCTATGACCGTATCTTTCATCAAAGCGAACTACTGCGGTATTCTTGGATTCTGAATGGTGCGTTATCTAGGTTGGTTCTGGGGGTGATTCCTAATAGCTCGACCAACAACCGTCTCGTAACTTCCTTCCGCAGCGTCCTGCTATCCTAATGAAAATCCTATTTCCCTCCACTTCGTTTCTTATAAAACTGTTCTACCAATTCATAGTGATAGAAATCCTCGTCGAATACCACGGTCCGTTCAATGTCTCTTTAACATCTCCGCGTCATAAAATGGCGCTATTGGCTATCGGAAACAAACGCGTTTTCCGGCCCGAGAATTCTCGTCGTTAGCGCCATTGAAGTTATTTACTGATTTGGGGTTTGTAGATGGTGGTGGATCGCGAGTTTGATGAAACAAAACAAACCAACAAAGGGTGGTTATGGTAGGTTAACGGCGGGTTCGAACTTCGAATTGGTTGGTGGTTTTCGATGGTGGGATCGGTTGGAGATTGTGGAAGATTGGTGTTGAGTTTCTATTATGGGCGTGGGTGGTGTTTCTATTATGGATATATTCTATTATTTATTATTATTATTATTTTTTTTTTATTTTTAGGTTGCTAGGGTTTTGATTTATACTTTGTGTCAAGCGGTACGGAGAAGAAGAAGATCGCGATCGGTTTTGGAAAGGAAGTGGCATTCGTATAGAGCGCGAGTCGCTTTCTTTGGATTTTCGACTTACAGAGTATGGCGAATTCGCGCTATGATTGAAGCGTGGCGGCTCGATTGTATAAGCGAAAGGCCCAAGCCCAATTCGTATTTTTCGACTTTTGTCGATTTTTAATAATTTCAAACTAGATTTCCAGCTTTGTTATCGGTCCGATTCTTGCGAATGAGATATGGAAATGATCGGGAGAGAATTTCCAATCAATGATCCATAAAACACTCGATTCCAACCGGGGGTGACGAATAAGATAGTGGAAAACGCCTCGTAGTCGCGGGCATGGCGTAAGTTATCTTGACGAATGAACACTAAATTTGATAACGTCAACCCAAATGAACTATACTAATGGACCTACACAACACAACTAGAAAGTTCGAGCAATCCGGATAGAAAGACTGATTTCCCACCCCAAACAAATTTTTTAACCACAAAATTTGTTTACAACGTCATCGCTTTAAAGTCGATTCCCAAGACTTGTTGGATTGCTATGACTATGATTTTTTTTTTTGCGAATTTTAATTTATTTTTATTTGTTTACTATAAGAAACCACGAAAAACAATAAATACACAATTCACTCCATAGAGGAACATGACTCAAAAATCGAGAAAAACATCGCGAAAGTGGAAAACGTGAATTATGTGAATCGTGGACTTAGGATCCGGTACTTCACGACCACACACTCCATAAGGAGGGCCGGTTACACCTGAATGGTGTACTTATCGGTAAATGGAAATGAAAGTAAGTACACCAAATGACAAGGTCGATCCTCATAGGCGAGTCTGTAAAAGGACTTCCTCCACATCGGGGGACAAAAGTTAAGTGAAAATGTTTTAACCGTTGACCATTAACTTGAAAGATGCTTGTTGTCATTGGGGTTTACCAAGGTAATTGCCCCCGTAAGGGGTGACTTGATAACGAGAAAAAGGACCAGGACCAACGGGTTTTAGTTTCCACAGGAAAAATATGTAGGCGGGGGAGTTGTAAAAGCAAAACCTTTTGTCCGACCACAAACTCTTTTCTGCGCCAAGATATGCTTATCATGAACCGTTTCATGTTGGCTTTATAATCCTTCGAGATCGTAAGAATCATTGCGGATTTCTTCAAGCTCATTTAATTGTAACTGCGTTTGACACCCGCCCTCATCAATATTGAAGTTAAGGCTTTTTAGCCCCCGAGAGCCGCGGTGCTCTAATTCGACGGGCAAATGACATGGTTTCCCAAATACAAGTCTAAAGGGAGACATACCTATAGGAGTTTTGAAAGCAGTTCTATATGCCCATAAGGCATCCGATAGGCAGCTTGACCCGATCTTTCCTATCAGGGTTTACTGTTGTTTCTAAAATCTTTTTGATTTCCCTATTAGAAACTTCTACTTGTCCGCTAGTTTGTGGATGATAAGGAGTTGCTATTTTATGTGTAACTCCATACTTTTTAACTAGGGATGCCACAACTCTGTTGCAAAAATGTGTTCCACCATCACTAATGATGGCTTTAGGAATGCCAAACCGACTGAAAATATATTCTTTAATAAAAAATACAACGGTCTTATGGTCATTGCTACGACAAGCTAGGGCCTCTATCCATTTAGACACGTAGTCCACGGCAACTAGGATATAAATATAACCGTGGGAAATAGGGAAGGGGCCCATGAAATCAATACCCCAAACATCGAAAATTTCTACTATCAAGATTGGATTTAAAGGCATCATATTACGCCGTGATTCGCCCAAGTTGTTGGCGAATACCGTCTTTGCAATGCACTTGGGCATCCTTAAAAAAGGGTAGGCCAATAAAATCCACATTGAAGAACTTTAGCGGCTGTTTTCATTCCGCTAAAAGGCCACCACACTTTTTGTCATGGCGAGCGATAGGACTTCATTATATTCCCATTGGGGAATGCAACGACGAATAATCGATCCGCACAATACTTAAAAAGGTAGGGCTCATCCCAATAGTATAACTTGACTCGGCCAAGAATTTCTTCACGTTCATTTCTTGACCAATTATGAGGCATAACATCAGCCGCTAAATAATTTCGATGTCCGCATACCATGGTGATGAAAAAATAGCATCTGGATGCTCATCGGAAAAGAGTCGGTATGGACTCGAATCACTACTATCGTCATTTGTAAGTCTAGATAAGTGGTCGGCAACTACGTTTTCGACCCTCTTTTGTCCTTTATTTCTAATGTGAACTCTTGCGGGGAGAAGAATCCATCGGATTAATCTCGCTTAGCATCCTTCTTTGCAAGAAGGTACCTAAAGGTCTGCATGGTCCGTGTAAACTAAAGTTTTAGAACCAACCAAATAAGGGCCGAAATTTATCTAAAGCATAAATGACAGACTAAAAATTCTTTTTCAGGTAGTTGTATAATTCCGTTGAGCATCGTTTAAAGTTTTACTAGCATAATAAATAACAGTGGACTTATTATCTAGTTTACGTCTAAGACGGCACCAACGCATAGTCACTAGCATCACACATGAGTTGAATGGTTTAGACCAATCGGAGGTATATAAT
Organism: Coptis chinensis; assembly: GCF_015680905.1. Lineage (NCBI taxonomy): Eukaryota > Viridiplantae > Streptophyta > Magnoliopsida > Ranunculales > Ranunculaceae > Coptis > Coptis chinensis. Next base: position 53,763,577 of record NC_141463.1, read on the forward strand.
AGGTGCGATGGTTAGGGCGGCTTTTAAGGTTTCAAAAGCCTGTTCGATTAAAATTAAAATCAAAGATTGCATCTTTCAATAGGAGGTTAGTTAAAGGCCTAGCTATTTTGAAAAATCCTTGATGAAACGCCTATAAAACCTGCATGGCCTAAAAGGCTCTAATCTCACGGACGGTCCGTGGTTTAGGTAGGTCGCTATCTTATCTAGTTTGGCTTTATCTACTTGATGCCATCACTAGATACAATATGACCTAGGACTATTCCCTTTTGACCATGAAATGACACTTTTCCCAATTTAAAAGCGAGGCTCTTTTCTTCACACCGTGTCAAAACCTTAGACGGGGTTAGACAAAGCGATCGTGAAGGAGTCTCCATAGATAGAAAAATCATCCATGAAAACTTCCATAAAGCTCTACCATGTCACTAAATATATGAAGCATACACATTTGGAAGGTTCGGGAGCATTACAAAGGCCAAAAGGCATTCGGTTTATAGGCATATGTTCCGAAGGGACATGTGAAAGTTGTCTTTTCTTGGTCATCGATATCAATAATAATCTGAAAATAGCGGAGTAGCCATCCGGAAAACAATAAAAGCATGACCTGCTAGACGCGTTCTAGCATCGATCTATAAATGGTAAGGAAAGTGATCCTTTCGTGTCATAGCATTTAAACGCGTCATGTAATCAATACTGATTCTCCATTTCATAGGACCTTGAGTGACAACATAGTCACCCTTCCCGTTACGCACCATGGTAATTCCGACTTCTTAGGAACTACATGAATGGGACTTACCCATTCGCTATCGGAGATTGGGTATATAATACCGCGTCGAGTAATCATAAACTTCTTCCCTAACCACCTCTTTCATGGCGGGGTTCAAGCGGCCCGAGGTTCGGTTCAGAAGTCTTGGCGTTATCCTCAAATGGATCTGATGAGTCGCGGACATTAGGGTCGATGCCCTTAATGTCGACTAAGGACCAACCAATCGCAGACCCGATGTTCCCTAATCACCCTTATTAAAGATGTCTCTTCATCTTTAGATAACAAAGAAGATATAATTACCGGATGACTACCATCCGGATCAAGTTGTATATATTTTAATTCCGGGGGAAGAGGTTTAAGCACCGGGGTGGGTGGAAAATCAATAGATATTTCGTCCGGGTCCTCATTTTGCATAATGAATACCTGCTCAGGTAGCAAGTCTTCATAATCAGTGTATGGAGCAACCGACGGGTCTACAATTGGTGTGGACTCTAGGATGGTGTTGACTTCCTCTAAGTAGGAGTCATTTACAAAATCAGAAGTTCCAAAAGAAAGGAATTTGTACATATTGTTTTCAGGAAACGTGTTGTTAAAATAATCTTGAGCTAAACTCTCGATCATGCTAACCTCCCCATCTATAGAGCGAATCCGTAACTGTTTCATCATTTTAAAACATTTACCTCGACGAAAGATGGCCAAAAAGATAAGGACATCTTCCCATCGCGACAATTTATAAAGCGCATTGGCGGTTGCCAAGAAGGGCGTAAGATGATCGGTAACGGAGTCATTCGCGACTTCACATATCGAGGATAACAAAATCAGCAGGATAGTAGAAATCCTGAACCTTAACAAACACGTTTTCCACTACACCTTTCGGATACTTAATTGACTTTGTCCGCTAATTGCAACGTTATTTTTGTAGGTTGCATTTCCTGTAGACCTATTTGTTTATACAAGTAATACGGGAGTAAGTTAACACTTCGCCCCGTGTCTAATAAAGCGGTCGTCGTGTGGGAATCTCCTAAGGTGCATTTCTGATGGGGCGACCGGGGTCCTTGTACTTAACAATTCCATTATTTTCGGATAAAGTTGGGAACTGCTTCGCCTAAAAAGGCGTCTTTGGGTATGTTAGTCTTCGCCTAGTAGTGCAACTCTCTTTAAGAAACTTAGCGTGGTTAGGAAGCTTTTAATAGCTTCGAAAAAAGGGAGGTTTATCGTTAGATTCTTGAAAACGTCCTAATTTCCTCAAAGTTTGTATCCCTAGTTAGCATGGCTAATTTTTTGAGGAACGGTGGTTTAAGCTCTATATTTAAGCATATGGCTCTACTTGCCATGTAACCTTGGCTTTCGGTTTCTTTGGTTGTGGTTTAACCGGTACCTCTACCGTGGTAGGCTCCTCGGTTTCTATTTGGCATCTAGTTCGATATCCGTGTAGGAGAATGCGATGGGGTAACTATAGGGCAATTACTTTGTTATCAACCACTCTTCCGAACGGAGAGTGGTGATGGCATTTAGGTCACCTACGATTGTAGTGTCCGTTACTAGAACTACCGTTTACCTCAAAGTTGTGTTTGCTTGTTTTAGGGTTTGGTATAGCTTGACTGGAAACACGCTTTTGGTTGGAGCTTTCTCTTGGGCTAACCGTTGTATGCCCCGATTTATTGATTGTAAGATCCGTTAGTTTGATTTAGTCATTGATTGGAAAAGTTGTTGGGTAACTTTGTATAAAGGCGTCGATCTGATCCGGTTGTGTAGGTGTAGTAGTCACGGGTTGTGGACTTGGAACTATCTCTCGTTGATTATTTATGGGTGGGTTGTGATAGTTATTATTATTAACCTAACGATACCTCTATTGGTATTATAATTATTATAATTATTTTGACCTTGTGCTTGACCTTGCCTAGGTTGGCTTGGGTGTTATAATTATTATAATTCCCTTGACTTTGTCCTTGTCCTTGTCTAAGTGAAGCTTGGTTATAATTGTTTGCTTGCCTAACGTTTTGATTATTGTACCACGGAGGTGTTACTTGTTGATTATTTCTCCAACTAAAGTTGGGATCTTGTCTCCAAGGGGTTAGGAATAGGATAGTTATTAATAGAGTAAACATTATCCCCGCTACGGTGGTTGTTGTTCATAAGCTAGAGGACAATAATTGTCGGTGCTCTGGACTCAAACAGAAAGTACATGGGTTGGAATTTACATTCATGGCGGGGATAGGCTTTTGTTGAACGTAAATAGCCTCTACTTTTTAGTTAGAGATTCCGGTAAATTTTTAAGTTACGGATCGGTTTTATTCTCAAATATACCGTGACCTTTCTTGTTGAAGAAGAACTAGGGGCGGGGGATATCATCACTACCCCCATTATTATTTCGTTTAGTTTGGTCTTCTAAAATTTGTAAGCCTCCGTGGCTCCTTTACTTAGGAAACTACCCCCAAATATTATGTCAAGGACTTCTTTATGGTGATGTTGAAGTCCTTTGAAAAGGCACGAACTAACGTGTCTTTTGCTAGGTTATGGTGTGGACACTCTATAAGGAGATCGGTGAACGATTCCATGCCTCGAAAAATGATTCATGAGGGTTACGTCGGAAGAAATGAATCTTGGAAAGCATTTCATCCGTCTTTAGGGGTGGGTAAAATGTTCCATAAACAACAACAAGTTTAGCCCACGAGTCCACGAGAATTAGGCTTGGCGGCGTTAACCAAGACGCCCTTATCGGCTAATGTGAAAGGAAATACCCTTAGTTTAATCTGTTCCGCACCAACCGTAGGATGATGGAATGTTGTAAGGACTTGTTCAATCCCTACGCGTGTGTTGGTAAGGTTTTTCATGGTCTAGACCATGGAAAACGGGTAACAATTAAATATGTTTGGGGAATTCGAAAATCCCCGTTAGTCTGCTAGAACGATGCAAGATTTAGGGCTATCGCTCAAAGCTTTATAAAAGTCGAGAGAGGGAGTCTCTTTTCTTCACCATTATGTCGGGTATGGTGTGTGTGATAGTAGTTAGAGGTGTAGGTGGGTGGTGTACTAGATAGACTTGTTTGTTGTGGTGTAATTACGTTTGTTGTTTTTTTGTTCGACCGGACCTTAATCTCATGCAAGACTAAGTTAAAAGCAACTAAACATGCAACACTCCAAACAATTACGATATACTAGTAGAAAACCTCTAACCGAAAATGCGAGGTATGGAAGAAAGGAATACCGATAAGCGTCCTTGCTTCGCTTTATGAATAGCGTCTTGTGTGCAGCGTGTTCGTGTAATAAGATATTAGAACACCGAAAAACTTGACAACTCGAAGTTCAAAACAAGCCGTGGAAATCCTGTATTTTTCGAGAAGGCGCTGGCGCTTCTATCTTATCTTGGCGCCTAAAGGTAAAGTCGACCTCCATTAAGATAAGCGCTGGTCGCTTCTCTTTGAAGTGCGGCCGCTTCTATGTATAAGCGAAGTCCAAGAAGATAGCGGGTCGCTCTCTTTCTTTGAAGCGTGGCCTTCGGTCGCGTTTTCTCGAATTTTTCCAAAACTGAAACGGCAACCACAGTATGAATCAAACAAGGGTGGGTGGGTGAAATGGGACTTAAAAATAACTAATTATATTATGAAAACAATGCTAAAGTGCAACTAAGATGGCAGCGGCGCCATTTGATAATATAAAAATGAGTAGTTTACCTACGAAATGAACTACGAATCCAAAACGTAAGTAAACTAAACTTGATACTTTTACGTGTCTATTATCAAAGCTTCTACTCTCAATGCGAATTGCACTAAATGGAGTCACGAAGTTAGTTCCACTCCTAGTTCCTAGCATGGATTGTTTTCTAAGTCTAACTAGTTAAGCTCTTAAGTCAATGAGAGCTTTACTTAAATATTATACTACTGGGTCTTAATTAAGATGATTACTAGAAATTAACTACAAATGCTATGGAAATACTATTGTTTGACTCTAGATAAAGGAATTAGAGGGAATTGAATCCACCTCGAATCCAACTTAATGACCTAGTACAGATTAAGGTATCTCGATTCTTACGTTTTCCGCGGCAAGAATTCGAAGTCTAATCCCTAGTGTTCATGGCATTTCTACCAAGTACTAACTAGCATGTGAGGTCGCCCACCCATTCTCATGGCGAAACGCGACCTTCTAGAGTGGAATAGATGCTACAACGTTTCTATACTAAACAACTAAGGTTTCATCAAGGCTTCATCAACCCCTCTAATGGAGGTTTAGCCTTGAGTCATCAATCTAACATTTACCATTGAATCTAAACTAAACATAATGTGAGAATTTGAGAATTACTTAATTTAGCAATAATGAATCTAATTTAATGGCTGGAATAAAACAATGACAAGAATTGAATTTAGATCTAAAATGGAAATGACAAATTCGAACTTGATAAAAATTACTACTTTATTTATCTAATCTATCAAGAACAATGATTCAGAGATTTAATCTAAAACAAGAATTTAAATGGAACTAAAACTTAATTTAATTAATAAAACTAGATCTATAATTCTATATCTTAATTTAGGTCTAACTAGCTACCATTAACAAAGAGCTAAGCTTTTGTTTTATACATCCAGATCCAAAATTCGTGCATGGGCTTGGAGCCATGGGTTGGGCGCAGAATCGGGCCCAAAACCCAGTCTTTTCGATCAAAAAAGGCTTCTTCAGCTGCAGTTAGCTTCCACAGACTTTTCGTCCACTTCTGCTCCTCTGATTGGGTCAAGGCTTGGACCATTGCAAAGCTCTTTCCGAGCCGGTCGTTTTGACATAAGGTAGGCCTCAATCCGAGGTCTGAGTCCAAAGATATGGCATTCGAAGTTCTGCTGACTTTTGCTCCTTTATCTCGCTAAAAGTGGCACATTTACAAGATAATGGACTTTGAAGCCTGAAATGCATAAAAACACGTAATCAGTATTAACTCTTACTTATTATTCACATAATTGGTCTAACAGTATGATTATTAAGGGGTTAAAACTACAGTTTTGGGCTCTTATCATACAGCACTACCTGTTTTCTCCTCTACTTGAATATCTGTCATTACGCTACAATGTAGGAATTCTTTCAAAATCGTTAATGTCCCTCACCACCAACAACAACAACAACCTCAAGTCTCTTGATATCTTAGAATCACCACATTCCTTTTGTCCCCCAAGGACTAAACCAACTCATGTCACTTCAAAAATTGTATTGTGGAGGATGCAAATTCCTTGATTTCAAACTAGAGGAGTTGAAACCACTCATCATGCTTCAAAATTTGCAAATTGGCTTGTGCCCTATTATGAGTGGACACATCAGAGAGGACTGGAGCATCTTGACCCACATTCCTAACATTGTCATTGAAGCCAATTCTTATTCATACAAAACATGAATTAGTTCTTCTACGGAGAGTTCATTTCGCTTGAGCATGCTCCCCATCTACCAAAAACAGGTGAGAAATATTATAAGTTGTTACATATATGACATATGTTCACTACGTTTGGCTTTTAAACCATTGCATAATGCTCTAAACTTTGTTATTCATAATGAACAACGTAGAACTTAGATTTGGAACTAATGAAAAATATGACAACCAATGTTTATCATGCAGGTCAAACATCACCACCATAGGCGTGGTTTGATTGCAGAATGGTGCACTTGCTAGGCTGATTGTTGTCATCAGGAGTCTCAAGGTCAGCAAGTCTGGAGTGATGAAGAGGAATAGGAAGGCTTCAAGATCTTTGGTTGAAGCAATCTTGAGGTCAATTATAGTTTTGTTAGTTGCTCTAGTATTTCATGATGAGTAACTACCATTTATGAAGCAAATTGTATTGAACAATTTGTTGTACTAGTATATTGATGAAGATTCATATAGCTTTTTAGTTCGTTTTAAAAAATTAGAGTTACTCAAATTAATTAGGGTTCTTGACTATTTTGTTTCTTGATATTAGGGTTTGGTATAAAATTTTAGCATGTTATTGCTTGTAAAAGATTGATTCTTATTTTTACCGAGCAAAAAACCAAAAAACGTTAGTCAATTTAATTAAGTCTGCAACGTTCTCCTCTACTTATTTTTATGGGTTTTGTATAATGCAGGTCTAATAGAATCTATGAACCACAAATCAAAGGCCAATTACTTTTGCCATTGAGCACATAGTATATACCAGCACAAGTTCCACAGTTCTACTACATATCTATATTTGCTTGAGTTTTAACATTTTTTAATATATACGACTGGATGTGTAAATTGATGGTCTCCAGCACAACGTTTTTAGTTCTTAAGTAACTGATCGGTCAGCTGATGCCTTTTACCAAGGTGTTTGCTGGCATGACTAAGAGCACATACTGGTCTGGCAGCAAATCAACCAATTCTCATCTAAATCCATGTACTGAATGCTCAAACCACCAATGCAAGTGCAAAAAATTAAACTCATCAAATGATTCAAATCATAGATGCAAATATCGTAAGACATTGCATCTTATTCATCTGAGTCGATTTTTCAATTTATGAGAAAACAAATATGACGCAAGGTTAAAAGAATACATTCAAGATTTTGTTTGTCCCGAAAATAAGGGTCCTATCAAACTTAGTTCGAGAGAGAGTGTAGCCATTACTACTGCAAGCTGCAATAAAAGGAAAACATTTTTGATGGAAATCAAGCCAAAAAGGAAGAAGATTCTTAATCTTCGGGGATTTGAGTTTAATCTCCCTAGTTAAAAAACTGGTCCATTAAAACTCCCTCAAATTGTAACAACTCACAAAATCTCCCTGTTTTTTAGAAAATAAGAAACTGACAAAAATACCCCCCACTTAAGTCCAGGCCCAAGACAAAATTTGTCCTAAAACTACAATTCCAAAACCACATCTTCCTTCTCTCCATATCTGAAATTTCTATTGTCGAGTTGAATGAAAATTATTTAACAAGATGGCAAAACAAAATAAGAAAGTCATAGAATCATTAACATGAAAGAAGGAATCAATATGTAAAAATTAATTTTTCATAGAAAATCAGTATGTAAAAATAAATTTGCAGAGAAAAATTACAATGTAAAAATAAATTTGCATACTAAAATTCCACGTAAAAACAAATTTACATAGTCATGAGATATGCAGAGAAATCACTATGTAAACATAAATTTGCATACTGAATTTTCCATGTAAAAACAAATTTACACGGTCACAAACTCACACCCACACCTAAAAATCATTATGTAAACATAAACTTTCATACTAAAATGATTATGTTAAAACAAATTTACATAGTCATGAGATATGCAGAGAAATCACTATATAAACATAAATTTGTATACTGAAATTTCCATGTAAAAACAAATTTACAGTCACAGACTCACACCCGCACATAAAAATCATTAAGTAAAACTAAATTTGCATACTAAAACGATTATGTAAAAACAACTTTACATAGTCAGTCACGGGATATGCTGAAAAAAATGGGTTTTTATTTGATTTTGGCCCCACTTTTAATAGGGTATTCAACATTTGGCTCCTGTAAGTTGTTTAATTCGTTTTTGGCCCCAGTTCTGTCAGTTGACTAAGTCAACTTTAACTGTTCCATATGTTTTGCTCCTCATAATTTCAAAATGGCCGAAAATACCCCTCACATGTGCCACACGTGATTTTTTTTTTGAAACAAAACAAAATGACACGTGTCGAAATCTTACGGTTAGCATCCAAGGGTTTTTAGATACTAGTCGTTGGAGTTTTGAATGTTGCTCACATAGTCCTTCAATGGATGAGGGGCTAAAAGCTTAAAAGTTTTGTTAAAAGAGGGGCCAAAAATAGAAATATATTTAAATTGAATATATTTTTTTTAAAATATACTAAAATCCCACAATTCAATAAACTTCATAGTGTTCACTTTGCAAATGAGAACCCTAATTGGATAAAACCCCTAACTTGTTATGTGTAATTAGGGCCAATTTATCTTCAATAATATACACAATATAACCTTAATTTGACGAAAGCCCCTATTTGTGTACATGTAATTGGGGCCAATTTATGTACAATATGCACAATAGAAGTCTAATTTGACAAAAACCCCAATTTATATAGTATAATTTGGGCTAATTTATGTTCAATTTTACAAATAAATTATAATTGGAAAAAACCCCCAAATTTTGTAAGTAACCTTAAACCCTAATTGTTAGGGTAATTGTTAATTAGTCATTTTAGTACCCAAATTATAAACTAACTCCTTCTTGACTTCTCGTGATATGTAAAAACTAACATCCAAGCCGTCGATTTTTTAATTTAGATGGTCATTTAAATCGAAATCAACGAAATGAAATTGTATTGGAATTCAAGATCGAAATAAATCGAAACTGAAATTTACAAGTTCCATGTGCAAGTCACGTGAAGGGTAAAATTACCATTATAAAAATATGATACAGAACAGTTAAAGTTGACTCAGTCAATTGATAGAACTGGGGCCAAAAACAAATTAAGCAACTTACAGGAGCCAAACACTAAATACCCTATTAAAAGTGGGCCCAAAATCGAATAAATCCAAAAAACATCAATATGTAAAAATAAATTTGCCTAGTCATAGGAACCCAATTTATTCAACTTAGGAAGAAGAAATAAAAAATCAATAAAACAAAAATAAAGATTCACAACAATCAATCAAAATGAGAAAGAGAGTGATTCTTCATGGTAGAATCTTGTTTATTCATTGTTAAACTTGATTTCTTCACTGTTGAAAAATGTTTCTTTTTCTTCAAACCTAATTTTTTCGTCGCCGAAACTTGTTATTCTAATTTCAATATTGAATTGTGTGTTATCGAAGTTGAATTAGTGTTCTTCTTCGTTTAAATGATTGAAGGAGAGAAACTAAGGAATGAAAATGGGGGTTTTTTTTTTTTTCCAAAGGGTAAAAGAGGAATAGAAAGAGAATGAGAGATAAGAAAGAGATCATGATTTTTGTATAATTTCAAAAATAGGGAGCTTATGTCACGAGGAATTAGAAATATGAAGGTTTTATGGTACGGGGCAAAGGGGAGGAGTTTACATGAACCCGGGTCTAAACCAGGGGGCTGAGGCCCCTTTCTTGAATTCTAAAATATGTTGGTAACCTGAAACACCACAGACGAAGATCAACGTTAGATGTTTCCAAAATAGAGTTGCTTCTGATTGTGAACGAATTTCTTCATTTTGAACGAAGTTTAGACTCAGTAACTCGTAAGAGTTTTGACTGTCATCCTAAATGTAATGGATGAAGAGGATTATCCAAGTATATACTAGATGATTAACAAAAGAAGAATACACAGCTTGAACAAAAAACAATTATTGAAACTTCAACACTTGCATGGAAATTTATGAATGACTTGTGCAGCCACTATAAGAGAAGGTTCAGAGAAGAGGAATTGCTATAATTTCTAGGTGTTATGTGCAAAAGGAAATCTAAAAGCCTACATCATATACTTTGGTCATGTCCTTCTGCTAAACAGCTATGGAGGTGGACAACAAGTAGGTTCAAGAACAGATGTAACATTCAGAACTTTCAGAGTGCCATGGGGGCAATACAAAATAGGAGTACAATACCGAAGAAGTTATGGCAGGCTGCTATTATTGGAGGCATGCATGGTGAGCTTATGGCTGCATATGAACAAGGTGCACTTTGAAGACTGTAACAACATCCTAAATTTTTGTCAGAGCTATGTGAGAAGGCAATGAATATGTGCAGGACATCTGTCAAAAGACTACATGAGGATTGTAAAGGTTCGAATTGGTGTAAGCTTTGCAAATCTTGATTAGGGAAGGGAATGTAGATTTGGTATGAGTTTGCGATAGATGCGAGCTACCTACGTATCAAGTTCTTGGGTGCAACTTGAATCAAGTCAGACGTAGTTCCTCTTCTCTTTATATATGCAAGTTGCCCGCACTTCCTCTTCTCCTGCATCAGGTCAAGCTCAGGTCTTGTAGCCATTTAATGAGGCATGATGGTGAGTAAAGGATGTTTAATGAGGCCCATCCCCGAAGCTTCGGTCTTAATGGTGATAGTTGTGGCATACGTTACTGGCCGTTACTTTTGGTACGCACATCCGGTAGTTCGAGGTTGGACACCTAACCGAACTGACCGTGACGAGCTGTGGTGGTCGCTTGTGAGGACATGGCGAACTCTGATAGAGGAGTTCATTGAGTTGTTGCGGAGGCTCTAGTAACGAGCTGGGTGATGTGCTTCGGTGTTGGACACGTGTCCGATATGCATTGGACATGCGTATTGGCCCCTCACAAGGATACAAGACATTGAGGTGCTAAAATCTGGTGGGGGGGGGGGGTGTGAAAGCTTGTTTTAGATTCATTACCTTCCTATTGACAACCATCATCAAAAGTTGAGAATCAGGTTCAATAACAACCTGGAAGTGCAATTGGTGGACAATATCTAAACCTCCAAGTATACAGAGTTGTACAAGAACATGGCAGAGAAAATTGATTAGAAACAAGGTGGCGTGTAGCGTGCTTGTGCAATATAAGCAGGGAAAGAAAGGAGACATAAAAAGACATGAGGGATGAGAAGAGATCCTAATAAATGTGCTTCTTAAGGGGTTGTGCAGGCTTATGAGGGATGATAAGGCCAAACAGTAAAGTACTATGATCCTTACATCGTTCTTGCCAAAAACCTTGGGAGGCTATTCAGGGTCCGTAGGGATGATAAAACCAAGAAGTAACTGGCGCTGTGATCCTCATAACACCTTTGATTCAAACGCGGTAACTAAGCATAAAACCTAAGATTGTGGATCAAGATGTTCAGAAATAAAGAGGGAAACGATAGGAATACCAAAAGGGTTAGTGAGACTTACACCCCCCCCCATTTTCAAAAATATTAGTGATGCCCCCCATTTGTAAAATCCAACGGTCATGTTTCTTCATCTGGAAAAAAAAAAAAAAATCATCTCGTAGCCATTGAATCTTGCAACTTGGGTGGGGGTCTACTAACCCAACTTTAAATTGTGTATATATCTACTTAACAAAACAGAGCGGTATTGATAGCCTACGACTGGGATTCAATATAAGGGGTATAAATCGAGGGTCCCAATAGCAGTCTTAAACTAAAATTAAATGAGAATAAAAAAATGGAAACGTCAAAACCGTTCGTTCTCCAAAGTTCTTCCTGTCTCTTTTACTCTACCCTCACAACAACAAATAACAAATGATTAATTCTCAATACGTCCAACTGGGTCCTCCATCTACTCCACATTGAAGTAATAAATTTAGCTCCACAAAACTCTCCAACTTCTTACATAACTTTCTCATTATTCTTTATCACTTCCAAAAACCTGCAATTTCCTCTCTCTCTCTCTCTCTCTCTCCTAAAACTAATCCACATAACACCACAAATTTTATCTTCTTCTTAGGTATGCGCTTTATTTTGATAATTTCTTTTGCTGTATTTTTTTTTTTTTTTTACATTTTCCCGTGTACATTATGTACAATTTGATTGTTTTTTTTTTGTCTTTTATGTCATTCTAATGCAATATGTTCAAACCTCAAGTAGTTTCAATTTTAATACTCTGTCGTAGTTTCAATTTTAATACTTTGTCGTGAACAAAAGAACAAAACACATATTCATCTTCTTATTTACTTTCTTTGTTCTCCATATCGTTAAATTTTTCTCTCTCTTTGTTCAGCAAAGTGTCGGTTCAAGAAAAGCAGTTGATAATTGCATTTGTGGTATTACATCTGAAACTTAGGTAAGTCCATGTTTCAATTTTGGATTATTATTATTATTTTTTTTTTGGTAATTTTTTCGATTTTTTTTTTCCACTTTATGAAACAGCTTTATAGTTAATTGTGGATTCATGGATTTATGAAACTTTGCATACGTACGCATACTGAAACATTGAAACTTTTGCCAGTGTGATGCTTGATGCAATGACGTTGTGTGGAGAAAATGCTCTATATGACTTCTTGATTGAGTATTTATCTTAGTGTTTAGTGGAGATAATGCCTTGATTTCTGGAGTTTAATGCCAGGTCCCCTTTCCTTGCAATACCATTGGTCTTTTTTTTTTGGATGCTTTGTTTATAATGTGGTTTTTAGCTTCGGGAGCTTAAGAAATTTTTAGAGGTGCCTGCAACCAAATGTTATATTTATTTGTTTGAATGTGTTCTTCTACTGTTTGAACTTTGAATGCTCTTCTTCACCATTTGTTTTCTTGATCTGTAACAGTCCTTTGGTTGCAATATGTAACTTTCTTACGCAATATTTAATCTTTTCATCCTAATACCATGTAAGGTTATTAGGGTAGCATGGAAGCCAGTAGACATGGGAGCATTTATGGCAAATGGTGATTATTATGATAATACTTACCGAAGTAGAAAATGTGCCAACATAATAATGCGAGTCTCTATTACCGTTTTTGTTCTGCATGCTTTTGGTGGTCTTAGATATACAATTAATACTTTAGGGATTTGATACAACAATCATGGCACTGGAGTGAGCAGGTCACAAAAATTGGCGCAAACAAGTGGCTGAATCAGATTTAATTAGCGGCTACAATAATGCTCGAACTTAATAATCAGAAGGTACAAACCTTTGTTTTTTCATGGTTGCTTCGTTGCTTATTTAGTGGTAGTGACAAGTCATGCCAAACAAAATAACAAATTATAACAAAACGGTGTTGGTATGCACATTGTAAATCGATATTTCTATCCTGTAGCATTACTTCGTAGTTCCTCTAACCAAACCAAATTTTTAGAGTGTGTTAACAACATTTCTAATATTGTTAAGTAATTTTTTGTTGAATTTCTATACTGTTCCAAACTTTTGAAATGGAAAACATGATGTTCTACTTCCAGAATCAATTTGTTTCTTCTTCTTCATTCTTATTTTTCTCTTATCACTTTTTTGTTCCTACAAGTTCACTTTAAGTTCAAGTATGCTGGAGCAAGTTGAAGCATACAAGGTGATTGAAGTCAAGCAAGGTATGCCTAAAATTGTTGATTGATGTTAAAGTGTGCACATTCTTTATCTCTTTACATGTTTTAAGGTTGTCCTTCCATTTTATTGTGCAGAGAAATGTAGAAATGTATCGGGCAACAATTCGTGACAAAGCTCGAACTCGATCAAATGGTCAAAGAAGTTAAGGTATGCATATTATTCTTATTTCAGAATTTATTTAGTCCAATGCTAGCATATCTTATCACCATTACTGTGTAGGAGGCATCTGCCCTAGATAAACTACCCACCTTTTTTTTTTGTTACAACAGTCATACTTACAAGTTCATCAATCAAAGTTAAGAGAGCAACTATGAACTGGAGATGTAAAAGAAATCGAAGTACCTGTATATTTTAAGCAGAGATAAAGAATTCTTTTTGCTTGAAAAAGTTGGGGTTTTTACTGGCAAAATCGTTTTTACATCGTGTCTTAATTTTATTTTGTAACAATAGTCAACTATACAAGTTCAAAAAGCAATGGTGAGGGAGAAGCTTTGGCCTCAAACTGTTAATGAAACCATAGTGTGTATATCTTCTTCCACGATTGTACGTTTTACGATTAATACCTTATAATCCTTCACAAGGTTATATGGCTAACATTTGTAAAAGTCTTAGCTCATCAACTATTTCGGTGATGCTGGAAAGTTTTAAGAATGTTGTATAGACATTACTATACGTAGAGGGTAATATTAGATATATATAAGCTATATGGTGTACAACTAAAATGTTGTGTAAGGCTTCGGATGTACATATAAGATATTTGAATATGCAATCATTACGATAAGATTCAGCTGTCTTCTCAATAAGTAGGAGATTCAAGCATCCACCTGTCCTATTTGTGTAAGTAATTGATTAAGCTGACACCAAAGTGTTGTAATCATCTTTGTTTTGTTAAAACATCATAATTTCTAAAATAAACTCTGGGTGTTGTAATTCATGCAAGCTAGATCGAGTTTATCATAATTTATACTAAACTCTCATGCATATATCCAATATAATAGTATAAGCAAGATTAGCATTTTTGCTAGAATATGATCAACACCTTCCCCACCATCTTGCCCAAGATTGTAATTGAGTAATATGATAGGTAGTCTAGAAATGTGTTGTTTTGTCAGCTATAATAGTTATTTGTTCAACTCTTCTGCTATGAAAATTATGGGACTGAAGACACATTATTTTGGTATCAACTCTGGTAGGACACGCCAGATAACACCGTTGGAATAAATGTTATCCGAGATTCTACTTATTATATCTAGCTTTATAATCACTAATGAGCATAAGTTGCCAACAAGGAAAGTGAGCAATTATTCAACTTGGAAATCAAGGAAAGAAAATGAAGAGACATCTTCCTAACAGATCCTCTAGATCCCATTCCCCCATTCTTAATATTGGATAGGTTTAACGTTTTTCCATTTTATTTATCAATATTTTTTTTTGGATCCAATAGAATAATTTATTACATTTTCTTTTTTAGTGATTCTCTTTATCCATTTCCCTTCTTATTGTACTCCTTTTACTATTTATGTACCTAATTTTATTATATAGTTTGTACTAATGTTTGGGTTAGCCAACTTTTATCTAAATGCACTTTTGCACCTTGAGCAGATGAACAATTCTAATTTTGCGAACTCAAGGGTTCCATTGCAAAAGCAATTCCTTGAGTAGGGTTTGGCTCACTGAAATTGTCAGTTTTATATCCAAACAATTTATTTTTTTTCACTTCATCAATTTGCCCTCATATGGTACTCCTTTTTTATTATTACTAGTTGCCTATTTTTCGTCCTTTGGAGTGTGTTAATGTTTGATCTTATATGAGGAAAAGCTAGCCAAGGTTGAGTACACAAGCAGACTGAAGTGGAAGCATGCATTCAAGCATTTCAAGATCAGTCAGATTTAAATTATAATAATATATGTTCAACTTATGTTAGATTTGATGTATCTTACGATAGGAGCTGCAAGAGCAATTTTGTTGAAGGATGGGGCAATGTTGTTGATATAGAAGATCATAACATCATCACCTGATGCAGGAGAATGGATAGATGTTGCTGAAGTTGCTGCTCTCTTATCAAGAGGAAGGATATCCTAGTTTTTAATATGGAGGCTAGGGTGACAACCAAATGTTATCACTGTCCTTAAGTTGCCTGAGGAAGCTAGCAGTTGAAAGCTAATGAGTATACAATTATTTAGTTTTCTCTTAAAGATCGTGGAACCATGCATGTTTACTTGGTTGTTTTAGCTGATTCCTATGTTATATTGGGGTGGTTCATGATTCGGCCAAGTGGGCCCTTAGGAATCAACTAGAAACAATGGTGGAATGCTCTTTTATGTGCACTATTGCATGTTTCGTTAAATGAAGTACGCCTTTATAAGCATTGGGTTGTTGTGATTTTTGTATGTTTGAAACGGTAGCTATATAATAGCTAACATTACAATGATTTCTTATCGAGGAATTATTATCTAGCTAATACATTGTTGCACAAGACAGCACCAATTGGTTTCGATGGCTTCATTTGGAAGATGTTTGCCACTTACTGTTTGAAATATCGAAAGCATTCCAAATAAAAACGATACAAAACTTTAGAGAACATATATCCAATATGGCAACGTTGATTGGAGAATTAAGAGGGTGAAAACATATCAAACCACGAGTAGTTGGCTTAAGGTTGTGCAAACGACAACTATAACAACATTCGTCAATATTGAAAATCCCGGTACTACTCTCTCTCTCTCTTTTTTCCATAGCGTTTATTCAAATTACAATTAAAAGGTCACAATAATTTTATGAAATATTGTGAATTAGATGTAAAATTAGGTTACTGTTAATTATAATTAAATGTCACAATACCTTTAAGAAATCCCCGACACAGGCACTAACTAGTACATCACATTGTACTACTTATATCATATTTATGATCAAAGTATCAAACAACAAGGGATTATGATGAGAAGATCAATGTACAATTTTTGATAATTACAAAAAAAATAAAAAATAAAAAATACACTTAAGTAAACATGAGTACGTTGTAAACATATTCTTAAACTTAAACCAAGATCTTGAATCGCATGAACTCACCAACATCATAATAATCATAAATCAATGATTAAACGTAAATAAACATACTTTAATCTATAGTTTTAATGAATGAAACTTGTAGAACGGCGAAGGAGAACTTGTTTCTCACCCTAAGCATTTTCTCTAACCCTAATGTGTTTTTCTTAACTTCATGACATAATACACAACTATGGGCATGTGTATATATAGAGAAAAGGGGGAAGAGGACAATTTCCTTAATTGGACAATGATTCTAATTTTTCATAAAAATTAGACTATAATTGGAAACAACTTCTAATTGCTAAAATATTAATATGGATTTAGATACTTCATCATATAAGCCCATGTCATGTAAACCATTAATTATACATGACATGTGTCCATTGTGTGGGACAACTTTAGGGATTCAATAAAATCTAACAGTCTCCCACTTGGCCCACATGACAAGTTTTATTGAAAATATATACCTTATAATAGTTTTGTAAAACGACTCATCATGGGTTTAACTTAAAATAACTGATATGCGTACGCGATTTTAAAAAAAATATATCCAACCCAATTTTCTCATTAATTTGGTCATCATAATGTCATTATCAAACAATCTACTCATATGAGTCATAGCGGTTGTGTGTCATTTATGCATGCGTGCGACACCATTCCTTCCATGTACTACGTCAATAATAATTTGTTTAACATAACGCATAAGTAAGAAGCATAGGTCAATGTATAATTTCCTAAAATGTCCAACATTGATAACTCGTTTCATTCATAATATGTACAAACTCCTACTAATGAAACAGAGTTGGCAAAAACACAAAATTGAGCTCTTAAGGTGTCTAATAGAAGAAACATAAATCATCAATGTATTCGTATAACCATAACATCATTGGTTGTATCAAAGACTTGTATTGTCGACATAATCCATAATTATCTTTGATAGTAACCTTGCTTAAGGACACACTAGTTCATAAGTTGGCGCTATTATATAATCTATAGACACTTATTGTTTTTGCATTCCATAAGTTATCTCCAAGTTCACCAATTTAGCACCTCAATAATGGTTTGTCATTCTTGGAGAAATAGGTGCAACTTAAGTTCTCAACAATTTAGAAATAAAGTTAACAAAATTCTAAGATAATATGCACACTATACATCGTAAATTGTGGCCTCAAAGCAAACCACGAACTCAGCTTTATTAGTGGAAGTAGCAAGGTAATTTGCTTCACATTATTCCACAAATTTGCCCGTTCATAAATATAGTAACAAAACTCAAATTTACTATAAAAGGGAATCAACATAATCTGAGTTTAAGCATTCAATCACGATCAAGTGATTCATCGTAATAAATGTGAGCTAATTAATAAACAAATATTACTTTAAAATGCACCAGTAGCTGAAAAAACTTAATATAGATAATATCTCTAAAACTTTATTAAAATGTGTTTCATGAGACAACGCTAATAATTATTGTCATTGATCTCAAAAAATTTCGATTTCAATGAAATATGTTGCCTCATCAATATCTTTCATTTCAAAGTTCTTGAAGAAAAAAAATATCTATTTTTATGCAATTAAACCAAGACCACTACTAGCTAACAAAACGTCATAACATACAAGATCGAAAAATATGCTCCCACTGACCTTCAGGTATACACACTAATCAATAGTGCTTCCCTTAAAGCTGAAGAGACTAATGATATTGTTTAACTTAAAATATCATCATTGGGAAACTCGTTTATTAAGTCCATAATATGACTCTTAAGTTTGCAAACTATGCGTTCTCTTCATTATGAAGTTACATACAGAAAAGTGATTTTGACATTTATTTAGTGAAGCTCCAAATCGTAATGAGTCACAAAAGCCATAATGATTCTAAGTGATACCTGCTAGGACACACACAATATTGCTAACACCTTTGACGGTGGAATCTTTAGAACAAGTCTAGCTATGTCTTTTATTATTGCCTTTATAGATACGCTTTGTCTGCAAGACACATTTATAATAGACTTTCTTGTATCCTTTTGGCAATGTGACAATATCCTTAACTCCATTATGTTCCATTGATTTGAACTTTATTTTATGGTGTCAATATAATGAGTAGAATCAATACCTATCTTGGCTCATAGAAATGAAACCGAGTTTGCACAGACCCTAGATCATAATCGGATTCTTGTAGATATGCCACAATGTCATTCGGAATTGTAGATCTCTGTGTTATATAAGATTTTCCAAATACCATTCCTTGTGGTTTTTCTACAAACGCTTCATTGATGAGAATCCCATTATGGAGTGTTTGATCTTATAACAATTGTTCATTCATATTGAATAAATCAATAACATGAGGATCAACAATTACTGTAGAAGCTACAAGTATCTAGATTTACGTTAAAGCTTCTTTACTTTTCACATATCATAATTATGTAGTTGTTTTTCTTTAATAGACACGTATCATGATATGTCACTCCCACTGATTTCACTATTGTCAAAGGATCTAATGTTACCAGTTTCTACTATTATCGTACTATGGTTAGATAAGTCAAATCTATATACCCTTTAGATTTTTCAAGATAACCAATTAATAATGTTACTAGTAACTTTTCTAAAATCCAATATACTTTTATGTGGATAATTTATAAGCTCAAACTCTATTGGTATCCCTAAAATGGTAGATAACATGAACTAGGTTTCATTTTATTCCATAACTACTCAAAAGAGTCTTTGAAACTTTCTTACTGAAAAGCGAGTTCAGTTTACCACAATAGTACGTCTTTATAACTTTAAATATCTACAATAACTAGGGTAATTAGACTAACTTAACCTAATCCTAACCATGTCCTATATAGTAAGATGAATTACGCCTTTCATCAATATCATTATACTGTGGAGTTCTAAGTATTGTGTATTTCTCACAATTACAACGCTTTTCTAAAACTTTGACAATTATTAGTCTAGGACATTGACATTTATCTTAATTTTCACCACTTCAATTTGGTTTGACAGTCTTCACTTGTCTGTTTAGTTGCTTACAATCTCAATAATATAAATCTTAATGACTCACGCTGGTAGAGATTCATTATGTAAGATAGGAACATAATCTTAATGTGAATTGTCATCTTCATGTGAGATGTATCTCACAACAAAATACAAAGTGGAAAAATGTATATAAATGTCAATACTTATTGTGGCTTCATTTCTTGTGTGTTGGTTTGTTTTCTACACTCCACACACATATGAGATTAGCAAATTTAGATTCGAATGAATTACATCATATGCTAATCTTTCTATAAACTCTTTCTCTGAAAATTTATACATTCTTCATGCCACAACTAAGAAGACATGACAATCTTTTAGCTACGTTCAAGTCTAACTTTAAGATGTATAATAATAAAGTCTCTATTCGATAATCAAACAAGTATGGTATCCGTGGATATCCTATACTTATTTAACCAAAGAACACATATTACCGCTTAATGTTTATTCAACCTTACATGTTTGGTCTACTTGTGGGAAACTTAAAACAATTGAAAAAACAAACAACTATTATTGTCACTATTATAACTTTCAAGAACATAGTTGGTTCACTGTGGTGAATTCCAAATTATACATAAAGTGAATGTTTCAAGTCAATATTCATGAACAAAGTTGAAATTACTGTGGTGAACACCAACTTATACATAATATGAATATGCGACACCTTAGGTTTTGACAAGTAAAACTTTATGGTATATGAATTGGGACTTTAATAAACAAAATAATGCTCACTACATTAAAACTTTGATTATTAATACAAATAACTATAATTTAGATTAAAATCTAATGATGAACATAATAGTATCATTGCAATATCACCTGTGGGTGAGTACTACAACACATGAGGTGTTCAATCCATAATAATATGATGATGAACGTATATTATAATTGTGAAACCACCTGTGGATGTGTATCACAACATACAAATAGTTCACTTACATTTAGGGCCAAGTCATTAAGTATGTCAAAATTAGATAGGTCTACTACCTGTGGGCATTCAAGTCCATATCTAACTCTTTAGTACACATTATCACCCTAAATTAATTAGAACTGTAACGTTAATGATATTTACAACTTCTCAATATTGGGTCACTGTGGTGACTACCAAATGATCAGCTTTATATCAATTATTTTAACTTTATTATAATCCCAATGGATCCTTAATCATCATCATAAATAATATTATACAATGTCACTAACAATAGTACAATGAAGTATTCACAATATCTTACTATTGGGCTACTGTGGCAGCTATCAATACAGCCTAATTTGTGAGTACCAAATCGTTAAATGACATTGGTTAACATATATAATCATAGTGAAAGCTAAACATGCAGCGGAATAACGTGTGTACTTTCATAATGTACAGGATCAGAAAGTTCACTATGAAATAATCATTATAGTAGGAATTGATTGACTTCAATAATATTAATAAACCAAAAGAAATATTCATTCTTTCTATTATATTGCATGCTTTGAACGTAATAAAACAGATAATGCACGCAACTTCGGAAGTCAAAATATAACTTAGCAAATCATAAATATATATTGAACAACCTAATGAATATCTTAAAATGTTTAAGACAAATTTTACGTTTGCCATCAATAATATGGTATTCACAATATCTTAAGATTTTGAGCTACTTTGGCAGCTACCAAAACAATATTATTGTAATTACCACCATGCTCTCAATAGACATTATTCAACATGATAGTAGGTAATATTAACATCATAAATATGCTCATACAATTAAACCATGATATGCAGTGGAAAAAAATCGAATTTAATAATGTATTCGTTAAATAGAGCATGCATTCATATACCTAAAGTTGTTAATCCCAAATGAATTCAATTCATGTTTTAAGCCTTTCAATAATATAGGATTCGTAAAAACCTTCGTAACGACTATTTATGCGTTAAAAACGGACTTAAAACAAATTTTATAAGGCAAAAACAAGTTATATGGGTCTGTAAATCGAGTCTGGTTCGGGTCAGCAAGCCGATCTGGGTCAATCCAGTTCTGGGTTGGGTCAGATCCTTACCCATACAGCTCATGGGCTTAAAACATAAGTCAGGTTATAAGAAGTTAGGCCCGAAAAAAGGCCATCCAGCAAATCAGGTCCAAAACAGGTTTATAAAACGTTAGGCCCGAAGTAAATAAACTTAAAGTCCATCTTAATGGGTGATGACGTCATGTCATCTCCTTCCTCAATCAACTAGCTTTCGAACCCGTCCTACGAACGGGTGTCGTTATATTAAATTATTCTAAAAAATATTTGAACTATGTAGATAGATCTATTTATGAGATATGAATATTACATTGGTCACTTATCCAAATTTCTTGCAACATGAAAACCACACTCCATAAAATAATAATAATAATAATAATAATAATAATAACGCACTTTTATAAAAACCCTTCGAGTTCTTTTTGTTATTTAATAATAGAAGTTTGATAAAATTTTTGTGAGAATGCCCAATGAGACGAAATTCATATTGAATATACTTGAATATCAAGTCATTCTCAATCATATACTTGTCGAGATATTTCCACTACACATAAAACAACGATGTTTTGAGGTTAGTTCAATGCATTAGCATTTAATTTCTGATTTTTCGTTAAATATTTTTTGAGATCAGTTCATTGAATTTGTATCTAGTTTTTGATTTTCTGTTAATTCATCTTTGAGGTTAGTTCAATGCAATTACATCCAGTTTCTGATTTCCCATTTTTCAATTTTTGTTAATTATTATTTGAGGTTAGTTCCATGAATTTGTACTTAGTTTTGAATTGTGCGTTAACAACTCTATGAGGTTAGATCAATGCATTTGCATCCAGTTTCCTATTTCAAGTTAATTATAATTTGAGTTTAATTAGTTCAATGCATTTACATCCAATTTTCAATTTCCCATTAATTATTTTTTAGGTTCGTTCAATGCATTTGCATCTAATTTTCGATTTCCAGTTAATTATTCTTTGACGTTAGTTTGATGCATTCACATCCAGTTTTCGATTACACCTGAATGATTCTTTGAGATTAGTTCCATGCATTGACATCCTGTTTCTGATTTGTCGTTAATTATTCCTTAAGTTAGTTCCATTCATTTGCATCCAGTTTCTAATTTCTTGTTAATTATTCTTTTGGGTTAGTTTGATGCAGTTTCATGTTGTTTCCGATTACCCGTTAATTATTCTTTGAGGTTAGTTCCATTCATTTGCATCCACTTTCCGATTTTCTATTAATTTTTCTTTTGGGTTAGTTTGATGCAGTTTCATGTTGTTTCCGATTACCCGTTAATTATTTTTTGAGGTTAGTTTGATGCATTTGTATCCAGTTTCCGAGTTCTCATTAATTATTCTTTGAGGTTTATTGAATGCATTTGCATCTAGTTTTCGATTGTCTGTCAATTATTCTTTGAGGTTAATTAGTTCAATACTTCAATGTACTTGTATCCAGTTCCTGGTTTCCCGTTAATTATTCTTTGAGGTTAGTTCATTGCAGTGTTACATCCAATTTTCGATTTCCCGTTAATTATTCTATGAGGTTAGTTCATTGCAGTGTTGCATCCAGTTTCCGATTTACCGTTAATTATTCTTTGAGGTTAGTTCATTACATTTGCATCCAATTTTCAATTTTCAACCCACTAATTATTTTTTGAGGTTAGCTCAATGCATTTGTATCAAGTTTTTGATTTCCCGTTAATTATTCTTTGAGGTTAGTCGATGCATTTGCATCCAGCTTCCGATTTCCCATTAATTATTCTTTGAGGTTAGTTAGCTGGATTTGTATCCAATTTTCGATGTCATGTTAATTATTCTTTGGTTCAGTGCAGTTGCATCCAACTTCTAATTTTCCGTTAATTATTCTTTGAGGTTAGTTAAATTCATTTGAATCCAGTTTCCAATTTCACGTCAATTATTCTTTGAGGATAGTTTAATGAATTTGCATCCAATTTTTTATTTATCGTTAATTATTTATTTGAGGTTAGTTTATGCAGTTATATCTAGTTTTTTTTATTTTCTGTTAATTATTCTTTGAGGTTAGTTAAATGCATTTTTATACAATTTTTGATTTCTTGTTAACTTTTCTTTGGCGTTAGTTCAATACAGTTGCATCCAGTTTCCAATTTTCCACTAATTATTCTTTGAGGTTAGTTCGATGCATTTGCATCAAATTTTCGATTTCCTGTTAACTATTTTTTGAGATTTCTTCAATGTATTTGCATCAAGTTTCCGATTTCCCATTAATATTATTTGACGTTGGCTGGTTCAATGCATTTGCATCTAATTTCCCGATTTTGCAATAATAACTCTTTGAGATTAGTTCGATGCATTTACATCCAGTCTCCTATTTCCAGTTACCCTTTAGTTATTCTTTGACGTTAGTTCATTGTAGTGTTGCATCCAGTCTCTAATTTCCCATTAATTATTCTTTGAGGTTAGTTCAATGTACTCACATCTATTTTCCGATTACTCATTAATTTTTCTTTGAGGTTTGTTCAATGCAGTGTTGCATCCATTTTCCTATTTCCCGTTAATTATTCTGAGTTAGTTTAATGTAGTGTTGCATCCATTTTCCGATTTCTCATTACTATCCTATTTCCCATTAATTATTTTTTGGGGTGGGTTGGTTCAATGCATTTGTGTCTAGTTTCTGATTTCCTGATAATTATCAAAGTTGGTGTGTAATACCAACTTTTATTTATTGTTATGTCCTCAAAGCAGATAATAAGAATGTTCATCGTTTGCTAATTCATGTTAGCACGTAAAGAGCATGAGCACTGATATGTTTATTGATTCAATGACCTTTTTTCCAAAAAACTCAGGTACTCCTCTTCATGGTTTAATATTTGAAAACCAATAGAGACAAATGTGGAATGTGGTCTGTGATAGAAGGCAAATAAATACTTAATTTACTAATAGTGCAATTACAAAAAAAAAAAAAAAAAAAACCACTCTTAAAAACATGAAAATTTCAAAACAAACCTGTGATAAAAATTTCAATTTTGTTCTACAAAAGAAATCTATTAATTAGAACCCCATCACAAATTAAAATGAAGTAAAGCATAAGAAATAGTCGAATTAACACTGAATCACAGTATCACTCTATATTAGAAATGAATTCAGACTACAACACTAACAAAAACAAAAAGTTGGATAAGTTGCCTTTAAATATATATCAGCTGCTTTGTAGAGTCCATCATCAATAACTCGGGCATAGTCAAGCAAGATTTCAATGATATCAATGAATTTCCGTAGATCTAGATATGGATCAGGCGCAATTTTCGCTAGATAAGAATCAATGAGTCATCCAACCTTCAGAACTGAGCCATGACTTAGAGAACCAAGACCTTCAAATTCATACCCAAAATGTGATGCTTTTTTAGATTTTTCGTCTTCGATTTGTTGCAAAAGAAACCAAGTGCTAAGAAATCCTTCCTTTTGTAATTGTAAGTGGGATGAAAGTACCAATAAAGTAGCTTAAGGCTAACAAAAATATAGTAAAGCAACACATGTGAAAGAAAATCAGCATTATATTATATTAATAGCACACCTGAATCTAAGAACATACAAAACAATCAGGTTAGAAAATCAATCAAACGTACCCAACTGGGTCGAAAAACGCAGTACCGATTGCTTTGACTTTAAGATACATTAAACATTAACTTGTGAACCGAAAAATTGGGGAAACCGACTCCCACAAAATTTAAGAAATATCAAATATGAATTATGTTGTGTGCCTAAACTTTAATTTTAAGAAAATAAATCCATATGAGCATATTACTTAACTATTATGGTACATGATCATGGAACATTTTGGTTTCCCTCAAGTATCTATATTATCATGTAGGTTTACATCATTTTACTTTACGTATGCATTTGAAGAATGGTAGTCTGAACGACACAAATGTTCCAACATAAACATATGTACACAATAAAATTAGTGCGACCAAAAAATTTAGAAGTACAGTTTCAAGCTAGTTTTGAATATATAGTCCAACAACTTCACAAAACACAATCTAACTCAGTTATATCGTATCAGATTTGCGAGGTTTACTTATTATTATTATTATTATACCCTAAAAATCTCCTATTGAAGAATCTCTTAAAAATACCCTAAAAACATACCCTAAAATAATAAAAAAACCTCATTTAGTCTACTAACTCACCTTCTGTTGAAGAATCTTCTATTTGTGTTTCCATGTAAGAATCTCCTATTTCTGGCAGTGCCACTGACACTCCCTGAGAAATTTATCTACTCCAAAATACCATTGGCATGCAAGCTACTAACACACAAACCTTAAACATATACAAAATAATTCATTCCCACTTGAGTACACTACTAACACCAATAACCCCATTCAAAATTTAAACAACGACCATGAACTTATCATATTATACAAATATAACCAAATAACAACCATGAAAGTAAGTTTGGATGACTTAAACTTCTAAAGATATTATGGATAGAATCATTGATGTCTACCCAAGCACGAATTGGTCTAGAAATGCTCTTAGGAAATTAAGAGTGAAGAATAAAAAATAACAACCACATATTGAAACAAATAAAAACAATATAGAATATGGAAAAAAAAACACTTGGTTATCAGATCCATCAATAAGTAACTACATTTACATCTTTAGGATGCACTGAAATCTTAATATTATGTCAAAAGAAGTTTATCCGTTAGCATGGATGGGGCATGCTAATAACTACAGAAAAAGGAAATATAAGTCTTAAACACATTATATAAAATACAGCTAGTAGATGAGTGAAAATAGTTACTTGAAAATTTTTATTGATCAAGAATTGCTCATATGAAGGAGAAGTTCAAAGCTCCAAAACTATACATGTAAGGTTTAAAACTTTAGATCCACTTACTAACGTTCTTATGGAACATACTAAAATATGTGGATAGTATATAGATAGTGACGACTAAAATAAATAACTTAACCTTCTCCCTAGATGAGGAAGTAGATTGAGTTGATAAACAGTTAAGGTTGGTATATATACCTAAAATGTATGGTTTGTCAATCTCGGAAGTTTCAGTCAAACGTACTAATGTTAGACCTGCATTATCTTCTCCCTTAACACTCCAAACTTTATGGTAAACACAAATCAAAAGAAAGAAGATTTTTGAAATCAGCACATACTGGGGAGGTAGAGAAAGAAGACTTTTGAAATCAGCATAATAGTTGTAAATTGAAGAACTCGAGAATATGGGATACTTAGAAGTTCAAGAATTGGGACTTTTAGTTCCTATTAAGTTTTTTTCTCGCAACTTGTTTCTCTAGCTTTTTTATTAGCAATTTTTTTCTCCTGATTTGAATAGAGTCTCTTCTGTAATCTTTATTATTCTTTGTTTGGATGTGTATAGATTAGGAACATGAAACATAATTAATTAGGACTCTTGAAGAAGAGAGTCTCTCCGGTAATCCTTATTATTCTTTGTTTGGATGTGTATAGATTAGGAAACATGAAACATAATTAATTAGGACTCTTGAAAAGAGATTTAGTATATAAAGGAAAGTAGGAAACATAATTAATTGAGACTCTTACTTACTATTTTTTTTCTCATATTTTTTCTTAATCCCCCTGCTTACGTGGACAACCCCAATGAGCCCGAAAAGGGACTGCTATTATATATATATAAAGATAGGTATGAACAGACTTTCAACTTTGCAAAATAATAAAAAAAAACACATCATCAAAACGGAAATACATATTTTACCATGCAGATAAAACAAATCAATTATGGATAAAACAATCACATGAATTCTGGCGGCCGATCACCACCAAAACAACTTAACGAACCATCGACTTTAACCCTTGAACAGACCCATACACACCATTTGCTAGCAAATATACTATGGTCCCTTAATAACCACGATATCATCATAGGTGATTAAAACTATAATATCAGTATATCAGCATATAAAAAAAATTCAATTTCTGACAAAAAAATAACCCCAACATGAGCAATTCGTAGTAGTTCAAGTATACGCATAATATCGGTGAAAAACAAGCAGTAAGAATTACTTAACTGATTATACTTCACTATAATGGAAAACAAAAGCTTGATTTGTCAAGACAAGGTTTTAACAGAAAACATGATGTTTTACGGTGACGATCGAAATCCCGAAAAACTAAATCTCAATCAAGAATCATGGACCTTACAGTAATGAGAGGGTGAGAGTTCTTAAAACCTGACAAAAACTGATATATACAAACAAAGTTTTTGCAGTTCAATTAGATCATAATACCCTCAATATAAATTAAATATTAAAGTTCGTATTTGTAACGGGAGAAACATACGATTCACAACAAGGCAACAAGGCGACTGATACCACATGTAAACATATTCTTAAATGTAAACCAAGATCTTGAATTGCATGAACTCACCAATATTATAATAATAATAAATCAATGATTAAATGTAAATAAACATACCTTAATCCATAGCTTTAATGAATGAAACTTGTAGAACGACAAAAGGAGAACTTGTTTCTCACCCTAAGTCTATTCTCTAACCCTAATGTGTTTTTCTTAACTTCATGACATAATACACAACTATGAGGCATGTGTATATAGAGAAAAGGCGGGAGATGACAGTTTCCTTAATTGGACAATGATTCTAATTTTCTATAAAAATTAGACTATAATTAGACACAACTTCTAATTGCCAAAATATTAATATGAATTTGGATATTTCATCATATAAGCCCATGTCATGTAAACCATTAATTATACATGACATGTGTCCATTGTGGGACAACTTTAGGGATTCAATAAAATCCAACATACGTGAGTTGAACAAGATGTTTCAAAACAACTTACCTTGATCACAAGCTCACTTGAAAATTTCGGAGCAATTTCAAGCAAAAACAGATTAACCAATTAATTCGGGAAGTAAAATGATAGGATATACACAACAGTAACGGTTCAAAGGTTGTTGTACCTTCAAGCTGGTATGCCTTGTTTATAGGAATGTAGCAGTAAAAACGATAGCACGCACTATCAGGTAGGTCGTCTAGTTGTAGCTGCAATTATTCTATTAGCGAGAAATTTACTAGAAGTATAGGAAGGAAAGCTTGTATCATTAGGAAGCGCCAGTTTGAACAGATGGAGAGAATTATAATCTTTCTCAACCAACATTGTAACCTTTCCTGACAGTTGATATGCTTTTACTTGACCAGGAAACAAAAATAAATAAAAGAGAGAGGATATTTCCTACACTACAACAGAACATGGTTTTAGCAACGCCATACCCCATCGCTAAAGGTGCCTTTGAGCGTGGCAAAAGATCTGTCGCAACGCACCAGATGGCGTTGCAAAGGCGTTGCTAAAAAGTGCGTCTCAAATACTCAAATGCAACGCCAAAAGTGGCATGGCAAATGTTCTTAGTTTGTTGCGACGCCTGTGGACGCTGCTAATACACTAATTCCGTTGCTACTTCATTTATGAAAATTAAATTAATTGCAAAAAAATTTCAAACTATTTGCAACGCTTGACGTCGCAAAAGTGAGCTTGTAACAACTAGGATGGCGTTGCAAAAGTGATACATTTAGCTACACAACTAGGCGTCACAAAAGGCAACCTTTTGCTACACTATTTCCGTTGCGAAAAGTTTAAATATTTGGCTACACAATCTTGGGAAGCTTGAATATTTAGTGAACATTTGAAGGGCAAAAGACGCCTATATAATTTAGCCACACACCAAAGTGTGGCAAAAATGTCTACGTTACGGTAGAATCAAAGCTTTAGTTACACTAAAATTGTTGCGAATGATATAAATTTCAGAAAAACACACGCTTTATTTGGGACGCATTTAACATTACAGATTGTGCAATTCAT
Source organism: Coptis chinensis (assembly GCF_015680905.1). Lineage (NCBI taxonomy): Eukaryota > Viridiplantae > Streptophyta > Magnoliopsida > Ranunculales > Ranunculaceae > Coptis > Coptis chinensis. Next base: position 53,793,219 of record NC_141463.1, read on the forward strand.
ACATATACCTATATATTTCCATTTACATAATCCTGCCCAAAACAATTTTTATATAACACATCTGTAATGCTAAATCATTCAATACAAAAGATCTTAAAGAATTCACATAACTATTTTTTGCAAAAAAACATCATCTCACATAATCTTAACAACGTTCAACTAAATTTAGACGAATTATTCAAAACTAAAATTCCACAAATAATGTCTATAGCATGCTAATTTGAGCAGCATCCACTCGGAGCTTCTTCTTGATTCTACTACTTCAAGCGACCGACCCAATGCAACAAACAAATTAAAAAAATTACTTAAGTAAATTTATTAGAAACATTAATAAACCTAAAATACACTCAAGTTGGCAATGTATGTGAAACTATGCACCTCCTATATGAGTAAATTGGTGCCCATGGCCAAAAACTTAGAAAGAACTTATCAAAGTTATAACTCGATCACATTCATGAAGACATAGATCAAATAAGAAGACAAAAATAGCCAAAAGCTAATAGATTTTGAACTAAATTGTACATGTAAATGCCAAACCATTAAAAAACCTTGTGTCATAAAGTTATCACCAATAAAACAATAAAATAAACAAGGCTAAACATCAAGTAAATCAAGCAAACAAGCTCAATTACAAAAATTAGTTCCAACAGATGGCAGAGTCAGATGTAAAGGTATCGGCCGTGGGATGCTTCCTGTATTCTCAAAATAAAAGGTGGGTTTTCAGGTTTTGTTCTCTTGTCTATTTCTAGTATCTTTTCTTTTTTAGGTTCTAACTTGTCGATTGCTAATATGAAGTAGGGACGACTTCCTGTCTCTTCGAGCCATTTTACAACCTTCAATCTTCCATGCAAAATGTAAAATTCTAACAATCCGGTTATTTTACAACCTTCAATCAAGCATGCAAAATGTCTAATTCTAACAATCCAGTTATTTTTCTTCGACAATATGCAAATAAAAGTATAAAACTCGGATGAAGCCTTGTCAAACAATGTCTCCAAAAACTAGTTGTACATGCATTGTAGAATGTCCATACCTCAACATTATAAATGCCAATTTTCCCATCAAAGAGGAGGGCCGATATCAACCCCTGATCTTTGGATACCAGTGAATATCAAAATTCCAGTTGGTTCCGTGGAGGTAATTCACATACTATCTGCACCAAATTTAATATAAAGCCAATATTGTTGACATCGAAAAACTATAGCCAAGTCGCGGACAATAATGTTAACAAGAATCTAGGAGCACAAATGGTTGAATAACAAAGAGCCAAAAAAGAAGTAGCACTAAATATGAAAATAAAACATTCCCACCTCTCCCGAGATTGTATCCCAAAGAAATAGTCCTATTGTATTTTGCAATTTAGCAAAAAGAGTTGTCGATCGGACACCATGACATTCGCGATTACATCCGGTGTAGAAAATAATTGGATAAATATGGTCAAGATGTTTTATTTGAAACAAACACATCCAATTATATGAAGAGAACTCGACATTGCCACAGAAATAGCTATTCCAGATTTTGATTAAAACAAAGCACCCAAGTTTACCAGCCAAGGAAAACACACATAATAAAAACTTAACCGACTTAAAAAATATAAATGAAGAAAGAGAAAAGAAAGCAAGAGAAATTTTGTATACATATATAGCCATCCAAGGTTAACTTCGCGATATCAATATGATGACGACAATATTTTCAAGACTTATTTTTTTATAGTATAACTTTATTCCTAATCCTTTAAATTCCCTTTTCCCCAGTAAAGGCGGGAATTGAACCCTAGACCTTGGGCCCAACCTCCCAAGTCCTTACCAGTAGGCCACTGGAATTAAATTAATTGGAAAAAATAAATAATAAAAATGAAACAGTGATGTCTCATACCTTTTGTGTGGCCCACAAACTCCTTCACTGGTGATATTGTATTCCTCACATCCCAAAGCTGTGGGTAAAGATCAGAGAAACATACCAAGCTAAGTACACAGAATCTTGAAAACCAGGTCATAGATAAGATAAATGTCAAGAGAAGCGTACTATAAGAGAAGGTGAGCTATCGTCATCGGATGCAACAATGAATTGTGTGGCAACATCCAGTTCCACCAAAAAGAAGAGCACCGTCTTCGATTTGAATCCATAAAAGCTTAATGACACAAAGATCACAACCAATCATGCAATGGAACATAAGATGAAAATTTGCCAAAGATATTTTCCAGTCACAAGTTTGTATCTTGCCTGATCATTGGCTTTTGCCGCTTTAAGTCCCAAACAACTGAAATACCAACGGTATAGCCATATTCAAAAATAAATAATATGCATTGAAACTAAACTGACACAGAGGAAAAAGAGTGAGTGTGAGAGAGAAGAAGATGTGTGAGTGAGAGTGAGTGTGAGAGAGAAGAAGATGTGTGAGTGTGTAAGCTGCTCAACCTTGTATGGCTTATAATGTATAGAGCCTTAAACCTCTTCTTCCCAGAAGAAGATGGCACCTCAAAACGAACAACAACAACAATCATCAAGCCAGCACCGTCTCTATCTTCTTGATGCACTATACTGTGAAGAAGAACGTTTGGAAGAAGGAGAAGAGAGTGAGTGTGAGAATAGTAATGTTACTAATGAAACAACAAACCCAACTACTTTCTTATTAGAACAAGACTTGTTTTGGGAAGATGAAGAGCTTGTATCACTCTTTTCTAAAGAAAAAGAACCCCATCTTCTTATTAACACAAGTAACTTCGATATTGACTCAAGTCTTGTTTTAGCTCGTAAAGAAGGTGTTGAGTGGATGTTAAAAGTTGACGCCTTTTACTATGGTTTCTCTGCACTCACTGCGGTTCTTCTTTGCATTAACTAACTATCTTGATAGATTCATGTCAAGCCTTCATTTTCAGAAAGATAAGCCATGGATGACTCAACTTGCTGCTGTAGCTTGTCTTTCTGTTGCTGCTAAGGTGGAAGAGACCCAAGTTCCCCTTCTCTTAGATCTGCAAGTGGAAGAAACAAAGTATGTGTTTGAAGCCAAATCTATTCAGAGAATGGAGCTTCTGGTACTTTCTACTCTTCATTGGAGGATGAATCAAGTTACACCACTTTCATTTCTTGATCACATAATAAGGAGGCTTGGATTGAAGAATAATCTTCATTGGGAGTTTATGAAGAGGTGTGAACGTTTGCTTAAATCATTCTTGATTCGAGGTCCGTTTTGTTATCTCCCTTCACTTGCTTGCAACAATGCCGCATGTTATCAAGGAGGTTGAACCTTGTAATCCCACCGAAAGTATCGAGAACCAGCTTATGGATATCCTTAAAATCAATCGACAAAGCTGGATGAGTGCAGTTCTTATCTTGGACTCTACTTCGGAGATATCAAGGAGAACCGAGAATGTGAGCTGCACTTGTAAAGCGCTAGTATCGGTTTGAACCCGCAGCCCAAATGGAGTAATTGATCGTCTTTTCAGCTCGATAGCTCGAACGCGATTCGTAAAGCGTGAGTTCTTCAAGATATCTTCTTCTCCAAAGTGTCCGTTCAAGAAAAAGCGAGAATCCGGGAGCTCCGGATGCCAACTTCTTTCAATCGTTTTAGCGGTCGATGTCATTACTAGTCCTCGTTAAGCACTCTTTCTTTTCTTATTATTTCTTATTCTACCAAAGATCCATGCTATTAAGAATTGTGGTTTTCATCATATATGTTCTTCAAGTGCAAGTCAAATTTCACCATCTCTGCATTTCTAGCCAATCCTAATTCACATTTCACATGTATGAGAAAATTATTGGAAACTTCTCCCACCATCACCAGTTTTTGGAGAATAAAGAGAAGAGGGAGATTGGAAAGCAGAGATGTGTGGCATTTGACTTGGAAAAGAATGAACAGTGATGAGGGAATGAACTATTTGATATAGTACACTATTATGTCTCAGCCATTATTCTTATTTATGAAAACATGCATTAGTAAGAATTCAAAGAAAAAAAAAAACACACAATTATCAATATACAGAAATGATAATGTCTTCCCTTTCTCACCTGTGGTACCATTATTAGAAGTGGATGCTAATATATGGTGGACCTTATGATTCCATGACAAAAATGAAACCTCTCCTTGCGCACCAGATCCAACACTCTGCACAATATTTCACTGTCAAATCGCAAGCGTTTCATCTCGACAAGAATCATTTCTTAAAGGAGGTCGAATTCAGTTGGAACAACAAAGCATGTTCAACTTGAAGATACCGATTCCATTAAAATTTACTAGAAGTAGCACGTTCATAAGCTAAGTTCACTGACCTGCTTGAAGTGGTAAACCTTTGAACAACTAATAATAGTTAAAAGCGCTATGTGTAACAATAATATATACAATGATAGGGTGATTACAATTTCCCTAAAGCACTCTAGTTGCCTAAACAGAATTCCCAAAAAGCACCCCAAAACAAAAACACAAAACATAAAAACAAAACAAAAATGCCGAGCCTAGCTGAAAATTTCCCATATTGTACTTGAATGACATTCAATTTGAAAGTCCATATTTCTGAATGATAACGGAAAATTTGTCATTCTTGTAGTCTCAAATAATGGGGTGCTTACTTAATAGGTATAGGAACAAACAAATTCGGGTGTGGTGAACAGTAACATAACTCTCCTCTTTGCAAGTCGATTGGCGGAGGGACTTAAAAGGTATATCTGACAAAGTTTTGGGTGAAAAGGAATAAAAAGGACTGCGGATGAGTAACAGTGCAAACGCAGAAACGAATGCTCTCTCTCTCTCTCTCTCTCTCTCTCTCTCTCATTTCTTGGGGTTCCTTCACTACTTGTTTATTTCATTCTCGTTTTCTTTACAAATTTGCTTTAAATTGGTTCTCCTTGAATTCTATAATAGATAGAATTTGGCGTTTTGTACATTTGGATCCAATAAGCAGTGTAGCTCTGCAAGTTAGTTTGTCGGGATTAGAAGATCTACCTAGGTTTAAGACATAAGGATATGGAAAAATTATACGAAACCCTCTAAGCCACTCCGGTAAAGCTCACTGCCATTAATATATAACTAACTAGATACTCCATTACATACAAAAGAGTCAAATAAGTTGAGCTTCAGACGGCAAAAATCGGACAAAGATGAAATTGTTGTCAATCTTACAGTGCATGCATCAATTGAGAAATAATGTTGTTTTGTTACCTTGAGTGGTGGGAAATGAGTAGGTTCTGCTGGATTTGCCAGGTCCCAAATGCAGATTTCCCCTTCAACAGCACCAGATACAAGAAGGTTTGGCAAATTGGTATTGAATTCGAGACCACGAACCTTTAGCCCAGAGGTAAGTAAAAGTGTGAGGAAATCAAGAGAGGATGATGTAGGCGGGGGTTATGAAAAACTTACAGGGCCTGTATGCTTTGGAAAACGCGTCCAACAAGAGAACGGTCAACATCCTGTGAACTGCAGGGATAAACGTTTATTAATTGATTAATTATTATTAAGTAAGGAATGAATTTTGTAGTTGTTATTGAAGAAACCCTAAATGGATCCCGATATAACAGGAAAACAATGGATGGATCGGTTGATGGTAATATAAAAATCATAATAATAAAGGCATTGAGAAATAGACTACCGAATGAGAGAGAGGGGATTCCAAATGTTGATCTTTGCCATCGACGACCACCAAATGAATGAGACCAAGGGAGAATTCTTCGGTGGTCCCAGATCCGGCCTTGCCCCAGCAGAGACGGTTGAATCTAATTGTACGTGAAACAACAGATTCTTTTAATCGAAAAAAAAAAATGAAACTTTCAACAAACCCAAAATCAAAACTAACGTTTTTCTGGTTGTGGGAGATTACCTTAAAATCAAAACACCAATCCCAATCCTAGAACCGAAAACAAAGTCTTTTTTTAAATTTAATATGTAATATGAAAAAAAAAAATAGATTGCGAAATATGGAAAGCTTATATGAATTATCTTAAATGTAGAAGAAGACTACCTTAATTCGGGGGTGGAAGATTGAAGCCACCTAGCAATAGCAATATTTGTTGAAGAAACTAAAGAGGGGAGCGAGCAGTTGGAGAGAAGAAGTGATTTTAGGGTTTTTTTTTTTTTTTTTTTGTTTTGTTATTCTGTTGTTATTTCTATTTTCAGTATTTTGTTATTTTGTTCGAGCCAAAACCCAAAAGAAAGCCCGCGAAGAAGGCTGTGAAAATTGAAAGAGTTCAATTGTGACGCCACAATCGCCGCAACAAATATATACCAAATATTGAGAAACCAGAAATATTAAATCGACTAAAGATTATAGCAATGAATCTGGCGCAAATAATTCCATGTATTGTCGCGGCGCGACAAGCTGCGTTATAATGCTAAAATTTCTAAAAAATATTTGTTATTGTTTCTTAAAAATAATAAAAGCAAGCATTTGTCACGGTCTAGGGCGTTGCAATATGTGAATGCAAATAAGTCGAAAGACATTTAGCGGCCGCCGGGCGCGTTAAATAGATGTGTTTTAGCAACAAATTTTTAGCGTGGCAAAAGGGTGCGCTGCAAAAGAGCCCTTCTGTTGTAGTGTAGGGTGAAAAGCATTATATCAACCATAGAAACCTTGCCTAGTAAAAGCCATAATCATTCGTTTTCTTGCTTCTTCCTCATCACCATAAACTTCTTGGGATGGTAGATGCAATCAAAGCCAAAGATAATTAATTAGTAAGTAAAATTATTCATTTCTTCGTAATTAGAACAATTCCATTTAGAAATAAATGAATGATTATAATCATAACATAATTATCAACCATCCGAGGACTGACATAATATTCAAGGATTTCTTCTTCTGGAAGTGGACTTTACACTTCCATTTTGGCTTGTTGGACTAGTTGATGTTGTTGAAGGAGATCTAGGAAACTCATCAGTGGCGGGAAGAAAAAATAACGAAACTAGACTTGGTAGACTTGAAAAACTGAGAGATCATTGTTAATGTTCGGGTCGCCATCGCCATGTTTGTAAAAAATGATTAGAGAAAGGAAAAAAAAACGCAAACCTTATCTTGAAAACTACGCTGGTATCCTTACTTGATGTGTTTGGTATTGACCGTTTTGTTTATCTTAATCAGGGCTAATTTGGAAAGAAAAAAGGGACCGAAAATAAAGGATGCTCGGTCCAGTCCCATATATTTTAGCGATGAGAAAAAAAGAATAAGTGGAACAAGAGATAAACCCGGGATGATGAAGCCCAAGCAGTAACAGAGCTTCCATAATCCTTACATAATTTTTTATCACGGACCTTGGGGATGAAAAGTTTAAGTAGTAGTAATAATAGAGCAAGCCTGTGTAGAAGAGAAAGATACCAAAGCAACTATTGCTCTGTGTTTGGGTCTCAAATGGAATAACCTTAGTCTGCGTTGGTACCGTATCAATGTCCCTCACCCTCCTCCGGGTGGTGCTTGTAGTTTGCAAAGAAGTTTCTCAAAGATCGATCACAAAGAACTAATCCAAACTAAGAACAGAGATCAAACTGAAAATGTAATAAAATCTTATTAATTGGTAGCAATATCGGTTACAAGTGTCGCTATCTCTCTCTCTCTCTGCTCTGGTTTTTCAGATCTTTTTAGAATGAATCTAGTGTCCTTATTTCTTCCTCTACCAGTCTTTATATAGTGCTGCCTTTATAGCCTTGTCCAATCACGTTATGCCACGTGTCCATTCTCTTCTTCTTCCTTCCTTTCCCGCTTTAAACTTGCAACATACAAAATAACATACGAAATATCGACATTTATATCGGGCTGGAATATCGGGTTGACGATATTTGCCCACGACATCGTCCCCTCTCGAAACTTTTAAATTTCGACCATGAAAAATTTGAATGCTTCAAGAATCATAAATCAAATTTGAAAATTTGAAAATTCAAAATTTGAAAATATCAAGCAGTTACACTTAGAAACTGAACAATTATCACGAAATATCAGATATAAAAATTTTCAATCGCTTTCTCTCTCTTCACTTATTCACAAAAAAGACTTGAGACACTCCAACCCCACCACCATTAGCAACCTGAAAAGCTTGAACTTGGTTCTATTCGCTGTCTTCATCACCAAATCTTTCTGCACACTTGTCAGGTTAGTTAAAATAAATGCTTAATATGCTACTTTCTGGAAAAAACTTTATCGTTGTCTTTAATTATCTTGAAGAATTGCATCTGTTCCCCTTTCCAAATTACTAGAATTTAGGATTAGGGTTTTGAGTTCAAACGTGCTATTTGTGTATCCCTATACTAACTAGACCTTGAATTATAATTTTTGACAGTATGACTAGGAGAAAAACTTGTATTAACTTTAGGCGTACCCTCTCGAAACAATCATGGCTTCGACGTCAAGAACGCATGCTTTTGAGACACACATCCTTACCTCGAAACCCGACATTGTCATCTCGAAACCTCGATATCTTGTCAAATAATATATTATACAATTATACAGAGTATATTGATAGTAGCACAGATAAAGGATATAATTCTAATAAAAAATTTATTGTTTTTAATGATACCGACATGTCGAACGAAAGTACCGAGTCTGCAACTCGAAATAGCTCATCCTCCTCAGCTTCGACATCACAAAGAACTATAACTGACGTACCCGAGTGGCGCACAACGTATATTGTTGAAGGCTTACCATGTCATCCCTTTGATATTGCGACCTTGGAGTCCGAACACAAAGTTATGGACAATGATAGTATATGGAGTAGTGGCTTGAATCCTTGCTTTCCAAAAAGACCCAATTTAGACATAGTTAGAGCTGCCTACCAGATCCCAGATGCTGTCAACCTTCGACACTATGCTGGATATAAGAAAGGGACTAGATGCCAAAGTGGCGATCCCCAAACCACCATCATCACTGTTGGGCAACTAGCTGCTGGTTTGCGATTTCCCTTATCTGACCTCGATCGATCAGTATTAAACTATCTGACCATCTCTCCCAGCCAAGGCACATGCAATTTTTGGAGATTACTGTACATTTGTAACTATTATAATTCTCAACTTGAATCCGATGTACGGGCATCCCAAAAAATCCGCCTTGTCGACATTCAAAAACACTATACCTTTGTCGAACGTGTTGAAAAGAATAAAAACGGTGTACCGGAGCCTAGCGGCTACTTTTATCCCAAAAAACGGAGCAATCGCGCAGGCATCATAAGAAAAAATTAAGATAGTGACTTCAGATGGCCATTATATCCTATCATTATTTCTGGGCAATGGGAGTCATCTGCTTTAATCACTGTGCCATCCTTGACCCATCCTACTTTTAACGTTGGAGGTACGTTATTTTACGAATCCCCTTTCCTGAACCAATCTTTCGACCCTCTATCTCGGACCGGTTATCTGATTGGTTTATTGTTGTGACCTTGTTTCAGTACAAAAACCTGCATCGCTGAGAAGTCTTGGAGAATCCACTAGAGTGATGGATCTTCTAAAAGGCACTGAAGAAGAAATATCAGTTAGAACTGGTGCTGATAGATATGGCAACCCTACCTCGAAGGTCGTGTTACAAGATGTCGACAACTATGTTGCTCCTTTATATTACTTAAAAAGTAATGTGCTTAAAGGTCAAAATCCTTCACCTTCCCAACCTGCTATCCCCTCCCAAACTGCCCCTTTTTCATTACAACCTTGCTCATATGAAAAAGGATTTAGGAAAACTTTTGATGCTTCTGAATTACCTGTAAATACTCCTCGATGTTACTTTGATTATGTGATAACTAGTTTTAAAATGACTGAAGATCTCTTTCCCAAGATCAATCAAGAAATTCCAGACTTCTATAATTATCCCTTTTTGCAAGATGTGTTTGATCACCACTGCTTATTGTACACAAATATGACATCCAAATCTCTGGACAAGTTTCTGAGCAAGAAAAAATCAACAGGTGGCAGTTCTTCCCAAGCTCCCACCTCTTCCAAAGAAAAAAACGTTGACATTGATCTTCATTCCTCGAAAAGAAAATAACCTTGCCATACTAAAGCACCACCAACCTCAAGGATAACTAAGGCTGCAAAAACGACCACCAGTATTGAACCTGTTCATGTGCCCTCCAAATCTTCAGCTAAGCCCACCACTACTAAAACTACTGCCTCTGGCTCTTCTTCTCCATCTGAAGACTTTTTGGTTGATCTTGTTCTTCGAAACCAGAAAAGGGTTCCGAAGTCTGCTTCTCTGTTTTCTAATCCTCCGATACCTGGCCTCGGAAAAGCTCTTCTCCTGAATACCATCCTTCCTCAAGATAGATCCGCAATGTCTGAAATTGGTATAGATGAACGCTTCCAACTTTTGTGTTCTTCTATCGAAAAAGTAAGTATTTATCGCTGGCCTTACTAAAAGTTACCGCTGTCGGCTAGTTTGATAATGAAATTGCTAGCTTTCGTTGTTATAGGGAAGAGAATGACCAATTGAAGAAAGAAAAAGAACAACTTCAACACTCTCTAGAGAAAGCCCATAAAAAACATGCTGACGAGATGAAGAAATATCTTGACGAGCATACCAAGTTGAATAAGAAACTGCAAAGCTCTTATGAAAGTATGGAGAAAAAACTTGCACAAGAAAAAACCAACTTTGTCAATGAGAAAAAAGAATGGGTATCCCAAAAAACTGATCTGGAGGCTAAGCTGAAGGAGGCCCATCTCAAGCTGGTTACTCAAACTGAGCACATGCAATATTGTGTTGACACCATGAAGAGCTTTAGACCACATCTTCCCGCTGATCTTATCAAAGAATATAATCTTGATTCTGATGACGAGAATGAGATGCCCTCCGACACTGCCCATGATCTGGATACAGATGTTGTATATTTTGCTTCACCAGTTGCTGATAATGCCGAGATTAAAGCAGCTACTCCACTTTTCAATCCTGACTCCTTCATCAGTACAACCAGCTATTTGGATGGACCCAAAGTGCGAGATGCCCTCAATACCCTTCTTGAGACCCCATGCCTTGATGTAAACCAAACTAAAACCTCAACCCAACTCTAGTCTCTTTGCTCTGATGTTTTGTAATTGTAATATTGATACAATGGCTTGGCTATCTCTTTTGACTATTTTAAACTCCTTTTGAATTATTCAAAAAGATCTTTTTGCTTGCTACCATCTACTTATATATGCAATATGTTTGATACTTAGTAATACTTTGAAAAATTATATCTGAGTTTCGATACCACTCCAACCCAAAGTAGTATCGATACTTAGTAATACTTAAAAAAAATTTGGCAAATCAAATTCGACTTTCGATACCACTCCAACCCAAAAGTAGTATCGATACTTAGCAATATTTAAAAATCAAATTCAACTTTCGATACCACTCCAACCATAATAGTATCGATACTTAGCAATATTTAAAAATCAAATTCGACTTTCGATACCACTCCAACCAAAAGTAGTATCGATACTTAGGTTTAATATCGACATACTTCCATATATAGCTTTTCCCTTGAATCATAATTTTCTGTCTTGGTATCGAGATGAGAATCTATAGATCACCAGGATTTTGTTTTACTTAGCACCCTTCGCCATGTAACAAATACACATTTATATTTTCCAATAAATAACTCTAACCAACTGGCTCATAAACCAACATTCCTTGAAAAACAACCATGTTATTAATCCTTATTTCATTATTATTCAAATTTTAAACTGTCCCGCACAGAAATAACAAAGAGTTACTTTTTCATTAATATTCATCGTTTTCTTACTCACCTAACCTTAATATTCATCATTTTCTTGTTAATCACCATTAATGTTCCTCGTTTATATAATTTTTACCACTATAAAAACCCTTCAAAATGTCTGATTCTAAACATCTCTTCTAAAATTCTTACTAAAGACTCCTTAGTTTTATTGAAGAATGTCTCTCATCTCCCTTTTTCGCATTATCTTAGCAATTTTCATGGTTTTGCCCGACTCGCCTCCACATTGGTCTGACTACCCTACAACAGACTACTCAGAAGAAAAACCTGAAGAAAAAGAAAAAGAAGAAGAAGAAAAAGATACACAAGAAGAAAAAGAAGAAGAGTATGATGACGAGTGGTTGAGAGACCCCTACTGCTACGATTATGGCAAAGATAGCAATGGGTCCTCAACTACCAGTGATGATGAGGATGATGGTAAAGATGGTGATGATGATGATGAAGATGAAGATGAAGATGACTATGACGATGAAGATGATGATTAGACTTGCTCTCTATCTTTTTAGTTTTTGTTTCAATTTGTAATAGCCTGTTAGGCCTATGATTTGCCCCTTTTAATGAATTATTATTGCACTACCTCGTCCACCGGCACTCTAAATTACATGCTTCGACATGTGACATTGCACCCATAATCAACAACTATCATCGACATTCAACATCTCATTATTGAAAAGTTCAATCATTAGAAAAAATAAAAAATAATACATAACCTTTCACTTAAAATGGCATACCTCCTTGTCTCCTTATTTTTTTAACCTGGAATCGATCCCCCGATACCACATATTTCATGTTTTGGCCCTTCCAATCTTGGACAAGCATCGAGATTTTAGTATGACCTGGTATCGAGATACGGATCTACAGATCACTAGGATTTTTTGTTTGACCTGGTATCGAGATACGGATCTACAGATCACTAGGATTTTTGTTTGACCTGTATCAGTTATATATTTCTAAAGATACGAAGATCTTCTATATTTGTATAGATATTGATTTTGAGAATGACCATATTTTTAGTGAACGTATAATCTTAAATAAAAATTTCACCATGATATTTGAAATATTCTTTATTAATAAAATGCTTTCAAATTGCTTACATTTTGAGACTTTGGTAATATTACACCTTTAGCCGTTTTCAAGTAGTAAACGCCATTAACTCCCACTTTGTGAACAATGTAAGGCCCTTCCCAGCTTGCTGCTAGTTTGCCAACCCCTTTTCCTTTCGTAGCTTGAGTGACCACTTTCAAGACCAAATCACCTTTCTGAAAATGTCGCTCTCTTACTTTCTTGCTGAAAGCTTTTCTGAGCTGCCTATGATATGTATCGAGCCTTATCTTTGCTTGATCTTTTGTTTCCTCGAGATTTAGAACTTCTGAAGCCATTACCTCATTATTTTGACCATTTACTAAGATTTTGGTTCTGGATGTCGACACCACCATTTTAGATGGAGTTACTGCTTCCATACCATAGGCCAAAGTAAAAGGTGATTCACCTGTGGCCGTTCGAGGTGTCGTTCTATAAGCCCATAGAACGCTGTTTAGCTCATCCACCCAAAGACCTTTCTTGTCTTATAACTTTTTCTTATTATCCATAATAGTTTTATTTGTCGCCTCGGCTTGCCCGTTACCCTGATCATAGTATGGTGCAGATGTGAAATGTTTTATCTTGTAAGATTCCAAGAAAACTTTCACTTGTCCTCCCTCGAAATGCGGCCCATTATTTGATATAATGGCATAGGGCAACCCATATCGACATATGACTCATTCAAAAAGGAAATTTATGACATCCTTTTCCTTGATGTGCTGCAAAGTGATAGCCTCTACCCACTTTGTAAAATAGTCTGTGACCACCAACATGAACCTTCTTTTGCCTCTCCCTGGTACTAGAGGACCTACAATATCCATACCCTATAGAGCAAAGGGCCAGGGTTTTGAGACACAATGTAACTCCTCAGCTGGAACATGTATGGCTTTCCCATGAATTTGGCACTTTATACATTTTTTTGCAAATCGAAGACAGTCTCTTCGCATCTGAGGCCAGAAATATCCCTGCCTCGTTATTTTATTAGCCAACGATCTACCAGCTGAGTGGTTTTCACATTCGCCTTCGTGAAGCTCGGCAATAATTAGCAACGCTTCCTCAGACGATATGCATTTCAAATGTGGACCTTTTGGATTCTTTCGATATAACTCATTATTAATCAAGACATATCTTTGAGCGCCAGACTTAATCCTTCTGGCCTCATTTTTGTCCTCCATTAGTTTTATATTAGCTAAGTATGAGATATATGCTTCCATCTATGACGCCCCCAGTGTATCAATTTCCATAACTTCTGAGTCATCGATGTCGATGCTTGGCTTTTGCTAAACTCTGATATGTAGAGTGCGACCCTATGTGTTTTCTAATATCACTACAACATATGACAAGGCATCAGCATGCCTGTTCTCATTTCTATTAAGATGTTGAAGCTTTATTTTGTTGAAATCCCTCAACTTGGATTTTATGAAGCTCAAATAATCCACCATGTTTTCACATTTTGCCGAATACCCTCCATTGATCTGGCTGACCGCGAGCATCGAGTCACTGAAGATTGACAACTCTTTTATATTGAGAGATTTAGCCATTTTGAGACCAGCTATTAAAGCTTCATACTCAGCCTCATTATTAGATGCATGGAAACCCAATGTTATTGCCGTTTTGAGTCTTTGATTTTCAGGAGTGACCAACACCACTCTGATGCCACATCCTTTGCCTCCAGATGATATATCGACAAATAATCTCCAACCATTAGTTCCCTCCCATGGATCGTCTACATCGATAACCTCTTCAGGCTCTTACAACATTGAGAATTCCTCTTCTTCCATGCCCCAACTAGCATCTTCAGATGGAAAATCTGCCAGGAAGTCGGCCAATACCTGACTTTTCTCTGATACTCGATTTTGATACTCGACTCCGAATTCGTTTATTAGTACAAACCATTTAGACATCTATCCTGACTTAGCAGTTTTTGCTAGAGTTTGCTTTAATGGGAGATTCGTCATCACTATCACAGAATGTGCTTGAAAATATGGCTTCAGTCTCTGAGATGAGAATAAAAGTGCCAGAGCATATTTCTCCAAAATGGGATACCGAGTCTCCGCCTCGAGCATTGTTTTGATCTGAAAATATATTGGTCTCTCCAACCCATTTTCTACTTTCACGAGGACAGAACTTATAGGAAAATCTGATACAACCAAATAAAGGAGCAAACTTTTTCCCTCATCTAGTTTTGTAAGAGTTGACATTTCTTGTAGATATTTCTTTAATTCAGAAAATGCTTCTTCACATTCCTCATTCCAACAGAATTTAACATTCTTTTTAAGCAACTTAAAAAGCGGCTTACATCGATTAGAAGTTCTGGAGATGAATATGTTGAGCGCAACTATTCTTCCTGTCAACCTTTGTATCTGCTTTCTAGTTGTAGGTGACGGCATTTGCTGGAGCGCTCATATTTGATTAGGATTAGCATTAATGCCTCACTTTGTAACGATGTACCCCAAAAATTTGCTAGAACTGACCCCTGAAGGTACATTTTTCGGGATTAAGCTTTATATTAAACTCTCACAATATTTTGAATACAGTGTCGAGGTCCTTTACATGGTCTACAACTTTCATAGATTTAATGACCATATCATCTATATAAACCTCGACAATTCGTTTGATGAGTTTTTAAACATCTTCTCTACTAATCTTTGATAGGTGGCTCCAGCATTCTTCAACCCAAAAGGCATTTTGATAAAACAGTATATACCTCCATTAACAACGAATGCTGTTTTTAGTTGGTCCATAATAGCCATTAAAATATGAAAATACCCTGAATACCCATCACAAAAACTGATCAACTCGAAACCAGCTGTTTGATCAACTAACTCATCAATTCTGGGCATAGGATAATGATCCTTTGGACACTTTTTATTTACATCGGTAAAGTCGACACAGATTCGAACTCTACCATCTTTCTTGGGTATGACCACTATGTTCGCTACCCACTCCGAATGCTCTACTTCTCTGATGATGCCATTATCTAACATCTTATGTATCTCCGCTTGCACCGCTTCTTCATACATTGGTCTCACCTACCGATGTTTTTGTTGCACCGGAGTTGCCTTTTCTTCCATATTCAGCTTATGTGAACAGACATCTAGGTCGATACCAGTGAGGTCCGACATCAACCATGCAAAAACATCCTGATTCTCTTTCAAAAAAATCATCAACTCATTTCTTATGTTTGCATCCATCTCTGTCCCAATGAACGTATGATGCTCACTTTCTTCTGTACTAATGTTAACATTTTCCACCGTTTCTATGGTCTTTCTTTCCCATGTGGGTTCTTCATGTTGCTTTATCTCTTGAGTGAACTTTACCTGCTCATGTATCTGTATGTCGGGGTCGACAGGTAAAGCTTGCTGTAACTGCTAGTTAGAATTTTCCAAGACGCCCCCAGTGTCTTGGCTTTTCCCCTTCATCATTCCCTTTACTGTGACGAAATTACATTTTTCTGACTCGGACTGATCGCCCCTAATTTCATGCAATCCATATACAGTCGGGAATCGGATAACTTGATAAAATGTACTAGGCACAACACGCATTTTGTGTATCCATTTCCTTCCCAATATGGCATTGTGACCAGACTGGTGCTTGATGACCACGAATTTCCTCATCACCGTTTGAGGCCCAACTCAAACTGGCAATTTTATTTCTCTAGCAGGCTTGGTAGAAGTTCCATTAAAACCATATAAACTGAACTTCGGTGGTTTTAAATACGATTCATCTAGACCAATTCCTTTGAATGCTTTCTAAAATAAAATATTAACTGAACTACCACAGTCCACTATTATCTTCTGTACATCATAGCCCGAAATACGCAAAGTGATTAACAAAGCATTGTCATGTGGTAACATTACCTTGGACAAGTCCTCTGGCACGAAATCTTCTTTTGCTATCCTCCTCAAAATATCTTCCGGCGTGGAATTGAGAGCTATAAAATTACTAGGATCCAACTCCTCCCTTAATGTTCTCTTATATTTCCTTCTTTGCTGTGGCTGGCCATCTCGATTTAGGTAATGCTCTCGAGGTCTTTTATTGTCTGACCTCGAGGAGTCTCTGCCTTCATGTCGATCACCACTTTCTTTATCTCTTTTTCCTGCATCGATGACTTGTAATACCACTTGCGCAGTGGCTGTTCTCAACCCCTCCTCTACTATGATATCTCTATCAACCTTATCATACAATTCTTGCAA
Organism: Coptis chinensis; assembly: GCF_015680905.1. Classification (NCBI taxonomy): domain Eukaryota; kingdom Viridiplantae; phylum Streptophyta; class Magnoliopsida; order Ranunculales; family Ranunculaceae; genus Coptis; species Coptis chinensis. The sequence goes on from NC_141463.1 coordinate 53,810,168, forward strand.
TGTTTTAACCTCTTTCCTCAACAGATACTTATGCATATAAGATCCTGGTATTACCCCTGCTTGAAAAGCTATGACAGCTGTCATTTCTGATTCATCCAATCTTTCCACTAACTGCATTTCAGCCTTGAACCTTGTCAAGAAATCTTTCAATGATTCCTTCTTCACTTGCTTCAATTGAAATAAGTCCGACACCTACTTTGGCTTCACCCTCTAGTGACCGTAATTGGTGAGGAACCTTTCTTCAATTTCATGAAAGCATGAAATGGATCCCTCAGGCATAGTACAAAACCATTTCAATGCTTTGCCTTTTAGGCTAGAAGAAAATGATCGACATAGTACCGTATCCCAGTACTTGGTACCCTGATATATCGAGAACTGATGTCGATAGCTAAAAAGATGGTCCATGGGATCAGTGGCCCCCTCGAACTGACTGAATTTTGGATTCTTGAACTTTAGAGGTAACGAGGCCCTTTCTATCTCTTTTTTCAATGGATTTCTACTCACATCGTCTGCCAGCTTTCGTATCAAGGGCGAGACTTTCTCTAGGAACTGATCTCCAAACTGCTTCTGCATCATTTCTTGCACCATTTCCTTCGTGATTTGTGCTTTGACTTCTTCCTCTTGCCCTACTTTCGGTGTCACTTTCGCTAAAGATTGTACTTCTTCAAAATGACTTCTTCTCACCTCCTCGAGGAGGCTCTTTCTTACCACTGGGGTGCCTGAGCTCGACTCCTCGCCATCCTTATCATACATAGCGTCTTCAGCACGCCTCCCATTTTCTTCCCTAACCGTTTTATTCTCAGCCATTAACATCTAATTTTGTTTTTCCAATTCATTCATCCTTCTCAACAAATCTTTCAAAGACACTTCTTCCTCTCGTATCTCATCCACTTCTTCCACCAGTCTACTCGCTGATCTTCTAGTTCTTCTTTCTGCATTCTTAGATGCTACTTGAGATGTGCTTGCTTCAGTAACCATTAATATTTTACTTGCTGTCGCTCGTTTGGGAGGCATCTTGATATGAAACTGAATATCTCCCTAAACAAATTTAATATTCTTTACTGATCCTCTCAAAACTCCTTCAACACCCCTTAATCAGTAGATTCGAACCCTAAAAACCAAGAAAAGAATGATCTTTCTTGATCCTTGAAACACGGGTGGCGCCAATGTAGTTTGCAAAGAAGTTTCTCAAAGATCAATCACAAAGAACTAATCCAAACTAAGAACAAAGATCAAACTAAAAATGTAATCGAATCTTATTAATTGGTAGCAATATCGGTTACAAGTGTCGCTCTCTCACTCTCACTGCTCTGGTTTTTTAGATCTTTTTAGAATGAATCTAGTGTCCATATTTCTTCCTCTACCAATCTTTATATAGTGCTACCTTTATAGCCTTGTCCAATCGTGTTATGCCACAATGATCCCTTTTCTTCTTCTCCCTTTCTTTTAACATAGAAAAAAATGCATAGATGGGTAACGAACTATATCCTTAATCAAACATCAAACTTTTTTGTGTCCATGTCTACCACATTTTGTTTTCTTCCTCTGGCACACTTTTTTTTTTATCAAATTATTTTCCTATGTGGCTATGTATCTTTATGTATACATATAGAATCCTCCAAAATCGACATATATATTATTTGGCGATATCGCCATAGAATCCTCCAAACCTATTGTCCATCTGGCGTTTCTTGACGCCATCGATGAATTAATTGGGACTATTCGAGTTGGGAGCCTATGAGTGGGGAGAAATTAGTCCCGGGCCGATGATCTTTTACAACAAACTATGTTCCGCTTATTTCGTTCTTTGCTGATTGAAAGAAGTGCTGATCTAATCTCGAGGCTTCTCGATGACGAGGAGGAGGATAATGAAGATGAGCCGATTCCTAAAAATCCGATAACGGATTATGATATCATAATTGATGCGCTGCCGTCGGGGACTATTATTTGCACGAAATCTCGCCGGATGGTGTCACCGGGTTTGGGAAAGAGTGTGCACATGTTTATAGTTCTTGTAGAAGAGAGTTCTTGGAAGAGAGTATCTAAGGTTGGGGTTGATAAAATTAAGTATTGAAGAAGTTCAGAAAATGAGTTGGTCTAAATTAGAAGACGAGATTGAAAAATGGGTTAAAGCGATAAATGTCGCTAAGTTATGATACTTTTTCCGAAAGTGAACGAAGATTATGTGATCGGATTTTCAACAATCTTACTTCAGCAGCTGATCTTTCATTTATGGAAGTGTGTCGAGGAACCGCAATTCAAATAACATTGGGTCGGTCGCTGAGCGGTTGTTCAAGATTTTGGATGTGTTTGAATGTTTAAGAGACTTATTAATGCCGGAGTTTGAAGAGGTCTTCTCAGATCTGTTTTTTTTTTGTCTTGAAGAATCGGGTTTTAATCGGGTTACCCGAAATTGAAACTGAAACCCACATCGGGTTGAGGATGTGGCAAGTTGTTAGCCACATAGGAAAATAATTAGAGAAAATGAAAAATAGCATGCCACATGTAAAAAAAAATGGACGGAAACGAAACAGAACCAAACGTTGCAAAACGTGGTAGACATGGATACCCAAACTTGCTCAAAATAAAGTTTGAACCCCAATGTTTGATTAAGGGTATAGTTCGTTACCCATCTATGCATTTTTTTCAATAACATACGAAATATCGACATTTATATCGGGCTGGAATATCGGGTTGAGGATATTTGCCCACAACAGTGCTACTACTTCTACTTCTGCAACAGCCATGGACCAAAGTTCTGGTTCTTTCGAGGCTAATAGTTCAATTTTTCTCGAGATTTATTGGGCAAAGTAGAAAGGAAAAGGACAAATATGTTGGTGGTGGTGGTTCTTCTATCATTGCCAAGATTTTCCCAGTAACTTCTCATTCATATTATAGTAGAGATCGATGGACCCTTCCGTGTTTTACAAGATTAAAATATATATCTATTTTACAAGTAAAAGTACCCTCCTCTGTCTTGGTTATTGACACAACTCGACAACACCTGGAAGAAGCAATTACCACGAAGCAAATGATTAGGGACAAGGATTCTCCTTTTACCACAGCTTTCAATGGGAACATTTATGTTTTTAGTGGTGACTGTGAGGGAGTGATATTCTCCTTCAGGAATATCAGGCACGTGCTAAGCATGGTGGAAATACCACACCGATCTCTGATGTACTTTGCCGATCTGAATTACTAGATCGCATCAACAAGCTACGAGATCGCTCCAAAATAGTTCGTATCATTATACAGATCGTTCTATATCGTGACTCAACTTACCTTCTAGAAGCAATCATGAATGAAACTACACGTACGCAAATCACTGCCGCCAGCTACTGACCACTGCCACAAGCTACTAAGCCAGGCTATTAATCCCCATCATTACAGCAGGCCTATGAGTGCAGTTCTCACATGCTTTCACAATCTTGACCCTACATTTGTGCTGTTCTTTACACGTATTGGGTGAGGATTCACTTTCATCACCTATAAATACTCCCCATATGAACTACGCCAGACCTGATTCTTCTCTCCCCCCAGAATCGAGAGAAGATACGTAGGCAGTTCGCTCCTCGCCGAACTCGGTCTTAACCATATTCTAATCCGTTCTCCCTCTTTCTCCTTGTATGTAAAGGGAAGACCAAAACGCACCTTTACATTGGCGCCTTGTGGTCTCAATTTCTTGAGAAACCACCTCATAAATCCTAAAACCTAGAACCAAAAACCAAAATTCTCAAGCCCACGAAGCATGGCAAGCCTCGAAGCTCAAATCCAGAGTTTAGCTAGTCAGCTAGGATCGATGAATGAACAAATCACCCTGCTCAGGCAGGAGAACGTCATACTTCGCACGCAAGTAGACACGCAGAATCCACCTCCTGCCTTAGCAGATGACGACATCAACAAAGTTAATCAACAGATTAACGAACTGTCACAATGGATTGACCAAAGTGCTATCAAGAAAGACGCCACCCAGATTGTCTAAAAAATGCTGAGGACATACCGCACGTCCCCATTTACTACTGAAGTACTGAGCAGAGCTTCTCCTCCAGATTTCATCCAACCACATTTTTCGATGTATAATGGCAGCGCGTGTTCTGGTCAGCATGTAGCCCGCTACATTCAAAGCTTGGCACTGTATAGTGCACCAGAGTTTGACCATCTTCATTGTTGTTTGTTTCTCGCCAGTCTCAAAGATGGCGCACTCGATTGGTTCTTTTCACTCGAGTCAGACTCGATAAAGACCTTTGAGCAACTCACCGATTTGTTTGCTAGTTAGTACGTCCACAACAGACGTAAGAAAGCTGATCTTGATTCATTGTTCCAACTCTCACTGGGTGAAGATGAAACCATTCGTGAATTTCTAGGTCGATTCAAAGCAGAACTACTATGCATGGAAGCTGGCCTGAAAGAATCATTTGCCACCTTGGCATTCTCCAACGCCTGTCGTGTACGCAACACGGCCCTCGCCAGATCGTTGATGAAAGAATGCCCCGAGACGTTATCCGAGCTATACGCTCGCGTGGACAAGTACATTAAGCTACAGGAAGGACTGAGGCACCAAGGCCTACCAGAAGAAGAAGAAGTAGCACGCAATTTCCGATGACCCCTTAGCTTTAAAATAACGACCCCGATAGCAACCACAACAGCAAGAATGAAAGTCAGGAAACCGAATGAACAATGACCATGAGTTTGCTGTACTCACATGATCTGCTAGTTACATACTGGAAAAGATCAAGCGAGCTGCATACTACCGACCTGATGTACGACAACCAGTAGATCGACCTGACAAGCATTACTGCGCCTTTCACCGAGCAAAATGTCACGAAACCGATGCATGCTGGGGGCTAAAGCAATACCTTCAGGACCTCATCGAAGCAGGACACATCAAGTAGTACACCAACATCTCTGATGGCGATCTGCGCCATAAACTGATGGCTCGTAGGCTACGGAGCCGAACTCCACCTCGCCGTGATCGCCACAATGATCAAACTCGATCTTGCAGCAGAGGACGTCCCAGCGACTGTTCCCGCCACGAACGACGCCTGCACTCATCAGATCGTGACAATGAAAGAACTATTCACATGATCACTTTCCCTGACGACTTAGTTAGTTCGTCCAGAGAGAAAAGAAGGCGGTGGGTGCCCTTCAAGAAGTTTGCCATTTCTCCTCACAAGCAACACCTTCCCCGCGAAGTTCAGGTCGCAACACCGGAGACATAACTTTCACAGAAGCCGACCTTAACAAAGTTTGCCTCCCGCACAATGACGCGCTTGTAGTCCATGTCAAAATCAGCGACTGGACAGTTAAGCGTGTTATGATTGACCCTGGTAGCTCATGTGACATTTTGTTCTACCACACAGTCCAGGAGATGAACTTACCTAAGTTAGTCTTCATAGATCCGATTGCTCCTCTTTATGGGTTCAATGGCTCTAGAGCCGACCCAATTGGTGACATTATACTCCCAGTTTCAGTGGGATCACGAGAGGATAAAGTCAGCTTCAATATGCATTTCAGCGTCTTAGATATCAAGTCGTCTTATAATGCCATCCTAGGACGGCGTTGGATTCATCAAATGTAGGCCGTACCGTCAACATTGCATCAAGTCTTTCATTTTCCAGGCCCTAGGGGAATGATGGAGCTTCGAAGCAATCAACTCAAGGCCTATCATTGTAATCAGATCCTCTTAGCGAAAAAAACCGTCGATTCACCTGTCAGCATAAGGAACGAGCCCACCAGCTACACGATGGCCAAAGACTTGGTCACTGAAGTCAGAGGCAACGCACCAAATCAGAACGCTGGGGGCCTAGCAAAAAGGTCTATCCATCTGTCCAGACCCCGAAGGTCGCTAAAGTAGGTATTGATCCAACAAATCGACCCCGAGGAGGTCGCTCCCGCGATCGGCTCCACTGTTCGGACCCCGAGGGTCGCCCCACCAGATCCCATACAACCAATACAGCTTCAGAAAATTACTCCAGCCTCTGTTGTTATGACCACAGAAGTCATCTCAGACCCTGTTGTCGTAACCACAGAAGACGCTCCGGTTCTTGCAGCCACTCCCATTACTCATCAGACCGACAAAGCATCTACAGAGAGTAGTCCCCCAGAGGACGTTCACCCACCACATGCCACCGTACAAGCTAAAGAAAGGCACCGAGTGAACTTAGGAACAAAAGACGATCCTAAGTTCGTCTATGTAGTGGATAACCTCGATCCCACATTCAAAGCCCAGCTTGTAAACTTTTTATCCATGAATAAAGATGTTTTCGCGTGGTCGTATATTGATGTGCGGGTATAGATCCTAACGTTGCATGCCATAGATTAAATGTCAATCCTAATGCTCGACCAGTTCGACAGCGACCTAGGAGACTATCACTACGTTTTCAAAAAGCAATAAATGATGAGGTTGACAAACTCAAGCAAGTCGGTTTCATCCGAAAGATCGACTACCCAGATTGGATCGCTAACATAGTGGCAGTTCCAAAGAAGAATGGCACGGTTTGCCTTTGCGTTGACTTAACCAATGTCAACCAAGAAACACCCAAAGACAGCTTCCCAATACCTAGAATCGACCGACTTGTGGACCAGACCTGTGGCCACGAGCTCCTCTCCTTCATGGATGCATATAGTGGGTACAACCAAATACCACTTGCTAAGGAAGATCAAGAGAAGACGTCCTTCATTACAGAGCATGGAATTTATTGCTACAACGTCCTCCCGTTCAGCCTCAAGAGCGCCGGAGCGACGTATCAACGTCTGGTGACTGACATGTTCTAGGACATGTTAGGGGATACCATGGAAGTCTATATTGATGACATGGTTGTCAAGAGCAAGAAAATAGGTGACCACCTCACTCACCTTGAGCAAGCGTTCTCCAGGTTACGCCGAACTCGAATGAAGCTGAATCCAGAAAAATGCCTTTTGGAGCGTCTTTCGGAAAATTTCTGGGCTATTAGGTCTCACAGTGTAGGATCGAAGCTAACCCAAACCAAATCCGGTGTTCTTGGATATGCCCAACCCGTAGACAAAGAAGCAGATACAGAAGCTGTCAGGCATGGTCGCTGCACTCAACCGATTCATATCCAGGGCATCAGACAAGTGTCGACCCTTTCTACAACTTCTTAAAAAAGGCGAGCAGTTCTCATGGAACGATCAATGTCACCAAGCATTCTCTACCCTCAAAGAGTATCTCACAACACCTCCTGTCCAGCTGTCCTAGCTAAACCAACAGATGGAGAAACGCTGGGGCTTTATCTCGCAATATTAGACATTGCTATCAGTTCGGTTCTCTTGAAAGAGGATAATAACTCCGAGAAACCAATCTACTTCACAAGTAAGACGCTAACTCAAGCTGAAAAGAACTACTCTTACATCGAAAGAGCAGTACTTGCATTATTATACTCTGCAAGGAAGTTTATGCCTTATTTCCAAGCGCACCCAATCAAAGTACTCACCGACCTCCCGTTAAAGAAAATCCTTTATAAAGAGAATAAGACAACTCGCATGGCAGTATGGGCTGAAGAACTCGGGGAACACCACATCGAGTTCGTCCCACGCACCTCGTAGAAAGGATAGGTCATCGCCGACGACCTACATTGGGAACCAGAAGCAGACATCCTACCCTCAAAGAAAAATGACAAGACCGTCTGGTCTCTCTTTGTGATGGCTCTAGCAACCTCGGAGGAAGTGGAATCGGAGTTGTCTTAGTGTCGCCGGATGGAGCAATGGTGGAGAAATCAGTACGCATCGATTTTGCGACCTCCAACAATGAGGCGGAGTACGAGGAATTAATCATGGGAATCAGAATGGCGCTACAGCTCGGTGTACAAGATTTGCAGGACTTTAGTGACTTGCAACTGGTCGTTCACCAGATTGCTAAAGAGTACACTACCCATGAAGGTAACCTTTCTAAATACCTTCAAGTTGTTAATCAATTACTTCCTTCTTTCAAGAAAGCCACTATACACCACTTTTTTGCGTGATGAGAATCGTCGCGCATACAGTTTAGCTTACTTGGCTACTCAAACACTGAACTGTGCCCCTAGACAACTACTCATTGAGGTAGTTGACCGACCTGCTTACCAAGTGGAGTACGTCTTAGAAATCAGCGACCTATGCCCACTCTCTGAGGCTCAAATGAGTCAGACGTGGATGCAACCTATCATAGAGTACATCCAGCACGGTACACTCCCAGAAGAGCGTGCCAAAGCCAGACAAATCCTATATATGGCTCGCCGTTATTGCCTGGTTAATAACAAGTTATTCCACAAATCCACTGGCGAACCTCTTTTGAGGTGCATAAGCCTAGAACAAGGTCAGTTAATTTTTGCAGAAATTCATGAAGGAGAGTGTGGCAACCATGCTGGAGGGCGTCCTCTGGCTCACAAAGTGATCTCCCAAGGATACTTTTGGCTTCGCATGCAGATCGACGCCAAAACATATGTCCTCAAGTACATCAAATGCCAAACCTTTGGTCACAACATCATCCAACCAGCTCGCGAGTTGATCAACATTGCAAGCCCTTGGCCATTTCACATGTGGGGAATGGACATCATGGGACCTTTCATCCCACAGAAAAGTATTGGCTTTCGCTTCGTCTTAGCTACAACGGATTACTTCACCAAGTGGGTCGAAGCAATTCCTTTAGCTCACGTCAAGGAATCACATGTCACAAACTTTATCTAGACCCACATCATTACCAGGTTCGGTTTACCACACACATTGGTGATGGACAATGGCTCCCAGCTCAAGGGAAAAACGATCAAGGAGTTTCTGGCCAAATGGAAGATCGTCCATGCATTCTCCACTCCTCAGTACGCTAAGAGCAATGGCCAAGCTGAGGCTAGTAACAAAGCGATCTTAGAAAATTTGAAGAAAAAGATAAAAAAGAACAAGAGTCAATGACCAAATCAATTAGAGAATATTCTGTGGGCTCATTGCACCACAGCTCGCTCCAGCATTGGCGAGTCACCATTCTCCTTATGCTATGGCATAGAAGTCGTCATTCCCACCGAGCTGACAGTCACTACGACTCGATTAGAACTTGTCGAATCGGGACACAATGACTCCGTCCTAGCTCGTGATGTCGATTTGCTGGAAGAGCGCCGCGACCTGGCAGCCATCAGAGTGGCATCGTATCAACAGATTCTAAAGAAGTCATACAACAAACGAGTACATCCTCGATCTTTTCAACCTGGTGATCTAGTTCTGAAAAAGACTCAGGATGACTCCAAACTAGCACCAACATGGGAGGGACCATACATAGTCGACCAAGTTATTGGCAACGGGGGGTACTGGATCAAGACGCAATAAGGGAAACCACTACCACGCCCCTGGAACACTTATTTGTTAAAGAGATTTTATCAATAAAGATGCAGTCTTGTACAATTCATGTTTTTTATTTCCTGTCAATTCAGGTAGTTTAATTATGTTTGTATTGTCAACCACTCTGTTCAATCGCATCAATGACAAAACCGCGCTTGCACCAAATGCAACACCAGCACAGGCGCACGTCCAACACTCTCATAAGTTCCAACGCTCTCAGTGAGCCATACGCTTTCATAAGCTAAATACGCTTTCCGCAAGTAGCACACTCTCATGAGCTTATAGGCTCACAACCTCTCCAATTCTCACTAAGTTGAGGACCTATACTTCTAGGATCAACTCGGTGAGAACGCTCTCAGCAAGTAGTATGCCTTCAGAGGCTAAATATGCTCTCAGTGAGCCGTACGCCTTTAGAGGCTAAATACGCTCTCAGTGGGCAGCATGCCTTCAGAGGCTTACAGGCTCACAGCCTTTCCAATTTTCACTAAGTTGAAGACCTATACTTCTAGGATCAACTTAGTGAGAACGTTCTCAGTGAGCAGTACGCCTTCAGAGGCTAAATACGCTCTCAATGAACCATACGCTTTCGTAAGCTAAATATGCTCTCCACGAGCAGCACGCTTTCATGAGCTTACAGGCTCATAGCCTCTCCAATTTTCACTAAGTTGAGGACCTATACTTCTAGGATCAACTCAGTGAGAACGCCTCAATGCGCAAGACACCTTTCGAGGCTAAAATACGCCTCTCGGCGAAAGATGCATTCAGAGGTTAAATACTCTCAAATGAAAGCAAGACCGCCGAGGCTAAACGCGCCTCTCGGAGGAGCGTCGCGCCGCCAGAGGCTAAACGCCTCGGTGAGCACCATGCCTTCAGAGGCTTACATTATCATAGCCTCTCCAATTTTCACTAAGTTAAGGACCTATACTTCTAGGATCAACTCAGTAAGAACGCTCTCAGTGAGCCGTACGCCTTCAGAGGCTTACATGATCATAGCCTCTCCAATTTTCACTAAGTTGATGTCCTATGCTTCTAGGATTAACTCAATGAGAATACTCTCGAGCAGTACGCCTTCAGAGGCTAAATACGCTCTCAGTGAGCAGCACGTCCTCATAGTCTAAATACGCTCTCTGGGCGCAGTACGCTTTTGTAAACTAACACGCTCTCTACGAGCAACATGCTTACGCTCTCAGTGAGCAGTACGCCCTCATAGTCTAAATATGCTCTCTGGGCGCAGTACGCTTTCGTAAGACGCCAGAACTAACATGCTCTCTTGGGCTTACAAGCTCCATAGCCTCTCCAATTATCACTAGTAGAGGACCTATACTTCTAGGATCAACTCAGTGAGATCGCTCTCTTGAGCAATACTTAACGAGCAAAATGTTTTCTTAAACTAAATCTCAGGCTCTATAGCCACTATATACCACAAGCATCATAAACGAAACACTAGCTACAAGCAATCAAGCATAAGCAGAAGAATGCATTCCATACATATTCATCAATAGAATTGCTGGCCCAAATCCCGGAAACCAGTTTGCGAATTCACCGATCTGCTGGGTTTACCTAGGAAATCCAGATCGGTAGTTTTTACACATGTTGCAAAACATTAAGTTGCCACTTTCGTGGAAACCAGCTCGTTAAGTATCTGTACCAAAAGGTGAACTGTCCAGATTACCCCAGGAAACTAGCTCTATTGTTTCATGCCAAAGGCCACATACAAACACAAACTCAAACAACCATCTTTAAACAATGTTCTCAAAACTTTCAGTGAGAAGGACATCCAACACTTGAGAAGAGCTTGGATTACCAGAAGTCGCTACAGCTGCATCAGTCACAGTCATATCCAGGTCACCCGAAACCTGAGGCTGCTCAATCACCGCACTAGAAGAAGAAGGAGGCACGACTTCAGGAACAATACTAGCATCTTCGAGTGGCTTGTCCCTACGATCACCCGGAGCCCCACGTTCGGGTTCCTCTTGCAGATCATAATATTTTTTCTCCAGCTCCTCTATCTCAGCATGAATAGCAAGATAGGCTTCCTTCGCTTGCAGCACGATAGTTTTGCACCTTTCAGCATAAGCATTCGTTGTAGCCACCTTGTTCTTCAAGTCGTCCACCTCATGCCTCAGCCCGATCGACTCATTGACAGCTGACGTCTTTTCCAACGTCAACAATGTGAGTTATGTCTTCAAAGCATCCAACTCTTTCTTCTCAGACTGCTCCACTTCTCGAAGAGTCGAGAGCTCGTCCCTAAGTGACTCGACCTCAGTCTTTTCTAGCTTAGTGAACTGGGCAGCCGTCTTCAATTTCTAGTACCCAGCAATAAGCTGCGCCAACTCGCACAGTATACCACATTAGCATCAAGTAATAACACGAAGCACAATAAAGCAGATAAGTCATAATGCATGAGCTACTCACCAGGCACAACACCTTATCCATCCCCCTCAGATTCGACTCCAGCTCCTTGGAATCCAAATCCTTCCTATCACTATCCAGCGTCATTCCCTCCAGCAAGCAAGCAGCTATAGGTGCGGATTTGTAGCTACAATCCGACCTCTTCACATAGCGTTTTTTGCCAGATACGCCATCCACATACATTAGATTGTGCTCCAGCTCATCTTTCCCACAATTGGAATGACCTTTGCCAATCTCTTTCACAATAACCTTCCCCTTCATCTTCCTGAAAGTATCTCCAGCAACCTTGGTCGGAGCGACCTCCGTGGTCTCCTCACCTAGCACACTGAAGTCGGGCATCGGCCTCGCCCTCGAACTACGAGTTGCCCTCCCCCCGGTTCGCCCTTCACCACCAGCTCCAGAACCCCCTCCAAGCGCAGTTTCAACTACCCTTGCGACCTTGGCAGGTCGAGCCTCCGGATTGCTACCCTTCCACTTTGGCAAGCGACTTCACTCAGGGATTTCAAAGAGGATGTCATCCAAGTCGAACGGAGCGTCCTCTTGACCCCTCCTAATTCTAGACCTAGAAGTACCAGCACCTCCAGCAGGTTGCTTTGACCCAGCACGACCTCGGTTCTTATCTTCCCTCGTCACCAAGTCACTCTTACGCTTTTCCATCACAGGCTTCCTTGATGCTTTACCACTCACCTTACCCCGCGCCCTCTTATTTTGCACTTCCCTCTTCTCCCTAATCGCAGGCCCTCCCCATTCCTTAAAGAAATGTGCAACCTCCCGAAGCTTTGCCCGTTTCTTAGCTCGCATTAACCTAGCGAACTTCTCAATCACCTCCCGATTTGTCGCCTTCTCTAGAGCGAGCTCCCAACTAGCAGCAACGGTCTTTTATCCCAAGACTCGTTACTTACACCATCACTAACGCTCGACAGCGTAGCTCGAGTTTGCAAGCTAAAGTTAAGCACTCAAGATCGCTTTACTGAGAAATGCTCAATAATATCAGCGACCTCTATCCAGTATTCACCGCTGGCGTTTAACAGGTCAAACACCTTGAACAACCACCACGTGTTACCCACAAACTGACAAGGCACTTTGCTACAACGGTTCAAGAACTCACAAACCAGCTTAGAGAACGGTATCGTCATGTGCGCCCTCAGCTACCCCTCACCCCATAGTTCGGTAGGTTGTACCTATCACTAAAGACCCAGACGTCCTGGTCAGGCTCATGGATCTCCAGACCGCGTACGGTTATCCCATACGTTTCCCTCAGATAGGGGAATGCCCTCAAAGCGTGTCTATCTACAGTCCTAGGAGGTAGCCCACTAGAAGACGACCTCTCACCGCGACCTGAAGTGCTAGTTTCAGCAACCACAAACGCAGATCGGGTATCATCTTTTCCACTTTTCGCCTCATCAACATCATCATCTTCATCACCACCCTTGCTCACCCAACACACCGACTCTTCCTTCTGCTTCCTCCGCGTCATCCCAACCAAGAGAAACTTTGCGAACCTCATTAGATCGCGTATCGTCTAAGTTAGACATCTCTCTCTTGTCTCTCACAACTTTAACCACTAGCAACTAAGCGAACTGACCTAACAACTTAATATCAAAGAGCAAGAACGAAGCAGAGAGTAGAAGATCAACAATGGCAGAAAACTAACCTGAAGACTCTTGGTGTAGTGAGGTTTTCTACAAAGCGACGCAACAAAATGGTATTTCAGAGAGCCAGCGTAGTTTTTGTATAACCGCCCCTCCAGTTCCCAAAGCGTTATGATTGCACCTTAGCCCTAGCCACACACGACTTCCAACAAGCTGTCTTGTCTTTTCAAATCCCGAAAAATGGGCAAAGACGCTTTCTCTCAACAACTTCTCCGCTCCGCTTTCCGTACATGTGTCAAATGTTTTTAAGCATCATCGTCACCGATATAGCACGGATCGATCTCCATAGTTCGTTGGGTATTTCCACTTTCACCAGCTTCTCTCTTTAGCCATGCTCCACACGCGCTAATGTGTTCTCTTAGCAGCTCACTTCAACGACTAGCACGACCTACTGAGAAGGGGTTGTGTGAGGGAGTGATATTTTCTTTTAGGAATATCAGGCACGTGCTCAGCATGGTGGAAATACCACACCGATCTCTGATGTACTTCGCCGATCTGAGTTACTAGATCGCATCAACAAGCTACGAGATTGCTCTAAAACAGTTCGTATCATTATACAGATCGTTCTATATCGTGACTCAGCTTACCTTCTAGAAGCAATCATGAATGAAACTATACGTACGCAAATCACTGCCGCCAGCTACTGACCACTGCCATAAGCTACTAAGCCAGGCTATTAATCCCCATCATTATAGCAGACCTATGAGCGCAGTTCTCACACGCCTCCACAATCTTGATCCTACATATAACACCCCGTGTTTTATTTGCTTTTCCTATAAATAATAATAATAATAAATAAAAATAGATAATGGATAGAGGATAATTATCAGTTACGGATAAAGCCCGTAGATAATAGGTAAGGGTTGTCCTTGTCTTTCGGTGAGTTTTCTCATGTAAAGTTTTTGGAAAAAAACAAATGAGGGTTTTAGAAAAAAAAAAAAATGAGTTTTAATCGACAGAGAAAAGGAAGGTTTTTCCCGTAGCCGGTTGATAATCGAGAGCCTTCTTGGTGAGTAGAGTTAACTCTCACCACTACTAGAACTATGATTTTCGGCCTGCTTAATATTTCTGTTTTACCGGCCCATTATATTGTTTTGATTCGACGTCGTGTTGTCGAAGTTGTTAAAACTTCGAAAGTGAAACTTCGGAGTTGATTTAGAACTGTCGAAACTCGCTTGAGGCGATTTGGTCGCTTTTAATGGAGCCTTGAGCCCTCGCTACCAAACAAAACAATGGTTCCTGCATATGATTAGTACCTGTTGTGTTTTATTTTTCGGTTATACACCGATTGTGGGTTTTTGAAATCGCATCGATTGGGGATTAGTGGGGATTAAATGCCGGATTTGGGGTGGATCATTGAAGCTCTTAACGAGGGGTTAATGGAGGCGCTACCATATTGTTTTTGTAATTTTATCTTGGATTGTGGTTTTGTTTGGGATGTTGGGTGTTGGGTTGTGTAGTGGGATTATGATGGGTTGAGTGGGGTCATTGGAAGCTCCCAAGAGGGCGTCAATGGCGCTATCGCCATTCTTCGAGAAATTTGTTTTGTGTATTTGTTTTTGTGTTTGAGCTGTTTTGTATGGAGGATTGTTGGTTGAATGAGTGGTGGTAGGGGAAAGTTTGAGAGTGGTTGAGAGCTCCAAGAACATTAATGGCGGTCGGATCCGGGATTTGAGGGGTTGCGAAAAACTGAAAATTTGTGGTCGATTGGTGAAGTAAAGTTGTGGGGTTTTCACCCACACAATTTTCGCCGAAGTTATGATGGGTGGTGTGTGAAGGATTTTCGGTGGTGGTCGGAAGCTAGCGGCCGGTGCGCTTGAAGGGATGACCGTGAGAGAACGATCCGGTGCTCGGTCGGTTGTGTAACTGTTTAGACTTGTGTCTAATTAAGTTGGGCGGACCATATTAGTTTTGGTTTTGGGCCGGTTTTAAAGGTTTGTGTGGGCTGGTCCAGAGAATGTTAAGTGGACCGGATAGTATTCTCCCTATTCTAAGATCTGTTGAGTCTAGATAAGTTCAAGTTGGGCCAGTTTCTTTTGTTTTGATTGGGTCCAGTTTTGTTTTAATTTATGGACCAGTTTAATTTAAAGTTTTCGGGCCGAACTCAGTTGTGTTTTGGGCCTGTTCAGTATAAGTTTTTGGGCCCGTTTCTAATATTGCTTGGGCCAGTCCATAGGACTTAAAATAGATCTAATTGGGTATTTAAATGTTTAGATTTCCGGGTTCTAAGGTTTGGGCTTGGCCAGTTGGGTCCGAACCATGGCCTTAACCATGAGCCCATGAGTCATACACTTTTGACCTTAGTCATGAACCATGGCTATGACCATGAACCTGTTGAACTTGGAAACGACAGTTTGACTTCGACCATGATGGTTGACTTTAACTTTGACCAGGGGTTGACTTTTGACTAGGGTTGACTTTGACCAGTTGACCCAATTTGACCTTTTAACTCGGATTATGATTTGGGTTATTAAGATAGGTCTAGGGCTATTAGCATACTTGACTTTAGGCTAAGACCTCTATATATATAATGCGTGTAATGCGGTATTAAATATTATGTGATTTTGCAGTATTTTATGATATGCAACGTTATGACACATAGACATCCATGAAATTAATAACGCGTAAACCAAAAATACAGTTATCAAGATACTCATTCGTTCTCTGAAATGATATATAAAATAAAGTTCAATAATGCGTAAACAAAATTTACCGCACTCTTTTAGAGCTCTCCACGTCTCAATTTTTAGAATTTAGTTTTATGACTGTTGATGTCATATGTTAGGTGGGCATTTATTGAATGTGCCATAAATGGCCCGTTAGCGTTATCTATGGGTATTCATTGAATGTGCCATGAATGACCCGGGTATTCATTGAATGTGCCATGAATGACCAGATTGTTTGGACTACCCTAGAGAGGAACTAAGGTATTCGCCTTGCGGGTTAGTTGTATTCCTTGAGTGTATAGGAATGTAAGGTTGGGTATTCCTTGAATGTGGCGGGAATGACCTAAGGTACATAGGTTGTGAAATATGTGTATAAGAAAAGTAATTGATTAATTAATAAGAGAAATTAAGTTGATTGGGCGAGTGTGCTTGGGTTTACTTTTGAATACCTGTAGGATATTAACAAATGTTAGAAGTTCTAACTTTCTTTTGCAGGAGGGTAGGACTTAATAACATTTTGTCTTGACGGTCCTACCCTTTATATCTGGCCAGTGGATATCGGTAAGTTGTAATTCAATTATTAAGTCGTATATTAAAACGAGTTATTATAATGAGTTATATAATGGAAGTCTTGCTTGGGAAGAAATTATGCCGGTTAAAATAACGGAACTACCTGTCTTCCAAGCTGTGAATGATTAGGTTATGATAGAAAAAGTGTGAGTGGGATAAGAAAAGTTTTGAAATGTTTATATGTATTTAGTCTACTCATACCAAATTCAATTTGTCACCCATGTTTGCTTTGTTTTTAGCGTGGGGTGTGTTCTTGGGAACATAGGTGGAAGGCGGATGGAACGCTGGGTGTGATTGGGATTCTCACCGGAGCGGTCTGGGAGTTTAGTTGATTAGGTCTGATCTTTTGGAAAGATGTAATAACGTAGGTTACATTTGCATATGACATGAGAATAATGATGTTGGAAACCTGTTTTGTAAAGTTTGTTTGATATTTTATTGGGATGGAAGAAAGTTTTTAATAAAGTGATAGTTGAGGAATTTGGAGATTTTTGTTGTTAAGTTGATCCCGTTATGATGTGGGTTTTAGGTTTGGACATGTGTTGTATCCCCCGTCATAGCCTGGGTTTTTAGACAATTGAATCAAGTGATGGTTGAGATATTTATATTTCAATTATTCATTTTTTAATTGTTTAGAAATTGGTTTATGACATTTTGCATCGGAGCTTAGGTTAGCCTAGATAGTGAAGGTCTAGGTGATCCTCGGATTGTGGTGAATGGGTAGTAGGAATGTTTCTTTGTGGTATTTGGTTTGGCTTGTTGTTTTGTGTGTACTTTTATAGTGGAATGTTGGGATATGATTAGGAAAATAAAATGCTTGTTTTAACGGTTAATTTCTTATGAAATTTATAATCGAATTTTTGCATGGTATAGTGTTGTTTTCCTAACGGAGTTTTCTATTTTTAAGTAAGTATTGACTAAAGAAGAAATGGTTATTTTAAAATTTCATATTTGAGTAAATTGGAATTATCCAAGGAATAAAGAAACCCTTTTGATAAAGGTTGGATTTGAAATATTTGATATTGTCCAAGTTATGTATATCGTTGGTGTGTGATCCAATATACATAACATCTCTTAGTATGCATCGTTGGTGTGTGAACCAGTGTATACTTGCATATCGTTGGTGTGTGAGCCAGTATGCATACCACACATCGTTGGTGTTTGATCCTATGTGATGGTAGAGAGTTAGTATGCATCGTTGGTGTGTGAACCAGTGTATACTTGCATATCGTTGGTGTGTGAGCCAGTATGCATGCATCACATTGTAGGTGTTTGATCCTATGTGATAGTGGACATAGTGTAGGCCGTTGATAATATGAATCAGTCTATACATTTTATATTTTTATTTTTCAAACATGTGGTGTTTGTGAGACACTGAGAGAAATGTTGATATATGTGTAAATACTAAGAGTGGAACTAATTGCCTCGGTGTGAGAGGAACTACATTGCCTTCTTAGTATGATTTAACTCGGAAAATATGAATCTGTTGAATTGAGAAATAATGATTTTAATTAAGTGTTGGCAATTGAAGAAACTAATTACATTTATTCTTTTGAGTTGTGAATGCTAGCGTATATACGTATTTATTGGGTTCAATACGTATATAGACACACTTTCAAAGTATGTGATTTGAATATTAGTATGTCTACCTATATGATATCGTATATGTGTATTCCTTTTAAGGTGTGTATACTTGCGTATACACGTATGTCTCATTTTTATTGTTTGACGTCCTGTTTGCTTGGTTAATCTACACTCTACCTTGAATCTCGGGACGAGATCCTTTTAAGGTGTGTATATTATAACACCCCGTGTTTTATTTGCTTTTCCTATAAATAATAATAATAATAAATAAAAATAGATAATGGATAGAGGATAATTATCAGTTACGGATAAAGCCCGTAGATAATAGATAAGGGTTGTCCTTGTCTTTCGGTGAGTTTTCTCACGTAAAGTTTTTGGAAAAAAAAAAAACAGCGAGGGTTTTAGAAAAAAAAAAAATGGGAGTTTTACTGACAGCAGAAAAGGAAGGTTTTTCCTGGTAGCTGGTTGATAATCGGAGAGCGCTACAGGTGAGTAGAGTTAACTCTCACCACTACTAGAACTATGATTTTCGTCTGTTTAATATTTCTGTTTTTACTGTCCATTATATTGTTTTGATTCGACGTCGTGTTGTCGAGTGAAACTCGGAGTTGATTTAGAACTGTCGAAACTCTGTTGAGGCGATTTGGTTGCCAATGGAGCCTTGAAAGTTCGTCATCAAACAAAACAATGGTTCCTGCATATGATTAGTACCTGTTGTGTTTTATTTTTCGGTTATACACCGATTGTGGGTTTTTGAAATCGTCTTGATTGGGGATTAGTGGGGATTAAATGCCGGATTTGGGGTGGATCATTGAAGCTCTTAACAGGGTTAATGGAGGCCTTTATTGTTTTTTTTGTAATTTTATCTTGGATTGTGGTTTTGTTTGGGATGTTGGGTGTTGGGTTGTGTAGTGGGATTATGATGGGTTGAGTGGGGGCATTGAAGCTCCCAAGAGGGCGCCAATGGCGCATCGCCATTCTTGAGAAATTTGTTTTTGTGTATTTGTTTTGTGTTTGAGCTGTTTTGTATGGAGGATTGTTGGTTGAATGAGTGGTGGTAGGGGAAAGTTTGAGAGTGGTTGAGAGCTCCAAGAACATTAATGGCGGTCGGATCCGGGATTTGAGGGGGCTGCTAAAAACTGAAAATTTGTGGTCGATTGGTGAAGTAAAGTTGTGGGGTTTTTCACCCACACAATTTTCGGCCGAAGTTATTGATGGGTGGTGTGTGAAGGATTTTCGGTGGTGGTGGAAGCTAGCGGTGGTCTTCTGAAGGGGATGGATCGCGAGAACGATCCAAAGCTCCCCGTCGGTGTGTAACTGTTTAGACTTGTGTCTAATTAAGTTGGGCGGACCATATTAGTTTTTGGTTTTGGGCCGGTTTTAAAGGTTTGTGTGGGCTGGTCCAGAGAATGTTAAGTGGACCGGATAGTATTCTCCCTATTCTAAGATCTGTTGAGTCTAGATAAGTTCAAGTTGGGCCAGTTTCTTTTGTTTTGATTGGGTCCAGTTTTGTTTTAATTTATGGACCAGTTTAATTTAAAGTTTTCGGCGAACTTCGGTTTTGTTTTGGCTCAAGATAAGTTTTGGGCCCGTTTCTAATATTGCTTGGGCCAGTCCATAGGACTTAAAATAGATCTAATTGGGTATTTAAATGTTTAGATTTCCGGGTTCTAAGGTTTGGGCTTGGCCAGTTGGGTCCGAACCATGGCCTTAACCATGAGCCCATGAGTCATACACTTTTGACCTTAGTCATGAACCATGGCTATGACCATGAACCTGTTGAACTTGGAAACGACAGTTTGACTTCGACCATGATGGTTGACTTTAACTTTGACCAGGGGTTGACTTTTGACTAGGGTTGACTTTGACCAGTTGACCCAATTTGACCTTTTAACTCGGATTATGATTTGGGTTATTAAGATAGGTCTAGGGCTATTAGCATACTTGACTTTAGGCTAAGACCTCTATATATACGTGTGTACGTGTATTAAATATTATGTGATTTTGCAGTATTTTATGATATGCAACGTTATGACACATAGACATCCATGAAATTAATAACGCGTAAACCAAAAATACAGTTATCAAGATACTCATTCGTTCTCTGAAATGATATATAAAATAAAGTTCAATAATGCGTAAACAAAATTTACCGCACTCTTTTAGAGCTCTCCACGTCTCAATTTTTAGAATTTAGTTTTATGACTGTTGATGTCATATGTTAGGTGGGCATTTATTGAATGTGCCATAAATGGCCCGTTAGCGTTATCTATGGGTATTCATTGAATGTGCCATGAATGACCCGGTATTCATTGAATGTGCCATGAATGACCAGATTGTTTGGACTACCCTAGAGAGGAACTAAGGTATTCGCCTTGCGGGTTAGTTGTATTCCTTGAGTGTACAGGAATGTAAGGTTGGGTATTCCTTGAATGTGGCGGGAATGACCTAAGGTACATAGGTTGTGAAATATGTGTATAAGAAAAGTAATTGATTAATTAATAAGAGAAATTAAGTTGATTGGGCGAGTGTGCTTGGGTTTACTTTTGAATACCTGTAGGATATTAACAAATGTTAGAAGTTCTAACTTTCTTTTGCAGGAGGGTAGGACTTAATAACATTTTGTGCAGGGACGCGGTCCTACCCTTATACAGCAGTGGATATCGGTAAGTTGTAATTCAATTATTAAGTCGTATATTAAAACGAGTTATTATAATGAGTTATATAATGGAAGTCTTGCTTGGGAAGAAATTATGCCGGTTAAAATAACGGAACTACCTGTCTTCCAAGCTGTGAATGATTAGGTTATGATAGAGTTAAAGTGTGAGTGGGATAAGAAAAGTTTTGAAATGTTTATATGTATTTAGTCTACTCATACCAAAGAAATTCAATTTGGTCAATCCATGTTTGCTTTGTTTTGGCAACGTGGGTGTGTTCTTGGGAACATAGGTGGAAGGCAGTGGAACCGCGGCGTGTGATTGGGATTCTCGCCTGGAGCAGTCTGGGAGTTTAGTTGATTAGGTCTGATCTTTTGGAAAGATGTAATAACGTAGGTTACATTTGCATATGACATGAGAATACGATGTTGGAAACTGTTTTGTAAAGTTTGTTTGATATTTTATTGGGATGGAAGAAAGTTTTTAATAAAGTGATAGTTGAGGAATTTGGAGATTTTTGTTGTTAAGTTGATCCTGTTATGATGTGGGTTTTAGGTTTGGACATGTGTTGTATCCCCCGTCATAGCCTGGGTTTTTAGACAATTGAATCAAGTGATGGTTGAGATATTTATATTTCAATTATTCATTTTTTTAATTGTTTAGAAATTCGGGCTGTGACACTACATTTGTGATGTTCTTTACACGTGTTGGGTGAAGATTCACTTTCATCACCTATAAATACTCCCTATATGAACTACGCCAGACCTGATTCTTCTCGCCCCCAAGAATCAAGAGAAGATACGTAGGCAGTTCGCTCCTCGCCGAACTCGGTCTTAACCATATTCTAATCCGTTCTCCCTCTCTCTCTTTGTATGTAAAGGGAAGACCAAAACGCACCTTTATAGTGACTTCTGTTCAAAGCCGTACTCTGAGGTATAGATCAGTGGAATGAATTGCCTGAACCTCTAAAACGAGTCATTGAGTACTATCCATCCCAGCACGTAGTCTATGACGAGGGTTCTTGTGGACTTTCCATGTGTTGGTATCTGCTGTTTTGACTTTACTAGTCAATTTTGGGAGTTTAACTTGGACCTGCCTTTGAGGAGTAATGCCACTTGCAGGCGCTCATGGAAGACCTGTCATTGTAGATGACATGCTCTTCGCATTGGGCCTACAGACGAGTGCGGTCCTGAAATGCTTATGGTCCACGGTTTGGAGGAGGCAACAAGGTTCATTCCTTCACGGTCCAGATATGACTGTTATTCTGGGCGCAGAGATTGCTTTGAGGAACCACCGACTTTTCTCTTTCTTTAGGGAAGCAATGCATATGCCTGGTTTTGTATCACCGATATTTGCGTGGTATTTGTATTGTTTGCGTGAAATTTCGTGTCGAGAAAAGAGATGGCGGCTTGCATGATTTGGTAGGATATGACTGCTTGCATAATCAGCAAGGACATGACTGCTTATTGCATGCTGTTGTTTATGGAACTGATTCTTATATGATGGAAGACGTGCTTTATATTTATGATTGCTTGGAACTGTAAGCACTTCTCATATTCCGCTCTGTATGTGTGTCCTCATTTCAGAACATAAATTATCTTAAGATAGTCTCAACTCTCAATTACGTGGAATCACATTATTCCATTGTTCTCTGTTCATATTTTGTTATAAGTATTCCTTAGGGAGTTACAAATTAAATAGGATTATGACACATGTTTTTCTAATGAAACAACACCAGTGAACTTTAAAACCGAAAGAAAAAAGTAAAAAACTGAAATTCAGAGTCTGTGAGTTGAATTCTAGGGTTTACTTTCTCTGTTCTCATGCTTCAAACATGATGCATACGTAAGCATCTCCTTGAAACGTGATATGACAATGGCATGGAATGAAGAGTGCCTTCACATAATATTGCAACATATTACCTTCTTTGTATGTCTTAGTGCACTTGTGCTTCATATAGTCCACTGAATTCAGTATACCATTATAATTTTTCCTGCCACAGTTTTATCATTATAATTGTTCTGATATGCTCCACTTGTTCTTCAAGTTACTTTTAGTTTGTTCTTTAGTCTGTTTCTTTGTTTGGATCATTCTTTTTTTGCAATTATCAAATTCTCTTGCCTTGTTTGTGCGTGGAGATTGTGGCTTCACTGATAAGGCACAAGTTGCACAGTCAGGAGGTGCTGCTGGCTTGCTAGTTATAAATGATAACGAAGGTAGCCATTTGTGTTAACCAAAAATTACTTGGGTGCTGATTCTTCAATTATAAATTGTCAATTACTCCTGTATTATAACTCGCATGAAGTCTCTGACTGAAAATTTCTGTTCTCTATTTTGTCAGATCTTTATAAGATGGTGTGTCCTGAAAATGACACTTCTCTAGATATTAGGATTCCCGTTGTGATACTATAAAAAAAAAAGATTCCCATTGTGATGATTCCCAAGTCTGGAGGAGAAGCTATCAGGAAAGCAATGGTAGCTGGAAAGAAGAGTGAGCCTTTTAATTCTCAGTATTCTTTTTGGGGTTAACTAGTATTACCCCCCTACTAGAAGAGCCAATTAGGATTTCCCCCTTACTATATGGGAAAATTAGGGTCTCCCCCCTAAGTACACACAAAAAAAAAGTCAACTTGGATTGACCATATTGGTGCTGATTCTTCAATTATAAATTGTCAATTACTCCTGTATTATAACTCGCATGAAGTCTCTGACTGAAAATTTCTATTCTCCATTTTGTCAAATCTTTATAAGATGGTGTGTCCTGAAAATGACACTTCTCTAGATATTAGGATTCCCGTTGTGATACTATAAAAAAAAAAAGATTCCCATTGTGATGATTCCCAAGTCTGGAGGAGAAGCTATCAGGAAAGCAATGGTAGCTGGAAAGAAGAGTGAGCCTTTTAATTCTCAGTATTCTTTTTGGGGTTAACTAGTATTACCCCCTTACTAGAAGAGCCAATTAGGATTTCCCCCTTACTATATGGGAAAATTAGGGTCTCCCCCCTAAGTACACACAAAAAAAAAGTCAACATGGATTGACCATATTTTTTTTTTGTGTATTGGGGGGGTAATCCTAATTTCCCATCTAATGGGGGGTAATCCTAATTTCCCATCTAATGGGGGAAATCCTAATTGCCTCATCTAGGGGGGTAATATTCGTTAACCCCACCCTTCTTTTTGTGTAATTAATTGTCATCTTTTGGTCTTGCACAACTGCACAAGCTTATGATGTTAATGTTGTGCTTATGTTTGGAAAATAATGTGTATTAGTACTCTTCATGTGAATATAAATTGCGTTGTCAAATTCGTTGTGTATAATCTGAGATCATCATTCTTTTTGTTTATTCTTTGTGAAAATAATCCATGAACCACTTGGGTAATATATTAGGTAGTGTGTTCTTTTCTACTGCAACCCCCATTTGGGTTATTCGTTATAGTTAGCAGCTTTGTATCAAGGTCATGGTCGATTGGTCATCATAGTTTGAAGCGGGTATAAAAGATCAACTGTATAGGGTTTTTACTATTGTATGGATTAATATACTGGGGATGAAGAAACTAGTAGATTTAGATAGGAAGCAACGTATGCCTTGATTTGAAATGAAATATTCCTTGTGTTTCACAAAAATCTTTTATTATATCCTTAATGCATGACTGTGTTAAAGAAATGTTTGGTGGAGACTTAACAAATAGAAAAATGTTGACAACGTTTATTAGTTCGATCTATATGTGATTACCAGAAAAAAATGTAAGGATAACCTATGAGAAGTGAAAGACCAATGCACTGTGTTTTTTCAGTTCATTTTGGAGGCAGTATGAATTGGTATTTTTCCTTTAATTGGAATGTATTGGGTTTACAGTTGGGTGATCTTGGACACACCCGTAAAAACACTACCGTACCCCAACTTTAAAGTAAATAAATAAAAGGTTTAATTTGAGATACCCCCTGTTTTGCATTTTTTTAGATACCCCCCTGTTTTCAAATCCATTTGATATACCCCCCTCCTGCTCACTTCGGTTGGTCACCAAACAGAAAAAAAAAACAATTTGATGCCCTTTTTGCCCTTCCACGTGTATACAATATAAGAGTTTAATTAAGCCTATTCTTCAGCACTAGTCCACGTGTGGAAGACTACCAAAATGGTTAGACATAATCTCGACTGTCGATCTAAAATAAATTAGAAAAAAAAAAAAAAAAGATGATATTATTATCGGAAAAATCACTCCTCTCACTATCTTTCTCTCTTTCGGCAAGAGAAAGCCCTAGCTTCTTATCTCCACCACTTTTTATCTCTTATATGAAATAAAACTATATTTTCTATTATTTTCGATCATGCGTCCTCGTCATAAACAACAAAAACTGAGACGTGGTCGTGCAACACCACCCCTTCCCATAATCGATGAACACACTTCCTCAAAAAATGATGAACAATCTAATTTCGACAAATATTTAGAAGATGAAGAGGAGTACCCCCAACTGCCATTCCCATTCAAGAAGAAGAAGCACAAAATTTTGAGAAGCTATTATTCCCCCCTCTAGAAAATTTCATCGATGTGGATTCTTTAGTAGTTGATGGTCATTATTATTCTCCCCCAGAAACAAAAGAAGTGTCAGCTGGATTTACCACTTTTGAAAAAGCATTGTAAGTTTATTGAAGTGTAATTTAATTTGAATTAATTGTGTTTGTGCAAAATGGGTTACACACAAAATTAAATTTCGAATTCAATTGCTTGGCATTATGTTTTTTTTTTTTTTTTATAAATCGTTTGATTGTTTTGAGTGAATTTATCTATTGATTTTAATTTCAATTATATAGATGTTAGTGTATTTTCATCTACTTGTAATTTTATTGAACTGTCAATTAATTTTGTTCATCCAAAATGGGTTAGTTGCGTGCAAAATTAAATTTCTTAGTCGATTTTGATTTCAATTATGCAATTGTTAATGTATTTTCATGTTTCTTGTTTGTTTGTGTTTAGTGACATTTTTAAAGGTAAGGGTTTATGGCCAATGAGAAAAATCCACTATGAGGGGAGGGAATTTAATCAGGATAGTGAGTACTGGTCTCCTAAAGACTACGTTAATGGGCGGGACTTTATATTGGAGAATTGTGATGGCAACACTTTTTGCTTTTATACAATGTTGTCTATGTTGAAGAAATATCTTCCTAACCCATTTAAATATGAAATTGAGATTGGTGATGACCCTGTTTATTGTTTGAGAGGAGCTAGATTTGATATAAAGGATGACCATAATTGTAGACAATTTATAATTGATTCAGATGTTGACGAGGGTGGTTTCTTGAATTTGTTTATGGATTTTGTATGTGTGCCTCCTAAGCATTCCAATTTAGGGAGTGGTGAAGTGTTTACAGTACTAAATGAAGGTAATGAAGTTGAAGAGATTGAGTGCACCCTTCTTATCAGTGAAACTCCAAGAGTAAGGAAGAAGTCTAAGCCATATAAGAAACATGTGGCCTCCAAGAGGAGAGTAGTTGAACCTGTTGAACATATATTTGAACCATATGATGCACTTGGTTCAAACAAGATAAAGGGAAAAAGAGTTATACTTGACTACTTACCTGAGGAAGAGTTAGACCAAGTCCCTGCATTTCAAGAAGAAGAGATTTTGCATCAAGATGACATTCTAGATAACATTCAAGTGGAGGAGAAATACAAAATTGAAGAATCAGATAAAGTGCAGGTGCCGACTAGCAAAGTCGGTAAAACCTTTGGGTGATGATACCAGAGGTATGGGGCTCGAATCCCGCCATCATCAAAGAGTTACTGATCTCATTTAAAACAGGCTTATCAAAAAAAAAAAAAAAAAAAAAATAGAAGAAGAAGTTTGTCAAGCTGAGCACGAAGAGTATGAAACTCAAACACAAGATGTGTATGGAGAACATGAATTGCCAGAACAGATGGTGCCCATTAAGACAGTGGAAGAGCCCCAATATGGCATGGACTGGCCAACTATAAAAGATTATAGGAAGTACTTAAGGAAGTATGCCATTTTGAATCAGTTTGAGTATAGTTATACAAAGAATGATGGAAATATAATTAGGGTGAGATGCAAGGGTAAAGATTGTACATGGTCTTTCTATGCTTATGTTCCTACAGGTAATGTTGGTGATGGATTTACTTGCAAGTTGCTGAGACTTGTGAAGGTACTGAAGAGTTTGAGAACTCTTTGTGTGATTCAAATTTCATTGCCGAGGAACTTGAGGAAGAAGTGAGACTACTTCACCAGTCATATAAGGTTGTTGATATTAGGAAGAAAGTTAGAAAGATGTTTGGTGTTAGGATATCTTACTTTGTTGGGTGGCATGCTAGGCATAAAATTCTTGAAAAGGTGAATGGAAATTATGAACAAAGTTATATGCTTGGACCAGCTTGTTGCTTAGCAGTCCAAGCTAAAAATCCAGGGAGTGTAGCAACATGTGTAAATGATGAAGATGATGGGCTGTTTAGTGGGATGTTAATTTCTTTTATAGGGAGCCTACTTGGATTTTCTAGTGGGTCCATACCTATACTTGGCCTTGATGGTTGTTTCTTGAAAGGAAAATATGAAGGTGTGTGTTTGAGCATAACTGCACTTGATGGGAACAATGGCTTGTTTCCAGTTGTTGTGTACTTATGTAGAGGAGAGAGTGCTAAGACTTGGAGTGCTTTTCTAACTGGAATGAAGTGTCATCTTGAAGAACATAAGAGAAGGTTAACATTTATGTCTGACCAACAGAAGGGATTGAAGGAAGTTATAGTTGAGATATTTCCACATTCAAGCCACAGGTTTTGCTTCGGGCATATGTACAAGAACTTCAAGAACAAATTCATGTGTTGGGGAGCTGCTAGGGCATTCAAACCTAATGAATGTGAGCATTGGTTGGAGCAATTCAAAAGTGCAAAAAAGGAAGCACATGATTGGTTATTAGGGAATGACCTTAATTCTTTTTGTAGATCCTACTTCCATACTCACACAACTTGTGAGCACATAACCAATAACTTCTCAAAAAGTTTCAATGCATGGATTTTGAACTTGAGGGATAAGCCAGTAAGTGTGTTTGTAGAGGAGTTCTCTTTGTTAATGATGACTTTGATGAGAAAGAGAAAACTAAAGGCTGCTGCTATGAAAACAGGAGATGTAGTGCCAAGGGTGAAGATGATATATGAGAAAATGAAGAAATATGTGCCAGAGTACACATGGAGTAGTGCGAATGAGAATGAGTGGATTGTTCTAAGTACAAATCATAGATAGACTGTTTACATACCTACACCACTTGTGAATGCTTGAGGTAGCAACATACAAGATTTCCATGCATCCATGATATGTGTATCATACAATTCAGAAGGCTCAACTTGGCTAGACAAGTTATTCAATCATTGCTTTCTTCTCCATTTCTTATTCTATTGATATTTGGTCTTACTTTCAATGGTTGTATGCAGTATGTGTAGTGATTACTTAACTGTGGAAGCATATAGAAGAACATATGAAAATGGTGTGAGGCCATTTCCTAATGCATGTGATTGGCCTCCTGTAAGTATTCTATATGTTTTCTATTCCTTTAATAATTTCAAATACATTTTCATAATCACATAATCATTTGATATACTCATTTGTTTATCACTGCACAGCCTCCACATGTGTGTACTGCACTACCATTGGCAAGGCCATCTGGTAGACCAAAGAAGAATAGAAAAAGAGATGCAGAAGAAGCTAGAACTCCAACCTTATTCCTAAGGCAGAAGAGACCACTGAAATGCGGTAAATGTGGATTTGAAAGCCACAATAGACAAACCTGTAAAGGTCCAAGTGCTGCTCAAAGGGCTCAAAGAGACATTGAGAATGCTCAAATGGAGATTGGAGTGGAACCTAATATATGCAGAGGAAGGGATGGCAGAGGAATGGGTGGTAGAGGTAAAAAAGGACAAGATAATGGTCCACAATCAGAAGCAAGTGGGTAAAATGGAGGACCACCAACAAATGAAACAAATGAAAGGGGACCATCACCACCTATTGAAGCTACTGGAGCAAGTTCATCAGGACCAAGAAAGGCATCCAAAGCACCAGGGATAGTTCATGTGGGAAGGGGTGGTCTAAGGGTGTGATTGACTACTTTATTTGTTGGTGTTTGAGCTTTATTTTGTGTGTTGTGATTATTATATCTAATTTTGGACAAACTTTATGTCTTTGGTGCTCTTGGCGTCTGTATTTTGGACAAGATTATATCTTAGTGCTCATGTTTGTTTTTGGATGTGAACACCCTTGTTTAAAGTTCATGTTTGTTTCTCTTGCCGACAGAGAGAGAAAGATAGTGAGAGGAGTGATTTTTCCCGATAATAATCTCATCTATTTTTTTTTTGGTTAACGGTCGAGATTAAATCATCTAATTTATTTTAGATCGACGGTTGAGAATAGATCTAACCATTTTGGTAATATTCCACACATGGATTAATGCTGAATAATAGGCTTAATTAAACTTTGATAGTGTATACATGTGGAAGGGCAAAAAGGGCATCAAATTATTTTTTTTCTGTTTGGTGAACAACGGAAGTGAGCAGGGGGGGGGTATATCAAATGAATTTGAAAGCAAGGGGGTATCTAACAAAAAATGCAAAACAGGGGGGTATCTCAAATTAACCCTTTATTTTTCTTAGTAGCAATGGGTCTGATAAGAGCCCAAAACTGTAGTTTTAACCCTGTAATAGTCATACTTTTAGACCAATTATGTGAGTAATAATTAAGAGTTAATACTGATTACGTGTTTTTATGCATTTCAGGCTCCAAAGTCCATTATGTGCAGAAATGTGCCACTTTAACAAGATAAAGGAGCAAAGGTCGGTTGCTAAGGAGTTATGTGATTAAAGGCCAAGATTGAAGAAGACAAAGTCTTTCTAAAGCCCGGTCAAAAGCTGAAAAGTCGACGCGGGCAGAAACATCACACAAAGCCAGTAGAACTTCCGAAGGCCGTATCTTTGGACTCAAACCTCAGAATTGGGCCTACCTTATGTCAAAACTACCGTCTCGGAAAGAGATTTCCAATGGTCCAAGCCTTGACCCAATCAGAGGAGCAGAAGTGGACGAAAAGTCTGTTGAAGCCAACTGCAGTTGAAGAGGCCTTTTTGGACTGAAAGAATTGGGTTTTGGACTGATTCTCGGGCCCAAAACATGGCTCCAAGCCCATGCACGATTTTTGGATCTGAAAGTATAAAAACAAGAGCTTGACTCTTTGTTAATGGTAGATAGTTAGGTTAGAAAAGAAGTTAGGTTAGGAAGCTAATGTTAATGGAGTTTAGGGTTAGAAAAAGATAGATCTAGATCTAGTTTTGAGTTTTATCCCATTAATTAATTAGTTTTCATACCTTGTTTTAATATAGATTATTGAATCATTGTTACTTTTCATTAGATTAATAAAGTTAGTTGTTTTTTATAATCTAGCTTCATTTTCCATTAAACATCTATTGCAATTCATTGATGTCATTATTAGTTTAATTAAATTATTGCATGATTAGTTTCCATTGAGTTTAAATAAGCAAAGTTCAAATCTTGATATCATGTCTTGTTTGAATTCCATTGGGAATGATAAGCGTAATGATTCTCGGCTAAACCTCCATTTGAGGGGTTGAGAAGCCTTGATGAAAGCTTGATTCGATTATCGTAGAATCGCCGTAATTTCCTTTCCACTCTAGAAATGATTAGTTCACCATGAGAATGGGTGTAATCGTTCACATGTTAGTTATGAATTGGTAGAAATACCATGTGTAATTAGGAATTAGGAGTAACCATATTGTTTCCTCGCTGCCGGCTTCAATTCGGATTACTGACGATTAAATGGATAGTAGAATTAAGTCGAAGTTAAGGTGGAATCAATCCCCTCTAACTCTTTATCATAGAATCAACGTAGCATTCCCATAGTTGTTCTAATAGTCGACTAGTTGCATCTTGTGGGTAGTTGTATCGTAGTCTAGTTGCCATTTCGTAAATCTCTCATTAGACTTTTTAGTTAAGATTACTTATACGTAGAGAACACAGCATGTGGAAGGATTAGGAGTGGAACGAATCATCTACTCCACTATATCTCATAGGATTGAGAGTAGAATCTTTGATAAAATATAGGCACGTTAAAAAGTTTTAGTTTACTTACGTTTTGAGTTTCATCGTTCATTTCGTAGGTAAACTATCATTTTTATGTTTATCAGGGTCCTCGATAAAAAAATGTCAAAAATGTAGCGAAATCTACATTCAAGGGTGTGCAGAAGTTGTTTGGTGGCGGCGGTTCATCTTCGGGTCATGGTGACGCACCTGAGCCTGAAAAGAAGAGAGTTAGGGGGTCGGATACATCAGTTTCAATCCGTAGAGGCGATAGAAAAACTGATGATGTTGATCCTACTAATGTAGATGATGTAGAAAGAGAGAAGAAGAGAAGAAGGGGAGCAGGCACCTCGGCCTCAGTGCGTAGAGGGGACCACAAAGAGGTTGTTCCGAGTAATGTAGATACTGCAAGTGATAGTGAAAATGAGAGTGAGTGTGATATTAATGTCGAAGATTTAGATGTAGATAAAGATTTTGATGATATAGATAAAGATTTAAATGTAGATGTAGATGTAACAATGGATCGTGGGAAGAGTGTAGTTGAAAGTGATGGGGAAGACTCAGGTGAGGAGGGAGATGATGGGGAAGAGTCTGGTGATGAGGAGGGTGATGAAGAGGATGACAAGGATAAGGAGGATGATGATTTGGAAGAATTGGTGGAAGTTGAAGCACCTCCAGTGGGAGATTATTTGAGAAAATCCAAAGATGATTTGGAGTACACACGACGTGTATATGGTGGTGGCCCTAATGAGTCAGAGCTTTTGTATGACTATGCGGTGCATTCGGCTCGCGATGTTTGGGAAAAGAAGGTATTGTCATAGACTTAGTATCTTGATTTTCCTTTGCCTTTACAAAACCTTTTGCTTCTTCTCATTGAGTCTTCGTTGTTTCAGCCGGAGTGCGGAGTGTTGAAGTGTGTTCCGCATCTATCCAAGTTAAGCCAATGGGATGTCATGAATAAGTTAAAAAACTCTCCCAGATTTGAAAGAGAGCTTAAGAGGACTAGGTTTTATGATCTCGTATTTGGGTATTACAAGCATTATGATCCGCCGTTGGTCTCTGCGTTTGTGGAGAGGTGGCATCCAGAGACCAACACCTTCCATATGTCGTTTGGGGAGATGATTGTGACTTTGGATGATGTCTCCCAAATCCTAGGTGTCGCGATTAGAGGCAAAGTAGTGGAAGGGAAATTGGAGTTGAGCCATGAACAATCGGAGAATCTCCTACACCGTGCTCTGGGTATCTCGCTACCTCTGATTAAGGCGGAGATGGACGCGAACTGGTTCATTTCAAACGTAAGGCTAGAATTCCTGCAGAGCCAGTTTACTGGGAAGGTCCACGATAAGGATAAAGATGGGAAGGCAAAGAGGAAGGTGTCGACTTTGATGGAGGTACAACGGACTGTAAGAGCTTATCTACTATTTTTCTTTGGATGTACCCTTTTCACCAACAAGTCTGGGACTAGAGTGTTTGTTTATTATTTGAGGATGTTGCTGAAATTCAGTGAGATCAGAGACTATGCGTGGGGTGTATCAATTTTGGCCTTTTTGTTTAAAGGACTTGGGACTGCTATGTGTGCGAAGGTGAAAGGTGTTTCAGGCTTCCTGACTCTTTTACAGGTAAAACTTAAGTACTTTCAGATTCTTTTTAATGTTAATTATATATTTTTTTATAAGAATGTTAACTATGTGTGTATATATCTAGGCGTGGATCTATGAGTACTTCTCGTTATTCAGGCCAATCCCAAACTTGGAGTATAAGTTGTCTGAGTCGCGTGTTCTTAGACACACAGTTACCACTTTGTACTATAAGGACACATGTCATGCATTGCAGTATTATCGAGCGATACTTTATGATATGACGGTGTTCAATATACGTATTTCAGTTTGTTTCTATTTTTTTTAGTAATTGATAATTGGAGTACGTGATTAGTAACACATTTGATTTTGTTTAAGGTTGAATGACATCCATACGATAACGTCAGAGCTACATGCCCAGTCGATGACATTGCCTTTTTTGAGGGAGTGATATGTTTTTTTTGACATTGTGGACGTTTACGCTGTTGCAAGGGTTGTGCGTCAATTGGGTCATGTGTAGTTTATACCTGCAACTCCTTCAACACCAACTTGGACAACTAGGAGTGTAGCCGGTCGCGGGTATGACGTGAGATGGACGACTGTTGGGCCTGTATATTGGGAGTCATGGCATAATCACGTGATCCAACCCAACAGTCGAGGACCCATCTTTACTTATCCATGGAGTGTCATCCAAACTACATGGAGTGGTATGTGAGGCATTTTCACATTCGATTGGTAAATCCTGAACGGCTTGCTATCCATTTCTCCCTACGGACACTTCCCACTTGTGCACCGATTGTGAGTATTGTGATTTTCTAATTGTGTTTTGCTTACGCTCTTTTAAAACGGTAATTAATAATTGTTTTGCATTCTTATTTCGATTGAACAACGTCATCAATGAAACGAGTCGCTTGTTAGAGAGACTGCAGTTGGGTAGGAATAATATTCCCGAGGAAGCAAGGTCTGAGTTCCAGGAGGCGTACAACTTGACTAGGCCGATGCAAGTACAATGGTGGGCAGTATAATAGTCGAAGTTGATTTTTGAATGCGGCTTCATATTTTGATGTAATTGATGTATTTTTGAATTTGATGTATTTTGAAGTGGAATTTGATGTATTGGAAATGAAAGTGGATATGAATTTGATGTATTGGAAATGAATTTGATGTTTTGAAGTGGAATTTAATGTTTCTTTGATGTAATTGAAAGTATATATGAATTTGATGTTTGGTATATGAATTTGATGTTTTTAAAGTGGAATTTGTTTGTGTTTGGGATATGAAAGTGTTGTAAAAACAAAATGAAATTCTAAATTTGTTTTGTCCAAATGACCCAGCCATGTCGTCCACTTGAGTGCCCAAACGACCCAACCATGTCGTCCACTTGAGTGCCTAAATGACCTCTTCAGATCATACCATGAAACAACCCGAGAGCTCTGTCTCAAATGACACCATCAGACCACTTGGTTCGAAGTTCAAACGACTTCAGCCTATCGTTTGGGATCTTAAACGATCAGTTCAAACCACTTGGTGTGAAGCCTAAATGGCTTGACCATGTCGTTTGGGATAAAAAAAAATACCTAATAACATCAAAATAAAATCAAATTACATTTGTTCCAAATTACTTCGAAATAACATGCCAAACATTATTTCCAAATAACATCAAAATAAAATCAAATTACACTTGTTCCAAATTACATCAAAATAACTTGAAAACAACATTGAACAACTTAGTCGATAACATGTACTATTGGGTATTCAATGGGCTCGTCTTCTCATATTAGATTGGGAATGTTCAATACCATAATTGCATTTGCCTTGTTGTGAATGCTTTATTCCAACTTTCAGCAATGTCAATCATATCGAGCTCTAAGCCATTAGTGCATTACTGGAGGAACCGGACAATCTTTAACAAGTTCAACATGGAAAAAATAATTTCCACCAACATGTGCGCTACCCAACACTTTTTTCACTCTCTCAGAATTTTCTGGGGTTCTCAGCGGCATGATAATGAAGCACTGATGACATCCTAAATGCAGGAGGGCAACATTAAATCTTGAAGCAAATAGATATCCAACAAAGAGCATGTTCTTCCACTTATTTAAGGGTGTTTAACCTTCTTCATATGGGATCGTTTCCTCACAAAAATAATATCATTTTGACTATACAAAATACAATAAAGGGGGAGGTGGTCAATAAGCTCTTGGTACAACTCCTTTCTCATCTGCGGCAAATCTTCTTGACTTTTTCTTTTTTTTTTCATTTTTTTTTTATTGGTAAGCCTGTTTTAAATGAGATTAGTAACTCTTTGATGCTAGCGGGGTTCGAGCCCCAGACCTCTGGTATCATCACCCAAAGATTTTACCGACGGCACCTTCTTAACTTTTTCCTATTGTAATACACATAACTCTATACCCGCAGTTGCCATCGCCAACATGGTCATTGACTCTAACAATGTATTTTTACAATTCTTCAGGAATATCCAACCCGTAATATTTAGGATCACTCGTCTTTCCAAAGTCTACCTCATCTTTCACATTTCGTGGTGTGGTTGTTTTTGGGGAAACCTTATTTCTTAGTGTGGTGTGGGTGGTTTTGGACAAGCCTTCTTTTTTTGTGTGGTGTGGGTGTTTTTGGAGAAGCCTTCTTTTTTGGTGTGGTGTGGGTGTTTTGGGTGGGCGTAGTGTTTTGCTGTGATGAGACCCACTCCTCATGGTCATATTGAGAATGTTCAAAACAAGATAGATCTTGCTTTGAAGAGTTCTCATCTCCAATTGGAAGCTTTCTCTTGCAGCTACCTTTCAGTAGACTTTTGGTTTTTGCTTCCTCACGAGGCGATACTAGCCATGTACTTTTTGGTACGACAATCTCCATAAGCTTTCTAATCATAACCCTCTGCTTTTCTTCAAAAACCATTGCAAACCTTGTCATGAATAAGTCCATCGAAGGTCTAACATCGGGACCAACACCCACTGACACATTGGGAGAAGCAGACAATGTTTTCCAAAAGGGGTCGATAGCAGTCAAAGGGATGGACCACTCTTGCTCTTCAAACTCAATTAATTCGTGAGCACATGGCAGTCTATGGCTCGTGCACAAATAGCACCAACACCTGATCTCTCCATCTTTAACACGTTTTATGCGGGTATCTATTTCTTCAGAAAGCAAGTCCAAACATTTGCGTGAGACAAAGCCTTTGTGTTCACGAAACAACATAATCTGGTGGTGCTGCTGAGTTACAATCATACTCTTCTCAAAGATAGATATAATCTCGGACATCTGGATCTCTAGAATCAGGTGGATTAAGCTAAACATACTCAGCTAAAAAAATCATGACAGTTTGCACTAGATCACGTAAATAACTTATACTGTTCAGAAGCACAATAAAAACTTTTGCTAATAAAACTTCTAACCCCCTCAAGGATATACTTAGGCATGTGAATAAGATGTTTTCTTAGTTACGTTATAGAAGACTAACATATGGCATTGATTTTCATGATTTTCAGTAGTAGCTAGGCATGTGAATAAGATGTTTTTTTAGTTACCTTTAGTTGTCTACATGCATTCAGACCATGTGTATAGTTTGGATATTAGGAAAAAGAAAAGGGAAAAGAACTATACCATTACTTTGATTGACTGATGGTTTGATTTTTCTTCATGTGTTATGTGGGAAATTGTTAGTAATCATCAATAGACCTTGATAGAATCAGGTTATTAATGTGTTTGTAAAAGTAAGTGCAAGAAGTTCACTTTGTTGTTGTTTTGTTCCATGTGTATGTCTACATGGTGTTGCACCTATCGTGATCACATTTGCAAGTGCCAAACAACATAC
Source organism: Coptis chinensis (assembly GCF_015680905.1). Classification (NCBI taxonomy): domain Eukaryota; kingdom Viridiplantae; phylum Streptophyta; class Magnoliopsida; order Ranunculales; family Ranunculaceae; genus Coptis; species Coptis chinensis. Next base: position 53,846,523 of record NC_141463.1, read on the forward strand.
AATTGGTGCGGTCCAACTAATTGGGATTGGTTAGTATCGGGTTTTCTCTTTTAAATGGTTTTTATGGTGGTAACAAGAAATCATTTGCATCGTGGTTTAAATGGTTTTTATGGTGGTAACTGATCAGACCCCAAATGTGCATTTAATTACCTTTACAATGCTTCAAATATGCCCTTCTTATGCTTAATGAACAGACAACTCATAGCTTTTTCTACCTTTTGCAGGATACAGACCATTTAGGACTTATACTCCTAATACATGCATTTTAATGCAAAAACGAGTTCTATGGACGCTGCTTGGGAAGATTCCAGCTTAGGAGAAAAAGTACCAAAAAGTCCAAGTCAAAGTCAACGGTCAACAGTTAGGGACTCAAAACCAAAAGACGGAAGATCATGTCCTTAACTCAAAAGACTGAAGATTATGTCCTCAACTCAAAAGTGGGCATCCTTAGCAAGCTTGTTCAAGAAGATACCTAAAGCATAAAGCAACCCTAATGAGGTGTCTTATTTCTAAAGGATGAAGGCAAAGTTGTAAAGTGTAAAAGGTGTAGTATATAAGCCAAAGTGAGATGAGAGATAACTTACCCTAGAATTAATCTTTGGTCATTAAGAGTAGTTTAATGTGTTTTAATTAATAGTTTAATTGTTATTTATATTGTTTTCCATTTTTGTGTTCTTCAAGCTTTAGTTAATGAATCAAGTTCTTATTTTTCTTCAATACAAAGTTTTCAATCTTGTTTCCCATTACTCTTTACATCTTTCTAATCTTGCATTCATAACCCCAAAACACAAGTTCACTCATTTGACAAGTTCAAATGAGTGTTACTTGGTGACAAAGAAATATTAAACAACACTTTTTTCATACATGTTTTCCACCATTAAACAAATTTGAAAGTCTAGTTTTTCAACTTCTTTTCAAACAACAATAGTTTTTACTTTGATAAAACCAACACAACTCATAGTTTGATTAGAAAAGCTTAGAGAGTGAGAGTTTCTATCATCAAAACCATCATTCTTTGCATAGATTCAAGATGAAAACCAACACCCTTACTTACCTATATCGACTAACGTCAGTAACAAGAAATCTTTTAAAGGGTTTTTATTAGTGACCTGATGTTATATGTACTTTGTTGTTAGATGGAATCCTCTAATTTTTACATCGTGGTATTTGCATTTATAACTCTTGTACATTTCCATGAAGTAATATTTTACCCTTTAAAAAAGTAAAATTTTACCAGCGTGTTTCTGGCTAGTAAAACGTCTTTCTAAAAGCTTGTTAGTTATGATTGTTATCTGGTAAGTTCATGCACTTTAATGGTCTAGTAAGCTATTTGTTATATGTTTCTTGCTTACTGACCTCCCTGTTTTGTTCCCTTTTATGTGTTAAGATCTTAAAAAGATATCAAGACATATTCACAATTTTTCTCGATTTTAGGGTGTAACAGTGGTTTTAATTTCCATTGTCTTTGTGTGATTTTGGTTATATGTGGCAGTAATCTAATTGCTCTTGGAAATGTTTTTGTATTTTTCTCTTTAGGTGAGGTTGGTAATGTTAAGATTACAATAGCATGAATAAATTTGCAATAACTTTCTAGATCTAAACCTAGATTTAAAATGTAATCATCTACTGAATAACCTGCAGTTAACTGTAGACTGTGCGTGTGGCTATTTATTTGCTCAACCATTGAGATACTTTGCCAAAGTGAAGTTTCCGATTTTATGGGTAGGTTTATATCCATGATAGAGAGGACTTCAATGTAATGAGGCAAGAGACGTCACAGTGTCTGTTTAAGCAATCACAACCTTTTGGCAAATGTGCATTAGATATATGACACTACAATATCATGGTATTATGCTATTTTTAAATTGTTGCAGCTGGAAAAAAGTCATCGCACCGCACATGGCATTTATATTGTGCTTCACATATACCAATCTTAATGTTTGGGATTAAACTTTGCATATTATAGTTGTATCTCCTATACTGATAACTTCTTTTGCTGGTTTTAGCCCTCCATTCAGATGATACATCTGAAAAATGAAACTTATGAGCATAAGGCAATTCTCATAGTGCAAAGGAGGAGTAGCAATAATTTCTCTTTTACTTGGTTAGTAGCTTTCATTTTTTTTGGGAGATTACAAACCCTATGCATGAACCCTGTATAACAAGGTGTTCATTGCAATAGTGTCATTAATTACTTGTACTTTTGAGCTAATTTCACTATGTTGCTATAGGAAAATCTTTTCATTTTGCTTAATTAAGACTTGAATTTTCCTATGTTTGCACATATACTTACATTCCATGTATATGAAAATCACAAGTTGTGATGGTGTATGAATGGTGCTTCCAAACAGAGCTACCACCCCATCAAGGAAGCACTTGAATAGCTGCCTCAATTGAATTGGGTCAGTTTGGTATGTTAGTATCTTTTTGACTATTGCACCAAATAAGCGACATGTTAGTATCAAACTATCAGTATCAGGAATCTTACTTAGTGCATAAGTTTCCATTGCTTAAAGTGTATAAGCCTCCATTGCGTATTCTGAAGTGAGATCAAAATGTTAGGGTTACAAGGTATGAACGATTAATTTGAACCCAGGCACCTAGCATCACTAATTGGTAGCTTTTGGGTGACCATGTTAATAGAGTTTGTAATGATAATATTCAAGAAATCCATGGGCCAACATATTTATCATGTCTCTGTATGTTTTAGACTAGTAGTCGTGGTGATTGTACGATCGCAGTCATTCAACCTCTAATCTATGGATCCTAAATAGAGTATGGGCTGGGTCGGATGCCCAAACTTTTCTAGTTATATGGGTCCACTCTTTTGCGTAAAAAAAAATAGGAGTAGGTGAGAAGGTTTAGGGTTTAGTGAAGAAGTCTTGCTCGCTCATGGTCACCTTGGAAAACTCGAAATGGTTGAAAGTGACGATACTTTAGCAGTTGCAGCTATTTCATGTCAACTTTTTTTTTTCTCGAAATTTCTTCAACTTATATGGTTATGTAGCACTAAAATAAAATAATCAAGTGAGTGTATGCGAACGTTCTTGAGTTGGCTTTTTTTTGGAGAGGGTGTAAACTGAGTTGGCATCTAGCATTTCATTACCCATCCATCAAGTATATACAAAGTTACGTAAGGAAGAGACCTTCTTCATGCAATAGGTGGAAAAAAACCTCTGTTAATAAATGCACAAATGGATATATAAAGAAATATAGAGAAAATAAAGGAAATTGAAAGCGCATTTTATGATTATTGTACTTGGAATGAGAAAGAGGACTGGTAGAAATTATTTCAGAAACAGAATTTCAAGAATTCTGCTGAATTGAGACCACAGAAAGTATCCATTGAAGATGCCCTTCTTACTTTCTTACTTTTTCTATCATATCTGCATAAACCAAGTGAACCCATAAAAGATACAAACAGTGAAACAATAAAGCACTATACATACTTTCATTTCTATTTATATAATATACTGCTTCATCCTTATATTCCTCAACTAGAGAGACTTATAGCAACTATAGAGCACTTTAACAGCTATTGTGAGCATTTCAAACTTTTGTTCTTTACCAAGAAACAAAATTTAGTTTAGTTAGGGGGGGGGGGGGGTAAAAAAAAAAATGACCGACTGTTCTTAGTGATTTACTATGTACCACATAGCATAGTAGCTATATAAATCTTTTCATTTCTCCACAAATTTCCTTATTTGTTGTACGTAAGCACTTCTACTCCTTCAACCAAATGACTTCTTCAATAGTTTCATAGTACCATCCGACAACTTTTGAGGATTACAATTAATTCTTTCATCAATTTATGGAACAAAATAGTTCGTTCTCTTTTACTATCTACTGACTTATTTGCTCTATTATACTTTCCCATCATTCTCTAGGTTATTGAACATTCATAACAAATTTCCTGGTAAAATACTATGGCTACGTTCGGTTCAAGGAATTTAAAATTCCTGGAAAGTTGTTTCTATAAGAAATTCTTTTCCTTGATTTCAAATTCCATAAAATCTTTTTCTTGTGTTTGGTTCAACTGGAAAAGAAAATGTTTTACAGGAATTTATTTTCCACCTGTTTGGTATATGGAAAAACTTTTCCATGAAAATGTAGTTAAGTTCAAACTATGATTGATTAATGTACTTGCTTATTCTTAAATTCTTGTTGGATTAGATAGTTTTCCATCTAGGAGGGCTGATATACTTCCTTGTGTCAAGTGTACAAAGGAAGACGATCCAGTTGAGTTGATGCTAATGAAACAGGCTCACAGGCCAATCATAGTTGAAACGATCCAGTTGAGTTGATGCTAATGAAAGTATGTTTAATATCTAAGGATTAAACTATCTGCACTAAAAGCTCACACTCATATCCAATCATAACGTCATATCCAATCAAGTGAAACACCAGTATTAGTATCACCTCAAGAACTTGGTGCCTGGCTATAAGAAAAGCTCGACTCACCCTTAACAAATTGGTACATAAAACGTGCAGTGAACAACAGTGATAGACCAATGCATTTAAACATAAAATTGATACACTAACTTCCATATATTCTAAATGCAAAAGCAGTACCATCCATGCAAAATCTGGATGTGGATGACCGTAATCCAGTTCATTTGAAATGCAATAACAAAAATCAACAACTTATTCCTCTGTACTGTATCCACCTATTTGCGAAATTACTCTGTATTAACCAACCTAATGGTTCTATTATATGTAGTTGTGAGTGAATTGCATAAGGCCAACTCTAAGCAATTGAACATGTGATACAAGTGGTTGATGCATCAACCTGCAACTATTAGATCATGGCCTTACTGACAATACAAAAATAACAATGAATCCTAATAAGAATGGTACCTACATCCTACAGAGCTTCAAGGAAAGGCTCAGTATTTTAAATTCCCTACGACACATCAAATGCAAGTACTAACATTATTATACCACTGAATACTAAATAAGCTACAAAAGAGTAAAAAACAATAGAGTCGCCCCTCCTCTTAAACCATCCATTCATGTTTTCTTAAAGCACAAGTCACTCTCTTGCCGCAAAACTCGACAACTAATTCATACGAAGTTTGTTAGTCTTTGAAAGAAATTGCTTCCCAGCAAGAGGGTTTTCAGTTAGATACTCAAAAGATGAGTTTAACATTTGAGTATCAAACCCTTCAATGTTCATCACTTCATAGAAGACTCGCTCGAAAAAGGTTTGATCGACGTTACTCATTATTGCATTTCTAGGCGAGAAACTTGCTGCGCCAACCCGTCAAGCTTCGAAAAAGCTTCCTCCCACTATCTACTCCTCTTGTGGCATCCCTTGGGTCTCGCTTACTTCTTCAACAAAAACATTTTCAGATTGTGTATCTGTGATTGCCTTCCTAGAACTCCCTGTAGCTTGGTCATCCCCACAAGCAAGAGACAGCTCATCATATTGCTCTATTTGGACATTTAAGAAGCCTTTTGCATATGGATTATCCTACATAAATTCAATATCATCTTTATTAATACCATATGAGACCGATCCAACAAAGACTACCAACCAAACTATAATACCAATTAAGCAAATGGACATATATAACAATATAAACAAAAAACTAACAACAGTGAATAAGAAAGTTTATATTGACGTTATATAACCTAGGAAGAAACCAAAAGAAGTTCTTTTGTGAGATACACCTTAACATGGTGACAAGTTATATTAGAAGAAATGAGAAGATGACAAGCTAACAAAGGAGAGTAAGATATACCAATATATTTTGTAATATACAGAATCACATGACAGAGTAAAGCAAGATAAACCAATATATACAGCAAGATATAGACTCATAGAATAAAGTTAAATAGACCAAGCTAACTGCAAATCGTACTTTCATTACAAAATGTAAGGTGTTGCAATTGGAAGAAAGAGAATTAAATATATATGGTCGGTTTTCTACAGTCTATAGCACATTAGCAAAACATAAATAGCACAGTCTATATGAACAATTGTACCACAACCAAATTCTTGGGACTTTCTATATTAATATTTTACATAATTAGTATCTTGTACATTGTTTATGAATGTGTGACATTTGGGCTCAAAATGTTACTACTTTACAATCATATAAAACAACAATTACACTTAGTCATGACTCATGAGGAGGCAATGAGTCCAGACTCTCTAGATTGTAGTTTGTCTTGAGTGCATTATTTGTATCCAAGTTCTTACAAAAGTGGATGAACCAGTTTACCTCTTGTCCACCAAACCTCCAATACTCGAAGAATTATTAGCAGTAAAAGACATGGCAATAAAAGATTCAACTGTTGAGTTTGAAAAAAAAAAAGCAAATACCTCAATAAAATCTTCCACGTCTTCTTTGTCAACCTTGATCATCATAAGCTCATCATCCCACGCCCAACCGCTCTTTCCCTTAAGGCTCTTAATTGCTGCATATTTTACCTTAGTAGTTTTCATACGACCAGCAACATTTTCCGCAGTGCAAGTGTCGTTAAAGGCATCATAAACAGCTTTAGCCGCCTTTGTAAAAGTTGACTTGCTGAATGCTTTTTCCCTTCTTTTATCCTTTTCACGCACACTCTGCTAGGAATGACATAAAAAAATTCTCTTTTTTATCAGTCCACCTATAATTATTTTTCTCCTTCTTGGAATTTCCTTTCGTAGACTATTGAGTTTCATCCATTCCTGAAAATTATGTTAGTCACATGACATATATGGGACAAGCAGGTGCAAGTAACCATCATACCATACGCAATCAAAACATAGTATTATATTATTCAACATTGAAGTCTCACATAGAACTATGAAAATAGAAGCCATAACTAACATTCTACAATACAAACATCACTTGTTATCCTACTGATAAACGTCAAATTGATATAGTTCTACTCACGAATAAATGATGAAATTCAAACGGAAGTAAAATTAAAACTTTATGAATCCTAATTTATCAAAGATTTATTCTACTCTCGAATCTATCGAAATAGAGTGGAGTAAAATATTCTTTCCACTCCTAGTTCTTTAGTATTCAATGTTTTCTATGACTACGAGTCTATCCAAAGTTAGTGACAGTAATGGTAGGAATTTATACTACGATGTGAATTCAACTAACAAGATACGAATAATGAAATGACAGAAAATACTAAGGTTTGAATCTAGATAAAGAAGAATTAGGAGAATTTGATTCCACCTTGAATCCAACTTAATAAACTAGCATAGATTGTTGTAATCAAATTCTTACGTTCTTACGATAAGAATTGGTTGTTCTAATCCCTAATCATTCATGACAATCTCTACCAACTAATGACTAGCATGTGAGGAAGTTCTACCCATTCTCATGGTGAATCAACTACCTTCTAGAGTGGAATAAACTCTTACAACGATTCTACACTACATAATCAAGTTTTCATCAAGGCTTCATCAAACCCTTCTAATGGAGGTTTAGCCTTGATTCATAAAACTATCATTTCCCAATAAAATTGAACAAGACATCATATAAATGTTCTAACTTTACCAAATTGAACTAAACAATAATTCAAATCTAAATTAACAGCTAAGAAATGATTAACAACTAAGAATCGAAATTAGATCTAAGTACTTAAATGAATCAAAACCGAAATTATGAAGAACTAACTATTTTTATTAATCTAATGAAGGAATAACAATGATTCAATAAACTAAATTAAAACAAGGTATGAAAACTAATTAATAGAATGAAAAAACTAGATCTAAAACTATCTCTAATGGCTCCTTTCTACCTAACCTAATTCCTCCTTAAGAGCTAAGTCTTATGTGTGGAAATGGAGGAGACCAGATCCACATTTTCGTGCATGGGCTGAGGAGCCATGTTTTGGGCCACAAAATCGAGCCCAAAGCCCAATTTCTTTAGTCCACAGACCCCTTTTCAGTCGGATTTGATTTCAGAAAACTTTTCATCCACTTATGCTCCTTTGATTGGGTCAAGATTTGGAACATTGGAAATCTCTTTCCGAGCCGGTCGTTTTGACATAAGGTAGACCCAATTCTGAGGTCTGAGCCCAAAGATACGGTCTTCGCAAGTTCTACTGACTTTTGTGTGTTGTTTCTGCCCGCGTTGACTTTGACTTTTCAGCTTTGACCGGGATTTTTAAAGGTTTTTCTCCTTGAATCTTGGCCTTTAATAACAGAACTCCTTAGCAACCAACCCTTGCTCCTTTATCTCGCCAAAGTGACAGATTTCTGCATATAATTGACTCCAAAGCCTGAAATACATAAAAACAGGTAATCAACACTAACTCTTATTTATTACTCGCATAATTGGTCTAAAAGTATTATTGTTAGGGGGTTAAAATTACAGTTTTAGGCTCTTATCAAACCACCCCCAAATAGCACTTTGCTTGTCCTCAAGCAAATATGAGAAATTAGAATAAGTGACAAAAAATAGAGTTGTAACTACTCTCATTTCGCTAAGTGCGATTGCATTGACCATATGCAACAAGGACTTAAACCACTAGGAATTCCCTAGTGGATGAGTTATAGCCTCGTGGGAGTTTTCCAGTGAAGGTACTCACAAACTTCATCTATACTACAATGACTAAGAAATAAAATTATTGTTTCCTTATTTATGCCTCAATTATCAATACATCTCACTAGCAATGAATATAGAATAATCAAGTCGAAACCTAAGCTAATATGTTCATCATAATCAATCATCTACTAATAAACATATATACAATGAGTAATACTATGAAATGCTCTAATAGGTCCGTTTCTGAAAACTCGGAATAGCGTCCTTACGTAGGTCCTCACATAAATGTCAAGACAAACCACTCTGATTTTTCCGCTCAAGTTTCGCTACTCCAGTGTGCAGTGAGCACACTTTACCTTACAATCTCAATGATACACAAGGAAGCCGGATTCAATCAAACACATCTGCTACTTACTATCACACTAACTTATTCCTAATTGAGCTAGAGGTTTTTATTAGGTGTTGCTGGGATTAGGAGATTGTTTAAGAAGGAAGGAAATGGATATTCAAAAAGGACAAGTCTGAGATAATAGAGTCTTCATATTATGTAACTAGAGAAAACCTTGATCTTTACTTTTGCTTCTACACTTTGTTTCCATCCTTAGCCATATTTTTCTTTTTCTTTTTCTTTGGCTTTTGACTCCTTTGATTCTATTTTTGGAGTTCTAACTCTTTATTTTCTCTTATTTTTCTTTACTTTTTTATTTGGATGGAAACTTTCTTTTCTTATTTGAAGCGACTAACAAATTCTTGATTTCAAAGGTCTTTCTCTTTTCTATTCTTCATATATATTCTCAGACTCATTCAAAGAATGGGTAGGCTAATATATATTTTTTTATTTTGTTTTTGTAACAGGGTAAAGGATTTGCGGTTTATGAAAGTCTAAAAAAAGGCTCAGAGGGGCAACTAGCGGAAAATAATTCATAGGTTTGAATTTCTTGCTATATCGATCCAAAGAAGGCCTAAATTCTCGCTTAGGATATGGTATAGTGATCAAGCAAGTGGACGTGTGATTTCCCTATCCAGATTTTACTTCTCCCTTGTGTCATTTCTCAAATGTTTCACTCATATAAGGCTTTAGGCTATATTCTCACAGGATTTGTAGAATAAGTACTCTAGCCTAGATTTCAGAAACTTAGTGCCAACAATCATAGATACTCATGTAACATATTTATAGATAGATGCAAGGATTATTATCTACATATTAACCTAAGTTTCTAAAACTATTTTAATGCAAAAGCTATGTGAGATTTCTAGATTATCAAGGGCCTAGAGAAGGAAAAACAATACCAATATTCCTAAGTGTACAACATAAACTTTTTATTAATATTTTTTAAATTTTTTGAATTTTTAACTAGAAAACAAGTGCATATTATACATATCTATATCCTAACAGATGCCTTAATTACACGTGTTTCTATGCCCCTCCCCCCAAACAAGAAGCATGCTTTGTCCTCAAAGTATTTAAATAAAAAGGGTAGAGAAATACCATAGAAACGCATGAAATTCTAGAACATCTGCAAAACAAGGTTAAAACATACTAATATAGAAAAAGAAAGAAAATAAACGCAACTCTATAGGAGTTCCACCCGTTATGGGGTTAACAAGAATTAAATTGCTTGGGACATAAGCAGACACTAACTGAAACTAAAAACTTACCTCCTCTCCCGCTTAATCGTCATCCTCCTCAAAGAGATGAGGTTCCTTCGCATCCTGCCATGCCATGATAACTTGCTAAGCCCACCGCCGGGTGTCATCAACTACGACGGAGAATTCTTGTTCTCCATCAGTAGATGCCTCCATCCTAACTGCAAGATTCTTTCACGGAACCAATGTCCATAAGTCTCGCTTCCCAACAAGTGTTCGAAAGACTGCTCCAGTATCACTATAGGAGATGTCATCACAACACTACTTTCTAGAACAGCTGCAAACGATCCTGGAACAACCCATAAAAAATTGGAATTTTTCGTGCCCACAGAGGTCAGGGCGCGTGGTGCGCTCAACCTATGCCTGGGTAGGGCGCGGGGTGCGCTTTGGTGAATTTCAAATTCCAGGCACTTAGGCGCAGGGCGTGCTCACTTTTTGCCTTAGATGGGCGCGGGTCACACTCAGGTAAAAACTCGAGTTCTAGGTACTTCAGCGCGGGGCGCGCTCACTTGTAGTCTTGGTAGGGTGCGGGTCGCGCTCAGGATGAAAACTGAAATTCAAGTGTTTTGGGCGCGGGTTGCGCTCTGAAGAAATTTTGACTGACAGTGCCTAGGGCACAAGTGGTGCTCCATTGGGGCGCAGGTGCGCTCCGAGGTGCTTTGAAATGAGGAAGTGAGAAGGAAAAATAAGGGAAAGTTGGGAATGAAAGGTGAGAGATGAATGTGAGAGATGTGAGTTTTGTGTGGAGAATGAATGAAGTTTATATAGGTTTGAGTTTCCAAAACAAATCGGGAAGTTTCCAAAACGTTTTAAGGCAATTGTCGGAAACAGAAATTTCCAAAATCGGAAACAGAAACTACCCATATTCTTGATTCTAATACAAACTTAATATCTCTTAGACTGAATTTAGAATAGTAACTTCTAAACTCTTATAGATTTCATCCTACCACCACATCTAATTCTAGGCATGCCAATATCGGCAATATTCTCAACCATCACTCTAAAACAACTTCTAAAATGGAGGATCATATAACAAATCATGCTAGAGTAAATAATATCACCCCTAAACAATTCGGGAAGGTGGGATTAACAATAAAAATAATGCATAATTTGAAAAGAACCATATTATATTAAAATTTAAATTCAAACAACATTTAACAACCAAATTCAAATTTAACTACGGAATTCAAAATTAATATCCGAACTAATAAAAACAATAAAAACAACTAAAATCCATAAATTCTCTAAACCACCCGCTACTGTTTGAAGATGGAACATGAGATGAAGATGGTTGGGTAATCAAGGATGGAATTACCAACACTCAACCCCCAAACAAATTTTATAGAACAGGGTTTAGAAAATTTGTTTTAAAAGTGGATCTTTTAAAGTCAGATTCCCGAGACTTCCTAGATTACTATATTTATGGTTTTAATTTTTTTTTTTTTGTTATGAATACGGATTAATATAAGGAAAAACAAAAAGAAATAAGGACATAATTCACACCATATAGGAACATGACTCAAAAACTGAGAAAACATGCAAGAGTGGAAAACGTGAATTATGTTAAACGTGGTCTTAGGATCCGGTACTTACAGCCACACACTCCATAGGGAGGGCCCAGTTACCTGAATGGTGCACTTACCAATATATGGAAGTGAAAGGAAGTACACCGAAGAACAAAATAAGTCTTTTATAGTCAGATACTCAAGACTATATCTAACACATATGTATATAATGAACATGTAGTTTACCATATATCAATAACCTAAATAGTTGTGGGTCTTTCCATAAATAAATAACATGGAATGCACCCCCAAACAAAATCAAGCACCAAGATTTTCGACGACACAACTTAGTATAATGAAAGCAAAGTCTGATTGATCTAGAACGTAACCGAGCATGCACCTTCTTTTTCCTCCAACAAAAAGGTGACCAAGTGAATGAGTGTGAAAAAATGGATGGTTGTGGAAAATATGGTGGATATGGATGAATTTTAGAAGTAAGGAATTGAAAAATGAGAATGTGGGTTTAGCATAAAACTCATTTGTAGCATGGGTTGGTATTATCACACAACTGAAAATGAAAGTGTTAGGTGGCTCTTTAGGTAATATTTTCTTAATAGGAGAGTTTAGAAAATCATGCAGCACAGGAGAAACAAGAGGATCAAGTGCAAACTCTAAGTTCCTTTGAAAGGGTGGAAGGAGAGGAATCGAGGCAGATGGTGCACAAGGTAGTTCTTGATTGGGTGAATCATCACCTACTCTAAGAAACTCATCGAATTCCTCATCCAGCTTGGTCACATCCACATTACTATGGTATTCCTATGTATCTTTGAGAAAGTCATCAATCTCGTCCTCATCCATAAGATGGGTATCGACTCGTGTAGGGACAAACACGTCGGAGTCTGAACTTCCAAAGGAAAGAAATTTGGGCATCTGATTAGTAGGAAACATGTTGTCGAAATAATCTCGAGCGAAGCTCTCAATCATGCTAACCTCTCCATCGAAAGTCATTTCTGGGTACTGTTGAATCGTCTTAAAAACATTTACCTCAACAGAAAGATGGCCAAAGGATAAGGACATCGAACCATCGCGGCAGTTTATGAGCGCATTGGCAGTAGCCAAGAAGGGACGCCTTAAAATGATAGGAACTGAGTCATTAGCGACTTCTGTGTCGAGGATAATGAAGTCGGCTAGGTAGTAAAAATTTTGAACTTTAACTAGCACGTTTTCAACCACACCCTTAGGATACTTAATAAAATGATCCGCTAATTGCAACATTATTTTCGTTGGTTACATCTCTTGTAGACCGATTTGTTTATATAAATAATAAGGGAGTAAGTAAGTTAACACTCGCCCCCAGGTCTAATAGAGCAGTTGTCGTGTGATTATCCCCCAAGGTGCATTGTATAGTAGGACGACCAGGGTCCTTGTACTTAACGATTCCATTATTTTCAGATAGAGTTGGGACCGCTCAGTTAAAAAGGCTTTTAGGAATATTTGTCTTACGCCTAGTAGTGCACAACTCTTTAAGAAACTTAGCATGGTGAGGTAACTTTTTTATCGCTTCAAGAAAAGGAAGGTTTATCGTTAGATTTTTGAAAACTTCCCTAATCTCATTGAAATTCGTATCCTTAGTTAACATTGCTAATCTCTGGGAAAACGGTGGTTTCTCTCTATATTTAGCGTAAGGATCAACAGGATGTTTAACCTTGCTTTTCTGTTTCTTAGGTTGTGGTTTAACTAGTACCTCTACAGGGGTAGGATCTTCAGTTATCATTTCGGTATCTAGTTCGATATCCGGTGTTGGGACTACAGGTGGGGTAACTACTGGCATAGTTACGGCGTTATCAACCACTCTGCCAGAACGGAGAGTGCTAATAGCATTTAACTCACCTACGTTTCCATTTTCATTACTAGTATTACCGATTACCTCAAAGGCTGTGTTTGGTGTTTAGATTGAGCCATGGTTTGGAAAAGTTGTTGGCTAACTTGTATGAAGGCGTCAAGACGATCCGGTTGTGTAGGTGTAGCGGTCACAGGTTGTGTGACTGGAACTATCTCACGTTGATTATTAATAGGTGGGTTGTGATAGTTATTATTAACCGGAACGATACCTCTATTAGCATTATAATTATTATTGTTATAATTATTATAATTACCTTGTCCTTGTCCTTGTCTCTGGGGAGCTTGGTTATAATTGGGTGCTGGCTTAACATTTTGATTATTATACCCTGGAGGTGTAACTTGTTGATTATTTCGCCAACCGAAATTGGGGTTTTGTCTCCAAGGTGCGTTAGGTTCGCTGTTAATGGAATAAACATTGTCCGGCTATGCGGATGGATGTTCATAGACTAAAGGACAATAGGAGTCGGGATGCACAGGACTCGAACATAAATTATCGGGAATAGAGTTGACATTCATGACAGGGGTATGCTTTTGTTGAATAGCAATGGTCTCTACCTTTTTAGTGAGATATTCGATTAAGCTTTTGAGCTCAGGATCAGGTTTCATCTCAAACATTCCGGCGGCCTTAACTGTTGTAGAAGAACTAGCGGAACGGAACACATCGTCACTAACCCCCCCCCCCCCAGTTATTATTACGATTAGTTTGATCTTCTAAAACTTTATAAGCCTCTGATGCTCCTTTACTTAGGAAACTACCCCCATTCATTATGTCAAGGACTTCTTTATGGTGATGTAAAAGTCCTTTGAAAAAGGCATGAACTAACGTGTCTTTCGCTAGGTTATGGTGTGGACACTCTATGAGAAGATTGGTGAAATAATTCCAAGCCTCTGAAAATGATTCATGAGGATTCTGTCGAAAGAAATGAATCTTGGAAAGCATTTCATCGGTCTTGATGGTGGGTAAAATGTTCCATAAAGAGTTGAACAAGTTTGGCCCACGAGTCCACGAAATTAGGCGCTTTGGCGAAGCAAAGAAGCAGCCTTTATCGGCTAAAGTGAAGGGAAATACCCTCGGTTTAATTTGTTCAAAGACCAACCGTAGGATGGTGGAATGTAATAAGGACTTGGTCAATCCTACGCGTAATGTCGATAAGGCTTTTCATGGTCTAACCCATGAAAAATGGGTAACACATTAAATATATTTGGGGGATTCGAAATCCCCAATGGTCCGATAGAGCGATGCAGTTAGGGCTATCATTCAAGGCTTTGTAAAAGTCAGAGAGAGGAGACTCTCTTTCTTCAGCCATTATTTCAGGTGTGGTGTGTGGTATGCTAGCAAGAGGTGTAGTGAGTGGTATACTAGAAATGCGTGTTTGTTGATGTTGCCGGTTGATTACGTTAGGCGTTTTTCTTTAGCCTGACCTTAATCTCATGCAAGGATAAAACCAATCTTAACGAAACACAACAACACTCCAAACAATCCTGATATGCTAGTATGAATCTCTAACAGGAGATGCGAGGTGTGGAAGAAAAGAGTACTTGAATGCCTTTTTGCTTCGCTTATGAATAACGTCTTGTATATGCGTGCTCAGTGTATATAACAAGTTAGAACACTGAAAACCTTGAAGAAATGGAAGTTTAAAACAAACCTGTGGAAATCGGGCAGTTTCAGTAGAGGGCGCAGGTCGCGCAGAATAGGCCTAGGTAGGGCACGGGTTGCACTCAGGTCAAATTGGAGCTCCAGGCGCTTTAGCGCGGGGGGCGCTCGAACTTAGCCTTAGTAGGGCACGGGTCGTGCTTAGGGAAAAACTCAAGGTCCAGGTGCTTCAGCGCGGGGGGCACTCGAATTTTGCCTTGGCAAGCCGCAGGTCGCGCTCAGCTAAAAACTGGAGTTCCAGGCGTTTGGGCATGGGTGGCGCTCCAATTTACCCTGCCTAGGGAGCAAGTCGCGCTCCATGTAATTCTGCGAGGAAAATTTCAATGCTGAAATGGACAACCACAGTTATAATCAAACAAGGGTGGGTGGGTTATAGGACTTTGGAAGACTAACAATTCTAAAGAAAACAATACTAAAGGGAACTAAAATGGCAGCGACGCCATTTGATAAACGTAAAAATTGAATAGTTTTATCTACGAATAAGCGACGAAACTCAAACGAAAGTAAAACTAAAACTTTATGAATCCTAATTTATCAAAGATTATTATACTCTCGAATCTATCGAAATAGAGTGGAGTAAAAGATTTGTTCCACTCCTAGTTCTTTAGCATTCAATGTTTTCTACGACTGCGAGTCTATCCAAAGTTAGTGACAGTAATGGTGGGAATTTATACTATGATGTGAATTTAACTAACAAGATACGAATAACAAAATGACGGAAAATACTAAGGTTTGAATCTAGATAAAGAATTAGGGGAATTTGATTCCACCTTGAATCCAACTTAATAAACTAGCATAGATTGTTGTAATCAAATTCTTACGTTCTTACGATAAGAATTGGTTGTTCTAATCCCTAATCATTCATAACAATCTCTACCAACAAATGACTAGCATATGAGGAAGTTCTACCCATTCACATGGCGAATCAACTACCTTCTAGAGTGGAATAGACTCTTACAATGATTCTACACTACATAATCAAGTTTTCATCAAACCCCTCTAATGGAGGTTTAGCCTTGATTCATAAAACTATCATTTCCCAATGAAATTGAACAAGACATCATATAAAGGTTCTAACTTTACCAAATTGAACTAAACAATAATTCAAATCTAAATTAACAACTAAGAAATGATTAACAACTAAGAATCGAAATTAGATCTAAGTACTTAAATAAATCAAAACCGAAATTATGAAGAACTAACAAATTTTATTAATCTAATGAAAGAATAACAATGATTCAATAAACTAAATTAAAATAAGGTATGAAAACTAATTAATGGAATGAAAAAACTAGATCTAAAACTATCTCTAATGGCTCCTTTCTGCCTAACCTAATTCCTCCTTAAGAGCTAAGTCTTATGTGTGAAAATGGAGGAGACCAGATCCACATTTTCATGCATGGGCTGAGGAGCCATGTTTTGGGCCAGAAAATCAAGCCCAAACCCTAATTTCTTCAATCCACAGACATCTTTCCAGCAGGATTTGATTTCAGCAGACTTTTAGTCCACTTTTGCTCCTTTGATGGGGTCGAGGTTTGGACCATTGGAAAGCTCTTTCCGATCCGGTCGTTTTGACATAAGGTAGGCCCAATTCCGAGGTCTGAGTCCAAAGATACGGTCATCGAAAGTTCTGCTGACTTTTGTGTGCTGTTTCTCCCCGTTGACTTTGACTTTGACCGGGCTTTTTAAAGGTTTTTTTTCCTTGAATCTTGGCCTTTAATCACAGAACTCCTTAGCAACCAACCATTCCTCTTTTATCTCGCCAAAGTGATACATTTGTGCATATAATTGACTCCAAAGCCTGAAATACATAAAAACACGTAATCAACATTAACTATTATTTATTACTCGCATAATTAGTCTAAAAGTATTATTGTTAAGGGGTTAAAACTACAGTTTTGGGCTCTTATCACCTACTACTCCTTTTTCTAACATTGCTCTTTTTGTGTCACCTTTGCTTTTTTTCTTAATAAGTTGGTATCCCACATAGCCTTTGCCATATTTAGCCTAAATACAGCCCACTCTTTCTTTTGATCACGTTGATACTTCTGTGTGAGTTTTGTTTTTTTTTTCTTTTGAGGCTCTCCACTATCAGGTTTAGGATCTGGCCCCAAAAGGAACAAATCATTAGGGGCGACACCAATAATATAGTTATGTAGGATACAACAAGCCAAGACCACATCTACTTGTGTATCAAAAGAGAAAAAACACTCAGAATCATCCAATATCTTCCAACGCTTCTTTAGGATTCCAAAGGCCCATTCAACAATGTTCTTTAGTGATGAATGACGAACATTAAACAACTCCTTCTCATTTTCTAGTTCATGCTCACTCCATTCTTTCAAGTGGTATCTAACACCGTGAAATGGAGCAAGGAAGCTCGTGCGATTAGGATAACCAGCATCTACTGAGTAATATTTTCCTACAAGGGAAATAACATTATTTATAGGGATCATTGTCTACCATATTACATAAGTAAACAATGTGTTCATATATATATATATATATACATACACACATTCAGGGACATTAAGTCCATTAGGTCTTGTTAAAGCATTGTCAAGTACCCGTGCTTCATGAGCTGACCCCTCCTAACCAGCTAACACATAAGTAAAACTAAGATCAAAAGAAACAACAGCCATGACATTTTGTGTAGGTTTTTCTTTCCTCCCTCGAAATCTATTACATATACCTTCAGGTATCTTCGCATGAATATGAGTCCCATTTATTGCTCCAATGCAATCCTTATTTACAATTAATAAAAGATTAATTAATTAAAATATAAGAAAACTTTTAACAATTTTGACAAAAGAATATATACTTATATTTTACCTTAAACCAAGGCCAGAATCTCACTTCATTACATCGTATAATTGGAGGTGTTTCCATATCAGTAGTTGGTTTTACCACTAGATCCTTTTAAAGACTAAGAACCGCCTTTAGAACAATATGAAAATACCGATTAGTTGTTTCCCCCAAATGTAAAAAATTATGCTTGATGACTCGGGTTTTAACGTTATGCCCTATAGTATGAAGGAACTCAGCAACTTGCTCTTCAACTTTTGAATTCCTTGAATCTCTTAACAAGTTCTTTTCTTTAAATAAAACAACCAACTTTCGGAACGACTCTTTACTCATCCTCAAAAAAATCGTAACACTCACTATCATCATTAATTATACCATCAAAATACAATTTTCTGTCGATCTCACGATTCACATATGGCTTCCTTGGTATGTTATCCACTAGTGCAAAAATGGTATTTACTGCACTTGTAATCATTGCCATAGCTCCAACAACAGCAGCTACCTTACGCTTCCTTTCAAAATCATTCTCACTACTCATCTAGGTAAAGGGAAAGATCATAGGTAATGTTCATAATACAAACAAAGTACAAAGGATATTTTTAAAATCAACTTGAAATCAATATATACTAAGAAAATGAAAAATTTATGTTGATAGACAAAGAAGAAACAAGGGTAACTAACAACATGGTTCAAAAACAGAAGAAGAATACCACAAACACAAAGAAAACTCGAAACCAATATGAATCGGTAACAAAGTTCAAAAAAATGAATATCAATAAACACCAGATATACAAATTCCAAACCAAAAACAAAACAACAATTCTCAACAAAATCATAAAAATGAACAAATTGGTACAAACAAATCACAACAACAACCCTGTGAGGGACTAATATACATAGCCAATGTATATTATACACGTGTCTAGCACAACTTATTAGAGAACACTTCTCCCGATGACCTCATTACGAACTCATAGCGAATTAATAGTCTCTCTATGAGATCGCCGAGAAGTCGCCCGAATAGTTATTCACAAACTACCATCAAGATGCGCCATCGTAACAGTCAATAACGGACGAGCTAGCTGTCTCCATCAAGTCCAGAACTTCAGCCACGTTCATCAATGCTTCGCCATCAACGCTCCATAAAGTTTCACATCAATACGACCTGACCTGACGGAATTGAAGAGAAGACAAAGGATCACCAAGAAGACTATAAAAGTAGACTCAATTCTCCTTCCAAAGGGGCAGGAGGAACTCCATCCATGGAACCTGGATCCATTCCATCCACTCACCCCAAATCGACTCCATCCACTGGGGCTGGATCGACTCCCTCTGAGAGATCACCACATCTACTCCATCTTCCCCCTAGGCTCTCCAGAAGAGACCTCTGTATCTACCACACCAGATCTAATCACGCCAAATCAAGAACTACGTCTGACTTGATTCAGGTTCCTCAGGGCAAACCTGATGCAACGCCCGTATTTAAAATACGTATTTATTAATTAATTAATTAATTAGTTTAAAATTCTTTAGACTGGATTTGGGATATGTGGGCCTGATTTCTGGGCCCGAGTCTGTGTTGGGCTTAGGTTTCAAACCCAAGTATACATTCATATTTTTCTAGAGAATAGGATGGGGAGATAAAAAAAAATAAAAAAAATGGAGGCGGAGATAAAAGCTCGTTGGCTAGAGCGATGGAGCGCAATGATTCGGACTATGAGGGATTCGTCGAGCTGTTAATAAAGGTGAGTAGATTAGTTTTCTATTTCACGAAACATGTTAATTATTCTGTTATTAATATTCATCCTGTCATTGTTAAAACTTGTTAAAACTGTCGTTATTAAAACTGATTAAACTCTGTTGAAACTCGGAAATTGGATTTGAACTGTTGAAGCTCGAAAGAGCGTCAATGGAAACTAAAGCCCAAAGAAAATATTGTTCAGTAAATGGGTTGAACTGGTATACAGTTTTGATGTTTGGCTGATGTCGGGGTTTAGGGATGAACGTTGGGTTGTGTTGGTACATTATTAGGGAGCTGTTCAAGCTCGGAGAACTCGTTAATGGAGGCGACAGCCCCATTAGAAATCGGTTCTGTATGTTTATTATTAACTATTATGTTGTTGGGTTGGTAGATGCGGTTGAACTGTTAAACTGTGATTAGTGATGGGTGATTGAATGTTGGTCGGATGGAGCTGTTGAAGCTTTGACAAAATGCTCGAAGACTCGTCAATAGAGGTCGAGTTTTTCTGCAAGGGGTGAATGAGGTAAGGAATCAAGTTTTTTTAGTATAGTATAATGTTGGGTTTTGGTGGGGATCAAAACCCAACTGTTTCGATGGGTGGTAAGGTATTGTTGAAGCTTAGAGGTCCATTAATGGCGTAAAAATGCGATTTTGGAAGAGGAATGAAAATTTAATTGAGTGGTATCGGCATGTGGGATTTTTCAGGGGGTGCAAAACCGAACTGGTTTGGGTTGGTTTGGAGTGCCGGTGGGTGGTGGATGGTGGATGGTGGCTAGAAGTGGTGGAGGAGAGAGCTGCTATAGGAGGAAGACGGCCTGTCTTGGGTCAGTTGGGCTTGGGCCTTAGCTAGTTTAAGTTGTTGGGCCGAGCTCTATTTTGTTTCTTTGGGCCCAATTCTATTTGGGTTGGTTGGGCCAGTTCTATTTTGTTTCTTTGGGCCCGGTTTTAGTTGTTTGGTTGGGCCAGTTCTATTTTGTTCTTGGGTCCGACCACTTTAGTTTTCTTTGGACCGAACCAATTAAAGTCTTGGGCCAGTTTCAAGTTTGTTTTGGGGCTAGGTTCTAAGGTTTGGGTTTGGGCTCGGCTAGTTGGGTTCGAACCGTTTCCTTAGTCATGAGCCCATGAGCCATGCACCTTTGCCCTTAGCCATGAACCAGGGCTATAACCCTGAACCTGTTGAACATGGAAACAATAGTTTGACTTTGTCAATGACAGGTTGACTTTGACATTGACCGTTGACTGTGGAAATGTTGACTTTTTCTAGATTTTCACATATTTAAGAATATGGACAAATGTAGTAATAAAATATTGTCGAAAATTGTATAACTTTGTTTGTCATTATCTAATTCATATTTGACGTGAGTAGTGTGTAAAGAATATAAGTACTGGCACGAAACAAGAGGGGAATTCTTATAAGACTTAGATATATACGTTTTTATGAGAATTAAATTATATACATATTTAGATTCATGGAGTTTAGTATTGGGTTTTGATGGTGACTTGAGTTCACATAAATATATTGAACAAATACATTTCATGATTGATTATTATTATGAGTTGCTACTTAAATGAATTGTAGTATTTATGAAGGCTTGAGTTATTCCATATGGTGTAGTGCAACATATAATTGGCTCGTGAAATAATAAGTTTCAAGATTTGATATAGAGATATTTGGATATCGTGCAATGAATAGTATTGGCACGTGATAATGTGGATTGTATTATAACAAGAAACGTTGAGCTCCAGTACAATTAAGTATATTGGCATGAGATAGAATAAGAATTATTCTGAGATATATATGTCTGACAATTGAATAAATTACGTAACGAAAATCCTAGAACCTAGCTACCACAACTCATGGGATTTGCCTTGGTGATGGGCGTATGTGATATGATTGGCCCTTCTGGCATTTCAGTGAATCTGAATGGCCCTTCGGGCGTAAGTAATGTGATTGGCCTTTCTGGCGTTTCAGTGAATCTGAATGGCCCTTCGGGCGTAGCCGAATAGTGGCTTGATTATTCCGTTCGCAAAATTAGAACGAGATGCGCGATATTTTATGCTGAATAATGGCAGTACTCACATAATGGCTTTCGTGTGAGGGTTACCTAGTGTGCGGCATCCCGCTCAGGGTAGTTACGCACGGAGTGGTTCATTATATGAGGGGAGGCATGTGGATGTACATGTTCGGCGTTGGGAAGCGATTGTGGTAGCCAGGGAAACTAGGTAAGACATAGATACGACGTGATTTTAGGGACACACAAAGAAAGCCTTAAATAATATAATTATGGTAATATGTTGGTTAATGATATATCTTTAGACAGATGATTGTATATGGTTTTGCATAAGGGTGGGTCAAACTAATTACTTGTGCAGAGACGACCTACTCTGTAATTGAGCATGAAATGCGGTAAGTATAGAATATGCTTGGCTGGTTATTAGTTTAGTTAGAACCTAAGGCGCCTCGTGGAGGAACTAAATGCCGTTGTATTATTGTCGGAAAGCTAAGGCGCCTCAGTGGAAGAACTACTTGCCTTAATTATGGTACTTAAGGATGTTGTATTATTCTATGAATGTTAAGGTGCCTCGGTGGAGGAACTAATTGCCTTATTTAGTGTGTAAATATATGTATAAATATATATTGTATTTTAGGGCTACTCACACCAGCATTGTTTATAATGCTGACCCGATTTGCATGTTTGCTTATCGGATGTGTTCATTAAATGAACATAGTTGATAAGTCTTGACAGGTTTAGTGTTGAAGGAGGTTGGTTGCTGCTTGTGGTTTGCGTTAGCGTCGCATTTCAAGATAGGCTTTGTTTTCCTTTGAGGTGATATAGATTTTCAGTTGAGACAATGTTATTTGTATTTTCATTTGTAATTTTAAATAAAGAGTTATTGAAAAGAGATTTGTAACCTAATCTTATTTGTGAATTTTTGTAATGAAGAGGACTTTTGTTTAAGTTAAAATTTTTATTGGTTTTTAAATTTTCCGCATGTTTAAACTATTTATGGGTTTTTGGAAGTTGAGAGTGCCTCACACCTCGAAAATCGAAGAGTCGGGAACAAATATTATTTTTCCAAATTCTGTCGAAATTCGGGGTGTGACACCTAATATGTAGGCAGTTCGTCCAGAACAAACTCAGTCATATCCACAATCTTCCCCCAATTTCCCCCAAATCTATACATCTATAAGGTTAGACCAAACTTAACCTTTACATTGGCATCGTCTGTGGTCCGATCTCTTGGGAAAAACTACCTTCTTCAAATCAGTTTCCCTCAAGCCCACGAAGAGTGGAAAGCCTACAAGAGCAAGTCAAGAACCTGACGCTAAAAAACCAGGTCGCAGCCCAGAGTTCGAATGGTATCACCACTGAGGACAGTATCAACGAGGTAAATCAACGGATCAACGAGCTGTCCAAGCGAATTGACCAGGGCACCATCAAGCGCGATGCTACACAGATCATACAGAAGATGTTGAAGACATATCGGGCTTCCCTTTTCACAACCGAGCTCACTCCTTGTTAGACCGTCTACAACACGAACTAGGGTCTAGCTTCAAAGAATGCGAATGAGATCAACTCAAAATCAAGAATGCTCAACGCGAATCATACACTAGGGGCTTCATCAAACAACAATCCCTCCGACACGAGCACCTAACTAATCCAGAGGTATCTACCATTATTAGCCTGTATTAACAACTACGTGCTAGTTCGCATTTTTGCAGGTCAACTAAAATGTCATGCTGACGACATACAAAAGATCTAATCAAAATCAACAGTCGTCACATCAACTATGGAATGGCCACTCAGTTTACTGAAATGCCACCCAACTCACAGATCGTTCACAAGAGTCTCGCCAACAAAGGACCTATACTTTTAGGACCAGTTCAAGATCAAGCTATCATGGTATCATACTAATGGACGACCTCATCCAGGAGCAACTCATTATGTACTCGCCTCACGAGCTCACTCCAAAGTGACTCAAGCCGAGTGGATGACCTCGTCCAGGACCTACTCATCATGTACTTACCTCACAAGCTCACTCCAAAGTGACTCCAGCCGGGTAAATAGTCTCGCCAATTGGGGACCTATACTTCTAGGACCATTTCAATATTGAGCTATCATGGTATCATACCACTGGACGACCTCGTCCAGGAGCAGCTAAACAGTTACTCGCCTCACGAGCTCACTCCAAAGTGATTCCAGCCGAGTAAATAGTCTCACCAACTGGGGACCTATACTTCTAGGACTAGTTTAGGATTGAGCTATCATGGTATCATACCAATATATGACCTCGTCCAGGAGTAACTAAACATGTAGTCGCCTCACAAGCTCACTCCAAAGTGACTCAAGCCGGGTGGACAATGGTAAGCACCCAAAAGTGTAGTTTAAACCCCTTATTAGTGTTACATTTAGGCCAATTATGTTTATAATAAATAAGAGTTGGTATTGTTTACGTGTTTTTCTGTATTTCAGGTCCTGAAACTATTTATGTGCTTAAAGATGACATTTTGCATGGAAAACGAGTCAAGATGATTGCTAGAAGAGTTCTATGTTTAAAGCTCAAGAATCAAGAAGAAAAAGTCTTTTCAATCCCAGTCAAAGCTGGGAAGTCAATGTTAATTCGGGTGGAAAAAGAACAGAAAAGTCAACAGAACTTCAAATGGATGTATCTTTGGACTCAGGCCTCGGAATTGGGCCTACTTTATGTCAAAAAGACCGACTCGGAATAATATTTCAAATGGATCCAACCTTGCCCCAATCAGAACTATAAAAGTATATGAAAAAGGTACTGAAGTAATTTCTAACAACTGTGGCCTCTTTAAACTTAACCTAATGGACTTTGGGCTCACATTAGAGGCCCAAAGTCCCCTTTTTTGGACCATGCACAAAAATATAACCGTAACTCTCTCCTATATAAAGAGGGCTAAGGCTAAACTTATTATCTCCTTCCTCCCCTTAGTTTCTAATTAGTTTAGTATAGTTGTAGTTTAGTTTAGGGTTAGAATTAGGTTTATAATTGTAGCCTCCATTAAAACCTTCAATAAAAAGCTTTAGTTCTTCAATTCAATTCTTATCCCTACTTTATTATGTCTTTTTTTTATTACTTTAGTATAATTATTCCAATGACACAAGGCTAAACCTCTATTAGAGGGGGTTTATGAAGCCATATAAAGATGATTAATTAGTAGTTTAGTTATTGTTTTGCAATAGAGTTTCAAGTTTGATTCTTATGATTGTTTAGAGATAAAAATCATAAGAGTTGAACTAGAGTTTTAAACCACCATCAAAGAAATTTATGGTGGAGCTAAACTCTCATGCTAGTGAATCCATGATCAGAGATGACTTGGTATTCACTAGGGATCAACAAGTGATTCAATGACTAAACTAATAGCCAATCGAATCGCGTGATGGATTGCCCCCCTCTATATTCTTTTTATCATCATTATATCTACTATTTTAGCAATCCTATTTATTGTTTTCACATCACACATTACTCTCTCATTAGTGAAATAGTGGTTTAGTCTAAATTCATGTCAAGTACATACAAGCAAGAGTGGATCGAAAACGATTACTCCCATATATCAACACATATTGAGAATTATTATATATTGATTAACATGTTTTAGTAATGTTTAAAATACTATTTTTACATCTATTAAAAATTAGTTATCAGACAACCTCGTCCAGGATCAACTCCACATGAACTCGCCTCACGAGCTCACTCCAAAGTGACTCAAGCCGAGTGGACGACCTCGTCCAGGATCAACTCCACAGTACTCACCTCACAAGCTCACTCCAAAGTGACTCAAACCGGGTGGACGACCTTATCCAGGAGAAACTCAACATGGGAACGACCACTCAGTTTACTGAAGCGCCACCCAACCTACAGATCGGTCACTCATATGTAGGACGATCTAAAGCTAGGAGCAACTTAACATGTACTCGCCCTACGAGCTCACTCCAAAGGGACTCAAGTCGAGTAGACAACCTCGTCTAGGAGTGACTCAATAGTCGAACGGCCACTCAGTCTACTGAAGTGCCGAAACATGAACTATAACTGACTTGATTCTGGCTCCCCTCCCCCGTGTGCTTACCACGTGTGGAACTACTCTCTCATTAGGTCGCCCCTCTGGACTAGACAACCTAATGAGGGGGGGCAATGTGAGGGATTAATATACACAACCAATGTATATTATACAAGTGTCCAACACAACTTATCAGAGAACACTTCTCCCGACGACCTCATTACGAACTCATAGTGAACTGACGGTCTCTCCATGAGATCACCGAGCAGGTCGCCCGAATACTCATTCACGAACTGCCATCATGAAGCTCCATCGTAACAATCAGTAACGGACGAGCCAGCTGTCTCTATCAAGTCCAAAACTTTAGCCACGCTCATCATTGCTTCGCCATCAATGCTCCATAAAGTATCACATCAATACAACCTGATGATAAGTGCTCAAAAAGTGCTATTTAACCCTCGATTATGCCTCTTGTTTAGCCATCTTAGTGGACTAATAGTGTTTATAAGTTGTGTTTTAAGACTTCTCCTTCCAAAAAGAGAGTTTTTGTAGAATATTAGAGAAAATGGGTAAAACCATTCATGGAGCATTAAGGATCACATGGGAGGCCCGTCCAATCATGGAGAAGGCCGGAATTGGAGCTGTTAAAGGTGCGACTTGGACCTATATTAAAGTCTATTTGGAAGCCCAAGGCCAAAGGATTCGATCGGACCAAAGCCCCTCCATAAAAGGATAGAAGGATAAGAGAGAAAATCACGATGGATCGATCGATCTACTTGATTGATTCCCGATAGATCGAAGTCCGACGCATTGATTGAGTCCGAGACGCATGGATAATGCGTCTAGACGCATGAATCGACAATGTAGCCAATTCCTTCTCAAATTGGACATGAAGTTGGACTCGTCGAAAGAAACCTATTTGTATTAGGGAAACAAATGACGGTTTGGAATGCTTCTAGAGCTCATTGTAACCCTATAAATAGAGGACCTAAGTGCCTCATGTATTTTGCCAATTCACTTATATTCTTGTCCTACGAACTTAGAGAGATTAATAATAAAAGATCGGTTTTAACTAGTTTTCTTAATAAATTAGTCTTTCTAGTCTTATGTTCTTCAACTCTTCTTCTTTCTTAGGTGTTCTTCCTTCTATATGGAAGGCTAATTTCTCCTTCAAATAATAAAAAATGATTCTTCTTTCATGGTGTTCTTCAATCGGGTTAGTTCTTTATGTTTGTAGTTATTAGTTCCATTGCCCAACCATAGAATAGGGTTTATGTTTTGCAATATTAATATCATGCTAGTGTTCTTTACTTTTCTTCTAGTAGTGTAATTCTTTAGAGTTAGGGAAGTTTCTTTGTGTTGCCTTAGAAGGGGTAGCTCGGAGTGGAGTGGTCCTAGGGAAGTATTCTTTGTGTTTGCTTTTAAGTGGTGATTCATTGAATGGTCTGCCCTATTAGGAAGTACTTACCTTCTACATTGAATGGCTGCCCGAGCTTACAAAAAAGGAAAGAAGATATTTAGCATAAACATCAACCTTAAGCGTAGAGTTAATTTAACGATGTTTTAGATCAAAGGGCATCGGCACTTTCGATAGCCTAATTGTAAAGCGAAACAACCATGAAGCGTTAGATTAAAAGTATTGGTTGATTCTAATCTTTGAATTCCCTCTTTATAAATTCTCAATAGTTAGTTAGTTTTAGCTTAGTTTAGCATTTTCTCTACAATATTAGTTTTAATCCCTCAAACCCCTTTCCAAATTCCTTCACATAACATACACTTAAAAGTGGAGATTCCCTACTCATCCTTTATTTAAATAGTTAGGTTTTGATTTTCTTTGTTCAACGACCATATACCATCTACATACATGACAAAGAGAGATCACATGAAAGAAGACAAAGGATCACCAAGAAGACTATAAAAGCAGACTACATTCTCCTTCCAAAGGGTCTAGAGGAACTCCATTCATGGAGCCTAGATCCATTCCATCCGCTCACCCCAAATCGACTCCATTCGCTAGGGCTGGATCGACTCCCTCCAAGAGATCACCAGATCTACTCCATCTTCCCCCAGGGCTCTCCAGTAGAGATCCCTCTATCTACCACACCAGATCTAATCACACCAAATCATGAACTACGTCTGATTTGATTCAGGTTCCTCAGGGAAAACGGATGTTGGATTCGTCTGAACGAACTTCATAATCCAAATCTTCCCCAATTTCCCCTAAATCTATACATCTGTGAGGTTAGACCAAACTTAACCTTTACAAACCCCAAATCGATACTTTAATTGATGGTTTGAATCAAATAATAAAAAAAGTAGCTTATTATTGATCGATGGAGATGTGCTTGAAACCAATTACTTCGAGATCTAAGCACTCAACATAGAAAAAAAACCCATTTTTCACTAAAAAGAAATAGAGGAAGAGAGAGAGGGAAACTTACCTTCTCGAGTTTGAGCAGATTTTTTTTCCAATTCACTAGCGTGCGTTGTTGTCGAGATAGAAAAACGAAAACAACTTCCCTTTTCAGTTTAAGTGAGTTGTTTTCTTTCCTATTTATGTTTTAAAGAATTCATTTTCAATTTTTTTCATTCTCCACACTTTCCCAAACACGTGATAGATTCCAAATTCCCGAAAAATGTTTTATTTTCTCTCATTTTCCGCGAACCAGACATAGCCTACATGAAATAGTACTTGAAAGCAAATGAGATAAGTAAACCAGGGAAGAGAATATCTCCAAATCCTATCATATCGTAACCGCCCCAAGGATAAAAAAATCGAGGGATTCTCTCTCTCTTCTTTTTTTTGCAGGCAAAATGTGAATATATTAATATAAATATAAGGTTACACGATGAGATATCATCAACTAGTTACAGGATAAGTTCCCACCACAGAGCAAAAAAAGTGAACATACTCTAGCTAAATCTAAAGTACAACTGGTTTGAACTCTCGATTTTGGGTACAAAAGATGGTCGTGATGTACTCCATTCAAATGCATCAATATCCAAAGTCGCACCATGCTTTGCTACCGAGTTTGCACTGAAATTAGCTTCTCTCCAATTGTGTGTTATCCTATAGGGATTCTCAATAACATAGGAATGGCTACTCGGCCACTATTATCACCATGAACAACATATAAGTTAAAGAGGTATCAAAATGAGATTTTGCTTGAAATTCGTACATCATAGTTCTCAACATGAACATTCGGCATTTTACATCATTGTGGTGCATTAATGTCAGGCCTTCGTATATCAAATTATTTACACTCACTTTATTTACTTTTAACCTCTTCATCTTTTTAATTTTGTTTTGACGTAAATGCTCACATAAGGAACTTCTTACCTAACATCTCAACATGTCAGACACATTGTCTACACGAATACGAAGTGACTCAACAACCAATTGGTCGTAGTTCATGTGCAATAACAAGATTTAGGACATCATACTCAACAATAAGGCAGTTAACACTGATAAATGATAACTATCTAAAGTCATGGAGTATAATCTGAGACAATAAGGGTGATCTTGGGCACACCCATAAAACCACTCCCATACCCCATAACTAACTAAAGTTTTTGTCATATCCCAATAACCGCCTCAATCCAATAATATCTCCAAAATTCATTTGGGGTATTTTCAATAGGGGCAAAAAAAAATAAAAAACAACAGCAATAACAACATACGGACCTAAAACTAACACTATATGAAACATAGAATAGATTATACCTCTCAAATACGTACATCTCACTTTAACACAAGGAGTTCAAAATGACCATTCTCATTCTTCAATTGTGAGTATGTATGTATATCTGGCCAATCTAAAAGCTTGGCCTGACAAGAAGACGTTCCTGATGGCCCGTTTGTCAGTTTGTGGTGTCCGATTATAAGGAAATGTATGCAAATTGTCTACTCTTATCAATGGAAACTGAATTAGTATGGAAACATATATATTGCAAGCTTTATATATTTATTGTATACAAAGATCTACTGGTATTGATGTTGCAAAAGCCTACAGTATTACCAACAATATTTATTATATGCTTTTCAATCTTTCTTACAATAATCAGTTGCCTATTGACAAACCTATATACACACAAAATACTCAAAAACATAAACAAGTACTTATGTCAAAATAACAAATACTCAAAAACACACAAAATACTTATGTCGGGTTTATGGGGTATGAGAAAGAGAGAATTCGGCACCAACCCCCCAATCAGTTGTATAAGGCTTATCTATTATTTTGTTGTGAAGTATGGAGGTGTTTTTGTGTATCTACATTTTATTAATTGTTGTGTGAACAACTAACATAGAGAAGACATGTACCACGGAGATCGAGATCTGGGCAATTGCATGAATGAGCGCAACTTCCCACTGAACTTTGAGACCATTATGTTTGGACGTGTTTTACGTGGAGCAGAATCAATTGAGATAAATGAGTTGATCATAAAACAAATTATGCGCCAAATCATAACTTCTCTCAAGAAGATTCATGACATTGGAATAGTTCATCGTGATGTTAAACCAGCCACCTTGGTTGTGACAAGGAAGCTAGGGACAAATAAAGCTTATAGACTTTGGGGCAGCTACTGACCTCAGGATTGGAAAGAATTACATACCCAACCTTAGGCGTACTTCTTGACCCGGATTATTGTCCTCCTGAACTATACATTCTTCAATTTTGATTTTTTAGTTTCTTCATCCTCATTACTTTGGTATAGTTGATTCATGCCTATGCTTATTGGTGAGATAAATGTTGCTAGAGAGCGAAGTAAATTATTGAAAAAGAATTAAAGAACATTTTTTTTTTTGAAAGAAAGAAGAATAAGTAAATGACTTGTTTTGTATTGGGTACACCTAATAAAAAAAAAGGGCACAGTATTGGCACCCCACTTTATAGGATTAGCACCCTTTTGGCAAAAAGTAAAACAATAATGGTTATTTCTTGTATGTCCTTTTACATCCCACATGCCCATAGTTCTACGGCATCAGGTTGCCACGAGATCTCATATCCCACGGCAGGTAGTTGCCGCGAGATCGCACAATTCACGGCATCAGGTTGCCGCTAGAACCCATATCCCACAGCAGGCAATTACCGCGAAACATTTTTTTTTTCACTTCAAATTTTGCGTATTGAACACACACGACATATGGATACTTCATTTTCTTCTTTAAAGCTTTTTTATACACTCCAAGAACAACACCAAAACCATGACAAAAAAAATGTACAATCGAGCCATAATTTTGCTATCTCGCAGCAAATATTTTCATATGTTATAAGAAAATTTTGTGATCAAATTAATGAAGAAGAGTTTTGATAATTAACACAAGCAAAGACTCCATTTTAGTAAACACAATCATCTCGCAGCAACTAACTTTTTTTACAGTGGCTATTAAAAAAAATTTAAAAGAAAAAGGGTCCCATGACAACCACCTTTCGTAAGATATGGGATCTCGCGACAACTTGTTGCTGTGGATTGTGCGATCTCGCAGTAACTGCTTGCCTTCAGTGTTTTTTGTGTGATTAATAGAGGGGTGCTAGTACCTTTGAATTGGTCAAAAGGGTGCCAATTCCATTTTATGAGGTGTCAATACCGCGACCCAAAAAGGGTAATTTAGGAACCTAAATGCGTCTAAAATAATTTTCTTTATGGTTAATTTGAGATACCCCCCCTGTTTTCAAATTCATTTGATATACCCCCCTACTGCTCACTTCTGTTGGTCACCAAACAGAAAAAAAAAAACAATTTGATGCCCTTTTTGCCCTTCCACATGTATACACTATCAGAGTTTAATTAAGCCTATTATTCAGCATTAATCCACGTGTGGAAGACTACCAAAATGGTTAGATCTAATCTCGACCGTCGATCTAAAATAAATTAGATGATTTAATCTTGACCGTTAACCATATATATATATATATATATATATATATATATAATCACTCCTCTCACTATCTTTCTCTCTTTTTTGGCAAGAGAAACAAACATGAACTTTAAATAAGGGTGTTCACATCCAAAAACAAACATGAGCACTAACATATAATCTTGTGCAAAATACAGACGCCAAGAGCACCAAAGACATAAAGTTTGTCCAAAATTAGATATAATAATCACAACACACAAAATAAAGCTCAAACACTAACAAATAAAGTAGTCAATCACACCCTTAGACCACCCCTTCCCACATGAACTGTCCCTGGTGCTTTGGATGCCTTTCTTGGTCTTGATGAACTTGCTCTAGTAGTTTCAACAGGTGGTGATGATCCCCATTCATTTGTTGGTGGTCCTCCATTTGACCCACTTTCTTCTAATTGTGGACCATTATCTTGTCCTTTTTTACCTCTACCACCCATTCCTCTACCATCCCTTCCTCTACCTATATTAGGTTCCACTCCAGTCTCCATTTGAGCATTCTCAGCATCTCTTTGATCCCTTTGAGCAGCACTTGGACCTTTACAGGTTTGTCTATTGTGGCCTTCAAATTCACATTTACCACATTTCAGCGGTCTCTTTCGCCTAGGGAATAAGGTTGGAGTTCTAGCTTCTTCTGCATCTCTTTTTCTATTCTTCTTTGGTCTACCAGATGGCCTTGTCAATGGTGGTGCAGTACAGACATGTGGAGGTTGTGCAGTGATAAACAAATGAGTATATCAAATGATTATGTGATTATGAAAATGTATTTGAAATTATCAAAGGAAGAAAGCAATGATTGAATAACTTGCTTAGCAAAGTTGAGCCTTCTAAATTGTATGATACACACAACATGGATGCATGGAAATCCTGTATGTTGCCACCTCAAGCATTCACAAGTGTGTGCAGGTATGTTAACAGTCCATCTATGATTTGTACTTAGAACAATCCACTCATTCTCATTTGCACTACTCCATGTGTACTCTTGCACATATTTCTTCATTTTCTCATATATCATCTTCACCCTTGGCACTACATCTCCTGTTTTCATAGCAGCAGCCTTTAGTTTTCTCTTTCTCATCAAAGTCATCATTAACAAAGAGAACTCCTCTACAAACACACTTACTGGCTTATCCCTCAAGTTCAAAATCCATGCATTGAAACTTTTTGAGAAATTATTGGTTATGTGCTCACAAGTTATGTGAGTATGGAAGTGGGATATACAAAAAGAATTAAGGTATTTCCCTAATAGTTGGCAAGTCCATGCCATATTGGGGCTCTTCCACTGTCTTAGTGGGCACCTGTTATGGCAATTCATGTTCTCCATACACATCTTGTGTTTGAGTTTCATACTCTTCATACTCAGCTGGACAAACTTCTTCTTCATCTGATTCTTCACTTTTGTATTCCTCCTCCACTTGAATGTTATCTAGAGGGTCATCTTGATGCAAAATCTCTTCTTCTTGAAATGCAGGGACTGTGTCTAACTCTTCCTCAGGTAAGTAGTCAGGTCTAACCCTTTTTCCCTTTCTCTTGTTTGAACTAAGTGCATCATATGGTTCAAATATATGTTCAACAGGTTCAACTACTCTCCTCTTGGAGGCCACATGTTTCATATATGGCTTAGACTTCTTCCTTACTCTTGGAGCTTCACTGATAAGAGGGGTGCACTCAATCTCTTCAACTTCATTACCTTCATTTAGTATTGTAAACACTTCACCACTCCCTAAATTGGAATGCTTAGGAGGCACACATACAAAATCCACAAACAAATTCAAGAAACCACCCTCGTCAACATCTAAATCAATAATAAATTGTCTACAATCATGGTCATCCTTTATATCAAATCTAGCTCCTCTCAAACAATAAACAGGGTCATCACCAATCTCAATTTCATATTTAAATGGGTTAGGAACTTCTTCAACATAGACAACACTGTATAAAAGCAAAAAGTGTTGCCATCAATTCTCCAATATAAAGTCTCGCACATTAACGTAGTCTTTAGGAGACCAGTACTCACTTTCCTGATTAAATTCCCCCCATAGTGGACCCTTATTTTTCTCATTGGCCATAAACCCTTACCTTTAAAAATGTCACTAAACACAAACAAACATGAAACATAAAAATACATTAACATTTGCATAATTGAAATCAAAATCAACTAAGGAATTTAATTTTGCACGCAACTAACCCATTTTGCATGAGCAGAATTAATTGACAGTTCAATAAAATTACAAGTACATGAAAATACATTAACATCTATATTATTGAAATTAAAATCAATAGATAAATTCACTCAAAACAATCGAATGATTTATTTTTAAAAAAAAATACAACATAATGCCAAGCAATTGAATTCAAAATTTAATTTTGTGTGAAACCCATTTTGCATAAACACAATTAATTCAAATTAAATTACACTTCAATAAACTTACAATGCTTTTCCAAAAGTGGTAAATCCAGCTGACACTTCTTTTGTTTCTATGAGGAAGTGTGTTCATCATTTTATGAGGAAGTGTGTTCATCGATTATGGACCACGTCTCGGTTGTTGTTGTTTATGACGAGGACACATGATAAAAAATAATAGAAAATATAGTTTAATTTCATATAAGAGATAAAAAGTGGTGGAGACAAGAAGCTAGGGTTTTCTCCTGCCGGAAGAGAGAGAAAGATAGTGAGAGGAGTGATTTTTCTCGATAATAATCTCATCTTTTTTCTTTTCTTTTTTGGTTAACGGTTGAGATTAAATCATCTAATTTATTTTAGATCGACGATCGAGATTAGATCTAACCATTTTAGTAGTCTTCCACATGTGGACTAGTACGTGCTGAATAATAGGCTTAATTAAACTCTGATAGTGTATACACGTGGAAGGGCAAAAAGGGCATCAAATTGTTTTTTTTGGTTTGGTGACCAACGGAAGTGAGCATTAGGGGGTATATCAAATGAATTTGAAAACAAGGGGGTATCGCAAAAAAAAATGCAAAACAGGGGGGTATCTCAAATTAACCCAAAAATGAAATAAGTATTAGTAACTATAATAAGTTTAATCAAATCAAATAATTCGTATCGGAATTTTTTCAAAATATGGCGTGTCCATGTAACCTAGCTTCAAACACTCAACATAACTCTCAAATCATTCAAAACGATCCTTCCATGCACAATTCAAATAACTCAAAATTTTGTATTAACTCATACAACTAATGTACAAAGAATATTTTTAAAAAAAAAAAAAAAGACACTCAAACGACCTCACTGGGTCATTTGGGCCATATACAAAACAACCTCACTGGGTCGTTTGAGGTATTTTCAAACAAAAACAATAATTTAGTTTGGTACTTCCAAACAACCTTGCACTCACCAAAATAAAAACAAAAAATTGAGAGTAATCAAAATAACAATAACAACCATACTCATTATTCAACAATAAACACAAAAAATTGAGAAACTAGAGTTGAATCAAAAAGAAAATAAACAAAATTGTGCACTCACCAAAATTGTTATTCGAAACTAGAGAAATTATTGTTTGCAATGCACAACGACACTATTCAATAAACTCAAAATCTCTTGAGTGTTAAACCAAACTCCAAACTCTCAATCTCCACAATGCACCCAAACACAATATCTACAATGAATGCCCAAACTCAAACTCAAATTTTGTTTTGGTATTTTGTTTTGGGTTTTGTTTTGAGTTTTTTGGGTTTTTTGGTGAGACTCGCATGAGAGATGATACCGGTTAGAGCGGTTACAAAACAATGGATAATCGGTATGCGTTGAGGTGGGGGGTGTATTGGGCTATTTCGGTTGGACTTTGTTGGTGGGCTTAGGCTGGAGGCTACCCAATCAAATTCGGTGGTTGCCCAATACAGGACTCTTTTGGTATACTTAATTACCGATTCAGGGAAGTGCGAGCATCTGATAGAGAGGAGATACCGGTAGTTTTTATATATTTTTTGGTAACTGCCAAAATAGTTGAATGGTTCACTGTATATGTGCGATTACTGTAAAATAAAATATAACAGATTTTGCGTTTAATCTCCCTCTACTTTCAACTGGCTACATAAAAAACCCCTCCTTACGGACTAAACCATAAAAACCCCCTGTTTTTTTCTACATCCGAAATTTACCAAAATACCCACATAATTAAAACAACCCGGGTTAGCTTTCTCTCTCTTTATGAGAGAAAACTTCCCAAAAACTCAGCACCATCTCAAATGGTATTGTCTTCCCCACAATCCCAAATTCTAAGAATTTAATATCGATTTTATGGTGGAAGAATTAAAGAAAGTTGTAGATTCATATTCGAACGACAATTTCGAAGATTGAAAATAGGGTGAAGATAATGAAAATTCAATTTCTAAATCTTTTCTCATTATATATTAGATTAAATATCGACATTGTTGATTTCCTACTCGAAAAAAGAAATCCAAATACTAAAGATTGAATGTTAATATTGGTTGTAAAAGTTTTGCAACAAAACTTGTGTTTGGTCGTTTGGGTTTGTTAGGGATCTTTTTCTTTTTGGTTCTAGCTTTCATAACAATTAGAGAGTTAAACTTAACTATGCAAATTAAAATTTTCAGAGTGATATTACTATGTAGTTTTAAGTTTTTTTTTTTTTTTTTTTTTTAATGACCTTACTTGAACAGGATCTGTTCTATAGGGAAGTACCTCTGTTTCCTTGAATAATCAAGAGACGGGTAACCAAAGCTTGGTAGATGAAACAGGACCGGGTGACCAGAGCGTGATTAATGGCTGGTGATCCTGATGGGCTCACTCTCCTATAGAGGATCGTTCTTAGCAACCTTTGGGCTTCTGGGGTGGTCGTGCGGTTGTCCGACAAGCCTTCAACCCTTTTTAAAAAAATTATCAAAACATTAACAAATTGTTTGTTCGTTTGTCAATGGGGATCTTAAGTGGGAGAATGGGTGTAACTTAGCTAAACCAGCTTGGGGATCTTAAGTGGGAGAATGGGTGTAACTTAGCTAAACCAGCTTTGATGATCCTGTGCTCCCAAAGATTACCTTACTTAGTAAAATTTAGTAGGTAGCTAATCTTATCCTCACCTTTTTTACCACTTATAGAAACTTTTTGTTCAAGCAACTTGTCGGAGAAAGAGGGTTCATCCAGACTTTTGAGTGAACGGCTAGAAACTCGATCAAAGCTTGGTGTTTGCTCACTCATACTCCTCGCAGAGATAGTTTATAGGCAAAATTTTCTCTTTTCTTTTAACATAGTTGAGGATCATTGCATCTATAAATTGTCCTCATTAGGTAAGGAATGAGATTTTATAAGTGAGTACCGTTCATCTTCTCTTCTCTTCTCTTCTCTTCTCTTGTTTCACCGTCTCTGGTTTCCATTTCCGTTTCCATCTTCTTGTTGTTGTTGGGCTTTTTACTTGGGCTTTCCTAGTTCACTCCTCCACTACTACTAGTGACAATTGGTTAGGCGTATGGCTTCTCACGTGGGAGAGAGCTCAGCTACAAATACTACAACATGGAGCTCTCTTTTTGGACAACAAGGCTCAAGCTTTAATGGACAGCTGGAATGGTTTGAAAATGATGATGATGTAGAGGTTATGGATGTACCTACAGACATCTTGGAAGAAGGTATTGAGTTATGGAAAGATCACATAGTGAGGTTTTTTGTTGATAAAAGACTCCCTTTTCCGGTGGTGAAAAAAACACTTGAAAGGTTGTGGAAAACAAAAGCTAGTTATGAGATTACGACAGATAAAGATGTTTTTTATTTCAAGTTCATCCTGGAAGAGGATAGGCAGATGGTATTAGAAGGAGGTCCATTGTTTATAGCAGGAAGGGTTTTCATGATAAGACCTTGGACAGAGGACTTAGAGGTGAAGAGGAGAAACATCAACACTTTACCAATCTGGGTAAAACTGTCAAATATACCCAAACAAATGTGGACTAGGAAAGGTATTAGTTTTATTGCAAGTCGGATTGGCAAACCACACTGTTGGGATGAAGCAAACCAAAAGAAAGTGAGGCTAGACTTTGCAAAGGTCTGCATTGAAGTTCCTGTTAATGCTAAATATCTAGATTGCCTGAGGTTCAATCTAGGAAAAGGAAACATAGTAGATGTAGGAGTTGAGTACGTTTGGATCCCATCTACTTGCTCCCTCTGCAAAAAGATTGGTCATAAAGATACTGCATGTCATTCTATCCAGCAGCCAAGACCTAACATAACTACCACTAGGAGCACTATTAACGCTACTGGTACTGGAGTTGGTACGCAGAGGCAACAGAGTCAGAGAAATCCTACATGGGTAAGGAGAACTACCAATGTAGCACCAGAAGCTCTAGTGACTGAGGAGGCAATAGTGACATCGGTAATAATTGTACCTGATGATGTAGTCACGCAGATACATGAACCTCAAAACTCACCTGATACAACTACTCTAGTGAATGCTAACCACTTAGCCATTGTTGTAGCACCTGTGAGGATTACTATCTCTAATCAGTTTCAGGCTTTAATAGATGAAGTTGATATGGATACCTGTCAAGAGTTAGAGGGGGTGAACTTGGTAAATCAACCACAAGAAGTGGGTACTGAAGGAGACTTCTATAGTTTGTTGCTAGAACTACAAGTGTCAAAAGCAATTAATGAACAATATGAGAACAATTTGGAGGATTCACTAATGTAAGGGATGACCTCACATTCCATGAGGTCTCCAATGAATTTGAAGATGACAAAGAGATTTTTTCTAACCATCATGCCATAGTAGAACATGAGGAGCCAGAGCTGGCTGACATGGGTGCAAGTAAAGTAACTGGGAAAAGAGAAACTCGATCATCCAAGCAGCAAAAGCAGATACCTTCACAGAGAAAGAGTAAAAGTCCTGACAAAGAAAAGAAACATATGCTGCAGAATAATCAAAGTGAAGGAAAAGGAAGGGGGAAGCCCAAAGGAGGTAACAAAAAACCACCCATAAAGTTTTGATGATAGCGTTAGGTACTTGGAATGTTCAGGGAATAAATGAGCGTCATAAAGCCAGTGAGGTGAATAGGATAAGGCTGGAATGCAAGCTGTGTATGCTATCTCTGTTAGAAACAAAAGTTAAGAAAGAGAAGTTTGATATTATAAGAAATATATGTTGTCCCTTTTGGTCTTATCTCAGTAATTATGCTAGCGATGCTGACGAGAGAATCTGGTTCTGTTGGGATCAAAATTTTGTATAAGTTAAGCTTATAAAGGAGACATCACAACTGTTACATTGTGAGGTGCTTATCCTGCCCACAGGATAGTCCTTTATACTTACATGTATTTATGCTAAGAACACAAAGCATGAAAGAATGGGGTTATGGCAGGACCTTATTCAACTGCAAGCTTCTATATTGTTATCGTCGACTGTATGTGGGGATCGGATTTCAATTGCGTCTTGAGTTCTTTAGAAAGATTGGGATGTGAGCCTACCCATCCGAGTGAGCTTGTGGAATTCTTGAATTGTGTATTTGCCGCAGGTTTATTTGATCTTAAGTACTTAGGTAGCTTCTACACTTGGACTAACAACTCAGGGAAGTACTCGAAGATTGATAGATGTCTGGTAAATAATCTATGGATAAATTCCTTTCCTACATCTGAAGCAGAATTTATTCCACAAGGTGTTTCAGACCATACTCCTATGATTCTCTCATGGTTCATTGAGACAAAGAAGATTTACCCGTTTAGGTTTTGTAATGCCTGGACTTTGCACTCCGAGTTTAATGATATTGTTACAAACTGCTGGCAAGAACATTGTATGGGCAACTTGATAGGGTTATATACTAAAAGCATTACTTTTGTATTAACTCTAATTTCTTTATATTTTGAATGAGAATCATATGGGCAAATGTTATGCATATTATATATGTTATTAGTTATATGCATGTGTCTAATACTTTATGTTGTAAATGATATGGCGTGTGGTGACACACAGAAGATCATATCATCAGTACCTTATAAAGTATAAGTAAACGTTCACAACCTAGATGGATTTGGACAAACCATTGGTATGGTTGTAGTATAATTT
Source organism: Coptis chinensis (assembly GCF_015680905.1). Lineage (NCBI taxonomy): Eukaryota > Viridiplantae > Streptophyta > Magnoliopsida > Ranunculales > Ranunculaceae > Coptis > Coptis chinensis. Next base: position 53,886,246 of record NC_141463.1, read on the forward strand.
GGTATTAGTTTATCTTGACTATAGGATTATACAAGTACACTTTGTGTGTATTGAATAGGACCAAGTGAGGTCATTTCTCTTTATACTGACTACATAAGAGAACAAACACCTCTGTTATTATGGATGCTTGTCATCTTATTCCGGATATAATAACGGGCACTTACGTGCATTGTACATTGCTTTAAATCATCAATGAGTGAGATTCATTTGTAAATCAACAAACTCGATGGATTGGATAATGACATTGTATGTAAGGTGTGTTGTTGATTATAGAAGGAATCCGTGTCCCGCAAGAAGTCGGGCTGATGATGTCCCCTTGAGGAGCTCATAAGGATTGTCATGTAAACCCTACAGGTGGATTTGATCCGACATGACAATGAGGTTGAGTGGTACTACTCAAGGACATAAGAAGTTGATTAATGTAGTTGTCAGTAACTTGACTTAATCAACGGGCATTCGATATCTTAAACACGGGGAGATCAACGAGCATATAATATGGAGCCCATAAACGTAACACGTAATTTGGGATTAGGGCAGTAATGCAACAATGGCCTTTAATGGAATAAGTCATTTGTTGACGGATTTGGGCCGTGTGTTCTGGGCGAACATGGGAAGCTCAAGCCCGTCAGGAGGCCTAACCCTAATTTCTCCTCATGGTCCCTGTTGTAGCCTATAAATAGAAACTCTTCTCTCCTGGCCGAATTCACTATTCATTATTTCATTTTTGATTAAAAGAAAAAAGAGGCAAGGAAAGAGAGAAAGAAAGGGTTGGTAGATCGTTGCCCACACAACGTCCAATCTAAAGATAGGAATACAACAGAAGATCAAGAGGTTGTTGATTTATATATCTTATATTCTCAGAGTTATCTTAGCCGATTTACAGGTATGTTTTCCAATCAAAATCGTGAACCCCATTAATTCCGCTACACATGGTTTTCACGGTTTGTAGAAATTTACATTCTAAAATAACGGTTCCTACAATTGGTATCGGAGCATGTGGATTTGTTGGTAGATGTAGAATTGTTTTAACATGTCTTATGTAGGCATCTAGACCAACTGTTATGGTTAGAATGATTTATGGAAAGAAATGGATCGATTTTGATTTTATGAAAAGTGATCGTTTTTTACAGTTTTTGTTTATTAGTGGATGTAATTTAAATCACGGTATGTATCGTGTTGTTGTTTTTTATCCATGATGTAATCATATGTAAAGATCAAAAGATCAAAAGATCAAGAATTGGATTGGTCGAAATCCGAATCTGAGTTCACGGGTTGAGCGCGGGTCGCACTGATGCGCCTGGAAGTCGATATAGGCATGAGCATGCCACGTGCCTTGTACAGGTTGATTTGGAGTGCGGGTCGCGCTAATGCGCCTGGAAGTCATTGAAAGCATGAGCGCGCCACGCGCCTTATGCAGCCATATTTTGAGCGTAGGTCGCGCCCTTCACGATAGAAAGAGAATTTTTTTTTTCTATAAAGGTGAAAACTGTTTGCTGTTCGGGGGCCTATGCGGTGATTTCGTGAGGTTTCCAGTGAAGAAAACAGGTCACAATTTCTATAAAAAAAAAATGGGGCGCTGCCCCGAACCCCGCGACCCGCCGGACTTTGCGAAGGCAACTAAAAGAGTTTGGCGAACAGGATGGAGCAATGAATATAGGCCATAACAGTTGGGAATTTATTTTCCATTTTATTGTTCATATTTGCTTATTCTTTATGCATGTTTTTATTTGTGGATGTTTGCTAAAAACTAAGCCCACATGAATAATAGATAATATGAACATAGGCCCCACCCGATGAAAAAAGATCCTCAGTTCTAAATAACTAAGTGGGGCGGGAATTTAGTTTCGTATAAATCCCACGGTCTCCATTACTGGTTTGTTGGTAATGTAATTATACTTGCGCGTCGGTTTTAGTGCCTTCCTCCATATAGGATGAGTCTAATTACAGATTACCAGAACAAACTTCTAAAGGACAACTATATGAAATTATCAATGTATGGATTCACTTCTCCATTTGAAGGGATTCATTACAAAATAATGGACTTAGTGTTGAGTAATGGTATACACTTAGATGCAAGTAATGGTATCCTCCCCATCGGAGTCACTGCTATTATTTGTAGGACCAAAGAAAGGTCAGCATTTTAGTTTTACTTGTCTAGATGGCATGTGTCCACTCTAACGAGTGGTGTGTTGTTAAGTTGACGAGAAGTAGAACTGATAGGAAAAACCTCTCTACATGAATGAGATATGGTAAACGTCCACACTATCGTGGCTTACTACTTCTCGGTGTGTAGGGTGCTGATAGGTTAATTAATTAATTTTTTAAGTTAACTCCAAAAGTATTTCCACGAATGTAGAATGGTAAACGTCCACACTATCGTGGCTTACTACTTCTCGGTGTGGAGGGTGCTGACGGGTTAATTAATTAATTAATTTTTGTTATTAACTCAAGAAGTTTTTGCCCTACATAATAGTTATTTTTATGTGATTCTCAGGTTTTCAAAATGGTTACTTTCAACCCACTAGCAACTATTCTTAAGGAAAACAAACTTCTTGGCCCTAATTACATAGACTGGAAACGCAACTTGGATATCGTGTTAACTGCTGAAGAGTACAAATTTGTACTCAATGAGGAATGCCCACCTAAGCTTGACGATATTGCTGGAGAAGAGGAGAAAGTAGCATATAAGAAGTGGAACAAGGCAAATGAGATGTCGCTGTGTTACATTCTGGCATCTATGTCAGGTGTGCTGCAACATCAGCATTAGGCCATGACCACGGCTTATGATATGATGCTCAATCTCAAGGAAATCTTCGGACACCAGAATAGGGCTGCTGGGCAAACTGCCATGAAAAACTTGATGACCACAACTATGATTGAAGGGACTCCTGTAAGGGATCATATACTCAGGATGATGGCTTATCTAAATGAGTTGGAGATCCTTGGAGCTGATATCGATGCGGAAACGCAGGTCGATATCATTCTCATGACACTGCCTTAGAGATTTGAACCGTTCCGCCTTAACTACAACATGAACAAAAGGTTGTATTCTTTGGCGGAACTTATGACAAAACTTCAGTCATCTGAGAGTCTCTTTTTAAGCATAGTTATGTTCAGGTTTATGCTACTAAGAAGGTTTCTACTTCTACGCCTAATGGCGGTAAGAAGAAGAATAATGTTCATAAGCATATAAACATGGCAAAGAAGGGCATGGGACCTCAAGGAGCTGTGATAAAGCTTAAGGGCAAGTGCTACAAGTGTAAGCAGTCAGGACACTGGAAGCCAAATTGTCCTCTTCTCAACCAAGAGAATAATGGAGGTTTGTTTAACATGTTTAGCGGTGTTATCTACTAGTACCTGGTGTGTAGATATGGAAGCCACTAACCATGTCTGCATTTCATTGCAGAGGTTCCAAGAAACCAGAAAACTTAGTGCTGGAGAGATTGCATTATCTTGGGGGGATGCTACGGGAGTAGTAGCTGTTGCAGTGAGAGATGTTTGTTTATCTTTTGGTAGAAATAAGACTATGGTGTTAAAGAATTGTCTTTATGTGCCTAATTTTAGAAAGAACTTGATTTCAGTTTCTATGTTAATTAAGGATGGGTATCCTTTTTTTTTAAATGACAAGATTGTCATTAAGAAAAATAAACATTTTATCTGTTCTGGTGCATTAGAAGGCAATTTATACATCATTAATCTTATTCCACCCACAGTGCATTAAATTTTACCCCGAGTAGTATTATTCTACAAGTATTGAGAGGAGAGACATTAAACTACTTCAGTACCAATTGTACAAGAATAGGAACCATAACGTGTCACCAATGACGTACAAGAACAAGAGGTGTTTCGTCGTAGTGGGAGGGTTGTTAGACAACCTGATAGGTGGATTGGTTTGGGAATGTTTTTAGACATAACCACTGATAACCAAGATCCTGATCCCTGGACCTACAATGAAGCACTCCAAGATAGAGATGGAATATCTTGGCAAAAGGCAATGAATTCTGAGATAGAATCTATGGATTCTAATCAGATATGGGAGCTTGTAGAGCCACCCAATGGTGTAAAACCCATTGGATGCAAGTGGGTCTATAAAATGGATGTCAAGACAGCTTTCCTTAATGGAAGTCTTGAGAAAACCATCTATATGGAGCAACCAGAAGGATTCATTGAAAAAGGTCAACAGCATCTTGTTTTGTACAAGAAATTTGATGGAAACGTAGTGGTATTTCTTGTGCTTTATGTGGATGACATCTTACTCATTGGAAATAATGTGAAAGTGTTGTCAGACATAAGGGTATGGTTATCAAAACAATTTGATATGAAGGACATAGGAGAAGCGGGTCACATCCTTGGGATCAAAATTATAAGAGATCGCAAGAATAGGATGTTGTGCTTATCTAAGGCTACATATATTAATACTGTGTTGACTCGTTTTAACATGCAAAACTCTAAGAAAGGTTTCTTGCCTTTCAGGCATGGAGTTCCTCTATCAAAGGATATGTGTCCCAAGACACCAAAAGAGATAGAGAACATGAAAGCGGTTCCTTATGCTTCGGCTGTAGGAAGTTTAATGTACGCCATGCTATGCACGAGGCCAGACATCTGTTTTGCCGTTGGCATGGTTAGCAGATATCAGAAGAACCCAGGACAAGGGCACTGGACAACGGTAAAACATATTCTGAAGTACTTTAAAAGGACTAAGGATTATATGTTAGTATACCATGCAGATAGTTTGGTTCCCTTAGGGTATACAGATTCTGATTTTCAGTCAGATAAGGACAAGAGTAAGTCTACCTCAGGTTGTGTGTTTACCTTGTCAGGTGGAGCCATAGTATGGAGGAGTGTCAAGCGGAAATGCTTGTCTGACTCCACCATGGAAGCTGAATATGTGGCAGCCACTGAGGCAGCTAAAGAATCAGTTTGGCTCCGGAACTTCTTGTAAGCAAGTAAACACATTGAGCGCAAGTACCACCTAATAAGAGGAGATGTTAATGTTACCAAGATAGCATCAGAAGATAACCTAGTTGACCCCTTGACAGGCATGTTGAAGGGATGGGAATCAGATGCTTGGCAGCATAGCTTTAAGTATAAGTGGGAGATTTGTTAGTAGTATACTAAAAAACAATGCTTTGAGTATAAGTGGGAGATTGATAGGGTTATATACTAAAAGCATTACTTTTGTATTAACTCTAATTCTTTATATTTTGAATGAGAATCATATGGGCAAATGTTATGCATATTATATATGTTATTAGTTATATGCATGTGTCTAATACTTTATGTTGTAAATGATATGGTGTGTGGTGACACACAGAAGATCTATCATCAGTACCTTATAAAGTATAAGTAAACGTTCACAACCTAGATGGATTTGGACAAACCATTGGTATGGTTGTAGTATAATATGGTATTAGTCTATCTTGACTATAGGATTACACTAGTACACTTTGTGTGTATTGAACAGGACCAAGTGAGGTTATTTCTCTTTATACTGACTATATAAGATAACAAACACCTCTGTTATTATGGATGCTTGTCCTCTTAATCAGGATATAATAACGAGCACTTACGTGCATTGTACATTGTTTTAAATCATCAATGAGTGAGATTCATTTGTGAATCAACAAACTCGATGGATTGGGTAATGACATTGTATGTAAGGTGTGTTGTTGATTATAGAAGGAATACGTGTCCCGCAAGAAGTCGGGTTGATGATGTCCCCTTGAGGAGCTCATAAGGATTGTCATGTAAACCCTGCAGATGGATTTGATCCGACATGACAATAAGGTTGAGTGATACTACTCAAGAACATAAGAAGTTGATTAATGTAGTTGTCAGTAACTTGACTTAATCAACGGGCATTCGATATCTTAAATACGGGGAGATCAACGAGCATATAATATGGAGTCCATAAACGTAGCACGTAATTTGGGATTAGGGCGGTAGTGCAACAATGGCCTTTAATGGAATAAGCCATTTGTTGACGAACTTGGGCCGTGTGTTCTGGGTGAACATGGAAAGCCCAAGCCCATCAGGAGGCCCAACCATAATTTCTCCTCATGGTCCCTATTATAGCCTATAAATAGAAACCCTTCTCTCCTGTCCGAATTCACTATTCATTATTTTATTTTTGATTAAAAAAAAAAGAGACAAGGAAAGAGAGAAAGAAAGGGTTGGTAGATTGTTGCCCACACAACGTCCAATCTAAAGATAGGAATACAACAGAAGATCAAGAGGTTGCTGATTCATATATCTTATATTCTTAGAGTTATCTTAGCCGATTTACAGGTATGTTTTCCAATCAAAATCGTGAACCCCATTAATTCCGCTGCACATGGTTTTCACGGTTTATAGAAATTTACATTCTAAAATAACGTTTCCTACACAACTCAGTGACTACTCTTACTCTTAAACTAAGAAGACTGAAATATGTTCTTAAGAGTTGGTATAAGAAGCATTACGCTAAGCTGCAAGAGAGAGTGGAGGAAGCTAGAATGAAACTGTTCCATGTGCAGAAATTACTACAGGTTGATCCAGGGAACTTTGATCAGATTCACAAGGAGAAACAGCTCAGGAAAGCATACTCTGAGTTACTAAAAATGGAATATAAGGACATTAAGCAGAGGTCAAGTTTCACTTGGAACCTTTTGGGTGATAGGTGTACAACATATTTCCATAATATAGTTAAGGAAAGAAAAGGGAGAAACAAAATATGGTCTGTTAAGGATGAACAGGGTGTGAAACACAATGATCACAATTCTGTGGTCCAGTTGTTTACTAGCCACTATAGATCTATCCTTGGTGTCTTGGCTGATACAAATCTTCATATTGACTTCTTTGATAACCTCAGAGTTAGAGCAATCATTGGAAGAAGGGAGGCAGAGGTACTAGAATCAGATGTTACATATGTTGAGATCAAGGAGGCTCTTTTTAATATGGACAACTACAAAGCTCCTAGTCCAGATGGTTTCAATGCATGCTTTTTTAAGGAATGTTGGGCAATTGTTGGTAAAGATTTCCTCAATTCCATGAAGCATGTCATTAACTCTTTTGTTATGCCCAAAGGTTTCAACTCCACTTTTATATGCTTGGTACCTAAGGTGCCTAACCCTGTCCAAGTGACAGACTTCAGACCTATATCTTGTTGCAACATTACATATAAGTGCATTTCTAAAGTACTTACCAATAGAATGAAGTTAGTCATGCCCTCTTTGATCTCCATGAATCAATCAGCATTGTGCCTAGGAGAACTATACAAGACAACCTTCTTTTATCACATGAGTTATTAAAAATTACAAGAGAAAGCATGTCTCCCCACGCTGCTCTCTCAAAGTGGATATTAGCCAGGCTTATAACACTGTGAGTTGGGAAGCCATTGCTGCTATGCTAAGGAAACTTAATTTTCCAGATAAGATGATTAAATGGTTATACATGTGCTATACTACTCCATATTTCTCTATTTTAATCAATGGAACTCCATAAGACTATTTTCAAGGGCTTAGAGGATTACGGCAAGGTGATCCAGTTTCTCCCTACCTGTTTGTCATGATTATGGAGGTGCTTAGTTGCCTTTTGAAGAATGAGTTCAGTGTAAAGAGAATTAAAGCTCATCCAAAATGTAAGAGAACAGAGGTGATCAACTTATGCTTTGCGGATGACTTGCTTCTATTCTTTAAAGGTGAGATTGAATCCATTGTGACAGTGCAAGATACCCTTGAGATGTTTGCAGATGACTCTGTGCTAAAAATACATTTCATGTGTATTGGGCAAAAAAAATTATTCTTTCTCTTACAGTGTTGGAACAGGTCTCTAAGATTTGTTGTAGATTCCTTTGGTGTGGACCAGACATGAAAAAGAAGATGCACCATGCTAGTAAGAAATGTACTAGTCTCACAAAGAAGGAAGGTGGCTTGGGTATACTTGACCTTAAACTCTGGAATGTAGCGGCTTATTGTGGACTGGTGTTCAAGGAGACATCCAAAGAAAATAGTCTCTGGGTCAAATGGACATGGAACCAACATCTGAAAGGCAAGTACTTCTGGACTATGAAGGTACTGCAAGACTGCTCTTGGGTTTGGCGGGGTATCCTGGAGATGAGAACTATTGCGAGGAGTTACATTAAGTATAGCATCTCAGATAGCTCCGATGCTCTTTTCTGGCATGATATTTGGTGTATAGAGGCTCCACTCAAGGAGGATCCGATTGCTAGTAATGAATTCACCTTACCAATGAATGCAAAGGTAAGTGAACTCATAACTGATGGGAAGTGGAACTCTGTAGTAGAAGCATTACAACAAAGTCGATTGAAAGAAAAGATTATGACCACTGAGATTAATGGGGATTTATTAGAAGATAGAATCATTTGGACTCCTAATCCTACAAGTACATTCTCATCCAAGTCTGCTTATGTAGCACTCAGAATCCCAAGAGAGACAATGCAATGGTACAACATGGTTTGGGGTAAGTTAGTCTTACCTAAACACTCCTTTACTACATGGCTTTTGTTTTCTGGAAACATACCTACCCAAGATAGATTGATTTAGAGGAAGGTATTACACTCTTCTAAGTGTTGCCTATGTGATTTAGATGCCAGGGAAAACTCTATGCACCTTTTCTATGATTGTCCTTTTACTAAGGAAGTTTGGAAAAGAGTAAAACAACATATAGGGTTATCTACTCAAGCTTCGACTGCAAATAGAGAGTGGAATCAACTATTTCGGATGTGTCAGAAGAATAGTATGGAGGTGGAAGTCTATAAAGTATATATATGTGCTATGGTGAGTTACATATGGAGGGAGAGAAATTATAGGAGGTTTAGGAGGAAGTTTCAGGATTGGAGGATTGTTAGTTCACGACTGATCAGTGATGTAGGTATATATCTACAAGGTCAGTTAATAGAGTGTAAGGACTCAGCCCAAGCAAGAGTTTTGATGGACCGACTAGGACTTACAGTGGTATTCAAGACAAGGGTACCAACACCATGCATATGGAGGAAACCAGAACCTGACTCAGCAAAGCTCAATGCTGACGGCTCTTTGACAGAAAATAACTGTAGTAATGGAGGTATTATTAGAGATGCCAATGGTAATGTTTTACTTGCGTATACTTAAGCTAGTGGGCAGAGGTCAGTATTATATCAAGAACTCCGAGCAATTCTGATTGGGTTGAAAGGATGTTTGAAGATACAAATCAGAAAGATTGAAGTGGCGTCAGACTCATTAAGAGCAGTTAGGATTTTGCAGTATCAAGAACAAGCACATTGGCAATGTGCTAATCTAGCAGCTGCGATAAGTTCACTTGTAGGAATGTTTGTAAGTATTAAGTTCATTCATGTTTTTAGGGAAACGAATAGAGCTGCAGACCACCTAGCATCTCTAGCTTCTTCTAATGGTGTTGAATATTTTGTACCTCCTCTGAACTCAACTCTTATGACTATTGTTGAGGAGGACAAAAGGGAAACTATATATTTGCGAAGTTAATGACAGGTTGGGGTCGGCCATAACCCTACAACAACTTATTCAAAAAAAAAAGTTTGCATAATACTACTACTATGCATTTTTAAGTTTGCATAGTACAAATGTTTTTTCATCAGGCATGTTTTGTTTCACAAATCTACTATGTAAACTTAAATTTTCATATGTCAAACTACTATGTAAATTTAAATTTCCACATGAAAATCAGAAGTCGAGCTTGTTTGGATTTTAAAGTTAGTATGGTGCCAATGGCTAGTTCATTCCTGGAATTGAAAACATATTGTGTTTTAGAAAGAGAAAGTCACAGACCTGGTAATAATTGTTACTATGCATTCTTATATTTTCTAAGTAGTCAATTCAAAGATTCATGCTGTTAGAGTTTTGATAAGCCTTAATAGGTAGGTCTTTGAGTGTTTGTGTCTTTGAAACTGTTATTATATGAAGTTATTTAGAAAACAAATATGCAGTTATGGGGATGTAAACATGCGGTGATGGTACATAGCAAGACTTAAGTCGAAATGTTATTTTTCCCTAGGTTCGATTATTAAAGGTTGTTAGGTTCATATAGTAGTTTTACTCTGCAATCTTAAATTTTCATAGTAGTTTTATCCTGCAATCTTAAAATTCACTCTGCAATATTAACTTTTCATAGTGGTATTACTCTGCAATCTTACATTTTCATAGTACTTTTACTCTACGTTATTAAATTTTACTCTGCAATCTTAAATTTTCATAGTAGTTTTACTATGTAAATATAGATTTACATATACATGACTATGTAAAAATACATTTACATTCTGTCAGGTGTCGGGCAATTTTCATTACCAAAAAGTTACTATGTAAATGTAAGTTTTCATAGGTCAAGTTACTATGTAAATATAGATTTACATATATAATGACTCATGTAAAAATACATTTATATATATTCTGTTAGGTGTCAGGCTAATTTCAGTCTCAAAAGTTACTATGTAAAAGTATCTCTACACAATAATACAAAACCACTTTTAACTAGCTATATATATATTTTAAAAATCTCCAACTAAAAATCATAACATATAAAATCCAATGTCAAACTATAAAATCCAGCATCAGAAAAAAGAAAGCAAGTTCATCGACATCTTGTTTTTTATATACGAGCAACATCAAAGAATAGATCAAAGAATGCAAAATCATCAACATCTTGCTTTTATATAAGAGCAACCATAAAATAACAAAGGGTGAACTAGTATTACCCCTCTAGATGGGAAATTAGGGTCTCCCCCCTAAATACACACAAAAAAATTTCGGTCAACCCACTTTGACTTTTTTTTTTTTGTGTATTTTGGAGGAGACCCTAATTTCCCATCTAGTGGGGGGGGAATCCTAATTGGCTCATCTAGGGGTAATACTAGTTAACCCAATAACAAATAATTGAATCGGTGCAGAGCATATTGTAGGAGTGGAGCCCACTCTTGGGTTACGATGGTCATAGCAAGGGCGCTTGTTCTTCTTCCTACCTCTTGTAGCACTAGTGCTCTATTTCTGTTTCTTGTTTGGTCTCCCAACTCTCGCCGATCAGACATCATTTTCATAATTTTCCCACGGATCTTGTCCACCATTGTAGTGATAGGCAAGTGGCGTTCTAGCAGAATCCAAGAGTTGAAGCTTGCGGTGACCATAACAACAGTACTCACTTTTCACCCAACAGAAGCACGCCAAGGATTGAAGCTCCGAGTCTGTCTCTATCACACTATGCTTCAAAGAATGAATAAAATGAAATGTCAAATGGATACAGGAATAAAATCCGACCATTTTCCCCCTTAAAATCCATAATAATACAATTAGTGCCAAGACAAACACTAGTTAGGATTTTGCAACAAATAACAGAAAAGCACAATCCCTCCATTTCACTACATTTACAAAAACAATGCCAAAATTGATGAACACTACGCAAATCTAACTTTTCATAGTAATAACACCAAAATTAATGAATCACTATGAAAATTTTACTTTTCATAACAAATTCAAAATGTAATAGAAACATATAAAAGCAAATTAAAACAAAGCGAAAACAATATCAAGATGTATAATTGCATAAAACTATAAAATACGAAAAAAGCAAGAAGTATTAATTGAATAGAGTTCGTAATCAAATTGAGAAAGCATCCAACACAAATTTGAAGACGATCGAGATGAAAATATATACCACTTTCTTCAATCTCTCAGATGTAAGAATGACCATTTTACAATTCTTCAATGTCAAATCTTGTTTTTTCAATGGTCAAACAATGAGAATCTGAAAGTGGAAACTTGTTTCTTCAATGGTGAAACAAGAACATCACTGTTTCGGTGTTTTTCATTTTTCAATTTTTTTTAGTGGAAACTTGTTTCTTCAATGGTGAAACAAGAACATCACTGTTTTTTTTTTTTTTTTTTTTTTTTGGTAATCCTCTGATCGTCAATCTTAAATCTCTATTTTCGTGAAAAGGTAGAAAATGAAACAATTTTGGTGAGGATATTAAAATTAGACCGAGATTTAATTACTTTTACAAAAACAGGGAAATTACGTATAAACGGCTTAAAAAGAGGAGTGTTTAGTGGGTATTAGCGATTTGAGGGTAGATTAGTGTAACAGGTTCTGAATGAAGGAGGTGAGCCTCATTTCTTGTAAAATATAATATTGGGTCTTTAAGCCCAAGACCAAAGCCGACCATAACCCCCAGTTCAGTCAGTTTAAAATATTGACAGGGTCTGTGAGCGTTTGTCTGAGATACGCTTGTCTGTGAGCATTTGAACTTCAAGCTTTGTTCCGAGTTGATACTACATCTCATCATTGGAGGTCTTCACTCTTCAGAATCAGTGTATATGTCAAAGTGAGAAATATTAAACCCCTATTCGACATGTTTGTAACAAGTATAAAACATCCGATAACTTTCTGCTTCAGATTTCTCGTTAATCTATCAAGACACTCGAAGAAGCACGAGGTAATTCTGATAGAGTCTCATTGAATTCAGTCAGCTTGTTCATTCTCTCTATTGACAGCTGCCCAGTTGTAGTGATTATAACTTTCTGCAATGCTACGGCCCTCTTAAGTAAAAAAGACATAAGCTTGAGGTCATCATCCGACCCTTGGGGATTCCTGATCTCAATTGTCTTCAAACAATCAAATAGGCATTCAGATGGCAAGACTTCTGCATTGTTTGTTGAACCCAACCACATTTCCTATATAGAAAAGTGAAAAAAAAGAGTAATGATAACTTTGCTACTAAGATGGGATTTTATTCATAAAAATTATGGGTCTGACAAAATCCACCAACATGAATATAATTCACAGTGATGAATAACTTCTTAAAACATGCACTCTAAAACCAAGTTCATAACATAGGCATTCAAAGCCATGTGGCCTGAAAAACAATTAGTTAAAAGTGTCCGTCCGTACCTTATTTTTTTCCCAGAGAAGAGCTTCATTACTAGGCAAACTCTCCAATTGTGTACAAATGCATGAATCACACCTCTTGTGAAGTTCCTCATGTTTCAAACAGTGAGAAAGAAAGGGAAGCCTTTCCACCATATCGTAAGGACCTCTTAAGATCTTTAAACAAGAAATAGAAAGCGGTCAAAAAATAAAAAGGAAAAAGAAAAAGAGAGAAAGATCGAGAAAGAAAATGATAGTAATTAGTGCAAAATGAACACAATGAATAGGATTTGGTTAGTATACAGTAGAGAACAATAGCACACTGAAGACGATAGGTGGAAACCTAATTTACTGCCAAATCAATGAGTTGATTTCCAGTATAATAAGGCAGTAGACATGTGAAACAACTATCCTTTTTTTCTTTTTCTTTTTGGGTGGTGGGGTGGTCAGTACCAATAATTGACCATAACCTTTGCAAAAAGTTGAACTACCTATGCTAAAATTTGAAAGAAAGAAGAAATACTTCTTGACACTAATCAATCCAATGACATTCAACTGAATATGTATCAAAACAGATTTCACTCCCAGTATTTTCAGGATCTAGAAGCATACGACAATCACATGTTGAACACAAAATTATTATACGTCTAATGTCAATTTATATAAATATGATTTAGCATCTAAAGCTCGCCATTTAACTTCATGAATCATGCTGGAGGTAATATGAAGCCACTTTATAAGCTGTAAGGAAAACATAATTATACTAGGTCATGCTATAAAAAAAAAATTGTTGATAAATAACTCCAATATTGAGTTGAGAAACACAAAACTTGCGTACTACAATGTCCTAATTTGCTTAAGTGGATAGACTTTGTCCTCATTAAGATATGCACAAGTATCAGATTACTTTTAGAACGAATTGTCAAGAATAGGGGTAATGCAACCTTTAAGAAGTGACTGCTGTTAACACGGAATAGTTTGTTAAACAGTTAAAGTAATGTTTAAACCACCGATTTAGTTCACTATGATAAAAACAACAATTCTGATATCCAAACATTATGCCTTATTAAAGAGAAAGAACAGAGAATGAGGATAAAGATGATGCAGCATATAGGTCTTTTGAAAGGAAACCCCTGAACTCTATTTTAAAAGGAAAACAAGAAAACTCGTATTACTCAGAGATACAAGAATACATTAAACAACCTTCCAGTCATAGATAGACCACAAACACACTAGGAAACTTGTGGGGAAAGAAACCTAGTCCTTTCTAGGAGCTCAACTACTTACGGCTTACATTAAACCTAAGTTACATTGACATGGCTAGGTGTGTCCATATCCGACACGGATACGAAGTGTCTGACACGGCAAAATATCAAAAAGATACGTATATTACATACAATATGTGTCCGACACGGACACATGGATACGTATCCCACACGGATTATTTTCAAATTATGGTGTGTCCATGTACATAGCATTAAACCATTTAGTTATTATGCGTTAAGAAACCATTATAGCCTCCAACTAACGGTCTGACGTAGATTGTGATACCCCTGGGATTTGCCCCGATGGTGTGATGAAAAGGTGCCAAACGTTAAGTTGTGCCGGGTGTGTAGTCCCACATCAATTAGGAATCATCCAACAGCTTAACTAAATATAAAAATCAACAACCGTCAAGGTACTGATAGACAGGAGCACCTCATCAATAGGTGGCACCACCCCTTCAAAATGCCTCATGTACAATACTAGGGATCATCTTCCAAATCTATCTTTCAAAGAATGACATCTCATAGACTATTCAGCTTCTCTCTCAATTTTATGGTTACACTCCAACACTAAATCTATCCCCTCATTCCTGAGTAACATTCACTTGACAATTTAAAAGAAAATTTTGATACATTACAAATTCAAAAGAAGCTGCAGTCAATGAGTTCTAATGAATCTTAAAGCACAATTACACTCAGCATACTACAAATGCTCTACTAATATTACAACTGCTCAAAAATTTCTGAAATGAGCAGAATGATATTACTATAAATGAAAATATATAATCATTAGACGGGAATATATAAAACCATTTTTCGATTTAACTTATTCATTTAAATAACTCCCAATTAATGTTTATGATCCCAGCTGCCCAAAGCACTAGGCTTGGGAGACGACCCAAATGGTCTTAATTTTATATGTTGAAAAGATTTGAAGAAGGCTAGGGCCAGAGGTTGCAATAACGGGATCTAGACATCTGTCTTACAATCACCCACCTCTAGTGGAACCCACACGGAATGTGAAGTTCTAAGCTTACAAATAGTCAAATCACATGCTAAACGGTCAACTCCCTTTCCCCCCGCCCCCCTCCCCAACCTTTCAATGAGACAACGATAAGAACTTCAGAACAAAGGGAAAAATACAAAAGATAAACCCTACACAACAATTAAACGACGTGATTAGTTAGTAATTACGATTATGAAAATCTTTGTGATAGAACTCTAGACAATAAGCACGGACTGACACAATTCAATAGATTGACTGCTTAACGTTTCCCCCCTAATACTGCCCTACACTGTCATGCAATGGTTTTAAGTGAAAGAGGGTGGGTTCCACATTCCCGTGCGTGTGTCTTAGAGTATCCTCAGGGCAGAGGCTTTAGAGCCTTTCTATTTCCATAGTTTTTTATAAAAGCATTAGGCCAAATGTCCAATTCAAACTAACTAATAACTCTTTCAATAAAAAACATTAACATACAAGACTTCCTTTCAGCAAGAAACATTTAGAGAAAGCCACTGTACTCTTCACTCTTTCAAATACTGCTGTTGTTCACAGGCATCCACAACATTCTTAAGCGTGGAGAGATCTTCCTATTAATCTTCCACTCGATGGTGAACTTTCATTTACTTCAAAACTAATACAAACTTGATTTTTAATATTCACAGAAGAAAGATTGTCTTTCGCTAATGAAATTGTACAAATACCCCAACATGTGTTTGCTCATCTCTTATAAAATGACATAATATACTCGATACTCATGGAAACCCCAGAACAACTATTGAAATCTCTCTGAATCTTAACATATTTAAACATAAGCATGCATGTACTGCACTGTAAGTGCACCCTAGGTTTTACAGAGTAATGGGCTGTGGCTGTTCCATCAAGAAGTTTGTGCATGTATCCTTTTTCATTATCTATACTGTTTTAATTCAAACAAATATGCAAAACTAATGCATGCTCATGGACCTTATGATGCCATAACCATGCAGGTTAAGGTAACTGTTACATGCACTGGTAAAAAATCCCAAATGCTTAATGACTACCCTTGTCAAAGTATGTGGCGTTCCAAAACACGTTGAGTCAAAGTAAGGCATCAAGGATATAGACAAGATCTTTGAAGAATAGTGTGTTAAGAGTCTAGAGTACCTTATTTCTCTCTAATGCGAGAGCTTCAATATGAGGCAACCTCTCCAGGATATTAGCTATTGGACAGATGCATGTTTCATCATCCCATTGATTTGTCAGCTCCACGTACTTCACATTACGGAAAATAAAGCCAATCCACCCCAATATAGGAAGCTTTGTTAAGGTCTTTACACATGAAAGGGAAAAAAATCAAATTTAGAGTCACTCATACAAGATCTACGTTCTACTCTAAAATGAATAAGAAAGTGAAATTTGGAACTAGGAATAAGCTACAAGTTTTAATAACAAAAAAGAAACAAGGGAAAAAAAGACTTGCACTTTATAGATTATCCACTTAACTGACCTCCCCCACCCCCAACACACAACAAAGTTAATCAAGTGAAGAATCTCAACCTCTCTAGTCCCTACAGATCCGATCTCTCACTATAAGGAAACCTTAATAAATGAGACCAAAAGTTAAATAAATGTAAAAATTTACAACCGTCTTTAACCAAATTCTAAGTTAATCACTAACTAATGTAGTTATTAAGAATACCATTAAGGAATATTATGTTTAAATTGTTTTGAGTTTTTACTTACAAGTTGTGCCACATAGATATCTATAAATATGGTACATAATCTGATTAAATCCCATAATAACGAGGGATTAACTGCATAAAGGGATTGCTCCACCTGATTGCTGAGTTCTTTTTAGCTAGCGCTAAATGGAAACTGTGACTCAATACAGGGCTTCAAAGAAAAGGTCGACGTGGAGACTCAACCTAGTGCAGCAAAGCAATATTTTCACTCCAGTGGTGGGACAAACAGCCCTATTTTAGTTTTCCAATGGATCTTGCTGGATAGTTACACAGAGTGTTGTGTGGAAATCCTTAACTTATTCTCGGATATCTTGAGTACAACCTTTTCAAACATGAGGAAATTTGGAATTACACACCTTTTATGGAGGATACAGCAACTTAAGTGTTGAGTAAGGGCAAGTTGAAGACTCTACATAGTTAATAGATTTTGTTGCAGGTCTGTTTCTTAACTCATATAGTTCTATATATGTAGATACCTCATGTGTACACATAGTTAGCTTACTTTATGACAATGGACACATGGCATAAGCTCATTCAGGATACGATAGACTTCATCTTTTGTCTGTATGTCATACCATCTAGTTATACTAACTATTCCACAAACATTTCTAAATCTTCTGCTACACTATCTTTTTGGGTGAGGATTTCCCAGCTCAGGGTACTCTAATTATTCTTTATTAATACATAACTAGAGTTCTAATTTTCTCATTCAATTAATCATTCCAATATGGATAGCATAATCATCATTCAATAAATCATTTGCAATATGAGCAAAAGGCAAGTCCTACTTCATGCAGTGGTAAAAAAGTCTAGCGTTCCGCCTAACTAATTTGATCTCATAATTAAGTGCCTACGCCAAATATTCAAGTAAATGTTAAAAACAAAAGACTATGGTCAAATCGCGTACCTTTAGAAGTGAACCGGACATAGTTACAGCTTTGAGATATGCCATCCCTGTCATAATTCTCACCAACCGTTCAAGATAAAGATCTTTATCAATCCCATAATACTTAATTTGATACACATCAAGGTCAGCACTAACTAAACAAGGAGTATTCTCCAACCAAACATGCGCAAAACACGGTCCTACAAACTTGAACGATTTCAACTTCGGGGTACATACATTTACCTGACAATCCCCACCTCTATCATACTCATCCACAAACTCCATACTCTCAAGTCTCGGTAACGCTACAGACAAAATTTCCAAATGAAAAATCTCACATTCTATCATAACCAAATTTTCCAACACTGGACAACTCAAAACCAACTTACCATCATCATCCCCTTGAGGAAATCTAACAACAACTAATTCCAAACTAGTTAAACTCGCCGCGGAAGAAACAGAAGTCGGTAACTGAATACCAAACATACCATACTTACCCAACCTCATTTTCTTAATATCCATAGCGAAAAAAAACTCTGGTAAATCAAGAAACTCAACAAGATTAACATCTAAATAAAGGTCTTGAACACGTAAACGTAACAATGCAAGTAGCCATATACACAACCTCGACAAGATAGAGTAAATTTGTGTACGTTAATATTGTCACGTAGGAGTAAAAGTTTGTCTACGAAATCTATACGGTTGGCATTTGGAGTCGTGGTGTATGTGTCGAGATTTAGTGTTATGGTGTTTATTGACTTCCATAAGTATTTCCATCTGTAGGAAAATATTGTTGATTGAATTAACACTTTTGTGTCTACTGATGAGTATATTTGGCGCAGTATTGGGTCCGGTAAGTTACTCAGTCTGTCTACGTTTATCTGCTGAGGCTGCTGCATTTTTTTTTTTATTAATTTTGGGTTTGGGTGAGTGAAGAAAATGATGAGCACGAATAGTGTGATGATCTGTTTCAATTTCCCGTCAACGGTCAACCTTCGTGGGACTGGAAATGGATATATACACTGATCCGATCCAAACCTGACCCATATCCAGCCACGAGGCCCGAGGTCTATTTGTACTGTAATTCTGGCACTGCTACTTGTCTTCCATGTGTCATATTCTTTGCTGATGCTAAGGTTATGATGAGTTTATTGGCTTCTATAATTACTGCAGTTGTCGGTGGTGAGCAAGCCATGGGTTCTTTCATGCGAGAGGAGAGTGGGCATGACGTACCTTTCACGGAGGAAGGGGATGCAAGTCATAATATATATATATATGGAGAATTGCCAGCTAAGGCAGCGAAGGACAAGGCTATGGCAGCTGTGGAAGCAGCTCATAGTCACCTGATTATGACAGAGGATGGGCTGGATGCGCCCGAAGAAAAAGTGAAAGCGGTGCAGGATGAAGCGAGCAATCTGGGTGGAGTACCTTTGGTAGATGCTTTGTTGTTTCAAAGTTTCTTCAGTGATATATCTCAGTGTGGGCGTTTGTTGTGTTACGTTTGCTCTTGTATAGTTAAGCATATCATGAAAACAAAGAACTCGTAGTTTGGAGTCATCATTTTGATAGTTGTAGTACGTATCAGGTTAGAGAGAGATTACATGTAATTGATTTAACACATTCTATGCATCTTTCGTCATCAATGGGGAGTATAAAAATCTCTGCATTGGCTGTTCTTCCTTTTTCAATCGTCTGTAATTTTGGTTATATAGAAAACATAAAAAAATAAAAATAAATAACTGGTTGGGGTTTTATCTGTCGTGGGCAAATATCGTAGACCCGATATTCCAACCTAAATATCATGGTTAATAAAAAATATCAACATAATTATCGATATTTTGCAGTATAGTTTGCATATCGGGAAAAAGAGGAAGAGAAAAAGAAGAGACACGTGGCATAAGCTAATTGGACAAAGCTATAAGGACAACACTATATAAAAACTGGGAAAGAAGAAAGTGATTAATTATGATTTCATTAGAAGAAAATTGATAAACCATAGCGTAGGAGAGAGAAAAAGAGAGAATTGTAAACTCCATTGTTCTTAAGCAATAAAACTCAATTCAAATTCATATTGATCTGTGTTCATTAGTTCTTTGTTTGTTATCTTTAAGAAACTTCTTTGATAACTACATTGGCGCCATCCGTATTTAAAGGATCAAGAAAGATCATTCTTTTTTTGGTTTTTGGGGTTCGAATCTACTGATTAAAGGTGTTGAAGGAGTTTTGAGAGGATCAGCAAAGAATAGTAAATTTGTTTAGGGAGATATTCGGTTTCATATCAAGATGCCTCCCAAACAAACGACAGCAAGTAAAACATTAATGGTTACTGAAGCAAGCACATCTCAAGCAGCATCTAAGAATGCAGAAAGAAGAACTAGAAGATCAGCGAGTAGACTGGTAGAAGAAGTGGATGAGATACGATAGGAAGAAGTGTCTTTGAAAGATTTGTTGAGAAGGATGAATGAATTGGAAAAACAAAATCAGATGTTAATGGCTGAGAATAAAGCAGTTAGGGAAGAAAATGAGAGGCATGTTGAAGACGCTATGTATGATAAGGATGGCGAGGAGTCGAGATCAGGCACCCCAGTGGTAAGAAAGAGCCACCTCGAGGAGGTGAGAAGAAGTCATCCTGAAGAAGTACAATCTGTAGCGAAAGTGACACCGAAAGTGGGGCAAGATGAAGAAGTCAAAGCACCAATCACGAAGGAAATGGTGCAAGAAATGATGTAGAAGCAATTTGGAGATCAGTTGCTGGAGAAAGTCTCAGCCTTGATACGAAAGCAGGCAAATGATGCGAGTAGAAATCCATTGAAAAAAGAGATAGAAAGGGCCTCGTTATCTCCAAAGTTCAAGAATCCAAAATTCAGTCAGTACGAGGGAGCCACTAATCCCATAGACCATCTTTTTAGTTATCGACATCAGTTCTCGATATATCAGGGCACTGAGTACTGGGATACAGTACTATGTCGATCATTTTCTTCTAGCTTAAAAGGCAAAGCACTAAAATGGTTTTGTACTATGCCTGAGGGATCCATTTCATGCTTTCGTGAATTGAAGAAATGTTTCTCACCAATTACGGTCACCAGAGGGTGAAGCCAAAGTAGGGGTCGGCCTTATTTCAATTGAAGCAAGCGAAGAAGGAGTCATTGAAAGATTTCTTGACAAGGTTCAAGGCTGAAACGCAGTCGGTGGAAAGATTGGATGAATCAAAAATGACAGCTGTCATAGCTTTTCAAGCAGGGGTAATACCAGGATCTTATATGCATAAGTATCTGTTGAGGAAAGAGGTTAAAACATTGCAAGAATTGTATGATAAGGTTGATAGAGATATCATAGTAGAGGAGGGGTTGAGAACCGCCACTGCGCAAGCAGTATTACAAGTCACCGATGCGGGGAAAAAATATAAGGATAGTAATGATCGCTATGAAAGTCGAGATTCCTCGAGGTCAGATAATAAAAGACCTCGGGAGCATTATACAAACCGAGATAATCAGCAGCCACAACAGCGAAGAAAGCATGAGAGAACATTGAAGGAGGAACTCGATCCTAGTAACTTCATAGCTCTCAATTTTACGCCAGAAGATATCTTGCGGAGGATAGCAAAGGAAAATTTTGTGGTTTGGCCGAAATACACTCTCAGAGTAACTTCATAAGATTAAGAACCATGAGACTAATAGGTGTCTACAGTTATTAAAATAGATAGACAGGCTCATGAAAGATGGGAAGTTGAGAGAATTTCGTGCTGATGTTAGACCTGCAGAAATGGCGACCATATGTGAGAAGCCACTGGGGGTAATAAACATGATTTACAAAGGGGAAATTCCTCATAAAAAGATCCTTCGAGATAAGATAAGTAAGATCTCGGCGATGAAAGAGGTGCTCAAGGTCAATATCGAGCCAGTGACGGTGAATCAACAGCTGATATCAGCTAGCATTCCTAAGGCAATTATGTTCGTACCAGATGACTTGTCCAAGGTAATGTTACCACATGACAATGCTTTGTTAATCACTTTGTGTATTTCGGGCTATGATGTACAGAAGATATTAGTGGACTATAGTAGTTCAGTTAATATTTTATTTTGGAAAGCATTCAAAGGAATTGGTCTCGATGAGTCACATTTAAAATCACCAAAGTTCAGTTTATATGGTTTTAATGGAACTTCTACCAAACCTACTGGAGAGATAAAATTGCCAGTTCGAGCTGGGCCTCAAACGGTGATGACGAAATTCGTGGTCATCAAGTAATAGTCTGATCACAATGCCATATTGGGAAGGAAATGGATACACAAAATGCGTGTTGTGCCTAGTACATTTTATCAAGTTCTCCGATTCCCAACTGTATATGGATTGCATGAGATTAGGGGCGATCAATCTGAATCAGAAAAATGTAATTTCGTCACAGTAAAGGGAATGATGAAGGGGAAAAGCCAAGACATTGGGGGCGTCTTGGAAAACTCTAGCTAGCAGTTACAACAAGCTTTACCTGCCGACACTAACATGCATATACGGGAGCAGGTAAAGTTCACTCAAGAGCTGAAGAAACATGAAGAGCCACCCTGGGAAAGAAAAACCATAGAGGCGGTGAAGAAGATTAATATCGATAAAGGAGAAAGTGAGCGGCATATGTTCATTGGTACAGAAATGGTTGTAAATATAAGAAAGGAGTTGGTAGTATTTTTGAAAGAGAATCAAGATGTTTTTGCATGGTCGATGTCGGATCTCACCGGTATCGATCCAGATATTTGTTCGCACAAACTGAATATGGAAGAAAACGTAATTCCAGTGCATCAAAAGCATAGAAAGGTGAGGCCAATGTACGAAGAAGCGGTGCAAGCGGAGATACAAAAGATGTTAGATAATGGCATCATCAAAGAAGTTGAGCATTCTAAATGGGTAGCAAACATAGTGGTTGTACCCAAGAAAGATGGTAGAGTTCGAATTTGTGTCGACTTTACTGATGTAAATAAAAAGTGTCCAAAGGATCATTATCCCATGCCTAGAATTGACGAATTGGTCAACCAAACTGCTGGTTTCGAGTTGATTAGTTTTTGCGATGGTTATTCAGGATACTTTCAAATTCTAATGGCTGTGCTAGACCAGTTAAAAACGGCGTTCATGGTTAATGGAGGAATATACTACTTCATCAGAATGCCATTTGGGTTGAAGAATGTTAAAGCCACTTACCAAAGGCTAGTAGAGAAGATGTTCAAGAAACTCATCAAACGTATTGTCAAGGTCTATATTGATGATATGGTCATCAAATCTATGAAAGCTGGAGATCATGTAAAGGACCTCGACATTGTATTCAAAATATTGAGAGAGTTTAATATGAAGCTTAATCTCGAAAAATGTACTTTTAGGTCAGTTCTGGCAAATTTTTGGGATACATAGTTACGAAGCGAGGTATTAATGCTAATCCTGAGCAAATACGAGTGCTTTAACAAATGCCATCACATATAACTCGAAAGCAAATACAAAGGTTGACGGGAAGAATAGTTGTGCTCAATAGATTCATCTCCATAACTTCTGATCGTTGTAAGCCGCTTTTTAAGTTGCTTAAAAAGAATATTAAATTCTGTTGGAATGAGGAATGTGAAGAAGAATTTTTTGAACTAAAGAAATATCTACAAGAAATGCCAACACTCACAAAACCGGATGAGGGAGAAAGTCTGCTCCTTTATTTGGTTGTATTAGATTTTGCTATTAGTTCTGTCCTCGTGAAGGTAGAAAATGGGTTGGAAAGACCAGTGTATTTTCAAAGTAAAACAATGCTCGAGGCTGAGACTCGATATTCGATACTAGACAAATATGCCTTGGCACTTTTATTCTCATCTTAGAGATTAAAGCCCTATTTTCAAGCACATTCGGTGATTGTGATGACGAATCTCCCATTAAAGCAAACTCTGGCAAAAGCTGCTAGGTCAGGAAGGATGTCTAAATAGTCTGTACTAGTAAATGAATTCGAAGTCGAGTATCGAAACCGCGTATCATAAAAGAGTTAGGTACTGGCCGATTTCCTGGCTGATTTTCCATCTGAGGATGCTAGTTAGGGCATGGAAGAGGAGGAATTCTCAATGCTGCAAGAGGCTGAAGATGTTATTGATATAGACGACCCCATGGGCTGGAACAAATGGTTGGAAACTATTTGTCGATGGATCCTCTGGAGGTAAGGGGTGTGGCATCGGAGTGGTGTTGGTCACTCCTAAAAATCAAAGACTCAAACAGCAATAACATTGGGGTTCCATGCGTCTAATAACGAGGCTGAATATGAAACCTTAATAGCTGGTCTCGAGATGGCTAAATCTCTCAACATAGAAGAGTTATCAATCTTTAGTGATTCAATGCTCGTGGTCAGCCAGATCAATGGGGGATATTCTGCAAAATGTGAAAACATGGTGGATTAATTGAGTTTTATAAAAGTCAAATTGAGGGATTTCAGTAAAATAAGACTTAAGCATCTCAATAGAAATGAGAATAAGCATGTGAATGCCTTGGCATATGTTGCAGCGATGCTGGAAAACACAGAGGGTCGAACTCTGCATATCGGAGTTCAATAGAAACCAAGCATTAACATCGATGACTCAGCAGTCATGGAAATTGATGCACTGGGGGCGTCATGGATGGAAGCATATATATCATATTTAGCTGATGGGAAAGTAGTGGAGGACAAAAATGAAGCCAGAAGGATTAAGTCTGATGCCCAAAGATATGTATTGATTGATAATGACTTGTATCGAAAGAATCCTGGAGGTCCACATTTGAAATGCATATCGTCTGAGGAAGCACAACTAATCATTGCCGAGCTTCACGAAGGCGAATGTGGAAACCATTCAGCTGGTAGATCGTTGGCAAATAAAATCACGAGACATGAATATTTTTGGCCTCAAATGAGAAGAGACTATCTTCGAAATGCAAAAAAATGTGTAAAGTGCCAAATTCATGGGAAAGCCATACATGTTCCAGCTGAGGAGTTACATTATGTTTCAAATCCCTAGCCATTTGCTCTATTGGGTATGGATATTGTAGGTCCTCTAGCACCAGGAAGAGGCAAAAGAAGGTTCTTGCTGGCGGTCACAGACTATTTCACAAAGTGGGTAGAAGCTATCGCTTTGCAGCACATCAAAGAACATGATGTCATAAACTTCCTTTTTGAACGAGTCATATGTTGATATGGTTTGCCTTATGCCATTATATCAGATAATGGGCCGCAGTTCGAGGGAGGAAAGGTGAAAGCTTTTTTGGAATCTTACAAGGTAAAGCACTTCACATCTGCACCGTATTATGCTCAAGGTAATGGGCAAGCTGAGGCGACAAATAAAACCATTATGGATAATATCAAGAAGAAGTTAGAAGATAAGAAAGGTATTTGGGTGGATGAGCTAAACAATATTCTATGGGCTTATAGAACGACACCTCGAACAGCCACAGGTGAATCGCCTTTTACTTTGGCCTATGGTATGGAAGCGGTAACTCCATTTGAAATGGTGGTGTCGACATCCATAACCAAAATCTTAGTAAGTGGGCAAAATAATGAGGTAATGGCTTCAGAAGTCCTCAATCTCAAGGAAACAAGGGATCAAGCAAGGGTAAGGCTCGACACCTACCATCGGCAACTTAGAAAAGCTTTCAACAAGAAAGTAAGAGAAAGGCATTTTCAAAAAGGCGATTTGGTCTTGAAAGTGGTTACTCAGGCCACTAAAGAAAAAGGGGCTGGCAAACTATCAACAAGCTGGGACGGGCCTTACATCATTCACAAAGTGGGAGTCAATGGAGCTTATTACTTAAAAATGGCTGAAGGTGTAATATTACCAAAGCCTCAAAATGTAAGCAATTTAAAAGCATTTTATCAATAAAGAATATTGTTTACCCAAAGTTATTCATTCAATAAAGATATTATCATTCTCAAAATCAATATATATACAAGTATAGTGCATCCTTGTATTGCTGGAATTATATGATTGACAACAGGTCAAACAAAAATCCTGGTGATCTGTAGATCCTCATCTCGATATCAGGTCAAAAAAATCTAGTTCTTGGCAGAAATGTCAAGTTCGGGTAAAAAAAAATCCTGTTCTTGGCAGCAATGCGAGTTCAGGTAAAAAAATTATGTTCTTGGCAGCAATGCGAGTTCAGGTCAAAAAATCCAATTCTTGACAGAGATGTCGAGTTCAGGTAAAAAAATCCAGTTCTTGGCAGTAATGCGAGTTCAGGTAAAAAAATCCAGTTCTTGGCAAAAATGTCGAGTTTGGGTAAAAAAAATCTATTCTTAGCAGCAATGTGAGTTCAGGTAAAAAAATCCTGTTCTTGGCAGAAATGTCGAGTTCGGGTAAAAAAATCCTATTCTTCGCAGCAATGCGAGTTCAGGTAAAAAAAATCCAGTTCTTGACAACAACGTCGAGTTCGAGTTAAAAAATCAAGTTCTTGGCAGCAAGGTCGAGTTCGGGTAAAAAAAATCCAATTCTAGCCAGCAATACAGGCCCAAGCCAAAAAATCTTGGTATCAGGCGTCATATCAATACGAGGTCAAATTGTGGTATCGGGTGGCCGATACCAGAGTAAAGAATAATGAGAAAAGAAGGTATGTCGTGATAAATGATATTTTGTTTTTTCTTTAAGTTAATGATGTTGAATGTCGACGTTAGTTTTAAAAATATATATCGAGAAAGCAAATGAACGAGATAGTGCAATAGTACTTCATTAAAATGAAAAATGACGTAGGCCAAACAGGCTATTACAAAGTGAGATAAAGGTTAAAAACACAAAGAAGAAGGCTAATCATCATCATCATTGCCATCATCATCTTCATCTTCTTCTTCATCTTCATCTTCATGATCAGCATCTTCACCATTATCATCGTCATCACTGGTAGTTGAGGACCCGTTGCTATTTTTGATATAATCATTGTAGTAGTCTCTCAACCACTCACCATCATATTCTTTTTCTTCTTCTTCTTCTTTTTTCTTCCTCTTCTACTTCTTCTTCTGTTTCTTCCTCATCATCGGATAGGTCTGTTGTAGGGCAGTCAGACCAGTGTATAGGAGAGTCCAGCAAAACCATGAAGATTGCTAAGATAAGGAGAAAGAAAGAGGTAAAACACATTTTTTTTTAGAGCTGGTGAAGGTTGGAAATTTTCACTAGGGGTTTTGTAAGAGATGGGTTAGAATCAAACATTATAAAGATTTTCATAGTGGTAAAAAATAGAAAAACGAGGAACATTAATGGTAGGTGAGTAAGAAAACGAAGAATATTAATGAAAAAGTAACTCTTGGTTATCTGTGCGGAGGAGATAGTTAAGATTTTGAATAATAATTAAATAAGGATTAATGACATATTTTGATTCAAGGAATGTTGGTTTATGAGCCAGTTGGTTAGAGGTATTTATTGGTAAATATAAATTTGTAATTATTACACAGTGAAGGGGGCTAAGTAAGACAAAATCCTGGTGATCTGTAGATTCTCATCTCGATGCCAAGACAAAAAATAATGGTTTAAGGGAAAAGGTATATATGGAGATATGTCAATGCTAAGCCTAAGTATCGATACTACTTCTAATTGGGGTGGTATCGAAATTCAAAGTTGATTTTCAAAATATGTATTGAGTATCGATACTGTTTTTTGTTGGAGTGGTATCGAAACTCGAATATGATTTTCCAAATATTTACTAAGTATCAATATTGCTTCTAATTGGGGTAGCATCGAAATTCAAAATTGATTTTCAAAATATTTATTAAGTATCGATACTATTTTTGGTTAAAGTGGTATCGAAACTCAAATATGATTTTCCAAATATTTACTAAGTATCGATACTGCTTCTGATTGGGGTGGTATCGAAATTCAAAGTTGATTTTCAAAATATTTATTGAGTATCGATATTATTTTTGGTTAGAGTGGTATCAAAACTCAAATATGATTTTCCAAATATTTACTAAGTATTGATACTGCTTCTGATTGGGGTGGTATCGAAATTCAAAGTTGATTTTCAAAATATTTATCGAGTATCGATACTGTTTTTGGTTGGAGTGGTATCGAAACTCGAATATGATTTTCCAAATATTTACTAAGTATCAATATTGTTTCTGATTGGGGTAGTATCGAAATTCAAAGTTGATTTTCAAAAATTTATTGAGTATCGATACTGTTTTTGGTTGAAGTGGTATCGAAACTCAAATATGATTTTCCAAATATTTTCTAAGTATCGATATTGCTTCTGATTGGGGTGGTATCGAAATTCAAAGTTGATTTTCAAAATATTTATTGAGTATCAATACTGTTTTTGGTTGGAGTGGTATCGAAACTCAAATATGATTTTCCAAATATTTACAAAGTATCGATACTGCTTCTGATTGGGGTAGTATCGAAATTCAAAGTTGATTTTAAAAATATTTATTGAGTATCGATATTGTTTTTGGTTGGAGTGGTATCGAAACTCGAACATGATTTTCCAAATGTTTACTGAGTATCGATACTGTTGTTGATTGGGGTGGTATCGAAAATCAAAGTTGATTTTCAAAATATTTACTAAGTATGGCTACTGTTTCTGGATGGAGTGGTATTGAAGGACAAAGTTATTTGTTCAAAATATTATTAAGTATGGTTACTATTTTAAGATTTAATCAAAACATTTGGTTTCAAGATGATAGCAAGCAAAAGTATGTATTTTCCATAATTCAAAAGGAGTTTAAAGCAGTCAGAAGAGATAGCCAGATCATTGTATCAATATTACAATTACAAAACATCAAGACAAAGAAGCTAGAGCTGGTTGGAGGTATTGGTTGGGTTTACATCAAGACATTTGGCTTCAAGAAGGGTATTGAGGCCAGCTTGCACTTCAGGGTCATCCAAGCAGCTGGGTGTACTGATGAAAGAGTCGGGATTGAAAATTGGGGTCTTGACAGCCTCAGCAACAGGTGTAGCAAAGTTTACAGCCTCTGTATCCAGATCATGAGATGCAATGTTGGAGGGCATCTTGCTCTCGTCATCAGAATCAAGATTATATTCTTTGATAACATCAGGAGGAAGATATGGTTTGAAGCCTTTCATGGTATCAACACAATATTGCATTTGCTCAGTATTAGCACCCAGTTTGAGATGGGCCTTCTCCAATTCAGCTTCTAGATCATTTTTTTGGGCTATCCATTCTGTTTTCTCATTGGCAAAGGTGGATTTTGCTTGGGCAAGTTCTTTCTCCATAGTTTCACAAGAGCTTTGCATTTTCTTTTATAGCTCAGTATGCTCGGTGAGATATTTCTTTATCTCGTCAGCATGATTTTTTTGGGCTTTCTCAAAAGATTGTTGAAGGTTTTCTTTGTCTTTCTTCAATTGTTCATTCTCATCCCTGTAACGACGAAAGCTAGCCATTTCACTATCAAACTACCCGACAGCAGCAACTTTAACCTGGGATTGAGATATAGTTAATGAGTACAGAATAAATAAATTAAGATAAGAGTAAGGAGAATGATAGATACTTACTTTTTCAATAGAAGAACACAAAAGTTGGAATCGTTCATCTATGCCAATTTCAGTCATTGTTGACCTATCTCGAGGAAGTATAGTATTCGGGACAAGAGCTTCTCCAAGGCCAGGTATCGGAGGATCAGAAAATAGAGAAGTAGATTTCGGAACCTTTTTATGGTCTCGAAGAACAAGATTAACCTCAAAAGCTTCAGTTGGAGAAGAAGAGCCAGAAGCAGTAGTCTTATTATTGGATGGAATAGTCAAAGATTTGGATGGCACATTAACAGGTGCAATATTGGTAGTCGTTTTTGTAGCCTTGCTTGTCCTTGAGGTTGGTGGTGCTGTGGTATGACAAGGTTCATTTCTCTTCTTGGAATGAAGACCAGTGTTGGCATTTTTCTCTTTGGAAGAAGTGGGAGCTTGGGAAGAACTGCCACCTGTTGGGTTTTTCTTGTTCATAAGCTTGTCCACAGATTTGGATGATTTGGCTTGAACTTGGGGAATGCGAGATGCCATATCTGTGTACAATAAGTAGTGGTGATCAAACACATCATGCAAAAGGGGATAATTATATAAGTATGGAATTTCTTGTTTGATTTTGGGAAAGAGATCTTCAGTCATTTTAAAACCAGTTATCACATAATCAAAGTAACATCGAGGAGTATTTACAGGTAATTCAGAAGCATCAAAAGTTTTACTAAATCCTTTTTCATATGAGCAAGGCTGTAATGAAAAAGGGGCAGTTTGGGAAGGGATAGCAGTTTCGGAAGGTGAAGGATCTTGACCTTTAAGCACATTACTTTTTAAGTAATATAAATGAGCAAGATAGTTGTCGACATCTTGTAACACGACCTTCGAGGCGGGGTTGCCGTATCTATCAGCACCAGTTTTAACAGATATTTCTTCTTCAGTGCCTTTTGGAAGATCCGTTACTCTAGTGGATTCTCCAAGATTTCTCATCGATACATGTTTTCGTACTGAAACAAGGTCACAACGATAAACCAGTCATATAACCGGTCCGAGATAGAGGGTCGAAAGATTGGTTCAAGAAAGGAGATTCGTAAAATAACATACCTCCAACATTAAAGGTAGGTTGGGCCAAGGATGGCACAGCGATTAAAGCAGATGATTCCCATTGCCTAGAAATAATGATAGGATATAAGGGCCATCTGAAGTCACTATCTCGATTTTTCCTTATGATGCCCGCCCGGTTGCTCCATTTTTGGGGATAAAAGTAGCCACTAGGCTCCGGTAGACCGTTTTTATTCTTCTCAACACGCTCGACAAAGGTATAATGTTTCTGAATGTCGATGAGGTGGATTTTTTGGGATGCCCATACATCGGGTTCAAGGTGAGAACTATAATAGTTACAAATGTACAACAATCTCCAAAAATTGCATGTGCCTTGGCCGGGAGAGATGGTCAAGTAGTTTAATACTGATCGATCGAGGTCAGATAAAGGAAATCGCAAACCAACAGCGAGTTGCCCATCAGTGACGATGGTGGTTTGGGGATTGCCACTTTGGCATCTAGTCCCTTTCTTACATCCAGCATAATGTCGAAGGTTGACAGTGTCTGGAATCTGGTAGGTAGCTCTAACTATGTCTAAGTTGGGTCTTTTTGGAAAGCAAGGATTCAAACCACTACTCCATATACTATCATCATCCATAACTTCGCGTTCAGACTCTGAGTTCGCAATATCGAAGGGATGGCATGCTAAGCCTTCACCCACATATGTTGCGTGCCACTCGGGTACGTCAGTTACAGTTCTTTGAGATGTCGAAGCTGAGGAGGATGAGTTGTTTCGAGGTGCAAACTCGGTACTTTCGTTCGACATGTCAGTATCACTAGAAACAATAAATTTTTTATTAGAATTATATCTTTTATCTGTGCTACTATTGATATATTCTGTATAATTGTATAATATATTATTTGTCAAGATATCGAGATTTTGAGATGACAATGTTGGGTTTCGAGGTAATGATGTGTGTCTCAAAAGCATGCGTTCTTGAAGTCGAAGCCAGGATTGTTTCGAGAAAGTGCGCCTAAAGTTAACATAAGTTTTTCTCCTAACCATACTGTCAAAGATTATAATTCAAGGTCTAGTTAGTATAGGGACACACAAATAACACATTCAAACTCAAAACCCTAACCCTAAATTCTAGTAATATATAAAGGGAAACAGGGGTTTTTCTTCAAGATAATTAAAGACAACGATAAAATTTTTTTATAGAAAATAGCATATTAAGTGTTTATGTTAACTAACCTGACAAGTGTGTAGAAAGATTTGGTGATGAAGACAGCTGAAAAGAGCCAAGTTAAAGTTTTTCAGGTTGTTAATGGTGGTGGGGTTGGAATGTCTCAAGCTTTTTTGTGAATAAGTAAAGAGAGAGAAAGCAATTGAAACCTTTTATATCTGATATTTCGTAATAACTGTTCAGTTTCTATGTGTAACCGCTTGATATTTTGAATTTTGAAATTTTGAAAATTGATTTTTGATTATCGAAGCATTCAAATTTTCCGTAATCGAAATTTGAAAGTTTCGAGAGGGGGCAATGTCGTGGGCAAATATCATCAACCCAAATATCATGGTTAATAAGAAATATTGACATAATTATCGATATTTCGCAATATAGTTTGTATGTTGTAGGTTTAAAGCGGGAAAATGAGGAAGAGAGAGAAGGGACACGTGGCATAAGTTGATTGGACATAGCTATAAGGACAGCACTATATAAAGACGGGGAAAGAAGAAAGTGATTCATTATGATTTCATTAGAAGAAAATAGATAAACCAGAGCGTAGGAGAGAGAAAAAGAGAGAATTGTAAACTCCATTGTCCTTAAGTAATAAAACTCAATTCAAATTCATATTGATTTGTGTTCATTAGTTCTTTGTAGTAGTTCTTTGTTATCTTTAAGAAACTTCTTTGATAACTACATGGGTGAACTAGTGTTACCCCCACCCCTCTAGATGGGAAATTAGGGTCTCCCCCCTAAACACATAAACACATGATTTCAAGTCAAACAACTGAAAATTACATAAATGCCCCCACATAATTAAAATTGAACATTTTCTTTTTGAAAACAATGAAGGCATTTATGTAATTTTCAATTGTTTGACTTGAAAGTTAACGGTCAAATCAAATGGGGGGGAGGGGAATCCTAACTGGCTCATCTAGTGGGGGTAATACTAGTTAACCCTAACTACATTATCCTTTCCCCACCAAGAGATCTTGAGTAGTTGAGTGGATATTTGTTCGAGGATCATTCTGGGTTTGACCGGAACAGGTGTCAGACGTTGTACCTAGACTCCCAGGTGAGCATGGTTTTCCAGCACCCATGAACACAAACCTCTACGCACAGTACCTCATAACCAAAAAAAATTAGATATCAAGACTTCGAGAGGAGGTGCATTCTACTTTTGATCAGACTGCAGGTGAAAAATGAAACACTATAACTAGGAATATTCTCTAAACTTAAAGGTCCAATTTAACAGGGCATAATACAAACTCTACGTAATACAATATGGGGAGAACCCTTTAATCAACTTATGCAAAGTACAAAATGCTAAGCCAATAAGGCAAACCATAAATCCTTGAACCATGTGCATAAAATTAAGCTTACCATGCAGCATAAGCTATCAAAAAAAGATAAGCATGTTTAAGAAAAACTATCAAAATGATCTTCTCTGCCTACTTAAGAAAAGTTTGTTTAATTGTCTAGTTGAAGAAATGAAACCAACGCAGCAATCCTAAAAGATAAAATATGTTTCCAGTGTATGAGTCCATGCCTCTGAAACCAGTCTGTTGTTTCCCATTGCTTATGTGGTAAAACTTGACCCTCGTATAGCACTAGCTTCCCGTTTCACTGACAATCAAGCTTCAACTCCAAGAAACGGATATCACGAGATCTGAAGACACATGAGGTAATGAAAATAGTTTCTTCCTAAACTGGGTAAACTTCTTGCTTTCCCGCATTGAGCTTTTGGCATTGATGTTAATTTTCTTCATATTCACAACCCTTTCAAGTAAAATAGCAATGAACTTGAGTTCACTTGTAGACCCTATGGAGTTTTTAATCTCCACGGTCTTTAAACAAGGAAATGCACTATCAAGTGAAGAGGCATCTCCCAAGCCTTCTCCCTTGTCTAAACTGAGCATCATTTCCTACACATGGAGACAATGCATGGAATGGCAGTAATTGATAGCGTTTAAGATTGCAAATTAATATAAAGGCATTTAGAAATGTTGCAACACTACTAATTCACATTATTAAATTCGAGTATGTCATTTCAAATATCAAGTTACTGTAGCCATTTAGAGATATAAAATATCAAGTTACTGTAGCCATTGATGTAGTCTAGGTTAATACCTCTCCTTTTTCCCAAATAACAGTTGCAATAAGAGGAAACTTCTCCAGTAAGTTTGCTATTAATTGCAAAGATGTAACTATTATCATCCCACTATTGTGTCAACTTCAGGTATCCCAAACTAGGAAATTGTTTGGGAAGCCACTCCAATATGTCTTCTGAACCCTCCATGGTCTGTACAAATTCAAAAGAGGAAAAAATAAAAGTGAAACCAATTAGTCACTCAATATATGATGTACATAATGGAACTAAGGATATATACAGGATCAACAGTTAAATGTCTTTCGTTTATCATAATATAGTTCAATTCGGGAACGTGACAGTGTTGATATCTATCTGTCTTCTGTTTCTCCATAAATTTATAAACATGCATCCGTATCAAGTAAGTTCTCTGCCCACAAATCTATTAAGTGGTATGGTTGAATCTATAGTCATCTAGTATCCAAGTATATGCTATCTGTAGATATATATGGGCATACTACAATTTTAAGTTAACCGGTGAATAGTCTTTTGAATGAATACTAAGGCTATCATTTAAAAGCTGCTAGCATAGATTTTAATGAGCAACATTTTCAAACAGTATATAGAAATAGAATCCTATCCACAAAGTAGATCGAGTGCACAACATTTTCATACCAAGCTCCAATTGGGATCTCATATTTTTCATAAAAGTCTAAGTGGTATAGTATCATCTTACACCATCATCCTTCCGATCTTTCCCAAATTATCGAATCCTTTCTATCTGAAAAGAGATTTTCTAAAGTCGATTCCCAATAAAATATCTCAGAATCCTACATCCAAGATTTCTGATTAGAGAAACAATATTGGCTGCACAACCACATTTTCCTTTTGTTTTCTGCTAGTTGTTTAATTAATTTCTAAAGCTAGCAAAATGCCATTACTTCTCTATAGCATACAAATGGATAGGTAATGTGGTGGACAACTGGACAGGATGCAGATTTTGTTTGCTAAAAAGCTATAAGATATTCACATCATGAGATAGCACCATAATAAACTTTATTCCAAGAAAATAAGGGGAAATAACATACCTTAACAAGCCGCATAGGTATTGCTAGAGAATGTACATTACGAACCCCAGCTAGAACTTTGATCAAACGTTTATCATTTCGCTTATCTTTTCCAACAAAAGTCATATCAATGTCTGCACTAACTAGACTAGACAAATTCTCAAAAGCATAATCCCCGTGGAATGAACCTTTGCATTTGAGTGATTTGAGATTTTGACTGTTTGCGGTTATGTTACATTTAGCATTACGGTCTGAATCATATAGCTCCAAGCTCACAAGTAGAGGAGCAGAAATAGTGAAATGTTTGAGATGACTAATTCTGCAAAAACTCAAACGTAAAACTTCCAAACACGGGCAACTCAAATCAAGTTCTCCTCTGGAATTCCCTTCTGGAAGTTCAACAGAAAAAAAGCTCAAACTCTTAATCTTGGCTGCTGAACACATTGAATTTGGCATTCGTGTAAATACTTCATCATCCAAACTAAAACTAGATATGTTCAATACCCTTAGCTCTGAGATAAAGAGGTCGCGAATCATTTCACTAGAGTCAGAAACAAGCGCCGATGTATCAATATGTTCAACACGTAGCCTTAAAGCAGCACTTAACCATGTATTTATTTGACTTGGATTTAAGTACTCTTCAGAGCAGAGACTGAACTTGTGTATGTTAGGGTGTCACGAAAAACCAGAACCTGATTTACCAGATTTATGAATTTCTTTGTTTTCCAGCATTCCATTGAAGTACCACCAGATATGTTGTACTGAGAGAGATAGAAGTCGAGATTTGGAGTAGACTTCCATAAATGTGTCCATCTTTTAGAAAGGATGCTTGTTTGAACTACCTCTCTCATATCCAAGAAAGAGAAGATATGATGGATCATTGGATCAGGCAAATCACTGATTCTGTCTACACTACTCTTGCTCCCATTGTTCGACATCTTCTGTTTCAGTAAGTGCGGGATACAGTGATTCAAAACCCTTCAATTTCTCTTAAATGAACAAGAAACAATAGAATAGGCAAAACTTCTAACTAACTCAAGGCAGAGAGGAGGGAAAGTCTATAACCTGCAAGATAGTAACAGTACAGTACTCAACCCAAACGAGGTAAATTTGTACCTCCACTAAAGATAAAAAGAGAATAATGTCGAAAAGGGAATGTGATTTATTCCAGAGAATTCACAGCCTCCTATAATGTTGAAAAGAGTTTTACATTACATACCTACTTGCATACTTCAGAAGAGCCACTATGGACCATTTAACCTATTCAAACTGACCACTTAAAATTAACGCTTAAACTTGTACAGCAACAGGTAATAAATCCTTTTGTCTCAACTGTTCGTAGAAGTGGGAGAGAAAACTTCTTGTTTAGTTAGATTCTACTTTCTAGCACTAACTTGAATGCAACATTTCATTAAAAGAAAACTGTAAACCCTAACCCAAAGTTGCAAGTCAAACATAGCAATTTAAATTTAAAAAAAGGGAGAAATCAGATGGATACTCGGGCTTGAGTGTTCGGCACCAGATTAAGAGCATCCGAGCATGTCTACTGAAATGATTCAACTTTTCAAGTAGGGTCGTAGGGACATCAGAAATGAGACACATTCATCCTGTTGCTTGATGCAACTCTCAAAAGAGGATTGCTCCTAAACATTACTCTCGTACATAGCCCCTACCAATAACCAGTCCACCACAATTTAGGCACAAAGTAACACAACTACTTTAAAGTAACAATGTAACACACTAACACCGACACGTTAACACCCAACATAAATGCCACAACAAATAATCTTCATTAAACAAATGAAACAATAGGATTATCCAAAAAAAAAACAAAAAAGACAAATGAAACAATAGCTATACGAAACTTCACTTTTCATGACATATTGTAATTAGGCAAAACCTTCTTTTTTCAAAAATATTAGAGATAGATACCCCAAAACTAATATCCAACGGCAATGCAATGCTTCTTGACATGAAAAAAAAACATCTCATTAGCCATTTTAGATATTGATTTTAGGGATATCCCTAACTAACTCTTGTTAGGGCATTTCCAATGGGGGTATAAAATTATACCTCTACCTAGGTTCCATTAGGTGCCATTAGAATTTTGCACTTTTAATTGTATATTATTATATAGTTTATAAATATCCACACTCTATGCTTTCCAATAGAGAAGTGTAAAAAAAAAGATTTTAAACTCAGTCGTCACTTTAAGTGACGTCTCTCTTTAATTTAAACTGGGACTTCATTTAAAGTGATGTCCGAGTTAAAAAATTACTTTAGAATTAGAAAGGGACATTACTCCAAATGACGTCCGAAAATTATTTCACTCAGACGTCAGTTCGAGTGTCGCCCGGACTTTTTATTAACTAATAGCCAGAGGAAAAATTTCTCACCCTCTCTATTAGCTAATAGACTATTATACCGTAATACACTATTACCTATAGTATAGCACCCTCATTAGAGAGAATTTTTTAATATTTAGAGTGTAAAATTTTTACTTTATGCGGTTTACACCTCCATTGGAGATGCCATTATAGGAATATTGCACTCTAAAAGAGAATTAGATCAGAGTTCAACCACCTTTTCAATAGAAAAAAAACTTTTTAGACGATCGATCATTTTCCCAAGAGATGACTACGAAGAGAGGAAATTTTTTAAGAAGAGCACGATTGGAGATATCATTCATTTACAAAACTCATCCTAATACGTTGTGAGAATCCTAAAAGAAATGAAATGAAAACAAGGCTAACAATAAGACAAACATTTTCCCAGTGTACGAGTCCGTGATCCTGTAATCAAGATCGTGTTTCCCATTGCTTGTGTGGTAAAGTTTTAAGCCTTACAGAGCACTAGCCTTCCGTTTCACTGACAACCAAGTTTCAAGTCCGGAAATGACATCACGAGATCTGAAGACGCTTGAGGTAATGAAAATAGTTTTTCTCTAAACTGGGTAAAATCCATGCTTTGACGCATTGAGCTTTTGGCATTGATGTTGACTTCCTTTATATTCACGGCCCTTTCAAGTAAGATAGCAATGAACTCGAGTTCACTTGTAGACCCTATGGAATTTTTAATCTCCATGGTCTTTAAACAATGAAATGCACTTTGAAGTGAAGAGGCTTCTCTCAGACCTTCTCCTTTGTCTAAACTGAACAACATTTCCTACATATCGGGGAAAAAAAGAGCTTGAAATGGCCGTAATTAATAGAATTCAAAAGTGCCAATTAATTAAGGCATCTAGAAATGTAGCAACAATACTGATTCACATTGCTAAATTCCTCGACCAAGTAGATGTCATTTCCAAGATCAAGTTAATTTATCCAGTTAAATATATAATTATACAAACTAAGGGCATCACCAATGCAGGCTCCTATAATCCATGCCCACGTCATTTTTTTAAAGGGCCACGTTGGATTAATCAAGTCCATTTGAAGGAGCTTAAAACTCTAAAAAGACGTGTTCCAACGCTAGAACTAAACACCCTTCAAAACCCACTCGAAATTCATTCTCGTTCGCAAAAACTCGTCTCTTTTTCTAAAACATATCTCAAAAAAACTGAAACAGCTCGATTGTGGTGGGAACTCTCATCTAGAAGTTCCATTGTTGGTCTCTCTTTCACTAAAGCAGCTCAAATTTCTGTAAGCACTTCTTCTTCTCTCCCTTTTCACATATATTCATTTATATTTGTGTTTACTTTGGGATGAAGTGGTTTCGATTTGGGTGTCAGAATCAATATGGACAGTTTAGATATTGTATCACATTGAATGTGAAATTTGTTCCTGTTGTTGTTGGTACGGTCATCTTTTAATTTGAGTAGTTTCATATCAAGTTAATGCATATGTTGTTTTGATTCAAGTTATTGTTGGTGTTTGCGATTTTGTTTGTTTATTTAGTTTGTGGGTATTTGTGTTTAAAGTTATTACAATGAGAATATACTGTGAACTCTAGTTGTGAACTGAAATCACTAGGCTTAAAGAATGTTGTTGTGTGGAATGCCGTGATTTACTGGCAAAATTCGATATCTTGCTTTTGTTGGTTATGAACTATTATGTGCTATTATGATTTCTATACTTATTTCTTTCTTATCCATTTGCATTTTATGTTGTGTGTTTTGCATAGCAAGTGATTGAGTCCAGACACATTCCTATGACAGTTTACCATGGTTCCTCTTCTCTCTCTCATTTCTTCCGACTCTTCCTCGGATGATGAGTTTGATGAATATCAAAATATTCTCAACCAAGTTGCAGTTTCAGTAGTGCCGCTTCTACATCATCATATAAGAACCAATGCGTGCTTCATGGAGATGCAAAACCAGAAGGGTGAACATGGTGGGTCTACTTTTGGGAGGATTTATAAACGTCGTGCAAAAGTTTCTACTGCTTATCAATTGGAGTAGGACTACTTTGTTGAGAATTCAACATATTTGGATGCTGATTTTCGTAGTTGTTATCGAATGAGCAAAAAGTTTTTTCTTCGCATACTTGTTGATGTTGAAAAGCGAGACCAATATTTTGTTAAGAAAAATGATGCTATAGGACGACTGGGCCTGATATCGAAGATCAAGGTGAGTACGTGTATTATTAATTAATTGAAGCAACTAAATTATTAAGACTTAAATTAGTTGGTT
Organism: Coptis chinensis; assembly: GCF_015680905.1. Taxonomy (NCBI): domain Eukaryota; kingdom Viridiplantae; phylum Streptophyta; class Magnoliopsida; order Ranunculales; family Ranunculaceae; genus Coptis; species Coptis chinensis. The sequence continues at coordinate 53,925,467 of NC_141463.1, forward strand.
GTGTTTCTTTGTATGTTTTTCCACTCCCCGGTGCACCGACTCAAGTGATTTGTTTAATATATCTCTCTTTATCTCTGTATTTCATTTTTTTCACTCTCGTGTTAATTAGGTGACAGCCGCTATCCGAATGCTTGCTTTTGGAAGTTCAGCAAATCATATAGATGAATAATTCAAAATTGGAAAGAGTACTATCTTGGAGAGCCTTAAGCGATTTTGCTCGACTGTAATTGAGCTCTATGCGGAAGAATATATGAGAGCACCAACATAAGTTGATGGTCAACGCCTACTAAAAGAAGGGGAGGAGAGGGGATTTCCTGGAATGCTCGGCAGTTTGGACTGTATGCATTGGAATGGCGTGCTTGTCCAACTGCTTGGCATGGTACCCACGTCGGTCACAAGCAAGAAGCTACTGTGATATTAGAGGCAGTAGCTTCCAGAGATTTATGGATATGGCACGCCTTTTTTGGCATACTTGGATCTCATAATGACATTAATGTCTTGGACCGTTCTCCACTTTTCAATGATGTTATCAATGGGAGAGCTCCTGCTTGCAACTTTGTGCTTAATGGTCATGCGTATCACATGGGATATTACCTACCAGACAGTATATATCCTGAATATGCAACCTTGATCCAAAGCATATCTCAACCAGTTGGAAATAAACGAAAATATTTTGCAAGAAAGCAAAAGGCTATTCGAAAGGATCTCGAGCGAGCTTTCGGGGTGCTTCAATCTCGTTGGGCAATTATCAGAAATCCAGTGCGCTTATGGAGTAAAGAAGACTTGGCTTTGATCATGAAAACTTGCATTATCTTGCATAATGTGATCATAGAGGATCAATGTGAATCAAATATGAAGTTTGATATGGACCCACGCGAGCACACTAGTCTCAATCAACTTGAGGGCTTTGGGCAAAACCGAGAGCTTGTTTTGGGTCGATTCTTATCACGTCTGCAACAAATTCAAGACAAGGCAACACATGAACAATTAAAGAACGACCTTATTGAACATCTATGGCAAGGAGGGTGACATTTCTGACGATGATGATGAGGACGATATTTGATTGCGAGCACACTAGTCTCAATCAACTTGAGGGCTTTGGGCAAAACCGAGAGCTTGTTTTGGGTCGATTCTTATCACGTCTGCAACAAATTCAAGACAAGGCAACACATGAACAATTAAAGAACGACCTTATTGAACATCTATGGCAGAGGAGGGGTGACATTTCTGACGATGATGATGAGGACGAAATTTGATTGCAAAGGGAAGAGTATCTGCAGGTTTTAACTGCCAATTATCCTGCTCATGTTTTAACTACTCATATCTTTTGTTTTTGTTATTCTGCCTGGAAAATTTCCATACAGTGGTTAAAAGTGCAAGAGATTTCCATGATAATTTTCTCTTACAAGGCTTCAATCAAGTATATGATTGAATTTTCTTCTTGTGTAATTCACAAGGAATATTGCCATGCAACATGCACAGTACTTTAAGATATCCTTTCACCTTAGTTTGACAGATGTTACTGTTTATTAGATCTATTTTAATTGGTCATGTTGGGGAAATCGAAATAGGAAAGGGATGCATACTCTTTGTTATGTAGTTTTCTGGAATTGTCCTTAAAGAAATATTTGATAAAAATAACTGTAAACATGGACTCTAGACAGCAAGAGGAAAAGTGATTAGTTTTGGCTTAATTGTGAGCATGTTCTCTCTTCTATTAGGATAGGAAAAGACCTGATTCGTTTCAATAGATGTTCTTTATCTACCAATCCTTTTGGTGTTGTAACTTCTTATTTTGTTGTACCAAAGGATATGATGGTCTTTCTGAACTTCTACTTTATCTGATGTTTCAGGTCAATTTTAGGAACTCTTGTTTGATATACTTGACTCTGCTAGTCAAATAAATGGATGATGAGCTCGGTCGTGCCGAATGAGAATGCTTCTGGCCTATGGACGTTCTTTCTGCTATCAGCTCTCATGTTCTATGTATTCTTGTAATTCTAGTGAGATGTCTGAGTAATGTTATTGGACTATCTTCATGTACAGAAGTTATGGTCTTTTACAATGTGATCCTAAATGTACAAGTCTCCTTTCCTTTTTGACTTCTGATGGCCAAATTTTCTAGTACAGGACAGTTTGAGAAGAGTTTGTTTATTATGTATTGCTTTAACATGATCAAGCTTTAAAGTTTTGAGTAGAGGAAATCCAACAGTTCTGTGCAAGTCGAGTCCAAGTTTTTCCAATGTCAGAGAAGTTAAGCTAATGCATGTGAATATGTGAATTTCTCATATGTATTAATAACATAAGTGATAATTCATATGTATTGCTTCAGAGTTTTTAAAATAGAAGTCTGCTCTGAAGTTCCATCTTTCCTTCACAGACTTTGTGCCAAGTCACAAGTCGACAATATTGCACCTAAGAGTTTATCCAACTACTAAAAGGACTAAGCAGATTACCAAAAAAAATGGGACTCAGGCCGTTTCGTAAAAGAATATACATCGAGTGTTGAATCAGTGATTCTCAAGGGGTTTGCTTAGTTCTCCATTTAGGATGAAACTGCTCTAACTAATAATGCATTATGTATATATATTCACGAAGGAAAGCAAAACAATAATGCACTGATGAATATAATTTCCAATTATCGCCACAAGTGCAACTGCAATCATATACTAAGAACTCAGCAAGTATACACTGACAATTCACAAAAGAACTCAGCAAGTATACACTGACAAGCTAAATCTGCAATGTACTTGTGACCTTATCATTTCTGAAGATAAATCTATCTTGCTATTCACAGGTGTGAAGCAATCCACACCAACAAGCTAGCTCAGTCCGTCAGTACCAAGTAAATTCTCTACAATGTAGTGGTGCTGAAAATACCCGAGCACCTGACCAAAAGGTGCATTCTTCCTGAAATTCTATTTAAAAAATATCAAACACTCCTGAACTCCATGCATGAGGCAGGGCAGAAAATTACCACGCCAAAAGATATGAGTAATAAAATCCTCAAATACTACTATATAGATGTCAGAGTAATTTAGAAGCTGCATTCATCTCCCAAGGAAAACAAACATCCAAACATAATAGATTCGATAGTAAGAACACAAAACTACCCAAGAAAAACAATGAATAGACTCTAATTTTTCCCACCACTGCTATTTCCCCCTCCCATGCTAGACTCTTTCCACCTTTGAAGAATTTCAGCTTGTTGAAGTTGGTACCATTCTCGCTGCACTAAAGTCATGCCATCCAACTTGGTGTCCATAATCATCTTTTCATTCATTAGCCGAATGTGATGCATTTTTTCTCTCTTCAATTGCAAATTTTCCATTTGCATTTTTTCCGATCTTTCAAGTCTTTCATCAAGTGAAGATGTGAAACTTTTCATTATTGCATTAGACTCCGATATGTTTCGATTTGTGTCGGCATGTTTCTTCCTTCGATCTTTCTCCGCTTTACATCCGATTGGTCTCTCTTTTGCCGTCGAAGTCTCTACTAGCATTAGATCAAAGCAAGAGTATGTGGATCCCGGAGTAGTGGGATTGGATGATGAAGAATCTCCACCATTTGGTTCAATGGTAACTCTCAACTTCTTTGATTTGTTGGTACTTTAATTCTTCGTCATCAACTGATTCAATTTTGGAGTAGTTTTCAAAATCTCCCAATAAGTATCGAACTTGAATTGTGTTCCTTGAACATTAGCGTAAACACGTTTTGGCTCCATGATCTAGATAGTATGAAAAAAAACACACAAAAGAATTGTCTAATGATTAATATCATGCCTTGATAGTAAAAGCAAACAAACTACCATAATGACAAAAAATACACTATGAGTAATATAACGTGCCCAAACGAACAAACAAATTCTGAATGACAAGTTAAGAATAACCAAAGTAGACATTGGGGTGATGCTATCGGAAAAAAAATAAAGTAGTAATTGGGATTCTCCATTGTCACAATAACTGGAGTTCCCTTCCTATTCTCCTTCGCCCACCAATCGGAAAAATCCAAACTAGGAGCCATTTTTTCTTCTTAAAAACACTCAACAAATAAAATTAAAAACTAACAGGTAGAAAATAAATATATCTTCACAACCATATCTCTCAATTATTCAAGATCCAACAAAATAAACTCATTTTTTTCCATCCCTCCCTATCCCAATGCAGCAAGCAAGCAAGCTACAGATAGTATTTTCTAACTATCAAAGTACAACAAACTGTTGGGAAAGGTATCTACAGTTGTATGTGTAAAGTTCAAAACCATGTGAGTATTATTCAATAACTCCAAAACAAATACACACCCCTCCTTTTAACTTTACAAAAATATTACCAAGATTCTATCTAACAATAAGTAGAGAAATTGAAACTGCCCCACTAAGTAACTAGACGGCTATAACAAGAAACCAAAAAATCTAACTTAAAATGAAATCTTGAAATAATAATGGAGGTGCCGAATTTGGACTGAAATCTTGTCTACTGAACCAAATACTTAGCTTGCTATCTCTGCATTAAGCTTAATGGCAGCTCACTCTCTTCACTCTTTTAGTCTTTTTATCTATTGTTTAATTTACTCATTAATTTAGTGATTCTACCACCTTGTCTTTTTATAATTTAGTAATTCGGCGATGCGAAACCAACAAGTGCACCATTGTGGTTATCAAGTGTTAACCATGGAACCACTAACAGCCACAACAGGTTGTTTCGCATCCCAGACAAACAGACATGATGCAATCCCATACATAAGTCGATTATACAATTATGATCTAGAAGTAATGAAAGATGGCATTGTAAATTTGTAACATGAACCTTCACAAAACCAAACTGAAGCAACTCAGCAGGGTATAGCTGTTGAGTATAAGGTCTAAGATGTCTTCCCTATCTCGTTTTCTTACTGCTCTTTTTGTGTATTTGAGAATAGAATAATGCATGGCTCCTATGTTTTGCCTTCATTATAATGAGAGGACCACTCCTCTGTAAGTGTCACTAACACTAACACCTCAAACTTCTATAATCCTATGGAGAGAGATGCTCTTGGCTACACGGAACATAGGCACTGAACAGTCTATTATGTGTAGAAATACAAAGGAAGGGGGGAAAGGTCTTTAACATTGATGGAAGGGGTACATTTTCCTTGTAGGTGTATCACAGATTCACAGTTACAAAGCAATGGTCCTCAAAATTGTAGGACTTCAGTTCAATCAAAATTGTAACCGTGATCTCCTTTAGTCTAAATCATTTCAAACAACACAATAAAAACACACATAATCTATAATAAATAAAAGAGAGGAAAGATTCTTAGCAGGACATTTGCCTAAGGAATGCTTACTGGTAGAATATGTGGCCTAACACCATCTAGTCCAATAATGATGGCCTCATTGTTAGGAATTAACAATACAACATAGGCCCCATAAGTTAAAGACATCAGAAACTTTGAATCAGAAGTTGTAGTTCCATCAGTACTCGACATTATCACATTTATATGTCTCATTCTAAAATCTCAATTCTCTCTCAACACATTATCACATTTCATCAAAGACATTTACACATACTGTATAAATTCAAGCAAACAAATGCCTTACTTGATTTTTCATGGTCATCCCACTTTGATGTACTGCTTCTAATTGACTGAGAAATCCACAAAACTTGTTGACAGCGAGTTGAATTACACCCCATCGATCACTTATCCCCTTCGAACTTCGACCGGTTTGGTAATTCAAAATCTCATGAAACGCATCCAGTGCTCGCTCCCAAAACCTTTTTCTAGTTTGGCATATTCCAACAACCGAATTCTCACCAATAACCACCCATGCTTTGCACAATGCCTCATCTTCTTCCAATGAAAAATTCGGACCCCTCCTTCCAACATTAATTGATCGTGAAGCTGCCATTAATGGCGTAGTGGTGGTGAACGGAGTGCTTGTGAAGCAAGTGGGGAAGGTTGGTTTTTGCGAGGCTGGAATATACCCGTTGGGGTTTTGCAAAACCAAAAAAATGAACTGGTGGAAGTGAAGGGCAGTCACGTTTTCTGATCATGTGCGAATGGATTTGGGCTTCAACTCCTTTAAAATCACGATAGAAATAGAGAGAGGTATCCAGGATTATAAATTTGGGGGCCCATTTAGAGGCTGCGTTGGAGGCTGGTTTTTTGGTTAGTCCTTCAAATTTAAAGATCAAGGCCCGGATCCAGGCCCCATTGGTGATGCCCTAAGAGTCTAGGTTAGTACCTCTCCTTTTTTCCAAACAACAATCGCAATAAGAGGAAACTTCTCTAGTAAGCTTGCTACTGAATGGATATAAGTATTGTACCGCTCTTGTGTCAATTTCAGGTATCCCAAATTAGGAAATCGATTGGGAAGCCACTCCAATATGTCTGGTGAACCTGCTATGGTCTTTACAGATTCCAAAGAGAAAATGAAAAAAACCAATTAATCACTAAATATAAGGTTTAGATGATGGAGTCGGGGATATATATATATAAGATGAACAGATCTATAGTAAGACTCTGTAAGGCCTAAGAACGGAAATTACATGTGTTTCATGTACTATATATAGGATAGTCCAATCTCAGTACATGACATTGCTGATATCTTTCATCATTTAATTTTAATACCTATTCCGCTTCAATTTTCAGAGTACAATACATCTCTGTTTTGGACATGATGCAGAGTACAATACATTCAAAACTCTTGTATAGGGAGGTTGTGATATTCTCTCGACGATCAATTTTCACATACGCAAGGTGTGACTATCCTATTTGAGTTGTATCTCAGTACATGTTTGAAAGAAGTTTTTAGCGTATCTCAGTGACAAATTTTTTATTTTATAAATTACGTGTTCATCATAAAAGTAATTGTCGCATGGAGTAAAGTCGTCAACCAATACACATTGAGGAGAACACAGCCCAAAACCATCAATTTTAAGACGAAAAATAATGAGAATACAATTAATATACAGGGTAACTATTCCTGCGCCGATCATAGTGTTGGGATATTTGGCCTTTACAAAGCCAATGAACATTTATTGTTTATACATGATGATGTTTAATTAAATACACGAATCTTATTATTATGTATATGGGTGAACTGAAACCATAAGTTCCATAGGTAATATAATTAGAACAATCAAGCATATGAAGAGTCATGTACAGGAGATTTGATTGTATCTATTTACCTAGAATGCTCACAGTTAGGGGTGAAGTCGGACGCTTCATTTATAAGACTGTAATATACATAATTGTTATATGATAGGATGATGATATCTCAATCATTTGAGTATGACTCTAAGTTTGTATATTAGTGTAGTCATATGACTGACACTGAGGGGATCAAAGTGAGAACACACTATAAATTCGCGGTTAAAGTTAGTGTGCAAATCTCACTCTACCAATTAATCCCTAGACTTGAGGAATTGTGAAAATTCATTGTGTCTCAAATTTATTACTTTGAGATGTTAAAAAGTAATGTCTATTCATAGACTAGACTTGACATTTTGGGTAATGAATGTAGGACGTCTTGAATCACGAATTCTAATAAAGGATCCACCACTCTACGGAGTTATGTATTAGGAAATTGTGACATAACTAATTGAGCTCAAACCCAGCCGGTATAAGAAATAGTTTCTTAATGCTCAATTGATGTTAAATATCAAATTGGGTCAATTAGACATGGGTGTGACAGTGAAGAACAAATTCCCAATGGTCTAATTGTGAATACAAGTAAGGTGGAGGGACTTAGATATAATTAATGGTAGGAAATGACTTTCTTGAAAGTTCCAAGGGCCTTATTGTAAATATGGATTTGTTAATGGGCACTTTCCATATTAAAAAGAGATATATATTAAAAGGGTTTTAATATATCAAGTACAAGTACTTGTATGACAAGGACTTGTCTTTTTAAGATAAGACTTGGAATCCTAAGTGGATCCCACTACACACACACTTACGTATTCTCAAAATTTCTCTATATAAGAGAATAACTTTTTGGAGAAAGGGATCATTAGTCTTTTCAAAAAAAGTACAACTAAAAGTAGGAGAAAAACAAAAGTGTTTTGTGGTGTGTTGTGTGGTGAATACTACTAGAAGACTGAAGACTACGTGATTTGGATTTAGTTTTGGAAAATTTCTATTTACTGTCAATCTCCAATTTCGGCGGCTTTGAAGGTATTTTTCTTTTAATTATTTTTTTGATCAATACTAGATTAGCATGCAGTTAAAGATGTAGGATTAAAGTAATCCAACAATTGGTATCAGAGCGGGTCATGCTATTATCTATTTTTTATTTGCTTTTAAAAAGAATAATCAGATCTGAAAATTTTATATGAGATATATGGTAATTTCAGATCTGCATGTTCTTAGTAATAAAGGTGCAATTTTTTTTAGTATTGGGATGTACTATTTAAAATTGTATAAAAGAAAAAATATATTAACGTTGTTAACATGAGATGTTAGTTTATTAATATGGTTTTTTGTTGCATGAGTATATTAATAGTCTGTACAATTTTTGTTTTACTGCTTGCATATTAATTTGTTTAATTAGTGGTTATCATGTATCCTGTTTAATTAAACATAATCTTTTTACATAAGATAAATAGACGTTGGACTAATTTTTTAGCCATGTTAGTAGCTACTAACAAAATAAGTTAAGTTTTCTTTGCATGACATGTGCTCTTCTTTGCATGATATGTATGGGCCACATGCTAAGTAAAAGACGTTTTTTTTTAGAAGTATAGCTGCTGGAACTTTGTCTACTGTGACACATGAGATGCTTACAAAGCTTTTGAAGCTTGTACAATAGACATGGTTATAAGTGGTACACATGTGCAGTTCTATTTTTTGGAAATTTGCTATTACAGCTTACTTTATTGGACAAGTACAGTATTTATTCAATGCATGGGATGCACAAAAACATAGAACATGGAGTCATGCACTATATACTAATTAAAGATGCATATATAATGATGCAAACACATAGGACGTACGTGCATGAGTCAGATATGCTTATCCAGATGCTAAATTATTATATGATATATTAGATACACACATTAAATGCTAGATTAGATATTTTTTTCTTATTTGCATGCATGATATTTATGAGATAACTATTTGCATATGATGTCAGTTTTTTTTTTTTTTTTTTTTTTTTTTTTTTTTTTTTTTTTTTTTTTTTTTTTTTTTTCTGCAGTACACTAATATATTAATGATAGATCTTTAATTTTGGCAAGAGATGCATAGTCTCTTAATTAGAAAATTAGAAAGATGTCATTGTCTTAACGTTGTTTTTTTATTGATTAATACCCTCGGTCTATATAAAGCAAGTGGTAAAGGCATTTAATTTACGAATTAAATCCCTTGCTACACCGTTATCAATTCAATACGAATTATTATATTTTTAGATGTGATTAATATGATCCCTACGGATAAATTAATTGCATGCTAAAATATTTTTGCCTATTGTCTATTCTTGAGAAGAAAAATTCATGTATGGCTAGTGGGAGTGTTTTCCCTTACGGATTCATTATCTCGCAGTTATATTAATGAATTATGATGATGGTACACTTGGCTGAAACATAATTGACAGCCCTACGGTTTGTGCAATTATGTTTTAGTAGCAAAAGAAATAATAATGGAAATCATATTACATGTATGTAAAATTGATGAGTCTAGTAGAACTCGCCTGATTAAGTTGAATAATTTTGATGCCCTACGGATAAGAGATTATTCATAAGTATTAGGTTTCCATTGCTTATATTTGTCTTATTGATACAATATGGAAGGTGTTGTATTTTTATTATATAAGCGGGAAATTGGTTTATTAAATTCCCAAAACCAATATTAAATGCATTATAATAATTTTTGTGTAAATATAAATGTTCCAGATATGTCTCAATCAAATTTCAGCCCCTTAGCATCTATCTTGAAAGAGAACAAATTAACTGGTTCTAATTATGTGGACTGGAAGCGTAACATTAACATTATCTTGATTGCTGAAAGTTACAAATTCGTTCTCACTACCCCTTGCCAACCGCAGACAATGCCAGTGCAAGGCTGAAAGATGAGTACAAAAAATGGCAAAAGGCCAATGAGATGTCCAAGTGTTATCTCCTGGCATCCATGTCAAACGTACTCCAGCACCAACACCAAAATTTTGGTACAGCTACTGAGATCATGACCAATTTGCAAGAGATGTTTGGCGAATAAAATCGCACTAAACGTCAGATTGCAATGGCAAACCTGATAAATACAAAAATGGATGATGGGACTCCAGTTAGGGAGCATATCCTTAAGATGATTGGCTATGTCAATGAGTTGGAGATCCTAGGCGCTGAAATAGACGCTAATTCTTAGGTTGATGTTATTCTTCAGTCTTTGCCAGTTACATTTAATCAGTTCAAGTTGAACTACAACATGAACAATATGGATCTGACACTGCCAGAGTTAATGAACTCTTTTCAGCAGGCTGAAGACTTAGTTAAGGTTAAGCCAAGTATACTGGTCTCAGAAAATGTTGGTGTTTCCAAGCCTAAGCCGAAAGGCAAAGGCAAGTGGAAAAAGGGTAAAAAGTTTGCCCTTGGGGCAAAAAGGGGAGTGGAGAAGAATTCAGGGGCTAAAGCAAAAGGTAATTGTTACCATTGTGAAAAGCCTGGTCATTGGAAGCGGAACTATAGAGAGTATCTGGCTATGAAACAAAAACAAAAAGAAGGTATGCAATCCTTTATTCTTGAAACCAAAGAGTTGGTATTTCCTTCTAACACCTGTTATGTGGAATAAGAGGTCACTAACTACTTTGGTAAAATGTTACAGGAGTTTCAGAGGAAAAGAATGATGAATGAAGAAAAGGTGTACCAAGCACTAGGGACGACAGAGGCAAATGTGGCTATAGTATCAATAGGAGTTTATTGTTTAGCATTAGAAAAAGAAAATGTTGGTTTTAGAAGACTATTTTTATGTTCCAGGGATAAGGAGAAATTTGGTTTCTGTTTCTGCACTTTATTATAAGTCAGAATATAATATTCTATTTCATTTGATTCAAAAGTTGTAATCAGATTAAATAAAAAGATTATTGCCTCTGGTTTTTTGGAAAATGGTCTCTATTTACTTTCTTCTATGCTAGAAATAAATGATTTTGATATTAGTAATTCATCATATGTTATTACCTCAAAAGAGGGTATTTTCTTCAGTTAATCTAACAAACTTGTGGCACTTAAACTTGGTCATATCAATCTGAATAAGATTGATAGCTTGGGTGAAAGATGAGATTTTAAGTTCACTCCCTTTATAATCTTCCTCAACCTGTAATCTTACTTATAAGGAGAGATGACTAAAAGATCTTTTAAAGTAAAGGGTCAAGAGCCACATAGTTAATGGAGTTAGTACATACAGATGTACATGGGCCTATAAATGTGAAAACAAAAGGTAACTTAATACAAAATATAATTTTGTTTCAATTAAGTGCACCAAGAACTCCACAACAAAAAAAGATTGCAGAAAGAAGGAACATAACCTTATGGGGGTATGGTTTGGACTATGGTGAGTTATTCAAACTCTCTCTATATCTTTTTGAGATAAGCCTTAGAAATGTCGTGAGATATTCCTATTTATGTTCAATCTCGATTAATTTATAATTTAGATAAAACTTCCATGTAAAGTTCGAGTTTATCTAAACCTACTCCAAGCCATTAAGTAGTGGGATGGCAATTAGACCTCCAGAAAAGTTAACCCTATTATTAAGGGACACTTTCTATGTTATATCATATGACAATGATAAAGATCCTATACACTACGAAGAAGCAATTTCTGATATTGATTCGAGAAAATGGCTTGAAGCAATGAGATTGGAAATGGAGTCCATGTATTCCAACAAAGTTTGGGAACTTGTTGATCCATTGCCAAATATTAAGCCTATTAAGAATAAGTAGTTATTCAAAAGTTAAAGGGGAGCTAATAGAAAGGTAGAGACTTTTAAAGTGAGACTGGTGGAGAAAATGTTTACTTAAAAAGAGGTTATCAAATATGAGAAAACTTTTTCGCCAGTAGCCATGAAAAGTCCATTAGAATCCTTCTAGTGATTGCTACTCATTATGACTATATGATTTGGCAAATGGATGTAAAGACCGCGTTTTAGAACCTAGAAGCTTTACAGTTCCTACAAGCTTTAAGGAGTTGGAATGTAAACTTTGATCAAACAATCAAATCGTTTAGTTTTGATCAATGTAACGAGGGACCTTGTGTTTTACAAGAAGGTTGAAGGTTCAATGGCTATGTTAATGGTCTCATATGTATATGATACACTAGTCATTATGAATGATATAGTCTATGAGGACCAAATACTATATATTGGTATATATGTATGTGCAGACCCTTATATTAATATTATGGGTTTTAGAATGGTTGCTCTTTGAAGGCCAGTGGGAGATTGTTGGGATATTTGGCATTTACAAAGCCAATGAACATTTATTGTTTATACATGATGATGTTTAATTAAATACACGAATCTTATTATTATGCATATGGGTGAACTGAAACCATAAGTTCCATAGGTAATAGAATTAGAACAATCAAGCATATGAAGAGTCATGTGCGAGAGATTTGATTGTATCTATTTACCTAGAATGCTCACAGTTAGGGGTGAAGTCGGACGCTTCATTTATAAAGATCAGAATATACATAATTGCTATATGATAGGATTTGATGATATCTCAATCATTTGAGTATGGCTCTAAGTTTGTATATTGGTGTAGTCATATGACTGACACTGAGGGGATCAAAGTGAGAACACACTATAAATTCACTGTTAAAGTTAGTGTGCAAATCTCACTCTACCAATTAATCCCTAGACTTGAGGAATTGTGAAAATTCATTGTGTCTCAAATTTATTACTTTGAGATGTTAAAAAGTAATGTCTATTCATAAACTAGACTTGACATTTTGGGTAATGAATGTAGGACGTCTTGAATAACGAATTCTAATAAAGGATCCACCACTCTACCTGGAGTTATGTATTAGGAAATTGTGACATAACTAATTGAGCTCAAACCCCGCGGTATAAGAAATAGTTTCTTAATGCTCAATTGATGTTAAATGTCAAATTGGGTCAATTAGACATGGGTGTGACAGTGAAGAACAAATTCCCAATGGTCTAATTGTGAATACAAGTAAGGTGAAGGGACTTCGATATAATTAATGGTAGGAAAAGACTTTCTTGAAAGTTCCAAGGGCCTTATTGTAAATATGGATTTGTTAATGGGCACTTTCCATATTAAAAAGATATATATTAAAAGGGTTCTAATATATTAAGTACAAGTACTTGTATGACAAGGACTTATCTTCTTAAGATAAGACTTGGAATCCTAAGTGGATCCCACTACACACACTTACGTATTCTCAAAGTTTATCTATATAAGAGAATAACTTTTTGGAGAAAAGGACAATTAGTCTTTCCAGGAAAAGTACAACTAAAAGTAGAAGAAAAGCAAAAGGGTTTTGTGGTGTGTTGTGTGGTGAATACTACTAGAAAGCTGAAGACTACGTAATTTGGATTCAGCTTTGGAAAGTTTCCATTTACTGTCAATCTCCAATTTCGGCGGCTTTGAATGTATTTTTCTTTTAATTATTTTTTTGATCAATACTAGATTAGCATGTTAAAGATGTAGGATTAAAGTAATCCAACAGGTATGTCATTATGGTTGTAGTTTTCCAGTCATTTTCTTAACTTGACCAAACGATTGAAAACAAATGTTCTGCTACATTCCTAGAAGAAACAAAACTTTATCCCATAAGCTTGTATCTTAGCCTGGGATAGGGGATCACTGGATGTTTCTTGCTATCCCTCGCACTTAGTGTCTAGTTTCTAAGCAGTAGGAGTATTGATGAAATCCTTTTTCAAACTTAAAAAGAAAAAGAAAAAAAATTTATAATAAAGGAAAAAAAATAATAATAAGGAAAGAAAATCAACAATAAAATGTTAGGCAACAATTCCAACAAACTGACTGTACTCCAAATTATCCTACGATTTCACTATCTAAGCCTTACCTACCATTTTCAAGGCATAAGAATTTTCTGGGTGATCAATGGTCTAAGTAATCAGGCTAAGTAAAGAACTAATACAGTAAGACAGAGGGAAACTACATACCTTACAAAGGGAACAAGGTAGTGTTAGAGCTTGCACATTATAAATCCCAGCAAGAAATTTAATCAGGCGTAGCTTTAAGTTGCTCACAAATTCTATAGAAATATCAGCAGTAACTAGAGCAGAAAGATTGTCCAAAGAAATGTCTCCATTGAAAGAACCTGCACACCTGAGTGACTTGAGATTTTGACAGCAAATGTTGATGTTACATCTATTATCATAATAATCATCATCTAAATCTTTCAACTCCAACCTCTGAAGAAGAGGTGCAGATATTGTGAGTATATTGAGATGACTAATAAAACAGGCTTTTAGCTTCAAAGTTTCCAAATCTGGAAGAGTCAAAAGACGTACTTTAGAAAGAGAAGATAAGATGGATAATTGGATCAGGCAATTCGCTTATTCTGTCTGCATTTCTAATCGTCATCCTCTTTTTGATCCCTAGCTTCATCTCATTAGATGTAGTTACTAACTATTACGTAACATTACGGGGTAATATTTTAGTTAACACTTAAATAGTAACAAATCAAAATAAAGTAGAGGATGGCTCATACCTTTAGAATTTAGATATTGACTTATCCAAATTTATAGTTTGCTTGGTGATAGGGAAAATGAGTGGGAAGAGAGAGGGACGCGTATGTTAGAGAGAGACAATCGAACGAGTGGGATTGGAGTGGGATTTGGGGGTGATTGGCGAGATAATCAGGAGTGATTTTGTGAGAAAATAGGAAGATCGAAACAGAACAGAGCAAGAGAGAAGTTTGTTTTGGAAACTTTTGGCTTTTGCCACCATTTTAGGAGGGGAAAGATTTTTAAACATTTTTTACTTTTATGTAAAACTTTCCATAGGGGCCCACCGCTGAAAGAACTGCCAAACAATTCTGCATTGTTTTCCGGGCTAAACAGCGTAAAATTCTCAGTCTCAACCTTCCTTTGACAAGTTTTTTGATCTCTACTTTCTTTTCTTCTTGCTACCGTTTACTGTTTCCCATTACGAATCTGGTCAAATCTAGACCAAGAATAAAAGAGGAGACTCAACAAAAGGGTTTCAATGGTTTTACTACAACAATAGAGAACCTTTGTACTTACCAGACGTCCAATGATCGACTAATATACGCATGGCAAAGTAACAACCATGAAACATAAGACTCTACAATAACACAACTTGACAGACAGCAGCGTACATAAACATTTAGTACAATAATACAAAACGTTTCACCATGAGGATAAAAAAAAAAAGAAAGAAAAGATATTAATGCTTCTTTCTAACTACTTTTTTTGGACAACAGTTTAGACAAGGTCTAAGTTCAAAACAAGGAAATGATCAAATGGTGTCAACTACAAATCAAAGAACAGTGCACTTCAAAGTTTCACCAAGGCATAACGAATTAGCCTTCTTATTAATTTTGGTTATGCTACCAAATTCAGCATAACCAATTTTCTTCCTTATCAACATTATAAGGTAGGCTGCATCAATTCCATCGCCCTTTACCGCAAGCTCAGCACCTTGTAATTTTGCTGATATGACACCTGCATAGTATTCCACCTACATTAAACTTTTTTGCACTCTCTGATTTCTTAAGATATACTGTGATGGATCAAAACTAAAATATATAAGTTTGTCTAAAATCTTTGGAACCTTTTCTAGTCAGAGTCTCATCAGAGAGTATCCTTTTCGTTGTTTATATGTTTTAGACAGAGTGAGAGACCATGAGGGAATCTGATCGTTCAGCTTCCACTAAAGGTCCTATTGGTTGCCTACTTGCCTCAACTGTTGTATGCAGATAAAAGAAAACAATAGAAGACAAGGACAGAATAACAGGTAATAACCAAGGCGCGGATTAGGCTGTCCTTAAGGAAAGATTTCGCCCCTTCCAATGGTGCGAGAAAGGCAACGATGGCGTCTTCCTCCACGAGGATTCAATGGTTAACAGCGATCGACTTTGCACTAGAACAGACTACCCTCTAGAACAGCAATATAACTCTCTCTGGCGGCTGACAGGAAGAAGAGAATAAAGAAAGCAATGAAAGACTTATCTGTTTCTCTGATTCGTGTATGGTGAGATGAAGGAATAGTATGCACAAGTTTTGTGTTTACGTTTTATTTGGTTACGTAGTAGCGGCGGCTTTTCGACTTCGCCTTTAGTCGATATAGAAGCAGCAGCAGCAACACGTGTTCTATCTCTCTGCGTCCTCTCTCTCTCTCTGTTCTGTGATAGATCTCTCTCTATGAACACAGCAGTGTTTATATAGAGTTATGATCGTATCATAGATGGAGAAGAACACCTCTCTAATTCGGTTTCACAAAACCAAGTTAAAGTAGAACTCTCAAGTCGATACGTAATCCAACTATAAACTCCGGCCGAAACTTGTTCAAAAAGAAAAAGTTTAGGCTATTGATAATCCACTACCCACTAGACTAACAGCCCAAGCCCACGACACGACTCGGCTCGGTTCGGTCTTGGTCGGGCGGTAGCGATGTGTGGTTTTGGGTGAGTCCTCCCTCCTAACACAAAAGCCTTTGTACCCTAAGGGCACGCCCTTATGCTAGAGGTTCACCTCAAATACCTCACTTGCTAGTGGTGGTTCATCAATGTGGGACTAAACAACACACAAGTATTTGAAATACACATGAAGATTCCAACAATCCCCACTATTTCAAAATACTTATAGTCCCCACTATTTTGGAATAGGATATTACAAAAGAAATGGGTTAACGAAATGCCGGAGAGAATCGAAAAAACAATGCATAAGATCTTGGGTGCTTTTCGGGCTTGAACCGGTCATAGGGTAACATGTCTTATAATGCGTGAAAGTGGTGGATTAAAAATCTTTGAACCAACATTCCCTTGTAGTAAAATAGAGGACATGCACCCACATTGCTCCTTCATTATATGCCCGTTACTCGGTGTTGCTTTTTTTTGCCCTTAAGGCTTCGTGTTATGTGAATGCTCTGTAGTATTTGCTGAATACTCATAAGAACCGACCAGTTCTACATTCACGTAGGTGGATATCCATCAAGTGTACATAGCGGTTAAAATATACTATCTCTCATAAAAATAATGGACTATGGATTCCATTAAGAGTAAAATAACTCATCCTTTTTCTCATTGCTATTCAAGTTATACAAAGTATACAATAATGCTATCTAGTCATAGGGTGGGGCGTCTCAAATAAAGACAATAGCATACCGGGCGGCGAGGTGACTTGTTTTCCCTTTGAACCTACTTCATGGGATCTCCAATCACATAGGTGGGGTTGCCGTCGATTAATAAGCCCTCTATCTAAGGCAAAAGTCCCATCCCCTCGACGTATCGACCACTTGTCTCTGTTAAGTGGCTTTGTCGGAGGATCGGCCAAATTTAACTCGACTTCACATAATCTAGAGCCCACAACTCCAGTTCCGGCAAAGTGCTGCTTTATAGGCTGTAGTCTCGGGGCGAATATGCCCGCTTTTCCCATTATACAATTTGCTCTTTGCCTTTGCTATTCGCGGCCGACAAATCCGCATGCATAGGTATAAAATTTGGAGGCGGTTTTGTACCAATAGGAAGATCTGCCAAGAGGTTTCTAAGCCACTCAGCCTCAGCACTTGCTTTATCTAAAGCAATAAGCTCGGACTCCATGGTTGAACGAGCTATCAAGGTCTGCTTAGAAGATTTCCAAGCGACTGCACCTCCACCTAGGGTGAAAATATAACCACTAGTGGACTTGATATCATGAGAATCAGATATCCAGTTTGCATCACAATAACCCTCTATCACAAGTGGAGTTTGTCTAAACCTTATGCCGTAATTCATTGTTCCTCTCAAGTACTTGGCTAATCTCTCTAACGCACTCCAATGTTCCTGACTAGGACAATGAGTGTATCTGCTTAGCCTGCTAACTGCATAAGCAATGTCAGGTCTAGTGCAATTCATCAAGTACATGAGACTACCAATAATTTGGGCATATCTAGACTGAAATACACCATGTTGAGCATTTTTCTGAAGTTCACTATTTGCCTCATAAGGTGTCGACACAGGCTTACTATCATAAAAGTTAAACTTCTTCAAAAACTTCTCAACATAATGCTCTTGTGAAAGCGTATAGCCATCACAGTTTCTGATGATTTTGATTCCAAGAATCACATCAGCTTCTCCCAAATCCTTCATTTCAAATTGGGAGGATAAAAACATCTTGGTGTTTCTCCAACATCAAGGCTAGGACTCATGATTAACATGTCATCCACATATAGACAAATAATCACATATGAATTCACATCAAAAGATTTGAAGTAAATACATTTATCAACATCATTTATGTGATATCCATTAGACATCATGACAACGTCAAACTTTTCATGCCATTGTTTTGGCTTTGTTTCAACCCATATAAAGACTTAACTAACTTGCATACTTTATGCTCATTCCCCGTACTATCGTACCTCAGTCGCATCATATATATTTCTTCATCAAGATCACCATTCAAAATGCAGTTTTACATCCATTTGATGAATAAATAAATTATGAATAGCAGACTAGAGCCATTAGAACTCTTATAGAAGAAATCCTAGTTACGGAGCATAAGTATCAAAATAGTCAATGCCTTTCTTCTGGGAGAACCCCTTGACTACAAGTCTAGCCTTGTATTTCTCAATGGAACCATCTAGTTTCAATTTCTTTTTGAAGATCCACTTATAACGTATAGGTTTCGCCCCAGGAGGTAGATCAACTATCTCCCATGTGTGATTAGCTATAATCGAATCTAGTTCTGAGTGTATAGCATCCTTCCAGAAAGGAGCATCTCGAGAACTGATTGCCTCATTATACGTCACAGGATCATCATCAAGAAGAAATGTGTAAAAGTCATCACCAAAATTGGTGGATTTCTGTCTCTTTTTACTTTTCCGATTTCTTGTTCGAAAATTTCGGGATCTGTTGATTGTTGTTCACTAGGAGCTACCAACCTCTCAATGCCAATTTTCAAAGGAAACAAATTCTCAAAGAAATCAGCATTTTTACTCTCTATAATAGTGTTAGCATCGACAAGGTTATTATCAGATTTTACTACTAAAAATCTATATGCAGCACTATTATGAGCATAACCAATGAACATACAATCAACAGTTCTAGGTCCCAATTTTCTCTTTTTTAGGTTCGTTCACAAGAACCTTAGCAAGACACCCACATTTTTTAAATATGTCGGGTTAGGTACATGACCTTTCCATAACTCTATGGTGTCTTATTCCCTGTTTTCTTGTTGGGTATCCTATTCTCAGATATGGCAAGCGGATAGGATTGCTTCCCCTCACAAGTTCAGGGAAGCTCGAACTTACAAGCATAGCATTCATCATCTCTTTAAGTGTTATGTTTTCCCTTTTCGGCTACTCCATTAGACTCGAGGGAGTATGGTGGAGTAGTCTCATGAATAATGCCACTCTTGTCACAAAAGTCCCGGAAGGGGTTAGACTCATATTCTCCACCCCTATCGGACCGAAGTCTCTTAATCTTACGAGTTAAAGGCGGTTTTCAACTTCAAACTTTGTACTTGAGAAACATCTCACCTGCCTCATGCTTGTGTCTAAGTAAATATACCATGGTGTACCTAGAGAAGTCATCTATGAATGTAATATAATAAAACTTCCCCTCTAGACATGGTACTTCGAATTCACCCAAATCCGTATAAATAAGAGTTAGTAATCCAGGTTTATCTCTAGACACCGCTATTCTGGGGTTTCTTCGTGGGCTTTAGTCTCAAAGACATATCTCACATTTATCATTAGAAAAATCAGAAATATTAGACAATAAACCACATGCTTTCATCCTTTTCATATCTTGAACATTCACATGTCCTAGTCTACCATGCCATATATTAAAAGAGTCAAGCAAATAAGCGTAAGCATTCATTCTTATTAATAATAATGTTGTCAAGTACATTCAACATGAAAAAGACCACCTTATTACAATAACCTTTACCAACAAAACCCTCATTCTTTGTCGGAACAAACTTGTCACTCTCAAAAGTCACCTTGGCCTTGACTTTTTCCCGGTAGGGACACGAAATCAGATTCCTCGGCGAATCTCGGGAACATGAAGAACATTACTAAGTGAAAGGTCTTCCCCGGTTAACTTCAGAAACCTTGCCCTGTTCCTCAACAGAACGGACCTAGAGTCACCCATATATAGACCTTTTCATCTTTCACTAGTATGTAGTCCGAGAAGGCTTCAACATCACCACAGACGCGTGGCGGGTGGCACCGAATCTAGTACCCGTTCCTCTTCCCAAAGTGGCTATGAACACTTGTGACACGACAAAGAAGAACAATATCATCTCCCTCAACTAGATTAGCATTGGGAGGATCATCGATTTCTTTCTTGTGTGCCAGACCGAAAAGCCCTATGTCGGGTTTACCACAAACATAACAATTTCCATTGCGGTTACCACTCCTTTTAAAAGAAGTGCCTTTGACCTTGAAATTCTTATTTTTTTGGACTTACTGCTTCTTAGAGGTTTTGTTAGATTTCTTTGGGATTACCTTCAACGATATTGGCTTTAGAATGAAATTCCTTAGACAACACCTCATCCCGAAGTCTTGTTCTTTTCCTCTATGTGAATGTGAATGATCACATCCTCAAGAGTCATCTCCGCTTCGCTTTATGCTTCATACTATTTTTATAGTGTTTCCAAGACTCGGGGAGTTTCTCAATCAAACATCCAAAGAACAAAGGATTCGGGTAAATTAATACCCTCGGTTTTCAAATCATTAATCGACACATGAAAATCATGGATTTGAGGCGTTACATCTCTATCCTCTCTCATATGGAACTTTAGAAAATTCCCGATAGCATATTTCGAAAGTACCGGCATCCTTCTATTATGTATTTCTTGTTCAAACTCTCCCATATATCATGTGCATTCTTATTTGAACAATAAATATAAAAATCTCATTGGACAAGGTACTCAAAATAGCATGACGACATACCTTATTCCCATTGTTGAGCGGCGGCTTGATTTCTTTTCAAATCATTAGAACCCTCCATGGGTCTTTGTATCGATGAGATACTTTGCATAGTTGAGTACATCTAGGGCAGTGAACACCCTTTCTCTCCATCTCTTGAAGTGTGAACCGTTGAAGGATTCAATCTTGGACACATTAGGTAAATTCGCGAGCATTCATTCAGGGTGCAACATCTCTCATAAACGGTTACTTCCATGACTCGCATTAGTTTCTTTGATCGGCGTGGTGTCAACAGTGTAGACATCTTGATCTTTCCTTAAGATTGTTGTATGCGGATAAAAGAAAACAATAG
The DNA here is from genome assembly GCF_015680905.1 of Coptis chinensis. Classification (NCBI taxonomy): domain Eukaryota; kingdom Viridiplantae; phylum Streptophyta; class Magnoliopsida; order Ranunculales; family Ranunculaceae; genus Coptis; species Coptis chinensis. The sequence continues at coordinate 53,946,881 of NC_141463.1, forward strand.
AAGACAAGGACGAATAACAGTAATAACCAAGGCGCTGATTAGTCGTCCTTAAGAAAGATTTAAGCCCTTTCCAATGGTGCGAAAAGGCAACGATGGCGTCTTCCTCACAGATTCAATGGTTAACAGCGATCGACTTTGCACTAGAAACGGACTACCCTCTAGAACAAAGAATATAACTCTCTCTGGCGGCTGACAGGAAGAAGAGAATAAAGAAAGCAATGAAAGACTTATCTGTTTCTCTGATTCGTGTATGGTGAGATGAAGGAATAGTATGCACAAGTTCTCGCTTTACTGTTTTATTTGGATATAGAAGCGGCTGAACTCCGGCCTTAACTTGTTCAAAAAGAAAAAAACTTGTTCAAAAAGAAAAAGTTTAGGCTATTGATAATCCACTACCCACTAGACTAACAGCCCAAGCCCACGACACGACACGACGCGACTCGGCTCGGTTCGGTGCGGGGCGGGCGGGCACGCGCGTGTGTGGTTTTGGGTGAGTCCTCCCTCCTAACACAAAAGCCTTTGTACCCTAAGGGCACGCCCTTATGCTAGAGGTTCACCTCAAATACCTCACTTGCTAGTGGTGGTTCATCAATGTGGGACTAAATAACACACAAGTATTTGAAATACACATGAAGATTCCAACATCAACTTCATCCAACACTCCGGGTAAGGTTCAAAGGTACAGTAAAGTAGGATGTTGTTAATGGTGTACTCAAGACTATTAAAAGGCCCTATTACTTTCTTGTTTAGTTATGGCTAATCTCGGATTTTATGGTAAAATGAAAGTTCAGTGTCATTTCTTACATATCCATGTCAGTTAATGGAGCAAATATATACAAAAATAAATAAAAATTAGAGAACTACCTGGTATACTGACAGCAAGTTTCATGGCTTTAGTCCAGGACTTGGCACCATGCATTAAAACTTTAATCACCACCATTGTCTGCAACGTTCAAACCAATTACATACGATGTTAGCTCGCGATGAACATAATTCAAAGCACATACATTACTTTCACATAACTTTCAATTCTAGAGCTGTTAGTTGTGATATAAACCTACCTTCATTGTAGACCATCTCAAGGCAAACACAGTTTTTAATTAGTTGAGGTGTACATAACTGTAAGCTATTCTATACTCAATACATACATTGGATGGGCACCCAAAAGATCTGAATGATCGACAAACATAAACACTTATGACATTGGCAACCATAAGGAGGCGAAACCCCTTTCTTATATTCTCTACAGTAAGGTACTAAGGTGCGTCCAAGAATGGAGTCAGACATCAAAGTTTTGTTGGAGGACACAAGTATATGAGTGGGCAGTAGTACACATTATCAAATTCCTTTTGGAGGGGAGAAGCCTTAAAATTTTCCGAAAATCTTATATTTGTGGTGGCCAAATATGGTATTTGTACATACCGATATTCGCCTTCATTTCACTAATGTCTAATACAATATCGGCTAGAGAGCCAATATATTCATATAAATTTCAGGTACAAAGGAAAAAGATAAGGATGGACGACAGATGTCACAAAGCTATTGGATGAAGTCATGTGGAACAACTATAAAAGGATTGGATGCAAAAGAGAGAAGAGGCAGATTTATTTTCCACACTTCATGTTCTATTTTCTCATATGTAAACCAGAAAGGAATGAGAGAATATTGTAAACCACCATTAATGAATAAGAAAAGTTTAGTTGATATTTATCAATCTCTTCTTGTATCTCACAATATTCATAGCAGTATATCGTGGTACTTTTCTCAAATCTTTGGGTCCAAATCCTTGGGTCAGTTGGGACTTGGGAGCATACGAAGCTGACCACAATTTTATACTTTAAACTATTCAAAAGAGTGCAGTCGTATGGGCAGTTTTGAGCCTATGATACCTCATATATATATATATATATATATATATATATATATATATATATATATATATATATATATATATATATATATTACCCATTAGACCACATACCACATATGTGCACAACACAAGATATAACTGAGGTGTTGTCGTGCTGATAGTGGACCAAGCAGGAACAAGAAGTCAGTTGGAACTATAGTAGATGTGAACGATAAGGAGGCAAGAACTCAGGATGAAGCAATTGTTACTGGAATAGAAGTCTCACTCTCTGAAGAACAAAGGGTTAATGCGATGGTTGTCCCTCAACAACCATCTCTTTCTTAATGATGTCCTAGCTGGAATTACCAGGGTATGGGGTCCGCCACGACAGTTCAAAATCTAAAAGATTAAATAAAAGAGCAACAACCGGATGTAGTATGTTTGTCAGAAATAAAAGCAACAGAGAAAAGGATGGAGAAAGTTTTAATGCAAGTGAAGTTTATGGGAAGCAATATTGTAGCAGCAACGTTCTAAAAGGCGGTCTAGTAGTTTTTTGGAAAAAAGATGTGGACTTGGAGATTATGGGGACTACACCTAATCACATTACAGGTAAAGTTTCAAATTTCCATTCAAATTCTGTGTGGTTTTTTACATTTGTCTATGGATCGGAGAGCCTGTTATGCATAAGAAAGAAAATTTGGGATGAGTTTAGAGCTCTCTCGATCACATTATATACCTGGTCCTTGGATCCTTTTTAGGGACTTTAGTGCCATAGTTTCACCTGATGAAAAAGGAGGAAACTATAGTAAGAACAAAAACATGATCGAATTTAATGAATTCATAAATGACATTGGTTTGTTTGATCTTGGATTTAGAGATTCAAAATTTACCTAGTGTAATAACAAAGTTTATAAAAGCCATATCTTAGAAAGGCTTGATAGAGCCTTAGCTACAACTAACTAGTTGGCTCAATCTTTTTCCTGAGGTGACAGTTAAAACACATGTCAACTCCACTTCAGATCACCTGTCTCTCTTTAATTATACACTTTGCACATGTTGAACCTGTTCTAAAGAAGCTTTTTAGATTCTTCGCTATATGGCTAAAGGAGCCATCGATCTTGTGATGAAGTAGTAGAAGATGCTTGGGCTTTGAATGATTATGTACCTAATTGTGAATATAATAAAAGGGTCACTAACACAAAGAAGAAGCTTATCAAGTGGAACAAGGAAGTATTTGGGGACATTTTTCACAAGATTAGTGAGAAAAAGAGAGAGTTAGAAGAAGTTCTTTCTCAAGCTGTTACTGAAGACACTTATCTAAGAAGCTTGGCTTTGAAATATGATCTTAAGGATTTGTATGAGAAGGAAGAGAGCTTCTGGAGGCAGAAGGCAGGTTTTAATTGGGCAAAGGAATGAGGGAGGAATACAAAATTCTTCCATATTTGTCAACAGTTTTTAGAAAGAGAAAGAACAACATTAGCAGAATAAGGGATAACAATTAACAATAATATATGAGTGGAGTAATGGTAGAACTGAAGTGGGGAAACCCATTAATGAGTACTTCACTAATTTGTTTACTTCTGATAGCCCTTTGCCTGATCCTAGCATTATGAATCTTTTTAGTTCATCCATCACAACTAGAGAGAATCTTATAATAACTGCTTTTCCAACTCCTAGTGAGATATGGAAAGTGGTTAACAGTTTAGGAAGTCTTAAAGCCCTGGCCTAGATCAATGAATTTCAAGGGATTTTTTTTTCCTTTTTCAAACATTATTGGTCTACTATCTCTCCCACAATGATAGCAACAATTCAAGATTTCTTTACCTTTGGTAAACTACTCCTCACCTTAAATGAGACCTTCATCACCCTCATACCCAAAATCATCAACCCTGAACATATCTCAAACTTCATACTCATCAGTTTAAGTAATTTCATTTACAAAATCATTTCCAAGATTATAGTAGGAAGAATAAAAACTTTGCTTCACAAACTCATATCTCCCCATCAAGCTGCATTTATTTGTTAAAGGTAAAGCTATAGGGGATAATAATAGCATGGCTAGTGAGATTTTTCATTCCATGAAGAAAATGAAAATGAAAAAGCAATGATGGATGGCTATCAAGCTTAATATAGCCAAAACTTTTGATAGAATGGAATGGTGTTTTATTGATCTCATTTTGGATAAGCTAGGGTTTAAAGCCAGAAAGCTTATCAATGAATGTATTGCTACAGTTTCATAATGTTTTTCTCAATGGTGCTCCCTTGAGCAAGATTTTTCCATTTAGAAGATTAAAACAAGGTGATCCCATATCACCATTCAGAAGTTTTGTCAAGAATCTTACTTAAAGAAGAGAACATGGGACATATCCATGACATCAAAATCAAACCTGCCTATATTCCTCTCACCCATCTCTTATATGCATATGATTTGATTGTATTTTGCAAGGCCACAATGGAAGAGGCAGAATGTATAAGGGTATTATTGAAAAATACTTCATGGCATTTGGACAAGCAGTAAACTAGGATAAGGCTAGTCAAGCATTTTCTTCAGTTCAAATGTTCACCATGATCATCAAACTCTTCTTAAGAGATTATGGAATGTAAGATATCTTTCAATGAGAATGAGAAATATCTTGGAGTACCCATTCTTCTGTCTGCTAAGAGAAGTGAGAATTTTGAATTTTTAGTAGATAATGTACAATTGTACAAAGAAAGATCTCTGGTTGGAAGGCTAGGTTTTTTCTCAAGCTGGAAGAAGTGTACTTGTGAAAACTGTTTTTCTCAAGCTGGAAGAAGTGTACTTGTGAAAACTGTTTTTCTCAAGTTGGAAGAAGTGTACTTGTGAAGACTGTGGCACAGACTATTCTAATCTATACTATGAGCACTTATCATATTCCTGTAAAGATATGTGATAAGTTAGATCAGCTAGCCAGGGATTTATAGTGGAATGGAAGATATGACTCTAAGTCAGTTTCGTTCACACTGCAAGCTGGGATAAATTATGCCTACCTAAATCTATGGGGGGCATGGGATTTAGAAAATCTAGAGACATGAATGCAACACTTCTTGCAAAGCATAGTTGGAAGCTTCTTAAAGATCATGAATCATTATGGGCCTCTTTCTTTAGAGCCACTTACAATAAATAGTGGAGGCTCAAAGATGTCAAGAAGCTACCTTATGACTTTCTTATTTTTGGAGGGGAGTATGCAAAGAATTTGCATATTATTTTTCATAACTCTTGCTGGTCTATGAGAGATGGATCAAGGATTTTCCTTTTTTTATGACACATGGCTCTCAGTTAATGGTAAACTTTTACCTTTAGATGTGACACTACCTACTGGTACTTTGCTAGTGTGTATTGAAATACTAATTACCCAATTAGGCGAACTCAATGGAATTTGTTGTCGTTGTTCAAGCCAAAATGTTGAGTATAAATGATTATGTGTAGGAGATTTCAATAATATTACATGTGCAGAAGAGAAATGAGGGGGTCGCCCAATGTTGCAATAGCAAATTCAGAATTTCAATGATCTAATATAGCAATGTGAATTCGTCGATATGGGGTTTTTTGGTCCAATGTTCACATGGACAAATGGGCAAAAGTACAACACTAGAGTTTCCAAAAGACTTGATCGGGCATTATGTAACGCAACATGGAGAACAAATTATCCAAATGCAATGGTTTATCATGTCGCAACCTTGGAATTTGATCACAAGATTTTGCTATTAAAGCTTGATCCAATGCATCCAAAACTCAAGACGCCATTTCGTTTTGAAATTGTGTGGATGACTGATCCAAATTGCAAAGAAGTGGTTAGACGAGCTTTGACAACGGAAACAAGAGGTTCTCCATCTTTTCCGTTGGGTAGAAATCTGAGTGGATGTAGAAAGTCTTTAATTGAGTGGAATCACCATCATTTCGGACATTTGGATACAAGGCTAAAGATGATACAGGAGAAATTGAATGAAGTTCGAGCACAGCAAATAGGAACATGGTGTCCTATAGAAATGCAAATCGAGAGTGAACAAAATTTGTTAAAAGAATATGAAGATGTTTTGGAACTAAAAGATATGCATTGGAGTATGAAAGCAAGGCATGACTGGTATGGTCTTGGAGAAATGAACACAAATAAATATTTTCACACAGTATTAATGATGCAGGGTGTGGTGGAGAAACTTAAAATTTTCAATCGAATCAGTTGAACGCCACAAATAATGTTACCTGGAACTCGATGAACTTCATTTGAATCAATTCAAATTCACAAAGAACTTACTTGAAAATCAAAAGGAATCCAAGACTTGTTGATTCCACTAATAGAATACCAAGATATGGGAGATAAACAAGAGAAAATACTTCTCTAAACAAATTTTCATTAATCAATAAGCTAATTTTCGTGTTATAACTCCGAGCCACATATATAGGCTTCAAAACACTCCAAAACATAAATAGAAACATCTAGGAAAGCTCTAAATTGATACTACTACCTTAAAACTAGTTAAAATAGTTCAAAAACAACTTTGGATACTTATAAAAACACCTTTGAATCCTAAATAAAGAAAATACATAAAATAAGTAATTTCTAAGATCACATATGGGTTGAAACTTTGGAATTCCATCAATCTAATTGATTTTGACTTGCATCAATTAACAAACAACCAAACAGGAGAAAGAGGAATTAGATTAACAGATTGGTGGATATCAATGGAAAGGAACTGTTGACGCGACAGGAGATTGGCGATTTAATGGTGAGTAACTTTAAAAATATCTTCACTTCTAGTGAACCTGACCTGGATGTGGATTTGTTGAATGAAGTTGATGATGCAAGTCAAAATCAATGAGATTGATGGAATTCCAAAGTTTCAGCCCATATGTGATCTTAGAAATTAATTATTTTATGTATTTTCGTTATTTAGGATTCTAGGGTGTTTTTAGAAATTTCCAAAGTTGTTTTTGAAGTGTTTTAAGTAGTTTTAAGGTAGTAGTATCAATTTAGGGCTTCTCTGGATGTTTCTATTTATGTTTTGGAGTGTTTTAAAGCATATACACACTTAGAGTTGTAACACGAAAATTAGCTTATTGATTAATGAAAATTTGTTTAGAGAAGTGTTTTCTCTTGTTTATCTCCCATATCTTACTTGGTATTCTATTAGTGGAATCAACAAGTCTTGGATGCCTTTCGATTTTCAAGTAAATTCTTTGTGAATTTCAATTGATTCGTAGGAAGTTCATCGAGTTCAGATAACGTTATTTGTGACGTTCAACTGATTCAATTGAAAATTTTAAGTTTCTCCACCACGCCCAGCATCAGAAGTCCAATCAAGGGTAAGTGATGAAGATAATACCAATTTACTGAAACCAGTGTCTGAAAAGGAGATTCAAGTGGCGTTAAAAAATATTGGCTCGTACAAAGCACCTAGGTCGGATGGTTTTCATGTTATTTTCTTCAAAACATATTGGGAGGAGGTGGGAACTAAGGTGAGAGTCATGATAGATCATCTTTTTAATGACGGTACGTTCACTAAAGAGCTCAATCACACAAATATCGTCTTGATTCCCAAGACCCAAAACCCTTCTTCTGCTGACCAATTTAGGCCCATCAGCTTGACTAATGTAACTTACAAGCTGATTGCAAAAATAATAGTGATAGAATGTGACCACTTCTGAAAAACATTATTGGTCCTCATCAAAGTGTTTTTTTTGCTGGGAAGAGCTATACAATATTATGTTCTGCTTGCACATGAAGCTTACCATATGATTAGACAGAATAAGAATGAAAGATCAAATTTTTTTGTGTTAAAGCTTGATATGCAGAAGGCCTATGATAAAATTGAATGGAACTTTTTGGAAGAGGTACTTGGTCATTTTGGATTCCATTTATAGTGGATCGACAGAATCATGTTTTGCATCAAAACACCTTCATTCTCTATTTTGCTCAATGGATCTCCATATGGTTTTTTCAAGCCATCTAGAGGGTTACGCAAAGGGGATCTAATGTCGCCGTATCTATTTATACTATGGGCACAAGTCTTATTATTGAATTTACTAAAGCTCTAGTAACAAGGGAGGATTCATAGGATTGAGTTGACTAGACAGAGTGAACCTTTATCTCATCTAATGTATGCGGATGATGCTTTAATATTTGCAAGGGCTTCAATTGAGGAGGCAAGGGTTCTAAATCATTTACTCACCAGATATTGCGAAACTTCTGGACAAGTAATTAATCGAATCAAATCACAATTAATTCATCATACGAGCCTGCCTTTGAGACTTAGGAAAATTCTCTTTCATATTTTCCAAACTCCTTGGACTAGCACTTTTCTAGTCTATTTTGGCATTCTTGGGGGGTTGGTCCCGCTATTGTGTGAAGAGGACATGCTTCATTGTTTGTTCCTGTTCTTGAGAAATTCAACAAAAGATTGGCTTCTTGGAAATCTTCCCTATTGTCAAACGGGGGAAGACTCACATTTTAATCAACTCGGTGCTATTAGCTATCCCCACTCATGTCATGTCTTGTATCAAACTGCCTTTGAATGTGATCGATAAGATGGATGCTATTCGGAGAAATTTCCTTTGGGGGCATAAAGTGGAAGAGCATAAGTTGCATTATTTTTCTTGGGATCTTGCATGTACACCACTTCATGTCGGAGGGCATGGAATAAAAGATTTTCAAATGCAAAATTTGGCCCTTCTAGGGAAGAAAGCATGGGAGCTATGTGATCCTCAATCATTGTGGGCATCTCAAATGAAAAGAAAGTACTTCCCAAATGACAATTAAGTTTATGAGAGCAAGGAGACCTCCTACATCTTCGTCAAAAGTATGGAAGACTATGCACTATATGAGATCACTTTTATTCTTGGGAATACATTAGAAAATCAACAATGGTTTATAATTTCTCTATACATGCATAATGAGATTTATGATTACCATACAAGCTGAAGTAGTTGCCTTTACTAAATCAACCACCAAATTGTAATTTACTATACGTGGCTGCATTTCATTGATCCTGTTACGAAACAATGGAATGTGCGATTATTGACTTCTTGGCGGCCTGAAGAATATGTTTGCCGGATTATGTCTCTTCTAATACCATTAAATGGGGCGCAAGACAAGTTTGTATGGGGACCTGATAACCATGGCATTTACACAGTGAAGTCTGCTTATAATTGTATGCTGGAATGGATTGATGAGGAGTACACCACTAAAAGACCTCTTTTCTGACAAATTTGGAAGGTTGACCTCCCTTCTAAGGTAAGATTTTTTGTATGGCAATGTCTACTGAATGTGCTACCCACCGCTGATATGCTCTTAAGTAGGCGTTTTCAAGTTCATGGCCTATGGTCACTATGTCATGTTCATGATGAAACTTCAATGCATTTGTGTACACAATGTGATTTTGCAAGGGTTGTATGGTTTGGTTATGGATTTCGATGTGGTGAAGATCAGTGACAGTGTCTGACTTTTATGGAATGGATTATCATAATGTTGCAACGTTTGGAAGAGATTACGGAGGATAAAAGGAAGGCTCTAACAAAGTTGGGAACTATTCTATGGCATATTTGGTTGGCTAGAAATGATGCGAGATTTAGCGGAAAAACTCAAGATCCAAGGAAGGTTATTAGAGGTAGTCAATACATGTTTGGCGTGATGCAAGAAATTCGAGATGATAAAATACAAGAGAAACAAGAGCATAAGAAGACGAGAATTGAGATTGGTTGGAATCTGCCACCGAACGGATGGTTAAAACTAAACATCGATGGATCTGCAATTAATGGTATTGGATCGTGGCTGGTGCTGGGTGTTTGGTTCGTGATCAATTCGGTAAGTTTCTCATGGGCATAAAACTGTACCTATTGGTCATGCCATGACAATTAAAGCTAAATTCATGGCATTGAAGTTTGGTTTGCAAGCCGTCTTAGCAAAAAGATGAAACCAAATTGTTATAGAAACTGATTGCAAAACATTTGGAAAGTTGATTGCAATTTCAACAGTGAGGTGGTTGTTGGGATGGTATCTTGTTACCGAGCAAGTGAAGCGGATTCAGTATCTTATTACCGAATTTGTTACCGAACCTGACAAATGGTTTTTTTTCGGTATCCTAGTGCTGAAAGAAGTAGGACATCTCGGTATCCTAGTACCGAATGTAGTCTGATATTTTGGCAGCCATTTGCTGAAATGGATCAAAATTTCGTATCTCACCGAAATTTCAGCTACACTATATAAAAAAAAGTTAGGGTTTAGAAACTAGGTGTGAGACAAAATTGGTTGCTAGGGTTTGAGATTTGGTGCCTCTCTTAAGAGCTTTGTTCATGTCCAAACTCATTGGTGTCTACACATTTGATTATTTATTGTATGAGAGATTTGTGAGGCCATAAAGAAAGCGGAATTTGGAGGTTCTATTGAACCATGGTGAGTGTGTAACACTATTTGATTCTCGTTCAATTGGAGCTTCTATTTGGTTGTGGATTAGGCGTAAGCTAAACCACGTAAATTTTTGTCTCTCTTTTCTTAGTTGTTTGTTTGAATTAGTGAGTAGTTTACATTGTTCACTACTTGTTTATATGTTATTTAGTTGATTTCATACACCAAAATTGTGGGTTGTTGCTTCTATAATATTTGATATTGGTTGTTTGCTTCCATTGTATTGGATTTGTGTGTTTCATAGTTTTGGGGAACAACAAATTGGTATCAGAGCAAAATGTTCTACCTTGGCATAGTTGGTGGTTGTTTGTGGTGGAAGTTTGGGAAATCAAATTTTTTTGGTTTCATTGGTTGTTTCTGCATTGGTAGTGTTTGAAGAAATTCTCAAGAAGGTGTTTCTTTGGTTGTTGGTGTTTGTGGTGTATGCAAATTGTGAGGATGACAAATCGTAGTGATGATGAGACTCTTAATGTTGGAACTTCTTCTAATTTGAAAATGAAGACGGTTAGTGTAAGAAGATTTGATGTCGAAAAGTTCAATGGCAAGAACAATTTTGGCATGTGATAGTGTGAGGTTCTAGATGTTCTGACGAAAGAAAATTTGGATGAAACCTTGGAAGAAAAACCTGAAGCAATGTCAGAAGCAGAGTGGAAAAGGTTGAATAAACAAGCTTGTGGGTCTATTCAACTTTGTTTGGCAAAGGAGCAAAAATACTTTGTCATGAAAGAACCTCTGCTAAGGAACTATGGAAGAAACTTAAAGACAAGTATATGACAAAGAGCATTCATAATAAAGTGTTCTTGACGAGGAAGCTTTTCCGGATGAATATGAGGCCAGGTGTTATCTTGTCTGAGCACTTGGATGATTTCAATAAGCTCGTTGTCGACTTATTGAATTTGGATGAAAAAGTGCATGAGCACTACAAGGCGGTATGCCTTTTGAATTCCCTTTCAGATGATCTCGAGTATTTCACATCTAATTTGATGGTGGGAAAGGAAAGCTTGGATTATGAAGTGGTGGCTACAGCATTGGTGAATCGTGAGTATAGGAAGAAGGACTTCGCAGTCCATATGGAATCATCTATGCTTGAAGCTTTGGTTGTGAAGGGAAGAAACTATGAAAGGAATAATGGTAGTGGTGGTGAAGCTCGCTCTAAATCAAGAGTGAGACGTGATCGATTAGATGAAGACCAATGTGCCTTTTGCCACAAGAAAGGACATTGAAAGTTTGAATGTCCCAAGTTGAAATTGAAGGACCAAGATTCTTCGAATACTGAAAGTGTGAATGCACAAGATGGAGGTAGTGATGACGGTTCATATTTTTCTTTTACTGCTTCGATGGTTGGTTGTTCCACAAGGGAGTGGATTCTTGATTATGGTAGTTCTCATCAAATGTGTCCTAATAGGGATTTGTTTATTAGCTTTAAGGAGCTAGATGGTGGAGATGTTCTGTTAGGTAATAGCCATATCTGCAGAATATGTGGAAAGGGAACTATCCATTTGAAGATGTTTGATGGAACAGTTAGAGAATTGGTTGGTGTTCGGTATATGCCGGATTTGCAATCTAACCTCATCTCTTTGGGTTCTTTAGAGTTAGATGGTATGAAAGTTGTGTTTGAACATAGGGCTCTAAAGGTTGTTGTAGGTGCACGTGTGGTGATGAAAGAGACAAGGCGAAAGAATTTGTATTATTTTCTTAATGGAAGTGTGGTTGGTGCAGGTGGAGATCATTCTACTTGTATGGTTGTTGGAAACTCTACCATGAAGAAAGAACGTGGTTTTGGGAAGAAACAAAAATTTGTTTCTTTTGAGCATTTTGATTTGAATGTATGTTCAGATGTTGAAGAGATAACTCAAAAGGTGGAGACTGATGCCGCTCTTTGTGATGTAGATGGGTACACAACTTATAATGAAAGTGAAGCCACAGTTGAAGTTGTAGATGCTCTAGTCCATGAGCATAGTGAAGTTGTGAAACCATTTGTTGTTGGAAGCCATATGAGGTTTCGGGGTGTTGGAACATCTCCTACTCTAGGAGATGGCATTGGAACATCTTCAGTATACTCAGTGGAGATGATATTTGGTACTTATATGGTACTTTTGACCCCTTTGTGTTGAAGTTTGTTGGTGATCCCTTGAGGGACTCACGCCCTTCCGAGCATTGATATGGGCTTGATTGTTGATTAACCATTTTTTTTTTTTTTTTATGGAAGAACTACTAAGGCTTGATCCCTTGACCGGGTACGTAGGCAACCATTATGTGGTGCAGTCATTGTTGGTCCTTCTAGACATTTGCTTGGTTTTTCGGGACATTTCATTGTTGGGTCCTCAGGGACATTGATGGTTGGATTGGTTGGTTCTCTCTTTGATGTTGGTTGGTTGGTTGGGTGTAGCATTTTGGTTGATTGGTTGGGTGTAGCGCATTGGTCGGCTCGAATTTGAGAAATTCTCACCGAGGTGGAGAATTGTTGGGATGGTATCTTGTTACCGAGTAAGTGAAGCGGATTCGGTATTTTGTTACCGAATTTGTTACCAAACCTGACGAATGGTTTTTTTTCGGTATCCCAGTGCTGAAAGAAGTAGGACATCTCAGTACCGAATGTAGTTTGATATTTTGGCATCCATTTGTCGAAATGGATTGAAATTTTGTATCTCACCGAAATTTCAGCTACACTATATAAACAAAGTTAGGGTCTAGAAATTAGGTGTGAGACAAAATTGGTTAATAGGGTTTGGGATTTGGTGCCTCTCTTGAGAGTTTTGTTCATGCCCAAACTCATTGGTGTCTACACAATTGATTGTTTGTTGTATGAGAAATTTGTGAGGCTATAAAGAAAGGGGAATTTGGGGGTTCTATTGAACCATGGTGAGTGTGTAACACTATTTGATTCTCTTTCAATTAGAGCTTCTATTTGGTTGTGGATTAGGCGCAAGCTAAACCACGTAAATTTTGTCTCTCTTCTTTTAGTTGTTTGTTTGAATTGGTGAGTAGTTTACATTGTTTACTACTTAATTAGGAGTTATTTAGTTGGGTTCTCTCTTTGATGTTGGTTGGTTGGTTGGGTGTAGCATTTTGGTTGATTGGTTGGGTGTAGCGCATTGGTCGGCTCGAATTTGAGAAATTCTCACCGAGGTGGAGAATTGTTGGGATGGTGTCTTGTTACCGAGTAAGTGAAGTGGATTCGGTATTTTGTTACCGAATTTGTTACCAAACCTGACGAATGGTTTTTTTTCGGTATCCCAGTGCTGAAAGAAGTAGGACATCTCAGTACCGAATGTAGTTTGATATTTTGGCAGCCATTTGTCGAAATGGATTGAAATTTTGTATCTCACCGAAATTTCAGCTACACTATATAAACAAAGTTAGGGTCTAGAAATTAGGTGTGAGACAAAATTGGTTAATAGGGTTTGGGATTTGGTGCCTCTCTTGAGAGTTTTGTTCATGCCCAAACTCATTGGTGTCTACACAATTGATTGTTTGTTGTATGAGAAATTTGTGAGGCTATAAAGAAAGGGGAATTTGGGGGTTCTATTGAACCATGGTGAGTGTGTAACACTATTTGATTCTCTTTCAATTAGAGCTTCTATTTGGTTGTGGATTAGGCGCAAGCTAAACCACGTAAATCTTTGTCTCTCTTCTTTTAGTTGTTTGTTTGAATTGGTGAGTAGTTTACATTGTTTACTACTTAATTAGGAGTTATTTAGTTGATTTCATACACTGAAATTGTAGGCTGTTGTTTCTACAACATTTGATATTGGCTGTTCACTTACGTTGCAATGGATTAGTGTGCTTCATAGTTTTGGGGCACAACAGTGGTACCTGTGAGTATTAGAGCAATACCTGAGGAGGTTACACAACTTCTTCAGTCCATTGACTATGAAATACATTGAAACTATAGAGAAGCAAATTCCGGAGCTGATGCACTTGCACCTTTTGCTACTTCTATGGCAATAAGTTGGAATTGGTTAGAGATTCATAATCACTTTAAAGAGCTGGACGTTGAGTTGCGGGATGTATTACCAGCATATGCAAGAGTGTGGGAACATTGTCCACATGAGTTTTTAGGTGGTATTTTGAGCAGGGATCTTCGGCATATTTATACTTTTTTTTGATAGGAAGACATATTTATACTGAACGTTAGGTAGGTGTAGAAAGTTTTTTTTGAAAAGTTTGCTGGGGTTAAGGCATACCTGTTTATTGCACATAGAGAAACATTACATACCCTCCCTAAGAGTATGGTCATTAGAAGGAGGTACACATAACATAAGGCATCAAACCTAAAACACTTGGGATTTCTCCCTACACGTACAGTCTCGAAGGAACAAACACTGGCCAGAAAACCACAATCACCAACCCCATCAACCATAGCCTGAGGAACCATCTGCCTTCAATCGACAAGCCCCAAACAAAGACAAAGGGAGCATAAAAAGACTACAATAGGCATGAAGCCCTCACACAAATGAGATTAATCATTACATATACCACAAGCAAGTATTCATAGGAATCGTCTCATTTGATTTCCTACTTTTTAGCCTTCAAATTGCTTTACTATCTTAGGATGATCTTTCCTAAGATGAAGTTGCGTTTTCCCAGTCACAGAAAAAACACCCGCAAGCACAACACACGTATGTGAGTCCCATAGTATCGTCCCAAAACTCTTTTGTATAATCTTCAAAGTACCTCTTTTTGTTTTTGGTTAGTGACTTTACCTTCTTCATCATTGCGAGAGTAGGCTCAATTTCTCCAGAAGAACGCTTTTGGATTCTTTTGCTTCTTTTTGGTTTTACAGTTGACCAATCCTCTGAAGACGTTTCATGCCTCGACCTGTTTTTAGGCAAGTGGTCATTAAATATTTCTTTCTCATAATCTGATAGGTCATGCATATCATCTACCTCCTCATTTTCAGCAACTAACCCTTCATACATATTTCTTTCTCGACTATTGGGTAGTTAAGGAAAAGAAGTAATCCTATCTTGGTGACTCTGGATAGGTGTAACCATAATGCTCTCCTCAAGATCTCTTTGGTCCCCAATAACACCACCTTGCACCTGTGTAATATCGGTTTCCGTATGTGTACATACCACTACACCTGGTGAGATCAAATGAAAGTTACTTTCAATTGCAGCTCTCTGTAAATGGGGAGCCGACCCTAAACTCACTCTAAGCAAACCCTGAGAGATTGGGGTTTGAACATGACTACTGTGAATCACCATAGCAGTTGAAACTGTTTCTTCCTCACTCACACGATTTGTCTCTGTATCCACTTCCTAACATACATAGGGAACTAATGCATTATTCTAAACCACATTGTTTTCCTGCTGGCTCATCATATTTTGTGTGTTATCCCCTAAGCTGTTGTTGTTCCTCTGATTCCCATTCTCACCATCATTAGCATCTATGTTTGAGGAACCACTAGTTTCACCCCTCTCTGTATTCCATACATTCCAGCTCCTCACAGTTCTAGCCCCACATCTATTTGTAGAGTGCCCAAACTTGTTACACTTCTCACATGATAAAGGTTTCCATGTATATTCCACTCCCACCACTACTTCTCTCTCTTTCATCTTAAGCCGAATCGATGGCTCATATTTATGGTTTGCAGGGACCTCAACACAGACCCTAGCAAAAGACAACCTTTTCCTTTTAGCCGTTGCATCATCCATGAACATTGGCCCTGCTATTAAGCTGGCAACATAGGATAAACCATCCAGTGTCCACATTTCTTTTGGGAGGTCATGGAGCTTTACCCATACTGGAACCGTTGTGAGCTTGCTTCTCTGACAATCAATTTCAACACTCCACGGCTTAAGAACAAATATTCTTCCTGCAATAAACACTGGCCCAGATTCCAGTACCATTTGTTTATCTTCATTACTGGTAAAACTTATATAGAATAACTCTTTATTAGTGGTTATCTCAAAACTTGCTTTAAGCTTCCAAGTTTTTGTAAGAAAATCTTTACCAAACGGAAACGACAATCTCTTATCTAGAAAAACCCCACTAAGTAATCATCCTATTGTTGAATCCCTTGATCGACCAATTCATCAGGAACCATGGCAATCCCATGAGTGAGAATCGGAGTGAAACTCTTAAGAGTAGTGAGTGTTGAAACCGCCCCAGAACCATGAAAGAGATCACTCCAAGAAGGAGTAGCAGATGTAGTGTTACTAGCTAGGTTGCTATGTAAGTTTGCCATAGAACCATTAGTAGAAAAGGAGAGCATAGAAATTGCTTGGAAAAGGAGAGACGAAATTGTTTAAACAGGAAAGAAACGGAGGGAAAACAGAGATAAAAAACTCTTACCTATCAAAACTTACCCCTCATAGTAAATTTGTGGTAAAACATATCAGAGTACAAATATGCCTTAAGTTACTCCTGGTCGCCCTTTTGGTGTACAAGTTAGTTATATATATAAAAGTTATCTTTATCAAAAGAGTCGTGATAAGGAGAGATCATTCTTTCTAAATTTTGGAGAGATCAAGGCAAATAGTCGTTGGATGGAGAAATTCCTTCTCGAGATTGAGGTTGTTGCATGGCCCACAACTGACAAACCACACCAAACCGTATGATCATGTCATCCAACGGCCGATATGAAGTGACCACTAAATTTAGAGAGAATGATCTCTCCTTATCATTTGCCTTATCAAAAACAAAAAACAACACAAGATACCAAAACCAAATACACTGGGATTTAATTACCTGTCCTGACATTCTGACAATAAACTAATAAAGTGACTGGATCATTCATCAACTTGAGAGATATCGGGCGCCGAAAATCATCAGGTATGACTGCAACCAACACGAAAACAAAAGTTCCAGGAAATCAAGGGAAAGAAATTGTTTCAAGAAAATAAAACGACAGGTATCTCAAAGATTAAAAGAAAGCAGTGCGTAGTAAATGAAAAATACCCGATCCATCTTGAGGTGGTGGTACATCCTCATCGGATGAGGTGGAATCATCTAGAACGGCAGTGGGAAAGTAAGTTGTATTCGTCATTTTTCAGTTTCTTACAGATTGGATTGGATTAGAAGACTTTGAGTATTCAACACGTTTTCTTTTCTTCTTCTATTGGCCTCAACATTACGTGGTTTAAATTCAAATATTTCCAATGGTTGGTGACATCCAAAATGGGCGGTGAAGTTTCACGAAATATTGTAGAATCTATTGAGAGAACGACTTGAATTTATCGCAATACTATATTTGTGAATATCGTCTGTATTTCAAAAAATAACGCCATATATTCCCTATGAAATGTATAGCACTAATGAGTCAGCGAACTCTTTTTGTTTTTAAGACTTCGAAACTAATGTCTGCTGTATTTGAACATCAAATTTAGAGAGGTGTATTAGACAGCTGATCTACTAGCAAAACTGCTTTAAGTCACAGGATGACTACTTGTATCATTTCATTCTTCCTCTTGTCCTTTGCGTAATGAGATTATAAAACAGGCCAAGAGAGGAATTATGTCCAGAAGGTATTGAATCAATATTGGTTGAGGTCTGCCGTAATCTCTAATACAGAGTTACAGATTGATGGAATGCTACCTCCAACCTTGATCCTTTGACATCTCTATATAATAATCTCACAGAACTCATGACCGAACTCGCATATGTGTTGCCGTGTTGGACAGTTTGCAAACCATAAAAGTTAGAATAGCTATATATTTTTTCTCTACTATAGACTGTATGTAATATGTACATCAGGCGCTAATCTGAACATTAAGTCTTCTAAGCCAGATTGAATGTATAATCATATGAAACACATCATATCTCTTGGGTGGGTCATTCACCATAAAATGTCTTCGCACCTGCTTCACCCTCTCCAGCATTCTTAGATATCTATGCTCAGGTATTTCCATCAAAATTTTCCTAAGGTTCGGGATTTGGCTAACAGAAATCTGAATTGAGAATGATTCCCAATTAAGAACATCACTGAATGGAAGTATGTAATGCTGCGAGATCAAAACTGGAATACATTCAGAGTAAATTGCCTCTACAATCCTTGGACTTGCAACTTCATGCCCACTTGGGCAAATGCAGTACTTGCTTCTGTTCATCATGTCTTGGTATGATACTCCTTCTGGGACAGTTTCATATACCTTAATATCTTCATCTTTATCCTTCCAATGCTGTAGTAGAGCTGGTCTAATACGACCATGTAGACTACCTGCAAAAAAAGCTAGAGTGGAACGGCTTGAAGGTGGTGCACCACCAATGATTCCTTTGATTTCACCAGTTATAAGATTTATTTCAGGAAATGATGCATCCTTTCTTGGGTTGAATCTTTCGGTGGTATTGGCATTGCAGAGAACCCGAATTGCGTTGAAGTATAGTTGAGGTACATACCATGTCGCTCGTGGCCCCTGCAACAAATTAAGGGTTACATTATGACAAACATACTTGGGTAGAATTGTACGCAGTTGTACAGCGACCAAAACAATCAATATAGCGCAAGTAAAACTTACATACCATAGCCACGGCTTGGACTAAAAGCTACTACTCCGATCAAAATTAAACAAGTGCATTATTTTTCTAGTAATGAGTTTAAAATCGTCTACTTTATAATATGAACAAACTGAAATAATTAAACGACTTACCCAATCATGGCAAGATAGCATGACATGATCAGCACCAAGGCTTCTATTCCAAAAGGGATACTTTTGCGAGATAATGTGAACATAATCTGAGATTGTTCGTTCTAGGACAGCTTTGTCACGGATGATGGGATGAAACAGGTATTCTATGATCATCGCCACACTGAATGGGAGAAAATAAACATGAGCACCGTCAGGATCATTGGTTCGGAAGCGTTTATCCTTTTCCATGAAGTTTATGAAAAGTCCTTCCATGGAGTATATGTTCTTACAAGGGCCATTGTGGAATAATGGATGGTCTCCTTCTTCATAGACAAAGATCTTAAACAGCTTCTCCATCAACAAGTAACTCCTATACATTTGCAATAATGCTGAATAAGTTTAAAAAAGTAATTTGTACTGGTTTGAAAATGAGTAACTAAGATTCTGTAGCTAGGCCCAAATAAAAATACTTGTACACGTACTGATTATATCTTTTCACTGATGAGCGAAATGTTAGGCATTGGATCCTTATTTCATAGCACCAATTTCTTTCTCAACAATAACAGTTACTTAATTTATAGATGAGAACAATGACTAGTAGAAACAGTCGCATCCTTGGGGCTTATAGGAATGAGATTCTGCATGAAAACTATGCCACTTTGGTACTAAAATTATAGAAGAGGATCTTGGCCCAGACAACCACTTTCTGATACATTAGAAGACCTAAAAATTAAGAGAAAACTGAAATATTGGCTTCTAGAAGGTGTTCAGTGAGGACCATATTAAACTCAGGGAAATAAACGATGCACGAAAGTGATTGCTCCACAGGTTTGTTGTGACTATGGTATTCCTACCTCTGGACTCTGTTTATTTACTTGGAACTGAATACATTATTGATCTATGTACTCTCTCATGTGGACTCCTCACTCCTATGTGTGAAGTTAACTTGTCGGAACATCTTTAGCAAAAAGCAAGGCAAAACTATTTTTGTTTAATTTGCAGCTTGGTACGAGGAAGTTGCTGATTTTGGTCGGGCCATAATGTGATGACCACAAAATGTGACGACCAAGCACTAAATGTGATTATAGATTGAGTAAGTGAAGATACTCGTCGACTTCAAAATGTGATGACCAAGCACTGAATTTGCTAGCTCAACTCTGTCTTGAAAACAACATAACTTGTAGTTAAAATTTTCAAAGCTTATCCCCACCACAGTACACAAACTCTTCCTGAATTTCATCCATTGGGATTCAGGGCAATCAATAACTAAAAACCAACATAATCAGTGTGATCGGAACTCCATAGTGCAATATAATTAAAGTGTCAGGGACTTACTTTTCTCCGAAGAGTAGCAGAAGGCTAGAGATCGTCTTCGCCAATTATCAAAATTTGAAGTTCCTAGTCCATTGAATTAGAGCACATAGTTTTCCTAGTTAAGTTATTTGATAGAAAAACGCACTCCGTTTTATTTTGAGAGCCAACAAGATGTAGCTAAGTGATTTTGCACCATAGTCTGAAAGCAGAGTTTCACGTTTGGTTGGTTGATTAAGTCAAGCCAAAACGAAGTTGATCAGCCTTACACTGTTTACTTCTATGCCCCATAGGAGCGAGTGTCACTCAATATCACGTAGAGGAAAGAAAATTGTAAGCAAGAGTTTTGGAGTCAATACCTCTGAAATAAGCGTGGATTCTTATAAAGATCACCTTGTGGAACATAGTCAGAATCTTTGTAGGCACTGATAGACTGGGTTTGATTTTGAGCAGCATGTTTTATCAAAGCTCTAGCACGCGCAAGACCTTCTTCGAGCTTATCTAACTTTACAACTTCTCCCTTCTTGATTCTAGGAGGCACATATGTTACATTAATCACCTTAACCTTCTTCAAACCATGAGAAGAAGATGTCAAGTTTCTAACACCAGTAGCCCTAGTCCATTGTAAAGAAGACAACAGGTTCTGAGGTGAAGTTGTTACAAAAAAAACAAATAATATTGTCACCAAGGCACCTACAACAAAAATAACCTGATATGGATGATTAGGAAAATTAAGCCTCCTCATATCATGTCTGTAATTAATTATCTCAATCTCTTTCTATCTAAGTTTCTGAGAACAAGTCTTTGCTAGCTTTTCAAATTAGATCCGGCAAAGATGCGAAGACCATTCTATTCTTTATAGGCAGATGTCAACAAAGAACCGGAAAAAACATAACCACTAGATCCATCAATTGTGGATAGTTAGACCATTTGGCTTGAAAAGAACGTTATAACTGTTGCAGTATATAGCCAACTAAGCCAACTAAGCCAACCTAGTTGATACTCGTTTGCTGGATATAGAAGTTAAAACCTGCATATCAGTATGTTTGATTTGTCGATCGAAAACTGTAATGCGAAAACTTAACCGCGTTGCAATCTGTAAGCACTGAAGTATGTTGCCATTATTTAGCATTTCTCTGTGGGTTGAACGTCGCATCTGAAAACATAGCTCCTCTTTGTCTTTGTCTGTCTTTGTACAAGTGGATGGCATCCATCAGAGTTTATGGACCGACAGGTTTTGTTGAGACTCATAATTAGCATTGAAACCCTTGGTAAAATTTTGTTTTTGGGAAAAAACACTATTCTAAGTTTCTAACTAGATATATATACATTTGATCATAGTACAAAATATCGGGATATGGCAAAATATCGACCTCTGATTTATGGATATGTATCGTAGATATATCCCCCTGTGTGGGGATATATTACATTGGGGCATCTGCAAATATTGTGGATATATCGATAAATATCGACAAATATCCACAGACTATGTGTGGGTATTTCTGACTGCAAATATCATTGATATATCAGGATATATCGCGATAAATTGACAAATATCGATAAATATCCACAAATCAACTATATTTTCTTTGAATGTGGTCATTATAAAGGTTGAATTTGATTAGTCCTTACAAGTATGAATAATGGGGAAGATTGTGATGGGTCGAGTTTTGACTGAGCTCGTTTTGGGACAAGCTGCCTACGTATCAAGTTTTTGTGATGAACTTGAATAAAGTCAGACGTAATTCCTCTCCTCTATTTTATAGGTAAGTACCCAATGCTTCCCCCTTTTCCTCTGTCAGCTATATACACCACACCTTGACACTACTCACATGTAGAACTCGAAGTCCCAACCTCAGCCCATCTAGAAGAAAATTTAGGTTGAAAACGGTAAAAATTCTAAATTTTAACAAACTAGATTTCTGACAGGCTTTCTTTGGGATAGCACAACTCTTTCCACAGATATCCAAAAACAACGAGGCTTTTTGCGTTGTAAAGATAACACACAGACCTTACTTCTTTATGTTTTACAAAAATTCTCAATCTCATTCTAAATATACTAAAACTAGACTCGAACACAGTGCGCAGAAACTGATTTCTGACGCACTGTTTTCTGCCAACCAAACTTTGTGATACTGTATCTATCTCCACAGGACTCCCAATGTGTCAAGACCAATTGGGTTGGAAAGCTAACACACAGGTCATACTTTTTCATGTTTTAGCATGGGTTCGAATCTGAACCAAACTATGTGAAAACGTGGCTCCAAAACTGATGCAGATCCTGATTTTAAGAAGACAGGTTTCTGACGATGTATCTTATCGACTGCCTAACTTTTCACACTCGCAATCAAATAAAGAAAAAATTCTTGTAATAAAAAGCAGACCTAACAAGGTCTAAAATAAAACTTGCCCAACACAAGAAATAAGCTCTAAGCCAGGGAAGTTCAAGCATGAACACAATCGATAGCACAATTATATCTGGCCAAATATCGTGGATAGCATCGGAAGCACAAAATAGTCTTACAAAAGATACAAAAGAAATAGTCAATTCAAAACCACATCAGAAAGAGAATCTATTTATCAAGTGCAACAGAATAAATGACAAGGGCAAAGCAATATTCTCATGGATCCGCGATTGTAACCTCAACCTCGACACCAGGTTCAATGGTGATGGAGGTGATCTGCTTCACTACTTCAGAGGAGCTAACAAGGTCGATCACTCTTTTGTGAACACGGAGCTCAAAACGATCAAACGTGTTTGTTCCTGTCAAACAAATTAAAAAGAAAAGTCAGTTTTCGATCATTTCTATAATCAGATCGAATAAGGGGGATGGGATTGGGATGTTCCAATGGCTTGGCCAAGAATTTCATATGAACTCTTGACCATCCATTGCTTCCACCCAAATTTTCCCACAGCAAAAAGAAAGAAAAAAATAATATGAATATTCCATCTCAACAACAATACATTGACAGCAGTACACATCATTTGCCACAACTGAACCTATCATTAATTTTAAGGAATAATTAATGCATAAAAGAATTGCTTCCCAGTCCATGGACAATGTAAAACTCTTAACAATCGACAAAAGCTTACAATCACATTCAGCATTGATGGCTTTATCAATAATAGATCATATTCATCATAAGAAAAGGAACCATTGCTCACTTAAACAAGTCAAGTTTTTCTGATAAAAAAAACTGTGGGATTCAGATCAGATAACATAGAATCCATATCATTTGCCGTACAAATTTTTTAAGCCTTAGTTAGACTAGAAAGGATTGGAAGCCTTTTTTTGGTATTGATAAGATGAAGAACATTTAAAAGAAATGTAGCAAAAGGGCCAAATTCACAATCGCTGAAAGAGGATTGCAAGCATTAAAGCTTAAATGCTATGTTTGAGTATAGGTACATACAGATGGTTAGAGATACAAAACTCTACCACCGGGGCGATGGTCTTCCCTCACAAACAAAAAAAAAAAAACCCTTCAGATCGATACATGCATGCTAATAGCATGTAGTAACATCACAATCACAATGAAATAACCAGCCCCGAGTAACTCTTCATTCTTTAATCTAGTTAATCACAAACCATACATCCATATCAACAAATCAACCACGGAAAAATCCGAGATAAAATCCAAAATGTTTAAAACTAGAGAAAATTCCGTCATTCCAACTCCTAGTCTCATTTTTTTTTTTTTCTAATAATCAAAATCTCCATTTATATTTACTTTTATTGCAAAACTCTTGAACATATTCAGTTGATAATAAATAGGTGGATTTAAAACTAGGGCAAACACTTTTTCAAACAAACCCGACAAAACAAAACAAATAACAGCTTAGATCCATTTTATTAGGCTTATTAAATAATTTCATTTCTCACAATTTCCACAAAACAACCTAGCAAATAAAATGAACCATACTAAATAAACCACGAGGAGGTTAAAAAACAATTACCTTCACCACAAGGGGATTTCCTAGTAGTAATTTTAAGAACCTTAGTAGGCATTCTCACTGGTCCCTTAACTCTCATTAGCTTCTCCTTTGCTCCACGAACAAGATCAGCACAAACTTTTTCAAGATTCTTAACGTTCTTGGAAGAAAGAGTGATTCTAATACGGTGTTCATCCTTTGGTGGTTCTTTAAATCCAGCTTTTAGTTTGGTTTCATTGTTCACATGCAGCAAATTGCCATGATTGATAGATTGATTCACTACACAACAGAGAGAGATTGAGAAATGAGGTAGGGTTTAAAGTGATCACAAAATTGATGGTAAATATCGTGGATAGAATAAATTTTTTGTTATATCGTCGAAATATCGCGATATATCTACAAATATCGTCGATACTTACACTAACATTTATCCAATTGAATATCGCAATATTTCTGTGCCCATCTCTAATTTCTCGATATATATCGCGATATATCGCGATATTTTGTACTATGCATTTGATTGGTTAGGAGCGTCTCTGAAAATGTTTTGCAGTTGTTTCAATGGCACTAGTTAGAAACTTAGAATAGTGGTTTTTCCCTACATAATTACCTTATCTAAAACAATCCACAACTTCACCTACAAAATGATTTAAAATCTAATCTTTTGTGGATATGATCTACTAACTACAAATAATATCTCTACAAAAATTCAAATTGTTTTACAATTTTTAACATTGGAAAAAAATGA
This sequence comes from Coptis chinensis, assembly GCF_015680905.1. Classification (NCBI taxonomy): domain Eukaryota; kingdom Viridiplantae; phylum Streptophyta; class Magnoliopsida; order Ranunculales; family Ranunculaceae; genus Coptis; species Coptis chinensis. The sequence goes on from NC_141463.1 coordinate 53,971,716, forward strand.
TTGCAAAAACTAGACATTTATAGACCGTTAAATATTTTTTCAAAAGTGGACAACAATTTTTATCTAAGTTAGAGGATATTAAACGAGTTGAATTTTTATAGAGATATTCTTTATGGTTAATAGATCATGTGCACAAAAGATTAGGTTTTAAATCATTTTGTAGGTGAAATTGTGGATTGTTTTAGATTTGGTCCTTATTTAAGGTCCTTTTAAGAACCGGCCTATATATATATATATATATATATATATATATATATATATATATTTTTTTTTTTTTTTTTTGAAAAGCAAGCAGGGTTTTTGAGAGGTCCTTTACCCCTATTTTATTATAATATAAACTAACTTGGTTACATTGATTACATTCTAACATTGATTTTGCCCGCGACTTCATCACTCACAATTTTCCTTATGTCCTCTGAGAATGAGCAAGATGGAATGAGAATATAACTTGCTAAAGGAATATTTGCGCCCATAGCATCGGTAAGTTTGTTCGCTTCTCGATAAATATGTTCAATCGTAAAAAATTCTAAGTGTTCTTTAGTGATGCTATCTTAGCCATGAGGTAGTGGGCTTGCCATGGGTGTCAGTCTTTTCCTTGTAAATAGGCAATTACCGTCTTGGAATCGGTTTGGGCTTGGGCTTTTAGACATCTGTTGTCCACTGCCAACTTGAGTCCTTGGGCTAAGTCTTGTAACTTAATGAGATCGATGGACTCAGATTCTCGACTTGCCTTGTCTTTGCTACAATTACCTGCCACGCCATTTCGAATCACTGCTACCCAGCCACCAAGTGTTCCCTAAAGGGTCCCGTATGTATTTAGTGAATTCATTCCTGGTCAAGGTTTCGGCCACACACAGTGCTTGACAACATTCATTCTTAGTTCCACATAGATACTCCAAAACTGCATGATGCTATCACTCTCGGGCCCCTCCTCCATAACCAGTTTGAGAGATTGGAGTTTGGTGGTCATTGTGAGGGAGTAATATTCACATCTAATGAATATTAGACACGTGTCCAGCATAAACAGAAATACCACACCGACCTCATGTCAACGTCCTCAAAGCTCGCTTCATAAGCAGCTCGCCTCATGTAAGTGGTCTACTTCAACTCGCTCCAGGATAACGCAGGTCGAACAGACGATCTCACGCAGAACGTCTCGACTTATGACATCATCTCTTATCTATATGCAATCATTACCAAAGGTGTACTTTCACAAACCACTGCCGCAAGCTACTAACCACAGCTACTTATCCCCATCATTACAGAATTCCTACCAAAGCCAACCTAACACTCATCCTTGATCTCAACCATACATCTGTACATGTCAGCACACGTGTCTCACAGATCTTCATACTGAATGACTATAAATACCACCTACATGAACTACGTCAGACTTGATTCTTCTCTCCCCCCAGGATCGAGAGAAGATAGGTAGGCAGTTCGCTCATCAACGAACTTGGTCTTATCAATATCCAATCTCCTTCTCCTCTTAATATTGTATGTAAAGGAGGACCAATACGCTCCTTTACAGTCACACCTTGAATAATAAGTTTACTGACCTGCAGTGCAACTGTGTTCTTGTGCTGAAATATCCGTCGTTCCTTTCTGCCACACATGGTATACAAACCCATTGGGATATTACCCTTTAGTGCATCCCGAAAGTGGTCCCTTTTCCTTGTGTCTTTTGTTGAACCCATCAGTAGCTCTTTCCCCGCCAGCTTGCACTTCTTAATTTTTGTACCTTGCATAAGAAGTTGCTGCCGCGGTAAACCGAAAGCATAAGTACACTCAAAAAACAAGTGTGCTTTTGTTTCCCTCTTCCTCCAACAGAGCACACAAGTGTCATCAGGTACTACTCCCCACTCTTTCAATTTAGTTGTTGTCTTCAACCCACCTTTGAGTGTGAGCCAGGCTATAAATGAATGCCGCGGTATTCTGTTTGGAAACCAGACAAGAGGATACCAAGGGATGGGTGCTTTGGTGGCTCTCACACTTTCATAGGTTTCCTTGAGATTGTAATCTCCACGCTGAGATGTTGTCCAGATGACCTTGTCCTTACCACTCCCCACCTTAATTTCAGACTTGATGTCAGAAGCTATGCCAGGTATGCGGACTTTGACATTTGTGGGAATGCTCCACTGCCCATTCTCAATGATGTTGCTCACACGCGCATTCAAATTGCACATTGAGTTATAGAGTAGAGTCAGGGGGAATTTATCTTTCAAAATACCTACGGGGTGCCATGGGTACCGGTCCATCCAGAAGCTAGTATCTCTGCCATCCCCAATTTGATGCTGAACTATGAGTAAGGCTTCTTTCTTGTTCATCAAAATGTTACGCCAAACCCAGGAGCACTCATGAGGGATCTTTAGCTGCCAAAAATTTCAACCTTTGATCAAGTTCTTAGTGACCCACTTTGTCCATAATGTGTTTCTTGTATTGACCAGTTTCCAAGTGTGTTTAAGGTTTGCTGCTACATTCAGAGAGTGTAAGCTGCGAAGCCCTCCCCCGGCCCCTCTCCATAAGGGAAACATATGTCCTCCCAACTGATGAAGGCATGAGATGTGGAACACTCCCGACCAATCTAGAGAAAATTGATGGTGTCGATTGTGCGATGAGGTAGAACATAGGAGGCAGTCCAGTAGACACTCATGCCATTCAGCATTGCTTTGATAAGCTGAAGATGTCTTGTATAGGACAATGCTCTACCTCGCCATGCCTAAATTCTCTGTCTCACTTTCTCTATCAACAGAATGCAATCCCTTGCTTTCAATCTTGTAGTTAGCAGTGGGAGCCCGAGGTACCTAATTGGTAGCGACCCCTTCGGAAATTGGATTACTTCCTCCATTTGATGGTACACAGAGGCAGTGATGCCAGTGTAAAACATTTGACTCTTTTGAAGATTCACTTGTAATCCGGAACATGTGCATAATCTATAGAGTGTATCTTTCAGAGTTTGAACTATGTTCAGATCCCCATTCATAAATGCTATAAGATCGTCGGCGAAGGATAAATGTCTTACCACTGGGTTGAGGTACTTGGGATGCAATCGGTAACTCCCTTCTTCAACTCTTCTGTAGGGGGGATTTCCCGTCATTAATTGGATGACACGTGTATGGGAAACGACCCAGGACTATAAATGTCCAGAATAAGTCGAGAGCCATCGGATCAGTTCTGTGAACAAGTAATCTTGTGTTTATCACGAGTGTTTAGTAAGCATGTGCCAAACACGTGACTAACCGCCTTTAAGCATAACAACTCTCCAAGTTGTAGGAACTGATATGGACAGTTCCTGAACAGAAGGAAACTGAAGAGGCCGATCTTTGATGATAAGGAAGGAATCGTAATGACGTATCTTTAAGAGTTACCTTTTAGATATAATCTTCCCATGTACGATGAGACATTATGATCAACAAGGAAACCTGCCTCTCATAAGATATGGTCTAGATTCAGACTTCCATAAGGAGACAATTCCTAATAGGAAGGCAAAGTCCAAAGATGGAAGGGAACTCACAAGCGGTGATGATAGCCCTAACCCTATGACTCTCAAATAAAGCTCTTCCTATATAAACCATAGGGATTCACTCTTAGGAACTACGCAAAATAGGGTTTGATTATTCTAAATAAACGACGAGATACGTAGGCAGCCACTAGGCGGTTCAACCCTGAACTCTAAATCATCTCATCCCTTCTCTATCAAGAAAAAATCTTCCAAATCACAAGGCACAAAGGAAGATCAAGGGATACTTAGAAAAGCCCCTACATCTTTTGGCGCCGTTTGTGGGGACGAAAGCAGGTAAACATTCATTTCAAATGACTGATTTAGTCTAAAAACTCTTACCGTTGTGATGGCAGGAGCAAAGAAAACAAATGGTGGTGCTACCACACGCAGCGTCGCTGTCAGAGAAGAAGATCACGAGATGCCTAAAGGGGGGGGGGGGGAGAAATGTCGGTCACCATGATGCGAATAATCCCCTTCAAGGACCGGTAACCTGCACTGACAAACTAGTTGCTCCCAGTGCAGGCCCAAGAAATAACGCTCAAGAGGAGTGTCAAAACGGTGAGAATGCTGTTCTCACCAACCCAGAGTCTGTTAAGGCGAGCCAGGCGGTACAGGCTTTGGAACAGCAAAGAAGCAACCTTGAGCAAGAGTTACAGCTACTGAGGCATTTGTACCAATCTGACATAGGGAAGGAGTCACTCATCGATCTCGATGACGACAGCCTTCTAGGAGGCGATCGTACTAGGAACCTAAGGCATGGGGATCCAGTTCGACGTGAACCATCAGAGTCAGAATACAGTAACTCGGATGAGGACTCGGATACGATATCAGAGCCAGAGTCAACTGACCAGGATCATGATGTCGACCCCCGACACTGAAAAAGAACCTAGAACAAGAAACTTTCTACCAAAGAAAGTGCATGGGAGACTGAGAAAAATGACCTGATCTGTCAGATGCATTGGATGACAGGCAAGGGGAGAAAAATGCAAGACTCCCTTGTTCAATCCGCCATAATGGGGGCAGGCAGATCTCCTTCCGCATCACGAGTAATGAGAAAGCCATATCCCCGCGGTTACAGATAACCGAAGTTTAGTATCTTAAGTGGCAAATCAGATCCGGTGGATCACGTATTCAGATATCGTGCCACCATGGGACAATATGAAAGGTATGACCACGCCATGTGTCAAGAGTTCAAAGCTTCCCTATCTGGATCTACGCTCTAGTGGTACCACAGGTTACCTGAGCGGTAGATCAGGTCCTTAGAAGAACTGTATAGGACCTTCATAGACAGGTACTCGTGCAACAAGCACCAACCAAAATGGATCGATGCACTGTTCAACATCAAGAAAAAGGACGTAGAGGCATTGAGGTCCTACATGCAACGATTCATGGAAATTTCAATCCAGATAGAGTCTTGTGATGAACAGACTGCTATAATAGCATTCAACAATGGTTGGATGAAAACAACGCCTTATTCGGGTCCCTCTCCAGGAAACCACCCCGTGATTTGGAGGAACTCTTAGACAGGGTTGAAACTCATGCAGGGTGGGAGGATGATGTCCTGAACAGATGTCAGGAAGCAAAAAAGACTAATCAAACAACCCCTGTGGTCCTACGCGAGGGGAACGACAACTCTTCACCTCAATAGCCAAAGAGAGATCGTCATCGTGGTCGCCAAAGGGCTAAATCCCCATCCAAGGGACGAATGCCCAGAGAGCAGTACCAAAATGTGGCCAGCAATGCAGATGGAAAACCACAAAAGAAGCCACGGATGGAAGGAGCTGAAGAAGTTGTTCCCTTTATGGACAAAAACTTCGCCCCTTTGAACAAAATGTCAGACGAGGTCCTGGACTCGATCAAGAACCAGAGTTACCTCAAGTGGCCAGCTCCACTCAAGGCAGGCTCCATGGGTACCAAAGACCAGAGGACCTACTGCAAGTTCCATAAGAGTAAGGCTCACAGTACTAGAACCTGTAGGACCCTGAAAAATGAACTATAGGATCTGATTGAAAGAGGGTATTTGAAGTAGTTCGTAGCACACGAGCAGGCGAACGCAGTACAACCCGAGGAGATCAGCACATTAATTCAGGATCCCCCAGGTATTGGACCACTCAATGGCCGACTCCAGATAAACATGATTTCAGGAAAGGTGAGCAAACGAAGTGGGCATGTCACTGAAAAGGGTGCACTATACCAAATGCGCGTCGCCAAGCAAATGAGGATCATGAACAGTGAATTGACTACGGGTGCTCAAGTCAATGCGTTACCCGACAAAGATCCACTCATCCTTTTCACTGAGGTTGACTACCTTAGCATCCAGAGTCCACATGAGGATGTACTGGTTCTTACACTTCCTTTTGGAGATTATGATTTGCATCGCATACTGGTTGATCCAGGAAGTTCATCATATGTGTTATACTATGACGCATTAAAAAAATTGCAGATTCCTGACTCTGAGATGGTCGCCACCAACTCCAACTTGTATAGATTCAGTGGAGACAAAGCTCTGAGATGGCTAGCCCATGGCCATTTGCATAGTGTGGAACTGACATTGTGGGACCCTTACCACCCGCACCCGACAATGTCAGATTCTTACTGGTCACGACGGATTACTTCACTAAGTGGATAGAAGCAGTTCCCCTTGTCTTCATTCGAGAGTAGGACATCAGAAAGTTCATTTGGAACAACAATGTCTGTAGGTTTGGCATACTCAAAGTCATCATCTCAGATAATAGGCAACAGTTCGCAGGTGGATTGGTCGTTGAACTCTGTGAAGAGTTTCACATTACCTATATTTTCTTAACTCCAAGGTATCCACAAGGCAATGGCCAGGCTGAGGCGTCCAATAGGGTTATTTTGGATAACATGAAGTGCAAATTAGATGACGCAAAGGGTTTATGGGTTGAGGAACTACCTAAGGTCCTACGGGCATACCGAACTACACCCAGACGATCGACTGGTGAGTCCCCATTTTCACTAACCTACGGAACTGAAGCTGTCATACCTCCCGAAATGGTAGCTCCCACTCAAAAGTTGGACATTGTGCACACCCTGGATAATGAGGAATTGTTATGCAGAGAAATGGATCTCTTGGATGAAAAACGGGAAGGCGCCGCGTTACGCTTGGCTGCCAACCAACAAATTCTGAAAAGATCATACGACAAGAGAGTCCGAGTTCGAACTTTCAAATCTAGCAATCTGGTTCTGTGTGAGATCCCAGAGCATAATAGTAAACTTGGGCCCAACTGGGAAGGACCATACATCATCGACAAGGTTGGCAGAACTGGGTTTTACTACTTACGTACTGTTGAAGGGGACGTTCTTGTCAAACCATGGAACACAGAGCACCTTCACAAGTACTATAAGTAAATTGTTATTTCATGCTTATTTATGCATTGTTTATTCTCTATAGTCATCAATAAAGTTCCTCACCTTGCAATCGAATTTATTCCTTGCGTCAGCTCTTTATTCATTATCCACAATGGACCAAGCTTTTAGGGAATTATACTCTCACTATTTGTTCAAGAATATTGTATGCCAATTTGCTTTGGAACTAGAGATATTGAGTTTGGGGAAACCGAAATGTATGCCAGTTCCTTTCTTATCCCCATGCAGCCTGAACTGTACGCCAATTCTTTAAGATTGAGATTATCCTTGATGGGTTAAGCCTTTAGGGAATCTAACTACACTAACTGTTCAGTAAACTGTATGCCAACTTGACTTGGAACCAAAGATAGTGTTTTTGGGAGCCCAAACTGTATGCCAGTTCCTTGCGCTCACATAACATCACTACTGGGAGTTGCTGCGAAGACCTATGTTGGATCCAGATCCTAGCATGCAATCGTTGGCCTGGAATTATATCAGCATGATTGCTCTAAGAAAGACTTCCCCACTGTTGTTATTAAACATGACCTATCGTTATTAAACACAATGTTGTTATTAATAGACATGACCTATCGTTATTAAACACAGTGTTGTGCTCAAGGCACCCAGTTACCTTCGCATGGACACATGGCTTCTCTGTGACGCTGTGTCTCTATTATGATCGAACTTTCAATTACGGTTAAACTTGGATGGCTCCCATGATATCCTGATCAGATTCTGGTTATGCCTCATTTTAACCTGTTTAGCCTATTAGGGTCATCTATTGTTATTCCAAATGAACTTTGGGGGCATCAGGGGTAGAATATGCATAGTAGTACATGTCATTATATGTTATATAATATAGAATGTTTTAAATGCATGCATAAACTAGAAGAGCTCAGTAAGTAAATAGTATGTGAGTTACATGCTCAATATTACAGACCCATAGAAAAATTGTTTCGAAATATATGTTTTCAATGTTTTCTAAATCATGAACTGAATAACTAAGTCTTTACTTAGCCTATTGAACAGGGGTGGAATCGAACTTCGGTTCAAAGATCGCGATTTGCCGCCGCACCAACATCAAGAACTCTGGACCACTCTCGAACCCGACCGTGGGTTGGACCGGCCGGATCATTGAAGGCTGAACAAAACATTCACCTGAAACTGGCACATGCAAAAAAGGAAGCTGAACGGGAGGCATGTCATCATTGGTGTCTTCTTCAGAGGATGAGGAGGCATTGGGCATAAGTTCATTATGAATCGTTGAGATACTAGTATTCAGGTTAGGAAATAAGATGAAAGGGTTGGTTACCCGCCCCTGATCTTCCACCTGAGAAACATACCCGTTTGCCTCAATTGCCTCCTCAAACTTAACTTATCTGGCTGCATTGAAGGAGTATTCAAAAACATCAAGTACTCTCAGAGCAAAACGAATAACATTCTCAGCTGACCACTTCTTTACCTCCTGCACCTCCTTGGAATATAACTCAAAGGTCTTCGCAAAGAGATCATCAACATTCTTTTCAGAGCGCAGACGCTTCTCTTTGAGAGCCCTCTCATAACCTGTCATGACTTCATTTGCATGAGTAATGGCTTGGCCAAGGGTTCTCATCTCGGTATTCCTATGGTGAAGCTCCCCTTGAACTTGGTCATGCCTTGCTTGCAGGGTGGTGAATTGGTAGTGCAGTTCCAAGAACTTCACTTTCCAAGAGACGCAACTCCTTTTTGGGTTTATCTAGAGAGTTTTGGATATTGGAGATCATATCTCTCACGTTCCTGAAACCAGCATCAGATTTCTTCTCTTTTGCTAAAAGTTGGTCTACCTGGGCTTTCAGTTCCTCAACCCTTTTCTCAGTAGCCTCTCTTGCCCAGTTCAGCTCGCCAGTGGCCATGTCATCGGCAACTGTACTGGCTGAGGTCGCAAAGATTGGTTCTTTCATGGCCAAGAAGTTATTCACCAACTGAAAAAGAATACAGGGTGTGTAAGTAACACAATGAGAGAAATAAAACATTGTACAAAGAAAGAAGTCTCACCTTGGCAAGATAAACAACAGATCTGGGAAAGGACAGATCCAGACTACCAGCCATATTGGCTTCAGCTTTATCAACAGGAAGTTGCGCAGCTTCTAGAACTCCAAGCGCGCTATCAACATCATTAACTAAGTGTTTGTTGGTGACGGGAAGCTCATCAGTTCGGCCCCAACGCCTCATCTCCCTTTCAGGAGAATCTGGAGATTGTGGCGAGAAGGGAATGCCATCACTCACCCTCCTCCTATTGCCAAATCAAGGAGGGGGGGGGGGAGAGCAATAGTTACAGAAGTTGTCTCAGCAACGCCCTTCCCTTTTCGGTTATCGGGGAGGGAAGGATCAATAGTTAAAGGTACATAGTCACCAGCCTATTCAGAACCTATAGGAGGGTCTGGAATTAGTAGGGGTATAAATACTTTCTCAAAAGACTTACTAGAGTGGGGAATACTCGCAGGAACCTTGAAAAGTGTTTCTTCATTCACAGATAGAGGGCAAAATTTTGTTTTCTAACCAGATGGGGCAACATCAGAAGCAAGAGCAAGATCATCTCTCTTCAACTTTGAATGATTGGATGCACATACTTCCCTCTTAAAATTGCTAGCAGCTAGAAGTTCATGAGGCAGTTCAGGGCCCCTCCCGCCAGTGATCACACAATCATCACTGACATCAAGCTCCTGAACTGAACCCGATGTCGCAGCATCACTGGAGGTTACCACAGAACTCTTCTCTTTGTGGCTTCCTCTCCTTCTAGTACTCAAAGAGGATTCATCCTGAACTGGAGGAGGAAGAAGTCCAGCATCCTAATCTACAGGAGGAGGAAGTACTGTGCGCCCATAATTCATAGTATTTATCCCAAAAGGGGAAAAGCCAGGGACAAGTACTAGCAATTCTTGAGTAGACATGTTGAAATATTCAAAGAGATGGGTGGGGTCAGGAACTATCACCCAGGGCATCCTTTGATCCTTGGGGATCTTCTTGATGAAATCCACCGTAGCAGCATCAGTTGTAGTTAATTGGTTCCAGGGGGAAGAATCATCTAAGGAATAATAGCAAAGGAATTCAGTTGAAAACTCTTTTAATGATTATGAAATTCATGAGAAAATAGACTTACTGGTCGGAGCATGAGTGTGTTTTATGGGAATAGTAATCCCCATTGGCTTACCATCAGCATCTGTAGGACGAACGTCCCATGTATCGCCCAACACTTGAAGGTGGTGATCAACCCAACCCTCATCACTCTGCTTCCCCTTGAAATAGATGATCAGAGAATTCTTGTCTCTGGTCATGAGGTAGTAGTAAGATTGGTCCCGAATATGGCGGACCTCATAAAAATACCCAAACACTAAACCATTCAGAGCGAATCCATGCTTCTTTGCCAGTATGGCAGAGTACATGACAGTTATGTAGAACAGGGGTGCTGCTTGATCAAGAGCAAGATTGAAGTGGATTAGACATTCTCTTAACAGTGGGTGAAGGGGAAGGGTGAGTCCGACCCTAAGTTGACCGATTATGATGAGCGCTACTTCTTTGTAGGCCAACTCATCAGACAATCTCCCCCACTCAAGACCAATATCAGTAGAGATGTGAAATTTCTTTCGGATCAACTCCAGGGAAGAAAGATCCCTGAAGTTTATAAGTGACCAGTTGGGATTCATGATCATAAAAGAAAGAAAGTTTGGAGTTTGGGTTAAACCTTAACGGGAGATCAAGGGGTTCAGTGTACAGGGAAAAGATAGCAGAAAAGATAATGAGGGCTCTCTCACCAGATACTTTATATACAGATAAATGGATGGTTACGATTAGTCCAAGCATTGCGTCTTTTTGAGATAGAACTGCCATCATCACCTTTTTCGGGAAATGGCATGTCTGTTCGAGCCGTCTTTTCAGAGCCTTAATTAGGTGAGTTCGTAAGCAGTTCCAACAACTGTTTATGAAAAAGATTCTTGCGCCCAAAAGCAGTGTCGCTTCAAGCGCCCATGTGCTAGATGGCATGAGAGGGGGCATCTGTAGGTGGATTTCCTGTCATTAATTGGATGACACGTGTATAGGAAATGACCCAGGACTATAGATGTCCAGAATGAGACAAGAGCCATCGGATCAGTTCTGTGAACAAGTGATCTCGTGTTTATCACGAGTGTTTAGTAAGCACGTGCCAGACACGTGACTAACCACCTCTAAGCATAACAATTCTCCAAGTCGTTAGGAACTGGTATGGACAGTTCCTGAACATAAAGAAACTGAAGAGGGCGATCTTTGATGATAAGGAAGGAATCGTAATGACATATCTTTAAGAGTTACCTTTTAGATATAATCTTCCCATATACGATGGGATATTATGATCAATAAGGAAACCTGTTTCTCATAAGATATGGTCTAGATTCAGACTTCCATAAGGAGAGGATTCCTAATAAGAAGGCAGAGTCCAAAGATGGAAGGGAACTCACAAGCGGTGAGGATAGCCCTAACCCTAGGACTCTCAAAGCACTTCCTATATAAACCATAGGGATTCACTCTTAGGAACTACACAAAATAAGGTTTGATTATTCTAAATAAACAAGGAGATACGTAGGCAGCCGCTAGGCGGTTCAACCCTAAACTCTAAATCATCTCATCCCTTCTTTATCAAGAAAAAAACTTTCGAATCACAAGGCACAGATGAAGATCAGGGGATACTCATAAAAGTCCCTACATCTTTTGTAAATCATTTGGGTGAGAAAGTCCATGACAAGCATAAACAAGTAAGGTGACATTGGGTTAACTTGCCTGATTCCTCTTCTATCTCTGAAGTACCTGAAAGGTGTGCCATTGATCATTATGATGTAGCTAGAAGTTTGAATGCATTTCTATATCAAGTTGACAAATATTGTAGGATCGGAACCCCAATTCGGACTAGTGCATATCTTACTACTTCCCATCTAACTATATCATACGCCTTTCGTAAGTCAATCTTTGATGCACATCTTGGGGGGCCCTTGTCTTTATAATAATTGTGTAACAACTCATGGGACAGTAATACATTGTCATGGATACTCCGGCCAGCGATAAACGCAGACTGATTAAGCGAAACAACCTGAGGCATAAATGCTTTCATTTGGCCAGTAAGAATCTTGGTGAGACACTTGTAGATCACATTGCAGCATGTAATGGGTTTGTAATCCGCTAGAGAGGTGGGGGTGAGTACTTTCGGTATCAAGGTAATGCATGTGACATTCACTTCTAGTAGGAGCATACCTGATCTGAAGAAGTTCCTGACTGCTTTGACAAAATCACCTCTTATAATTCTCCGAACTGATTTGAAGAACAATGTAGAGAATTGATATTTGATGTGTATAGTGGTGAGTGTTTGAAGTTTATATCCTAAATCTTAAGATGGGAGGAATGATTGATGAGTGAAAACAAGACCTTTTTAACTTTTCTTATTCATCTTTTTCTTCTATTCCTAATGAGTATGGAAAAATTAGTGTTTAAAGAGAGGAAATCATTGAAAATATGAAGTTGTAGGATTAAAACATGAAGAATGAAGAGGGAAAGAGATAACTTTATCACCAAGTTAAACTCATTGATATTTAATGACAAGAAATGTAGAGACAAGTGATTGGGATGAAAAGATTGAAAACAACAAGTACTGAAAACAAGTACTAAAATGAAATGAAAACAAGAAAACAAGATATATTGAAATAAGGAAATAACAATACAAGAAAATAAAATGCAATAATGTAAATCTACCTAAGAAAGCATGATAAAATTGATCTCAATTTTTGGATTGTCAAACCAAAAATTGGATAATGCTTTCTCTCCCTACTTTTTGCTTTTATACTCATACTTTTACAATGACTGATTTGCCCTCTCCCTCTACAATCAAGACACCTCATTGTTTTGCTTTTTACTCTTCCTTTATACTTTTGCTTTTGTTTTTTCTCTATCTTCTTGATCAAGTTAGGTTTTGAGCAAGTCTTCTTTTGTGACAAGACCATCCATCTCCAGTCTTCTGAGTAAAGGACATGACTTTCAGTCTTCTGGTTTTGAGTCATTGACCTTTGACCTTTGACTTTGACTTTTGACTTTTTCAACACTTTTTCATAGTAGCTTGAGTCTTCAGAAGAAACGTTAATAAAACTCCTTTTGGCACTAAAATGCATCTTTTATGATAATTAGTATGAACTGGCCTATAATCTGCAAAAGATAGTAAGAACTACGAGTTGTCTGTTTATTATGCGTAAGAAGGGTTGTAATGCAGTAATGCAAAAGTAATAAAATGCACATTTGGGAGCTGATCAACCACCCCCAAACAACATTTAGCTTATCTCTTCAAGCAAAGATGAGAGAGAAAACTAAGATCACAAATGTGTGATTTATTATCCAAATCTCGTTTCACAGAGTGTGATTGCATTGACCATATTCGACAAGGCCTTAAACTACTAGAAATTCCCTAATGGACGAGCTTAAGCCTCGTGAGAGTTTTCCAGAGAAGGTACTCACAAACTTCCTCTATCTAGTACAAAGGGTCTTGTCTCCTTATTTATTCTCAGAAGTCTATACATCTCATTAGCAGGGAATAAGGATAAGCTCCTTTGAACTTAGAATAACATATGTACAATAATTAATTCATCTAAAGATAAATGCGCAAACATGAGCAATGAAATGCAAAAGCAGAGCAGTTTCCAAAACTTTTAGAGAGCAACCTTAAGGTGGGTTCTCATAGGGATGTGTTAAAACACAAACTCTCTGATAGATTCACTCAAGTTTCGTTCTCTCAAATGCAGTGGGCATTTATATTTCTCACATACACGAATGACATTCAAAGGAAACCAGGTTCGATTGATCACATTTGCCACTTACTGTCACACCATCCTATTCCTAATCGAGTTAGATGTCATTTATTAGGAGTTATGGGGCTAGGGTGATGGTTTAGAAAGAAAAAGGAAAGGAAAACAAAATATGATAAGTTGAGAAATTGGGTATTCATGATACTTGTAACTAGAGAAGAACCTCGTTTTGTTCTTTGCTTCCGAATTGTGATTCATTCTTTAGCCCTTTGGCTTTGTGACTCCATATGATTTTGAATTTTGGGAGTTCTAACTTTGCTTTTGTTTCTTTTTTTTTTGTTTCTTTCGATATCGACTCCTTTTGATTTTGAACTTTTGGGAGATTCGATTTTTGACTCCTTTGATTTTTTTGGAGTTTTGGTTTTTATGATGGGTTTTTCTTTTCTTTTCTTTCTTTATTTTTGAAGAAACTAACTGTTCTGTTTTTGTACAAGGTTTTATCTTCTCTTTTTCTAATACTCATCAAATTCTCAACTCGTCAGCAGGGTAAGCTTTTTATTATGTGTTTGTAATGGATAAGAGATTGATGGCGAAGAATAAAAAAGCTTTTAGAAATTTTTGAAGGCTCAAAAGGGGTAACTAGAGGAAAAACTATCTTTTTGGGTTTTTAACGTTTATTTGGCTATATTGATCCAAAAAGGGTCTAAATTCTCTCCTAGGATATGATATGGTGTGGTGATCAAGCAAGTGGACGTGTGGTCTTTCTATCCGAACATCCTTTCTGTGTCATCACTCAATAATCATTCAGATGAGGCTTTTGGCTAGATTCTCACATGATATGGAACTTAATTATTCTAACCTTAGTCTCAAAAACTCACTGCTATGTACAATCAAATGCTTATGCATGTTATTCATGAAAAAATGCAAAAACTATTGTACATATATTAGTCTAAGTTCGAAGAATGAATCCTTACTCTATTGCTATAATGAAACTTCCAGACTATTTATTCATCATGGAAAAAATGGAAAAGACTTTTAATACTAAACAAAAAAATCTTTTTGGTCTTTTTCGATTTTTTTTTTCAAAGAAAGGAAGAAATATAATATTATAACTAATATAAGAAATGCCTAGTTTTTACAAAATATTACTATACCACCCCCAAATAGAAATATACTTTGCCCTCAAAATATGAAGAGATAAGAAAAAGATTACCATAGAAACATGAGCGAAAACGATAGTACACCTGTACTCTGTTCTTCTTGATGAAAATATATCACCGCCAAACAAGTTTGGAGCGTGGGTTGTTTGATATAGAATGAGAAATACATAGGTTATTTAACTAGGGAGTTACGTAATTATTCTACTATGAAATTTTTGGGTTTTTGTATTTTTGAAAACATATATGTAATGCAAAAGAAAAAATGGAAATTTTGGCATGATGTATTTGTATTACCTTTTACTCATATACCAAATTCCACATAAGAAACAATTAAAACAAGCAGATAAAATGAAAATTATACTAAACGTTATACACGTAAATGCTGAAAATGAAAAACAAAAATAAAAACATAAACATAAAACTATCTATACGGACATTAGGGAGCTGTCTAGTCAGAATCCGTGTGTGATATCTGACGTCGAGCCTATCTCGAGCTACCCTCTCATGGCTCTCGGCGAATTCTCTAAGATCTGTACTCAAGAATAATCGCATCTCGTAACTCATTAAGAGTTCGAGTGATGCAATCCTGAAAAGCGTCCTGGTCCTCTCTAGAAGTGCGTTGCTCGTCCTGCATGATGAGGACACGCTGGTGTAGGTGTCGTTGACCCTCGTACATGAATGCAATCGCATCCAGTGGGTGCGTGAATTGTGAAATCGCTCCAGGAGCGAAGTAGTCGACCGGAGGTGGTGGCGGGAGATCCTCTATTGCGTGCTCTGCATCATGTTCTTCTATTGGCGACCAGTCAGGCGCCAACACAATGATGGTATGCAGGTGTGATTATGGCAGTCCGGACTGCCACGTAGTCTGTAGGTTCTGCCGCTCCCCAAGCAAGCATAATCTTGGTAACAAGGACAGGCAAGGGAGCAGTACTTCGTCTCGACTGTGTGAGTTGGTACCAAAGAAATGTAACAATACAGAACCCGTTGTTACGGGTCTGTAAGATCCAAAGAATGGGAGAATCAACTTACCTATATCGGAAGGTTTCATCGTTCCCACCAAGTCCTGGGCTATCCACGTAGCTATTGCCAACTGGTTCTTCCTCAAGAAGCTCTGCTTTGCGCATGTAGAACCAGTGGAGTACTTCCCCTCAATAACCATAGCGGTTATCAGATCAAACACCGAACCATGGAACTATTGACTTTATGGAATTACATGCCTTGCAGGAATACCCACTGCTCTTCCAGCCACTGCTCTGTTGAGCTCAAACAACCCTTCTCCAACCATCACCGTCGTGCAAGCCTCGTTATCACGAGCTAAGCCGCGATAAAAAGTTTGAACGAGAGAGGGGGAGTATTTGGCTGTAGAGTCTAGCAAGCAAGGTTTCCAACCTCTCCTTAAGATTTGTGCCTTATAGAACATGTCATAAACGCTCGCATCGAAGAGAGAGAAAAAGCTCATCTCGGGTACAATCGTTCGATCGGCAGCCATGAGTGGAAGTTTTGTTAAATTGAAGGTTGGGTTGAGAAGGGGTGAAGATTTGCTGCAAGGTGACGGAAGGAAATTAAATTTGGTGAAAATATATCAAGGGGTAGGCGCAGGTTTGGTATGCGCGGGCGCGCCTGGTTCGGGTTTTTGTGGGTTGGATTTTGTGGAGGAAGAAGAAGTAGGTCGGGCGGTTGCGTGGTTAGGTTCTATACCTGCGTATGACCGACGGATGTTGGGTTTTTAGGGTTTTAAAAATTTTGGCCCAAGCCCAAATGAATATCCGAAATACCCAAGATGTCATTTCTTGTCTCGTAACTCGTAAAACACGAATCCCAGCTTCATTACCGGTGAGAATTGGACAAACGAGCCATCTAAATGACCAACACGAAAAATCCTATCCAACGATATACCACGTGCTTCTATCCAATGTTGTATGACACAAAAGATGATGAAGAGCGCCTAGAGGTGCATAGATGACATAAGATTAAACACGATGGAACTCTAAAGAAATAGAGTGTGTCAAACTCGAAAAGCAAGCGTGTACGAATGGCGTGATCATACAAAAAGAATGTTACGATGGCAAATGAAGGAAGATATTTAATTTGTATTTACAAACTGAAACATAAAGACTAATTAATTTTTTTTTGGGAATGAATTTTTGAAAACTGTAAAAAAAATTGGGTCATTTAGAGTCAGATTCCCAAGACTTGTTGAAGTTTTTGAAAACTTTGAGTCAATCCTAATCAGATGGTTGGATTACTCTATTTAGCTGAGCTCGGTGGGCAGGTGTATGACACATGAAATCTTTGAAAACTAAATTTTCACTATGAGGCTGAAGACCGGGGCAAGTTGGTGTTTGATAGTTCGAGCACCAACCTTCTCTCATAGCGCGTCTCTTACGTGCGTATGAACTCTTACCCAAACTAGGAATGGTTTTTGGTATATGTGTCCATATCTTCAGTTGCAGTTCTCTAAGAAGTGCTTATACACGATCATTGAAACTAATCCATCTATTCTTGTTAGGTGGAGAGTTTTGTTTTGAACAGAAGACATTTTTGGAAATCGGGAGAGTTTTGAAAAAAAAGAGGTTGAGAAGGGAAAAAGATTTTAAGATTTTAAAAAGAAGAGGAAAATTTTGAAACTTTGTACAAGGTTGAGTCTTTTAACGTCAGATTCTCGAGACAAATATAGAGAGGTAGAGGCAAAAGATAGAATTAAACTGAGAATAATATCACTTTGTGTACACTATTTATTTAATTCGTGTTTGGAGACGCCTCGTCTTTTTTTTTTGTTGGTTTCCCCAAACAAAAGATATCTCTAACCATATAGAGGTTTTGACAAGAAGATAAAATTATACGTGAATCTGGTATCATTTTGGTTACTCCAAGGCGTATAATTTTCATTTTTATATTCTCTAGTTTTGAAAACTATGTAGAGATATTTTTAAGATACTTGTACTCAAAAGCCGTGATTCTTAACTCTATTTTGAAAACAAACCATAACAGGTGATTTTAGGCAACTTTCGTGTTAGCTCTGGGGCGAACCCAATCTAGACAGACAGAGTTTCAGCTACGCGAGTTGGGGGATTTATTACACAAGACAAGGAATGTCCTGACCTGTGCGAATAGCGCGGTGATATAGGCGACCCTTAATAAGCAAAACTGATCTCAAACCACTCCTAGATTGCATTTTTCTAGGGGTTGGTATGTGTAAAATCTATTAGTACCCGTTTTGTTTTTGGAAAAATCACATAACTATTGATGTATCGAGAATCTTGCATTAAGATAACGGGAAAAAACTATTTTGAAAAAGAAATGTAAAATAAAGAAAATGAAAATTGTATACTCACTCTACAGGGTCACACTTACTCAAACGACAAGTAAAAAATGTTTTACAAACAATATACGAGATATACGTGGACTAAGACTCCGACACTTACAACCACACACTCCAAATGGAGGGTCTGATTACCTTAATGATGTACTCCTTTTAAGAAAAAGATGGAAGGGAAGGGAAAGGGAAGGAATACATCATGGAAAATAGGATTTAATCCTCATAGATAGGATTACTCATGAAAGAAGTTTTAGCATTCCAGCTTCATTAACATCACTTGTTGCTTCAAAGGCTGTATTTGTTGGTTTAAGATTTGGAATTGCTTGTCCTGGGAACACACCTTTCTAGGTTTTGTCTTGGGCTAACAAGTTTAGAGATTGTTGCATGGATGATAGGATTTGAGTTTGTTGTTGCATTATTGATAACATTATCTCGGTTGGCTTATCTGTTTAGACACTAGTTGGTGGTGTAACTGGAACTAGGTCTCTTTGGTTGTTGATTGGTGGATTTTGGTAGTTCTGGTTAAAATGTGAAGGAACCAATGCTCTATTCTGATTGTTATAGGTACCTTGTTCTTGTCTAAATGTATTTGGTAGCTTGATGTGGTTAGTGAAACCTGGAGGTGGATGGGTTTGTGGATTATTAGGCCATGCAAAATTAGGGTGTTGCCTCCATGGTGCATTTGGTATATTGAAAGCACAGACTTCTTCTGGTGGAAGTGATGATATGTTGGTGAGCAAGGGACAAGTGGTATCTATATGATTTAGGCTTAAACAGAAATTGTATGGTGAGATATTTATGTTCATGACAGGTTGAGGAGTTTGGTCTTTTTGTTTGGTTGTGAGGGCATCTATCTTTCTTGTGAGAGATCAATTAATGTTTTGATTTCTAGATCGGATTTCACCTCAAAAATACCACACTAGCTTTAAATGTGTTGGGTTGGGTTGTTCTGGAATTGTTTGTCTCCCCAATGGGTACTCTTTCAACTTGGTTTTCAAGAAAGTTTAAAGCTTCGGTTGCACCTCTATCCAAAAAATTACCATTACTCATGATGTCGATGGTTATTTTGTGTTCTTGGAGAAGACCTTTGAAGAAACATTGGACAAGAGTGGATTTTTCTAGTTTATGGTGAGGACATGAATAGAGTAGGTTAGAGAATCTATCCCATGCTTTGGAGAATGTCTCACTCGGATTCTGTCTGAAGAACTGTATCTTACTTCTTATCTCTTCTGTTTTCTTCGGTGGAAAATACTTCTTCATGAAGGAGAACACAACATTTTCCAATGTATCAAAAGAATTGGGCTTCTGAGAAAGAAGCCATGCATGATTCTTACTAGCTAGAGTGAAAGGAAACACTCGTAGCTTCACTTGATCAACGGTGACGCTCGGATGGTGGAAAATATTGCATACTTCATGTATCCGGCGTAGATGTTTGTACGGTAACTCGTGTTCAAACCTGTGAAATATGAGTAAGAGATTGAACATGTTTGGAGGAATGCGAAAATCACTTGTGAGCGGTATGAGTCGTATACAAGATGGAGGTCCATCTTGTAACGGTGTGTAGAAGTTGGAGAGATGCTCTTCAGCTTGCACGACTTCGTCAGCCATTTTAGAAGGTGGAGGATGAGAAATATGAGTTTGTTTAGGATGACGTGCTCTCCTACGTGAGTAAGTTTTACGCTCGCTAAACCTTGTAGTGCCTGAACGCAATATCATGCACTTTAGCAAGACTAGCAAAACTACCTAAATATGCACAAATGATGTAGTGGATGCTCAAACAATCGAAATTTGTTTTTGCAAATTAGAGTTTTAAAAATGTTTGCTTGGTCTATAGACTACTATGCCATGTTCAACTGAACAGTTGGGCGAAAACTAGGTGGGATCTACTATATGGCTCAGAAGAGTAAGCAATCACTTCACCAAGTGGTGTGCTACCAAGAAACTCACTCACGGTGAATCTGGGGGAGGAGAGTGAGGAATATAGTTGGTCCACCGGAATATGGTAATTGATTATTCTAAATCTTCATGGCTATATTTTTGTCCTTTTTGAAGGAGCGGGGCTACTTTTGGCTTTAGTTGATTGACTTTAATTATTTATTTGTTTGGTTGGGCCTCAAGTAACAAGCATCGTCTGGTTTATCTACATTGGGTAATGACCTCCCAATGGTTGTTATATATGTGGCTGACAAGCTTTTTTTTTTATGAGATGATATATGGATGATGTAGATGGTGTATGGTCGTTGAACAAAACAGAAGCGTATCCAAACCTAATTATCCCTCAATAAGTAAAGGATGAGTAGGGTATCGTTCCACTTTTAAGTGTATGTTTATATGAAGAACAGGACTTGAAAGGGGGTTTGAGGGATTAAAAACTATTATTATAGATATTGTAGATTCTAATGCTAAACTAAACTAAACTAAACTAAACTAAACTAAACTAAACTATTGAGAATTTATAAGAGAGGGAATTCAAGAGATTAGAATCCACCAATACTTTTAATCTATGACCTTCTGCTTCATGGTTGTTCTTACAAGTAGACTACAATTAGGCAATCGAGCAAGTGCCGATGCCCTTTTAGACGAAACATCGTTAACAATTAACTTTACTTAAGGTTGTTCCTATGTTTATGCTATTAATATCTTCTTTCCTTTTATGTAAGCTTAGGCAGCCATTCAATGTATTACCGAGAGCAACATCAAGGAGTACTTCCTAATAGGGTGGCCATTCAATGAATCACCACTTAAGGCAAACACAAAGAATATAATACTTCCCCTAGGTAGTCACTCCCTAAGCTACCCCTTCTAAGGCAACACAAAGAATACTTCTCTAACTCTAAAAAATTATACTACTAGAAGAAAAGTAAAGAACACTAGCATGATATTAATATTGCAAAACATAAACCTTATTCTATACTTCCATCCCCTGGTGTGGGCAATGGAACTGATAACTAAAAACATAAAGAACTAACCTGATTGAAGAACACCATGAACCAGAAGAATCATTAAACCTCAAGCACTGGCTTCATCTCCTCCCTTGAATGAGAAGATTAGCCTTCCATAAAGAAGGAAGAACACGAAAAACGAAAATAAGAAGAGTCGAAGAACATAAGACTAGAAAGACTAATTTATTAAGACTCAGCTAGTTAAAACCGATCTTTTATTATTAATCTCTCTCTGCCTCAAGTTATGGAGACAAGAATATAAGTGAATTGGCCAATTACATGAGGCACTTAGGTCCTCTATTTATAGAGGTTACAATGAGCTCTAGAAGCATTTCAAACCGTCATTTATTTCCTAATACAAATAGACTTCTTTCAGAGTCCAACTTTGTCTCCAAAACGGAGAAGAAATTGGCTAGTGTCGATACATGCGTCTAGACGCACTATTCATGCATCTCCGACGCAATCAATGCGTCTGGACGCTCGATCCATGCGTCCCAGACGCGTAAGCCTATTTTGTCTCTTCTGATCTATCATTCTATCCTCTTTTGCGGGCTTTGGTCTAAGCAAAGAATCCTTTGGCCTTGGGCTTCCAAATAGGCTTTAAAATAGGTCCAAGTCACATCTTTAATAGCTCCAATTCCTTGGCCTTCTCCATGATTGTCTACGGGTTTCCCATGCGATCCTTAATGCTCCGAATTGCTCCATTTTACCCCTTTTTCTCTAATATTCCACAAAACTCTCTCTTTGACCTATAGAATCATAAAACATAACTTAAAAACACTATTAGTGCACTAAGATGGCTAAACAAGAGGCATAATCGATGGTTAAATAGCACTTTTTGAGCACTTATTAGTGGCTCGGGTTTAGCCTTATGTGCGTTAAAGTAAATACAGTGTGAAAGTTAAACACGAAATCACACAAGCATGCTTTTGTAAACACCAAGTATCCTCTAACTGGGAGTTGCGAGGAGGTTGAAAGTTTTACCTCTCAAGCCATGCTTACACGTTGCTTGAGGTGTAGTCAACGTTGGTTGGCGCGTGATCTGAGAATCAAGCCCAACCGTTCGAGTGTTTTGTTCAGTTACGAATTTTGACTAACTAAACCCATAAGTCGGGTTGAAAATGTGGCACAACTAATAATTTACAACTTTGCCTTCGTGGGCTTAACTTGCACAATGTAAAGTAAAAGACTAACTACTTAATTATATAACTACTTAACTATATATCTACTTATCTAGATTAATGAAAAGAACAATGTCAATGATTAGAAATTTAATCTTCAAGTTGATTTGAGATGCGTGAGCGTATTGTTGCACTACTCGCTTCACGCACCCAAATGGTCCAAGTAGATCAAACTTCTAACACTTGGTAAGTTATTAAACTTCAACCAAAAAACAAATGACTTTTCACTTTAGGAAAAAGGTTGGTATATATATATATATATATTTGAAAAATAATAATAGTAAAGTAAAAACATGATATTATCCCAAAACTATTATTTATCTAAGTATCTAAGACTGAAAATAAACTATTTTTTTTGTATTTTTAAAATATCTATATCTATATTTTTGTTGGTTTTTTAAATATTAAACATTCAAAACCTAACTAGTTTCAAATAGCTAACAGTTTGATTAAACTAATCCTACGATATTAATCTACAAAACATGAAAAATATAACTACTTGTACCTACGGAATCATGTTCCGTGAAAGAGGAGGCGCGGTCGCGATACGTATGGGGGCCGGTGCGGGTTGATTTTTCCCGTTTGCTCCGAGCTTCCTACAACTTCTCTCGCTCCTTCGCTGTGTTCCAATGGTGGGTTCCATTTGATTGAATCTGCAGTAAAACAAGAAAACACGAGTAAGTAAATATAAAAACAATAAACTTGAAAAAACTTGAAAGTAAATGAAAAAAATGAAGGAGAAGAGTTTAGAAATGGTTGTTTTTGTTCATCTTCTTCCCAAACTTAGATCCATGATGGCGACGCCATTTGATATTTGATGTGTATAGTGGTGAGTGTTTGAAGTTTCTATCCTAAATCTTAAGATGGGAGGAATGATTGATGAGTGAAAACAAGAACTTTTTAACTTTTCTTATTCATTTTTTTCTTCTATATCTAATGAGTATGGAAAGACTAGTGTTTAAAGAGAGGAAAATATTAAAACATGAAGTTGTAGGATTAAAACATGAAGAATGAAGAGAAAATGAGATAACTTTATCACCAAGTTACACTCATTGATAACTTCAGTGAGTGCAACTAGTGTTCTTGATATTTAATGAAGGGTTTTTTAGACTTTGGTCATACACATAGTTGGTTTATTAGACTTTGATCCAGAAAAGCTTGAATATTAGACTTTAGTCCTAGTTCTGTTTGCTCACCGTTAGTCAACTCAGTTGACTAACAATTAACGTGGTCAATCTTTTCTAATATTCAACTCAGTTGACTAACGGTGAACAAATAGAACTAGGACAAAAGTTTAATATTCAAGTTTTTCTAGACCAAAGTCTAATAAACCAACTATGTATAGGACCAAAGTCTAAAAAACCCTTTAATGAAAAGAAATGTAGAGACGTGATTGGAATGAAAAAATTGAAAACAACAAGTATTGAAAACAAGGATTTGAAACAAGTATTGAAAACAAAGATTTGAAACAAGAAAACAAAATAGATTGAAATAAGGAAATAACAATACAAAAAAATAAAATACAATAATGTAAATCTACCTAAGAAAACATGATATAATTGATCTCAATTTTTGGGTTGTCAAACCAAAAATTGGATAATGCTTTCTCTCCCTATTTTTTGCTTTTATACTCTTATTTTTACAATGACTGATTTGCCCTCTCCCTCTATAATCAAGACACCTCACTCTTTTGCTTTTTGCTTTTTTCTTTATGTTTTTGCTTTTGTTTTTTTTCTCTATCTTCTTGATCAAGCTAGATTTTGAGCAAGTCTTCTTTTGTGACAAGACCATCCATCTCCAGTCTTCTGAATTAAGGACATGACTTTCAGCGTTCTAGTTTTGAGTCATTGATCTTTGATTTTGACTTTGACTTTTGATTTTTTCAACACTTTTTCATAGCAACTTGAGTCTTTATAAAAAACGTTAATAAAGCTCATTTTGGCGCTAAAATGCATCTTTTATGATAAGTGGTATGAACTAGCCTGTAACTTACAAAAGGCAGTAAAAACTATGAATTGTCTGTTTATTATGCGTAAGAAGGGATGTAATACAATACTGTAAAGATAATAAAACACACATTTGGGAGCTGATCAAGAACCCATCACTACCCGGTGCCTTGTCATCATCAATGTTAGCTAGGCACTCAATGATTTCATCCCGTGTTACCTCCCTCACGAGCATATTCTTAGTGTTTTCATCCAACTGTTCAGTCTGAATATCCTCCAACTCTGTAAAGTCCAGGTCCTCTAGCACACAAGGATTGTACAACTCTTGGTAATACTTGACACATTCATTTCCAATCTCTACTAAATCCTCATAAGCCTTTCCGTGCTCATCCTTGAGACAATTTATCTTATTTGTCATCCTTCGGACTTTGATGGAGTTGAAGAAATACTTCGTGTTATTATCCCCTAGAGTGACCACCTGATCTCTCGACTTTTGTTTGGATCCTGACTCCTCGGCTACCGCTGCTTGAACATACTTGGCCGTTAGCAGTTTCTCTTGTGTGCTGTACTCATTGTTTAGGGGCTGAGTCAGTAAGAGTCTCTGCACTTCAGCTAGTGCCTTTTCTGCTTCCTGTTTCACAGTTGTAACTCGACCTCTTTCTCTATTCCACTTGAGTAGTGCTGCTTTGGCATGTTACAGTTTCTTCATAAAACTGAACATCAGATTGCCTACTACAGGTATATTCCATGCCTCCTGTATTACATCTTTAAAGCCCTCTTGTTGGATCCAGTAATTAAATAACCGAAAAGATTTTTAGTACTACCCTGTACACTTGGTTGATGCCACCACAATGGAGGAATGATCAGATATTGCCCCTAGACTCTTGAAATGTGCTTCTGTGTCATTAAAGTCACTTACCCAGTCAGCATTCACCATTACTCTGTCAAGTTTCCTCCACACTCTTTGTTCCTGCTTGTTGTTCCACGTTAAGAAATTCCCCGTCTGTTTTAAATCCATCAGCCCACTCATAGTGACACAGTGTAAGAGATCCAATATGTGGTGTGGTCTTGTTTTTGTTCCTCCAACTCTCTCTTGTGAGTTCAATACTGAGTTAAAGTCCCCAATGACCATCCATGGTTTCAGAATAGTGTGTGAGAGTTGAATCAGATTCCTCCATAGTTCATTCCTTCTCTCGCGATTAGTTGAGGCATATAATACCGAGATTACGAATTTTTTCCCACTCGCCAGTGATATATCCATAGTTATGCTTTCTGCATCTTTATCAATGAGTCTCACACTACAACTCTGCGGATTCCAGCAGCACCAGATTCTCCCCGATTCACTGTACTCATAGTTATGCTCAACTAGCCACCCAGGACAGCACACATTGCTCACTGCTTGTACGTTCAGCTGCTTGACACTTGTCTCTACAATGCCCATAATGCTCTAGTCAGATTTCTGAATCATATCCTTTACTTCATGCTGTTTGAATCCTTTATTGAGTCCCCTAATGTTCCAACAGCCCACACTAATCATAAATGAATTTTGAGTGGAGAGGGGGCCAAACCAAGACCCACTCTGTGTATTTCCCTTATTGCTAGTGCTTACTGCCTCTGACCTTCGAAGAATGTGTACTGTCTTCCCCTGTTTGTGACTTTCTCTAGGTTCAGTTGTAATTTTCACTTTTGCCCTATGCATATCAATGCCTCCTTCACTCGATGTCCCTCTCTCATATGCATTTTCTTTAGTTTCTGTTACTAGCTCTTTGTTGCCCCCGTGTTGCACACATTGGCTAACCTGTGTCTCCGCATCCATTGAATCTTCAGAGCTTGGTATTTCAGTCACCTGTTCTCTTTGGTAAAGTCTGAGTGGGCTGCTTGACAGTATGCTTCTTCGTTGGAGTCTCCCACTCACCCTGATCAGGCTCGTTTAGGCCCTCTCCCACTGTGTTTGGGCCCTGTACCTTGCCTGTGGCGTCAGTTCCTGGTTGGTTTTTTGTTCCAACTGTTGCACAGTCCGTCTGCTCTGCTTGTTTCCTGTCTTTTTTCAGCCATGCCTCCTTCTTTTGGATCGTATTTCCTTTCTGCGCTATCTGTTTTGCACATTGTGAGTCCAATTGTCCGAAGACATTACACTCCGAACACTGAGGAGGTTTCCAGTTATACTCAAATCCCACATCGAAAGCTCGTTTCTTATCCACCACTACCGTTGTA
Organism: Coptis chinensis; assembly: GCF_015680905.1. Taxonomy (NCBI): domain Eukaryota; kingdom Viridiplantae; phylum Streptophyta; class Magnoliopsida; order Ranunculales; family Ranunculaceae; genus Coptis; species Coptis chinensis. Next base: position 53,998,140 of record NC_141463.1, read on the forward strand.
CCTTCAGGATATGTGCACTCTATATCAACCTCGATACATACTCGTGCCTATGAGGTCCTCCGCTTTTCTTCGGTGAGTTTATCGGCAAATAATGGCACCCCAATGGCACTCCCCACCATACTGAACCCCTCCTTATCCCACAGTTCCATCAGCAACCTTTTCATGATCACCCAAACTGGTAAAGTTTTAAGCTCCGACACTTCTGATTCGATAAATAGCTTCCATGGTCTTATCACAAGCAGTTTACTGGCAACATGGAATGAGCGAATATTCAATACCTTTTGTCGGTATTCATCACTCTCAAATTTGAAAGTGAACATCTTCTCCCCCTGTGCTTGCATTGTGAATTTCTGCTGAAGTCTCCACATCTTACTAACAATATCTTTCACATACCCATAGTCCGTCTAGCAATGAAATACCCCACCACCAATTTCTCATATTTTTCATGAACATGGGAGAATTTTGAGCTTTTGACATGTATGATTGGTTTCATTCACCATTGTAGGTGGGAATGTGGGATATACCTCAGTGTCTCTTTACCTACAGCTTCCCTGCCCAAAATATCCACCCAAGAACTGGTTTTTACTGCGGCAGCGAAGCTTTGAGTGCTGCTGCTCCTTTTTTCGCCATCGTTTTTTGGTTTTGTATCCGTTGCGTGTACCAGCTCTGGGGGTATTGTTTCAGATATCCCCAGACCTCCCGTGCTTTCTGGAGCATTTTCTCGACTTGCATCTGCTACAATCTCCTCTGTTTCCTCCTGGTGATTCAAGACATCTTTATGGATTTTCAGCAGCCTCTTTTGCATAAATTTCTCTAAAGATCCTAAAAAGATTTTCTCTAAAGATCCTTTTTGCCAAAATTGATCGTTTTGACCGAAAAATCTTTTGCTAACAAAAGACCAAGATGCCCTGCTGGTCCGATCTTCAAAACCACTCCATCCTCATCGTCACAAACTCCCTCCCGATTTTTCGGGTTTTGAACAATTTGGTGTGCTTAAATTGACAGTTCCCATTTGTTTTTGACCGAAAAATCTAATTTGCTAACAAAAGACCAAGATGCCCTGAGGGTTAACAAGAAATTGGTCCGAGTCCAAATTTTCGATTCAAAACCACTCCAGAGGACAATGATTTTTTATAATCACTCACAATCATTGTCACCAAATTCGGTGATAAAAATGTGTTTAAAATCCGAGATATTGGTAAGACGTCTTGTTCCAATTTAAAATACGCGTTTTAAACTTAAAAACCGTTTAAAACCCGAGATTTTGAAAATCTCCTGTTTAAAATTTTATTAAAACTTTTTTTTTTTTTTAATAATCTAAAAGAAAACGTCTTGTTCGTTTAAGAAAAAGGGTTTTTGGAGTATCTTTTGAAGAGTGGGCGTTTTTTTTTTTTTTAGATTTGACTTATTGGTATTGTTAGTTCTATTTTGTTTTGGACTATTAATAATTGGAAATTTTAAAATTATTAACTTATTTGTAGTACTTAATTATGCCATTATGGTTGGTAATTAGTAGTATCTTATTTAGAGTCGTGTTTTGGTACTGAATAAAAAACTTCAAGTATTTGAATGAGTAATGATAATTTAATACTTTTATGTATTTGAATTTTCTTTCATTTGTATTATTATTATTTTTATTTTATGTGTCTATTCTTTTTTCCACTCTTATAAAAAATCAAACTCCTTATCTATCTAATAAAGCAGTTTGGTTTTTTATGTTGTTATATTGAGCGGTTAGAGAGAAAGTAGTTTTGGGATAATCCTATGGTCATAAATCAATTTATTTTAAGAGTCCTACTTACTCTAAACTAAACTAAAGAGGAATAAGCTATTATAAAGGATAAAAACAATTTTATTTTTATCTTTTTGTACGTCTTGATTCCATTGATATTAATCCTCATATATATATTAAATTATATCTGATATCTATATAAATCTAATCTAAGTTGATTCCAATTAGGAAACTACTACTCAAATATACTAATTGATCCAACGTATTATAAATCTAATCAAGATTGACTGACTATTGCAACACGGAATGGTAGTATGTGTCTCTGGCTATTGTAACACGGAATGGTAGTTCATGTGGTAGAGTTTGTAAATTTTATTAGTAGTTAAAGCAGCTTGGTTTTTTATGTTGTTATATCGAGTGGTCAGAGAGAAAGTAGTTTTGGGATGATCCTACGGTCATAAATCAATTTATTTTAATAGTCATACTTACTCTAAACTAAACTAAAGAGGAATAAGCTATTATAAAGGATAAAAACAATTTTATCTTTTATCTTTTAGTACATCTTGATTCCATTGATATAAACCTAATCTAAGTTGATTCCAATTAGGAAACTACTACTCAAAGATATTGATTGATCCAACGCTATATAAATCTAATCTAGACTGATTGACTATTGCAACACGGAATGGTAGTATGTGTCTCTGGCTATTGCAAGACGGAATGGTAGTACATGTGGTAGAGTTTGTAAATTAGCAGTTACCTATTCAAGCATTCAACTTTGTACTAACATATCAACATATGCATGTTTTAATTTGTGTTTTACGACAGGGTAAATTTGATATGATCTGTAGTGGAAGGGACAAGATTGAAACCCCATAATAGGTACTTTTTCAACAACATGTAATTTTTGTCTCCAAGCAAGTAAGCCATAATTTTTAACGTATGAATTATTCAACTAGATATTCCTGTAATTTAGGCTGAGGACCACATCATTTGAAAGCTGGTGTATCCTTGAGTTTATGAACTGTAAAAGAAACATACCTGACTTTTTCATTACAGATGTATGTCCTCTCTCTCCAGCTTAAAATTTTGACATGCTCTGTATACACTATCCATTCTCACACCTATAAGCTGCAAGTAGTATTAACTTATCGAATTGCTCATACCATAATAAACTTTGAACGTTAGCTAAGGAGGTTCATTTGTCCCAGCGTAAAATCTTAATTTGTGTACCTAAAGGCTAATGGGCGTCTTATTAGTCAGGGACGAATTTAGTTCATACTGCATTGTACATTTTATCATACTCTGTTATCCCAGCATAATAATAACTGCATGAACCAAAAGGTTATGACCCATCAGATTAGAAAGCCAATGTTGGAGATAATTGTACCGATATAATACTAGAAAACTCGATTTCCCACGAAGAAAGGAAGCAATGTTTTTAGACTATGCTGTTTTTGTTTCTTTTGCGATGAACTTTTTCTATAATTTATCATTTGGATTGCAATGTTGAAGTGTTCCATTGTGTATCTCTTGCGATCCGTGTTTTGAAAAATGCTAGGCTGTAGTTGGGCAAAAAGGAAGCAATCTTTTTAGACTATATATGTTGTTTTTGTTTATTTTGCTATGCACATTAAAGTATAGTACATGCGTACATGCGTGTATAGTACATGCGTGTAGCTTTGGTAGAAGTTCTAGTGGATCGGAACTCTTTATATTTTAATTATACAAAAGTCGATAACTCTAATTGGAGGTACTGGTGACATGGTTGCATTTTGCACGATTCTGAACCTCCCTTAATAGTTGTTCCTGATCATAGTTGTATACCACTTTCATTTATTTGCTGCAATTTCCTTATCAATGTTTGATTATCAGCCATGGATAAGGCACCACCTGCAAGTGCATTAGATGTTTTTGTTGTCGACGCACCACCTAAATATACCAATGAACCTATTGCATCTGTTCAGGTATTTGAAGTTCCTTTTTCACAGTTTGGTTATGTTTGATTCTTACATGATTTCAAACTTTTAAATTTTGTAACAAAGAAAAACTTTTTGTTAATTTGACAACATTCTCATTTAATTTTTTATGCGGCTTTTCATGTACTTGCATCATGCATCAAAGAGAATTGGATTATATAAATCGAGTACTTGAGCATAAACAACGGATCATTGACCATGTGCTTGCTACCCTTGCTAAGGCATGTAACATATATACGTTCATTATATGCGGTGGTTGTTTACTGCCTTTTGATGGTTATGTTTTATCAAATATAAAATACAGGTTTTAGAAAAACAAGGAAATAAAGGCCATCAAGTCCAATCACCTCCTGTGCAAAATGAGGTTGTAGTTACTCCTCCACAATCCACTCTTAATGTTAGTCCGACCAATGCTTTTACACCCTCTCAGCCTTCCCGGTTCAAGTTGGCCCAACGCAATAGAAGAGAAAGAGAGCTCATAAGTGGTAGAAGCAGCAAGCAAACAAGAAGGAACTTAGAAATAGGCCTTCAAAATATACCTGTGTCCATGTCTTTCCATATGTAAGTTTTATTTCTTTGTGTGCTTTCTATAGCATTGTTTTCAGTAAAAAATATTTCCATTCCTGGCTCATTATGAATTTTTTTTCTACATGTTAGTGACACCCAAAACGAAATGGAAGTGGATGATCTTAGTGTTAGTCCGACTAATGCTTATACACCTTCTCAGACTTCTCGATGCAAGTTGGCCCAATGCAAAAGAAGAGAAAAAGAGCGCATAAGTGGTAGAATGAACAAGCGAACTAGAAGGAACTTAGAAGCACACCTTCATAATATTCCAATATCAATGTCTTCATATATGTAAGTTGAATTTCATTGTGTTTTCTATAGCATTGTTTTAAGTAAAAAAAAAAATTCCATTCCTAACTCATTAGGATTTTTTCCCTACATGTTAGTGACACCCAAAGCGAAATGGATGTGGATGATTATTTTCAGCCTCTTATAGCTGGTGTCAATATGGCAGAACCTGCTAATATGCACAACAATGTCCGCCATTATCTTGGAAAGATGGATGTGGAATGCTCATTTTGTAAAGCTCTGCACTGGAAAGATGAAAGGCTAGCAAATACATCAGTTAAAAGACCCTTTTTCGGGATGTGTTGCAAACAAGTAAAAGTCAGTCTTCCTCTACTTAGTCCATTGCCTCCTGCAATTCAAGATCTATATGATGGTAATGATGCCAAAGCCAGGTTATTTAGATAACATCTTCGTCAGTATAACTTGGCTAATGCATTTACCAGTCTCAGTTGTCAACCGGATAACCAAATATTCAGCGGTAGCGGTCCTATTCCATTCACCGTTCATGGTGAATTATGCCATCAAATTGGATCGTTACTACCAGAACCTGAGAAAGATCCGACTTATGCTCAGCTCTATGTTTATGACCCAGCCAGTGCCCTTGATGTGCGTCATCGCCGAAATCCAAAATTGAGACGTGATGTTTTAGATGTCATTCAGAGTACACTGTCAGATTGTAATAGATTTGTTGAAAAATTTCATCAAACATATGATATATTTAGTGCTTGTGCAATTGAGGAAAATGACGTGGCAGCTTATCTCCATTATAATACATCTACTGACCGACGACGATACAATCTTCCTTCAGCAAATGAAATTGTAGTTGTTATACCTGGGGATGGAACTGAAATCAGAAGCACAAGAGATATCATTCTTCATTATAGATCAGGCAATGCAATGAAGTGGATTGATGAATGTAATCCCGCTTATCTACCCCCTGCATTATCCTTTGTTTTTCCCTCGGGGTGAGCTTGGATGGTCAACCGAAATGAAACTCTATGATGTCAATGACGACGATTTGAGGCGATTGACTCAGATGGTGTTCTATGCATATCGTTTGTTTGAATGTCATATGATAAGAGCCCAAAACTATAGTTTTAACCCCTTAACAATCGTACCTTTAGACCAATTATGTGAATAATAAGTAAGAGTTAATACTGATTACGTGTTTTTATGCATTTCAGGCTTCAAAGTCCATTATGTGCAGAAATGTGCCACTTTAGCGAGATAAAGGAGCAAAGGTCGGTTGCTAAGGAGTTCTGTGATTAAAGGCCAATTTTCAAGAGGACAAAGCCTCTGTAAAGCCCGGTCAAAGGTGAAAAGTCAAAGTCCACGCGGGCAGAAACAGTGCACAAAGTCAGCAGAACTTCTGAAGACTATATATTTGGACTCAGACCTCGGAATTGGGCCTACCTTATGTCAAAACAACCGGCTCGGAAAGAGCTTTCCAATGGTCCAAGCCTTGACCTAATCAGAGGAGCAAAAGTGGACGAAAAGTCTATTGAAGCCAAATCCAGCTGAAGAGCCCTTTTCGAACTGAAAGAATTGGGTTTTGGGCCCGATTTTCCGGCCCAAAACATGGCCCCAAGCCCATACACGATTTTTGGATCTGAAAGTATAAAAACAAAAGCTTGACTCTTTGTAAAATATAGATAGTTAGGTTAGAAAATAAAAGTAGCTTAAAATAGAAAGTAGCCATTAGAATAGCTTCTAGATCTAGTTTTAATTGTTTTTAATTAAGTTTAGTTTCATTTTCATTCCTTGTTTTTAGATTAAACCTTTAAAATATTATTATTCATTTGATTAGATTAATAAAATAGTTTATTATTATTCAATTCGTTTTCTGTCATTACATTTATAGATCTAGTTTAAATTCTTGTTGATATCATTTCTTAATTATTAATTAGATTTTAATTATTATTTAATTTAGATTAGTAAATTTCAATTCTTTATAGTATGTTTAGTTTTAATTTAATCGGAAATGATTGCATAATGATTCTCGGCTAAACCTCCATTAGAGGGGGTTGAGAAGCCTTGATGAAAGCTTGATTTGTGTTAGCGTAGGATAGTCGTAATTTCTATTCCACTCTAGAAATGATTAGTTCACAATGAGAATGGGTTTAATCGTTCACATGCTAGTTATGAATTGGTAGAAATGCCATGTGTAATTAGGGATTAGGAAGAACCAATTGTTCTGCGTAGCAGTTCAATTCGGATTCTGACGATTAAATGCGTTAGTAAGTTAAGTTGAGTTAAGGTGGAATCAATTCCCCTAATTCCTTATCATAGAATCAATCGTAGTATTTCCATAGCTTTTTTATTTAGTTGACTAGTTGCATCTTGTGGGTAGTTGCATCGTAGTCTAGTTTATAATTCGTAAATCTCTCATTAGACTTTAGTTAAGATTATTTATACGTAGAGAACATTACCATGCGGAAGAACTAGGAGTGGAATGAATCATCTACTCCACTATATCTCAATAGGATTGAGAGTAGAAATTTTTGATAAATTAGGCACGTAAATTATCGTTTAGTTTTACTTACGTTTAGAGTTTCATCGCATTATTCATTAGTAAAACTATTCTTTTTACGTTTATCAAATGGCGCCGCTGCCATCTTAGTTTCACTTTCGCATTGTTTTCGTAGTATAAGTACTCTTCTTAAAGTCCCATTTCACCCACCCACCCTTGTTCGATTCTAACTGTGGTTGTCTTTTTCAGCATTAAACTTCCTCGCAAAAATTGCACGGGCTTTTGTGCCCCCCAAGGAGCGACACATTGCTAAAGTATCGAAGTTGAGCGCGACCCGCGCTCAAACACTGTAACTTGAACTTACACGGAGCGCACCTGCGCCCAAAGTGATCGCACCTGCGCCCTCAGCTGATTTTTGCTGGATTTCCACAAGTTTGTTTCGAACTTCGATTTTTCAAGTTTTTTAGTGTTCTAACTTGTTATATACACTGAACACGCATAAACAAGACGCTATTCATAAGCGAAGCAAGGACGCAATCAGGTATTCCTTTCTTCCACACCTCGCATCTTCTGTTAGAGGTTTATACTAGAATATCAGGATTGTTTGGAGGTTGTCGCGTTTAGTTAAGTTTGGTCTTAACCTTGTATGAGATTAAGGTCTGGTCGAACAAAAACACCTAACGTAATTACACGGCAACATCAACAAGCACGCCTATCTAGTATACCACTCATTGCACCTCTAGCTACTATTCCACATACTCTACCGACCTGATGCCCGACGGCGAGGAGAGACTCTCTCTCGGACTTTTATAAAGCCTTGAGCGATAGCCCCAAATCTTGCATCGTTCTTGCAGACCCGATTGGGGATTTCGAATCCCCAAATATTTTAATTTGTTACCCGTTTTCCATGGTTTAGACCATGAAAAACCTTATCAGCACATGCGTAGGATTGAACAAGTTCTTACAACATTCCACCATCTTACGGTGAGTGCTGAACAAATTAAACTCAGGGTATTTCCCTTCACTTTAGCTGATAAGGCGGCGTCTTGGTTAACTGCCCAAGCGCCTAATTCTGTGGACTCGTGGGCTAAACTTGTTTAGCTGTTTATGGAACATTTTTACCCACCCCTAAAGACGGATGAGATGCTTTCCAAGATTCATTTCTTTCAACAAAATCCTCATGAATCACTTTCGGAGGCTTGGAATCGTTTCACCCATCTCTTTATAGAGTGTCCACATCATAACCTAGCGAAAGACACATTAGTTCGTGCCTTTTTCAAAGGACTTCTACACCACCATAAAGAAGTCCTTGACATAATGAATGGGGGTAGTTTCCTAAGTAAAGGTGTCTCGGAGGCTTATAAATTTTTAGAGGACCAAACTAAGCAAAATAACAACTGGGGGGGCCGTGACGATACCCACCGCTCCGCTAGTTCTTCTAATACAGTTAAAACTCTAATCGAATCACTCACTAAAAAAGTATGTTTGAGATGAAACACGATCCCGAGCTTAAAACTCTAATCGAATCACTCACTAAAAAAGTAGAGGCCATTTCTGTACAACAAAAGCCTATCCCCGTCATGAATGTAAATTCCAATCCATGTAGTTTCTGTTGGAGTCCTGAGCATCCCGACATCCACTGTCCTATAGCCTATGAACATGCTTGTTCCATTAATAGTGAACCTAACGCCCCTTGGAGACAAAATCCCAACTTCGGTTGGAGAAATAACCAATAAGTCACACCTCCAGGGTACAATAATCAATATGTTAGGCCAACGCCCAGTTATAACCAAGCTCCACCATGACAAGGACTGGGTCAGGGTAATTATAATAATTATAACAACCAAGCGCAACCTCGACAAGGTCAAGCACAAGGTCAAGGTAGTTATAATAATTATAATCCTAATAGAGGTATCGTTCTGGTAAATAATAACTATCACAATCCGCCCATAAATAATCAACGCGAGATAGTTCCAGTCACACCACCCGTGACCACTACACCCACCCAACCGGATCATCTTGACACCTTCATACAAGTGAGCCAACAACTCTTCCAAACCATGGCTTAATCTAACCAACATTTTCTACAATCCGTTAATAATTTAAGCCAACAGTTGGCCCAAGATAAAGCCCAACCAAAAGGTGTGTTTCCAGGTCACGCGATACCTAATCCTAAAACAACAAACACGGCCTTTGAGGTAACCGGTAATACTAGTAATGAAAATGAAAACGTAGGTGAGCTAAATGCCATCACCACTCTCCGTTCTGGCAGAGTGGTTGATAACAAAGTAACTATGCCTATAGTTACCCCATCAGTAGCCCCTACACATGCTACTTTACTAGATATCGAAATAGAAACTGAAGAGCCTACCACTGCAGAGGTACTAGTTACAACACAACCTAAGAAACAAAAAGCCAAAGTTAAACATCTAGGTGATACATATGCTAAATATAGAGAGAAACCACCGTTTCCACAAAAATTAGCCATGTTAATTAGGGATACAAATTATGAGGAGATTAGGGACGTTTTCAAGAATCTAACTATAAACCTTCCCTTCCTCGAAGCTATTAAAAAGCTACCACACCATGCTAAGTTTCTTAAGGAGTTGTGTACTACTAGGCGTAAGACCAATATACCAAAAGACGCCTTTTTAACAGAACAATTCTCAACTCTATTTGAACATAACGGAATTGTTAAGTACAAGGACCCCGGTCGTCCTACTGTACAGTGCACCTTAGGAAATTCCTATACGACGACCGCGTTATTAGACCTGGGGGATAGTGTTAACTTACTCCCGTTTTATTTGTATAGACAAATAGGTCTAGAGGAGATGCAACCCACTAAAATGACGTTGCAATTAGCTGATCGGTCTATTAAGTATCCTAAGGGTGTGGTTGAAAACGCGTCTTTGGTAAAGGTTCGTGGATTTCTACTATCCGGGTGATTTCGTCATCCTCAATACGAAAGTCGCTAACGACTCGTCCCAATCATCTTAGGGCCCTTTCCCGGGCACCGCCAATGCGCTCATAAATTGCCGCGATGGTTCGATGTCCATGTCTTTTGGCCATCTTTCTGTTGAAGTAAATGTGTTTAAACCAAAGACACAATTACCCGATTCGTCTATGGATGGAGAGGTTAGCATGATCGAGAGCTTCGCTCAAGATTATTTCAACAACACGTTCCCTGATAATCAGATGCCCAAATTTCTTTACTTTGCAGGTTCAGACTCCAACGTTTTCATCCCTACACTAGTTGATACACTTATTATGGATGAGGACGAGATAGATGACTTTCTCAAAGATATAGAGGAATACCATAGTAATGTGGTTATGACCAAGCTAGATGAGGAATTCGATGAGTTTCTTACAGCAGGCGATGAGTCACCCTATCAAGAACTACTTTGTACAACATCCGCCTCGACTCCCCTCCTTCCACCATTTCAAAGGAATCTCGAGTTTGCACTCGATCCTTTTGTTTCTCTTATGCTTCATAATTTTTTAAATCCTCCTAGCAAACAAATACTTCAGAAGGACAAACCATTTGACACCTTCATTTTCAGAATTGAGATAGTCCCTACCTACACCATGAATGAGTTTTGTGCGAAACCCACATCCTTAGTTTTTCCATGCTTTCCTTCTACAACTTATCCATATCCACCATATCTTCTACAACCATTCACTTTTCCACACTTATTCACTAGGACACCTTCTCGTTCAAAGATGAAAAAGAAGGTGTATGATAGGTTACGATATAGGTCTATCCGACTTCGTTTTCATTTCACTAGGTTGCGTCATAGAAAATCTTGGTGCTTGATTGTGTTTGGGTATGTTGTTTGTGATTTTTATTTATGGAATGATCCACAACTATTTCGATTGTTGATATATGATAAACTGCATGTTCATACATATGTTTAGATAAAGTCTTGAGTATCTGACTATAAACGACTCAGTTTTTTTGTTTGGTACATTTCCTTTCATTTCCAGATATTGGTGAGTGCACCATTAAGGTAACCGGGCCCTCCCTATGGAGTGTGTGGCTGTAAGTACTGGATCCTAAGTCCACGTTTAACATAATTCACGTTTTCCACTCTTGCATGTTTTCTCGGATTTTTGAGTCATGTTTCTCTATGGGGTGAATTATGTCCTTATTGCTTATTGTTTTCCTTATAAAATTAAAAAAATATTAAATAATAAACATAGTAATCTAGGAAGTCTCGGGAATCTGACTTTAAAAGACCCACTTTTAAAAAACAAATTTTCTAAACTCTGTTGTAAAAAAAATTTGTTTGGGGGTGAGGTGTTCGTGTTTCCGTCCTAGAATGTTTTATGTCCCATTAGAGTTGCTTAGGCCGTTACATTGTATTCCGATTCGGGTTGACATAATCTATGAATTTAGAGTTCATTCATTCGCATAACTTACGTCATGCACGCACTTCGAGGCATTTTCCACTATCTTATTATAATCCACTTTCGGAATAGAGTGTTTTATGGATAATTGGATTGAAAATTCTCTCCTGATTATTTCCATATCTCATTTACAAAAATCGGCCCGGTAATGAAGCGGCAATGTTAGTTTGAAGTCGCGTTAAAAATCGACAAAAATTCGAAAAATTCGAATTGGGCTTGGTCCCAACCCACGCGCACCGGCAGCGCACCTGCGCCCCTATGTTTCCAACAACAGTCGTGCGTTTTCATCTTCCAAACCGCCATTGACAAACTTCCAAGCTTCAAACTCTAACAAACAATAAAATTAAAAAGAAACCTAACTACACCCACGCCAAACATCCAAATCAATTTCAAATCTTCTCAAAAACATTTCCACCACCACCTCCATCAATTTACAAAACCAAAAACCACCGAAAAATCCAAATCTTGGAGCTGCCGCGCCACCACACCACCACCACCATCATTTTTTTTAGTGAGGTTGTCCCTCATTGCTTCCCCCTAACCTTATCAAAACTTCCAATGGCCCAACAACGCCGGATTTTGCCAGAGCAAGCATTTACTGGCGACCACTTCGCGCCGTTTTACGGTGACGAAATGACTAGTAGAGATTGGAATAGCTTGTGGTACTCGACCGACGCCTTTTACCACGAAGAGTTAGTCCGACGGTTTTACAACACGAGGGAGTTGGAGGGGAATAGAATTTTTGTTACGGTGGCAAAGAGGAGGAAGGAAGTAACTACTGGGTTGTTGGTTGAGATTCTAGGCATTCCACCTAGAATCCATCTTGATGCCACGTTATAGGACTCCCAATATAATGGGGTCGAGCCGTTGATGAATGCGACTGTTACCGAAGGGAACTACAATGTGAGCTCGCATTGTGTTTGCCAGGCATCCCTCAGAAACAACCAGCTGGCTGCAGCTCAGTGGATTGGTAATCTATGAAATTTGTTTAGGGGTGGTGTGTTCGTGTTTCCGTCCTAGAATGTTTTATGTCCCATTAGAGTTGCTTAGGCCGTTACATTGTATTCCGATTTGGGTTGACATAATCTATGAATTTAGAGTTCATTCATTCGCATAACTTACGTCATGCACGCACTTTGAGGCATTCTCCACTATCTTATTATAATCCATGGTCGGAATAGAGTGTTTTATGGATCATTGGATTGGAAATTCTCTCCTGATCATTTTCATATCTCATTCGCAAAAATCGGCCCGGTAACGAAGCGGCAATGTTAGTTTGAAGTCGTGCTAAAAATCGACAAAAATTCAAAAAATTTGAATTGCGCTTGGGCCCAACCCGCGCGCACCAGCAGCCCACCTGCGCCCCTATGTTTCCATCAACAGTCGTGCGTTTTCATCTTCCAAACCACCATTGACAAACTTCCAAGCTTCAAACCCTAACAAACAATAAAATTAAAAAGAAACCTAACTACACCCACACCAAACATCCAAATCAATTTCAAATCTTCTCAAAAACCTTTCCACCACCACCTCCATCAATTTACAAAACCAAAAACCACCGAAAAATCCAAATCTTGGAGCTGCCGCGCCACCACACCACCACAACCATCATTTTTTTTTGAGGTTGTCCCTCATTGCTTCCCCCTAACCTTATCAAAACTTCCAATGGCTCAACAACGCCGGATTTTGCCAGAGCAAGCATTTACTGGCGACCACTTCGCGCCGCTTTACGGTGACGAAATGATTAGTAGAGATTGGAATAGCTTGTGGTACTCGACCGACGCCTTTTACCACGAAGAGTTAGTCTGACGGTTTTACAACACGAGGGAGTTCGAGGGGAATAGAATTTTTCTTACGGTGACGAAGAGGAGGAAGGAAGTAACTACTGGGTTGTTGGCTGAGATTCTAGGCATTCCGCCTAGAATCTATTTTGATGCCACGTTATATGACTCCCAATATAATGGGGTCGAGCCGTTGATGAACGCGATTGTTACCGAAGAGAACTACAATGTGAGCTCGCATTGTGTTCGCCAGGCATCCCTCAGAACCAACCAGCTGGCTGCAGCTCAGTGGATTGGTAATCTATGAAATTTGTTTGGGGGTGGTGTGTTCGTGTTTCCGTCCTAGAATGTTTTATGTCTCATTAGAGTTGCTTAGGCCATTACATTGTATTCCGATTTGGGTTGACATAATCTATGAATTTATAGTTCATTCATTCGCATAACTTACGTCATGCACTCACTTTTAGGCATTTTCCACTATCTTATTATAATCTACGGTCGGAATATAGTGTTTTATGGATCATTGGATTGGAAATTCTCTCCTGATCATTTTCATATCTCATTCGCAAAAATCGGCCCGGTAACGTAGCGGAAATGTTAGTTTGAAGTCGCGCTAAAAATCGACAAAAATTCGAATTGGGCTTGGGCCCAACCCGCGCGCACCGGCAGGGCACCTGCGCCCCTATGTTTCCATCAACAGTCGTGCGTTTTCATCTTCCAAACCGCCATTGACAAACTTCCAAGCTTCAAACCCTAACAAACAATAAAATTAAAAAGAAACCTAACTACACCCATACCAAACATCCAAATCAATTTCAAATCTTCTCAAAAACCTTTCCACCACCACCTCCATCAATTTACAAAACCAAAAACCACCGAAAAATCCAAATCTTGGAGCTGTCGCGCCACCACACCACCACCACCATCGTTTTTTTTAGTGAGGTTGTCCCTCATTGCTTCCCCCTAACTTTATCAAAACTTCTAATGGCTCAACAACGCCGGATTTTGCCAGAGCAAGCATTTACTGGCGACCACTTCGCGCCGTTTTACGGTGATGAAATGATTAGTAGAGATTGGAATAGCTTGTGGTACTCGACCGACGCCTTTTACCACGAAGAGTTAGTCCGACGGTTTTACAACACGAGGGAGTTGGAGGGGAATAAAATTTTTGTTACGGTGGCAAAGAGGAGGAAGGAAGTAACTACTAGGTTGTTGGCTGAGATTCTAGGCATTCCGCCTAGAATCCATCTTGATGCCACGTTATAGGACTCCCAATATAATGGGGTCGAGCCGTTGATGAACGCGACTGTTACCGAAGAGAACTACAATGTGAGCTCGCATTGTGTTCGCCAGGCATCCCTCAGAACCAACCAGCTGGCTGCAGCTCAGTGGATTGGTAATCTATGAAATTTGTTTAGGGGTGGGGTGTTCGTGTTTCCGTCCTAGAATGTTTTATGTCCCATTAGAGGTTCTTAGGCCGTTACATTGTATTCCGATTTGGGTTGACATAATCTATGAATTTAGAGTTCATTCATTCGCATAACTTACGTCATGCACGCACTTTGAGGCATTTTCCACTATCTTATTATAATCAACTGTCGGAATAGAGTGTTTTATGGATCATTGGATTGGAAATTCTCTCCTGATCATTTTTATATCTCATTCGCAAAAATCGGCCCGGTAACGAAGTGGCAATGTTAGTTTGAAGTCGCGCTAAAAATCGACAAAAATTCGAAAATTTTGAATTGGGCTTGGGCCCAACCCGCGAGCACCGGCAGCGCACCTGCGCCCCTATGTTTCCATCAATAGTCGTGCATTTTCATCTTCCAAACCGCCATTGACAAACTTCCAAGCTTCAAACCCTAACAAATAATAAAATTAAAAAGAAACCTAACTACACCCACACCAAACATCCAAATCAATTTCAAATCTTCTCAAAAACCTTTCCACCACCACCTCCATCAATTTTCAAAACTAAAAACCACCGAAAAATCCAAATCTTGGAGCTGCCGCGCCACCACACCACCACCACCATCGTTTTTTTTAGTGAGGTTGTCCCTCATTGCTTCCCCTAACCTTATCAAAACTTCCAATGGCTCAACAACGCCGGATTTTGCCAGAGCAAGCATTTACTGGCGACCACTTCGCGCCGTTTTACGGTGACGAAATGATTAGTAGAGATTGGAATACCTTGTGGTACTCGACCGACGCCTTTTACCACGAAGAGTTAGTCCGACGGTTTTACAACACGAGGAAGTTGGAGGGGAATAGAATTTTTGTTACGGTGGCAAAGAGGAGGAAGGAAGTAACTACTAGGTTGTTGGCTGAGATTCTAGGCATTCCGCCTAGAATCCATCTTGATGCCACGTTATAGGACTCCCAATATAATGGGGTGGAGCCGTTGATGAACGCGACTGTTACCGAAGGGAACTACAATGTGAGCTCGCATTGTGTTCGCCAGGCATCCCTCAGAACCAACCAGCTGGCTGCAGCTCAGTGGATTGGTAATCTATGAAATTTGTTTGGGGGTGGGGTGTTCGTGTTTCCGTCCTAGAATGTTTATGTCCCATTAGAGTTGCTTAGGCCGTTACATTGTATTCCGATTTGGGTTGACATAATCTATGAATTTAGAGTTCATTCATTCGCATAACTTACGTCATGCACGCACTTTGAGGCATTTTCCACTATCTTATTATAATCCACGGTCGGAATAGAGTGTTTTATCGATCATTGGATTGGAAATTCTCTCCTGATCATTTTCATATCTCATTCGCAAAAATCGGCCCGGTAACGAAGCGGCAATGTTAGTTTGAAGTCGCTCTAAAAATCGACAAAAATTCGAAAAATTCGAATTGGGCTTGGGCCCAACCCGCGCGCACCGGCAGGGTACCTGCGCCCCTATGTTTCCATCAATAGTCGTGCGTTTTCATCTTCCAAACCGCCATTGACAAACTTCCAAGCTTCAAACCCTAACAAACAATAAAATTAAAAAGAAACCTAACTATACCCACACCAAACATCCGAATCAATTTCAAATCTTCTAAAAAACCTTTCCACCACCACCTCCATCAATTTACAAAACCAAAAACCACCGAAAAATCCAAATCTTGGAGCTGCCGCGCCACAACACCACCACCACCATCGTTTTTTTTAGTGAGGTTGTCCCTCATTGCTTCCTCCTAACCTTATCAAAACTTCCAATGGCTCAACAACGCCGGATTTTGCCAGAGCAAGCATTTACTGGCGACCACTTCGCGCCGTTTTACGGTGACGAAATGATTAGTAGAGATTGGAATAGCTTGTGGTACTCGACCGAAGCCTTTTACCACGAAGAGTTAGTCCGACGGTTTTACAACACGAGGGAGTTGGAGGGGAATAGAATTTTTGTTACGGTGGCAAAGAAGAGGAAGGAAGTAACTACTGGGTTGTTGGCTGAGATTCTAGGCATTCCGCCTAGAATCCATCTTGATGCCACGTTATAGGACTCCCAATATAATGGGGTTGAGCCGTTGATGAACGCGACTGTTACCAAAGGGAACTACAGTGTGAGCTCGCATTGTGTTCGCCAGGCATCCCTCAGAACCAACCAGCTGGCTGCAGCTCAGTGGATTGGTAATCTTTGAAATTTGTTTGGGGCTGGGGTGTTCGTGTTTCCGTCCTAGAATGTTTTATGTCCCATTAGAGTTGCTTAGGCCGTTACATTGTATTCCGATTTGGGTTGACATAATCTATGAATTTAGAGTTCATTCATTCGCATAACTTACGTCATGCACGCACTTTGAGTCGTTTTCTACTATCTTATTATAATGTACGGTCGGAATAGAGTGTTTTATGGATCATTGGATTGGAAATTCTCTCTTGATAATTTTCATATCTCATTCGCAAAAATCGGCCCGGTAACGTAGCGGCAATGTTAGTTTGAAGTCGCGCTAAAAATCGACAAAAATTCGAATTGGGCTTGGGCCCAACCCGCGCGCACCGGCAGGGCACCTGCGCCCCTATGTTTCCATCAACAGTCGTGCGTTTTCATCTTCCAAACCACCATTGACAAACTTCCAAGCTTCAAACCCTAACAAACAATAAAATTGAAAAGAAACCTAACTACACCCACACCAAACATCCAAATTAATTTCAAATCTTCTCAAAAACCTTTCCACCACCACCTCCATCAATTTACAAAACCAAAAACCACCGAAAAATCCAAATCTTGGAGCTGCCGCGCCACCACACCACCACCACCATCGGTTTTTTTAGTGAGGTTGTCCCTAATTGGTTCCCCCTAACCTTATCAAAACTTCCAATGGCTCAACAATGCCGGATTTTGCCAGAGTAAGCATTTACTGGTGACCACTTCGCGTTGTTTTACGGTGACGAAATGATTAGTAGAGATTGGAATAGCTTGTGGTACTCGACCGATGCCTTTTACCACGAAGAGTTAGTCCGACGGTTTTACAACACGAGGGAGTTGGAGGGGAATAGAATTTTTGTTACGGTGGCAAAGAGGAGGAAGGAAGTAACTACTGGGTTGTTGACTGAGATTCTAGGCATTCCGCCTAGAATCCATCTTGATGCCACGTTGTAGGACTCCCAATTTAATGGGGTCGAGCCGTTGATGAACGCGGCTGTTACCGAAGGGAACTTCAATGTGAGCTCGCATTGTGTTTTCCAGGCATCCCTCAGAACCAACCAGCTGGTTGCAGCTCAGTGGATTGGTAGGAATGTCATAGGGAAGGAGAAGGTCAGCGATATCGGTCTGAATTGCCTTCACTTTCTATGAATACTCCAGGAGCAGAAGTATGAGTTCTGTATCTTGGAGTTTTTGCTTAACATGATTAGGGGAGTAGGGAAGTCTATTGCACCTCTCCCTGTTTTGATAACCAAGATAATCTGTGAAGTTGAGAGCGACTCCGACGTCTGATAGGATTTACCTCACCCTACACCGAAATCCTCGGATTTATAAGGAGTGTATCCAACAAGTTTGGAGGTTGCCTGAGGATAGGGTAGTTGATGAGGAGGACGTCGGAAATGAGAATGACTCGGAGGACGAGGAGGACTTGACATGTTTTGATGCTGATGCCTTGGAGAGGTGTTGGTCAGATGCAGAACGCATGGCTGTGATTCATCGTGGCATGCGTTCACTCAATACTATCTGCGAAGACCTCCGGACTCGACAGGGTACTATCCACCATAACTTCAAGATTCGTTTCCAGCGGGAGGATGAGCGGTGGGAACAGATGAGGGCTGAGCTAGAAGCTTAGCGCCAGTTCCGAGCCGATATGCTTGCACGCTTTCCACCTCACAGAGATTCTCCTTCTGAGGATACATCATCGAGGCACGAGCGTCGTCGCCAAAAGATTTAATGGTGCTTGCCCCATCGGGAGCCTCGGGGAGCCATCTCCTGAGCGTGTGCCCTCTGCTACCAGTACTGACGTGTTTAGGGATAGTATAGCTTGATGATTTTTATTTGTAGTTTTATTATTGTTAGTTATTTTAATGTCAGTTTTAATTCGGTAATTTGAATTTTGTAGTGAAATATACTTTGAATGAAAAATTTAATATAATGCGGTTATTTTCATTGTGCGTGGTTGTTTAATATTTATCCCACCTTCCTAAATTGTTTGGGGGTGATATTATCTATTCCAACATGATTTTTATATGACCCTCGTTTTTAGAAGATATTTTGGAGTTAGGGTGAGAATATTGCCGATTTGGGCATATCTATGAATAAATATTGGTTAGGATGAAATCTCGATAAGTTAAGTAGTTTTATCCTAAATTCAACCTAAAAGATACTAGGATTGTTTTAGAATCAATAATATGAGTTGTTTCCGTTTCGGGTTTGAAAATTTTAATATTTCCGGAAATTGCCGTAAAAACTTTTTGGCAACTTCCCGATTCGTTTTAGCAACTTAAAACCTATAAAAACTTCATTCATTATACACTCACAACCCACACTACACCTAACTTCCATCTCTCACCTTCCACTCCCACGTTTCCCATTATTCTTCACCATTTTCACAAATCAAGCACCCTCGGGCCTTCTCGCCCTAAGCCATTTTCAAAATTTTACACGAAGCACTGTGCCCAAGAGGAGCCGCGCTGTGCTTCCAAACACTAAATCCAAAAGCACCCGAAGCACTCTGGCTTCAAGCCGAAAGCACTGCGACGACCTCCGTAGACCATAAATTTCCAATTTTCTGCGGGTTGTTCCCCGATCAGTTACAGCTGTTCCAGAGGGTCGTTTTGAGATGACATCTCTTACAATAATAACGGAACAGTCTTTCAAAGATTTGTTCCAAAACACTACTTATGGTGTTTGGTTTTGCGAGGTGATCACATACGTAGGCTGGGAACCGCTTATGGTAAGACCTGATGAACTTTATTCTCCAGCACTTGCATCTTATTTTTATGATAACTGTATTTTCTTTGAGAGACCGGATGGAGAACAAGTGTTCTCCATCAACATTAATGATGAACCAATGGAAATTACCAAGTTCTTGCTAGCATTTGTTCTTGGACTTGCTATGCCTGCTGAAATACAAGACCCATGGTGCTATTGGGTAGATAATATGCATGTCTACACTTATGAGTTTTTGCATGAGTCGTATGGGGCAGACATTTTCCGTATCGAGGACCAAGGGGAATATAACGTTGCCTTTGGTAGCATGTCCATGAACATAGGAAGTGTTATGTTTTGGATCATGCTAAACATTTTAGGGGAATCGCGTTTTTCTTCTGTGAATGATGCCACTTGCAGTGTCTTCCTTGCTTTATCCCAGGGACATATGTGCCATGACCTTCCCAGAACCTTGATGTCTAGTTTAGCACGAGCCCATAGCATGAGGCATAAGTACCTTCTTATGCCTATTCTAATTTCCCATATTATGCTATGTTTCTTTCCTATTTTTTGTACACGTTTCATGGACTGGGTTGGGGTCGACATTGTGAGACCCACCAATTCTATTATTCGATCTTTCCGTGCAATGACTTGGCAAGGGTGGAGGATACAACCTCATCAGGTTGCACCTTACACCCCATCCAACCAAGTGGCGTTTAACAGGTTATCATCCGTAGATGATAAATGGCAGCAAGCTTGGCAAATTATAATGGCATGGCAGGATGCGAAGGAACCTCACTTCTTTATAGAAGAAGAAGATGAGGAGGATGAAGAATAAAAGCGGGAGATAAGGTCAGTTTTTAATTCCAGTTAGTGTCTGCTTATGTCCCAAGCAATTTTATTTTGTTAACCCCATAATGGGTGGAACTCTTATAGAGTTGCGTCAGTTTTTTTTTTATTTCCTATATTAGTATGTTCTAACCTTGTTTTGCAGATGTTCCAGAATTTCACGCATTTCCATGGTATTTTTCCTACCCTATTTATTTAAATGCTTTGAGGACAAAGCATGCTTCTTGTTTGGGGGCATAGAAACGCGTGTAATTAAGGCATCTGTTAGGATATAGATATGTATAATATACATTTGTTTTCAAGTTAAAAATTTCAAAAATATAAATAAATAGTTTATGCTATACACTTAGAAATATTGGTATTGTTTTCTTTCTCTATGCTCTTAACAATCTAGAAGTCTCACGTAGCTTTTGCATCAGAATAATTGTTAGAAACTTAGGTTAATATGTAGGTAATAATCTTTGCATCTATCTATAAATATATTACATGAGTATCTATGATTGTTAGCAGTAAGTTTCTGAAATCTAGGCTAGAGTACTTATTCTACAAATCCTGTGGAGAATACTGACTAAAAGCCTTATATGAGCGAAACATTTGAGAAATGACACAAGGGAGAAGTAAAATCCGGATAGAGAAATCACACGCCCACTTGCTTGATCACTATGCCATATCCTAAGCGAGAATTTAGGCCCCATCTTTAGATCGATATAGTCAGATGTGTTTGATCGAAAATTAGTTAGTTCTCCGGAAAAGAAGTTTCTTCCTTGTGTGTCATTGAGATTGTAAGGTAAAGTGTAATATGAAGACTATATTATCTCTACTTGTCCCATTTCCTTCCTTCTTAAACCATCTCCTAATCCCCAACACCTAAGTAGACCTCTACCTCAATTAGGAACTTAGTGGAAAAATCGACAGAGTGTTTGTCATCTTGACTATTATTGTGAGAACCTACTTAAGGGCGCTTATTCTTGAAGTTTCATTCGAAAATGAACCTGCTAGGCATTTCATAGTATTACTCATAGTATATATATTTGTATCATAAATGATTGATTATTATGCATATATTATCTTAGGTTTTTCGACTTGGTTATTCTTATTCATTTGCTAGTGAGATGTATAGATAGTTGAGACATGAATAAGAAAACAATAGTTTTATTTTTTAGTCGTTGTAGTATAGATGAAGTTTGTGAGTACCTTCATTGGAAAACTCTCACGAGGCTAGAACTCATCCACTAGGGAATTCCTAGTGGTTTAAGACCTTATTGCATATGGTAAATGTAATCGCACTCAGTGAAACAAGATTAGTTAGAACTCCATTTTTGGTCACTTATTCTAATTTCTCATATTTGCTTGAGGAAAAGCAAAATGCTGTTTGGGGGTGGTTTGATAAGAGTCCAAAACTGTAGTTTTAACCCCTTAACAATCGTACCTTTAGACCAATTATGTGAATAATAAGTAAGAGTTAATACCAATTATGTGTTTTTATACATTTTAGGCTTCAAAGTTCATTATGTGCAGAAATGTGCCACTTTAGCGAGATAAAGGAGCAAAGGTCGGTTGCTAAGGAGTTCTGTGATTAAATGCCAATTTTCAAGAGGACAAAGCCTCTGTAAAGCCCGGTCAAAGGTGAAAAGACAAAGTCCACGCGGGCAGAAATAGTGCACAAAGTCAGCAAAACTTCTGAAAACCTTATATTTGGACTTAGACTTCGGAATTGGGCCTACCTTATATCAAAACGACCGGCTCGGAAAGAGCTTTCCAATGGTCTAAGCCTTGACCCAATCAGAGGAGCAAAAGTGGACAAAACGTCTATTGAAGACAAATCCAGCTGAAGAGCCCTTTCCGGACTGAAAGAATTGGGTTTTGGGCCCGATTTTCCAGCCCAAAACATGGCTCCAAGCCCATGCACGATTTTTGGATCTGAAAGTATAAAAACAAAAGCTTGACTCTTTGTAAAATATAGATAGTTAGGTTAGAAAATAAAAGTAGCTTAGAATAGAAAGTAGTCATTAGAATAGCTTCTAGATCTAGTTTTAATTGTTTTTAATTAAGTTCAGTTTCATTTTCATTCATTGTTTTAGATTAAACCTTTAAAATATTGTTATTCATTTGATTAGATTAATAAAATAGTTTATTATTATTCAATTCGTTTTCTGTCATTACATTTATAGATCTAGTTTAAATTTTTGTTGATATCATTTCTTAATTATTAATTAGATTTTAATTATTGTTTAATTCAGATTAGTAAATTTCAATTCTTTATAGTATGTTTAGTTTTAATTTAATCGGAAATGATTGCGTAATGATTCTCGGCTAAACCTCCATTAGAGGGGGTTGAGAAGCCTTGATGAAAGATTGATTTGTGTTAGCGTAGGATAGTCGTAATTTCTATTCCACTCTAGAAACGATTAGTTCACTATGAGAATGGGTTTAATCGTTCATATGCTAGTTATGAATTGGTAGAAATGCCATGTGTAATTAGGGATTAGGAAGAACCAATTGTTCTCAGCGTGAGCGATTCAATTCGATTACGACGATTAATTCGTTAGTAAGTTAAGTTGAGTTAAGGTGGAATCAATTCCCCCCTAATTCCTTATCATAGAATCGACGTAGTATTTCCATAGCTGTTTATTTAGTTGACTAGTTGCATCTTGTGGGTAGTTGCATCGTAGTCTAGTTTATAATTCGTAAATCTCTCATTAGACTTTAGTTAAGATTATTTATACGTAGAGAATATTACCATGCAGAAGAACTAGGAGTGGAACGAATCATCTACTCCACTATATCTCAATAGGATTGAGAGTAGAAATCTTTGATAAATTAGGCACATAAATTATCGTTTAGTTTTACTTACGTTTAGAGTTTCATCGCTTTATTCATTAGTAAAACTATTCTTTTTACGTTTATCATCATACTGAATATTTAGCAATACTCCGTGGTGGAAAATTATTTCAGGAGTTTTTGTGTGATGCTTGGGCTTCTACTGAGCAAAATCGGCTATACTATCATTATACCCACCAAAAGGATCTTCGTGCTGAAGTGTACATGAGTTTGACAGATTTAGCTGAGGGTACGGATCCTTATCAGGTTGGTCAGCGGTTTATTTTGCCATCATCTTTCATTGGAAGTCCAAGGTACATGTATGAGATCTTTCAAGACTCGATGGCTATAACATGTTACAATAAGCATCCAGATATATTCCTTACGATGACGGCTAATCCTCACTGGCCAGAAGTGCAAGAAGCCCTTTTGGAGAACCAAAATGTGTTTGATCGACCTGATGTTCTTTCCCGTGTTTTTGAACTGAAGAGAATAGCTTTAATTAAATTTATCAAGAAGAAAAATGTGTTTGGCCGTGAAGTAGCTCATGTGTACACCATTGAATTTTAGAAGCGCGGCCTCTCGCACATGCATGCACTCGTTTTCCTCAAGCATGAAGATAAAATTTGTATCGTAGCCCAAATTGATCGAATTATATCTGCATAATTTCCTGACCCAGATAAGGATCCCTTGCTCTTTGATACAATAAAGAGTTGTATGATCCATGGACCGTGTGGTGTTAAAAATATGAACTCACCGTGTATGGAAAATGGCAAGTGCACAAAGCATTTTCCACATGAGTTTACAGACGCGACAACCATAAAAAAGACGGTTATCCACTTTATATGCGTCGCAATGCGGGACGTGTCTATATGGTGAAAGACAAAGAGGTTGACAATAGGAATGTTGTCCCATATAATCCACAGTTGGTGAGAATGTTTAATTGTCACATTAATGTCGAAGTGTGTGCGGTATTGCAATGTGTTAAGTACATCCACAAGTACATCTACAAGGGCAATGACATAACAACAATGGTGTTGGACGGCGGAAATGAGATTAAACAGTACATTGATGCCAGATATATTGGACCACCAGAAGCAGCTTGGTGCCTATTTGGGTTTTCCTTACATGAAGAGTTTCCAATTGTTGTAAGGTTATCTCTTCACTTGCCAGGTATTTAACACTTGATTAAACAAATTTCATCAATATACTATTAAGTTATACTGGAATGCCATATTGTTAAGTTATGATTTGTTGCCAGGTATGCATCATGTTATGTTCAACCCTAAGGAATCGATGGAGAATATTCTTGAGAGGCTGAAACGACAAAAGTCGAGTCTCACTTCATTCTTCAACTGTTGTGCTTCAAATCCAGATGCTTGGGCCTATACTTACCAAGAATTCCCCGAGCACTTTGTTTGGCACAAAACAGAAAAAGGTGCTAACAAGTTTTTGGGATAGAAAAGGGGCATTGATTTTATGGGACCCTTCCCTATTTCTCAAGATTTTCTCTACATTCTAGTCGTTGTAGACTATGTGTCTAAATGGATTGAAGCACTCGCATGTCGCTCAAATGACCATAAGACTGTCGTGAAATTTGTAAAAAAAAACATTTTCTCTCAGTTTGGTGTCCTCTATCATCAGTGATGGGGGTACACATTTTTGTAATAAATTTTTTGGGTTTTTAATAAAGAAATATGGAGTGACTCACAAAGTTGCTACTCCATATCACCCACAGATGAGTGGCCAAGTGGAAGTCTCCAACAGAGAGATAAAGTCCATTCTGGAGAAAACTATCAATCCATCAAGAAAAGACTGGTCTCTCCGCTTACCGGATGCCTTGTGGGCATACCGAATAGCATTTTATACACCTATATGGATGTCTCCTTACCGTATTTTTTGGAAAACCTTGTCATCTGCCAGTTGAACTTGAGCATCGTGCCCTTTGGACCATCAAAAACCTCAATTACAATATCAACGCTGCAGGCGAGAAGCAAAAACTACAATTAAATGAGCTTGAGGAGATTCGGAGTGATGCTTATGATCTCTCGAAATCCTACAAAGCTAATATGAAAAGAGTGCACGACAAGCACATTTTGAGTAAAGATTTCAAAATTGGCCAAAAATTTTTACTATACAACTCCAGATTACACATTTTTCCTGGTAAATTGAAAACACGATGGTCTGGTCCTTTCATTGTGTTAGCTGTGACCCATTATAGGACAATCTCTTTGCTTAATCCACAAGATAATAGTGAATTTCAAGTAAATGGACAACGCCTCAAACATTACCACAAGTTATGCTCTCCAACTGTTGAATAGACTCTTCTCCAGGATCCGGTCTACATAGACTAGACGTTTTGTTTGGCATACTCAATCTTGTTTCTGTAGAGGGTACGCCATTTTGGTAGTCGGGCCATCTTCTATTTTATGATCTAAAATATTCTTTGAAGTGTATGGTTGCAAGCGCTGGAACCGTAGTCCACAAAAACTCTATTTCAAAACTGAGTATAAATGTCTTTTGCAATGTGAGCAAACGTTCCTGCTGGTAAACGATGGGTACCAAAAATTTCACCTCCTTCATTTTCTTCCCTTTTCGACTCTCTATCTCATGAACTTCAGCTAATCATTTGGTGTAAGTCTCACCCATCACGAATAGGTAATGGTCATAGTACTTTTGCTCGTAAACGACGTGCGCGAAGGATGGATGGTGTATGCATTGCCAAACACCTTTCTATCCAGGTCTTGATTTCCTATTCGATACTAGCCGGTATAAGGTTTACTTTTGTCTGACACCAACTGATAAGAACCCAAAACTGTAGTTTTAACCCCCTAACAATAATACTTTAAGACCATTTATGCGAGTAATAAATAAGAGTTAATGTTGATTATGTGTTTTTATGTATTTCAGGCACTAGAGTCAATTATGTACAGAAATATGTCACTTTGGCGAGATAAAAGAGCAAGGGTTGGTTGCTAAGAAGTTCTGTGATTAAAGGCCAAGATTCAAAGAGAAAAAAGCCTTTTTAAAGCCCGGTCAAAGCGGAAAAGTCAAAGTCAACACGGGCAGAAATAGCGCACAAAAGTCAGCAGAAATCCCGAAGACCATATCTTTGAACTCATACCTCGGAATTGGGCCTACCATATGTCAAAACGACCGGCTTGGAAAGAACTTTCCAATGGCCCAAGCCTTGACACAATAAGAAGAGCAAAAGTGGACAAAAAGTCTATTGAAGTAAAATCCAGCTGAAAAGGCATCTGTGGACTAAAGAAATTGGGTTTTGGGCTCGATTTTCTGGCCCAAAACATGGCTCCTCAGCCCATGCACGAAAATGTGAATCTGGTCTCCTCTATTTCAACACACAAGACTTAAGTCTTAAGAAATCCTTAGTTTAGGGAGCAAAAAGCCATTAGAGAATAGTTTAGATCTAGATTTTAATCTCCATTAATTAGTTTCCATATCTTGTTTTAGATCTAGTTTACCTTTCAAGTAATTAGTGTTAGAACAATTAGATTATTAATTTGAGAATCATATTTAGTTTTATAATAAAGTATTAGTTTTTAATTTCAATTTAGTTTATTGATTAAAGTCTTATTTAGTTTTAGTATTGTTAAATTCATAAATTAGTTTGTCTTTATTTCATAATTAGTTAATCATAATCTAGTTTAATTATTAAAGTCATTAGAGTTAATTTCGATCTTAGTTGTTAATCATTTCATAGTTATTAGTTTAGTTTTGAATTCGTTAGTTCAAATTAGTAAGTTAAAATCTTTATATTATGTCTTGTTTAAATTCATATATTAATGATAACATAATGATTCTAGGCTAAACCTCCATTAGAGGGGGTTGAAGAAGCCTTGATGAAGCTTGATTTTTGTTAAGCGTAGAATAGTCGTGATTTCCCATTCCATTCTAGAAAACAATTAGTTCACCATGAGAATGGGTTTGATTATTTCACATGCTATATGTTAGTTGGTAGAGATTACTATGGACAACTAGGGATTAGGAAGAACTAATTGTTATGCGAAAGCAGTTCAATTCGGATTACGACGATTCTTCGTTAGTAAATTAAGTCGAGTTAAGGCGGAATCAATCCCCCCTAATTCCTTACCATAGTATCAAGTTATCATTTCGTAGTTGAAGTATCGTTTAGTCGTTAGTATAATTTGCATCGTAGTATAATTCCATCATACTCTCATTAACTTTGGATAGGACCGATAATAATAGAAAACGCCAAAACTAAAGAACTAGGAGTGGAACGAATCTTTTACTCCAACTCTATTTAGATAGAATCGAGAGTAGAAATCTTTGATAAATAAGACACGTAAACAAGTTTAGTTTTAGTTTTACTTACGTTGAGTTTAATTACTTATTCGAGAGGTAAAACTATCATTTTACGCTTATCAAATGGCGACGCTGCCGGGGATCAAAGTTCCCTTTAGAATTGTTTTCGTTAGTATAATTAGTCTTTCCAAAGTCCTATTAAATCCACCCACCCTTGTTTGATTATAACTGTGGTTGTCCATTTCTGAACTGAAATTTTCTTCGCAGGATTACATGGAGTGCGACCGCACGCCCAAATCACTCGCACCTAAATCACTCGACATCAGTGAAGTACGGAGTGTGACCGCGCCCTTGGTAGGCAAACTTGGAGCGCCACCCACGCCCAAATCACTGGATATCAGTGAAGTACGGAGTGCGACCTGCGCCCTACCTAGGCCAATTCCGAGCGCAACCCACGCCCTCTTTTGGAACGCCCAATTTCCACAGATTAATTCAAACTTCCATTTCTTCAAGTTATTCAGTGTTTCTAACTTGTTAAATACACTGAGCTCGCGTAAACAAGACGCTATTCATAAGCGAAGCAAGGAGGCTTTCAGGTACTTCTTTCTTCCACATCTCGCATCACATGTTAGAGGTTCATACTAGCATATCAGGATTGTCTGAGTGTTATCGTGTTTAGTTAATATTGGTCTTAGCCTTGCATGAGATTAAGGTCAGGTCAAAGAAAAACACCTAACGTAATCAACCAGGCAACGTCAACAAACACACCTTTCTAGTATACCACTCACTACACCTTTAGCTAATATACCACACACAACACCTGAAATAATGGCTGAAAAAAGAGAGTCTCCTCTCTCTGACTTTTACAAAGTCTTGAACGATAGCCTAAAATCTTGCATCGTTCTATCAGACCCAGTAGGGGATTTCCGAATCCCCCCAAATATATTTAATTTGTTACCCATTTTTCATGGGTTATACCATGAAAAACCTTATCAGCACATGAGTAGGATTTGTAGGAACCGTTATTTCAGAATGACTATTTCTACAAACCACGAACACCACAGACAGCGGAATTAATGGGTGTCCACGATTTGTTATTTGAAAACATACCTTTGAGAATCGGGTTAGATAACTCTGAGAATCCAAGCTTTATGAAATCTGAAATCAACCTCTTGATCTTATGTTGTATTCCTTTAGAATAGATTGGACGTTGTGTGGACAACGATCTACCAACCCCCTTCTTTCTCTCAAGATCAGAAATGAATTCAGATCTACTTTTCTTGCCTCTTTTTCAGAAAAATGAATAGTCTAATTTCGGCCAGAGAGAAAGAGTATTCTATTTATAGGTTACAACAAGGACCATGAGGAGAAATTAGGGTTGGGCTTCCTGACGAGCTTGAGCTTCCCATGTTCGCCCCGAACACACCACCCAAGTCCGTCAACAAATGGCTTATTACACTAAAGGCCATTGTTGCACTACCGCCCTAATCCCAAATTACGGTAATCGGCATTTATGGGCTCCATATTATATGCTCGTTGATCTCCCGTGTTTTAAGATATCGAATGTCCGTTGATTAAGTCAAGTTATTGACAACTACATTAATCAACTTCTTATGTCCTTGAGTAGTACCACTCAACCTCATTGTCATGTCGGAATAAATCCACCTGCAGGGTTTACATGACAATCTTTTTGAGCTCCTCAAGGGGACATCATCAACCTAACTTATTGCGGGACACGGATTCCTTCTATAATCAACAGCACACCTTACATACAATGTCATTACCCAATCCATCGAGTTTGTTGATTCACATATGAATCTCACTCATTGATGATTTAAAGCAATGTACAATGCATGTAAGTGCCCGTTATTATATCCGGATTAGGAGGACAAGCATCCATAATAACAGAGGCGATTGTTCTCTTATATAGTCAATATAAGGAGAAACAACCTCACTTGGTCCTATTCAATACACACAAAGTGTACTAGTGTAATCTTATAGTCAAGATAGACTAATACCAGATTATACTACAACCGTACTAAATGGTTTGTCCAAATCCATCTAGGTTGTGAACGATTACTTATACTTTATAAGGTACTGATGATATGATCTTTTGTGTGTTCACACCATATTATCTACAACATAAAGTATTCGACACATGCATATAACTAATAACATATATAATATGCATAACATTTGCCCATATGATTCTCATTCAAAATATAAAGAATTAGAGTTAATACAAAAGTAATACTTTTAGTATATAACCCTATCAGGATTGACCAAGTCCTTACGACATTCCACCATCCTACAGTTGGTGCTGAACAAATTAAACTGAAGGTATTTCCTTTCACCCTAGCCGACAAGGCGGAGTCTTGATTAACTGCCCAAGCACCTAATTCTGTGGACTCGTGGGCTAATCTTGTTCAACTATTTATGGAACACTTTTACCCACCTCTGAAGACAGATGAAATTCTTTCCAAGATTCATTTCTTTCGATAGAATCCTCACGAATCATTTTTAGAGGCTTGGAATCGTTTCACCGATCTTCTTATAGAGTGTCCACACCATAACCTCGCGAAAGACACGTTAGTTCGTGCCTTTTTCAAGGGACTGTTACACCATCACAAAGAGGTGCTTGACATAATGAATGGGGGTAGTTTCCTCAGTAAGGGAGCCTCAGAGGCTTATAAATTTTTAGAAGATCAAACTAAGCGTAATAATAACTGGGGGTAGTGATGATATCTCCCATTTCGCTAGTTCTTCTACAACAGTTAAGGCCGCCGGTATGTTTAAGATGAAACCCGATCCTGAACTTAAAAATTTAATCGAATCTCTCACTAAAAAAGTAGAGGCTATTTCTGTTAAACAAAAGCCTATCCCCGTCATGAATGTCAACTCCAATCCATGTAATTTCTGTTTGAGTCCTGAGCATCCTGACTCCAATTGTCCTCTCGCCTATGAACAACAACAATCACAACAAGATAATGTTTATTTCATTAATAGCGAACCTAACACAGCTTGGCGACAAAACCCCAACTTCTGTTGGCGAAATAATCAACAACCTCCAAGGTTGTTTAACCCAAATGTTAGGCTAACAAACAATTACAACCAAGCTCCACCGAGGTAAGGACAAGGTCAGGGTAATTATAATAATTATAACAATAATAATTATAATGCTAATAGAGGTATCGTTCCGACAAATAATAACTATCAAAATCCACCCATTAATAATCAACGTGACATGATTCCTGTCACATAACCTATAGCTAACACTTCTCCACAACCGGATTGTTTTGATGCCTTTATCCAAACCCAACAACAGATTTTGCAACCTATCCAACTTTCCTTACAGCAGATAGCATAAGAGAAGGTACAAACAAAAGGTGTGTTTCCAGGACAAGCGATGCCTAATCCTAAAACAACAAACACAGCCTTTAAGGTAAATGGTAGTACTAGTAAGGACAATGAAAACGTAGGTGAGCTAAATTCCATCACCTCTATCCGTTTAGGCAGAGTGGTTGATAACAACGTAACTATGCCTATAGTTACCCCACCAGTAGTCCTTACACTTGATATTTTACTAGATACAGAACTAGAAACTGAAGATCCTACCCCTATAGGGGTACCAGTTAAACCACAACCTAAAAAACAGAAAGCCAAGGTTAAACATCCTATTGATCCATATGCTAAATATAGAGAGAAACCACCGTTTTCCCAGAGATTAGTGCGTCCCAGACGCGTAAGCCTATTTTGTCTTTTCAGCTCTATCCTTCTATCCTCTTTTGCGGACTTTGGTCCAAGCAATGAATCCTTTGGCCTTGGGCTTCAAAATAGGGTTTAAAATAGGTCCAAGTCGCATCTTTAATATCTCCAATTCCTTGGCCTTCTCCATGATTGTCCACGGGCTTCCCATGTAATCTTAATGCTCCGAATTGCTCCGTTTTACCCCTTTTTCTCTAATATTCCACAAAACTCTCTCTTTCACCTGTAGAATCATAAAACATAACTTACAAACACTATTAGTCCACTAAGATGGCTAAACAAGAGGCATAATCGAGGGTTAAATAGTACTTTTTGAGCACTTATCAATTAGCTATGTTGAACAAGGATACAAATTACGATGAGATTAGGGAAGTTTTCAAAAATCTAACAATAAACCTTCCTTTTCTTGAACCAATTAAAAAGTTACCTCACCATGCTAAATTTCTCAAAGAGTTGTGCACTACTAGGCGTAAGACAAAGATTCCTAAAGACGCCTTTTTAACTGAACAGTTTCCAACTTTAACGGAACACAATGGAATCGTTAAGTACAAGGACCCTGGTCGTTCTACTGTATAATGCACCTTAGGAGATACTCACACGACCACTGCTTTATTAGACCTGGGAGCGAGTGTTAACTTACTCCCTTATTATTTATATAAACAAATAGGTCTACAGGAGATGCAATCTACAACAATGACGTTATAATTAGCTGATAGGTTTATCAAGTATCCTAAAGGTGTAGTAGAAAACGTGATGGTTAAGGTTCAGGATTTCTACTATCCTACGAATTTTGTTATCCTCGATACAAAAGTCGCTTACGACTATGTTCCGATCATTTTAGGGCGCCCTTTCTTGGCTACTGCCAACGCGCTCATAAACTGTCGCGATGGTTCAATGTCCTTGTCCTTTGGCCATCTTTCTGTTGAGGTCAATGATTTTAAAATGAGGAAACAGTTTTCTGACATGAATATCGATGGAAAGGTTAGCATGATCAAGAGCTTAGCTCATGATTATTTCAAAACCACATTTTCGGATGATCAGATGCATAAATTCCTTTCCTTTGGAAGTTCCAACTTTTATGAGAACTCCCTGGAAGTTGAGGAAGATTTCCTTCGTCTATTTTGCAACTCTTCCTTGCGACCTCGCGAGTCCCACCCTGCCAACATTCCTTCATCCCTTGACACTATGACGGAAGATTAATTTTTCACCCTCTATTCTAGTGATTCTTTTGACCTACCTATCGAGAAATGTCTTGCATATCTCAAGGCTTCTAATGATCTAGACCTAAGAGCTCTAGCTGACACTCATTCATCTTCCATCACCAATTTTCCCCACTTTCCACCTTTTCAAAGGAACCTGGAGTTTGCGCTTGACCCTCTTGCTTCTTCTGTGCTTAATGATTTTCTAAATCCTCTTAATACAAAAATAATTCCTAAGGGAAAGGCACTTGACACCTTCATTTTCAGAATTGAGACAGTTCCCACCTACACCATGAATAAGTTTTGTGCTAAACCCACATTCTCATTTTTTCCATTCCTTACTTCTAAAACTTATCCATATCTAACATATCTTTCACAAACATCCATTTTCTCATGATCATTCACTTGGATACCCTCTCGTTCAAAGAAGAAGAAGAAGGTGCATTCTCGGTTACGTTCTAGATCTATCAGACTTCGCTTTCATTTCACTAAGTTGCATCGTAGAAAATCTTGGTGTTTGATTCTGTTTGGGGGTGCATTCTATGTTATTTATTTATGGAAAAAACCACAACTCTTTAGGTTGTTGATTTATGGAAAACTGCAGGATATATATATATATATATATATATATATATATATATATATATATATATGTTAAAGTCTCGAGTATTTGACTATAAACGGCTCATTTTGTTGTTTGGTGTACTTTCTTACAATTCCATATATTGGTTAGTGCACCATTCAGGTAACCGGGCCCTCCCTATAGAGTGTGTGGCTGTAAGTACCGGATCCTAAGTCCACGGTTAACATAATTCACGTATTCCACTAGTGCATGTTTTCTCGGTTTTTGAGTCATGTTTTTCTATGGTGTGAATTATGCATTTATTGCTTGATTATTTTTCTTATATTAAATTTTATTCATAAAAAAAAAATACATATATCAAAACCATAAAAATAGTAATCTAGGAAGTCTCGGGAATATGACTTTAAAAGACCCACGTTATAACAAAATTTTAAACTCTGCTGTATAAAATTTGTTTGGGGGTAGGGTATTCGTTTTTCCATTCTTGATTGCTCAACTTTCCATTTGTGTTGCTTAGGCTGTTTAATCGTATTTCGATTAGGGTTGACATTATCTATGAATTTAGATTTCATTCGTTCACATAACTTAAGTCACACATGCATTACTACGAGATATTTTCCAATTTCTTATATGTCACCGACGGTTGGAATAGAGTGTTTTATGGATCATTGGATTGAAAATTCTCTCCTAATCATTTCCATATCTCATTCACACAAATTGAACCGGTAACTAAGCGACAAATTTAATTTGAAGTTGCGCGAAAAATCGACTCATTTCGAAAAATCGAATTGGGCTTGGGCCCAATCTCGCACGCACGTGTGTCTCCATCTTCCAAAATAAAACAGATCGCGATTTTCTTTTTCATTCCACCATTAACAAAGCTTCCAAACCCTAGAAACCAAAATTAAAAATAAAAAAAATAGAAAACCTCAATACACCCACGCCAACCGTTTAAAACAAATTCAAATCTTCTCCAAACTTCTCCCACCACCATCTCCAACAATTTCAACCACCGAAAATATCCAAAAATCCAAGAATTCGAATTGCCACCGCCCCCACCACGCCACCACCATTGTTCTTTTAGTGAGTTTGTTTCAAAACTTGTCTCCCTACCTTATTCAAACCCACAAATCCTATCAAAACTCCAATGGCTCAAAGACGGAGAATTTTGCCAGAGCAAGAATTTACTCCCTTCCACTTTGTGCCGTTTTATAGTGAGGATATGACTCGTAGGGATTGGAGTCATTTGTGGTATATGACGAACGATTATTATCACGAAGATTTAGTCCAACAATTTTATAAGACGAGGGAGTTGGTTGGTGATAAGAGCCCAAAACTGTAGTTTTAAGCCCTTAACAATAATACTTTTAGACCAATTATGCGAGTAATAAATAAGAGTTAATGCTGATTACATGTTTTTATGTATTTCAGGCATTGAAGTCAATTATGTGCAGAAATGTGCCACTTTGGCGAGATAAAGGAGCAAGGGTTGGTTGCTAAGAAGTTTTTTTATTAAAGGCCAAGATTCAAGGAGAAAAAGCCTTTGTAAATCCCAGTCAAAAGTTGAAAAGTTAAAGTCAACGCGGGCAGAAACATTATACAAAAGTCAGCAGAACTTCCGAAGACCGTATCTTTGGACTCAGGCCTCGGAATCAGGCGTACCTTATGTCAAAACGACTGACTCAGAAAGAGCTTTATAATGGTTCAAACCTTGGCCAAATCAGAGGAGTAGAAGTGATGAAAAACCTGCTGAAGTTAGATCTAGCTGAAAAAGGGCCATGTGGACTGAAAAGATTGGGTTTTGGGCTCGATTTTCAGGCCCAAAACATGGCTCCTCAGCCCATAAACGAAAATGTGGATCTGGTCTCCTCCATTTCCACACATTAGACTTAGCTCTTAAGAAAGACTTAGGTTAGATAGAAGGTAACCATTAGAGAATAGTTTAGATCTAGATTTTTGGATTGAATTAAATTAATTAGTTTTCATACCTTGTTTTAATTTAGATGATTGAATCAATTATTATTTATTCATTAGATTAATAAAGTAATTTAGTTCTTGATAATATAGTTTCATTTCATTAATCATTGTAATTTTGATTCCTAGATTTAGTTATTATCATTGTTTGTTTCAATCGATTCCTGCATAATTTAGATTTCCATTTGAATTGAAATAAGTAAATTTACAATCTTTTCTTGATGTCTTGTTTAATTTCATTGGGAAATGATAACATAATGATTCTAGGCTAAACCTCCATTAGAGGGGGTTGAAGAAGCCTTGATGAAGCTTGATTTGTGTCAACGTAGAATAGTCGTGATTTTCCATTCAATTCGTGATAAATAGTCTTCGTATAGTTTTAGTTCTACTTCCGTTAGAATTTAATCTTTTATTCGTGAGTAGAATTAACATTTTTATGTTTATTAGTTGGGAATAAAATTTTTGTGAAGTTGAATAAAGTAAGGAGAGAGGTGGATAGAAATTTGTTGGCTCGTATCTTCGGCATGGAGGAAGGACGCACTCTAGTAGCAACAATGCAGGAATCCCAATTTATTGGGATCGAGCCTTTGATGAACGAGACGGTTTTGGAGGGTAACTACAATGTGAGCTCTCATTGTGTTCGCCAGTCGTCTCTACAAACCAACTAGCTGGCTGTTGCTCAGTGGATTGGGAGGAATGTCATTGGAAAGGAGAAAGTAGTGACATCAGCCTGAATTGTCTCCATGTGCTTTGGATACTCCAGACGAGAGAGTATGATTTTTGTATCGTCGAGTTTTTAATTACAATGATTAGAGGAGTCGGGAAGAGTATTGCACCTCTCCCTATTTTGATAACGAAGATCATGACGACCTTGAGAGCGACTTCGAAGTCTGATCGGATTTACCTGAAGAGGCACCAAAATCCTACTATTTATACAGAGTGTATCCAAAAGACGTGGAGGTTGCCTGAAGAAATGGTAGTTGAAGAGGAGTCATCTCCTTCTCATGTGCTATCCACTACCAGTAGCGCATTGTTTAGGGATATTATGAGTTGATGTTTTTTGTATTTGTTTTTATTTAGTTCGGATGTTAATTTTTGAATTACGTAGTTAAATTTGACTTGGGTAGTTAAATGTTGTTAGAATTTCAATTTTAATATAATGTGGTTCTTTTCAAATTGTGCATTGTTTTTATTGTTAATCCCACCTCCCCGAATTGTTTGGGGGTGGTATTATTTATTCTGGCATAATTTTTATATGATCCTCAATTTTAGAAGTTATTTTGGAGTGATTGTTGAGAATATTGCCAATATTGGCATGCCTATGATTAGATGTTGTGGTAGGATGAAATCAAAAAGAGTTTAGAAGTTACTATCTAAATTCAATCTAAAAGATATTAGGTTTGTTTTAGAATCAAGAATATGAGTTGTTTCCATTTTCGGTTTTGGAAATTTTTTGTTTCCGGCAATTGCCTTAAAACTTTTTGGCAACTTCTCGATTCGTTTTGGAAACTCAAAACCTATATAAACTTCATTCATTCTCCACACAAAACTCACATATCTCACTTTCATCTCTCACCATTCACCCCCAAGTTTTCCTTCTTTTTCTGCTTCACTTCAAAGACTTAGCAGCTCGAGCGTCGTCGCTTTAGTTAGCGCCACCAGCGCTTCAAAACACCTCGATCCCATTTGATCCTGAGCGCGGCCCATGCCCTACCCAGACCAATCCTGAGCGCGACCCGCTCCCAAAACACTGTAAGTCCGAGTGCTCCTGAGCGCGACCCACTCCCATACAAGGCTTAGTCAGAGCGCACCCCGTGCCCTGACCTCCTTAGGCACGAAAAATTCTGATTTTTTGTGGGTTGTTCCAGGATCGGTTGTAACTGTTCTGGAGAGTAGTGTTGTGATGAAATCCCCTCGTATCATACCAGAATAGTCTTTTGAAGACTTGTTCCAAAGTGACGTTTATGGTGCTTGGTTTTGCGAGGTTATCATACAAGTAGGCTGGGAACCGCTAATGGTAAGACCTGATGAACTTTATTCTCCCGCACTTACATCTTATTTTTATGATAATTGTAAGTTCTTTGATAGACCAGATGGAGAACAAGTGTTTTGCATCACCATCGGGGATGAACCGATGGAAATTTCCAAGTTCTTGCTAGCCTTTGTTCTTGGACTTGCTATGCCCGCTGAAATACAAGACTCATGGGCCTATTTGGTAGATAATATGTACATGTATAACTATGAGGATTTGCATGAGTATTACGGGGCAGGAATCTTTAGGATACATGACTAAAGGGATTGTAACGTTGCCCTTGGTAGCCTGTCTATGAACATGGGCACTGTTATGTTTTGGATCATGCTAAACATTAGAGGGGAATGACGTTATTCTTCTGTGAATGACAAAACTTGTGATATTTTCCTTGCTTTAGTTGGGGGACATACACTCTATGATATTTCCCAAACCCTAATGTCTAGTTTAGCCCGAACCCATAGCAAGAGGCATAAGTACCTTCTTATGCCTGTTTTAATTTGCCGTATTATGCCATGTTTCTTCCCTATTTTTTGTGCCCGCTTCACGGATTGGGTTGGGGTTGACATTGTGAGACCCACCAATTGTATTATTCGATCGTTCCATGCAATGACTTGGCAAGGGTGGAGGATACAACCTCATCAGGTTGCACCTTACACCCCATCCGACCACGTGGGGCTTGATAGGTTAGCTATAGTAGATGATAAGTGGCGTGAAGCCTGGAAAATCATCATGGCATGGCAGGATGCGAAGGAACCTCATTTCTTTATTGAAGCTGAGGAGGATGACGCTTAAGTGGGAGAGGAGGTAAGTTTTTAGTTTCAGTTAGTGTCTGCTTATGTCCCAAGCAATTTAATTCTTATTATCCCCATAACGGGTGGAACCCTTATAGAGTTGCGT
Organism: Coptis chinensis; assembly: GCF_015680905.1. Taxonomy (NCBI): domain Eukaryota; kingdom Viridiplantae; phylum Streptophyta; class Magnoliopsida; order Ranunculales; family Ranunculaceae; genus Coptis; species Coptis chinensis. The sequence continues at coordinate 54,036,104 of NC_141463.1, forward strand.
CAATTTTTATTTTCTATATTAGTATGTTTTAACCTTGTTTTGCAGATGTTCTAGAATTTCACGCGTTTCCATAGTATTTTCCTACCCTTTTTATTTAAATACTTTGGGGATAAAGCATGCTTCTTGTTTGGGGGGGGGGGGGGGATAGAAACACGTGTAATTAAGGCATCTGTTAGGATATAGATATGTATAATATGTACTTGTTTTCTAGTAAAAATTCAAAAATTTCAAAAATATAAAAAAAAAGTTATGCTATACACTTAGGAATATTGGTATTGTTTTCTTTCTCTATGCTCTAAATAATCCAGAAGTCTCATGTAGCTTTTGCATTAGAATAATTTTTAGAAACTCAGGTTAATATGTAGGTAATAATATTTGCATCTATCTATAAATATATTACATGAGTATCTATGATTGTTTGGCAGTAAGTTTCTGAAATCTAGGCTAGAGTACTTATTCTACAAATCCTGTGAGAATATAGCCTAAAGCCTTATATGATTGAAATATTTGAGAAATGACACAAGGGAGAAGTAAATCCGGATAGAGAAATCACACGTCCACTTGCTTGATCACTATACCATATCCTAAGCGAGAATTTAGGCCCTCTTTGGATCGATATAGCCAGAAATTCAAACCAATGAATTCTTTTCCGCTAGTCGCCCTTCTGAGCCTTTCTTTAGCCTTTCATAAACCACAAATCCTTTAACCTTTTACAAAAACAAAACAAATTAAAAATCAACCTACCCATTCTTTGAATGAGTCTGAGAATATAGTTGAAAAATAGGAAAGAGAAAGACCTTTGAAATCAAGAAATTGTTAGTCGCTTCAAATAAGAAAAGAAAGTTTCAATCCAAATAAAAAAATATATATAATAAATAAACAAATAAAAGAAAAAAAATAGTTAGAACTCCAAAAATAGAATCAAATGGAGTCAAAAGCCAAAGAAAAAGAAAAATATGGCTAAGGATGGAAACAAAGTGTAAAAGCAAAAGTAAAGAACAAGGTCTTCTCTAGTTACATAATATGAAGACTCTATTATCTCAGACTTCTCCTTTTTGAATATCCATTTCCTTCCTTCTTAAACCATCTCCTAATCCCCGCAATACCTAATAAAGACCTCTAGCTCAATTAGGAATAGGTTAGTGTGATAGTAAGTGGCGGATGTGTATGATCGAATCCGGCTTCCTTGTGTATCATTGAGATTGTAAGGTAAAGTGTGCCCACTGCACACTGGAGTAGCGAAACTTAATTGAGCGGAAAAATCAGAGTGGTTTGTCTTGACATTTATGTGAGGACCTACGTAAGGACGCTATTCCGAGTTTTCAAAAACAGACCTGTTAGAGCATTTCATAGTATTACTCATTGTATATATGTTTATTAGTAGACGATTGATTATTATGAACATATTAGCTTAGGTTTCGACTTGATTATTCTGTATTCATTGCTAGTGAGATGTATAGATAATTGAGGCATAAATAAGGAAACAATAGTTTTATTTTTTAGTCGTTGTAATATAGATGAAGTTTGTGAGTACCTTCACTGGAAAACTCTCACGAGGCTATAACTCGTCCACTAGGGAATTCCTAGTGGTTTAAGGCCTTGTTGCATATGGTCAATTGAATCTGTATCTTTGCGGCGAACGAGAGTAGTTACAACTCCATTTTTGGTCACTTATTCTAATTTCTCATATTTGCTTGAGGACAAGCAAAATGCTGTTTTGGGGTGGTTTGATAAGAGCCCAAATTTGTAGTTTTAACCCCCTAACAATAATACTTTTAGACTAATTATGCGAGTAATAAATAAGAGTTAATGCTGATTACGTGTTTTTATGTATTTTAGGCATTAAAGTCAATTATGTGCAGAAATGTGTCACTTTGGCGAGATAAAAGAGCAAGGGTTGATTGCTAAGAAGTTATGTGATTAAAGGCCAAGATTCAAGGAGAAAAAGCCTTTTTAAAGCCCGGTCAAAGCGGAAAAGTCAAAGTCAACGCGGGTAGAAACAACGCACAAAAGTCAGCAGAACTTCCGAAGAGCATATCTTTGGACTCATACCTCAGAAATGGGCCTACGTTATGTCAAAACGACCTGCTTAGAAAGACCTTTCCAATGGTCTAAGCCTTGACCAAATCAGAGGAGCAGAAGTAGATGAAAAGTCTATTGAAGTAAAATCCAGTTGAAAAGGCCTCTGTGGACTGAAGAAATTGGGTTTTGGGCTCAATTTTCCGTCCCAAAACATGGCTCCTCAGCCCATGCATGAAAATGTGGATCTGGTCTCCTCCATTTCAACACACATGACTTAACTGTTAAGAAATCCTTAGTTTAGGGAGCAAAAAGCCATTAGAGAATATTTTAGATCTAGATTTTAATCTCCATTAATTAGTTTTCATATCTTGTTTTAGATCTAGTTTACCTTTCAATTAATTTGTGTTAGAACAAGTAGATTATTAATTTGAGAATCATATTTAGTTTTATAATAAAGTATTAGTTTTTAATTCCAATTTAATTTATTGATTAAAGTCTTATTTAGTTTTAGTATTGTTAAATTCATAAATTAGTTTGTCTTTATTTCATAATTAGTTAATCATAATCTAGTTTAATTATTAAAGTCATTAGAGTTAATTCTGATCTTAGTTGTTAATCATTTCATAGTTATTAGTTTAGTTTTGAATTCTTGATTAGTTCAAATTAGTAAGTTAGAATCTTTATATTATGTCTTGTTTAAATTCATATATTAATGATAGCATAATGATTCTAGGCTAAACCTCTGTTAGAGGGGGTTGAAGAAGCCTTGATGAAGCTTGATTTTTGTTAAGCATAGAATAGTCGTGATTTGCCATTCCATTATAGAAAACAATTAGTTCACCATGAGAATGGGTTTGATTGTTTCACATGCTAGATGTTAGTTGGTAAAGATTACCATGAATAACTAGGGATTAGGAAAAACCAATTGTTATGCGAAAGCAGTTCAATTCGGATTACGACGATTCTTTGTTAGTAAATTAAGTCGAGTTAAGGCGGAATCAATCCCCCCTAATTCCTTACCATAGTATCAAGTTAGCATTTCGTAGTTGAAGTATCGTTTAGTCGTTAGTATACTTTGCATCGTAGTATAATTCCATCATACTCTCATTAACTTTGGATTGAACCGATAATAATAGAAAATGCCAATACTAAAGAACTAGGAGTGGAACGAATCTTTTAATCCATTTTACGTTTATCACCAGCTGTGTAGGATAAACTTCGTCGCCGTGCCGTTTCTCCCATGGGTTGGGAATTATCTTGAGGATCTTACATTAAAAGACTCACAAACATCTTGAGAATTTGACATTAAAAGACTCGATTCGTCTTGAGAATCTGACGTTAAAAGACTCACCTTGTAGATATGTATATATTGTTGCCTTTTGAAAATTCCCCTTGCATTAAGTTGTGCACATAGAGATTCGTGTCAACCTCGGATGTTGCATACTTGGAACACGTACAGGCAATGGATTCCACCAGACCAACCCCTAGAATTGGTTACTTTGAGTTCCATTGGGGCGGTTTGAGGATAGATGCATGTATGTAATAAGGGCAATATTATTAGACCGTAGCGCACACAGTTCGGGATGGTACCATCCTGCCCCTAACCATAATACATAAAGGTAAAGCCACAGTCTGGCTGGATTGGGTTCGCTCCAAAGTCGACATGACAGTTGCCTATGAATTTAGATGGTGACTCTTCTCGACATCTAGTGTTGTTCACATTAATCTCCCTTGTATAGAAATAAAAACTTTGTTTATAAATAAAACACCCCTCCTTCTTTTCAAAATCTCTTTTGGCCTTTGAGAATGACTCATATAATTGGATGGCATTTTTTGTGCCGATCATTTCGATAGCTCATTCATCCAATTCGGAGTCCGAACGAGTCGTGGGTGAGCGTTTAGAATTTTTTAAGGCTTAAATTGGGCTTTAGGCTTGATTTGAGCTTGGGAAATTTTTGGGCCCAACCAAATCTTGTATTCTCAGCCCATTTAAACCTGAGACACCCAACCACACGCGTCATAATTCCAACCTTCGTCTCCCATAAAAATCGGATCTTGTTCCCTCTCGATTCAGTCTCGCACGAGACATGCCCACGTTAAACCCAAGTCTCGCACGAGACCACCACAGCTCAGAAACCGATTCCCTTCTATCAGTAACTCCAAATTCTTCCCCTCATCTCAAATCAGTATCCATCCTCTTCCTACGATCACCAATGGCCAGAAACAGGCGAATTTCGGTGGAGAAAATTTTTGGTTCACTATTTGAAAATGGGATGTTTGCTCTATTCTTCGATACAAAAATACACTCTAGAGGATGGGAGTATTTGTTGTATGCCAATGGTGGGTTCTATTCAACAGATTTGGTGTTGAAATTTTACGACAATGGGAGCTTTAATGGCGACCATTTTTGGGTCAACATCGACGGCGTGCGCCGCAAAGTCACACCCGCTTTGAACTCGAATGTAACGGGCATCCCTGTGGTCGATCACGTGCTGACTCAGTAGCAGTTTGTGTATCCACAGACTTACGACCTAATGCTCGACACGTTAATTGAGGGCGAGTATAATATGGATGGAAAATGCGCGTATTAGCGCTCAGTGCGATGGAACCAGCTGGCCATCACTCAATGGCTGGGACAGAATGTCATTGGCACCTCGAAGCCTTCAAACATCAACAAGACATTTCTCCACCTACTCTGGATCCTCTAAGAGCACAAGGGTAACTTCTGCATAGTCACCTTTCTTTTTGATATCATTACGCATGCCACACTCAGGTCTGCCCCTCTTGCCGTTCTTGTAATGCAAGTTATGATTAATTTTGGTTTCCTATCTACCACCCCGTTAGTACCTATGCTACCATATGAGAATATGCTTATTTTCAAGAAATGTATATTGGCCCCATGGGAACCCACAGCACCAATGGCAGCTGAACACGCTAACGTAGGTCCAACGCACCCACCCTTCTTTGATGAGACTGCTATGAGCAAGATGAGCCATCCTATGGATGCCTTAAGTGCTATGAACAGTGGCATGAGAGACATGTACACTCGCTAGATATCAATGAAACATACCATGCGCGAGTTCAGGGAGGATATGACCACTCGCCACGAGTCGATGACAGACAACATGGGAGAATTTCAGCAAGAAATGCGAACTTCCATGAATACATTTTAGGATCACATGACTACTCACCAGAATCAGTTCCAACGAATTCTAATGGCAAACCAGCACCAGTTTCAAGCATAGGTGATGGATACTCTAGGTGATATTTAGGAGCAGTTAGCCTCCACGGGAGCTCGTACTGCACGCCACCGCAGGACTCCTGGTTCTTCTTCTGCAGCCCCTGAGGATTCTCAGTAGATAGTTTATTTTCCCGGTCTTGTATATTATTTATGTCGGATATTTTATTTACGTGTTTGCATTTTAATTTTCCAACCTAGGATGTCTGTTATTTCCTACATTTTCCAAAATTTCTGCCTTGTCAAATAGTATATTAGATATCTCCAATATTATATTATATAGGTAGAAACATATATAATAATATTAGTAATAATAATATATGTAGATATATATATAAATATATATACATATATATTTTTGACGTCACACTAACGTTTTGCAAAATGGTCAGAAAACGGTCATGAAAACGCACAAAAAACGGTCATGAAATCGCATCTAAAAATAGTCAGATAACGGTCAGAAAATGGCTCAATTTTCTTTCTATAAATAAGTTCAACACATCCTTCGCATTCACTCCTTTCATCTTCTTCCCTCTACACTTCTTATTCTAAATATCATTTTTTAGTTCGCTCCAAATTTCAAGCTTCATGGATGCACTAGAAAAGTTTGAGCAGCGGCAAATTGAATATGCTACTCAAGTCTTCATGCTCATTTGTTTTATTATAGTAATGTTGTTAATATGGCATATAGTCCTATCTAATATTTAGGTTTGTATTTTATTATTTGTGTCATTATGATGTGTTTCCACACCTCTGTATGTTCTTACATCTTATTCTGATATTATATTTACATCTCCCTTGTCCTTCTACTTACACTATTTATTTACACTAAAAAAAAAAAAAAAAAAAAAAAAAAAAAAAAAAAAAAAAAAAAAAAAAAGGTGGGCACTCCTTGTAGTCACATGCCCCATTCTTCTCCACAATACATCCACTTTTGCGCCATATTTTAGAAGATACACATGGTCTAACTACCCTGTGACATATCGATTCGTATCTTTTACATCTTCGGATTGGTGCCTATTTATAGCAAGAATAGACACCTCTAAAATCCAATCTTCCCTCTTTCATTAAATTTTCTTCACCACTCCATCTTTAATGGCCCTCACCTGAATTTTCGTGCCCGAGCAAAATTTTATGGAAAATTTCCAAAACGGTATTTTTCATCCATTTTTTGACACAGAAATTTTACGTCGAGGATGGTTCCCTCTATTACATCATAAGCAGGAACTTTATTCCAGAGAATTGATCCTGCTATTCTATAAACACTGTTATTTCCAAAACGGACAATTCTTTGTCCGTGCAAACGGATGGGAATGTGAATTGACTATGGAAATCATCTCTGAGGTACTTCAAATTCCCATTACAAACTAGGGGGTTCACCTTTAGGATTCACCATTCGACAATATCAGGCATCTGATGTTTGCAACTATCCTTTATGGCAAATACAACTGGAAAAACCGTATTGTTTATCAGCGATCCTTGCAAAGAAACCAATTATCTATGATCCAATGGCTAGCTCATAATGTGCTCGGCACATCTAAGACTTTCGAAATAACAAAACCCCTCCTCCATCTACTCTGGGTATTGCAGACTAACTGCAATGATTTTTGCATAATTAAATTTCTCTGGAACGCGATCGCACGTGCCAGGAAAAAGGTAGCTCCTTTGCCAACCATTGTGACACTTATCATGATACGTTGGGGTTTTCCTATTTCTGCTCCTAATACACCTCTTAGAACAGCTAACATTCTCACCATTCACTCAGTTTGTATGAACGTTTTCTGGACTCCCGACGTTGCAAATAACCATGCCGGTGCAGAAACCGGCGAAGCTTGTTCCGCTGACAACATATTCACTGAAAATGCAATACGTAACATATTTAATCCTATGGAAGGCCTTCATTTAATCCACCAAGGACTGATGACATTATACAAATGTCAGAACATTATCATCATAGTCTTCTTGAATTTCACGACCTACGGACAATACAAGAAGAGGAACAAGCACAATTCTTGCACAGCCACAACCAGTTCTTGGCAAATCACACTCTCATAATGGAGAACCACGCTGAGATTTACCAGACACAGAGCGAAATGTTGCAACAGGCTGTTGCCCTGATTGAAAACATCGAGAATCTTATAAATGGATTTCTCTCACAAAAGGATCCTCTCCGTTACTTGGGCCCATGACACAAATTAGATTTTGCAATTTTATGTTCTTTGTCATTTTCTTTTTAGTTTTTAATATAGTGCAATTTTCCTATGGTAATAAATGTCATTTGTTTTTACTTAGTCATTTACATCGTATTCTAATTTTGGTTTATTATTGTCTACAGGTGGTATCTTCCTTCACATGTCTTCTACAATGGCATCTCCAAGGATTATTCCAGAACAATCTTTCCATGCTTTGCTGAATTCTCCTGCATATGGACATCTTTTCAGAGACTTCATCACCCGAGTTGGTTGGAACTCCTTCATTCTACACCCTGAGCAAACATACTCTCCAGGTTTGGCAACTTATTTTTACGATCATATGGAGGATCTACCTACTGTACATGGTTTCGTGTTGAACAGATTTGCAATTCGTATTGGTAACACCCGACACCCTTTTTACGAGCTAGCAGTTGCTATGGCTTTTGACCTTCCTCCTATTCAGCCAGACATCCCCATTCAATACATAATACAAAACAACTTTAATTACTATTCTTGGGAAGATTTCGCCGCCCGTTATGGCGATGGCCTCGCCCAAGTCATTGAACATGCAGAAGCTGGCCGATGGCTAGACAACACTATTCCACTAGCCAGTATGACTATGAATGTTGGGACTGCCATGTTGTTTATTCTTCTGAACATCATGGGGGATTGACATTTTTCCATTACCTCAAAATCAGCTTGTAAGACGTTCCATGCCCTGGCCCAGCAACATACCGCCTTCGACATCACAAGCCTAGTAATTGAGAACCTTAAGAGGGCTTGGTCTTTTCGGTAACACTATATCACTTTGCCAGTTACAGCATGCAGGATAATGAGGATGTACTTCCCATAGTTTGCGACCACTTTTCATGACTGGGTAAAGATAGACTCTATGTGTCCAACAAACAAGATAATTCGTTCTTTGTGATTTTGGGTATGGCAACGCCCTTCAAGGTATCTAAAGAAAGTTTGTTGTTTCCCTGATGACGATAACATGATAGCTCATCTGGACACTTCTAGAAAAAGGAAGTGGAGCGAAGTATGAAAGACTATGATAGATTGGCATGATGCAAATGAATGACATTTCTATAAAGATGAAACAAGGATGGACCTACCCCCAGTTCGTAATTGGGGCAATGTAAGTTGATGTACATATTTGTTTTACGTTTTGATGTGAAAAATAAATAACCAAACAATGTGCTTTCACTTTTATGTTGTATAATATATAGTGTGTTATCATAATTTTCTGTGGAAGATGTCAGCTATATTTTTGCTCAAAGCATCTCAAGTATATTCTTTCTTCCTCTTAACACTTTGAGGACACAGCGTCTGACTGTTTGGGGGGTGGTGAGAACCTTTCACAAATATTAATCATGCATAGTTATATATAGTTTTATTTTATGTCTAAATAAACGTTTTTAGTGACAAATTCTCATTTCCGTTTCTGTGATGAAAAATATTTAGAAATCTCACCATAGCATTAGAATTAGAACTTGTTCTTAGAAACTTAAGTTATTACATATGCAATAGTTTTTACATCTTTTCATGAACATTCATGCATGCACTGACTATCATTAAATGTACATAGCAGTAAGTTTATGGGACCCACGGTTAGACAACTTAATTTCCATATCCTGGAAGAATCTAACCAAAAAGCCTCAAAATGTGTGATATGTGAGTAATGACACAGAGGAGTAGTTTTTCCGAATAGAGAAGTTCACACGTCTACTTACTTGATCACTACCCGAATCCTAGGCGAGAATTTAGGCCTTCTTTGGATCGATATAGCCAAAAATTCACACCTGTAATTTTTTTTACCTCTAGTCACCCCACTGAACCTTTCATTAATCCTTTCTGTTTCACCAAAAATTCATTACCCATCTATTAACCACAATTAAATAAGCATACCTAGTTGATGAGTATGAGAAATAGGATAAAGTGCAGAAAAATGAAGAGAAAAACTTGTCACAAATCAAAATTAGTTACCTGTCTCAGAAGAAAAGAAAAAGAAAAAGAAAAATATGTTTCCAAAAATCAAAAGAAATATGAAAGTTAGAATTTCCCCCAAAATCAAATCAAAAGGGAATACAAAAGTTAAAAAAAAAAAAAAAGTATGGAAACCCATGTTAGAAGTAGGAAAGAAAATAAGGATTTCTCTAGTATAAATATCTCGAAGACCTTATTCTCTCATACTTATTATTTTTGAATTTTCCATACCATTTTCTTCTACATTACCACCTAAGCCCCATAAAACCTAATAAAGACATATAACTCAATTAGGAGTAGGGTGGTGTGATAATAAGTAGTAGTTGTGAATTCTTGACCTCGGCTCATCTGACTGTTATTGAGATGTATAGATATCTGAGATTAATTAAGAAAACATGCCTTTGTTACTAAGTCATTGTAGTATAAATGAAGTTTGTGAGTATCTTCTCTGGAAAACTCACGAGGCTATAACTCGTCCACTAGGGAATTCCTAGTGGTTCAAGACCTTGTTGCATACGGTCAATGCAACCGCACTCTGCGAAATGAGACATAGCTTAGGACAACACATTTTTGGCCACTTATCATTTTAATATCTCTTCTTTGCCTAAGGACAAGCAAAGTGCTGTTTGGGGGTGGTGTGATAAGCACCCAAAACTGTAATATTAAACCCCGAGAGACATATAATTTTGGTCAATTATGTGTTTAATAATCATGAAATAATTATATTTTTGTACTTTTGCAGGTTTTCGCAGTTAACGTGAATATGATAATAAAACATGCATCGAAGTACGGGAATACTGGAATTCTTGAAGTCTTCCCACTCAGCCCCAGTGAAGCCCAACAAAGCCCGACTAGAGCCAAAGATTCTAAAGGGACAAAACCAGTGCAGAACGGGTCCACATGTAAAGAAGTAGCAAACTTCCGAAGCTCACATTTTTCAAACCTGGACGCCGACTTCGGCTAGTGAACTACCAGAGCAACCAAAGCAACGAACTCTACGCAAAGACAGAAAGTTGCAAAAATGCCAAAATCGGCGCCGCCACTGGATACACTACGTGGGCCCGCAGAGTCCCAAAAGGCATGACGAGTCAGCATAGGTATGTGGCAAGTGATGGTCACAAATTTGTGCCACCTTGCAAAAGGAAAAGACGTATCAATTCAATGTTTGAATTGAATTGGCTAAAGGACAAAACCTAAAACATATCAAGACAAAACTTTGAATTACAAAGTTTTGGAGGTATCAAATGGAATGAAAACAAAACATTTTAATGAGGGGGCTTCATGTGAAGGGTCTGGAGACTATTTATATGAGAAGGGGTCTCCAGCTTTTTCGCTCCCGTTTTTTTTAGTTTAGTTTTAGCCTGCATAGTTTTAGACTATAGTCTGTAGCTTTCATTCCAGTACGCAGTTTCCTTTCCAGTAGCTTTCCCTTCTAGTAGTTTCAGTACTGTAAGTCTTCTTTTTTTTATAAAAGTCATTTCTTTTCAAGTTTTAATTTCTGTTCTGCATTTATTTATTTATTGTATACAGTAAGTTCAATTATTCATCTAATGACCATGAGCTAAATCCCCCCTCCCCCTCAAGGGGGAGGGTTATGATGCTCGTGTGAGAATCCGGATTGACACTTTAATGTTCTAGAATCACTACTTAGGAATTAGGTGTAGATTATATATCCGGTCCCAAAATGATTGAGACTGTCCAAGTTCGGAGAACTGATGCTCTAGAACAGTCTCGCGAGAGACCCAAAATGTCTCGCGCACGACTCTATGTTGTCAGACAGTTCTCTAATTTGTCCTGCTAATGTTGAATCGAACCAGGAGCTGAAATGATATTCTAGAGATAAAATATTAGTTCAACTCCTTATGCTAGTGAGATGCGCTCAGAGATGCGTGCATTTCGCTAGGGATTGATACTCGACGTCGTCTCGGGTTTGTCTATGAGCTCGAGATGGATTAGAGTTGTAGTGATGTGGTAGTATAACTGTTAAAACTGATTCTTGCATAAGTACGGTTAACCCTTTCCCTCTTTCTCTATCTTTGTTTATTAACGTCGAAATCATCGTTATTAATTTACGTTACTTGCATTACCGTTAATTTACTTAACACAACTAAATAACCTAAAATCATATTCACCAAAAGTTGTAAATCCAGTTGTAAACCTTGTCGAGCCATAAGGTATGGACGATCCCTTATTCGACCTGTCCTACGAAACCCACGTGAGTAAGGTAATGTAACGCTCGTATTTAAAATACGTATTTATTTATTTATTTATTTATTTATTTATTAATTAATTTATTTAAAATTTGCTGGATTGGATTTGGGATATGTGGGCCCCGATTTACGGGCCGAAGTCCTGGTTGGGCTTAGGTTTCAAACCCGTATATATACATATTTTTCTAGAGAATAGGATTTTTAGATAAAAATAAAATAAAAATGGAGGCGAGAGATAAAAGCTCACTGTGAGAAGCGTTGAGCCGATTTATTCGGACGATGAGGGATTCGTTGGGTTTTTAATATAAGTGAGTAGTTATGTTTTTTCTTTTTCCATCGTAACTAGAGTTTTACGTCTACTACGAATAAAAACATTTACTGTCAAGTTTTTCTTCCGCTCAGTTTTTCTTTTACTATGTCGTTATTTTTTCTCTCATCATGTTAAATGGATACCCCGTTAAATGCTAAGTGTTGTTTTGCTTAATTACTAAAACTCTGGAAGTTGAGTTGTTAAACTATTGGAACTGAGGTCGGTAATGGTAATGGTGGCAAAACCCAGTATTTTTATTGGAACTGGATACCCAGCCAAAGAAGAAATCGCCCAGTATTTTTATTTGAACTTTGATTATTATGTTTATTGTGTTGTTGTGTTGGTTTATGATTGTGGAGTTGGGTAAAACTGTTGGTGGTATGGGAAGATTGTGGGTTGATGTTTGGGGGATGTATGGTGCTGTCAAAGCTCGAAGAAGTCGTTAATGGCAGTCGGATCTGAGTTGGGGAGTGATTTTTGAAGTTTAGGTATTGGAGTTTTGTGTGTATTAATGTGGCGGGGGTTTTCATCAGGATCGAAACCGCTAGGATGAGAGGGGATGAAGAGAGGAGTGGTGGTGGCCAGAATTGGCGCTGGTGCGCCGGTGGAGGTGAGGGGAATCGAGTTGGAGGGTATCAAAATGTTGGGTTTTTATGGGGTTGCAAAACCGAGTTGGTTCGGTTTGGGTTGGAGTGCCGGTGAGTGGTGGATGGTGGCTGGAAGTGGTGGAGGAGAGAGCTACTGGAAGGAGAAGACGACCTGTTTGGTAAGTTGGGTTTGGGCCTTGGTTGGTTTCTTTGGGCCCGATGTTATTTTGTTTTGGTTGGGCCGGTTTTGATTTAAGTTTTTGGGCCTAAACACTAAGTTAGTTGTTGGGCCGGATTAATCTTTTGTTTTGGACTAGTTTTAGTTTAAGTTTTAGGCCGGGTTCAGTTTAATTCTCTGGGCCGAACCCATTTTTGTTTTGAGCCAGTTTCTAATTTGGTTTTTGGGCCGGTCCATATAACTTAAAAATAGATCCAATGGGGGCTTTAAATATTTAGACTTTTGGGTTTTGGTTTCAGGCTTTGATTGTGGACTTTTGACTGTATAATTGTGCTACGTTTTATGTTGTAAATTGTATAGACAAAGCAAATGCAAAAATGTTATGGAAGCCTATATAAATTGGTTTGTCATTATCTAATTAAGATTTGACGTGAGTAGTGTGTAAAACATATAATATATAGGCACGTAACAAGAGGGGAATTCTTATAAGACTTAGATATATACGTTTTTATGAGAATTAAACTACACATGGACTCAGATTCATGGACTTTAGTTTTGGGCTTTTTGGTGGTTGATTAGTTTGACCTGACTTGTGATTTGGACTCGAATAATTATGCGTGCCTTTGATGGGGAATTGAGTTCACATAAATATATTGAACGAATACGTTATAGGATTGATTACTATTATGAGTTGCTACTTAAATGAATTGTAGTATTTATGAAGGCTTGAGATATTCCATATGGTGTAGTGCAATATATAATTGGCACGTGAAATAATAAGTTTCGAGATTTGATATAGAGATATTTGGATATCGTACAATGAATAGTATTGTCACGTGATAATGTGGATTGTATTATAACAAGAAACGTTGAGCTTCAGTACAATTACGTATACTGGCATGAGATAGAATAAGAATTATTCTGAGATATAAATGTATGACACTTGAATAAATTACGTAACGAAAATCCTAAAACCTAGCTACCACAACTCATGTGATTTGGCCCTTGTGATGGGCATATGTGATATGATTGGCCCTTCGAGTTTCAAAGAAGCTGAATGGCCCTTCCGGGCGCTTCAAACAGTAGTGACTTGATTATTCCGCTCACAAAATTTGAACGAGATGCTTGTGGCAAGATTTACATAATGGCTTTCGTGTGAGGGTTACCTGGTGTGCGGCATCCCGCTCAGGGTAGTTACGCATGGAGTGGTTCATTATATGAGGGGAGGCATGTGGATGTACATGTTTGGCGTTGGAAAGCGATTGTGGTAGCCAGGGAAACTAGGTAAGACATAGATACGACGTGATTTTAGGGACACACAAAGAAAGCCTTAAATAATATAATTATGGTAATATGTTGGTTAATGATATACCTTTAAATATATGATTGTATATGGTTTTGCATAAGGGTGGGTCAAACTAATTACTTGTGCAGAGACGACCCACTCTGGAATTGAGCATGAAATGCGGTAAGTATAGAATATGTTTGGCTGGTTATTAGTTTAGTTAGAATCTAAGGCGCCTCGGTGGAGGAACTAAATGTTTGTATTATTTGTTGGATGTTAAGGCGCCTCGGTGGAGGAACTAACTGCCTTATTTAGTGTGTAAATATATGTATAATTATATGTTGTATTTTAGGGCTACTCACACCAGCATTGTTTATAATGCTGACCCGATTTGCATATTTGCTTATCGGGTGTTGATAAATGTAAAATGAATAGTCTACCTACGAAATGAACTATGAATCCAAAACGTAAGTAAACTAAACTTTTCTTTTTACGTGTTGATTATCAAATCTTCTACTCTCAATGCGAATTGCACTAAATGGAGTCTGAAAGTTCGTTCCACTCCTAGTTCCCTAGCATGGATTGTTTTCTAAGCTAACTAGTCGCTTTTAAGTCTATGAGAGCTTTAATGAAGGGGTGTTATACTCACGATGAAACTAAAATGAGTCTACGTTGAATTTAACTACGAATACTATGGGAATATGCTTGTTTTGAATCTAGATAAAGGATTAGGGGAATTGAATCCACCTCGAATCTAACTTAATAACCTAGTATAGATTCTTGTATCTCGATTCTCACGCTCTTACGGCAAGAAATTCGAAGTTCTAATCCCTAGTGTTCATGGCATTTCTACCGAAAGTACTAACTAGCATGTGAAGTCGTCCACCCATTCTCATGGCTTAAACACGACTTTCTAGAGTGGAATAGAATCTACAAACAATTCTACACTAACAACTAAGTTTTCATCAAGGCTTCATCAACCCCTCTAATGGAGGTTTTAGCCTTGATTCATTAAACTAACATTTCCCATTGAATCTAAACTAAACATAATATAAAGATTCTAACTTTATGAAATTTAACTAATCTAAATTAAACAATAACAAAATCTAATTAACAACTAAGCATTGAATAACAAGTAGTAAATGAAATTAGATCTAACAATTGTAATTGACAAATCGAAATTGAATCAAGAACAACTAATTTATTATCTAATTCAAGGGAGAACAATCATTCAATACTAAATTTAAAACAAGAATAAAACTAATTACTTTAATATAAAAACTAGATCTAGAACTAAGGTTTAATGGAGGCTAACTAATCTAATTTATTTTCTAACCTAACTATCTACCATTAACAATGAACTAAGCTTTTGTTCTTATACATTCAGATCCAAAATTCGTGCATGGGCTTGGAGCCATGGTTTGGGCCAGAGAATCAGGCCCAAAACCCAATTCTTTCAGTCCAAAAAGGCCTCTTCAGCTGCAGTTGGCTTCAACAGACTTTTCGTCCACTTCTACTCCTCTGATTGGGTCAAGGCTTAGACCATTGCAAAGCTCTTTCCGAGCCGGTCGTTTTGACATAAGGTAGGCCCAATTCCGAGGTCTGAGTCCAAAGATACGGCTTTCGGAAGTTCTGCTGACTTTTGCTCCTTTATCTCGCTAAAGTGGTACATTTCTGCACATAATGGACTTTGAAGCCTGAAATGCATAAAAACACGTAATCGTTAACTCTTACTTATTATTCACCTAATTGGTCTAACAAGATGATTATTAAAGGGGTTAAAACTACAGTTTTGGGCTCTTATCAAACTACCCCCAAACAAAGATTTTGCTTGTCCTCAAGCAAAGATGAGAAATTAGAATAAGTGACCAAAAATGGAGTTCTAACTATTCTCGCTTTACTGAGTGCAGCATTGACCATATGCAACAAGGCCTTAAACCACTAGGAATTCCCTAGTGGACGAAGTTATAGCCTCGTGAGAGTTTTCCAATTTCATCTATACTACAACGACTAAGAAAATAAAACTATTGTTTCCTTTATTCATGCTCAACTATCTATACATCTCTAGCAATTGAATAAGAATAACCAAGTCAGAAACCTAAGTTAATATATGCATAATAATCTATCATCTACAATAAACATATACACAATGAGTAGTACTATAAAATGTTTAGCGGGTTTGTTTATGAGAACTTCGGAATAGCCCCCCTTAAGTAGGTTCTCACAATAATAGTCAAGAAACAACACTCTGATTTTTCCACTCAAGTTTAAGCTACTCCGATTAATCCAATGGGCACACTTTTACCTTACAATCTCAATGACAACAAGGAAGTTCTGGGGTCGATCAAACACATCCGCCACTTACTATCACACTAACCTATTCCTAATTGAGCTAGAGGTCTTTATTAGGTGTTACGGGGGATTAGGAGATGGTTTAAGAAGGAAGGAAATGGATATTCAAAAGGACAAGTCCGAGATAATAGAGTCTTCAGATTATGTAACTTAGAAAAACCTTGTTATTTTCTTTTTCTTCTACACTTTGTTTCCATCCTTAGCCATATTTTTCTTTTTTCTTTTCCTTGGCTTTTGACTCCTTTTATTCTATTTTTGGAGTTTTTATTTTATTTCTATTTTTCTTTTCTTTGGATGGAAACTTCTTTTCTTTATTTTCTGAAGCAACTAACAATTTTTTGTTTACACGGTTTTTCTCTTCTTCTTTCTTCACTCATTCTATTCTCAGACTTATTCTAAATTGGGTAGGTTGATTTATTCTCTTTTTTTTTTTTTTTATTTTGTTTTTGTTTTGTGGGGGTAAAGGAATTGTGGTGTATGGAAGGCTAAAGAAGAGGCTCAGAGTGGCGACTAGCGGAAAATAATTCATAGGTTTGAATTTCTGGCTATATCGATCCAAAGAGCGGCCTAAATTCTCACTTAGGATATGGTTTAGTGATCAAGCAAGTGGACGTGTGATTTCTCTATCCGGATTTTACTTCTCCCTTGTGTCATTTCTCAAATGTTTCGATCATATAAGGCTTTAGGCTATATTCTCACAGGATTTGTAGAATAAGTACTCTAGCCTAGATTTCAGAAACTTACTACTAACAATCATAGATACTCATGTAATATATTTATAGATAGATGCAAAGATTATTACCTACGTATTAACCTACGTTTCTAACAATTATTATTCCGATGCAACAAATGCCTATGTGAGACTTCTAGATTGTTAAAAGCATGGAGAAAGAAAACAATACCAATATTCCTAAGTGTATAGCATACTTTTTATTTATATTTTTTTGAATTTTTGAAATTTTAACTAGAAAACAAGTGCACATTATACATTTCTATATCCTAACAGATGCCTTAATTACACGCACGATTTCTATGCCCCCAAACAAGAAGCATGCTTTGTCCTCAAAGTATTTAAATAAAGAGGGTAGAAAAATACCATGGAAATGCGTGAAATTCGAACATCTGCAAAACAAGGTTAGAACATACTAATATAGGAAATAAAAAAATTGACGCAACTCTATAAGAGTTCCACCCATTATGGGGTTAACGTAATTAAATTGCTTGGGACATAAGCGCACACTAACAGAAACTAAAACTTACCTCCACTCCGGACATGCATATTATCTACCCAATAGCATCATGGGTCTTGTATTTCAGTGGGCATGGCAAGTCCAAGAACAATTGCTAGCA
Organism: Coptis chinensis; assembly: GCF_015680905.1. NCBI lineage: Eukaryota > Viridiplantae > Streptophyta > Magnoliopsida > Ranunculales > Ranunculaceae > Coptis > Coptis chinensis. Next base: position 54,053,814 of record NC_141463.1, read on the forward strand.
AGACCCATAAGCGGTTCCTAGCCTACGTGGTGATCACCTCGCGAAACCAAGCACCATAAGTAGTGCTTTGGATCAAATCTTTGAAAGACTGTTCGGTATTATTATAGGAGATGTCATCTCAAAATTACGCCTGAATAGCTATGAATGATCTGAAACTACCCGTAGAAAACTGGAATTTTTCTGGTCCACGGAAGTCGAGGCATGCTGGCCATATAGGCGAAGTCAGCTCTCTGAAATTTTAAATTCCAGTGTTTTAAGCGGGTCGTCATTCACTTGTATGCTGGGCGCTTCTAGGTCCAGATAGATGAGGCGAAGTCGGCTTGGCGCAGCTGGCGCCCGAGCAAAATTCAGAACAAAAATATACGAGAGAAAAGGAAGCGAAAAGCTTCGGAGTTGCTGAAAATTGAAAAATGAGGCGAAACGCGGGAGTGAAAGGTGAGTGATGGAAGTTAGGTGTAGTGTGGGTTGTGAGTGTAGAATGAATGAAGTTTATATAAAATCATGCCGAATAGATAACACCACCCCCAAACAGTTTGGGAAGGTGGGATCAACATTAACTAATCACGCACAATGAAAATAACGACATTATATTCATATTGTCATTCAAACAACATTTCACTACAAAAGTCAAAATTAACTACGGAATTTAACAACGTAACATCCTATCTACTAAAAATAATAAAAGACAACATCAAAACAACAAACAAGTAGAAATCTAGCTACTCTTCAAGGGAGCGAGGTGGGGTAAGAATAGGAATTTAAGTGATCAAGAATGGAAAAACCAAACACCCCACCCCCAAACAAATTTTTGAAAACAGGTTTGTAAAAATTTGTTTTAAAACGGGGGTCTTTTAAAGTCAGATTCCCGAGACTTGCTAGATTACTATTTTTATAGCTTTAAACTTTTTTACTTTTTATGAATTAGGTTTAATATAAAGGAAAACAATAAGCAGTAAAGACATAATTCACACCATAGAGAAACATGACTCAAAAACCGAGAAAACATGCAAGAGTGGAATACGTGAATTATGTGAAACGTGGACTTAGGATCCGGTACTTACAGCCACACACTCCATAGGGAGGGCCCGGTTACCTGAATGGTGCACTCAATAATATATTGAAATGAAAGGAAGTGCACCAAACACAAAAATTGAGTCGTTTATAGTCAGATACTCGAGACTTTATCTAAATATATGTATGAATATGCAGCTTTATCATATATCAACAACCCCGAAATAGTTGTGGATCATTCCATAAATAAATATCACAAACCAAGATTTCCTAGGACACAGCCTAGTGGAATGAAAGCGAAGTCGGATAGACCTATAACATAACCGAGCATGCACCTTATGTTTCATCTTTGAACGAGAGGGTGTCCTAGTGAATAAGTGTGGAACAGTGAATGGTTGTGGAAGATATGGTGGATTGGGATAAGTTTTAGAGGGAGAGCATGGAAAAAATGAGGATGTGGGTTTAGCACAAAACTCATTCATGGTGTAGTTAGGGACTGTCTCAAGTCTGAAAATGAAAGTGTCAAGTGGTTTATCCTTGGGAAGTATTTGTTTACTAGGTGGATTTAAAAAATCATGAAGCACAGGAGAAACTAAAGGATCGAGTGCAAACTCGAGGTTCCTTTGAAAAGGTGGAGGGTGGGGAATATTGGTGATGGAAGGTGAATGATTCTCAGCTAGCGCTCTCAAGTCCATATCATCAGAAATCTTGATATATGCAAGACATTCCTCAATAGGTGGGTCAAAAGGATCACTGGGATAAAGATTGAAAAATTCATCTTCCGTCATAGCATCAAGGGATGAATGGTTGTTGGCAAGGGGGGACTCGCGAAGTGGTAAAGAAGTGGTGCAAAAGAGTTGCAGGAATTCTTCTTCGATTTAAATCTACTACCGTGGGAGTCATTGTTAAAGTCGGAATTTCGAAGGAAAGGAATTTGTTAAAATTTGTTTCTCCGAAACATGTTTTTGAAGTAATTTGAGCTAAGCTCTCGATCATGCTAACCTCTCCATTTGTAGGTGAATCGATATCGCGTGTCCTCGTTTTGAAAACATTTACCTCAACGTAAAGATGGCCAAAGGACAAGGACATCGAACCATCGCGGCGGTTTATGAGCCGTTGGCGTTAGCCAAGAAAGGACGCCTAAAATGATAGGTACAGAGTCGTTAGTGACTTCGTATCGAGGATAACGAAGTCGGCCGGTAGTAAAATTTTTGGACTTTAACCAAAGACGTTTCAACCACACCCCCAGGATACTTAATAGACCGGTCAGCTAATTGCAACGCCATTTTAGTAGGTTGCATCTCCTCTAGACCTATTTGTTTATACAAATAAAACGGGAGTAAGTTAACACTAGCCCCCGTGTCTAGTAAGCGCGGTCGTCGTGTGAGAATCTCCTAAGGTGCATTGTACGATAGGGGCGACCGTGGTCCTTGTACTTAACAATTCCATTATTTTCGATAATATTGGGAATTGTTCCGCTAAAAAGGCGTCTTTTGGTATATTGGTCTTACGCCTAGTAGTACACAACTCCTTAAGAAACTTAGCATGGTGTGGTAGCTTTTAATAGCTTCGAGAAAGGGAAGGTTTATAGTTAGATTTTTTTGAACGCGTTCCTAATCTCCTCATAATTTGTATCCCTAGTTAACATGGCTAATTTTTGGGGAAACGGTGTTTTCTCTCTATAATTAGCATATGGATCAACAGGATGTTTAACCTTGGCTTTTTGTTTCTTAGGTTGTGGTTTAACTGGTACCTCTACAGTTGTAGGCTCTTCAGTTTCTATTTCGGTATCTAGTTCGATATCCGTTGTAGGGAGTACTGATGGGGTAACTATAGGCATAGTTACTTTGTTATCAACCACTCTTCCAGAACGGAGAGTGGTGATGGCATTTAGCTCACCTACGTTTGTAGTTTCCGTACTAGTATTACCGTTTACCTCAAAGCGTGTTTGTCGCTCTAGGGTTGGGTATCGCTTGCCCCGAAACACGCCTTTTTGGTTGGATTTCTCTTGGGCTAACTGTTGGTTTAAATTATTAACAGATTGTAGAATGTGTTGGTTAGATTGAGCCATGGTTTGGAAAAGTTGTTGGCTCACTTGTATGAAGGTGTCAAGACGATCCGTTGTGTGGGTGTAATAGTCACGGTGGTGTGACCGAACTATGTCGCGTTGATTATTTATAGGCGGGATTGTGATAGTTATTATTTACCTAACGATACCTTTATTAGTATTATAATTATTATAACTATATTGACCTTGTGCTTGACCTTGTCGAGGTTGTGCTTGGTTGTTATAATTATTATAATTACCCCGCTCGCCCTTGTCCCGAGGAGCTTGGTTATAACCGCGTGTGTTGGCCTAACATATTGATTATTGTACCACAGGAGGTGTGACTTGTTGGTTATTTCTCCAACCGAAGTTGGGATTTTGTCTCCAAAGGGCGTTAGGTTCACTATTAATAGAACAAGAATGTTCATAGGCTATAGGACGTTGGGAGTCGGGATGCTCGGGACTCCAAATTAAACTACATGGATTTGAATTTACATTCATGACGGGATAGGCTTTTGTTGTACAGAAATGGCCTCAACCTTTTAGTTAGAGATTCGATTAAATTTTTAAGTTCTAGATCGGGTTTAACCTCAAACATACCGGTAGCCTTAACCGCGGGAAGAAGAACTAGTGGAGCGGAGTAATCGCCACTACCCCCAGTTGTTATTTCGCTTTAGTTTGATCCTCTAAAATTTGTAAGCCTCATTGGCTCCTTTACTTAGGAAACTACCCCATTCATTATGTCAAGGACTTCTTTATGGTGGTGTAGAAGTCCTTTGAAAAGGCACGAACTAACGTGTCTTTAGCTAAGTTATGGTGTGGACACTCTATAAGCAGATCGGTGAAACGATTCCAAGCCTCGAAAATGATTCATGAGGATTTTGTCGGAAAAATGAATCTTGGAAAGCATTTCATCCGGCTTTAGGGGTGGGTAAAATGTTCCATAAATAGTGAACAAGTTTGGCCCACGAGTCCATTGCAATTAGGCGCGCCAGCGCTAACCAAGACGCCTTTATCGGCCTAAGGTGAAGGGAAATACCACCGGTTTAATCTGTTCCGCACCAACGGTAGGATGATGGAATGTTGTAAGGACTTGTTCAATCCTACGCGTGTTTGGTAAGGTTTTTCATGGTCTAGACCATGGAAAACGGGTAAATGATTAAATATGTTTGGGGAATTCAAAATCCCCGTTGGTCCGCTAGAACGATGCAAGATTTAGGGCTATCGCCAAAGCTTTATAAAAGTCGAGAGAGGAGTCTCTCTTTCTTCACCCATAATATCGGTGTAGTGTGTGAAATTCTAGATAGGCGTGTTGTATTTATTTCTACGAAAAACAAGCCCGATTATACTAGAATTAAAACTCCTCCTCGACGTAAGGGCGAGGAGAAGAAGAAGAGTACTGAATGCCTCCTTGCTACGCCGTTTGAATAGCGTCTTGTTTACGCGTGTTCAGTGTAAATAAGAGATTAGAACACTGAAAAACTTGACAACTCGGTTCGAATCAAACCTCGGGAAATCCGAAATTTCAAAATTTCAAGGCGCTTATCTTTATCTTGCGCTGGCGCGATTAATAAATTCGAAGTTCCAAGAACTTAGCGCTGGTCGCTGGCCTTGGCCGGGGCCTGTAGTAGAAGAAAGTTACAGAACTTAGCGCTGGTCGCGCTCTCTTTGAAGCGGGCGCGCAGTGTATTGATGAAATTCCAGAACATAGCGGTCGCGCTCTGCTTGAAGCGCGGCGCGTATTTTTTCCGAATTTTTCGGACGCTGAAACGAATAACCACGATGAATCAAACAAGGGTGGGTGGGTTTAATGGGACTTAAAAATGACTACTTCTACAAAGAAAACAATGCTAAAGTGCAACTAAGATGGCAGCGGCGCCATTTGATAAATGTAAAATGAATAGTCTACCTACGAAATGAACTATGAATCCAAAACGTAAGTAAACTAAACTTTTCTTTTTACGTGTTGATTATCAAATCTTCTACTCTCAATGCGAATTGCACTAAATGGAGTACGAAGTTCGTTCCACTCCTAGTTCCCTAGCATGGATTGTTTTCTAAGCTAACTAGTCGTTTTTAAGTCTATGAGAGCTTTACGAAGGGTGTTATACTACGATGAAACTAAAATGAGTCTACGTTGAATTTAACTACGAATACTATGGGAATATGCTTGTTTTTGAATCTAGATAAAGGATTAGAGGGGAATTGAATCCACCTCGAATCTAACTTAATAACCTAGTATAGATTCTTGTATCTCGATTCTCACGCTCTTCGGCAAAGAAATTCGAAGTTCTAATCCCTAGTGTTCATGGCATTTCTACCGAAGTACTAACTAGCATGTGAAGTCGTCCACCCATTCTCATGGCTTAAACACGACTTTCTAGAGTGGAATAGAATCTACAAACAATTCTACACTAACAACTAAGTTTTCATCAAGGCTTCATCAACCCCTCTAATGGAGGTTTTAGCCTTGATTCATTAAACTAACATTTCCCATTGAATCTAAACTAAACATAATATAAAGATTCTAACTTTATGAAATTTAACTAATCTAAATTAAACAATAACAAAAATCTAATTAACAACTAAGCATTGAATAACAAGTAGTAAATGAAATTAGATCTAACAATTGTAATTGACAAATCGAAATTGAATCAAGAACAACTAATTTATTATCTAATTCAAGGGAGAACAATCATTCAATACTAAATTTAAAACAAGAATAAAACTAATTACTTTAATATAAAAACTAGATCTAGAACTAAGGTTTAATGGAGGCTAACTAATCTAATTTATTTTCTAACCTAACTATCTACCATTAACAATGAACTAAGCTTTTGTTCTTATACATTCAGAATCCAAAATTCGTGCATGGGCTTGGAGCCATGGTTTGGGCCAGAGAATCAGGCCCAAAACCCAATTCTTTCAGTCCAAAAAGGCCTCTTCAACTGCAGTTGGCTTCAACAGACTTTTCGTCCACTTCTACTCCTCTGATTGGGTCAAGGCTTAGACCATTGCAAAGCTCTTTCCGAGCCGGTCGTTTTGACATAAGGTAGGCCCAATTCCGAGGTCTGAGTCCAAAGATACGGCTTTCGGAAGTTCTGCTGACTTTTGCTCCTTTATCTCGCTAAAGTGGTACATTTCTGCACATAATGGACTTTGAAGCCTGAAATGCATAAAAACACGTAATCAGTGTTAACTCTTACTTATTATTCACCTAATTGGTCTAACAGTATGATTATTAAGGGGTTAAAACTACAGTTTTGGGCTCTTATCAGGTGTGTTCATTAAATGAACATAGTTGATAAGTCTTGACAGGTTTAGTGTTGAAGAAGGTTGGTTGCTACTTGTGGTTTGAGTTAGCGTCGTATTTCAAGATATATTTTGTTTTCCCTTGATGTGAAATAGATTTTCAATTGAGACAATGTTATTTGTATTTTCATTTGTAATTTTAAATAAAGAGTTATTGAAAAGAGATTTGTAACCTAATCTTATTTGTGAATTTTTGTAATGAAGATGATTTTTGTTTAATTTAAAATTTTTATTGGTTTTTAATTATCCGCATATTTAAACTGTTTATGGGTTTTTGGAAGTTGGGAGTGCATCACACCTCGAAAATCGAAGAGTCGGGAACAAATATTGTTTTTCCGAATTCTGTCGAAATTCGGGGTGTGACAGGTAACTTGACTAAACGGACGACTAACGAACTTTGGATTGTTGACTTCGGACTTCGGACTTAAGTAAACCAAAACCAGAAATTACCGTTTTATCAGTGATATGGGCAACCCTTAGTAACACATAATTGATCCTTAAACCGCCTTTAGAAGAATGGAGATTGCGTATTTATAAGGGTTGGTTTGGTTGGAATCCATTGCCCGTGTTTTAGAAAATCATATAACTATTTTTGTATCGAGAATCATCTATTATGAGAATGGGGAAAAACAATCATTTTTGAAAAAGAAGTGTAAAGTAAAGAAATGAAAATTAGTATACTCGCTTCATAGAGTAACGGGTTACCGGTAGGCGCGGGATGAACTAGGCGCGGTCGTGCCTCGATGTTGAGCTTCTTCGCTCAACTTTCATCGGTGACCTTACAATGTCCTCCTCAATCCAGTAGTAGTCTCCTTTTGATTATATTTGCAGGGGAAACACGAAAATGTCAACTTATCATTTGGTATTATATAAAACTTGATAAAATGAAATAGAAAAGTTTAGAAGAGGTGTATTTATATTCATCATTCTTTTCATATCATTGAATGCATGACGACGGCACCATTTGGAATAATTGTTTAGTGAGTGTTTTTGGGGGGTTGACGTTCGCCACTATATCTATGATAAGTAAATAGAGATGAATGTAAAAATGGTGTTTTTAGATCAAGTCATACTCATTTGATTGATTCAAATGAGTATAACAAGATATTAAACTTAAAAGATGGTAGAAATAAATGGGAAAGTGATGAATACTTGATTTATGAAGTGGTTGTCAATCAAAACATAAAAGAAAATGATATGGAATGAGATAACTTGGTTAGCAAGTCATACTCATTTGATTGATTTAAATGAGTACAACAAGCTTTTGGGTTGAAATGAAATGAATAGCAAGATGTTGAAAGAACTAGTTGAAGGAAAATAAGATTTAAACAAGTTTTAATAGTAGAAAATAAGTTTGATTCATAAAAACTTGAGCTTGAAAACAATGGAAAATGGAAAACAATAATAAAACTAATTAAAAAACTATATCTAATTAATGTTATGCTACTCCTACTAGAGTCTAGTTACTACTTAGCTAGCTTTCCATTTTACACTACTCCTAGGGCATAATGCATTTTCTTTTTGGGCAATCTCTACACTTATATAGGTGTAGAGATGTACAAGTTTACCCCTCCTATTTCTTCTCACTCAAGTGACCTAGTCTAGAACATTCTCTACTCTTCTTTTGTGTTCTAAAGTTAAGTGGAAAAGACCAAGCCTTTGGGCTTAAGCCCATGTCTTTGAAAGGTCGAGCCTTTGGTCTTTGAAGCGTTAAGTGTTGAGCCCATGTCTTGGAATAGGTTGAGCCTTTGGCCTTTGGGTCTTTGAATGTTGTTTAAACCCTTGAGTCTTTGAGTCCTTAAGTTGACTTTGGCCGTTGACTTTTTTCCAATAATCTTTATTTTTCACAAGAGGTCCATTTTTGGCTCCTTTTGGCTCTAGAATTCGTCGTTTGAGATAATTCATCCATAATAGGCTTGTATCCTGAAAAAACAATAAGAACATGAGTTTTCTACATTATTGATCATATAATTAGACTAAATTGAAGCATTATAATGGGATAAAAATGCATATTTGAGGTCTGATCAGCCATGAAAATATATTCAAATTGATTTGCATGCAAAGTTTGTAGCTCCATTTTCTTTCTATATCTTTCAATTCAAACATTTTCCTTGAGAAAATTTCTTTCCATATTGCCATAGTTTCCATAACACCATTCCGGTTCTCTATCTTTTGAAATAAAACATTCCCTCAATTGCTATATAATTGCCTTCCTTTGCATTTGCACCTCGAGTGTTTTACACTATCTATACATTGTATTAGAAACCAATACATGCTTTTTATGGTAATGTCTTGTGTAGAGTTATTTACTGATTTAATGGTTCCATTGGCCATGTCTTATATTGGGTCCCACCATTTCTATGTACGAACCTATGAGATATTACAACCATTCCAATAATTTACTATAGCAATCACCTTTAAAGAATCAGATAGTTTTGTTCAATGGGTTACTATTTGGAGATTGTATTCCTAAGCATAAATCAAATACACATTCTACAGGAAACTGTGAGTGAGTTATCGGTGGCATTAGCTAAAGGACATGTTTATCGATTGGGTTGATGTTCTAAAGTCCCTCTGTGTGAGTAATGGTCATTGTTTGCTATCAACTTATAATCAATAGTTGGAAACTGTGTTCGATCCATTACTGACTTCTTCAATTACTATTACGTATATCTCATTGTTTATATTAGATGGTTCTTACCTTACACTTCATAATTTTTTTGATATGGTTTATAAATTAAATGACTAACTCATATATTTCTCAATATGCTAGCTATATTTATAACACCAATCTTACATGTTTCACGTGTTTGGTAGGTTGTGGTCGAAACAGTAGCGTGTTATGGCGGGAAGGAAGCTATGTATAGGGAATCATTTATGAATTGTTTATAAAACTCTTCTATTTGGTACTCTTGGGTATTCTGCTTGGTACTGATATTTTAGTGAATGATTATAAAGTGATGATTAGTGTCCATGATTATAAGAATATGGAGTGGAATGTCCAAGCTAAGAACACCATTACATCTCAAATTTTCTAGGGTACATTAGACATGTACATCCATTAGAATTGTTGGACACTTTTTTACACTTTAGTTGCCATAAGCATTTGTGCCGGATTGTGTGACCATATGGCTGGAGTGGCGTGGTTATTTATTCAATATACATAGTTCATAGTGTTACTCTGAAATTAATTGTCTTTTTAGACATTTTCTCCGATGTTTAGAAAAATGAATTTAAAAATAATTAACCTGGCACATTGTCATGTAAAAGTTATTTATAATTCATATCACGTCTAATATCAATATGTTAGCATACATGTTCATTTAGATATAAAAAAATAGAGAAACCATGCAATTGTTTTAAAGAAATAGCCGAAGTGGATAATGTACTTTCTCCGAAAATTCAATTGAGGTAATATAGTTTTTTTCTAGTTAATTTGGGTAACGTACTTATTAAATTCGTCAATTGGAGTAATCTATTAACTTGTAGTTCAAATTGTGCTGATGTGGCAGTCCTTTTCACATGTACCTGTAATTATTTTTGACAAAAAAAAAAGAGCAAATAAATGATTTATACATAATTTTGCACGTGAGCTGCACTTGTCGAAGAAAGGACATAACCTTTCCTTTACTCTGAAAATATGAACAACCCATCTTCTTTGGAGGTGACTTTAATGGTTTTCCCTTTATTTATTTTCTACTTAGCTCGATTATCCCTTGATTCCCACAAAAATTTTCCTTCTGTTACCGAATTTATCACTAATCTGTTTAATCACAACAAAACAGATAAGCCGTACAACATAATAAAAGAAAATCAACTTGCATTGCCGATCAAACAATTGTGATCAATCACAGTACAAGGAAAAAAAATCAACTTGCCAATGAATACAAAATCTCAATCAATCACTATATATACTTGTCTAACTTTAAACAATGACCAATGAATACAATTCTAAACCCATTAGTTTCTAGTAATTGAAGCCGGTCTTAATCAATTCGAATTGTTGATTACCCATTTGTTTGTTTCTTTAGTCCAACTGATTCACTCTCAAACCGACCGTAGTTATCGCTCTAAAATTAAAACATTTAGACTGGTAGCTTTATATCAAACAGTCGCCAATTAAATATTCAAATTGCCGATTGCAATACACGATCAAAATTGCGCATAAATACTCATAACTAATTTTGGAACCTCAAGCAAGCAAACCTCTGTCCTATTTCTTGTTCTTTTCAAATTTTGAGTTGGTCTAGCCCGACCTTTCCAATATTTGTCAATCAAAGAACTTTAATTTTGAAGTTCGTTCTTGTTTTTTTTGGGTGGGGAAGGTTACTGGTTTTATGGACTTATGGTTTCATAAGGTTGAAGACGACGACGAACTCACGTGGTCTCCTCATTCTCCAAAGGCTATCTGAGGCGTCCACATTTAATTGAGCTGTCAATAGAAACATGAGGTGGCGAAATGTTCAGTGATGGTGTCGAATAACAATTAAATTTAAATATTTATAGAGGAATAAAAACTTGATTTGAATTGCAAATTAACAGATTACACCGATTGACGAATTTAATAATAACGTTACCCAAATTGATTGATGTTAAGGTATGAAACTCTTGCCTATAACTGAGATCAGGTTTGATGGAGAAAATGGTTGCATAGTCCCTGTGGAGAAGAGTTGTCTATGTATCTCTTGGGTAGACCTGAATCAAGTCTTTCATAGTTCTTCTTCCCTTTTATAGGCGTAGAGCTATCCTTTTCTTTTTTGTCTTGAGCTGTTATTATGTGTAGATCTCATATGCTGTTATCTTTGATGATTGCTTTTAATCCACTCGTTACAAAGTAAAGATCTCCTTTAATGTGGTGTTGACTAAGCTTTGGGAGCAAGTGTCCGTTACGAGTTGTTTGCTTCCATGCGTATTTAATGACTTTGCTGGTGCTGGGCGAACTATCCTTGGGGTCACTACTGCGATATGATATGAGATCGTGTCCACGACCTGAAGTTATGACTTGGGTTCTGGACACGTGGGCTGCAGAGATAGTTTGAGAACGGATGGTACTAATACAACCCCCTTTTTAGATCGTTATTAGTATGACAACTATGTAAAAAGATAGATTAAAGGTAAATGAATGTGAACACGTGTCTAGCTGTAAATATTTTTAAAAAAGAAATAACTGCTTCGAGTTTTGTGCGCAAAACTTTTGACTTAGATTTGTGGGCATGGGGAGTGGAGTGAATACGGCTAAAGGTGGTGTATATAATGATTACGCTGTTTTTTTTTTTTGGGAATGCCAAATGTTTTTATGCATGGTCATAAGCCGTTGTTTTGCAGGTCTGTTCTTCATCAGTTCAAACGAAAATAGAGAGAGAAGATAACCAGACTTTCGTAAACTGGTGTGTTTTTCTCTGGTTAGCTCTTTTTTTGTTTAAACTGTTACGTCGATTACTTCTTCAAGTGTGAATGGTGAGGTTAGGGTAGGTAGATCGAGTGAAGTTGATTTGAGTGATGAGGGTGGCTGTCATTCTAGGGCTAGTGGTGAAAGGGTGTCATGTTCGTCTTCGTCTGTGGAGATTGTGCCTAATGAAGTGTATCGAGGGCCGTTTGATAATTTTGGTGATTTAAGGAAGGAATTTGGTTTAGAGGTACCATATTTAATAATATCCGACTTGTCTGGACATAGGAATATGTTTGGCGAAGACTATATTCCTCGAGATGGTGGTGTGGTGGTTGCTTGTGGTAAATTAAGGGCCGGTTTAAGGGTGCCATTCTCGAATTTGACCGTGGACATTCTGAACTTCTGAAGGAAGGCACCTTGTCAGCTCATAGGGAATAGTTGGAGGATACTGCACGTATTAGACTTGTTGAATGTTAGAGGCTTCAACATCTGTTTAGAGGACGTGTTGGAGCACTTCTCTATAAAAAAGTTGATTGCTTTGAACTTTAGTCTTCAAGTTATGAAAGCTAAATCTCCTGTTATAGTTGGTGTGAGCCAAGAAGATTGGAGTCGTAGGCCGTTATTGTTTGTTGGTAATTATTGTGCTCCTGGAAGGGTTTTGGAGAATCGTAGTGTTAGATATGAGGGTAGGTCATTTTTCGTCATAGATCGTTTTGTGTAGTTGGAGTTATATGATGACGTTCTAATGGTATTGTTTTTCTCTTATTTTGCAGAGGTCGATGTGGGTGAGCGTATGAATCACGGTGTTATAGAACGGTTTGCTAAGCTAAGCTAGGAAGAGAAACAATCACTTCTGCTGGATGTTTCTCATTATTTCCAGAGGCGTGGTGGTGAAAAGATTAACCGGAAGAAGATTGAGCAGAAAAAGAAAGCTTGTGGTTTCATTATTGACGATTCAGATTCTAGTACTGAAGTAGAGATGGAAAGGGAAGAAGGAGGTTTAACTACAAGGGAACAGAGGAGGAGGTTGAATCCTGGGTCGCGAGGAGCTAGTGGGGGAAGTGGGACTAGTAGTCGACCTGTTTCGAGGCAACTTGATGAAGGAGAGGATATCGTGGGAGGTTGAGGTGGTCATGGTGGAGGAGGTCCTGGCGAGGTAACTGGGGTGCCTAATGTTCCTCATAGGCCCGTTCTGAAGAGAATAACTAAGGGTGGCGACCCTGCTCCTGTCAAGAGGATGCGATCTGAGGCTGGTAATGAGGAACGTCCTAGCCCTAGGGGTTTGCATTATACTCCTGGTCACACTCGTTTGAGAAGGATGGATCTGAAAGACCTGGAATCGGAGGTCGTAGGGAAAGGTGGGAAGGGTTATGGGAAACCTAGTGATGTTGAACCCCTTGTTAAGAAGAGTAAAGCTTCTGGTAGTGTGTCTCAAGGTAAAGAGAAAGGTAAGTCTGCTGTACTTGATAGGAATGTTTCTTATCTCAATCCTAGTAGTGGTAATCTTCATATGGTGAAAAATAACGACTGTAGTTTCAAGTTGCATTTCATTGCTAATTGTTTGCTTGAAAGCATTGTGTTAGATGGGGATTAGAAGGATCTTGATGAGGGTAAAGACCTGGAGGATAATATGAAAGACATGGATCACTCGCTCTATTTTGTAAGTCATTTTGTTTAAATAAGCTTTGTAGGGTAGGGTCGTTTATCTGCCTATGATATAACTTGTTATATTGTTTTGGTAGATTCTGGCTGGGTATCATAAACTGAGGGAAATGGTGGCCATTGGAGATGTGTACAAGAAAGAGTTGGACGCAGCGAAAGAGTCATATGACCAATTGCTAGCGAACTAGGAAGTGGACCGGGTTGAGGCAACGAGCTTGAAAGCTCAGTCACTGATCTTTAAAGGAATCTGGCTTTGTTGTAACAGTCTGTGGACTCCGCTCGAGCTGAGGTGGAGCAATGGGCTTATGAATGTACATGGTTTAAGGTTGTTGCTGAAAATGCCCAGAACATGTATAACGATCTATCTGACCAGATTGAGGGTGGTGAAGTGTACGTTATGATGGAAGACTATTGCGACCTGGAGTAGAAGTACATGGACCTAAAGAGGTCGATTGAAAGCGGGGATGTAGCAGTTAATGTGGGAGGTACTACCGTAGATGCTGACAAGCCCTCTTTTTGTATATGTAGATGGTGTATGGTCGTTGAACAAAACAGAAGCGTATCAAAACCTAATTATCCCTTAATAAGTAAAGGATAAGTAGGATATCGTTCCACTTTTAAGTATATGTTATGTGAAGGACGAGACCGAAAGGGGTTTAAGGGATTAAAAACTATGATTGTAGAGATTTTAGATTCTAATGCTAAACTAAACTAAATTAACTAAACTATTGAGAATTTATAAGAGAGGGAATTCGATCAAGAGATTAGAATCCACCAATACTTTTAATCTATGACCTTCTGCTTCATGGTTGTTCTTACAAGTAGACTACAATTAGGCAATCGAGCGAGTGCCGATGCCCTCTTCGATCTAAAACATCGTTAACAATTAACTCTACTTAAGGTTGTTCCTATGTTTATGCTATTAATATCTTCTTTCCTTTTATGTAAGCTCGGGAAGTCATTCAATGTATTACCGAGAGCAACATTAAGGAGTACTTCCTAATAGGGCGGACATTCAATGAATCACCACTTAAGGTAAACACAAAGAATACTTCCCCTAGGCAGCCACTCCCTGAGCTACCCTTTCTAATGCAACACAAAGAATACTTCCCTAACTCTAAAGAACTATACTACTAGAAGAAAAGTAAAGAACACTAGCATGATATTAATATTGCAAAACATAAACCCTATTCTATACTTCCATCCCCTGGTGTGGGCAATGGAACTAATAACTAAAAACATAATGAACTAACCTGATTAAAGAACACCATGAACCAGAAGAATTATTAAACCTTAAGGATCGACTTCATCTCCTCCCTTGAAGGAGAAGATTAGCCTTCTATAAAGAAAGAAGAACACGAAAAACGAGAAGAAGAAGAGTCGAATAACATAAGACTAGAAAGACTAATTTATTAAGACTCAGCTAGTTAAAACCGATCTTTTATTATTAATCTCTCTCTGCCTCAAGTTCGGGAGACAAGAATATATAAGTGAATTGGCAAATTACATGAGGCACTTAGGTCCTTTATTTATAGAGGTTACAATGAGCTCTAGAAGCATTCCAAACCGTCATTTGTTTCCTAATACAAATAGACTTCTTTAAGAGTCCAACTTCGTCTCCAAAACTGAGAAGAAATTGGCTACAGTGTCGATCCATGCGTCTAGACACACTATTCATGCGTCTCAGACGTGATCAATGCGTCTGGACGCTCAATCCATGCGTCCCAAACGTGTAAGCCTATTTTGTCTCTTCTGCTCTATCCTTCTATCCTCTTTTGCG
This sequence comes from Coptis chinensis, assembly GCF_015680905.1. Classification (NCBI taxonomy): domain Eukaryota; kingdom Viridiplantae; phylum Streptophyta; class Magnoliopsida; order Ranunculales; family Ranunculaceae; genus Coptis; species Coptis chinensis. The sequence goes on from NC_141463.1 coordinate 54,069,015, forward strand.
GGCTTTGGTCTAAGTAACGAATCCTTTGGCCTTGGGCTTCCAAATAGACTTTAAAGTAGGTCCAAGTCGCATCTTTAAAAACTCCAATTCCCTGGCCTTCTTCATGATTGTCCACAGACTTCCCATGTGATCCTTAATGCTCCGAATTGCTCCGTTTTACCCCTTTTTCTCTAATATCCCACAAAACTCTCTCTTTCATCTGTAGAATTAAAAAACATAACTTACAAACACTATTAGTCCACTAAGATGGCTAAACAAGAGGCATAATCGAGGGTTAAATAGCACTTTTTGAGCATTTATCACAACTCCCAACTAGCCTTTTGCTAGTCTCTTAGCAAATAAGATAAAAAAAATAGATAAGTGATCAAAATCACATCCTAATAACAAAAATAAAATCTTAACTCATTTTCACAGGCATCATGATTGCATTTACCATATGCAACAAGGCTTTAAACCTTTAAGTTTCCCAAAAAGGACGAGTTATAGTCTCGTGAGGGTTTTTAGGTGATATACCCACAAAATCAATCAATAACATGTTCAAGAATGATAGTATTTTTCAGAGAGAGAAATTCCTTACCCACTTAGTGCTTACTCCAACAGACAGTCTCCATTGCTAACTACATTGCTGCAAAGACTCATAAATTATGATGGGAGATAGTAAAAATTGACAAAATTCTTAATCAAGGCTTATGTGTGTACTTAGTCAATCTCCTATACTCTCCTATCCAAGAAATGGAATCCTTAGTTTACCATAGGTAGATAATCTCGACTTTCAATCCTCACCGGTCATACTTCCAGAAAAGAATCTTTCAGAAGATGGTCTACTATTTTACCTCATGTATGTGGGGAAAAGAATAATGCATACGAACATCCCACATACTACCTTGAAAAACAGACTTCTGAATAAAAGTAGTCTTATGGAAAGAATGTCAATCACATATGAAGTGTCGGGTCCTTCACTTTAGCATCCTCTCACCTATTCTAGACTTTGTACCATACTGTAGTGATAAGTCATGGGTTGTAACTTGGCTTGGGTATTGGTTTATGAAGGAAAGGTAAAAAGGATTCTAAGGTTGTTTCTGAAAACACTAAGGGTTTTCCTTCATTCTTTGGAAGATTTCTTCAAATTCTGTATTGTAGAGAAAATTCTTCCTTTGTCTTAGCTTTTCCATCCATTCTGTTCAACACATTTTTTTATTTTATTTTAAACTCAGTGGTATATCCTTGATTAGTACTGGATATGCTTGTTTTCCACTAGCTTCTTTTACTTAGAACAAAATGATGGTAAAAGGTAAAGGGTTTTATGAAAGAAACTGGCTTCTTGTAAGGCTCAAAAGGGTTTAACATGATGGTCCTACTAGGTGGGATAAAGGCTGAATGAGTTCACTACTTGACTTATCAGTATGATACTCTGTTTCAAATAGACTACAAGACCTAATGACTATCTCCCCAGTTGATGTCACTTCGTGATTAACCAAATCAACAAATAATGAGACTATATTACAATGACATAAAGAATTGAAAGATGTTGAGTCACTAAGACTCGGATTTTTCGTAAGAACTTTCCAAAGAATGGGTATAAAGCTCAAGTCTCACGGGCTAAGTCAAAAAATTCTACTTCCAGTTTACTAGGGGTTTAAATCTCTCTTCTAGCAAAAGTACACAAAACTGACCAAGTATTATGGTGGTGCCTTGATAAAGAATTCTATTAACAAGAACTATGTCCGAGCATAATAAATAGTCTAAGCAGTAATGAAATCAATAATATTAACTATCTATCAAACTCAACACTAAGCAGTATAGAATATATATCCCAGACTCATCATTAAAATTCATTTTTCTCATGCTACTGATATAGAAACAAAAAATATTTTTGTTTTTGAAAACTAATTTTTAAAATTCATTTCTCCAGTACACCCTCCCCCTACTTATGCATGCATTGACCTCAATGTATAAAGAAGTAAATGAAATGGATGAGAAAAAGGTAGGATATTACCATTGATGTCGAATATCAGAATTAGTTCAAGAAACAAATTTTTAGGTCTTGAGTCTTTGAAAGTCAGATTCTCAAGACTTTTGAGTCCTTTATAGTTAGATCCTCAATACTGGTATTCCCACCCACTAGGTTCCATTTTGTAGGAATTCGTCTGATCTCTCTCAGCATGTGATTTACAAAAGTATACCTTGTACCAACAATTTTCTCTTAATGGTTGTAACCCAAGACAAGTTTCAGAATGGCAATTCTTATAGCAACCTAGCTTACGCACTCTCCTTCTTATGTGTAAATGGACTTTTACCGAACCCTACACGAGCCATAGAAATAATCTTCCTTTGAAGGTCAACAGGGAGTAAATCCCATAAACTAACAGGTGGGGAATACTTAGGTTTCCATCTCAAAATTGATCTTTCGACAACATGCTTACTTCCTGTAGACATTTTTGCTCGATCTACTAGAATTCCTTCCTTTGAAACTTGGTGACCGAGCACTATCCCTTCCTTTACCATGAAGTGACTATTTTCCCAGTTCAGAACTAAGTTGGTATCACAACAACATTTAAGGACTAAGGAGAGATGATGCAGACAATCCTCAAAAGGACATGTGAATGTGGTCTTTTCTTGGTCCTCAGGGGTGAATATGGATTTGAAAGTATCCTGAGTAACCATAAAGAAAGCAGTAGTAAGCTTGTCCAGCTAATCTTTCTAACATCTGATCAATGAAAGGCAATGGAAAATGATCTTTCCTCGATGCGCTATTAAACTTCCTCAGTCGATGCAAACTCTCCATCTAGTCCGAATCACGGTTGGAATCAACTCATTGTTCTCATTCTCGACATTCGTGGTTCCGGACTTCTTCGGCACAACTTGAACTGGACTAACCCATTGACTATCAGAAATAGGGTAGATAATGTCGGCGTCAAGGAGTTTGACAACCTCTTTCTTAGAAGTCTTGGAATCCTCTTCCAAATGAATCCTATGTTGAACTATCATAGGGCTGATCCCCTTGATATCATCAATTGTCCAACCTATAGCTAACTTGTATTCCTTTAAAAGTGCTACTAACCTGGATTCCTGCTCCTTAGTCAAATCTGATTCAATGACTACTGGGTAGGTTCCCAAATCTCCCAAGAAAACATACTTGAGTGTAGACGGCAAAGGCTTTAATTCTAGCTTAGGCGGCTCCTTCTTAAGCTCTTTAGATGGTCCATCAAGCATAGGCGATTCAAACTTTTCTCTGAACTTGCTGTCATCCATGACAGGTGATGAATCCAAAATTGCATTGATTGCCTTGACACTAAGTTCCTCACAATCTGAGTCTATCAGAGCTTTCAACAACTCGTCAGCAGGATATGAATGAGTCAGATAATCTTGTGCTAACGCTTCAATCATGCATTCCTCGTTCACAGCACACACCTCCTGTGGTTGCTGTAACATATGGAAAACATTGGTCTCGAGTCTCATATTACCAAAGGATAATGTCATATTACCATTTCGACAGTTGATGAGTGCATTTGCAGTGGCCAAGAATGGTCTGCCTAGAATGATTGGTAGACTACCAGATGTAGGTTCTGTGTCAAGTATTATGAAATCAACTGGATAATAGAAATCTTCGATTTTGATTATGACGTCTTCAATGATTCCTTTAGGTATCTTTACTAATCTATCTGCAAACTGCAAAGTAACATCAGTCGGTTTTAGATCCTTCAAGCCTAACTTCTCGTAGACAAAATATGGTAGAATATTCACACTGGCACCCAAATCTAATAAAGCTTGCTCCTCTAAAGAATCTCCAATTCTGCATGTAATAGTTGGACTTCCAGGATCTTTCAGTTTCATAACCGCTAGATTTTGTAGGTACGATGAACATCTTTGAGCGATAAAAGCTTCTTTCGGAATGTTGGTCTTCTTCTTCACTAGATCTTTCACGAACTTGGCATACGAGGGAACTTGCTTGATGGCGGTCAGAAATGGGATATTAATATGCAAATTCTGAAATACATCGCAAATCTCCTTGTACTGGTCATCCTTCCTGGTATTCACTAGTTTTGAAGGAAACGGTGCTGGCGGATTCTTCAATATCGGTTCTTTTCTTTCGGCTTCGGTTGGCTTGGTAACAGATAGTGGAGTGATAGGAGGAGTCACTCGTGATGGCTTCTTCTTACTTACTTCCACAGTGGTTCCTTCAATTTCTTTTGCAATAGTTTCTTCAGCAGGTGGCACAACACTAGATATATCTGGAATGTTAGAACTGGGTGGGATGGTGGGGACATAAGTTACCTTAGCCTTCGCAGAATCTTTCCCTGGTTCATAGACAATCTTGTTATCAACTTTCTTGCCTGACCTCAGAGTGGTGACATCATTAACTTGTTCATGAGTAATTTCTAGGTTATCAACCTGCAGGACACCTCTTCCTTTCGGATTTGGCTCTGGCTGGCTTGGTAATGCTCCTTTCGATCTTTCCGTCAAGGCAGCAACGATTTGCCCTATCTGGCCTTGAATGACACTAAAGTTACTCTCCAACTTCTGGGTTCTTTGATTTGTCTGTTTCAGCTTATTGACAATGGTTGTGATAGCTTCTTCCAGATGTGGGATAACTGCTTTGATCGACTGAGGCGTAGGGGCAATATATCCACTCATAAGATCTGGTACTAACTCTCTGTTTGTGTTGGCTTGGTATTGCTAGTTCTGGTATGATTGTTGATTTCTGTATGGTTGCTGGCGGTTTTGGAACTAATACTGGTTATTCTGGAACTGATTTGACTGGTTTTGGAATCCTGGAGGAAAATTCCTCTGATATGTATTTTGTGGCTTCCAATAATTTTGTCCTTGATTAAACTGCTTATTTCTTCCTAAAAAGTTGATACTACATGCCTCTGCATTAGCATCCAGATAGTACGAACACTCTTCAGTGGTGTGGCCTTCATCAGAACATAGCTCACAAATGGCATAACAAGGCTTGGTTGGCTGAGGTTTAGCTTGGAAATTGTTTGCTTTTGGAGAATTCATAGAGAACTGATCAAACTTCTTGTTCAGAGTTTCAAGTCCTGTTGATAGGCTTGCCATAATTGATATCATCGCTTGATTTGGGTCTTCTTGAATTTGGTTGCCAAATTGCTTCGGCACCCCCTCCACTCTAGCTACGTCCTCATTGCTAGTACTCCATTGTTGAGTGTCTTCAGCTAAATTCTCGAGAAAGTTGTAGGCTTCCTCTCCATTCAATGATGTAAACTTTCCTTGAGGCATTGATTGTATCATCTGCTTGTTCATAGTAGAAAGTCCTCGAAAAAAAAAATAAGCCAACAGTGCTCTTATCATAACCATGATGTGGACATGAGACTAGCAGATTATTGAATTTCTCCCAAATTTTAATGATATTCTTCATCACCTTCCCTTTGAAATTGTTCTTTGATGGCTTGCGCATGGCATCCGCCTTTTCCGGGGTGGGTAGAACTTGTTCATAAACTTTGTTCTCAACTTCTCCCAGTTGTTGATTGAATTGATCACCGTGCGGTTAACCATTTGAATGCTTTACCTTCGAGTGAGAGTGGAAAAAGAATTAAATTGATACTCTCATCCCTGATATTCTGGTTCTTGAAAGTTCTGAGGACTGATAGAAATTTGTTCATGTGAACATAAGGCTGAACATTGTCTAAACCATTGAACTTTGGAAGCATAGAGATTACTGATGCTCTAAGTTCAAACTGGTTAGCTTCTGTCTCTGGAAAAACAATACTGCTGGGTGGGTCTCTAATGATTGGCAAATAGAAATCACTCAGTTTCTTTCTCTGTTGTGCTTGCATGGGTGGGATAGCTTCAGGATTATTGGTGTCCAAAACACCTCTATCATTGCGTGCGGCCATTGTGCCAATCTCGTCTAGTATTCTTGTGAGTCGGTTGTTAAACCTTCTCTATTGTTGTGTTATTACCGGACAATGATATGGACGACAGGGCATACACTAGAAAATGTTATGCGAAAATAACGAAAAACTATCCTACTATGCTTGAATAGTATGCAATTATTCTAAGTTATACTAAAATGTAAAACTACTTTCCTTCAACTGGGTTGGGCTTTGCAGCTAGTATCTTGCCCGTTGTCTAAAGCTGTCTCTTCTAGGGTTATGGTGAATCACTTGGATTGCTTAAGTACCACTGCCCACAGACGATATTCTGTTTGTCAAGATTCAGAGAAGAAACACTAGAGTTTGATGTTTCGCTGTGTTGGCTTACAACTTCAATTGTTGAAAAGGTCCTAAATGTACTTATACTAGAAAGCAATAAAACTAAACTATGATGCAACTATACTAAGAAAGCAATAAAAAGAATGAAGATTCGACTAACCTGGATGGTAGATCTTGTCTTTGAGATGTCCTTCAAGCTTCTTTCTTTCTTAAAAGGATGGATGATGCAGCTAAAATTATCTCAATATCCAAAGTTCTAATCTTGAAAGAAAACGTTAAATATAAACAACTTAAAACGGCGGGCGCCATTTGACCTTCTTCCAGGGATACAATTAATTATATCCCCGGCAGCAACGCCATTTGACAAGCCCTCTTTCTGTGTCGATCCATGCGTCTCCAAAACTAAGAAGAAATTGGCTATAGTGTCGATCCATGCATCTAAACGTACTATTCATGCATCTCAGATGCAATCAATGCGTCTGGACGCTCGATCCATGCGTCCCAGATGCATAAGCCTATTTTGTCTCTTCTGCTCTATCTTTCTATCCTCTTTTGCGGGATTTGGTCAAAGCAACAAATCCTTTGGCCTTGGGCTTCCAAATAGGCTTTAAAATAGGTCCAAGTCACATATTTAATAGCTCCAATTCCTTGGCCTTCTCCATGATTGTCCACGGGCTTCCCATGTGATCTTTAATGCTCCGAATTGCTTCGTTTTACCCCTTTTTCTCTAATATTCCACAAAACTCTCTCTTTCATCTGTAGAATCATAAAGCATAACTTACAAACAATATTAGTCCACTAAGATGGCTAAACAAGAGGCATAATCGAGGGTTAAATAACACCTTTTGAGCACTTATCAGATGCGAGTAAACATCCTGAGACTGAGATTGGTCCATGTACTAGTAAACTAGTTGATGGTGTCTTTGAGGTGCTGTAGGGTGTCAGGGTTGGTGAAATGAGTGGTGCAAGTAAGACTGTGGAGGAGGGTCTTGGGCTTGACCTTCTGAATGTGGAAAATCTTTCTTGTCTGCTTTGAAATGTTGTTATGATCTGGCTTTCTTGATACTTCAATTTTTATATACTTTTGGAGATATTGAGATTGTTTGTCCAGGATAACCTAGCCTCTAGTATTTAGACTAAGTATGGAATGCGTAAGTAAGGTTGTTTAGACTTACTTGTTTTTTTAATGGAGCTTATTGCTTTCCGAAATATGATTTTGCTTTGCTATTTGGTAGATCGATGTTGGTTGTTATGTTTATGTTATGATCTGACGTTGTATGCCTTTCTTGAAATCTACAGGTAGTAGTTTATAGATCGTAGATATCTGGATTTGACTGATAGTTGACCCTTTAGAGGGAATGTCAGTTGAATCAAACTTAATTTGTATTTGAAGGTTTTTAAGTTGATTGATGGTCCTTTTGGGGGTATTGATAAGCACCCAAAAGTGTAATTTAAACCCCTTAATAGTATTCTATTTAGGCCAATTATGTTTATAATAAATAAGGGTTAGTAATGTTTACGTGTTTTTGTGTATTTCAAGTCTTGAAGCTGTTTATGTGCTGAAGGACGCCATTTTGCATGGAAAACGAGTCAAGATGATTGCTAGAAGAGTTCTATATTTAAAGCCCAAGAATCAAGAAGAAAAAGCCTTTTCAAGCCCAGTCAAAGGTGGGAAGTCAAAGTCAATTTGGGTAGAAAAAGGATAAAAACCAAAGGAACTTCAAAATGGTGTATCTTTGGACTTGGGCCTCGGAATTGGGCCTACTTTATGTTAAAACGACCGGATCAGAACCAGCTTTTGAATGTGTCTAGACTTGCCCCAATCAGAGCTATAAAAGTGGATAAAAAGGTTATTGAAGTAATTTCCAGCAGCTGTAGTCTCTTTAGACTTAACCCCTTTAGGCTCACTTTAGAAGCCCAAAGTCCAACCTTCAGGTCCATGCATGAAAATGTAACCATAAACCTCTCCTATATAAAGAGGGTTAAGGCTAAACAAAACTGGATAAAATAGTTTAGTTTTAATTAGGTTTCCATGTGAGGATAGTTTAGTTTAGTATAGTTTATAATTGGATTTTTCATTAAAACCATCAATAAAAGCAAGTCCTTTTATTGTTTAGTTATATGAATCCGATGACACAAGGCTAAACCTCTATTAGAGGGGTTTTGAAGCCATGTGAGGATGATTAGTTCTAAGTTGTTATTGTTTTTTCATTACAAAGTCCTTTGTTGTGAGTTTTAGAGATAGAACTCCATAAAAAGGGCTAGATTTCAAAGGGGGGGGGTGGTAATCTCTTGCTAGTTAGACGATGACTATAGAGATGTAGATTGTCTACAAGGGATAAATATGTGATTTGATGACTAACTAATAGCCAATCGAATCGTATGGTGGATTACCCTTCTCTAATTATCTTTCTCATCTTCAAATCTACTATTTTTCAATCTTATATTTACTATTTTTATATTATAAACTGCTCTCTCATTATTGAATAGTTGTTTAGTCTAAATTCGTGTCAAGTACGTGCAAGCAAGAGTGGATAAAAAACGATTACTCTAGATCTCCTCTTCAACACATGTTTAGAGAGTACAATATTGATTGATTAGAATGATTTTAACATGTTAGAACTACTGTTTTCACACTATCACATCTAATTTAATCATAATTGTCAAATGGCGCCGCTTGCCATCTTGCTTAGTTACGTATAACATGTTTAGAATAAGCAAAATTGTTTTCACTATTCACAAAAAAAACCTAACCTGTTTTATTGTTCGTATTTTTTGTATTATTTTTGCTACTGTCTGAGTGCATATGAGTTGCTCAACCAACTCACTGCCCTCCCGTGACCTGACCCTAAAATTTTCAACCTTAGTTATTTACTTGTGATCGCACCGTGCGCCACATTTTTGCCTTCACTTAGCTCGACCCGCATTCTACTCTTAGGCGCGACCAGCGCCCAATTTGCCTTAATTCTAAACGCACACGCGCCTTATGTTAGTTAACTTAAATTAATTTTTTAATATTATTTGCAATATTATCTCACGAGTACGTTACAGTACTCTTATGTTATCAGCTATACAATTTTTATTTTTACTTTATTTTTTCATTCTAAACTTTATTTATTTTTTTATTTTTTTAATTTTTATTTTTTCATTCTAAATAGTGTCTAAAAAACTCAAAGAATTGGGGTTCTCTAATTAAGGAACGTGCACCCACGGACAACCTCCCTCATTTCTTAAGTGGCCTGGCCATTGGTTTGATACAAAAATACCAAAAACATTAATTAATATTAGTTAAATTAGTAAGCCCACCCACTACCAAAGCCCATTTCGCAAGCCTGACATCCAGGCCCAACACGAAGCCCATAATTAAAAACCTAAACCTTATTCTTAAAGCTTTATCACTAATCAGGGTTAACTTTTTACAGGACTTCACTATCCACCTCGTGTACTCAGACCAGTATTCGTATAATTGTTCAACTAACATAGACATGCTTGAAGGCTGTTGAAGGCGCTATTTATACACATAGCAAGGACGCTCCAGGTAACACCTCTTCACATCCTCGAATATACTATCAAAGGATTCTATTTCTAGTAATAATCAGGCTATTTTTGCATGCTCGTTAGGAATTGCCTATTAGACTTAAAACTTGCATGAGATTAAGATTTACTACACATAAACCTACTTTACTTGTTTACCGTAGACGCAATACCACACGCCCATTGAAGAAGAGGTATTGGTAGTGGTGGTAAGGGTTTTGTTGTTCATCTTAAATTATTATGGTGGGAGGATGGTTTTTGATAGATGAAACACTAAACTTTGTAAATCTTCTCTCCTACTTTCTTATGGCTGTTTGTAATTACTCTCAATCTTAAACTTGTATTGAAATGATTAAGAAAACTTGTATTGAAATGATTAAGAAAAATTGTATTGAATTGATTAAGAACTTGGTTTCCACTAAAGCTTGAAGAACATGAAAATGAAAAATAAGTAAATAACAATTTAAATTAAAAACATTTAATCTACTCCTAATGACCAAAGATTAGATCTAGAGTAAAGATCTTTCTCTACAACTTTGGTTTATATAGGACACCATTTATAATTATACCCTTCCTTCTAGAAACAATCTTATGGGCCTTTGACCTAAGCCCATACAATAGAAGTCTTGAATTTGGCTTTAGGTCCCTGGGTCAGTAGCTTGCAGTCTTAAGTCCTTGAGTCTTTGACTTTGATAATTGACTTGACTTTTGACTTTGAGTTTCCGACAACTTTGCTCTGAAGCTAGAATCTTCCCAAGCAGTGTAAATAGCCATCCTTTTTGTGCTAAAATGCACGTATTAGGAATATACGTCCTAAATGGCATGTATCCTGCAAACGGTAGCAAAAGCTATAAGTTGTATGTTCATTAAGCATAAGAAAGGCATATTCGAAGCATTGTCAAGGTAATAAAATGCATATTTGGAGACTGATCAACTACCCCCAAACAACATTTAACCCCAAAATATTACAGTGATATTGCCTCTTATAATAGTTTTAACTGCTTACCTAAGAAATGGGGAGGAGGAGAAATTCTCATGCAAGAAAAGGGCAATCGAAAGGGAAGAATCAGAATTAATCCCTTTTGTATTAATCCATTTTGTCTATCTGAAATTAGGGGTATTTAGGCTTTGGTCCTATTTATAGTAGCGATATTAGGCTTTAGTCCTAAAATTAATCAAACATGTGAGACGCACGTGTAAGGGTATTCTAGGTATTAAGCAAAATACAAGACAGTCAACGAGTTTGACTACCAAAAGTTGGACTAAAGTCTAATTTCCAATTATAAATGTATCAAAGCCTAATATCACTACTATAAATAGGACCAAAACCTAAATACACCAAAATATAAACTATAAAACTACTAAGAAAAATCACTATGACGAAAGTGATCCTCCCAATAGAAGGTATTTGAAATTAAGTGATTCTAATTGAGAACCTGCGGGGGGTTTGGTTTACCCTAGATTGTTCACTTCCTTGTTTTGCAAGAAAGCGAATCTAGTGAAGAGGACTAGCTCTATTGCTAGATAATCTAGTCTCTCCTCTCCTAATATCTAGTTAGCCCGATTTTGTAGCTATTCTAACTAGAGAGAAAGACGAAGCTCGAAACAACTAGAAATCGCCCACAGAAGGAAAAAGTTTTCGAAAATAAAGGGCTAAAATTGCCAACCATCCCATGGTTTCACATGCCTATAGAAAACGAGACATGCTAAACAACCATGAGAGACAACCGTAAGACACCTTCACTCAATCCCCATCGCCCTCTGCTTTGTTTAGCATCTCTTCATTATAGAGGAAAGACTATTTAGAGTCAAAGGTGAGGATGGAATGAAAGAACTTATGTAAGACAGAAAACTGGGAAATAACAGAAAGCAGGAACTTTAAAGTAAATGACAGGAAAAGATAGCTATTTTTAACAAAAAGAGTGTAAAATAAAGAAAAAGAAAATTGTATACTTGCTCCATAGGGGTACACTACTCCAACTACGAGTAAAAGTGCTAACAAGGAATATATGCAAGTACACATGGACTCAAGGCTACGACACTTACAACCACACACTCCAAGTGGAGTGGTCCGGTTACCTTAAGGATGCACTCCCATGGAATGCATCGAGAAAACACGATGAGTCTTTTATAGTCAAGACTATATGTGGGGTTGTTTTAAGTCAGATTCCACAAGACTATGCATATGAGATGGATGATATATTGTTAACTATATACTAATAATCTAAACAGTTGGGGATCTTTATAGAAAAACATAGTAGAGCATTTACCCCCAAATAGAATGAAATGATGCATTTGGAGTGTAAAATGCAGAACGATAACAGAATGAAATGTAACGCATCATGAAATTTATGCAATAACCTACCATTGAATTGTCCAAGAGAGTGTGAGTGTGGTAGTAGTTGTTCTTCATGAGGCTTAGATGATGCGACATAAGACAAACTGGGTTTTTCAACCACTTGAATAAAGGGATCATCGTATGCTCTCAAGAACTTATATTCCACCTTAGATTCTATTTCCTCTTTTTCTGGTACTTCAATCAATGCGGGGCTCTTCTCAACTAGAATGATAGTCTCGGGAGTTTGTATGTTGGGCAAGGTTTCTTTATTGAGAAGGTTTAGAAAATTATGAAGGATCTCAAAGGCAATTGGCTTAAGTGCGAATTTGAGATTTCCTTGAAATGGTTTAGTGGTGCATTCCCCAGAAATTGGTGGTTTTTTTATGAATGGAGGTTGGATTTTGAGAGGTGTTAACTCAGGGGAATGATGGTCGGGTGGTGGTTCTTCATATGATATCAAGGACTCAGAGAACTCTTCATCTAGCTTTGGCGTTTCCACAAATTTGTGGTTCATATCGGCAATATTAAGGATGTCACAAATTTGTTCCATCGATAAGTCTTTAATGGACAAACTAAAATTAGATCCACTTTCCACTATATAATTTATATCCTCTTCTCCAGGCACTTCATTTTCTTTGTCCTCTTTATCATTATCCAAGTATGTCGAGTTATTGTCCAACACATGTTCTAGATTTTCATCTGCCAGAGTGTTCTCATCCATAGGTGTACTAAGACAGATGGGAGAAATTGAAACTTGAGGCATGTAATCATCATAAGAACTAGAATTCACACAATAGTCAGGTGGATGGTGATGTGGTTTTAATTGTTCATAAATATCAGGATGGGCTTTAGCAATTGGCTCTGTTATAGCAACACCTTGTTCCTCTTGTTGGTTGGTTTTTGGACTTGTGGGAAGAACTTTAGCCTAAGACGTGGTATTGATTAAAATGGAATGGAGAGAATAGAAGGTCTTTGCTATTTGTTGTATTTGAATTGTTTGCTCGACCATTGCTTGGTAAAGTTGGTCTATGATAGATGGTGGAGTGGAATATGAATTTGATATGTGTGTGTGCATATTTTAGCAAATGGATATGTAACACGTGGCATCATCTTCTTAAGCTTCGGATATGGTCTTAGTGTGGGTAGAAAGTACCAGAACACACTTCAAGTCCAAATCCTCTCACTTCCTAGGTTCGGAAGTGAGGTGAGAAGAGGAAGTTCGTGGGCTTTGGAACTAGTTGGAGTAGTAGGTTCGTATAACCAACTCCTAACTATGAACTCCAAATCCGGAACTCCACTACTAGGTTCGGAGTAGGTTTGTAGGTTTTGGAACTAGTTGGAGTAGTAGGTTCGTATAACCAACTCCTAACTATGAACTCCAAATCCGGAACTCAACTGCTAGGCTCGGAGCTCTGACTACTACTCCGAACCTAAACATGTTTTTTGTTGTTTAAGTTAAGAAAGGAGACCTATTTGACTTGGGAAACATGAGGCTTCTAGAAGAGTCAAGATGAGACTTAACAAGAGACGGTCTCCTAGTTAAACACTAATTGGGAAACCTCATCTATTCATCAAGATGAGACTTGACAAGAGACAGTCTCCTAGTTAAACACTAATTGGGAAACCTCATCTATTCTTATAAATAGAATAGTTGAACTATGCTTTGAGATTGATTCCTATTCACAGATACGTAGGCAGCCATTAAAGAACGTGGTTCAACTCATCATCTTCTACATCTCTTCTTCTTCTTCTTGATCCAATACTTCTCATTGTTCTTTGATCATCAACAAAACATTTGTGTTTCTAGATTAGGAAAAATCATCACATAATTGGCGCCGTCTGTGGGGAACAAACTAAACATAATTGATTTGATTTCTTGGTAGAAATTTTTTCGGTTCTAGGTTCTCCTACCCACCAATTTTTCTTGGGTTTGTTGTTCTTTAAAAAAATATATATTTTCTTCACTTTGATTCAAAATCATGGTTACTACAAGAGCCAATGCGAATCAAGGTAATAAGGGGAATAACGAGATCAATAACCCACATGTTACTTCTCAAAGACAATCTGAACGTAGAGGAAATCGTCGTTTCGGACAGGGGCATGAAGATGATGAGCCTAACAACGATACTCCCTAATCAGCCATAACCAACCAAGCCATCATGGATGCTGTGATGGCCGAATGTGGTCGACAGGAGGCTCGTTTGCATTTTTAACAAGACTACTACCGCACGCAGGAGGGTCATTCACCTCCAAGAGTGTTGCCTACTGATGGAAATGCAAGGGGGCAGTTCTGGCCACCAAGTCTCGACCTTGGTGAGGGTTACATCCCTACGCCTTATATCCCTTACTTCACCCCGTATCATAGCAACCAACCAAATTCGGATTATAATCCAGAATTTGATCCAACCCAACACTTGAGTTCACACGGAACTGACTTCTCTTGGTATTCAAGTTCTCGAGGTACGAGGGATGGACGTCCGAATATGTTTGCCTAGAATCCACAACTATTGAGGACACCCTCGGTACGAAGAAGACTTTCAGTTCCAAGGGAACCTTTATTGCGTCGGAATCCCTCAGTTCCCCGATCCAGTTTTGCAAACTCCTCCACTCATTCTTAGGAACCAGAACCACGTTATCATCAAAATGAGAACTATGAGAGTATAGGTCCAAGGTACAACAACGATAGAACTCCAATTCATGAACCGTCTACTCTTGCACAGCTCAAGGCGCAAATACTAGAGGAACTACGAGGTTCAAAACCAACCAAGGTCGATGAGTCAGTTGTTCGGTCACCAATCGAAGGTGACATTGGAACTCCTTTTTCACGGCATGTTATGAGTGGATACTGATAGGGTTATATACTAAAAGCATTACTTTTGTATTAACTCTAATTCTTCATTTTTTGAATAAGAATCATATGGGCAAATGTTATGTATATTAGTTATATACATGTGTCTAATACTTTATGTTGTAGATGATATGGTGTGAACACACAGAAGATCATATCATCAGTACCTTATAAAGTATAAGTAATCGTTCACAACCTAGATGGATTTGGACAAACCATTAGTACGGTCGTAGTATAATCTGGTATTAGTCTATCTTGACTATAGGATTACACTAGTACACTTTGTGTGTATTGAATAGGACCAAGTGAGGTTGTTTCTCTTTATACTGACTATGTAAGAGAACAAACTCCTCTGTTATTATAGATGCTTGTCCTCCTAATCCAGATATAATAACGGGCACTTACGTGCATTGTATATTACTTTAAATCATCAATGAGTGAGATTTATTTGTGAATCAACAAACTCGATGGATTGGGTAATGACATTGTATGTAAGGTGTGCTATTGATTATAGAAGGAATCCGTGTCCCGCAAGAAGTCGGGTTGATGATGTCCCCTTGAGGAGCTCAAAAAGATTGTCATGTAAACCCTGCAGGTGGATTTATTCCGACATGACAATGAGGTTGAGTGGTACTACTCAAGGACATAAGAAGTTGATTAATATAGTTGTCAGTAACTTGACTTAATCAATGGATATTCGGTATCTTAAACACGAGGAGATCAACGAGCATATAATATGGAGCCCATAAATGCTGACACGTAATTTGGGATTAGGGTGGTAGTGCAAAAATGGCCTTTAGTGGAATAAGCCATTTGTTGACGGATTTGGGCCGTGTGTTTGGGGTGAACATGGGAAGCCCAAGCCCGTCAGGAGGCCCAACCCTAATTTCTCTTCATGGTTCCTGTTGTAGCCTATAAATAGAATACTCTCTCTCTGGCCGAAATTCACTATTCACTGGATTAGAAATAGAGGCAAGGAAAGAGAGATCCAAAAATTGGATCTAGCTTTGTGAGAAAGAAGGGGATTGGTAGATCATTGTCCACACAACGTCCAATCTATTCTAAAGGAATATAACAGAAGATCAAGGGGTTGATTGTTGATTCGGATTCATAAAGCTTGGATTCTCAGAGTTATCTAAACCGATTCTCAAAGGTATGTTTTCCAATCACAAATCGTGGACACCCATTAATTCCGCTGCGCGTGGTGTTCGCGGTTTGTAGAAATATTTGCATTCTGAATAACGGGTCCTACAGATACATCCTCCATGATTATAAAGCACTGAAGTTCTCTAAATTTAATGGCAAAGGAGATCCAGTCTCTCATGTGCTCGGTTATCGTCAAGCAATGGTGGGTTTTTCTAAGAAAGATCATTATTTGTGTAGGTATTTTGCTTCAAGTTTGACAGACTCGGCACTCATCTGGTACACGAAGCTACCCAGGGGCAGCATTCACAAGTTTAAGGTGCTATCCATCAATTTCATTGCGAAATTCAATTGCAACCAACCCTACATTAAAACCACTGATGCACTGTTTGACATGAAAATCCGTAAGGACGAGCATATCAAGGATTTCACCAAAAGATGTAAAAAGGTTCAATTGCATGTTGACAATGTTGATGAGACCCTCGCCATTGTGGCCTTTAGAAAGAGATTAGATCCCACTTCTAGTCTATACACATCTTTGAAGAAAAAGAAACCTATGAACATGACAGAGTTGGAGGCTCGGATTGATAAGTATGCGGAACTAGAAGAAGACCAATTGGATAGGGAGTCTTCTCATAAAAGAGTGATAACTAGTGTCACCTCTGCTCTTGTTGGTAGGAGCTCTGCTAGTCATTATGATGATAGGAAGTCTAAGGAACCATAGTCAGAGCACAAGTCAGTCGACAGGAATTCCTATCTAGATAAGTCCAAGAGGCAGAAGATTAGTGACACGTCAGGAAGTGAGCAACTACCCCCACTGGATAGGGACTTTACCACTTTAACTCATCCTTACGAGGACATCTTCGACGCCATCAAGAACAAGAACATGTTAAAGAACCCTCCAAAGATGAAGCCCGATGATATTGGAGCTATGAATACTAACATGTACTGTAAGTTCCATAAACAGGCCGGTCATGGAACTAAGAATTGTAGGTCTCTTAAACATGGAATTCAGGATCTCGTAGACCGAGGTTTACTAGATGAATATAAGGGTACTCCAATTCAGAATACTGCCGCAATTCCTGACACCAATGTACACAATGTAGAGACAAGAACGGATAAGGTAGTGATTCACACAATCGCTGGGGGCAATTCTAAACGCCCATTTGAAGAGTTGACTAGAGGGCAAAGGTACCAGGAAAGACAGGCTAAGCATTTGCGAATCATTAACAATGTCACTTCCAAACCGACCAAGGAATCCAACTCAGTAGTTGTTTTCACTGATGACAACGCTAAAGAGGTTTTCTTTCCACTCTCGGATGCATTGGTTCTGTCCTTAGAAGTTGCTGGGTGTGATATGCACAGGATCCTCATCGACCTTAGGAGTTCTGCAAATATACTTTACTATCATGCTTTCAAACAAATGTCGATTCTAGAAACAGAACTTCCTCCCGTGAAATCTTCTTTGTATGGATTTAATGGTGATATGGCCGATGAAGTAGGAGAGATTGAATTGACAGTCAAAGCTGCTGACGTCGCTCTGAATGTCAACTTCACGAATGTCAGGGGAGTTACGCAATATAATGCTATTCTTGGTAGGAGTTGGCTTCATCGCTTGAAAGAGGTTCCAAGTACTTATCACCAAACCTTGAAGTTCCCTCACAAAGGCAATATTGTGGTGATCAAAGGAGATCAACAAGCTTCCAAGCGATGCAACGTAGCTCTTCTAAAAAATGGTTCTAGAACTGCTCCAATAACACTGGGGGTAGGTTCGGTACTCGCCAAATAGCAATTACAGAATGAGTCTCCCTCTCAAGACATAGTGTTGGCACCTTTGGATGTAATTCCATTAGATTCTATAGGGCCGGATGAGAAGAGGACTCCACCAACATTGAAACCAGTTGACGAAGTCGACATAAGAGATGGTTCCGAACCTCGACTTGTCTCAATTGGCACCATGTTGGACCCGAACACTAGAGAAGAGTTGATAAATTTCTTACAAGAATTCCAAGATGTATTTGCTTGGAGTTATGAGGATGCCTGGAATTGATCCCTCCATAGCCTACCATAAGCTCAATTTGGATCCGAACGTCGTGCCAGTTAAGCAGAAACTCAGAAAGATGGGTCCCAAACGTACTCAGGCTATCGACAAAGAGGTGGATAAATTGCTTAAGGCCAAGTACATACGAAAGATCACATACCCTACTTGGATCTCTAACGTTGTCACTGTCAAGAAAAAGAATGGGAACTGGCGAACGTGTGTCGATTATACGGATGTGAACAAGCACTGTAAGAAGGATTGTTTTCCTCTTCCTCGTATTGACACGTTGGTCGATGCCACTGCAAGACATGAGGTTTTCTCTTTCTGTGATGGCTTTTCGGGTTACAACCAGATACTCATGTACCCTCCTGATCAAGAGCATACTACTTTCATCACGACACAGGGAACATATTGTTATTGGGTTATGCCTTTTGGTTTAATGAATGCAGGGGCAACGTACCAACGCTTGATTACAACGATGTTCAAAGATCATATCGGTGATTTTGTCGAAGCCTATGTTGACGACCTCCTGATCAAAAGTAAACAAAAGTCTGATCATCTTGCACACCTTTGTGCATCTTTCCAGATCCTGAGGAAGTATCGGATGAAACTTAACCCAGCTAAATGTACCTTCGGTGTTATCTCTGGGAAATTCTTAGGACATCTGGTTACTAAACGTGGAATTGAAGCTAACCTGGACCAGATCAAAGCTATTCTTGATATGCCTTCTCCAAGGTCTCCGAAAGAGGTACAACGGTTGGCTGGGCGTCTTGCCGCACTTAACAGGTTCATTAGTAGAAGTTTGGATAAGTGTCAGGTTCTGTACAAGTTACTAAGGAAGAATATATGCTTTGATTGGACCGACGAATGTGAGATGGCTTTTAAGGACCTAAAAAATTATTTCTCCTCCCCTCTTGTGCTCACTACACCGAAGCAAGGAGACGTTTTAGGATTATACTTAGCCTCTTTTGAGCATGGCATTAGCACCGTATTAGTACAAATTGATGAGAGGAATATCGAAAAGCCTATCTACTTTGTTAGTAGAGCCCTCCTGGATGCCGAAACACGATATCCGAAGATTGAAAGAATAGCTCTAGCTCTAATATTCGCTGCTGAGAAGCTACGACCATACTTCCAAGCTCACACCATCAGAGTCATCACTGAGTATCCTTTGAAGTCGGTCTTGGCAAGACCAGATAGGGTCGGACGTCTCTTGAAATGGTCCACCGAAGCTGTCCAACCTACTGAGATGAGGGTCACTACCCAGAAGTCAGATTTAGTACTCACCCTCGACAATGAGGAAATTCTTTGTCGGGAATTGGACTTGTTGGATGAAAAAAGAGAATCTGCAGCCTTACGACTGGCATCTTATCAGCACCAGCTGAAAAGGTCTTTTGAAAAAAGGGTACGACCTCGATCTTTCAAGGAAGGGGATTTGGTCCTCCATATGGACCCTGCGCCTAAGAAGTTAGGAGCTAATTGGGAAGGTTTGTATATTGTCGATAGGATAGTTGGCAATGGTAGTTACTATCTTAAATCCATGGATGGTGAAGTTTTTGTTAAACCTTGGAATACTGCAAACTTGCGCAAGTATTTTCAATAGTAGTTATCTTTCTCTTTGTTAGAGTGTTACCCATGGAACATTGCAAATTTTTGCAAGTATTTTTAATAAAAGTTATCTTTCTCTTTTCAGAGTGTTGTTTCTTTTAATTTATTATTTTTATGTTGGGATACTTTTTGGATGTTGGGTGCAAGATCCCATATGTTGGCCAAACTTGTATCAGAACCTTAAGAAAGCTTTCTTTGGATAATGAGTGAAAGATCTCATATGTTGCTCCATGTGTGTGCTTAAGAAAGTTTACACTTAGCTTGGATTTTATCTAGCTAAGTGCAATTCTAATGCCTTTTGTTTATAAGTGTCGATTTATGCATTAGCTTTGTTGACATTACGATCTTTACAGGAACTGATACAGGGGCATACCCTACTTTCCTATATGACCTTTCTTTATTGTCCCAGATAACCTCGGGGACATTAGAGGAGTTAAGAAATCTCATAGCACGCATACTTGATTATAAAGTTTAACTCAAAATAAACACTCAAGTATAGCTAATCAAAAGTCAATTCCTAATAGATAAGTAAATTGCAACTTAATAGCATTTTAAGGATTTACTTACTGGGACAGAATCAGGTTTCTTTAGGAGCTACAGGCGAGTTATCAGTCAATTCCTCTGCCTCATGCACATCTGCATCATGGTCTTCTTTAGAACCTACTTCCAAACCTTCCCCCTCGGAACCTTGTTGATACTTTGGTAAGGCCAAATCATCCTCTAACTTCTCTTGAAGTTTGTCAACATAAATCTCAAGATCGGGATACAGGAGGTCATCATTGTGAGGGAGGGTTCCAGATGCCCAAACTATATCGAGTTTCTCACCATATCACTTGTCGTACTCTGGTTCAAGAATGTCAAGCACGCGACAAGCGGTGGAGATACCATTCTTGTATGCTTCAAAACTGACCACATCAACTAGCTCGGTGTAGAATTCATTCACCTCCTTTACGTTCCTTTCAGGAGCTTTGAGAATCGGAACTGGGGTAAGCAAGGAATTGGAAGGAAATGCAAGTTGATCTCTCAGTAGCTCAAGCTCTACATTAGCTTTGCTTAGTGATTCTCCCAACTCCCTATTTATCAACTGAGAGTCTATCAACTCTAGTTCTGTCAACGCGGCATTTTTGTTAACTTCGGATAGCTCGGATTTTAAAGTTCTTTTTGTAAAGTCGTGCCCTTATCCTCATAATACATCTTCTGATTCTTCAATGTTGCAAACTTGCCATTCAAATGGTTTCGGTCAGCTTGTCATGCCTCATGACAGCCGTCAAAGTGGTAAGCTCGTTCAGCTAGGTTGTTTTTTACTTTAAGAACTTCTCGGTGCTCAAGTTTGGTGAATTCAAGGTCTCTTTCAAGATTTATGTTCTTCTTTTTGGTCTTTCTAAGATCTCTCTGAATGGGTCTGACCTGCTCAATCTTATCGGCTAGGCTTTCATTCTTAATCTTGCTTATATCATAATCACCTTCCAATCTTTTAATCTTTTGGTTGGATATGAGGAGTTGCTTCGTCAAGTCACCTTTCTCTCTTGTGAATTTATCCACTTCATCCTGATTCTTACGCAACAGAGCATAAGTCGTGGATGCATCCATGCTAGCCTGTAGTCCCAGAAGAATTACAATTTATGTATCATGAGCTAGTGTATATAAACAAAAAGACAATCGGAAACGATGTAAGGAATTGAAGTACAAAATGGTTACCTTCAACATATGTCGACACATTCGTTCCAAGCCTGCCGTTGCGCGAAGTACTCTTTTATGTTTCGCTTTCTCTTTGGGAAGCCTCATAGATTCAACCAATCCCAAAGCAACTTCAGGGTCCTTAAGCGTATCTTCATCATTAATCAAGGGGTTCTCTGGTAATCCAAGCACTCTAGGAACTGGAACAAATGGGTTTGGAGCAAGTTTAGAGTTCAAAGATGTCAATTTACTCTTTTTCCTTAAGCGAATGTTCTCATCTTGGGTAATCAGAGAAGGAGATTTCCTTTTATTTGACTCAATGGATGGAACACGGGTATTGTCAGATACAATACTGGCAGAGCAGGTTTGTTCCACATTTTTGAGGTTCACTATCAATTCCAGATCGGATTGCATGAAGTCCACATTCTCAATATCAGTCAAAGGGAACTCGACATTACTATCTACCCCATAGTGTCACCACCCACGTCAACATTTAACTTATTTGTATCATAAACAGAAAGTTGAAGGTTTGGTGTTTCCACTGTACTCTTGATTCCTGAGGATTGAACGCACTCTAGACTTTCAGTTCTAATGGGATTTTCATCTTCATCGAGAATGATAGCGTTGGAAGCTTGCCCAATTCCTCGTTCAGTATGTTTTTTATTTATAGCCTTACTCACCTTTGCAAATCTAACAACCTCGGGAGGAGGTTTATTTGATTTTTTCGGAGCTCCCTTTTTTATGTTAGAATTTGACTTGGAAATATGACCAAGGACCTCCTTTGCCATAAAGGCCTCCCTTGGGTACGAAGTTGTAGCAGTTTTGGGGTTCCCACTCATATACCCAACTCCGGGCTCCAAAGCTTGCAACTCCATTGGTAACATAGCCAGATACTCTGAGATTAATAATGGATCTGGAACTATGGACGCAGGGCGTTTCTCGGAGTTTGGGAGTGCTATAAGGGCTGTCATAGCATCTAGTTCCACAGTAGTTAGAGACAGGAGTCCCACGTCCACTCTCTCCTTTGACAAAGAAAAGCTGGACTGGATCCTCTTTCGATTATTATCAAAGGTGACATCACCCCACTCACCACCAGTTACACGGATAGCATATTTACGCCAGTAGTCATCGTTGTTTTTACCTTCGTATAATATGACGCGTTCAACTCCTGGTTTAGCAGAGAGAGTGTAGTCTCCATTATTTAGTATCATTAGTTCATAGAAGTATGATATCACTCCGCAAGTCACCAATATATTGTGCTTTCGGCCCAATATGTGCATGTATGTGACATTGCAAACAAACCAAGGCATTACTCTGTTGATCGAGACTTGGAAGTACTCGAGGGAATCTGCCATAAACGAAGGCGAGGAGAGTCGGAGTCCAGCTTTCAGCAGTCCAAGGAATATCAAGGGACTTTCATCGGTTCCAAGGTCGGCAGTCCATAGATATTCAATTTAATTTTGATTTCTTTTGGAATTGCAAATGTGTTACGGATCTTTCCCAAATCTGAAATATCACCGAATGGAATAATATTCCAGTCAAAAGTGGTGATTTTAGTTTTCGGCACGGTCGAAAGAGAAACATCCGTAATTACTCTATAACCCGGAACAGCTATAGCAATTGAACCTGAAACGGCATTGCCCGGTACTGAATCCGAAACTGCCTTGCTATTTAAAGGACCAGAAGCTGATGGGTGAGACATTGAAAGTTGATTAAGAGTGCACGGTCAAAAGGATATATTCGGAACTGGAAGTGGTGGTAGCAAAGCTGGAATTGATTGTGCAACTTTAGAAAGGAAAACGTGGCTGTTGACACCTTGACACCCAAAACTTCAAGTTCTTCTACACAAACCTTAACACACTTTGGACTCAAACTCTCAATCAATCAAAGAAAGAGAAGGTTCAACACCTTGTGTCTGGCGGTCTTCAAAGCAACCAAACTCAAATTTATTGAGTTTGCTTCTAAAGAAATTGTCAATGGGGGAAGCTATGGATCTAAGATAGTAATGGCAGCTAGCAAGGGACCTATATAGTGTTTACAAAGGAGATATCCAAATAGATACTGGAAAAGAATTCAAAGTGTTTACAAATGAGCTATCCAAATAGATACAGGAAAAGAACTCAAGGAAGGACGTTCTTTTTTTCGGATAAAGAATTTCCTTTATTCTCTCTTCCAGATGACTCAACTCCGGATGAATGAGTGTGGTTTTGAGTTATTGCAAGCTATTGCTTCCTGTGCTAATGTACTGCCTAGCTTGTTCCGAACTAACTTTGAGTTTGTTAACTATGATTCATCTTCCACTGAGAATGGCTTTGAGAGCCTTGTACTGCTCTTGTTGGAAGAGTTTCTTCAGTTGGTCCAAGTTATTTTCTATGACGGTAACATCTTGCAGAACATCCAGACATGTATTGTTGCTTCAATATTTGACATCTTGGATGTCAGTGTATGGAGGACAAATTTGACAAGGGTCACGTTGATTCTATCACAGGTGCAAAGAAAATAGGAATCACAAATTTTGAATCTTTTAAGTTTGAACACGAGTTGTTGGATCAAAACTCAAAGGATAAAGGAAGAAGTTAGAAGAAAAGGTTTCAAGCAAGTAGACACAAAGTTAGCGAAGGGTATCCTTTTGTTATGTTAAATAACTCAATTTCGCAAGGCCCAGTTCCGGGTTTCACTTCTAGTTCTGTGTTGCACTTCCGAGTCAAGGTGATTTGATGAAATCTACATACGTCCGGACCATCTGACCATGTTCGGTCCCTTATTTTAGGTCTGGGTAATCACAAAGCAGGGCAGGTTCGGGTTTCACCAAGTTCCTAATGTTCAAGTTTGGATCATTATAATACTTGGGATGTCCGGACTTGACAAATTTCGATTCCTTGTGCTAGCTCCTCATATACTAGGTTTGGCCTAATATACAAGGTTCGGGGCATGGTGATGACAGGTTCGACTTTCACAAAGTTTAGTTTCATAATGTAATCCCAAGTTTGGATCTTTGTGAAACATGGGTCGGATTGATCTGACCAGGTCTGGGTCATCACAATGTATTGCATGTCTGTCCGGATTTCACCAAGCTCCTAATATCCAAGTTCGAATCATCATAAGGCATGGCAGGACCGGTGTTCAGCAAGTTCGACTTAATATACAAGGTTCAGGGGGCATGGTCATGGCAGGTCCGAATTTACAATTCCTTGCACTGAAGTAATGTGAAATTTTGCCGATACATTCCACAGAGAAAGTCGAGGCATAAGACATCGCGTACATTTTTACCCGACCTTTTTCCTTAAGGGTTTGATTCACAACCCATGAATAAAAAAGGGGGGCATCTGTGTGTGCATATTTTAGCAAATAGATATGTAACACGTGGCATCATCTTCTTAAGCCTCGGATATGGTCTTGGTGTGGGTAGTGTAGGAACTGTTATTTCAAAATGAATATTTTTACAAACCGTGAAAACCACGCGCAACGGAATTAATGGTTCTCACGATTTTGGAATGGAAAACATACCTGCAAATCCAGTCTAAGATAACTCTAAGAATCCAATAGCTATGAAATCAGCAACCACCTCTTGATCTTATGTTGTATTCCTTTCAATAGATTGGACGTTGTGTGGGCAATGATCTACCAACCCCTTTCTTTGTCACAAAGCTAGAACCGATTTGGATCTATCTTTTCTTGCCTCTTTTTTTTTAATCAAGATGAATAGTGAATTTCAACCAGGAGAGAAGGGTTTCTATTTATAGGCTACAATAGGGACCATGAGGAGAAATTAGGGTTGGGCCTCCTGATGGGCTTGGGCTTCCCATGTTCGCCCATAACACATGACCCAAGTCCGTCAACAAATGGCTTACCCCACTAAAGGCCATTGTTGTACTACCGCCCTAATCCCAAATTACGTGTTACGTTTATGGGCTCCATATTATATGCTCGTTGATCTCCCCGTGTTTAAGATATCGAATGTCCGTTGATTAAGTCAAGTTACTGACAACTACATTAATCAACTTCTTATGTCCTTGAGTAGCACAACTCAACATCATTGTCATGTCAGATGAAATCCACCTACAGGGTTTACATGACAATCCTTATGAGCTCCTCAAGGGGACATCATCAGCCCGACTTCTTGCGGGACACAAATTCCTTCTATAATCAACAACACGCCTTACATACAATGTCATTACCCAATCCATCGAGTTTGTTGATTCACAAATGAATCTCACTCATTGATGATTTAAAGCAATGTACAATGCACGTAAGTGCCCATTATTATATCCGGATTAAGAGGACAAGCATCCATAATAACAGAGGCGTTCGTTCTCTTATATAGTCAGTATAAAGAGAAATAACCTCACTTGGTCCTGTTCAATACACACAAAGTGTACTAGTGTAATCCTATAGTCAAGATAGACTAATATCAGATTATACTACACCCATATCAATGGTTTGTCCAAATCCATTTAGGTTGTGAACGTTTACTTATACTTTATAAGGTACTGATGATTTGATCTTCTATGTGTCCACACCATATCATCTACAACATAAAGTATTAGACACATGCATATAACTAATAACTAATAACTAATAACATATATAATATGCATAACATTTGCCCATATGTTTCTCATTCAAAATATAAAAAATTAGAGTTATTACAAAAGTAATGCATTCTGTATATAACCTTATCAGGTAGAAAGTACCAGAACACACTTCAAGTCCAAATCCTCTCACTTTCTAGGTTCGAAAGTAAGGCAAGAAGATGAGGTTCGTGGGCTTTGGAACTAGTTGGAGTAGTAGGTTCGTATAATTGATAAGAGCCCAAAACTGTAGTTTTAACCCCTTAATAATACTACTTTTAGACCAATTACGCGAGTAATAAATAAGAGTTAATGCTAATTACGTGCTTTCATGTATTTCAGGCATGGAACTCAATTATGTGCAGAAATGTGCCACTTTGGTGATATAAAGGAGCAAAGGGTTGGTTGCTAAGAAGTTCTATGATAAAGGCCAAGATTCAAGAAGACAAGTCTTTATGAAGCCCGGTCAAAAGCTGAAAAGTCAACACGGGCAGAAATAGTGCACAAGTCAGCAGAACTTCCGAAGACCATATCTTTTGACTCAGGCCTTGGATTTGGGCCTACCTTACGTCAAAATGACCGGCTCGGAAAGAGCATTCCAATGGTCCAAGCTTTGACCCAATCAGAGGAGCAAAAGTAGACAAAAAGTCTGCTAAAGTCAAAGGCACCTGAAACGGGCTCTGTGGACTGAAGAAATTGGGCTTTAGGCTCGATTTTCCAGCCCAAAACATGGCTCCTCAGCTCATGCACGAAATTGTGGATCTGGTCTCCTCCTTTATATAAAATAAGACTTAGCTCTTAAGAAAGAGAAGGTTAGAGAATCTAGAAGACGAAGTAGCCATTAAAATAGCTTGTAGATCTAGTTTTTGAATTCAATTAGTTAAATTAATTAGTTTCATACATTGTTTTAGATTAATTCTTTGAATCATAGTTCTTCATTGATTAGATAAATAAAATAGTTATTTCTTGTTCATTTCGATTTTGTCATTTAAAATTGTTAGATCTAATTTCAGTTGTTGTTATTCAATTCTTAGTTATTAATTTAGAATTCAATTATTGTTTAGTTAAATTTAATGAAGTTATAATCTTTATATTACGTCTAGTTTTAATTCACATCGTAGTATAATTCCCACTATTGCTCTCATTAGACTTTGAATAGATTAGTCAATCTAGGAAACTTGAATGCTAAAGAACTAAGAGTGGAACGAACTTTTTACTCCACTCTATTTCGATAGAATTGAGAGTATAGAAATCTTTGATAGCAACGCGTAATTAAGTTTAGTTTCATTTGTGTTTTGAGTTTCATCGTTCATTTCATAGGTAAATTATTCAATTTTACGTTTATCAAATGGCGTCGCTGCCATCTTAGTACTCTTTAGTATTGTTTTCTGTAGACTTGATAGTTTTTCAAAGTCCCATAACCCACCCACCCTTGTTTGGATTCTCACTGTGGTTGTCTGTTTCAGCTTTGCAAGTTTCCACGAAAAATTACTCGAGCGCACTCGCTGCATACGGCAAGCCAAAGTGGAGCGCACCCTGCGCCCACACGCCTGGAATCCCAACCTTTGGCTGAGCGCCACCTTCGCCCTACCAAGGCCAACTAGGAGCGCCACCTGCGCTCACACGTCTGGAATTCCAACTTTTGCCTGAGCTCCACCTGCGCCCTACTAAGGCCAACTTTGAGCGCGACCTGCGCCCACACACCTGGAATCCTACCTTTTCCCTAAGCGGGACCTGCGCCCTGCCTAGGCATATTCTGAGCGCACCCACGCCCTCTGTTGAAACTGCCCGATTTCCACAGGTTTGTTTCGAACTTCCATTTCTTCAAAGTTTTCAGTATTCTAACTTGTTATACACACTGAGCACGCGTACACAAGACACTATTCATAAGCGAAGCAAGGAGGCTTTCAGGTACTCTTTTCTACAACACCTCGCATCTTCTGTTAGAGGTTCATACTAGCATATCAGGATTGTTTGGAGTGTTGTTGTTTTGCATTAAGATTGGTCTTAGCCTTGCATGAGATTAAGGTCAGGCCGAAGAAAAACACCTAATATAATTAACCGACAACGTCAACAAACACGCCTTTCTAGTATACCACTCACTTCACCTCTAGGTAGCACACCACACACCACACACCACACTTGAGATTATGGTTGAAGAAAGAGAGTCTCCTCTCTCAAACTTTTACAAAGCCTTGAGCAATAGCCCGAAATCTTGCATCGTTCTATCAGACCCAGTGGGGGATTTCCGATTCCCCTCAAATATATTTAATTTGTTACCCATTTTTCATGGGTTAGACCATGAAAAACCTTATCAGCACATGCGTAGGATTGACTAAGTCCTTACTACTTTCCACCATCCTTCGGTTGGTGCTGAACAAATTAAACTGAGGGTATTTCCCTTCACCTTAGCCGATAAGGCGGCGTCTTGGTTAACTGCCCAAGCGCCTAATTTTGTGGACTCGTGGGCTAAACTTGTTCAACTCTTTATGGAACATTTTTACTCACCACTGAAGACCGATGAAATGCTTTCCAAGATTCATTTCTTTCGACAGAATCCTTATGAATCATTTTCAGAGGCTTGGAATCGTTTCACCGATCTACTTATAGAGTGTCCACACCATAACCTCGTGAAAGACATGTTAGTTCGTGCCTTTTTCAAAGGACTTCTACACCACCATAAAGAAGTCCTTGACATAATGAATGGGGGTAGTTTCTTATGTAAAGGAGCCTCGGAGGCTTATAAATTTTAAAAGATCAGACTAAGCGGAATAATAATGGGGGTAGTGATGATATCTCCCGTTCCGCTAGTTCTTCTACAATAGCTAAAGTCGCCGGTATGTTTGAGAGAAAACCCGATCCAGAACTTAAAAATTTAATCGAATCTCTAACTAAAAAGGTAGATGTTATTTCTGTCCAACAAAAACCTATCCCTGTCATGAATGTCAAGTCCAACCCATGTAATTTCTGTTTGAGTCCATAGCACCCCGACTCCCATTGTCCTTTCGTTTACGAACAACAAACATTACAATAAGATAATGTTTGCTCAATTAATAGTTATCCTATTCCTAACGCCCCTTGGAGACAAGACCCCAACTTCAGTTGGAGAAATAATCAACAAGTAACAACTCCAGGATTTAATAATCAAAATGTTAGGCAAGCAAACAATTATAACCAACCTCCACCACGACAAGGACAAGGTCAGGGTAATTATAATAATTATAACAATAATAATTATAATGCAAATCGAGGTATCGTTTCGGTTAATAATAATAACTATCACAACCCACCCATAAATAATCAACGTGACATAGTTCCTGTCACACAACCTATAGCTAACACTCTTCCACAACCGGATCGTTTCGATACCTTTATGCAATCTCAACAACAGATTTTGCAAGCCATCCAACTTTCCTTATAGCAGCTAGCTCAAGAGAAAGTACAATCCAAAGGTGTGTTTCCAGGACAAGCGATACCTAATCCTAAAACACCGAACACAGCCTTTGAGGTGAACGGTAATACTAGTACGGAAAATGTAAACGTAGGTGAGCTAAATGCCATCACCACTCTCCGTTCTGGTAGAGTGGTTGGCAACAATGTAACTATGCCTATAGTTACCCCACAAGTAGTCCCTACACAGGAGATTGAACTAGATACCGAAATGGAAACTGAAGAGCCTACCCCTGTAGAGGTACCAGTTAAATCACAACCTAAGAAACAAAAAGCAAAGCTTAGACATCCATTTGAACCATACGCTAAACATAGAGAGACACCACCGTTTCCCCAGAAATTAGCTATGTTAAACAAAGATACAAACTTTGACGAGATTAGGGAAGTATTCAAGAATCTAACGATTAACCTACCCTTTCTCGAAGCAATTAAAAAATTACCTCACCACACGCTAAGTTTCTTAAGGAGTTGTGCACTACTAGGCATAGGACAAATATTTCTAAAGACACCTTTCTAACTGAACAATTTCCAACTTTAACAGAACATAATGGAATTGTGAAGTACAAGGACCCTGGTCGTTCTACTTTACAATGCACAATAGGAGATTCTCACACGACCACCGCTTTATTAGACTTAGGGGCAAGTGTCAACTTACTCCCGTATTATTTATACAAACAAATAGGTCTACAAAAGATGAAACCTACTCAAATGACGTTGCAATTAGCGGATAGGTCTATTAAGTATCCTAAGGGTGTGGTTGAAAATGTGCTAGTTAAGGTCCAGGATTTCTACTATCTTGCTGATTTTGTTATCCTCGATATAGAAGTCATTAATGACTTTGTTCCGATCATCTTAGGGCGTCCATTTTTGGCAACTACCAACGCGCTTATACACTGCCGAAATGGTTCGATGTCCTTGTCTTTTGGCCATCTTTCGGTTGAGGTGAATGTTTTTAAAATGATGAAACAGTTACTAGATTCGTCTATAAATAGAGAGATTAGCATGATCGAGAGCTTAGCATAAGATTACTTTAATAACACGTTTCCAGAAAACCATATGCATAAATTCCTTTCTTTTGGAAGTTTAGATTTTGTCGATGACTCCTACGTACAAAAATTCAACACCATGTTCGAGTCTACACAAATCGTAGAACCTTCGGTTGCTCCATATACAGAGTTTGAAGACCTGCTGCCTAAGCAAGTATTCATTACTCAAGATGAGGACACCCCATAAACTTTTATCGACATACCAACCACCCCGATACTTAAACCTCTTCCTCCCGAGTTAAAATATATTCAACTTGATCCGGATGGTAGCCATCCAGTAATTATATCTTCTTTGTTATCTAAGGAGGAAGAGACACGTTTAATCAGGGTGATTAAGGAACATCATTCTGCGATTGGTTGGTCCTTAGCCGATATTAAGGGAATTGACCCTAATGTATGCACTCACCGTATCCATTTGAAGGATAACGCAAAGACTTCTTGCAAACCTCAGCGTTGTTTGAACCCGACCATGAAAGAAGTGGTCAGGGAAGAAGTCTTACGATTACTTGATGCGAGTATCATATACCCAATCTCTGATAGTGAATGGGTCAGTCCCATTCATGTAGTTCCAAAATAATCAGAGATTACAATGGTACGTAATGCCAAGGGTGAATATGTTGCCACACATGGTCCTATGAAATAGAGGATCTGTATTGATTACAGACGTTTAAATGCCATGACACGAAAGGATCATTTTCCATTACCTTTTATAGATCAGATACTAGAATGTCTAGCTGGTCATGCTTTTTATTGTTTTTTAGATTGCTACTCTAGCTATTTCCAAATTATTATTGATATTGATGACCAAGAAAAGACTACCACTACAAGAAAATGGGCTTTTTACCACGGATGCTCGGTATTTTTAGCCACGGATTCGAGCTGTCGAATGTTTTCCCACGGTTTTCATCCGTAATTTTTTCTTAGTTGGGCTGTGGCGTGGTTCTGCAACTTTTACCTACGACTGTTCACAATTTAGGCCGTGGCTGCTACCCACAGTTTTATCCGATGGATTCTTGTGTGAAAGCTTTTCCACGGCTTAAAGTTATTTTTCGCCCCTGTAAACCGTATGCAAAGATCGATTGGAATATTTCCAAGATAAAGTTCGACAACACAAACACACCACCAATGGCAGCCACCACCTCTCCCACCTACGGGCCACAGTATGTGACTTTGGTTCATCTTTAATCTTGTTATCGTTAACTCTTCGCCTTCCCAAGACCGGTACTTCACTACTTCATCCTCCTCCTTTTCTTCTTCTTAGTGCATTCTATAGTTTTTTTTGGGATTGAAAACCTAGGGTTTCCTCTTTATGTTGTTTTCTTCGTTTAGATTTAAGAGCTAGGGTAATGTTTAATTACAATAATTTCTTTAATTTTTAATTTTGGGCATTTTTCGGGTGCATAAAATATTGTTGGGGTTCCTTCATTTCAGATATGGCTTTCTTAAACTGGTATAATCATACCCTAACTTAAATATAAAAACAAAAATTAATTTAATCAACTTTTTTCTGTACCACTTCACTAAATTATTTATTCGTCAGAAAAAAAAACAATGCTTCTTCCTATTTTCTTCTTCTTTAATTATCACCAAATAAAAAAGCAAACGTTCAGATGTGGCTTTCTCTTTAACGATCTCAAGTGTTTTTTCTTTGTTTAAAGTATTGCTTTTTACAGTTCATTCCTTGTCATCATTTCTGAGTTGATTTCTTCTTCTTCTTCTTCAAAGCAAAATATACACAAGTTTGATGTTGCCCATTCACCAAATTCAGGTAATTCAACACACTTCCTGTTTGTGTGTTTTTTAAAAAATTATTGAAGGTAGATCTAGTTGTTTATTAAACTAGTGTTTCTTTTATCTTAAATTTATGCGCATTTTGTTTGTTTGGGTCTTTGTTGGAATTGAGATCATACCTAGCTTAAATGATAATTTGGGTTTTGTAAGAAGCTTGGAGTGTGTGTAATAAGTTTAAGTGGTGCTGAAGACTTTTTTAAGTTTTAAGATGGCGTCTAGAGAAATGAGGCGTCTTCCTAATCTAGTTCCTTTAGCTGCTTTGATTACTAGGGAGTTGAGAAGTGAGAAGATGGAGAAGCCCAATGTGAGATATGGTTGTGCGGCTCATTCTAAAAAGGGTGAAGATTATTTCCCTATGAAGACTGATTGTCAACGAGTTCCGGGGAATTATTCATCATCTTTTTGTGTATTTGGAATATGTACCATTTTACTTTTTGTCTTAATGTTTAGTTTGTTAGAATAATTTGTCTGTTTTTGGTTATTGAGTTCATGCATTACTTATTTTCAAATCTTTGATGGGCACAATGGAAACACTACAGTCGTATTTACAAGATCGTGTTGCTTCATTTTTCGATTTTCATCATTCTTGTCAGGTAAGAATTTGGTAAAAATTTATCATTTATACTTTGAAATTCAAAGTGTTTTAAATTCTTGTATGGCAAACCACTGAATGTTTTTGTATTTCACTTGTACTCAGCTAATATGTACACCTATTCTCTCACAGAGATGGGGTAGTGTTGAAGATGCGGGAGGTGCTGTTGATAGAGTTTTGAACCAACTTCTAACTGAAATGGGCGGAATTTTTGCAAAGAAAACTATGTTTATTATTGGTGCTACCAACAGGCTTGATATAATTGATTTTGCATTGCTCAGACACGGCCGCCCCTCATCGACGGTTGATCTACATCCCTTTGCCGGATGAGGCCTCTCGTCTTTCCATCTTCAAGGCCTGCCTCAGGAAGTCCCCTGTTTCTAAAGATGTGGATTTGAATGCCCTTGCAAAGTATAGTCAAGGCTTTAGTGGAGCCGATATCACAGAGATATGCCAGCGAGCTTGCAAGTATGCCATCAGGGAGAACATTGAGAAAGTAAGTTTCCTTCTTTTTTATGTGTGGATTGCTTCTTTCTACTATGTACTTGCATTATCTTAAATGGTAAATGGATGCAGTTTATTTTAAAAATTGAAACTGACAAGTCTTTTTGATTATGATGCGCTTTATTCCAGAAAATATTCACGAAGTCCGCCAACTCGACTAGATCGCTTCTACAAATATTACATTGTACCATGTTTTGTCTTGTTTGATAAAAGTGCTAAACTTCTGAATCTTGTCTTGCATCCGATGGTACATTAATTCTTTGAGATTAGAACAACATTTCCTTCTCATCATGGTAGCCTATATCGACTTGACCGGTCAAATAGAATTAGTGCAATTGCTTATATCCTTCTTATCATGCATAAAGATGTGAAGATGCAAACTGAGACTTTCTTCCTTTAAGGATGAAATCACACATATTTTGGTTGAACCGGACCCGTTTTCAGGTAATTATTCATATAGTTATAAATTCCTCTGCATGTTTAACTCGGCTCAAGAGAATGCAAATAGTCATGTCCATCTTTTTCGCTTTTTGTTAATATGAAGATGTTCATAAGCATATTCTATATTAATATGTATGCTTTTCGGTAAGTGGCACTACATGCGGGTAAAATAACTTTTGTTGTCATAACTGTACTTTGAATTTCATTATCACGGTTCCTTTTTGATTGGTAAATGGATGTGTTATATTGATATTATAAAAAGTTTAAGGATGAGGTATCATATTATGTACATGAAGAGAAAAAGAAAAGAAAAACAAACAACATAAAAAAGAAGTTAGTGTTTGTTTGAGACGTTCTCATCATGCATCAATGAGATCTTTATGTCATCTGTTGGTCCTATGATCATCCGATTCTTAGAGAATTTTAACCATATATAGTACTCTTGTCGATCGAGATCGAAAACGAAAAGATGTGAACCCAACCACCGAATTCAGTGCGTCATATACTTAGTTGTCGTTTCTCTTAGTGACATGAACCCCAATTTCTTTTGTTATGGTCATAATTGATTTGTATTTTAATTGGAATCACTTTTATATTGTAAATTTTCGAATCAGATTTCTTAGTACTCTTCTATGGCCTAATACTTTGTAATGGCGAAGAAAATTTGGTATTTTCTTTTATAGTCTGAAATCATTGATATTCGACATATTAAATTGTTAATTGTATTGTTAGTAACTAGGTGGCTGGTTGGTGCTAGCCAATAGTTTTAGGTGGCTAGTTGGTTTAATTGGTGATTACTAACTGCTTGGCTGGTCGGCGCTAGCCGACATTTGGTAATTAGTACGGGCTTGGCTGGTTGGCTCTAGCAGGCATTTGATTTCTGTTAGGGGCCTAGCTGGTCGGTGCTAGCAGGTGACCCATTACGGTTGTTTTGCCCGGCCGGTCGGCGCTAGCGTGCATTTGATATTTGGCAAAAGTTTTATTTAGTAAGAACTCAACTAGTCTAGTGGTTGTACTTTTACTTTGGAGTGAGGAGCTAGTCTCCTTTTACTTAATTTGGTAATGTTCAATTGGTACATTGCTTAAATTGTACCATTTTATCATTAGTTATGTCGTTGCCACCGCGTAACATCTGCTTTATTTATTTTCAGCATATTAGTTGTGGAAATTGATAATTTAGAGGTTATACAAACTACTTACTGAGCGTTGAAGTCGCTCATTCTATTATTTTCCTCTTGGAATTTTAGATACATCTTTAAGGTCGGGTTACTCTCTTGACGTGGTGTTTAGCATTAACTTGCATGCATGGATGATTAACTTTTATATACCTAGTATGCATGTTTTCAAGATCTTGGTTAATTCAATCTTTGGCTTTGCGAATTTTTTTATATATCTTTTGGGATAATTAATGAGGTGTAGGATGGTTATGGTGATTGGTGGTTATTTGGAGGTGTAAGACCTTTGTTAGGTGAATGGTGGTTATTTGTAGATTGTGGGTGAAAAGATATAAGAATTGAAATATCAATTATTATTTTTTTTAAAAAAATAACTTTGCCACGGTCTAAAGCCGTATCAAAAACATCAGATCCCACGGCCCCAAATCGTAGGAAAAACTTATCTTTTCCCACGGACTAAAACTGTCGGAAAAACTGACCTTTTCCCACGGACCAAAACTGTCGGAAAAACTAACCTTTTGCCACGGGTTTTCACCGTCGCTATTGGTATGCTTTACCCACGGTCATGACTGTGGGTAGACTATTTCCGACGCAAAAAAAGCCCACGGTCCTGTGATGGCCCAAAACCATGGGAAAAGCCTTTTTCCCACGGTTTTGGACCGTGGGCAAAACCTTTTGGAACATTCGCCTATAAACGAATGCCTTTTGGCCTTTGTAATGCTCCTGGTACCTTCCAGCAGTGTGTGCTCATATATTTAGTGGCATGGTAGAGCGTTTCATGGAAGTATTCATGGATGATTTTTCTATCTATGGAGACTCTTTCCTTGCTGTCCTAACCTATCTAAGGTTTTGACACGGTGTGAAGAGAAAGAGTCTAGTTTTAAATCGGGAAAAATGTCATTTCATGGTAAAAAGGGCATAAGATCTTTGGTCACATTGTATCTAGTGATGGCATAGAAGTTGATAAGGCCAAACTAGATAAGATAGCGACTCTACCTATACCACGGATTGTCCGTGATATTAGAGCCTTTCTAGGCCATGCAGATTTTTATAGGCGCTTTATCAAAAAAATTTCCAAAATAGTTAGGCTACTAACTAATCTGCTTTTAAAGGATGCTATCTTTTCTTTTAATTTTAACTGTAAACAGGCTTTTGAAACTTTAAAAGCCGCCTTAACTTCTGCACCCATTATACAGCCTCCCGATTGGTCTAAACCTTTCGAACGCATGTGTGATGCTAGGGATTATGCAGTTGGTGCTGTCTAGGGGCAGAAACTAGATAATAAATCCACTATTATTTATTATGCTAGTAAAACTCTAAACGATGCTCAAAGGAATTATACAACTACTGAAAAAGAATTATTAGCTGCCGTTTATGCTTTAGATAAGTTTCGTCCTTATTTGGTTGGTTTTAAGACCCTAGTTTACACCGACCATGCAGCCCTTAGGTACCTTCTCGCAAAGAAGGATGCTAAGCAAAGATTAATCCGATGGATTCTCCTCCTGCAAGAATTCACATTAGAAATAAAGGACAAAAGAGGGGTCGAAAACGTAGTTGCCAACCACTTATCTAGACTGACAAACGACGATGATAGTGATTCGGAGTCCATAACCGACTCTTTTCCTGATTAGTATTTGTATGCTATTATTTCTACACCGTGGTATGCTGACATCGTGAATTATTTAGCGGCTGATGCTATTCTTTATGATTGGTCAAGAAATGAATGTAAGAAGTTTTTGGCCAGAGTTAAGCTATACTACTAGGATGAGCCCTACTTTTTTAAGTATTGTACGGATCAGATTATTCGTCGTTGTATTCCCCAGTGGGAATATAATGAGGTTCTCTCATTCTGCCATGAAAAAGAGTGTGGTGGCCATTTCAGTGGTATGAAAATAGCTGCTAAAATTCTACAATGTAGGTTTTATTTGGCTACTCTCTTTAAAGATGCCCAAGTGCATTGCAAGGCGTGCATTCGTTGCCAACAACTTGGGCGAATCACGAAACGTAATATGATGTCATTGAATCCAATCATGGTGGTAGAAATTTTTGACGTATGGGGCATTGATTTCATGGGTCCCTTTCCAGTTTCCCATGGCTTCATCTATATTCTAGTTGTCGTGGACTACGTGTCTAAATGGATAGAGGTCATGGCTTGCCATAGCAATGACCATAAGACAGTTGTGTTTTTTGTTAAAGAGTATATTTTCTATCGATTTGGCATTCCCAAGGCCATCATTAGTGATGGTGGAGCACATTTTTGCAACAGAGTTGTTGCATCTCTTGTGAAGAAATATGGAGTTACACATAAGATAGTAACTCCGTATCATTCACAAACTAGCGGACAAGTAGAAGTTTCTAATAGGGAAATCAAAAAGATCTTAGAAACAACTGTAAATCCTGATAGGAAAGACTGGTCAAAGAGTCTATCTGATGCCTTATGGGCATGTAGGACTGCTTTCAAAGCTCCTATAGGTATGTCTCCCTTTAGACTAGCTTGTATTTGGGAAACCTTGTCATTTGCTCGTTGAATTGGAGCACCGTGTTACGTGGGCTATAAAAAGCCTTAACTTCAATTTTGATGAGGCGGGTGTCAAGCGCAAGTTGCAATTGAATGAGCTTGAAGAAATCCGTAGCGATTCTTATGACCACACAAAGGATTATAAAGCTAACATAAAACGTGTTCATGATAAGCAAATTTTGTGCAAAGAGTTGTTGGTAGGTCAAAAGGTCTTACTTTACAATTCCCGTCTACATATTTTTCTAGGGAAATTAAAAACCCGTTGGACTAGTCCTTTTCTGGTTAATGAAATTACCCCTTACGGGGCAATCACCTTGGTAAATCCCAAGGACAACAGTACCTTTCAAGGAAATGGCCAACGGTTGAAACATTTTCACGAGCTATTATCCCCTGATGTAGAGGAAGTCCTTTTACAGGATCTTGTCTATGAGGACTGACTTTTTTCATTGGTGTATTTCCTTTCATTTCCATATATTGGTAAGTGCACCATTAAGGTAACCGGGCCCTCCCTATGGAGTGTGTGGCTGTAAGTACCGGATCCTAAGTCCACGTTTAACATAATTCATGTTTTCCACTCTTGCATGTTTTCTCGGTTTTTAAGTCATGTTCTTCTATGGTGTGAATTATGCATTTAATGCTTTCTTGTTTTTCTTATATTAAATTTTATTCATAAAAAATAATAATAATAAACAAATAAATATATATATATATATATATATATATATATATATATATATATATATATATATATATATATATAAACTTGTTAAAATCACAAACATAGTAAGTTAAGAAGTCTCCGGAATCTGACGTTAAAAGACATGTTCGTTTCCGTCCTAGATTATTTAACTTTTTGATTTTGTTAATGGTCGTTTAATTGTATTCCGATTTGGATTGATATTTTCTATTTACGTTAGATTTCATTCGTTCGCATAACTTACGTCATGCACGCACTTTGAGGCATTTTCCATGTTCTTATATGTCACTCACAGTCGGAATAGAGTGTTTTATGGATCATTAAATTGGAAATTCTCTCCTGATCATTTCCATATCTCATTCGCAAAAATCGGACCGGTAACAAAGCGGCAATTTAAGTTTGAAGTTGTGCTAAAAATCGATTTTTTATGGGATTTGAATTGGGATTGGGCCCAAGCCCACAGTGCAACCCAAGAATGCATCGCGTTCTTCTTCCTCTTCTTCAAACCGCCATTAACAAAAAAAATAAAAAATATTCAAACCTAAAATAAAAATAGAAATAAAGATAAAACCTAAATACAACCATGCCCCAAGTTTAAACCCTCTCCAAATCTCCTCCTACCTACACCCACCACCACCTCCACCGATTTCAACAACCAAAAACCACCGGAATTTCAAAAATTTCGAACTACCACCACCACGCCTCCTGCCATTATTTTTAGTTAGTCTCCCTACCTTATTCCAACCAACAAAACTTATCAAAACTCCAATGGCTCAAAGACGTCGGATATTGTCGGAGCACACTTTTACTGCCGACCACTTTGCACTGTTTTACGGTGACGAGATGGTTAGGAGAGACTGGAGTGGTTTGTGGTACTCAACAGATGATTTTTACCACGAAGATTTGGTTCGAGAGTTTTATAGGACGAGGGAGTTGAATGGGGATCGAATTTTTGTTAAGGTGGCTGGGAGGAGGAGAGAGGTTACTACTGGGTTGTTGGCTGAGATTTTAGGCATTCCACCTAGACACCATCTCGATGCCATATTACAGGATTCCCAGTTTACGGCTGTAGAACCTTTGATGAACGCAACTATTGCAGAAGGGAACTACAATGCGAGCTTGCATTGTGTTCGCCAGTCGTCTCTCCGAACCAACCAGCTGGCTGTAGCTCAGTGGATTGGTAGGAATGTCATAGGGAAGGAGAAAGTCAGTGATATCGGTCTGAACTGCCTTCACGTTCTATGGATATTCCAGGAGCAGAAGTATGAGTTTTGTATTTTGGAGTTTTTGCGTAACATGATTATGGGAGTTAGAAAGAGTATTGCACCTCTCCCTGTTTTGATAACGAAGATCATGATAACCTTGAGAGTGACTCCGAGGTCTGATAGGATTTGCCTAAAGGAGCACCGAAATCATCATATTTATACGGAGTGTATCCAGAGAGTTTGGAGGTTGCCTGAAGAGAGGGTAGTGGCAGAGACTGACTCGGAGGATGAGGATGACACGGCATGTTTTGATGCCAATGCCTTGACGAGGTGTAGGTCGGATGCAGAACACATGGTTGTGATTCACTATGGCATGTGTTCTCTCAATACTATTTGTGAAGACCTCCGAACTCGGCAGGCTACCATGCATCATAATTTTGAGACTCGTGCCCGCCGTGAGGATGAGCAGTGGGAACAGACGAGGGCCGAGATGGAAGCTCAGTGCCAGTTCCGAGACAACATGCTTGCACGCTTCCCACCCCAGGGGGGTTCTTCTTCGGAAGAGCAGTCTGTGAGGCACGAGCGTCGTCGCCGCAAAACGGATGGCTCTGGCCCATCGAAAGCCCAAGGGACATCTGCTTCTCGAGCGCATTCCACTACTAGCACCGAGTGGTTTAGGGATCTAATGAGTTGATTTATTTTATTGTATTTGTTTTTATTTAGTACGGATGTAAAAAGATTAGTTCAGTAATTAAATTTGAATTTGGTTGTCGTATGTTATTTGGAATTCAATTTTAATATAAGTTGGTTAATTTCGAATTATGCGTTGTTCTTATCATTAATCCCACCTTCCCGAATTGTTTGGGGGTGGTATTATTTAGCCTAGCATAATTCGTTATATGATCATCTATTTTAAGAAGTTGTTTTGGTGTGAGGGTTGAGAATATTGCCGATATGGGCATCGCTATAAATAGATATTGTGTTAGGATGAAATCTCGATAAATTAGGCAGTATCTAACCTAAATTCAACCTAAAAGATATTAGGTTTGTTTTGGAATAGAGAATATGGGTTGTTTCCATTTTCGGTTTTGAAAATTTTATTATTTCCGGGAATTGCCTTAAAACTTTTTGGGTAACTTCCCGTTTCGTTTTAGCAATTTAAATACTATAAAAACTGCATTCATTCTACACTCACAACCCCAACTACATTTCACATTTATCTCTCACGTTTCATTCCCACCTTACCTTATTTTTCCTTCGCGCCCTTCCCTCACAGCTCCTCGGCGCTTCATTGATGGAAGCGCCCCCATAGCGCCCTCATCATTTGTCGAGGAATTCTACCATGAGCGCGACCTGCGTCCTCTCCAAAGACAAACCCGAAATACCACCTGCGCCAAAACACCGGAATTCCAGTTTTATCCCGAAACTGCACCCACGCCCATCCGCAAGCTAAAAGTGAGCGCACCCTGCGCCCAAGTGCCTGGAATTCGAAACTCAACAGAGTGCACCTGCGCCCATCCCAGGCATACCTTGAGCGCATCTGCGCCCCCTGTGGACACCAAAAATTTCAAGTTTTCCGAGGGTTGTTATGGGATAGTTGCAGCTATTCTAGAGAGTAGTTTTGTGATGACTTCTCCTATAGTAATACCGGAGCAGTCTTTCGAACACTTGTTGGGGAGCAAGTCTTATGGACATTGGTTTTGTGAGAGGATTATGCAGTTCGGATGGTGGCATCTTTTGGTAAGTTAAGACGACTCGTATTCACCTAAGCTTACTGAATTTTTCTACAATAATGTTAAGTTCTATTGTAACCAGGATGGAGAACAAGAATTCTCCGTCACGGTTGATAACACACCCCTAGAATTCAATAAATATGTGGTAGCATTAGTTTCGGGAATACCAATACCTGATCCTATTCACACGTGGAGATATATGACCGATAATTCATACCTCTATGACTATACATATTTCCATGAGTATTATGGGGGGAGGGGTATTTCGTATAATGGACCAAGGGCGTTACAACATAGCCCTTGGTAGTCTGTCCCTAAATGTAGGCACCACCATATTATTCATCCTCATGAATATTCTAGGGGAGTGGCAGTTTACTTCTGCAAATAGTACCGCTGGGGACGTTTTCCTTGCTTTTTAGGAGGGGGCGCCACCGATATGACATTCCCCGAGTATTAGTGGCTAGTCTTAAGAGAGCCCAAAGCATGTGCCATAAGTATCTTCTTATGCCTGTTTTGGTTTGCCGCATCCTGCTCAGTTGTCTACCAGAATTATGTACTCAGTTCACGGATTGGAAAAGGGTTGAAGTCATGAGACCCACCAATTGTGGTTCGCTCATTTCGAGTAATGACTTGGCTGGGATGGCAAGTGCAACCTCATTTGGTTGCTCTTTACACCTCATTAGACATAGTAACACTAGACAGGTTAGCACAAGTTGACGACACATGACGACGGGCTTGACAAGTTATCATGGCATGGCAGGATGCGAAAGAACCTCATCTCTTTGAAGAGGGAAATGAGGAGGACAATGTTTAAATGGGAGTGCAGGTAAGTGTTAGTTTCAGTAAGTGTCTGCTTATGTCCCAAGCAAATTTGTTTCTCATTAACCCCATTACGGGTGGAACTCTTATAAAGTTGCGTCAGTTTTGTTTTCTATATTAGTATGTTATAACCTTGTTTTGCAGATGTTCCAGAATTTCACGCGTTTCAATAGTATTTTCCTACCCTCTTTATTTAAAATACTTTGAGGACAAAGCATGCTTCTTGTTTGAACACACTTCAAGTCCAAATCCTCTCACTTCCTAGGTTCAAAAGTAAGGCAAGAAGAGGAGGTTCGTGGGCTTTGGAACTAGTTGGAGTAGTAGGTTCGTATAACCAACTCATAACTATGAACTCCAAATCCGGAACTCCACTACTAGGTTCGGAGCAAGTTCGTAGGTTTTGGAACTAGTTGGAGTAGTAGGTTCGTATAACCAACTCCTAACTATGAACTCCAAATCCGGAACTCAACTGCTAGGCTCGGAGCTCTAACTACTACTCCGAACCTAAACATGTTTTTCTATTGTTTAAGTTAATAAAGG
Source organism: Coptis chinensis (assembly GCF_015680905.1). Classification (NCBI taxonomy): domain Eukaryota; kingdom Viridiplantae; phylum Streptophyta; class Magnoliopsida; order Ranunculales; family Ranunculaceae; genus Coptis; species Coptis chinensis. Next base: position 54,111,462 of record NC_141463.1, read on the forward strand.
AGACCTATTTGACTTGGGAAACATGAGGCTTCTAGAAAAGTCAAGATGAGACTTAACAAGAGACGGTCTCGTAGTTAAACACTAATTGGGAAACCTCATCTATTCGTCAAGATGAGACTTGACAAGAGACGGTTTCCTAGTTAAACACTAATTGGGAAACCTTATCTATTCTTATAATTATAATAGTTGAACTACGCTTTGAGATTGATTTCTATTCACAGGATACGTAGGCAACTATTAAAGAATGTGGTTTAACTCATCATCTTTTACATCTCTTCTTCTTCTTCTTGATCCAATACTTCTCATTGTTATTTGATCATCAACAAAACATTTGTGTTTCTAGATTAGGAAAAATCATCACACAATATGGATGGTGATGTGAATGGTAATGGGCTTTGGGTGAAATCGCACTCTGACTGACCATATAGATACATGAATGATGGTTAACTATTTGTGGTGGAATTCCTGGAATTGTTTGCATGATTAGAAAACTGTAGGGTGTATTGGGTACTATGGAAATTTGAAAATTGAGGTTCATAATCGTAAGAATATTCCATATGAGGCTCGAACTCAGTATATGATGTGCATTGAGACGCCCAATGATACGAACTACCACAACAAGAACAAGGTTTTGGGTTTGCATTGTAATTTCATGATGGTTGCGATGCATATTGATAAGACATGAATGCTCAAACAAGAATGGTGCACAATCTGCAGAAATTCATTTGTGCCTTTAAAGTTTTTGAAAAGTTTGCATGCAATGTCTGTAGATTAGATACTATGCCCTGTTTGAATTTAGTAGTGGGCGCGAAACTAGGTTTTGGGAAGTACATGCGTCAAAGGAGAAGATCGCTACTTCACCAGATGGTGTGCCACCAAGAATCTCACCCACGATATTTCTGAGGGAGGGGAGTGAGGAAGGTGGTTGGTCCACTGGAATCTGGTAGTTTACTACTCTCTTTGTTCGTGCTAAATGTTTGTCCTGATGAACGTGACTAAATTGGCTCTGATTGGTTGATTTTATCTTTTTAATTAGGTCTATTTAACAACCATTTCACGCACGTCCATTCTAAAGTGGGGCTTAATCCCACTTTTTGTTCTTTTTAGGGCTCGGGTTTAACCTTAGTGTTAAATTAATATAAAGTCGAGACTGAAATGTAAATCACACCATCATCCAAGCATGCTTAGTAACACACAAGTATCCTCTTGCACTTTGTAGTGAGGAGGTTCAGAAGTTACCGCCCAAGGTGTGCGTACATGACCCTTGGGGTGAAGGCGACGTGGTAGGGTTAACGAAGTGTTTGGTGTCTTGCATGTCAACCCACCATTCGAGCTTTTCCTTACGGTTACAAATTTAATCTAACTAAGACCACAAGTCGGGTCGAAATGTTGGCAAAGGCAATAAATTACAATTGGTTGCCCTCGTGGGCTTAAAACTATGAAAGCGGTAAACACGAAATATTAACTAAGTTTAACTAATTAACTATTTACTAATGATTAATTAAACAAAACACATAAAAGTTCAGGAAGTGTTCGTCAAAGATTTGAACTTCAACCCCCAAGTTGGGTTGAGATGCGCGAGCGTGATGTTACACTATTCGCCTCGCACATCCAACCGGTCCAAGTTGGTTGAATCCCCAACTCTTGGTAAGTAAACTTAAACCAAAAGACTAAACTTCCAAAGCTTAAACTATTTTGTATTTAACCTAATTAATTATTTTTTTGTATTTTGATTTAACTATATGATATATTATCTTAATCTAATCATGCATAAACAACAATTAATAAAAAATAAAACCTAAACATGCTACTAAACTTGATTCTAATATTTAACCTTGCTGATGGATTACTAGTTCATTTTAATTAATAAAAACTTTTAATTTAAAAAAAAAGATTAATTGAATTTTTGGTTTTTGAAAACTAAAAAACTTGTAAATCTATCTACTTTTTATCTACTAGCAATTGAATTAAAAAGACCTAGGGGAATCAAAGTGGACTTACATATGAAGATTCCTAGCCAACGGAATCTTCTTCTGACAAAATGGAGGCGCGGCGTGGGTTGGATAAGGCGCGGTGGTGTGTCATACGCGGATGCGGGGAAATGGTTCGCGGGTGCGTGTCTTATGCGGACGCAGGGAAATGGTTCACGGGTGCATTTCGCGTGCGTGTGACAAGTGCGGAGCGGGACCATTTTTCTCCATTTGCGCTTAATTTCTACAACAAGTTCCGGTGATTCGTCTCGTGCTACTGTCGGGCTCCGTTTGCGTTGAAATGTACTGGAAATATACGAAAACAAAACATCAGTAATGAAATTTAAAAAAAAAATTAAAAAAATTTGAAATGAAGATTGAGAAGAAGGGTTCAATGAGTGTTGCTTTTCTCCATCTTCCTCTTCCCATTTGAATCCATGACGGCGGCGCCATTTGAAGAAGAAGTATTGGTAGTGGTGGTAAGGGTTTTGTTGTTCATCTTAAATTCTTATGGTGGGAGGATATATGGTTTTTGATGGATGAAATACTAAACTTTGTAACTCTTCTCTCCTACTTTCTTATGGCTATTTGGAATTACTCTCAATCTTAAACTTGTATTGAAATGATTAAGAAAACTTGTATTGAAATGATTAAGAAAACTTGTATTGAATTGATTAAGAACTTGGTTTACACTAAAGCTTGAAAAACATGACAATGGAAAATAAGTAAATAACAATTTAAATTAAAAACATTTAATCTAGTCTTAATGACCAAAGATTAGATCTAGGGTAAAGATCTTTCTCTACAACTTTAGTTTATATAGGACACCATTTACAATTATACCCTTCCTTCTAGAAACAATCTTATGGGCCTTTGACCTAAGTCCATAAAATAGAAGTCTTGAATTTAGCTTTAGGTCCCTGGGTCGTCAGTAGCTTTCAGTCTTGAGTCCTTGAATTTTTGACTTTGACAGTTCACTTGACTTTAACTTTCCGGCAACTTTGCTCCGAAGCTGGAATCTTCCCAAGCAGTGTAAATAGCCATCATTTTTTGTTCTAAAATGCATGTATTAGGAATATGCATCCTAAATGGAATGTATTCTGCAAACGGTAGCAAAAGCTATAAGTTGTATATTCATTAAGCATAAGAAAGACATATTCGAAGTATTGTACAGGTAATAAATCACACATTTGGGGACTGATCACCTATCTAGAAATTCACACACCACATCTGTAGTAATGGCTCAAGACACAGAGAGACCTCTCTCTGACTTTTGTAAGGCTTTGAACGATGGACCTGACTCTTGAAGTTGTAGATTGTAGAACGTATACTGTAAAGATTTGTAAGAAGTTGAGGTTCATCCAAGATTGTTTAGAGTTGAGAGATTCGGAGTTTAGGGAAGAAGGTAGACTCTTAGTTTAGGACTTGGCTAGTTTAGTTTTGAATGAAAACATTGAAAAGCAAGTTGTTGAAGATTGAAATGACTCAAAACATTGAAAGCAAATGATTGAATGAAAGATTGAAACAAGAAGAACAAGTAAATATTGATTGATTGAAATAAACAAGATAAAATAACAAGATTGAAATACAAGAAAATGAAGAACAATAAAGTAAAACTTGAATTGAAAAAAAAAAACTAGAAAAGTAATGCAAACCAAATGGTTTGGATCCTAATACAATGGATGGTTTCTCTCTCCCTTGTTTTTTGTTTATATACCCCTCATTTTGCCAATACAGATTTGCCCTTCTCCATTAATCTTGAGACACCTCACATCACCTTTTTCTTTTACTTTTGCTTTTGCTTTTTGATTTATTTCTCACCAAGATAGGTTTAGGAGAAGACCTACTTTTGAGTTAAGGACATATTTATAGTTGAGGATTTTTTACTTTTGACCGTTGACTTTGACCTTTGACTTTTGACAATTAACTTTGATCGTTGACTTTTTCGGTACTTCTTCCTAGCAGCTTATGGTCTTCATAATATGTATTGATTAAGGCTCCTTTTGGTGCTAAGACACTATTTTTATGATAATTGGTCAAAATATCTCCATAACTTGAAAAGGCAATAAAAGCTATGAGTTGTCTTTTCGTTAAGCGTAAGAAAGGCTGTAATGCATTAATAAAAGGGTAATAAAATGCATATTTGAGAGCTGATCACCACCCCCAAATATCATCTTAGTTGTCCTAAAGCAAGGATGAGAGAAAAAATTAAGATCACAAATGTGTGATTTATTATCAACTAAACATCTCGTTTCGCAGAGTGCGATTGCATTAACCATATGCAACAAGGCCTTAAACCACTAGGAATTCCCTAGTGGACGAGCTTTAAACCTCGTGAGAGTTTTCTAGTGAAGGTACTCACAAACTTCTTCTATTTAATACAAAGAGTCCTGTTTCCTTATTTATTCTCAGATGTTCATACATCTCATTAGCGGTGAATAAAGAAAAGCTCATCTAAATGTAGAATAACATATGTACAATAATTTAATCATCTAAAGATAAATGTGCAAAACATGAGCAATGAAATGCAAAAACAGAGTTATTTCTGAGACTTTTGGAGAACGTCCTTAAGGTGGGTTCTCACAGGGATGTGTTGCAATCACAACTCTCTGATAGATTCACTCAAGTTTTGTTCTCTCAAATGTAGTGGGCACTTATATTCCCCACATACTCAAATGACGTCCAAAGGAACCGGGGTCGATTGATCACGCTTGCCACTTACTATCACGCCACCCTATTCCTAATTGAGCTAGAGGTCTTTTATTAGGAGTTACGGGGCTAGGGTGATGGTCTAGAAAGAAAAAGGAAGGGAAAAACAAAATATGATAAGTTGAGAAACTGGGTCTTCAAGATACTTGTAACCAGAGAAGAACCTCGTTTTGTTCTTTACTTCCGAATTGTGATTCATTCTTTTATCCCTTTGGCTTTGTGACTCCATATGAATTTGAATTTTGGGAGTTCTAACTTGCTTTTGTTTCTCTTTTTGTTTTGTTTTTGATATCATCTCCTTTTGATTTTGAACTTTGGGAGATTCGATTTTTTAGTCCTTTGAATTTTTTGAGTTTTTGGTTTTTGATGGGTCTTTCTTTTCTTTCTTTGTTTTCTTTTTGAAGCAACTAACTGATCTGCTTTTGTACAAGGTCTTCTCTTCTCTTTTTCTGATATCTATCTAATTCTCAACTCGTCAGCTGGGTAAGCTTTTTATTGGGTTTTGTAACGGGTTGGGATTTTATGGCGAAGAATAAAAAGGCTTTTAGAAAAAGGTGATGGCTCAAAAAGGGGTAACTAAAGGAAATAATATATCTTTTTGGGTTTTTAACATTTATTTGGCTATATCGATCCAAAAAGGGCCTAAATTCTCTCATAGGATATGGCGTGGTGATCAAGTAAGTGGACGTGTGGTCTATCTATCCGGACATCCTTTGTGTCATCACTCAATAATCATTTAGATGAGGCTTTTGGCTAGATTCTCACAGGATATATAACTTAACTGTTCCAACCTTGGTCTCGGAAACTCAATGTTATATACATACAAATGCTGATGCATGTCATTCATGAAAAGATGCAGAAACTATTGTGCGTATATTAGTCTAAGTTAGAAGAACAAATCCTTAGTCTGTTGCTATAGTGAGACTTCTAGACTATTTATTCATCATAGAAAAAGGAAACAAGACTTTTAATACTAAACAGAAAAATATTTTAGGTCTTTTTCGAAAAAAAAAATTAGATAGGAAGAAATATACTATTATATATACTATATAGAAAATGCCTAGTTTTGCAAAATGTTACTATACCACCCGCAAAGAAAAATATGTTTTGTCCTCAAAGTATGAAGAAATAAGGAAAGAGATTACCATAGAGACATGAGCAAAAACGGCGATACCTCTGTACTCTGTTCTTCATGCTGAAAATATACCACCCCTAAATAGGTTTGGGGCGTGGGTTGTTTTGATATAGAACGATAAATACATGGTTTATTATACTAAGGATAATTATACTACTATGAAAATCTTTTTGGGTTTTTGGGTTTTTGAAAACTTATGCAAATGCAGAAAAAATGGAAAGATAACAATGGAAAATTTTGGCATGATGTATCTGTATTACCTTCTACTCATATACCAAATTCCTAAAAAGAAAAGAAACAAGCAGATAATAATAAACATATAATTTAACTTATACTACGACATACACTTGAAAAGAAAAATACAAATAAATATATCCAACTATATGGATACTAGGGAGATATCCCAATCAGAATCCATTCGTAACTCGTCGCGCCGTCTAGAATATCCTTCTTCTTGACGGTGGGTCCTAGCATGTCTATCACTCTGCGGAAGTGCATCTCGAATGCTTTGCAGTGTTCTACTGACACTATGCTGGAAGCATCTCTGCTCCTACTTGAAAGACTGCTACTCCTCCCTAATGTTCAGCTGAGTTGCCATGATATCTTGCTGTGTATACCTGAGCCGGCTAACGTGCTGAGCCAGAATCCTCTGGCCTCCATGGAGGAAGTGAATTCCATCCTTGGGCTAAGTGAACACTCTTGTGGCACCTTCAGCGAAGTAGTCCACTCGCTCTGTTGGATGAGCTTGCTCAGCTGCTCTAGCAGCAGGGGGATACCAAAACTTCGGGATGCAGTGGGCATAGATGGGACCTAAGGTAGCATCCCTGAACTCCACTAGGGCATCTGGTACTTCAAAGCCCTAGTGCTACATGATCTTCATGACCAGTACTGGTAAAGGGGCTGTCGACTTCTTGGGTTTGCAGAGTTGCTCGAAAAGGAAGGAAACGATGCAAAAACCATTCTTCTGCTCTTGAAGAATCCACAAAAGATGGAGCATCGCCTTACCTACATCCGACGTTTGGCTGAGCCTAGCAGGTCGTAGGCTGTCCACTGAGATGCTGCTAGCTAGTTCCTTCATAGCGAACTCTAAAACGCATAGTGAGACTTGGGGTTTTTCACCCCCTCGAGAAGAGTCTCAACTATGAGCACGTCGACAGTCTTGTTATCTGGTGATTGTTCCGTCTGAACATAAGCTTTCTGAGGAATCACCAGAACAACACTCACCACCTCTTTGGTAAGCTCCAGCGTTATGCCATCCTTAACAACCTCGACGTGTTCGTTCTCTCCTCTAACCATGAAATTATAGAATGAAAGCATAAGAGAAGGAGAATAAACTGCTTCTTCCATCACAACCAAAGATTCCCATCCTCTTCTCCTTATCTCTGCCCTGAAGTACACTTTAAAGAAGTTGGAATAGAAGAGGTCTTAAATTTTTTGCTCCGGCACAATTTTTAGAACTCGAGCCATTTTATAGTAGGAATTGATTAAATTGGGGTTGTGATTTGGAATGACCAGGCTATGAAAAAATTGGGTGGTGGTGTGTTCAGGTGATTGGGCGGTCGCGAGTCGAGCGTGAGCTGGTTTGGGCAGTCGTGCATTATATATATGGGTTGATTGAATATTAACCCATATATACAATTTGAAGTTGTAGAAATTTTCATATATAACCCATGAAGACTTACTACCATATTGCAAACTTCAAATGGCGTCGCCATCATGGATTGAAGGAGGAGAAGAGCTTGGTTGAGCACCTAAGGACGAAGCACCCTTCTCACCCTTTCATTTCTATTTCTTTTATTTTTCATCATTTTATTTCGTTGTTATTTCTTTATTGATCTATTTTCTTACAAATCAGGGTGCAGAACCAAGAACTAGAAGAGGAGTTGAAGAAGTAGCCGGAAGACGATCGACTTTGGCTGGAGTCAAGTGGCGTCCGCGGGCTAGCCAGGGGCGACCGCCCAGTCACCTCCAGTGACATCTGCGTGGTTGGTTTTTGATGAACAGTGGTACACCGAGCCCAGATTATGTAATAGAGTAGGATAAATTAGTGGAACTTGTTTGTAATAGTTAAAGATAAAAAGAAAAATGAATTTTTTTAGGAAAAGTGATTTGTAATTGATTTCTTATGAGGAACATGAGTTAAACTTGGTTTAAGTTATACACTTACTAAGAGGTTAGAGTTTTAATTGCCTTGGGAAGTCTAAGTGTGTGAGGCAAAGAGAGAATCATAGCTCACACACTATGGATCAACTTGGTAATCAACACTCTAAGTCCATTTGACTCTAGTTAACCTAAGGGATTAATCTAAAACTAGTTAATTAGATTAATATAATATTAGTTTAGTTTTAAGTTTGGGCCCTTGAAGGCAAAGTTGTATAAATTGGCAAAAACCCAATTAGTGGGCTTTTTAAGTGGACCTTTATTGTAACTTAAAATAGGTTAAAGCTTGAAAGGTTGGGCCTGATTCTCAGATCAAGCGCCAACCGACGTCGCCTTCACCCCAAGGGTCGTGTACGCACACCTTGGGCGGTAATTTCTAAACCTCCTCGCTACAAAGTGTAAGAGGATACGTGTGTGTTACTAAGTATGCTTGGATGATTGTGTGATTTACATTTCAGTCTTGTCTTTACATTTAACGCTAATGCTGAACTGGAGACTTAAAAGAACAAAAAGTGGGGTTAAGACCCACTTTAGAATGGACGTTGAGTGAAATGTTTGCTACATAGACCAAAATAAAAATATAAATCAACCAAGCAGAGCTAATTTAGTCACGTCCATCAGGACAAACATCTAGCACGAACAAAGAGAGTAGTAAACTACCATATTCCAGTGGACGAACCACCTTCCTCACTCTCGTCCCTCAAAAATACCGTGGGTGAGATTTTTGGTGGCACACTATCTGGTAAAGTAGCGATCTTCTCCCTCGACGCGTGTAGAGCCAAAATCCTAGTCTCGCACCCAACTGTTCATCTAAACAGGGAATACTAAAATATAGACCAAAAGCAAAGTTTTCAAAACTCCATACTTGCACAAACGAATTTCAAATTCTTAAGCATACATTGCACCGTTTGCGCATGTTAGGATAGTAAGTGTATGATACTACATTCAGGCACTTCTAGTATTAGCAAGAATAAAACATACTCACGTAGGAGAGCTTGTCGCTCTAGACAATCTCCTATTGCTTGTCTTCTATCTCATAAGATGGCAGACGAGGTAGTGCAAGCTGCAGAGCCTCTCTCCAACTTCTACACACCGTTGCAAGATGGGCCTCCATCTTGTATACGACTTACACCGCTTACGAGTAATTTTAGGATTCTAGCGAACGTGTTCAATCTTCTACCCATCTTTCACGGGTTTGAACATGAGCCATCGTACGAGCATCTATGACGGATACAAGAAGTATGTAATACATTTCATCATCCGGGCATCACCGACGATCAGGTTAAGCTACGAGTGTTTCCTTGCACTCTAGCAGGTAAGAGTCACGCTTGGATTCTCTCACAGAAGGCTGACTCTTTCGATACATGGGAAAAGGTTGTGTTCTCCTTCATGAAGAAGTACTTTCTGTCAAAGAAAACAAAAGAGATAAGAAGTCAAATACAGTTCTTTAGACAGAGTACGAGTGAGACATTTTCCGAAGCATGGGATGGATTCTCTAACCTACTCCATTCATGTCCTCACCATAAACTAGAAAAATCAACTCTTGTCCAAAGTTTCTTCAAAGGCCTTCTCCCAAAACACAAAGTAACCTTCGACATCATGAGTAATAGTAATTTTTTGGATAGAGGTGCAACTGAAGCCTTAACCTTTCTTAAAAACAAAAACGAAAAGAGTACCCATTGGGGAGACATAAAAAATTCTAAAACAAACCAACCCAGTACAGCTAAGGCTAGTGGTATTTTTTAGATGAAATCAGATCATGAGATCATGACCTTAATCTAAACCTTCACAAGAAAGATAGATGCCCTCACAACCAAACCAAAAGACCAAACTTCTCAGCATGTCATGAACATAAATACCTAACCATGCAATTTCTGTTTAAGCCTAAATCATATAGATGCCACCTATCCTTTGATCACAAACCTAACATCACTTCAACCAGAAGAAGTGTGTGCTTTCAATGTACCAAATGCACCGTGGAGACAACACCCAAACTTCGCATGGACGAATAATCCACAAACCCATCCACCTCCTGGTTTCAACAAACCACCAAATGCATTCAGACAAGGACAAGGACAAGGTACCTATAGTAATCAAAATAGAGTATTGGTTCCATCCCAGTTTAAACAGAATTAACAAAACCAACCTATCAACAACCAAAGAGACCTAGTTCTAGTCACACCATTAACTAGCGTCCAAACAGATAAGCCCACCGAAATAATGCTATCTGTCATGCAACAGCAAACCTAAATCTTAGCATCCATGCAACAGTCTCTAAACTTGTTAGCCCAAGACAAAAACCAGAAAGGTGTGTTCCCAGGTCAAGTCGTACCAAACCCGAAAGCAACAAACAAAGCCTTTGAAGCAACAAGTGACATGAACGAAGTTGGAGCGCTAAAAACTCTTTCTTAATTATCTCATCTACGAGGATTAAGTCCTCTTTTCCCCGGTGTACTCCTTTCCCATTTCTTTCCATCTTCCACTTTAAAGGGGAATACATCAATAAGGTAACCAGACCTCTCCATTTGGAGGGTGTGGTTGTAAGTGTCGGAGCCTTAGTCCACAATATATCTCGCATATTTTTTGTAAAACACTTTTTACTCGTCATTTGAGTAAGTGTGAACATGTGTAGCGGGTATACAATTTTTCTTTCTTTATTTTACACTTCTTTTCAAAAACAGTTGTCTTTTTCTATTCTTTTTAATGTAAGATTCTCGATACGTCAATAGTTATTTGATTTTTCAAAATGGGCAATGGATTTTACATAAACCAACCCCTAGAACAACACAATCTAGGGGCAGTTTGAGATCATCTTTGCTTACTAAGAGTTGCCTATATCACCGAGCTATTCACCGGGTCAGGACATTCCATGTCTTGCGCAGTAAATCCTCCAACTCGCATACCTGAAGCTCTATCTGTCTAGATTATGTTTGCCACAGAGCCGACATGAAAGTTGCCTAAGATTATCTGTTATGATTTGTTTTAAAAAAGTATCATCTAGAATCACAGCTTTTGAAGTATGAGTTTCTTAAAACATCTCACCATCGTTTTCAAAACTAGAGGATATAAAAATGAAAATTATATGCTCGGATTAACCAAAATGATACCGGACTCACATATAATTTTTATCTTCTTGTCAAAACCTCTATATGGTTAGAGATATCTTTGCTTGAGAAAATCAACTAAAAAAAAAAGACGAGGCGTCTCCAAATGAGAATTAAACAAATAGAGTAACCCAAAGTGATACTATTCTCTATTTAATTCTATCTTTTTGCCTCCACCTCTATATTTGTCTCGAGAATCTGACGTTAAAAGACTCAACTTGTACAAAAAATTTCAAAAATTTCCCTTTCTTTCTTTTCCCCATCTAGATCTTCCTTTCTAAAAACATTCTAAAAACTTTCAAAAATGTCTTCTATAAACAAAAACCATCCATCTAGCAAGACGAGATGGATATGTTTCAATGACCGTATGCAAACACTTCCTAGAGAACTGCATCTGAAGATATAGATATTTATACCAAAAACCATTCCTGGTTTAGGTTAGAGTTCATACTCACGTAAGAGATGTGCTATGAGAGAAGGCTAGTGCTTGAATTGTCAAACATCAACTTGCCCCGATCTTCAACCTCATAACAATTCAATTTTTATAGTTTTCATGTGCCAACCACCTAGTCATTGAGCCATTTGAAGTTGTAGATTGTAGAAAGTATACTTCAAAGATTTGTAAGAAGTTGACGTTCATCCTAGATTGTTTAGAGTTGAAAGATTGGGAGTTTAGGGAAGATGGTAAGTTTAGGACTTGGCTAGTATAGTTGTGAATGAAAACATTGAAAAACAGGTTGTTGAAGATTGAAATGACTCAAAACATTGAAAACAAATGATTAATTGAAATAGACAAGATAAAATAACAAGATTTTTTTTTATTTTTATTTTTAAGTTAAGCTAGGGTTTGGCAGGCCCTCACCTGTTGTATTACTTAAGAAATTCTTACATAAACTCTCCCTTGTGCATCCTCTTCAACAATGTTGTTGAGGGTCTCATCAAGGGGTGGTATAAAGGAAGCAAAATTTACATAAAAGGCCTGACTAATAGAAGCTAAAAGGTCTGCTGCCCGGTTAGTTTCTCTGACTGCATGTCAAAAGGAAATGAACTCAAAAAGAGGGCATAAAAGTTGGATAGCCATGACTATGTCTAGGCAGTACCAAAAAGGTTTTTCCTTCTTATTAATCATGTTAACTGCTCTTAATGAGTCTGAGTCAACTTCTACTTTCAACAACCCCTCATTTAGACATCTTTTTAACCCGACTTCAATTGCCAAAAGTTCTTGGAAAAACACCGATAGCATTCCTCCACTTCCTGTGTGCGCTGCAACCACCCGACCAAATCTGTCTCTGATCGTTCCACCATGCCATGTACCACAACTTCTCAAGCTACCATCAGCATTAAGTTTAACTCGATTCTCTAAGAGAGGGTCCTAAGAACATCTGTTAAGGCCTTTGGGTTGGAATTGCATGTTAAGCCCAAGTCTGTCATTCACGTCTTTTGACACAGGCGCGTCTTTTAGAGTAGGCTTCAGAACAACAAGATAATTTTTGAGGTCCCTTACTAGTTTGTTAAAGAGGACTGAAGCTGTCTTGGAAGAACCTTGAAACCTCCGGCCATTTCACTCTTTCCATATCGCATCTACTGCAGCACATATGTAGACTTTATAGAATTCCCCAATTTCATGTCCTTTACAAAGCCTGAAAATAGAGGACCATTCTCGATTAGGAGATCTCAAATCCGTCACGATGCCAAGAAGTTGTTTGATTTTGGAGATGACCTGCTGGGAGTAAGCACACTCGAAGAACAGATGCTTAAAGTGTTCTCTACTATTGTTACAAAGATAGCAAATTGAATAAGTTAACACTTTCTTATGCACCAGACGATCTTGGGTAGGTATGATGTTGGAAAACAATTGCCAGCATGTGAAGGAATGCCTAGGAAGTACCCACTTCCCCCACACAAAACTAGACCATCACACTTCATTCCTTTCTGGACTAAGAGCAGTATAGGCACTACAAGAGGTGTAGGTTCCACTCTGGTGGGGAGTCCTCACAATTGTGTCTTGAGGGAGATGCCTTTGGACACAGGTGGAGAGTATTTCTTTCTTCAAAGTTGAATTTGGCATCTATATCACTAGGTTGTTCCATTGCCCATTATCTAACAAGAAATTAACCTTGGCATTTAGGGGGAGTTGCCATGCTAACACAGCTTCAGCATTAAACAAGAGAGGTGAAGTGCCACACCAAATATCGTGCCAAATAAGGGTGTTGTCCCCATCAACAATTGTATACTTGATAAGCTTCATAGCATCCTTTCTTGCATTTAGAATGTTCCGCCAAGTCTAAGAGCACTCCTTCGGGGTATTCATAGTCTAGAAGAATTGTTGTTTTATGTGTTGCCACCAAGTCCAATCTACCCATACATTGTCTTCCTTGACAACCACCTTATAGACCAAGCCACAGTAGGCTCCTCAATTCCATCTATGCAGCCTTGAGAACCCAAGACCTCCTTCCTTTTTTGGTTTACTCATAGTACACCAACTGGCATGGTGAAAAGCTTTCTGTGAACCATTAGTAGACCATAATAACCGAGCACAGATTCTCTCCACTTGTTCCAAAACCATTTTAGGCAGGATAAATGTTCTCTCCCAGAAAACGTGGAAAGATAAGAGTACTGACTTGATCAGCATTGCTTTACCAACATGAGAGAGTTGTCGGGCTTTCCAGTTAGTGACCTTTTGAGTAACTCTTTCAATAAGTGGTTGACATTCTCTTATACCCAACCTCCCTAAGATCAGAGGGAGTCCCAAGTACCTAACCGGGGTTTTACGAACTAGACTCCTAACAGAGAAGCAAGAGATAAAGCATCTTGATGATTTAGAGCGCCGATCAGAATGGTAGTTTTGTGAGTATTAATACTAAGGCATGTAGCCCTTCCAAATTCTGCTAGCCCCTCTTTAACTGCCAAGATAGAGTTACTATCCCCCTTACAAAAGAGAAGGACATCGTCAGCGAAGGCCAAATGTGAGAGTCTCACTTTTCTGCACCTCGAATGAAATTGGATTCTTTTCTCATTGATGCTCCTTAGAAGGATACAACTGAGGATTTCCATGACCAAAACAAATAAATATGGAGGCATAGGGTCTCCTTATCTAAAGCCTTGGGCACCAGGAAAGAAACCTTCTGCAGAGCCATTGTTCATAACTGAATAAAAGGGAGAGGATACATACATCTGGATCCAATGACATATAGCAAGGGGGAACTTGAAAGTATTCAGCATGATTTGTACAATGTCCCAGCTAACCATATCATAGGTTTTCCTTATATCAACTTTAATAGAACATCTCGGAGTACCATGAGTTTGCTCATATCCTCACAAAAGCTCATGAGACAGTAAGATGTTGTCTTGTATGGACCTGCCAGGGATGAAAGCTGATTGGTTAGAGTAAACCAGATCATTAATCACCAATTTCAATCTATTAGTGATAACTTTAGACATGCACTTGTATATGGTGTTGCATAAGGCAATAGGTCTAAAATCTTCTACCCTAGTAGGGTTATTAACTTTAGGCACAAGGCAGAGAAAGGTTGCATTGACTCCTCTAGGGAGTTTACAACATCTAAAAGCATTTTTAATAGCAGAGACAAAATCTGGTCCAACAATAGCCCAGCATTTCTTAAAGAAAATCGAAGTATATCCATCTGGGCCAGGAGCTTTATTGTCCACCATATCAAAAAGAGCTAGTTTGATTTCTTCATCCGTCACTTCAGAGTCCAAAGAAACGGTATCGCTGACAGTGGCTTTGACAGATAAATTTTGAAATAAGGCAGGACAAGAGATCTCCGCCCCCTTTGTGCCAAGAATCCCTTTGTAGAACTCCACAATCATATTGGAAACCTCTTTGCCCTTTGACTGTGTCACCTTGTGCATCTTGAAGAGTCCAAATACCACTTCTAGCTCTCTTTTCGTTTAACAGATTAAAGAAAAAGGCAGTGCATTTATCTCCTTCCATCATCCATTCACTATCCTCCTTAGTTTGAACTTCAGAGGCTTCTGCTCTAGCAAGCATTTGGTACTTGTTAAGAGCAGCTTTTTCATTTTGTCCCAGATATGGATTGAAAGGGTTGTCCTGCAACTGCTTCTGGATGTCATATAGCTCCTCCCTAGCTTTTATAACTCTACCATGCAGATCAGAGAAATTTTTCCTGGCCCAAGGATTTAATCTTTCCTTCAGAAGCTTTAGTTTCTGCATAAGAACATACATAGGATTGGTGAAAATTTCAATCTTCCACACCTCTTCAAGAATAATATGAAACTCCGGTTGCTCCACCCAGTAGTTTTTGAATCTAAATGGTGATGTGTTTCTGCTCTGTGCATTCCACTCAATAAGAATAGGGGAATGCTCAGAGATTCCATGTGGCAGGAATTCCACTTTAGAGGACGGAAATCGTGCTAGCCATGGGCTATTAACCATGCACCTATTAATCTTGGTCATAATCCTTCCAGACCCATCCACCTTGTTGCTCCAGGTAAAGAAAAAACCATTAAAAGCTAAGTCATAAAGACCACAAGCTACTAGACAATCAGTAAAATCACTAGCTTCTCTCGGGTGCATAAGTGCCCCACCCATTCTCTCCTCTGCCTTGGTAATATTATTAAAGTCACCAACAACATTCCAAGGAAGATTAATAGAGTTCTGAATTGTTTTAATGTCTTGCCATAGCTTCAATCTTTCAACTTTAGCATTCCTAGCATAGACCACAGTAAAAAAGAACTCTTCATTGTAAGGTATATGGGTTACCTCACTACTACAGAAAAGCTCATATACCACTGTTATTTACAGTGGTAAAAAGCCTTTAGCCACTGTTTTCATACCGTGGTAACAACCACCGTGACAAATACTTCTAACAAAACCGTGGGGAAAAATATCTCTTTATATACCACGGTTTTAGTAAAACAAAGGGTATTAGAATTTACAAACCGTGGTTAATAGCCCGAAAAGTCCGCTATATTCGATGTGAACCGTGGGAAATATCTCTTATATACCACGGTTGGATACAAACCGTGGGTTATATAAATCGATATATACCACGGGATACAAACCGTGGGATATAAACTGAAATACGGGGGTTATATAAATCGATATATACCACGGTTAGAAACCGTGGGAAATAAATATGATATATACCACGGTTGGATACAAACCGTGGTTTTTTTAGTTTTTTTTTTAAATAAAATCCCCTAATTATTTGATTCTAATCATATTCATTCAACCTGCAACCTGCCCATTTTCACCATATATATCCACACTGGATTTAAAAACACATTGCTCAAATAAGCAATTCATAGTGCAACACAAACAAAAGAAATAAATTTACACATCCAACACAAAGACATTGAATTGCTAAAAGAATTTTGAACTTTTTTGAGTCATCAATAATAAAAGAAACATCCAAATTTACTTGTTATATCAAAATAATAATGACCTAACTTGTTGCATCAATAAAAAAAAAAACAATCTATTTGTTCTATCTAAAATATCAAAAAAAAATGGTGAGACCAAGCACCACACCTTAATTGGAAAGGGTCAAAACCTAGCTAAGACTCGACGCTTGGCTCGAACGCTCCATTATGCTGGATGAATCTAAGAATTTCAAGTCGAACAACATCAAGTTCCTCTTGTGTGTATGTATCTTTGAGGGATAGATTTGTCATCTGCACGACGATCAAAGATAAAAAAAAAGTATATAATAACTAAATAATGAAGAGTAACACAAAATAGAGAATGCTAGTGTATGACGAAATATACCTTATTTTCAAAAGAATTATCTAAACAAGCTTCCATTATTTCTCTCATAAACTTCATTACGTAATACCCACACTCTTTACTACCAGGTTGGTACGGGCCCTAAGTACAAACATGGAAAATATTCATAAGCATATATTTTTCCAAACACACAGTATATATGCATAAAAATTTGTTTATTACCATAATCTTCTCCCACTTCACTGGACCTTTACTTCCTTTCCCTTCAAGTCTTTCTATTTTCATGACCGCACTTCAAAATAAGATCAATGTAAAACCTAATTAGCAAGTAAAAGATAAGCACGTAATGATATAATTATTTCATATACATACACAATCATGACAAACCTGTTAAAATAGATATCCATATCATTAGATGGTAGATTATGCATCGAATCCAACCAATTAAAAGTCATTCGCGATAAATTAATAGCAATCAAAACCCAATGTCCACTACAAAAAGATCAGAGGCATGTGTGGTTAAAAAAGAAAAATTAGGCATTAAAACTATAATATACATTCCAATGAAAATGATAAAACATGGATAGTATTAAAAATATAAGACAATATCCTTACCCTGGATTATAAGGGATAAGAACAACTCTTTTTCCACTTGTATTCTGCAAGCTCTCCACAATAATTTTAGTTTTCTCATTCCCATTAGCTCTTGTGAAAGATAAAGGGTTTATAAATCCGACGACATCACGACAACTCACAAATTCGTCATAAAGAATCCTAGAGAAAGAAAAATAAAGCAATCATAATTACTAAAACTAAATATGAATATCTAAGATTTACGATAGCACCAACAATGAAATTTTGCAGATATTCTAACCTCATGTATACCACCAAAATAGCAGCATCTAACCAACCCATGTTACATACATCCATTATATCGCTTTTCTCCATAATGAAACTACCCATATTATCTCCAAACAATTCTCCTCCCATTTGGAAAATGTATCGAACCTTGGTCCCCCAAGCCATATATTGAGGAATCCCACAAACGAATCTATTGCACCTTGATTATGACTATCACTAGTTTGATTTTTACTTCCCTAAATTAAAAATTCAGAACAACCAATTATTAAAAGAGAAGCCAAATTCAGAAATCGATCATATAACTTCATATTAAAGAATCTTGTTATTTACCTCAATGTCGCCTTTATAATAGACATGGTCCTTTGGCCAAGGAACTTGTGTGCCAAGAGCATCTGCGACATATCTAAGCTCCTCATTCACTTGTATAGGAAGAGCAAGACGGCCGACTTCTTCAGAAAACAAGCGATACAACCGCAACACCTAACATTATTGAGTCCCAAAGGGTAACCGTGAATTTCTTTTCGTTTATTTCCCTCAGATACCAAGCCTTCAAAGAACAATATTTGTTCGCCAACCGCAGCCAAATAACATTCTTTTTCCTATATAAATGTCTAAGTATCATAATAAGCACACAACATTATATTTTAATAACATATTACGTGTAAACTACAATTTACCTCCCTAGACCAAATGTTTGACCTCGTGTTTTCTTATTTGCCTTGTTCACATGATCAAATTGAGCCAAATTACACTCTAGGCCCTACAATTGAAGTATAAATCTTAGAACCATTTTAAAATTATATATATAATGTGTAAAACACTACTTACCTCTCCTGGACCAGATGTTGGACTCTGAAATGATGTTTGACCCCGTGTTTTATTCTTATTTACCTTGTTCACACGATCAGATTGAGCCAAATTACACTCTAGGCCCTACAATTGAAGTATAAATCTTAGAACCACGCAACATTATTAAAATTATATATATCACGTGTAAAATGCTACTTGCCCCGTCCTAGACCAGATGTTGGCCTCGAAAATGGTGTTAGACCTTCTTGTGTTTTCTTATTTGCTTTGTTACCATGATCTGCTTTGGGCTTTGATGGAGGTTGGGCTGCCTTCCCATTTTTTTTCAGCTATTAGTCAGAAAAATAAAATTTGTAGTTAGAAGGTCGGAATGCATAAAATGGTTGGGTCAAACTGTTGTTGCACAAACACTAGACGCAACGATGAATGATGCACAAATAGATGGCAGGTTACCAATAAAATAAAATAAAATAAACATTCACAGTAGTAACTTACTTGCTGAGCATTTTTTACTAGTCTACTAGATTGATGTTTGTCAGATGAGTGTATCGTCTGATCAATATTGACACTCGTATTGCTGTTTGAAGAGATTTTTTCAGATGGTAAGGAGTTATCTTTGTCCTCCAACCTTCTTACTCTATCCAACAACAACCTAACGTCTTCCTGAAGACGGTAGTTTTGGTCCCGTTGCTCTTGAATTGTTGATTCCAACTTTGTAACATGTTCCTTTGAGCCACGCTTTGTTAACATGGAAATATGTGGTGGGGGTGATCCCTTTCCAACTGCTTTCGAGTCGCGACCGGGATGATGCTCGGGTGTGCCCAATGCTAGAGTTAAGATGTCTTTACTTCCTTCAATAACTACCTTTCCCTCCTCTACTTCCTTAGTCAGCACATCCTTCAATTAAGTTTTGAAGTAAACAAGGATTTAGTAAATCCAAATCACAACAAGCATTCATGTCTAACATTAAAACATAATAATAAATGATTAGAAAACTTACAATCTTTTCAGCCACTCTTTCCGTAGCTACTTCAATATATTTTCCTTTTTTGAGTAAGCTCTTTTCCATATTGAAGGCCTTCGATTTTTTCCATTAAAGGATGGTCCCAACTCTTTTTTCTATGGTTACAAAATAATCACACAAAACCATGTGGTTAATAATGATGCATGTCTTGAAACTCTTGGTTGAAGGTTTATCATACCCAAACAAATTAACAAGTGCCTACATGTATAAATGTTGAGACAGACAATGTACTCACCAATTGTTCTCCAATATCAGCAAAATCCCGTCTTGCCCGGCCCTATGGTTATATACTTTTTGCTTGCTTTCGCCGCTTTGTGAATTAAGTTTGCTAATTTCCTGGAAAACATGGAATTAGTCGTCTTTAGGAATAAAAAACAATATATAGGTTTAATGTGATTGGATGTCTTTAATAGTCGAGGAATTAATTATCATAGCACACGTCAAAGGCAATTTGGGGAGGTCACATTCCTATTAACAACCTAGGTTGGCACACAATCCTAGACTATCAAAGGGGCTACCTGAGTTTAGATGTGCAAAAATACCGCTTGTAGATGACATCCTATGACAGCAGCAATTTGGGGAGGTCACATTCCTATTAACAGACAAGTAAAGAATTTTTAGAGGACCAACTATTTAAAGGTGCTTACTATGGTGGGTTTGTGCGTACAGTGATTGCCATGTTGTTAGGGCCTATATTGACAACATTCATTGTGTTGACTGGAGAACAAAAGAGTGAATGAGACATTTCGAGGCTTAGTCACATTATTTTCATGACTTAATGTTGGCGGCATATGCATTTTCATGACTTAATGTTGGCAGGAAGTCACTACTTAGCTCCTAACTCTCCTCTGCCTAGCTCCAACTCTCACTCGTCATAATGATTTTCATGACTTAATGTTGGCAGGAAGTCACTACTTAGCACTAGCAGTAAAAAGGTTCTATTTACACAGCAGTAGTAGCTACCCTACAAGGAATGCATATATAAAGATAGCAGTCACTATCCATAGCTCGTCACTCAAGCTCGTCACTCAAGCTCTGACAAGACCTCAGCTTTAGCTCTGTTATCCTTGTTCCGAACATTTCCTAAAAGTCGACTACAAGTTATAAATCAGAGGGGGAGGCAGTCCTAGTCCTTTCCTCCTCAACCGCAATGCCCCGGATTTCATCGAACCGGAAGGAGAATCAAAGGTAAGCCAAAGCTTTCCGCATAACGTCACTACCCGTTCCCTATAAGCCATAGCTCCTCACTCTTCACTGACGCAACTATAGCTCCTAACTCTCCTCTGCCTAGCTCCAACTCTCACTCGTCATAATAGTTTCGTTTCGTTCTCTGTTGTAAACAAAATTTTAGTGAGCTTACGCTTGGGGCCCTGTAGCTAATTAAAGCTTAGAATATAATGGAAGAGCAACTTCAGGGAAAAACATTACTGGAAGCAGCTGTAAACAGATAAGTGTATGCCAGCTTGTGAACCAAGTGTATGCCAGCTTGTGAACCAAGTGTATGCCAGCTTGTCAAGTGTATGCCAGCTTGTCAAGACCCAAGACTTGCTAATCAACTACAGTCGGTACATTTTCATACAATAGCGCCTGTGTTAAAAACAATCATCAAGCATTATGACTGGTGTATAACACTGATTAAAGTGTATGCCAGTTTTTCCAGTTTTTCCAGTTTAAAGTGTATAACAGTTTTTCCAACTGGGAAGCAGTGTTTGAAATGTAAAGTTTTCAGGCACCATCTCCATTTTCCACAACGTCAGAGAGTACACTGATGAAGACTAATAAACCAAGACCCTCTCTACTATCACCATCATAGAGTAATCGAAGGTCGAGTTTTCGTGCAATCGAAGGTCGAAGTTTTTGAATACCGTCCGAGTGTACCATCGAGAGTAGTACAGTTTTCAGGCAATCGAAGGTCGAAGTTTTTGAATACCGTCGAGTGTACCATCAGAGAGTACACAGCGTCAGAGAGTACACAGTTTTCAGGCAATCGAAGGTCGAGTTTTTGAATATTCGATCTGCTACGACTAATAAACTGATGAAGACCCTCTCTACTATCACCATCATAGAGTAATAGTGAATTAAGAGAACTGCAATGTTCAGCTAATAGTAATAAAATTCTATCAACTAGGAACATACAGGACTGGAAGTACTTAAGTAGTACCATCCCTTCCACATCAACAAGAGCCTCTACTACCTTTACAAAGACTCTCTTTCTCTTTGGAATTGCTTGCCAACTCCAACTCTGCACCGTTTCCACAGAAGAGTCAGATGAGGCGACATACTGTGGAACTGGTAGATGTTCACGGATAGAGTTCACTCTGAATCGACAAGAATGTTGAACCGACCGACCGCCATTAGAGACCGGGCTTGCGCTTTGGCTCAATTCGATGAGAACTCATAGCGGGGATGCACCTGTAGAGGAGGAAATCAAATTTAGGGAGGGAACCTATTTGCAAGGGAGAAAGAGTTTATTTAATGCGCAGGGGACTTTCTGTACTACTCTCAGCGAGACTCATCTAAGGCTTATGTCACCCCCCACTCAGTCTGATTCCGTACCTTCAGTACCACGTGGAAAGCTGAAAGGCAACTTCAAGCTGAAGTCCAGTGACGGATCGAATGCGGGATAAACCACTCGGCAAAGTGGCTCTTAAATAAGCTGTGCAAAGTCACGGAACTGGTAGATGCCATTGGTGCAGAGATACCTCCCTGAAGCTGATGGAGTCTCAAAGAGAAGCACTTGGGCGATAGATACATCCTTCACATGCACTGCCCCGAGAAGGGTTGAAACTTGAGCTCAAGCCACTTAAGGTAATTTTAGGGTTAACTCACGCAATTTCGTTTCCCTAAAATTTTAGAGTAATGAGGTAGGTATTACAGATTATGTACAAGGCCTACAGGTGAAAAAAAAGTGTTCTAATGAACAAGTGTGTGTGTGTGTGTGTGTGGGGGGGGGGGGAGAGAGTTCTTAAAAATATTATGTCCTATTGAACATAAATGCAGTATCAAGGACAAAAGTCGGGTACTAGTTTATAGACAAAACAACAAAAGTGATTGCGGAAAAAAGTCACGTCCCCCCCCCTCCCCTCAAAAAAAAAAAAAAAAAAAAACCGACAAGAGAGAGAGAGACTTCTATTAAACTTATCTAAAGTCTAAACTATAGATAACTACTGTTGTCGAAAATGGATGGTAAACGTAAGTGTATAGAGGGTACATTTCTCTATCACTTTAGAGTTGTGACTCCAATATTCATTCAATCTGTTGTAATACATCCAAAGATGGAATGTCAGTTGAAAACTTGGAATTTTGTCCCAAAGTTGGACTCATGGTGAAGATCTTCTTTGTTTTAACTCCTCAAACCCTTTGTTGTTTCGTTGTGTTTTGCTTTGCTTTATTGTTTTTTAATTAATATACTATCGTAAAGAAAAAAGATGCATGTCCATTGAGTGCAAAGTAGGTGGAGGTAGCCTACACAAACACGAAAAAAAAAAGTACCAAACCTTAAAATATATACTAGTTGAATCACAGCCTACACCACATAGTATAAATCGGGAAAAAAGATATGCTCCTACCTAGCTACGTAGAAGTGGAAAGAAAGTCCTAAGAGTATTCTGTTCTAGACCTTGCAACCATGCGGGAAGGAAACTCCAATTTTATGCAAACCAAACCAAGGCTTTCATGGACAACTGGACACCAACACCTGCCTCCACCAAAACAGCCAATGGTGCACCTAGATGCTAGGCGATAGTGAAGAGCCTCAGTCTAGAAGAAGCCTGGATAATCCAGGGTCATGTGCACCTCGGCAACCACATAACCGCCAAAAAGATAACTTCTTATCCCTAAAAATCATTGTTGAACAACGTTTAGAGGAAGTAAAGTGTTTTTGCGGCTTCGGCAAATTTGTTTGTCTAAATGGCTGCTATTAATTGTCCCACATCCAAAAAGAAAATATTTTATCACAAATTTCGTGCTACCCCACCCAATGCTCAAAGTAGCCATCTGCAGAGTGGCAACACCCAAAGCTTAGTTATTGACTTATCGTTAAAGATTAGGCTTCATGGACACATTAGAAAGCATCATCGCCTGTTTAGTTGTTTGTGAATTAATAAAGTATAGTTCGCCATGATATTACTTGAAGGAAACAAGGGAACACAATTTAGTATTAACAGCAGGGAGCATGTCCTAAACTCCTAGGTGTTAGTCGCATAGGCTTATGACTGCAAGGTTTCCACCGGCTCCCATACTCATATCGAGATCGCCACAAGCCCACAACCAATTCTCTAACTGAATTTAATTAATAAAATAATATTTTTAGTTTTTAAGAACTTAACTTTCTTATAAATTTGGTCCCTTAAAATCATACGACAACTTGTATGCTACATAAAACTAAACTATCAAAACTTCCATTACAATTATTCCCACAATAAATCAGACTCGTCTGTTTCACCTAGACTGGAAATCATATCGTATTTATTTAATTATTTTGGCAAGCCTGTTTTTAACGATGATTCATTCCTTAACTATTCTTGATCCCGATTAGTGAAAAAAAAAATTCCTAATAACAAGGACACAACATTTGCAAATATCTTATACTAACTTACATGGCCTATGAAGAAACAATAAAAATGGAACGATATCAATTTTGCTAACCTTGAGTTTAGACGGGTCAATGCACTGAATCCAACGGCTTGAAGGCTTCAACCGAGCAATCGGACTATAGGCTTGCTTGGTTTAGTCAATCAAACGTTCAATCTATCTATCATTCATACTTTATCGAGATATTGGGTTGGTCGAACCACCACGACTACTCGACTAAAAGGGAAGGATAGAAACGCCACTTGACCGAAGGGGACTACAGGAGCTGTGTCGCTAGCCTTAAAAAAAGAATGCGATAGGTTTCGCGGTTCAGGAGATGCAATAGAGCGAGTTTCAGCAGTTGATCTAGTTTCATCAGTCGCTCTAGTTGAAGCAGATTCTGTTGATGAAGCAGCAACCAAAGCAAGGAAGGCAGTCCTTGGCTTACGAATGGCCCCATATCCCTATATATAGTCGAGATATACACGTTAAATCAAGATATAGACCACGATTGCAACAAAGCGTGTCTCCCACGAACATAACACACCCTCCACACAGTTGCAACAAACCATTTTCTTTTTTTTTCATTATAGCGTGAGAACCTTACGTTTGTTTACTTTTAAGCGGGTTCTAATAAGAACTTCTACTACAATTGTGATTGACGCATAGACTCGCACAATTTACACCCAAAAGTATATCATCCATCTTTATCGTAGGGGATTGTTCATGCTGTCTAGAACCTAGGAGGTCATGGTTCAAGTCAGAGTCTCTATATGCTAGTGGTTGCTAGTTCCTATAGACTTACAAATTCTCATTAGGAGTTACAAACTTTTCAGGCACTTGTTAGAATGTGCAATCTATACTCTTCAGTCTTCAGATTATCCACTGTCAAATACTCTTCACAATCAGTCTAAGGAATGGTACCAGAAGTATCACCAGATACTTCACAATCTAAGGAATCGCACAATACTTCACAATCAGCTACTATCACCAGACAATACACCACCCCAAGTGAACACTGGTACCAGAAGTATAGACACAGCTGCATGGTTGTCATTTTTTATATGAATCAACTAGTATCAATAATAGAAAATCCAATTTAAGATGCATACTGAAGAAAATACTCATATCAGCTAAGGAAGGGGCACCTCTGGCCATTCTAAGAAAATACTCATAATCCAATTCAAGGCCAATAGCGTAAGGCAAGTATGGCAATTCATATCAATAGTAGGGGAATGAGAGACAAAGACCAACACTAAATCAGATATGCCCGTAAATGCTTAATCTTTTTACAAAGTACAAGGTATCAATGTTCTATACTATTCTAAAAGTTGGCTACTATTTAGGAAAACCTCCTTAACTAGCAAAGACTGCTTTTAGAGAGGAAGTAGCAGCTGCTATCTAGCAAGCGTCTAGACTCGTGAGACTCGCCCCCAGACTATGACTAAAGAGACTACCAAATTACTACCCACACCCACACCCAGTAGAAAATCCAGCATAAAGTAATAGCACATGGGCTGAGGTTTTAGGGATGAAGGCAGTAGGAAGTATCAGAAGATAGAATGCTTGTTAACCAGAAATGAATACAATTATCCAAAACCAATCAAACTAACAAAAATAAGTTATCCTAACCTGAAATTTTGGTGTCAGTCTTGACTTCACAAATCTTTCCCAATCTTCCTGTCTAATATTTTTCTCGTGTTTTTTAGGCGGCTTCAAAAGCATTTCAGGTTGGTCTTTGTAGGGAGTGATATAGTACCTAGTCAACCGACTCTTGAATTCTTTCCATTTCTCACCAATATCTGAGACAACACCCTTCTTGTCGCCTTCATCAAGCTGAATTTGGCCTATAAAATAAGAATAAGCTATAAAGTTACAATAAACTAAGACTAATTAGACAATTAATATTACAACCGAGCTATTTACCTTTATACTATCCCATAACAAGTCTCTCACTTCATCTCCGACAACATGCCAATTTTCATAATCAACAATAGAGATTCGGGACTCCGCTAACAAACCTGAGTAGCTTGCCAAATCCTTTCCGCCTTCCCCTATACGTTGACCATCTTCATTGTATTGAACATTCAATAGTTCACCCTCTCTCATTTTTGTTATCTTTTTGCATTGAACTGCTCCTCTTCCTGTCCTTTCTACACTTGAAGCTTGTGTATTGTTAACTTCCATTGGTGTATCGGAAGTCTCGTCAACTCCCATATCTGAATCGGAATCAAAATTCTCTCTTGGATCCATGCTGATTTCCTATATACCAAGTATAGACATGAAAACTTGAACCAATAACAACATATAAAATAAGCTAGGTATCAATAACTTGGACAATATTAATTAAACAATAATAAGACAAATGATCATCCATAACATGAATTAAAGTATTAAGGCAAATATAAATATCAAAGTAGGTACGAATTCACATTTAATAACAATATTCAATAGTCAAATAATAAAGGAACAAAGTTGTTCAAACATCTCCATAGAAAGGAAAAAATCATAACATGCTCTAACTTAATCGTTTGAGGTAGGGTCGACATAAGTCCCCTCACAATCTACACGCGCATAAGATGATACCGATGCACACGAACTAAGGGAGTCAACATCCGGAAATACTTTACTACTTGTATGATCTAGCTCATCCTCATTCCCTTCCTCAAGGTAGTCTCTTTCGGGGAGTCCTCAAAGCTATTGACCATTTTAGATTGAGTTGGTCGGTACATAAAAGACTTGCTTGGCCCGAGGGCCATCACAAAAGGGTCTTCCTTATGTCCAATTCTACCAAGGTCAACAGAAGTGAAACCCAAATCGCCTACTTTGATGCCATTTCTGTTGTCAACCCAATCACACTTAAATATCGGGACTTTGAGTACCGGATAATTCGAGCAGACCATATCTCGGTTATAACACCGTAGTAACCCATTTCAAACAACGGGGTTCTTATCCTTTGCACTAGAAATTTGCACTGTTGTCGCCATTAAACCTACACCACTGTTTTGGTTTACTAGTGAAGCTTCATGATCCTTCAGATGAAAAAGCGGTATCCACCAATAACATAGCCCTAACACTTTAGAACGCGTCTCGACGAGGTCCTTGAGCTATAACTTTCGGGTGTTTGAAAGTTTGTTACTGGTAGCTGCTGCCTCCTCATTAACCTGATTATCCAAGTTATCCAAGAATCTTAGTCGAATTTAGCAAAGTTGTATTAGATGTAAAATAATTTCAAATAATCTTACCCTTTGACGAATCCAATAAATGAATGTGCGAGTGTGCTCATCTTGATACCATTTGGTTGACTTACGAGGATAAGTAAGCTTTAGGTGTTCCATATGCTTCCTATCAAGTTAGGAAAAAAGCTTGGTCACCATTATCTGTCTAGGTGAAATAAGGAAAAACAAAATTCTATACTAACGCACTCGATATAAGGTTGAACGTCATTAGTGTTTGCCAAAACACATTGATGAGCTTGCTCCCAAGTCTTCTCGTCGACTTCAACAACATTCATACCACCAAGAGGCTTTCCATTAGAAATTGTCTTTTCTTTCTCCGTATCATTAGTATCCATGTTTCTAACTGATGGGACTCCCACTACATTCACTCCAGATAAATACTCGCTAAGAAACTCAACGGCTTCTTCAAGGATATAATTTTCAGCAATGCATCCTTCTGGACGATTTCGATTCCAAGACGTAACCCTTTAGTATTTTCATGAACCTAATATTCAAAAAGTGACAAAAGAAGATAAAATACAAACAAACAAACAATCAAATTGATGAAGCTTTACTGAATTATTGAAAGTAGTTAATTCAATTTTACGTGTACTTTGCCTCTCAAATGGATACATCCAACGAAAAGAATATCTTGGCCCACAAAGCTCAACCTCCCTTATAAGATGAACAGATAGATGCACCATGATGTCAAAGAATGATGGTGGAAAGTACATTTCCAGTAGACATAAAGTGAGGACCAAATTGTCTTGAATTTCCTTTAATTTGGACACATCCACTACTTTGGTGCAAAGAGAGTTGAAAAAGAAACACAACCGAAAGTGATGGTATACCTCCGTGCTTTGGCAACACCGATCGTATCGCCACGGGAAGAAGTTGCTTGCATCAATATGTGACAGTCATGAGACTTGAGACCATACACTTTTAGATCTTGCATCGACACGCGTGTCTAAAATGTGAAGAATATCCATCCGGCACTTTGAGTTCACGCATAGCGTGTTGCATCTTGTTTTCTTTCTCAGCTCTAGATAACGCATTATGACATCTTTGGTGGAAGATAAGTCCTATTTCCCCTTTTCTCTGGTGCTAGTTCCTTCCTCATGTCCATTTCTAAGAGGTCTAGGCTTACTTTTGAGGTCATCTTTTGTCTTGTACTTAATGTTAAGTAGTGTGCCGATGATGCTATCACAAATATTTTTCTCAATATGCATGACATCCAAATTGTGTCGCACAAGCAAGAATTCCCAATATTCAAGCTCAAAAATATGGATCTCTTCTTCCAATAATTACCACTTTCATTCTCATCGGAAGTGCTAGGCTGCTTTTCGTGTTTGTGACTCTTCATTGGATGCCTTTGACTTCTTTCTTGATCTTTTGGCTTTGGAATCACCAGCTTTGGTTTCCCCATCTAACCTTCATCCCTTTGAGCTTCTCACGAAATCACCTCTCCGGTTAACGGTGCGGATGTGATCTTAACTCTTCTTGACCATTAAATGCTTTCCTTTGCCTTCGATAACGATGATTTTTTTTTGAGGAACTTTCTATGGGGCTGATATATGTTTTTATTCGAGTGTTTCAATCTTGTAGAATCAGTTTTCTCCGTTATATTGGACAAGCAAGATATCCCTTGACACTACACCCACTAAATTTCCAAGAGCAGGGAAAATCATTGATCGTCCACGATAGAACAACCCTTAATGTAAAAGATTCTTGCTTGTAGGCATCATAAACCTCCACACCAGGATTCCAAAGAGCCTGTAAATCTTCAATTAAAGGTCTAAGGTAAACATCAATATCATTACCAGGTTGTCGGGGACCTGATATCAACATTGTCAGCATCAAAAAATTTCTCTTCATACATAACCATGGCGGAAGATTGTAAGTGATCAACATAACCGGCCAGCAGCTATGCCTAGAGCTGAGATGACTATGTGGATTGATCCCATCTGTCGAAAGAGCAAGTCGCAGATTTCTTGGATCTTCAGCGAACTCTGGCCACCTTTTATCAACCTCTTTCCATGCTGGAGAATCTGCTGGATGACGCATTTGACCATCAACTTCTACTCTTCTATCTGCATGCCATACCAAATCCTTTGATGTCTGAGCGGATTGAAACATCTTTGCAAACCTTGGGAGAGGCGGAAAGTACCACAAAACTTTCGCAGGCGCTTTACCCTTCTTTTCCTGATATCTCGACGTTCCACAAGTTGGACAACTAGTTAAATCCTTGTACTCATCTCCTCTGTAAAGTATGCAATCATTGGGACATGCATGTATTTTTTGAACTTCCATTCCAAACGTAGACAAAATATTTCTAGCTTTGGTCATGGATTGTGGCACTTCGTTATTATCCGGCAACATTTTTCCCAACACCTTCAATAGCTTGGTAAAACTTGTGTCTGACCACCCACTACTGGCTTTCAAGTTGAACAATTCCACAAGGGATGATAACTTTGTATAGCTTTTGCAACCTTTGTACAAAGGTTTCTCAGCATCTTCAAGCAATTTACAAAGCTTTTCAGGATTCCCTGTGAAACTCTCATATGCATCATTAACTATTCTAACTGTGTCCCCAAAATCACATGGGGTTTCCATATCAAAGTCTTGACATGGAGGTTCATGCGTGTTGACACTTCAGGACTTTCCACTGTGAGGCTTTTCCCCATGCCATATCCACGTTTTGTAACTTTTTTCAAAACCAACATGAAACAGATGATCCCTAATATCGTCCAAACTCTGATGCAAGTGGTTCCCACAATTAAGGCATGGGCATCTTATGAAATTAAGATTGTCTGGGCCTGCATGCTCTCCAGCACATTTTATAAAATACTTGACCCCTTCCTCAGTATTCATCGGGGCGGTCTATCCATAGACATCCAAGGCTTATCCATACTCAATGTCGAAATTCAATACACAAGTACTACATACACATGAAAAAAAAAAAAGTGATTAAGCAAGATAAAATCACACAATTCATAGATTTTGGCTCAATCTGGTGGTTGAAGCAAATAAAAACATGCAATATAACCTTGTACTAATCAACCTAAGGTGCCAAAAGTGTAAGCGTGGGAATGGATTTAGGGCGTATGAATGGGGAAATTCCTACTTTCCTTACATGTGCCGCCCACCACCTAGATACTTGGTAGAATAAAATGAAATAGCTAAGTGTAGCATTAAGATTAGGGTCTTGATATCAGAAATTCCTAGATCATAATATTCAAGATTACCCTAACTTTGCAAAAGACACACACACACAATCAACAAATTGAAAGCTAGTAATCTTTTTACCGTTGAGTGTTTATCTATTTGTCGACTCAAATCACGATCGAAAGCGTTCACCCAATATATCAATCAACAATAAGCAAACTTGCAAACTAATAGTAAAACAACAGGCATAAGAGCTTCTAAAATCAGTTTATGTGCGAGAAACGGTTTCCATCTCTTACTCATTCGGTCAAACACCTTAAGCCACTAAAATACCGCCACCGCATCGGCGGATTCTGACTCTTACTTGTCAACTTATCATAATACACCTGAAAGGAAAAACTTTTCCAAAGAAGAGTGGGAAACTTTCACAAGAGACTCAACCGGAAAAGCATTGGAAGAGCTGGTCTCTTCTCCCGACTTCAACAAATGGGTCAGATGCGAATCTTTGAAAGGATCACCCTAGCACCACCCGAAAACCGGGGTTCAAAAACGCTCAAGGTGGCTCCCATGGTTTTAAGCGGTTAGGTCTCTTTTTGGAAACGCTAAAAAATGCTTGAATTGATCTCCAACCTTTCCAATTGGATACCTATCCCGATCTTTGATGTCATATTTAAGGTGAGTTCAAATTACGAGAATCGTGCAAAATTTTCAATTTCTTTGTGTAATTTGAGTTCATTGGTTGGGCTGTAGTGTACATGTACACACTCGATGGATATCTAAGCTGTTTCAACCCAAGTGATCAGAACTCCGTGATATCTAGCCTCATCGAACAAATCTGAGTTTCCTTTTACACTAAAATCCCCAAATTTTGCAAAGAAAAATTGCAATTTCTTATTTTGTTTGTGAACCCTATCAACAGCTACCAATCATATAAAGCAAAACAAATCACTTTACAGCCAAAATTGAATTTAAATAGAGCGAAAAACAATACGATAGCGAAATTTGGGAGAGTCAGTATTCACGCTTTTTGGTGACGATATTCTCTCACGCTTTTTTGGTGACGATGAGAGACCGATAGAAGTTGAAGAAGAATGATAGATAGAAGTTGAAGAAGAAATGGGCGATAGAAGTTGAAGTTTAGAGACCGAGAGAAGTTTAGAGTCCTGAAGTTAGAAGTTTAGAGAGAGTTTTGGAAGTTGAAAAGACTGAGTTTGAGCGCGAGACGGTTTTTGGCCCTACTTTCTAATATTTCGCGTGGGGTTTTTGTAGACCGACTTTGTCCACGGTATGCTTATTTTTTTTGCAGATATTAGCCACCGTTTTTGTTCACATCGTGGGGTATATGAACATCAAAATACAAATTAGGTGATATTGGTTTGTTCCGTGGTATATGACATACTATATACCACTGTTTTACGAGACTAGTGGCTTTTGCTTGTACCGAAATTAGAAAAGTTTTTCTTACCGTGGCATATGCCTATTAGCCACTGTTATTAGAGAAACAGTGGTATATGCGCTTTGACCTACCGTGGCTAATGAGCATTTATGTAGTAGTGCCTTACAATGAATATATTGGTCGGATTCCATTATCTTAACAAAATGCAGTATACTTGGGTCCCAACATATCCAGATTCTGCCTGAAAGATCTCTGCTGTAGTCATTCATATGTTCCCACTGAGGACGACACATATTCCGCATGAGTTCATACTTGTCCTGGCTTACTTTAGTTTCTAGCAAGCAAAACGCACTCAACTTCTTCTGTATTCTCATTTTTATTTATTTCTTTAGCTTTTTGAACTTCATTACTGCCCCGCACATTCCACACACAGATTGGTGTAGACATTAATGACGTTTATTTTTTTGCCCCTTAGGCCTACCCCTTATTTTACTACTGCTTGGTTTCTTAGATGAACTTCCATGCTGCACTTTATATTGTAATGCTATCTTTTGATTGGGGATAGCACCACTTGCTATCCTTTGATTGGGGATAGCACTTTGTCTCATCTCGCCTTGCCCACTCCTTGTACCTGCCCTTGTTACAACACCAGACGGAGGAGGGGAGAGCAAAGAATTTGCATTCACAGTTTGAAGAGGCTTGTCTTGCCCACTCCTTGTACCTGCCCTTGTTACAACACCAGACGGAGGAGGGGATAGCAAAGAATTCACATTCAAAATAACCTCATCTTGAAAGTTCTCAGTTTCCTCCTCATAAATCTCACTTAGGTCAAGAACACTTTCTAACTCCTCTTCAAGAGCAGAAAACCTGTTATGGTCCAAAACATAGAGCATATTTCTTCCCCAATAGTGAGAGAATCATCATCACCCAACATAGCATTAGGAACAGAGTTGGCCAATACCAAGTCCAACATCACCCTCTCTTGTACTGCGGTTGACTCGTCAGGGTCACACTGCACTATTGCATTACTAAACTGGGTAGTAGGTTCCCTAGATTGGTCTGCATGTCCTGGAGTATTTTCCTCAGTTTGCACTGGTATAACTTCCACAGTATGCACATCATCTCCATGTTCTGCTTCTGCGCTTGGAGTATCTCAAGAATTTTCTGCTTCCCTAGCTCTCCTTCTTACCCTCCTTCTCGACTCTTGGAAAGCAAAGGTTCAACTACTTTTTCCTTACCTTTGTCACTGGTTGTATTATGGCCAGTCAGTTTTCTGCATTCATTAATCGTATGACCAATTATTTTGCAGTGGTTGCAAAATTTTGGCATCTTCCTCAATCGAATTTCTTGCCAAAACTCATAACCAGTCTCAACCACTTCTATCGAAATTTTGTCAGGAATCGGTTCAGAGATCTCTATGTCCACCAACACACTCGCACAAAAATAGTTCTCTTTCAACAGAGTTTTTGTCCACACGAATGGGTCCTCCCAACCCTCCACCCATTGCCATAAGCATTTCTACTTCCTAATACTCAAGAGGGAGACCTGGGAATCTAACCCATACAAGAGCGGAAGTGTGCTTGTATGTCTCTGTACAAAAGTTATGCGTCCAGAGCTTAAACTGAATGGGCTTACCTACAATACTCCATGGATCACCCAACTGTACTCGATTGAAATCGGCTTCATTGTCCATCTTAAACAAAACAAAGCCTTTTCCCATCGGTGTAAGCTTTACCTTACCTGAAAGTCCCCATTTTGCATATATCTCAACTTTAATAGCTTCCAGCGTTGATACTTGCATATCCAACCATCCCACCAGCGCATGCTTACATGCTTCAATACCTTTTTCAACAGCTTTCAATGGTATTTTGATGGCTGGTTTATCCCCCTTTGTAGAAGGGATGGGGATCTTTGATAGATCGAAAGTTTGTTCCAATCCTGCTGAAGTGACTGCAGCATAAGAGGGAGCATCAACAGGAGTAGCCAACGATGTTGTCACATTATTCCTACCACCTTGGGTCGACGAATCTCCATAAAAGAACACCTGGTTTCTGCCACAGCCCAAACCTAGAGGAGTAGAAGCCATACTGCAGAAAAAGAAGCAAAAAAGACAGAACCTTGTTTTGAGCTGAACTGAACGAACTGTGAGGCAGAACTAGCGAGACAGAATCAGCAAAAGACAAAGTAGGTGAGGGGGACGGAGACCAGCGAGACAGCCCCTTGTTTTGAACTGAACTGAACAACACTACCTCAGGGAACCAGCAGAGACGGAACCTTCAGGGAACGAACTTAAGAACGAACTGAAGAGATGACCAATGAAATTCCTTGTTTTGAACTCACTAAAGAGGATTTTACCAAAACAAAGGACAGAGAAGTTGTGGGCAAAGGAGACCAACAAAGAACCTTCAGAGAATGAACAGAGAAGATGACCAACGTATTTCCTTATTTTGAACTCACTTAAGAGGATTTTACTGAAACATGAAATGAAGAAGGAAAAGAAAAAAAGATGTAGCGCTTCTTTACCCAACACTATAAACTGAGAACGATTTACTTTCCCTCACCTTTCAGAACACCCACAGTTGATCAATGGTGGATTTTACCTGAAAGGGAATGAAAAAAGAGGATGGAGAGGATAAAACGAGCTCACCAAACATATTTAACTAAAAGCGGCAACAATATGGAGTACTGGATCAAAAAATGAGCTGAATTAGAGTAAGCTTAAGTTACTCCTTTTCTCCTCCTCAAGGTCCCCATTACTCCTCTTTTCTATTGTTTCTTAAAAGTTTCCAATTAACAACATCTTAAAAGTTTCCAATTAACAACAAAAAGTCCTCCTCAAGATCTTCTTAAAATAACAAGATTGAAATACAAGAAAATGAAGAACAATAAAGTAAAACTTGAATTGAAAAACAAGACTAGAAAAGTAAAGCAAACGAAATGGTTTGGATTCGAATACAATGGATGGTTTCTCTCTCCCTTGTTTTTTGTTTATATACCCCTCCTTTTGCCAATTACAGATTTGCCCTTCTCCATTAGTCTTGAGAAACCTCACACCACCTTTTGCTTTTGCTTTTTGATTTCTTTCTCACCAAGATAGGTTTAGGAGAAGACCTACTTTTGAGTTAAGGACATCCATCTTGGGTATTTAGAGTTGAGGACCTTTGACCTTTGACTTTTGACCATTGACTTTGACTGTTGACTTTTCTGCACTTTTTCCTAGCAACTTCTGTCCTTCATAATAAGCATGATTAAGGCTCTTTTTGGAGCTAAGACACTGCTTTAATGATAATTGATCAAAATATCTCCATAACTTGAAAAAGGCAATAAAAGCTATAAGAAAGGCTGTAATAAAACGCATATCACCACCACCAAATAGCATCTTGTTTGTCCTCAAGCAATGATGAGAGAAAAAACTAAGATTACAAATGTGTGATTTATTATCAACTAAACATCTCATTTCGCAGAGTGCGATTGCATTGACCATATGCAACAAGGCTTTAAACACTAGGAATTCCCTAGCGGATGAGCTTTAAGCCTTGTGAGAGTTTTCCAGTGAAGGTACTCACAAACTTCTTCTATTTAATACAAAGAGTATTGTTTCCGTATTTATTCCTAGATATCCATACATCTCATTAGTGGTGAATAAGGAAACGCTCCTTAGAACGTAAAATAACATATGTACAGTAATTTAATCATCTAAAGATAAATGTGCAAAACAGGAGCAATGAAATGCAAAAGTAGAGTTGTTTCCGACACTTTTGGAGAGCGTCCTTAAGGTGGATTCTCACAGGGGTGTGTTGTAATCACAACTCTCTAATAGATTCACTCAAATTTTGTTTTCTCAAGTGCAGTGGGCACTTATATTTATCAAATACTTAAATGACTTCCAAAGGAACCGGGGTCGATTGATCACGCTTGCCACTTACTATCACACCATACTATTCCTAATTGAGCTAAAGGTCTTTTATTAGGAGTTAGGGGGCTACGGTAATGGTCTAGAAAGAAAAAAGAAGGAAAAAGCAAAAGCTGATAAGTGAGAAACTGGGTCTTCAAGATACTTGTAACTAGAGAAGAACCTCGTTTTGTTCTTTGCTTCCGAATTGTGATTCATTCTTTTAGCCCTTTGGCTTTGTGACTCTATATGAATTTGAATATTGGGAGTTCTAACTTGCTTTTGTTTCTTTTTTTGTTTTGTTTTTGATATCGTCTCCTTTTGATTTTGAACTTTGGGAGATTCGATTTTTGACTCTGAATTTTTTGGAGTTTTTGGTTTTTGATTGGTCTTTATTTTCTTTTTGAAGCAACTAACTGATCTATTTTTGTACAAGATTTTCTCTTTTCTTTTTCTGATATTCATCCAATTCTCAACTCGTCAGCTAGGTAACCTTTTTATTGGGTTTTGTAACGGGTTAGGATTTTATGGCAAAGAATAAAAAGGCTTTTAGAAAATGGTGAAGGCTCAAAGGGGGGTAACTAAATAAAAAATCTGTCTTTTTGGATTTTTAATAGTTATTTGGCTATATCGATCCAAAAAGGGCCTAAATTCTCTCCTAGGTTATGGCGTGTTGATCAAACAAGTGGACGTGTGGTCTTTCCATCTGGAAATCCTTCGTGTCATCACTCAGTAATCATTCAGATGGGGCTTTTGGCTAGATTCTCACAGGATATGGAACTTAACTGTTCTAACCTTGGTCTCAGAAACTCACTGCTATATACATACAAATGTTGATGCATGTCATTCATGAAAAGATGCATAAATTATTATGCGTATATTAGTCTAAGTTCGAACCTTGGTCTCAAAAATCATTCGTGTCATCACTCAGTAATCATTCAGATGGGGCTTTTGGCTAGATTCTCACAGGATATGGAACTTAACTGTTCTAACCTTGGTCTCAGAAACTCACTGCTATATACATACAAATGTTGATGCATGTCATTCATGAAAAGATGCATAAATTATTATGCGTATATTAGTCTAACTTCGAAGAACAATTTCTTACTCTGTTGCTATAATGAGACTTTTAGACTATTTATTTATCATAGAAAAAGGAAACAATACTTTTAATACTAAATAGATAAATATTTTTGGTCTTTTTCGAAAAAAAAATTTTCAAAAAGGAAGAAATATACTATTATATATACTATATAGAAAATGCATAGTTTTTGCAAAATGTTACTATACCACCCCCAAAGAAAAATATGCTTTGTCCTCAAAGTATGAAAAGATAATGAAAGAGATTACAATAGAAACATGAGCAAAAACGTCGATTTATACCTTTGTATTATGTTCTTCATGCTGAAAATATACCACCCCCAACTAGGTTTGGGGTGTGGGTTGTTTGATATAGAATGAGAAATACATGGTGATACTAAGGATAATTATTCTACTATGAAAATCTTTTTGGGTTTTTGTATTTTTGAAAACTTATGCAAATGCAGAAAAAATGGAAAGATAACAACGGAAAAGAAATGAAACAAGCAGATAATAAAAAAACATATAATTTAACTTATACTACGTCATACACGTGAAAAGAAAAATACAAATAAATATATCCAACTATACATATACTAGGGAGATATCTTAATCAGAATCCGTCTGTAACTCGTCGCGACATCTAGAAGATCCTTCTTCTTGACGGCGAGTCCTAGCATATCTATCACTCCATGGAAGCGCATCTCAAATGCTCTGTAGTGTTCTAGTGACACTGTGCTGGAAACGTCTTTGCTCCTGCTAGGAAAGACTGCTGCTCCTCCTTGATGTTTTGCTGAGCTGCAATAATATCTTGATGTATACGCCTATAAGCTGGCTGACGTGCTGAGCCAGAATCCTCTAGCCTCCATGGAGGAAGTGATTTCCGTCTATGGGCGGAGTGAACACTCTAGTGGCACCTTCAGCGAAGTAGTCCACTTGCTCTGTAGGCTACGCTTGCTCGGCTGCTCTAGCGGCAGGGGGATACCAAAGCTTCGGGATGCAATGGGCATAGATGGGACCTAGGGTAGCATCCCTGACCTCCACTAGGGCGTCTGGTACTTCAAAGCCCTAGTGCTGCATGATCTTCGTGACCTGCACTGGTAAAGGGGTTGTCGACTTCTTAGGTTTGCAGAGTTGCTCGAAAAGGAAGGAAATGATGCAAAAATCATTCTTCTGCTCTTGAAGAATCCATAAAAGATGGAGCATCGCCTTACCTATATCTGAAGGTTTGGCTGAGCCTAACAGGTTGTAAGCCGTCCACTGAGATACTGCTAGCTGGTTCCTTCGTAGTGAACTCTAAAACACACAGTGAGATTTGGGGTTTTTCACCCCCTCGAGAAGTGTCTTAGCCATGAGCACGTCGATTGTCTTGTTATCTGGGGACTGTTTTGTTTGAACATAAGCTTTCAGAGGAATCCCCATAACAGCACTCACCACCTCCTTGGTGAGCTCTAGCATTCTGCCATCCTTAACAAACTCGACACGTTCGTTCTCCCCTCTTAACCATGAAATTATAGAATGAATGCATAAGAGAAGGAGAATAAACAGCTTCTTCCATCACAACAAAAGATTCTCATCCTCTTATCCTTATCTATGCTCTGAAGTGCACTTCAAACAGGTCAGAATGGAAAAGGTCTTTAAAATTTTGCTCCGGCACGATTTTTAGAACTCGAGCTATTTTAGAGTAGGAATTAATTAAATTGGGGTTGTGATTTGGAATGGGGGTTGAAAATGGAGCAAGCTGTGAAAAATTTGGGTGGTGGCGTGTTGAGGTGATTGGGATGTCGTGAGTCGAGCACGAGCTTGTGTGGGCGGCTAAGGTTGGGGGTTTTTTCGATCGAGAAGATGACTATGGGCGGTCGCGAGTTATATATATGGGTTGATGGCACATGCGAGGCACGTGGCTTTTAAGAAACTCGAAACTTTGGCCTAAGCCTATATGAATAAAGGAAATTCCGATTCTATCCTAAGTACCTTCCCAACTTCAGGAGCCAATCCACGCTTCGTTACTCGTCCAATCTTGACCCGTGAGGTACCAAAACTTATCCATCTTGTCTTGCTAGATGGATGGTTTTTGTTTATAGAAGACATTTTTGAAAGTTTTTAGAATGTCTTTAGAAAGGAAGATCTAGATGGGGAAAAGAAAGAAAGGGAATTTTTGAAAGAAAGGGAAATTTCTGAAAATTCTTGTACAAGTTGAGTCTGTTAACGTCAAATTCTCGAGACAAATAGAGAGGTGGAGGCAAAAAGATAGAATTAAATAGAGAATAGTATCACTTTGGGTTACTCTATTTGTTTAATTCTCGTTTGAAGACGTCTCGTCTTTTTAATTTATTTATTATTATTTTTTTAGTTGATTCTCTCAAGCAAAGATATCTCTAACCATATAGAGGTTTTGACAAGAAGATAAAAATTATACGTGAGTCCGGTATCATTTTGGTTACTCCGGTGTATAATTTTTATTTTTATATCCTCTAGTTTTAAAAACGATGGTGAGATGTTTTACGAAACTAGTACTTCAAAAGTTGTGATTCTAGATGCTACTTTTTGAAAACAAATTATAACAGATAATCTTAGGCAACTTTCATGTCGGCTCTGTGGCAAACATAATCTAGATAGATAGAGCTTCAGCTACACGAGTTGGAGGATTTACTGCGCAAGACATGAAATGTCCTGACCCGGCGAATAGCTCGGTGATATAGTGGGCCCTTAGTAAGCAAAGATGATATCAAACTGCCCTTAGATTACGTTGTTCTAGGGGTTGGTCTATGTAAAATCCATTTCCCATTTTTAAAAAATCAATTAACTATTGATGTATCGAGAATCTTACATTAAAAAGAACATAAAAAGATAACTATTTTTGAAAAGAAGTGTAAAATAAAGAAAGAAAAATTGTATACCCACTACACATGTTCACACTTACTCAAACGACGAGTAAAAAGTGTTTTACAAAAAATATGCGAGATATACTGTGGACTAAGGCTCTGACACTTACAACCATACCCTCCAAATGGAGAGGTCCTGTTACCTTATTGATGTATTCCCTTTAAAGCGGAGGATGGAAAGAAATAGGAAAGGAGTACATCGGGGAAAAGATGACTTAATCCTCGTAGATGAGATGATTAAGAAAGAGTTTTTAGCGCTCCAACTTCGTTCACGTCACTTGTTGCTTCAATGGCTGTGTTTTTTGCTTTCAGGTTTGGTACGGCTTGACCTGGGAACACACTTTTCTGGTTTTTGTCTTGGGCTAACAAGTTTAGAGACTGTTGCATGGATGCTAGGATTTGGGTTTGCTGTTGCATGACAGATTGCATTATTTCGGTGGGCTTATCTGTTTGAACGCCAGTTGATGGTGTAACTGGAACTAGCTCTCTTTGATTGTTGATAGGTGGGTTTTGGTAGCTCTAGTTAAACTGGGATGGACCTAATGCTGTGTTTTGATTGTTATAGGTACCTTGTCTGAATGCATTTGGTGGTTTGTTGAAACCAGGAGGTGGATAGGTTTGTGGATTATTCATCCATGCAAAGTTTGGGTTTTGTCTCCATGGTGCATTTGGTACATTGAAAGCACACACTTCTTCTGGTTGAAGTGATGTTAGGTTTGTGATCAAGGGATAGGTGGCATCTATATGATTTAGGCTTAAACAGAAATTGCATGGTGAGGTATTTATGTTCATGACATGCTGAGAAGTTTGGTCTTTTGGTTTGGTTGTGAGGGTATCTATCTTTGTTGTGAGGGTTTCGATTAAGGTCTTGATCTCAGGATCTGATTTCACCTCAAAAATACCACTAGCCTTAGCTGTATTGGGTTGGTTTGTTTTGGAATTGTTTGTCTCCCCAATGGGTACTCTTTTCAGTTTGGTCTTCAAGAAAGGTTAAGGCTTCGGTTAAACCTCTATCCAAAAAATTACTATTACTCATGATGTCGAGGGTTACTTTGTGTTCTGGGAGAAGGCCCTTGAAGAAACATTGGACAAGAGTTGATTTTTCTAGTTTATGGTGAGGACATGAATGGAGTAGGTCAGAGAATCTATCCCATGCTTCGAAAAATGTCTCACTCGGACTCTGTCTGGAGAACTGTATCTGACTTCTTGTCTCTTCTATTTTCTTTGGCAGAAAGTACTTCTTCATGAAGGAGAACACAACGTTTTCCCATGTATCAAAAGAGTCAGCCTTTTGTGAGAGGAGCCAATCATGAGTACCAGCTAGAGTGAAAGGAAACACTCGTAGCTTAACCTGATCGTCAGTGACGCCCAGACAATAAAATGTATTACATACTTCATGTATCCATCATAGATGCTCATATGGTAACTCATGTTCAAACCCATGAAAGATGGGTAGAACATTGAACACGTTTGGTGGAATCCTAAAATTGGTCATAGACGGTGTGAGTCGTATACAAAATGGAGCCCCATCTTGCAACGGTGTGTAGAAGTTGGAGAGAGGCTCTTCAGCTTGCACTACCTCATCTGCCATCTTATGAAATGGAAGACAAGAAACTAGAGATTGTCTAGGGCGACGAGCTCTCATACGTGAGTATGTTTTATTCTTGCTAATACTAGAAGTGCCTGAACGTAATATCAGACACTTTTAACAAGACCCCAAAACTATCCTAACATGCGCAAACGGTGCAATGCATGTTTAAGAAATCGAAATTCTTTTTTGCAAGTATAGAGTTTTGAAAACTTTGCTTTTTGTCTATATTTTACTATGTCCTGTTCAAAGGAACAGTTGGGCGCGAAACTAGGATTTTGGCTCTACACGTATCGAGGGAGAAGATCGCTACTTCACCAGATGGTGTGCCACCAAGAATCTCACCCACGGTATTTCTGAGGGAGGGGAGTGAGGAAGGTGGTTCGTCCACTGGAATCTGATAGTTTACTACTCTCTTTGTTCGTGCTAGATGTTTGTCCTGATGGACTTGACTAAATTAGCTCTGCTTGGTTGGTTTTATATTTTTATTTTGGTCTATGTAACAAACATTTCACGCAACGTCCTTTCTAAAGTGGGTCTTAACCCCACTTTTTGTTCTTTTAGGGCTTAGGTTCAGCCTTAGCATTAAATGTAAAGACGAGACTGAAATGTAAATCACACAATCATCCAAGCTTGCTTAGTAACATACAAGTATCCTCTTACACTTTGTAGTGAGGAGGTTTAGA
The DNA here is from genome assembly GCF_015680905.1 of Coptis chinensis. Lineage (NCBI taxonomy): Eukaryota > Viridiplantae > Streptophyta > Magnoliopsida > Ranunculales > Ranunculaceae > Coptis > Coptis chinensis. Next base: position 54,153,424 of record NC_141463.1, read on the forward strand.
AATTACCACCCAAGGTCTGCGTACACAACCCTTGGGGTGAAGGTGACGTCGGTTGGCGCTTGATCTGAGAATTAGGCCCAACCTTTTGAGCTTTACTCTATTTTAAGTTACAATAAAGGTCCACTTAAAAAGCCCACAAGTTGGGTTTTTGACAATTTATACAACTTTGCCTTCAAGGGCCTAAACTTAAAACTAAACTAACATTATACTAATCTAATTAAGTAGTTTTAGATTATTCCCTTAGATTAACTAGAGTCAAATGGACTTAGAGCGTTGATTACCAAGTTGATTCATAATGTGTGAGCTCTGATTCTCTCCTTGCCTCACATACTTGGACTTCCCAAGGCAATTAAAACTCTAACCACTTGGTAAGTGTATAACTTAAACCATGTTTAACTCATATTCATTATAAGAAATCAATCAAAAACCACTTTTCCTAAAAAAATTCATTTTTCTTTTTATCTCTAACTATTACAAACAAGGTTCACTGATTTATCCTACTCTATTACGGAATCTGGGCTCGATGTACCACTGTTCATCAAAAACCAACCACGCAGCCAAAAAACTGGACCCACGTCACTGGAGGTGACTGGGCAGTCGCGCCTGGCTAGCTCGCAGACGCCCCTTGACTCCGGCCAAAGTCGATCGTCTTTCGGCTACTTCTTCAACTCCTCTTCAGGTTCTTGGTTCCGCAACCTGATTTGTAAGAAAATAGATCAGTAACGAAATAACAGTGAAATAAAATAACGAAAAATAAAAGAAATAGAAATGAAAGGGTGAGAAGGGTGCTTCCTCCTTAGGTGCTCAACCAAGCTTTTCTCCTCCTTCAATCCCCGGCAGCAGCGCCATTTGAAGTTGTAGATTGTAGAAAGTATACTTCAAATATTTGTAAGAAGTTGAGATTCATCCTAGATTGTTTAGAGTTGAGAGATTGGGAATTTAGGGAAGAAGGTAGACTCTTAGTTTATGACTTGGCTAGTTTAGTTGTGAATGATAACATTGAAAAGAAAGTTGTTGAAGATTAAAATGACTCAAAACATTGAAAACAAATGATTGAATGAAAGATTGAAACAAGAAGAACAAGGAAATATTGATTGATTGATATAAACAAGATAAAATAACAAGATTGAAATACAAGAAAATGACGAACAATAAAGTAAAACTTGAATTGAAAATCAATACTAGAAAAGTAAAGCAAACCAAATGGTTTGGATCCTAATACAATGGATGGTTTCTCTCTCTTTTGTTTTTTGTTTATATACCCTTCATTTTGCTAATTACATATTTGCCCTTCTCTATTAGTCTTGAGACACCTCACATCATCTTTTGCTTTTGCTTTTTGATTTCTTTCTCACCAAGATAGGTTTAGGAGACGACCTACTTTTTAGTTAAGGGCATCCATCTTGGGTATTTAGAGTTGAGGACCTTTGACCTTTGACTTTTGGCTCCGTTTGGTGCTAAGACATTGCTTTTATGATAATTGGTCAAAATATCTCTATAACCTGAAAAACGCAATAAAAGTTATGGGTTGTCTTTTCGTTAAGCATAAGAAATGTTGTAATGCATTAATAAAGTGGTAATAAAACACATATTTGGGAGCTGATCAACTCCTGCATAGTTCTTGCAGCTACTATGGGAGATTTTAGAATCCCCCCCTAACATCTTTAACTTACTACCTATTTTTCATGGGTTAGACCATGAGAAACCCTATCACCACTTACGTAGGATACAACAAGTACTAACTACATAAAGATCAAACAAAACCTTAGTCATAAAAGAAAAAAAACCCAAAAAATTTCCTTAATTCTAAAAGAAATTGATCATCAAGATTTAAGGCTAGGGTCCAATAGAGAAAGACTATGGTCATGCTAACTTTTTTTTTATTTAGGGATTGTATCTCATAAAGAAGGATCAAGACAGCTTCGTCCATCCTTGGACTTGGGTACTAGATCCAAAGATCAAAAAAGATGATGATGTTAAAGATTTTAGTCATCAATCAAAAATACCTAAAAAGATAAAAGACCTTAATTAGTCATAAAAGTTTGAAGTCCTAACCTTTCTACAAAAAGACCAACTAACTACGCAATTTAATTTCTAGCCTACCATGATGCATTATACTTGTGGATGTATTTTGCATTCAAGTGTGTACATAACTTTCTGTTCTTCTAGATAGGGAAGATATAACAACCCTATTTTTTATTTCCCTTTTAAATTAAATATATGAAGTTAAGTAATAATAATAAGAAAAAAGATAAAGATAAAAGAAGAGAGAGAAAACGTGGGGAGAGAGAGAAAAGGGGTTTAGGTACAACCGAACCCTCTTTTGCTCCCTCTTGGATATTTTCAGGGGTTTAAAAAAAAAAAAAAAAATAAGAAAAACAAAAAAAGACGTAAATAGTGAAAAGAGAGAGATAGAGTGCTACTGCCTTGAGAGTGGTAAAGAGAAGGTTTCGAAAGAGAAATACTATCTTAACGCCGGTTTTCGAGTTCGCCTGATTTTGAGTTTGTTACGTAAACTAACGTTTTCGCTTTTTGATTAATTCCGGTGAGTAGTCTAAACTTTCTTAATTCTTTTAAAATTTTATTATTTGATTATCACATAATTTGTAGTAGTTATGCATTTTATTAATATATTTGGAGATTTAAAAAGGTATTAATTAATTTTATCAAATTCATATATTGTATATTATATGTTACTTAGCAAGGTTGACAATTTGACATATTGTCCTTCTGTCGCAAGGTTCATAGTTGCTAGATAAAGATTTTTTACGGATTGTTAAGTGGTCTTTGGTAGTCTGCAAGATGTTGATTGCTTTGAATGGTTTATTAGAACCTTTGCATTGTTTAAAAGGTTGTCTAAAGTTACGTTAAAAACCTTATAGATTACTATTTTAACTAAAGGGTATTGTTTGATTTTGATGCATGAGATAAGTACAGATGCCAAGATCCCCTTGTTGATATACGTGTTTTGATGGGTATTTTTCATGTTAGTTCCTGTTAGCAAATTTCACATGCTAGTTTTTGGTGGTGGATTCTCTAACTTCCTTTTTGTTTTATATATATATATATATATATATATATATATATATATATATATATATTGTCTAATTTGTGGCTAAGAATTGTTAACTTCAATTAAACAAGAATTTGTAGATTTGGTTATTATATTAAAATAAGTCATGATATATGATTTCCATGCATAGGAGAAACGGGTTTTGAATACCAGGAGGTACAACACCCTTTGTATTTCTCCCCACCTAATAATTTTGCAAGGTTATAAGTCTGAGTTTAATGTGTCGCGTGAGCATAACCTATCTATTAGTTTTGAACCATTTTCTTGGTGTATAAGGACGCTACTTCTATTAAATTTGATAAGTACTCAAATGGGCATACACTTTGTTCCAATATTGGTGCGTGTTGTTTGGTCCTGTTCAAGTCATGAATTTTGTCTGATTTGGAGACAAATTTTAGTGTGTTTAGAGATTGATTTTGGTTTTCTTTAAAACACGTTAAGTGTTATCCGCCCTCTTTCAAACTCAAAAAACCCTATAGCATTTCGGTTTATGTAGAGGGAGTTATACCCTTCGGAAGTTGGCACGTCAGAATTTTCTAACTGTAGAAATCCAGTCTGTGCCTGGTTTGGAATCGAGTTTTCACCTAGTTAGGGTTAGATTCAAACTCTCTCCGAAACATGAAAAAGTGAATTTTCTGAGTCTTCTTTCCAACTCAATTGGCCTCGTCACATTCCGAGTTAAGATATGATGTCTGGAAGTTTGGTTGACAGAAAACATTGCGTCAGAAATCAGTTTCTGCTCACTGTGTTCAAGTCCAGTTTTAATTTAGTTAGAGTTTGAACTAGATTTTTATGAAAACATAAGAAAGTAAGATATGAAAGTCTGCTTTCTATTCCAATTGGCCTCATTGCATTCGAAAGCCTGTGGAATTAATTACAACGTCTGGAAGTTTGACTGGCAGAAAATAGTGCGTCAGAAATCAGTTTCTGTGCACTGTGTTCGAACCTAGTTTTGGCACATTTAAAATGAGATTAAGTATTTTTGTAAAACATAAGAAAGTAAGTTATATGTGTTAGCTTTTCAAAACAAAAAACCTCGATGCATTTGGATACCTGTTGAAAGAGTTGTGCCATTCGGAAGATAGTCTGTCAGAAATCTAGTTTGCTGAAAATTAGGATTTTTACAGTTTTTGACCTAAGTTTTCTGCTAGATGGGCTGAGGTTGGGACTTCGAGTTCTACATGAAGAAGTAAGTATACATATCTTAGTTTTCAAATAATTAATTAGTGTATCATTTGGATGGCTGTAGAAAAATTTATTGCTCTGACAAGTTGGCTAGAAAACCTATCGTGTTATCCTTTATGTGAACTTATTTTAGGAAATATGTCCAGTAATGAACTAAGATTCTCTTAAACTCTTCTTGGGTGTTTTATATAGTGTTTGTAGCCTACTTTTAGACCGTGGTTTTATTTGGAACCGACATGGTTCATAAAATCATTTTTTTTTAATCAAAAGTAGAGAAATATACATTTGTGAGGTTTTGGATTTAAAAGTTTATAGTGTATCTCTGGGTATAAAACTTTATGTATATGATTGTGAGAGTATTTGAAACTTATTGTATGTGATTGTATATAGTATAAATTGTTGTTTTCCTTAAAGATACATACAAGAATGTTGATATTTATTGGTTAAGAGCTACATAAGGCTTGATTCTAATCTTAAAAGATTGGATACGTAGGTAGCTTTATGTACAGGTGCATCCACTATATTATATATTATATATTAGTTTTTATGATAACTATATGTATATAATGTTAGTATCTAATTGTGTACGTGATTGTGGCTATTTGAATTGTATTTGGTTGATGACTATTCGTGTTGCGTCCAATGATATTTAAATACGTGATTGATTTGCATTGATACGAGAAAATAACTTTATGCACGTGTGATCAATTGTTATGTATGATTAATGCTAGTACAATGATAAATGAGCTGAGAATAATATTTTCAATGTGTCGATCACACCTTTAGAAATCTCTACACCTCAAGATTTGGTAATGATATATTATGACTTGAGATGTCATGTGATAGGAAGGTATTCATTGAATGTGCTATGAATGACCTGTTAATGTTATGATGGGTATTCCTTAAATGTGGCGGGAATGACCCAAGGTATTCATTGAATGTGCCATGAATGACTTGTTAGTGTTATGATGGGTATTTCTTGAATGTGGCGGGAATGACCCAAGGTATTCATTGAATGTGCCATGAATGATCTGTTAGTGTATGATGGATATTCTTTGAATGTGGCGGGAATGACCCAAGGTATGCATTGAATGTACCATGAATGACCTGAGATATTGAATGCCCATAAGAGGCTGTGATTATGCGAATGGAAAGCACAGAGATGGATGTGACTCACAAGTTACAAGTTTGCAAGATGTAAATATGTTCCTGGAGGCGATATCCCTGCTTGGGACATATGTCTTATAGTGGTACTCGGTGTGAGAGAGGCACACAGGTATGTGTGATTTGGTAAATGTGTGAAGTGCAAATCGTGGAGTAGGAACTAAATGTGAGGTCAGTAAATAAGTAAGTAATAAACAAGATACATTGTGGAATTGAATGAACAAAAAGTATGTGAATTTGTGTGATGTTATGGATGTGAAGTGTGACTGTGAATAATATTAATGAATGTTTGTGATCTTTTATGTGATTGCAAAATGACTATAACTTGATATGTTATTACAAAAATATTAATGACTTGTGATAGTCTGAGATCTATGGTTATGCACGCATAAACTTTATGACGTAATGATGTCATGTGAATGACTACCCTTGATATAGGTATTATGATAAGTGGTATTCCCCAAATATGCGGGACGAACCAAATTGTATCAATTAGACTTAAATGTCTTAAATGAATTTTGATTATGAATAAAAATTTGACTGGCTGAGATAAATCATTTTATTGTGATGTCTAACTTTGTTTTGCAGGAAGGTAGGATCTATTAATCTTTTATGTAGGGACGTAAATATCCTACCTTAAGATGACGTGTTGGCTTAAAGGTAAGGTGTATCAAACTTATATTTAATTAGGTTATTATATGTGCATTCAATAAGTAGAATGTAAGTGGCATTTATGTTGTGAGTTATTTTGGAAAGTGGGAATGATGAGTACTGTTATATGAGATTCTTAGAATTGTATATTGGGAGTGTAATCTTACTTGGGAAGAAACTACATGCCGTTTTGAGAAAATAGAACTAACTTGTCTTCTAAGTTGAAATTATTGTAATAGTATATTCCTTTATTTGAAATATTGAACATATTGTTTTTATATTTAGTATTACTCATACCAGCAAATTCAATTTGCTGACCCATGTTTGCTTTGCTTTGCAACGTGGGTGTGTTCTTGGAAACATAGATTGTGGAGTGTAGTGGATGAGGACACGTGATTTGGATTTGCTCTTGGAGTCTTCTGGTTTAAGTTTTTTGAAGTGTACGGTTTTGTTTTGAGACAGATGTAAAAGAGTTGGTTAGTTTCTTTATAATTTAATAATGTGATAGAAGGATTGTTCCTTTTGGTTTTAAATTTGATCTCAGATTTTAATATCGTGGTTGATAATATGTTATTAGTGTTTCGTTTCATCCTGGGTTTCCAGATGATTAAATAGGGTGACGATTGAGATAATTATATCTTGGATAATTCCCTATTTTAAATATTCTGGAAATTTGGGGTGTGACAGAAAAAAAGGATCAATGTCGCTGAGTGGGTGGGAAGAAAAATGAAGAAGCGTGTAGTCTACTCGAGCTTCAAATCAATAAACTTTGGTTCAACTCTGTAACTTAATAAAAGGGGGTATTTAGGTTTTGTTCCTATTTATAGTAACGATATTAGGCTTTGATACATTTATAGTTGGAAATTAGACTTTAGTCCAACTTTTGGTAGTTAAACTCGTTGATTGTCTTGTATTTTGCTTAATACCTAGAATACCCTTACACGTGTGTCTCACACGTTTGATTAATTTTAGGACCAAAGCCTAATATCGCTACTATAAATAGGACCAAAGCCTAAATACCCCTAATTTCAGACAGACAAAAGGGATTAATACAAATGGCTCCAGCTATATCCGAATCACAGGACCTAACAGAGTTCGTCGCAAAATAGGGAATGGAGTCAAAGGACTTGCAGAAACAGGTCTAAAAACTATTCCTAAGCAATATATTCAACCACTAGAAGAGAGAATGGACATGCAAAATGTAATAACACAAGAGTCCATACCCGTGATCGATATGTCCAAATGGGATGATCCCCATGTCATGAGATCAATCTGCGATGCAGCCGAGAAATGGGGTTTCTTTCAGGTTACTAATCATGGGGTGCCAGTTGAAGTTATATAGAATGTTAAGGAAGCTACCAAGAAGTTCTTTGGGTTATCAGCTGAAAAGAAAATGATGTACACTAAGGAGAACTCACTTATGAACAAGCAAAGGAATCCTTGGAGTGGAAAGATTACATAAGCCTCTTCTATATCTCTGAAGAAGAGGCTTATGCATTCTGGCCAAAAGAGTGCATGTAAACAAGCAGAACTTTATTTATAACATCCAGAAGTCATAATAATTTGTGTGTGGATAGGTCTGACTTACTATTAAAAAAACTTAAAAAGTAACTCGATGGGGTTCTGGCAAAGCTCATTTTGGGCCAAACCAGACCATTAGAAACCCCTAGTATTGAAGTAGTGTATATTTGTTGAATGTTGTCTGTTTTCGTCAAATAACTTACGAAAACAGGATGACAGTGTGGTTGTTGTATGGAAGGATGAAGGTTTTGATGATTCTCTTGTCAATACTTTGACACTGAAGGAACTAAGAAACCAAGTGATGTATATTTCACTTCCATAGCGTAGTTTAATTTAAATCAAGCTTCAGATACAATAATTAGTCGTTCCTAAATGGCATTTCTGTTGTTTGAGTCTTTGATCTTATGTTTCTGTGACATGATACGTACATAGGATGGTGGCCAATGCTCTCGATGCAACATTCTCAAAGGGTGATGCAATAGCAATTGAAATGCCAATGATGGTCACTACTATCATTATATATACTTGGCAATAGTTCTTGCAAGATATGTTGTTATGTCAATAACAGACAGCTTTGTCGCCAAGGAAATTGCAACCCGCTTGCTCGTGTCCAAAGCAAAAGGCATCTTCACCCAGGTGAGCTTCATAATGGCAGAGCTTAACAAGAGATCAAATTTTGTACTTTTCAAATATGAAGTGTGAGCTTTCTAGGAGTCGTTACTAGGCAATCTATCAGTTGTATTTTCTTCAAGGTTTAAATGATCCCGACTTTCATAGAATGAAATGTAAGATTATGGATCATATTTCAGGACTTGATACTCTAGTTCTTTTGATCTCATCTTTAAAATGAGATAAACTTGGAGAAAAAGTGTAGTGTAAAGTTGTCAAATTGATTTTCTGAGATTGATTTTTTTTTTCTTGTGATTATTAATTATGCTGTATATCAGTATGCATTCTCATGAAAGAAAAGGGCAATCGAAAGGGAAGAATTAGAATTAATCCCTTTTGTCTGTCTGAAATTAGGGGTATTTAGGCTTTGGTCCTATATATAGTACCGATATTAGGTTTTGGTCCTAAAATTAATCAAACGTGTGTAAGGGTATTCTAGGTATTAAGTAAAATTCAAGACAGTCAACGAGTTTGACTACCAAAAGTTGGACTAAAGTCTAATTTCCAACTATAAATGTATCAAAGCCTAATATCGCTACTATAAATAGAACCAAAACCTACATACCCCTAATAAAAATGAAGAAAGTTTTTAAATAAATCTGGAAAGAAAACGCAACTTGCTGGTGGTTGGTAACTTGATATTTGTTTGTGTAGACTTAGATGTGAATCTGGATGAGTTTCTCATATTCTCCAAGGAAGTCATTGAATTTGTAAATGCTAGTAGAAGCAACTTTAATTTTCAATTGTGATCTATGTGCAGTGCATACGCCATGAACCTACTAGTTTACGGCGTCCTTCGGGACTTCATAATCCTAAGTCAAGTGTCTCCCTCAAGTTGGGCAGCACTAAATAAATAGAAGTAGAGAACATATCTTAAGTAGAAGAACGACATTTTAAATTTTTAACTTGGGGATGGTTATATATGAACTCCACCTTATAGTGACTCCAAAGTTACTCCACTCCTAAAAATGAACTAACAACTAATTTTTTGTGGATGTATACATCTTATGATGAAGAACACCCCCACCAAAAATCAATTCAATTGAATATGTCTAACCTTGTCAAAAGTTGTATCGAAATTTAAAAAAATCTGCTAATGAGGTTGTACATCTTCAAATGAGTTGATTTTTGATAAGTTTCTAAACGATTTTTTATGAGGTTGTACATCTTCAAATGAGCTGATTTTTTGTGAGGATGATCTATATTGTGTGGAGAACAATTCAACAAAAAATCAGCTTCTAATTTATTGAGTTAAGTGGCAGAGTTCATTTGGAGTTCGTTTTTGTGAAGTTCACATAACCATCCCCTTTAACTAGTTCTACTTATATTAAAAAAAAATCAAGCATTTCTTACGCTTCTTAGTTCTTACGTATAACATTTTAATAAAAAACTATATATAATTTCAAACATTTCTTACACTTCTTACAACATTTTAAGTTTTTAACTAATTCTACTATATAATAATAATAAAATTCCAAATTTGTTTTTGGGCCCGCCCCCCTCCCCCGTGTGTAGAACTTGCAGAGACAATAATCTAGAGTGATTGAGTATTTTATTCATCACACCGTGCACCTTTAATTTCTTAAAAATGGTTTGAGTACACCCCTACAAGATACAAAAAATGGGAAACTGAATGCTAATACATCATATATATTATTCATCTCAGGTGTATGCTATTTAAATGATGTGTCACTATGTCTGGATTGATCCCTAATAAGTGCCAACTAGCCATTTTGTACGGCTTGTGGCCATTCTTGCTACATTTGTTTGTATGTATTTGACTATTTTCTCATAGAGTAGAAATAGAAAATAAACATTAAAACCCATAGGTAAGTGAAAGAGATTATTTTATTTGTTTTTGGTAAAGTATATATTGGAAGAGATTATCAATCTATAAACCATGATCTCATTTTTCAAACAGAACGCGTTGTTGGATAGATGTTACATATGTACATTTATTTTTTGGGGCTCAAAGTTATATATATGCTTATAAAATAGTGGTAACATGCAAATGACCTGGAAATTGTTTTCTAAGACGAAACATAATATCAATTAAACCTTAACCAGCCGACCCTGCGCTTTTGGTGGCCCGAAGCCAACTCTTAAAATGTGGCCCTATATGTGTTCATTCACATGTCAAAAACAAAAATCGACGCATTTTTTGACTCGCGTTATTATTTGTTTTCTCCTCTTTTTGGTCGAATTATTTTTTGTTTTATGTAACAAATAATATTTTATGCATATTTTGACTTGGTAATCTGTGAAATAGCAAGTGGATTTAATAATTTCATTAGCCATATATAAGCTTCAATTAAGCCTATAGTTATATTGTTCTTATTAGTAAGTGTATATTGCAAGGTGTGTTAAACTGTTTCAGTGGACTCTAGTGGTGGACAGGTGACCCTTTACCTTGCCAAAATAACGGCGCCCAAAGCGCTTGCTTGTGTGGCTTTGCCTCAGGGTCAGTACTGACCTTAACACGAGTTGTTAAAATAGAGAAACTTTAGGTTTATTGATTCTATTTGAAAAGAGAAATATATAATATTTTATATGCAATATCCTCATAAACATATATAGCCCAAGCATATATTACTCATCACGTACTCTTTTAGCTAGGTCATTTCGGCCAACAACTCCACATCATATGAGGGATGTATATATTTTCTATTTTCTCAAGAAACCAATTAACTATGATTCATAAGCAACACGTGATGGATTCCAATTATATGAAAAATTAAAACCAAACACAATATCACCGAAAACCAACATTTTAAAGGAAAACTCAACCCCTGGATAGTCTAATCAATACTCATAATACAATAAGTTTTCCCTTCAATGTGGTTAGGTTAGAATCAAATTATCTTTAGATATATATTATTGTTATACCCTCTTGGCTCTATTTTTCAAGGCTTCACAGAGTCTCCAATTTATTGTAAACTCTATTACTAATTACGAAAAAAAAAATTCTAAATTTTTAGATATATACTATAGTTATACCCTCACCAATCTATTTTTTAGAGCACTCACAGATACTCCAGTTTTTTCTAAACTTTGTTACAAATTACGAACAAGTAGGATATAAATAAAGAACCAATCCCATCTAGAGTTTCACAGAGTCTCAAACTTTTCCATTGCTAAAAATAATAGTTTCAGCCAAAAATGATTTTCCTAAAACTCTTACGCCACAAGGAATAGTTTTCACACTAATCTCAGGTGAAGTTTAACATAACAAAGTTTCTTTCTAGAAAATGACAATGAAACTATGAAAGAACAAAGGAAAAAAAAAAGTGTATTACTTGAACATTTACTTTATGCATTTGTTAACCACATATGTGAATGAGAAAAAAGGGAAAAAAAAGAAGAAGTAAACTAATCATAAAATAAGTAACAGTACGGGTGTACACCTAAAACAAATAAAATTGTATTGTATGCACTATATATATGGGCCTAACAAATAAAGTTGGATCAATTTGATGTGTCATCCATTGTGGGATTTAGACAATTAGTCATAGTTAAGGATTTCAAAAACTACAATTCCAGCAACAATAATTACGACATATTCCAATTAAATTTCTGAATTTTATAATTTTCAATTTTAGTGGAATAACGAGATTCAATTAAAGTGGACGTTGGCTTAAATAAATTATATAACTATTAATTTAGTTAAAGTGGACGTTGGGCTTAAATAAATTATATACCAAACCAAACCAAAACAAATTACATGTGGAAAACTAAATTATACAAAAAATAACATCACAGCATATATAATAGAAAATGCAAAAAAAAAAAAAAAAAAAAAAAAACGGCCAACCAATAATGACAAATATTTTAAAATATATATAATACTACATGAAACTAACTTCAAAGAACAATTAACAGGAAATAGAAAACTAGATGCAAATGCATCGAACTAACCTCAAATAATATTTAACAGGAAATTAGAAATTGGATGCACATGCAAGTATTAAACTAATCTTAAAAAGTAATTAATGGACAATCGGAATATGGATACAACTGCATTAAACTAATCTCAAAGAATAATTAACGGAAAATCAAAACTTAGATGTAAATACATCGAACTAACATCAAAAAATATTGTCGGAAAATCAAAACTGGATGCAATGCATTGAACTTACCCTTAGAGATTAAATTAATGGAAAATCGGAAAATGGATACAACTGTATTGAACTAACCTAAAAAAAAATTAACTATAAATTGGAAACAGGATGCAAATGCCTGAAACTAATCTTAAAAAATAATTAACGAGAAATTAGAAATTGGATGCAACTACATTGAACTAATTTCAAAAAATAAATTGGATGCAAATGCATTGAACTAACCTCAAGAAATAATTAACAGCAAATCAAAAATTGGATGCAAATTCATTGAACTAACCTCAAACAATAATTAACAAGAAATCAGAAACTAGATGTAAATGCAACCTCATCGAATAATAAATGAGAAATCAGAACCTAGATGCAAATGTATTAAACTAATCTCAAAGAATGATTAACAGGAAATCGGAAACTGGATGCAAATGCATTGAACTGACCTCAAAGAACAATTAACAGGAAATTGGAAATTTGATGCAAATGCATTGAACTAACTGCAAAGAATAATTAACAAGAAATCGGAAACTGGATGCAACTGTATTGAACTAACCTTAAAAAATAAAGGGTTAACTAGTATTACCCCCCCACTAGATGAGCCAATTAGATTCCCCTCTAGATGGGAAATTAGGGGTCTCCCCTAAAACACACAAAAAATTTTTTGGTCAACCCACTTTGACTTTTTTTTTGTGTGTATTTAGGGGGGAGACCCTAATTTCCCATCTAGTGGGGGGGAAATCCTAATTGGCTCATCTAGTGGGGGGGTAATACTAGTTCACCCAAAAATAAATAACAGAAAATCAAAAACTGAATGCAAATGCATTGAACTAACCTCAAAATATAGTTGTGTTATATGTTGTGGGAATGTCTCGATAAGTATATATAGTTTTGTATTTAAAATGGTATTTATCTTATCTTTTTTCTTATGATTGGGAACACCTTGCTATTCGAGTAGCTTCAATATGAACTTCGTCTTATTAGACAATCTCACAAAACTTCAATCAAACTTCTATTATTAAATAACAAATTAAAATGAAGTTGAAAAGTTTTATCAATGGCGAGTTATTTTTTTTAATAGAGAGCACGTGGGGTTTTCATGTTATAAGAATTTTGGATGATTGATCAATATAATATTTGTATATAATAGTTATGCATATATAGTTGCATATATTTTTGAGAATAATTAAAATGATAGGACCCATTCGTAGATAATCTTTGAAGATGACATAGTGAGTCAGGTATAATTTAAATAATAATTAACAGAAAATTGGGAACTGGATAATCTTTGATGATCCCATATAGTATATCAAGCTAGCATAATTTATCTTTATGTCATGTTTGCAAGGACACTACAGATGGATAAGTAGAAAGTTGATATTATACACCACATTGGATAATTAAAAGGAAATCGAAAACTGAATTCAAATACATTGAATTGAACTCAAAGAGTAATGAACGGAAAATCAGAAACTTTATGCAAATACAAGAAACTAAACTAAAAAAGTAATTAACTAGAAATCAGAAACTGGCTGCAACTGCATTAAACTAACGTCAGAGAATAACTAATGGGAAATTATAAATTAAATGCAAATCCTTGAAAAATATTTAACAGGAAATTGGAAATGGTATGCAAAAATGTATCAAACAAAACTCAAGTAATAATTAATAGGGAATAGGAAACTGGATGCAAATGCATTGAACTAACCTCAAAAAATAATTAATAGAAAACCAAAACCGAATGTAACTGCATTGAACTAACCTCATAGAATAATTGGCAGGAAATCGTAAACTAGATGCAAATGCATTGAAATAACCTCAAAGAATAGTTAACGGGAAATCAGAAACCGGATAAAATTGTATCGAACTAACCTCAAACTATAAATAATAAGAAATCATAAACTAGATGCAGATGTATTAAACTAACCTCAAAGAGTTATTAATGAGAAATCGGAAACTGGATGCAAATGCAATAAACCAATCTAAAGACTAATTAATGAAACATCGAAAAATAGATGCAACTGCACTGAACTAGCCTCAATGAATAATTAACGGGAAATCATAAATTTGATACAACTGCATTGAACAAATAAACCTCAAAAAATAATTAACGGGAAATCAAAAACTTGCTGCAAAAGCATTGAACTAACCTCAAAGAACAATTAACGGAAAATCAGAAATTGGATGCAACTGCATTGAACTAACATCAAAGAATAATTAACGAAAAATTGGTAATTGATGCAACTGCATTAAACTAAAATCATAGATTAACTAATAGGCCGGGAAATAAAAAATTGGATGCAATATCTTTGATTAATATTTAACGGAAAATCGGGAACTGGATGCAAATGCATTGAAATAACCTCAAAGAATAGTTAACTGGAAATCGAAAACCGGATGTATCTGCATCAAACTTCCCTCAAAGCATAAATAACTGAAAATTGGAAGCTAGATGCGAACTAACCTCGAGAAATAATTAATGGGAAATCAGAAACTGGTTGCAAATGTATTGAACTAACCTCAAAGAGTAATTAATGGGAAATTGAAACCTGGATGCAAATGCAATGAACTAATTAATCTCAAAGATTAATTAACGAAACATTGAAAACTAGATGCAACTGCACTGAATTAACCTTAATGAATAATTAACGGGAAATCAGAAATTTGATATAACTACATTGAATTAACCTCAAAGAATAATTAATGGGAAATCAGAAACTAGATGCAACTACATTGAACTAGCATTAAAGAATAATTAACGTAAAATTGGAAACTTGATCCAAATGCATTTAACTAACCCCGAAACGTAGTTGTATTATATGTAGGGAGAATATAATGTCTCGACAAGTATAGTTTTACATTTTAAGTAGTGTTTATTATAATTCTTTTATTATGATTGGGAATGTTTTGCTATTCAAGTAGCTTCAATATCATCTTCGCCACATTGGGCATTCTCACAAAATTTCAATCAAACTTCTATTATTAAATAATCTAACAACAAAAATAAGTCGATGAGTTTTATCAAGGTTTGGTGTTTTCTTTTTATAGAGAGTGGCGCAAGAAAATTGATGAGTGATTAATATAATTTCCATATCTCATAGTTGTGCATAGTTGCTAATATTTTTTAGAATAATTTAATATAACGACAGCCATTCGTAGGACGGGTTTGAAAGCTAGTATGCACTTAAGGAGCACATAAGCTAGCAAATATAAATGATGTTTTTTATTGAATCCACTTCCATTATTATTTTCAAGGGTTAGTTAGGGTTACCCCACACTAATATTTTTGAAAATCGGGAGGAGAGGGGACTAATATTGGGGAGGTAACCATCCCCAACTAACCCTTATTTTCAATTGGTTTTAGCCTAATGATACCGGTCGCCTAAAGAAGAGTGTATAGAACTCCGCCTTGAATTGCTATTGTCTTTCCTTAATACGTGACCCTGCAGGAATATTAAAATCCATTAACATTAACATGGGGTCATATGTATGACACAATTTATACAAGGATACTAACACCCCTTTTAGTAATAAAATATATGAAACAAACTAACGTCACATTTATGAGAATAATAGCTTATCAATTTCCAACCTTAGAGCTCTAATAATGTGAATCAGTTTCTGATATGATAAAATTTCTTTGATTAATGCGTAAAAGTTTAATGTTCTAGTACTTTGGGATTATCTGAGCATTCAAAGGCCAATGGATTAAACGTCATAAACTCAACCCACCCCTGCTCCATACCTTCACAACTTAATGCCATATTGTATGTACAAATTAGTATAACTAATTAAGTGTATCAAATTAAAGTAGTAAATCAAGAAGAAAAAAATCAAATGAAACAGCGTCTTCAAGTGAATCATAAGATCCCCTTTGTATCTTAGATAAGTAGTTGGGCCCTTGGACCAAAACATGATAAAGAGAGTCTTATGAATAAAATATAAATTCAAGTTGTTTATTGTTCTCAACCAACAGATAGGTGCAATGACATTTTCCGAATAGATATAACAGTTATGTACTTATGTTCTTATCACTCGTTAATAAAACTTATTCACTACATTGCTATTTCAAGTAAACTAATAATACTTGATAATAAGCATCCATCAACTCTAGCCAACGCCTATTTAAGTATCATGAAAGATTTACATATGAGAACGCACTCCCGTAGCTGAAATAAATCAGAAAAACGTGGAAAAAAATGTGAGATTAAGTTCTGGAGAATCATTTCACTTGGATTCGTTTCTTTATCGACTTGAAGCTAAAGTTGGAGGAAGAACCAATCATTACAGATAGGTCGATGAAATCCAATACCGAGCACCAAGAGGTTTACATTATATCGGCGAGAAGTCAAGTATTTCTACAAGCTTTTCTTTCGTTCAAATAATTTATGACCAAGTCTAGTTTCGACTTAGATGTCGACACTTTTACTGTGCATTTTAAATTGAGATTGGAAGTGTGGATTGCAATAATTAATGTGCGTGTAATTCTTTTTCCTGCTGAGTTTGTTTATTGTATGTTCAACCCATATGATTAAACTGAAATTGGTTTTATTTGTGTTGTTGTGCTTTTAGTTCTTTATTCTGACTTCTATTGATGAATGAATTATTATTTGATAACAATGATTCACTTTTTGAGTTTTGACCTATATATACTATGTATAAGTGTTTGGGATCATTTGCATACGTTGCACTTATTGAGTTCACTTGTTTTCCACATCTTATATAGTTGATAAATATTTCTACTGGTTAGTATTTGGAAGTATATGTATTTGGAATTAAGTGTGTGTTGTCTCGGTTTTATTTGATATGCTTGGTATATTTTATTTAGATTTGAAAAGACTAGTTCGTAGATATTACTTGCTGGGCGCGTGCTTTTTACGCCCTTATAGATTTTGCAAGTGTTTGATTCTTGACCACGTGGAGAGAGAAGTTGGGATATTATTTGGGTTAGAACTTGGACACTTTGTTTTTGTTTTATATTTATTAGTTATCACCCGTATTTGACTTATTGTAATGGTTTCATTTTGTAAACCGTTACTTGACTGTTCTAGCACTTGTCGAGACGGTTAAGTAGTTGGGCTCTCCGACTCATTATATCATCGGCTGGTTAGCTACGATATAGTGGGTTTTGGCGGCATTACAGAAGATCTGACGGCAGTGGAGAGAATGAGAGAGATGGAGGTAGAGATGGGTAGGCTGAGAGAAGAGAATGGAAGGTTAAGAAGATAGAGAGAAACGGGAGAAATAAGAAGAGAAGAAAATACAATGGAAGGAGAATCTGATGAAGAAAGCTTAGATGGGGAACCTTTGCAGTTGTTAGATGGAGTAGGAAGGGGAATAGAGTCAGATCCACTAATGGAAGGTGGCGGAATAGCAAATGGTGTCACGTTACAACAAGTTTAACACATGTTAGAAAGGGAGAGAGAGGCCATCCGACCAATACAACAGAAGAGTAAAGGAGTAGCGAACCAAGTAATAGCGGTGATGAGGTCAACGGAGGTATCAAGGTTGTTCACACAGCCCAGATTCGATAGATTTGATGGAGAGGGAGCTGAGATCTGGTGCATCATACAACATTTTCGCCAACAGTTAGCTTTATGGCAAGAGGATAAGTTCAATGGCTTATGGTGTATGCTTTTTCTGGCAAGTTTAAAAAAGGGAGCTTCTGATTAGTTTTATTGGTTGCCAGCTGGAAGTATAGAGAAGTTCAATGATTTGGAAAGGGCATTTGTCACTTATTACATTCATCAAAAGAAAATAGCAGTGGACGAGTCCACGCTGTTCTATGTAAAGCAAGAAGACAGGGAATCGTTAAGGAAATTTGTGTCTATGTTCAATGCGGAGGCCATGAAGGTAAAGAATTTAAATGAGACAACCACAGTGATATTTTTAGAAATGGAGTCCGCCAAGGAAGTAAGGTACACATGTCAATAGTAAAAAATGAAGAGGAAATATCTAGTTTGGCAGAACTATATCCTAGACTAGAGAAATACATAAGGTATGATGATTATATACCGTGGACTACTAAAAAAGGTGGAAAGGGAATCAGTACAGTGGAAAAAGACGATGAAAAGAGAGGCAAAACTTACTACAAGGGTAAGGGGTATAAGGCAGATTAGCCTAGGAAAAGAGAACTACGGGAAGAGAGTAATAGAAAGCCATATCAAGAAAGGTGTATACACGGTTGAACAAACCTTTGGAGGAAATCTTTAGAGTGATAAAAGATCGGCAGGATTACATACCACCGCGGAATTACCTAGAGGAGAGGGCAGATAAGCCTTATTGTCAGCATCATCAATTACGAAATCACGGCACAAATGAATGTTATGCTTTGAGGTGGTTGGTTCAAAAAATGGTTGATGAAGGTCACTTGAGGGAGTTCGTTGCGGACAACAGGGACCGGGGTAGGATACCTGAAGATCATAGAATTATGGGAACTATCAATGTCATTTACAGCAGTGAAGTACCAACCCGAAATGGTCAAAGAGATAAGGTAAGGTGGATTGTTCAGTTACAACAGGTGTGTGAGGTGAACTTATTGCCAAGAGCTATACCGCAAAGTCCAACAAGGTACAACAACATAACATTCACAGAGGAAGATAAGGAGAGAGTCAGCCTTCCCCATGATGATGCGTTGGTAGTAATGCTCGTAGTAGGTAACTATCTTACTAAAAAAAAATTAATTGATTGTCGTAGTTCAGTAGATTTATTGTTTCGTTCTACCCTAGATGAAATGCATATAGAGACATCGGCCTTGAAACTAGCTAGAAATAATTTGTTTGGGTTCAATGGGAGCATGACCGAACCCATAGGAGAAATAGAATTGATGGTATATGCAGGCCTAGTCACAATCATGACCATGTTCATGGTAGTGGAATCTGCATCCCAGTATAATATGATTTTGGGACGCAAATGGATTAATGCGATGAAAGTCGTCTGATAAGCACCCAAAAGTGTATTTTAAACCCCTTAATAGTATTCTACTTAGGCCAATTATGTTTATAATCAATAAAAATTGTGTGCATCACTGAAAGGTTCTAATTGCATTTTTCAAGTTCTGGGGAGCATTGGAATGACCAGAATTCTAATCCATTGAAGTTGAGATTATCAATTTAAGTAAATGATCAAATGAAGGTAGTTAGGGTGGGGAGGCCACAACATGGTGTGGCCCTCTCTAGTTCTAGTGAGAGAAACCTTATACCCTTTCCATTTCTAGTAATCTTTTATCATAGGCTATAAGAGTTCCTACAAAAAAAGCTCCTATCAGAATATGAAGATATTGAATATGGTAAATTAGTTGGTTTTCTACTTTGTTTTCTTTATTCTTTAGCTAAAGGATATGGATTAGTTTAGGTCGAGATATGATAGAAATTGAACATGTTTTATTTTTGTTGAATGTAATTAAACTTTTGTTGCAACTGACACAAATTTATTGCGGCAGATTTTCATCCGGCAAGTTCCCTATCTGACTCTCATTTTGTGTTACGACAAAAAGGACGAGTTTGGGACAGTCCAAGCAGATCCTCGACTCTCGGACTCATGTGTATCAGTTTCTTTTCCTACTAACGATTGTAAGCCCGTTTAGCTTTATCTTCTTCTTCTTCTTCTTCACCTTCTTCATCAGTTTCTTGTTTAGTTATAAATTTTTGGTTGTTTTTCGTACTCATCTGATATGAGTATAACATATGATATATTCTCACCATTATTTTGTCCCTCGTTTTGAACTTATTTCTAGATGATATATATGGAAATGGAAACCCGTCGGCTAGTACTAGACTAAATAACGCCTTGCTTGGTCAAGAAAATAGATATAGATACAGTAATGATACTGTATTGGGTTCTAGGGTTTTTTTTATGCGTGTTGTGTTTAATATTGCTCCGCTTCCTATGCCACTTTCATAAGAAGCACCAAGCCTAAATTTAGTATCCTTTTGATTGGGAATAATAGAAATAATGTGGCCTGGTGTGTATGCATATCTCATGTTGTCTTGTTGCCACCTTTATCATTCACTTTCTATTAACTACACCGTGTTTATAAGTTGATAATATTTCTTTGTGCTCTCATTATACTTGGAGAAGGATGCATGCATACATCCCTAGACTGAACTCTTGGTCTATTTGTTGACATATCTGAAACTTTTTTTTTAACACAGTACACATAACAAAGCTTTTCTTTTTCTGCAAATTCTAAAAGAACAACAATGAGCAAAACAAGGACATACAAATTTAAAAATGTATGTTTTATTTTCTTCTTGTTTCTATGATGATGATGATGATAGATGAAAAAGAATTTTCAGTTGCCTGTATGTTATTTTTTCATGAAATTTTAAGATTCTAAGTGGTAAGAAAAGCATGACTACAAATTGTTCTTCTTGCTTAGTATTTGGTACATATAACAACCCATTTAGGGTATACTACTGCTTGAAAATACATTGTCATGACCTTTACACCTGCTCTGGCCACAACTTATGTCATATTGGTGTTTTTTTTTGTAGTGCAGAACATCAAGAAACTAAGCAGCTTGGAAATGTAAAACTCGGCAAAGATCTACTAAACAATAGAGGCATGCTTTTTGCCAAGATAGGTACTGCCATTCTTTTCCTACCTCTTTTTATTCTCTTTTGTGTTTGGTCTAGTGCTTGGACATTGAACTGATTGAACTAAGGGCGCTAAGGGTAATCTTTAGTGAGAGGAGGCGGAGGAGTGGAGGTTGCGGAAACAATGGCTTTTATAGAAGGGACATCTTCGAAGTATAATGCCTTTCTTGTCTATTATAGCCCTTTAACATTCATGGTGTGATTAAGTGCACTCATATTCCTTGATTTTATTTTGATATGATTCCTTGTTAATCAAGAAAATTAGATTTGATTATTCTTGCTTGTTAGCTACACTAAGTTCTAATCAGCTTAGGTATTTGCATAACCTGTAGGTTATGTTTCAATTTTTGGATACATGGTATTAATTTAACCAACTCTAGCTCATCTACAAAATTGAGTAGCTAGTTTACTCTGCCTATTTTTACCAATCATGTTCTTAATTCTTATCATGCAGTTTGAGAGGAAAGTTTTTTGTTCTAGTGCTCAACATGACATAGATTTACTTAAGTCATCAATAGGCCATAAGGGTCCATGGTTCTCTACGTGATCGGATCACTATGGTTACAAGTCCACCTGAGGTTTGTATCATACTTATTATGGAAAAAGATTTTATTAGTACATAAGACTTATAGGCGATTGTAGCACCCTTGGGCACGAGGCGCAAGGGATGGACCTAGCCGCACTTACTACATAGTTTCAAACCATATCTAGGGTCTGTACTCAATTTAATAAATACCAATTGAGGCTTTTGTGTTGTTTGTCATTACTCTAATATGTACTAAGGCATTAATCAATTACTTCTAGCTTCTAATATGTAGTCAATTCTAACATTGTTATACATTTAGTTTTGATTGAATGGATTACATGTTTTAGTCATATCCTTGTATACATCTCTTTCGGAAGGTATGGAATGGACTGGAATGCCTAACTTATTCTTTACCTTTATAATCTAGTTTTTTGTTGGGTTAGTTGGGAGTACTAATTAACTCTAAACACTTAACCAGTCAAACATTCTCTCTCTAGATAGATTTGCTTTTGGCGCATATGTTCACTCTATTTGTTGTGCACAGATTATTTTGAGAGACACCTGAAGAAATTTCAGGTTTCTTTCTTCATTCTGCTCTGAAAGCAACATAAAAATACATTTTAAGGTACCTCTTATTAATTTCTTTTTTCATTTATATATTCAAGTTTCTATATTTTTAGTTATTTTTGGATAATCTTCAATGGTTGTTTGTGATTAATTGGTAGTTTTATGCACAATTTTGGTGTTGAAACTTTTACCTTGCGATGAATCGGGGATTGTCCAGTATGGATATTTGTTCACTCACCACTAGGTATTGGAGGTGTACTTAGTAATTTGTAAGGGGTTTTTTTTCAGAATTTGCAAGAGTTAGGGGTAAGCAGTACGTATGGAGGAGGGTGCAATTATATGGAACTGACCATATCCATTCTTTTTATAGGTAGTTAATTGCATGCATCCATAGTTAAAGTATTGACCTGCATCCTCTTAGCTCCTGCTGATGCACAAGTTCAAAAACTTGGGCTACATCAAGCAAAGTTAAAGTATTACCTATTAATCTATTTTTGCACTTGCGCCATGAGTTATCACTTGAAGTAGTCCCTGCACTTGCCGTGATTGGCACTTGTAATCGAACTATACTATGTCTAGATAAGTTCATTTCCACAAGTCAAAATTCAATTTAATAGTACACTGAAAACCTTTTCTTTGAACTCAGCAGCTCTATACATGGGTTCATTCTCAATAGGAATGGGAGAAGTTCATTGGGTTGTAATGTCTATGGGAGCTCTATCGATGATCGTTCTTGATATTCACCTTTTGTTACGTTAGAGATTTGAATCTCTTCTTATGCGAAAGTGCGAATTCAAAGATTTTCCTTATTCATGATCTTCGTGTTCATATAGTTTGGAGTAAGGATTCGAACCAACCTAAATTCTAGGACAACTTACAACTTGGTTTTTACTCTTTTAGGGAACTAGTGAGTAAGTTTAAATATGATTATATTAATACTAAATTTTTGGTTTCTTACTACACAAAAATTTAAAACATTAAGTTACGAAATCATGCAACTAAGACACAATAAAATTTTACTAAAACAAAAGTGGAGAGTTAATTCTCCTCATGTGAAGATTACTTTTGTTATTTGTTTTTTATAAGTGCATTAAAATCTTCCTAGAACTCATAGACAAGTTCTACTAAAAGAAAACTTGATCCCTAACAAATATGACTCATCTCTAAGCTCATACATGCTAGCATGTGGAACCAAACAATGACTTATCTCTAAGCTCATCACTTGATCCCTAACTAGACTCTACACCAACTATCATTTTGGGATAGGATGTAGGCCTAGTTGTTCTTCCTAAACACTTACTAAACCAAATAACAAGACTTTTCCCTCACATGAGTGTTATTAACTCCCCACAAAGGGAAGGTTTAGCTCATGATCCTTGGGCTAAAACTAAAATAAGTGTGGATTGTAAAAAGAGAGAGAGAGAACAAAAAGAAGAAACTATCTATTTATAAACTCACTTGCATGAAGAAGTGAGAATTTTTCAAGAGGAACACAAGGTTTCCTCCATTAAAACTATTACAAGCTTTTTTTTTTTCCAAAACCATAAACTAAAATTATCTAAAAACTAAGGAACTAAAATAATACATGGTAAAGGAAAATAAGTCAAGGGAATAAATGGAGTGTCCCCCCTTTGTTTTGTTTTCTTCTCCATTTGAGAGAAATCTCATTTCCTCCCACGTGAAACATCAAACCACATTTACTTCCTTTTTATACACCACATTAAAACAAAGTGACACCTTGCTTTTTTTTTTTTTCACTATTAACACCTAATTTAATTAATTACATGCAAGGTGTCAACTTTGCACCAATAATTTGGCATTTTTGTCTTGACATGCTCCATGATTGATGACTTATCAAATCTTGCTGGCCCGTATAGTGGGTCCACGTGTAGTCCAGTGGCAGTCCGGTCTTTTGGTAATTTTACAACTTCCCGCCTATGCGTAGAGTTCATCGCCCTGATTGTCTAAGCAGCTCACTTGTCGCATTCGGAATCCTGGTTCAAGAGGTAAGAGCTTCGGAAGTTTGATGCTTCTGTGCGGATTTGTTGGGCTTTACATGGCTGATTTGGAAGAATTCATATATACATCGTTCCCCGTGCTTTAATGCAGGTTTAACCAATATTTTCATGTTTACTGCGAATACCTGCAAAAGTATGAAAATATATTTATTTTATGATTATTAAATATATAATTAACCAAATTTATATGTCTCAATGGGGTTTCATATTACAGTTTTGGGTGCTTATCACACTACCCCCAAATAGCACTTTGCTTGTCCTCAAGCAAAGAAGAGACATTAAAACAGATAAGTGGCCAAAATGTGTAGTCCTAACTAATTCTCGTTTCGCAGAGTGCGGTTGCATTGACCATATACAACAAGGCCTTAAACCACTAGGAATTCCCTAGTGGACGAGTTATAGCCTCGTGAGAGTTTTCTAGAGAAGATACGCACAAACTTCATTTATACTATAACGACTCAGTGACAAAAACTCGTTTCCTAAATTAATCTCAGATATCCATACATCTCCTTAGCAGGGAACGAGGATTGATTTCTTTGAAACTAAAGTTAATATGCATTCAATAATTAAAACATCTACATATGATAATGCATACAGTGAACTTTGCATTGAAATGTACTAGCAGGGCCGTTTCTGGATCCTTTGGAGAGCGTACCTAAATGGGTTCTCACAGGTATGTGTCGAAACATAATTCCACTCAAAATTTTACCACTCAGGTTTTGTTAACTCCAGTGTGCAGTGGGCACACGTTTCCTCACATCTCAATGACAGTCAGAGGAGGCAATGTCTATCAATCACGTCTACTACTTATTATCACACCACCCTACTCCTAATTGAGCTAGAGGTCTTTATTAGGTATTGTGGGGTTTAGGTGATGGTGTACAAGAAAATGGAAATGGATAATCAAACTTTATGAGTATGAGAGAATAGGGTCTTTAAGATATTTATACTAGAGAATTCCTTGTTTTCTTTCCTTCTTCTAACTGAGTTTTCCAACCTTGTTCTTAAGCCTCTGGATACTGATGTTTTTTTTTTTTTTTTTAGATTGTTTAAGAACATGATTCTATTTTTCTTTCCTGAAGCAAGTAACTGACTTTTATTTGGGACAAGTCTTTCTCTTTATTTTTCCACATTTCATCCTATTTCTCATACTCATCACTTAGGTAGGTTCTTTTATTTGGTTTAATAGATGGGTAAGGAATTTTTGGTGGAAGTGAAAGGTTTGATGAAAGGTCCAGTGGAGTGACTAGCGGTAAAATTTGTAACAGGTAAGAATTTTTAGCTATGTCGATCCAAAGAAGGCCTAAATTCTCGCCTAGGGTTCGGATGGTGATTAAGTAAGTAGACGCGTGATTTTCTCTAATTGGAAAAACTACTCCTCTGTTTCATCACACACAAATCACTCATGTCAAGGCTTTTGGTTAGATTCTCACAGGATTTATAGTTTAAGTAACTAACCGTTGGTTCCAGAAACTTACTATTATGTACAATCGATGATACTCAGTGGATGAATGTTCATGAAAAGATGTATAAACTATTGCATACGTATTATCTTAACTTTCTTAAAACAAATCCTAATTCGGATACTAATGTGAGATTTCTAGACAATTTTTATCATTGAAAAGGAAACAAGACTTTGTCACTAAGTACAATTATTAACCAGAAAATAAAAACTATATACAGGTTACAATATGCCTAATTTTTGCTATAGGTTTAAAAGCATCCCCAAACTGAATGATGTTTAGTCCTCGAAGTATCAATAAATAAAGAGAGAAATTACCTGAGAACCGTGAGCAAAATTAGGGCTAGATTGCTAGAACAGAAAGGTTGGATAACATAATATATTAGCATAGAAGTATGCGACCAAACTCGGAGAATAAGTTTGGTCAGGTTGAAGAACTAGGGAAGGCCACCCAATGTTAGTGATGTAATCATGGAAGAGATGACCATAAGTATTGGAATCCATCATAGACTGAAAGGATTGCTCAGGAATGAGTTTTGGAGGTGTCATGTTTGATGAAGATGCAATGTTTGATGAAGATGTCATGGTGGATGAAGTAAAGAAATGGGCAATGAGAAAGGCAACTGGATGGATAAATGAGTATGGAAGAAAATAAACCTTCCTGTAATGACATTGAAAATCACATGTTAAAATTAGTTAGTCACAATGTAAATAATTCTAGCAAGCATTTCTTACAAAAGAAGACACAAAGATAAGAACAAAATTAATAATACGACGAAAAACGTAATAATATATACGATTATTTATTTATTCACTTAGTATTATTATTCCATTTTTATTCAATAAGAAAATCATGGATTATTATGAATCTATTGAAGACGCATATCGTGCACCACAGTGTTTAGTTCTTCAATTTGTTGTCTGAGCTGCATCTAAATGTCCCCTTGGTGGGCAGAGTGTAGTTTGATTCACCATTAGAGAGCTGATTTTTCAAGGACTGAGAATGATTTTCCAAGATTTCCTCCTGTTTAACATCATGTATTGCTTGACGTTCTTGGAATTCCTTAAGAGTTGTAATGATGATATTCTGACGAGCGTATAGTTCCCGCATGCCGTGATGAATAAATTGAATGCCTTCCATGGGATTAAAAAAAATTTAGTATGGCATTTTCATCAAAGAAATGGTCAGGGTTTGAGCTTGGGTCGTTCTGTTCATCTGTCAGAGTATCAGGAGTCCAAAAACCAAAGGAGTAGTCTGTTTGGAGTACACTAATATGTGCTCTTTGAAGTGGTATTTCTAGAGAAATTACTAGATAACCCCAACACATCATAATTTGCATGACTAAAGTAGGTAGAGGTAGAGGTGCTGACTTTCTTGTTTTCCTGGTGATCACGTTCCAGAGGTGTTGGATTAGACAAAAATCATCTTTTTGAGTCTACATAACCCAAAGTAGGTGAAGTTGAGACTTTGTGACTTCTGATTGGTGAGATGTACCTATCACATTGTGTCCCAACCAGTGGAGCACAACTCGTTGATTCGTTTCAAAGAACGTTGAAGAACAACGTGATGTCTATTTCCTACTTCGCCATGAGATACGGTAGCTCTTAGTAAAGTTTTGACGGAATCAAATGATGACTTTGGAAAAAGGAACTCCTGGGAATTCATTACGATCTGAAGTATGTCGGAGATAATTTCCCTAGTCAATTCCAATCATCGTCCATAAGCATTAAAGTAGAATTTTCCATTCTCAAGTCCTATAAATTGGTAGAACATCAAAACAAATTCTCGGGAATAACCAGCTGCTGAATGATATAGAAGAGGCGTCCATCCCCGACGTACAATTTCGGTGTCAAAATAAGGAGAAAAGCGCCCATCTTCAAAAACTTTTAGGTAGTCTTTCTCAGACATTATTTTTCTTGGTTGATCCATTTGGTACTATTACGGAGGGAAGGATAGTGAAAATTGTTTGAAATAAGAATGGCTGAAAAGAATAGATTTATAGCCAATCTATGAGTCTGTACCAATCTGGATTCCAAGTGTAGTTAATGACCCATGTGATTATGAACAACAACAATGAGGATCCATAGTAAGTCTTGTCATGTTAGATTTCCAAAAACAATTAATGAGATGTTTCAATGTTAGAAAATACGGAGGAAAGTTTCACAGGGTAGTTAGACTTACACGTAATTTCAGAAATGATGATCAGACCTCAGTAATAGCATATAGATAGAATAATCGAGCTACATGTGAGACAAGTGTTATGCGTACCTTATAGCGTGCGCGATGTTCTCTGAACACCATGAGCATCGGTTTAATTATTTTGGTGAGTTTTAGATGGTGTTTTCTTTGTTATGGTTTGTTTTATTATTATTATTTTTTTTTGTTTTGTTTTGTTTTGTTTTGTTTTTTTATTTATTTTTATTTGGAGGAAAAGACAACTAATATACACAAATATTTAATACGAAACTTTTCCATTTAATACGTAACCTGTACAAATGTGTGAGAATTATTTAACACACCATACTAATATACAAAAAGACAGACGAAAAGAGAGATGTCGGTTACATAGATCTAGATGTTCTGGATCATGTTATGCATGAGTGACAGCAGAACAATGATAAACACTGTTATCACGAATACTGTGATAGCCCATTCGCGTTGCTCCTTTTCCCATCGCTCGATTAGATTCTTTATGTTCAAGAAAATGAGAATTTGTGAAGAGTGAGAGAAGTGGATGAGTGAAAGTGGAAAAGGAGAGTTGTATTTATAATTAGAATTCTGACCGTTGGGCATCTGACCGTTTGGATTAGTCCGTTGGGTTCTGACCATTGGGCTTTGAGAGTAGGCCCAATGCATCAAGGAACGAACGAATATATTAAGAAGTACAATAATTGCATAACATAAATAATTTCTCATTCAAACCGTCTGGAGATACAAAATTATGAGAAATCAAACGATATATAATTTTTTATCACTAGAAAAATAAAAATGCAATGCACAAGGGAAATAAAGGACATAGTCATTTCTAAGCCAAGGGAAATAAACAGCTACTGGGAATCCTTAGGGTTAGCAGAAGATGAACCAGGGTTTCTACTTCCGGCTACTTAACGAACTCCCCGGCCGAAATGACCGGTCCGAATGTGGCCCAAAGATCAGAAGCGATGATCTTGGAATTGATGCTAATTTGCCATCATCATTCTCTGAAATGGCCTTGGCGACACGCATTTCTTCTTGGAAGTCATTTTGGGAAGTAAGCATCTCTTCCCTCGACGAAGAAACATCCCCGCGATGCTGGTATTTATGTGTCTTAAAGCTTCCATGGGAGTGCTGATTCGGCGCATGATATCCTCATTAAAACAGTTGGGTGGTGAAGGAGGTGGAGGAGGTACGTTATCACGCTCAATATCATCTCTAGCTACTGGGTCCCAGTGGTCCAGAACATAAGTCTTGAAAATTCCAAAATTCTCGAAAGACCTTGTTGGAATGAAAGGAGTAGCAGACTGGAATCCTAAGTTAAGCATAAGTTGAGTAAGAAGTACAGCAAGAGGAGCTGACCTGTTTGACGCAGTCGTAAGAACATGGCCCAGGAAATAGACCATACAGAAAGTATTATTCTTCTCCTAGAGGATCCATAGTAGGTGCAAGAATGTCTTGTTCACGTCAAACGTCTTTGAAGTTCCAATAACGTTGTAAGCCAGCCATTGAGTGACGGCTAGTTGGTTTTGTCAGAGTGAGTGCTGATACACGCAGTTTGAGCCATTATTATACTCCCCTCAAGAAGCGTGTCAAACATTAAGTCCATCGTAGTCGGATACACTGATAACAACAGGGCCGGACTATCTGAGTTTATCGGAATTTGTTCTGTATTCGATATTAACTCCAGCGTGAGTTCACGTTCCAACCCCGCCGTAATCCAAAATTCATTACCTCGGAAACCACCATTGTTGTAAAACTTTAAAACCAAATCTTCCGAGTAATTAGCTGGAACCTTGTGCAACAGATACTCCCACTCCCTATTTGCAATTTCTTCATCGAAAAAGAGATGAAACATGCCCAAATCGAATAGATTTTTGAAATTCCTCTCAACTGTGATTCGTGTTTGTGCTGCCATAGAGAGGTCTAGATGATTTTTTGAGGGTGGAAATTGCTAGGATTGATGGAGGAGATGGTGCTGGAGCAAGGGGGTTTGAATTGGTGGAGTTGTGCTCGCGTGCGCTGGTGAAAATCAGGCCTGAGAAGCCGCGTGCGCAAGTTGAGTGGGAGGGGGACCAAGATCCGGATTTTGTGGGGGAAGAAAAGTGAGGGGCTGACGCGTGGTGTGGCCTGTGGGTTGTGTTTTGTGACCGGATCCGTGATTTTGGATCAAGTTCAATTTTTGGCCCACGCCCAATTGATTTCCAGAAATTCCCTTATGTCATGAAATGTTCTGAAATTTCAAACGTAGAATTTCGATTCGTTTTAACTCCAAATTGAACAAATGAGATATCAAAACGCTCGGCATTAAAAATGCCATCCACTGGAATATGGCATAATCACAATCAAACCTTTTTTTTTTTTTTTTTTTTTTTTTTGAATCTTGTAAAAACAAGACACAAACCCCCATTTTTTTATTATTATTATAAGGAAGTTTATTTATTTACAAATTTAATATACAAATGTACAAGGGGAGATGAACGTGTTAACAACACCGGATTTCAAGAAGAAAATCATTACTGTAAAATCAGGCAACTTTTATGTTGGCTCTGGGACGAACCCAATCCAGCCAGACTGTGGCTTAACCTTTATGTTTTGGGGGCCTAGGGTTCAGGATGGTACCATCCTTGACCAATGTGCAATGGTCTAATAATAATATTACCCTTAGTACATATGGTATAGCCTCAAACTGCCCCAAACTGTAATCAAATAGAAAACTATTCGGGGTTGGCCTGGTGAAATCCATTGCCCGTGCGAACGAGGGACCATCCGATGTTGAATATCACGACTCTCTTTATGCACAACACTTAGTGCAAAGGTGAAAATAAAAGACACGAGTATAAACAAGTTGAGTCTTTTAACGTCAGATCCTCAAGACGAATGTGAGTCTTTTAACGTCAGATCCTCAAGACGAATCCCAACCTGTGGGAGCAACGGGACGATGATGAAGTTTATCCTGCTGAGCTGGTGTCAGACAATAATATACCTTATACCGGCTCATATCGGATAGTAGATCAAGACCTGGACAGAAAGGTGTTTGACAATTCATACACCACCCCATCCTTTTCGCCCGTCACTTTCGAGCAAAAGTACTACGACTATTACCTATTCTAGATGGGTGAGATTTACACCAAATGATGAGCTGAAGTTTGCGAGGAAGAGAATAGAAAAGGGAAGAGAAGGAAGGAGTTGAAATTTTTGGTACCCATTGTTTACCAGAAGGCACGTTTGCTCGATTAACAGAAGACATTTATACTCAGTTCGGAATAGAGTTTTTGTGGACTAAGGTTCCGGATTTTTAGAAAAGAAAATAGAAGAGGGCACGACTACCATAATGGCATACTTTCCCTGTTTATATCACATGGAAAGAAGTACACCAGTGAATCTATTAGTATGTGTAGACTGGATCTTTGAGAAGAGTCTCTTCGACATTTGGAGAGCGCAACTCATGATAATGTTTTATGCGTTGGCCATTTACTTGAAATTCGCTTTCATCATTTTCGTTTTTCAAAGATATAGCCCCATAAGGGGTGACAGCAGAGACAATGAAAGGACCAGACCATCGAGTGTTTAATTTTCCTAGAAAAATGTGTAATCTTGAGTTGTACAACAAAACTTTTTGACCAACTTTGAAATCTTTTCTCAATATTTGTTTGTCATGCACTCTTTTCATGTTGACTTTATAAGATTTCGAGAGATCATAGGCATCAGTCTGAATTTCCTCTAGCTCATTTAACTGCAATTTTCTCTTTGCCCCTGCCGCATTAGTATTATAATTGAGGCTTTTGATGGCCCATAGAGCACGATGCTCAAGTTCAACCGGCAGGTGACAAGGTTTTCCAAAAACGAGGCGATAAGGAGACATCCCTATATGTGTCTTAAAAGCTGTTCTGCATGCCCACAAGGCATTAGATAATCATAGAGACCAGTCTTTTCTAGATGGATTAACAGTTTTTTCCAAAATGGATTTGATCTCTCTATTAGAGACTTCTACTTGGCCACTGGTTTGAGGATGATATGGAGTTGCCACTTTGTGCGTGACTCCATATTTCTTTACTAGTGATTCAAAAATTTTATTACAAAATGTTTTCACCCATCACAAATAATAACTTTTGGAACGCCAAATCGAGAGAAAATATTTTCTTTTACCAAAAAAACGGCAATTTTATGATCATTAGCACGACATGCCAATGCCTCAATCCATTTTGACACGTAGTCAACTGCTACCAGTATGTAAAGGAAACCATGAGAATTTGGAAAGGGACCCATGAAGTCGATGCCCCATACATCAAAGATTTCCACAATTAAAATGGGATTTAAAGGCATCATATTACGTTGAGTAATTCGTCCTAGCTGCTGGCAGCGGTTGCATGCTTTGCAATGCTCATGTGTATCTCTAAACAGTGTTGGCCAATAAAATCCACATTGTATAACCTTGGCCGCTGTTTTCTTACCACTAAAATGACCACCACAAGATTGTTCATGGCAGAAGGATAACACGTCATTGTGTTCCCAGTCGGGAATGCAACGACGGATTAGTTGGTCGGAACAATACTTGAAGAGGTAGGGATCATCCCAAAAATAAAATTTCACAGTGGATAAGAACTTTTTTCGGTTATTACGAGACCAAGATGAAGGGACTTCCTCAGTAACTAAGTAATTTACTATGTCAGTGTACCAAGGGGACGAAAAAATGGAATATAAGTGTTCATCCGGAAAGGAATCACAGATAGGTTCTGTATCAGTATCAACATCATTGACAAGTCTTGATAAATGGTTTGCAACCACATTTTTGTGACCTTTTTTATCTCTAATTTCTAGAGTAAACTCTTGCAAAAGGAGAATCCATCGGATCAACCTCTGTTTTGCATCTTTTTCCGCTAATAGGTAACGAAGCGCCGCATGGTCAGTGTAGACAATTGTGGAAGAACCCACATGGTAAGGACGAAACTTATCCAATGCATATACAATGGCGAGAAATTCTTTTTCATTGGTGGTATAGTTACGTTGAGCTTCATTAAGGGTTTTACTCGCGTAGTAAATGACAATTTTCTTATCTTCTCTGCGTTGCCCTAGTACAGCTCCAAGAGCGTAGTCACTCGCATCACACATTAATTCAAAAGGTTTAGACTAATCAGGTGGTTGAATTATGGGAGCGGTAGTTAAGGCGGATTTTAAAGTCTCAAAAGCTTGTTTGCAATTGAAATTGAAGTAAAAAACGACATCTTTAAGCAAGAGATTGGTTAAAGGTCGAGCAACCTTTGAGAAATCTTGAATAAATCTCCTATAGAAATCTGTGTGTCCTAAAATGCTTGTCGCGAACCTGCTTTTTGGTATAGGAAGTGAAGCAATTTTTTCTATCTTAGCTTTGTCAACTTCGATTCCGTTTTTTGAAACGATATGTCCTAAAACTATTCCTTTTGTAACCATGAAATGGTATTTTTCCCAATTAAGAACAAGGTTTTTCTCTTCACAACGTGTAAAGACCTTTTCAAGATTTGATAGACAGCTATCGAAAGAATCTCCATATATTGAGAAGTCGTCCATGAATACTTCCATAAAACGTTCAACCATATCACCGAAAATGTGAAACATGCAGCCATTGAAAGTACCGGTGCATTGCAAAGGCTGAAAGGCATTCGTTTATATGCAAATGTACCAAAAGGACAGGTGAACGTAGTCTTTTCTTGATCAGCAGGATCTATGACTATTTGGAAATATCCTGAATAACCATCAAGAAAATAGTAAT
Source organism: Coptis chinensis (assembly GCF_015680905.1). NCBI lineage: Eukaryota > Viridiplantae > Streptophyta > Magnoliopsida > Ranunculales > Ranunculaceae > Coptis > Coptis chinensis. The sequence continues at coordinate 54,186,906 of NC_141463.1, forward strand.
ACGCATGACCGGCTAACTGTTCAAGCATCTGATCGATAAAGGGCAGTGGAAAGTGATCCTTACGAGTTACTGCATTAAGTTTGCGATAGTCAATGCATTTTCACCATTTCATTGGAATACAAGCAGAGATGCATTCATATTTATCATTGCACACAACTGTAATGCCAGATTTCTTTGGAACAACGTATACTGGACTCACCCAAATACTATCGGATATAGGGTAAATAATACCTGCATCGAGTAATCTTAAAGCTTCTTCCCGTACCACATCTTTCATGGTTGGGTTTAGACGATGCTGCGGTTCACGCGACGTCTTAGCATTTTCTTCAAGATGTATACGATGGGTGCATACATTAGGGTCAATGCCCTTAATGTCATCGAGGGACCATCCAATAGCAGAATGGTGTTGTTGAATGACATCTATTAAACGGGATTCTTGATCATCAGTCAATTGAGATGATATAATAATTGGATGACTACCATCTGGATCAAGATGTACGTACTTTAATTTCGAAGGAAGAGGTTTTAAGTCATCGGCCATATAGTAAACATATTGATGTTCATCCAATTCGCTGGACATCACGGTCGTAGGGTCAAATAATGGTATTGACTCTAATAATTCGTTTACTTCTTGTGTATAATCATCGTCCTCAAATTCAGAATCGCTAAAGGAAAGAAATTGGTATAATTCATCTTTAGGAAAAATGTTTGTTAAATACTCTTGCACAATGCTATCGACCCTGTTCACCTCACCATTGATAACATAAAAATGAATAGTCTACCTACGTAATGAACGATGAATTCTCAACGTAAGTAAACTAAACTTATTACTGATGCTATCTTGTTTATCAAAGAATTTATTCTACTCTCAACCAATTGAGATATAGGGGAGTAGATAGAGTTCGTTCCACTCCTAGTGCTCTAGCATGGATGTTTTCTAATCTAACTAGTCGTTTTTAAGTCTATGAGAGTTTTACTTAAGGGAATTATACTCACGATGCAACTACCCACAAGATGCAACTAGTCGCTATCATCAACTAAGGGAATGTTACGTTGATTCTATGATAAGGAGTTAGAGGGGATTGATTCCACCTTTAACTCAACTTAATCCACTAACGACGAATCGTCAGAACTCCGAATTGAATCGCCCTTGAACAATTGGTTATTCCTAATCCCTAATTATACATGGCATTTCTACCAATTCATAACTAGCATGTGAACAATTAAACCCATTCTCATGGTGAACTAATCATTTCTAGAGTGGAATAGAAAATACTTACGGCGACTCTAATGATAATCGAATCAAGCTTTCATCAAGGCTTCACAACCCTCTAATGGAGGTTTAGCCTTGAATCATTCCGCAATCATTTCCATTTATATTAAAACTAAACATACTATAAAGCATTGAAATTTATTTAATTAAACAATAATGAAATCTAATTTAATGACTAAATCAACTAAGGACATAAATTGAAATTAGATCTAGAATTGAATTGACAAAATCGAAATGGATAAAGAATACTACTTTATTGATCTAATCAAATGAAGAACAAGATTCAAGGTTTAATCTAATGAAATGAATTAGATATTGAAACTATACTTAATCAAAAACAATTAAATAAAACTAGATCTAGAAGCTATTTTAATGGCTACTTTCTATTCTAAGCTAACTATTATTTTCTAACTACTGGCTACCATTAACAAAGAGCTAAGCTTTTGTTTTTATACATCCAGATCCAAAATTCGTGCATGGGCTTGGAGCCATGGGTTGGGCCAGAGAATCAGGCCCAAAACCCAATTCTTTCGGGTCCAAAAGGCCTCTTCAGCTGCAGTTGACTTCCACAGACTTTTCGTCCACTTCTGCTCCTCTGATTGGGTCAAGGCTTGACCATTGCAAAGCTCTTTCCGAGCCGGTCGTTTTGACATAAGGTATGCCCAATTCCGGTGGTCCGAGTCCAAAGATACGGCTTTCGAAGTTCTCACGACTTTTGCTCCTTTATCTCGCTAAAGTGGTACATTTCTCGCATTACATAATGGACTTTGAAACCTCAAACGTAAGTAAACGCTGTAATCGCTATGTTAACTCTTACTTATTATTCACATAATTGGTCTAACAAGATGATTATTAAGGGGTTAAAACTACAGTTTTGGGCTCTTATCAAACCACCCCCAAACAAAGATTTTGTTTGTCCTCAAGCAAAGATGAAATTAGAATAAGTGACCAAAAATGGAGTTCTACCTAATCTCGCTTACTGAGTGCGATTGCATTGACCATATGCAACAAGGCCTTAAACCACTAGGAATTCCCTAGTGGACGAAGTTATAGCCTCGGAGAGTTTTCCAAATGAAGGTACTCACAAACTTCATCTATACTACAACGACTAAGAAAATAAAACTATTGTTTCCTTTATTCATGCTCAACTATCTATACATCTCTAGCAATTATATAAGAATAACCAGTCCAAACCCTAAGTTAATATATGCATAATAATCAATCATCTACAATAAACATATATACAATGAGTAGTACTATCAAATGTTTAGCGGTGTTTGTTTCCGAGAACTTCGGAATAGCCCCTTAAGTAGGTTCTCACAATAATAGTCAAGAAACAACACTCTGATTTTTGCACTCAAGTTTCATTACTCCAAAGGTACAGTGGGCACACTTTACCTTACAATCTCAATGACAACAAGGAAGCCGGGTCAATCAAACACATCCGCCACTTTACTATCACACTAACCTATTCCTAATCGAGCTAGAGGTCTTTATTAGGTGTTACAGGATTAGGAGATGGTTTAAGAAGGAAGGAAATGGATATTCAAAAGGACAAGTCCGAGATAATAGAGTCTTCAGATATGTAACTTAGAGAAAACCTTGTTATTTTCTTTTGCTTCTATACTTTGTTTCCATCCCAGCCATATTTTTTTTTTCTTTCTTTTCTTTGGCTTTTGACTCCTTTTTATTCTATTTTTTGGAGTTTTTTTTTTTTTTTTTTTTATTTCTATTTTTCTTTTCTTTGGATGGAAACTTCTTTTCTTTATTTTCCTCAAGCAAGTAACAATTTTGTTTACACAGGTTTTTTTTTCTTCTTTTCTTCACTCATTCTATTCTCGGACTTATTCTAAATTGGGTAGGTTGATTTATTCTCTTTTTTTTATTTTGTTTTTGTTTTTTGTAACAGGTAAAGGAATTGTGGTGTATGGAAGGCTAAAGAAAAGGCTCGAGTGGTGACTAGCGAAAAATAATTCATAGGTTTGAATTTTTTTGGCTATATCGATCCAAAGAGCCCTAAATTCTCACTTAGGATATGGTTTAGTGATCAAGCAAGTGGACGCGGGATTTCTCTATCCGGATTTTACTTCTCCCTTGTGTCATTTCTCAAATGTTTCATTCATATAAGGCTTTTAGGCTATATTCTCACAGGATTTGTATAAGTACTCTAGCCTAGATTTCGTAAACTTATCGCTAACAATCATAGATACTCATGTAATATATTTATAGATAGATGCAAAGATTATTACCTACGATAACCTAAGTTTCTAACAATTATTCCTCGATGCAACAACTATGTGAGACTTCTAGGCAAGTTAAGAGCATGGAGAAAGAAAACAATACCAATATTCCTAAGTGTATAGCATAAACTTATTTATTTATATTTTTAAATTTTTGAAATTTTAACTAGAAAACAAATGCATATTATATATATCTATATCCTAACAGATGTCTTAATTACACGGATTCTATGCCCCCAAACAAGAAGCATGATTTGTCCTCAAAGCATTGTAAATAAAGGGTAGGAAAATACCATCAAGCCGCGGAAATTCGTAAAACATCCGCGAAAACAATGTTAGAACGCATCTAATATAGGAAATAAAACTGACGAACTCTATAAGAGTTCCACCCATTATGGGGTTAACATAATTAAAATGCTTGGGACATAAGCGCATACTAACGGAAAGTAAAAGTTACCTCCACTTCCGCTGTTATATCGCCATTTTCGCCATCCTCTACTTCTATAAAGAAGTGAGGTTCCTTCGCCCCCGCCATGCTATGATAATTTGCCGTGCTTCACGCCATTTATCATCTATGGTTGCTAACCTATTAAGTGCCACTTGGTCTGATGGGGTGTAGGGTGCAACCTCGGTGAGGTTGTATCCGCCACCCATGCCAAGTCATTGCACGGAAAGATCGGATAATACTATCAGCGGGTCGCACCGCGTCTACCTTTTAATCCAATCCGTGAAACGGTACAAAAAAGTGAAAGAAACATAGCATAATAATAATGGAATTAGAACAGGCATAAGAAGGTACTTATGCCTCATAGTATAGCCGCGCTAAACTAGACATCAAAGTCCCGAAGGTCATAGAACCGGGCGCCCATTGGCTAAAGCAAGGAAAACGCCGCAAGTGGCGCCATTCACGTAAGAAAAACGCCATTCCCCTAAAATGTTTAGCATTATCCAAAACATAACAGTTCCTATGTTCATGGACAGGCTACCAAGGGCAACGTTATAGTCCCCTTTGGTCCTCAATACGAAAATGCCAGCCCCATAAGCCTCGTGGCAAAGACTCATAGGTGTAGACATGCATATTATCGAATCTAATAGCACCATGGGGTCTTGTATCTCAAATGGGCATAGCAAGTCCAAGAACAAATGCTAGCAAGAACCCGTAATCTCCATTGGTTCATTGTCAATGTTGATGGAGAACACTTGTTCTCCATCCGGGTTCAAAGAAAATGCAGTTATTATAAAAATAAGATGCAAGTGCCGGAGAATAAAGTTCAGCCGGTCTTACCATAAGAGGTTCCCACCAACATATGTGATCACCTCAAAAACCAAGCACCGTAAGTAGTGCTTTGGAACAAATCTTCAAAGACTGTTCGTATCAATATTGAGATGTCATCTCTAAATTACGCTTTGGAATAGCTGCGAATGATTCGATACTACACGCCAAAAACTGGAAAATTTCTCGTCGTCGAGAAGTCGATGCTGGCGCCATTAACTTAGGCTGGCGCTTTTTGTATTTTTTTGAATTCCAAGAACTTAGCTGGTCGCCGACTAGCGCGCTGGCCACCTCGACAAAATTTTTCCGACAGACCAGTAGGCGCGAAAGGCCACCGCTAGGCCAGGCGCTGGCCCGAAAGCAGCAATTCAAAAATGAAGTCTAAACGGGAATCGCTGGTTTTGAAGGGTGAGTGATGGAGTTTAGGTGTAGTGTGAGTTGTGAGGATAGATAGTATCAAGTTTATATAGGCTTAAAGTTGCTAGAATGGATCGGAAAGTTGCCAAAACTAATTTCGGCAGCTTCCTAAATCCTAAAAATTTCCAAACTCGAAAACGGAAACAACTCATCTCCCGATTCTAATTCAAACCCAAGATTCTTATTTGGATTTTATGACTGAATGTACCTATTTAATCTAGATTTCATCCTACAATGATTCTCAATCACGATATGCCTAAACTTCCATATTTTCACACCTTACTCCGCAGCAAATTCTAACACTAGGGTTTTTATAAAAAATACAAATTTTGAAATAATCAAACCACCCCCAAACAAGTTTGAAGGTGTGGTCAATATGAAAATAAGCACACAATATGAAAATAAACCCTTTGTATTATAATTTCATTCGAGTATTACTACAAAATTCAAATTCATCAAATAAAAGTTACATTACAATAAAGACAACAAAAGTAAATAAAACAACAACTACTAAAACATAAATAACAGGACTATCACTCCTCATCCTCTCTAAACACCTCGCCATCGCGGGCGGAGGGCTACGCATCGAGTGGTGGCTCCCCCGGCTCCGTATATTCAAAGAAGAAGCCGCCCTTCGCCGACGACGCCATGCCTAGTAGCCGCGGTCCTCGTGAGGCGAGTCCGCCCGAGGTGGGAAAGCGCGGCTAGCATATCCACTTAAACCGGGCTGGCTTCCATCTCAGCCTCGTCACCCTCCCATCTCTCATCCTCCCTCCGGGCGGAGCTCGGTTGTGGTGAATGGTGGCCTGTCGAACCGGAGGTCTCGCATTGAGAGTGTTGAGTGAACGATGCCCCTATGTAGCATAGTCATGCGCCAAGATCGACCAACACCTCGAAGGCATCCGTGACAAAACAGGTGCCATCCTCCTCATCCTCCTCCGACTCATCCCCGCCCCCAGCCTCCTCCTCCTCTTCCTCCCCTGCCCCTATCCTCCGCAATTTCCGACTTGTTGGACACACTCCCTATAGATACGCTGGTTCCCGTGCAGGGTAATGTAAATCCTTCCTCGTAGTCGGAGTTGCCTTCATCTTCAACATGATCTTAGTGATAAGCACAGAAGAGGTGCCAACCATCGTCCGATCCTCCCGATTATGTTGAAAAAAAAACCGTGATACGAAATCGCATTTCCGCCCCCGAGTATCCATAGGACGTGGAGGCAGGTCGACTCGATGTCACCGACCTTGTCCTTGCTGGCGATTATTCACCAATCCAATCGGTCAGAAGCCTACCGGGTTGGTCCTCGAGAAGCCCGCGCATTACAACGGGAGTTTGATTGTAGCCCCATTGATGACAAGAACGCCATCAACGGCTCAAACCTCGGCAAACCGGGGCTCCGTAAACGGCATCCAGATTGATTCTAGGCGGAATGCCTAGAATCTCACCCAACAGACTGTGAGAGTCAACTCCCTCTTTCTTCCTCACCAAAACAAAATCTTACTCCCCTCCAACTCCCGGTGTTGTAGAAACCGCCCCACCAAGTCTTCATGGTAGAAGTCTTCGGTCGAAAGTACCGTAGACTATTCCAGTTTTACTAGCCATTTCACACCGTGAAAACGGGCTTAAAATGGTCGGCGTGAAAATCATCTCGTAATAATACTGGCGCTGAGCCATTTAGAGTTTGATTACGGCTTGGGGTTTGTAGAGGGTGTCAGTAGTTGTGGTTTAACTTGACCGACCTAAAGAAAAGTGGTGGTGGCGCTGGGATGCAGCACCAAAAATTTTTTTTTAAATTTCGTGGTTTTGATAATAGAAATCGTGGTGGTAGTGATGGTTGGTGTTTTGAAGTCGATTTGAGGTTTGGATTTGATTTTTGGCGGGTTGTTTGTATTTTCTTTTATTTTGATTTTCTTTAGGTTTGGAGCTTGGTAATGGCGTTAATGGAAGATGAAACGATGAACTGGTCGCGGAGAATGTAAGAGCGAAGCCGCTTCCATGGGCTGGTGGGCTGAAGTTGGGCCCAAGCCCAAAATCAAAATTTTCGATTTTTTCGATTTTTTTCGCTAATTTCAAATCAAAATTCCCCGCCTGCTACGGGTCCGATATTTGCGAATGAGATATGGAAATGATCAGGAGAGAATTTCCTATCCAATGATCCATAAAACACTCTATTCTGACTTCGGATGACATATGAGATAGTGGAAAACGCCTCGTGCGCATGACGTAAGTTATGCTAACGAATGAACTCTAAATTAATAGATCATGTCAATCCGAATCGTAAATACAATAAAACGCCTAAGCAACTCTAGTGGGACATAAAACATTTAGTACGGAACATTTAACACTTCACCCCCAAACAAATTTTTACAACGGCTTAGAAAATTTGTTTTAGCAGCCAGTGGTCTTTTAAAGTCGATTCCCGACTTCATAGATTACTATGTTTATTTTATTTTATTTTTTTTTTTATTTTAGTTTTAGAAGGAAAACAATAAGCAATAAAGACATAATTCACACCATAGAGAAACATGACTCAAAAAAAATCCGAAAAACATGCAAGAGAGGGAAACGGAACTATGTGAACCGCGGGACTTAGATCCGTACTTACAGCCACACACTCCATAGGGAGGGGCCGGTTACCTTAATGGTGCACTCACCAATATATTGGAATGAAAGGAAATGCACCAACACAGAAATTGAGTCGCTTATAGTCGCACTCAAGACTTTATCTAAGACATATATGTATGAACATGCAATTGATCATATATCAACAACCGAAATAGTCAGGATCATTCCATAAATAAATATCGAGGAAACATATCCAAACACAATGAAACACCAAGATTTCCTACGACAATTACTTAGTGGAATCCAAACGAAGTCGGACAACCCTATTGTGTAACCTATCATGCACCTTATTTTTCATTTTTGAATGAGTGGGTGTTCTTGTAAATAAGTGTGGAAAAGGAATGGTTGTGAAGGATATGGTGGATATGGATAAGTTTTAGAAAGATAGCCCTGCATAATAAATGAGGATGGTTTTAGCAATCTAACTCATTCATCAGGTGTGTGGACCTGCCTCAAATCTAAAATGAAGGTGTCACAAAGTTTGTCCTTCAAGATTCCGCTTGCTAGAGGATTTAAAAATTATAGAGCAATATAAGAAAACAACAACAGGATCGAAAGTGCAAACTCGGGTTCCTTTGAAAGGGTGGAAGGAGGGGGAATCGAGGTGGAAGTCAGGCTAGTTAGTTCTTGATAGGGTGAATTGTCACCTACCAAGAAACTCATCAAATTCCTCATCTAGATTGGCATATCCACATTACTATGGTAGTCCCTACATCTTTGAGAAAGTCATCTATCCCATCCCTCGCCAATAACATGTGTATCGACTCAGTGTAGGAAAGAAAATATTGAGTCCTGACTTTTCCAAAGGAAAGAATTTCTTGGCATACGACTATCGTGGAACGTGGTTGTTGAAATAATCTCGAAAGCAAAGCCTCGATCATGCTAACCTCTCCCATCCATAGATCGACCGGGTAATCAGTCCTTTGTTTTAAAACATTGACTTCAAATGTTAAGATGGCCAAAAGACATGGACATTGAACCATCACGCAATTAATGAAGTTCGGTAACACCACCCATTGACCACTACTACCCACCACTGACCGGATCGTCTTGACACCTTTTATCTGAAGTGGGCGAAAACTTTTTCAAACCATGGCTCGATCCACCCGGCGGCTTCTACAATCCATTAACTAATTTAACCGACGGTTGGCTCAAGATAAAGCCCAAACCAAAGGTGTGTTTTCGAGTGTAGCAATACCTAATCCTAAAACAACAAACGCCCGGGCCTTTGAATTAACGGATAATACTAGTAATGAATATGAAAATGTAGGTGAGATAAATGCAATCACCACTCTCCGTTAAAGCGGTGGTTGATAACAAAAAGTAACTATGCCTATAGTTACCCGCGATAACCCTACACTGCTATATTACTAGATCTGAAATAGAAACTGAAGAGCCTACCAGCGTGGGGTACCGATTACAAACACAACCAAAAAATGCAGAAAGCTACGGTAGAAACATCCGGGGATACCATTGCTAAATATGAAAATGAAACCACCGTTTCCACAAAAATTAGCCATGTTAACTAAGGATACAAATTATGAGGAGATTAGGGATGTTTTAAGAATCTAACTATAAACCTTCCTTCCTCGAAGCTATTAAAAGCTACCACATCATGCTAAGTTTTCTTAAAGGGAATTGTGTACTACTAATAAGACCAATATACCAAAAGAGCGCCTTTTTTACATAACAATTCCCGACCTTATCTCGAACATAATGGAATTGTTAAGTTACAAGGACCACAGTGGATCCTCTTGTCTGATGCACCTTAGGAGATTCCTATCTGACGACGGCGTTATTAGACACGGGGCTAGTGTTAACTTACTCCCATTTTATTTGTATAGACAAATAGGTCTAGACAAAATCTGACCACTAAAATGGCGTTGCAATTAGGCGATCGGTCTATTAAGTATCCTAAGGTGTAGTCGAAAATGTGTTGGTAAAAGTTCACGGGTTTCTACTATCCGGCTGATTTTGTAGTCCTCGTCTGAGAAATTAAACTAACGACTCTTCCGATCATTTAGGGCGTCCGCTTCTTGGCTGCCAATCGCGGCTCATTAATTGCGTGATGGTTCAATGTCCATGTCTTTTGGCCATCTTCTTTGTTGAAGTCAATGTTTTAAAACAAGGACACGCATTACCGATTAAGTCTATGGATGGAGAGGTTAGCATGATCGAGCTTTGCTCGAGATTATTTCAACAACCGTTCCTTTGATAGTCATATGCCCAAAATTCTTTCCTTTGGAAAGTCGGACTCCAATATTTTCTTTCCTACACTAGTCGATACACATGTTATTGGCGAGGATGGGATAGATGACTTTCTCAAAGACGTAGAGGGACTACCATAGTAATGTGGATATGACCAATCTAGATGAGGAATTTGATGAGTTTCTTTCCAGTAGGTGACAATTCACCTATCAAGAACTAACTAGCACAACATCCACACCTCGATTCCCCTCCTTCCACCCTTTCAAAGAAACCCCGAAGTTTGCACTCGATCTGTTGTTTCTTACGTGCTCTATAATTTTTTAAATCCTCTAACAAACGGATACTTGAGGAAGGACAAACTTTGTGACACCTTCATTTTCAAAATTGAGACAGTCCCTACAATACACAATGAATGAGTTCAGTGCTAAAACCAAATCCTCATTGTTATGCGGTGATGTCTTTCTAGAACTTATCCATACCTACCATATTCTCCACAACCATTCACTTTTCCACACTTATTTACTAGAACACCCACTCATTCAAAAATGAAAAAAAAAGGTGCATGATAGGTTACCAATAGGGTTACCCAACTTCGTTTGGATTCCACTAGGCTGAGTCGTAGGAAATCTTGGTGTTTCATTGTATTTGGATATGTTTGCTGTGATATGTATTTATGGAATGATCCACAACTATTTCGGTTGTTGATATATGATCAACTGCATGTTCATACATATGTCTTAGATAAAGTCTTGAGTGCGACTATAAAACGACTCAATTTCTGTGTTGGTGCATTTCCTTTCATTCCAATATATTGGTGAGTGCACCATTAAGGTAACCGGGCCCTCCCTATGGAGTGTGTGGCTGTAAGTACCGGATCCTAAGTCCACGGTTCACATAGTTCACGTTTTCCACTCTTGCATGTTTTCTCGGATTTTTGAGTCATGTTTCTCTATGGTGTGAATTATGTCTTTATTGCTTATTGTTTTTCCTTCTAAAACTAAAATAAAAAATAAAAAAATAAAATAAACATAGTAATCTAGGAAGTCTCGGGAATCTGACTTTAAAAGACCCACTGCTAAAAACAAATTTTCTAAGCTTCGTTGTAAAAAAATTTGTTTGGGGTTCAAAGTGTTAAATGTTCTGTACTAAAATGTTTTATGTCCCATTAGAGTTGCTTAGGCCGTTTTATTGTATTACGATTGGATTGACATGATCTATTCATTTAGATTTCATTAGTTAAGCATAACTTACGTCATGCAGCTTCGAGGCGTTTTCCACTATCTCATGTCATCCGAAGTCGGAATAGAGTGTTTTATGGATCATTGGATAGAAATTCTCTCCGATCATTTCCATACCTCATTCGCAAAAATCGGACCGGTAACGGCGGGAATTTTGATTTGAAATTCGCTAAAAAAAATCGAAAATTTTGATTTTGGGCTTGGGCCCAACTCGCCCCCACCAGCCCATGGAGAAGCCTTCGCCTCTTACATTCTCCACGACCAGTTCATCGTTTCATCTTCCGTTAACGCCATTACCAAGCTCCAAACCTAAAAAGAAAATCAAAATAAAAAGAAAATACAAACAACCCACCAAAAAAATCAAATCCAAACCTCAAATCGACTTCAAAACACCAACCATCACAACCACCACCGATTTCTATTATCAAAACCACGAAATTTAAAAAAAAAATTTTGGTGCTTTGCCGCCACCACGCCACCACCACCATTGTTCTTAAAATCGGTCAAGCTAAACCACCACCACCACATCCTATATAAACCCCAATCGACATTTCAAAAAACTAGATGGCTCAACGCCCAGGCGATTATTATCTTAGAAGCAGATTTTCACACGCCGACCATTTCGCCGTTTTTTACGTGACGAAATGGCTAGTAGAGACCTGAATAGTCTCGGTACTTTCGACCAAGACTTACCATGAAGACTTGGTGGGAGACGGTTCTACAACACCCGGGGAGTTGGAGGAGTAAGATTTTTGTGTTGGTGAGGAAGAAGAGGAGGAGTTGACTCTGGTCGGGTGAGATTCTAGGCATTCCGCCTAGAATCAATCTGAATCTTTTGTTTTACAGGATCCCCAGGTTGATGGGTGAGCCGTTGATGGGGCATCTTGCCATCAATGGGAGCTACAATCCAAACTCCCATTGTGTGCGCCGAGCTTCTCGAGGACCAACCAACCGGCTACGTTCCCCGTTGGATTGGGTCGGAATGTCTAAAGCAAGGACAAGGTCGGTGACATCGGGTCGACCTGCCTCCCGCCCTATGGATACTCGGGGAGCGGAAGTGCGATTTCTGTATCCCGGAGTTTTGCTCAACATAATCGGGAGGATGGGACGGTCGTTGGCACCTCTTCCCCGTGCTTATCACTAAGATCATGTTGAAGATGAAGGCAACTGACTCCGGTACGGGATTTACATTACCCCGCATCGGAACCCGCGTATCTATAGGGAGTGTGTCCAACAAGTCTGGAAATTGCCGGAGGATAGGGAGGCGAGGAGGAAGAGGAGGAGGGGGGGGGATGCCCGGGATGAGTCGGAGGAGGAAGAGGAGGGATGGCACCCTTTGATATGGATGCATTCCGAGGAGGTGTTGGTCTGATCTTTGGCATGGCTATGCTTCATAGGGGCATCGTTCACTCAACACTCTGTGCCGACCTCCGGACTCGGCAGGCGACTATTCATCGCCACTTCGAGCTCCGCACCCGAGGGAGGATGAGAGATGGGAGCGGCGAGGGGTGAGATGGAAGCCCGTGTCGGGTTTAGAGTAGAGATGCTAGCACGCTTCCCACCTCATCTGGACTACGCCTCGAGGACCACAGCTGCTAGGCATGAGCGTCGTCGACGGAGGAGGGGCTCTTCTTTGGACCTTCCGGAGTTCAGAGCCACCACCGAGATCAGACCCTCCCCACCAAATGGCGAGGTGTTTAGAGAGGATGGCGGTGATAGTCCCTTAGTTATTTATGTTTAGTAGTTGTTGTTTTATTTACTTTTGTTGTCTTTATTGTAATGTAATTTTTATTTCAAATGTGGATTTTGTAGTGATACTCCGAATGAAAATTTTAATATAAGGGGTTATTTTCAGGTTTGTGTGCTTGTTTCATATTAATCCCACCTTCGAAACTTGTTTGGGGGTGGTTTGATCATTCACGCTTTATTTTTTTATAAAAACCTAGTGTTAGAATTTCTTTCAAGTAAGGTGAAAATATGGGTCAGGTATAGGCATATCTATGATTGAGAATCATTGTAGGATGAAATCTAGATTAAATAGGTACATTCGGTCATAATATCCAAATAAGAATCTTGGGTTTGAATTAGAATCCGGGATATGAGTTGTTTCCGTTTTCAGTTTGGAGATTTTAGGATTTCCGGACCCGCAAATTAGTTTTGGCAACCTTCCGATCCATTCTAGCAACTTTAAGCCTATTTAAACTTGATACAATCTATCCTCACAACTCACATTACACCTAAACTCCATCACTCACCCTTCAAACCCGCGATTCCCACGTTTTACTTCATTTTCGCATTTCGCGCTTCGGGCCTTACGCCAGCGCCTCTAGTTGATCGCCCTCAGCGCCTAAATTCTGTCGAAAAAATTTTGTCGAGCGGCGCCAGCGCTACGTTGTGGCGCGACCAGCGTAAGTTACTGGAAATCAAAATATACAAAGAGCGCCGCAGCGCCTAAGTTAAGTTGGCGCAGCCAGCGGCTTCTCCTCGGACCAGAAATTTTCCAGTTTTTGGCGTGTAGTATCCGAATCATTCGCGAGCTATTCCAAAGCGTAATTTAGAGATGACATCTCCAATATTAATACCGAACAGTCTTTCGAAGATTTGTTCCAAAGCACTACTTACGGTGCTTGGTTTCGCGAGGTGATCACATATGTTGGCTGGGAACCTCTTATGGTAAGACCGGCCAACTTTATTCTCCAGCACTTGCATCTTATTTTTATAATAACTGCATTTTCTTTGAGAGACCGGATGGAGAACAAGTGTTCTCCATCAACATTGACAATGAACCAATGGAGATTACCGGGTTCTTGCTAGCATTTGTTCTTGGACTTGCTATGCCCATTTGAGATACAAGACCCATGGTGCTATTAGATTACGATAATATGCATGTCTACACTTATGAGTCTTTGCCGCGAGGCTTATGGGGCAGGCATTTTCCGTGTTGAGGACCAAAGGGACTATAACGTTGCCGCGGTAGCACGTCCATGAACATAGGAACTGTTATGTTTTGGATAATGCTAAACATTTTAGGGGAATGGCGTTTTTCTTACGTGAATGGCGCCACTTGCGCGTTTCCCTTGCTTTAGCCAATGGGCGCCCGGTTATGACCTTCCGGGACTTTGATGTCTAGTTTAGCACGAGCCTATACTATGAGGCATAAGTACCTTCTTATGCCTGTTCTAATTTCACGTATTATGCTATGTTTCTTTCCTGTTTTTGTACCGTTTCACGGATTGGATTAAGGTAGACGGTGCGACCCACCATAGTATTATCCGATCTTTCCGTGCAATGACTTGGCATGGGTGGCGGATACAACCTCACCCGTTGCACCTGCACCCCACCCGGACCAAGTGGCACTTAATAGGTTAGCAACCATAGATGATAAATGGCGTGAAGCCCGCAAATTATCATAGCATGGCGGAGATCGAAGGAACCTCACTTCTTTATAGAAGTAGAGGGATGGCGAAGATGACCGAATAACAAATCGGAGTGGAGGTAAGTTTTAGTTTCTGTTTGTGTCTGCTTATGTCCCAAGCAATTTAATTATGTTAACCCCATAATGGGTGGAACTCTTATAGAGTTGTTGTCGGTTTTATTTCCTATATTAGTATGCGTTCTAACATTGTTTTGCGGATGTTTACGAATTTCCATCACGCTTGATGGTATTTTTCCTACCCTCTTTATTTACAATGCTTTGAGGACAAAGCATGCTTCTTGTTTGGGGGCATAGAATCCGTGTAATTAAGACATCTGTTAGGATATAGATATATATAATATGCATTTGTTTTCTAGTTAAAATTTCAAAATTTAAAAAATATAAATAAATAAGTTTATGCTATACACTTAGGAATATTGGTATTGTTTTCTTTCTCCATGCTCTTAACAATCTAGAAGTCTCACATAGTTGTTGCATCGGAATAATTGTTAGAAACTTAGGTTAATACGTAGGTAATAATCTTTGCATCTATCTATAAATATATTACATGAGTATCTATGATTGTTAGCGGTAAGTTTTTGAAATCTAGGCTAGAGTACTTATTCTACAAATCCTGTGAGAATATAGCCTAAAAGCCTTATATGAAGCGAAACATTTGAGAAATGACACAAGGGAGAAGTAAAATCGGATAGAAAATCACCGTCCACTTGCTTGATCACTAAACCATATCCTAAGTGAGAATTTAGGCGCTCTTTGGATCGATATAGCCAGAAATTCAAACCTATGAATTATTTTCCAAGTAGTAAGCCACTCTCGAGCCGTTTCTTTAGCCTTCCATACACCACAATTCCTTTACCTGTTACAAAAACAAAAACAAAATAAAAAAAAAAAAAGAATAAATCAACCTACCCAATTTAGAATAAGTCCGAGAATAGAATGAGTGAAGAAAGAAGAAGAGAAAAACATTGTAAACAAAAATTGTTACTTGCTTTCAGAAAATAAAAGAAAAGAAGTTTCCATCCAAAGAAAAGAAAAATAGAAATAAAATAAAAAAAACTCCAAAAATAGAATAAAAAAGGAGTCAAAAAGCCAAGAAAAGAAAAAAAAAAATATGGCTAAGGATGGAAACAAAGTGTAGAAGCAAAAAGAAAATAACAAGGTTTTCTCTAAGTTACATAATCTGAAGACTCTATTATCTCGGACTTGTCCTTTTGAATATCCATTTCCTTCCTTCTTAAACCATCTCTAATCCCGTAAACACCTAATAAAGACCTCTAGCTCGATTAGGAATAGGTTAGTGTGATAGTAAGTGGCGGATGTGTTTGATTGACCCGAGCTTCCTTGTTGTCATTGAGATTGTAAGGTAAAGTGTGCCCACTCCCTACCTTTGGAGTAAGCGAAACTTGAGTGCAAAAATCAGTGTTGTTTCTTGACTATTATTGTGAGAACCTACTTAAGGGCTATTCCGTTCTCGAAAACAAACCTAAAACATTTGATAGTACTACTCATTGTATATATGTTTATTGTAGATGATTGATTATTATGCATATATTAACTTAGGGTTTTGACCGGTTATTCTTATGTAATTGCTAGAGATGTATAGATAGTTGGGCATGAATAAAGGAAACAATAGTTTTATTTTCTTAGTCGTTGTAGTATAGATGAAGTTTGTGAGTACCTTCATTGGAAAACTCTCAATGGGCTATAACTTCGTCCACTAGGGAATTCCTAGTGGTTTAAAAGCCTTGTTGCATATGGTCAATGCAATCGCACTCAAATAAACGAGATTAGGTAGAACTCCATTTTGGTCACTTATTCTAATTTCTCATCTTTGCTTGAGGACAAGCAAAATCTTTGTTTGGGGGTGGTTTGATAAGAGCCCAAAACTGTAGTTTTAACCCCTTAATAATCATCTTTGTTAGACCAATTATGTGAATAATAAGTAAGAGTTAACACTGATTCTGCGTTTTTATGCATTTCGAGGTTTCAAAGTCCATTATGTGCGAGAAATGTACCACTTTTAGCGAGATAAAGGAGCAAAAGTCAGTGAGAACTTCAGAAAAGCCGTATCTTTGGACTCGGACCTCCGAATTGGGCATACCTTATGTCAAAACGACCGGCTTCGGAAAGAGTTTTGCAATGGTCAAGCCTTGACCCAATCAGAGGAGCAGAAGTGGACGAAAAGTCTGTGGAAGTCAACTGCAGCTGAAGAGGCCTTTTGAATTTGAAAAGAATTGGGTTTTGGCTCGGATTCTGCGGCCAACCCATGGCTCCAAGCCCATGCACGAATTTTGGATCTGGATGTATAAAAACAAAAGCTTAAGTCTTTGTTAATGGTAGATAGATAATGGTAGCCATAGTTAGAAAATAAGAGTTAGCTTAGAATAGAAAGTAGCCATTAAAATAGCTTCTAGATCTAGTTTTATTTAATTGTTTTGATTAAGTATAGTTTCAATATCTAATTCATTTCATTAGATTAAACCTTGAATCTTGTTCTTCATTTGATTAGATCAATAAAGTAGTATTCTTTTTATCCATTTCGATTTTGTCAATTCCAATTCTAGATCTAATTTCAATTTATGTCCTTAGTTCAATTTAGTCATTAAATTAGATTTCATTATTGTTTAATTAAATAAATTTCAATGCTTTATATTATGTTTAGTTTTAATATAAATGGAAATGATTATGGAATGATTCAAGGCTAAACCTCCATTAGAGGGGGTTGTGAAGCCTTGATGAAAGCTTGATTCCGATTATCGTGAAATTAAATTAAATTATTTTCTATTCCACTCTAGAAATGATTAGTTCACCATGAGAATGGGTTTAATTGTTCACATGCTAGTTATGAATTGGTAGAAATGCCATGTATAATTAGGGATTAGGAATAACCAATTGTTAGCGGCATTCAATTCGGATTCTGACGATTAATCGTTAGTGGATTAAGTTGAGTTAAGGTGGAATCAATCCCCCTCTAACTCCTTATCATAGAATCAACGTAGCATTCCCTTAGTATTCCGATAACCGACTAGTTGCATCTTGTGGGTAGTTGCATCGTAGTATAATTCCCTTCGTAAAACTCTCATAGACTTAAAAACGACTAGTTAGATTAGAAAACATCCATGCTAGAGCACTAGGAGTGGAACGAACTTGTCTACTCCACTATATCTCAATTGGTTGAGAGTAGAAATAAATCTTTGATAACTCAAGCACGTAAAAGACTAAGTTTAGTTTACTTACGTTGTGGATTAGTAGTTCATTTAGTTCTTCATTTTATAGTAATTTTATAGCATTTAGCATTGTTGTCATGCTATGCTAGTATTCATTTTATAGTTACCAGACACCCTTTCATTCAAAGAAGAAGAAGAAGGTGCATGTTCGGTTACGTTCTAGGTCTATCAAGTTTTGTTTTCATTTTACTAAGTTGCGTCGTAGAAAGTCTTGGTGCTTGATTCTATTTGGGGGTGCATTCCATGTTAATTATTTATGGAAAAACCCACAACTATTTAGGTTGTTAATATATGGTAAACTGCATGTATATATATTTTAGATAAAGTGTCGAGTATCTGACTATAAACGACTCATTTTATTCTTCGGTGTACTCCATTCCAATCTTATGTTATGGGAGTGCATCATTAAAGTAACTGGACCCTCCTTTTGGAGTGAGTGGTTGTAAGTGTTGGATCCTTAGTCCACTTTCATGTGACTCACGTATTCATCTCTTGCACTTTTTCTTGTTGTTTGAGTAGTGTTTCTCTATGGAGTGAGTTTCATTTTTATTTCTTCTTCGTAATTTTGTTTTTCTAAAAATCAAACATATAAAAACTAAATAAAATAAAAACATAAACATATATTAGTAAGTCTAGGGAATCTAACTTTAAAAGACCCAAGTTTTTGTACAATACCACCTTTCTAGAGTATAGGGCAAACAAAAATGTTCAAACTTAAAAAAAGTTTTCCAATTTTGTTTGGGGGTGGTGTATTTTGGTTTTTCATTTCAAAATATTTTGCCACCCTTTGTCTGTCATGTTTACTCCAGTAGAGTTGATGTTAGTTAGTACGTAACAGTTTAATTGTGCTTCATGTTATCATATCATCTTTACAATATTTCTATTACAGGTACTACCAATTTTTGCCACGTTTCTCTGGTAAATTCTTTCCTTATCTCTTTACACTTTGAGGACAAAGCATTCGATTGTTTGGGGGTGGGATAGAAATATTTGCAAAAATTAGGTACTTTTAGGATGTAAATTACACACTTTTATTTATAAAATATTAAAAATCATAAATATTGTTTATGCTAGGCACTTAGTGATAATGGTATTGTTCCCTTCTCCATTATGATATTAGTTTAGAAATCTCACATAGTACTTAAATTAGAATTTAATTTTTGAAACTTAGATTAATATATAGCTAATAGTCATTACATCTTTTCATGAACATCTTGCATGAGCATCTATGATTGTACTTGGCAGTATTTTTCTGAGACCTAGGTTAGAGTACTTAATACATATCCTGTGAGCATCTAGCCAAAAAAAACAAGCCCATATGAATTAATATCTGAGTGATGACACAAGGGAGAAGTCAAATCCGAGTAGAGACATCACACATCCACTTGCTTGATCACCACACCATGTCCTAAGCGAGAATTTAGGCTCTCTTTGGATCGATATAGCCATAAATTCACACCTATATAAAATTTATTATCTGCTAGTCGCCCCACTGAGCATTTCATTAGCCTTTTAACAAACCACAAATCTTTTACCCAATAAAACAAAATAAAAAATAAAATAAAATAAAATCAGCCTACCTATCTAAATAAGTCTGAGAAATAGGATGAGTGAAGAAAAGAGAAGAGAAGAACCTGTGTAAACAAAATTAGTTAGTTGCTTTGAAAGAAAAATAAAATAAAATAAAGCTTTCAAAAGAAAAAGAAATAGAAAAAGAAAAGAAAAGAAAGATTCCAAAAGAAAAGAAAAAATAAAAGTTAGAACTCCAAAAATAGAATCAAAAGGAGCCAAAAGCTAAAATAAGGGATAAGTATGGAGCAAAAAGTGTATAAGTAAAAGAACAAGGTTTTCTCTAGTTACATAATATGAAGACCCTATCTTCTCATACTCGTCTTTTTAAATATCCATTTCCTTCCTTCTTTAACCAACACCTATGCCCCGTATCACCTAATTAATACATCTAGCTCAATTAGGAATAGGTTGGTGTAATAGTAAGTGGTATATGTGTTTAATCGACCTCGGCTTCCTTGGATTGTCATTGAGATTGTGAGGAAACGTGTACCCACTACACACTGGAGTTAGCAAACTTGAGTGGAAAAATCAGAGTGTTATGTATTTTGACACATTCCTTGTGAGAACATACTTACGCACGCTACCCAAAAGTTTCATAAACGGACCTGCCATTGTATTTTATATCATAGTTCATTGTATAGTTGTTTATCTTAAAATGATTTGATTATTATGCATGTATTAGCTTAAGTTTTAGAATGATCATCCTTGTTTAAATACTAGTGAGATGTATAGATTTTGAGATAAAATTAGGGAACAGTTACTTTTATTTCTTAGCCGTTGTAGTATAAATGAAGTTTGTTAGTACCTTCTCTAGAAACTCTCACGAGGCTATAACTCGTCCATTCGGGAATTCCTAGTGGTTTAAGGCATTATTGCATATGATCAATGCAATCGTACTCAACAAAACGAGACTAGTTAAAAATATATTTTTGGCCACTTATTTTAATTTCACATATTTGCTGGAGGACAAGCAAAATGCTGTTTCGGGGTGGTTTTATAAGAGCCCAAAACTGTAGTTTAAACCCTTTAATAGTATTTCTATTAAGCCAATTATGTTATTAATAATATATGTTTATCACTAATTACGTGCTTTTGAGTATTTCAGGCTTCGGAGTTGAATAAATGTCAATTCGTTACTAATTAGGTGCTAAAAAGAACTAAAGTGATTGCTAAAGAAGTTCCATGAAGAAAGCCCAAGTTTCATGGAGAAAAAAGCCATTAAAAAGCCCAAGTCAAAACTGTTAAGTGAAAATCAAACCGGATTAGAAAGCTAAAGAAAAGTCAACAGAACTTCAAAATGTCATATCTTTGGACTTAGGCCTCGCATTTGGGCCCATTTTATATCAAAATGACTGGCTCAAAAAGCCTTTTCCAACGGTCTAGGCTTTGACTCGATCAGAGTAGTATAAGTCAGTGAAAACGCATACTACAGTAACACGACTAGAATTAGAAGTCTTCGATTCAACCAATTGGGTTATGGACTTGATTTATGGGTCCATAACCTATTCTAAAAACCCATGCACGATTTTGTATCATGATATAAGAGAATAAAAACCCTAAACCCCATATCTGCTTCCTTCTCCAATTAGTTTAGAGTAATTAGGGTTTAATGTTCTTGCCTCCAACTCTATTACACCATTAGTTTTATTAATATAAGTTTAGTTTAATTAATTATGTGTTCTTATTATTGTTTATTGTTAATGAACCCAATGAAACTAGGCTAAAACTCTATTAGAGGAGTTTTATGAAGTCTATGTGAGGGTTATGATTGTTCTTCTTTAGTTTTCTTGTTGTCTTATGTGCTTCAAGTTCAAGTTCTATAGTTGTCTAGAGATAAAGATTATAAAAGTTGAACTAGAGAAATGAAACTCTACAAAGATATTTGTGGGGGAGAATTTCTCTTATGCTAATCATATCTTAATACAGAGATTGCTAGGATTGGTTAGGGATCAATAAAAATTGTGACTTTTGTTGTTTTACCTTGTGTAGATTAATAAAGGTTAAGATTAAAACATGAGAAACTAATTAGAATAATCATAGCTTCACATAAATGGATTAATCCTTCCTCTATGTTCTTCCTATTCATTAAATTCACCTTTTAATTGCTTAGTTTAAATTAGTTTAATTTATAATTAGTTTATTGCATTGTTAGTTTAATTAATTTATAATTTGTTTTAGTTTAAATAAATCACAACACTATTCTCATTGTTCTCACCTTAATTTCTAGTAGAATTCTAAACTCTTAACGATTAAGAGTGGAACGAATCCTGAGGCTCTATATTGCATAATGAATTGAGAGTAAGAATAATATTGATAAGGTAGTTGATCATTGATAAAAGATAATTGAATAGTTTACCTACGAAATGAACGATGAAGTCAAAACGTAAGTAAACTAAAACTATTTACGAGTCTATATTTATCAAAGTTTCTACTCTCAATTCTATCGAAATAGAGTGGAGTAACAAATTCGTTCCACTCCTAGTTCTCTAGCATGGAATGTTTTCTATTCTAATTAATCGGTCTTAAGTCTAATGAGAGCTTTACGAAGGGTGTTGTACTACGGTACAATATGAAATTGATTATGTTGAATTTAAACTACGAATGCTATGAAAATATGATTGTTTTTTAATCTAGATAAAGGATTAGAGGGGAATTGAATCCACCTCGAATCCAACTTAATAACCTAGCATAGATTCTTGTATCTCGATTCTTACATTCTTACGGCAAGAATTTCGAGTTCTAATCCCTAGTGTTCATGGCATTTCTACCAAATACTAACTAGCATGTGAGGTCATCCACCCATTCTCATGGCGAATCACGACCTTCTAGAGTGGAATAGATTCTACAATGCTTCTACACTATACCACTAAGTTTTCATCAAAGCTTCATCAACCCCTCTAATGGAGGTTTTAGCCTTGAGTCATCAACCCATCATTTCCCATTGAATTATAACTACACATCATATTAAAATTCTAACTTCACTAATTTAACTAACAATGCTTCAATCTACTTAAACTACGAAATGATAATCAACAAGAATTAAAACTAGATCTATAAATTGACATAACAAAAATCGAAATTGACAAAAATAACTATTTTATTTATCTAATCACTCAAGAACAATGATTCAAAGACTTAATCTAAAACAAGAATTGGAAATGGAACTTAAACTTAATTACTCTACTGAAAACTAGATCTAGAGTTCTATATAGTTTTAGGTCTAACTAGCTACCATTAACAAAGAGTTAAGCTTTGGTTTTATACTTTCAGATCCAAAATCGTGCATGGGCTTGGAGCCATGTTTTGGGCCGAGAATCGAGCCCAAAACCCATTCTTTCAGTCCAAAAGGCCTCTTCAGCTGCAGTTAGCTTCAACAGACTTTTCGTCTACTTCTGCTCCTCTGATTGGATCAAGGCTTAGACCATTGGAAAGCTCTTTCCGAGCCGGTCGTTTTGACATAAGGTAGGCCCCATTCCGAGGTCTGAGTCCAAAGATACGACCTTCGGAAGTTCTGCTGACTTTGTGTGTTGTTTCTGCCCGCGTCGACTTTTCAGCTTTTGACCGGGCTTTAGAAAGGCTTTGTCTTCTTGAATCTTGGCCTTTAATCACGGAACTCCTTAGTAACTGACCTTTGCTCCTTTATCTCGCTAAAAGTGGCACATTTACGCACATAATGGACTTTGAAACCTGAAAATGCATAAAAACACGTGATCAGTGTTAACTCTTAATTATTACTCACATAATTGGTCTAAAAGTATGACTGTTACAGGGTTAAAACTACAGTTTTGGGCTCTTATCAATCATTAGTTGTTTGTGTTCTTCTTTAGATAATTCAGTATCAATTTTAACAATTATCAGAAGTCGTTGTAAGACTTATTGTAGGGAGTGAGGCTGTGAGTCTAACTTGTTAAGAATGGTTGAATCCCTGGGAAAGTCATTGTAAGACTTATTATAAGGAGTGAGACTATGAGTCTAACTTGTTAAGAATGGTTGAATCCTTGGGAAAGTCGTTGTAAGACTTATTGTAAGGAGTAATACTTTGAGTCTAACTTGTTGAGAATGACTGAATCCTTAGGGAAGTCGTTGTAAGACTTTTTGTAGGGAGTGAGACTGTGAGTCTAACTTGTTGAGAATGACTGAATCCCGGGGGAAGTCATTGTAAGACTTATTGTAGGGAGTGAGACTATGAGTCTAACTTGTTGAGAATGACTGCATCCTTGGAGAAGTCGTTGTGAGACTTGATTGGTTTTGGAACCTGCATTGGAACATGTTGTGGAGGGATTATCAACTCGTGTGACAGTTTTTGAACGGATTGTTGAACCATGTTGATCATTTTTCAAAGGGATTAGTGACCCATAGAACCTGTGACATTTTTAGAAGGGATTGTCGACCCATAGGATATGTGACATTTTTAGAAGGGATTGTTGACCCATAGGACATGTGACAATTTTAGAAGGGATTGTCGACCCATGAGATATTTTGCGAACAGATTGCCAAACCGTGTGGGGCAATTTTTTAAAGGATTGTCGACCCATAGAACATGTGACATTTTTAGAAGGGATTGTCGACCCATAGGACATGTGACATTTTTAGAATGAATTATCGACCCATAGGACATGTGACATTTTTAGAAGGGATTGTTGACCCATGAGACATTTTGTGAATGGATTGTCGAACTGTATAGGGCATTTTTTGAAAGGATTGTCGACCCATAGAACATGTGACATCTTTAGAAGGGATTGTCGACCCAAAAGACATTTTGCGAACTGATTGTCAAACCGTGTGGGGTATTTTTCGAAGGGATTGATGACCCATAGAACATGTGACATTTTTAGAAGTGGTTATCGACCCATAGAAAATTTTGCGAACGGATTGTCGAACTGTGTGCTGCGATGCAAATAATTAGCGAGCTAAAGTTCTGCAAGACAATACAGAGACTGAAGATTTGTATTGCTAATATGTAAAAGCGGTATAAGTAAGTTAAGCATAAATTTTTTTGAGTTTGGCAGTATTCTAAAGTGTTGGAAGGATTTCACCTGTGGAGTACTAGAGCCAGTATAAGCCGTTCCTAATAACTTTGTGAATGATGTATGGGCCTTCCCATTTGGGGGCTAGTTTGGTGTCGTCGAGTGTACGCTTGAGGACCAGGTCTCTAATTTGGAAGAGCCGGGGGTGTACTTTCTTATTGTATAAGTTGCGCAAGCTAGGTTTGTTGGTAGTGGGCCAAGTGAAGTGCCGCTTTATCGCGTCATTCTTCGAGGAGATCTACGATGTGTGTGAGGACTGCATCATTCATGTCAGACTCAACTAGCTCAGATCGAGTGGTCATGATGGTGATTTCATAAGGAATGACGGCTTCAGTTCCAAAACATAAAGAGATGGGAGAGCCGCCTGTGGTGGTACGAGCAGTAGTTTGTAAAGCCCATAAGACGTTCTCAAGTTGTGTTGGCCATTGTTTTTTTTTGGTGTCCAACTTCTTCTGAAGGACTTCGAGGATGGACTTATTGGAAGCCTCTACTTGATCCTTGCTTTGTGGATAATGGGGGGTAGAGAAAGCGCGGTTTATTTTCCATTTTTAGAAGAACGCAGAGATGGTGTGGCCAGTGAACTGAGTGTCATTGTCTGATATGATAGTATGCGAAACACCAAAATGAGTGATGATGGTGTCCCATACGAATTTTGGAACGTCATATTCGCAGACATTGACCAGAGGGACTGCTTCTATCCATTTGGTAAAGTAATCAGTTGCGACCAGTATAAAGCAATAGTCGGTCTTTGGTTGCTTGTGTAGTAACCCGATGATATCGAGTCCCCACATGTGAAATGGCCAAGTACTAGATATAGTATGCAATGGCTGTGTGGGCTGATGTATGTTGCGGGAATTTTTTTGACATTTGAGGCATCGCTGAGCATATTCACGGGTGTCATTCTTCATGTAAGGCCAGAAGTAACCTTGCTGAATAGCTTTGTGGGCCAGGGACCGGCTGCTTGCGTGGTTACCGTATTCGCCTTCATGGATTTCGACTATGATAGGGTGAGCCTCGAATGGTGTGAGGCATCAGAGATGTAGTCTACCAGCTGATTTTCATTATAACTGATTATTGATGAGAGTATACATTCTTGCCTTGCTTTGAAGGGTTCGGGCCTGATGTAAATCGTTAGGCAAGATATTGTGTTAGAGGAAATCTAGGATTGGTTTTATCCAGCTGGTTTAGATTTCTGCTTCCATTATAGGGAGGAGATCAGATACCATGTGGAATGTTTTGCCTGTTGCGAGATAGGCTGGCGCAGTTCGAATGTCGACAGAGAGAAGTCGAGGGGAAGTGAAGTTAGTGCGAGTCGCAAGATATTGTGTTGGTGAGATAATCGTCGTTTAAGTGTCGGACAACCAGTTGGGAGTCACTGTATGTTTTGATTTTGGTGGCGCTCAAATTTTGGGCGGTACGCAAACTATCGATGAGAGCTTCATATTTGGTTTCGTTATTAGAAGTGGCAAATTTCAGGCGAATAGATTTTTCAATGAAGGAACCCTCTGGTGAGTGAAGTGTTACGCCAATATCACTGTCATCGTTATTGTTGGAGTCGTCCACATAGAAAGACCAAACATCGTGCTCTGTGGGTTAGGGCGGTCGAGGTTCATAATCTAGTTGCCAATATGAATCTTCGGTTGGGAAGTCAATGAGAAAGTTAGCGACGGCTTGAGCTTTGACAGCGGTGTGGGCTAAGAAATTGAGGTCATGTTCAGCAAGCTTGACTACCCATTTCATGATTCGAGCAGATTTGGATTTGTCATTCAGTATATGCTTCAAAGGATATTTTGTGATAACGCGAATGGTGCGGCCCTGGAAATATGGGCAGAACTTTTGTGTAGAATAGTGGAGAGAGAAAATAACCTTTTCGAGTGGCATGTAACATTGCTCCATTGGTAGTAGTGTCTTGCTAGTAAAGTACACTGGTTTCTCGACTCCATTGTCATTCCGGAGTAGTACGGAGCTAATGGCAAAGTCAAAGGTGGAGAGGTACAGATCAAGGTCTTCATCACCAACAGGTGTGGAAATAACTGGTGGGGTGGAAAGATATGTCTTAAGGTTAGAGAAAGCTTTGTGACATTGATCGTTCCAGGTGTATGGAGAGTCTTTTCGAAAGAGTTCCATAATGGGTCGATATTTGTCGGATGTTTTGGAAATTAATCAATTCAGTGCCGCGATCTGTCCGTTAAGTCTTTGAATCTGTTTCTTGGTGGTGGGAGTAGGCATGCATGTTGATGATTGCTCTGATCTGATCAGGATTAGCTTTGATTCCACGCTTGGATACGAGATACCTAAGAAATTTGCTGGAGGTGACACTGAAAATGCACTTGGTGGGATTTAATTTTATGTTGTATTGGTGGAGTCGGTCAAAGGCAACTTGTAAATACATGATATGATCAGTGGTTTCCACGCTTTTGACGAGCATATCATCGACATAAACTTTCATAGTTTTACCAATCATGTCATTGAAGATGGTGTTGACCAGTTGTTGGAAAGTAGCGCCAACATTTTTAAGTCCGAATGGAAAGACAGTGTAATAGTAGAGTCCGTCTTCAATGACAAATGCAGTTTTGTCATGGTCATCTGGGTGTAATGGGATCTAATTGTACCCACTATATATAGGCATCCATGATAGATAGTAAGGCGTGATCGCATGTCTGGTCAACCAGACGGTCGATGCAGGGGAGGGGGAAGCTATCTTTGGGACATGCTTTGTTAATGTTGGCGAAATCTACACAGACGCAGACTTTACTGTTCTTTTTTAGGACAGCAATAATGTTTGCTACCCAACTGGGCATGATGGAGGGTTTGATGAATCCTACCTTTTTTAGGCATTCAATTTCATCATGGACTTAGTGTTTGTATCGAAGTGACAAAGTGGAGGGTCGCTATTTGACAGGACGATATTTGGGGTTATCGTTGAGTTGGTGGCATGCAATGGAAGGGTCTATATCTGGCATATCAGTGTACGAGAAAGCAAAAACAACTTTATTAATAGCTATCAACTTTACAACTTGCTTTTGAAGAGTAGGTTCTAAGTCGATACCAATGAAAATATGTTGAGGATTGCCGTCAGTGCCAATGTTGACCTAGACTTGATGGACATCAGTGTTTAACTTAGGAGTTGGAGGTGTGGAAGTCTAACCTTGTTCGATTGGTTGAGGGTTGGCCTTGGGTCGAAGCTGATTCGTCAAGGTTGATGGGTGGCGAAGGAAGAGTAAAAACCATTTGGTATAGAATTTCTTCTATGGGAGTGTTGGTGTTAATGCGGTTGCACCGCTGGGCCTAGAGTTGATCGCCTCGAAGTTCCATGATGTCATTAGGGCTAGGGAAATGGATGACTTGGTGTAAAGTGGATGGTACGGCGCGCATGTTATGGATCCCACGACGTCCTAAAATGGTGTTGTATGAAGAGGGAATGTCGAGGACGCTGAAGCAGGTATGCATAGTGACCTCACACCCTGTTTGATAGATAATGGAAACGGGTAATAAGACATCACATTTGGGGTCGGTGCGCAAACCGTTAAATCCATAAATTAGGGCGACCGTTGGGATTAGAACAAAATCAAGTAAACCGAGTTGCTTAAAAGTGTTGTAATGAAGGATGTTGCAAGAACTTCTGAGGTTGACGAGAATGTGGTGGATGCTGACACCCTTAATGTGCAACTACACAATGAGTGCAGGGGTGTAATTTTGTTGAGATCGTCGTCTGTGAAGTAAAGGATCGTTGGACTGAGTCCCTTAATGGGAGGAACAATGGAAAATCGTGTATGAGTGAGGTTGTAATAGTGGTTCTTATCACCTATCTAACGACATTTGTCGCGGTGGGAGTAGGCTGGCGCGGAGTCTTCTGCTTGGATGATAGTGTGGAGGACATGGTCATTGTCTTGATGGGTTGTAGGGGTGGGGAGTTGATTATGTTAGTTAGCTGGGACAGTGGATGGTGAGGGTCGTCTCCTTGGTGACTAGGTACGGCGACGAGCGGGAACAAGGTTTAGCTGATGGACCAGGGAACGTTGGCGATTACGATTGGCCAGCAACATCCGGTGAAGTGAGCCTTACGGATAATCAAGAAATTCTGCTAAGTTACCATGGTCTATTTTTCAAGCCACGGCACTGATCAATGGGATGGGAGGCGAATGTCGTGGATTTGATAGTAGGGACGATCGGGGAGTTTTTTTATGGGTCGAACATCAGGTTTAAACCAATTGGTGTTCTTAAAGCGGTTGTAGATGTAGGACAAAGGTCGGTTAAGAGGTGTATACATATGAGGTTGAGTGCGAGGGATGGGTGGAGGTCGAAGAGGCTGACTAGTATAAAGATCATTGTCAGGGTCCCTGGACGGGGCGCTTGGGTAGGGGGCCGTGATCTGATATGGCAGCAACATGCTCAGTGCGTTCTACGAGGGCGGCGAGGCCACTTTCCTCCTTGATGTACTTGTCCACTTTTGTGTATAAATCATTCAAAGTGGTGGGGTCGCCTCGCAGCAGAGAGCGGCTAAGTGGGGAAGTGGGTGTCAAACCATTCCAGAAGGCGATGATGATGACCGACTCGGGGGCAGTGTGGTCGAGTGACAAAACAGCTTTCTTGAAGCGGTAGAGGTAGGATTCAAGTGGTTCGTAGGGTTGCTGATGAGTTTTGAAGATGGTATCCATTGTAGGTTGTTTGGCGCGATTGTTATAGAATTCTTGGGTGCAAAGTGTTTTGAAGGTGTAGAAATTGGCGATAGAGGTGGTGGGTAGGTCGAAGAACCATTTAAGAGCTGGAATTTTAAAGGTGGAAGGGAAGAGGCGACACAGTAATCCATCCAAGTGAGTGTACATCGTCAAACGCTGGAGGAAGCTTTTGATATGCTCGAAGGGACAAGTAGAGCCATTGTACATCGTGAACTTGGGTTGCTGGAAGTGTAAAGGGGCAACGGTCTCTTGGATTTCTTTAGTGAGGGGAGAATCATCAAATTTTTGGAGGGTTTGGAGAACGGCCTGGGACATATCCTTGCTCCCATGTAGGTCAGTGATGGTGGGAAGATGTGGAGTTGTGGCTAAAGTGGCAACTTCGGCCTGGTTATCTGCTTTAGAACTAGTGGTGGACTAGGGTGAGTAGCTCTAAAGGCATCGTATTGCTCCTATACATAGTGACCGTAGCTGATCAGCAAGTTTAACGTTGGTAAGGGGAGGTGGCTCAACTTCCATGGTGAAAATATGGATGGAAGAAGTTGATCACTAGGGAGTAAAGCTAGGTGAGTTATCGGATTCTCAAGGAATCAACCACAAACTGCGCCAAATGTAAATGTCTAAATTTCCTAAGGGACTATTACACCAAGTTAAGAATTAGTTTTTAGGTTAGGGTAAGGATAGGGGATGGTTTTAGTTATTGTTAATGGATGTTCTTCATGACGATGAAGATGTCTACGTATCCAGCCTGTGTATTAGAAATGGTAGTGAGGGTTGAGTTAGTAACTCAGATTAGGATCAATAACCAGACTGGAATCAAACCACATATAGTTCTTGAGGGTGGCTTTTATAGGCATTAAAAGCATGCATCGGATGCGACACATGTACTAATGAGTACAGATGTGCAGTCGAGATGAGTGGCATGCTTCCACAAAGGGGTACGTGGGCAATAGCTATAGGTGTTGTCTGAGCTGGCATAGGGTGTAATGATGGTGAGTTCTCCGGAATGATGGTGAGTGGCTGTAATGGTCCACGTATCCGCCATTGATCTGACTGTAAAACAGCGATCGGGTTTGTCATTTCGTTCACATTTCAATAAAATTGCAAAATATTTCATCTCAATGATTTTAATTGGGCCTGTTGTTTGATAAATTCATTTTATTCTTCCTAGAACTCATAGACAAGTCTAATAGAAGAAAACTTGATCCCTAACATGTAGGGCTCATCTCTAAGCTCAAACATGCTAGCAAGTGGAACCAAAGCAATGACTTATCTTTAAGCTCATCACTTTGATCCCTAACTAGACACTACACCAACTATCATTTTGGGATATGATGTAGGTCTAGTTGTTCTTCCTAAATAACTTACCAAACCAACAACGAAGATTTTCCCTCACATGAGTTTTATTAACTCCCCAAACGGATATAATTCTCACTCGGGCAGAGTTTCTGCTCTGAGATCACATAACTAAAGTTTTATTCTAATTAACAGAAAATAAAACTAAATTAAAAACTGAAAATTAAATTCTTCATTACACTAGGAAAGCAGTAAACTACTCTACTCCTACTGATGGAATGCTAACCATTCCATGAGAAAAACTAAAACTAGACCCTTCTATTTATAGTTGAATGGACGGTCGTGATCGAATCTCAGAAATCTGATCCAACGACTGAGATTTGATCACTATTCAACTTTTTGACTTTAAGGAATAGTAATCACTATTTGACACTATTCGAAACTATTCATCTTTTGACTTTACAAAAAGTTGAATAATAAAAAATCTAAAATATCTACGTCGTCTTCGATGAATAGTGACGTGCTTGGCTTTATCTCTGATTTCAAACCATATGTCCATTTTGTAAAAGCAATATACCGTTGTGTAGAGTTTTCTGCGCTGATCATTTTGACAGGTCATATGCTTCAATCGGAGTTAGGAGATGAAAGATGTCACTATTTGAACTTTCTACTGATTTTCGGACTGTTACAAGTCAGTTTGACCAAGTCTTGACCCGAACATGACTCCTTTGGCTAGCTCAGGAACTCAAGTTTGGATTCTTCAACTTGTTTCATGGTTCTCGGAGTTCATGAGCTTTGCTGGCAAATTGGAGCTTTAAATGAGCTGATACTGAAGATTTCAAGTCCAAGCTTTATTCAGATGTATTTCATGCTAAAACCCAGGTTCTATGTGTATTTTATTGTTGTCCATTTGAAACACAGCGAAAACATGAAAATACAATTAATTTATATTTATTAAACACATAATTTACCCAAATGTAATGTCTCTGCGGGGTTTAAAACACAATTTTGGGTACTTATCAACCACCCCCAAACAGCATTTTGCTTGTCCTCAAGCAAAGAAGAGACACTAAAATAGATAAGTGACCAAAAATGTGTAGTCCTAAGCTAATTCTCATTTCGCAGACTGCGATTGCATTGACCATATGCAACAAGGCCTTAAACCACTAGGAATTCCCTAGTGGACGAGTTTTAGCCTCGTGAGAGTTTTCTAGAGAAGATACCCACAAACTTCACCTATACTACAACGACTCAGTAACAAATGTTTGTTCCCTAAATTAGATATCAGATATCTATACGTCTCACTAGCAGGGAACGCAGATTAATTCCTTTGAAACCTACGTTAATAAATGTACAATAATCAAAACATCTACATATGAATATGTATGCAGTGAACTTTACAATGAAATGTACAAGCAGGGCCGTTTCTGGATCCTTCGGAGAGGCGTCCTTAAGTAGGTTCTCACGCATGTGTCGAAAAACAAAATTCTCTCATATTTTTCACTCAAGTTTTGTTTACTCCAGTGTGCAGTGGGCACACGTTTCCTCACATTCTCAATGACGTCCAAGGAAGCCGAGGTCGATCAATCACGTCTACCACTTACTATCACACTAACCTATCCTAATTAAGCTAGAGGACTTTTATTAGGTATTATGGGGCTTAGGAAGTGGTTTAGAAGGAATGCATGGGATAACAAAACAATGAGTTAGAGAAAATATGGTCTTCAAATAATTACTGGAGAAAACCTAGTGTTTTTCTGTTTCAAAATTATTCCATACTTCGCCCTTTTTGGCTTTTCTACTCTATTTGATTTTATTTTTGGAGTTTAGAACCTTTTTTTTCATGGAATTTACCTTTTTCTTGGTTTTGACACAGCTAACTGGATTTATCAATCGGCGCCAACTGATAGAACGAATTTTCGTATTTGTATAGGTCTTTCTCTTCTCTTTTATGCTCTTCATCATATTTCTCAAACTCATCATATATGGATATGGGAAAGGAAATAATGGATGAAAAATAAAATGGATAATATAAAGGCTCAACGGGGAAAACTAGGGAAAATATAGTTTTTTGGGTTTGTATATATTTTATTTGGCTATATCGATCCAAAGAATGCCTAAATTCTCACCTAG
Source organism: Coptis chinensis (assembly GCF_015680905.1). NCBI lineage: Eukaryota > Viridiplantae > Streptophyta > Magnoliopsida > Ranunculales > Ranunculaceae > Coptis > Coptis chinensis. The sequence continues at coordinate 54,219,545 of NC_141463.1, forward strand.
GATATGGTATAGTGATCAAACAAGTGGACGTGTGATTTCTTTCTACTCGGAATTGCTTCATCCTTGGGTCATTACTCAGATACACTTATGTTGAGGCTTTTTGGCTAGATTCTCACTGGGGATTTGGAATAAGTATTCTAACCGTGGATCCCAGAAACTTACTGGCAATGTCCATCATTGACACTCATTGCATGAAAATTCATGAAAAGATGTAAAAACTATTGCATACGTATTAACACAAGTTTCTAAGAACCAATCATAATTCTAATGCTAATGTGAGATTTCTAGACAATTTTCATCACATAAAAGGAAGCAAGACCTTTATTACTAAGTACGACTAACTAATTTTTTTATTTTTATTTTTTTGAATTTTTTTAGAAAGAAAGAAAAATGAATAACTTGAAAGTGCCTAATTTTTGCAAAATGTTTATCTCCCACCCCCCAAACAGATGGATGCTTTGTCCTCAAAGTATCAAGAGAGATAGGGAAAGCAATTACCTGAGAAACGTGAGCAAAAATTCGGCTGAATCTCTATAACACAAATTACAGCATGCATGCAACAAAAAAATTGAAAATAGCACACCAATCAAGAAAAACAACCAAAATACACACACATATATAGACATAATAATTTAGGTCGTTTATAGTCAGATTCCTAAGACTTTTATCAAATATAAAGGTTTGTAGAAACCCTTGGCATTCGCACCCAGATGGTGGAATGATTTAGCAAATACAGATTATTCGCTAATATGTTGAACAAATAAACTCGCGTTGTTGATAAACATTACCTTGCCACCCATCAGGTACTAAATTGAAATACACGAGTTATTTGGACGAAGGAACCGACGCTTACGACTATCTCTCCAAATAGAAGAGCGCGGTTACCTTATTATGACATTACTTGAATGTAACAGAAAATGAGTCGTTTAAAGTTAGATACTCAAGACTTTATGTTGGGTCTTTTTAAGTAAGATTCCCGAGACTAGGTATGTGGGGTCTTTTTACGTCAGATTCCCCTACACTATGCACACCCCCAAACAGGATGAAACCGGGGTGAAATATTTCTCGATCAACTATAAGGGAATAGTTGAAAGGTTTGGAGGTTTAGCGAGTACCCCAAAAAAAATGGTATTTTTACACATCCGTGTTGAGATAGAAAATGAAAATGCATCAGAAGTTGTTCTTCATGAAGCTCAGATAGGTAAAATAGGACAACTAGCATTTTGAAAATGTTCAGTTGAAAGATTGGTCTCAACAACAAAAATGATTGATTTATCTCTTGTATGCAAGGGTAAAGGTTTGTTACTCTTAAGTTGGTCTACATTTTGATTTACCGTGATGGTAGAAAATTTTTGCATGTAGTAGATTCCTAAAAGTATGTTTCAGATACCCAATATAAAAACATGTTTTCAAAGTTCATCAGTTTTGCAAAAATTTTAAGCATTCATAAAAAATGAATTCTAATCATGCTCGTTAATTCTAAACAAGCTTGTCATATAATTTCCAAAATAGGCTAAGATTGATTTTCATTTAAATAGCCTAAATATGTTTGGAGATTTCACATAATCCTTTGACAGGAGATTCAAGGGAGAGATAAAAGAAAACGTACCTTCCCAAATTATGCTTACACGCACTTGGGTTCGAAGATGACTCGAGTGGTCATTGACCTGTTGACAGTTCAGGGTCAATGCCACTCACCTGTTATTCAGAAAATTATTACATACATATAGAAGCCCACAAACCAGGCCGAAATGGGGCACAAGGCCAATAAGTTACAATTTGTGCCTTCTTGGGCTTTGATTACACGAATATAAAAACAAAAACAACATGTTACCATGATTAAAGAAATGATAACTAAATAGTTATTTATATATATTTTATTATTTTTATTATTATTATTATTATTATTTTATTGGGCATCATCTTAAAACCTCTCCAATCACAGCAGCACCAGGTATATGAAAAAAAACATTTCGAGATCAAGCTGGGTAACCTGAGGGAGTGAGGGACAAGAGCACCAATGAAGATATTAAATTGGCCTGATGTATCCGCACTTGGACCACTTAGCATATGCCTAATTGACTTTGATAGGGTGTCTGAAATCTGAATAGGTGCCTCCATTTTTTATTTTTCTTTTTTTTGTGTCAACCACTTTGACTACACTTGTGAACATAACTTGTATTTGGAAAGAAAGTGGACATTAACTATACATCCACCGTCCATTTGAAAATAGTCAAGTGCAATTACTTGCTTTTTTAGTGCCCTATGTTGTGGACCCTTTATGTTCCCCACAATTTTACCTTCCCACTCTATATCTCAATCCCAACATAAAAGGCGGACTCTACTTGCCTTATCCAAAGACTACAACAGACTAATTAAGAGGACTTATTTTTATACAAATACCACCCCCGAAATGACAAAGTCATATATCTTGAACTCCTCACTTTGAACCCCCTACACAAAGACACTCAAGACCAAGACTAAATCCTAAAAAATTAGCACACACATTACACTAACTTAGCACTCTCACACAATGCACTAGCATCAAGCAGTTCACTTCATCCACCAATCTCTAGTCTACTACCTCAGTTTTGTACATACTTGCAATCCTTCACAAGTCATGCAAGTACCACACACACAGACCTCACAAACAACACCACAAACAAAGGGAGTAGCAGCAAGCAATAAGAGATGATAACACCACCGAACACAACCAAGCAATCAGCACAACCTAGACACAGCCAACCCAGCACCACCAATACAGCACATCACCTTCTTCATCGACCTACCGTTATCATCACCACCTCCTCCCTTTTTACAGCAACACCACAACAGAACATTACCTCAACCTGCCACCATACTAGCGCTTCCAACCACCACCGAAACATCCATCATCACCCTTCATCAGCACCACTACACTTTTACAGCAACACCAACACCGTCAACACCGATCACACTCTCAACCCAGCACCCCCAACAGCTACTGAACCGATCTTCGCAGAACCTACAAAATAATCAAAGCAAAAGATTAGTGATGATTGGGAGAGAAGATGGACGTAGAGAAGAAGAGAGAATGGAGAAGAAGGAGACGCAGAGAAGAAAGAAGGAGAGAAAGAAAGAAAATGAAGAAGACCAGAAAGATGGTCGCGATTTTTTTTTTTTTTTTTTTCGAGGAAAATGAAAAATTGTGGAGGGAATAGAAATGATTATGGGAGTGTTGTGACCAAATTAATTTATTTTGCAAATTTTATCAAAAACAATAGCCGGCTTATTGATCCGATCAAAAACAAATGGGTGGGTTTGTCATTTCGTTCACATTTCAATAAAATTGCAAAATATTTCATCTCAATGATTTTAATTGGGCCTGTTGTTTGATAAATTCATTTTATTCTTCCTAGAACTCATAGACAAGTCTAATAGAAGAAAACTTGATCCCTAACATGTAGGGCTCATCTCTAAGCTCAAACATGCTAGTAAGTGGAACCAAAGCAATGACTTATCTCTAAGCTCATCACTTTGATCCCTAACTAGACACTACACCAACTATCATTTTGGGATATGATGTAGGTCTAGTTGTTCTTCCTAAATAACTTACCAAACCAACAACGAAGATTTTCCCTCACATGAGTTTTATTAACTCCCCAAACGGATATAATTCTCACTTTCGGGCGGAGTTTTACGCTCTCGAGATCACATAACTAAAGTTTTATTCTAATTAACAAAAATAAAAACTGAATTAAAACATTTTAATTAAAAACTGGAAATTAAATTCTTCATTACACTAGGAAAGCAAGAAACTACTCTACTCCTACAGATGGAATGCTAACCATTCTATGAGAAAAAAACTAAAACTAGACCCTTCTATTTATAGTTGAATGGATGGTTAAGTGGATCGAATCTCAAAAAATCTGATCCAACGATCGAGATTTGATCACTATTCAACTTTTTGACTTTAAGGAATAGTAATCACTATTTGACACTATTCAACATTATTTGACACTATTCGAACTATTCATCTTTTGACTTTACAAAAGTTAAATAATAAAAATCTAAATTATCTACGCCGCCTTCGATGAATAGTGACGTGCTTGGCTTTATCTTTGATTTCAAACCATATGTCCATTTTGTAAAAAGCAATATACCGTTGTGTAGAGTTTTTTGCTGATCATTTTGACAGTCATATGCTTCAATCGGAGTTAGGAGGCTAAAGATGTCACCATTTGAACTTTCTAATCGATTTTCTGATGTTACAAGTCGGTTTGACCAAGTCTTGACCCGAACATGACTCCTTTGGCTAGCTCGGGGAACTCAAGTTTGGATTCTTCAACTTGTTTCATGGTTCTCGGAGTTCATGAGCTTTGCTGGCAAATTGGAGCTTTAAATGAGCTGATACTGAAGATTTCAAGTCCAAGCTTTATTCAGATGTATTTCATGCTAAAACCCAGGTTCTATGTGTATTTTATTGTTGTCTGTTGAAACCTGTGAAAACATGAAAATACAATTAATTTATATTTATTAAACACATAATTGACCCAAATGTAATGTCTCTGCGGGGTTTAAAACACAATTTTGGGTACTTATCAGCGGGAATAAGGTTTAAGGATAATGTTAGTAATGATGACAGTGGCAGGTTATGATGTCATGAGGTGGAGTCGAGTGACGAATCGTTGGTGTTGATATGTATGCGAGGCTTTGAGTATGGCGAGTGCCTGGAGTCGGCTTCGAGTGTGATGAGTATCCGTATGTTTGAAGTCTAGCTATACTGAAGGAGTTGTTGTATGTGGGCCTTGTGCACATCACGTGTCTGGTGGGATGTCCCTTCACCCACCACTTAGTAATTATCTTATAGGACACACTAGCACCTAATAATGTGTAACCACACTATGGGACCACATATTTGTCCTATATGTATTGTTGACCATAAGTCCCTTCATTTGTTTCAACACAAGTGCTATAGGCTAGGACCATGTGATCATTCCACAATGTATATCACCAACCAACTCAACATGCCCATTTATGTTGACCCATTCAAACATAATCTGCAATACTACCCATTAATTCTTATTAAATGAGTCGCTACAATACTTATATATCTATGACACTGAAATCTCCAACACAAAATATTACCAAAGAATTTTTGTAATTAATTGAATTATTGAACTACTAATATTACATAGGAGTAGAAAACCACCTCATTCTAGAAGTGATGACAAACGCAAATCTATGGGTGAATCTAGAACTCCTAAGAAAAAGAGGCAATGTTATTATTATGCCACCAAGGTTCACTTCAAATATGAGTGTAGAACACTAAAGAGGGATTAGAAAAATAATTGTGTACATGAAGACATGGTAAAGAAGAATGGAAGCACAAGCCGAGATACTACCACAGTAGTTTCAGATGATGATCTATTAGGAATTGTGTCAGATTGTAGTGAGTGTTGTGTTAGTACCTCATATCAGGATATAGAGTGGGTGGTAGATACTGGAGCGTCCTATCACGTCACACCACATAGGAGTTTCTTCACTACCTACAAATGTGGTGATTTTAGTGAGGTAAAGATGGGTAGCAGTCTAAGGATCAAGTGGTGTGGACAGATACCCCTTCAGGTGACTTCTCTATCAAATTTGCCTACAATTCTTTAAGAAGGAAAAGGAATAAAAAGATCTGGTCTAATCTTGTTTAGGGAAGATTGGTGATGCCCAAATACTCATTCAAATGCATGGCAACTTTTCTCGAGAAGTTTTCCAACACAAGATAGATTAGTGTATAAGAAAGTCTTGTAGGCTTCTTCATGTTTTTTCTGTGACAACAGCAGTGAAAACTCTAAACACTTATTCTTTAACTGCAACTATACCAAAGAGGTATGTTCGAAGGTAAAAGCTGTTATTGGATTGGGGTGGCAAGTTGAACATTCAAACAAAGAGTGGTGTAATCTCATCAATATGGTTCGAGGCAAAACTCTATGGGTAGAAGTAATCAAGCTATATATTTGTGCTACTATTGGGTACTTATGGACTGAACGCAATAATAGAAGATTTAATAGAGTGTCCTTGAGTCCAACAGTCATCAATTCAATGTTGCTCAGAGATATGAAGCAATACTTGGAAGTACAAGTGGAGGAGATACAAGATTCTGTCAAACTTAGAGTTCTGGCTGACAGGATAGGCATGAATTTAAAAGTATAAGAAAGCTACAATCCAACAGGTTAGATGGTTTTTTCCACCTTCTGGTTATGTCAAACTTAACTGTGATGGTTCAATGAATCTAGAGCATGTTGGCTATGGTGGAATGGCTCGAGATGAGCATGGACATGTCGTGTTTGCATGCTTTCACTGGAGGAGGAAATGTCTAGTCCATTTGGTTTCAAGAATTAAAAGGCTATCGAGATTGGGATTAGCTTGTGTATTTCTCAGGATTACAAAAAGGTGGTAGTAGCTTCAGATTCTTTGAGAGTTGAGAGTAATACAGATTCTAAAGGAAATAGAGCAACCTCCATGGACATGCTGGAACCTCGTAACTTCAATTAAAAGTCTCTTACTAAGGCATCAAGAAGTGAATTTAAATCATGTTTACAGAGAGGAAAACCGAGCAGCAGATCATCTGGCAAAACTTTCATTAGGAGAACCTTTGCAACCTCTTTTATTTACACCCCTTTATGTAATAGATTAAGTTCTATAATAGAGGAAGATGTAACTGAAATTTATGAGAGGTTATAATACAGATGGGGATCTGTAAAATCCCAGCATCATTTCTAAAAAAAATATATGTAACCGTATAGTCTCAATGATTACAAGGATTGGGGATGTTCACGTGGAAACTAGTGCTGGTTACACCTTAACACTCAAGGATGTAAAACATGTCCCCGATCTTCGACTAAGCATAATTTCCGCTTGGAAGTTAGATAACGATGGTTTCCAGAGCTCATTTGGTAATGGGGTATGAAAACTAAACAAATGTTCATTTGTGGTAGGAAATGGGAAGAAGTGTTGTTCGTTTTACAAGACACAAGCTAGTTTGTGTAAAATAGAGTTAAATAGGGCACAGGAAGAAGCTTAAACCGAACTGTGGCATAAGAGATTGTGTCATATGGGAGAGAAAAGCATGGAAGTCCTTGCCAAGCAAAAGTAGTTGTCAAACATCAAAGGTACGCATTTAAATAGATGTACTCATTGTTTGGTTGGAAAGCAACATAGAGTGTCTTTCCAAAGATTCCCCTCTCACAGAAAGGAGAATATCTTTGAGCTAGTACACTCATATTTATATGGTCCCATGAAAGTGAAGTCCCACGGGGGAGCTTTATACTTCTTGACTTTCATTGATAATGCTTCAAGAAATATATGGGCATATAGTTTGAAGACCAAGGATGAGGTTCTCAGTGTGTTTAAGATTTTTCATAGCATGGTGGAAAGAGAGACCAGGAAGCTTTTGAAGTGTATTCATACAGATAATGGGGGAAAGTACATTGGGTCATTTGAGGAGTATTGCAAGAGTCATGGTCATCAAGAGCAGACAGTACCTAGACACCACAACACAATAGTATAGCCGAGAGGATGAACTGTACCATTGTATATAGAGAGGATGAGATGTATGTTATCTTATTCTAAGTTACCAAGAAGTTATTTTGTAGAAGCAATGTGCACAGTCGTACATGTGGTCAACCTATCGCCTTTGAAGCCTCTGAATAGTGACTATCCAGAGAGAGTATGGTCAAGCAGAGATATTGACTATGGATGCTTGGGACTATTTAGGTGCAGAGCATTTGTTCATATTCCCAAGGATAAGAGATCCAAGATTGATGACAAAGCCAAGCAGTGCATTTTTCTGGGTTATGGGGATGAGAAGTTTAGTTACAAACTTTATGATCTGATCAACAAGAAGGTAATCCGAAGTCGAGATGTGGTTTTCTTAGAAGACTAAACAATAGAAGACTTTGAGAATGGTGAGAAGCGAGAAGTTTTCGTTGATGATCTTGTTGATTTAGAACCAGAAGTTCCTACTGTGGAAGGAGTTGCATAAGGCATTGAGAATGCAGCCATGGATTTGAGGCTCATGATGATGATCTTATTGTTCATGATAGGATTGAACCTATTAAGATAGAAGATGCATAAGATGTGCATGAACAACCACTTGAACAAAAAGAAGTGTATCCTCCTAAGCAACAAGAAGATGAGGTGAGAAGATCCGAGAGAGAAAGACAAACTTCAACTAAGTACTCACCACATACGTATATTTGACTATTCGATGGTGGAGAACCTATGTACTATCAAGAGGCTCTTGAAGGTACAGACAAAGAGAAGTGGTTAAAAGTCATGCAAGATAAGATGGGTTATTTGCATAAAAATCACACTGATGACTTAGTTGAGAAATCGAAAGGAAGAAAAGTTCTCAAGAACAAGTGGGTTTTCAAAGTCGAGCATAAAGATAGTAATCCACATCCAAGGCACAAAACTCACCTTGTTGTGAAGGGATTCAGTCAAAGGAAAGGTATTGACTTTGATGAAATTTTCTCTCCTGTTATTAAGATGACTTCTATCAGGATGGTATTGGATTTGGCCGCAAGTATAAATCTAGAGGTTGAACAACTAGATGTCAAGACAGTTTTTCTTCATGGTGATCTTGAGGAAGATGTCTACGTGGACCAGCTATAAAGTGTTAAGGTTAAAGGCAAAGAGCATTTGGTATGCAAACTGAGAAAAAATTTGTATGGTTTGAAACAGGCACCGAGATAGTGGTACATGAAGTTTGAGTCCTTTATGTTGAAGCATGGCTACAAAAAGTCTACTTCCGATCATTGTGTGTTTGTTTAGAAGTTTCCATATGGGGATTTCATAGTGCTCATGTTGTATGTGGATGATATGTTGATAGTTGGTCAAAACATCAACAAGATATCCAAGTTGAAGAAAGACTTGAGTAAGTCTTTTTGAGATGAAGGATTTGAGTCAAGCAAAGTAGATACTTGGCATTCGGATTACTCGTGACAGAAAGAGTGGGAAATTGTGGCTTTCTCAAGAAAGCTATATTGAGAAAGTGTTAAAGAGATTCAACATGGATCAAGCGAAGCCGGCCGGTGAGTTGTTTGTTTGGTGGCTAATTTCGCATGACCAAAGCTAAGTGTCCAAAAGGTGAGCATGAGAAGAAAGAAACGCAAAAGATTCCTTACTCATCCATAGTGGGCAGCTTTATGTATGCAATGGTGTGTACAAGACCGGATATTGCTTTCCTCGTGGGTGTTGTAAGCCGATTTCTGTCAAATCCTGGTAAAGAGCATTGGGAAGGTGTTAAGTGGATATTGAGATATCTAAATGACACTTCCAAAGCGTGTTTTTGTTTTGGTGGGAGTAAGACCTTACTTGAAGGCTACACAGATGTAGACATGGCAGGTAATGTTGACTCGATGAAATCCGCTTCCAGTTATCTGTTTACATTTGCAAAGGGAGCAATTTAATGGTAATCAAAGTTGCAAAAGTGTGTTACCCTCTCCACTACATAATCATATTGCAGTCATTGAGTGTTGCAAAGAAATGTTATAGATCTTCATGTTCTTCAATGAACTAGGGCTAAAGCATAAATAGTTTGTAGTTCTTTATGATAGTCAGACCGCCATACATTTAAGAAAGAATCCAAGTTTTCATTCTAGATCCAAGCACATATATGTGCGTTCTCATTGGATTGGAAAAGTTCTTGAAGAGAAGAAATTGTGCATTGAGAAGAATGGGTCAGATATAATAACCAAAGTTTTGCCAAATGACAAGTTTGATGTTTGTTGTGCCACCGCCGGATTGGTGGTACACTCTTCCTATTGATTCGGGAATGTGTGGAGTACCCCCTTCATGGTTTTTTTAGGGGGAGATTGTTGGGGTCCCTCACCATTGTGCTGGTACGACTTGGTGTCATCGCACATGTGTGCTGTTGGATGATCCCATGGAATCATTTGTGAGGAGCTTGAGCGATCTACATGTGTCGTTAGAAGCTAATGCTTCTGGAATTTGAGTTCGAATGATCTGTGCCTATCGAACTGGAGGATACCAAAGCGACCTTCCCACATTGTTTGGAAGCAAATATTTCGACATTGGCATGTCGAATGGAATCGAAATTTTGCAGCTTGTCGAAATTTCAGAATACTATAAATACAAAGTTAGGTTTTTTACCTAAAAAGGTTTTTGAGATAAACCAATTTTGAGTGCATTCAAAATTGAGAGAAAACGCTTGCAAATAGATAAAACTTGTAAGGAGAGAGATCTAGTAAGTGTGGAGATACTTGAGAGAAGTGATTGTAATCTTCTTTCCCACCCTTATAAAATGATTGACTCTCGTGGACGTAAGCATCATTAGCCAAACCACGGTAAATTTTGTCTCATTGTGTTATGTTTTTACTTTACATTGTTATTGCTTGTTTGTGATAGTTAATTTCATTGCTTATAATAAAAGTTGTTGGTTGTAGTGAAAGCTTATATTTCGATTGGAGTTTAGATTGTCTATATACAAACAATCTTAGTGAAAATTGATTGGTATCGTTTTCCCCACCACTTCCTTCACAACACTATACAGAACAGAGAATTTTTAGTTTGTGGGCAATGGTAAAGGAATGCAGGGATGGCTAGTGGAAGTGGTGTATCGCGTAAGGATTGCTTCAGCTGATTGGTCGGTGAAGCTTGGTGTTAGCGATTACTCCTTGCGAGCTTTTTCCTGGATTGAGTTTTCTCTAATGGTATGTCAGTTTACACATTGTACGAGTTTTCTCTAATGGTATGTCAGTTTACACATTGTACAGCTATCCGCTGCTTTAATACTTTATTAGACTTTTGTTTTCAAGTTAATCTGTAGCCTGTGATATGTACTTTTTTAATATTATACATGGTAATGAACTTTTATCTTTCAGCAGGAAAATAAAATATGAAAAGAACAAAAGAAACAGAGAACTATATATTTCAACAGAAATAATCATTAAAAACATTTCCTGTGTTAAACAGACCTATGCTATTGATAAACATGTCTAAAACACCTATAATATTACCAAATAATTGGAGAATTTTAAGCCTCAGTGTCTCTGGTGATTCCACCTAAGTTCCATACAATGACAACGCTTTGTTTTTGCTCATAATTATTTAAACAACACCCTTTCCAGTTTTTTCTTCCAACTCAACAGCACCATCATTAACGAATCTACCCCAGTACCAATGTTTCTTCCACACTTGAGACATTTCTTCGATTGGAATACCTTTCGTTTCAGGTAAAAATAGATAGATGAAGATAGTCATGACGATCATAAAGCCACCGAAGAAGAAGAAAAGACCGAACTTCATGACGCATAGCATCTTTAGGAAGATTTGAGCAATGATGAAAGTGAAGAACATGTTGACTGAAACATTGATACTTTGGGCAGCTGATCTAATCTCAAGGGGAAATATTTCACTTGGTACTAACCAACCTAAAGGACCCCATGACCATGCAAATCCTGCAACATATATGCAAATACAAGTAACCACCAGTGCGGCATAACCTGATCCAATATTAGCAACACCATTAACTCCAAATTTCCCCCAGATAAGAGCTCCAACAGCAAACTGCATACATATCATAAAGATATGAGTAATGGGGTTATGAAACATAATACAATACCATCAGAATCATAATCAGATTATATGAACAATGGTTCAAAACAGTCGGTATGTTACTACTTGTTGGTAGTGTGATTTTGTAATATACCTAAACAGCGTCTAAACCATGAAGGAATGACGTTAAGTCTTTACCTGGAAAATACACATTTGAGTTCCACCCTGAAGAAAAAGAAACCTTCTTCCTTTCCTGTCCGCAAGGTAAATGGAAACACAAGTAGCAACCACATTGACCAAACCAGTAATAACAGCAGACATAAGAGACGCATTATTTCCAAATCCAAGAGTCTTGAACAGAACAGGAGCATAGAACATAATCACATTAATTCCAGTAATCTGTTGGAAGAATGGAATGAGAATGGCCATTGTTAAATGTGGTCTGTACTTCCTATTCTTTAGTAGTTTTCCCCAGGGATCTTCAACTTTCCTTGACGCTTCACTGGCAGCAAGAAGATCCCTATATTCTTCATCAACATCATTTGTACCTCGAACTTTTCGAAGCAATGCTTTCGCCTTTTCAGGATCGTTTCTCTCAATAACAGAATTAGGCGTGTCAGGTAATAATAGAGCCCCAAGGAAGATAAATAAAGCAGGCACTCCAGCACCAGCTAAACTCACTCTCCATCCCCAACCACCCTTAATCTTATCAGTGAAGTAGTTTATGATGTTAGCAGCCAGAATACCAATTGTGATACTCAATTGGAAACCAATATTTAGCGCACCACGATATTTGTAAGGAGCCATTTCGGAGAGGTAAAGTGGCACAGACTGCACATACCAAAAATATGTCAAGTTATCAGCAAATTATATACTGGGCAGCAATGCAAATAAATTTGTGAAAGTCCAAAGCTCCATATTCCGTGAACATTTGCTCAGGTTGAGGACACTAGACAATATAAATTAACTGGCTCATGCCCCAACTCTACGTCTCTACGCCATGGAAGATATAATCAGAAAAGGCGTTTGCAAGCACTGGTTGTGGCCAGAGACACAAAAGAATTGGGACTATGTCTATTATGACATTAATTTGTAAAACTAAGTCAGCTGTTAGATTAGATTGTGGGCTTTGCTCGAAGCAAATCGAGACTCCAGATTTCTAAGGCCGGACTGTGGAGTACGGAAGTACGGAACACTAAAGTGGCCCACTATCCCATTCAGGTCGGCCCAGTTCAAACTTGTAGAGAGCAGGCCAGACCGACAGGCACACTTTCGTCAGTACTTCGGCCCGATGTTTTCAATTAAACAACATCCAATTTGACTACGCTCTAGCATGTGCTACCTACATGATCACATCCAACTACAACTGGGACAACAACTTGGAGTTGTTTAGAGACACCTAAACACAGCTTTCATTTGGGCCCCAAACTAGTCTTTTTTTTAGTAGTGTATAACAAATATTAGTTGTCATATACTGGGCAAATATGGAATACAGATGCGACGACTTTAGACTTTCTTACAAATTATCACAATAATACAAAAATCCAAAACCTATCTCTGATTTTAGATTTTTAAAATAAATTCGAAAACAAAATTTGCAACTCATTTGAATATTTAAGCATACAACAGATAGTTTTCAAAGTATACATCATTACTTTTGTCTTGCAACGGAAAGAAACATCTTTGCTTTGACCGTTAGTATATAAAACAAGGGAGAAGCTTTCTACATAAATGATAAATGGGCCTTTTACTTAAATATTGCACCAACGGAAAGAAACATCTTTACTTTGACCGTAAGTATATAAAACAAGGGAGAAGCTTTCCACATAAATGGGCCTTTTACTTAAATATTGCACCAATAACTTAAAAAGAAAAAACGAAGAATTTCAGGTTTGAGTTCAGACTGATAGAGATGGAGAGAGATGTCCAACTGGTCTAGCAGTTCAAACCGATATATTTTTAAAAACCATAACTCCCAATCAAAAATGGAGTCAGTACTGAAAGAGGATAAACCCCTCATTTAATATGTGAGGTTTCATTGTTGCACAGCACAGCTCTTTTCAACTGTGAGTTAGAAGAAAAAAGCTCAAGTTATCAAGATGTAATATTTTGTAAACTTATTTTAGCATTGGAAACCCGATGTAAAACTGAAACTTAAAAGAAAAGACAAAAGAACAAAATTAAATAAAATAATAATGAAGAGTATTACGCTAATGAGACATGGAAACAAACAAACAAAAAAACCCAGCACCTAAAAACAATCTACAAATATCAAGATCCAAAATGAAATGAAACAATAAAATTTAAGGTCAAGAATAAAACACAACAGCATACAAATATCAAATAAACAATCCAATACCTGATTTGAGAATCCAACACCAACACCAAGCAAAAGCCGGCCAACAATCAGCATAGCAACATTCTTAGCAGCACCATTGATAATAGCACCAACCAAGAAAACTAAACCACCTAAAAGCATAGATAGTTTTCTACCAAATGTCCTTGTAACCTTTGAAGCGAAAATAGATGCTATTAAAGCAGCAAGGTATAGAGATGAAGTAAACAAAGTTAGAATCACACTGTCGAATTTACAGTATTGATTCGTCGATTTGTCGCCATTTTCTTTCTTATATACTGATGGGAAAAACTCCTTTAGAAATGGTGCCATAGATGTAACTCCACCTGAACAATTCACAAAAACACATATTAGAAAACTGAATATGTCAGATACATTCAATAGAGTGAAAGACTAACTCTATGTATGATGCATATATATACCTGAAATACCGATATCGTAACCGAAGATCAAACCACCCCATGCAGCGACGAAACATGCAAAGAAAACAAACCAAGTCATCTTCCCCGGGTAAGTTTTACCCGGTTCAATTGTTATAGCAACACCACCAGCCATTGTTTTGCAATGCTAAGTTTCTTTTTCCTTCTTGTTTCTCTGAACAAATGAAACAGAGGAGAAAACAGAGAAGAAAAAGGACAGATGGATAGACAGAAAGTGGTGAGCGGAAATCAATATTAAGAAATGAAAGGCAAAGCACAGGTTTTTATAGAATTGAATAGGAAGTTATTAATTACAGCTTGGTTCTTAGGATCTTAGCTGTCAATAATTATCCAAACTTTGTATTTTGGATAAACTGTATGAGATGTAATTCAAATATTACAACTCTCATTTCTATATTAGTCAAAAACAAGTGGATGGAATGCAAAATATTATAGCACATTTAGGACTTGGAGTCAACATGATGGCCAACAATACTTCTCAAAGAAAAGAGTGTGCGGTTATTAAAAGACAAGGTAGACCTTTTGTGGTTTTAAGCACAGTAATTTACAGTGTTCAGATGCTAATAACGGCTATAAAGTTCTGATTCCGGATTTTATATGGCAAGTTAAGTTTTATTAATGAGAGTTTGACTTCCAATTCCCATTACAGGCCCTATACACATTTATATTGTTTTGCCATCCCTTACTTAGTTGTTACACAATGTTAGGCCCAAACATAGAAATTGCCTAGTAATTGCGACTCTAGGATGAACAATAATTATAGCATTAGGACAAAAATGGACTGACATCAGTCATCAATCATTAATAATTTCGTTATAAGGATATTTTTAGGCTCACGTCAACAAGTTATTTTTTAGGGTTATATTGACATACCCCCCACCACTAGTTGCAATTAGGATTACCCCATAATAATTGAAATTAGGATTTCCCCCCAACTTGACAGTCAATAGGAGTCAACTAACAGTTTCCGTTAGTTGACTGGTCAAGGATCATGACTTGTCCTAAATACCCTTTTTCTGTGGAAATTACGAAATTAGCCATTGACATTGTTCAAAGCCCACAACTCAAAGCCCAAATTGAAATTAGACACTATTCAAAGCCCACAAACTCAACAATATCTTCCAACTGATGATCACAATTGGGATTTGTTTAGCTAATTTAGTAAATTATGAAACCAACACGATTAAAGGAGGTTGGGGATGGCGTTTGAGCTTGGGTCTTGTTGTTGTCCCTGCTTGTGCTATGATCATTGGATCCTTTTGCGTTCCTGACACACTCGACCGTGGTAAGAATGATGAGGCCAAAGAAACTCTTAGACACATTCGTGGAACTGTCGATGTTGATGCCGAATACAAGGATATGGTGGTAGAATCAAAGTTTAAGGACAATGAACACTCCTGCAAAGCAATCTTTTCCAGGAAGTACAGGCCACAACTTGTGATGGCTTTGGCCATCCCATTCTTCCAACAATTTACGGGGATCAATGTTATTATGTTTTCGCCCCATCCTTTTCGAACAATTGGTCTTGGAAAGAACACTTCTCTCATGTCCGCTATGATTCTTTGGAGTCATCAATGTTGCCGCCACATTCGTTGCAATTTTCACAGTTGATAAGTTTGGAAGAAAGCTTCTATTCAACGTAGGTGGAGTCGTAATGTTCATTTGCGAGGTAACTATTCATACTCTTGTCCTGTATATTTATTTTCCTTTCTTCGTTAATGGTTATCTATTCTCTCTGTCCAAAGTTAAATTAAGTTGATATTCGATCAGTGTACCACCATTTGTGCTTCCTAACTAGTCCTGTGCATTTGCATTATGCAGATTGTGATCGGATCTATAATTGCGTACAAGTTTGGCTGGAATGGACTTGGAAAATTTTCAGGATGGAATGGACTTGTATGCCAAAACCAACAATTTTGGCGTACAAGTTTGGCTAGAATGGACTTCGTTAATTGTCGCGGGATTTTCTTTATAGACACAAGTTTAATTTCAATTTGGGCTTTGAGTTGTGGGCTTTGAACAGTGTCAAGGGCTAATTTCGTAATTTCCACAGAAAAAAGGTATTTAGGACAATTCATGATCCTTTACCAGTCAACTGACGGAAACTGTTGGTTGACTCCTATTGACTGTCAAGTTGGGGGGGAAATCCTAATTTCAATTATTATGGGGGGTAATCCTAATTGCAACTAGTGGTGGGGCGGGTATGTTAATATAACCCTATTTTTTATTAATACAATTACCACCTTTTTCTCCATCTAGCAAACAAAAAACTTCAACTAGTAAAATTTGAGATCTAGTTATTTCCATCTTTGAGCTAGATAATTTGTGTGTTGAGATTAGTGATTTAAGAGATGAGAAAACATCTTATTCTCTCATGACAAATACTCTTCCCACTTAGCAGTAATTTACTTTTTCACTTTTCAAATCTGAGTTATTATTCATTGAAGAATAATTGGGTCAATTTCGACGCCAATTCGACAAGCAAGCAATTGAACAACAATTAATTTCCTCTTCAAATACTCGAATCTTGTGTCAATCAATCGTGTAATTCATCTCGATTTCGATATTGTTGTCGTCGATGATATTATTAAGTTGGGACTTGGGAGTATCAATCCGATATACATGCAAACACCACTATGTATGTATGATATGTATTGCATAAATATACTAACATACACACACCATTATGCATGTATATAACACACACTAAATAGTTAAAATCAGTTTTTGAAACTAATCGGTCAAGGATCGATATCGGTTAATCGGCGATTTAATCGGTTATATCGGATGTATATATTTGACACTTTCAAAATATATAATAATATAATCATACAAGATATTTCTAAATAGTTATCCTAGATGTAACAAAAAATATCAAATTTTCATAATCATATAATCAATTCAATTTTAGAGTACTACATAGATGTCAAACACAATAATTATGTTAAATATTTAAAAGAATAAGGAGAGAGAGAGAGAGAGTATATATATTAGAGAGATAGTACAATAATTTGTATATTTAACATTCGTTAAGAAAATAAGTAAACTCTTAGTTGTGTGTTTATTAGGTTTCATTATTATTAATAAAGTTTCAAAATCCAATTTGTTAATTATATGTATTTTTTTTTTTTGTAGAGAACCGATATTTTCAATAAATTTTTTTCTCAATTTAGTAAGAAATCGGTCACCTTGGCCGATTAATTGGTCACTTCGGTGATTAAATCGGTTCAGTGAGAAAAATTTAAAAATCGGTAAAAACTAATCGGGTTACAAGCGATACGCGATTAATCGACGATTTTGACGTATATGTGTATATATATGCATAATACACATGCAAACATCACTATACATGTATATATCACACATACACACACTACTATGCATGTGTGCAACAAACATGCAAACACTACTACTACACATGCACATACCAGTATACATGTGTCTAATAAACATGCAAACACCACTATGCATAGGGGTGTGCATAAAACTAACAAAACCGACCGAACCAAACCGGTCAGTTTTGGGTCGGTTATGTTTATTAGTCGGTTTGGTTCGGGTCAATATGTGAAAACCAATAGGGTCAGTTTGGTCGTCGATTTAGTTCCAAACCCGACCCAAACCGACCCGTCATATATAACATATACAAAAATTGATTTAATTTTAAAATATGTGAAAATTGGTCGGTTCGGTTTTAGAAAAACATAAACCGATAGGGTCGGTTCGATGATCGATTTAGTTTCAAACCCGATCCGAACCAACCCATACACACTCTAACTATGCATGTGTACCACATAAAATAAATTAAATTTCTCATGTTAGTTCTAACATAATATGTGAGTGTGCTGGGGTGATAAAAGCAAAATTGAAAAGTTACGTTGAAAAGCAACAACATTTTGATTTTGATTTAACTATTAAAAATTATGAAAGTAATATTGTCTTTTAGCAATGGTCAACTCGATTTGTCCTTAAACTATAATTATATACCGACCCAAACTATAAGCTAAATTAAACCTCGATTCTGTCTTATGGGCCCGTTCTCTAGCTTAGTTACTTGGATACAGTTTTCCCTTTCTCACCCCGCACCCACGGGTCATTTCCATTCACTTTTTTATCTATGGGTAGGTAAAACGATAACTAATCCAAACACATTTTCAAAGTTGCTGACTTGTATGTTTTATCCAGTGTATTCGAATATCATTTTCAACCGGATAAACTATCCATTGACAGCATCGTAACACATGATTCTTATAGGATAATAAAGGCGGGTTTGATTCGTACATAACACCTTTTTTTTCATTTAATTCTCCTATCGTTCTTTGCCAGGAAAAAAATGTTCTAGGTAATTCAATTAAAACTTGAATCTCATTACAAATATTTTGGTAGCTGTTCATTGTAATTTCGAACCCTATCGAACTGCAAGCCGTGTTGCACTGCCTCCAACCCCTGACAAGCGCCTCCTAGGCCTTTAATTTGTGAATAATCGCTGTGGGAAAATACTATCCCAACTGTTTGAGTTGTCATGTAAGTTAAACGTGGATTGCAATCGAAAGGCAAATAGACTCCAATTCTCTCAAAACAGAATAAAATAAGAAATTACAAGAATAACTAATGTGAACTAAATACTGCCTATAGTTGCGACTTGCGAGCATAAACTTGTATATGTATATTGGTATTTCTTTTCTTAAACCACCTTTTTAGTCTTGTCTATAAAATGCATATGGATCGAATTTCTTTTCTTACATCATTGTGATGAATATGCTCTTATCTTGCAAGAAAAGCAAATTAGGTTGTTACCATCAACTTTACCGAAAAAAAGGTTGTTACCATCAACCCAGGAGGATATAATTATTGTGTCATGTTGCTGACCACCGAATGTCCCCGAAATTCACATGACACAGCAAGGTGCACTGGCTATCAAAATATCACGGGCAGTTTTCATTATCCACAAAACAATTGTTGCCATATCCTTGTACAATACTAAAATGTAGTTGGCCGCCATGTGAATGCTTTGTACGATCCCTTGAGAATGCATGAACTATTTTCTTTATATTTGAGTCCTTACTTATCATTATCGAAAAAAAAGTCCTTACTTATTTTTATTAGTGTGGGACTGTGGGGAGTTCAGTCCTGCATACACTATTTATAGCGTTCGCCGGGAGTTTACTCCTGCATACACTGTTGTGTAGACAATGTAGTGTGTATAGTAATTTACTACATGATATGTAGACTAAATAGTTTCACAATAGTTTGAAATGGCGATCGTATCTGTTACCATTTCTTGCAAAGCAGCAGAAGTATAAACAAGTACAAAGATCAAACAAAAAAGATATCTGAACACTAGAAGCAGACCTTTGGAAAAGGCTCTTTTGTTTGGGATCCAATAAAATATCAGGTTTTCTATCTTTTCAAGTATATAAAATTAGAAAATGTCAAAGACTATTGGCATATCTGAGGGAATTCGACGTTTAGCATTCGCCTCGATGTACAGCTAGCTTAGATTTTCCCATACAAAGGGTAGTTTAGCACTTTGGCATACTAGTGCTTAGCTTGATCGATTACTCAATGTATGTAATTTTGTCGTTTAAGTTCTTTGAAATATGGATTGCTCAGTGATAACGAAGTTGGACACTATAATTGTTCGATCGAAATATATCTGGCATAAAGCAATTGATTTGATTGATATATAAAAAATGCTCGTTAATTTGCATAACATCATGCATTTGTCGCGGCTAAGGTATTTCTTCTCTAATGTGATTAGGAAAGATTGTCTTTGAGCTCTCTACGCTTTAAGCTCTTATAGAACCAATTAAATCTGTAATATTCAAAAATCCTGAATCACCACAAACCAAACAACCCCTGGGACCGTGGTCTATCACAATAGAAGCAATATTTGCACACAAAGATGCCTGTGAGCCAAAGGTTTAGAGCAAGGCACAGTCATATCATGATATCAATGACAATATAGTAAATTGAACACTTCAATTGAATATCCCTTAATTAAAGGTGCTAATATTCTCACCCATTTAAGTTGATAACCTCCCCGCCCCAAACCAAAATGCCCAATGTAACATTTGTAACCCTCCTTTTAAACAACTGCCATAGCTTCTTCTTGTTTCGCCCTTTTTATACTTTTTCAGTTTTCCTCTCAATTTTTATAAATCAAACACACCAGACACCACTAATCTAAAGCATGTCTACAAATCACAAGCATAGATGTATTGGATTTTTGTCGCGAGTTTTGATCATTTGACGTCAATTCAACAATTTGGTCCAAGAACTTAGTTAATTCTCCAATTACTTCTCATGAACACCTGCTATTCGACCTCTAAGGTCAGGCTATGCGACGACCATTCAATGATGCTCATGTAAAAGTTAAAACATGTTGTAAAGCCAAAGGTTTAGAGCATGTCAAAATCATATCAATGGCAATATAGTAAATTGAACACTTCAAGTGAATATCCCTCAATTAAATATGTGTTATTGTTATGAAATCTGTGGGCCTATATGGATGCCCACCATTGAGCCCATATGGGACACCTCCTCATATGTGTTTATCCTGGTAATCTTTTATCTTGGTATTTATCCTGGTAATCATTTATTTTGGAAATGAGGTTACCTAGTTATATATATTGGTAACCTCCTCCCATTCAGACTTACTTCTATCAATAAGATTTTTCTCTCTCATTCTCTTCATTATTCAATCTACTTTGGTTAGTGTGATGTTCTATCTATTATCTAAGGCTATTTAATTTCTCTCCATTATTCAATCTACTTTGGTTAGTGTGGTGTTCTCTCTAAGGCTATTTAATTCTAACACGTTATCAGCACGAAGACTTCAGAAGCTATCAAACTTCTCAATACCATGTTCTTCTACTCATCATCTACTACACAAAAGCAAAGGTACGAGAACACTAACCTATTTGTTTCACTAGACCAATTTTTCGTTTTCCGCTTAGATGAAGGTTTTTCCATTTTGGATTGACATGAAATTTTTTACTGTAGATGCACAACTCATGAAGTACAAACATATCAAAATTTAAGGAAAATCCAACAAATAGATTATCGGATATAAAATAAAGAATGTTACTGTTCATACTTTATCTATGACTTCAATTCGATTTTTTTTTTTTTTTTTTTTTTTTTTAAATGTATACTCTTGAACAATGATGTAGACCCTAAAGTTTTACGATATATTTGGAACCCGAAGTTCCAAGATCTATTTTTTTTTAGGAACCTGAAGTTCCAAGATTAAATTTTTAGGAACCCGAAGCACTTGTCGTATACCAGCACATCTGGTAGAAAAATACAGGGCCTCTGTTAATGCCATGGAGATGGAGACAAATGTGGTGAAAGGATTTGATACAGGAATACCATTTAACATTACACCTTTGAATTGTAATGATTTCTTCGAGGATGTTGATGGCCAAACTCTCAGTAATGAAGCATTTGAAGCTAAGTTTGGACCATTACCAAACTAGATCCAGAAGATCTAAATTTTACTATTACTTGTCTGATTGGTAGACAATTTACTTATTTTTTGTTCTTAAATTTGATTTTTCCTCATTAGGTGATAGTAACTATTGTTTTTTCTAATCAATCTACTTTTATCCCTGGTAGAATGATCCGAGATAATATTATGCTTTCTCATGAATTACTCCGAAGTTATGACAGGAAATATGGCACCCCGAGATGCTCCATAAAGCTTGATATAAAAAAAACCTATGACACGGTGAGTTGGGATGCAGTTAAAGCCATGCTTATCACATTCCAAATTCCAGCTTCTATGCAGAAATGGATCGAGATGTGCATTTCTACTCCATCATTTTCTGTGTTAATCAATGGTGCTGCTCCAGAAGGGTTTTTTCATAGCAATAGAGGTCTGAGACAAGGAGATTCGCTGTCTCCATACATCTTTGTTATGGTGATGGAAATCCTAACATGCATTCTGAAGGAGAGATTGAAGTCAAGAATGATCAAATACCACTCCAAATGTCGAAAAAGCCAATTATCACATCTTGCCTTTGCCGATGATGTATTGATTTTCTGCAGGGGTGACATTGATTCTGTAGGAACCGTTATGGTGGCATGTAATCGACTACAAACCATGAAAACCCATGCACAGCAGAATAAAGGGGTGTTCACGATTTGGTTAGGAATCATACCTTTGATTAGCTGTGATATCTTTGAGAATACGAATCAGCAACCTCTTGATCTTCTGTTGTATTTCTATCCTTAGAATGGACGTTGTGTGGGCAATGATCACAAAGTTTGAACCAAAAATTGGAACTCACTCTCTTGAGCAATCACTGATAATTTCGGCCAGAGAAAGAGGGGTTTCTTTATATAGGCTACAACAGGGACCATGAGGAGAAATTAGGGTTAGGTCTCCTGACGGGCTTGGGCTTCCCATGTTCGCCCATAACACACGGCCCAAGTCCATTAACAAATGGCTTATTCCACTAAAGGCCATTGTTACACTACCGCCCTAATCCCAAATTACGTTTATGGACTCCATATTATATGCCTGTTGATCTCCCCGTGTTTAAGATATCGAATGCCCGTTGATTAAGTCAAGTTACTGACAACTACATTAATCAACTTCTTGTGTCCTTGAGTAGTACCACTTAACCTTATTGTCATGTCGAATTAAATCCAACTGCAGGGTTTACATGACAATCCTTATGAGCTCCTCAAGGGGACATCATCAACCCGACTACTTGCGGGTCACGGATTCCTTCTATAATCAACAACACCCCTTACATACAATGTCATTATCCAATCCATCGAGTTTGTTGATTCACAAATGAATCTCACTCATTGATGATTTAAAGCAATGTACAATGTACATAAGTGCCCGTTATTATATCCGGATTAAGAGGACAAACATCCATAATAACAGAGGTGTTTATTCTCTTATATAGTCAGTATAAAGAAAAACAACCTCACTCGGTCATGTTCAATACACACAAAGTGTACTAGTGTAATCCTGTAGTCAAGATAGACTAATACCAGATTATACTACAACCATACCAATGGTTTGTCCAAATCCATCTAGGTTGTGAACGTTTACTTATACTTTATAAGGTACTGATGATATGATCTTCTGTGTGTCACCACACACCATACCATCTACAACATAAAGTATTAGACACATGCATATAACTAATAACATATATAATATGCATAACATTTGCTCATATAATTCTCATTCAAAATATAAAGAATTAGAGCTAATACAAAAGTAATGCTTTTAGTATATAACCATATCAGATTCTATCTCAGCCTTAAGAGATGGGTTGAATGAGTTTGGTATGGCCACTGGGTTACAGATCAACACTTATAAAACTTCTTTGTTAACCGGAGCAGTGAATCAGCAAGATGGAATAACTTTAGCTCAAATTCTGGGTGTACAACTTATCAAACCCCCAGTGAGGTATTTGGGTTTACCACTCATTTCGGCACGACTGGGCATTAGAGAATGCCAACCGCTCATAGAAAAGGTCACAGCCAGAATCACTAACTGGAAGTCAAGATTTCTGTCGCATGCCGGGAGACTTCAACTAATTCACTCGGTGCTGATGACCTTTCACTCATACTGGTCAAGAACATTCATTCTCCCTAAAACTTGTTTAATGAGTATTGAAAGAATTTGTGCTCAGTTTCTTTGGAGGGGTGCAGCGATGAAAAGGACAATTCATCAAGCTAGTTTCAGTACTATCAATAAACTCAAGGATGAAGAAGGACTTGGTATTATGAATCTACAATGTTGGAACCGAGGAGCTTATTGTGGGTTGGTACATAAGATAGCTTCGAGGGACAACAGTGTTTGGGTTCAATAGACTTGGAAACAACACATTGCGGATAATTATTTTTGGACTATGAAGGTTCCAAAAGATTGCTCCTGGACATGGCGACATGTGCTTCAAACGAGGACTGATGCCAGAAAATTGATCACATATAGCATTGCAAATGGTGAGAATACTCTTTTGTGGCACGACTTATGGTGTGGTGACTTTCCTCTACTAGAAAATCCCTTGGCTGTGGCTGAATGGCAGTTTCCACTTGATACCAAAGTAAGCCACATTATTGAGAATGGAATATGGGCGTGCACAACATTCAGAACAGCCAACTGAAAGAACTAATTCTTCGGGTATGCATAAACAGGAATCTAGATCAAGAGAGAGTCATTTGGATGCCACATCAATCAGGTCAGTTTACTTCCAATAGTGCGTACATGGCCCTAAGATCAGTCTCTCCTAAGGTGAAATGGAGCAAAATAGTTTGGGGGAAATGGGTGATTCCCAAGCACTCATTCACTTACTGGCAACTTGATAAGTGCTCAAAAGTAATAATTTATAACCCCAATTATGTGTATGTTAGTCTCCATTTTATATTTAAATATTCTAATATGATGCAATTTCAGTTTTTGCAGGTCAAAGAACCTAAATGTGAAATATAGAGGGAAAAGAAGTCAAACAAGTAAAAAAGGAGTCACTGGGAATTACAGCTAAAGGCCTAGAGCAAAAATATCATATTTATCTCTATAAGTGTCAAGCCTAATGGGACTCTAAAAGAGGATAATAATTGAGTTAGAAGAGTCTTAAATCTGATCTCAAAGACTTAATTTTGACTTCATAGGAAGATGATATCAACATAGAAAAGAAGTTAGAGTTTCACAAGAATTAGAAAACTGAAAGCTGTCAGAAGCTACAGCTTGGGAAATAGCCTGCAAAACCAAGTGGGCCACATCTCACTTTTGTGCAAACGAATCTAACTTTTCCAAGATTGATTCTAGAAAGATTACAGAGAGTTTGACACCAAATAAACATAGGATTCGGATCTCTATCCAGACAAACATGTAAGCCAATATATAAGGCACAAAAACCTCAGTTTACATCATTTAGGAAATTTAGTGTTTGCATCTTAGATATAGAATTAAGAGAGTTCAGACCTTTTCACCATTAATAGCTATAAAGATTATTCCTTTTTATATTGTGTTCATAGCATAGTATGAGGAGTTAATCTCCCTTCTCTTGGGAGGGGAGATAAAACATTTTTCTTATGTTTTAGTTTAGTTCTTCTTCTATCATGTCTTATTTTAAATCCCTCATTAAGTTTCTTCTTATTCATCCATTGATCTAATGCTCCTATGGAGGTTATGAGGTCTTAGGATAATTCATAATTGTGTAGAGCCAAATACCACAAAACCTAGATTATTTTCTTCTAGTTTTTAGTGTTATAGTGTGATGATTGGATTCTTTATGGCACCTTAATTAGTTATATGGTTAATGCCACATGTTGATTTTCTATGGCACCTAGAGTTGTATATTGAATGGCACTTAAAGCACAATTTGGTTAGAAGATATCATTGGAGATTGAAGAAGTATTTGATGGAAAGATAGAAAACACGTTAAAAGCCACATATTATCATCATGGTTATGAGCATAAGGTTTGTAGGTATGGTGAGTTTCTATTGGTGATTTATATTAAGCATGATAGGTAGATCTATTTGACTAATTCTATGATTTTGGTGGATTCATCTCTCCCAAGATATTATCTCTCTTGATTCATATTCATATATTTAATTTAATTTAGTTTATGCATAATTTACATCTCAAATCAAATCAACTATATATTCATCATTACTTAGCCACATCTTTTACTTACATCCATTAGAGTAACTTATATTAGGAATTTCTATTATCATCAACTAGTTATTTAGAGTAGGATTGATACCTTGTTAGTCACTATACTAATCAATATTTAATAGGCTAAGTAAGATTTGTAAAGATACGTAACACAAACAACGACACAAATAATTACGTGCTGCGTACTTTTTCACAACTCTTTTCGAATAGTTTGTCTACACAAGATCGACTGATACAAAAGAAAATTCTCACCCAATCACCATGTTGCCAATGTAATCGAAGTAGAGAATTCTCTTTTTTGAATGTGAGTATTCCAAGGAATTGTTCAGCAGCATCAAGAGATTGATCGGTTTTACAACTGACGATAGAAATTCAAACTGTGAATGGTCATTGATCATCAGGTTATGTCAAAGATCGGGACCTTAGTCTAAAGTGTACAAGGTATATATTTGTGTTGGTGTTGATGCTATTTGGAAGGAGAGGAATGCGAGATGATTTCAAAACATTAGAAGACCAGTGGTAGTGGTGTTTGGAAAGTTATGCAGAGATTTAAAAAGTTATTTGCAGGTCACCCTTCGAGATTTGATTGATGCTCCTGACTTAAGGAGGGTTATCTCATGCATTGGCATACAAGTACAATTTAAAGAGCCAGTCCAAAAGCTATATTCATGGAAGTGTCCTGAAGAAGAAAAGGTCAAACTTAATGCGGATGGATCAGTGGCTGCAAATGGGTGTGGACATGGAGGCGTCATTCAAGATGAGCATGGTAATGTGGTTTATGGCTATATTGGGAGTGGTATACCAAACTCAATATTACATCAAGAGCTAAAGGCAACTGAAGTGGGGCTCGCTCATTGCGCTAGCATGCAGCTCAAACAAGTCCAAGTCGAATCTAATTCCAAGAGAGCAATACAAGCTATCAACAAGCTTGAGAAACCCCCCTGGTATTGTGAGGATATTGTCAAGGCTATACATAACCATGTGTATGCATTCGAATATGTGTCTTTTCATTATACTTTTAGGGACTGTAATAGGGTAGCTGACTATCTTGCGGGTCTGCCAAAAGAGTTGTACCTTTTGTATCTTTTTAAGTCTACCACTAGATTCTCACTTGAGTGTAATAGTGGAGGAAGATGCTTCTAGAAAATTGTACAACAGAGTATAGATTTTATTAATACATGTGAGAGTCTGCCCAACCCTAGCTTATTCTCGGAAAAAAAAAAAAAAAAAAAACTATTGTTTTTTCGATATTATTTTGAATTTGGGATTAGAATGAATTAGTTATTATTCTGTGATTGTCTAGGTTACATTAATTTATTTAATTTATTTATTTTTCTATGTTTTTCTCTAAAAATGTATAGATTGTATTTTGATGAGATAGTATTCCCGCCGTTAGGGGGAGATAAGAAAGTTCTTGAATAACTTCTTGTCCTAGCAGGACAACCCGTTCCAGAAGAACGACAAGAATTGAAGTGGAATACTCCCACTCTGTCTCATCTAGATTCCATAACTCCTCAGTGTGAATATAAGGTTAGGAGAATATTGCATCTACAAGAAATTGCAAATAAATTGCATGATGCATTCAATGATGCAAAAAAAGTGACTAGGTTACATGTTCCAGCTATGAATACACCTGCTAAGATTAATGTCCCCGTTGGACAAAATTTGAATATAGCTACAAATGAATCTGTTGCACACCAGAAGCGTGGCAAACCTATAGGTTCCAAAGACTCGGCTCCCCGGAAGAGGAGGTCCAATGAAAAATTATGCCCCGATAATACTCTAGAAGAAGTTGTGCAAAACACTCCAAAAGAGGTTATGCACGAAACACCCACTTCCTTTACCCCCCCCGGTAGAGGTTATGAACGAATTAACTATGGAAACCCCTGAAAAGGAACTGGTACCATAAAATGATGAGATATCAATATTCCATACGTATTCGGGAGAAGTGTGGGACAGAAAGGATATGACCATCGATGGCGTATTTGCATATATGGTAGCTACTGACATATCCAAGGGCAATGACGAAACTAAACAACGTAGTATAAAAGAATGTCGACAAAGATCTGATTGGCCAAACTGGAAAGCTGTTATCAAGGAAGAATTATAGTCTCTCAATAAACCTGGTGTATTTGGACCTATAGTACAAACCCCATAAGTTGTTAACCCTGTAGGTTACAAATGGGTGTTTGTTCGAAAATGAAATGAGAAAAATGAAATTTCTCGATATAACGCACGTCTTGTGGCACAAGGTTTTCTACATAAACTTGGGATTGATTATGAAGAAGCATACTCTCCTGTTATGGACACTACAACTTTCAGATATCTAATAAATTTAGCAGTTTTCAAAAGCTTAGATATGAGACTCATGGATGTAGTGACTGCCCACTTGTATGGGGACATAGACAAAGATATTTACTTGAAAATCCCTAAAGGATTTGGTTTCCTGAAGCAAAATCAAGGAGTACGTACTCAATCAAACTAAGACGTTCATTGTATCGTTTGAAACAATCCGGAAGATTGTGGTACAATTGTCTTAGTAAATATTTATCTAAGGAAGGGTATGCAAACAATGAAATTTGCCCATGTGTCTTTATAAAGAAATCCTTAAATGGATCGGATTTGCAATACTAGCCATTTATGTGGATGACATAAATTTGATTGCAACTCTGGAAAAGCTCGAGATAACTACTCAATACCTAAAGAAGGAATTTGCGATGAAGGGTCGGGCCTTGGGGAAACAAGACTTTGTCTCGGCTTGCAGATCGAGAGAAGTTCTAGTGGTGTATTAGTCCACCAGACTAATTACACTGAGAATGTTTTGAAACATTTCCATATGGACAAGGCACATCCATTAAGTACCCCGAATGTCGTCCGGTCACTGAACACAGAGAAAGACCCATATCGCCCTAAAGAAGAAAATGAAGAAGTATTGGGTCCTGAAGTACCATACTTGAGTGCAATTGGTGCATTAATGTATCTAGCATAATGCACTAAACTGGATATTTCTTTTTCTGTAAATTTGTTAGCCAAGTATAGCTCAGCACCTACTAAATGATGGTCAACTCCCAAATGTGCATTTTATTATCCTTATATTACTGCATTACAGCCCGTCTTATGCTTAACGAAAAGACAACTCATAGCTTTTATTGCCTTTTTCAGGATATGGAGAATTTCAAACCACTTATCATAAAAGTTGCGTCTTAGCACCAAAAGGAGCCTTAATCACACTTATTATGAAGACCAAAAGTTGCTATGGAAAAGTGTTGAAAAATTCAAAGTCAATGGTCAAAGTCAAAGGTCAAAGCCTTCAACTCATAAGACCAAAGATGGAGGCCCTTATCTCAAAATATGACATTCTCTAAAACCTACCTTGGTCAAGAAGAAATCAAAAAGCAAAAGAAAAAGCAGAAGTAAATGTGAAGTGTGAGGTGTCTCAAAAGTGATGGAGGAGGGCAAATCAGTAAAAGGCAAAAGTAGGGGTATATAATCTAGAAGCTAGGGAGAGAGAAAACATTCATTGCTTTAGGGTCCAAACAATTTGGTTTGTTTAATTTTCTTGTCTAGTTTTTAATTCAAGTCCTTTACTTTATTGTTCTTCATTTCCTTTTATTTAAAGGGTTTACTAGTATTACCTCTCCCCCCCCAACTAGATGAGCCAATTAGGATTTCCCCCCTGCTAGATGGGAAATTTGGTTCTCCCCCTAAACACACGTACATCACATCCAAGTAAACTTTGGTTGACCGTTATCCTTCAAGTCAAGCTTCTTTCAATGTTTTCATGTCATTTCCATACAAACAAGGATACTAGTAAACCCTTATTTAAATCTTGTTATTTTACTTTGTTTGTTTAATCAATCAATCTTATCTTATTGTTCTTATTTCCATCTTCAATCAATACTTCTTTCAATGTTTTCATGTCATTTCCATACAAACAACTTGAGTTTTCATGTTTTCATTAGCTTAAAACTAGTCAAATCTATACCAAGAGTCTACTTTTCTTCTTCTTCACTCCCACACTCAAACTCCAAATAATTTAGGATGAACCTCACTTCTTACAATACTCCTTAAAGTTACACACCACTAACATATAACTTCAAATGGCGCCTAGTAAACCCTTATTTAAATCTTGTTATTTTACTTTGTTTGTTTAATCAATCAATCTTATCTTATTGTTCTTATTTCCATCTTCAATCAATACTTCTTTCAATGTTTTCATGTCATTTCCATACAAACAACTTGAGTTTTCATGTTTTCATTAGCTTAAAACTAGTCAAATCTATACGAAGAGTCTACTTTTCTTCTTCTTCACTCCCACACTCAAACTCCAAACAATTTAGGATGAACCTCACTTCTTACAATACTCCTTGAAGTTACACACCACTAACATATAACTTCAAATGGCGCCTCCATCATGGATTGAAGGAGCAAAAGTGCTTGATTGAGAATCTAAGGAGGAAGCACCATTCTCATCTTTTTTTTTCTTTTTTTTTTTTGTCATTTTTTTTATTGTTTTTCAGTAATGATTTACTTTATTGCAAATCAGGGTTTGGGACCAACAAGCTGGAGAAGAGCTGAAGATACAGCCAAAAGACGATGAAACTTCACCGGGCGACCGCGAGCTAGCAAGGGGGCGGCCGCCCAGGCACAAGGGACGAGTTTTTTGGCAGTTCAGTTGTTTTTTGATGAATAGTTGAACAAGGAGCCTGGATTTTGTAATAGAGTAGGAGAAATCAGTGGAACTTGTTTGTAATAGTTAGAGATAAAAAGAAAAATGACAAAATTTAGGAAAAATTAGTTTTTGATTGATTTGTGTGGATGAACACGAGTTAAACTTGGTTTAAGTTGTATACTTACCAAGGGATTAGAGTTTTTATTGTCTTGGGAAGTTCAAGTGTGTGAGGCAAGTTGTGGATTATAGTGCACACACTATGTATCAACTTAGTAATCAACACTCTAAATCCATTTGACTCTAGTTAATCTAGTTTATCAATCTAAAACTAGTTAATCTAATAGATTAGTATAATATTAGTTTAATTTTAAGTTTGGGCCCTTGAAGGCAAAGTTGTATAAATTATCAAAAACCCAACTTGTAAGCTTTTTAAGTGGGTCTTTATTGTAAATTAAAATAAGGTAAAGCTCGAAAGGTTGGGCCTGATTCTCAGATCACGCGCCAACCGACGTCGCCTTCTCCTCAAGCAGCGTGTAGCACGGCTTGAGAGGTAAACTCTAAACCTCCTCAAAGCCCAAGTAAGAGGATACCTTGTGTATTCAAGCATGCTTACCTGACTGTTTGAAATTTAATTTCCGCACTGCAATTTACATTCGCACATAAGGCTGAACCCGAGCCACATAACAACCAATGGGAAGTCATTCCCCAATGTAAGCAAATTGGATGTTGCTTGATTCTTGAAGCTCTAGACCAAAAAAATGAATTAAAATCAATCAACAAGAGCCCAAAGTAGTCACGCTCCTCCAGAAAAGGAAAAAAAATATAGCCACGAGGATTTAGAGTAATCAGTTACCACTACACCATAACAGGCTATTTGCAACGGCAAAAAACCGTTGCTAATAATTTTTGCAACGCTTTTTAAGGGTTGCAAATATGGCGTGGGTAAAGTGTTGGAAATATTTGCAACGGTTAATAAGCGTTGCAAACAGAATTTTGCAACGGTTATTAACCGTTGCAGATAAAAATTTCCAACACTTATTAACCGTTACAGTCATGATTTGTAACGCTTTTTATAACTAGTGCGTAGTCAAATTTAAAACTTTTGCAACGCTTTCTAAGCGTTAGTAATTTGTTAAAAATATTACCAACGGTTCTTAAGCGTTGTAAAGTGGTTAGTTAATTTTAAAAAAATTAATTTAAAAATCGTTTGTAATGGTTATAAACCGTTGCTAATGTGTTGCTGATTAAAAAAAAATTTCTCATATTTTGTAGCAAGACCATCTAAACCTACAAAAAATGAATGGCATCCACAATTTTGTGTCACTGAATACCCATAAAATTGAAAAATTAAATAACTTACAAAGAATTGAATTTCAATAACATTTAAAATAACAAGAAAGAACATAAATCAAGGTGAGGCTTGACCGGTCTTTCCTCCCAGTAAAGTAGGGTAGAATTACATGCCATGACAGTGTAAATGGTCAAGACAGAAATTTGTATTCTCCTGCTTATACTTCCTTTAAGAAGAGCAACAACTGTCTTCTTCATTCAACATGTTCTCCTCGGATCCGAACAAAGGAGGCCTAGCATTGTTCAACCCCCGGTTGACTTGCCATTCGAAAGCAATCGAAATTCAGAATCATAAATATCTGAGAGACACATATTGTTACAAACAAATTTATGTGGCTATAATAGTATTATTTATCATTGAGGAAACACATGGTCAACTTAAACACTTACTACCACACTTACTAGAACTGCAATGTGATTTATTTACATTGAATTAGTATCGAACATGTAAATGCATCAACAAATTGAATTGTAAACAAAACAAAAGTTGACCATTTGCCATGATTATTGTCTACCACATCCCGATTCCCGTGTCTCATCGGAAATATCATATGTCTACTTTGCTTGAAAAGACCGGGATGGAGATCTTCTCAAAAGTCAATCATTTTTTTTTTTTCTAAGAAAAATAATTTTAAATTAATGAAAAATCCACAAAAGCATCGTATCTAGTAGTGAAACCCAAAACTCTGAGAATGAGTAATGTAGATTAGCCCTTCAATTAAACATTCATCCTCAAATATAAAAATTCAAAGGAAAATAAGTACCGGTTCTTGATCTCAGCAGCCATGGCCATAAAAGCTTGTTCTACATTTGTAGAACTTTTGGCACTGGTTTCCATGAATGGAATTCCAATTTCATCAGCAAAAGCCTAAACATGTATAATAATAGATGTCAGACAAAGCTGACCTTTTTTCCCCATATACTAATATTATACAAATGCAAATTGAGATAACATAAAGAGGGATTGGGAGAAAACGTTCTCCAACAAAAAGAAATATAGTAATCATTAAAAACAAAATGTGAAGGATAACAAGTTCTACCTTGCCTGTCTCATAGGACACCACTTTTTTATCAGTTAGGTCACACTTGTTACCAACCAGAAGCTTGTTTACATTCTCACTAGCATAGCGATCGATTTCGTTTAACCAATATTGCTTAACATTGTTAAAGCTCTCCTGGTCTGTAACGTCATAAACTACCTGAAAACAAATACAAACACAATGAGCCAGTACTAGCGTAAGAATATCCAAAGTAAGGTTAAAACTGCGGGATTCACTTACTATAATGGCGTGTGCACCACTATAATAGTTGTTGGTGATTGTTCTGAAGCGTTCTTGCCCATCAGTATCCCACTGCATGATAAAGAAGGGAAGTTAATAATTGTATTAAATGAATGAAGAGAAGAAGGGAAAAAAGAGGTTACACTCCTCTCAGAGAGGAGAAGTTTGATCACGCAAATAGCAGAGAACTATATATTGTCTATATGGCATTTTCCACTTATATATCCATGGGGATCTACCATTTGTCAAGCAGCCACTTAAGCATCTACCTTATGCACCCCAATTCAGTGATTCAGAACATGGATTCAATTATATCCCCAGCTCTACTTGTTGGTCTGTGCTGGCTGGCCTGGGAGAACATAGGATTCCCATGTCATCTCTACAACACAAGGAAAAATATACGAAAAGTCCATCCACATGTTGTTGATGAACGGTACCCAGTCCTGATTTTCGACTTAACGACATTAAAATTGATTGATTTGCAATCATTTTCAAGATATTAAGGCGTCCGATTTCCTTGGGAAACACTCTCTTTCCAATTTCTTGGTGTTTAAAATCACGAAAGATAAGATCCAGTCGAGATGATTTGGAGCATTTAAGATTGTAGAGAGGAGAACTCCTAATCTGATTACTATTAAAATTAAACAAGTAACAGAAACACAGAAAACTAGCAAAAGGATGCATCATTGCAACAAATCAAAGCTCATGAGGGTACTATTGGGATGTGAGGAGAAACATTATTGAAGGATGGTGTCTTTAGGTAACATTTGCATTGCTTAAAAGATTGGGTGAAAATGACAAGACTCTATCATAAGAATTAAAACCAGTAAAAGCGCAATAGACGTGTGGAACCGAAGCTGAACTAAAGAAGGTTTATGCCACCAAGCAAAGAATGGTCCTCACTTACGTAAATCAATATCAAAAAGCTTCTTGAGACTAGGCCTCTGGACTTTCACAACCACTATTTCTCCATTGTGTAAAATTGCACGATGTACCTAAGGGCCACAGTTTCAAACCACATAAGAAGAAGACCACAACCTCATATGCATTCACAACAGATAGATACAAAATCAATAATAGCAGGTTACTCCTAGAACTTTAGATCAATGAGATGCTTAAGTTTTCATTATCTACTACTTATAATAGCATGGAAGTAAACTAAACAACAAGAACTGTTCTTCTCCATTATCTTAGACACATTTTTTGCAGATTTTTTGTGGAATAATAATTTCTCTTATTTGAACACGACATCTCAAGTAGCTTTGTTCTATTTTTGGATTATTCAATTTTTTCGCAATGCCATACTGAAATTATGATGGACTGTAAATTTAGTTGTAGATTGTATGCTTTTTAGCTACTACAATGTTTGACAAGCACATGTGCACCTGAAACCTTTTATTGAAGTATAACACAACGACAGCACATTTTGGGCATTCCAAATTCTTTCTTTTATGTTACTGGCGTTTGCATAATTGAAAGGGGAGGCTGCTTGCAAATATGATATGCTATCCTCTATAGAAAAAGAAAATTGTGTACAAGATCTTGTCTCGTGGAAACATATAAATGCATCCCTTACTTGAAAAATGGAGCAAATACCGCCAAGACTAGTCACCGCTATTGGTTGATCTTCAAACTTCTTAAACAGGGACATCAACTAGTGTTCCCAATTCATTCTCTATAAAAGCTCGGGCTTTCTGGCGAAAAAGCAGGGACTCTATCCTGCAATATCAGATGGAAACCACTTAAAATTACTTGAACAAAATCAATGATAAGACATACCAAGAATTTAAGTACTTAGTATCGTCACATCCAAAAAGGATAAGGATTTGCGAACGAGATATGATGAAGATGAATACCTGCAACTTGGCAAGTTCATCCACAAACTCTCGAGGGAACAAGTCAGACCTTGTGGAAGATAGTTGCCCAAGTTTGATGAAAGTTGGGCCAAGTTGCAATACACATTCCCCGTAACCATGAAGCAGTTTTCATCGCCACCTCTGCCATAGTCTTTGCCACCTCCGCCATAGTCTTTGCCACCTAATTTTTTGTATACATAGAGAGGGGTAAACCCTTTAGAACATGACTCAAGTATATAATTAAGTAAACCTAGAGTCTGTACAACGATGGCATTCCACATGCATGCTTTGACAAAATCAGACCTCGTGACAATTATAGGCTGAATTGCTAATATATAGATATCCTGCGGTGAGAAACAACAAATATATACATCGATCACACTTATAAATTTTAATTACTACCAACTTGACACATTTCATTTCCACCAGCCCAAGTTCCCAAGTTAGTACTAGAATTGAACTGAATCCCAACATCCACACACAAAACTCTCATCAAATGGGGCCTTATTCTCAAAGCTCCAGCCTCAAATCTGATTCAACCCATCACCTCCACATTCATACTCACCATCCCACGCTTGCTATCCTCACTAATAAGGTCAACTATTTTCTTTTCTACATCTTTGAACCCTGCCCAAAGAAGACTCTTGGTATTCTTCCCTTGTTCGAAAGGTGAAACATCTGTTTCACAAAGAAACTCTCCTTTATAGAACAAGGACACTTCCATGACATCGGAGTAGATGTCTGCCTTCTTATTAGGATTTTCTACTAAGAAGCCAAATTCCCAGTTTGGAGATATAACTGATGCCGAAGCATTTAAAGGAATGTTTACCATGTCAACTTGGAATTCGAAGATGGGGTCTGAAAACGAGCCACCGATGAAAGATATAAGCTAAAGATGATCATCGCAGCAATCGATAAATGAGAAGACGGCAGAGAAAGGTGTTGCAACTGCTGGGTATGTAGGAAGGGGCGGATAAGGATTATGGTTAGGAGACGGTAGCAGGGTAAGGGTAGCCATATATGTATTAGTCTCATAGTTAGGATGCCCCCGGAGGGTACTGTTGTTGGATAACCTATTACAGACTTGTTCCGATCATCTTCCCTCAATGAACTCATAGAAGATATAAATTTTAGAGAGAAAAAGTTGTGAAGAAGGAAAAAACTATATGACCATAAGAGCAACTATTCTGTGAGCACTAATGAAGTAATGAGTATATCTTCCGAGGTATTGCGGATAAGACATTGCCTATATAGATAGAAACGAGGAGAGGAAAATATAGAATATCACAATAAGAAAATATAGAATATCACAATTTTGGCATGAAGTCACGAATGCTTATACATAGTTTGGCTTACAATCACCACCCCTAGGTAAATGGTATAGGATACTTAATTGATAGTAATAAAGAACAACAATCAATCACACACAACTATCAAACAAACAAAGGACATTATTAAAAGTTTGGATAATATTGTAAATCTGAACTGCTTCAGTTTTAAAAGGCTTTTTCCTTTAAATTCTCTTCACATCATTGGAAGACTTGCCTAGATAGAAAGGCAAAACGCCTTGAAAAGAAGCTCTTCTCCAAAGTCCACATGCTAGATAAGTTTCCACAATGTCGAAAAAGCTTTTATATTCTAGCTTCACAGGATTCCTACAGAGAAACTACATTGTTAGGTAATATATGGTCATGGCAGAGGTGGCGAAGACTATGGCGGTCGCTGATTCTACAGTACAAGTTAATAAAAAAATTAGTGATTCTACAGTACAAGAACCCGGGTATAATAAAAAATAGATTCAATAATTCTACAGTACAAGTTAGAGTCAATGGACTAGAGAAAAACAAGAGTAGAATATACTTACAGTACAGGAGTGTGTTAAGAAGAAGTTGTAAGAGCTGGTTGTTGACGTTACAGTGAGTGATGGACAAGTAAACGGGAGAAACAATAGTAGCGTGGAGGAAAAAAATTGTCTGTTTTTCAACTCAAAACGCAACCGTTTTGGAAGAAGTTGGGTAGTTTTTTAATAGCAGAGATTCTGAATTTCAGAAAATCTTAACACCATTGAAATATAAACAAACCTTGGCAAGGGGAGCAAGACAGTTGGTAGTGCAACTTAACTTATGTTGGAGACAATGTTGATGTCCGACTTGTATTCATTCTCATTAACACTGACAACAAACATGGGAGCATCTGCACTTGGGGCAGAAATGACAACCTTCTTAGCACCACCCTGTGCATTGACAACCCAACACATTTTAGAAAACAATATATATAATTAGTATGCAACCATAGTAGAGGCAAACAAGAAAGTCAATACATAAAAACTACACAACCAGGAATGAAATAAAGAAATCCACTTCATTTCAATCCTATCAATAGAATTTCTTCTAGGAATAAAATGAAATCAAATTCATTTCAATCTTATTAGTAGTATTTAAGTAGATATATATCCAACCAAACAAATTTTAATTACTTTTAAATATCATTATTCTACTCTGAACTGTCATTTCGTTTGCATAGACTCAGATCACTGCACATACTAAGAAACAAACTACATAACAACCCCATTTTAGAATTAACCGACTACAACTATTTCATTTCAAAATAGTATCAATAAGAAAACTCCGTTTCGTGGACTATAATATAATAATCCCATTTTTATAAACATTTACAAACCACAGAACACAGATCAATCAATATAAACAAGCATTAGAGCCTAGAACACAAAAGCAAACCTTCAAATGAGTAGCAGCTTTGTCCTTGGTGGTAAACACACCAGTCAATTCAACAACATATTCAGCTCCAGTATCAGCCCATGGAATCTCATTAGGGTTCCTACCCAAACAATAAAATAATTAAACAAGTAGAAACACAAATCCAAAACAATAAAATCACGAGATTTATTAAAGACCTGCCGAAAAAAACAAAGGATCGGCTTCTCACCAAGAGAAAAGTCTTCTCATCCTTAACCTTAAGTTCATGATGTAGAGTTCCATCTTAATTAACCAGTAGATCAATAAAAACAAGTTTCTTTTGTCAAAAGCTCACTCCTTTTCAAGTTTTAAGAAAAGCTCACTATTTTCATTGCTAATGGAAATAGAAGAGTAAGGTGAGAAAGTAGTCACCTTAAAAGCGGCAGTGGCAGACTTTCACACAAGATTTCAACGGTTATGACCGTGGGCGCAGCTACGGCAGTGAGAGAGAAGGAGGAGACCTAGTGTAGCGGCGGTGAGAGAGAGAGAGGAGAGAGACTAAAGTTATCTTTTATATTTCGACCGAAATAATAGAGCGATTTTTTGGTTTCCCTCTTTTGCGAAATTTTTGAAATTTTGATTTGTAACACTTCTAAAACGATTTTTAAGCGTTGGAAATAAATTCATGAAATTCACCCAAATTAAAGCAACACTTAACAACATTACCAACGCTTATATAGCGTTGGCAATTCGCTAACGGTAAATAACCGTTGCAAAGCAAAAAAAGGGCTGTGTTGCAAATATCCTATTATGGTGTAGTGTACCAGATTCGGTAGACCAACTACCTCCTCACTCCCCTCTCCCAGATTCATCGTGAGTGAGATTCTTGGTAGCACACCACTTGGTGAAGTGACTGCCTACTCTTCTGAGACGTGTAGTAGAGTCTTCCTAGTCTCGCGCCTAATTGTTCCCCTGAACATGGCATAGTAAATTATAAATCAAAGCAAAATTTTCAAAACTCCATACTTGCAAAAACGAATTTCAAATTCTTAAGCATACATTGCATCGTTTGCGCATGTTAGGATAGTTTTGGGGTCTTGCTAAAAGTGTATGATACTGCATTCAGGTAGTTCCAGTAGTAGCAAGAATAAAACTTACTCACGTAGGAGAGCACATCGTCCTAGACAATCTCCTATTTATAGTCATTCTTCTCTTAAGATGACTGACGAAGTAGTGCAAGCTGAAGAGCCTCTCTCCAACTTCTACACACCGTTGCAAGATGGGCCTCCATCTTGTATACAACTCACACCGCTCACGAACAACTTTCGTATTCCACCGAACGTGTTCAATCTTCTACCCATCTTCCACGGGTTAGAACATGAGTTATCGTACGAGCATCTACACCGGATACATGAAGTATGTAATACTTTTCATTATCCGGGCGTCATCGACGATTAGGTTAAGCTATGAGTGTTTCCTTTCACCGTCCGAGTGAGACATTTTCCGAAGCATGGGATAGAGTCTCTGACCTACTCCATTCATGTCCTCACCATAAACTAGAAAAATCCACTTTTGTCCAATGTTTCTTCAAAGGCCTTCTCCCAGAACACAACGTAACCCTCGACATCGTGAGTAATGGTAATTTTTTGGATAGAGGTGCAATTGAAGCCTTAACCTTTCTTGAAAACCAAGCTGAAAAGAGTACCCATTGGGGTGACATAAACAATTCCAGAATAGCCCAACCCAGTACATCTAAGGCTAGTGGTATTTTTTAGGTGAAATCAGATCCAGAAATAAAAACTGTAATCGAAACCCTCACAAGAAAGATAGAAGCCCTCACAACCAAACAAAAAGACCAAACTTCTCATCCTGTCATGAACATAAATATCTCACCATGCAATTTCTTTCTAAGCTTAAATCATATAAATGCCACATGCCCCTGATCACAAACCTATCATCACTTTAGCCAGAAGAAGTATGTGCTTTCAATGTACCAAATGCACCATGGAGACAACATCCAAACTTCACAAGGACCAACATTCCACAAAACCAACCACCTCCAAGATTCAACAAACCAACAAATACATTTAGACAAGGACAAAGGCAAGATACCTATAACAATCAGAACAGAGCATTGGTTCCAGCACAGTTTAACCAGAACTATCAAAACCCACCTGTCAACAACCAAAGAGGCCCAGTTCTCATTGCTCCATCAACTAGTGTCCAAGTAGATAAGCCTACCGAAATAATGCTATCTGTCATGCAACAACAAACCCAAATCCTAACATCTATGCAACAATCTCTAAACTTGTTAGCCCAAGATAAAACCCAGAAAGGTTTGTTCCCAGGTTAAGCTATTCCTAATCCTAAACCAACAAACACAGCCTTTGAAACAACAAGTGATGTGAACGAAGCTGGAGCGCTTAAAACTCTTTCTTAATCATCCTATCTACGAGTATTGAATCCTCTTTTCCGATGTATTCTTTTCCCATTCCATTCCATCTTTTGCTTTAAGGGGACATCAATAAGGTAACCGGACCTCTCCACTTGGAGGGTGTGGTTGTAAGTGCCGGAGCCTTTGTCCACAGTATATCTCGCATATTCTTCGTAAAACACTTTTTACTCATCGTTGGAGTAAGTATGAACCTATGGAGCGAGTATACAATTTTTTTTTTCTTTATTTTACATTTCTTTTACAAAAATGTTTGTTTTCTTTGTTCTGTTAATGATAAGATTCTTGATACATCAATAGTTAAGTGATTTTTCAAAATGGGCAATGTATTTTACACAGACTAACCCCTAGAACAACGCAATCTAGGGGCGGTTTGAGATCAGTTTTGCTTACTAAGGGTTGCCTATATTACCGAGCTATTCGCCCGGGTCAGGACATTCCATGTCTTGTGCAGTAAATCCCCCAACTCGCGTAGCTGAAGCTTTGTCTGTCTAGATTGGGTTCGCCATAGATCTGACACGAAAGTTGCCTAAGATTATTTGTTATGGTTTGTTTTCAAATAGTAGTGTCTACAATCACAGCTTTTGAGTACGAGTTTCTTAAAACATCTCTCCATAGTTTTCAAAACCAGAGGATATAAAAATGAAAGTTATACTCCCCGGAGTAACCAAAATGATACCGGATTAACGTATAATTTTATCTTCTTGGCAAAACCTCTATATGGTTAGAGATATATTTTGATTGAGAAAAAAAAATGAGGCATCTCCAAACGAGAATTAAACAAATAGAGTAGCCCAAAGTAATACTATTCTCTGTTTAATTCTATTTTTTGCCTCCACCTATCTATTTTGTCTCGAGAATGTAACGTTAAAAGACTCAAATTTGTACAAAATTTTCAAAATTTTCCTTTCTTAAAAATCTTTTCCCTTTCTCAATCCCTCTTTTTTCTGAAAAACTTTTCAAAAATGTCTTATGTGACAAACAAAAACCCTCCACCTTAGCAAGACTAGATGGATCAGTTTCAATGATCGTGTGCAAGCACTTCCTAGATAACTACATCTTAATATATGGATACATATACCGAAAATCATTCCTGGTTTAGGTAAGAGTTCATACGCATCTAAGAGACAAGCTATGAGAGAAGGCTGGTGCTTGAACTATCAAACACCAACTTGCCCCGGTCTTCAACCTCATAATAATTCTATTTATAAAGTCTACACGTGTTATCCTCCAGTGCATTACGCTCGGTCTAAGAGAGTAATCAGCCATCTGGCTAGGATTGACTCAAGTTTTCAAAAACTTCCAAGTCTTGGGGATCTGACTTAAAACGGCTCACCTGTTTAAAATTTCAGTCAAACTTTTTCCAAAAAAATTAATTAAATTTTCCTTCTATTATCTGTACATATTTCCCTATAGTTCTTTTACAATTCTTTTCATCATCTGTTTTCATCCACCGTTGGATGTGAGTGTACCCTATACCGTTACGTTGCATTTTTTATGTCGATCGTTTTGGTACCCCACAGGTCAAGATCGGATGAGTAACGAAGTGCGGATTGGCTCTTGAAGTTGGCAAGGCACTTAGGACAAGATCAAAATTTCCTGATTTCATTTGGGCGTGGGCCAAAATTTCAATTTCATTAAAGAGGCATGTGCCTCTCAAACTATTTAACCCACTCGACCGCCGAACTTTCCTTCTTCTTCCTCACAAGATCCCCAACCCTGGCCACCCACACCAGCACACGACCGCCCCCTATACACTCGTGACTGCAACCTCACCTCAAAACACCACCACTCCAAATTTTTACAGCCTGCTCCATTTTCAACCTTCATTCCAACTCAAAACCCCAATTTTATCAATTCCTACTCTAAATGGCTCAAGTTCTTAAAATTGTGTCAGAGCAAAATTTTCAAAACCTCTTTAATTTCGATTTATTTGAAGTGCACTTCAAGGCTGAGATTAGAAGAAAATGATGGGAACCCTTGGTTTTGTTGGAAGGTGCGGCGTATTCTCCCTCTTTTACTCTTTCATTTTATAACTACATGCTTAGAGAGGAGGATGACCGTATCACAATTATCAAGGATGGATGCTCGTTGGAGCTCACCAAAGAGGTGGTGAGTGGAGTTCTGGGGATTCCTCTAAAGGCTTATGTTCAGATGGTAAGACCATCGACGTGATAATGATAGAGACACTTCTCGAAGGGGTGAAAAATCCCAAGTCTCACTGCGCTTTTCAGAGTTCGCTACGAAAGAACTAGTTGGCAGTATCTCAGTAGACAGCCTACAACCTGCTAGGCTTAGCTAAGCCTTTAGATATAGGTAAGGCGATGCTTCATCTTTTATGGATTCTTCAAGAATAGAATAATAGCTTCTGCATCGTCTCTTTTATCTTTGAGCAACTTTACAAACCAAAGAAGTCCACCACTCCTTTACCAATGATGGTCACCAATATCATGCAGCACTGGGAGTTCCAGGCCATAGACGCCCTAGTAGAGGTCAAGGACACTACCACAGGTCCTATCTATGCCTACTGCATCCATAAGTTATGGCTTCCACCTGAAGCCAGAGTCGCTGAGCAAGCACGCCGTACTGAGAAAGTGGATTACTTCACTGAAGATGCCACTCGATAATTCACTCAGCCCACGGACGGAATTCACTTCCTCTATGGTGGTCAGAGGATTCTTCATTCGTATCTCCACCAGCTCAGGGAAACTCAGGGGAACATATTATAGCGGAACAGCAGACCCTCAGAGAGGAGCAACAGTCCTTCTAACAGGAGTAGCAACGTTTTCAGCATAGTGTCACTAGAACACTGCAAAACATCAGAGACGTGCTCCCGCGCAGTGATAGACGTGCTAGGACCCGACGTCATCAAGGAGAAGGATCTTCTCGACGTCGAGACGAGTCACGCACGGATTTTGACTAGGCATTTTCCTAGTGTTCATATAGTTGGATATATTTATTTTTCTCTTTTTCTTTCTTACGTGTATGACGTAGTATAAGTTTAATTATATGCTTAATATTATCTGGTTGTTTTATTTTGCTTTTTTTGTGGAATTTGGTATATGAGTAGAAGGTAAAACAGATACATCATGCCAAAATTTTCTATTTTTCTTTCATGCATTTCATATATGTTTTCAAAAATACAAAAACCCAAAAAGACTTCATAGTAGAATAAATATCCCTAGTATAATAAACCATGTATTTATCGTTCTATATCAGACAACCTATGCCCCAGACTTATTTGGGGGTGGCGTATTTTCATCAAGAAGAACAGAATATAGGTGTATCACCATTTTTGCTCATGTTTCTATGGTAATCTCTTTCCTTATCTCTTCATACTTCGAGGACAAAGCGTAGTTCTATTTGGGGTTGGTATAGTAATATTTTGCAAAAACTAGACATTTTATATATAATAGATATAATAATATATTTCTTCCTTTCTAAAAAAGAATATTTCAAAAAAGACCAAAAATATTTTTCCATTTAGTATTAAAAAGTCTTTTTTTCCTTTTTCTATGATGAATAAAAAGTTTATAAGTCTCATTATAGCAATAAGAGTAAGGATTTGTTCTTCGTACTTAGACTAATATACGTACAATAGTTTCTGCATCTTTTCATGAATGGCATGCATCAGCATTTATTTGTATATAGCAGTGAGTTTCTGAAGCAAAGGTTAGAACAATTAAGTTCCATATCCTATGAGAATCTAGCCAAAAACCTTATTTTAATGATTATTGAGTGATGATACAAAGGATGTCTGGATAGAAAGACCACACGTTCACTTGCTTGATCACCATGTCATATCCTAAGAGAGAATTTAGGCCCTTTTTGGATTGATATAGCCAAATAAACGTTAAAAAACCAAAAATATAATTTTCCTCTAGTTACCCCTCTTGAGCCTTCACCCTTTCTAAAAGCCTTTTTATTCTTCACCAAAAATTTCTAACCCATTACAACACAATAAAAAACTTACTCAGCTGACAAGTTGAGAACTGGATGAATATTAGAAAAAGAGAAGAGAAGACCTTGTACAAAAATAAAACAATTATTTGC
This sequence comes from Coptis chinensis, assembly GCF_015680905.1. Lineage (NCBI taxonomy): Eukaryota > Viridiplantae > Streptophyta > Magnoliopsida > Ranunculales > Ranunculaceae > Coptis > Coptis chinensis. Next base: position 54,263,901 of record NC_141463.1, read on the forward strand.
TTCAAAAAGAAAATAAAAGAAAGACCCATCAAAAACCAAAACTCCAAAAAAAATTCAAATGAGTAAAAAAAAATCGAATCTCCCAAAAGTTCAAAATCAAAAGGAGATGATATTAGAAACAAAAAGAAACAAAAGCAAAGTTAGAACTCCCGAAATTCAAAATCATATGGAGTCACAAAAGCCAGAGGGCTAAAAGAATGTATCATAATTCGGAAGCAAAAGAACAAAAGGAGGTTCTTCTCTAGTTACAAGCATCATGAAGACCCAATTTCTCGACTTATCAGATTTTGTTTTCCCTTCATTTTTCTTTCTAAACCATCACCCTAGCCCTGTAACTCCTAATAAAATACATCTAGCTCAATTAGGAATAGGATGGTGTGATAGTAAGTGGCCTGGCAATCGTGATCAATCGACCCCGGTTTCTTTGGAGGTCATTTGAGTATGCGAGGAATATAAGTGTCTACTGCACTTGAGAGAACGAACCTTGAGTGAATCTATCAGAGAGTTGTGATTGCAACACACCCCTGTGAGAACCTACCTTAAAGAAGCTCTCCAAAAGCCCTAGAAATAACTCTGCTTTTGCATTTCATTGCTCATGTTTTGCACATTTATCTTTAGAAGATTAAATTACTGTATATATGTTATTCTAAGTTCAAAGGAGCTTGTCCTTATTCACCGCTATTGAGATGTATGAATTTCTGAGAATAAATAAGAAAACAAGACCCTTTGTACTAAATAGAATAAATTTGTGAGTACCTTCACTGGAAGACTCTCACGAAACTTAAAACTAGTCCACTAGGAAATTCCTAGTGGTTAAGGCCTTATTGCATATGGTCAATGTAATCGCACTCTGCGAAACAATATTAGTATAACTTATAATAAATCACTCATTTGTGATCTTAGTTTTTTCTCTCATCCTTGCTTAAGGACAAGCAAGATGCTATTTAGGGGTGGTGATCAACTCCCAAATGTGCATTTCATTACCCGTATATTGTTGCATTACAGCCCTTCTTACACTTAACGAAAAGACAACTCATAGCTTTTATTGCCTTTTTAAGGTTAAGGAGTATTTCAAACCACTTATCATAAAAGTTGAGTCTTAGCACCAAAATGAGCCTTAATCACTTTTATTATGAAGACCAGAAGCTGCTATGAAAAAGTGCTGAAAAAGTCAAAGTCAACGGTCAAAGCCCTCAACTCAAAAGACCAGAGATGGAGGCCCTTATCTCAAAATATGATATTCTCCCAAAACCTACATTGGTTAAGAAGAAACCAAAAAGTAAAAGCAAAAGTGAAATGTGAGGTGTCTAATTTGTAATAGAGAAGAGCAAATCTGTAAAAGGCAAAAGTAAGGGTATATAACCCAAAAGTAAAGGAGAGAGAAACCATCCATTATCTTAGGATCCAAACCATTTGGTTTGTTTAATTTCTTGTTTAGTTTTTCAATTCAAGATTTTACTTTATTGTTGTTTTATTTCCTTTCAATTAAAACTTGTTATTTTACTTGCTCTTATTTCAATCTTCAATCTTATCTTGTTGTTCTTATTTCAAGTTTTAATCAATCTTTCTTTCAATATTTTCAAGTTATTTCAATACCAACAACTAATGCTTTCAATGTTTTCTTTAGCTTAAAACCAATTTAATTCATACAAGAGTCTATATTTTTTCTTCACAACTCCCACACTCAAACTCTAAACAATTTAGGATGAACGTCATTTCTAAAAAAAACTCTTTTGATATTACCACCACTAGCTAAAACTTCATTCTACAGGGTAAATAAAGTTTGCCGCCATCAATTTGGTAATTTCTTTGTTTACCTTGACTCGTCTATCCGAAGCCATGCGTCTTGGCTTCTCTTTGATTGGTCGGACTTTAGGATCCACATTTAGTTTGTGGGATATGATATTTGGATCTATTCCCGTCATATCTTTAGGTTTCCACGCAAAAACTCTTACATTATTCTTGGGGAGTTAAGTAAGCTCCAATTTTTCTGGTGTGGTCAATTCGATCCGCTGATATGAATGTCTTTTGTTCGGGTTTGGTACTTGTCTGAACTTCTTCCAGGGCATCCAATGTTGGGAGGTCATGTTGTGCAGAGTTCCCCTTCTGTAATTGCTATTTGTTGGCTGTCAGGATGTTGTGGTTTCTCTTATCGCCAAGATAGTTCTTCAATGTTGTTCGGCGAGCGGTGTGTGAGGCCATCTGATTGCCCCCAATTTTCAGTTTGCCCCCAGGGACTTGAAATTTAACGCATTAATGATAAGTGGAAACGACTGCTTTCATGCATTGTATTAAATCTCTTCCAAGTATTGCGATATATGGAGAATTGCAGTGTTGGGGATTATACCAATACCAATCGGTTCCCCCACTACACAGATAACTTGTATGAACACACTTGAACTCCAGATGAATCTCAAATATCACAAACTACCTATACTAACATGCCCAACTCGCTAAACAACTATTAACAACAGATAATAATGTAAAGCAGTAAAAGCAAACCACAACACAAAGATTTACCGTGGTTCGGCCAATGATGCCTACTTCCACAAGAGCCAGTTCTTAATAAAATGGGAAGGAAGATTACAATCTCTCCTTACAGTCTCTCACCTTACTAGATCACTCTTATCTCTTTACAGGGTTGTATCTCTGTAAAGGTACTCTCTCTTTGTTTTAGTCTGGATTCCAATCCTTCTGACTTGTTTTGTTAGGTTTTCCAAAACCTTGATTTTTGGTTTTATCTCCAAAAACCAACTTTCGCGGGTACTGTAGCAAGCCCACGAAAAATAGACTGAAGCCTTGAAGTCGCCCCATGTGAGCCTTGAGTCGCTAAGACACCGGAAGGCGAAGCTGGTCGCCTCTCTATTCTATCGAACCACCCGAAGCGAAGTCGCGCCCATGCCGAAGGTATGGCGCTCGCATTTCAAACGCCGGGTCGCCCGTTTACGTCCAAACTCTTTTCTCTCCTCATGTGAGGGATAACTCCAACAATCTCCCCTCCCGCAGTGAGGGGATACCTCCATGCAATTGCCAAATCAACAGAGGAGTGTGTTTGCCATTCCGGCAATAGCACAACAAACATCAAACTTACCTTTCGTAAAGACTTTGGTCATCATATCCGACCCGTTCTTGTCGGTATGGATCTTCTCGATACACAAATGCTTGTCCTCGAAAGTACTTCTCTAATCCAATGATAACGCACGTGTATGTGCTTGGATCTAGAATGAAAACTTCGGATTCTTGCTCAAGTGGATGGCGCCCGATCACATAGAACTACAAACCTGTTTTACGCTTTAGCCCTAGTTCGTCGAAGAACCTCTTCATCCATAACAACTCTTTGCAACACTCGGTGGCTGCAATATACTACTTCAGAAGTGGAGGGCAAACACACTTTTGCAACTTAGATTGCCAAGAAACCCCCCCCGCAAAAGTAACCCGATAACCGGAGGTGGACTTCATCGAGTTTACATCACCCGCCATGTGCCATCGATCGTAGCCTTCAAGTAAAGGCTTACTTCCACCAAAGCACAAACATGATTTGGAAGTGCCTTTGAGATATCTCAATATCCACTTAACACCTTCCCAATGCTCTTTTTACCGGTTTGATGTAAATCTGCTTACCACCCCAACGGCGAAAAGCAATATCCGGTCTAGTACACACCATGGCATACATCAAACCGCCATCATGGATGCATAAGGAATCTTTTCCATCCGACTCTGCTCATGCTCTCACCCTTAGGACACATCTCTTTGGTCATGAGGAACTGGCCACCAAGCGGAACCGACCGGGTTCGGCTTTTGATCCATGTTGAATCTCTTCAACACCTTCTCAATGTAGCTTTCTTGAGAAAGCCACAACTTCCCACTCTTTCTGTCACGAGTGATCCGCATCCCAAGTATCTGCTTTGCTTGACCCAAATCCTTCATCTCAAAGGACTTACTCAAGTCTTTTTCTTCAGCTTGATATCTTGTTGATGTTTGGGCCAACTATCAACATATCATCCACATACAGCAATAGCACAATTGAAATCCCCTTCGGGAAATCTCGAACAAACACACAATGATCGGAAGCAGACTTCTTGTATCCTTGCTTCGCCATAAAGGAATCAAACTTTATGTACCCACTGTCTCGGTGCTTGCTTCAACCCATACAAGCTCTTTATCGGCTTGCATACTAGGTGCTCCTTTGCTTTGACCTCAAACCCTCCGGGTCCATGTAGACATCTTCTTCAAGGTTTCCATGAAGAAAAGCTGTCTTAACATCTAGCTACTCAACCTCTAGGTTCATACTTGCGGTCATACCCAATACCACCGGATAGAAGTCATCTTCACTACGGAGAAAAAAATCTCATCAAAGTCAATCCCTTTCCTTTGACCGAATCCCTTCACAACAAGGCGAAGCTTTGTGCCTTGGGTGAGGATTGTTCTCCCCATGCTTGACTTTGTATATCCACTTATTTTTGAGAACTTTTCTCCCTGTGGGTTTCTCAACTAACTCATAAGTGTGATTCTTATGCAAAGAATCCATCTCGTCATGCATGGCCTTCAACCACTTTTCTTTGTCTGTACCTTCAAGTGCCTCTTGATAGTACATAGGTTCTCCACCATCCGATAGTAGCACGTACGTATGTGGTGGATACCTGGTTGAAGCCGTTTCTCCTCCGTCGGACCTCCTTGCCCCATCTGCTGGTGCCTTCGGGAGGTTGCACTTCTGCTTGCTCGGGTGGTGGTTCATGCATCTCATCTGCATCTTCTATACAATAGGTTCTATCCCATCATGAGCAATAGGATTCTCATCATGAGCTTCAAACTCATGGTTCTCTGCATTCTCAATGCCTTCTGCACGTTCCACAGTAGGAACTTCTGGTTCTGAATCAACAATATCATTGGTGAAAGCCTGTAGCTTCTCACCCTCCTCAAAGTCTGCTATGGTTTGGTCTTCTAAGAACACAACATCTCGACTTCGGATTACCTTCTTGTTAATCGGATCATAGAGTTTGTAACCAAACTTTTCATCTCCATAACCCAGAAAAATGCACTGCTTGGCTTTGTCATCAAGCTTGGATCTCTCATCCTTCGGAATATGCACAAATGCCCTGCACCCAAATACCCTCAAGTATCCATAATCAACATCTCTGCCTGACCATACTCTCTCTGGATAATCACTATTCGAGGCTTTGTTCGGTGACAGTTGATCACATGCACGGCCAGATGCGCATTGCTTCTACCCAAGAGCTTCTAGGTAGCTTAGAGTGAGATAGCATGCATCTCATCCTCTCTACAATGGTACGGTTCATTCTCTCTGGCTATTCCATTCTTTTGGTGTGTCTTGGGAACGGTCTGCTCATGACGAATCCCATGACTCTGGCAATACTCTTCAAATGGCCCAATGTACTCACCCCCATTATCTGAGCGAATACACTTCAACAACTTCCCAGTCTCTCTTTCCACCATGCTGTGGAATTTCTCAAACACGCCAAGTACTTCATCCTTGGTCTTCAGACTATAGGCCCATATCTTTCTTGACGCATCATCAATGAATGTCAAGAAGTACGAAGCTCCCTGGTGGGACTTCACTCTCATAGGACCACATAAGTCCAGGTGCACTAGCTCAAGGGGCGGTGTCCTTTCTGTGAGACGGGAATCTTTGGAAAGACACCCTGTGTTGCTTTCCTACCAAACAGTGAGTACATGTATTTAAATGTGTACCTTTAATGTCTGGCATGGCCTTTTGCTTGGCAAGAACTTCCATCCCTTTTATGCCCATGTGACACAGTCTCTTGTGCCACAGTTCAGATGAAGCTTCTTCTTCTGCCGCATTCGCTTCTGCTTTACACAAACTAGCCTGTGTTTTGTAAAGAGAGCAAGTTTTCTTTCCTCTGGCTGCTACAATGGAACCTCTGCTCAGTTTCCATACCCCGTTACCAAACGAGTTTACAAAGCCATCGTCATCTAATTTCCCTGCCGAAATTAGGCTTAACCGTATGTCAGGGACATGTCTTACATCCTTGAGTGTCAAGGTGTAGCCGACATTGGTTTCTATATGAACATCTCCAATGCCTATAATCTTCGAGACTCCATTTACTCCATCCTCACTTCACCATATTCACCACACCGTAGGTAGTGAAGAATCCCCTCGGCGATGTGGCGGATAGGATGCTCCCGTATCTATCACCCACTCGTATCCCGACATGAGGTACTAAGACAAACACACACCACAATCCGACACAATTCCCACTAGGTCGCCGACTAGTGCGGTAGTATCTCTGCGCTGTTTCCGTTCCTCGCACCATGTCTTCATGTACACGCTTATTCTTCTCATCCCTCTTCGATGTTCTCGCAGACTCATATCTGAAGTGGCCTTTTGTGGCACAATAGTAACATTGCCTCTCTGCCTTAGGAGTTCTAGCTTCACCCCTAGATTTACTTCTGTCATCACCTCTAGAACGAGATGGTTTTCTGCTTCGACCTCTCCCCCGTTTCTCTGTGAAAAGGATCTCTGAGTGAGAAGAGCTGCTTCTTGCACTCCTTCTAGTCTCCTCATTCAACAAAGACGTGGTAGCCATCTCCATGGTAACAATTCCATCCTTGGCTGCTCCATGTAGAGAAACTGCTAATGTCTCCCAACTTTCGGGTAGAGAGCCTAATAGAAACAAAGCCTCAACTTCGTCTCCCAAATTGATCTTCATCAAATGCATCTGATTGATGATATTCTGTACTTCATTAAGATGCTCAGACATTGAAGAACCTTCTTGGTACTTCGTGTCTGCAAACTTCTTAACGACTAGCACTTTGTTTCCACCCGACTTCCTCTCATAAAGGTCTTCGAGTTTCTTCCATAGACTGAAGGCTGTAGTCTCTTGGGCCACATGGTGAAAGACAACCGCCGTCAATCCATCGTCGAATGTATCCAATCGCTTTTCGTCAAGCTTTTTCCACTCCTCATCGGTCTTTTCCGGTTTTACTCCCTCATTCTCAATGGGAAGTGCCAAGTCCTTTGCAAGATAGCAAGTCTTCCATCTTGGTTTTCCAGATGGTGTAGTTCTTCCTATTCAGACTCATCATACGAGTGTTCACGGAATGGTCCATCTCTACAAGTTATTTAACCTCAAATCTTCTCTCAGGAATTTCGTCAAACACCTTCCGACCAAGATTCGATAACACCCCAGCTATTCTAACCAAGGCTCTGATACCACTTGTTGGGGATTATACCAATACCAATCGGTTCCCCCACTACACAGATAACTTGTATGAACACACTTGAACTCCAGATGAATCTCAAATATCACAAACTACCTATACTAACATGCCCAACTCGCTAAAACAACTATTAACAAATGATAATAATAATGTAAAGCAAAGAAAGCAAACCACAACACAAAGATTTACCGTGGTTCGGCCAATGATGCCTACTTCCACAAGAGCCAATTCTTAATAAAATGGGAAGGAAGATTACAATCTCTCCTTACAGTCTCTCACCTTACTAGATCACTCTTATCTCTTTACAGGGTTGTATCTCTGTAAAGGTACTCTCTCTTTGTTTTAGTCTGGATTCCAATCCTTCTGACTTGTTTTGTTAGGTTTTCCAAAACCTTGATTTTGGTTTTATCTCCAAAACCAACTTTCCGCGCATCTTGAAGCAAGCCCACGAAAAATAGACTCGAGCGCGAAGCCACCCCATGTGAGCGCCGAAGTCGCTAAAGACACCGGAAGCCGAAGCTGGTCGCCCCTCTATGAAGCGGTCGCCTCTATTCTATCGAACCCCGAAGCGAAGTCGCTTCCATCTCTCGAAGAAGCCTCGCATTTCCAACGCCGAATTCGCCCGTTTCTATCCAGCTCTGTTTTCTCTCCTCATGTGAGGGATAACTCCAACATGCAGTTCATTAGTAGGAAGCGGATATCCACTGCTTGTGCTCCAGTGCGCACCATTAGTCTTAGTGTTATCTCCCCCACTAGTGATGCTGCAATGTTGTCTAATCCGATGACTGGGTTGTCTTCTAGAATGATGATGTCACCATGGATTTTCATTTGGTTGTCGCAGTTAGAGAACATCACGCTATTGCTACTACCCGTATCGATCATGACGCGTTCGGTAGTATGCAGACCGATTGTTGTGGTGATTAGGACCGTATCATAATGCAGATGATAGACTCCATAATTATCTCTATCTATGAAGCACAATGGAGGTGGTTATATCATTTCCACATTAATCCCTTTTCACGAAGTTCATGCTATTAACTTTGTAGACCTCGTTTAAGTATCTAAACTTTTCCTTTTCGATAACGTTTTCCAGGGAATTAGTAAAAAAGTTGACTTTAGCATGGCCAACATGAATAATTAAACTATTAATTACTAATTTATCCTTGTCCGTTAGGTATTATGGGTTTTTTTTTTTTTTTTTCCTCGTCCACAAGCCTTTGAATAGCTGATTTCAACAAGTTGCAGCCATCAAGCATGATCATAGTCATTGTGAAACTTGCAGTGAAGGGATTTGTCTTTGGTGTTTTTGGTTTTTTCTAGAAGTGGCCTAGGTTTGTACAACATAGGGGTCTTTTTGTTTTTTTTTCGTAGATTTTATAGATTTTCATCGTCAGGAAGTGAAAGCCTTAGGCTTTGATGTAATCAAGTTATGAGTGGACGGGTACTGGAGGAAGGAGGGGATTTTCTATCTTGGTTCATGACAGGTTTTTTCTGGTCATTCTTTGAGTTATGTTATTGTTGTTGTTGCTTACTTGTTATAGCTTCATTGATTCGGCAGGATTCATTATCTTCTTCTATTATAGTGAATTCCTCTACTTTGTTGTAAAGGTCTTCCCGACTTCTAGGTGGTTCCCTGGTTAGAGAGTTGTAGAGGCTCGTAACTGTTTCGGCAATAACTTGCTTCAACACAACGAGAGCAAATGATAAAGAATGCACTAAGAAATAGAGGAAATTGATGTTGGGAAAAGATGAAATTGAACTAAGATAATAGCTGCCTAGATACCCAAGATCTACTCTCTAGGGATCAAGTTTCAACGTAGTTTCTTGTTATGAGAGAGAATGTTTTTTTATGAATTGGTAGAGATTGAGTCCTAACAGGACTGTGTTTGTTTGCTAAAAGAATTATTATCTCTTTGAACTTCTATCCTTATCTTTCTACAATAATGAACCTGTACATATTCTTAAATAAACCAGTTATTGGGTATAGCTAGGATTAAGCCCTTGGGCTGGATCCGTGGGCTTAATGAGCCATGCACAAAGTGGGGGTCTATACATCGCCCTCTCTTTGGTGGATGGGCAAAGCCCATGTGGCAAAGAAATTAATATAGAAAAAAGAATGGAAAAACATCGATTGAAAATAAAAAAATAAAATAGAAAAAAAATGTTACAAAGTATTGACGTGCGTAATCTCATTGTCAAAGGCGACAATAGGCGATGACAGTAAGCGAAAATTATTGGCGACAAAAGACGGAAATAATTAGCAAAAATTATTGGCGAAAGTTTATTAGCGGAAATAATTAGTGAAAATAATTAGCGAAAATTATTGGCGGTAATAATTGGCGGAAAGTATTAGCGTAAATAATTAGCGGAAGTTATTGGTAGAAAGAAGGCGGAAAGTATTAGCAGAAATAATTGGCGAAAATTATGGGTATAAATAATTGGCAAATTTTTTTGGCAGAAGTTATTGACGAAAGTAGGCGGAAATAATTTGCGGAAATTATTAGCAAAAATAATTAGTGAAAATTATTTGCGAAAGTTATTTGCGAAAGTAGGCGGAAATAATTGGCGAAAATTATGGACGAAAATAATTGGCGAATTTTTTTGGAGGAAGTTATTGGCGAAAATAGGCGGAGAGAATTGGCGAAAATTATTAGCAGAAAGAATTAGCGGAAATAATGTTTTAACTTAAGAGATTATGTGAGGTTGGCTAAAAGGCTAAAAATAATAATGGTAAAAGTAATAACAATGTAGGACCGGCCAAATTGGAACTTTAATGAAGTAAAAATGCTTGGTCGGTTTTAATGAAGAAAAAATGTTTGGCCGATTTTAAGCACAATGGGATTTGGTCGGTTTAAGAGCATCATCAACGCGTTGTCATTTTTCTTTTTTGATATGACAGTTGACAATTTTTATAGCAATTTTCGTTACCAACGCGTCGTCAAATTATCGTTTTGATTTTAAGAATTGTCAAAACGGGAACCAAATTGGTGAAGAAATTAAAAATGGTGTGCACGGGACAACTTGACCCGTCGAAGAGTGGGACGGGACTACTTTAGCCGTCTAACATTTTTTTGTTTTTTTTTTAATAAAAAATTAAAATGATTCGATTTTGTACCGTTAGGCTTTAGTATAATTGGGCTTTTGTACTATTGGGCCTGAACGATTTTAGAAGATTTGCAAAAATTATACCGTTGGGCCTGAACGATTTGAGAGGATTTGCAAAAATTGTACCGTTGGGCTTTTGTACCGTTGGGCCTGAACGTGTACTTGAGTGGTATTAGATTATGTTTTAGCGTACTAATTTATTTAAATTTTATGTTGTAATATGTTTTTATTGTTTACATGTATGCTTTTCTTTAAATAAAATTGTATTTTGTTTTAATGAAAATATATTTTCTTGAAAAAATGTGTTTGTTTATAAGTTGAAATTAAAAACAAATCAACTCAACTAGAAATAAAAAACATTACAACTTAATTTGAAATAAAAACACAAAACATCTTATAAAATTCTACGGAATTAAAAACACATGCAAAACAATTAAAGACAATACACTAGGGAATTAAACAAAATACAAATATTACATATCCTACACTTAAATTCTAAGAGGTACGACTTGTTTCTCCACTACACATTGAAGGATTGCATTGATCGCACAAACCACACCTAGGGCAGAAATCTACTGCTTCCTTACAAAAATGACATACAGGTATGTCAACCTTTTTTGAATGATAGATGTTGATATTTGAGGGACAATCATCAATATCACACTTTAGAAGTTTGTCTTCCAATGTTCCATCATCATTGCTAGCTATGACCACTATCATGTCGTTGCACTCAGGTTTTGGGCATTTGATGTTAATGTATGGACATGAAGTAGCGTAATGACCAACTTCCTTACACCACTGACAAATCTCAGGTGTAGAAATGTGGACAATATTTGATCCGCCCATATTGGTAGTTGAAGTTGAGATAGAAATTGAAGCTGAGAAAGATTAGAGAATGAAAATGAGAAGCTGAAGTGAGGAATGAAAATGACTTTGAATATATATGCAAATGCCCAACGGATAGAAATATATCCGTTATAAATAAATTTCAACGGATAGAAATATATCCGTTGGGAATAAATGCCAACGGATATAAATTGATCCCCCTTGGGAATAATGCCAACGGATATAAATTGATCGGAGGAATAATAAATTGATCCCCCTTTGGGAATAATGCCAACGTATAACATATAAATTGATCCCTTTGTTTTAGTGTATTTTTCCTTTATTATGCAATGCAGTTTTGGCTTGGAGGCCCATGGGCTTATTAGTCACGTTCACATGGGCTCGATTGTTCACATGAGAATTTCTTTGTCTACATAATAAAAAGCATGTATAGATTCTAAGTAATAATTAACGTAATGTCTTGAATTTAAATTAACGTAATAAAAAAAAAATGGACATAACCTCCTTTGTTTAATCAACATAATTCATATATCTAAACCTGTTAAGATTCTCAAAAACCTGTTCAAACCCTAAAAAACAACAACAACTAACAACAACAATGACATCACTAAATTATTACAAAATAGTGCAATATAGCACTATGGAGCACTGCCCTGACTGCTCTGGTCACTCCCTCTCCGTTTTCGCCCTCTCTTATTAGGAGCACTGTTTTGATGCATGATATCAGTAGCAATTCTCTGAAACATCAACACAATTCCATTAAAATCTAAAATTGGATATATAAAAAAAATGAAAATGTAAAACATATAATAAAATTACCAAGGCTTCCAACTCGTTTATCATCTCAGCCATCCTACGCTCAGCGTTTGCTCTTTGCGTTCATTCTTCGTCTAAATAGTCATAATACTGTTGAGTGTGCTCAATTAAACTAGCTCGAAGCCCCTGGTTGATTTGCATTTCATTTGATAATCGAGCATGCATTGTTTCCTGCATTGTGTCAATATTGTATCTAAGTTAAATATACATAGTGTGTTTAAATTAACATAATGAAATATAAATATACCTCATTAAACTGTTGTAGCTCAGGTACAAGCACCGAACGCTCCAAGTGAAATGTGGTCTCCATTTCCTGAGAACTAACAACGCGGTATGACCATGGGTTATATGGATCACTAGGTGGGGGTGTATAACCATGATATACTTCAGATGTTCTTGTGGAACTTGCAGGCTCTGGGAATTGGACGTCTCGCCTACAACTCTGACTAGTTCATGACATCCATGTTTGCACCTCTATACAGTGGACCCGCAGATAGGCTTCCCCTAGAAACTTTCCGCCAATAAGTCTCATAATCAAGACTGGAGTTCACATCAACATAATCTGTAAAACACGGTCATGCACTCTCAACGCGATACTGTTCAATCAAATTCTCTGAAACATCCATGGCACACATATCTATGGGTGGGGGAGCAGGAATATATGTATATCCAATGGTTTGCATAGTCACCCTATCTCCTAGGAACCAAGCACGTATATCAGGGGCTTGCAATATGAATCTTTTTAACGATATTAGAGTATTATGCTGACAGATATGCATATTCTCAAATTGAGAACCTTGCCACAGACTCCAAACAATAGATTTCATACTTTTCGCCTCTATTTGGATCCTAGCAACTTGAAGATCATTATGGACCTCATCCCTTAATCTAGCATGACTGTCTGCAGCCCATCCTTGTGGGCGAGGCCATAAGTCCTTATCCCAATCCTCTTTCAGTATCAGCCAAATACTCATACCACCAGTACTGAAATAATCAAATGAAAGTGTATCTAATTAATTTAAATTATATAATATTTAACTAACAAAATAAAAGCTTATATCTTAAAAGTTAAATCCTATTGAATTACCTGTAGTATCCAAGTAATTCCGTTGCATTGCTTCCCCATTTGATTTGTTTATACAAACAAATTAAGCCCTGTATATAAATGTGCCATAAAAGCATCTCCCCAGTCAAAATCTTCCAAGCTATCAAGGTGTACCAAAGACGCTAACCAACCAGCCCGAACCCCAGATTTTCCTGTTGTAAAACCAACTTGGCCCAAAAAATATAACAAAAAAATCCTGATAAATTCATCCTCTTCCGCAGAGTTTGGGGGGTCCAAATATAGGGCGTCAACTTCATGTTCTAAACAATATTCAATATCCAATCGGTGCATGAATTTTTCTCTGATGTGCAGGTTCAAAATGTATCTGCCATCCATATTCCTTGGAACAAGTCTACCTTCAAAATCAAACAACGAAGGCAGTAGAGTCTTCAACCTTTCAAAATCATCTTCAATACTTGAATCAAACAAAACTGGCTTCTTCTCTCCCACACTTAAACCCGTTAGCATTGTAAAGTCAAGTGGTGTGATACCAATCTCACCACACGGAAGGTGAAAAGTGTGCGTGGTGTGCCACCATCGTTCCGCCAATGCAAATATCAGTGGATGATCAGTTCGAATGCTCGTACATGATATCAATAGACCAAAAGGGGTTCCCAAAATTCAAGCTCTTACGTGCTCCATTTCCTCCACTCTTTCCACTATATGACTCTAGAATACTCGGCATTGCGCATCTCCATCTCGTCGAACTCATTTTCTACACGTTGAGGCATTTAATCAAACAGTTAGTATACATTAAATTCTAAACACGATTTTAAATCAAAATCAATTGAACAATGTTCATAAACTCATACTTACTCTGTCAGTGTTATATAAACACGAAACATGCTTGTCTGGATCAGGACCCAATATCGGATGATCAACAATACTCAATCTCCGTGGAAAATTGAAATCATTTTCCGGTACGAGTTCACTCTCATTTTTCCGAAGATTTGAACTCCCCGAGCCACGCATAATAGTTTTCTTACATCCAGCTCGACGATGTTGATCCATTTCCAAAAACAGAAACAAATTTGGTTGAAAATCAAATTTTTATTGGGTGATTGAAGGTTTGGATTTTGAGTTATCTTGCTGAGTTCTTACGGGGCAAATGTTACTGGAACTTTGTCCGCGCGTTTTAAATAAAATGGGTCAATAGGGGGGACGGGACAACTATTCCCATTTTAAAAAAATTTAGATTCACACGGGACAACTTGTCCCGTCCAAATTTTTTTACTCAAATTTACCCAAACCGCGCTGGTTCTTCCATTCCTTTTAGAAATTTTGAACTGCCAAAACCGATAATGTGTCACAACGCAAAATGGAAATGCGTTGATGATGCTCTAATAGGATGTAAGTATTGATAATGGATAGGACGGGCTAAAGTTTTGGGAATAGAAATTGTTTTAGTACACTTGGTAATTGAGCTGGTCGTAGATAGAGGATATTACCCAGATGACAAAAAGTAGCCCATGTGAATACAATCATTATAAGAAGTAGCAAAGAGCTGGTAGGACCGACTTGCTCTATTATTGCGAATTGGTTTTTTAGGAAGAGACAAAATACAATCTGCGATTCGATTTTTTTTAGTCAGGCTGTAGGAATTTTATGAAAACTAAACAATCTTGTGAGGGAAATAGGCTTGCAGTTCAACTGAAACAAAAGATTTCATCATTATAAATAACAAGGTACAACATATGGATAAAACATATTGAAGGAAAGAAAAAATAATAGGAAAATGAGATTAAGTAATCTGATTTAATAAATTAGAAGCGAGAATTTGATACGATAATGGCGAGAATTTAATTTCAATGAAGATGGACCAAGACAAAGGGTACTCTATACATACAAGGTCAACCAAGGAAGACTCCAATAACGGAGATGAAAAAACGTTTTGCATTACAAGAATTCAATGTGGACAGTGTGAAAAGCGTTTTACAAAAAACCAAAAAAGATGAAGTAGTAGCAACATGGCACCAATTATCTTATGGGTTGAAATTTCCATTGGATAATACTATTGCAAGGATCTTAGAATGGTGGCATGTTACACCTGCACAGATATCAGTTCCGTTTTGGTTAATAGTCTCAAGGATGTGAAGATTACAATTACGATACAAACGAAGATTTCGGTATCAAGAGCTTTACGCAATTGCAAGGCCTCGTGTCACTCCGAAAGACAATTTCATAATGCTCGGTGTGCATTTTAAAAATAGAAGGGAGAGGTTTAGTGGTCTTCTTGATAGCTATAAGCATTGGGAAGATTATCTATATCGCATACGAGGGAAGTGGAACACGACAGGAAGGGACGTTCCAAACAATTTTACTGGTAAGAAAATGTATTGTGTTTACGCATAGGTCGATACTATGTTTGTGTTAGGAAAGGAAGATTTTGGAATAACTTAATTACTAATTGTGTTTTTGTTGTTGGTTGTGTTTGTAGATGAAATTCTGCCGATTGATATGGTAGACATGGATAGCAAAACACAGGATAACTTAAAATTTTACTTCCATGGGAAAATAGCATCTGAAGTATTTTACCTAAGTTTCCCAGATGATATTGTGGACTTTCTATGTGAGATGGAGGACGAGGCGGAAAAAGAGGATGAGAGTGAAGGGCAAGAGAGTGAAGAAGAAAGTGATGAGGGAAAAGAAGAAGGAAGTGTTGAAGGAGAGGATGAAGTTGAGAGTTGTAAAGTTGTAGGAAGGAAAAATAGTAAAAGAGGTGTGGAGAAAAAGCGAACTAAAGAATTTGAAGTGATGAGTGGACAATTAATTAGACAAAATAAGATCAAATATCAAAACAATATTATTAGGAATAAGCGAATAATCCTAGAAGATAAAGATAGTAATAGTGATACAGAGGAAGGAGTGAATACTTCAAAAAAGAGGAGAACGTTAAGAAGAAAAGATTATGAGTTACCGTTGAAGGACGACGGTGAAACCTATAAATTTTTAGAAGATGGTTATGGGAGAGAAGAGAGCGTGAAAGAAAATGAGAAAACTGTGGCTAAAAATTTAGAGAAGAAAGACGATACTGTACAGGTTGGATTTGGCATTTTAGGACTGAAAGAAAATCACAAAACACAAGGTGAATCCAATAATTTAATCCATGTGGCAACTAGCATGCAACGGGAGAAAAGGAACGAGGTAAATTATGTTTTTATTTGTTTATTTATTTATTTGTAACATGCCTTTAAGGTTATGTAAATGTATCAGGTAGTAAGAATATTGGAAGAATTAAATGAGATGGAAGAATAGGAGCGGAACGCCACTGTAAGGACCGAAGAATTAGAAGATTTGAAAGCCCGGGTGAAAACGCAAGAAGAAGAAATCGAAAAGATGACTGCAAAAGTGTTGGGGTTAGAAAAAGAATTAAGTGCTGCTAAGAAAGAGAATGTGGAAAACAAGAAATTGTTAACACAAGCTTCCCTAGAGATAGGAAATAAGGAGATGGAAAGGATGCAAACATTTATGCAAAAGGTAGATGTTCTGGAAGAGAATGAAGAGAAAAAGAAGACCTATAATAAATTATATCTAATATATATGGAGATTGTTAAAGTTACTCCAAAAGGTGTGCCTTTTCCAGAGGGAACTTAATAGACAGTTTATTTTGAAATAAATGTAGTAAAAATAGTACCAACCTTGAATGAACATGCATTGTCGGCAATAACTTGATAATACTATATCATCTCGCTTTTGATCTTGTGTTCTGTGCTGCATGTGGATACGTAGTATGGATATGAAAATATGATAGCGATATAATGAGGGGAATGCAGATGCCCCCAATATAAAATCCATTGGAGAAAGTGTGATTGAAAGGCAAAGGGGCCATGATCGTCCTCAATGAACGTAGCTATTCAGGTGTCAAAATAATTGTATCAAACGTGAGGTAAGGCCTAACAACTTTTGGAGTTTCCACAGGTGCAAGGCCGTCACCCTTGCACTGGGACCAAACTAAAACATAACGTCATTGCCTTAGTAGTGGAATTTGCACAGATATTGTAATTTGGGAGTATTGCAATAATTGTACCGAGCAAGAATAACCATCTTATTGACTCGGATTTCCTTCAAGTAGGCATGAATGCGACTTACTTGGACCGAAGAAGGCATAATATGGATGGCCTCTCTGGAATTAACGTTAATGAATGACATTGTTGAAAGGAAGAGTACAGAATAATAGAGCAATGTAAAATGACAACCAAACATATGAGAATGGAAATTGAATGCCTTTATTGATGGATAAAATAGAACAAACTACATAGATGGATAGATTTGTTATTGATGGAGTAAACGCAAAAATGCAAAAGATTTCCTAATGGTAAAACTTGCAAAGGTGGTAAGCATTCCATGGCTTCTCTATCATTCTTCCAGAAACAGTACGGACGATCTATGATGTGGGGTCCTTGCCAATTTTCTCCAAACTTTCCTAATTCAATAAGTTTTTGGTTTCTACATAGAACCCAGTCCTCAGGAGCAAAAGACTTATGACGGATCTTCTTGTCCTAGTTCCGTTTCATGTCAGTTTGATACTTAATAAGCTGTTGTAGTCCCTCAAAGCGAACCTCATCAATAAGAGCTTTTGACTGAGGCAAAGTATTGTCATTGGAGCTTGTTTCAACAGCAACTGACCGAGATGTATTGGAGATCAGTTCTGTAGGTAAGACTGCTTCAGCACCATATTCAAGGTTAAAAGGTGTTAATGCAGTCGAATATTTTGGTGTTGTCCTATAAGCCCATAAGACAGCTGGTAACTCCTTGCCCCAATTCCCTTTGGTGCTAGTCACATGTTTCTTTAAGTTGGCCAAAATCACCTTATTGGTGGCTTCGGCCTACCCATTGGCCTGCGGATGATAAGATGCGGAGAAGTTATGACGTATCTTCAAATTAGTATAGAACTGACGAATTTCTTCAGCATCAAACTGTTTACCATAATTTGATACAAGTGCAGTATGAATGCCAAACCAACAGACAATATCTCTCCATAAAAACATCTTGATGTTAGAAGCATGGATTTGAACCAAAGGTTTCGCTTCTACCCATTTGGTAAAGTAATTGGTTGCCACAAGTAGGAATCGTATACTACCTGGAGCTTTAGGTAAAGGGCCAATAATGTATAAGCCCCATTTGGCAAAGGGCCATGGGCTAACACTACTACAGAATGACACTTATACCACTGTTTTTAAGTGTGGTATAAATATATTTACCACTGTTATACAACCGTGACAATAGGTGGTGTGGTATATAATAATAGCAAAACTGTGGTATATATGTTTAACGGATACCACGGTTTTTCAAAGAACCGTGGTTTGTAATGCCCATTATATACCACGGTTGTCAACATAACCGTGGCATATAAGCTATTGAAACCGTGGTTTATATTAGTGTACATGTTATAATACCGTGGTATATAGTTATACTAAACACTACGGTTTATGCCAAACCATGGTATATATATATATATATAATAATGCTAGTAACAGTCTTCCACTTAAAAACCAAACCTACATAACAAAATTTACACAGCCTGCCTACATACAACATTTCCACCTTCCCAACAAATTCCAAAATGTACAATAAACTATCAAACATTGCAAAAAAAGATAATAATAATAATAATAAAAAAAAAACTTCCATTAATTTTTTGAGTGCACTAAGAAAACAAACTTCAAATTCCTTTTCATAAATTAAAAAGGTAAGACTCATAAATTAAACTGGAGGGGTCCGAACATAGCTAAAACTCATCCTCATTCGCCCGGAAACACCCCATTTTCCCCGGATGAACCCAATAATATCGAGTCGAACACCGTCAAGTTCATCTTGCGTGTATGTCTCCTTCAGTTCTAAATTTGTTATCTGGATGAGTCAAAGCACAACATGTGGAGTTACTATATAAGAATAAGGCGAAGTCGTTGAGCCAAATAAAGTGTTTGTCAAAACTTTCGAATACCTTATTTTCAAATGATCGAGTTGAACAAGCTTCTACTATTTCCCTCATAAACTTCATTGTATAATACCCACACTCTGTGCCACCTGGTTGATATGGGCCCTAACATATAGACTCACAACATATGTAAACATATACTTTTCAAAGAAAAAGACAATAATGTGTTGGATTTGTTTACCTTGATCTTGTCCCACTTCAGCGGAACTCGTTTCCCATCAACCCTTTGCAATATGAAGACCGCACTTCACAATAAGATAAATGCAAAATATTTAATTCACAAGGTTTAGAGACAACCAATAGAAACTAAGCTACGTTCTATTAAGCGAAACATGATTCACTCCCACATAGTTTATACTATCTTTCTCCTCAACAAAAGCTACAAAACCGATTATCAAGTAAGTAGACCTTATTGGTGGATGTTCTGTTATAATTTGAGCATCAGGGACCTGAGATGTTGCCCTAAGAAAGTGAGCCAAAGGCTGACCATATGTGTGTGGAAACGCCCCGCTACCGATCTTTGTCGCGCACCGGATGGGTCAAGAATAGTGGTTGCATCACCCAATTCAACCCCGATTGTAGTTCCCTGCATTAATGGAAAAAGTAAAATATTAGCGGACATCACTTGATTTACAATGGAAACAAGTAACAATTTAATAATCTAATCAAACGAATATAGATGATCTACCACCAATGCTCCACTAGTTTATGAACCCAAATTCAATTCCACTAGTCCCGTGTTCACCTCACCCCCCATGATTTTGAGTTGATCTCGCTAATATTAAAACATGATTTTGAGTTGAAAAAGCATTAGTTTACAAAATGCTTACAAATCTTGCGCACCTAAAATTGGCTTAAGATCGACAGCTTAAATTCTTCTTGGGCGCTCGCAATTCTTGTAAGGACCAATAACTTAACCATAACAAAGAAGCAATTAGACCATTCTCAAATCAAGAAGAGTGACAAGAAGATCTAAACCACTTGATAAGGGAAAAAAAAATATCGATCGAGAGAAAAGTCGAGAGCTACGACGTCAATGGTTAGAGAACTGATAAAAAGTAAACAAATATAAAAAATCCAAGAACCCCCACTCCCCTTAAAAACAGTCGTTCGATCCCAGAAAATAGTTTTATGGACAATGGGCCATCGTGTTTGAACGATGACAATCTCATTATTTTATTCAAGATTATTAGTGATCTAACTTCACAGGTTGATCTAACTTCACAGGTCGTACGCACCCTTTCAACCCTCAAGGTATTTTAGTGAGTAAGGAGCAAGAGAGAGAGAGAGCTAACCTCATACTTTGGTAGTTGGCGACTTGGTGGTGAGCTGCTGAAGGAGCTCTTCTCGGGGTTTTTTTTTTGGGTAAAGTTCTCGACTTCTCGCCTTCTTGGGGGTTTTTTTTTTTAATTTTTTTCCGAACAAAAGTGACAAAACCAAAGAGAAGAAAGTTTAAAATGCGATTTTTTCAAAATATCGCGATATATACGGTTTTTACGTTTAAATCGCGTTTCAAATGTTTTAAACGCGATATTTTGAAAAACACGGGTTCAAAACGCATACAAGACGCCTTGGCAATTTAACGGGGTTTTAAACGCGTTTTATTCAAAAAAACGGCATACTTGGTGACAATTGACTGCAATCATACCGCCTTGTAGAAACCTTCCGTCCATCAGTCACATTTTTGCCGTAGATTGATGGGTGCCCATCCTTACGGAAGTTTGTTAATCTTGTCACATTCAACAGTATCACTGGTACCTTCATTTTATGAATAAAAACCTCATCATCCCTACTCAAACTCCTCTTCCTCTGATATGCAGGGCTTCGGCTCCTAAAAGGACTGCCACTCCTGAACATGGAGAACTTCCGAAAAAGGTTTTGGGTTTTTGAGTGCTAGGAATTTTTTTTAGGGTCGGCGGAAGAAAAAAGAAGAAAGGTTTTGGTTTTTTAAATCGCGGGGCTATTTTTCGGTTTATGGCCAGTTTCTTGGGCAGTTTTTTTCTCCCCCTTTATGTAATCGTGGGGTATAATTCTTTTTTTCTCTTCTTATTTCCCAGTGATTAATTTTTTCCTCTCCTGATTTAGCGTGAGTAAAGTGGGTACTTAAAATTTGCCTACGTGGACACCCTTAGAGAAGAGGAAAAGGGACTGCTATTATATATATATAAAGATAAAAAAGTCATAAACCACGGTAGAAAGTGAAAAATTTATATACCACTGTTTATGTTTAAGGTAGTGGGGATGTGGAGTACTCTCACGCTGAAAAAAAAACTAACCATGGTATATGGCCCAACTTATCCCACGGTTTTCATGTAACTGTGGCATATACTAGTAAACAATGACCAAAGAAATTTCCGCCGTGGTATATAAATATTTCCCACGGTTTTTGGAAGAACCGTAGTATAAACGTTCTTATTGACCGTGGTATATGTGTCATTCTGTAGTAGTGTAAGCATGAGATGTAACTCAGTAACAGGGAGTTTACTTATATTGTCGTGCTTTTGGCATGGCTCACACCTCTCAGATAGGTGTTTTGCATCCTTTTGCATCTTTGGCCACCAATAGCCCTGTGTCACAGCCTTATAAGCTAAGCTTCATCCCTTGGAGTGGCTTTTGCATAAGCCAAAGTGAATCTCTTCCAAAACTTAAAGTTCTTCCAAAATCTTCCATGAATCTCGTTTGATTCTTTCAGTGAGTTTTAATTCTGGCAGAAGTGAAGAAACTTGCAAGTATTAGATATAAGGGAAACGCCAATCTTGCTCACCAGAGATCATCACTGGCTCCGATAGTATCATATCGGGAACTTCAGGACTATCATCTGCTTCATGTACCAACTCACTATCTGTTTCTAGAGCGAACTCAGGAGGAACAAATGGATCTATGGACTCTAATGGAAGATCCAAAGTACGGTCATGTTGTGTATTTTCCATCTCCCTTTTCCACTTTTGAGTCATGATTGGTGTGATTATACGTGGGTCGTATTTTGCTGTTGCGTACAAGCAAAAAAGGTAATTGCTTTCATGTACATAGAAGTCATGCAACTCTTTTTCGGTAAAGGCAATGCTTGGCTCTTTCTGAAACTCCACAGTGATGTGTCTTGACTTTTCGCTTCTAATTGCAGCTGAGAGATAACCCAACGAATCTGCATGACGTATGTCATTTCGGGGTCTTTGAGTGATAGAGATGCTATCAAATTGTCGGGCAAGGCTATGTATCAAACTAAGATAAGCCGCCATACGCTCATCTCTTGCTTCAAAAGACCTGCCAAACTGATTGGCAATAAGGTGAGAATCCGTGTATAAAGTTGTTCTCAAGGCACAAATGGCAACCTCATATTCAGCTTCGTTATTTGAAGCAGCGAAGCCAAGTCGCACAGATTTCTCAATCTTCTCTCCGTTGGGTTTAACAAAAATGCATCCAATTCCATACCCATATTTATTATGGGAGCGATCTGAGTAAACAATCCATAGGTCAATGGTATTAGGAATTGCGTTTTCAAGTTGGTCTTCGTCTCCCCCAGTTATTGGCGGCATAATGTCTTCCATAGATTCTTCCTGGTGTAAGAAATCGTCAATAGGAGAATCATTAATCGGAAAATCAGCTATCAAAGAAGCCAGAGCATGTCCTTTTTCAGCAGTACGACTTTCAAAAACAATGCTATATGTACTAAGATAACTTTCCCATTCCGCTAATCTGTTTGATTCCTGTGTGTTACGAAATATCTTGCGTAAGGGATACTCAGTATAAACTCTGACCAACCTCCCCTGGAAGTATGGTTTCAAACGGTGAGCGGCATGAACCAATGCAAGTGCAATTTTTTCCATCTTCGAATAACGAGACTCAGCTCCGGTTAAAGTCTTACTGATAAAAAAGACGGTTCTACCATCATCAACGAAAAGAACAGCACTAACAGCTTGAGTTGTAGCTGCTAGGTATATGCCAATAGGTTGACCCGTTGAAGGACTTGTTAATATAGGAGGACTGACCAAGTATTTCTTCAGTTGTTGCAATGCCATCTCACAATCAACGTTCCAAGTTGCCACCCCCTTTAAAGTCTGGAAGAAGGGACGACAATAATCGGAATATTTAGAAATAAATCTATGAAGAGCGGCAAGCCAACCAGTAAGCTGTTGAATTTCTTTCTTATTTTTTGGTGATGGCATATCAATAATGGTGCGTATCTAATCAGGATTAGCCTCAATACCTCTACGAGTCATGCGGTATCCCAGAAATTTTCCAGAATAGAGGCTAAAAGAACATTTGACAGGATTGAGTCTCATGTTATACTTGTTAAGCCTATCAAAAACAAGTTGAAGATCGGAAAGATGATCACCAGTAAGCTTCGATTTAATGACTATATCATCGATATAAGCCTCCATTATTTTTCCCAGCAAATCGGAAAAAATTGTATTTATAAGCTTTTGGTAGGTTGCCCTGGCATTTTTCAAACCAAAAGGCATAACAATGTAGCAAAAAATACCTTGGTCGGTGATGAAAGCGGTGAACTCTTGGTCATCCACATTCAAAGATATCTGATAGTACCCTGAAGAAGCATCCATGAAAGATAGGCGTTGGAAGCCTGAAGTGGCGTCCACCAGTTCGGAAATTCGTGGCAATGGATATGGATGAATAGGACAAGCTTCGTTAAGGTTTGTAAAGTCAAAACAAATTCTGATTTGTCCGTTCTTTTTGGGCATTGCAACGACATTAGCAAGCCACTTTGAGTAAGTAACTCATCGGATAAAGTTAACCACAAGTAGCCTATCAATCTTTTCCTTAACTTTGAGCTTTCGATCAGGTGCCATTCTTCTTGGTTTTTGGCGAACTGGCCTGAAACTTGGATCAATGTCAAGTTTATGATAGGCAACAGAAGGGTCTATTCCCGGCATTTCCTTAATTTTCCAAGAGAAGATATGCTTATTTTGTTGTAAAAGGGAAACCAACTCTTTTTGCTCTACGCTCGAAAGTTCAGCGGAAATAAAAGTGATTTCTTCTGTTGAATCTCCTACTTGCACTTCCAAAAGGCCATCCACTGTAGGCGGCCTTTCACATGAGCCTCAATATTATAGATGGAGGGCAGGTCACTTGGTAACTGCAACTTGGGTAGGGCACTTGGAAATATGGTATTACCACGAACTTCATATTTTTTATAGCCATCCATTGCTTTGTCATGACAGGCATGGGCAGATACTTGGTCACTACGAACCTTACAAATATGCCCAGAGAATGGGAACTTGACACACTGATGAAATGTGGAGACTACAACACCCATGGAATGTATCCAATCTCTGCCCAAAATTGCGTTATAGTGGGAATGACAGTCCATCAATAAGAAATCGAGCTCAACTTCTTTGTTCATTAATTTGATTGGTAAGGTAATTCTTCCAACCGCTGAAGATGTTGTCCCGTCAAAACCGATGATAGGATTATCTCCGGCGATGATCATACCCTCGTGAAGTTGCATCTGAGAATAACATCCACTGAAAATGCCGCTAGAAGTGGCCCCTGTGTCGATCATTACCCGTTGAGAAGCACATATAGACACAGTAATTATAACTGCATCATAGTAAGGGTTGATAGGGTTATATACTAAAAGCATTACTTTTGTATTAACTCTAATTCTTTATATTTTGAATGAGAATCATATGAGCAAATGTTATGCATATTATATATTATTAGTTATATGCATGCATCTAATACTTTATGGTGTGTGGTGACACACAGAAGATCATATCATTAGTAACTTATAAAGTATAAGTAAACGTTCACAACCTAGATGGATTTGGACAAACCATTGGTACGGTTGTAGTATAATCTGGTATTAGTCTATCTTGACTACAGGATTATACTAGTACACTTTGTGTGTATTGATTAGGACCAAGTGAGGTTGTTCCTCTTTATAATAACTATATAAGAAAATAAACACCTCTGTTATTATGGATGCTTGTCCTCTTAATTCGGATATAATAACGGGCACTTATGTGCATTGTACATTGCTTTAAATCATTAATGAGTGAGATTCATTTATGAATCAACAAACTCGGTGGATTGGGTAATGACATTGTATGTAAGGTTTGTTGTTGATTATAGAAGGAATCCGTGACTCGCAAGTAGTCGGGTATATAAGAGAACAAACACCTCTGTTATTATGGATGTTTGTCCTCTTAATTCGGATATAATAACGGGCACTTATGTGCATTGTACATTGCTTTAAATCATTAATGAGTGAGATTCATTTGTGAATCAACAAACTCGGTAGATTGGGTAATGACATTGTATGTAAGGTGTGTTGTTGATTAAAGAAGGAATCCGTGACCAGCAAGTAGTCGGGTTGATAATGTCCCCTTGAGGAGCTCATAAGGATTGTCATGTAAACCCTGCAGGTGGATTTAATCCGACATGACAATGAGGTTGAGTGGTACTACTCAAGGACACAAGAAGTTGATTAATGTAGTTGTCAGTAACTTGACTTAATCAACGGGCATTCGATATCTTCAACACGGGGAGATCAACAAACATATAATATGGAGCCCATAAACGTAATTTGGGATTAGGGCGGTAGTGCAACAATTGCTTTTAGTGGAATAAGCCATTTATTGACGGACTTGGGCTGTGTGTTCTGGGCGAACATGGGAAGCCCAAGCCCATCAGGAGACCTAACCCTAATTTATCATCATGGTCCCTATTGTAGCCTATATAAAGAAACCCCTCTTTCTCTGGCAGAAATTATCAGTGATTGCTAAAGAGAGTGAGTTCCAATTTTCGGTTCTAACTTTGTGAGTGAGAGAGTTCAAGAGAGAAAGAAGGGGCTGGAAGATCGTTACCCACACAACGTCCATTCTAAGGATAGGAATACAACAGAAGATCAAGAGGTTGTTGATTCGTATTCTCAGAGATATCACAGCTGATCAAAGGTATGATTCCTAACCAAATCGTGAACACCCCTTTATTCCACTGTGCATGGGTTTTCACGGTTTGTAGTCGATTACATGCCGCCATAACGATTCCTACAAGGGTGATATACACCCAGGAGATCATCATCAGTGAATTGGAGGGGCTCTTCTTAAGAAGTCTCGGTCTGGATTCCTTTGACAAAATCGACCTTGTTGACACGGTTAAATTCACCAACATAATTAACTTTTAAACGCTTTTGATTCTTACTCTGACTTTTGGAAAGAGTCTCAACATAAGAATGGGAAATATTAATGACATACTCATAAGTTGCAGCGACTGCTTGTTAAAAAATTTTAGTAAGATATTCGTTTAAAAGTCTTTTCTCCACTAATTTCTGAATCCGACCCCATAGAGAGTGACAAAGTTTCGTCTCGTCGCCATAGTCATTATGGAATTTACACCGCAGGGATTTGTCCCTTGTACCTTTGGTATCTTCTAAAAGCGGATAAGGCAGGGAAAGAAAATTCCCACTTTTCAACTTCTCATATATAATAGAGTACTTGGCATTGGGCAGGGTCAGTTTTAGCTCAAGTAGAGTCTTTTCATCACAATTGAAATTGACTTGCTTCTGACGATCCTTCTTTCCATTGTGATGTTGTTGATCTGACTGTCCTTGCTTCGTCTTAGAATTCTTACTGTCAGAAAAATCTTTACTCCGAATATCTTTGTCTCTTGTTGCTTTCGCCGATAGATTCTCCTCGATACGTATGTGTTGTTCAGCCCTAACATACAGATCATACCGAGTTTTAGGGACATATTTAATTAGAGAGTGGTAAAGATCCCTTACAATGAAATTTGAACTTCTGTCTCTTTCATAATATAATGCTTCTTTAAAGGCAAAAAGAAGCATCCCATCAGAAACTTCTAGAACATCTGCTGCTGCCTTTCGGAACCTAGTAACAAAAGTACGTAATTTTTCATCATCTTGTTGCTTGATGTTCAGAAGTGAGTCCACATTCTTTGGCGTCTTGCAATTGTGGCGGATATGATTAACAAACTGATTTTCTAGTTCATTGTATTGGTGAATTGATCTTGAAGACAACTCACTAAACCAGCGTAATGCTTCTTCCTTTAGAGTTGATGGAAAGAGCTTACACATGAACGGATCATATCCACCCCATAACACCAACTTATTTTTGAACGATAGAACATGCAAGACAAGATCGCCTTCCGACTCATCATAAAGTTCAAAATCGGGTTGTTTGAAGTCGGGATGGTGGTAAGCTTCCTGAATGTCGAGCAAAACTTATCAAGTACGCCATCATTGACTGTCAAGTTTTTCATTCTTACATCCCTTGACTCTCTATTGTTAAGTTCTTTTGCAATTAATTCTTTCAACTGTTGTTCTGTTAGAGTTAAAGTATTGGCTCGAACAACTGGACGCCCCCAATCGTGCCCATGTGGAAAAGGATACCTTCCATTGTCTCTTATTGGAGTTAGAGATCTTTGGCGGTACGCACGATTAGCTCCGACTGGTGATTGTCTTTCTCTATCCTTGTAACCAGCCTACCTAGGTCGGTAGTCACCCTTGGAAGGGCGGTCGGTATAATTATACTGCTATTCCATGTTTTGTGGCTCTTGTCTACGATGCCCACCTTCCCAGTCATGTCGGACATATCTCGGATGGCGATCTTCCCTGAAATTGCTTCTCTGAGGTAAATCTTCCCTTTGAGATTGGACATGTCTAGGGTAGTTATCCCTGCCAATCCGATTCTCCCCATAAGTTCGGGTAATAGGGTCATTACTCTTAGAGCGTGCACAGTTTGATTGTGTTTGAGAAATAGCACGTTGCTGAGGACGATGAAGTGGATCTTCAAGACGTTCTCATACACTGGAATGACATATGTCCCTACGTGGTCACCTTGATGTTGTTGAATTGGCAACATCATCCACCGGCCTTTGCCTCTTTGCCAGCTTCCTTCTCAAGTTCCTATTTAAATTTTTGACTCGTCGTAACTCTCGCTTAACCGTATTAGGGGTGAATTAGCTGTTACTATCACCTTTTCTGTTAGTTGGTGTGAGAGTAATGTCCACGTCCATATCCATGTCAACTGAAGGATCGACATGGACGGATGGTGGACCACGTGGGGGATTACTGACTTGTAGGTTTTCTTGTTGCAAAACTGTTAGGGGTGGTGGCGGCGGTGCTATTGCAGTTGGATGTTGAGAATTGATCCTGCCACTAAGAGCAACTCGATTGTTCAACGGTTCTTGCATTGGCCGACTTGAATTTCGAGGGTTGCGATTCCTATTGGCAGGAGGAATATGTTGATTGTTCGGTCTACTTCTTATGCTTACCATCTTGATTGTTTCACGTGATAATGGATTCTAAAAAATCCCCACAGACGATGCCAATTATATTTTGGCAATAACTTGCTTCAACACAACGAGAGCAAATGATAAAGAATGCACTAAGAAACAGAGGCAATTGATATTGGGGGAAGATGAAACTGAACCAAGATAATGGATGCCTACGTACCCAAGATCTACTATTTAGGGATCAAGTTTCAACGTAGTTCCTTCTTGTGAGAGAGAATGTTTTTTATGAATTGGTAGAGATTGAGTCCTAAGAGGACTATGTTTGTTTGCCAAAAGAATTATTATCTCTTTGAACTTCTATCCTTATTTTTCTATAATAATGAACCTGGACATATTCTTAAATAAACCAGTTATTGGGTGTAGCTAGGATTAAGCCCTTGGGCTTAATTGATTTGGGCTGGATCCGTGGACTTAATGAGCCACAAAGTGGGGGTCTATACAGTAACCAATGACGTTTTTGTAAGCCTGAGCTATAGAAAGGTCTGATGGTTGTTCTGTTGTGGCTATAACCTTTTTAAACTTTGCATGGAATGCTCTATTTGTTTCATTAGTTTTTTTTTCACTACGCTGTATAGAAAGGTCTGATGGTCTTGACCCTATATTTCTTTGATCAATGATTTGTACTTTTCAACGAACATAGTTGACATATGTTCGAAGCTGATGATCAAGTGTTCCGGAAGCTTGTAAAACCATTCGCTTGGACATCCTTTCAACGTTGAGGTGAAGATCAGGCAATTAGGATCCTAGTAAGCAGCATACATACTCATTTAGGAGCAGAATTTGAAAAGGTGCAAGCAAAGGCACACTTCAATTTTATCATAGAATTAAAGGTTAGGATGCTTGAATATTTTGGGATGCTCACAGTGGATTATGTTTGGTGCTAGCGGAGTATCCATTGAGCCTATGATGGCTAATTCTTTGTACTGGCTTTGATTGTAAGAGGAGTTTAGTTTCAACAATTGCTTAAGCCTTAGGTTGTTAAGTAGACATAACCAGTCGGTATGGGGATGTTCATTGGATTTTGAGGTGGGTTGTTAAGCTGATTGTTGTTATTGCCCCCCCTTGATTATGATTATTTCGCTGACTATTTGGAGTTCGAGAGCGGCGTTTGTTTCTTTGCCTCCTGGGCGGTAGAGTGCGAGAATTCGCCCCCTTGGTTGATGATCCGGGTGAGCCCAATGCTGGTGATGAACGCTGTTGTTGTTGCTCCCAGTCTGTTCCGGAGGTGGCGAACGTTCATTCAGATCTCCTTCCTTGACATTCTTCGCGTCTGCTAGTGAGGTGTAGAATGACAGTGGTTCTGATCTGTCGGGGCCTATCCGGTCCCAAACAGTATTGCTGTGAGAGGTGTTGTGGTAGCTAGAATGAGATCTGGATGAATGGTCCTAGTATGCTGCTCGAGGGTGCTTTTCGAATATGTTACGGGGCATCTAGTTTTCTTGTTCGGACTCCATCAGTTGATCGTGAAGCATCCGGATCTGTTCATCTTGTTGATAGTTTATAAGGTGGCAATTGATTATATTAATGTTGTTGTTGATGTTGACGTTGAGGCAGTGGAGGACGACCCCTTCGTGGTCGAGCTGTAGAGTATTGGTTTGCCCTTGCATTGGATTGGGTGGATGGACCTGTAGTTGTTCCATTGTTCTATGGATGAGGGGCTGGGTGATTCTGTTGGATCTGTTCTTGTGGCCCCTCTTGCTACGTAGGTGCCACCATAAGTTGTTCATCAGAGGCTTGCTGATTAGTGTTTGACATAGATCTGGTTTGCATCTTGCTTGGAGAAAAGGTGGTTCTAAGTGGTGTAGTGGAAAAGACCTAGAGACGGCGCCAATTTGTGTTAGGGTAATCTGCCTAAACTAATAAGGGATTGAATAGAGGGGATGGTTGAGATGGGTTTGGTGAGACTGGACTCTGGAGAGCTGCCTACGTTCCCTTGCAGTATGAGATCAAGTCTCAAACAAGAAGAGAAATTTGCTCAATCTTGCTTGCATAGTTCATCTAGGGTTTTCTATATATGGAACTTACACTGCCTATGAGAATTCTAATTGAAGTCCTAATCTTGCTTTAGTAGCAATATTCAATACTATTCTTTTTGAATATGCTAAATCAGTTTTATACATATTTTCCAACTCTATAAGGTCGGTTCCTTGTGTAATTAGCAAGTTTAGACTTGAGCTTGGGTTGTTCCAAGTTTAGATATCCAGTTAATAAGGGTTGGACCTGTTTAGTATTGGATCTGAGGCATTGGGCTTTATAGAGCTGAGCTATGCACATTATAACCTTAGTCACCAGAACGTGAAACGGGAACGAAAGCGAGAGAGGTAGAGCACTTAACATGAGAAGCTCTACTATATAGAGCGCTATGAAAGCGCCAATTTATTAATATATTTTATTAATAAATAAGGATATACTAAATGTATTTTATAATAAACTATTTAATAAATACATTTAAGACTATATATATGAATTAAACATAATACCATTTCTTAATTTTTTTAACCACCAGCTACCTTTTTTAGTTGGAACTTGGAAGTGACGAAGTATTTTCATCCCTGCTAATTGATGTGTATCTGATCAATATCCTTCACCATTTGAAGTTATTTAGGAGAATTAGCGGCTCAACGTGTAAATAAGTATGAGTATGTGAGGTGTCAAATGTTACTCGAACTTCAAAGTTCTAAATGCCTGGCCCACTATTGAATGAGTAATACTACACTGACATAGGAAAAATGACACAGTCAAGACACAGTGATGTGGCATGTTGTAATATCAATGTTGCAGTGGTGAAAATAAGAGCCAATTTTTTTTTCTCTCACTTAAAACACTTCTTCTCTTTCCATTATCATCTTTCCATTCTTATTTTGCCATTCTCATCTTTTTTTCATAGCAAACCATCCATTCCATTGATTTTTCATAGTGCAACATTGATGTTGTAGTGGTTTTCATGATGCAACATTGATGTTGAAGTAATATTTCTCCGTGCAACATTGACGTTGCAGTGGTTTTCATAGTGCAACATTGATGTTGCAGTGATATTTCTTTGTGCAACATTGACATTGCAGTGGTTTTCATGGTGCAACATTGATGTTGCAGTGATATTTCTCACTATTATAGTGGTTTTCATTGTGCAACATTGATGTTGCAGTGGTGGTTTTTCATATTGTAACATTGATGTTGCAGTGCCACATCACTGTGTCGGTCAACTGTGTCAAATTCTCTGTGTTAGTGTAGAATTATTCCTATTGAATATATTCAATGTGAAATGCAACGAAAGATAAAAAAACATAAGCAGTAATAAATGTGATGGCCATTGAGAATCAGTCACGTGTGTCTTTATATTTGACAAAGCGCGGTTTTCCAAAACATAGAGCGCCGATTTCAAAATTCCAGAGCACGATTTTCACACTATTTTAGCTTTCAACCATCAAAGCGTGTTTTTTATAGTGGGAACGGTGGGTGTGTGAACGTTTTAGGTGACTGAGATTATAACTAAGGCATGTGGGCCTGGACTTGGTAATTAGCATGTCCCCCATTGGAGGTCTATGAAGGAGGGTCCCAAACACCAAGCTCATCACCCCTTTGACGACATTGGATTACACAGTAATTTCCAGCTAAGAGTTATGTCTTTTCTAATGGTAGGATTCCCTAACCATAGAAAATTACTCATCATTATTTCAACTTCCTTTATCATAGAAATGGGCCATTTGCAAATAGGCATGTTGTATATAGGGACCAAGAAACTCCTACCTTGAAAAGACAACATCCCCCCTTTCTAAACTAGGTAACCTCCTTTCCAAGATAAAGGATTACCAGGATAAACACATATGAGGAGGTGTCCCATATGGGCTCAATGGTGACCATCCATATAAGCCCACGGATTTCATAACACTCCCCATTAAATGTCCACCATTCTTGTGGAAATTTTGGTGGATGCATCTTTTGTAGCATTCTTCTAGATGCTCTATAACTATCCAATGGCAGTTGCCTCATTAAAACCTTGTTAAGAAAAGCCCAGTGGGAAAAACCAAAACGAAGGAAAAAGAGTACAACATTACTCAAAATCATTATGACTTGCTTAATATTGCATCATTAAAATCTTTACTAGGAAAACCCAGTGGGATAAAACCTAGATAAGGGGAAAGAGTACAGTGTATATGTCCTCGGACACATTCTTTAAGATGCTCCCCCTGTTCTATTACTCCCCCTGATAAAGACAAGTCTTTATATGGATACAAGCTTTTAAAATGTATGCTTCGGTAGTGATTTAATGAAGAGATAAGCAAGGTTGTCATTGGAATGAACTTGCTCGACCTTAATCTACTTCTTCTTCTGAAGCGGGTGAGTGTAAAAGAATTTTGGCGCAATGTGTTTTGTCCTGTCTTCTTTTATAAATCCTTCTTGAATCTGGGCTATACAAGTTGCATTATCCTCATAAATAATACTGGGAACTGTTATAGAAGGTAATTGACAAGAACTACGAATATGCCCAATTAATAACCTTAGTCATACACATTCACGACTAGCTTCATGAAGAGCTAAAATTTCAGAGTGGTTAGAGGAAGTTGCCACTAAAGTTTGTTTAGTGGAATGCTAACAAATGGCAGCATTACCACTAAGAAATACATAACCTGTTTAGGAGCGACACTTGTGAGGATCTGACAGAAATCCTAAATCTACATATCCCACAAACTTGGAACCTTTAGAATCCTTTGAGTAAAACAAACCTAAATCCGTGGTTCCACGTAGATATCTTAAGACATGTTTTACGCCGTTCCAGTGTATTTTGAAGTTTTATGCTAGTGGTGTGTAACTTCAAAGAGTATTGTAAGAAGTGAGGTTCATCCTAAATTGTTTAGAGTTTGAGTGTGGGAGTGAAGAAGAAGAAAGGTAGACTCTTGGTATAGATTTGACTAGTTTTAAGCTAATGAAAACATGGAAACTCAAGTTGTTTGTATGGAAATGACATGAAAACATTGAAAGAAGTATTGATTGAAGATGGAAATAAGAACAACAAGATAAGATTGATTGATTAAAACAAACAAAGTAAAATAACAATATTTAAATAAAAGAAAATGAAGAACAATAAAGTAAATGACTTAAATTGAAAACTAGACAAGAAAATTAAACAAACCAAATGGTTTGGGCCCTAAAGCAATAGATGTTTTCTCTCTCCCTAGCTTTTTGATTATATACCCCTACTTTTGCCTTTTACTAATTTGCCCTCCTCCATCACTTTTGAGACACCTCACACTTCACTTTTGCTTTTGCTTTTTAATTTCTTCTTAACCAAGGTAGGTTTTGGAGAATGTCATATTTTGAGATAAGGGTCTCCATCTTTGGTCTTCTGAGTTGAAGGCTTTGACCTTTGACTTTGATCATTGACTTTGACTTTTTCAGCACTTTTTCATAGCAGCTTCTAGTATTCATAATAATAGTGATTAAGGCTCCTTTTGGTGCTAAGACGCAGCTTTTATGATAAGTGGCCTGAAATTCTACATATGATAAGTGGTCTGAAATTCTCCATATGATAAGTGGACAAGCTTAAGCCTCGTGAGAGTTTTTCAGAGAAGGTACTCACAAACTTCCTCTATTTAGTACAAAGGGTCTCATTTCCTTATTTATTCTCAGAAGTTTATACATCTCATTAGCAGGGAATAAAGAAAAGCTCCATTGAACTCATAATAATATATATACAATAATTTAATCATCTAAAGATAAACGTGCAAAACATGAGCGGTGAAATGCAAAAGCAGAGTCGTTTTCAAAACTTTTGGAGAGCGTCCTTAAGTTGGGTTCTCACAGGGGTGTGTTGTAATCACAACTCTCTGATAGATTCACTCAAGTTTCATTTTCTCAAGTGCAGAGGGAACTTATATTCCTCACATACTCGAATGACGTCCAAAAAAACCAGGGTCGATTGATCACAATATCCACTTACTATCACACCATCATATTCCTAGTTGAGCTATAGGTCTTTTATTAGGAATTGCAGGCCTAAGGTAGTGGTTTAGAAATAAAGGGAAGGGAAAACAAACTCTGATAAGTTGAGAAATTGGGTCTTCAGGATATTTGCACTAGATAAAAACATCATTTTGTTCTTTTGCTTTCGAATTTTTTATTCATTCTTTAGCCTTTTGGCGTTGTGACTCCATATGATTTTGATTTTTGGGAGTTCTAACTTTGCTTTTGTTTCTTTTGAAATCGACTCCTTTTGATTTTGAACTTTTGGGAGATTTCGATCTTTGAATCTTTTCTTTATTTTCTTTTTGAAGCTTCTAACTATTCTGTTTTTGTACAAGGCCTTCTCTTCTCTTTTTACTGTTCATCAAATTCTCAACTCGTCAGCTGGGTAAGTTTTTTATTGTGTGTAGTAATGGTTCAGGGATTGTTTACGAAGAAATAAAAAGGCTTTTAGAAATTGGTGAAGGTTTAAGGGGGGGTAATTAGAGAAAAACTATCTTTTTAGGTTTTTAACGTTTATTTGGCTATATCGATCCAAAAAGGGCCTAAATTCTCTCTTAGGATATGGTGTGGTGATCAAGCAAGTGGATGTGTTATCTTTCTATCCGGACATCCTTGTGTCATCACTCAATAATCATTCAAATGAGGCTTTTGGCTAGATTCTCACAGGATATGAAACTTAACTGTTCTAACCTTGGTCTCGAAAACTCACTGCTATATGTAATCAAATGCTAATGCATGCCATTTATGAAAAGATGCAGAAACTATTATATGTATATTAGTCTGAGTTCGAAGAACGAATCATTACTCTATTGCTATAATGAGACTTTTAAACCATTTATTCATCATAGAAAAAGGAAAACAAGACGTTTAGTACTAAATAGAAAAAATATTTTTGGTCTTTTTGAAATATTTTAAGAAAGAAATAAATATAGAAATATACTTAATATATATAATATAAGAATTGCTATATAATAAATGCCTAGTTTTTGCAGAATGTTACTGTACCACCCCCAAACATAAATATATTTTGTCCTCAAAGTATGAAGAAAATGAAAGAGCTAGATTACCATAAGAACATGAGCAAAAATGGTAGTAACATGTACTCTGTTCTTCATGATGAGAATATACCACCCCCAAACAAGGTTGGAGCGTGGTTTGATAGATATAGAACAAGACGTACACGGGTTATGTAAATAGTAAACTACGTAATTATTCTACCATGAAATTTTTGTTTGTTTGTTTTTTTTTTTTTTTTTTTTTTTTCTTGAATCCTGTTTTTCTCAAAAGGTATCTCTAACCATATAGAGGGTTTTTACGATAAGATAAAATTATACGTTTATCCAGTATCATTTTGGTTACACTGGGGCGTAAGATATTAATTTTTATATCCTCAAGTTTTGAAAACTATGTAGAGATGTTATCAAATAACTCGTACAATAGTTGTGATTTCTAAAGCTAAGTTTGAAAACAAACCATAACAGGTGATCTTAGGCAACTTTCGTGTAGGCTCTTTATTGAACCTAATCCAGTCAGACTGTGACTTCAGTTATGTGTGTTGGAGAATTTATTGGGCAAGACGTAAGATGTCTTGTATGAATATCATGGTGATATGGGTGACCTTTAGTAACACATAACTGATCCTCAAACCGCCCTTAGAAGAATGAAGATTGTGTACTTCTAAAGGTTGGTCTATGTGGAATACAGTGCCTGTGTTGTTTTTTGGAAAATCACGTAACTATTGATGTATAGAGAAACTCTATTATAAGCACAGGAAAAACAAGAACTTTTATGAAAGGGTGAGAGAAAGGTTTTTCTTTTTGGCTTTTTGGGTTTTTGTTCCTAAATTACTTAAAACAAATAACAGAAAAAGAGAAAACTACTACTAAGAAAAATCACTATGAGGAAAGTGATCCTCCCAATAGAAGGAAAAGATTTTTGAATTTAGGTGACTTACATTGCGAACCATCCCATGGTTTGGCCTCCCTAGATCTTCCACCTCTTGTTTTGCAAATAGGCAAATCTAGTGAAAATGACTAGCTCTATTTCTAGATAATCTAGTCTCTCCTCTCCTATTCTTTAGTTAGTCCTAATTAAATCCATTCTAACTAGATTGTAAGATGAAACTCAAAACAACCAGAAATCACTCATAGAAGGAAAAAGTTTTTGAAATAAAAGGGCTCAAGTTGCCAACCATCCCATGGTTGGGCATGCCTATAGAAGACGAGACATGCTAAACAACCATGAGAGATAACCGTAAGACACCTTCACTCAATCCCCATCACTCTCTGCTTTGTTTCACATCTCTTCTTTATAGAGGAAAGACTACTCAACGTCAAAGGTGAGATTGAAAGAAAAATGCTTATATAAAAACAGAAAATAGGGAAATGAAAATAAAGACAAGAATTGTAAAGTAAATGATAGAAAAAAAAAAACTATTTTAAAAAGAGTGTAAAATAAAGAAAAAGAAAATTGTATACTTGCTCCATAGGGGTACATTACTCAAACCACAAGTAAAAGTGCTAACAAGGAGTATGCAAGTATACGTGGACTCAAGGCTCTGGCACTTACAACCACACACTCCAAGTGGAGTGGTCCAGTTACCTTTATGATGCACTCTCATGGAATGCATTGAGAAAACATAACATGAATCTTTCATAGTCAGATATTCAAGACTATATGTGGGGTCGTTTTAAGTCAGATTCCCCAATACTATGAATATGAGATGGATGATATGCTATTAACTATATACTAATAGTCTAAATAGTTAGGGATTTTTATAGAAAAACATATGAAAGCATTTACCCCCAAACAGAATGAAATGATGCATTTAGAGTGTAAGATGCAGAATGATAAAAGAAAGTTTATGTAATGCATCATGAAATTTATGCAGTAACCCATCATGTTTGAATTGTCCAAGAGAGTGTGAGCGTGGTAGTAGTTGTTCTTCATGAGGCTTAGATGATGCGACATATGGGAAACTGGGTTTTTCAACCACTTGAATAAAGGGATCATCGTATGCTCTCAAGAACTCATATTCCACCTTAGATTCTATTTCCTCTTTTTCTGGCACTTCAATCAATGTGGGGCTCTTTTCAACTAGAATGATAGTCTAGGAAATTTGTATGTTGGGCATAGGCTCTTTACTGGGAAGGTTTAAAAAATTATGAAGGATTTCAAAGGTAATTGGCTTAAGTGCGAGCTTGAAGTTTCTTTGAAATGGTTTAGTAGTGTAGTCCTTAGAATTTGGTGGATTTTTTATGAATGGAGGTTGGCTTTTGAGAGGTGTTAACTTGGGGGAATGATGGTCAGGTGGTGGTTCTTCATATGATCTCGAGGACTCAAAGAACTCTTCATCTAGCTTTGGTGTTTCCACAAATTTGTGGTTCATATCGGCAATATTAAGGATGTCACAAATTTGTTCCATCGATAAGTCTTTAACGGCCAAACTAAAATTAGATATACTTTCCACTATATAATTTATATCATCTTCTCCAGGCACTTCATTTTCTTTGTCCTCTTTATCTAGAACTTCATAAATTTTCCCAATGTCATCGTCCAAGTTTGTCGAGTTACTTTCCAACATAGGTACTAGAGTTTCTTTTGTCGAAGTGTTCTCATGTATACAGTCATTATCATGGAATTTGGAATTCACACGATAGTCATGTGGATGGTGATGTGGTTTTAATTGTTCCTCTTTTTGGTTGGGTTCTGGACTAGTGGGAAGAATATTAGTCTCAGATGTGGTATTGATTGAAATGGATTGGAGAGAACAGAAGGTCTTTGTTATTTGTTGTATTTGAATTGTTTGCTCGACCATTACTTGGTAAAGTTGGTTTGCAATGGATGGTGGAGTGGAATATGAATTTGAAATAGACGGTGATGTGAATGGTAATGGACTTTGGGTGAAACCGCACTCTGACTGACCATATGGATACATGAATGATGGTTGACTATTTATGGCGGAATTCCATAAATTGTTTGCATGATTAGAAAACTCTTGCGTATATTGGGTATTAGGGAAATTTGAAAATTGAGGTTCGTAATTGAAAGAATATTCCATATAAGGCTCGAACTCGGTATATGATGTGCATTGAGACGCCCAATGATACGGACTACGACAGCAAGAAAAAGGTTCTGGGTTTGCATTATAATTCCATGACAGTTGTTCTGCATATTGATAAGCCATGTATTCTCAAACAAGAATGGTGCACAATCTGTATACATTCATTTGTGACCTTGAAGTTTTTGAAAAGTTTGCATGCAATGTCTGTAGATTAGATACTATGACCTGTTTGAATTTAACAGTGGGCGCGATACTAGGATTTGGGAACTACACGTGTCAAGGGAGAAGATTGCTACTTCACCAGATGGTGTGCCACCAAGAATCTCACCCACGGTATTTCTGAGGAGGGGAGTGAGGAAGGTGGTTGGTCCACTAGAATCTGGTAGTTCACTACTCTCTTTGTTCATGCTAGATGTTTGTCCTGACGGACGTGACTAGATTGGCTCTGCTTGATTGATTTTATCTTTTTAGTTTGTTCTATGTGACACAATTCACACAACGGCCGTTCTAAAGTGGGGCTTAATCCCACTTTTTGTTCTTTTTGGACTCAGATTTAGCCTTAGCGTTAATGTAAAGAAGAGATTGAAACGTAAATCACACAATCATCCAAGCATGCTTAGTAACACACAAGTATCCTCTTACACTTTGTAGTGAGGAGGTTTATAAAGTACTGCCCAAGGTGTGCGTACACGACCCTTGGGGTGAAGGCGACGTGGTGGGGTTGACGAAGTGTTTGGTGTCTTGCGTGTCAACCCACCATTCGAGCGTTTCCTCACGGTTACAAGTTTAATCTATCTAAGACCCACAAGTCGGGTCCAAATGTGGCAAAGCCAATAAGATACAATTGGTTGCCTTCGTGGGCTTAAAACTTTGAAAGCGGTAAACACAAAAATTTAACTACGTTTAGCTAATTAACTATTCACTAATGATTAATTAAACAAAATACGTAAAAGCTCGGAAAGTGTTCGTCAAAGATTGGAAGTTCAACCCCTAAGTTGGGTTGAGATGCGCAAGCGTAATGTTACACTATTCGCCTCGTACATCCAACCGGTCCAAGTTGGTTGAATCCCCAACTTTTGGTACGTAAACTTAAACCAAAAGACTAAACTTCTAAAACTTAAACTATTTTGTATTTATCCTAATTAAATTTTTTTTGTATTTGGACTTAACTATATGATATTATCTTAATCTAATCATGCATAAATAACAATTAATAGAAAATAAAACACAAACATGCTACTAAACTATTATTTATGTTTAACTTTGCTAATGGATTACTAATTTATTTTAATTAATAAACATTTTTAATTTTTTAATTGCATTTTCAATTGAATTTTTGGTTTTGGAAACTCAAAACTTTGTAAATCTATCTACTTTTTATCTACTAACGGTTGAATTAAAAAGACTAGGGGGTATTACAGTAGACTTACACACGAAGATTCCAAGCCAACGGAATCTTCATCTGAAAAAAATGAGGCGCGGCGCGGGTGAATGAGGTGTGGATGCGTGTCATATGCGGGCATGGGTGAACGACTTGCGGGCACGTGTCTTATGCGGGTCATTGTCACCAAGTTTGGCGTTTTTTTGAAAAAAACGCATTTAAAACCCGAGATATTGGCAAGGCGTCTGGTTTAAAACTTTTTTTTTTTTTTTTTTTTTTTTTTTTTTTTAATCTAAAAGAAAACACGAAGAAGAAAAGAGGTTTTGGAGTTTACCTTTTTGAAGAGTGGGCGTTATATTGACTTATTGAGACAGTTTTATTTTGTTTTGGACTATTAATAATTAATTATAAATTTTAAAGTTATTAACTTATTTGTAGAACTTGATTATGCCATTATGGTTGGTAATTAGTAGTATCTTATTTAGAGTTGTGTTTTTGTACTGAATCTAAAACTTATAGTATTTTGATGAGTAATGATAATTTGATACTTTCATGTATTTGAATTTTCTTTTATTTGTATTATTTTTATTTTTATTTTATGTGTCAATTCTTTTTTCCACTCTTATGAAAAAAATCAAATTCTTTATCTATTATATTCTTTATCATCGGTTTTTACCGTTTCTTTTATGTATTGTACGTATTATATGTTTTAAACCCGTTTTACCGTTTTAAACCCGTTTTTTATGCTCTACATTTTTTTACGCTTTTTTTTCCGTTTTTTTTCCGAGACGTTCCGTTTAAAACACGAACTAAGTTTTTTTCAAATACACCGTTTTAAACCCGTACCGTACTTGGTGACAATGACGCGGGTGCGTGTCTGACAAGTGTGGGTGCGTATCGCACGCGGGTGACAAGCGCGGCGCGGGTTTTTTGGCTCCGTTTGCGCTCATTTTTCTCCAGCAAGTTCCAGTGATTTTTCTCAGGCTATTCTCGAGCTTCGTTTGAACAGAAGTGTGCTGGAAACATGCGAAAATGAAACATCAGTAACAAAATCAAGAAAAAAAACTAAAAAATTTGAAATTAAGATTGAGAAGAAGAGTTCAAAGAGTGATTATTTTCTCCATCTTCCTCTTTCCATTTGGATCCATGACGGCGATGCCATTTGAAGAGGATAGAATAGTGGTGTGGGTTTTGTTGTTGTTCATCGTGAATCCTTTGGTTTGAGGAATGGTTTGATGGTTGGAAAAATCTCTCTCTACTATTTTCTAGTCTCTATTACTCTTGTTCTTAAGTTTTAATGGTGGAAACACTAGTTCTTTATCTAGAATAGTTGAAATCTTAAATACACTATGGATTGATTGCAAACATGTATGGAAATGGTTTTTATGGATATCTTACTCACAAATTAAAAGTTAGACTCATTTGAACTTATCAAATGAGTATGACTTGTGTTTTGGGATTGAATAAAAGATGAGAGAAGAAATGAAAACTTGTATTGAAGAGAAGAAATAAAAACTTGTATTGAAAAGAAGATGAAAACTTGTATTGAAAAGATTAAGAACTTGGGTTAGACACTAAAGCTTGAAGAACATAAAAATGGAAAACAAGGGAATAACAAATTACACTATTAAATTAAAACATATTATCTACTCCTAATGACCAAAGATTAGCTCTAGAGTAATGTTCTTTCTCTGCAACTTTGATTTATATAGGACACCAATTACATCTTTGCCTTTCTTTCTAGAAACAACCTTGTGGGCTTTTGACCTAATCCCATACAATTGAATTATTGATTTTGGCTTTAAGTCCCTGAGTCCATAGCTTTTACTTTAAGTCCTTGAGTCTTTCAGAGTTGACTTTGACTTTCTTGCATTTTTGCTCCTAAGCTGGAATCTTCCTAAGTAACGTCAATAGTAATCATTTTTGTGCTAAAATGCAAACGGTAGCAAAAGCTATAAGTTGTCTGTTCATTAAGCATAATAAGGGCAAAATTGAAGCATTGTAAAGGTAATAAAGCCCACATTTGGGGACTGATCAACCACCCCCAAATAGCATCTTGCTTCTTGATAAGAGCCCAAAGCTGTAGTTTTAACCCCTTAACAATATCCCTTTTTGACCAATTATGTGAGTAATAAGTAAGAGTTAGTACTGTTATCGTGTTCTTAATGTATTTCAGGCATTGGAGTCGAATATGTGCAGATATGCGCCCATTTTGCGAGATAATGGAGCAAGGGTTGGTTGCTAAGAAGTCTTATGATTAAAGGTCAAGATCCAAGGAGAAAAAGCATATTTAAAGCCCGGTCAAAGCTAAAAAATCAAAATCAATGCGAGCAAAAACAACTCACAAAAGTCAGCAGAACTTCCGAAGGCAGTATCTTTGGACTCATACCTCAGAATTGGGCCTACCTTATGGAAAAACGACCGTCTCGGAAGGATCTTTCCAATGGTCCAAGCCTTGACCCAATCAAAAGAGCAAAAGTGGACAAAAAGGGCGTTGAAGTTATTTCCAGCTGAAACCCCTTTGTGGACTGAAGAAATTGGGTTTTAGACTCGATTTTCCGGCCCAAAACATGGCTCCAATCCCATGCACAAAAAAGTGGATCTAGCTTCTTCAAGATCAAGGAACAGAAGCTTAGTTCTTAAGTAATTCTAGATCTAGTTCAAAAATAGTTTTTCTTTGTTAATTTTTACTTAGTGATAATTGATAGAATTAGTTTTGATGCTAAATTAATTAGTTTTAGAACAAGACATGAGTTTTATTTAGAATCATATTTAGTTTTATAATAAAGATTTAGTTTTATGATTCAATTGTTATTTAGCTTTATTTTGTTTTCAATTCATAATTAGTTATTCATAATCTTAGATCTAAATTAGTTTTAAATTCATTTTGAATCTTAGACTATTGTTCAAT
The DNA here is from genome assembly GCF_015680905.1 of Coptis chinensis. Classification (NCBI taxonomy): domain Eukaryota; kingdom Viridiplantae; phylum Streptophyta; class Magnoliopsida; order Ranunculales; family Ranunculaceae; genus Coptis; species Coptis chinensis. The sequence goes on from NC_141463.1 coordinate 54,306,503, forward strand.
TAGATTTATAAGTTTAATTACCTATTCAATAATGACTTGTTCTTATTGTTCTTGTGTTGGAAATGATAGTTTAATTATTCAAGGCTAAAACCTCCATTAGAGGGGTTTGAGTAAGCATTAATGAAACTTGATTGTTGTTAGCATAGAAATTAGTCGTAAAAACATATTTCATTCTAGAAAGTAATTAGTTCACCATGAGAATGGGTTTGATTGCTTCACATGCTAGTTGTTAGTTGGTAGAGATTACCATGAACAATTAGGGATTAGAAACACCCAATTGTTATGCGAAAGCATTTCAATTTGGATTACGACATTTCTTTGCTAGTTTATTAAGTTGAATTCAAGGTGGATTCAAATTCCCCTAATTCTTTATCTAGATTCGAACCTTAGTATTTTAATTGTCATCTTATTATTTAGAACATTTCGATTATGTTACTTCCACCGTTGTTAACATAATTACATTAATCCGTACTCTCATTGACTTTGATAGAACTGATAGTCGTCGTTAACGTGAAGTCTAAAGAACTAGGAGTGGAACGAATTCTCTACTCCACTTATTACAATAGCATTGAGAGTGTAGAACTTTGATATATAGAACAAACGAAAGCTTTAGTTTTACTTACCTTGTCATAATTGTATTCGTAGGTAAAACTATCGTTTTACAATTTATCAAATGGCGCCGCTACTGGGGATAAGTTGTCTGTTCATTAATCATAATAAGAGCACAATTAAAGCATTGTAAAGGTAATAAAACTCACATTTGGGGACTGATCAACCACCCTCAAATAGCATCTTGCTTCTCCTCAAGGATGAGAGAAAAACTAAGATCACAAATAAGTGATTTATTATAAGTTATACTAATCTCGTTTCGAAGAGTGTGATTGCATTGACCATATGCAACAAGGCCTTAAACTACTAGGAGTTCCCTAGTGGATGAGCTTTAGGCCTCATGAGAGTTTTCCAATGAAGGTACTCACAAACTTCTTCTATTTAGTACAAAGGGTCTTGTTTCCTTATTTATTCTCAGAAATTCATACATCTCATTAGCGGTGAATAAGGACAAGCTCCTTTGAACTTAGAATAACATATATACAGTAATTTAATCATCTAAAGATAAATGTGCAAAACGTGAGCAATGAAATGCAAAAGCAGAGTTGTTTTCAAGGCTTTTGGAGAGCTTCCTTAAGGTGGGTTCTCATAGGGGTGGATGTGTTGTAATCAGAACTCTCTGATAGATTCACTCAAGGTTTGTTCTCTCAAATGCAGTGGGCACTTATATTCCTCGCATAATCAAATGACGTCCAAAGAAACTGGGATCGATTGATCACGCTTACCACTTACTATCACATCATCTTATTCCTAATTGAGTTAGAGGTCTTTTATTAGGAGTTACGGGGCTAGGGTGATGGTTTAGAAAGAAAAATGAAGGGAAAACAAAATCTGATAAGTCGAGAAACTGGGTCTTCATGATGGTTGTAACCAAAGAAAAACCTCGTATTGTTCTTTTGCTTCCGAATTGTGATACATTCTTTTAGCCTTTTAGCTTTGTGACTCCATATGATTTTGAATTTTGGGAGTTCTAACTTTGCTTTTGTTTCTAATTTCATCTCCTTTTGATTTTGAACTTTTGGGAGATTCAATTTTTTTTACTCCTTTGAATTTTTTTTGGAGTTTTGGTTTTTGATGGGTCTTTCTTTTCTTTTTGAAGCAAATAACTGTTCTGTTTTTGTACAAGGTCTTCTCTTCTCTTTTTCTGATACCCATCTAGTTCTCAACTTGTCAGCTGGGTAAGCTTTTTATTGTGTGTTGTATTGGGTTAGGAATTTTTTGTGAAGAATAAAAAGGTTTTTAGAAAGGGTGAAGGCTCAAGAGGGGTAACTAGAGGAAACTTATTTTTTTGGGGTTTTAACGTTTATTTGGCTATATCAATCCAAAAATAGCCTAAATTCTCTCTTAGGATATGGCGTGGTGATCAAGCAAATGGACGTGTGGTCTTTATATCCGGACATCCTTTGTATCATCACTCAATAATCATTCAGATGGGGCTTTTGGCTAGATTCTCACATGATATGGAACTTAATTGTTCTAACCTTTGCTTTGAAAACTCACTGCTATATACAAACAAATGATGATGCATGTCATTCATGAAAAGATGCAGAAACTATTGTACGTATATTAGTCTAAATACGAAGAACAAGTCCTTACTCTTATTGCTATAATGAGACTTCTAAACTTTTTATTTATCATAGAAAAAGGAAACAAGACTTTTTAATACTAAACGGAAAAATATTTTTGGTCTTTTTTGAAAAATTCTTTTTTAGAAAGGAAGAAATATACTATTATATATACTATATATAAAATGCCTAGTTTTTGCAAAATGTTACTATGTTTTGTCCTTAAACATGAAGAGATAAGGAAAAAGATTACCATAAAAACATGAGCAAAAATGGCAATACACCTGTATTATGTTCTTCATGATGAAAATACGTCACCCCCAAATAAGTTTGGGGCGTGGGTTGTTTGATATAGAATGAGAAATACATGGTTTATTATACTATAGATAATTATTCGACTATGAAATCTTTTTGGATTTTTGTATTTTTTAAAACATATATGAAATGCAGAAAATCTAACATGCATGCATGCATGCATGATTATTACACTAAAAAGTTAGAAATGTAAAGTTTGTAAACAACTATCTATACAGACACATATGAAATGTGTATGTGTGTGTGTGTGTGTTTAGTAAATCTTTTTCTCAATCAAAAGATATCTCTAACCATATAGAGGTTTTGACAAGAAGATAAAATTATATGTTGATTCGGTATTATTTTGGTCACTCTGGGGCGTATAATTTTCATTTTTATATTCTCTAGTTTTGAAAACTATGTAAAAATGTTATAAAGATACTCGTACTCAAAAGTTTATTCTTAATTCTAGTTTTTTAAAACAAACCATAACTGGTGATCTAAGGCAACTTTCATGTCGGCTCTTTATTGAACCCAATCCAGTCAGACTGTGGCTTCAGTTATGTGTGTTGGGGGATTTACTGCGCAAGACATAATGGAATGGTTTAGCTTATTGGACACTAGTGGGTGGTGGAACTAGGCCTCTTTGGTGGATTTTGGTAGTTTTGGTTAAAATGGGATGGGAACCAATGCTCTATTCTGAATGTTGTAGATACGTTGTCTTTGCCTGAATATATTTGATGGTTGACGTGATGATATGTTGGTGAGCAAGGGACAATTGGTATCTTTGTGGTTTAAGTTGAGACAGAAAGTGCAAGGTGATATAGGCGACCCTTAGTAACACATAATTGATCCTCAAACCGCCCTTAGAAGAATGGAGATTGCGTACTTCTAAGGGTTGGTCTATGTGGAATCCATTGCCCATTTTTGAAAAATCACATAACTATTGATGTATCGAAAATCTTTTATAATAAGAATGGAGAAAAACAACTATTTTGACAAGGAATTATAAAATAAAGAAAAAGAAAATTGTATACTCACTATATAGGATCACACTTACTCAAACGACGAGTAAAAAGTATTTTACAAAGAAAATGTGAGATATACGTGGACTAAGGGTCCGGCACTTATAACCACACACTCCAAGTGGAGTGGTCCGGTTACCTTTAGGATGCATTCCCATAGAATGCATCGAGAAAATATAACATGAATTTTTTATAGTCAAATATTCAAGACTATATGTGGGGCCATTTTAAGTCAGATTCCCTAAGACTATGCATATGATGGATGATATGATGTTAACTATATACTAATAGCCTAAACAGTTGGGGATCTTTATAGAAAAACATATGAAAGCATACACCCCCAAACAGAATGAAATGATGTAGTTGGAGTGTAAGATACAGAATGATAAGAGAATGTTTGTGTAACCCATCATAGAATTTATGCAATAACCCGTCATAGTTAAATTGTCCAATAAAGTGAGAGGTTGGTAGTATATGTCCTTTGTGAGGCTCAATTGATGGGGAATAGGACATACCAGGTTTCTCAACTATTGAAATGATAGACTCTTGTGTTTGTATATTGGGCAAAGTCTCTCAACTGAGAAGGTTTAGAAAACTATGAATGATCTCAAAGGCAATTGGCTTAAGTGTGAATTTGAGGTTTCTTTAAAATAGTTTAGTGGTGTTATCCTCATAAATTGGTGGATTTTTATTAATAGAGGTTGGATTTCAAGAGGTGTTAAATTGAGGTGGTTATGGTTGGGTAGTGGTTCTTCACATGATCTCGAGGACTAAGAGAATTCTTCATCTAGTTTTGGCGTTTCCATAAGATTGTGGTTCATATCTGTAATAGTAAGGATGTCACAAATTTGTTTCATCGATAAGTCTTTAATAGCCAAACTAAATTAAAATCCACTTTCCCCCATGTATTTTATTCCCTCTTTTCCAAGCACTTCATTTTCTTTGTCCTCTCTACCTAGATCTTCATAAATTTTCTCAATACCAATTTCCAAATGTATCGAGTCCAATACATGCTCTTGAGTTTCTTCTGTCGGGGTTTTCTCATTTATGGGTAATGATGCATTAAGGCATGTGAGAGAAACTGTGGCTTTAGGCAAATAGTCATCGTCATAAGATCTGGAATTCTCATGATAGTCAGGTGGAGGTTGATGGGTTTTTAACTGATCATGAGTATCAGGATGGGCTTTAGCAATTGGCTTTGTTATAGTAACACCTTGTTTCTCTTATTGGATGTATTCTGAACTGGTGGGAAGAATAATAGTCTCAGATGTGGAATCTTTTAAATCGGATTGGAGAAACATAAGGTAGTTGCTATTTGCTGAGTTAATATTATTTGCTTGGCCATTTCCTGGTAGAGTTGGTATGTGATGGATGGTGGAGTGGGATATGAATTTGATATGGATGGTGATGTGAATGATAATGGATTTTAGGTGAAATCGTACTTTGACTGACCATATAGATAGATGAATGGTGGTTGACTATTTGTGGTGGAACTCCATGAATTGTCGACATGATTAGAAAATTGTTGAGTGTATAGGGTACTAGGGAAGTTTGAAAATTGAGGTTCGTAATCGTAAGAATTTTCTGTAGTAGACTCAAATTCGGTATATAATGGACAATGAGATAACCAGTGACAAGGACTACCGCAAAAAGAACAAGGTTCTGGGTTTGCATTGTAATTCCATGACGGTTGCGATACATATTGATAAGACATGAATGCTCAATTAATGATGATGCACAAACAGTAGAAAATTCATTTTTTTTTGGATTTTTGAAATATTTGCATGGTCTATATATTACTATGCCCTGTTCAAGGGGACAATTGGGTGCAAGACTAGGATGGCTCTACTACACGTCTCAGAAGAGTAGGCAGTCACTTTACCAAGTGGTGTACTACCAAGAATCTCACTCACGATGAATCTGGGAGAGGGTAGTGAGGAAGGCAGTTGGTACATCGGAATATAGTAACTGATTACTCTAAATCCTCGTGGCTATATTTTTGTCCTTTTTTGGAGGAGCGTGATTACTTTAGGCTCTAGTTAATTGATTTTAATTCATTTTTTTTTTGTCTAGGGCTTTCAAGAATCAAGCAACATCCAATTTAGCTATATTGGGTAATGACTTCCAATGGTTGTTAATTATGTGGCTCAGGTTCAGCCTTATGCGCTGTAGAGGTGTGGAATTGTATCTACGACCTGATGTTGAGTTTGATAGGGAATGGCTGCACTCTTTCTTGGGATAAAAGTTGCCTACGTATCAAGTTTCTTGGGTAAACTTGAATCAAGTCTTACGTAGTTCATCTCTCTCTGTTTATAGATGATTGAGCTGACCTTCCTTATTATTTGCTCCAGGCCGTTGTCAAGTGTAGATCCATATTTTGTGCTATCTTGATGATTCGTCATTACTTCTGATGTTACAAAGTAAATGTCTCATTGATTGGTGCGTTGACTGAGCTTCAGGATCACGGTAGATCATTTGCTTCCATATATGGCTGTGTTTGATATTTGGGATGACATGAGTCTGGGTCGTTGTTACGTCCTGGTGGCGTGGTATGACCTGGTGATGTACGAGCTATGAAGATACTACCTGGTGTGTGGACACATGTGCTGTAGTGATATGTTTGAGAGCGGATAGTACTTACATGCGCGAATGTAAATTGTAGTGCGGAAAGTAAATTTCAAACAATCACGTAAGCATGCTTGAACACACAAGGTATTCTCTTACTTGGGCTTCGAGGAGGTGTAGAATTTACATCTCAAGTCGTGCTTACACACTGCTTGAGGAGAAGGCGACGTCGGTTGGCGTGTGATCTGAGAATCAGGCCCCAACCTTTCGAGCTTTACCCTGTTTTAAGTTACAATAAAGGCCACTTAAAAAGCCCACAAGTTGGGTTTTTGATAATTTATACAACTTTGCCTTCAAGGGCCCAAACTTAAAACTAAACTAATATTATAATAATCTAATAGATTAACTAATTTTAGATTAATAACTTATATTAACTAGAGTCAAATGGACTTAGAGTGTTGATTACGAAGTTGATTCATAGTGTGTGAGCTACGATCCACAACTTGCTTCACACATTTGAACTTCCCAAGGCAATTAAAACTCTAATCCCTTGGTAAGTATATAACTTAAACCAAGTTTAACCCATGTTCATCATAAGGAATCAATCAAAAACCAATTTTTCTTATTTTTTATTTATTTATTTTTTATCTCTAACTATTACAAACAAGTTCCACTGACTTCTCCTACTTTATTACAAAATCTGGGCTCGGAGTATAACTATTCATCAAAAACCAACTGAGCTGCCAAAAAACTGGGCCCACGTCTCTGGAGGTGACTGGGCGGTCGCCTCTTATGCAGCACGCGGTCGCCGACACTGGTGAAGCTCGGTCATTCTTTGGCTGTGTCTTCAGCTCCTTTCCAATTTTGTTGTTCCACAACCTGATTTGTAAGAAAGTAGATCAGTACTAATAAACAATAAAAAAAAATGACTAATTTTTTAAAAAAAATAGAAATGGAGAGGTGAGAATAATGCTCCCTTCTTAGATTATCAACCAATCACTCTCACTCCTTCAATCTCCAATGGCGGCGCCATTTGAAGCTTTAGTAAGTAGTGGAAATTTCAAAAGAGTTTGTTTTAGAAGTGATGTTCATCCTAAATTATTTAGAGTTTGAGTGTGGGAGTTGACATTGGTGAAGCTCGGTCATTCTTTGGCTGTGTCTTCAGCTCCTTTCCAACTTTGTTGTTCCGCAACCTAATTTGTAAGAAAGTAGGTCAGTACTAAGAAACAATAAAATAAAATGACGAATTTTTTTTAAAAAAATAGAAATGAAGAGGTGAGAATAATGCTCCCTTCTTAGATTATCAACCAATCACTCTTACTCCTTCAATCCCCGATGGCGGCGCCATTTGAAGCTTTAGTAAGTAGTGGAAACTTCAAAAGAGTTTGTTTTAGAAGTGAGGTTCATCCTAAATTGTTTAGAGTTTGAGTGTAGGAGTTGTGAAGAAGAAAGGTAGACTCTTGTATGTATTTAATTAGATTTGTTTTAAGCTAATGAAAACATTGAAAGCATTAGTTGTTGGTATTTAAATGACTTGAAAATATTTAAAGAAATATTGATTAAAACTTGAAATAAGAACAACAAGATAAGATGGAATATTGAAATAAGAACAAGTAAAATAACAAGTTTTAATTGAAAGGAAATAAAACAAACAATAAAGTAAAAACTTGAATTGAAAAACTAGACAAGAAATTAAACAAACCAAATGGTTTGGATCCTAAGACAATGGATGGTTTCTCTCTCCCTTACTTTTGCCTTTTACAGATTTGCCTTTCTCCATTACAAATTAGACACCTCACACTTCACTTTTGCTTTTGGTTTCTTCTTGACCAAGGTAGTTTTAGGAGAATGTCATATTTTGATATAAGGGCCTCTATTTCTGGTCTTCTGAGTTAAGGGATTTGACCTTTAACTTTAACATTTGACTTGACCATTGACTTTGACTTTTTCAAAACTTTTCCATAGCAACTTCTGGTCTTCATAATAAGCGTGATTAAGGCTCCTTTTGGTACTAAGACACAGCTTTTATGATAAGTGATCTGAAATACTCCTTAACCTGAAAAATGCAATAAAAGTTATGAGTTGTCTTTTTGTTAAGCGTAAGAAGGTGATTAAGGCTCCTTTTGGTACTAAGACACAGCTTTTATGATAAGTGATCTGAAATACTCCTTAACCTGAAAAATGCAATAAAAGTTATGAGTTGTCTTTTTGTTAAGCGTAAGAAGGTTGTAATGCAGCAATATACGGGTAATAAAACACACATTTAGGGAGTTGATCATAGACTCCCCCACACGACTATCAAATATGGTTGTCGTTACTAAGAAAAATGGACAAATCAGAATGTGAGTCAACTTCACGTATTTGAATGGTGCATGTCCACTGGAACATTTTCCACTTCCGAGAATCACATACCATGTGGACACAACCTCAGGATACAAAAGAATCTCATTCATGGATGCCTCATCATGATACTATCAAATATTCGTGCATGAAGATGACCAAATGTTCACCACAGACCACGGTGTATACTATTACAGAGTAATGTTGTTCAGTCTCAAGCTAAAATGCCGATGCAGCCTATCAGAAATTGGTCAACAAAATCTTCTGGGATTTTATTGGAAAAACAATGGAAGTCTACATGGGCGAAATGGTGGTCAAGTCAACAGAGAGGCATGATCACCTACAACAATTGCAGCAATGCTTGGACAAATAAATTAACACAATTTAACATAAAGTTGAATCTAGCCAATTGTTCATTCAGATTGGCATCCAAAAATTCCATCGATTATCTGATGACCCAGAGAGTAATATAAGCTAATTGAGAACAGATAATAACAGTAATGGACATGTCGAGTCCGAAGAACCAAGAGGTCCAGTACCTCAACGGAAGATTAGCAGCTTTAATGAAATTCATCTCCAGATTTTTAGATAAGTGTACGTAACTCTTAAGGATAAGTTTGAGTGGAACACTGAATGTGAATCTGCATTTCAATCCATAAAAACTTACTTATCAACTCCACATATCCTCGTTAGTCCTAAACAAGGACAACCAATTGGAGTTTACCTCACAACCTCAGAATCTGCAGTCAATGCAGTGCTTTTCATAGATGATGAAGAAGAAAACCCGATTTTCTTCGTTAGCAAAACATTGACCCCACCAGAGACACGATACAACAAGATTGAAAAAGTAGCAACTTCCCTCGTTCATGCAGCTCGATGGCTTAAACCATACTTCCAAGGAAGGAATGTTAAAGTGTTCACAGAGTATCCACTTCAAAAACACATGCGCCCAGCCTTAAAAGGTGACGCCTATCAGCTTGGCACTCCTACCTAAGTGCCCATGAAATCACATTCCACCCTCGAACATCAGAAAAGGGTCATATCTTAGCATATTTATTAGCTCATATCTTAGCATATTTATTAGCTGATTTTCCAATAGAAGACATACCAAAAATAACATACAATGAAGAAGTCAAGTAACATGTAATTACATAACAGACTTCGATCTCTAAATGTGTGAACAATCCACACCGACGGTTCCAAGACCAATTTTGGGAGCAGGAATTGGGTGTCTCATTCTTACACCAGCAGACAAGAAACATGAATATTCTGTCCGACTTGGGTTTTCAGCATCCAACAAAAAATATAAAGCAACATCTTACGCCCTGTGGACAATAACAGATTTGGTGGCAAAATCAATCAGGATACTAACCGATTCCATACTAGTCTCCAGTCAATTTGGAGGCTCCTTTCAAGCAAATTACCCTAGAATGGCAGCTTATTTGGCTCTCCTACATACGCTACCTAGAAGATTTAAATCAGTAGAAATCATCAAGAAGCCAACAAACACCTCAACCAAGAAGCAGGGCCATCACTAAGGTTTATTCTTAGTGTGACTAAGACTGACATTTTTTGCCATCAGTGGATCCACGCTGCTCTAACCCCACTACTATCTTCCTAACTAATATATCTCGTCTAAGGGTTCAGGTTGCTTGGAGAAGTAGTCAGTATGGACACATCATTTATCATGGGAGTTATTCGCAAGTATGTTAAGAAAAGCTTTAATTAAGCTGTTGTATATATTAGCTCAGCTAAAAGACCCGCAATGTGAACTTACACTTTTACAGGCCTATGTGGGCTACTTTTTGCTTTACGTACTTGCCCACATTATGGAAGCAGCTGGCCTTTTTAATCGATCTTCGTTTGACTCTTCAATAAATTGTAATTTCTGATGGCTACGGTTATGGCAATCTTCAATAGCATCAACAGACCCCTCCCACTCTGTCTCAGCAGCCTTGGCATCTGTGTAACAGATGTTATCAATGTTTCTTTGGAGTTTCACTGATTCAAATCGAGGAGCTCTGATCTATAACTACATTCTTAGATACCGTAACACTAAGAGCATCTCTAGGTGGTGGTAGCATACTCTTCAAATTTGAAGAATGCTACCACAAAATCTGATAGCAAATTTCGACCAACTCTAGGTGGTCGCAAATTCGTGGTCGCAAAATTCATTGGAGATGACCCTGCGCGACATTAGTACTGGCGCGCGCCAGTATCACTGTCGCGCGACATTACAACTGTCGCCCCCAAGTTCAAAAAAAGTAAAAAAAAATAACTTGTGCGACATTAGTAGTGGCGCGCGCCAGTACTACTGGCGTGGTGTTGGTCAAAGTCAAAAAAAAACTTGGGGCGACATTACTATTGTCGCTCCGCATCCGCATCCAAACCTCCAGATTTGCGAACAAGAATGCGAACAGACAGGTTATGCGACCACGAATGCGACCACCTAGAGTTGGAATTCCGGGAAATTCCGACGCATTTCTTCAAATTTGAAGAATGCGACCACGGATACGTCCACCTAGAGATGCTCTAAGCTTATGGAGGATGTTTTTTATAGTGTCATTGGTGAACTAATTCAGCATCTTCCTAATTTTAACCTTGGTACTCTAGCTTCAAAGGCTTATGCCCCCATAAACTACATCATGTTTTGGCGGGAGCTTACTATAGCAAGATTATTACAAGGCTTGAGAGGGGATTTGAGTTGTCAGCTTGAAAGAACTGTTATTATTGGTTGCCTACATTCTAGACATACCAAAGATTTTCTCCTAGCTATTCTTATGGAATGTCTTCGCAGGGGCGGATCTAGGATTGCCACTCAAGGGGGGCTGGTACTACTAACACACACTACTAATATTTTTTTCTTTGGGTGAATCATACACTATTATAACTACTATTTTTTTTTCAACGGAAAAGTTGGGAGTTTCCCCCCCCCCCCCCAAGATCTGCCCTTGGGTCTTCGGCAGTGTATGTCACCAGTTCAGTACCTCCGTCATTGTCTTATGATCCCCTTGTATACAAATGGTTGTTGGGTTGTTGGAACCGTCGAGCTTTGCTCCGGTGTCCGTATACCACACTCACCCTGGTTCTGATGAAGAGGCGGCCATCTATATCTATAAGCCATCGCTCCTCATGATCGATTGAAGAGGGCTCCATCTATATATAAGCCTTCAGCGTTCAAGTTCTATTGAAGAGGGCTCAAATACCTATGGCTTCGCCGCTTCAAGCTCCGCATTCTGCGCCCAAGCCCATTTTTTTCTCCCCTTTGTCTATGTACACCTATATAAAGGTAATAGATTAGGGTTTTGAGAGATAACTTTGAGAGATTCATTTCTAGGGTATTGTGGGAGCTCTGTTGAGCTAGGGATTGAGTGAGGCCTCTTCTTATTGATTCTTGATCTCTTGTAAACTCTCCAATCTTTGTTATAAAGGAAACTCGGCTCTTGTGTGTGGATGTAGGTAACATTTACCGAACCACCTAAATCTTTGTGTCTCTTTGCATATTTACTTCCATTATTATTGTTGCTATGAATTGTGATGATACAGTAGTGGTTTTGCTTGGTTGAGGTTGTTGTGATAACTACCAAAGTCTTGGGTGGGTGATTTCCTTGGTGTGATCTCCAAGTTGAAATCATTTGGGATAGAAAGTAGCTAGATTGAGGTGTGACCTTCTAGTGAAATCTCCCAACAAGTGGTATCAGAGCTTCAGGACTGTGTCAGAGCTACAGGGTGTTTGAGGAAATTCCTCTGAGAGGTACTCCACCGTAGGTTTTTGATTCAGTAAAGTCATGACGACCGAAAAAGAAAGCTACAAGATAGAGAAGTTTGACGGAACAAACTTCGGCTATTGGAAGATGCAAATTGAGGATGTTCTCTATCAAAAGGATTTGATGGAAACATTGATAAGTGAGAAGCCTGAGGAGATTCCACAAGATAAATGGGATTTGCAAGATAGAAAGGCCTTGGCCACAATCCGATTGAGTCTTTCGAAGTCGGTAGCCTTCAATATTAAGACTGAGAAGACGGCGAAGTCTCTCATGGAGGCACTTACTACGATGTATGAACAACCCTCGGCCGCGAACAAAGTCTATTCAAGCTATTTAGTATGAAAATGTTGGAGGGGACCTCCTTCAAAGATCACCTAAATGAATTCAACCAAACTAAGGACCAATTGGAGTCGGTTGAGATTACATTTAGTGATGAGGTGCTAGCTTTGGCGATACTTGGACAATTGCCTCCAAGTTGGAAGGCGACTATGGCGGCTATTAGTGGCTCTGCGGGAATGACCAAGTTGAAGTTTGAGCACGTTGTTAGTATGGTACTAACTGAGGAAATCCGGAGACAGGATTGTCCGTCATCTTCGGGATCAACTTCAGGGTCGGCATTGAGCACTGAAAGTAGGGGAAGAAAGTCAAACAGGAGTCGTAGTAAGAAGAAATGGAGGGGGAGATCGAAATCTCAAGCCTCCCAATTGCAAAGCGTTGAACACAAACCTCGAGACATAAGTGAAGTGGTGTGTTATAATTGTGGTAGGCCTGGCCACTATAGCCCCAATTGCCCGGCACCAAGAAACAACAACAAGATTAATAAGAACAAGAAAAAGAATCAAGAAGCTAATGTTGTTGAGATGGTAGATGATGCTTTGATATGTTCGATGGAGCACAAGAAGGAGTCTTGGGTACTTGATTCCTGCAAAGATCTTCCATGCTACCTCACATCGAGAGTTCCTTGAGAACTACACCGAAGGTGACCTTGGAACGGTCTTTCTCGGTGAGGACCAACCTTGTGACATTGTCGGAAAGGGTGACGTGCATATCAAGATGAATGGCTCGTCATGGTTATTGAGGGACGTCAGACATGTTCCGGATTTGAGGAAGAATTTGATTTCTGTGGGACAATTGGCAAGTGACGGATTTGTTACAGTCTTCACCGGTGACACTTGGAAGGTCTCGAAGGGTTCATTGATTGTTGCAAATGGTAAGAAAGATGGTACTCTCTACATGACTTCACATGGTTGTGAGTCGATTGCCATGGCACATGGCAAAGAGGATCCGAATGTTTGGCACCGCAGACTTGGTCACATGAGTGAGAAAGGAATGAAAATCCTTCACTCTTCTGGTAAACTCCCAAAGTTACAAATCGAAAAATGACTTCGTGAGAACCGTGTATTTGGAAAGCGTAGCGGTGAGTTTTCGTGAGAATGGGTCGACTCAAAAGCAAGAAGGCTTGAGTTGATTCATACAGATGTCCGGGGCCGCCTAATGTCTCTTCACTTGGCGGAAAGTCATATTTTGTGACTTTCATTGATGACCATACTAGGAAGGTGTGGGTCTATTTCTTGAGACACAAGTCGGCATTTTGAAGTGTTCAAGACTTGGAAGGCCATGGTTGAGAATGAGACAAGCTTGAAAGTAAAGAAGTCGAGATCCGACAACGGTGGAGAGTATGAAGATTCAGGTTTTAAAGTCTTGTCGACAATGGCATCAAGATGGAAAAGACTTTGCCGGGGACACCTCAAAGAATGGGGTTGCGGAGCGGATGAATAGAACAACGACAGAGCTAGGTGGTATCGCACACTAGCGGCTTGCCCAAGCAGTTACGGGCGAGAAAGTGTTAGCAAAGAGCTTACCCGATCAATAGAGGACCATCGGTACCTTTGGATTTTAAGATTCCGGAAGGAAGTGGGAGCGGGAAGGATGTGAACCTTTCCCATTTGAAGGTGTTTGGTTGTGTGTCCTATGTCCACATTAGTGACCAAGCTAGAAGCAAGCTTGATGCTAAGTCACTAAAGTGCACCTTCATTGGCTATGGCGGTGATGATTTTGGGTATCGCTTTTGGGATGATCAAAATCGAAAATCATTCATAGTAGAGATGTTGTGTTTAATGAGAAGGTGATGTACAAGGACGAGATGAAGCCTGCACCAAGGAATCGGGTACGAGAGAGGCACGAGTATGTTGAGTTGGAAGACTTGATGTAAGTCGTGGTATAGTGGGAGCCCCACAGGGAGGATGACAAAGAGTAGTGACTCGAGAAATAATGAGGATACTACACCACCGAGTCCATCTCCACCTCATGCCCCAAGGAAGACATCCAGCCACATGTACCGAAGTTCGAGATATCCGCCTTCCACTTCACTTATGTGAATTACTTGCTACTTCATCGATGGTGGCGAGCCTCAATGCTATGATGAAGCATTGGAGGTGAGTGATGCAAGCAAGTGGGAGCTTGCTATGCAAGATAAGATGAAGTCCCTCATCTCTTGGGCACGTGGGAGTTAGCCAAACTACCCATGGGCAAGAAGGCTCTACGAACAAATGGGTGTTTAGAGTCAAAGAGGAACATGATGGTTCCCAGAGATACAAAGCGAGGCTAGTAGTCAAGGGCTTTCGCCAGAAAAGCGGCGTTGACTTCCGCAGATATTCTCCCGGTGGTGAAACCGAATACTATTCGGTCGGTGTTGAGTATTGTTGCAGCGAAGATTTGTATCTTGAGCGGTTGGATGTTAAAACCGCCTTCCTCCATGGTGACCTAGTTGAGGAAATTTATATGCGCAAAGAACCGGAGGGTTTCATCAAGAAGGGTAAAGAGAATATGGTATGTAGGCTCGAAAAGAGCTTGTATGGTTTGAAACAAGCCCCTAGGCAAAGGGTACGGAAGTTTGATAACTTCATGCAAGGAAATGGCTACTATAAGTGCAACGACCATTGTTGCTACTTTAAGAGGTTCGACTCCAGCTACATCATCCCGCTGCTATATGTTGATGATATGTTAGTAGCGAAGTTCGATATGTCGAAATTGGGAGATTGAAAGAGAAGTTAGCAAGTGAGTTCTCTATGAAGGACTTGGGTGCAAATAAAACAGATTCTTGGGATGAGGATCGAAGAGATAGGCGAAAGGTATTCGAGTTGTCTCAGTCGAAAGTATATTGAGAAGGTATTGAAGAGGTTCAAGATGGGTAGTCGCGAAACCAGTTTGCACACCTTTGGCGTCCCACTTCAAGTTGTCCAAGGAACACTCTCCCAAGATCTGTTGAGGAAAGAAACTTCATGGCTAAGGTACCATACCTCGCCATTGGAAGTCTTATGTATGCCATGGTTTGCACACGTCCGGATATAGCCCAAGCAAAGGGGAGCCGCCGTAGATTTATGTCTAATCCTCGGCAAGCAACATTGGGAAGCCGTGAAGTGGATATTGAGATATCCGAGAGGTACTACGAGAAATGCCTATGTTATGGAAGGGGTGTTGTGAACCCGCAAGGGGTATGTGGATGCCGATTTTGCAGGAGAAGTAGATCGCAAAAGCACTCATCGGTTATGTCTTTACAAGGGGTGCTACCGCAGCCGAGTTGATTTCGCCATGAAGATTGTTGCTTTGTCTACCACAGAAGCAGAGTATGTGGCCGTTACAGAGGCAAGCAAAGAGATGATCTGGTTACAGGGATTGATGGAAGAGCTTGGGATGAAGCAAGAGAGAAGTGTGTTACACAGTGATAGTCAGAGTGCTATACATCTTGCCAAGAATTCCGCCTTTCATTCTAGGACCAAACACATTGGTCTCCGGTATCATTTTATCCGATCTCTGTTGGAGGATGAGGTTTTGGCACTTGAGAAGATCCAAGGGAGTGAGAATCCGGCGGATATGTTGACCAAGGCCGTGCCTACTGAGAAGTTGAAGTTGTGTTCAACCCGGTGGGTCTTCTTGCTTGAAGACCATGATGGATGGATGAGAGTGTTTCTTTAGTATATTGGTTTTGGATTGAGTTGTTACAATTGAGATGTGATGTGCATGAAGAATCTCGAAGGTTCCAAGTGGGAGATTGTTGGGTTGTTGGAACCGTCGAGCTTTGCTCCGGTGTCCGTATACCACACTCACCCCGTTCTCGATGAAGAGGGCCACATCTATAAGCGCTTCACCATGATCGATTGAAGAGGGCGCCAAGCCATCTATAAGGCGCCGCCATCAAGTTCTATTGAAGAGGGCGCCACACCCTATGGGCGCCGCCACCAAGCTCCGTAATTGCGCCCAAGCCCATTTTTTTCTCCCCTTTGTCTATGTACACTTATATAAAGGTAATAGATTAGGGTTTTGAGAGATAACTTTGAGAGATTCATTTCTAGGGTATTGTGGGAGCTCTGTTGAGCTAGGGATTGAGTGAGGCCTCTTCTTATTGATTCTTGATCTCTTGTAAACTCTCCAATCTTTGTTATAAAGGAAACTCGGCTCTTGTGTGTGGATGTAGGTAACATTTACCGAACCACCTAAATCTTTGTGTCTCTTTGCATATTTACTTCCATTATTATTGTTGCTATGAATTGTGATGATACAGTAGTGGTTTTGCTTGGTTGAGGTTGTTGTGATAACTACCAAAGTCTTGGGTGGGTGATTTCCTTGGTGTGATCTCCAAGTTGAAATCATTTGGGATAGAAAGTAGCTAGATTGAGGTGTGACCTTCTAGTGAAATCTCCCAACAATGGTGTCATATGTCCTGTATGCAAGAAGGTTCGTATTGACTCCTTTGGGGACATGCAGCACAGTGCAAGCACTTCACAGGCTTCAAATACAATCATGACCACATGCATGATATTTTATATGACGTGGTTTGGTAGGAAGGTATACAGGTAAAGGAGGAGGTTCTAGTTAATTTCCTTGCAAAGGTAGATCAATACTTCGACCAGCGGATATCCTGATTTATAATTGCCCGGAGGTAAGCACGCATGCATGGACATTACTGAAGTATCTCCGATGGTCGGGTTTGGTACGTAATGGCGTCTTTAAGGTGGGACAAGCAGCGACATCATAAGGTACAGAAACACGAGAGAGCAAGTGAAGCTAACTAATACACAGCTTGATATAGGTTTTGTTTTTGATACATTTGGGGTTTTTAGTATCAGAAGCAATTGAACTTATAAAGAGTGTGCAGAAGGTAATGGACAACAATGTTCTCATAAGTACTATGTAGGAGGCCGTTGAATTTGCTTTTCAAAAAGGGCTAACTATGAAATTTGTCGCTCTTGTTTGTCCCCTACTAACTGTGTATGATTTTTCTTTGGATAATCAATATATAGAATATGTATATTTCTTCTTCTTCTTTTTCTTCTTTTAATATATAAAACGAATACGGAAAATGTTTTGTCGTACTGCAAGACTTGAATGGTGACTAATAGTAACTCAAAGTTATCATCCGTTATTTCTTCCTAATATAACTTGCAAAAAATAGAAGAAAACCCATGTAAACTAGCTTGTAACTCAACCATTGGGATGCTCTCATAATCTTCTGATGGGCTATGAGATCGAAGAGGGGGCATTGAAATCATTTGAGAATGAAAGTTGTTACTATGCATGGACATAATAATTGAAATTTTGACAGCCAGGAAAAGTTTATGGAAGTCCAATAAAAAGAGTGAAACAAATTCTTAATAAATGAAAACCTCAATCATGGTTGGACCACCATATGTAATTAACTTGTTTTCCAAATTATTCTTTTACACTATCTATCCTTATTCTGTCATTTTCTATCATATTTTGACCAAGATCATACCATTCACACCTTATTTAATCAACTAATATTTGAAAATGATATTTTCCACTTGTTTTTTTCAACAATAAAGTTTTCAAGCTAAGATGGGCGGTTTTCTATTTTTTTTATCTGTTTTATTATTATTATTCTATTAATCTTTTATCTTACATGTATTCTCTTACAATATATTTGTTTTACTAAGTGCTACTATACATATATCGCGATTTGGATCAAATTGGGAAATTGCTATCGATAACTTGACTAGTTTAAAGTTAATTATTCAAGGTGCATAACTTGGTTTGAGATTAGGTTTTCATGTTTTCATACTTCACACATTGGCTTTCATACTTCAAAGTTCAAACAGCCACACACACAAGGGAAGCAGGGATACTAGTCCAACGCCAAATATGTCGATGTTGGGTGATATATCGGACCCTAAAAAACCGATATATATCGGATATATTGATATATCAGTGGATATATATTTTTTTGTTGACCAGTCAAAATTTTGTTTTGTATATTAATATATCAGAAATATCGTTGATATATTAATAAAAATCGGTAAAAAATTAGTCAAAATCAACAATTTATATCAAATATATCATTTATATCGGTCGATAAGTATCAATATATCGGAAAATCTAATATATATCGGATACAAAATGTGTCAATATATCTATATCGGGTACCTCAAAAACCGAGATATATCGTTGATGTTTTGCTGCTTGTACTAAGTCAACCAAGGTGGGCTTCACTAGTAGTATTGGTCAATCAGCCAAAGACTTTGTAGTATTTATTGTGTGCAAGTTGCAAGTCTCATTTAAGTAGGCGCCCATAAACAAGCCTTTGACTGACTTCAGCTTCTGTAATGGCTAAATTGGCCGGGTATAGTTTCCTCTGTTATCATTTTCACACGTATAACAGTCGAATCGTCGTCGTCGTCTTGAACACTCCTTACTATGTTGACTCTCAAAGGTCCACGGATTACTTCATTATATGTGTCGGTTCTTTTACGTCTTCATTCATGTATGGTAGGGACTTGGGAAGTCAGCGTAGTATACACTCTGTCTTTGTATATCCATTAATTTTACTTAACAAACAACTATCTTGTCCTCCCCACATCTTAGATGACCTTGGTGACTTGAGTCCTGGACACCTTATTCACAAGTTATAGAGTTCATTTAATAACTATCTTTATCATAAAAAAAAAAAAAAGTCCATTTTTTATTTTTTTGGGTAAATGTTTTAGAGTTCTACCAAGTTTAAAACAAGATTCACGCATTCACTTCAATGTTCAATGATTGAATCAGAAAATGATTGTTATTAAATATTAATCCATCCAACTTCTATCCATGGACTTACGGCCTTACTGGTGGCATTGTATCCCAACAGCCCAAAAACAGATTAATTTGGCTCACCTTGCATGTGGCCTTGATCTAGGCATATACTGATATACCTACACCACATACAATGTATCCTCTGGTTACTCAACGTCTAGACACTATACTCCAGAGTCCATCAAAATATGAATTTCAGTGCTACCCAACCCATAAGGCCGCAAGTATCGAAGATTCGAAGTCGATCATAATTTGAGCGCATAAGTTATGGAATCTGCATGCGCCGGGCCGCTGGCGATGAATTTGACTTGGCAGCGTGGTAAGCCAGTATAAGCAAATTACACTTCTAGATAAGTGCAAAACCTTTTTAAAGTCTTAAGATTGGATTTTAACTATCTTACGAAAAGACCTGTCATGACACGGAAATTCATCTTGACAGGTAATAGTGTAATATACTTTTGATTATATCATCTCAATTTTAACGTGGAGTTACAGCTCAACAGTATTTGAGTATGGATATGGAGAGACCTTGTGGATAACGTAGAATTAATATATTTCTATACTCAAATAACACGTACAATTATCTTTCAAGGTTGATAATCAAAAGTATATTACACTATTACCTATATATATATATATATAGAATTTGGCTATAGTGACACTCTTATTGTGCCATTCTTATTTCACATTTTCAAAATATTTCACGTGTAGGTATTCACGTCATTTCGTAGTTTCTTCTCAAATTCAAAATTAGATTTCAATTGCTGAGCGACCTCTCTCACTCCTTGTCTTCTTCTCCACCAAAACCCATTGAAATAAAAAAACAGAAAAAGAAAACAGAGATTGCTATTAAAGATAACTATAGTGACACTCCTTCATTGTAGCCATTCTTAAAAACAAACAGTTTCACAAATTTCAAAATATTTTCACTTAGGATTTGAAGATGGCACTATTCATCCTAAGACCTATTTCTCGCAGTTGCTGAGTTTCTTTTCAAATTCAAAATTCTCAGATTTTTGTCATGGAGGGAGTGACATTTCTTTTGGGTCCCTCTATTAATTAAATTAGCAAAATTAAAGATCTTTAAATAGTAACCGTTTTGCAGAATGAAGAACAAATTCGCTCTTTATCCACACCAGATCTAATCAAGCCTACAAACAATGCACAATTAGTGAGACAATTAGAAAGAGCGTAGATTTTATAAGATTTGAACGGTTAGATCTGATCAAATCTAGTTTTGGGCTTAGTGGCAAAAAGGAAAGGCTGGGCCTGACTGTTCAAGAAAATGGGCCAGGCCAGGTTCGGAAGCTAGTTTGTAGGATA
Organism: Coptis chinensis; assembly: GCF_015680905.1. Lineage (NCBI taxonomy): Eukaryota > Viridiplantae > Streptophyta > Magnoliopsida > Ranunculales > Ranunculaceae > Coptis > Coptis chinensis. The sequence goes on from NC_141463.1 coordinate 54,327,080, forward strand.
CTTTGTTTTGATAAAGAGTTTGTAGGATATATGGTGAGAAATGATATTGTTCAATCTGTATTTATAAGAGCGCCTTCAATGGCCCTTTCTGTTTCTTTTTTGATAATATAGTCTTCAATGGCTCTTTCAAAAGCCAAAATAACAACTTTCATATCTTTTGTACTCTTGTAAAATTTGTCATCACTTTTTCTTATATCACGGTTATTTTGATAGAAATCATACTCTTTAAATCAAGTTACAACCAAATACACATGGTGAAGGTCGAATGTTTTACGATAGAAACGGTTTTAGGGTGGAATCAATTGTGTATTTTGTAATAACTCAAAAGAGACCTAGGATCGTAGCTTGTTACTTTGATGCCCAATATATTTTGCAAATTTGTGAAACTTTTTAGATAATGGAGACGTCAATACTATAAAATGTTCCCCATTAAAAGAAAATGATAGAGATTTTAGCGAGACAAATAGTTGCTAAAATGATCGGAGGTAAGAGAAGAAGAGGGTACGGTCAGACACAGACACAGTAAGGGTTATTTAGGGGTTAGGACAGACACATGGGAGAGTGACACTTTTTGTGAAAGTTCAAGAGTTCGCACGCTCATTGTGGACTAATAATTTCCTTTAAATCAAATCGGAGCGTTTAATAGGAGCGGTTTTCAAATCAAGAACGAACATAATAACGGTTTCTAAGAAACGTCTACTTTTTTTTTTCTTCTCCAACGGTCATAAATTTCAAATAAACAAAAACTCCCCCGCTCATCTCTCTTTCTTCACAACACTTTCAAGAACTCATCTTTAATCTTTCAGACTTTTCTTGATTACCCATTTTATTGAGAATGAGTGTTCTTCAATATCAAGTTTCAATGAGTGATGATATAACAGATGATGTTCAGATATGGAACAATGCTGCGTTTGATAATGGAGATACAGTGGTTAAAGATTCTTTTTCATCAATGCAGTCAGTTTCAGGTGATGGGTCTGAATTTGACTCTGAATTTGGTTTGAGTAAAGAAAATTACTGTCCTGATTTGTGTACATCGCCTGTTTGTTTAAGATCTCCAATGAATGTTAAACCTCTTTGTGTAAATAATGGTAATGTGAAATCTCAAGGGAAACCATTAAAGGTTTTGTTTAAACAAGGTCTTCTTGACCCAATGCCGAGTGTTTGTGATAATGGGGGTGAAGTAGTTCGTGATGATAGCAAGATTGATGAAGAGATGGAAGAGATTGAGAAGGAGGTTAGTAGATTATTGTTGAAGTTAGGATCACTTCGTCTTGAGAAGGAGGCGAGGGATGTGAAGCCCCTTTGCACTCCAAAGGTTGTAGAGCAGAAAGAAACTTCCAAGGTTTCTTTTATGCCGAGAAAGATTGAAGGAAGTCCAGTAGTAAGAAATGGTGTGAGATCAAATCTAAGGGGGGTGAGTATCGGGCCTTTGGAGATCGCTGCGGGTGGTGCTAGATTGCAAAGGAAACAGGAAATTACTCCAATTCCATCAGGAAAGAATAGAAGGGGCATTAGCCTTGGGCCATTGGAGATCGCTTCTGGTGTGAGATCACAGAGGGGAAAGCAGGAAGTGACGCCAATTCAACCGGTGAAGAACCGAAGGGGTATTAGTCTTGGCCCATCAGAGATCATTGCTGGTACTAGATCCCAGCAGAGAGGAAAGCAAGAGTTGCCTCCAATACAATCCGCTCAAAACAGTCGGCGGAAGTCATGCTTCTATAAGTTGCAAGAAGTTGATGAAGGAAAGGTTTTGAAAGCAAGAGGAGGTAGGAGTCTGAGTCTAAGCCCACAATCGCGTCTAGCCCAGTCGAAGATACAAGCATCCAAACAAAGATTTATGACAACTGAATATAATAAAACTGTGAAGAAAGATGATCGAGTTCTTTTTGGTGTTCGACCAAAGAATCTTTTCAAAGAGGGGGAACAATCATCTTTTAGTAAAAGGCCAATTAAAAGTGGGAGGGTTGTAGCAAGTCGTTACAGTCAAATTCCTGCTCAGTGTTCTGGAAATCAGACGCAGAATGATCGTAGGAAGATGTCATTACCTGGAAATGACAAGTGCGATAAGAAGCGTTCTTCGGTTGGAAAGACGTGTATGTTTCCGCCTGAGACTGGGTGCAATACTGAAAATCAGGTGGATACATCTACTGAAGCATTGACGTACAAAATTTTGACACCCAATAACCCCCATCCGGTTATGAATGTTGCTGATGTTCTTCCAAAGATTAGAACTATTCGAAACAGATATGAGAGTCCACGAGATTCTGGACCTGCAAAGAAAGTGGCCGAGTTAGTCGGAAAGAAGTCATATTTTGGTGAAGAGGAAAGGACCATGGAGACCTCAGTTTGCCAGACATTGAGTTTTGATGGTGAAGAAGATAAATAGGATAACAAGGTCATAATCTCTTTGATGAATCTTTTCCTTATATTGTTTATCATTTGTTTAATGTGTAATCTTTGATGTTCATTTGGTATGACTAAGAATATGGGGGTAAGCTCTTTTGCTTCCCCAGTGATCTGTTTGAAATATCCACTGCCTTCAGCTTCTTTGTATCTACTTTAGGCATAAATGAAAGTCTCTTCTTATGTTTTCAGTTTTAAATGCTTTTAATGAGGGTTTACTCTTGAATGAAATTAGTGTATAACAAAGTTTAAGCATGACAACTTTGATTTCCTCTTTATTGATTGGTTGCATTAACATTGGATCATCAAAATGGTAAACATAATCACTATCAAGTCTGATTGACTTAGGTGTTGCTGTCGGTAATAGAAAACCAGATTGGTTAATTTGATGCTATTGAGTTGAAGAAGCCAACCTAAGCGTCGCTTGTTTTAGACTTAGAACTGGGAGTGCAGTGTTCAATCCACATGAATGATTACTGAACAAAAATGCTATTCCACTTTTTCTTAATGTGGTTTCCACATTATTTTAAGACTTCAAAAGTAAAGAATTGAGAATTCGAGTGCCATGCGTGTAGCTTAATTGCCGAACACTACCTACAAGGCACAACTGTTTGAAAAGTGTAAGCGCTTTTATCCAGAGAGTCGGCTGAAGTAATGTGCTTCAGTAAACAACCATAATGCCCTGGACCAATAAAGCGCCATTATGCCCTGGACTGGTAAAAGAATCGAAAACATATTGGGTGTATGTCTCATTACAAGCTGACCAGCCTGCGTTAGCCTTTCAAATGGGCAATTTGATTTATTTCTTTGAGATCTATAGAACCTAACCTGCTTTAAAAGGTTAAAAATGTCTTGGAGACCCAGAATTAAGAACCTGCATTTGATAAAAAAAAAATGAAGACGTGATCAAGGGGATTTTGTATCTGATTTACAAACTGACCAGCCTGTTCTAGAGTAGTTTACAGGTCCAATTTTGCTAGACAAATGAGGAAGAAAGGGCAAAAGAAAATTATTATGAATACGTTAGGTGCTACTACCAACCACACAGGTTCAGTCCATTTTCTGATGGAACAAAATGGAAAATGATACAATCTTCTGTCTTTCAATGATTACTCAAATACCATTTCTAGCTAAGTTTGCGTGCCTTCCAACTTTATGATGGAAGGCATCTTCAGTTTCTTCACTGTGGCAGTTGAAATTGTAACAATTGTTCGCGTAAAGAAAATCTGACGTAGTGTTCTAGGCTTGCAGGTACTGATTATGACATCAAACAGCATCATCTTATAGTTTAGGGGCGGACCTACAGCAGGGTTAACAGGGATATATGGCCCCTAACTTTCTAAGAAAAAGGAAATATTATATATATACTAACTAATTAACCTAGGATTTAATGTGATATTGATTTTTTTCTTTCAAAAGTTTTCCTAAAGTGGCGCCCTCACCTAAAATTCTGGTTCCGCCCCTGTTATAGGTTAACAATAATAAGTTTCTTCGGTTAATTCATGATATATTCATTGATGATTACTGGATTTAGTGGTATATATTATTATGTATGCTGGTGTTGAATCTTAATTGTAAGCTTCCGCATCAAAGTTGTATTTTTAACATAATGAGGAATAAAAAGATAGTTTGGGGTCAACAATAAATTGTTACTGTCTACCATCTAATATTAATTCTTATATTTTGGCAAGTTATGTAATTGTCACGAAAACGATACTTGATCTCTAAAAGACAGTCAGTTACTGTTGGGGTCATCGTGAGTCACTCTCTTTCCCCTGTAAGCTTTAAAGAGACAAAATTGTGATTGTCACTCTTCATAAACATGCTTACTCCTACCATGTGCATCCTCACAATAACCTTCTCCAAGCTTTTATGAGGAACTTAATATGGCAGTCATTGGCTTTCACTACAATGCCGGAGTTCCTATTGTACGATTTGAAATTTTATAGTACGATTGTACCACGTTTAATCAATATTGCTAGAAATATCATAGATAGATGCGTTAGGTGCCAAAAGAAAGAGATGAGAAGTTGAGACTCTGATCACCAACAAAAACAGAATGGAATGAAGTTGAGAATGTAAAACTAAATCGTAAGAAAGGAAGAAACATTGATACATATATGAATGTACTTCAGTGTTCTCATCAACAAGAAGTGTGAAATAAATAACATAAAACAAGTGTATACTTACGAAATCAAGAGCATGCTTACTATGCTTCGGAATCTGTTTATTCTTAAGTTCTTTCTTATTCTCTTTGCATCTATAACTCCAGCGTCTGCAAGTTTTTCTAAGTTTGTCAGATATATCGAGTTTAATATCTTTCTTCTTCCACTGTGGCAACTGGTTAATGACAATATTATGGAGAGCAAGAACCTCTTGTTACTTGATCCCCCTTCATCTGGTTCAAGTAATTGCAAAATTCTGCCAACACTGAAATCGTCATGCAGAAACTTTCTTCTGTTCTTTTTGACACAAAGCATGCTGGCAAGCGCTTCTGCTGCCATTTCTTCAACTTCAATAGATATTGCACCTAACATTTGCATGAGCTCTGACATGAAATCTTTATCCCCCATTGCCTTTCTAAGCTCTTCCGATGTATTGGATAGGCGAAATGTTGCTTTTACAGCCAATTCTTGAATTGAGACTTCACTGCTTCGTAATAAAACAAGAAGTCTATCGAGAAAACCATAATCTACAAGGATCATTAGGGAACTTCTTGAGGAGAAGCAGAAAGTCTCAATTGCTCTAAGTGCAATTTCCCTGGTTTTTGATGAAAATGAAGTGTATGGATCCAAAACTTGGACTAGCGAATAGATTCCCCCTCCTCTAATCACCATTTGACGGATGAATTCGTCTCCAGAAGACACGATTTGGAGGAATTCAATCGCGTTTACTTTGGATGTTTCGTCTTTCGAAGTAATAAGCTTGATGAATGTTGAGACTGCTCCTTCTTCAACCATAAACCTCTTGATTTCATCCACTGGAACAAGATTCTTCAGAATTTCACAAGCTGCACGTATTGTTTCTCCTTTGCTGTCACTAGTACTGCATATCCTTATCACTGCTGTTACTCCCCCTTGACCGGAAACTGACCAGGCATTTTCCGAATTCTCAGTAAGTTTCTGTAGTGCCATTGCTGCTCTTTCTTTTCCCAATTCACTTCCTGATTCCAGAACTCGTATCAACGGTGCAATAATTCCAGCCCCTACAAGAATACTTCTATAAGAATTAGATTGTACAATCACTGATACAGCTTTTGCAGACTCTTCCTGGATTCCAATCTCTGCCACTTGAAGAAAATTTACCAGAAGACTTATAAGATCATCTGCCTCAGTTACAATCTTCACATATTTATCATCTTCTTGAACAACCTCATTTAGAGCTACCAAGGCCTGGATTTTCATTATAGAATCTCCAATTTTCAGCCTTGATAATAAGTCCATGATGTAGAACTTCATGTCATCTCGACAAGCTCCAATACTAGGCCTGGTAACTATGATCATATGACCTTGAGACAGTATACCAGCATTATATATTTCTGCAAGACTTTTGAGGTGTACCTCAAATTTGGAGAGGATTAAATCAAGGTCACTCTGCATGAGAAGCTTTCCACTGTAGGAAAGATTAACGCATCGACGTGCAAGATCATAACAGTCTTTGACTGTTGCTAATATAGCGCATGTTAATCCTGAAAATGCCAAGTTCTCACTGAATTCACAGTTTTGAGCAGAACATAGACTAGAATACAGCTCCTCAAGCTTGCTTCTAATCAACTGCCATTTCACATGAAACACTTTAACAGAATAAGAAAGAGAGAGTACCGATGATACAATATTGATCACTTCACAAAGGTTCCCTGATTGAGAGGAAGACTGTTCTTCATCTACACTTTTCAGAGGTTCACCCATATCTTTTCTTGATGTATTCAAATAATTCAATGCAGACACATATCTACTGCTGTTATTGTATGGATAAAAGATATCAGGACAATTAGTCCTCCAGCGAGCAATATTGTCAAGTTTAACTATATAGTTTGCAGGTGGACCTGAATACAATATATTTAAGTTGACATTTAATCAATTGGCCTTTGGGGGGTCAGAATTATAGCGAAAAAGGGTTCTTTAGTCATTGTAAATTTAAGGATTGTTTTGTTCGTTGGAGAAAATATTTTTACATGTGGATTGGTGGGTGAGACCGTCAGAGGAATGGAGCTTTCACAAAGGACAAAAAATGGTGGAGCTTTATCCCTTATTATGATTTAAGATATAAATTAATGGTTTTACACTTTTACTATTGAGTTTTGATCAGAATATGTTTCTTATGTCAATTTATAGATTTTTAAGACAAGAACGAAACTGACTATTATTCAGTTACAAATGCTACCTAGTTTGGTTGTACACTGGAAGTACAATTAGCAATAGTCTATATTTACAATTAGCAATAATCTACCACCTCAGTACCTCTAAGAGCATTCCCAGTGCAAGTCATTATTTTTCTTCTCTTTTCACCTCCACGTAGGCAGGGCCGGCTCTGGGGCAAGGCCATCTAGGCAGTCGCCTAGGGCCCCCACAGTTAGGTCAAGAAAAAAGGCCCCTAGATAAACAATAAACACTTGTATGTTACATACCTCCAAGCCAGCCCAAGCCAATACTTACATGGTCCAAGCCCAATAATTGAATAATCTATTCATGTATTAGATTATAAGCCTAACGATCTACATGGTCCAAGCCCAAAAACTAAATCATCGCTCGTTCAATTCTTAAAAATAGAGAGGAATGCATACTTGGAATGAAAAAATGCAAAGTTCTAACCCAATCGAAGCCAAAGGCTTGAATCTTGTTGATATTACAAGTTTACACCAAAACCAAATTAAAGGTTTTGTAATTGAATAGGCCCTATATTTTGTGCTTTCGCTGTGGGCCCCAAGGAACTCGAGGGAGACCCCTTGCGTAGGCGAGATTTCTTTTCTTTTCTACCATTTTGGTAAAAAACAAGGTAAAGCTGTTCAATGTAAAGGTGAATATTAATTTTGGATGGGATGTCCGTCTGGACGTAAAAATCAAAAACGCTCCGGACGGAATGAAACATACCGTCTAAAATTTAAAAAAAAAAACCGAAAAAAGTCGAAAAATCACGCGAGACGGAATGAAACATTATGTCCGAAAAAAAAAAACCTCATTTTAAAAAAAAAAAAAAAAAACACACACACACACGAGACGGAATCCAACATCCCGTCCGAAGTTCACAAATCAGCCACTATCTCGGTTGAAGATTTCACTTTGATTTTGATTTGGGAAAATAGTCACTACTTATTCACCTTTGCATTGGGCACTGGTTTTCCACAAAAAAAAGGTGACTATTTCAGGTCGGCTCGAGAGGGCAGCCCAACCAGGCGCGCTAGGCCCCCCCAACTTGTTGGTTAAATTTTGGGCCCCAAGATAATTTTATACCCACTAGACCACATGTAAAGGACTCAAGGTTATTCATCCACCCACTCAAACATTGGCCCACATCCCATCGTATAAAAGCATTGTTCTAAAATTCGGTCTAGGGCGGTCTCTAAAAAAAAAAAAAAAAATCGATTGGACCGACTAGGCGGTCTAGACGGACCGATTAGGCGGCTAAAAGGTGAGTCTAAAGCGGTCGATCAAATGATTAAATGTCGAAAAATAAAGGCCCGTGTAGGCTTAAGATTTGAATGAGTTTAAAAGACTTAAATCTAATGTAAATTATATTATTATATAACAAAGAGTATGTTTTTGTATGAAGTCAATATTTCAACTATTATGATTTTGTAATAAGTATATTTGTATGTGTTTATTTTTGAGTTATGGTAAATAATTTTTTCATTTCTTGTAGTATATGCGCGTATTACTATATATATTAGGGAAAAAAAAAGCGCCTGGCGCTAATCCATTAGGCACTGGTTTTAAGCGTTAAATTCTCGCCTCCCAAAAAAGGTGTATAAAAGACTTTTTTTTTTTTTCTCAATAATATAGGCCCATTTTAACCCCCTCAAAGTTCAGGGCCGGCCCTGGACTATTTTCACAAACCTCCCATATTGACCTACATTGGGAATGCTTTAAAAGAGCATATTATTCTTGAATTCCTTTACTATAAATATATGAGAGTATCACATTAATTTCACTATAGTTTACCATGAAATGTACGTCATGTGATTTTCACAAGCGACATGCCGACATAATAAGTAATGGTCAACTGTTATTTTATAAAATGAATTTACGGGTCATGATCGTTCTAACTTGTATGTCAATCCATACCCGAACCGAAAATATTGTACAACAATTAAAATAAAAATATTCCGAGTCACTGTCGATATAATGCTCTAAACATGACCAGTTCAGTCTTAGACTCCTAGAAGCTAGTTAAATCACTATTTCTTATACTACAAGCAAGTACACCTACCAAGTTGACATATAAGTATATAACAAGCTAGATTAGTTTGAATTCGATATAGAGTGTAATGAATAACTACAAGGAATGTTTTTTAGAGAAATTAATTTATAAGATTAAATGACCGGCCTTTTAAGATCAATCTAAACTACATAGCGAAAAATTTAGCAGAGCAGGAACGATTTGGATAAAAATGAAAAGCAGAAGGATTGCTCGCTAACAGAGAGAAAATGTTACAAAAGATGAGACAAGTAATATAGTTCATGACTTCAGGTGGACAACAATGGGACAGTGAAAGTGGGGTTGGAGTTATCAATAAAAAGGAAGATTGTTTTTCAATATCCTTAGCGATGGTACATAAACATCCCCACACCACCATGTGAATCCCTTTTGTTAGATGCCTTGTGCTTGTGGTCACCACTCACCATTGAGAAAATGGTGAGTAATCTTGGAAAACAAGAGAAATAAAGGTAATCTTTTCCTAACCTTTTAAGAGTGTACATAGTGAGTGGATTCATAAAAGCCAAAGCCCACCCAGGCCACACCAAAACAAAGCAATGGGGATATCCTTCATGCAAGAAAAACTTTTATGTAAATCTGTTGACTGTATGATAGGTGGCCATAACTCTAAAAAAATGACAACGTACAACATATGGAAGTAAGAACTAAGAAAGTTTGATGATTCTTATATGATTAAGTGTGGGTTAAGCATGGGAGTTTCTTGTAATCCACCAATAAGTATCCATTATTCTCTGTCATGGACAACTATTTAATTTGACGTCTTTGCACTGAGCATGCTTATTTGCAACCAATGTTTAGGATTTAGGGTGTCTTAGGTCTTAATCATCTTTAGATTAGTCAAATTTTTGTTTCTTTTTTCTTAAAAGTGTATCTTAAGTGGAAATTTGCGGCGTCTTTTTAACTTGCCTTCATGTTTTTGCATCAAGGATTTGGACTTCCAACCTCATGATGGTCTCATTGCATCAAGTGGGGGACCATGTGTATTACAAACCAAACTCGGATATAAAGGAATTGAAGGAATCTTGAAGCCAGCAAATATTTCATCTGATGAACCAATTAACAAAAACGGTTAAGACATATTGACCTACTATACTGACCTGTTTGATAATATAAAATCATCACATTATCATTTTGTCACAGGCGTAAATCAGTAAATCTGATATGTTCTAACATCGCACCTTAATGTTTTGGTCTAGTGAGTTAAAACATTTTTCAATCCCTTTTTAGATGAAAAGCAGCATGTTGGTACTTCGTAGTATTGCAATTTGATCACTAAGTTCCAAAATGGAATTTGAGGATTCAGAGTTTATAATTTGAAAGAGACAACACAGTTGGTAGGAAGGTCATCTGATAATGAAGCAATTGAGATTTCTTTAAGAAAATATTGAGTGGGAAAGAAGTAATCTCTAAGGTAGAAGAATACCTTAGCTTTAAAGTTGAGTACGTACAGAAAGCAATATATTCATCTAATTGAGATGAAAACTTTGTCGAACTATATTGAAGATACAAATAATTGACGAGTTGCCTGACTACTTGAGTATGATATATACATGGCCTTTGTTTCCGGCTTTCTGCTTATGCAGTTTGGTAACCAGCATGCATGTAAATCGTAAACTATGCTTGTTCCTGCTAATGTGTTACTACTGATTACGTGCAAAATGTGAGAGTAAAGTTTCCTGTACATGTTTTAGCCTTGGGCTTGGGCTTTAATTGAGACTTGAGCACCGAAAATACACTTACAAGTTCTCAACTTCTCATTAACAAAAACTAAACGCAAACCAATTATGCTAGCTTTAATTCTTTATAATAGAATTATGCAAACCAAACCAATTATGCTGGTAATTCTTTATAAACGCAAACCAATTATGCAATCCTAACCTAAAGCACTCACTGTTCGACTGTTAGGTGAAATCGTGAAAGTAATAATAGACTTCTTACCATCAACTAGCTTTAATTCTTTATAGGGTTATAATTAGCTTCATTATTACATTTTGTATACTGCCTGGCTGTGGAGATGTGATAAACTGATAATTAACCGCAACATTTTATGTCCCAAAGTTGTACTCAGCCAACACATGGCTTAAAATGATTTTGGAACAATTTACATAAGTAGGGTTGGCAAATGGAGCCGTAGACGGTAGACCAGCTCATAACCAAATCTTCTAGGATTAGGATTGCATCATATAAGGATTGCACAATTATGTGACAATTCAATCTCAATAAGTAGTGAAAGTGAAATAATAGATTTGGAGGGGACAAAAGATCATATGCTTAGGTTTTTAGTAATGTTACATACAGTGATGCACGCACTTGACTGTATAATGATACCAACAAACTTGAACAATGAACAAAATTGTTACGGGAGATTCAAAATTAGGGCATTGCGAGCTAAACTTAAACAAGAAATTGGTCCTGAAGACCAATTTTGAGTCAAAATCACGGTAGAAGACAACCTATTTTAGAAACCACTCACAAAACCAAATTTCTTGTTTTAATCACTTACGGATCCAGTCTTTTAATTAAAACTAGCCATTAAGCCCGACCTATGGTCGGGCCTGCTACCTTGATAGATGAATATATGGTTGAATAAATTTTCTAAATATGTATATATTTTATGAAAGCCATTAAGAACTTTTAGTTCAAAACGTTAAGTTGTGATGGAAGAAGAATCAATGAATTAGAACGATTTTTTTATTATTAATTGAACTATTATTTATCTACTATTATTTATCAATATGGTTGAATAAATTTTCTAAATATGTATGTATTTTATGAAAGCCATTAAGAACTTTTAGTTTAAAACGTTAAGTTGTGATGGAAGAAGAATCAACGAATTAGAACGATTTTTTTTATTATTAATTGAACTATTATTTATCAACGCATGTGTAGTTTTCTAGTTAGGTGTATCAAATTGAAGTTGTAAAGCATGAAGAAAAAATGTGATTGCATCTTTGCAAGTGTTTGGTCAGAGTATTATTTATTAATAAGTTTTTGTTCATGTATAAACTTGCATTGGAGTTTCTAGTAATAACGAACAGCGTATCCAGTTAATAAAGTGTGAATAGTATATATAGTCCATTAATTTGTTGAACTTTTTAAATTGTTTGGACCTCATTGTTTATTTTTCAAAAAAACCCATGAAAAGCCCATTAGATAACCCATTAGTCGTCTGAAGCAAATATTGTTGGGAGTCTCTCTTCCAGTTTCCTCTATCCTCTATTCTTCTCGTCAGTATATCCTTGACCAAAGAACTCGATCTCTTTTAGGTACTGTTCTTGAATGGAGCTAGGGTTTTCTTTTATTTTTTAGGCTGATCAAGCTTTGAGATGATGATGATGAGAGTGATGGAATATTAGAACTATAAGAATATATATATACTGAAGAATATATATATATATATATATAGTAAGAAAAGTGGATTTTGAAATTTCGTGTTTCTTTGTTGTTCAAATATAATGTGTTGACTTGTATTTGTTTGAGGTGAAGCGCTGTGTTGACAGGTTCACAGTTTGAATGTCCGAATTAGAACGGGCTGAATCAAACACACGGTAAATTGAATGGCAAACATGCACTCTATATTGTATTTTTGAATAAAACTCTAGTGGGTTTGGGGCTTGATTTCTACCCAGCTCAGTTTTGTTCAAATCTTCAATACATACTTTGTTTTATTTCTCAAAAAACTATATGTAAGTTTTTACTACATGCCTATACTTGTATATTTGAAGGTATGTTGTGTGTGTGTCAGAATATTTATGTATGTTTCATAAAACATTTTCCTAAATCCTAAACTAATTGTATGTGTTTATGTTGATACATGATATATTGAATGTACTATTTTTTTTCTTCAGGTTTTCTTGTAATTTGTTCAAAATGGAAGTGTAAGTTGAGTTATTTTTGTTTTATGTTTACATGTTTATATTTGTTATGATTACTAATTTCTCTCTCTCTCTTTTTTTTTTTAATGTTTTGTAGTGATTGTTCTTGTAAATTTCGTAATTTTTTTTGTTCTCCAAAAGACAAATGGTCTGCCAAATCGCATGCTCGACATAATTATGAGTGCATGACTATTTTTAGTTTTTTTGAATATCTCATTAAAAAAATCAAGCAGAAGAGATGTTGTATACACCGTGGTGAATCTAATGTTTACGCAAATAGTGAAACTCATCAGTCGGTTCTAAGGATGAGGAACATATTAGATGAGTAAGTTTTATTTATTTATTTTATTTGTAATTTATTTACTTATAATGTTATTAATTTGATGTTTTTTATTATTATTTTTTTTTTAAATTTTTTATTTTCTGTTTTGTGAAGTATTGGTATTCGTTCGTATGCTATAAAGATGTTCTGGTTAAATAATGAAGTGGATAATTTATGCGCGTATTATAGGGAAAACTTTGAAGGATTAAGTTTCTTGAATTGTATGGAATATGTGGTTGAAGTTCTTACGAAGTATATTGATTTGGATGAATCTGATGAAGAGGTTGTTCCCTTTATATCATCTACTCGTCGTTTTTTGTTTTTCTCCTAATTTTTATTTTGGTTGAATTGAATATTTTATGTTTGATTTGACAGGTTTGGTAGTTAACCTGTGTTAGGAGTAAAATGGCAGAGTATGTATAGGGAAAACAAATGTGTCGCTGTTGCGAACACAGAAATGGATAGGAAAGTTGAAGGCTGAAGTTAGTTTTTTAGTGTTTGGATGACTGTTTTTTTTCGTTTTGAATTGTAATTTGCCTAGATACTTTGCAAGTTTATGTGTTTCAGTCAGATTAAATATTTTCTAGCTTATGTCGATCTTTTGTTATTCTATAATTGCTCCAGTTAGTAAGTTTTTTGGCGTTGTTTGAGAATGTTGTCACAGACTATTGGTATCCTTGGCAAACACTTTGAATTATGAACTTCAGATTCTTTCCCATGTTTTATGTTAATTGTTAAAAGAAACTTGTAGGGGAGTGATATTCTCTATCCAGCACGCGCCTAACATGGTGGAAATAACACATCGACCTATGGATACAGGTCGCATCCATGAGCCAGTAGAACGCTACATACAGATCGCAATATCATGCGAACTACGCTAGGAAGTGACACAGACCCCCTATCCATAAGCAATCATGACTAAAGGGTACTTGTACATATCTTGACCGTCAGCCACTGGTCACGGCCGCAAGCTACTTGTACAGACTGCCGCTCCACATCATTACAACAGACCTATGAGAACAGTTCTCACGTGCTATCCTAATCTCCACCCCTCATTTAGGACACCCTTGACGCGTGGAGAGCAAGGATACACTCTCGATCTCTATAAATACCTCTCCTATGAACTACGCCAGACCTGATTCTACTCTCCCCCAAAACAACCCAGAGTAAGATACGTAGGCAGTTCGCTCTCAAGTAGAACTCGGTCTCATCCAATAATCTATTCCAGTCCCCCAGAGACTGTTTGTAAGGGAAAACCATATCACGCCTTACATTGGCGCCGTCTGTGGTCTCGATTACTTGAGAAACCAGACCATTTCCAAACAAATCTGTAGCCAAAACTCTCAAGCCCACGGCATGGCAAGCCTCGGCTCAACTCCACCTTTTAGCGCAGCCAACTAGGGACAGTGAACGAGCAAATAGCTGAGCTCAGGCAAGAAAACATCACACTCCGTGCACAGGTGGACACACAGAACCCACTAGGAGTCACCGCAGAGGACGACGTCATCAACGTCAGTCAACAGATCACCGAGCTGAACCAAAGGCTCGACAAAAACGCGGTAAAGAAAGATTCCACTCAGATAGTGCAAAAGATGTTGAAAACCTACCGCGCATCTCCATTTGCTACTGAAATACTGCACAAAGTCTCTCCTCCAGACTTTGTCCAACCACGGTTCCCGATGTACGACGGCCGCACATGCCCAGGCCAGCATATAACATGATATGTTCAAAGTCTTGCCCTCTACAGCGCACCAGAGTTCGACCATCTCCACTGCAGACTATTTCCGGCGAGTCTAAGGGATGGCCCACTCGATTGGTTCTTCTCCCTCGAGGCAGACTCCATAAAAAGCTTCGAACAGCTCACCGACCTGTTCGCAAGCCAGTACGTCCACAATAGACGTAAGAAGGGTGATCTCAATTCACTCTTCCAGCTCGCTCTTGGCAAGGAGGAAACCTACAGCTCCTTCCTAAGCCGGTTCAAAACAGAACTCTTGGACATGGAAAGCGGCCTCAAAGAGTCATTTGCCGCAGTGGCTTTCACAACCGCCTGCCGCACCCGCAATACCGACCTAACCAGATCGCTCCTGAAAGACCAGCTAGAAACGCTGGCCGAGCTGTACGCTTCGAGTTGATAAATACATCAAGCTACAAGAGGGTCTGAAAAAGCAGAACCAAGAAGAAAAAGAAACAGAAGAAGGAGAGGTTTACGAGGTAACATCATCCTCTAAAAAGCGTCGTCGACAACAAGGACAACCCTCCAAACCCAAACCAAGCAATGACCAAGAATTCGCCGTGCTCACCAGATCTCCTAGTTACATACTAGAGAAAATCAAGCGAGCTACCTTCTACCGACCGAAGATAAGGCAGCCAGCAGATCGCCCCGACCAGCCCTACTGCGCGTTTCATCGCGCCAGATGCCATGAGACCGACGTGTGCTGGGGGCTCAAACATTATTTGCAAGACCTAGTCGAAGCCGGGCACATCAAGCAGTACACCAATATACCCGACGGCGACCTGTGCCACAAGCTCATGGCCCGCAATCATAATGGCGGTCCCCACCGGCGACGGGCGATCCATGGGTCCCAAAGTCGCCCTCACACAGCGGGGGCGCTCGAGAAACGCTCTGTCAAGATCGCCGTCAAACATCAAGAGGTCGCGAGCATGACAGAACCATCCACATGATCACACTCCAGGATGATTCCGTCTCGAGCTCGCGAGAAAAAAGAAGGCGCGTCGGTGCCCTCCATGAAGTGTACAACTTTTCTTCACAAGCCGCTCCTGCACCACGCAGTTCAGGACGTAGAACAGGAGACATCACCTTCTTAGAGGCCGACCTCAACAAGGTCTGCCTCCCGCACAACGACGCACTCGTGGTCCACGTCAAAATCAGTGACTAGACCGTCAAGGGAGTTTTGATCGATCCTGGCAGCTCCTGCGATATTTTGTTCTACCACACGATCTAAGAGATGAACCTGCCAAAGTCGGTCTTCATAGACCCTATCGCACCCCTTTTCGGATTCAACGGCTCCAGGGCCGATCCAATAGGAGGCATCATACTCCCAGTCTCGGTGGGCTCCCGAGAAGACAAGGTCAGCTTCAATACGCGTTTTAGCGTCCTAGATACCAAGTCGTCCTACAACGCCATTCTAGGACGACGGTGGATCCATCAAATGTAGGCAGTACCGTCCACTTTGCACCAAGTGCTCCGTTTTCCGGGCCCAACGGGAATGATGGAGCTTCGAAGCAACCAGCTCGAGGCCCATCATTGTAATCAGGTCATCGCAGCAAACAAGATCGCTGAACCTCCCATCACCGTCGGCAACGAGCCCACTAGCTATACGATGGCCAAAGACTTAGTGGCTGAGGTGAGAGCCAGCGCACCAAGACAGAACGCTGGGGGCTCCAACAAGAACTTCCTCTCACCAGCCCGGATCCCGACCGCTACCAAGGCAGCTGTCGTACCAGCATTGCAAATCCTTGAGGTCGCCCCAGTGGAGAACGTCGCGTGCAAACAAAGTCTCGAGGTCGCACTACCAGCTCTCATACAACCAGCGAGTTGCGAAAGAAACCACCCGGTTTACGTTGTCACGGCAACAAATTTATCACTTTTGAACTGTTATCGTAACCACGTAAGACGCTCCAGCTCTACGGCTATTCCAAACGGTCATCGACCAGCCCAAGATCGGCAAAGTGCAATCCTCCGTGAGCACTTTCGAACGTCGTAAACCAAACACCGACTCGAAAAGCAAAGAAGTGAATTTGGGAACCGAAGACGACCACTAAACTTCGTCTATGTCGGGCTAACCTCGACCCCCACACTTAAGGCTCATCTTGTAAATTTTCTGTCCATGAATAAAGATGTGTTAAGCGCTGGTCGATATCGACGTGCCTGGTATAGACCCTAGAGTTGCATGCCACCGGTTAAACGTCAACCCTGGTGCCAAACCAGTTCGACAACGACCTAGAAGATTGTCTTTACGTTTTCAAAAAGCAGTCAACGATGAGGTAGATAAACTCAAACAAGTAGGTTTCATCCGGAAGGTCGATTACCCGAGTGGGTCGCAAAACATAGTGGTCGTTCAAAAAAATGGTACAGTCCGGTCGAAAGTGCGCCGACTTCACCAACGTCAACCAAGAAACTCCAAAAGACAGCTTCCCACTACCCAGAATCGACCAACTAGTCGACCAGACTTGTGGTCACGAGCTGCTCTCATTCATGGATGCATATAGTGGGTACAATCAAATACCACTTGCTGAAGAAGATCAGGAGAAGACCTCATTCATCACTGAGCAAGGAATTTATTGTTACAATGTTCTCCCGTTCGGACTGAAAAATGCAGGGGCGACATATCAACGACTTGTAACTGACATGTTCCAGGACATGTTAGGAGATACCATGGAGGTTTACATCGACGACATGGTTGTCAAAAGCAAGAAAGCAGGCGACCACCTCACTCACCTCGAGCAAGAGTTCTCCAGACTACGACGAACCGGAATGAAGCTAAACCCAGAGAAGTGCCTTTTTGGAGCGTCCTCCGGAAAATTTCTCGATTATCAGGTTTCGCAGCGAGGTATCGAAGCAAATCCAGACCAAATTCGGGCGTTCCTCGACATGCCCGACCCGCAAACAAAGAAACAGATACAAAAGTTGTCAGGTATGGTCGCTGCACTCAACCGATTCATATCGAGAGCATCAGACAAATGCCGACAGTTCTTACAGATACTAAAGAAAGGCGAGCAGTTTTCATGGAACGATCAATGCCACCAAGCATTCTCCACTCTTAAGGAATACCTGACAACACCCCCGTCTTAGCTAAGCCGACAGACGGAGAAACTCTGGGGCTTTATCTGGCAGTATCGGATTTCACCATCAGTTCGGTCCTATTCAAAGAGGAACACAACTTCGAGAAAAGCCGATCTACTTCACAAGTAAGACACTCACTCCAGCCAGAGGAATTACTCCCACATAGAGAGAGCGAGTCTTGCTTTGTTATACTTTCGGCAAGAAAATTCAGACCTTACTTTCAAGCCCATCCAATCAAAGTACTTAGCAATCTCCCGTTGAAGAGGATCCTTCACAAAGAAAATAAGACCACTAGGATGGCAATATGGGCAGAAGAATTGGGCGAGCACCACATGGACTTCGTCCCCCGCACGTCGCAGAAGGGTCAGGTCGTCGCAGATTTCCTAGCAGATTTTCCAGTCGACGACCCTAATTGGGAAATAGAAACAGAGGTCGCACCCACAAAAGCGAACATAAAAACAGTCTGGTCCCTCTACGTCGATGGTTTCAACAACCCCGGCGGCAGTGGTATCGGAATCGTTTTAGTGTCCCCCGAGGGGACTATGGTAGAGAAAGCAGTCCGCATCGACTTCGCAACTTCCAATAACGAAGCGGAGTACGAAGCACTAATAATGGGAATGCGTGCAGCAATCCAACTCGGTGTAAGGGAGATCCAAATCTTTAGTGACTCGCAGCTGGTCGTTCGCCAGGTCGCAAAAGAGTACACTACCAGCGAAGGTAACCTTTCCAAGTACCTTCAAGTTGTTAATGATCTGCTTCCTTCTTTTAGCAGAGCTACGATACACCATTTTTTGCGTGATGAGAACCGTCACGCAGATAGCTTAGCATACCTAGCGACCCAGACACCGAATTGTGCCCCAAGACAACTGACCATTGAAGTGGTCGATCGACCAGCTTACCAAGTGGACCATGTCTTGGCAATCAGCGACCTGTGCCCACTCTCTGAAGATCAGATGAGTCAAACATGGATGCAGCCTATTATACAATACATCCAGCACGGCACACTTCCAGATGAGCGTACCAAAGCCAGAAAGGTCCCACACCAGGCACGTAGCTATTGTTTGTTGAATGATAAGGTTATTCCGCAAGTCCGCAGGAGGACCTCATCTGAGGTGCATCAGTCCAGAGCAAGGTCAGTTAATTTTTGCTGAGATCCATGAAGGATAGTGTGGCAATCATGCCGGAGGTCGCTCATTGGCCCACAAAGCGATCTCCCAAGGATACTTCTGGCCCCGTATGCAGATTGATGCCAAATCGTATGTCCTCAAGTGTGTCAAATGTCAAACATTTGGTCACAACATCATACAGCCAGCCCGCGAATTGATCAACATCACGAGCCCTTGGCCGTTCCACATGTGGGGCATGGACATTATGGGACCATTCATCCCTCAGAAGAGCACCGGCTTCCGCTTCGTCTTTGCTGCCACAGATTATTTCACTAAGTGGGTCGAAGCAATTCCGTTGGCACACGACAAAGAATCACATGTCAGGAATTTCATTTGGACTCATATCATCACCCGGTTTGGCTTACCACATACACTGGTGATGGACAATGGCTCCCAGTTCAATGGTAAAACAGTCAAAGAGTTTCTGGCCAAGTGGAAGATCGTTCATGCCTTCTCTACGCCCCAGTACGCCCAAAGCAAAGGACAAGCGGAGGCCAGCAACAAAGCCATTCTAGAGAATCTGAAGAAGAAAATTGAAAAGAACAAGAGCCAATGGCCAAATCAGCTCGAGAACATACTATGGGCTCATCGCACTACAGCTCGCTCCAGCACCGGCGAATCACCATTTTCCCTATGCTATGGTACGTGCGAAGCCATCCCCCCGAAGCCGACAATCACGACAACCCGATCTGAGCTTGTCGAGGTCGGGCCTGAATGACTCGGTTTTAGCTCGAGAGGTCGACCTCCCTCGAGGAATGGCGCGATCTGGCGCCATCAAAGTAGCATCCTACCAACAAGTCCTAAAGCGATCCTACAACAAACGAGTACATCCTCGATCTTTTCAACCTGGGGATCTCATTTTGAAGAAAACTCAAGATGACTCTAAACTAGCACCAACGTGGGAAGGCCCTTACATAGTGGAACGCGTCGTTGGCAATGGAGCGTATTGGATTAAAACCCAGGAAGGGAAGTTGCTGCCACGACCTTTTGAACACATACTTACTAAAACAGTTTTACCAGTAGTGGCATTATGTATTGTAATTCATGTCCACGTGTACTACAAGCTCAAGTGTAAGCTACTGAAGATTGTTATCATAAACTGCGGTTTTTGTTTACTCAAATCTCCAAGCTAAGCCACTCGCACCACAAGCATCATACACACGCCTCCAAAGGCGTAACGCCTTTTAACGGGCTCATCGCCTCTCCGAATCTCGCTAAGTTGAGGACCTATACTCCTAGGATCAACTCAGCGAGAACGCTCTCAGGAGCAGCACGCCCTCAGGGGCTACAAACGCTCTCAAGCGAGCAGAACGCTCTCAGGAGCTTACAGGCTCATCGCCTCTCCGAATCTCGCTAAGTTGAGGACCTATACTCCTAGGATCAACTTTGATAGAACGCTTTTTCAGGGCAAAAGACGCCTCGGGGCTACAAACGCCTCAATGGAATTTGAGCGCGCTCGGGGAGCTTACAGGGCTCATCGCCTCTCCGAATCTCGCTAAGTTGAGGACCTATACTACTAGGATCAACTCAGCGAGAACGCTCGAGAGCAAAGACCCTCGGGGGCTACACACGCCTCAAGCGAAGCGTAACACTCGGGGAGCTTACAGGCTTATCGCCTCCGAAGTCTCGCTAAGTTGAGGACCTATACTCCTAGGATCAACTCGGAGCGCTTCATATTGAATTGGGCCTCGGGGATAAAACGCCTCAAGCGAGAAGAACGCTCACAGGAGCTTACAGGCTCATCGCCTCTCCGAATCTCGCGAAGTTGAAGACCTATACTCCTAGGATCAACTTCGTTGAGAACGCCTCAGAGCAAAGACGCCCTCGGGGGCTAAAATGCTCTCAAGCGGCGCGCCTCGCTCTTACAGCTTCTCGCTCATCCTCTCCGAATCTCGCTAAGTTGAGGACCTATACTCCTAGGACCAACTCAACGAGAACTGTCACACCCCGAATTTCGACAGAATTCGGAAAAACATTATTTGTTCCCGACTCTTCGATCTCCGAGGTGTGACGCACTCTCCACTCCCAAAAACCCATAAACAGTTTAATATATGCGGATAATTAAAACCAATAAAAATTTTAACTTAAACAAAGTCCTCTTCATTATAAAACAATTTACAAATGAAAATGCAAATAACATTATCTCAACTGAAAATCTATATCACCTCAAAGGAAAACAAAACTTATCTTGAGATGCAACGCTAACGCAAACCCCAAGCAGCAACCAATCTTCTTCATCACTAAACCTGTCAAGACTTATCAACTATGTTCATTTAATGAACACACCCGATAAGCAAACATGCAAATCGGGTCAGCATTATAAACAATGCTGGTGTGAGTAGCCTTAAAAACAACATATAATATTACACATATATACCCAATCCATAAGGCAGTTAGTTCCTCCACCGAGGCGCCTTAACTTTCAACGACTAATACAACATCCTTAAGTTCAATAACTAAGGCAGGTAGTTCCTCCAATCGAGATAACTTCCCACTAACCACACAACAACCTATACTCATAATAAATAAGGCATGTAGTTCCTCCATCGAGGCTTTAGGTTCTAACTAAACTATAACCAGCCAAGCATATATATAATCATCTATCTAAAAATACATCATTAACTAACATATTACCATAATTAGATTATTTCAGGGCTTTCTTTGTGTGTCCCTAAAATCACGTCAGATCTATGTCTTACCTAGTTTCCGGCTACCACCCTCGCAATCCAACGCCCGAACATGTACATCCACATGCCTCCCTTACATAATGAGCCACTCCGTATTGTAACCACCCTGAAATGGATGCCGCGACACCGTAAATCCTCACACGGAAGCCAAATCTATGTAAGCACCGCCACTATTCGGCATAAAATATTATGCATCATCGTTCTATTTTGAATGAACGGAATAATCAAGCCACTATTCGCTATTTGCCAGGAATGCCGAAGGCCATTCAAATTTTAAGCGAAACGCCGGATGGGCGCCATGCGCCATTCAAATTTTAACGAAACGCCGGAAGGGCCAATCATATGAGTTGTGGTAGCTAGGTTCTAGGATTTTCGCTTCGTAATTTATTCAAGTGTCATACATCTATGACTCATAAAAATTCCACTATATCAATGGCGGGTCAATTACCTTATTGCACTAAGCCACAATATCTAGAAATATCTCAACTATATTTCATAATCACTTTCATACTTTCACGCGCCAATATATTATTGCACAACGCCACACTCCCGGCAAATATTCACCACCGGTAATATACTAGCATCTCACATATAAAATAATGGAGTGTATATACATTTCTCCAAGATATTGCATCAATATATTATAACGTATTATATCATGTCATGTCACAATGCTTCCACGTGATCGCATTACATTATTTATTATAACGATATTAGGAATATAATGTCTCCTAACATCTCAATATCGTCGCGTGTCAAAAATACACAACATCATCGGCTAAATCTTTCTTAGACGGTGACTAACCAATTATCTACAGGTTTCCGTACCATTTTATTTTATGGCTTGTCCATACAATATACAACATAAAACGCGTAGCACAATTAGGCGGTCAAAAAAATCTACAATCAAAGCCCAATATTTATATACTTTACATACTACTCACGTCAAATCTTAATTAGATAATGACCAACCAAGTTATACAATATCAACAATATTTTCTTACTATATATATCCATATGATCAAATATGTGAAAAACTGGAAAAGTCAACGGTCAAAGTCAACCGTCAATGGTCAACGGTCAACACGTCATGGTCAAGGTCAAAGTCCACATGTCCTGGTCAAAGTCAAAGTCCACATGTCCTGGTCAAAGTCAAACTATCCTGGTCAAAGTCAACAGGTCCTGGTCAAAGTCAAACTGTCGTTTTCGTGTTCGACAGGTTCAGGGTCATAGCCATGGTTCATGGCTAAGGTGAAAGGTGCATGGCTCACGGGCTCATGACCAAGGTAATGGTTCGGACCCTACTGGCCAAGCCCAAACCTTAGAACCCGAAAGTCTGAACATTTAAAGACCCAATTAGATTTATTTTAAGTCCTATGGACATAATGTAAAGAAAATATTAGAAACGGGCCCAAAACTTATATTGAATTCCGCCCAAAACAACTTAAACAAGGATTCGCCCAAAAAACTTTAATATAAACCGGGTCCACAAACTAAACAAATAGAAAATGGCCCAACCACTTAAAATAGAATTTAATCCCACATAAAATTAGAGCTTATGGCCCAACCAAACAACCAAACCAATAGCTAATAGGGTCCGCCCAACTAATCAAACAAGCCCAACAAAACAAAACAAGGTCGGCCCATATAGCAAAAACCAACCAAACCCAAGATAGACCGACCCAAGCCCAAGCCCAAAATCGGTCATCTCCTACCCACCTCCACCACCACCACCAAAATCGACCACCACCCGATTCCAATCGGCCACTTTTTCCAACCTAGCGGTTTGACTCCAAATCACAAACCCTATAACTTTAACAAACACAAAATCCCAAATCATTCAATTCCTATACTCCTCAATCTAGATCTAAAATCTGGCTACCGCCATTAAAGCTTGTTTTCAAGCTTCCAAATTTCTCACTACTACACTCTCCCATCATCATCAAACCCAAACACAATACAAAATAATTCAAACCATACAAAACCCAACACCACCATTGTTTAGCGATAATGGCGATGGCAAGCGCCATTGGCCTCCAACCAAGCTTTGGCGTTTACTCGACCGCTTCTACACTAGCTACTTCAATCATATACATCGAAACAATACAAACAACAATCACCCACCAAAACAAAGCAACATAGTATAGAAGCGGTTATGATTCATGGTCGGCACCTCCATGAACTTTGTTCATGCGTCCACACAACCACCACAAAAGAGTATAACCGAAAAGAATGAGATACAAACACTTCCAACACATAGACAGGGACCATCGTTTTTTTGAATTTTGCTTTATTGATGCCATTAAAATCGCTTCAACAAGATTATCAAGATATAGCGACGGATTTAACCAAAATATAAAAAAACAAACCTATACACCGATAAAAACTATAACTTTTTGAGATAGCAAAAATAGCTACTCACCAGTATGAGCGGCTCTTACTACGAATTTCTCCGAGTCCGAGCCCGTCACTCCCACCCTCCGTAAATCCAAATTTTCATGCTCTGCCTCCATTTTAATTATTTTATTATTATTCTCGAACCCTATTTTCTAGAAAAATGTGTTTATATACTTGGGTCCTAAACCCAAGCCTAATACCCGACTTCGGGCCCAAAACCAGGGCCGCATTATCCAAAATCCAATCCAAAGATTTTTAAATAAATATTTTAATTAATAAATAAATAAATAAAAAACGTATTTTAAAAATACGGGCGTTACAAGAACGCCTCAGGGAGCAAAGACGCCCGTATACAAACGCCTCTCAAAAAGCGTAAAGCTCAGAGCTTACGGGCTCATCGCCTCTCCGAATCTCGCTAAGTTGAGGACCTATACTCCTAGGACCAACTCAGCGAGAACGCCTTCGAGGCAAAGACGCTCGGGGGCTACAAACGCCTCTCAAGCGGCGACGCGCTCGGGGAGCTTACGGGTGCTCATCGCCTCTCCGAATCTCGCTAAGTTGAGGACCTATACTCCTAGGATCAACTCAGCGAGAACGCTCTCAGGAGCAGCACGCCCTCAGGGGTTACACACGCTCTCGAGCAAGCGAGCGTTTTTTCGAGCGCATATGGGGCTCAACGCCTCTCCGAGTTTCACTCGTTGAGAACCTATACTCCTAGAACATACGTAAGAACGCTCTCAGCGACCAACACAACCTCAGGAACTCAGAGAGGCCCGTTCCCCCTAAGCCTAAGCTAGTCAAACACTTACATCTCCTAGATTGCTCTCCCGAGCAATACTAAACAAGCATAACACTTTACGAGAACACATCTCAGAAACAAGTTCAATGAAATAAGTAAGAAAGTAATACCTACAGGCGGTCAAGCATAAGATAAACATCAAGCATACAAGTACCATGGAGCTATACAGCAAGTTTCCGATAACCAGTTCAAACCCACCGATCTGCTGGGTTTACCCAGGAAATCCAGATCGGACAGGCGAACAGAGAAAGCAAAATTAATGAACTGCCACTTTCGTGGAGACCAGTTCTCCGTATTGAAGAAAAGCAAACTGCTCAGGGCCAGCCTGAAAACACAGCTCTAATGTTTAACCCTCATAGGGGCGAAGAACAGACAGATCATTTCAACACAAACCAAATGTCTTACCAAGAAACAGAATCAACATCACGGAGCACCAACCACATGCTTGTCCTGAGGAGCAGCGTTGGTCGAAGGAACATGCCTCGCAGCCCGCAGAACAACGCGCATACCCGTCCCCTGAACCCCATCTGCCTTAGTCAGCTGACAATACTTCTCGTCGAGCTTGGCATACTCACTACAGGCCGTGGTATACGCGCTTTGAGAGCAACCCGCTAACATCGCTTAGCATACTCAGTGACTTCTGCTACCTCCATTTGCAGCTCAGCCATCTCAGTGACCAGCCTAGCGTTCTCATCAACAGCAGCACGGTGCTTCACAGTCATCGCGTCAAGTTTCCTCTTGTCGGCCCCCCAGGCAGCTCGCAAGCATCCCAGCTCGACCCGGGAGTTGATATCAGTATCAGCACCTTGCACAGCGTTCTTGAGTTTATCATACCCAGCCAGAAACTACAAGGACAGAGTCATAATCAGAATCACTTAAGAAACAAAGCGACGAAGCTGATAGAGGAATACTCACCAAACAACTCGCCATATCCATAGTCCCCAGCAGCGTGTCCATGTCTTCATCCTCGACTTCATCCCGGTTCCCATCTAACACGATCCCCTTCAGCAGGCTAGTCGCTATGGGCGCCGAGTGGAAGCTGCAATCAGAACGTTTTACAGCAGGCTTCTTCCCCGTTCTCCCCACGTAGTAGAATTCGCTCCCCACGTCCCCAACACGAGGGAGCGAACCCTCACTAGCGACGTGACGACCTTTGCCCCAGCCCCGTGTCGCCGCTTCCTCAAGAAATTGAGGGAGCATTCCGCTCAGCGCGCGACTGAATACAATGCCGCCCGTCGAGCGACCCGACCCCCTGGATCGTTTGCTCTTCTTGCCACCAGACACAACAGCTTTCCTCTTACCGCGGTCCCCATGCACATGAGGACGGAACTCCATCTCCTCCATGAGCAGAGGGGAACTCGCTCTGACACTCCCTTCTCCTCTGACGTAGGGCAAACACCGAGCCATAATGAAAGCTGAACACAGAAAACAAAACAAAGATGGTCAGAGCGACCAGTAACTTCTACGTTCACAATCTAAATGAAAGCAAAAAAAACGTACCTGAGTAAAAGGCAAAGCAGAGAGAAACCAAAGCAGGTAGGAAGGAGAACAGCCGCAGTAGGAAGAACAAGAAGAGCAAATGTCGTTGCTCTCCCTAGACCGGTCGTATTTATTCTCACGAAACGTCTCTTCCCAAGGCACACCATTATGGCATCGAGACACCAAACGCCAGCCAACCTGGCAGCCATCATTTCATACCGCCTGACCGCCCACATTCCGACACGTGCCACGCACGCACTATATCTAAGGCCGCGCCAGAGCACAGAACGCCCCGGCGCCTTCATCGAGATGAACGACCTGCACCAATTAGTTCATAACAGCAGGCACACGCTTACAAATATAAATATTCCTCTCATACACAAGGCCAGCCATAAAGGGAAAGAGCAACAAGATTCACATTCATACAAGGATCGACCTAACGACAAGAAGGACGCCCAGTTCCACGGATCAACCGTCTTTGGCGAGAATACTCGTGAAATCCAAAGACAATTAAACATCCAGCATCATAATCAATAACAAAGGAAAAAAGCGAGCTGCCCAGGTCAACCTAGGAAACCAGCTCTATTGTTTACGGCCAGAGGCCCATTACAACCACATGTGCTAAACAAATGTTCTAAACATTTTCACCAAAATCTTCTCCAAGAGTAACATTCAAAATAGAGACGGAGCTTGGATCACCAGAGGACGCCACAACTGCCTCAGCACCAACCACAGGGAGATCGCTGGACCCCTGAAGCTGCTCACTCATCAGACCAGCGAGGGAGGGTGACACGACTGCAGGAACAGGAGCGGCAGCTTCAGGCAGTTCACCTTCGAGCTCGCCCGAAGTCCGGCGTTCCCGCTCCTCCTGCAGGTCGTCCATTTTCCTTTCCAGCTCCTCCACTTCAGCACGGATGGCGAGATAGGCTTCTTTGGCTTGCAGAGTGGAAGTCTTACATCGTTCAGCATAAGTGTTCACCGCGGCTAGTTGGCCCCTCAACGCCTCCACCTCATGCTTCAACTCGATCGACTCGTTCACCGCAGAGGTCCTCTCCAGAGTCAGGGCAGTGAGCTGAGGCCTCAGTGCATCCAGTTCGACCTTTTCTGCCTCTTGCACAGCTCGTCCCTTAGCGACTCAACGTCCGCCTTCTCCAATTCAGCGATCCGAAAGCGGCCGTCTTCGACCGGGTACCCAAATCACCGCGGCGGCCGCACAACATATCACGTTATCATCAAACAATAGCATGTAGTGCAACAACACAGTCAAGAAGAGCGCAAAAGTTACTTACCAGGCACATCGCCTTGTCCATCCCCCTCAGGTTCGACTCCAGCTCCTTAGCATCCAAGTCCTTCCTATCACCGTCCAGGGTCATCCCCTCCAACAGGCAAGCAGCTATAGGGGCGGACTTGTAGCTGCAGTCGGACCTCCTCACATAGTGCTTCTTCCCAGTTACCTCGTCAATGTACATCAGGTTGCGCTTCAGTTCGTCCTTTCCAGTACTGGACTGCCCTTTACCAGTCTCCCTTGCACCGACCTTTCCCTTCATCTTGCCAGAGGGATCTCCAACAACCTTGGGTCGAGCGACCTCCGGGGCATCCTCACCTAGGACGCTGAAGTCGGGCATCGGCCTCGCCCTCGAGCTGCGAGCCCTTTCCCCGATTAGACTTCACCACCCAAGGTCGCGGTCGGCTACCCTCGCAGACCTTTGCGGTGTCAATACTCGAAGGTCGAAGAGAACGTCGTCCACATCAAAGGAGAGCGCCCTCTCGACCGCTTCCCCTGCACCAGAGGCCCCAAAGATCTCCAACGGGTCGCTTCACCCAATCTGGCCCCTTGCGCTCGTCTTCCCCGCGTCACCGATCGCTTCTTTACGCTTCTCCATAATAGCTTTCTTCAACGTATTCCCACTCAAGTTACCCCGCGCTCGGGCCTTCTGCTCTACTCTTTTTTCCCGGATGGCAAGTCCTCCGCGCTCTTCAAAGAAATGCGCAACTTCTGGTAGCTTGGCCTGTTTTTCAGCTCACGACAAGCAAGCGAACTTCTCGATCACTTGTCGACTTGACTCCTTTTTCAGGCGGATATCTGCATAGGCAACAAGACAACAGTTTCAGTAAAAGTTCAACAAAACCAAGTTGACCTAATCAGACAACGCGCTGCTACCCACCAGTAAAGTTGCATACTTTATGGTTCACACTGAACCCGCTAGCACAGTAGCGTCCTACAAGGAGCAGCGGTCGTTTGTCCCATGACTCATTACTCTTACCGTCCAGAACGCCCGACAGCGTAGCTCGTGTTTGCAGGCTAAAGTTCAGCGACCTAGATCACTTTACGAGGTAGTGCTCGATCACATCAGCGACCTCGATTCGTACTTCACCACCGGGCGCTTCAAGAGGTCAAAACCTTAAATAATCGCCACGTATTCCCCAC
The DNA here is from genome assembly GCF_015680905.1 of Coptis chinensis. Taxonomy (NCBI): domain Eukaryota; kingdom Viridiplantae; phylum Streptophyta; class Magnoliopsida; order Ranunculales; family Ranunculaceae; genus Coptis; species Coptis chinensis. The sequence goes on from NC_141463.1 coordinate 54,355,878, forward strand.
AAACTGAACAGCGCCTTGCCACAACGGTTCGGGAACTCGCAAAACCGGCTTGAGAACGGTATCGTCGTAATGTGCCCTCAACGGTCCCCCTCACAGATGATCACCCCATGATTGGGTGGGGTGTACCTCTCACTAAAAACCAGAGCGTTCCGATCAGGCTCATGGATCTCCAGATCGCTTATGGTTATCCCATATTTCTTTCTCAGATATGGGAACGCCCTCAAAGCATGTCTATCCACAGCCCTAGGCGGCAGGCCGCTTGAAGACGACGACCCCTCACCGCGACCTGAAGTGCTAGCTTCAGCAGCTACAGACGCAGATCGAGCCACATCTTCCTCACTGCTAGCCCCCTCAGCCGCCTCGCCTTCATCATCACTCTCAACCATCTCACACACAGACTCACCCTTCTCCTCACCTTCGTCATCCCAGCCAAGAGAAACTTCGCGAACCTCATTAGATCGAGTGTCATCGGAGTCCGACATGGTCTCTTCTAACCCTAACAAATCTAGCTACTAGTATCTAACAGGGTATCCTAACAACTCTAGCACAGAGGCTTAGCACCAAACAAGAAGAAGAGCTTAAAAAATGGCAGAGAACTAACCTGAAGGATGATGCGGTAATGAAGTTAAATCTACCGCACGGCGATACCAAATGAAGTCTCAGCAGAGCAAGTGAAATTTTTGAGCAACCGCCCCTCCAGTTTCCAAGGCATCATGATTACACCCTAGCCCTAGCTGCCCACGACTTCTAACCAACTATCTTGTCTTTTCACATCCCGAAAAATGGGCGCCACGCGTTTCTCTGCAGAATCGCCGATCCTCGTAATATACGCGACACGTCAAAACGTTAAGACCCACTAGCTCACATAGTTAACACGAGCCATTCCTCACAGGTCGTTGGAGATTTCCACCTCTCACATACTCCACGTGCGCTACCGATCTCTCTCAGCAGGTCGCTCTCACAACCTACTGAGAGGGGGCTGTGTAGGGGAGTGATATTCTCTATCCAGCACGCGCCTAACATGGTGGAAATAACACATCAACCTATGGATACAGGTCGCATCCATGAGCCAGTAGAACGCTACATACAGATCGCAATATCATGCGAACTACGCTAGGAAGTGACACAGACCCCCTATCCATAAGCAATCATGACTAAAGGGTACTTGTACATATCTTGACCGTCAGCCACTGGTCACGGCCACAAGCTACTTGTACAGACTGCCGCTCCACATCATTACAGCAGACCTATGAGAACAGTTCTCACGTGCTATCCTAATCTCCATCCCTCGTTTAGGACACCCTTGACGCGTGGAGAGCAAGGATACACTCTCGATCTCTATAAATACCTCTCCTATGAACTACGCCAGACCTGATTCTACATACTCTCCCCCAAAACAACCCAGAGTAAGATACGTAGGCAGTTCGCTCTCAAGTCGAACTCGGTCTCATCCAATAATCTATTCCAGTCCCCCAGAGAGTAGAGACTGTTTGTAAGGGAAAACCATATCACGCCTTTACAAAACTCATAACCTCTTTTTTTCCTTGAAGAGGCTTAACAAATGAGTAATCTTCAAAGCAACAATCATCAGAGATGAACTCCTTAATGTTTTTTATATTCTTGTCATTAATGCAATCATAGAGCAGCTGAATTCTGTCAGATGCTGTAAGTCTACTCGGCTGAAGCTATCGTCTCTGCTTCCTGCTGCCATAACCAACCCTTGCTTATTACTGCATCCTTTGTGCATCACATTCTCCTTCTTCCAACTAAAACTTGGATAAGTTGTTCTTGTTTGAGTTTGGTGAATAGGGCACATAGTTTTCGAAGTACGAAAAGAACAACTTATGATAGGACATGGGAGATGAATTGTAGCCATGGTTGAGTCGTATAAGAGATGAGATGGTTTAGAAGGACAGAATATGTTTCGGCAGATTAAGGCAAGTTTCCAAAGAACCAAGAATATAATATTTATTTGGTTAAAAGAAACTGAAGTTAAATACCTTTAAAACTCTGTAATTACTTATCGTCAAAAGTTCCAAAATTTTGATAGAATATGGCGACCTTCATGAACTGAACCCGGTGACAGTAGGCACATTCCTTAGAATAGTAATTTAAATTATACAAACAATAATACAACAAAAAAAGTAGTCCAAACCTCAGCACCAAAACGCAAAAGAGAAAATTCAACCAAAGTGCCCGTGCAGAGTTGGCTCGATCCAAATGGGGTGAGGGAATTTCATATTGGTTTGAATTGGACAGTGTCTCTCAATGCTGCCATCTTCCAAGCTGAAGACACCCGTATCATAAAATACATCTGGTCCCGCTACGTCATGTACTTCAAAATAATCATCTGTGAAGTATATGCAATTCGTCTTGCAACCAGGAAAGTCTGATGGAGATAGACATATTGAAGAATTATCGCCCAAAAACAATGGTCGTCCACAAAGACTCTTCACTTCATCCTACTTAAAGGTCATCGAGTCTAGTTTGAAGATTTCAAACTCAGCAGTGAAGTAAGTTGAGTCTCTCTCAACAAATAAATAATTGCCCTTCCTCTATTGGCAGTTGCGGCTCAGACCACACAGAATGAAAGATTGCAAAACCGACTGCCACACATACTTCACATTAGGTTATTCGCAAGCACAAAACTCGAGAAGAATACCAGTTCATTGTTTATCTTCTGGATCGTGCATAAGTTGCACATCATAGATTGTAGGACTAAGTAAGTAAGCTCCCAAAGTGTTTCGCGTATTTGTAGCTTGTACAGAGAATTCACCATATAAATGGCATAACTTTGAGTCCGAGCGTTGTACCATGTAAAGATGAAAGTAAAAAGTCACCAGTCAAACCCATCTTTAAACACTAACAGTTTAGCTTTAATGGTATTAACAGCCATAATAATAAGCAAGAATATGTTTCTATGGTAACTTTTCCCGCTAGGGCGGCTTTAGATATATCATGGCCTTGCAACCAAGAAAACCTTGTCTTTTGAGACTTCACTTTTTAGTAATGTTGATTGCTGGTATTGGTGATGTCTGCCTTGTGCATCTCAGTGATTTGTGAATCTTTTCAAACACAGGGCAGCTGTGCAACTCCATGTTATTTACGCACAGTCAGACAAATGGTAACCATCCAAACTTATGTCGCAAGTCCAAGTCGTGTCTCCAGGCATAAAGAAGGCCAATCTACTACAACGACCATAAACAGCCATAAGTACACAATTGGCATTTTACGCAGGGTTGGGAGAGAAAACAACTTTGTATAGGTAAGTCGTATCAAGTTTAAATTCACGGAGCTTAATCTCATTATTGACAGCCAAAAACGGGTTAAATAATCGAACATCTCTATAATTCTGGTCCGTCATAACCATCCATCCATGGCTAGAACCACGGCAGACCATATCCTGATGGCTGGGTAGTTCTTGTTATTAGTATCAAGCAGAAGCATAAGAAAAAAAGGTTCTATGAGTTATTTAAGAGATACCTCTACAGCTTTCATCTTGGGAAGCTGAAGTAGTTTTTGAGACACGGTGGATGAAACTACTGTCTTGCTCTCAATTTTCGACAATTGAGGAATGACTGTCACTGGAGATGGAGCAACACCCCTATACATTCTCCCGGCTCTCCAATACCTAGAACCAAATGTGTTTTCCCACTGCATAGTAGTTCCAGAAAATCCAGTATCCAGCTTCTGTCCTTTTGTTCTGTTAGAATCTGTGTCATCATGCTCCAATATCTCTCCCAAGACCTCAACCAGGTCCTTGCCATTATTAAAGCCTTGAGAAAATGAACAGGTTCCAGCAAAAATCAGAATATGAACAAAAGGTCAATAGCATATTACCATTACGCAAGATGAGACTTGCTCAGTGTGCTCAGTGTTCTCTAGAAGAGGTGCTGCTGATTGAAGCTCTCGGAGCTTGCACAATATCAGGATACTGATATCTCCATGAGGTTATTAGTCTGTTCAGAACATAATTGGTTTTGGGTAGTGCATTTGCAGAGAGAGGCTGGCGGGTAATGGGGCATGTCGTGTTTCCCCTTTGCAGCCATTCTTGAATTGCTTTCCTTTCATATGTTTGTCCAGTTTCGAGAGTGACTGGATCAGTCAAAAGCTGGCTTGTTATGGGACAAATATAATCCTTTGGTGGTCGATTGAGAGGGGTCAACTTCCCTGACGATGGGACGGAAGCGCTGCTCTGGCTTCCTTCATCGTCACTTTCATTATGATAACTGAAGAATCGAAAGAACATGCATTGCTGATGAGGAATCACTCATACGTCAAATTTCATAAAAGTACAATGTTTATTTATGATCAATCTGCATTAACTTAAGACTTTTGACATCCATCATCCTTTTCCTATAAGTCTATAACTAACTATTTGTTTGTGGGTGCTCTTGTATATCGTCCAGATTGCAGTTGACAAAGGCCACACATTAATCTAGAATTTGTGGTAGGTAATTCTGGTGTCAAGAAAATTGTTCAACATTGGCATGCCTATCTGATTGGGTTCAAACTTTAACATAATCACATCCATCATCCTTTTCCTATAAGTCTATAACTAACTATTTGTTTGTGGGTGCTCTTGTATATCGTCCAGATTGCAGTTGACAAAGGCCACACATTAATCTAGAATTTGTGGTAGGTAATTCTGGTGTCGAGAAAATTGTTCAACATTGGCATGCCTATCTGATTGGGTTCAAACTTTAACATAATCACGCTTTACGGCACATTTTTGTAAAAAAAGGCATCAACATCAAGTATCATAGTGATTCTGAAACTTATTTGTCTGGTCTAGAAAACTACTTATTCTAGTTAACCTCTCCTTACGCTAACAAAGTAAGAAACTGTTCACAACGCGCAGGTACTCGAGTAAATTTTGGTTAATTAGCACTTGTGCATCCTCACTGGTTTAGTGGTCTTCTAGGATGAGTTCAACACACGGGTTTGCTGACAAACAAAAAATTCATTCAGATTTCAGTGTTTGAGCCATTATATCAGAGTAGAGACCATCAACCATCAAATAGGGGTTTAAAGAGTAAAGAGTCTTTCCTGCTAGAGTTAAATGGATATTTTATATTGGTCGTCAAATTACGACGAAACAGGATCAATACTGGCACAAAGAACTATCTCAAGGCTAGTTTGAACAAATCCTGAGCAGATTAGATCAAAAATCCTGTTTTTGTTGATGAATCAGCCTGAATCATCAAAGCAATCAAATAACGACCCATAGTAGAACAGGCTCAATGTTACAATGCCTACTACTATAGCTGCCAGTGTATTGTGATGCATGAACATTAGCCGTGAGGAGCATTGTATCTTAGGTGGTTGCATAGATATGTAGTTTCATGTTCTAAGCAAGTAGAAAGCCCATTCAAACAATAGACTTGACCTTCATAGAAAATGGAACCAAAATTCTTCAGCCTTACTAAACCTAACCAAGCTCAAAATCTTTCCCCAAAATTCATTTGTTTTCGTCTTTTTTTAAAGTTAGTTATCAATGCATTGCCCTCAAAATTGAGGGCCACACCAGTCTTTTCAAGGCAAGTTTAAAGGAGGAAATTGATGTGGAGAACCTTTAAAAGAGGGATCCACAGACCACAATGCGGACTTTTAAAAGATTCCATAATCTTTCAGTCGCATGGCAATTGAATTGTGACATTGTGCATACAGGTCTGGAGTTCAACTCTCAATATCAATTTTGTTGTTTTCGTTTCTGTAAACTCTAAAGCACAAATTAATAACAACTTTCATTATTGTTTTTTTTGGAAAGTTTTTTCTTTTTCTCCAGATCTTCAGAGTTCGTCTGTTTTGACGAAAGGTTTATTTCTCTTTTTCTTTTACTTCGGATTGTTACGCGAACAGTTCCCCAAACTAGGCGTGAGTTTGTTTTTTTTTTTTTTCGAATCATTATAAAAAGTGAGAAGTGTTGCTATTGTAGGACATCGTATAAGAAAATGCATCAGGAAGTTGGATGTTTAAAAGGCATATGAGTTCTCTAACGGAATCCAAGTTCGAAGATAGTTAAAGCATTCAGCTACTTGAGACTAATTTATCGGACTGTAACAAATATTGCTTACCTTGACCGAATTTACAAAATAGCAATTAAACATGTAATTGAAAAAAAAGATAATAATATAAAATGTACAGACTTAATTCATCTGAACATTTTTTGTACCTGCATGCAAGAAACTTTTCCTCCATTGCTAGAGATAGAGGTGATGTCGTTGACCTTTCGGGTAACGGAGAAAGCCGAAGTGAACTTGAGGCCAGTGAATGGTGCAACCATGCTAGCTTGAACAGGGGTGGCACAGTTATTGATGGATGCAAGTGGCATGCAACAGCTGCTGATGAGACCTCTATCCTCATTTACCACGATGAATCCCTTTCTTGATCCATTTTTTTATTGAATTATTAATAATATCATTACCTGCCAAAAGTTTAAGCATGATTTTGCGTTAGGGATAGAAATTCATATATACATCAGAAATTTATAGCAAATAAGAATATACATATACTTGGATAGGTTTGGCAATGAGAAGTCTAATAACAAATACCGTCTTTTTCATTGTTAGTAAATATTGGTTTCTAATAATTACGTTGTGTGAGCTTGTGTACATAATGTGTCGATTTACCGAATTGATAGTGGATACATTTCAGATTTAATTCTAGTGAACAAAACCTACTTCAACTTGTATTTAAGCATTTAGAAATGAGGTCAAGAATATTAAGCTATTAACTTATGTAAACGACATGAAACAAAGTTGAAGAAAAATACAAATGGACAAAGCAACAGTGGAAAACGTATGAGTAGAAATTAACCACTTTTTCAAATTAAAACAGATTTGCAAAGCAATGAAAGGGATAAAAAAATGTTGCAATTTCCTACCATTATAAATAAAACCGCAAACCATTATTATTATTGGGATTCGTATTTGTTAATTTCTAATAACACCATAAGAAATCAAGATACAGGTAAAACAAAGAATGAAACAACTACTTAAAAAACATAATGAAAAATTAATTATAAAAATACCAGTTCGTTTAACGCGGCCATCATCATCGAAAATGTCACCAAGTTAAAATGCTAGTACCTCTTACAAAGTTTACTCCAGGAACTGAAGCAGTCTGGGTTGCGTATCCCTCAGAATCTCTTGGAGGTTAACACACCTAAGAACAGGTACATGATATTATAAAAACAATTAGCTCACCAGAAAATTTTACTCAATAAATGAAGATCGTTCACATGCCAATTTCAAGCGGGATCGATAAGTAGATTCTACAAACAACGATATAGAACCAACACCTCATCGGGCATCACCCATTATAAGATTCTATGCTGAAAAAGTTCGCATAAAAGAAACAAAACCTGGACTACAATAGTAACTAAAATATTAAGATCAGTTCGAAAAATTCTATTTTTGTAATTTTGGTTCTTGGCCAAGCAAAGACATCCCCACGGGATGAAATTCACACTGGTCTACCATCAAAATATTGTCAAACTTTGAGCACCTCTCTATATCCATGTCTCTTGATTATCATATGACATTCCCTCACCAAACCCTCCAAACATGATCCACCATCTCCTCTATGGAAGTGGCTAAACCAACCAAATATAGTTAAGCTTTAAGTTCATTAATATACAACCCCTATTCGGGTTCGAAGAGCACCTCAGTCCACGACTTTGTGTTTGCCTGGGCTTGAGTCGAATGGCTTGCGACATGGAAGGCATTCACGTGGCTCTGGACCTGAACCAATTCAGTCGAGCTGGACCATCATTTTGGCAATATTAAAACCTCATAACTATATATCGTGATATGAAAGTTTGAACTGACTCCAAAATATATAGCAGATTTTGTTAAGGAGAAAAGGACAACGTGTCTACTTAATGTTACACATGCATATATATGGCCTAGAGTGTGAAACAAAACAGGACCCAATCTCGAGTATACAGAAATACGATTTGTTTCCCTCTAGCAACATGCTCTTTGCCATTGGTGTATAGATATAATATTCAAAACTCTAAATCTATATGTTATTTCTATCCAAGCTAAAAAACTATTCTAATTGTGTTTTTGATGTAGATAATCATCTATATCAAGTTATGGTGAAATTCAAAGATTCCTATAAAAAAAAAACCCAAAGTTAAGAAATTAAAAACACCAAAGTTAATGACTCACCTGTATGAGCAACATGATCATCATTTATCTGGAGATATTCCTTTGTCCATCATTTCTTCAAAGAGCTCTTGAACAGATTAAGCTTTACCAACTTTCCCTAGCCCACCCAACAGCATAATGTAATTAACAATTGTATGTTTCAACCCCTTGCATTGCATTTTTTTAAACAGTCCCACTTCAAACAAAATCGGAGACCCTCTTTTAATCCTCTCCCCATCTCACAATCAGAGTCTCACTCCGAGAGCTTAGTCAGTAAACTCTCTCATTTTTAGTAAGAATGAAAATGTCTCACAATAGTTTTAGTTCTACGTGTACTATTGGGCATAGGCCCAACATATTTTATATTCAAATTTTAAGCGGGTATTTGTATCGTCAACTTATATTCAAATTAAGTTACAAAACACACTCCCACACCCCCAAGATCGGAGACTTTAACTTAAGTAAGGAGATTGGTGGAGCTGGCAAATGAGTTGTAAGAATCAGCCTAGTACATACTCTTCCGTGGAAGCGACATCAAGGTACAATAAATTTGTTCAGAATTGTTGCTAAAAATTGAATATGTAGTTCTTTCTCATTCGGTAGCTTGATGTAAGGTTGTTCAGGTGTAGGGTTTTATCTATGAAAGAAAATGTTGTTAGTTTGTTCATTGTTTACTCTCTGTTTCAGGTACCATTTTAACGAAATGCGATATGTTCTCTGTTTTTTGTTCAATTTCTGATTTCTGATTCTGAATCCATCGTTGACAAACGACATAAATGTCTCTGCATAAATCTTGATATCTTACATCTTTTGCATGTGGACAATGCCTTTCTTTGTCGTGCCTCACTTGTTGAACCACGCAAGCTATGTACATTCTCCAAGCATTTTGAGTTTTTATTACGCACTCACTTAGTTCCAGAACTTGTGGTGTCCTCTCTTCTACCCCAAAATCTCCAATTGGGATATGGTTATCCAGTTATCTTTTTTGAATTTTACCTGTTTCCTTGTTGAGAATGTGCCATGGAACCCCACACATGCCTCGATTGTTTGATTGTATGTAGGTAGATGGTCCATCATACTGCTGGTTGTGTCACTCATATTCCCATGTTACAGAATTGTTGATTATTCTTCCACTCTGTTGTCTTTACGTGGTACATACCCAACCCGGCCTCCTCATCTTGTAATGCATATCATGGAGCAACGAATAAATTAACTTAGACCCACTATGAGATTTATCCCCAACCACAAACACATTTTCAACAACACAAAAGATGGGGTTTGGAACTTGCAGAATGAGCAGACAAAAGAGCGTACTGTAGTGGCCCATTTAATAATTGATGAAGAACACATGAAAGTATTTGAAAATCGTGTCAGCCAGATTCTTATGTTGTCAGGGTCAACAACATTTACAAAGATCGTTAATAAATGGAATACAGCTCTCATAGGTAACATTGTTACCTTTGGTTTTCATTTAATTTTCAGTTTTTTTTTCTTGTATTTTCTTTCTTTTTTTATTTGTAGATGTAGAATTTGAGATATCACAGCCACTCAAGTACTTTTGATTACCTTTGGCAGGTCTTATGACATACTTCCGCGAGGCAATTGTACATACGCAAGAACTGTTAGATTTGGTGGTCAAACATGGAAATAAAATCCAAACACGTATTAAAATTGTATTGAATTCAAAGATGCCTAGCAGGTAGGAAATATGGTTACCTTCTTACCAATTGAATTTCTTGAATTTTTAGGTAGGTCCTAATTAATAATTTGTTATGTAGGTTCCCTCCTGTCATCTTCTATACACCAAAAGAAATTGGAGGACTGGGTATGCTGTGAATGGGTCACATATTGATTCCACAAAGTGACCTCAGATATAACCAACAGATAGATGTTGGAGTAACCCATTTCCAAAGTGGTATGAGTCATGAAGAGGACCAGTTTATCCTGAATATCTATCGTTACATACTGGTATTTCTTGGAGCCCCTACTCACAATTTTATGCGTATCTAAAGTTGAAACCTGTATATTAATATTTATATATACTAATATCCTGTCATATTTCTCGACAGCCATTGGAAAGTGAATTTGTAGATTTTCAGTGTGTCTGGACTGAGTATGTGTTAAAGAGGCAGGAGGCACAATTCCAAAATAGGCGCTTAACTCTCGAGGATCTTGAGGTAATATTATTTTCACATGAACTTATATTTGTATAAAATACTAAAAATTGGACATAGGTGCCATCGCTGGTTGCGGAGGTGTTGAACTCAGGATTAGGTGGATGAAAGTCTGATAAGAGCCCAAAACTGTAGTTTTAACCCCTTAATAATCATACTTTTATACCAATTATGTGAATAATAAGTAAGAGTTAATACTGATTACGTGTTTTTATGCATTTCAGGCTTCAAAGTCCATTATGTGCAGAAATGTGCCACTTTAGCTAGATAAAGGAGCAATGGTTGGTTGCTAAGGAGTTCTGTGATTAAAGGCCAAGATTCAAGAAGACAAAGCCTTTCTAAATCCCGGTCAAAGCTGAAAAGTCAAAGTCAACGCGGGCGTAAAACAAAGACAAAAGTCGACCAAAATTTCCGAAGACCATATCTTTGGACTCAGACTTCGGAATTGGGCCTACCTTATGTCAAAACGACCGGCTCGGAAAGAGCTTTCCAATGGTCTAAGCCTTGACCTAATCAGAGGAGCAGAAGTGGACGAAACATCTGTCGAAGCCAACTGCAGCTGAAGAGCCCATTTTGGACTAAAGAAATTGGGTTTTGGGCCTGATTCTCTGGCCCAAAACATGGCTCCAAGCCCATGCATGATTTTTGGATCTGAAAGTATAAAAACAAAAGCTTAGCTCTTTGTTAATGGTAGATAGTTAGACCTAGATTAGAATTAGATTAGTTAGCCTCCATTAATGAGTTTTATAACTTAGTTTTAGAATTTCATTTCTTGTTTTAGATTAATTTCTTGAATCATTGAATATCATTCATTAGATAAATAAAATAGTTATTATTCTTGTCATTTCGATTTTTGTTATTTCAATCTATTAGATCTAGTTTTAATTATTGTTGGTTACCATTTCTTAGTTGTTAATTAGATTTTAATTATTGTTTAATTTAGATTAATAAATTTTGAATCTTGATATTATGTTTAGTTTAAATTAATATGGAAATGATTGCGGAATGATTCTCGGCTAAACCTCCATTAGAGGGGGTTGAGAAGCCTTGATGAAAGCTTGATTCCGATTATCGTAGAGTCGTCGTAATTTCTATTCCACTCTAGAAACGATTAATTCACCATGAGAATGGGTTTAATCGTTCACATGCTAGTTATGAATTGGTAGAAATGTCATGTGTAATTAGGGATTAGGAAGAACCAATTGTTACAGCGTGGCGAGTTCAATTCGGATTCTGACGATTAAATCGTTAGTGAGTTAAGTTGAGTTAAGGTGGAATCAATCCCCCCTAATTCCTTATTATAGAATCAACGTAGTATTTCCGTAGTTGAATCAATTATAGTTGTATCTTGTAGGTAGTTGCATCGTAGTATAATTCCCCCTCGTAAAACTCTCATTAGACTTAAGACCGATTAATTAGACTAGGAAACATTCCATGCTAGAGAACTAGGAGTGGAACAAATTTGTTACTCCACTCTAGTTCGATAGAATTGAGAGTAGAAACTTTGATAAGCAATCTAGCATCGTAAATAGTTTTAGTTTTACTTGCGCTCGTAAGTTTAATCGCTTTATTTCGTAGGTAAAACTACTATTTTTACGGTTATCAAATGGCGCCGCTGCCATCTTAGTTTCACTTTAACATTGTTTTCATAGTATAATTAGTCATTTTTAAGTCCCATTTCACCCACCCACCCTTGTTTGATTCATACTGTGGTTGTTCATTTCAGCATTGAAAAGTTCCGTGAAAAATTACACGCAGGCGACGACCGCCCATACCGCGCGACCAGCGCTAAGTTTCTTGGAACACCGAGCGACCCGCCCCATACCGAGCGACCAGCTAAGTTACTAGAACACGGAGACGACAAGGCGCTTCAAAGCGAACACCGCCCTAAAATTTGAAATTTGCGGTTTTTCTACAGGTTTGTTTTGAATTTCGATTTTTCAAGTTTTTCAGTGTTTTAACTTGTTATATACACCGAACACACGTAAACAAGACGCTATTCATAAGCCGAAGCAAGGGGCCTTGTCAGGTATTCCTTTCTTCCACACCTCGCATCTCGGTTAGAGGTTTCTACTAGTATATCGAAATTGTTTGGAGTGTTGCATGTTTAGTTAAGTTCGACTTAGTCTTGCATGAGATTAAGGTGCGGTGGAAGAAAAACAACTAACGTAATTACACGCAACGCGTCAACAAACAAGTCTATCTAGTTTCCCACCCACTACACCTCTAGCTATTATTTCACACACACCACGATATTATGGATGAAGAAAGAGAGACTCCTCTCGACTTTTATAAAGCCTTGAGCGATAGCCCTAAATCTTGCATCGTTCTAGCGGACCCGATTGGGGATTTCCGCATCCCCAAATATATTTAATTTGTTACCCGTTTTCATGGTTTAGACCATGAAAACCTTATCGGCTTACATCGTAGGATTGAACAAGTCCTTACAACATTCCACCATCCTAGGGTTGGTGCGAACAAATTAAATTGAGGGTATTCCCTTTCACCTTAGGCGATAAAGGCGGCGCCTTGGTTAATTGCCCAAGCGCTTAATTCTGTGGGACTCGTGGGCCAAACTTGTTCACCGTTTATGGAACATTTTACCCACCCCTAAAGACGGATGAAATGCTTTCCAAGATTCACTTCTTTTCGACCGAATCCTCATGAATCATTTTCAGAGGCTTGGAATCGTTCACCGATCTCCTTATAGAGTGTCCACACCATCACCTAGCAAAGACACGTTAGTTCGTTGCCTTTTCAGAGGACTTCTACACCACCATAAAGAAGTCCTAGACATAATGAATGGGGGTAGTTTCCTAAGTAAAGGAGCCTCAGAGGCATATAAATTTTTGGAAGATCAGACTAAGCGTAATAATAATTGGGGGGCTAGTGACGATTACTCCCGCTAGTTCTTCTTCAACAGTTAAGGCTACCAGTATGTTTGAGGTTAAATCAGATCCTGAGCTTAAAACTCTAATTGAATCCCTCACAAAAAAGGTAGAGGCTATTTCTATACAACAAAAGCCTATCCCCGTCATGAATGTAAATTCAAATCCATGTAGTTTCTGTTGGAGTCCTGAGCATCCCGACTCCCACTGTCCTATAGCCTATGAACATTCTTGTTCCATTAATAGTGAACCTAACGAACCTTGGAGACAAAATCCCAACTTCGGTTGGAGAAATAACCAACAAGTCACACCTACATGGTACAATAATCAATATGTTAGGCCAACACACACTTATAACCAAGCTCCACCACAACAAGGACAGGATCAGGATAATTATAATAATTATAACAACCAAGCGCAACCTCGACAAGGTCAAGCACAAGGTCAATGTAGTTATAATAATTATAATGCTAATAGAGGTATCGTTCCAGTAAATAATAACTATCACAATCCGCCCATAAATAATCAATGCGAGATACTTCTAGTCACACCACCCGTGACTACTACACCCACACAACCGGATCGTCTTGACACCTTCATACAAGTGAGCCAACAACTTTTCCAAACCATGGCTCAATCTAACCAACACATTCTACAATCCGTTAATAATTTAAACCAACAGTTAGCCCAAGAGAAAGACCCAACCAAAGGCGTTTCTAGGCCAAAGCGATACCCAACCCTAGAACGAAAAACACAGCCTTTGAGGTAAACGGTAATACTAGTACGCGAAACTACAACCATAGGTGAGCTAAATGCCATCACCACTCTCCGATTCGGAAGAGTGTTGATAACAAAGTAACTATGCCTATAGTTACCCCATCAAGACTCCACTACACCGGATATCGAACTAGATACGAAATAGAAACCAAGAACCTACCACTGTAGAGGTACCAGTTAAACCACAACCTAAGAAACAGAAAGCCAAGGTTACACATCAAGTCGAGCCATACGCTAAATATAGAGCGAAACCACCGTTCCCTCAGAAATTAGCCATGCTAACCAGGGATACTAACTTTGAGGAGATTAGGAACGTTTTCAAAAATCTAACGATAAACCTTCCTTTTCTCGAAGCTATCAAAAAGCTACCTAACCACGCTAAGTTTCTTAAGGAGGTTGTGCACTGCTAGGCGTAAGACCAACATACCTAAAGACGCCTTTCTAACTGAACAGTTGCCAACTTTATCCGAAAATAATGGAATTGTTAAGTACAAGGACCACGGTCGCCCCATCTTTACAATGCACCTTAGGAGATTCTCACCGCGACGACCGCTTACTAGACACGGGGGCTAGTGTTAACTTACTCCCGTTTTATTTGTATAAACAAATAGGTCTAGAGGAGATGCAACCTACTAAAATGACATTGCAATTAGGCGATCGGTCTATTAAGTATCCTAAGGGTGTGGTTGAAAACGTCTTTGGTTAAAGTCCAAAATTTTTACTACCCGGCCGACTTCGTTATCCTCGACCGTAAGTCACTAACGACTCTGTACCTATCATTTTAGGGTCCGCTTCTTCTTGCTACGCCAACGGCATAAAGCGCCATTGATGGTTCGATGTCCTTGTCCTTTGGCCATCTTTCTGTTGAGGTAAATGTTTTCAAAACGAGGACACAATATCTCGATTCATCTACAAATGGAGAGGTTAGCATGATCGAGAGCTTAGCTCAAGATTACTTCAAAAACATGTTTCCAGAGAAACAGATTAACAAATTCCTTTCTTTCGGAAATTACGACTTTAACAATGACTCCCTGGTAGTAAACGAAATCGAAGAAGAATTCCTGCAACTCTTTTGCACCGCTTCTTTACCACTTCGCGAGTCCCCCTTTGCCAACAACCATTCATCCCTTGATGCTATGACGGAAGATGAATTTTTCAATCTCTATCCCAGTGATCCTTTTGACCCACCTATTGAGGAATGTCTTGCATATATCAAGATTTCTGATGATATGGACTTGAGAGCTCTAGCTGAGAATCATTCACCTTCCATCACCAATATTCCCCACCCTCCACCTTTTCAAAGGAACCTCGAGTTTGCACTCGATCCTTTAGTTTCTCCCATGCTTCATGATTTTTAAATCCACCTAGTAAACAAATACTTCCCAAGGATAAACCACTTGACACCTTCATTTTCAGACTTGAGACAGTCCCTAACTACACCATGAATGAGTTTTGTGCTAAACCCACATCCTCATTTTTTCCATGCTTTTTCTCTAAAACTTATCCCAATCCACCATATTTTCCACACTTATTCACTAGGACACCCTCTCGTTCAAAGATGAAACATAAGGTGCATGCTCGGTTATGTTATAGGTCTATCCGACTTCGCTTTCATTCCACTAGGCTGCGTCGTAGGAAATCTTGGTGCTTGATTGTGTTTGGATATGTTTTCTGTGATATTTATTTATGGAATGATCCACAACTATTCCGGTTGTTGATATATGATAAACTGCATATTCATACATATATTTAGATAAAGTCTCGAGTATCTGACTATAAACAACTCAATTTTTGTGTTTGGTGCATTTCTTTTCATTTTCATATATTGGTGAATGCACCATTCAGGTAACCAGGCCCTCCCTATGGAGTGTGTGGTTGTAAGTACGGGATCCTAAGTCCACGGTTCACATAATTCACGTTTTCCACTCTTGCATGTTTTCTTGGTTTTTGAGACATGTTTCTCTATGGTGTGAATTATGTCTTTACTACTTATTGTTTTCCTTTATATTAAACCTAATTCATAAAAAGTAAAAAAGTTTAAAGCTATAAAAATAGTAATCTAGCAAGTCTCGAATCGACCTTAAAGACCACGTTTTAAAACAAATTTTTACAAACCTGTTTTCAAAAATTTGTTTGGTGGTGGGGTGTTGGTTTTTCCATTCTTGATCACTCAAATTCCTATTCTTACCCCCACCTCGCTCCCTTGTCAAAAAAAAAAAAAAAAAAAACCCGAGCACTGCTGGAAAGCGGAGCTAGCTACCATGCCTCGACTTCCGTAGACTAGAAAATTTCCAGTTTTCTGCGGGTTGTTCCCGGGTCATTTGCAGCTGTTCCAGAGCGTAGTTTCGAGATGACATCTCCTACAATAATACCGGAACAGTCTTTTGAAGATTTGTTCCCAAGCACTACTTATGGTGCTTGGACTCATGAGGTGATCACACACGTAGTCGGGAACCGCTTATGGTTCTTGCTAGCATTTGTTCTTGGACTTGCCATGCCCACGAAATACAAGACCCATGGTGCTATTGGGTAGATAATATGCATGTCCGAGATAAGGTAAGTTTTTAATTCCATTTAGTGTCTGCTTATGTCCCAAGCAATTTAAGTCTGTTAACCCCATAATGGGTGGAACTCTTATAGAGTTACGTCAGTTTTTATATTAGTATGTTTTAACCTTGTTTTGCAGATGTTCTAGAATTTCACACGTTTCCATGGTACTTTTCTACCCTCTTTATTTAAATGCTTTGAGGACAAAGCAAGCTTCTTGTTTGGGGGTGGGCATAGAAACACGTGTAATTAAGGCATCTGTTAGGATATATATATGTATAATATGCACTTGTTTTCTAGTTAAAATTTCATAAATTTAAAAATATAAATAAATAAGTTATGCTATACACTTAGGAATATTGGTATTGTTTTCTTTCTCTATGCTCTTAACAATCTAGAAGTCTCACGTAGCTTTTGCATTAGAATAATTTTTAGAAACTTAGGTTAATATGTAGGTAATAATCTTTGCATCTATCTATAAATATATTATATGAGTATCTATGATTGTTAGCAGTAAGTTTCTGAAATCTAGGCTAGAGTACTTATTCTACAAATCCCGTGAGAATATAGGCTAAAGCCTTATAAGAGTGAAACATTTGAGAAATGACACAAGGGAGAAGTATATTCCGAATAGAAAAATCACACGTCCACTTGCTTGACCACTATACCATGTCCTAAGAGAGAATTTAGGCCCTTTTTGGATCGATATAGCTAGAAATTCTGACCTAAGTATATTTTTCGCTAGTCACCCCACTGAGCCTTTCATTAGCCCTTTCATAAACCACAAATCCTTTACCCTGTTACAAAACAAAACAAAATAAAAAAATTCAACCTACCCAATTTAGATAAGTCTGAGAATAGAATGAGGAAGAAAGAAGAAGAGAAAAACTTGTGTAAACAAAAGTTAGTTAATTGCTTCAAAAAATAAAGAAAAGAAGTTTCCATCCAAAGAAAAGAAAAATAAAAATAGAAATAAAATAAAAACTCCAAAAAAATAGAATAAAAGGAGTCAAAAGCCAAAGAAAAAAAAAAAAAATATGGCTAAGGATGGAAACAAAGTGTAGAAGCAAAAGTAAATAACAAGGTTTTCTCTAGTTACATAATATGAAGACTCTATTATCTCAGACTTGTCCTTTTTGAATATCCATTTCCTTCCTTCTTAAACCATCTCCTAATCCCCGAAACACCTAATAAAGACCTCTAGCTCAATTAGGAATAGGTTAGTGTGATAGTAAGTGGCGATGTGTTTGATCGACTCAGGCTTCCTTGTGTGTCATTGAGATTGTAAGGTAAAGTGTGCCCACTACGCACTAGAGTAAATAAACTTGAGTAGAAAAATCAGAGTGTTGTATCTTGACTATTATTGTGAGAACCTACTTAAGGACGCTATTCCGAGTTTCAGAAACGGACCTGCTATTGCATTTCATAGTATTACTCATTGTATATATGTTTATTGTAGATGATTGATTATTATGCATATATTAGCTTAAGTTTCGACATGATTATTCTGTATTCATTGCTAGTGAGATGTATAGATAATTGAGACATAAATAAGGAAACAATAGTTTTATTTCTTAGTCGTTGTAGTATAGATGAAGTTTGTGAGTACCTTCACTGGAAAACTCTTACGAGACTATAACTCGTCCACTAGGGAATTCCTAGTGGTTTAAGGCCTTGTTGCATATGGTCAATGCAATCGCACTCAGCGAAACAAGAGTAGATAGAACTCTATTTTTGGTCACTTATTCTAATTTCTCATCTTTGCTTGAGGACAAGCAAAATGCTGTTTGGGGGTGGTTTGATAAGAGCCCAAAACTATAGTTTTAACCCCTTAATAATCATACTTTTAGACCAATTATGTGAAAAATAAGTAAGAGTTAATCTCGATTCGTGTTTTTATGCATTTCGGGCTTCAAAGTCCATTATGTGCAAAATGTGCCACTTTAGCTAGATAAAGGAGCAATGGTTGGTTGCTAAGGAGTTCTGTGATTAAAGGCCAAGATTCAAGAAGACAAAGCCTTTCTAAAGCCCGGTCCAAAGCTGAAAAGTCAAAGTCAACGCGGGCGAAAAAGACAGACACAAAGTCGTGAGAACTTCCTCAAGACCATATCTTTGGACTCAGACTTCAGAATTGGGCCTACCTTATGTCAAAACGACCGGCTCGGAAAGCGCTTTCCAATGGTCTAAGCCTTGACCCAATCAGAGGAGCAGAAGTGGACGAAACATCTGTCGAAGACAACTGCAGTTGAAGAGCCCATTTTGGACTAAAGAAATTGGGTTTTGGGCCTGATTCTCTGGCCCAAAACATGGCTCCAAGCCCATGCACGATTTTTGGATCTGAAAGTATAAAAACAAAAGCTTAGCTCTTTGTTAATGGTAGATAGTTAGGCCTAGATTAGAATTAGATTAGTTAGCTTCCATTAATGAGTTTTAGAACTTAGTTTTAGAATTTCATTTCTTGTTTTAGATTAATTTCTTGAATCATTGAATATCATTCATTAGATAAATAAAATAGTTATTATTCTTGTCATTTCGATTTTTGTTATTTCAATCTATTAGATCTAGTTTGAATTATTGTTGGTTACCATTTCTTAGTTGTTAATTAGATTTTAATTATTGTTTAATTTAGATTAATAAATTTTGAATCTTGATATTATGTTTAGTTTAGATTAATATGGAAATGATTGCGGAATGATTCTCGGCTAAACCTCCATTAGAGGGGGTTGAGAAGCCTTGATGAAAGCTTGATTCCGATTATCGTAGAGTCGTCGTAATTTCTATTCCACTCTAGAAACGATTAATTCGCCATGAGAATGGGTTTAATCGTTCACATGCTAGTTATGAATTGGTAGAAATGTTATGTGTAATTAGGGATTAGGAAGAACCAATTGTTCTCGTGCGAGCAATTCAATTCGGATTACGAATGATTCGTTAGTGAGTTAAGTTCGGTTAAAGTGGAATCAATCCCCCTATTCCTTATTATAGAATCAACATAGTATTTCCGTAGTTGAATCAATTATAGTTGTATCTTGTGGGTAGTTGCATCGTAGTATAATTCCCCCTCGTAAAACTCTCATTAGACTTAAGACCGATTAATTAGACTAAGAAACATTCCATGCTAGAGAACTAGGAGTGGAACGAATTTGTTACTCCACTCTATTTTGATAGAATTAAGAGTAGAAACTTTGATAAGCAATCTAGCATCGTAAATAGTTTTAGTTTTACTTGCGTTTGTAAGTTTAATCGCTTTATTTCGTAGGTAAAACTACTATTTTTACGGTTATTAAAGTCCTTCTAAACAATCAGGAGATATAATAAATTTGTTGATACTTGAAGCAAGTTCAGATAAATATTGACTAACAATATTAAAATAACTAAACTAATTCTAAAAATTATTCTCATTCCCTATTCAAAATTGCCTTGACATATTCAATCTCTTCTTTTCAGAATATATCTTCCTGCACATTTGATAATCCCATATAGTCTTCTTTGAGAATTGTATTTTTCTTCATTGTGTAGTATTGCAATCGATTCTACTCTAATTTGATAGATATATCAATTTTTTTTTCTGTGCAAGTGTAATTGCATAATGTTGTAGTGGAGATTCACTCTTGATGATTGTGCTTCCGTTACAATTTCCATCGTCATCTAGAATATCCATGTAGTTGACCTGTAATAATTTTTTATTTAATTTTCTCAAACATAAATTGAATCAGAAGAGTAGGTGAAAACCAATAAAATAAAATATGAAAAATAAACAAAACAGCTTTGAGAAGAAAAATTCTATGTAGAAAATGTGATTGATCACAATTAAAAAAATAAAAAAATAAAAAATGATGGCATTATTTTGAAGTACTGCTCTTTTGTCGCTCCCTTTTTTTCTTCCTTCTTCCTTACTATGTTCCTTTATCGTTTGTTTCTTTGTTTTCAAATAGCTTATTGATTTTCAGAGTTGCTTTGTTTGTCCCTTGTTTAATGTATTCAAACAGATACTTGATAGTCCTTCTGTTGTTGTACTGACCTGTTGTACCTATAAAATTGAATGTATAAATTTGAATCCATATTGTAAATTTAAAAAATAAATTTTATTACCTTGAATTTCCTCAATATAATATATGTTTCTACAAGACAGAATGATCTTTTTCTTTTTCCATATCTGAACATTTGAAAATATAATAATTGTTTGAGTCACAATTGAAGAGGTATTGAAAATATTAACATGTTTGAGAATTTACAAACCTTATTATTGTTGTTCCAAACATATTGCGTTGGAAAGTGAACATACGAATATCCATCAATTTCATTGTCACTTTGATAATCCATTTTCTTTGCAATTATTTTTCAGCCTAAAAAGGAGTCTAGTAACATTAAATAATTTACCTGTGAGGGAAAATTTATAGACCCAAAATTTAGTAATAAGTACAAACGAATTAAAAATAAATCTATAAATAAGAAATAAATTTTGTTTGCAATAATAAATTAATCATAAATGTTGTATGAATTATCAATTATTTTCGTCAATGCATAAATCTATAACATATTGCTTCCTCTTTCTCGAGTCTTTTATCCCTTGATGGAGCTTTATCATTTCTTCTTCTTGTAGTTTTTCTTTCGCCCATAATGATAGTATTAGTTTACGTAGTTCTGAGATTTCATTTTGTTGTTCTTCAATCTCTTGGTGTTTTTCATTCAGCTCCTTGTAGTTGAAGTCTTCAATTTCAAAAAGGTTTTTGTCTTTTAGGTAATTGATTGCACTCCATGCTGCTAAGTTTTCAGACTTTTCTTTTGTTGTTGATGGAATTCCAGATATGGTTTCTGTTTTGGAGTCATCAAATATGGTAACCTGAGATATATGTAGATTGTCTTCAAATTTTGAGGTGTAAGTTGCTTCTTCTATTTGAAGTGAATCAAGTATTTCCTAAAGCATTTTTTTTTTGTGACGTAGAGTATTTATATTCGTAATCCATATCCTGCAATATTTAATAATAATAAATGTCAAAAAAATATATATCAAGGGTAAACTTATGATATTTAATATATGGTTCTTTAAATTTATGCACTTTACTAATTATGATTACACCCTTACGATAAGACACAGACTTTTAATGTTAGCTAATGATAATTTACATTAATGTGTGATAAAATGTATCAAGCGAAAGTAGTACCCATAAGTTATATATAGTCTGATAGGGAGTAGGAGTATTTGGCATATCATGTACAGAAAAGCCATGACATTAATGTGAGAGAGACATAACAGATTGCTCTCTTCTTGAACATTAGTCTGTGTCTATAAAAAAATGACATTCCCAATTGACAAACATGAAAGAATCAATCAACTAATTTTCTTAATTTAATATGATCTGTTACTTTATAAATTTTGTAAATAACAGGAAAATGTTGTGCCTGTACGATTGCTTTACTGGAATTATAGAATAGCCTGCAATATACAAAAGAAGAATTCAGAAACTGTCAAAATATTTTGATAAATTGTTGAATTTATTATATGTATAGTAGTTGCATTTTCTAATAATACCTTTGTTTGGAGGAGAGAAGGTTTGGAGATTAGTGGAGTACGGTGTTTGTTTGTGATTTATAGTTTTTTTTTGGATAAATATTCGTAGGAGATAGTAATAGAGTTTTAAGATTTCTAAGTCTCTCAGTCTTGTGTTAGTTTTAGACTTTTAATTGTATAAGACTTTTAATTGTCTAAGAACTGAAGGTAAGAGGATTCGAAATGCGTTAGATAAGGAGCTGTTGAGGCATTTTTTATGATGTAATCTTTTCATAATAACAATACGAATGCTGTAATTGTTCTTATAGAGTAGGCATTTTTAAAACCTTTCGGTAATATATGTGTGACTAAAGTTGAATGAGTTAACTTAGCTTGAACTCCTTTCGTGTCTAGGGCTGACTTGGACCTTGATATTCTTATTTGGCTGATTAAATTGACTTTAGTGAAAATTAAAGAACAACCCAAGCAACTGGGTGTTAAAAAACAGGATCGAGTCATATTAATCTGCTAGGGAAGACATAAAGTTATGTACAGATAATATTTAGATTTCGTCCATTAACAGGAACTGAACAAGTAGATCCTTTGGAGAATCTCATAAATTTCTTTCTAAATTGAATAAAGTCTTTTATATCATAATCTCTTCCACGGCAGCATTTGCAATCGATATTCATTTTCGACAGAAAGCCTTCATTCTTTAGCAAGTATGTAACAACGTCTAGTTCAATCTCATTTTGTTGGTATATTTCCAGTTCGACTTGTGTGAGGTGCTCCAATATATCTTCATCAGAAAGTTATTCTGGTTGCCCATATCCTTCAATGTTATGCACTTTGTGCGTCGGATATCGTCCCTATCAACAGTTCATGAGTTAGATAATTATCTATCGGCACAGATGTGTTTGACTCACGAATAAGTTGTTATGCTATAGTGTTACCTGATAATGATGTGCAGAGATTGCGGTTGGGATACATTTAAGACTACAACGCGGAGTAGCCATTGAATCTATTAGATACCGATCTTTGGAAATACTCTGAAAGCAGATTCTAAGTGTTAGTGTAACTACTATAATGAGATCAACATACATCCATTTGATAAATTAGAAACTTGCCGCAAAGGATACCCCATGTTCAAACATTGACATTTTATATAAACCATCGCAATGCCTAATATTATTATATTCAAGATCCTATAGGAGCTCTGCAGTTTTTTCAAATTGTTGTTATGTAACTGTTTCTTTGGAACTTGGAAGGAACCCTCTGCTGGCCTAAAAAATCCATGATCAAGTTTTATGAATGACAGCTGGCCTTGTCAGTAAATCTGAGAAGAATTACGAATGATGGCCATGCATGTGACAATCGTCTTGCTTTATATCTAGGTTATATGGACACGCCATATTTTGAAAAAAATCCGTGTCAGATACGTGTCCGTGTCAGACACATAATGTATGTAATTTACCTTGAATTTTGATATTTTGCCGTGTCCGACAATTCGTATCTTGTGAATAAGGGAGGTCTTGTACAGTTTTTACCTTTCGTTTGTGCAAGGTTAGGGTGTCGCACTAAGTTGTTAAGTTTGGATAAGGCATGGCGGAAGATTAGATAGGGGAAATCTCTTGGGACAGCAGTAATGATGTTGGATGCTCTGGAGCAGTGTTTTAGGTATCCTCTTGACAATGTTTTGTCAATCATTATTTCCAGGGCACGCTTCAGCAGAGAGACTGGTTTCAGGTCCTATAAACCATTCAACGGAGTGGGGATCAAGCCTTTGTAGTTGTTAGAGATCAAGACTAAAATCAAGAGAACACAGTTGTTGCAATGTAAATGTTTCTTTTTAAACTTCACCCTCACCATTTCTTTTAAATAACTCCTAGGCAAAGGGTATTTCGACCCCTAAGTCGTACTCGTATCTAGGGCAGTTTGGCTTTGTGAGTGATACTGGGGTAGTTCGAGGTGTAAGGTTCAATTTTTGTAGAAAATGCTAAGTCTAAGGACTACAATAGAATGTATTGAAGTGCTAAAAAGATAGTGATAAACTAAGCACATCTTAAGTGAGCTTCTTTATATCATTAAAGGGGAACAGTTTACAGCCTAAAACTTCCTTATCCACTTTAGCAGACTATCAAGCAATCAAGTTAATTTTTTGGAAAAATACGTAAAAGTTTGCTATGTGCTCTCATAAACTAATTTCGTTATTTTACTGCAATGTACTGCAGTATGTGAACTCAACATTCTGTAACAGAAGTTCTTATATCAGTCTTCATCTGGTTAAATCTTTTTATATATAATGTTTTGTACTACATTGTACTCTGTTTCTTAGGAAGCTTGGTTATTGTTATAGAGGTTTTCCCTAGCATTTCTTTATACCGGGGGCTATATGACTTACAACAATCTTCCAGTATGGGACTTGTTGTGGGTAGTGTTGGAATGAGTTGGATTGATATGAATGATAGGTTAAACGGGATGAAAGAAGTCTTAATCATCATGTCTGTGGAATAGTGTATTTTGCTTCCTGTGGCATACTATATTTATCAAGTTGTATCAGTTTTACATATACATATTCCTTTTCCTTTTAATACACTTCTGGATTATTTTACTTCTATTTTTATTGGAGTTGTGGACTTGTGGCATCTATGTTTGTCCTATCAATCATTTTTGCTGAAACGGATGAGTTTATCTATGCAAAGGATATTTGCCGACTGCTTTTTCGCTGGTGTTTGTTTGGGTGGGTTGATTACTCTTCTTGTCCAGGTAAGTTCGGTCTTAGAGCTTGAGGTTTCATAATGTAGCTTTGCTTGTTGGTGTTTTGGAGGAGGCAGAAATTCGGTTAAGACCGATCAATATTTTCGCTAAATTTTATTTGAATATAGATACTTAGAGATTTATGAGATTCTTCTCGAAATACTGTAATAGAATCCTGCACTATGAGGGGGGTACTTGTCTGTGCATAGTTTGCACAAAAGCAGATCGATCATCATGCGGATGAATACGGCTATGTGGATGGCATCATTTGCATACCACCCAAAAACATTCCAGGAGAGTGCATTTATTTTTATAATACCTTTAAATACTGGACATGTTATAATTCTAGCTAAAAACAATGCCTTAGGAAATGTACTTTGCGGTTTATCAACTTCACCAGCTAGAACACAAAAAATACTTTGGACATCAGAATATTTGGCAATCAAGTAGCAATCACGAAACCATAATAAGGACTCCTGAGAAAAACTGTACATAATATTATACTTCCACTGGTGGCAAAAATGAAAGACTACTTACGGAGTGGTTGACGCTAGAGTCGGCTCATGCCTCATTTGGTCTGGTGTCTGGGTTGGCTGCTCATGATGAGCTTGGTAGTGTAAAGATGAAGAATTATTACCATTCTGCGACTGCTAGTCCCTTGTATAGAGCTTTTGGGTTCAAGTGAAAGTATAGGTTGAAGTCAGAGGTTGAGGATTTTGTTTGGAGTTGCTATGATCACTTTGTGAATAAGGGAGGTCTTGTACAGTTTTTACCTTTTGTTTGTGCTATTTGTGAATAAGGTAGTAGTTTTTGTTACTATTTGTGATTTGTACATTGTTTCGACCAGATATGATCAAAACATCAAGTGTTGATAAAAGAGACGAAGAACGTAATAAAGTAATTAGAAAAATGATGGTGATCAGGGGAATGATAAGACTGTACCTTGCGGTTGCCTACGTACCCAAATTATCAATGGGATCAAGTCTCAAGAACGTAGTTCTAAATGAAAAATAGTTTAGTATTTATATAGGTAGAGTAGAGAGTCCTTGTAGCTCAAGTATTCTTGTAGCTTGAGTCATTGTGATAGAATATAACTCTCAACTGATAATTATCTCTTTTGATAAGAAACGAATCTGGACATAAATTAACGTACATTAGTGGCAAGCCATGTGGCTAAGGTTCAGCCTTAGACACATGAGTTAATGGGCATGTACATCGATTCATGGTATTGCGAATTGGGCTTTAGCCCTGTCGATTAAACGAATAAAGTAGAGACCCCTACTAATGAACGTTTGCCCCGTAGGTGGGGGTCGAAACACCGCCCCCTCTTTGGCATGCGAACAAAGTTCATATGGCAAAGAAGAGAAGAAAAAATAAGTAAAAAATGGAATAAAAAAAAAGTGAGCGGAATGTATAACAAAGTGTCGTGTGAATGTAAATGATAGGAAAATGGACAGTTGGAAAAAATTCATGAATTATCGGGAACGAAATAATGTCAAACTAACATATACGGGGCACAATGCAATTAAATAAAAAATGGCTGAAAATGCACAGAAAAAATTGCAAAAGAAATTGATGGGCAAAACTGTACCGAACGCATTACGTAATAATACGAAAATTGATTTCGACGACGCATGCCAGCAGAATCACGATATTTGGATTAGACAGTTAAAATTAAATATAAGGGCATTTTAGTAATAATAGAAAGAAAATGAATTTAACTAAGAATTGGATTCAAAGGTTTCGGATTAGATAAGAATGTGGAGTAGATAAGAATTAAGATTAGAAATGAAGTTGGATTAGAAAAGAATCCCACCAGCAATGGAAAACCAATTTGACAAAACCTTATATAAGTGCTGGCACAGCACCATAGGGCTGAGCGATTCCTTCCGATAATTTGAAACCGCAAATCCCAATTCAAGAAAAGACCTTGACGCTCATCAAACAGATGTGGTCAAGACTCTCTGAAGTAGCAGAAAGTTTATCCTCTTCTGTAGTACTGCCGCTCTAGAACACTGTGTTTTGTATTTGCGTTGACTAGCAGGTACGTTCTTTCTCCATCAAACTCTGCTTAAAGAAGTTTGCATGGCTGTCTCATTAGAAATATATTGTGGTTGTATTCCTTTTATGTTTTTAAAGAGGTATGCTGACGAAGATTTCAATCATGGCACCTCAAAGTGAAAGAAAAGTTATCGAATTAGAGGAAGGATGGGAATTAATGCGGAAAGGGGTCACAAAGCTGAAAAATATTCTTGTAGGGCTTCCTGAACCACAATTCAACTCAAGAGATTATATGACGCTTTGCACAACTATCTACAACATGTGCATACAGAGACCTCATGATTACTCTGAGCAACTGCACGACTGGTGCAAAACGGTGATTGAGGACTATATTGCCGAGACAGTTTTACAATCTATACAAGAAAAGCACAGTGAATACATGTTGAAAGAACTCGTGCAAAGGTGGAATAGTCATAAAGTTATGGTAAGGTGGCTTCGCGTTTTCCATTATCTAGACCATTTTTTTATTACTAGGAGATCGTTACCTTCACTTAAAGATGTTGGCTTTATTTGCTTCCGTGATCTGGTCTTTGAGGAAATCAAAGTAAATGCTAAAGATATTGTAATCTCTTTTATTAATCGGGAGAGAGAGGGCGAGCATATTGATGGAGGACTGTTGAAACACAATCTACGTTAACACAGGAAAAAAAAATGGTGGTGGGACGCGCTATTTAATTGCAAGAAGTTAACAAAGCATTCAATGACGGAACAACTAGAAAAACAAAGTGAAGTTAATGAATCCGGAGAAAAAACAAAAAGTCTAAAGAATTAGAGTTGATTGTATTGCTATTGATTGATATTGATATATTGCAGGAAACGAATAATTGGAATGAGGACGAAACAGTGATGCTTGCAAAAGATAATGTGGTGAAGAGTATGCGGAAAAAAAATTCGAACATAAAGATCTCAATGCCTTAGAAAAAATAACGAAACTGTCGAAAATTTGCGCTCGGAAAATTTCTCGTAGAAATGTCGGCATAATGCCTTAAAAAAAATAACGAAACTGTTGAAAATTTTTGCTCGGAAATTTTTTCGTAGAAAGATCGGCACAATGCCTTAGAAAAAATAACGAAACTGTCGAAAATTTTTGCTCAGAAAATTTCCCGTAGAAAGATCGGCACAATGCCTTTGAAAAAATAACGAAACTGTCGAAAATTTTGCTCGGAAAATTTCTCGTAGAAAGATCGGCACAATGCCTTAGAAAAAAGGGCTTGCGCTCGAGCGAGAAAAATAAAAGAACCGGATTGTAAAGGAAAGAATGATAGAGAATGTCAGGGTGACTATTCGGAAAGCAATGGCTAAAGAAAAAGTGTCGTTCACCATAGATGAGCTCGAAAAATACTTTAAGCGGTGTCAATGATTGTCGACAGCATTAAACAGGTATGTTAGCATTTTTTTATCAGTTATCTTAAAATATTGGTTAAGTCTGAAAGACTGATGAACAGATTTGTATTTTTGTCGCAGGTTGAAATGGAGGAATTACGAGCAAAAGATATTGACGAAAAATTTCGAGTGGAAAGATCACAATGCCGTAGAAAAAAAGTAATAATAAAGAAGATGAATAAAGTGTTCGCTTAGAAAGTTAACGTAATGCGAATTCTCGCCGCACGGAGAAACGGCAGAAGCTGGATAAAGTTTTCGCGAAGACAGTTGACGTAATGTGAATTCTCGCCGCACGGAGAAACGGCAGTATTACGAGCAAATTATATTCATAAAGAGTCGACGGAGAAAAGTTTAGCACAGAAAAAACGTCAATAAATGTCGTAGAAGAATTAAAGAAGCTGACAAAAGTTTCGTTGAGAAAGAGCGGCACAATGCCTTAGAAAAAAGAATGGCTGCGGAAAGTAGTTAACCGAAAGCGCTAAGCGAAGCGAATGCAGATTTCGAAGAAGAAAATGAAGATTTAATCGAACAACCGTAAGACAATTGACATAGACAATTGATTAGGTAATTGTGTGAATGTAATATCATAGAGCTAAAACTTCTTTTGATGAAAAATAAAAATAAAAATGGGTTTGCTATTGTGTTCACATTGTCCTGAATGAATTCCTTCGAGGCCTAGTAAATTGTTCGTTCTGCCCAAACAACGAAGGATAGGATTGAGACTTGTGCTGCTGTGATAGAGTTTTTTAGTCATCAGGAATTCCTAACCATCGTCAACTGCATGATCGTCGTCGGTAGATACCGAGACATTATCAGTGCCAAGTTCGTTGAAATCATCTTACAGCATAAGTGGTTAATCCAGTGTTGTCATAACAGTGACGACTTGATTTTCCACGGATAAGTATGCGATAGAATCAGGACGCCTTACATCATAACGCGGATACTGTACAGTAATGATAGATGTAAAATTTCATGCAATTCGTTGAACGAAGTCTAAATAAACGTCTATTCTATCATTGCGAGCCGCATATTATCATTCAAATTGGCTAACGACTAGCTTAGAATAATTAATCGTAACTTAGTCGCCCCCAGCTGAAGAGTTGTGCGTATACCACAAATGACAGTTTCGGACTCGGCCATATTATTTGACGCGTCAAATCCCCAATGTAGAGACCTCTCAATTATGTCTTCATTTAGCTTCAAGATGACACAAACAAGACCAGAGGCAGACTTATTATGCGAACTATCGGTGTAAATGTAAATCTAGCAAGTAGCTGATATATCCGATAAATATTTCAAGTCATCGCCCCCGGGAGGTAATGACAATTAGAGATCGACGTTGTCCTCATCGAGTAATGCTTTCGACATAGGAATATCATCAATAAGAAAAACAGTCATTAGTGAAACCAAAGTTTGTCGCTGTTTAATTGTATGAGTGTTAGAGACAATGTTGTAAACGCTAAGGTAACTTTTCCATTCTGCGACTCGATCTGTAGACGTAGCGAAAAAACTTGCGCAGCGGATATTCGACAAGTATAAACTTCGACTATTCCTTCTTTGAAATAAGCTTAAGACGTCTGACAACATGAAATAAGGCCAGTATAATATTTTCAATACAAGAATGCCTCGAGACATATGACGAACATTATCCGCAATAGATGACGAAGAATCGTCAGAGGCAATAACTTCGTGCTGAATAATTTGGCACATCGGTGGAACGGTAGCTGGGTCGTATGCAATCGGATGTTGAAAAGGAATAGGAAGGAGTAATTCGATACCGCCAGGTTGACCTGGAATCGCACATTCGCGATGATCATTAGTAAGTGCATCGAGAACTTAGGCTCGTCGAGTATTTGTCATAACTTTTGTAGAACGTGATCGTCGGTTTTGCATAAGAACCGCAGACGGCGCCAATTATGTTTCGACCAGATATGATCAAAATATCAAGTGTTGATAAAAGAGACGAAGAACGTAATAAAGTAATTAGAAAAATGATGGTGATCGGGGGAATGATAAGACTGTACCTTGCGGTTGCCTACGTACCCAAATTATCAATGGGATCAAGTCTCAAGAACGTAGTTCTAAATGAAAAATAGTTTGGTATTTATATAGGTAGAGTAGAAAGTCCTTGTAGCTCAAGTATTCTTGTAGCTTGAGTCATTGTGATAGAATATAACTCTCAACTGATAATTATCTCTTTTGATAAGAAACGAATCTGGACATAAATTAACGTACATTAGTGGCAAGCCATGTGCCTAAGGTTCAGCCTTAGACACATGAGTTAATGGGCCTGTACATCGATTCATGGTATTGCGAATTGGGCTTTAGCCCTGTCGATTAAACGAATAAAGTAGAGACCCCTACTAATGAACGTTTGCCCCGTAGGTGGGGGTCGAAACATACATCTGACTTGTTGACGTCATTATGATATTTCTTGTTGATGATTTTTATTTCACCGACTCATGCAGTGGAACGGTTTTCTATTTGAGTGAGAAATCCAATGGCGTTCTTGGCAAGATCATTGGTAAGTTATGCTCACATGGGATAAGAACTTCTGTTACCAAATGCTGAGTTCACATACTGCAGTAAAGTTACATGATCTGCATTGCACTAAAATGACGAAATTAGTTTATCAGAGCACATAGCAAACTTTTACGTAAACAGATTCCTTTTCCCTTTAATACAGTTATGGATTATTTTAGTTCTATTTTTATTGGAGTTGTGGACTTGTGGCATCTATGGTGTTTGTTTGGGTGGCTTGATTACTCTTCCTGTCCAGGTAAGTTCGGTCTTATAGCTTGAGGTTTTATAATGTAGCTTTGCTTGTTGGTGTTTTGGAGGAGGCAGAAATTTGGTTAAGACCCATCAATATTTTCGCTAAATTTTATCTGAATATGGATACTCAGAAGGTTTATGAGATTCTTTTCGTAATACTGTAATAGAATTCTGAAGATTAGTGGGGAGTTGTATCTCGATCAATATTTGCCGAGTCTGAGTGAGGTGGTCCCTTGGTGCTTTTTTATGAACCTATATCTTTTTTATCTTGAATTATTCACCAAGTAGACTATCGCAGCCATCTGGGTATGAACTGTATTGTTCGTCCATATTGTTTCTCTCTAACTCTGGTCATTGATGAGAAAAAATGGCCTTAAACCTTAGTTATAGCGTAAGGTCTCAGTTAAGGTGCAATGTCAAAGATAAGTGTCTTAGCTATCCAATCAACAACCCAACCCCATCCTTGCACTTTTGTGGAAATGTGTGTAATCAACGCCTTTTCCACAAAGAATGTGGATTGTGTCGTTACTTCCACCTCCTTTAGTTTATTCTTTTCCTGCGTCTTCCACCTCCACCATCTTGCCCCTTCTTTCCGTACTACACACTTCCATTTCTAACCCAAAGACAACACTATAGGACCCATCATCTACCAGCTTATCGGTTCTCCTATTTCTCTCAAAGATCACTTTCCCTTCCTTCTCGTTGAATCTTCCCACCCCCAATCAATTACTTCCTCAAGTCCCTTTGAAAATGCTTTCCTGCATTCTGCACCATCATCCTCAACAACACAACTGTGAAAAAATGTTTTACATGTTTCACATATAGCTCATTAACTTTTATCTGTACACAAATTGGTCACATACAATCACTGTTCCATAACATATTACACCTACTCTAAGCCATGAAAGTGGCATATCAAGGAGTTGTAACTATGTTAATTAACTATTTTTTTAGTCTTTTAGGGTATAAACTATAAAGACATCCTAGTTAGAGATTGAATGCACAAAAACCTGACTATCCATTCTTAAAAGTTTTTGGATGCATTTACTATCTATATATGGTTGAAAGTTGAAACCCTATACAAAGAACAAACTTGAGTTTAGTAAGTAAGCCCTGCAACTTTATTGGTTATAGTACATTCTTTAATGGACATGCTTAGACATCACAATAGGAAGAGTTTATATCTTTAGGTATGTCATATTTGATGAGAAAGATTTTCTATTAAAGTCTCAAACAAACAACCATCATACAACACCTATCTCTGACATGTTTTCGACACCTAATACTTCTATACCTCTGTTTCCACCATCATTCAACTCTAACACTTTTTCTCATACTTTTTCACATTAAAACAACATTCCTCAGACTTCAAATACTTCACAAACTCCTATCACTGAAACTCAGAATACTTTTCTGACACCTTCTTAACTTTATTATTCTGACAGATTCCATGACACACATTCTAATGTCATTCCGCACTCCCAATCATAATCTCATATTCATAATCAACAACATATCTAATCTTCACAACTTCTTAGTACTTAGGCAATAAGTACTTCTCAAAATGAACATACAACTCCTGTCCTACAAAATCAATCTCATCCCATCAAGTAACACCATCTCATATAACTACTGCCACAACAATTCCAGACACTCATTCTATGTGTCAAACTCACAAATCCTTATTTAGCTAAAAACAGCCCCCAACGGCCTTGTATGAAAAACACAGTCCACAATCAATATTTTATTACGTCGCCTAGTCTATGACGTGAACAATATAATGTAAAATCAATACACGCAACTGCTAATACCTAGTGGTTTCATTTTTATGCTAAGATGAAAGACCATTGAATTTTTAATTATATAGATAAAATGTTAACCAACCAACTATTGAAAACAATGAAAGTAGACTTTGCAATTTTAATATTAAAAACCACAGTTTCCATTTATTAAGAACCGGGTAATTTCCACAGCAGTTTCGTAACCAATGCATCATGCTTCAGAGTCATTGTCCTGTATTGAAAAAGGAATTAACATTAGTATCTAGTATCATCTATAAACAATGTACATCACCAATAATGGTTTTTTTTTAATGATGGGAAATTGAAAAGTTACCTTGAAATGCAAACTTTTGCAAGTTTTTTTTTTGGCTTTTGGAGATTCATTTGAAAGATTGGTGTTGCTGCGATTCTTTTTGATTTTGGATGTACTTCCTGTATAGATGAATAGTAGCAGTACCTTAGTATTACAAAAATGTTTTTTAATGTGTATTTATTATTGTGAAGAAAGAAATATACCTTTTCTGTTAGATCACTTGGTGTTGATATAACTATAATACATTTCTCTATACTTGCTTCCTGGTATTAAGAAACAAAATGATTAAAATTTGATATTATGAATTGAATTTTAAATGTATAGAATTACATATATATGTATTTTTAATTGTACATTTTGTATAAACTCTTCCATTTGTGATTCCTTTGCTGTTGATTGTATAGTCTGCTGCAATATCTGAAAATTTGTTTGGAAGTAGTAATATGTAAATTTATAAAATTGAAATATCACTTTAAATTTAAGTATACTTACTTCTTCATTGGTGTTCATGGTAGAGACGTACAAAATATTGTACGTTTTTCTACTATAGTTACTGTTATTTGTAGATTCTTTAATGCGAAAGCAATATTCTTTTCCAACTATACTCTGTAAAATCTGATTGACCAATTCGTTTCCATTGTCCTGTTGCAAATTTGAAAGTCAACAATATATAATTGTAAAAATAGTAGATTTTTCATTTGCCATTGTACCTTATCTTCGATGGCAGCAATTTCTTTTTCAGTATGCTTGATCATTACTTCTGCAATCTTCCCAAATGCTATTGTGCTTGCATAATTTAAGCCATCGGAGATTTCAAAGTTTAACTTGTATCTGTACATTCCATATTAAAGAAAAACATGTAAGATTGCATATCATTTATATGATATATTTGTAAAAATTATCCTTATTGATACCTGAGCTTAGATTCTGAATGGTTTTTGCACTTTTTGCACCAATATCTTGAATTGATTTTTTCAAGCTTATTTTTACAACTTGGGCAACCTTTATAGTAACATGGCATTCTTTCATTATTGAAAACTTTCGAAACCTCTGAATTGCACATGTATGATTTACCATGTTATAGAACAATAAATTTAAGATAAACTTAGATAATAAAGATGTATATTTTGAAATTTGATAGCAAATCATATTAATAAACATTAGTTGTTACCTCATTTTCTTGAAATAATATGTCAGCTAAACTTCGGTATTCTTCTGTTGTGTTGCTTACTTGCTGTTTGCTGGTGTCTTGTTCGTTTTCGAGTGCATTTGCTTTGATCTGCTGTGCTCTGCATATTTTTTTTTAAATAAAAATATATGTTGAAATGGAGGAACAGACATAAATTAATAATTGACTGAAAAGTAGTTTTATATTACCTTTCCAAATAAGATGCAGCTTCAGGAATATTCTTATTTATATACACCTTTGTAGCAAATGTTAATTGGAGATAATCACCTGTAATCATACAGTAATATTTTTATTTATTTACAATATTTATATCACTATTTGAATTTGGTTGAGTAAGAGATATGTACCTCTAAAATTTTGGAATGAAGTTGATGTAACAATTAAGACATAATTTTTATGGGGTGATCTAATGAAATCAGCTGGAATTTGGTCCATGGTGTTACCCCATAAAGTTATTCTCATGGTAGATTTGCTGCAGTTAAAAAGTAGGATAAAATACTATTATTGACTTATTTAAATATATAAATTTTGTAACATGTTTCTTACATACCTTGTATCTGCAAGTATAATGTCTCGTCTTTGTCTTTCAATTTGCCAGGATCTGGTAACCCGACGCGTTTCAATTTCCTTGACTTTTATAAGCACACCTATCACATCTATTGCATGTAAAAGATTATTAAGTATACATGTACACCATATGTTAGTAAGCATACAAATTTCCAATGAATGTATTACCTATCAGAACAATGTTATTTTTTTTTTTGAATGAATATTTGTGAAGGATGTGAAGAAGAAAAGGTCCTTTGGAATTTCAACGTCCTGATTGCTTGCTAATTTCAATATTGTTTTATCATCAAATTCAATCTTGAACTCATGTGTTGCAGTACGGAATTTTTCTGACGGCTCTTTCACTTTGAAGTTTTCGACGATTATGACATTGTCATCTTGAATGAATTTTTCAAACTTCTTTGTTAATTTTAATGAATATGTAGCTTGAATTTCATGACCCTATACAATGAATAATATATAAGTGAACAATTTATAATAATATATGATGAACAATTTATAATAATATATATGTGTTAAATAAAACCTATTGGTCCATTAATAAAATGTCGTTGCTTTTAAGTGCAAGATCATTGAAGAATAGGTCATTCCACTTTCTGGTAACTCTAACTTGAATTTTCCATGGAGTATCTGCTTTGTTGATTGTTTTCAATGAATGATATTCAATTGTCATAATCTTAACCTGTAACCAATTTCATAAAAGTTATAGTAAAGAACATAAAATAAGAAAATGATTTAATTTTTAAAAACTAATCAAATACCTTTAAAATTGATCTTGGAAAAGAGAAAAGGTCGATGGAAAATTTTCAGGTTTTCTTGATGTGTTATATATCGTCCTAATAGTAGTTTGTTTGTTTAAGAAACTCTATTACTGGTAAACTTCTATTGAATTTGGAATTGTATTTATGTTAGGTCTTTTGTTAATGATAACTTCGTTAGATTTGAGTTGTAATTAGGACATGTCGATGTAATCTTAGGAATCCAACTTAGTAAGGTATCTTTTTTGGTAATAGTAGTTTGTTTGTTTAAGTAAGTCTTGAATTTGGAATTGTATTTATGTTAGGTCTCTTTTTAATGATAGATTTGAATTGTAATTAGGACATGGGTCGATGTACAAAAGGTGGTTCATCTTTGTAAGGGAAAAGAGTATAATCTGCATTACTTATGAATGAAGAAAGCACCTCATAATAGTGTCATGCTAACGCCTTTGGAGTTCAACATAACAGTAGTGACCAAGCATATTCATGTAATCTTTCCATACACGGTCCTCAAAGTTTGCTCTAGACTGACTTCCAATTGGATAACCCTGATCAAAATCAGATGACTTCAGATAAAACTCTACAGTATACTTTTGTGTGACCTTTGAAAACTGATAGGCGTAATACTTTTGTAAAGAATGATAAATAAACCCAAGGCAGAGCCATCACATGGTTTAGTTATTAAGTTTTTCTTGAAGACCTTGTTCAAGGGAATATTCTCATGACCAAATTGTAGAAGAAGATACCCAAGGAAGTTTCACTATAGTTGTGTTCCTTGCCAGAGTTCCAGAAGGGAGCGTGCAGTTGCCAGAGTTCTGGAAGGGAGTGTGCAGGAGGGTGATTTATGTGAATATGCTCATGGAGTTTTTGAGTGTTGGCTTCACCCTGCACAGTATAGGACATGCCTCTGCAAGGATGGTACGGGTTGCATGTGAAGAGTGTGTTTCTTTGCTCTCACAACTGAAGAGCTTCGTCCTCTCTATGTGTCAACAGCCTCCGCTGTTCCTTTTACCCATTTGGTTGTATCTGCTGCTATGGAAATGGTTGCTGCCTTGAGTCTATACCTGAGACTGGATAAGGAGTCTCATAAAAGTTTCTTATATGAAGATTTCCTCCTGTAAGAGTTTGAGAATCCTACCAAACGGACTGCGTCATCTGACTGCTCTTCAGACTCTAACTATTAAAAGCTATCATCCTGATCTTCATAGAACGAAAAGAAGAATTCATATTTCATTTTGTACTAATCTCACTCTGGATATTGGATTAGGTTCTAGTTGCGGTGGCGGCAGCTAGGTTTTGGGCATATTAGAAGAATTTTTCAGCTGTTTTTTATGATTGAGTTTCGAGCTATTGTGTGCAGACATGTAGGTCATGGGACTAACTTCATAGCTGAATGTCTAGCTATATCGGAAAGTGTGGAGTATACTCTGCATACAAATTGGAAGAAGTTATGTGTGGGATTGGATTTTACCGCATCATTTCATGAATTTGGTGGTTCAAATGTGCCAAGGTGAACGAAGGCAAAGATGGCATAGATGCACAGAAGGACTAAAGAATTGCAGCTTAACTGGAACATGGAGGGAGGCCAGTTTAATTGTGGATCAGGTGGCAAAGCATTCGCATGCAGTCAATCTCCAAGGCAGTGAAGTAGTTTTTGGTTTTTTTATGTAAATCCCGACATGGATCACCAAATGTGAGGTTCCCGTGCATACTTAGTTTAGTGCTACTTGTTGTGCGATTGGGCGGTGAGAATTGTAGTTGGTTTCACAAACTGCTGCTCTTCTTCAGCTCTCCAATGTAATAGTGCTTTTGTTATTATTAGTATGTATCAATTCCTAAAAATAGGAAAAATGTTTGAAGCTATCTATCTTTTGCTTGTTATTCCTTTGTTGCTTTCTGGTTTGTGGGTGGGGGGTCGTTCTTCCGTATAAGAGTAATGCGTATGCCGGTCCGGTCCTAGTTACTAATTCCTTAGGTGTTGATGCACTATTTTTAGACATATATCAATTCAATTCTTTTTATGGATAAAAAAATAAGAGAAAAAAATAAGCGTGCAAAGCATCTTTCGGTTTTTCTCGCCGTAAGTTTATTACTGTTCAACCTCCTCAATACCAAACACACACAATGTGGTGCTCCATGATAGCTTCCTTATATATCTAAGTTTACGATAATGTTAGCTTTGTGAGGATAACGGGTTCAAAAGCTAGGGGATAGGTGATCTTGAGATCCGTTTCCCATGATAACCTTGTTTGCCATCTTTTGTACTTCTTATTTACGTGGGAGATTATTTACTAAATCACGGTTAACAAAACAATGTGGGCTCATAACATTTTAACCACGTTTCTTCATGATTGAAGCAACTTCAGAGTAAATGTTTTGGCCATGGCCGATCTCCCACTAGCAAGAGTTTAGGAGTCATTCTTGAAGGTCTTGTGGTTTGAACTTATACATGGGGAAGGGGATAGGGATATGAGAAAAACTAATTTACCTTCACCACTATAAGTTGAGGGGTCACGTGACTCGTTTTCTTGAATCCTTTCATTGCCTTAGTTGGGGACCTCTCAAAATGAGTCAAAAGCTAATTTGGTGAGGATACTTACCATTGATCGATGTGTTTGATCTTTATAAACTTATCGTAAGAGTTGGTCAATTTTGGAGATTGCCCGGTTCGGGTTGTAGACACCATATTGATATATTTATACATGGTAGTAACCGTTATTTTTGTAGGTCGCAAGTTCAAAGAAACATTGCAGAAGTTGTGACAAATGTGTTGATGAATTTGATCATCATTGTCGGGTATGTAATCACCTTAATTCTCGGAACTTTCTCCCTGTAGGGTGAAAACCAATGCTTCTGACTCAAATTAAGATCTCCTTGGTCAAAATCAATGAATAAGATGGTTACACAAACACTCACACCGACACATATTATGTATGGCATTAAGTTGACTCGACCGGTTAATAAGATCTGAGAAGTAATCTCTAAAGTGAACAATGTTAAAATGTTGAGATAATGCACTTGGATATTTACCACAAAAAAAAATAACTTGGTGGAAATTATCAAGGTGCTCAAGCAGTTAAGTTAACTGAGGCGGTGGGGGTGGAGTTTGACTCTCTTTATCTGGTCCATTGATAAAACGCTCTTTACACACGTTTATCGGTTTTTAGTTACTTATTTCTTAAGTCCGAGGTCCACAGTCCAAAGTCCAAAGTCCGAAGTCCACAGTCCAAAGTCCAAAGTCCAAATTCCAACGTCCGTGATAGTCGATGCGTTTTAGTCAAGTTACCTTACTCACGGGATTGGTAGGATAGGTCGAGTAAGGGATCGTCCCAAACCTTAGGGCTCGGATAGGTTCACAACTGGAATTACAACTTTAAGTGAGTAGGATTTTAGGTTTCTTTTTAGTTGGTTTTAATTAAATTAACGATAATGTAAATTACTACGGTGATTAAATATAGGTAAACAAAATATAGAGAAACAGGGGAGAGAGTTAATCATGCTCATGCAAGAATCATTTTTCAACAGTTTTTATTACCAAATCACTACATCTCTAGTTAGTCTCCGTTTAGGAGACGGCGTCGAAATATTGATCCCTAGTGCATGCCCACATCTCTAGGTCGCATTTCACTAGCATAAGGAGTTTTAATAATACCTCATCTCTGGTATATTATCTCCGCTCTCGCACAAGTTCACATCACCGGGCCGAATTGGAGAGCTATCGACACCAGGAGAGTGCTAGCGAGACATTTTAGATTCGTAGCGATTCGAGAGCATCGGCACTCTAACTTTATGCGATCTCGATCATTTTGGGACGGATGTTAATTCTATGCCTAATTCCTAAGTAGTGATTCTAGAATATTAACGAGTCAATCCGGATTTCACACGAAAGCAAAGACCCTCCCCCCGAGGGGATTAGCTCATCATCATAGCGAGGAATAATAAAACTTCTTTGTATACATTAAGTAAATAAATGCGGGACGAAATTTAACAAGAAAAGAAATGACTGTTATTAAGGGTAAAATAACTTACTGTATTAAGCTGCTGAAATAAAAATGGCGGAAGGTAAGTACTGAAGAAAGAAAACTAAACGTAGCTAAAGCATTAATATCTTTGAAGACCTTCTAATGAATGGCGAACCCCCATATATATATAAGGATGTCCCTTCAATTGAATTCATTTGGTATCGAATCGGGTTTGGTTTTAGCTAATTGAAAAGTTCAAAACTTTGAGAATCAAAGTTTTGTTTTAAACGTATTAAAGTTTTGTCTTTTTGTAGATTTTAAGTTTAGATCTTGTAGCTTTCATTTCAATTCAAACCACCGGTTTGAATTGGTGCGTATATCTTCTCTCTTGCCGGTGGTATCAAATTGAAGAAGAAACTTGCCACCTGCCTATATCTTGACTCATCATGCCTTCTGGGCCCATGAGTGTGTCCACTTAGTGTGTCCATGGCGTGGCGTGATTTTGGCATTTTACGACTTTTGTCCTTTTTGCGAGTTAAAATTAGGTCGTATGGCGGCTTCAGCTAGCCAACGCGTCGGCACCTAGATTTATCCGATTTGAGCTTGAAGCTTCCCCCTCTTTTATGTGGGCCCGTCTTTTGCACCGTTACGTTCTTTTGGAAACTTCGGCTCTAGTCGGGCTTTGTTGGGCTTTCACGGGGATTGGCGGGAATTCCAATATTCCCAGATTCTTGTACTTTTGCGCTTCACTGCCAACGTCGGCACCTAGATTTATCGATTTGAGCATCGGAAGTTTTACGCTTCTTTATATGTGGGCCCGTCCCGCGCTGGTTCTCGTTCTTTTTTGAAACTTCGGCTCTAGTCGGGGGGCTTGTTGGGCTTCACGGGGATTGAGTGGGAATTCCAAATATTCCCCAGTATTCTTGTACTTGGCGGCTTCACTAGCCAACGTCGGCACCTAGATTTATCCGATTTGAGCTTGGAAGTTTCTTTAACCTTCATATGTGGGCCCGTTCCAAGCGGTTTACGTTCTTTTGGAAACTTCGACTTCACGGGGTCGAAAGGAAAACTCCAAATATTCCCGTATTCACGTACTTTGATGCATGTTTTATCACTATATTCATTTTAATTGCGGAAACACGCAAAAGTCACGAAAATATAATTATTACATGATTATTAAACACATAATCGACCAAAATGCTATGTCTCTCGGGGTTTAATATTACAGTTTTGGGTGCTTATCACACCACCCCTAAACAAAGACACTTTGCTTGTCCTCAAGCAAAGAAGAAGACATTATAAAGCGATAAGTGATCAAAATGTGTTGTCCTAAGCTAAATCTCATTTCGCGAGAGTGCGGTTGCATTGACCGTATGCAACAAGGCCTTGAACCACTAGGAATTCCCTAGTGGGCCGAGTTATAACCTCGTGAGAGTTTTCGGAGAAGATACTCACAAACTTCATTTATATCTTCTACAACGACTTCGATAACAAATGGCTTGTTTCTTTAATTAATCTCGGTATCTAGACATCTCACTAGCAAAGGGAAACAAGGATTTTTATTCTTTTCGAAATTCAAGTTAATATACATACAATAATCGAAACATCTACGTGTATGAGCATGCATGTAGTGATCTAATAATGAAATGTCTGGCGGGGGCGTTTTACGGATCCTTTGGATAACGTCCTTAAGTAGGTTCTCCGCAGGTATGTGTCGAAACACAATTTCTCTCTTATTTTTCCACTCAAGTTTTGTTATCTCCGATTAATGCGGTGGGCACCGCGTTCCTCACATACTCAATGAGCGGTCGGGAGGAGCGAAGTTAGAAGTCACAACTACTACTTATTATCACACTATCCTATCCCTAATTGAGCTAGAGGTCTTTATTAGGTGTTATGGGGCTTAGGTGGTAGTGTAAAAGAAACTGGAATGGAAAATTCAAAAATAATAAGTATGAGAGAATAAGGTCTTCGAGATATTTATACTAGAGAAATCTTTTTTTTTTTTTTTTTTTTTTTTTTTTTCCTGCTTCTAACATGGTTTCCATACTTGGATTTTTCAAGCTTTTGTATTCCCTTTTGATTTGATCTTTGGGGGAAATTCTAATCTTGATATTTCTTTTGATTTTTGGAAACATATTTGTATTTTCTTTTTCTTCTCTTCTGAAACAGGTAACTGATTTTGATTTGTGACAAGGTTTTTCTCTTCATTTTTCTGCACTTCATCCTATTTCTCATACTCATCATCTAGGTAGGCTTATTTATTTGTGGTTACTAGATGGATAATGATTTTTATTGGTGAAGTAGAAAGGATTAATGAAAGGTTCAGTGGGCGACTAGCGGTAAAAAAATTTACAGGTCCGAATTTTTGGCTATATCAATCCAAAGAAGGCCTAAATTCTCGCCTAGGATTTGGGTAGTGATCAAGTAAGTAGACGTGTGAACTTCTCTATTCGGAAGAACTACTCCTCTGTGTCATTACTCATATATCACACATTTT
This sequence comes from Coptis chinensis, assembly GCF_015680905.1. Lineage (NCBI taxonomy): Eukaryota > Viridiplantae > Streptophyta > Magnoliopsida > Ranunculales > Ranunculaceae > Coptis > Coptis chinensis. The sequence continues at coordinate 54,397,957 of NC_141463.1, forward strand.
GAGGCTTTTGGTTAGATTCTTACAGGATATGGAAACTAAGTTGTCTAACCGTGGGTCCCGAAAACTTATTCTTTGTGTACATTTCATGATAGTCGGTGCATGAATGCTCATGAAAAGATGTAAAAACTATTGCATACGTATTAAATTAAGTTTCTAAGAACAAGTCCTAATTTTGATGCTATGGTGAGATTTCTAAATATTTTTCATCATAGAAAGAGAAACGAGAATTTGTCACTAAATACTTTTATTTAGACATTAAGTAACTATATACAACTATGCATGCCTAATTTTTGCAAAAGGTTCTCACCACCCCCAAACAGTCGGACACTGTGTCCTCAAAGTGTTAAGAGGAAGAAAGAGTATACCTGAGAGGCTTTGAGCAAAAATAAAGCTGACATCTTCCACAGAAATTTATTGTACCACACTATATATTATACATCATAAAAGTAGAAGCACACTGTTAGAAGTAGCACACTGTTAGGTCACTTATTTATTTCACATCAAAACATAAAACAAATATGTACAAGCATCAACTCACATTGCCCCAACCTTGAACTGGGGGATAGTCCTTCCTTGCCTCGTCCCTGTAGAAATGCCATTCCTTCGCATCCCGCCAATCTATCATAGCTTTCCAGACTTCACTCAACTTCCTCTTCTTTGCATTGTCTAGATATGCCTCCACGTGTATCTTCTAAGATATGCGCAAAAGTGGATGAAGTGTGGATGAGAAGAATGGGGCATGTGACAAGTAGTGCCCCTTTGTTTGTTTTTTTTTTTTTTTTTTTAGTAGAAGAAGGACAAGGAAAATGTAGATATACTATCACAATAGGATGTAAGAACGTACAATGGTATGGAAACACAACATAATGATACGATGACTTAACTACAAACCTAAATATTAGATAGAATTATATGCCACATTAACAACATGACTATAATAAAACAACCGAGCATGAAAACTTGAGTAGCATATTCAAAGTCTGCTGCTGCTCAAAAACTTTTCTAGTGCATCCATGAATCTTGAACTTGGAGTGATCTAAAAACGTTTTTTAGAATAAGAAGTGTAGAGGGAAGAATAAGAAATGAGTGAATATGGAGGAAGAGTTGAACTTATTTATAGAAAGAAAATTGCCATTTTCTGACCGTTTTCTAGATGTGGTCATGACCGTTTTCGACCGTTTTTTAGTTGTGGTTCATGACCGTTTTTTAGATGTGGTTCATGACCGTTTTCTGACCGTTTTTTGATGCGTTTTCATTATCGGTTTCTGAACGTGTTAGTTACGTTAAAATTTTGTTGTTTAAGTATGACATATGAAATATATTTATATATATGTATATAATTTATTATTAGCAATATATGTTCCTACCTATATACATATTAGATATAGCTAATACAAAACTATTTAGGAACCATCTACTATTAAAGTGAAAACACGTAAATAAAATGTCTGATATAATATTATACAAGACCGGAAAAATAAAACTAGCTCTTGATGATCCTCACAGTCTTTGTAGTAGTAGAGTCCTCGGGGGCTGCAGAAGAAGAACCGGGGAGTCCTGCGGCGTCGTGCGATCTGAGCTCCCATGGAGGCTAACTGCTCTGGATATCACCAAGAGTATCCATCACTGAGCACAAATCGATCTTTGGCTCGCCATGAACATTCGGCGGCCGGTTCCGGGCGAGTAAGCATCTTGTCTGAAAATGTAGTCATGGAGGCTCTCATTTCCTGCTGGAATTCACCCATCTTTATGCATTATCGACTTCGTGGCGAGTGGTCATATCGGTCCTTAACTTCGCCCAAAGTGCGTCTCATCGATACCGGGCGAGTGTACATGTCTCTCGGACCAGCATTCCTTTGCCGCGTAGGGCCTCTATGGGTTGGGTGATCTTACTCATGGCGTCTCTCATCAAAGTATGGTGGGTGAGAGGATCCTACGCTAAGCGTGCTTTCGGCAGCCCTAGGTCTTTGTGGGTTCCCAAAGGTCTTGTATGCATTTCTTAAAGACCAGCATATTCTCATATTGTGGTATAGGGAGTAGTGGGGGCGCGAAGTGAAAAGCCCAGATTAATCATGACTTGCGTTACTAGAGCGGCAAGGGGGCTGACCTAAGAGTGGCATGTGTGATAATATCAAAAAGAAAGGTAACGATCACGAAGTTACCCTTTTCGCTCTGAAGGATCGGAGAAGGTGGAGGAAGGTCTTGTTGATGTCGGAAGGCTTGAGGTGCCAATGGCGTTCGATCCGACCATTGAGTCAACGCTAGCTGGTTCCGTCGCCCGAAATCTGTCTGCATTTTCCGTCGATGTTGTACTCTCCCTCGATAAGCATGTCGAGCATTAGGTCGTAAGTCCGTGGGTACCGCGGACTGCTTCTTGAAGTCGATCCGGGTTGACCCGATGGAATGCCCGTGATCCCGGAGAAGCAACACGGTGTGACTTAAGTGGCGCACCCCCGGCGGTGATCAAAATGGTAAGCCATTAAAGCTTCCATTGTCGTAGAATTTCATCACCAAATCCTTAGAATAAAGCCCTCCCATTGGTATATAACAAACTCTCCCATCCTCTAGAGTGAATTTAGGTGATCAAAGAATGGAGCAAACATCCGTTTTCAAACAAATTTCCAAAAAATTTTTCCACAAATCCGTCTATTTCCAGCCATTGCTGATCTAAGAGGGAGGATGGCTATTGATTATTGATGAGGGAAGAATTGGGATGATCGTGGAAGGAAATCTTGATCGGGCTGTGAGGGGTCTGTAGCGAGACACTGGTTTTAGTGTGGGCTGTCGTCGTGCGAGACCGATTCGAGAGGGGCAAGATCCGGTTTTAGGAAGGAAGACGAAATGTGGATTTGTGGCGTGTGATCGGGTATTTTGGGTTTAAATGGACCGAGAAATCGATATTTGGGTTGGGCCAAAAATTTTCTCGAAGCCCAAATCAAGCCTAAAGCCTGATTTAAACCTAAAATCTAAATCGTACCCATGACTTGTTTGGACTCGAATTGGACCGAATGAGATATCGAAACGATCGGCCGCGAAAAATTCTATCAATTATATGAGTCATTCTTGAAAGCCACAATTTTTTTTTTTTTTTTTTTTTTTTTTTTTTTAAAGTGTAGGGTTTTATTTACATACAAAGGGAGATATACATGATAAACACTTTGGATGTCGAGTCACTATCTTAAATCATAGACAAGCTGTCATGTTGGCTCTGGGCGAACCCAATCCAAGCCGGTGTGGCTTCACCTCTATGTATTATGGGGTTAGAGGCGGGGCGGTACCATCTGGACCGTCGCGGCGCTTCTGATCTAATAAAATTGCCCTTTTACATCGGCTATCCTCAAACCGCCCCAAGGGACTCAAAATAACCAATTCTAGGGTTGGTGCGGTGGAATCTATTGCCCGTTTGTGTTCCAAGTATGCAACATCTGAGGTTTTGACCACGAATCCCTTGTGCAAAACTTAATGCAAAGGGAAAAGGTAACAAAATAAACATATGTACAAGGTGAGTCTTTTAACGTCGGATCCTCAAGAGCCGAATCCCATCACTCAAGGCGAATCCCAGGGGAGAAGCGGTGGCGGCGAAGATTATCTGCGCGGTGGTGTTAGACAAAAGTATACCTTAAAAGCTGGCTAGTATCGGATAGGAAGTCGGGCCTAGACGGAAGGTGTTTGGCAATGCATACACCAGCCATCCCTCCATCCGCCGCGTCGTTTACGAGCAAAAGAACTACGACCATTTCCTAATCGTGATGAGTGAGACTTACACCAAATAATTAGCTGAAGTTCGCGAGGTAGAGAGTAGAAAAGGGAAGAGAATGAAGGAGTTGAAATTTTAGGTACCCATCGTTTACCGAAAAGCACGTTTGCTCGTGTTATAGAATACATTTATACTCCGTTCTGTAAAAGAGTTTTCGTGGACTAAGGTTCCGGCGCTTGCAACCACACACTTCAAAGAACTTTGGAGATCATAAGATAGAAGATGGCCCGGCTACCAAAATGGCGTACCCTCTATAGAAACAAGATCGAGTACGCCAAACAAAACATCTAGTCAGTGTAAATAGGATTCTGAAGAAGAGTCTGTTCAACATCTGGTGAGCGTAATTCATGGTAATGTTTTAGGCGTTGTCCATTGACTTGAAATTCAACTGTTATCTTTTGGATTAAGCAAAGAGATTGCCCCAATGTTTCACGGTGACACAATGAAAGGACCGGACCATCGTGTTTTCAATTTACGGGGAAAGATGTGTAATGCGGGTTATGCAATAAAACTTTTTGGCCAATTTTAAAATCCTTACGCCAAAATGTGATTGTCGTGCACTCTTTTCATATTAGCCTTTGTAGGATTTGAGATATCATAAGCATCACTCGAATCTCCTCCGGCTCATTTAATTGCGGTTTTAAAGCTTCTCACCTCGATGATATTGTAATTGAGGCTTTTGATGGCCCAAAAGGCCGCGATGCTCAAGTTCAACGGCGGATGACAAGGTTTTCCAAAAACAATGCGGTAAGGAGACATCCCTATAGGTGTCTTAAATGCTTCGGTATGCCCACAAGGCATCCGATAAAGCGGAGAGACCGATCCTTTCTTGATGGGTTGGCAGTTTTTCCAAAATAGACTTTATCTCTCTTGTTGGAGACTTCCACTTGGCCACTTTCGTTTGTGGGTTGGTATGGAGTAACAACCTTGTGAGTAACTCCATATTTCTTCATTAAAACCCAAAATTTTGTTACAAAATGTGTACCCCCCATCATCGATGATAGCTTTGGGAACACCAAAAACGAGAAAATGTTTTCTTTTACAAATCTCACGGCAGTCTTTATGGTCATTCGGCGACATCGCGAGTGCCTCAATCCATTTGGACACATAGTCTACAGCGACTAAAATGTATAGAAAACCTTGAGAAATAGGGAAGGGTCCCATAAAATCAATGCCCCAAACATCAAAATTTCCCACAATCAATATAGGATTTAGGGGCATCATATTTCGTTTGGTAATTAGACCTAGGTGTTGACAACGAATGCAAGCTACGCAATGTTAGGTGTGCATCACGAAAAAGGGTAGGCTAGTAAAACCACATTGTAACACCTTGGCGCGGTTTTTCTTTCCACTTTGAAATGACCTCCATAAGATTGTTCATGGCAAAGGATAAAAGCGTCGGTGTGTTCCCATCGGGAATGCAACGACGAATGAGTTAATTCGAACAATACTTAAAGAGGTAGGGTTCATCCCGAATAATATTTTCTGATGGATAAGAACTTTTTATGATCGGGGCGTGACCAAAGGAGGGACTTCCTCGGTAACTAGGTAGTTAACGATATCCGCGTACCATGGAGATGAGAAAATAGAGTACAAGTATTATTATGCGGGAAGGAGTCACCGATAGCTTCGGAATCACTATCGATGTCACCAACCGGTCTTGATAAATGGTCATTTCGACATTTTCGGTTCCTTTCTTGTCTTTGATTTCGGGGTGAATTCTTGTAAGAAAGGATCCAGTAGTAACAATCGTTGTTTTCGTCCTTTTTAGCGAAAAGTAAGTACCGAATTGCGGCATGGTCGATATATATACTATGGTCGATGTTCCAACTAGGTAGAAGTAAAACTTATCCAAAGCATAGACAACAGCTAGGAACTCTTTCTCCGGTTGTGGTATAATTACGTTGGCGTCGTTAAAGAGTTTTACTAAGCGTAATAAATGACAACGGGTTTGTCGTTACCTCGTTAGCCTAAGACGGCACCAATAGCAAAGTCGCTAAGCGTCACACATCGATTCGAATGGTTGAGACCAATCGGGGGTTGAATGATAGGAGCGGTAGTCGAGGCGGTTTTAGTGTATCAAAAGCTTGTTTGCAATTGAAATTGAAGTCGAATCTTGCATCCTTAAGCGGGGAGATTGGTTAAAGGTCGAAAGCAACTTTAGAAAATCTGAATGAATCTCTGTAAAACCAGTGGCCTAAAAGGCACGGATATCCCGGCTGCGTGGGAAGGGTAGCGAAGAAATTTTAACAATTTTAGCTTTATCAACCTCTATCCCGTCTTTTTTGAAACAATATGACCTAGAACAAGTCCTTTGGTAACCATGAAATGACACTTCTCCCAATTGAGTACCAGATTTTTCTCCTCGCAACGCGTTAAGACTTTGGAAAGGTTGGATAAACGATCGTTAAAGGAATTTCCGTAAATGGAAAAAGTCGTCCATGAAGACTTCCATATAACGTTCCACCATATCACTAAAATGTGAAGCATGCGGCGTTGGAAAGTGCACGGGGCATTACAAAGACCAAAAGGCATTAGATGCGTAAGCAAAGGTTCCAAAGGGACACGTGAAAGTTGTCTTTTCTTGATCGGTGGGATCGATGACAATTTGGAAGTATCCGAATAGCCATCAAGAAAAAAGCAGTAGTAAAGCATGACCGCTAAACGTTCTAGCATCCGGGTCAATGAATGGGAGAGGAAAATGATCTTTACGGGTTACGGCATTAAGTTTGCGATAGTCAATGCAAATTCTCCATTTCAAAGGAATGCGCGAGTGGAGATGCATTCACCATTTTCATTTTGCACAACTTGAATGCGGACTTTTTGGGAACAACGTGGACGGGACTAACCCAGTCACTATCGAGATAGGGTATATGATACCCGCATCAAGTAAACGTAGAACTTCCTCTCTCACTACTTCCTTCATAGCGGGATTAAAGCGGGCGTTGTGGTTCTCGTGATGTCTTTGTGCCGCATCAAGATGTATCACGATCGTGCATATGCTAGGGTCTATTCCTTTGATATCATCTAAGGACCATCCGATAAGCGGGCGGTGTTCCGCGAATGACATGAATCAAACGTGTCTCTTCGTGCGTAGTCAAGTGAGCGAGAGATTATTATAGGGTGACTACCATCGGAATCGAGATGTGCGTCTTCAAATCGGGGGTAGAGGTTTTAAATCCGGAGTTGGAGGATTGGGGATCAAGGATTAAGTGAGGGATCATCTCTTCAATGGAAAAGAAGCGAATCCGGTCCTTACGAATTAGTTTGCACTTGAAGCATTAGGGTCAAATAGTGGTAATGCGACTCTAATAATGCATGGACATCCCTTATGCGACGAGTCATCGTCAAACTCCGGATTATCAAAAGAAAGAAATTGGTGTATCTCGTGCGGGGAAAAGAGTTTGCGAAATAATCATGTTCGGACTATCAACCAAGCTAATCTAAGCCCTCCATTATAGGATCGGAAACTGTTTCATTAATTTGAACACGTTGAGTTCGACAAAAAGGTTCGAAAAAGACAATGTCATTGAACCGTCCCGACAATTTATAAGAAGCGTTGGCGGTTGCAAGGAAAGGGCGTCCCAAGATGATAGGGATGGAGTCACGCTACTTCATTATCTAGAATGACAAAATCAACCGGATAGTAAAATCTTGGACCTTTACTATAACGTTCTCTACTATGCCTTTTGGGTACTTGATGGAAGCGATCCGCGAGTTGCAGAGTCATATTGGTAGGTTTCAATTCATGAAGACCTAACCGCTTAAATTAGTAGTAGGAAGTAGGTTAACACCGCACCTAGGTCTAAAAGCGATGGCGGTATACTTGTCGCCCAACGTGCATGATACGGTTAATTAGACACGGTCCTTGTACTTTACCACACCATTGGTAGTGGTAATCGAAGAAACCGCTTTCGATGAGGAACGCTTGTTGAGGTACATTAAATGCGTCGTTTGGTGGTGCACATGTCCTTCAAAAACTTGGCATGCTTGGGCAAATGCTTTAAGCGTCTAGGAAAGGTAAGTTTATGGTCAAATTTTTGAAGGTTTCACGGATCTCATCAAAATGTTCGTCATGTTTGTTCTTTACCAAACGGGCAGGGAACGGAGCTTTTGGACGGAATCGCGTATAAGGATCAGTGGTATCTTTTCCTAGGGATGTAGGTATAGATTTTGAAGGTACAACTTCGTCCGTTATAGGTTGCGAGGTAGGAGTTGGAAGGATGTTGGTCGTGGCTTCCGTTGATTCCTCGTCTGGCATATGTATATTATTGTCGATGGTTCGGCCAGAACGAAGAGTCGTAATGGCATTTACCTCACCCTGGCTTGGATTATTAGGTCCTGGTGCATTGTTGAGTTCAAAGGCAGTGTTTGTAGGCTTAGGGTTTGGAACCTGCTTGGCGGGGAACACGCTTTTGACTTTTATCCCGAGCTAACAGTGAAGAGACTGTTGGATAGAAGCTAGGATTTGATTATGTTGATTCATGTATGTCGGGGAAAGTTTTATTTTATCGGTATGGATTGTACTAAAGGGAGCAGCGGAACTAGTTCACGGTTATTATTCACGGGTTGATTTTGGTAGCCATATCCTTGGTTAGCGGGAACAAGGTTTCGGTTGTTTTGGTATCCCATATTTGCGTTGTTGGGAAAATTACTTTGCCCTTGCTGAAATTGTGGAGGATTTCCTTGACGATAGGAATTGTAGTTCGCGGGTGGTCGATAGAGACGCGTTGTTGCCACCTGAAGGAGCTTGTTGTTGGACAGGGGGTGCCCAAGCTAAATTCGGATGTTGTCGCCAAGGTGCATTAGGGATGTGGAAAGCACAAACCTCTTGAGAGGTTAGGGAGGACACTTTCGTATACCAAAGGACAATAAGAATCGGCGCTTTCGGGACTTAAGCAAAGAGGGCATGGGGAAGCGTTGGCGGCCATGACCTGTTTGGGTTTTTGTTCATTTACTTGTACCGAAAGAGCATCGACCTTTTTGTTTAAGGATTCGATTAGAGTTTTTAATTCCGGATCGGTTTTGACCTCGAACATAGACGTAACTTTGGTAGGAGTGTCTTTAGAAGATCTAGAAGAATCAGTGTTTCCCCAATGGGTGCCGTGAGGCTGTTTCTCAAGAAAAGTGTATGCTTCATGGCCCTTGTCCATGAAACAACCGCCGTTCATGATATCTAATGTTTCCTTTTGATGGTCAGAGAGACCATTAAAGAATGAACGGACTAATACAGCGGTGTCGAGTTGATGATGGGGACATTCGAGAAGTAGATCAGTAAATCTGCTCCACGCTTCCGAAAAGGATTCACGGGGTCTTTGGCGAAAAGAATTGAATCTTTTGAAGCATTTCTGTAGTTTTCTTCTGAGTATAAAACTTTATCATGAATGCTTGAACAAGTTTGGCCCATGTGTCAATGGATTCGGCGCTTGTCCGGCGAGCCAAACCGAAGCTTTATCGGCTAAGGTGAAGGGAAACAACCTAAGCAAGACTTGTTAGTTAGTAACGGTCGGATGGCGAAAAGTGGTGACTACTTGTTGCATCCGGCGAAGATGATGTATATGGTTTTCATGGTCTAAACCATGGTAAACGGGTAACAAACCGAAAATGTTTGGCGGAATCTGAAAATCACCTACAATCGCGATCGAGTTTAATGCGAGAAGCGTGTCCTTCCTGTAAAGGCGATATAGAAATCGAAGGGGTTTCTCGACCGTGAGATTTTCTTCACCATAATTAAAGGGGATAATGGAAACGAGAGATGTTTGACGAGGTTGATTCACGGAGGAGGAACTATGCCTAGGAGATAACATAAACAGTTGTTTCTTGTATTTTCGGCGATGATATGTAAGTTCTAATTCCTTATGTTTACGGACCGTAGTCTCATACAAATATGAATTTTAATTTAGTGCTCATAAGGAACGAATAATGACCGGAGTTTTTAGAAGTTAGGAAGGAGGAAGTTGAAACCGCCTTCCCGAAATACATTGCTAACTTCGGCGGGGAAGCTAGGATAACGTGTGAATATTCCAGCAGCCAGGTTACCTAAGAGAATTGAGGGAGGTTGTTCGTGCTAGCACGTTCCTTAATTAGGCAACCTCAATTTTTTTCAAGTTTCCTAGGCACTGATGGAATAGGATGATGATTTATGATGGTGTATTATACGGGGTGTTATTAAGATGATTTAGATGAAATTTTTAATTACTATGATTTTTTTTTAATTTTTAATTTTTTAAATTTTTTTTTTTTATTTTAATTTACGTGATTAGTGTATTATGGAGACTTGATTACGAAATATGCAATTAAAAACGATAGATGCCAAAATAGAAACTAACTAACATATACTAGTTTACGCAGAAAGTCTACCCATGCAAATCTATATTACCTATACGTGCAACTATGTGTAAGTTATACGTGAGTTAGGGGAATGTCAAGAACGAACTCATGCAATTGAATACCGCGTATGTGAATTGATGTAACATACACATACAAAAATATTCTAAGCAAGTGGTTTGGTGCTACGCATATATCAAAATATATACGAATCATATTAATTGTGTTACGTGAATATGTGATGATGAACCACCTTTACATGCACAGAGTTCTCATTCCAACATACAAATATACGAGGTAAAACAGGTTATAGCAAATAATATCCTCGACAAAGTTTGAGGAGTTTAAGAGTTTGAAACCTGGCATCCCGCGATTCCTCGTATAGCGGTCGACTACTCCCAAGCTTATGCTTACTAGAAAAACAGGACCAAAGAGCCCAAAAAAGTACTGAAAAGGAAAGTGGCCGGTACCTGAAAACCGGAGTGTTGATACTCCAGGTTAGTTTCGCGTGCTTACTAATTCAGTCTCGTCCGAGACTCTTTTGTCTATTTAGTACTTCAAATTCCTACGAATTACTTAGGATCGCTAATGAAAATAAACAAAACTTGGCTCACAGATATTTGTTAGTAGAAAAAATATACGGTAGAGAGTTAGTATTGTAACAGAAATGAAAATTAAAAAGATGAGGAGGTAAGGGAGGGGTTTTTATGGATGTATTCCAGTTATTACGTTAAGTCCAGAGTCCTTCGGCGTGCAGCGGCGCCATTTGATAAAACGCTCTTTACACACGTTTATCGGTTTTCAGTTACTTATTTCTTAAGTCCGAGGTCCACAGTCCAAAGTCCGAAGTCCACAGTCCAAAGTCCAAAGTCCAAATTCCAACGTCCGTATAGTCGTACGTTTTAGTCAAGTTACCTTACTCACGTGGGATTGGTAGGATAGGTCGAGTAAGGGATCGTCCAAACCTTAGGGCTCGGATAGGTTCACAACTGGAATTACAACTTTAAGTGAGTAGGATTTTAGGTTTCTTTTTAGTTGGTTTTAATTAAATTAACGATAATGTAAATTACTACGGTGATTAAATATAGGTAAACAAAATGTAGAGAAACAGGGAGAGAGTTAATCATGCTCATGCAAGAATCATTTTTCAACAGTTTTTATTACCAAATCACTACATCTCTAGTTCGCCTCGTTTTGGAGACGGCGCCGAAGTATTGATCCCTAGTGCATGCCCACATCTCTAGGTCGCATTTCACTAGCATAAGGAGTTTTAATAATACCGCATCTCTCGTATATTATCTCCGCTCGCACAAGTTCACATCGGTTTGACGCCGAATTGGAGAGTTTATCGACACTGGAGAGTCGCTAGAACATTTTGGTCGTAGCGAAGCTATTCTGACATCGAGCATCACTCTAACTTTGTACGATCTCGATCATTTTGGGACGGATGTTAATTCTATGCCTAATTCCTAAGTAGTGATTCTAGAATATTAACGAGTCAATCCGATTTTCACACGAAAGCAAAGATAACCCTCCCCACGAGGGATTAGCTCATCATCATAGCAGGAATAATAAAACTTGTTGTATACATTAAGTAAATAAATGCGGACAGAAATTTAACAAGAAAAATGAAATGATCATTATTAAGGGTAAAATAACTTCTTGTATTAAGGCTTTTTGAAATAAAAATGGCGGAAGGTAAAGATCTTGAAAGAAAAAACTAAACGTAGCTAAAGCATTAATATGCTGAAGACCTTCTAATGAAGGCGAACCCCCCATATATATAGGCGGATGTCCCTTCACGTGAATTCATTTGGTATCGAATCAGGTTTGGTTTTTAGCTAATTGAAAAGTTCAAAACTTTGAGAATCAAAGTTTTGTTTTAAACGTATTAAAGTTTTGTCTTTTTGGCAGATTTTAAGTTTAGCCTTTGTAGCTCATTTCAATTCAAACCACCGGTTTGAATTGGCGTCTTTCTCTCTTGCCGGGTGGTATCAAATTGAAGAAGAAACTTGCCACCTGCCTATCTTTGACTCATCATGCCTTCGGGCCCGCAGAGTGTGTGTCCACTTAGTGTGTCCAAATTACCGATTTTTGGCATTTTTTACGACTTTTTGTCCTTGCGCGCTAGAGTTAAATTCGCCGGTCGCTATGGCAGCTTCTTCTCTTTAGCCAACGTCGGCACCTAGATTTATCCGATTTGAGCTTCGAAGCTTCCCGCCTCTTTATATGTGGGCGCCTTGCAATCGGTTCTCGTTCTTTTGGAAACTTCGGCTCTAGTCAGGCTTTGTTGGGCTTTACGGGGATTGAGCGGGAATTCCAATATTCCCGTATTCTTGTACTTGGCAGCTTCACTAGCCAACATCGGCACCTAGATTTATCCGATTTGAGCATCGGAAGTTTCCTGCTTCTTTATATGTGGGCCCGTCCTGCACTGGTTCTGTTCTTTTGGAAACTTCGGCTCTAGTCAAGCTTTGTTGGGCTTCACGGGGATTGAGTGGGAATTCCAAATATTCCCGTATTCTTGTATTTGGCAGCTTCACTAGCCAACGTCGGCACCTAGATTTATCCGATTTGAGCTTCGGAAGTTTGCTGCTTCTTCATATGTGGGCCCGTTCCGCACTGGTTATGTTCTTTTGGAAACTTCGGCTTCACGGGTCGAGTGGGAAACTCCAAATATTCCCGTATTCCTGTACTTCGATGCATGTTTTATCACTATATTCATTTTAATTGCGGAAACCTGCAAAAGTACGAAAATATAATTATTACATGATTATTAAACACATAATCGACCAAAATGTTATGTCTCTCGGGGTTTAATATTACAGTTTTGGGTGCTTATCATCCATGCTCTGGTATTCAGTGTTTAAGAGATGGTATACAATTATCAGACTATTATTTGGCAAAACCTCTTATGCTTGCCTCTCTCTACCACCTATCCGATGTATATCATTTTCTTGTTGAAATTTGATGAAAAATGCAAAATCCCTCAGATTTGTGCGAAAGGTTGAATAATTGCGTTGGGAGGAAAAATTACATCACATTTATGTCTCTAATGGCATTTAGTCTTCTTTGGGTGAGTAACATAGGTTTGATGCTTTACTTTCCTATAATTTCTTGAGGCTTGTATTGTAGCTAAAATTGAATGGTGACTTGTTTTTCTCAGCTCATGGTCGAGTGCGGGGTTGGAATTGCAGTCCGGTGCGGTGCTTTTCTTGATAAAAGAGCTACCGAAGCATCAAATAACCGAGATGCTTGGTGTTGGGTTCTCTCGGCCTATTTTAGCTAGTGTGGTGGTAAACTCAAATTTTTTTTACCTTTACTTTCTCTTTACTACTTCCTGGTCTTCTTTGTCTAGATTTTTTTGTCCGCAGATAAGCACAGCCGGTCTTCTTTATAAGCTTAAAGTCGGTCCTGTTCTTGTTATGTTTTTGGCAAGTCAAATCAAAATTCTATGGAGAATCCATTTTTATTTTTCTGATCCTGCAATGCTTCTTAATCTGCAATCTTGAACTCTCCATATAGAACTTTTTCATTTGGTGACCAAAAGTGTTTCTAAATTCCATTGTTTGATGTGTCATTTGAATCATATTTGTAACTATCTCTGTTATGTAGGGTAATAACTACTCAACATAAGAATATGAACCACCAATGAAGCAAGATAAGGTTGTTTCTTAACACTGATGTGAAAAAGTAGGATATAACCTACACAAAGGTATGTATTCATAGAAAGGTATGTGAGTTAAGATAAACTTTATATTTCTATAGCATTTGTACCTGTGATAGTCATATTGATGCTTAATATTTATGCAGACATATATCTTTAAGAATGAATTTAAAGTGGGCCAACTTAAAGAAATTGATTAAAATAAATTACATATTACTAAATCCCAAAAAAAATGAAATTTTCTTCAGAGTAGAGTATGTGAATAGAGAAGATTTTGTAAATGAAATTGGTCCTGTGGTGATTAAAGACTGAAAAGTCATACAATATATTAGAATAATTTAAACGAAAATCAAAAGTGGGAACTAAAAAAAAAGGTGGACATTAAAAAGGGACTACCATAAAGAAGCAAAATGGGTAACTTAATCACTTTTCCATAAACTTGGAAGTGCTTATGTGAAGGTATATGTCCTGCTTATGCATCAAGTCATGTGGGATTGTCAAATCATTGGAGCATAGTTGACTTCATCACCACCGTGTGGAATGCAATCCTATCTTAACGCAGCTTGAGTTGACAACTACTCAAGTAGCAAGAATGTTGTCGAGAAAAAACACATAAATTACATCTCACATAAACTACTAAAAATCAAAAGTACAATAACAGGAAAGAATAACTATTAGGTCCACCCCTCAACTCGAGGCCAAACAAAGAAAATTAGTATTACCAACTTACATTCATCTCCTAAACATTGCTTAAATAACACAACCCCACCACCAAAGAAAAAACAGCCTCATCAAATTCTTAACCAAGCTTCTAGGCCTTTGCAACCTTTTGAAATTGCATTTTGCCCGGGATCTCAAGTTATTCCCGGTTGACGAACAGAGAAATATCAGTTTTCTTGCTAGGGTGAGCCGAGGATCTAGGTTTCCTAAGTTGTGTCTTGGGCGCGTTGGCACCGCCTTGGTCACGCCTTTAAAACAGCCTACAACTTTTTTACTAAAAAACTGCCGCCATCTCTCGTCGCAATGAGGTGGTCCCCCTTGGTACCGTGTTTGAACAGCCTAGACTAGCACTCCCATGATAATTCTACTCAAACTTGAAAATTAGCAATTCTAACTTCTAAATATCTTGAAGAAAGAGCAATCGTAATCACTAAATACCTGTCAGATCTCAATCTATATAAGTAACTCCCTCTTCGTTTTAATGTAAAGGTCATCCAATGAACATTTGCAGTTTGCCAAGTTCACATGAATCCTGCTTCTTCAAATTGGTAAGGTTATGTAATGCTTTATTATGATCCTACAATGTTGCTATCCGCAAAACAACAAAGGTTAATTTAGAAATGCATTCAAAGAGACGTTGACATAGGGTTAATGGATCAAAGCAAGGGAAACATACCCCTCTCCCTCCCTAGCAAGCTTGACTTCGCCCTCTGGTGGTGGAGGAATGGGTTTCAATTGGCAGCATTTCTCATTCTTTTAAGCAGCATAAGCCTTCAAAAAGTGGCGTATACCCTAGATTGAGCAAGCACGGATGCATTCTTCTCATTTTCTTGATCCCAAGGTTACTGCAGAAATATTTCTGCAAATCAGATAAGACAACATTTTTTTTCTTTCAAACCTAAAATGTAAAAGGGACCAAACATAAAATCCATTAACTAATTCAACTTAACCTTTTGCCTCATCTCTTCCAGTTCTTTGGTGAGCATAGAGATAGCCAGTAAAGATTTTTAATACGATTGTATTCAGTGAGTTTCCTCTGAATATTTGAGTTTTTGTAACATTCCACCGTCGGCTGACACCAAGGCGCAGATAGGCTTTTCGGGACTTCTTCACCGCTATCGCCAGCTCAAAAAATCAAGAAAGATACAGGTGTTGCTTGGAGAGGCAGGGGAAGAGGAAATATAGAAGCAATTCACTCTACTCACAACATCTCTCATAGAGGAATTGGAGCAGCGAATAATGTATTGGAAATTGGTAAGTGGGGGAGAGGTAGAGGAAAGACTCTGGAATCACAATGGAATAGAACTCCCGACTTGCGTAGGAGGATTCAGTCTCTACATGATTCTCCTGCGGCAAGTGGATATGGCAGAGGAAATGGAGCAGCAAACAAATGCCACAAAACCAATTAACTAAGGCAAAGAACAGTTCCTGGGAGTCAAGAAATGCCACAAAAAATGATAGTAATTTTGCCTGGCAGCGTGATTAATTACATCTGGTTCGACAAATGGGCGTATATAGTGTTCCACTTATGGTTTAGTGGAATGTATTTGGACTCACCACAGTGGTGACAGGAGGAAGATGTAAGATACAATCAGACAACTCTAGCCTTTTTGTTAACACGTCAATGGGTTCCTCATTCTTGCGTTGATCCTATTTTTGGTTCAAGCGTCAGGAAAATGCTACAAGCATCTTGTACTTGTTATATGGCAACTATAAGTACAATGTGGTAAAACTGTGAAAGCGTATTTCTGGTGTGACAGCAAGTACTTGTTATATGAACTGTAAGTAGAAGGGCTATCGTATTGTGGGGTGAGTGTGGTCTGTAAGTTGAATGTGGTAAGCTTCTTGTATATTCTGGACTTTTGGGTAGTTGCTGTAAGTAGGATATGGAGTTTAGCAATTGTCAACATAATGAGGAGAAAATAAAACAGAAATGATATATATCTTTTTGACCAATAAAACTTAATAAATTGATAATATCCAATTTTTTCTAATCTATTGATATGATGCAAACAGATACATCAATTAGCTAGAAGCTAATAGTCTAAAGACCAAACTATAGAACACCCCACTCCCATCTAAGAGAACCCCAAACAGAAAATACATATCAAACCAAGAAACAGAAGAACAGATAGCAACACAAAAAGTGCCACTCAGAAAGCACCACCATCTACCATAGCAACATTCTCCACCATATGATGTTCCTACGGTTAAATGTATATATGGTTCAGTACTCCTATGAAAACACTCCTCCCACCGAAAGAGGTATAATCATGACGCTTTCTTATCTCATCTCATATGATATTTCGAATCGGTTGCTGAAACTGGGAATACTGAATATAGTCTCTAGTTATATCAGAACTCTGTAGCTGTTGTTATTTCTGCTACCCATTTTTCCCAGGGGATTTGTCTTACTCCGCTATATCTTCTCCTACTTTCTCCACCACCGCAACTAACAGCAGCAGCAATTCCTTCTCCGTCTCCTGGATTGTAGTTGATGTAGTGCTTCCACCTTCTTGTTTTACTGTAGAGAGATAGGAAATAAAGTCAAAACAAACACCTGATTGCCTCAAATGAGGTGGCCTAATTTTTACTTGGAAGTGAATATATATATTAGAAGAAAGAATATTGTTCAATAAAGATGAAATAATATTAGTTTACCAACAGAGGTGTAAAAGTATGTTAAAGAAATGTGTCATAGGAACATTCGAAACGACTCGATACAAAAATTTAAATAAAGCAGATAATTGAAAATGAGACAGGAATAATAAAAAGGACACTATTATAACTATAGATTACCGTGGTTTGATTAAGGGAATCGTGGAAACCTACCTATCCACATCAATTGAAAATCTGGAGTGTCAGAAACCATAGCTATTGTCGAGAAGTTGAGAGGAGAGGAATCAACGGAGAAAATGTGAACAGCTACAACTGGTGAAAGGAGTTTCCAAAAAATAATATGCAACAAATGAGAAACAGTAACAACGTAATAGAGAAAGGTAAATAAAAAAAAACTTACAATGACAGTGATGAGTAGAGAATGTCAAGGAAGATTGTTGAAGACTTCTTGGAAGACAATATTTTTGGTATGCTGATGCAATTTGTCTTCTCTGTCGTTTAATATAATCTTCAAGCCAGAGCGTGAAGTCACACGTGACACTGCAACATATAATTGCCCATGCGAGAATACTAAATTTTTGAGATATACTCCAACGCTGCTTAGAGTTTGCCCTTGGCTTTTGTTTATTGTCATACAATAACAAAGCTTTATTGGATACTACGTTCGGCGTAAGACAAAAGGCCAATTTTTATTTTCTGACTTCATCACAATCCGAGGAATGGTGTGTTCATCTCCACTTTGTACTCCAGTAATGATTTCTGCTTTTAGGACATAATCTATTATTTTTGTCACTTTCATCCGAGTACCATTGCAAAGTCCCTTACTCTGGTTTATGTTTCTAATAAGCATGATAGGAGCTCCCTCTTTTAGTTGAATTTGATGATTTGCAATCCCTGATATTTGAAGAGTGTTAAGGAACTCTTTAGGATACAAAATGTCTTGATCTGCGATTTTATCAGATGCCGCACTTAATGTGTCTGCACTCAAGTATTCATGTATTTCACCTGAATTAATGAGAGAACGTATTTTGTTTAACTCATCTGCGAAGCATTAAGTAGGTGTCGAATGCATCGACTTCTCAAGTATTCTACATCTTTGTAGTTCCTTGAAAGTTCTGTATAAACAGTATTTACAATCTCTTCTATCCCATCTCCTTCTGAACGAATAATTAGATCTTCACGTATTTCAATCCATGATGGTTCTTCCCCTTCGCATAATGATTGACTGGGCAGTTTTCCTTCACCAATAGCTAATATCCAATTGTTAAATTCTACATCGGATTGATACTTGGTGATGTATAATCAATTCTACTCAAATACATGTTTATGGAAAGACGAAAAACCTTGAAGTGACGCCATAAGTAGGATCTGTTTATCGGAGCTGATACAATAGCTTCTCTTGAGCCTTTTTCTATAATCGGAAGCGCCTGCACTCAAGTCACCTCCCAAAAAACAACTGTTTTTCCCACCAAATGGTTTATCTTTCAAGCTTTTATCAATCACAGACATTATGTCTCTAAATGTCTTGTCAACAGACTCAAAGTCATTTTTCTTACTCATTGGTGCTTCGTCCCATATGACCAAATCTATTTTCTGAATGAGTTTTGCCAAGTGCATCTTTAGTGTAACATTGCAAGTTGTAGATTCATCTGATCGAATGGGAATTTTGAACCTCAAGTGGGCAGTTCGACCACCTGGTAATAAAAGAGATGCTATGCCTGATGATGCTACAGGTAGAACTATTTTTCTTTCAGAGCGCAACTTTGCAATTATTGTATTCCATAGATAAGTTTTTCCTGTTCCTCCACTTCCATATACAAAGAAGAGACTTCCAAAGATTACTTTCAACAAATATAAATGACAAGATTATCAAAACAGTTTTTTGTTCGACATTCAATCCACCATGAAGCTATAAGTACTGTGAGGAAAGTAAATTGCAATTATAATTTAGTTCCTCTTGTATCATTATGTTCTCAACTTCATCTGCTTCTGGGATATCAAACTTATAATCTTTTAGACTCCACCCATTCTCGTTCATTAGAATTTCAACTTCAAGAAGTGTTTTCCTTTCCAGTTCCGATTCAGATAAATTTGGATTAGCCCTTAAGATATCATCAGATAGTAACTCCCAATGGCAGTTCCACATATCAATAGCATTGGATAACTCACAAAACACTAAGAGTGTTACAAATAACTGGCGTAATGACGGACTGGAAGACCATTCAGCTGCTTCTTTAATGGCAAGATGTCACTCATTGTCATCTTGTAAAAGACCAAGCGCCGCGACAAAGTGACTTGTAATCATCATAGAGAGTACCATTAACAGCTTCGATTTCTTCAAAATTTCTAGCTCCCTTTACAATGTTTAGAAGCATACGATATAGTATCTTTCCCCTTGTGTTGGTGAGCATAGAATATTCTTCCAATCTTCAATCCTTGGCTTCTTTTTTTCCATTCCCGAAAAAATTAACAAACATGTATGTTATGAATAAATATAAATTTTATATGTAATTTCAAATATAAATTTTTTTGGAAATTGTAATGTATTGAGAGACCTTTGCATTTCTCCCCACACAAATTGTAAAGGGAAGTCAACATATGTAAGATGTCTTCCACTTCGGTCTTTTTCATTAATACGCATCCACTTCGGTGAACATAGTTTTTGTCTTTTTTCACTTGCAACAATTTCAAATTTGGATCCCCATTTGCACGAAAAACAATATTCTCACTGATTTTCAAGATGGAAACTCATTCTTTCAACGTAGGATCTCTCAGATTGATGTCAAATTCATAAATCCTCCAACTTGCTTCTGATGCAGATACATATCTGAAGTCTAGATAGTGCTTAATCTCATCAACTTGATGTACGAGCCGCTTATGGTTATCTTTGCCATAGACATTATTTTCTTCAACAATACCTGTAGCTTGATCTTGCCCTTTTGAAATGTACTTGAATAAGTACTTAATCATCCGTGAACGGTTACAATGTTCAACATTGATGTGACACTGAAATTCTTTGGTAAGTTCAGGGTTGTAAGGAACAACCCACTGATTGTCCATTTCAACCGGATTTTGACGGCCCACCATTGCAGTTCTTTTATTATCTCGCCTTCGATAAACTGCAAAACCTTTCTCATCAAATGTCGTTTCACTGCAAAAATCCTTTGGAAATGTCCTTATACATTTCTTCTTCTTAGTGTCCATACATGGAGAACCCTTTTTCTTCTCACCACATGGATCATGAATCATTGTTTGGACTACAATATCATACAGTAGAGGTTCACTGGCTTTGTCTGGCAATTCAGCTGATATCATCTTGTCTATATCTAAAGCACTTTTAGTTTTATCTTCCAGATGTAAAAACAATAAAATGTGAGCATGTGGCAGTCCTCGTTTTTTAAATTCAATAACATACAATACTGCACACAAAAAAGAAAAATTTATTTAGTAGCAGTCTTTAAATAATTATAAAGGTAAATTTACATTTTACAGTTAATAGCAAACATGAATTCCACATTTATGAATAAATTATTAACTATTGTTTCACATTTTGCGTTTTTTCCTCTACGCCAATTTATAGTCTTACCGACATTATCTATTCTATAAAAAAAAGGTATGTAATTATAACTTGCAATGACTCTGCCGAAATGATTTCCATAATGCAATCTTTTCATGATGCACTCCAACTTCATTTTGAATACTCGACACACAACATCAGGAACATTATTAGGCAATAGTCCGTGGTCTTTTTGTAGATAACTAAGAATTTCATTCCAATTTGGATTGCAAGTCACAATAATAAAAGATCGTGTGGTCCTGCCCATCTACATATGGCAATAGCATCTTGGTAGGTCTGTATCATGTATCTAGGGCCTCCTGTAAATGTTGATGGAAGGATCAAACGTTTACCAATTGATGCTGCTGTAGTATAACCTGTGTTTATTTTAAAATGGGTTATTGATAGATTAAAACAAATCATAAGCTAATGGGAATAAAATATAAAAATTAACTAATATTACTTATATACCTGCGACCACTGCATCCATCACATTGCTGTATAAATCAGCCCTAATTTCTTCTTGGTGTGTCTGATACCAACACATTCTTTGATATTCTATACATGTATACCATCAACAATGACTGTTTGACGTAAACGTCCACCTATCCAGAGTAATCGACTTTCTAGTGTCCTTCTTTGTAGTCTAAAAGCCCAATATTGTCTCATACTAACCGTATCTCGTTTATGATCATCTATATTAAAAACTCTTTCATTTTCCTCACTATTAGGAAATCTTCTATAAGGAATCCCAGGTCTATAGCCATCTTCACCACGGGAAAACATTAAAGGATATGGCAAAGCCATGAATTTAGGATGCAATTCATTTATTCTCTTCAAACCTCCTCTAGTTTCAACAATTATGTCCCTAAAATCATTAACATTAAATTCATCCCCTTCAATTAAAGCTGCAACTTCATTGCCAGTTGGCAGATTGTATTGTCTTCCATCACTTTGCCGAGAATTAATAAGTCTTAGGCAGACATCAATCATTTCATCTTCTTTAAATCTATCTCTAGCCATCCTAAAAGAATGTACAACTTTATTGTGTTGATCAAACATTTTGATCAATCCATCAACAATTGCAGGATCAAGAAGTTCATTATATTCATTGAATATTTGCATCCTATTCTTCAATTCATTTTGAGTATCGTATACATATAACTGGGCAAATTGAGGAGGCTTATTTTCGAATGGAAGAAGAGACCCAATTTTATGATGATTTTGCCCACTAATTCTGAAAACACAAGGACCTCCTCCATCATTGATAGTCTTATCTATCTTCCCTCCCGCAGAAGTAAATTGAAACATGGAGTTGTATGTCTGTATATATCTTCTAAATTTAGTAGATCTTATTCCTCCTTTCAAGTCTAAGAGTTTATTAAGAAACTCAGGGGCAGCCTCAAATAGTGGAAGTTGAACAACTCTTCCTCTCTTTGGCTAAAGCTTTAGCTCTTCTTATAGCTGTTGCTCTTATTCACTGCAGCTGATAATGATTTAGAAATTGTCTTCTTGGACAAAGACTCCTTTTGGCGATAGGAAGTGCATTTGCATCGGAGTTGGGAACAATGTAGGTTTTGGAGCAGACTGATACATTGAGAGTTCTTGGTACTGACCCAGTAGATTACTTTGTTACGCCGAGAGTGATTGCTTGTTATGTTGCTTTGTCGATTTTGATGCTGGTTTGTTTTACGTTTGGGTTGGCTTCCAGTGCCCTTCTTGCTGATGGGGTTTATGGTGTTAGTATAAATATTATATTGGAAGCCTTAGGATATAATCAATGCTATGATTAAGTTGCAGGTGTTTGGGGAATTATTTATATTGACAACCGTGCTTAGGGTGTTAAAACTCTTGGAGGTGCTAAGGGGCGTTGGGGAGTTTACTACTTACTGAGGCAATTTGTTTACCGTAAGATATGTGACACCTAAAAAGGATCTTGAGCGGCAGAAAAATAGTTTGCTTACAGCTTTTGTTAGTGTTGTGTTACCTTTAAACTTTTAATTGTATAGGATTTGTAATTGTGTAAGAACTGAGTTAGCTTTAGAGTTTTAATTGTATAAGACTTCTTAAATTTATCCTTGGACATTTGAGTTGAATTTCTATGCAAGTAAGATAACGTTATTTAATTTGTGTGTATTTAATTTAATCTTAACATTTGTAGTAATTTATTAGGTTATCTACTTATTTGAATAAAGAGTGTGAAACAAAATCAAATTCCTAGTTTCATCAAGATAAAACAGGATCCTATTCCTAGATCCTATATAATAGCTCTGTTCATTTTTGTGCTAGCTCGTGTTAAGATTTCACTGCAAAATAAGCCTCTCTGATGACATAGGTGCTGCAAGATAATGTCTAGATAATTATGGGGTGCAAGTATAAAGCTCAGCCCCATCAGTTGTTGTGGATAAAATATAGGTGCTGCAAGACAACGTTTAGATAGTTTTGGGGCGTTAAGTATTGAGTTCGGCAAATCAGTTGTGAATATCTTTTGCTCCAATTTCAGAAGTTTTAGAGTTCCTAAGCTTCATCTCATCTTGAAATTCATCATCAGTTTCACTTTCTATTTAAGAGTGAACCTAACCAACTAACATCATAATAGAAATTACTGAGATATTAATCACCCTAGTTAATGAAAACCCTGTCCTTTTATCTCCTTCGCTTATGCCCTAAACTTTCATTTGAGAACCTTTCGGTATAAACGTGTAGGTCAAGCACGACATATATTACATTCTACACTTTTTGGTTGCACAAAGAAATACGACATATCAGTTTATCCGATATTTTTTTGGGTTTACTACACGACATTTCTTCCTTATTTCCCCTACATTTCCAAAGTGAGTACTTCTATTGCTCCCATCTTCAACATGGATTTGGCAAACCGTACCATGAATGCATTGCCATTCTCAGAGTTGTCTAGCTAGCTTGGCCGAACCAATGTTGGTAAGAAGTGTCTTCGACCGAAAGAGGCCCCGTTTTTGTGTAAGAGCTTGATAATAGTGGCTATCGAAGGAGAGATAGCTTCTAGGATCCATTTCCACAGAGTTGCCGGGTCCGAAGGATTTGGACATTTTGTTCTCAAGAAATTGGCTCATAGGCACGTTATAACAAAGAAACACATAATAATTGTCCTAGTACCCTTCCTTATGTTGAAGCCTTTTTAATGTTGCAGTCCTCATCACACCGCCGTCCATTATAAAGGGTGCCGGAGGGTGTAACCTTAGTGTTTCTTTTACAACCGCTTGCAAGTAAGGGAGAGCCGTTACATCAGATTCTTGAAGAAGCCTACTTTTCCCGGACGACTACATCAATTTCCTCTCGAAGTTTCTTGAATTTGTTTGGATGATTTATAAGTTCTGCCAATGCCCATTGGATTGAAGTAGAAGTCGAAGTCCCAGACTTCTACTTCGAGAAGCTCCCGAAAAGGATATAGTAATCGACTAATAGCCAATTAGATTCGAATGTAAGGATGTTCAAGTCGTAATAGTGAAAAACGTAACAAAATAGGGTGGCAATTCAACAAAAACTGCTAAGTTATGAATGATGCTAGTCCTAGTGTTTGTCTTTCATGTCTCATCCATTTGATTCTGTTTTTAGTGAAGGTGCCAATAAACTTCAAGGTTTAACGGGCTATCTCGGGTCGATTTATTTTCTAGTATTGGTCTGCGCGGAATATAGAAAAACTCACTATAGCCATGTAATGGTCTCATCTTAAAAAAAATTAAGCGATTTGCTTCTAGCCATTGGTTCGGGGACTTCGGTATGTATACGACAAAGACTACATACAAGAAGAAGATGCAGCAGTAGTGTCTTTTCTGCAAAAACCCACTACTTGGTGAAATGGAAACACAAAAGATCACTCGCAAGGATGAAAGACTTGATGTCGTTTCTAGTCAATTTGACCTCGAATTCTCATCTCTCAGAATTTCTAGTAAAACATCCATCAGATCCCCTCCTCTTTTATCATGACATCTCTTCTCTTCATGTTCCCTCATGATCCCTTCCAGCAGCTTATCAAACAATCCCATCACCACCTTTAGCTTCTTCCCATGTCCGAACAAATCAAACTTCGATAAAGGACCCAACACGTCTCCTACACTCAGTAGTCCTCCTAGCTTCAAAGTCTCTTTAACGAATTTCTTAATCTCCTTAGCCTCATCACAACTATCTGAACATCTTGTGCTCATGACAATTCTGCAGATAATATTGTTAGTCATTGTCATAACCAGGCCACTTATATCAATCGGTTTACCTTCTTCATAGCTCTTGGTTAGAGATTCCAAGAGTCTCCTTAATTCAGTCGTTTCGGCATATGTAATTCCGTTGTTTCAGCATATGGAATAAATAATTCAACTTAAATTAATAAATAAAACACTTGCATTCCTACAATAAAATCACTCAAATTCAACAAAACATGAATAAAATGTCCATTAACAAATAAAAATCATTCATAAAATAGTCTAAACCCAAAAATGAATAAAAAAAAACAATATAAATTCAAGAAAAAAAATAAAATACGTGTTGGTTGGGTACTTACAGACATGTCAAAACCTCTCCCTCTACTTCCTTCAGCCACAGGCTCTTTAAGTCCAGACTACTAAGGATGGTTGACACAATAAGAGCACCATGGACAGGCAAGTTGCTGTACATAGGTCTGGCAAGCTGTTGCAATTGACTCTTCACAGCAACCGCTTGTTTTTCATCTTCACAAAGGACACTGCAAAATAAAAGGAGGTCATTGTTAGAAAGCATGACAAAAATAGATGAAGCAGCCTATCATTATCCAGACTTCAGACATCAACATATCATTTTAGTTTTGGAACCCAACAAAAGAGTGACTAAAAAGTACATACTCAGCGTAGGTCTATGCTATTCCAGTTGGTTCGTACATCACTTATATATATTATTTAAGTATTCATTCATGTCCTGCAACATGGAGGGAGAGTATGGCCACATACATGCTTCCACAAAATTATGATGAGAAAATCTTTACTGTAGGCCGGGGTGGAACATTTTCTAACTTACCATCTGTATTTTGGCCTTAAATCTATCTTGCATAATCCTCTTTATCATATCTGTTTCTAAAATGAGCCAAGACTTTACATATTTTAGTAGCTTTCTACTTTCAACTGATTTTTTTTCTAGTTTCAACTTTCAACTGTAACAAATATTGCTTACCTTGACCGAATTTACAAAATAGCAATTAAACATGTAATTGAAAAAAAAGATAATAATATAAAATGTACAGACTTAATTCATGTGAACATTTTTTGTACCTGCATGCAAGAAACTTTTCTCATCTCAGAAAATATTTACTCCAAAATTTTGAAGTAATTAGCAAGGGCTCATTATCTACTTTATAGAATATAAATAATCACGTATGAATCGTCCAGACTCCAAAGTGCCTATAAACCCTCATACTTCAACTATAAACTTTGCATAACTTCGTCTAGGCATCTATCTATCTCATCATACACCACAAAAAACCATATATAAGCAGTAACAAACAACGACCTCTAATTGCGAAGGATTCAAGTTTTACTCATACTCTCACTCTCTCGATCCTAGGCGTAGTCTCACTCTCTCAATCATCATATTAATTGTACAATATATTTTTCCGAGCCTACATATTTCAATGTATTGCATCAAAACCAAATTGACAAACATTTCCAATTATATTCCATGTATAAAAAACTAAAGAACAATTAATTAAATAAATAAATAACTTACAGAGAACATAAGAAGCATGCCTTGTAAATCCCCACACTCATTCATCCACAACTAAATCCAACTTCTCCTCCTCCTCATCCATACACAAATTCCACATAGGCACAAATAGTAAAAAGACTAATCCTTTTTCTTCTTCATAAAAATAACTAATTTTCCTAAACTTAAACCAATCCTTCACCCCATCTCCTTCCTCAATACTAAACCATTTATCTAATTCCCCTGACCCAAATACATTATCATCAAGGACTCTGTTCGTTAATTGAGTTACTTCTTCTTCGTTTTTTCCTATCAAGCCTATAACTACTACACCTTCTGAAAAATGAGGTGGTGTAGATGAAGAGAACTAAAATTATTTACATTCAAAGGAAATTCGAAGTCGAACAGATGTTCCACATTTTCCACAGGAACATTTTTTTTATATAATCAATAACAAAGTCTGAAACTTACCACACATTTCCAAATAATTGGAAAACTGAGTTATTTCTTCAAGAATTCAAAGACCCACCAACTGCAGAAGAACTACTCGATGACCTCTTCTTCCTTTTGCTCTTCATACTCGGATCATCGTGAGGCAACTCAAACCTACAAACAGGGCAAGTATTCCTCGATCCCAACCAAGTATCAATACAATCTCCATGATACCCATGCCCACACGGCATTTTCTTCGCCTTCTCCCCAACTGGCACACCTTCTTTACATATAGCACACATCAACCCCTCTTCCTCAAATGCAATCACCACATTCTTTAACGCCTTAAATCCGCCGACTTGGGCGCGGGTGGAGCTCCTTTTCTAGCTCCATCAAGCTCACTTAAATTCTACAAAGAATCGCTCATATCCAAAGATCCACATAATCCTCGATTTCCAACATACCCATCCCATTCAGGTATCTCGACACGAAACTGCATCATATGGTCTTCTAATCCCATCAAGATCTCTGACCAATCGAGTATCCAATTACGCCCACTCGTAGCCCGTGTGGCAAAATCCCTGATCCATAGTCGAAGAAGATCGCGACTACGTCTCCTACGTATATTGTCCTCTTCTTCTTCTTCTTCTTCCTCTTCTTCTTCTTCATTTTCATTTTCATTACCAATCTCAGATGGATCTCCCCCACCTTCGGTATTCCCAAAGTCAATCTCATCACCTTCCTCATCCTCATTATCAATCATCATTATTATTATTAGTACCCCACCCATTTAGTTTAGGAGGAGGGGGAGGTGGGTTTTCGTCATCACGGGCTGCCTCAGCAATTAAACAAAGGATTTGAAGAAATTGGCTACTGAAAGAAGGTACTGGATTTGTTGATGGTGGAGGTGGAGATGGAGGTGGTACTGGAATTAATTCAACAAAACCGTTTTTACATTCGAAGCATATTATATCGGGGAGATCGGTTACGGTTTCGATGGAAACACGTTTTTCACACTGACAGTTTCGGATTGGGGAGATGGTGTGGGTTGGGGGGGAGGTGGAGTTTCGGCCATGGTGGCTGGGGCTTTTTTTTTTTTGGAAGGAAAAAAAAGAGGAGAAGATAATGAGTGGGGAGAAAATTGTGTGGGGTTTTATATGTGTAGGTTAAAATTGTAAAATTTAGAACTCGAAGAGGAGGCGGAGGAGTGTTTAGAGAGTCCATTGAAGAAGATCGAAGAAGAAAAGATTAAAAGAGAGTATGGAAAGAGGGTTTTTGTTTTTTATCTATTTTGGATACGAACAATAGAAATCGCCAAAAAAAATAGGGCAAAAAACAGGGCAAAAAGATTTTTTTTTTTTTTTTTCCGAATTATTGTAAAATCTGATGTGTGTCTCATAGGAAAAAAAAAAGGGGGCTAACGTGGGTCACTGGGAGCATTCTCCACTACTCAGTATTAAATAGCCATGCAGCCCGACCTGTGGCCGGGCCTGTTATTCTTAAACCCATCATGTTTGGGCTTATATTTAAGGGAAGCACTTGGAAGTTTAACATATCCATATCCAATAAGTAATCCATATCCATATCTATTAACTAATACATATCCATATCCATATCCATATCCATATCCATATCCAATAACTAATACATATCAATTAACTAATATATTATTTTTTAGAATTTGTTTTTTTTTATCCCATGCGTACATTTGAAATAATGAAATAATGCGTAGCTTTGTTTTTTGTTTTAGCATAACACATGAAAGGACAATTTTAATTTATATTAAATTAGAGAGCAGGCCAAATTCAGGGTTAGTTTGGTAAGAAGGCAAATAATTATTTTTCAAATAGGGACTATTTTAAAAACTTTGTTGATGTGGCTCACTATGAGCATCTTGGGAGAAACGGATATTAATATAGGTAGGATGGTCTTTGATAACCCTTAAGGACAAAATAAGTTGGCCCGGTTTTTAATTTTTTATTTTATTTCCCCTTTTACCTTTATATGAATAAAACAAAACTACGAGAGAGAAAACCCAAAAGGCCAAAACTCCTTCTTCTCCAACCAACCAGACCCTTTTTAGATGATAATAACACCTCCTTGCGAAGAATAACCTTTTTTATACGATAATATCAATGGCTAATTATCAAACAAAGCTAGAGATGGCGGCACCAGACTAATTATCAAACAAAATAGTGTTTATAGCTCCAATAGGTATGAACACTCATTGTCCATAGCTAATATTCATAATTGGGGGTATGAACAATCAATGTTCATAGCTAATGTGAATAACTTATTCAAATTTGGGTAAAAGTGATATCAAAAGGTGATGGTGGTTCGATTCCACCAAGATCCTCTAAATTTTTAATGTTAATCAAACAATGATTGTTCATTTTTTACTGTTAAACACGTATTATTCATACCTACTTTAAGTATGAATATGTATTGTTCATATCTATTTTGAAAATAAACATTTATTGTTTATATCTACTTTGGGTTCATGTTTCTTTGTTGGTATGAACACGTATTTTTCATATCTGTTTTGGGTATGAACAATCAATGTTCATATATGTTTTGGGTATGAACAATCAATATTCATATCTGTTTTGGGTTCATGGTTTTTTTAAATAGGTTTGAACAATCAATGTTCATATATGTTTTAGGTATGAACATTTATTGCTCATATATGTTTTGGGCATGAACAATCAATGTTCACAATGTTCATGTCTGTTTTGGGTATGAACATTTATTGTTCATATATGTTTTGAGTATGAACAATCAATGTTCACATCTGTTTTGGGTTTATGTTTTTTTTTTTGTATGAACACGGAAGAAGGTATGAACAATCAATGTTCATATCTGTTTTGAGTGTGAACATTTATTGTTAATATATGTTTTGTTCATAACTAATGTTCAGTATGGGTAGATATGAACAAATCAATGTTTTTCATAGCATATTCATAACTAATGTTGTGGGTAGATATGAATAATCAATGTTCATAACTAGATCAATGTTCATATATGGATAGATATGAACAATGCTTAATCATAGCTCAAATAGGTATGAACACTCATTGTTCATAGCTAATGTTCATAATTTGGGGTATGAACAATCAATGTTCATAACTATTGTTCATACATGGATAGGTATGAACAATGATTGTTTATAACCGGGTTATTTCAGTTGGGTCAGGCCGTTTATTTTTTTTCTTCAGGGGTATACTTGACATTTCATCTACCCGAGCCGTTCTTATTTCGCGTCAAGGGTAAACTTGAACTTTCATCCACCCGGTCCTTGTGAGTGATTATAAAAATAACATGTCCTCTAGAGTTTCTCTTTGGGCCCATTTGTCCTCTATAGTCGCTCCCTGAAAATTAAACTCCTAATTTTTTTTTTTTTTTTTTTTTGTATTTCTAGTAAGGCGATGAGAGAAAGAAGAGAGCGAAAATGTTTTATTTCTACACTTGTGCTGTGAGCCAGAAGAGTCCACTGGCCAGCTCAAAATCGGGAGCCCAAACTTCCTATTTGAAGTGGCCTACCGCAGGGCTTCTAAGTTTTATTCACAAATAAAATTCTTTCCACACAGATTGCTTCTTGATGACAAATCTACATTTCTCCATGAAACAAACAAGTTTTATTTGTTGTGTGTGTGTGGAGAGATGGTGTCTCCTTGCCTCAAGCTTTTCTTGGGGTACGAAAATGATGCAGTAGGAGTACTTTCTTTCTTACATGATAAGTCGTTGAATATGATAAGATTATGCATGCATAAACTTGTACTTGCAATAGAAAGAAAATAACACTGGATGAAGCACCAGCCAACTCTTAACAAAAAAAACACTCTTACAACGATTCCTCGATGCTAAAGAACTTGCTGGATTCATAGGGCAATACAGAAAGACCACTAGTAGGACCACACCGTCCACACGTCCACACTTTTAAAATTTGTGGGCCTGCTCTGGTAGAGCTCCCACTTTTGTTAGCTAAATTATTCAAATCAAACTTATGGAAGTCACTCATACTTCGTTCAAATAAAAAAAGACGATTGGGGTGGGTTTCAATTTTCTACACCACATAATCCCAGTCTGGCAGTTGACGAGTTGGTTACGTTACATGGTTAGCAAACGTGGGCTGGTCCTTCCCTCTAAACCAAATGATAAGACCATCACAGTAAAAGACACAATTACATGCACAATACGACATTTCATCGTCCACCTTACAACGAGGGCTGGCCAAAATGTGGCAGGCGCAAAAATACAACCACAACGCATGAACCATGTGTCATTGAGATAAAGTGGGTACCCGTCATTTGTCCTTTTTTATGATCAAACTAGTTCAGAGCCATAGACCTAAATTGCACCCTGATAGACAAGATAGGTGCCATACCTGTGCATACAAATAGTCCCATGACGTTTCATCTCCACCAGGTAGCTAATAAGGCTCAATTCCACATCATCAGTTGATATTTGGTAACCACAACTTTCGACAGTCATAGATACAAATGACTGAGACCCACCTTCTTGCCCTTGCCTCAATATAACCCCGGAAGCATCTTCACATATTCCTCACACAACTTAGAGTTGCACAGTGGCTTCATTCTACTAATACCGTACCACCAACAATTCTTGAGAACAGCTTCTCAATTCTCTTGGAACCAACTCAAGTCATGTTAGAAGGGAAGGCAGTCATCGGCGAGACAGACATGCTACAAACCATGCAGAAGGATGCAGTTGGCCTTGCTGCACAGGCCCTTGATGTCTTTGATGTAGCAGACTCCATTGACATAGCTTGTTTCATTAAGAAGGTAACACGCTGAACACAAACATAAGTGTATACTAGCCATTGCACTCTTGCTGCGGAAGAACATAAGAAGAAAACTCGCCTGACTTTTTACTTAGCGGGTTTTGTACCATGCAGGATTTTGACAGGTTATATGGACCAGGGTGGCAATGTATTGTAGGAACAGACTTTGGTTCATTTGTGACCCATTGTCAGGGCAGTTTCATCCACTTCTGCATTGGCAGCCTTGCAATTTTACTCTTCAGGGGTACTGCGGTTCCCGAGGCCGAGGCCAACAGGATTTTGTCATTGGAGGAAGTAAAGGCTTGAGTTTTTGTCCTTCACACTTTCGCTGTGTAAAATAGGGAAACATAATGAAGAGAAATATTCCATGCTTCACAATCCTTCATTTCTTTGAAGGTGTCCTTTTATCCCTTCTCTGGCATGGCTCAGCATCTAAGCAGTTGGTAACATAGTAGATAGGGCTGGGAATGGTACGGATCAACCCGAATCCGAATTCATTTTTATCCGAATAGACCATATCCAAATCTAAATTATCCGACCCGAATATCTGAAAATCCGAACTATTTTAATAAGATTCATATTTTGATGCTTAAAAATAATTTATATTTTATATTTATATATGAAAATCATTAAAATAATATTTTTTTGTGTGTTTTTAGTGGATATGGATATCCGAAATCCGACCCGAATCCGGATGGATCCAGATATGATAATGAGTTTTGAGTGAGAATCCAATCCGAACCCGCTCCATTTCCTGCCCTAATAGTAGAATTGAAAAGGCTGTAATAGAATATATATTAAAAATAAAAATCATATCATAATACAGGTCATCTATCAACAACAAAAGTAGTTTGTCATTTTAAAAAAGGTCATTTAGAAAGACAATACAAACATATTTTATATGTAATAATATGACAAACCGACGGATCTTTGACTCTTTGAGTGCTCACTTAAAAGGCCCCAAAGTTTAAAATCCACCCACACATAATCTGAAAGTCCACAAGACTGAATGCACGACCAGCTGGGTGATAATCGGCTTTCGAGGGCCAGGCCAAATTGGTCTCGGGCATGTATACACAGATTTTCAGTCCATTCTGCTTTCAATCATCAGACTTGTGTCGAACACTAAATCCAGTCCAGACACTTGGCATTGGACAGGGACTCAGGTTACAAGTACTTCTATCTTGTTTCCTTTTTCCTAACCCAATAAACTTTTGATTTGAAAATATTGGACACCTATATACTAGTACATTATCCTTCATAAACAAAGCTTAAAGTTTAATCAGATGCTCAAAGTTGCCACGCCACTCAGCGGGGGAAGCAACCCAAAGTCCCAAAGCTCAAAGTTTTTCAAACACCAAGGGTCTGGGACATCGAGCTTGGTTTTGGGTAAGATACAGACTGGTTACAGATTCAGTTTCAGCCTGAAGACTCCTTGGGAGCAGATCGCTCAAATTCTTGATTGGCATTTAGTTGGGCGCCCTGTTTCAGTCTATATCTCTGGGCCCTTGCTTAACCACCAAATGTATCCAAACATATTTCAAGTATAATAATTCTTAGACCAAATCAAAACATAGTTGTGGCAGTGAACGACTCAACCACAACGACTAAACAATTTCAACTCCATCTGCATAGAGGAGACATAACCACATACGATTAAGCCCCACAACTTCCTCAAAGTACGGGTATGCACATCAAACAATTTACCTACCAAAGTTGTAGCTGTCTTAGGATTGTGGAGTCAGGATTCAGTGGGTAATATGATTAAATTAATGAAAAGGGAAAATAGTTGGTGAAAGAGTGAAGAAAAGACGGAGATCAAAAGGAAATCACCATCTCTGTTGAAATTGCTCCACTTCTTCATTTGTTTACTAGTTCTTCATGATCAGGGTAGTAATCTCCCCATTTTCTTCCAGTTCTTAAAACTTCTAGTTCAGATGGTGATCTCCCCCCTCTTTTCTCTCCATCCTTGCTCCGGCCCTTCTCTACTAACTTTACATGGAATCCTATTTCCGTAATCCAAACATTGCCTTAACGTTTTAAGTGATCTAATATTCCACTTCATTTGAAATGGTATGAGCGTTTAACAAAGCATGCAAGGCTAATACTTTGGCATCTTCATGAAGTCATAAGCTGATTTGCAATGTTAACCTACTACCAGGAGAAAAAGGAAAGAAACATAACAAACAAGTAAAGAAATACATTTGTGACAACATATCTGAATGTACATGACGGCTTATAATTGCTTGCTTAAATGAAAAAAGGAACTGAAGACATGAAAGAGAATATTTGTATGTGATATGAAATCCAGAACTCATACCGGGACAAGACCACAGGGAGAGAAATAAAGAGAGTTACCTAGAGTTTGGAATATTCTCAAAGGGTGAGCACAAAAGGTGGGGCATCTCTTCTCGGCCCAGCAACAGAGCGGTAAACATAAACCTTCTCTGCATAACTGCCGTCATTTTCTTCGTCCTTGATCACCTCCACGTTCAACCTTGGCATCTCCTTTGCTAGGCGCCTGCACCCATTCATTGTCACATTGCAGGCTGACATCCACAGTGATCTCATTGACTCGTACCTCTCAAGACCTGACAACAATGCTGTATTCCCAAATGGGGAATCCCTTATCTCAAGCTTCCGCAACTTTGGGCATCCCTCTAGCACACATTGCATCCCGCGGTCACTGCTACCAGCAAATGCAACTGAGAGGGTCTCCAGGTTCTTTGCATATTTCCCTATATACTCAAATGTCAAATCCGTCAGCAGACCTGAGACAGCAAGCCTCTGTAGTTTGGTGCAGGTCTTGACTACTGCCCCAAATGCCTCATCCATGGGCTCATTTGTCAGGTAGTCAGGCTGGCATGGATTCATAATGCAGAGTCGGAAGTGTGTAAAGCCAGGGCAGTTTTGCACCACTGTAGCAACAGCAAGATTACTCATCTGCCTGCAGAAGTATAGGACATAGCAAAGGCTACGGCAGCCACGAGATACAGCAATAAATCCTGCCTCGGTCACTCCACGACCACCCCCAAGGGCAACATATTGATCATAGGGGTCTGCTGGGAAGACGCGGAGCTCCTCAAGCAACTGACAGCTAGAACCAACAGCCTCAAGCCCTTTGTCTTCCACAGTGTCTATTACCTGTGTCAAAAAATAGGTTTAAAAATTGCATGCTGCACACATATAAATGACTTCACTGAACCAGTCTCTCGTTAATCAGTGTAGCACTTTGACTCAAACCACTAATTATTGTATATGACAATAGGGTATGGTGTATTTTGTTCCTACCATCTCTGTGTTGAAACTCAACTTATTTTTCCTTTTTGTTTGAGAAGACCTTGGGACTTTGGAGAACAGTGCCATCTGAAGAACAGCAGAAACATGTTTTGTACTTAAAGGCTTCAAGTTAGTTGGGTCTGAGACAGCAATCAATTATCAAATAAGACTATAACAGTATACCACCACTTGTTCTGAATTTGGACTGATTAGCACACTAAATAAAGGGGCAGGCAGGTGCCGACTAGCAAAGTCGGTAAAACCTTTGGGTGATGATACCAGAGGTCTGGGGCTCGAGCCCCGCCAGCATCAAAGAGTTACTGATCTCATTTAAAACAGGCTTGCCAAACAAAAAAATAAAAAAATAAAGGGGCAGATCGAGTCAACTCAGTTCATCTTCAGCATGATACATTTGGCCCACAATGTCATATAACGAGTATTTTATCGAAAAAGCCAGCAGTGTTTAAATTGGAAGCAGCCTAGTTGAAATGCCAAAGCCATTATAATCTCAATATTTTCAAGCTGAGCTTACCCTTTTAGAAATACTTACTGAGCCTTGTAACTTAAGTGTATGACTGGGTATGATCGAGTAGCTACTTGCTACCTAAGATCTAGGTGCAATTTGTAATGTGTAACCTTCTGATCTATAATGAATAAAATTGAGTTTTACCGATAAAAAAAAACGGGAACTAATATGATTTAATACTAGTGCTGACTGGTGTCTATTATTAATCCCCCAATACAACTGCCTTTCCCTTGTTAGGTTCTGGACACCGCCACACCAGTACGACATATCACAAAACAACACTTTGACACTGCAAAACTGAATGACTTGAGAATCTACTTAATATGTAATCAATCAAAAATACGACCAGTAATTTTAAGTGAGGGTCATCAATCGAAAAAAATCAACTGGTCAGCTCATAAAATTTGAACCAGATCATCAATCAAAAAAATCGAATTATCAGCCCATTAAATTTGAACCGCTAGGAAACTCAGACTAATCACCAACTGACAATATGACATCACATCTTAACAAAAACAAGTTCATTAATCTCCCAATACTCTAGTCTGATTCTTAACAAATATCCTTCAGGAAATCATCTTGATCGATTGGTGGAAAAACATAAGCAACACCAGCACAAGAGGAACACTAGACAAACTGAGACAAATGATTCACTGTAATATAAGAAGATTACTGAATAAATTAAACAATTTTGTTGTCTTACATGGTTTGCCTGCACACAGTACTTGATTGAAGAGATACAATTCAATTATAGGAAGTCAACTGAGATGTTGGATATGTATTAGTTGAACAAAAAACGTGCAATGTTATTCCTGAAATTTGGAATTCCTTTAAAAATTTCTAATTGTATATGACCACATTAACAAAACTACATCCAACCTGACAATAGATTATACATATACTGCAACCTGAACACACAAAGTCTTCCCACCTTTTAAAGACGTGGCATGCGTCTAGAGTTATGACCACTATCTAGCAACAACCATGGAGATTTGACCAAAAATTAACTGACTGGATTAGCATACCTAATTAATCCGGTGTTGCAATAAAAACACAGGAAACCTTTTTCTTATTCTTCTTTTTCTTCCTCTCTTCAGAAAAAATCAAGACTAGATTAGTTGAAGGCACTAACGCATGGAACCCTACTACAAGATATTTTCATTGCACTGTCAATGCTTTAATCAAAGATCAGATGACTTTTAGAAATTATAGAGTGGAGTTCTATAGATCTGTACAAGGACATTATATCATGCTCCCCGCCTCTACCTCAGGAGTCAATTAGCTTTTTTTTCCCCTATACTATTCAGGTGAAGTTCATCTGGACTGGGAAATGTAATTGTGCTTCCAGAAAAACTACTTTGATGTCATCGTTGAATCATGGGTTCACATTCCTGTCTTTCTTGTCTATGACAAAGCCAAGGGAGACTGGATGTCCACCTTTACTGTCTTGATTTTAACTTTTGTTGAAAACATATGAAACAATATAAGTTGTAATGAAAAAGATTACTAGATTGAAGCAGTAAAAGCATCTTACCCAAAGTCGACGAAGATTTCGGCAATTTGGAAGAAGCTGAGATAGTTCTGCACTTCGCAGAGCAGCATCACTCAAATTCAAGAAAGTCAGGTTGGTGCAGGCACGATATAGCGCATGGAGGCAAAGGAAATTGGCATCCCATAAACCCGAAAGCGTGTGTAATTTCTTGAGGCTACTGAATGCTTTTTCAAGTTGTACGTACTGCTGACCAGTAAGATCTTGCAACAACGACCCAGTTCCAAGGTGCGTAAGTTGAGGAGCTCGCACAAGTACACACTGAAGCTGTTCCAAGGTGACATTCTTATTTACTTTCAAGACCTTCAGCGACTTGCACCTTGCTACAAGTTTCTCAAGAGCATCAAAACTTACATCACTCTGCATATTTGCAAAGTTCAGAACTTCCAAAGAAGTGAAGTTTTCTGGAAAGCAACTTAACCAGGTGCCTCCAAGCTCATCAATGCCATTCTCCTGTATATCCAGCTCTGTCAAGTTTCTGTAATGGAAACAAAAGGCTCTGTAAGTTCTCGATGTATTAGCTACATTACCTAACACACAAAACTGATCGGTAAAAATGAGAATTTATATTAATTAAGAAAAACTATTGCACGAAGGATGAGATATCCTACAAATACAAGAAACAAAAAGAAAAACTATAACAAATTTGACTAAGAGAGAGGTCAAGGAAATATGCATACCGAAGCCTAAGATAATAGAACTAAGGGTCTTTTACAAGCTTCATGCATCTGTCTTCAATCTATTCAATACTTTTCAATTGAGGGAAGGGGAGGGCTGCTAAATAAGGGATTTGGAATATTCTCTAGAAGAAATTGAAACAAGTAGCGATAGATTGCATCTCAACTTTACCACCTCCAAAAGGACCTATTGATTTCAACTAGTTACTAGCTCAAGTTACCATTCCATCCTGTATTTACAAATCAAGCTTTTGATTGATCCAACAAGTGACTCCTTGAGCAATACAAGTTGAAAGATCTCAACTGAAAACTAGATCTTTCATTCAGAAGAAATACAAATGAATTAAATGCCAAATCTTGTTATCACCATTACATCTAAATCAGCACAATCACATGCTATCTATCAGATACGCTACATTGCTACAACATAGAAATCCCAGCCTTTTATAAAACCTTAAAGACCTACTTCAAATTAATCAAAGAATGACAAGTACCAAAGACCATATATATAAAAGTCATACTTGCAGTCTAATATGAGAAACCAAATGCAAATCAGTAATAAGTATACAATCTTACTTGCAATGAGTTGCAACAGCTGCAAGCCCATCAGTACTAAATCCCTCACAGCTTACAAGAGACAGTGCTCTAAAGTTTGGGAAAGATTGAGCCAAAAACTCCAAACTCTCATCACTAATAACCATCCTCTTGAGGCGAAGCTCTTCGAGAAATGGATACGACGATGCGAAAACCACCAACCATGGATGAATATCAGCACCCCAATTAGGTGGAACAAGATTAAAATCTGAGAATCTAGGCTTCCCTTTCAACGTAACACTTCGAATATTCGGAAATCTATGAACAACAATCTCAGGTGAAACTGAGTAACAATTTCCTATAAAAACATGAGTCCTACTCCACCTTTCTGCATTATACCAATCTTTGCAAACAAGAGAAACAGAACTTCTATCCTTTTTAGACTTCAAAGACACTAACACACTTTCCAACACTTCATCTGGAAACGGAGAGAATCTTTCCTCTTCAGGTGAATCTCTTCTCCTCTTTAAATCCATAATAACAAGTACTCAAATCTTGTAATCTGCTCTCAAAACTCAATTACAAATGAAATAAGCTAATACCCATCACTCCTAATGATCAAAAAATCATTTCTTTTTATCATTTGACAGTAGAAAACCAAATGCTGGATAGTAAAAATTGATGAAACTGAAGGGAAAAAAAAAAACTTTCCTCAAAAAAAACACTCAAGATAAAAAGTGGCTTATCTTTAATTACCACAAAAACTCCAGCATGTACATATCAAAAGTAGATATATCCACTTACTTCTCCAAACACCCTAAGAACAAAAAAAAAAAACTATAACTAATAAAAATCATGAAAAAAACACGAAGGGGTGTTTGAAGATAGATTATCTTAGTAAAATATCTGTGCTTCTGCTGGTGAAGTGTGAACTATGAACAACAACTACAGCTCTCTCTCTCTATCCCTCTCTTGTGTATTGTATACTTTATTACTTTTTAGAACATGGGTTGTGCAGAAGATAAACACAAGTGAACAGCAAAACAACTCAACCAACCCATTTTTGCATGTATTATAATAATAATGGGAAAATAATAGGTTTCATTATCTTCTCACAGCTTAAAACAGACATGGCAGGTGAAAAAATATATATAAAAAATAATAATAATAAGGAATAAAGTTTGTTACAGTCTTACAGTACAGTGTTTAGTTATTTTTCAACACTCCCCCCAAACTTTCTCACTTTCAACCATCATTTTTGGCGTACTACTACTGCATTAGTCGTACTTTACGGTATACTTCACGAAGTCTATTATGACTTGTGTGACAGTGAAGCGTGAACCAACAACATACGTCCAAAACCTATGTATCTAGAAAGTAGAAACCCAACTTAATAATATAAATATATCTGAGTCATACAGCATTACAGCTAGTCTTCACGTAAGTTTGAATCAACCAAAAGTATTTACCATGCTTTCAAACGTGCTCTCAAAAATACC
Organism: Coptis chinensis; assembly: GCF_015680905.1. Taxonomy (NCBI): domain Eukaryota; kingdom Viridiplantae; phylum Streptophyta; class Magnoliopsida; order Ranunculales; family Ranunculaceae; genus Coptis; species Coptis chinensis. The sequence goes on from NC_141463.1 coordinate 54,437,603, forward strand.
CGTTCTGGTTTGCTTTGTCATTGGCTAAATAGTACGTCCATGAGTTCCATGCTAAATACTTATCATTTAAGGTGTACCATATATACCCATAATGACTAATGAATTCACCCTAGTCCATTATAATCAACCTTCTATTTTTAATAATTCAAGGCTGCTTTAGCCATTGTCTATGTTTTTACTGACGTATACAGTTATATCAGAATTGAGCTGCTGAGAGCTGAATTATTAGACTAATGCTCTAACCATTGATTCCCCCACTACACAAATAATTTGTATTTGAACACAATTCAACTCCAGACAAATTCTAAATATCAACTACAACATATACTAACATGCCCAACTCACTAAACAACTATTAACAACAGATAATAATGTAAAACAGGATTAAACGCATACCACAACACAAAGATATACCGTGGTTCGGCCAATGGTGTCTACTTCTACAAGAGCTAGTTCTTTATAAAGTGGGAAGGAAGATTACAATCTCTCCTTTCAGTCTCTCACCTTACTAGATCACTCTTATCTCTTTATAGGGTTGTATCTCTATAAAGGTTATCTCTCAATCTTGATAGCTCTCAAGATTGAGTTTTCTCTGACTTTTGTGCTGCCTCTCGTGTGTTTTATGGGTGTTAGGTTTTGCCAAAAACTCTAACTCTTATTGCAAACTCACGGTCCCAATTTTTTCTCGAAAATAGACTTGGGCGGCTTCGGCAAGACCTAGTCGAAGCTGGTCGACCGGCGTAATTGGAAGTCTTCCACGACATGAGCGCGGGTTGCGCCTTGGTCATAAACTAATCGGCGGGTCGGTCGCGCTCGCAAACATTTCCACCGCGTAATGAACTCCTTTTCTCTTTCCTCATGTGAGGGATAAAGCCCGACAATATCCCCCCCAATGCGGTGGGGGGCTCCTCCATGCAATTTCCAAATCAACAGGAGGAGTGTACTGTCATTCCGACAATAGCACAACAAACATCAAACTTACCTTTCGGTAAAACTTTGGTCATCATATCCGACCCGTTCTTGTCAGTATGGATCTTCTCGATACACAAATGTTTGTCTTCGAGTACTTCTCTAATTCAATGATAACACACGTGTATGTGCTTGGATCTAGAATGGAAACTTGGATTCTTGCTCAAATAGATGGCGCTCTGACTGTCACATAGAACTACAAATTGTTTCTGCTTTAGCCCTAGTTCGTCGAAGAACCTCTTCATCCATAGCAACTCTTTGCAACACTCAGTGGCTGCAATATACTCGGCTTCTGTAGTGGAAAGGGCAACACACTTTTGCAATTTTGATTTACAAGAAACTGCTCCCCCTACAAAAGTAACCAGATAATTGAAGGTGGACTTCATCGAGTCAACATCACCTGCCATGTCTACATCAGTGTAGCCTTCAAGTAAGGGCTTCCACCAAAGCGCAAACACGATTTGGCAGTGCCCTTGAGATATCTTAATATCCACTTAACACCTTCCCAATGTTCCTTACCCGGATTTGACAGAAAACGGCTTACAACGCCCACGACAAAAGTTATATCTGGTCTTGTACACACCATTGCGTACATCAAGCTGCCCACTGCGAATGCATAAGGAATCTTTTCCATCTGACTCTGCTCATGCTCACCCTTTGGACATATCTCTTTGGTCATGCGGAACTGGCCACCAAGTAGACAACTGCTTGGCTTCGCTTGATCCATGTTGAATCTCTTCAACACCTTCTCAATGTAACTTTCTTGAGAAAGCTATAACTTGCCACTCTTTCTGTCACAAGTGATCCGCATCCCAAGTATCTGCTTTGCTTGACCCAAATCTTTCATCTCAAAAGACTTACTCAAGTCTTTCTTCATTTTGGATATCTTGTTGATGTTTAGGCCAACTATTAACATATCATCCACATACATCAATAGCACTATGAAATCCCCATCTGAAAATCTCTGAACAAACACACATTGATCAAAAACAGAATTCTAGTATCCTTGCTTCGCCATAAAGGAATCAAACTTTATGTACCACTGCCTCGGTGCCTCCTTCAACCCATACAAGCTCTTTATCAGCTTGCATACTAGGTGCTCTTTGCCTTTGACCTTAAACCCCTCTGGCTGGTCCATGTAGACATCTTCTTCAAGGTCTCCATAAAGAAAAGATGTCTTAACATCTTGCTGCTCAACCCTAGGTTCATACTTGCGGTCATACTCAATACCACCCGAATAGAAGTCATCTTCACTACAGGAGAGAAAATCTCATCAAAGTCAATCCCTTTCCTTTGACCGAATCCCTTCACCATAAGGCGAGCTTTGTTCCTTGGGTGAGGATTGTTCTCCTCATGCTTGACTTTGTATATCCACTTATTCTTGAGAATTTTTCGTCTTCGTGGTTTCTCAACTAACTCATAAGTGTGATTTTTATGCAAAGAATCCATCTCATCATGCATGGCCTTCAACCACTTCTCTTTGTCTGTACCTTCAAGTGCCTCTTGATAGTACATAGATTCTCTACCATCTGATAGTAGCACGTACGTATGTGGTGGATACCTGGTTGAAGCTAGTCTCTCTCTGTTTGACCTCCTTGCCCCATCTGCTGGTGCCTCAGGAGGATGCACTTCTTCTTGCTCTGGTGGTGGTTCATGCATCTCATATGCATTCTCTATACCAATAGGTTCTATCCTATCATGAGCAATAGGATTCTCATAATAAGCTTCAAACTCAGGGTTCTCTGCATTCTCAATGCCTTCTGCACGTTCCACAATAGGAACTTCTAGTTCTGAATCAACAAGATCATTGGTGAAAGCATGTAGCTTCTCACCCTCCTCAAAGTCTGCTATGGTTTGGTCTTCCAGGAACACAACATCTCGACTTCGGATTACCTTCTTGTTAATCGGATCATAGAGTTTGTAACCAAACTTTTCATCTCCATAACCCAGAAAAATGCATTGCTTGGCTTTATCATCAAGCTTGGATCTCTCATCCTTCGGAATATGCACAAATGCCCTGCACCCAAATACCCTCAACTATCCATAGTCAACATCTCTGCCTGACCATACTCTCTCTGGATAATCACTATTCAGAGGCTTTGACGGCGATAGGTTGATCACATGCACGGCTGTACGTATTGCTTCTACCCAGTAGGTTCTAGGTAGCTTAGAGTGAGACAGCATGCATCTCATCCTCTCTACAATGGTACAGTTCATTCTCTCTGCTATTCCATTCTGTTGCAATGTCTTGGGAACGATCTGCTCATGACGAATCTCATGACTCTGACAATACTCTTCAAACGGCCCAATGTACTCACCTCCATTATCTGAGCAAATACACTTTAACAACTTCCCAGTCTCTCTTTCCACCATGCTGTGGAATTTCTCAAACACGCCAATTACTTTATCCTTGGTCTTCAGACTATAAGCCCATATCTTTCTTGATGAATCATCAATGAAGGTCACGAAGTATGAAGCTCCCCCATAGGACTTTACTTTTATAGGACCACATAAGTCTGTGTGCACTAGTTCAAGGGCATTATCCTTACTGTGAGACGGGAATCTTTGGAAAGACACCCTGTGTTGCTTTCCTACCAAATAATGAGTACATGTATTTAAATGTGTACCTTTGATGTCTGGTAAGGCCTTTTGCTTAGCAAGAACTTCCATCCCTTTTATGCCCATATGACACAGTCTCTTGTACCACAATTCGGAGGAAGCTTCTTCTTCTGCCGCATTCACTTCTGCTTTATACAAACTAGCCTGTGTTTTGTAAAGAGAGCAAGTTTTCTTCCCTTTGGCTGCTACAATGGAACCTCTGCTCAGTTTTCATACCCCGTTACCAAATGAGTTTACAAAGCCATCGTCATCTAATTTCCCAGCCGAAATTAGGCTTAACCGTATATCAGGGACATGTCTTACATCTTTGAGTGTCAAGGTGTAGCCAACATTGGTTTCTACATGAACATCTCCAATGCCTATAATCTTCAAGACGCCACTGTTACCCATCCTCACTTCACCATATTCATTATAGCTGTAGGTAGTGAAGAATCCCCTGTGCGGTGTGACGTGATAGGATGCTCCTGTATCTATCACCCACTCTGTATCCTAACAAGAAGTACTAAGACAGCACACACCACAATCTGACACAATTCCCACTAGGTCGACTAGTGCGGTTGTAACGCCCGTATTTAAAATATGTATTTATTTATTTATTTATTTATTAATTTAATTATTTATTTAAAATTTGCTGGATTGGATTTGGATATGTGGGCCTGGTTTCTGGTCCCGAGTCTGTGTTGGGCTTGGGTTTCAAACCCAAGTATATAATCACATTGTTCTAGAGAATAGGGTTTCGAAGAGAATAAAAAAATAATAAAAATAGAGGCAGAGCTAGAAACTCGTTTGCTGGAGGGTGGAGCGGGACGATTTGGACTAGGAGGATTCGGTGGAGTCATTAAGACAATTGAGTAGAGTTTATCTCTCACCACTACTAAAACTATGATTTTCGTCTGTTTAGTATTTACGAATTTACTGTCGAGTGTTTCCGACCAGTTTTTATAATTTTAGTTCTGTCGATATGTTTTAGATTTTAGTTGAACTGCTAAAGTTCGATAGGTGTTAATGGCGGCGAGCCAAAACAAACAGTTGCCCTGTATACGATTTGGACTGTTTGTATACGATTGGAAACTGTTAGATATTAAATCTTTTGGTTGATTAAGGGTTGGACGTCAGGATTGTTAATTGGGAACTGTTGGAGCTTTGTAGAGGTCGTTAATGGCAGATAAAGCCCAGGAGACAGAAATCATCCTGCATAGTTTTACCTCTTTGTTTTGTTGTAGTTTTTAAACTCCTTTTGTTATGAAGTGTTGGGTATAGGGTATTGAAGGTGGATGGTTGATTTGATGATTGGGTGGGCTGTTGGAGCTTGGAAGGAGACGTTAATGGCGTCGACAGTTGTGAGCCTGGAGGTTCGGTTTGGGTGTTGATTACACTCCAAAGGTTTGGTTGTGAGGGGGTGTGTTTGAGTGGGTGAAGGCGGTCGAATAGGGGCTGTTGGAAGCTTCGATAGGCGTTAATGGCGGCATGAAGATTCCAGATCCAGTTTTGGTTGAGGATTTTAAATTTAAGAATTGAGTTTTTGGCTTTTAGTAAAGTTGTAGGGTTTGTGTTTAGGAGTGATTTCGGTTGGTTGAAATGGGAGATGGTGGTGGCCGGAAATTTGGGTCACCGGTGGTGGTAGCTAGTGAGGAAGAAAACCTGTTGGTCGGCTTGGGCCTGGTTTTGGATTAAATTGGTTGGGCCAAAAACCTTATTTTGTTTGGGCCTTTTCTAATTGGTTTTCTTTGGGCCGAACCAAGTTAAGTTTTGGGCCAGTTCTCTTTGTTTTGTTTTGGGCCGAAATCTAGTAGTGTGTTGGGCTAGTTCCAGATTAAGTTGTGGACCAGTTTTGGTTTAGTTTGGGCCCAGTTTAGGTTAAGTTGTTTGGGCTAAAACTAATTGTTTTTCTTTGGACCAGTTTCAAGTTAGTTTTGGGGCCGGTCCATATAACTTAAAATAGATCTAATTGGGTCTTTAAATGTTCAGACTTCCGGGTTTTAAGGTTTGGGCTTGGCCAGTTGGGTCCGAACCATTACCTTAGTCATGAGCCCTTGAGCCATGCACCTTTGCCCTAGCCATGAACCATGGCTATGACCCTGAACCTGTTGAACATGGAAATGATAGTTTGACTTCGACCATGATGTGTTGACTTTCACCTTTGACCGTTGACCTTTGACCGTTGACTTTGACCTTTGACTGTGGAATGTTGACTTTTTCCAGTTTTTCATATATTTAAGAATATGAACAAATGTAGTAATAAAATATTGTCGAACATTGTATAACCTTGTTTGTCATTATCTAATTAAGATTTGACGTAAGTAGTGTGTAAAGCATATAAATATTGGCACGTAACTAGAAGGGAATTCTGATAATAAGAATTTGATATATATGTTTTTATGAGTATTAAATTATATACGGACTTAGATTCATGGACTTTGATTGTGGACTGTGAACTGTTTAATTGTGCTACATTTTATGTTGTAAATTGTATGGACAAATCAAATGCTAAAATGCTGTGGAAGCTTGTATAAATTTGGTTGTCATTATCTAATTAAGATTTGACGTTGACGTTGATATATATATTATATGCAATTTTTGGAGAAATAAATGGATATAAACGCTTCATTATTATATATGTGAGATGCTACTATGAGGTAGTATAGTATGTGTGGATATTTTCCCACGGGATTGTGGCTTAGTGCAATAATATATTGGCACGTGAAAGAATGAAAGCTGTTATGAGATGTATTGAAATAATTCTACATATATTTGGCTTGGTGCAATAATGTATTTGACCTGCACGTGATATAGTGGAGTTATTATGAGTCATAAATGTATGACACCTGAATAAATTACGTAACGAAAATCCTAGAACCTGACTACCACAACTCATGTGATTTGCCCTGTGTGGGCGTATGTGATATGATTGGCCCTTGTGTAGGGTGTATATATAAGATGTTGATTGACCCATGTGTTGGGCAATCGTAGCCGAATAGTGGCTTGATTATTCCGTTCGCAAAATAGAACGCGAGGCGTCGCGATATTTTATGCCGAATAGTGGCGATTTTTACATAATGGCTTTCGTGTGTGGGGGTTACCTAGTGTCGCGCATCCCGCCGGGTAGTTACGCACGGAGTGGTTCATTATGTAAGGGGAGGCATGTGGATGTACATGTTCGGCGTTGGGAAGCAATTGTGGTAGCCAGGGAAACTAGGTAAGACATAGATACGACGTGATTTTAAGGACACACAAAGAAAGCCTTAATTAATATAATTGTGGTAATGTGTTGGTTAATGAGGTATCTTTAGATAGATGTTTGTATATGGTTTTGCAGAATGGTGGGTCAAACTAATTACTTGGGCAGAGACGACCCACTCTGTTATTGAGCATGAAATGCGGTACGGATATAATATGTTTGGTTGGTTATTTGTTTAGTTAGAACCTAAGACGCCTCGATGGAGGAACTACATGCCTTATTTATGATGCGTATAGTTTGTTGTGTGGTTAATGGGAAGTTAAGGCGCCTCAGTGGAGGAACTACCTGCCTTACTTATTGTACTTAAGGATGTTGTATTAGTTGTTAGAAGTTAAGGCGCCTCGATGGAGGAACTAACTGCTATATGGATTGTGTATGTATATGTATAATTATATGTTGTATTTTAGAGCTACTCACACCAGCATTTTTATAATGCTGACCCAATTTGCATGTTTGCTTATCGGGTGTGTTCATTAAATGAACATAGTTGATAAGTCTTGACAAGTTTCATGTTGAAGAAGGTTGGTTGCTGCTTGTGGTTTGCGTTAGCGTCGCATTTCAAGATAAGTTTTGTTTTCCTTTGAGGTGATATAGAGTTTCAGTTGAGACAAAGTTATTTGTATTTTCATTTGTAAATTTTTGTAATGAAGAGGACTTTTGTTTAAGTTAAAATTTGTATTGGTTTTTAATTATCCACATATTTAAACTGTTTATGGGTTTTTGGAAGTTGAGAGTGCGTTACACCTCGAAGATCGAAGAGTCGGGAACAAATAATGTTTTTCCAATTCTGTCGAAATTCGGGGTGTGACAGCGGTAGTATCTCTGCCTGTGTTTCCGTTCCTTTACACCATGTCTTCATGTACGCAGTTATTCTTCTCATCCCTCTTCAGTGTTCTGCACTCATATCTGAAGTGGCCCTTAGAGGCACAATAGTAACATTGCCTCTCTGCCTTAGGAGTTCTAACTTCACCCCTAGATTTACTTCTGTCATCACCTCTAGAACGAGATGGTTTTCTGTATCTATCTCTCTCCCATTTCTCTATGACAAGGATCTCTGAGCGAGAGGAGCTTCCTTTTGAACTCCTTCTAGTCTCTTTATTCAACAAAGACGTGGTATCCATCTCCATGGTAACAATTCCATCCTTAGCTGCTCCGTGTAGAGAGACTGCTAATGTCTCCCAACTTTCGGGTAGAGAGCCTAATAGAAATAAAGCCTCAACTTTGTCTCCCAAATCAATCTTCATCAAATGCATCTGATTGATGGTATTCTGTAATTCGTTAAGATGCTCAGACATTGAAGAACCTTCTTGGTACTTCATGTCGGCAAACTTCTTAACGACCAGCACTTTGTTTCCGCCCGACTTCCTCTCATAAAAGTCTTCGAGTTTCTTCCACAAGCCAAAAGTTGTAGTCTCTTGGGATACATGGTGAAAGACACTGTCGTCAATCCATTGTTGAATGTGCCCAATTATTTTTCTGTCAAGCTTGCTCCACTCAGTCGCAGCAACCGTTTTCAGTCTTTTTCCTCCATTCTCAATGGGTTGTGCCAAGTCCTTGCAATAAAGCAAGTCTTCCATCTTGGTTTTTCAAATGGTATAGTTCTTCCTATTTAGACTCGTCATGCGAGTGTTCATGGAATGGTCTATTTCTACAAGTTATTTAAACTCAAATCTTCTCTCAGGAGTTTTGTCAAACACCTTCCGACCAAAATTTGGATAACACCTTAGGCTAATCTAACCAAGGCTCTGATACCACTTGTTGGAGTTTATACCAATACCAATTGATTCCCCCATTACACAGATAACTTGTGTTTGAACACAATTCAACTCTAGACAAATTCTAAATATCAACTACAACCTATACTAACATGCCCAACTCGCTAAACAACTATTAACAACAGATAATAATGTAAAGCAGGATTAAACGCATACCACAACCCAAAGATATATCGTGGTTCGGCCAATGGTGCCTACTTTTACAAGAGCTAGTTCTTTATAAAGTGGGAAGGAAGATTACAATCTCTCCTTTCAGTCTCTCACCTTACTAGATCACTCTTATCTCTTTACAGGGTTGTATCTCTGTAAATGTTATCTCTCAATCTTGATAGCTTTCAAGATTGGGTTTTCTCTGACTTTTGTGCTGCCTTTCGTGTGTTTTATGAGTGTTAGGTTTTGCCAAAAACTCTAACTCTTATTGCAATCTCATGGTCCCAATTTTCTTCTGAAAATAGACTTGGGCGTGGGTCGCGCTGAAGGTACTGGAAGTCTTCCACGGCATGGCGCGGGGAGCGCCTTGGTCAAAGCTAATCTGAGCGCGGGTCGCGCTCAAACATTTCCACACATAATGAACTCCTTTTCTCTCTCCTCATGTGAGGGATAAAACCAACACCACCTGACAAGACAACTTACAGGCTAGTATGGGTTAACTTCTCAAACTTGAACCCAACACATTTATATAACGGGTTTGGCAGATCAACCCTTTATTAACTTGAAGTCAATTATGGCAAACATAAATCCGTTATTGTCATATCATATCTTATCAGAAAGTGAGTCTCAAGGACAAAACTGCTGAAAAAGTAACTCTCAACACCATTTTTTTTAATCACTTTACAAGGACGAGGTAGACGAAAGGTCAAGTATATTCCTGATGCGAAATAAAAAACGACTCAGGAAGATGAAATGTCAAATATATCCCTGACACGAAATAAAAAATGGCTTGGGTAGATGAAAGGTCAAGTATACCCTTTACGCGAAATAATAAACGGCCCAGCCTCGCCCAACTGAAACAACCCGGTGTATATTGTGTGAACAAATAAACAATTATTGTTCATACCTATTGGGTATGAATACCTCAACATGAGGTATCTCAACATAATGTATAATCAGTAAGAACACCTATTTGGGGTATGAACAATCATTGGTTATACATCAACATTATTCATACCTCAAAACATAAGTTATGAACAATCAATGTTTGTATGAACATTAATTGTTCGTACATATTCATGAGCTATGAAAAATCACTATTCATACTTCAAGGTGAGTTGTGCACAATCATTGTTCATGCCTCAACATGAGCTATGAACAATCATTGTTCATACCTCAGCATAATGTATGATCAGTAATAACACATATTGGAGTATGAACAATCATTATTCATACCTCAAACATGAGCTATGAACGATCAATGTTCGTATGAACATTAATTAAACATTGATTGTTCATACCTATTTGGGGTATAAACAATCATTGTTCATACCTCAACATAAGCTATAAATAATCACTATTCGTATGAACAATTCATACTTCAACATGAGTTATGCACAATCACTGTTCATACTTCAACATGAGTTATGCCCAATCACTATTCATATCTCAGTATAATATATGATTAGTAAGAACACGTATTGGAGTGTGAACACTCATTGTTCATACATATTTGGGGTATGATTGTTCATACATCAATATATTGTATGAGGTATGTTCACCTATTTGGGTACAAACAATCACCAAATTTCTCTACTTTATAAACATAACACAGATGGGTAAAATTGGTATTTAAAAAATAAATAAAAATTTATATGATTTATATCTATAATAACACGGAGGGGTAAAACTGGTATTTTAAAGAAAAAAAGTAAAAAGGTCGAGCCAACTTATTTTGTCCTTGAGGGTTACTAAAATTGAAATCGTGGGTTCATGGGTTATTTTATGTTGGAATTTGTCCTTGTGAGTTACCAATAAAAAACTGTGTCTAGAGTTGTTTTTCCCCGAAATTGGTCCTCTAGACTCTTTTCTTGTATTCTTATCGAATTAGCAGGTCATGTCCAAAACTGTCAACCTTACCAATAATGGCTCATTTTCTGACATAGAAAATTACCCCTTATTTTGAGGCTAACAAGTTTTTCTTTGGAATAATTCATGTCCTGTCCCTAAACCAAGAACTTTCCCAATTTGAAAATCTATCCCCCTACTACTTAAGTGATCTAACGTTATCGTTTATAACTAGCTTCAAAACTTGTCCTACGAATAGGTGTCGTTACAATACGAGGGAGAAAGCGATTAATGTTTTAATGTATGTAGTTGCTTAAATATACACCAAGTTTTAATTAATTAAAGGTTATTCGTGATGAGGTTAATTCAATGTACGTAGTTACATCCAGTTTAATTTCCGATTTTCCATTAATTATTCTTCTTTGAGGTTAGTTCAATGCATTTGCATTCAATTTCTGATTTCTTGTTAATTATTTTTTGAGATTATAAGTTCAATGCATTTGCATCTAGTTCCCAATTACTCGTTAGTTATTCTTTAAGGTTAGTTCTATGCATTTACATTTAGTTTCTTATTTCCTATTAAATATTCTTTGAGGTTAGTTCGATGCATTTGCATCCAGTTTTCAATTTTCTGTTAATTATTCTTTGAGGTTAACTCCATTCAGTAGCGTCCATTTTCCAATTTCATGTTAATTATTCTTTGAGATTAGTTATATGTATTTGTATCCAATTTTCGATTTCCCATTAGTTATTCTTTGAGGTTATTTCAATGCAGTTGCATCCAGTTTCTGATTTCCAGTTAATCATTCTTTGAGGTTAGTTCCATACAGTTGCATCCAGTTTCCGATTTCCCATTAATTATTATTTGCGGTCACTTTTTTGCATTTCCATTTAGTTTCCAATTTCCCGTTAATTATTCTTTGATATTAGTTCAATGCAGTTGCATTCAAATATCAATTTTCCATTAATTATTCTTTGAGGTTAGTTTGCAGTTTCATCCAGTTTTTTATTACTTGTATGTAGCTAATTATTTTTTGAGTTTATTAGTTCAATGCATTTTCTTATACTTTTCAATTTCCCGTTAATTATATATTTTTTAGGTTAGTTCAATGCAGTTGTATCTAGTTTTTAATTTCCTGTTAATCATTCTTCTTTGAAGTTAGTTCAATGCATTTGCACCCAATTCCCTATTTCCCATTAGTTATTATTCTTTGAGATTAGTTAAATAATGTAGTTACATCCAATTTTCTGATTTTCCGTTAATTATTATTTGAGGTTAGTTCAATGCATTTTCATCTTATTTTTCATTTCCCGTTAATTATTCTTTGATGTTAGCTCAATGCACTGGCACCCAATTTTCGTTTTTTAGTTAATTAGTTTTCTCTTAAGTTAGTTTAATGCGGTTGCATCTACTTTTCATTTTCCTATTAATTATTTTTTGAGTTTAGTTCAATGTAGTTGCATCAAGTTTTTAATTTCCCATTATTATTTTTTCTTTGAGGTACAGTTAATTCAATGCACTTGCATCCTGTTTTCTAATTCTCTGTTAATTATTCTTTGAGGTTAGGTCAACGTAGTAGTTTACAATTTCCCGTTAATTCTTCTTTGAAGTTAATTCAATGCAGTTGCATCCAATTTCCGATTACCCGTAGTTAATTATTTTTTAGTTTAGTTCCATGCATTTTCATCCACTTTCTTATTTCCCGTTAATTATTATTCTTTGAAGTTAGTTTAATGCAGTTGCATCTAGTTTTTTATTCCCCGTTAATCAGTCTTCTTTGAGGTTAGTTCAATGCATTTTCATCCAGTTTTTGATTCCCCGTTAATTATTTTTTTTTAAATTAGTTCAATGCAATTACATCCACTCTCTGATCAATTTTTCGTTAATTATTCTTTGAGGTTAGTTCAATGCATTTTCATCTAATTTCTAATTTCCCATTTTATTCTTTGATGTTAGCTCAATGCAGATGCATCTAGTTTCCGATTTTTAATTAATTATTCTTCTTTGAAGTTAGTTCAATGTACGTAGTTGCATCTATTTTCCGATTTTCTGTTAATTATTATGTGAGTTTAGTTCAATGCATTGGCATCTATTTTTCTATGTCCATTTAATTGTTCTTTTTTGAGGTTTTGTTCAATGCAGTTGCATTAAATTTCCAATTTACCATTAATATTTCTTCTTTAAGGTTAGTTTAATGCATTTGTATCTAATTTCTGATTTTTTGTTAATTATTCTTTAAAGCTAGTTCAACACATTTGCATCCTGTTTTCTGATTTCCTGTTAATTATTCTTTGAGGTTAGTTCGATGCATTTGCATTTAGTTTTTGTTATCCGATTAAATATTTGTTGGAGCTCTTAAGGCCCACTCTCACCTTTTCCTCCTTTCCCCTCTAGTCTATCTGGTTTAGCCAAAAGACCTCCCATTTTCTCTCTCTCCCATTGTTCTTTTTATACTCCCTAGTCTCCCATCGCAGCCGTCCAACTGTCCTCCCATCCCTCGCTCCTCCTTCCTTCACGTGTAGAGTTACTGTCAGGTACCCTCATGATCGCGGACTGATACTATGCACCCCAGTTATCAGCATATCTTGCCTCGGGGCCATCCCAATGCCGATCCCCTGCTCCTCGGCTCACCCTCTCATAACCTGCATCAGGTCGCTCCACCCTTCATCTTCAATACCGCTAACCCTACCACTACAAAAGCCCCTTCTCGATTCTGCAGACCTATATGGGCCCGGGGTTGAGAATAGCCGTTCCATCCTTACTGCGGAACCCAGCCGCCCCTTTTTTGACCCTCCATTGATATGTGTGCATTGCAGTGAGTAATCATCACGCGCGTCTTTTCACTGACCCTTCGTACTCTGTGCCTCCACGTGCCATCCATCCGTTGGATTGGCTGCCGACTCTTTGGTATCCTCACCCCCAGGATTTTACCTTTCTACCCTTCCCTCTCTTAAAATCCCGCTCGTTCCTCTTCTTTTCCTCACTTCATTTCATTTTTCTCCAAACACCCACACCTCTCTCACCAGCAACTCCTCCTCTTCTCCTTCACTTCGCCCTGCTTGCTCTGTCGGTATTTTTCTCTGGTCCGGCTTTGATATACTGGGATTCCGATTTAGGTGTGTTTTCTTGGTCTCTCTTCCCTTTATCTTTGCGATTCGCTTTTTTCTATCTTTCCCCTTGCATAACAACTATTGGTGTCTTCTTCTTTCTTCAAATCTATTCATCTTCCCATCTCGATGTCGACAACGGCTTCCGAGAACTCCTCCTCTTTCCGATCTACTGAGGTGGCCTCTCCACCTCCTGTGGCTGTTGCTGCGGCCCCGTCCACCTCTGGACGATTCATTTCTCCCTTGCCGCCCCCATCCCGCTATCGTAGACCTAATTTGGATGCGATTAGGGCTGCATATGGGATGCCCTATAATATTATTATAGAGCACGTGCCATCAGTCAGCCACTACCTGCATCTAGTTCCCCTCGGCCAGGGTATCTGGTAGTTTCTGTAGGCCAGATTGTTGCCAGACTGCGGCTTCCACTCACCGTACTGGATATTGAAGTGGTTACTGTGTGTAACCACTTCAATATCCCTCCATGCCAAGGCATTGAAAATTTCTGGAGACTGATGTATATCGCGAACTACTATAATAGATCCGGTAATCCCAAACTGACATACCACGATATTATCTCCCACTACTTCATATTGACAAGCACCAAGGACGTCAATGTGGGGTATCAATCCTTTTGTGTCCGTCCTAAAAAGAAATCATTTGTACTCTGCATCACCACTTCTGATAAACACTGGCACCACTATCCACTATATGTATCTGGAGATTTCTTGCTCGCGGACCACCCATCCGGGTTGACACTTAACCACCTTGCCTTTTAATCCAGCGGTGAGTCTCACTACAACCTCCTTTCCTCTTGCATTTAATGCGCAATATTAACATCTTCTTGGATGTCTTTCCTTGCAGGTTGGAAGCCCGATTCAAAATCTCGCCAATACTCAGAGACTATTTGTCCTGTTTTCGACAGACTCCGCACTCTTGGTTCAGCTCAAGCTAACCATCTGAACCTCCATCCCACCACAGGCACACCTCTATTAGAGGCCCCATCCCTCCACAACTTCGCCGGCTTCTCCGCCCCCTTTTATCATCCTCCTCCCCCAAAGGAAAGAAAACCCCGAGCTTCGCCTCCTTCCCGGAAACATTCTAGACACCATACCTCCCACAGTCATTCACGCCGCAGCTCTTCTCATTCACACACTACCCTCGCATCTAGTGAAGCCCCTTTCCCTAGTGCTCTAGAAAATTCTCCCTCCTACAAGTCCATTTTCACCTGGGAAGACCATTATACCCCTCCCATCTCTCCCTCTGCAGATATGAATGTTTCCAAGATGAAGTTGTTTGACAGTGATGAAGACAATGATGAATTAATGGAGATCTCTCCCACCGCAGTGGGCAATCTGACCGATGGGCCACCCAGTAAGCGACCGAGGACCAATGTGTCTAAGGTACCCGCTCCCATTGTCCAGTCCACTGCCTCTGAGGCCCTAACTGAACTTGCCCATTGACCAGGCAAGGAAACGGCCCTCCCCGCTGACAAAGATGATGCCCCTGCCGTGTTCGCCCCCACTTTTAAGGTGTGCAACCATCAAGTAAATGTCACTGACACGACTCTCAATAACCCCGCTGTGGCCTCCTCTCTCTTCTACGGCTCCCACTTGCCGAAGGATATGGCTTATGCAGAAGGCAGCACCTTTGATCTACACCGTACTTTGCTATACACTAACTGGAAGAAGGTACCATTGCTTACCCCTGCCCTTGTTCCCCTTTCTCTCATTCTTGATCTGTTGTACTTCTTTCTCTCAGGTGAGCCTCGACATCTCTTACATGATCCGCATTCTCTTCAGTGCTCGAGCCAAGGTGGATTCTCTAGAGAAAGAGTCCGGCGGCCCTAATGGTCTGAAAGCCACCTGTGCCAAACCTCAACAGGAGTTAGAGGCTTCGGATCTAGCCAAAACCCAAGCCCAGGACAAACTGAGGACTGCAGAAGTCAACCACCAATCATACATGGACAAGGTCAATGAACGCTTAAGTCACCAGCACAACACTCTACTCCAGCAACATCAGACTGCCTTGGACGCTCTCGCTCTGCAGCATCAGACCAATACTACGACCCTTTTAGAACAACACACAGCAGACATGGTCACCCTCCAAAGCCGCTTAAAAGCTCTGGCCGACAAGCATGTGGCCAGGAAGCTTCAGGAAGAACAAGAGTGACTTATCAAGGAAGGCTGCCTCCTGCCCGAAAAGCCGCCCACCCCTACTGAGGTGGCTGGGGAAGAGAACCCTGAAGATGTTGCCAATACCGAGGTATCCCCTGGAGCTGAGGAGCACCCTGAAGCCACTACCGAAGTCGTCATCCCTGACACCATGATTACTTCCACAGATCTGACCTCTGCGGCCCCTCAGACACACTATGAAACATTGGACGTGGTTTTTGTTCGAAGGAACTTTGTGTCTTGTTAAGTCCATGATATTACAAATTTAATTAGCAGGTGCCGACTAGCAAAGTCGGTAAAACCTTTGGGTGATGATACCAGAGGTCTGGGGCTCGAATCCCGCCAGCATCAAAGAGTTACTGATCTCATTTAAAACAGGCTTACCAAAAAAAAAAAGTCCATGATATTCTCTATGTTTGCCTGTTTTGTATTTGATACTATGAATATTTTCTTTCTTTTATCATACTTTTGTCGCATTTTTCGCTACTCCTGTTCTCATGTAACCAAATATTAATCTTTCATAGAATATGTATGCCCTTTCTCTCTCCACACTAGTTTGAGATAATTTCCTTTGCATTTGGTTTTTGTTTCCCCATTATCTCTTCCCTCTAGGGCAGCGTACTAAGGCAATTCTTTTGGCTCACGTCTATGTTTGATTCGGACCCTCTCCGTGAAGGGCTCTCCCCTATCTCTCTCGAGGCGGAGCTGCTGGGGCAACACTTTGCCCCTAAGTTTGATTCACCTTGTTAACTTCTCAAAAGTGTCATTATATTATATATGTGCAAATAGCCCTAGTCCTTTGTTCCGGACCAGTATTACATTTAAACATAAAACTTTTTCAACATTCTTACATTCCAAGTCCTCTCTATCATCTTCCCTTCCATGTTTTGTAGCTTGTATGTGCTCACCCCTCCAACATCCACCACCGTGTAAGGTCCTTCCCAATTTGGTCCCAGCTTTCCTTCACTTACTTTCTTGGTGCTTGGAGTCACTCTGCGGAGTATAAGGTCTCCTACTTGGAATTGTCATGGCTTCAACCTTTTGTTGTACTGTCTTTGTAAGCTCCAGTGATACTCCTATAATATGACTCGCGCCGCGTCCCTCCTTTCCTCAGCCAAGTTCAAATCCTTGGACAATATGCCCCAGTTCAATCCCCTCTCCACAACCTTAGTGCGGGTCGTGGATGCCACCATCTCTGATGGGATCACCGCCTCCATGCCGTAAGCCAACGAGAATGGAGTCTCTCTCGTTAAGGTTCGCGGTGTGGTCTAATAAGCCCAGAGCACATGACTCAGTTCATCGGCCCAGGCCCCTTTTCTATCTTTTAACTTCCGTTTGAGATTGTTCATTATGGTCTTGTTAAATGACTCGGCTTATCCATTTCCCTCAGGGTTGTAAGGGGCTGAGAATCCTTGCTTCACATTATAAGCCTGTAAGAACCCTTGTACTTTTGACCTCGTAAACTGTGTCCCATTGTCTGTGATGATGGAGTGCGGCAATCCAAACTTGCATATGATGTTTTCCCAGAGAAATTTGATCACTTGTTCTTCCTTGACATGCTGCAAGGCCACTACCTCTATCCATTTGGTAAAATAATCTGTAGCGGCTAGCATGAATCTTCTCTTTCTGCTAGCCATAGGCAAGGGTCCCACAATGTCCATAGCCCACATAGCAAAGGGACACGAACTTGACACATTGTGTAGCAGCTCCGCTGGCGCAAATATTAACTGAGAAAACCTCTGACACTTTTCACACTTCTTCGCAAATTCCACTGCATCCCTTTTCATGTGAGGCCAGAAATATCCTTGCGTCAATAACCGATGTGTCGTAGTTCTTCCTGCGGAGTGACTCCCACAGTCTCCCGCATGCAATTTCGCCAGTACCTCCTGTGCCAAGTCCTGTCCCAAGCATCTCAACAGCGGTCCATCAAAATTCTTTCGGTACATCTCCCCTTCTATCATCGTGTACCTCCACAAAGTCTGCTCCAATCTCCTCCTTTCTTTCTTGTCAACCACTTCTCCTCCGGATAGAAAATGCTTGATTGGATTCATCCATCCCTCCGCCCCTTCCGCGATCTGGCATATATCCTCCCCCTTCTCTATACTCGATTTCTCCAGCCTCCTTACCCTTATGGTTCTCTTTTTTGACCCTGGCATTGCGGCCGCCACATAAGCCAAGGCGTCGGCGTGTCTGTTCTCCCCGCGACCCAAATGAATGAATCTGATATTTTCAAACTTCGCCGCTCTATTATGTACAACTTCCAAATATCTTGACATTCGCGCACATCTAGCAACAAACCCTCCATTTACCTAGTACACCACCAAATTTGAATCTGAATATACCGTCAGTTTGTGCACCCCTAAATCCGCTGCCATCTCTAACCCTGCTATCACCGCCTCGTATTCTGTTTCATTGTTGGTTGCCGTGAATCCCAATTTCATTGACAATTCAATCCTGTCGTTATCGGGAGTGACCACCATTACGCCTATTCCACTACACATGTTCGTGGCCGAACTGTCCGCGAATACTCCCCATCCATTCCACCTATCCCATGGATCTAGCAAGTCTGGCTCCCCTTCACACTCAGGTTCCATGACCATCTCCTCTCCCCATGTAGGATCCTCCACTGGGAACTCTGCCAAAAACTCAGCCACTGCCTGTGCTTTCTCCGCAATCCTTATTTGATACTGAACTTCATAAGAACTCAGCATCACTGCCCATTTTAGCATTCTTCCGGACTTCTTTGTTTTCAGTGCCTGTTTGAGGGGAAAATTTGTCACCACCACTACCGCATGTGCGTCAAAGTAGGGTTTCAACTTCAATGTTGAGAACACCAATGCTAACGTGTACTTTTCCACTCTACTATACCGAGTCTCCGCACGCAACAAGGTTTTACTCTGGAAATATACCGGTTTTTCAACTTTATCTACCACTCGAACTAAGATTGAGCTTACCACGTACTCTGTAACCCCCAAGTATAAGAACAACTTCTCTCCCGATTCCGGTCGTTACAGTAAAGGCGCCTTGCCCAGATAACCTTTCAGCTCTTGAAACGCTTCCTCACATTCTGCGGTCCAGACGAAGTCCGGCGTACTCCTTAATAGTCGATACAGCGGTCTACACTTATTTGACGACTTAGAAATAAACCGATTCAATGCCGCGACTCGTCCAGCTAGCCGTTGCACTTTTTTGACATTCTGCGGCGATGGCATCTCTACCAGCGCTCGTATCTGTTCAAGATTGTCTTCTATTCCTCGATGGTTCACTATGTATCCCAGAAACTTCCCTGTGGTTACTCTGAATGCGCACTTCTCTGGATTGAGCTTTAAGTTGTGTGTTCGCAGTACTCTAAATGTCTCCCTAAGGCCTTCTAGGTGCTCTTCCTCCAATATACTCTTCTCCACCATGTCATCTATATATATTTCGATTCCCTTCCGGAGCTTGCTCTCGAACATTTTCTCTCCCAATCTCTGAAAAGTGGCCCCAGCATTCTTCAATCCAAACGGCATCCTGGTAAAACAATATGTACCCCCTTCCACTATGAATGTCGTCTTCTCCTGATCCGGCCCATACATCGCGACCTAGTTATACCCCATCGACGCATCCATGAATGAGAATATTTTAAACACCGCCGTTCGATCCACTATCTCGTCCACTCGCGACATGGGATAGCAGTCTTTGGGGCACTCTGAGTTGACATCTGTGAAATTGACACACATACGCACCTTGCCATTCTTTTTTGGTACCGCGGCTATGTTAGACAACCAATCCGTGAACTCCACTTCCCGTATTATTCCTGCTTCTTTCAGCCTTGCTACCTCCTCGCGGATCCCCTCTGCATACTTTGGTCTCACACCTCGCAATCTTTGTCTTACTAGCTTCGCATCTTCCCACATGTGCAAATGATGACATGCAAAATCTGGATCCAATCCTGTGACATCCATCCTCTATGGTCCAAGCAAAGACTTCCTTGTTGTCAGAAAAGAACTGTACCAATTTGTTTTTCCACTCCTTGGGTAAACTGGTCCCTACTGAAGTAAACTTCTCTTCTTCCCCTACCCCCAAATTCACTATCTCGATCTCATCAAGAGTTTTCGGAGCTTCCGTCGCCTCCGCCTCCACCTCCACAGAGGCACACTGTAATTGCTATGTCTGCCTCTTCCTAGGATTCGATGTCTCTCCCTCATCCCCTCGGATCAATCTCTTCACTGTCCCTTGATGACTATTCCTTGCCATCACTTGATCACCGCGAACCTCGTATATCCCCGTCGGTGTGGGAAATCGGATCACCTGGTAGTAATTGGATGGTATTGCTTTCATCTCATGAATCCACCGCCTCCCTAAGATGGCATTGTACTATGAATTGGCGTCCACCACTTTGAATCAAGAAAACACCGTCACTGGTCCCGTTGTCACCGAGAGTAAGAGTTCTCCCAAAGGCTCAGTCATGCTTTCATTGAATCCGTACAAATTGGTATGTGATGGTCTCAACTGCTTTTTGTCGATCTTCATCTCCTCCATTGTCCCCCTGAACAACAAATCCACAGTGATACCACAATCCACTAGCACCCTTTTCACCATGTAGTTACCCATTGCCACTATGATCACCAACGCGTCCTCATGCGGGGAGTCCACCGCTTTCAGGTCCGCTTTAATAAACACTATGCTCCCCCTTTCTGCCGCAGACCATGGGGCTGGCCATGAATGTCCGGCTGTTTCATGAACTTGCTGGATGCTCATCATTCGTTTTATCCTATCACGATGGGCATTGTGACTCAATATCTCCCCGCTGAAAATGACGTTGATCGTCCCCAGTATCCTCCCCTGATCAAGTACCTACTCCTCTTTCCCTTTCCTTGTGGTAAACTCCTTCAGCAACCCCTTCCCTATCATCCTTTGCACTAACCACTTAAGCGCGTAGCATTTATTCGTCTCATGGTTCTGTATCTGACGGTAAGCACAATAATGCTTACCTGGTATCTCCTCTAGTTTGTTTCGCGGCCCTTCAAAACCTTGCATCCTCTAAATCAACGACAGTATTTCACTCAACAACCGGTTCAGCAGTGTATGTTCCGTTTCCTGATAAGGTTTCCTCTCCCTATACTCTTTCCTGACTTCGCTTCTCCCCCTCTCAGGACGCGAAGGGTATCCTCGATATCCACTGCCTCCTCTGTCTGCTGCTTCATATCTTCTGCGATCCTCACCTTTTTCCAATGACAACACGGCCTTCCCCGACCTCTTCACTTTTTTCTGCATAGTATCCTAATATCTTATATATTTCTCCACCCTGGGGTACAAATCTTGTAACGTTGCGATCTCATTTTTTGCCACGGACTCGTGTACTCTAGTCCCCGGGCGCAACCCTCTTTTGAACGCAATCACCGCGGTTCTCTCATCCAAGTTTTCCACCTTCAGTGTCTATGCCTTGAACATACATAAGAAGTCTCTCACCGATTCCGCGGATCTCTGTCTCACGTTGAATAGAGTCGTGATATTAACTACCCGCTTCTTCTGGTGTATGAAGTGGTCCACGAACGCTTGCTCTAACTCTTGGAAATTGTTTATGCTCTTCAATGGCAACCGGTAACTACCCCCCTTTAAGCTTGCGAGGAACATCATACACCGCAATCCATCATATCTAGGTTCTTGCCACAGCGGCATCTGTTGTCGGAAGTGATGGATATGATCTGTGGGATCTCCCTTCCCGTCATACCTCTTAAATCTGGGCTGGTTGAACCGTTTTGGGACCTCAAACTTCCAAATTGCGTCAGCCAGCTGGTTGCGATTCAGCCCCGCCACCACCTGGTTTGTCGCTCCACTTATACCTTTAGCTTGCCCCAGATTCGCTCTCAGGTCACTGGCTATCATTTCCCTCACTTGCTCCCTGGTGAGTCCTAGTAACACATTATCCGCCAAGTTGGGTCTCCCCTCCTCCTCTTTTTCCAACTCAGACGCCTCTCCCTCTGACTCTTCTATGGTTTCTTTCTCACTCTGTAGCCCTTCGTTTTCTTCTCTCAACCTCACTATTTCCTCGTGTAACAATCGTGTTCCCTCCGACACAGACGTGGTGGTCTCCTCTCCGCCTTGCTCTCCCCTCTCATTCCTCACTGATTCCACCACCACCTTCCTTGGCCTTCCTACACCTCTCTTCACTCCTGTGGCCATTTCTTAAGTTATTTAGATCTCGGTCCCCACAGACGGTGCCAAATGTTGGAGCTCTTAAGACCCACTCTCACATTTTCCTCCTTTCCCCTCTAGCCTCTCTGGTTTAGCCAAAAGACCTCCCCTTTTCTCTCTCTCCCACTGTTCTTTTTATACTCCCTAGTCTCCCATCGCAGCCGTCCACATGTCCTCCCATCCCTCGCTCCCCCTTCCTCCATGTGTAGGGTTACTGCCGGGTACCCTCATGATCGCGGACTAATACTGTGCACCCCCAGTTATCAGCATATCTTGCCTCGGGCCCATCCCAATGTCGATCCCCTACTCTTCGGCTCGCCCTCTCATAACCTGCATCAGGTCGTTCCACCCTTCATCTTCAATACCACTAACCCTACCACTACAATATTATTTGAGGTTAGTTGTATCTAGTTTCTGATATCTCATTAATTTTCTTTAAGGTTAGTTTTTTGCATTTGCATCCAGTTTCTGATTTCCCGTTAATTCTTCTTTGATATTAGTTCAATGCAGTTGCATCCATTTTTCTGATTATCCATTCCATGGTTCCATGACAACCTTCTGGGTAGAGTTAATTGCTACTTTCTTCATCATGTCATTCCTAGCAGCATCGAAATCATATGAAGCTTGCATTATAAGTAAGGGTGCCTCGTTTTTCCAAAAACCCAATTTTTTTGAATTCTGATTCGATATTTTTCCAAATTTGGCAATGATATTTGTGTTCCAATATCCGAAATTCCAATATCCGATTTTTCCAAAAATAATTGGATCGGAATTGGATGTGTTTTCAAAATCCGATCTGGTCTGATTTCCTATTAATTTCTGAATTTTTAACATATAGTGGTCTATTTCATATAGTTATTAAATTAAAACTACAGATAGTTTACAAACCAAATAAAAACCCTAGAGAAGTAGAACATTGTTTCTCTCACAATTATCAAAAAATCAATATTGTCATTCTAATTCTAGTACATGTCTCAATTTCTTCCATATTCCTATTTACTGAATTAATGCATTAACATGAAGAAAAAATTTGATGAATGAACGTGTTAAAGGGTTTAACTTGTTTACTGAATTAATACATTTCAAAATTATTGCTAAATGAATGTATTAACTAGATAAAAAATGGTTATTCTAAAAGAGAATCCGATTATATAATTCAAATTTCCAATTTGCTTTCATATTTTGCGGATTATGAAATTTCAGAAAATTTTCCGATTTTCCAAACTTTCCGAATTCGGAAAAAAAAAATTGTCATCCGAAAAATAATTGGATCGGATTTGGAAAGAATATTGCCATCAGAAGAAAAAAAAAAAAAAAAAAAAAAAAAAAAAAATAAAAAAAAAAAAAAAATAAAAATTGGAAATTTTTCCGAAAGCCCTTTATCCAATCCGATCCAAAGTCACCCCTAACTATAAGTCTAAATTGCATATCTTATGCACTCACTTTGCCATAAAATGTGAGACCAAAACTACATGATTAAGAAGTTTTAATCACCACAAATATTTTCTTAGTACTCGATCTCTTATATGTTCAAATTTTACTATCTAGCTGAATTTAGCTGCTTAGGCCACTTGTCCGGTTTTGTAGGGGTAGTGATTGCACTCACCATACTTATTACTGGGTATGAATGGGAATTATCCTTAGATATATATTATAATTATACCCTCACAAATCTATTTTTTGGAGCCCTCACACAATCTCCAATTTTTTTAAAACTCTAATACTAATTTTTTTTTTTTAAATATATCTATATATCAGATCTCTCTATATTAAAGCTAAGTACATCTTAGGTGGCGCTCTCCAAATAGAGAGATATGCCCACATGGACTTCTCTATCCTATGTGGACTGCTCCTCAAGGATTGTAAGTTTTCTAATTGAACTTTGGATTATAAGTTTCCGAATCGGACTTGAACTCTTATGTATAGAAAGCAAAATATTATATCAACATGGAATCAAATCAACTTATAACCACAAATTTGAAACAATTTGATATTAGGAAATCTGCTTCTAAAACAATGCCAATAAACTCTTTTAACTCCACCCCTACCAGTGACCAATTTAGAATACCGAGAGGTCTTTGAAGGCTTGAAGCATATGGATATGTTTGGAGCGAGTATTGCAGGTTCCTCTGCCACCACCTAGTCACCATATAGAAATTCTCATGCACATTCTATGAAGGTAGTTTTGCTTGCTAATTTTGTTTAAATATATGTTTTATGCCTTCAAGAAACAAAATAATTTAACACCGACAATAGGCAACATGCATTCAAATGGAAATTAACACATAAATTTTGGACGAACTACTAAGGAAGAAGGCTCCACTCTGAACATTTGTCATTTAAGTCTTTTTTTTTTTTTTTTAAGAGTTCCTCTTAATGTGCATCTTCAATAAAGTTTCACTGTACACATACATATCGTTTGATCCACCAACATATTGTTAAGTTTGTGTATTTTCCCATAACTTTTATCGGGAAAAAAATGGTACTAATACTAATAATAACTCTCATCATAACTTTATATATTGCATAAACCATCATTTCATACATCACACCCAAATCAGTTATTGGAAGAGGAACTATTGTTTAAAAGGGGCTTCAATTGTAACATAGTTTTTCAATTTTGTACTTTAGACTTTATACATTAGTGATACATTAGTAAGTTCCTATTAATTAAGGCATGCATGTATGTATTTATGGGCAATAACCACCGAAGTGCATGAAATAGGCTTAATGAATTACATAAACTGTGAAGTTGTCAAAGAGTATACAGTAAAGCCGAGGGACCTAAGGTATAAAGTAGATCGATCTATATATGCATTGGAATTGTAACCTTAAAAATGTATTGTTCTTAAAAAGGAACATATATTTTAGCCTTTTGAGATTGAATTTCGTCATACTATCCAACACCTTTGGGTGGTTTCTTATGATATGCTTTGGGTTCTGATATGCTTCTTATTTCATCGTTAGTTCAAGTAATCGCGGTGATGAAAGCATTCTCGTACATACAGAAAAACCACCCTAACATTAATGAATTACATAAATTGTGAAGTTGTGAAGGAGTATAGCAGTAAAGCCCGGGACCCTGAAGTATAAAGTAGATCTATATATGCATTGGAATTGTAACCTTAAAAATAAATTGTTCTTAAAAAGGAACATGTATTTTAGCCCTTTGAGATTGAATTTCGTTATACTATCGTAGCACCTCTGGGTGGTTTCTTATGATATCCTTTGGGTTTTGATATGCTTCTTATTTCATCATTCAAGTAATTGTGGTGATGAAATCATTGTCATACATATAGAAAATCCACCCTAAGGGGCACTAAGTTGGTTCCAATGACCAAGAGAACATGTGAAGATTAGATGAAAAACATAAGTGGTTATTAGTCTTTTGCAAATTTGAGCTTTAAGCGAAAGAATCAAAACTCATAGCCTTTTAGAGGGCAAAATACTAGCAATGGACATGCAAGGGAGTCACTCAACAAATTGAAATGCAGGTGAAGATACTGTATTTGGACAAAGAAGTTTTAGAAACTATTATCAACACTTTGAAAACTAAGACCACACAGATACTATGTTAGGTACAGAGGCAGACATGTTGTGCTTCTAAAATATGCCCTACTCCTATTCCTTTCCGAATTTTATAAAATAAAATCTAAATAATTATTATTATAAAATAATGTGCATATTATAAAACGCACTTGGAACTGAGTCAACTGTCTAAATGTATGAACTAGGAAATTTTAGACTAGGAAGCACCATGTCACACCCCGAATTTCGATAGAATTCGGAAAAACAATATTTGTTTCCGACTCTTCGATCTTCGAGGTGTGACACACTCTCAACTCCCAAAAACCCATAAACAGTTTAAATATGCGGATAATTAAAAACTAATAAAAATTTTAACTTAAACAAAAGTCATCTTCATTACAAAAATTTACAAATGAAAATACAAATAACTTTGTCTCAACTAAAACTCTATATCACCTCAAAGGAAAACAAAGCCTATCTTGAAATGTGACACTAACGTAAACAACAAGTAGCAACCAATCTTCTTCAACATTAAACATGTCAAGACTTATCAACTATGTTCATTTAATGAACACACCCGATAAGCAAACATGCAAATCGGGTCAGCATTATAAAAATGTTAGTGTGAGTAGCTCTAAAACACAACATATATATATACATATACATACCCAATCCATAAGGCAGTTAGTTCCTCCACCGAGGCGCCTTAACTTCCAACCACTAATACAACATTCTTAACTACAATAAGTAAGGCAGGTAGTTCCTCCGCTGAGGCGCCTTAACTTCCCAACAACCACACAACAAACCATATGCATAATAAAAAGGCATTTAGCTCCTCCACGAGGCGCCTTAGGTTCTAACTAAACTATAACCAGCCAAGCATATACAATCATCTATCTAAAGATATATCATTAACCAACATATTACCATTATTATATTAATTAAGGCTTTTTTTGTGTGTCCCTAAAATCACGTCGTATCTATGTCTTACCTAGTTTCCCTGGCTACCACAATCGCTTCCCAACGCCGAACATGTACATCCACATGCCTCCCCTTACATAATGAACCACTCCGTGCGTAACTACCCTGAGTGGGATGCCGCACACCAGGTAACCCTCACACGGAAGCCATTATGTAAGTACTGCTACTATTCGGCATAAAATATCACGTGTCTCGTTCTATTTTGCGAACGAAATAATCAAGCCACTATTCGGCTATGCCAGAAGGGCCATTCAGCTTCACTGAAACGCCAGAAGGGCCAATCACATTATTTACGCCCGAAGGCCATTCAGATTCACTGAAACGCCAGAAGGGACAAATCACATGAGTTGTGGTAGCTAGGTTCTAGGATTTTCGTTACGTAATTTATTCAAGTGTCATCCATTTATGACTCATAATAATTCCACTATATCACGTGCAGGTCAAATACCTTATTGCACTATGCCACAATATTTAGAAATATCTCAATATATCTCATAGCCATATTCATTCTTTCACGTGCCAATATATTATTGCACTAAGCCACAATCCCATGGGCAAATATCCACACATACTATACTACCTCATAGTAGCATCTCACATAAAAAATAATGGAGCGTTTATACATTTATGTCTCCAAAACTATTGCATTCAATATATATATCCCAACATATTATATAATGTCACAATTGCTTCAAACGTAACGCATACATTTTTATAGCGTTTTAGGAATATTATATCTCCTAAAGTTTATATCTCGTCACGTGTCAAAATATACACAATATCAACGTCAAATCATTTTTAGATAACGACAACCAAATTTATACAAGCTTCCACAGCATTTTAGCATTTGATTTGTCCATACAATTTACAACATAAAACGTAGCACAATTAAACAGTCCACAGTCCACAATCAAATCTCAATACTAAAGTCCATAAATCTAAGTCCGTATATAATTTAATACTCATAAAAACATATATATCAAATTCTTATTATCAGAATTCCCCTCTAGTTACGTGCCAATATTATATTGCACTACTCACGTCAAAACGTAATTAGATAATGACAAACAAGGTTATACAATTTTGATAATATTTTATTACTACATTTGTCCATATTCTTAAATATGTGAAAAACTGGAAAAAGTCAACATTCCAAAGTCAACGGTCAAAGTCAACGGTCAACGGTCAAAGTCAACACATCATGGTCGAAGTCAAACTGTCATTGTCAAAGTCAAACTATTGTTTTGATGTTCAACAGGTTCATGGTCATAGCCATAGTTCATGGCTAAGGGAAATGTGCATGGCTCATGGGCTCATGACCAAAGGAATGGTTCGGACCCAACTGGCCAAGCCCAAACCTTAGAACCCGAAAGTCTAAATGTTGAAAGACCGATTTGGATCTCTATTTTAAGTCTTATGGACTGGCCCGAACAATATTAGAAACTGGCCCAAAAACTAATTGGAAAAGGCCCAAACAAAACAAACTAAAATCGGGCCCAAAAACCAACTAAGGCCCAAGACCAAAACTAAAACATTTCGGCCCAACAACTAAACAAGCTAAGGCCCAAGCCTCAAGCCCAAGCCCCAGGCCCAGCCGGTCAACAGTTCTTCTTCCTCCACCACCAGCCCAAAATCGACCACCACAAAATTCCAATCGCCACCCAAAAACAACCAACCGAAATGGGTTAGGGTGAAAACCCCCAAAACATTAATTAACCAAGAACTCCCAATTTCCAGTTTCGAAATCACTCCCCAAATAATGGATCCGACCGCCATTGATGGTTTCTTGGAGCTTTCAACAGCACTCACACCCCTCACACCCTACACTAGCTACCCATCATCCACAATCCATTCCAACCCAAACGACAACATTTCACCTAATCAAATCTAAAGGGCAATTTCTCTGGCCGCCATTAACGATTTTTACAGAGCTTCAACCTAACTAGAACAGCCCCACTCCTCAATCCCGATGCCCATTCTCTAAACTCCCGACCTCAACCAAAACAAAACAACAATAACACAACAAAACAAAACAACATAATATAAGGGCAGTAAGATTCATGGGCTGGCGCCTCCATGAACGCCTGTTCATAGCTTCAACAGTCTACCCAAATTCCATCCTGACGTCCAACCAACACACCACATACAAAACATAAGAACAGTTCCACTAGAATACAGAGACAACTTCTCTGTCTCGCGCCGCCATTGGCGACTTCTTCCGAGTTCCAGTAATATGGACAGTTCCAACAATAACTAAAACAATATACTAATAACTATCCAGTTTAATAAATAACGCGACATGACGAATAATGATGAACAGTAAAACTATTACTGTATACCGGTGAAGTAGAAAACTAACGACTCACCTGTATTAAAACCCGACGAATCCTTCTAGTCCGAATCGTCGCGCTCCACCCTCTAGCAAACGAGTTTCTAGCTCTGCCTCCATTTTTATTATTTTTTTATTCTCTTAAAACCCTATTCTCTAGAACAATGTGATTATATACTTGGGTTTGAAACCCAAGCCCAACACAGACTCGGGCCCATAAACCAAGCCCACATATCCCAAATCCAATCTAACAGATTTTTAAATAAATAAATTAATTAATAAATTAATAACTAAATACATATTTTAAATACGGGCGTTACACACCATGTAGAAGAAAATCAAATGTCTGAATGGTATATATCATAGAAAGACAGTGATTACTATCAACAACTATGGCGATGCATCCAATTTTTCACTTCTAATTTAATTATGTGAACTAGATCTATCGGAATTTTCAGTGTTTACACAATACTTTGTCAAGTAACGAACTCAGAGTTGCATTTTCCTTCAATACTGTATTATAATCGGAGGTTTGTGACATCATATAAAGTTATATGAGTGGAGTCGTGGTCTCCCCAAGCAATGCTAACAAGTCTGATCTGATCCTCACCTCATAGGAGATAGACACACAATTTATTTTAAAGCTACAAGCTCATGTGCAACCCTCCAAAGAAAATTCTCTACAAGAGGCCGGCCATATGGCCGGGGTTAAAAACCTTGTTAATATTAAAGCTCCCACAAGGGGTATTTTTCTAGCTCTCTTAAAATTCCACATCATCAACTTCTATTAAAACGGAAATTTCTCTCCTATTGAAAAGAGAAATTCTAGCACTTCCAATTAAAACGGGAATCCTACTTCTATTATAATAGGAATTCCTCTTCACTTCTAATTAAAACGAGATCCCTCTCTAATTAAAAACGGGTTTTGAAAACTTAATTAAAACAATTTGTTGAGAAATTAAAACGGGTTTTTAAGACTTGATTAAAACAATTTGTTAGGAAATTAAAACTGGTTAGCGATAAAAACAGGAATCACAATTATTTGTTAAAAAATTATATATGTATAGTTATGATTGTTGAACAAGTTTTTAAAAGAGATAGTGCGTATGTACGGGTCTACTCTATAGTGATTCTCTCTCTCTCTCTCTCTCTCTCTCTCTCTCTCTCTCTCTCCGTAAGTTTATCTAAAGTCGAATAATTTGTGGTTTTTATCTAATTTATCTATCTGATTTATCTTTTTTATTTTTTCGTAATTAGTATTAGAGTGGAGATTGTGTGAATACTCCAAAAAATAGATTTGTGAGAGAGTATAGTATAACTATAATATATATCTAAGAATTATTATCAGTAAAAATAATGGTCTTGTAATTAACAAGTATGTAGGATATAATTAAAACTAGAAAGTAAACCCGTGCATACGCACCGGTTCTTTTAAAAATTTGCTCAACAATCATAACAAATCGTGATTTCTGTTTTCGTCGCTAACCTATTTTAATTTCCTAACAAATTGTTTTAATCAAATCTTAAAAACTCATTTTAATTTCTTAACAAATTGTTTTAATTATGTTTTAAAAACCCGTGTTTTTGAATTGGGGAAGGGATACTATTTTAATTTGGAAATAAAGAGTTTTTATGTTATTATTTGAGTTTTGGTTTTAAAAGGAAAGGAGATTCCCGTTTGAAGTTGAATTCTAAAAGGAAAAGAGTTTCCTCTTTTAAGCTAACTATTAAGTTGATGACGTAGAATTTTAATAGAGCTCGAAAAATATCCATTGTGGGAGCTTTAATATTAAGATATTGATAATTAACATGGAAAAGGGTAAGAAGACTATTTTGATTCATTTGAGTCTTGGTTAATACTTTATAAGATAGTCATTGACACTCTTACGTTTGCGATAAATTATGTTGGTTTTTTAAGTGAAAAATATTATTAGATTCTGAAATCATGTTCCTAGGCCTTGAAATGAGAAAACTAAGAATCTTTTGACATATTAAAATTGTTTTTGGGCTCCCAAAAATCATAATAAAATATATTGATGCATCGTTGTTTCGCAAAATTTCACGATCATATAACAATGAATATTTGTGTTATAAAACCCATGCATGTCCTTGTGGGCACTCATATATTGTTTTAGTGTGTTTCCAAATTTTAAACTATAGTTAGCTAATATTCAAAATCCTTCTTAAAAAAAAACTCCAAAGAGTCTGACGGCATTTAGAGAAAAATAAATAACCCCTTGTTGATAACTAGATCGAATAAGCTCAAACTCAAAACTAAATTAAATAATAGTCTCCCAAGTTCTATTATTTGAGATATCTTAACATGAGTCGCGGAGAATCACAACATATGCAAATTGTAGTAGTGTTTCAGCTTAACATGGGTTGTGAATTGTGACATCAAAGCCTTCAAAGGTACCTAATTATTAACGAAACTTTTATCAATAAAAATATCAAGACTCAACCCACACCATAAAGTGTTTTCTTTGTAAAGTTAAGCAATTTTCAAAGATTCTGTACAAGTGTGTCATTTTACTAAGAGGCGAAGTATCCACGTCAATGAACAATATAATAATGGAGTAATGTATTTTAGTAATAATAATAAATGAAGTAGTGCGTACCTCCTGTATTTCATGTGAGTAGTGAGCCATGTGGGGGCAATTTTAGAGGAATGGGGGTGGGGGTCACGGTGATATATAGGGCAGCAATGCAAAGGGTGCATTTACAAACACATGCTCTTGTGACGCAAGTCCTTTTAAAAGCTTGTGTAAGTTCCACCTTGAAAAGTTTTGATTATGATGATGGTGTTGATTGATTGGAACTTCTACCATGTCCATGTCATCTTGTTGTCATGCTATTGCTCTTGTTTAGACACTATTTTTGTTGTTCATGACCCTTGAACAAGGAACTTTTAGAGACAAATTGCGCGGTACTCCATTGGATCGAGTTGATGGCTGAAGGAGGTTTCTATTTTGTAGAAGACTAGCTATGAGCAAGGCCCAATTTTTCGATATTGGACCTCCCAAAAACCAATATATATCGTGGATATAAATTCTTTTGTTGACTCGTCAATTTTCTTTGTATGTCGATATATCAGAAAATATCACTGATAATCGAAAGTATTAATAAAAAATCGGTCAAAGTCAACGATTTATATCGTTCGATATATATATTGATATATAAAAAAAATCCGATATATATCGGATCCCAATTGTGTCAATATATCCATCCGATATATCTCAATATATCCATATCGGATACCTCAAAAATCTATATATATATATAGAGAGAGAGAGAGAGGGATAGAGGCACATGCACTGTAGCCACATTCTAGACACAGCCAATCCCATCCATCGATCTATTTCCAATCCTACGGATATAGTATATTCTCAATTAGCAATACGAAACAAACAAAATTTCAGGGGAAAAAACAAAAAAACAAAAATCGATTGATTTCTCTCTAAAACCTTCTTCTCTCCAAAATTCGGTGACTATCACGAGTGGATTCTCTTTTTCGGCTTGTGTGCTTCTTTCGAGGTAAATTTCGAGTTGATAGTTCACTCTCTTAATTTCTCTATTTCTCGATCTTTAATCGACTTCTCTCTTTAATTATTAACGTACTGTTTTGACAAGATTGGTATATTTTTCATATACTTCAATCTGATGGACTCAATTTCCTTTGCATGGCCAACGACACTTTTGGAAGTTAGTATCATCTTAATTGTTGTCAAGTTTTTTTAAATTAAATTTTGTTTTATTTAATTGGGGTTTTATATTATATGGGAATTTGGTGTTAATTTTGAATTTTGAAGATCTGAATGTTATGGAGTTTTTAATTGGGAAATTTTAGCGTAGGTATCAGTTGAATTTTGTGTTGTAATGTTTTAGTTTAAAGCTAGAGTTTGGATAAGTAAGCACTAATGTA
Source organism: Coptis chinensis (assembly GCF_015680905.1). Taxonomy (NCBI): domain Eukaryota; kingdom Viridiplantae; phylum Streptophyta; class Magnoliopsida; order Ranunculales; family Ranunculaceae; genus Coptis; species Coptis chinensis. The sequence goes on from NC_141463.1 coordinate 54,470,418, forward strand.
TTGAGCAATTTTATTGATTGTGGTTGGCTAATGGAACATTCTCCATGACTTATTTTTCTTTTTTAATAAATTTGAAGTTGTGGTAGCTTCTCAAGTGATCGAAGGTTGTACTAGGTGTAGGAGTTTGAGTTCACTAGTTTGCTAGGAGAACATTGGGAAATAGTGTGTTGAATGTACTCGCACAAAGATTTTCTATATATATTCATTGAGTTTGCTCAGTTCGAACTAGCATCGACCATTGTTGTTTGTCACAGAAGATGTGATAATAGACCTCTCATGATTTCTGTTATAAGTTTTTTTTATTGCCCCTACACCTAAACTTGGAGCATTTTTTTTTTTTGGAAATTCACCACTACACAATCTTTCACTATGTTATACATTATCTAAGTTACATTGACAACTAAACTGAATTTAGTATATGTTTTTCGTTGTAGCTAAATGGATGTTTGTTTGTTTAGATTTTTGTTACTGTAGATGGGAAGAACTCTGTGCAATAGGTGTGGTGATAACACTCATTCATCAGAGAAATGTTGTTGGTTGTCTATGCCTTGTTGCATTTGAAAATGTTATGGAAGTAGGATCCTGAAACAGTCGAGCCAAATCTGATCTCTTGGGGGAAAAAATTTGACATGTCGCGCTTACAGAGACTTCCAATGGTTGGAAGACGCGAGAGCATCGTCATTAGTACCTCTGGAGAATCTAAGATTCAGACAATTGAATTGCGCGAGGTTTAGAAAGGTTAACACAACAATGAAGAAAAATGAAAATGAAGGTAGAAAATTCTTGAATTGCACCGAGTGTGGGAAGGATTTCGAATGGTTGGATACGTTGTTAGCTTTGTTAAGGAGCAACATTGAGTTGGCAGCGAGTTCAAGCTCTTCCACAGTCACCTCTTCCTCGTCTTCAAAAATAGATAAAAAAGTCAAAATTACAGTTGAAATTGAGGACGATGGTTTGTCGAAAGAATTCGAGCTTCATTGTAAAATTAGATGAGTGGTTGATTTCAAGTTCTTGTTCTTTGTATTCGGCAATAAAGAGTGTATATAGTCAGGAATTTGTGAACTAATTGATTACTATGTAACAAGGGAGTTGTTGAATTTGACTCTTGGATTCTTCTATGTAACAAGGCTTTGTATGCATTTTAATTTCATTAGTGGCTTTATATGCTTTGTATGATCACTAACTATTTGTGTTTACTAACGTTTTTTTTTGTTTGAATGAATCTTTTATGGGATTGATAGCTGGATTTCGTCAGGGAGTAAGTGAACTATTTAAATGAGTTTCTTTCTTTTTAATGTATAAGGAATGATTTCTGTTACTCAAAAGTTTGTTCTAATGTATGTGCAGCCCATTTTTCATGATGGTAAGAAAGAGTGGAGCTATTTCCACCAAAAAAGTCATAATTTCAGCTTCTTTTACTTGGTCACTCAGCTGCAACTATACTCAGTTGATATAAGAGCTACCATAAGTCCATTACATACAGATAATGCTCAAATGCAAATTTTATATAATTCAACCATTAAAAACTATTAAATCTCAAAAGCAAGAAAACGTAACAAAAAACAGGTTGTTAAACTCCTGCTTGGGACTAATATTTGTGTCAGAGAAGGCTTTCTAGGCCGCATGTGCATCAATAGACATTGAAAAACTGCTCAGAGCCCAGTGCATAATTCATCATCCACAATTTTTTCAAACCTTAAAATGAAAATTTCTGACAGGTTCCAAAATGAACTTCACAAAACAAAGCCTTCTGACAGGTTCCAAAATGAACTTCAAAATGAATTTCACATAACAAAGTTCTGACAGGTTCCATTTAACATAAACTAGTTTCCATTTTCCTCACAAAATTAAATAGAACATTCTATGAATCCTGCTCTCAACCAAAATCAGCCTAAACTTGCAGTCCTTATCCTTCTTGTTCCTCTCCAAATGCTTACGGAGAGCAACTGCCTTCTTAATCAAATGGTACAGATCTTCAGGAATCTCATGTGCAAGCCCGTGGGCCTTGAGAATACGCAAGATCTTGCTACCAGTAACACTTTTGACCTAAGCAATACCGTGAGAATCACATAGAGACAATTTTAAAAAAGAATGAGTACTAACAGCTAACAGAAATATCGATTTCAAGCTAACAACTAACAGTTTCAAGCTTAAACACAAGATTTCATTGCCTTAAACAAACAATGAACTACAAAAGAGAAACAGAAGCTCCAACAGTCAACACTCTAATATAGAAAAGGGAAGATCCAATAACTAGAAAAGAGAAACACAAGCTCCAACAATCAACAGTCTAATATATAAAATACAAGCTTCAATCAAATTCGTCATCATTTATGTCCTCGTCTTCGTTCTCCTCCCTATTCTCATCTTCGTTCTCCTCGTCTTCGTCCTCTAACTCTACATCTAATACTGTAAAGCAAAAAGAATGGAAAACCTCAAGTTTTAAAGGCAATTTCTTAAGATAGGATACTACGAATTAAGCTTAAGGAAGCAATATTATACTTACTTGGGCCCTTCTTTCTGTTTGGATTTTGAGGACAATTTTGTTTGTCATGGTTAACACCAACTTTGTTATAACATGTACATCTCCTCTCTATCTTTGCTTTGGCTTTTGTGCATGCTTGTTCAAGACCCCCTTTTATTCTACCACTGTCCTTAGTTTTCTTATAAATCTTCACGACTTTTTTTCTTCCTTTTGTTTGAGAGATGTTAGGATTCAAAAGTAAAACTTGGGATAGGTCGTCAAGTGGTGGTGCGGAACTATTAGCAATGGTGCATGAATTAACAAAAGAAACACCAGGGTCAACTTCCTTCTTTTTCTTGAGCTCCACTGACAATTCTTGTAGTCTTTGCAGCATTAATTGGTAAGTCTCATCAGTTTCCACAGCTTCATAAATCAACTGATTAGCAACGACCATTTGAAGTTGAGTAGTTCTCTCAGTACCTCAGAGTTCTCATGGCCACTTACTAGTCCACGGTCATACTCAGCTCTATACTTATTTGCCCCTTTCATCCACCTCTTAAGAATAAAGTACCCGGGAATCTCAATATCACGACTCTGAAATACCTTTATGAGGTGTCCACAAGGTATCCCCATAAACTCAAAAGTTTTGCATTCACAATTATCTTATTTTGTCGATGGGTTGAACTACACCTTCCATTCATTCTTGTCACCTGCAACTTGCAACTTATAAATGTAGGTTTTGTTGCCGTCAGTACCTTTTTCATCATCATGTTGGACATACTCAGTTTCAACTAACTCGAATTCTTGCTTGAATCTATCATACGCATTCGTTGTATATACACTTGCTGCATTTTTCAAGAGAAAGGAATTACCACCTACAATCCGATTCGAGTGTTCAGTAATATAACCCTCTTTTTTTTTCTCTTTCAACAATCCTCATCAAACACTTATCATTCTTCACTACAAACTCTCTAAGAGTTGTCGTAGATGTGAAAAAGTTTTTGTAAACAAAATTCATGCTTTCAGAATGCCCGGTAGTCGAAGTGCCAGCATAAAAAATATCCAAGTGATAAACTGGAACCCATTTGTGTCGAATCTTGTACATCTCTTGAAGCCATTCATTCTCCTCTGATAAGAGCCCAAAACTGTAGTTTTAACCCCTTAACCATCATACTTTTAGACCAATTATGTGAGTAATAATTAAGAGTTAATACTGATTACGTGTTTTTATGAATTTCAGGCTTCAAAGTCCATTATGTGCATAAATGTGCCACTTTAGCGAGATAAAGGAGCAAAGGTCGGTTGCTAAGGAGTTCTGTGAATAAAGGCCAAGATTCAAGGAGACAAAGCCTTTGTAAAGCCCGGTCAAAAGCTGAAAAGTCAACACGGGCAGAAACAGTGCACAAGTCAGCAGAACTTCCGAAGGCCGTATCTTTGGACTCAGACCTCGAATTGGGAGTATCTTATGTCAAAACGACCGGCTCGGAAAGAGCTTTCCAATGGTCCAAGCCTTGACCCAATCAGAGGAGCAAAAGTGGACGAAATATCTATTGAAGCCAACTGCAGCTGAAGAGCCCATTTTGGACTAAAGAAATTGGGTTTTGGGCCCAATTTTCCAGCCCAAAACATGGCTCCAAGCCCATGCACGATTTTTGGATCTGAAAGTATAAAAAAAAAAAGTTTGACTCTTTGTTAAAAAAGGAGGTTAGGTAGTTAAATTAGGTTAGGTAGAAAGTAGCCATTAGAGATTAGTTTTTAGATCCAGATCTAGTTTTACATTATTTAGTTTTACATTAATTAATTAGTTTATTTCTTGAGAATTGAATCATTGTTTTTATTGTTCATTAGATTAATAAGTAGTTGTTATTCATTCAATCATATCTTGTTCTTATTGTTCTATTAGATTTATAAAGTTAATTACTTATTCCATAATGACATGTTCTCATTATTGTTCTTGTGTTGGGAATGGTAGTATAGAAATTTCACATCAAATCATTACTCTCACCATTGTTCCTTTTGGGTTTGATTAGTTGAATTCAATTTAAGTCTAGACAGTTAAGAGTGGAACGAATCCTTACTCATTATATTGCATGATTATGTTTTGAGAGTAAGAATAATTGATTTAAACGTAAGAACGGTAGGATTACGTATTAGTGTTGTTAACATTAATATTTAGGATTCTATTATTTTTATGGTTATCATCCTCCAACTTAAAACTAGACATCAATTCTGCCCACCTCCTTTCAAACACACCAAGAATAAATATTTGCCTAATACAATGTTTGAATTCATTTTTGAATTTTGACCTCCTGTAATAATAATTTGGAATTTTTTCAGGGAACTTCTTCATAATGTGCCATAGGCAGAATTTGTGTCGAGTATTAGGGAATACCGTACCAACAGCTATATGGTCACAGAACTTAAAAAACCCACTGAAAAGAATCTTCTGTTTCATCCAAAAGTAGTGCACAACCAAATTAGATTGATTGCATATGGTTGATAAGAGCCCAAAACTGTAGTTTTAACCCCTTAACAATAATACTTTTAGACCAATTATACGAGTAATAAATAAGAGTTAATGCTAATTATGTGCTTTTATGTATTTCAGGCATTGAAGTCAACTATGTGCAGAAATGTGCCACTTTGGCGATATAAAGGAGCAAAGGTTGGTTGCTAAAAAGTTCTGTGATTAAAGGCCAAGACGGGCAGAAACAGCACACAAAAGTCAGCAGAACTTCCAAAGACCGTATCATTGGACTCAGGCCTCAGAATAGGGCGTACCTTAGGTCAAAACGACCAGCTCGAAAAGAGCTTTCCAATGGTCCAAACCTTGACCCAATCAGAGGAGCAGAAAGGGGCAAAAAGCCTATTATAGTCAAAGCCAGCTGAAAAAGGCCCTGTGGACTGAAGAAATTGGGCTTTGGGCTCGATTTTCCGGCCCAAAATATGGACCCTCAGCCCATGCACGAAAATGTGGATCTGGTCTCCTCCATTTCCACACACAAGACTTAGCTCTTAAGAATCAATTAGGTTAGGATAGAAAGTAGCCATTAAAGCTTAGTTCTAGATCTAGTTTTTCAATTAATTAATTAGTTGTTATTCTTGTTTTAATTTCAGTATTGAATGATTGTTATTTAGTTGTTAGATCAATAAAATATTTAGTTCTTGATAATCTAATTTCGTTTTCCATTAATTATTAGTTTCAATTCTTAGATTTACTTATTTGTCATTATTAGTTTAAATCAATTATTGCATGACTAGTTTCCATTTGAGTTTAAATAAGCAAAGTTCTAATCTTTTTATGATGTCTGGTTTTAATTCATATGGAAATGATAGTTTGATGAATCAAGACTAAACCTCCATTAGAGGGGTTTGATGAAACATTGATGAAAACTTGATTGTGTAGTGTAGAATAGTTGTAAGAGTCTATTCCACTCTAGAAGGTCGTTGATTCGCCATGAGAATGGGTGAACTTTCTCACATGCTAGTTATGAATTGGTAGAGATGTCATGTATAATTAGGGATTAGAATGACCAATTCTTACCGTAAGAACGTAAGAATTGGATTACAACAATCTATGCTAGTTCTTAAGTTGGATTCAAGGTGGATTCAATTCCCCCCTAATTCTTATTCTAGATTCAAACTTTAGTATTCCGTAGCATTTTGTAGTTGAATCATTATAATCCCAGTATCTTGTTAGTATAAATTACATCGTAGTATAATTCGTAAAACTCTCATTGACTTTGGTAGGATTGATAGTCGTAAGAAACTTGAATGCTAAAGAACTAGGAGTGGAACGAATCTTCTATTCCAACTCTACTTCAATAGTATTGAGAGTAGAAATCTTTGATAAATAGTATACGATAAAGTTTTAGTTTTACTTTCGTTTGACATTCATCGCTTATTCGAAATAGAATTATATTCAATTTTATCGGGTTATCAAATAGCGTCGCTACCATCTTAGTTCCCTTTAGTATTATTTCTTTAGAATTGTTAGTTTTCCAAATTCCCATAACCCACCCACCCTTGTTTGATTCTCACTGTGGTTGTCCGTTTCAGCACTGAAAATTTTCTTCGAAGAATTACACAGAGAACGATTCACTCCCTACCAAGGCTAAATTGGAGCGCCACCCGCGCCCAAACGCCTGGAACTCCAGCTTGACTGAAGTGACTGCGCCTACCTAGGCCCATTCTCGAAATACCTACTTCCTACCCTCTTGCTGAAACTGCCCGATTTCCACAGGTTTGTTTCAAATTTCCATTTCTTCATAGTTTTCAGTGTTTTAACTTGTTATACACACTGAACACGAGTAAACAAGACATTATTCATAAGCGAAGCAAGGAGGCATTTGATAACCGTAAAAAGAATAGTCTTACTCACAAATAAAGCGATGAAACTCTAAACGCAAGTAAAACTATAAACTAATTTGTTACTAGATTTATCAAAGATATTTGTTTTCTATTCCCGAATCTATTGACGTAGAGTTGGAATAGAAGATTCGTTCCACTCCTAGTCCTTTAGCATTAAGTTTTCTACAATTGACGAGTCTATCCAAAGTCTAATGAGAGTAATGGTGGAATTTATACTATGATGTGAATTCAAATAACAAGATACGAATAACGAAATGACAGAATGCTAAGAGTTGAATCTAGATAAAGAATTAGGAGAATTTGATTCCACCTTGAATCCAACTTACTAAACTCGCATAGAATTGTTGTAAACCAATTCTTACATTCTTACGGTAAGAATTGGTCATTCTAATCCCTAATTATATATGGCATTTCTTCCAATTCATAACTAGCATATGAGGTCATCCACCCATTCTCATGGCGAATCAACGACCTTCTAGAGTAGAATGGATTCTTACAACGATTCTATACTACACAATCAAGTTTTCATCAAGGCTTCATCAAACCCCTCTAATGGAGGTTAAGCCTTGATTCATCAAACTATCATTTCCCATTGAATTAAAACTAGATATAATATAAAGATTTGAACTTTACTAATTTTAACTAACAATACTTCAAATCTAATTAATAACTAAGAAATGAATAATAAACAATAATTGAAAGTAGATCTAAACAAATTTAAATGACAAAATCAAAATTAACAAGAACTACTATTTTATTTATCTAATGAATGAAGAACAATGATTCAAATAATTAATCTAAAACAATGTATAAAACTAATTAATTAACTAATTGAAATTCAAAAAAAAAAACTAGATCTACAAGCTATTTTAATGGCTACTTTCTATTCTAAGCTATCTAACTATATCTTTCTTAAGAGCTAAGTCTTATTTTATGTAAAGAAGGAGACCAGATCCACAATTTCGTGCATGGGCTGAGGTCTCATATTTTGGGCAGGAAAATCGAGCCCAAAGCCCAATTTCTTCAGTCCACAGAGCCCGTTTCAGCTGGCTTTGACTTTAGTAGACTTTTCATCCACTTCTGCTCCTCTGATTGGGTCACAACTTAGACCATTGGAAATCTCGTTCCGAGCCGGTCGTTTTGACATAGGGTAGGCCCAAATCTGAGGCCTGAGTCCAAAGTTATGGTCTTCGGAAATTCTGTTAACTTGTGCACTGTTTCTGCCCGTGTTGACTTTTCAGCTTTTGGCCGGGCTCATAAAGGCTTTGTCTCCTTGAATCTTGGCCTTTATCACAGAACTTCTTAGCAACCAACCTTTTTCTCCTTTATATCGCCAAAGTGGCACATTTCTACACATAATTGAGTTCCATGCCTAAAATACATAAAAGCACGTAATTATCATTAACTCTTATTTATTACTCGCATAATTGGTTTAAAAGTAGTATTATTAAGGGGTTAAAACTACAGTTTTAGGCTCTTATCAAACCACCCCTAAACAGCATTTTGCTTGTCCTCAAGCAAATAAGAGAAATTAGCATAAGTGACCAAAAATGGAGTTCTAACTAATCTCGTTTCGCCGAGTGTGATTGCATTGACCATATGCAACAAGGCTTTAAACCAATAGGAATTCCCTAGTGGACGAGTTATAGCCTCGTGAGAGTTTTCCAGTGAAGGTACTCACAAACTTCATCTATACTACAACGACTCAGAAATAAAACTATTGTTTCCTTATCTATGTCTCAATTATCTATACATTTTCCTAGCAATGAATACAGAATAATCAAGTTGAAACCTAAGCTAATATATATATAATAATCTATCATCTATGAATAAACATATTTACAATGAGTAATACTATGAGATGAACTAGCAAGTCCGTTTCCGAAAACTCGGAATAGCGTCCTTAAGTAGGTCCTCACATAAATGTCAAGACAAAAACCACTCTGATTTTTCTGCTCAAGTTTCTCTACTCCAGTGTGCAGTGGGCACACTTTACCTTACAATCTCTATGACACACAAGGAAGCCGGAGTCGATCAAACACATCTGCCACTTACTATCACACTAACCTATTCCTAATTGAGTTAGAGGTCTTTATTAGGTGTTGCGGGGATTAGGAGATGGTTTTAAGAAGGAAGGAAATGGATATTCAAAAAAGACAAGTTTGAGATAATAGAGTCTTCATTTTATGTAACTAGAGAAGACCTTGTTCCTTACTTTTTCTTCTGCACTTTGTTTCCATCCTTAGCCATATTTTTCTTTTCTTTGGCTTTTGACTCCTTTGATTCTATTTTTTTTTTGGAGTTATAACTCTTTATTTTCTTATATATATATATATATTTTTATTTGGATGGAAACTTCCTTTTCTTATCTGAAGCGACTAACGAATTCTTGATTTCAAAAGTTCTTCTCTTTTCTATTCTTCATCTCTATTCTCAGACTTATTCAAGGAATTGGGTAGGTTGTTTTTTTATTTTGTTTTGTTTTGTAACAGGGTAAAGGATTTGTGGTTTATGAAAGGCTTAAGAAAGGCTCAGAGGGGCGACTAGCGGAAAATAATTCATAGGTTTGAATTTCTGGCTATATCGATCCAAAGAGGGCCTAAATTCTCGCTTAGGATATGGTATAGTAATCAAGCAAGTGGTCGTGTGATTTCTCTATCCGGATTTTACTTCTCCCTTTGTGTCATTTCTCAAATGTTCACTCATATAAGTCTTTAGGCTATATTCTCACAGGATTTGTAGAATAAGTACTCTAGCCTAGATTTCATAAACTTACTGTCAACAATCATAGATACTCATGTAACATATTTATAGACAGATGCAAGGATTATTACCTACATATTAGCCTAAATTTCTAAAAACTATTCTAATGCAAAAGCTACGTGAGACTTCTAGATTATTGAGAGCATAGAGAAAAAAAAACAATACCAATATTCCTAAGTGTATAGCATACTTTTTATTTATATTAAAAATTTTGAATTTTTTTAGCTAGAAAACAAGTGCATATTATACATATCTATATCCTAATAGATGCCTTAATTACACGTGTTTCTATGCCCCGCCCCACCCCCAAACAAGAAACATGTTTTGTCCTCAAAGTATTTTAAATAAAGAGGGTAGGAAAATACCATTGAAACGCGTGAAATTCCGGAACATCTGCAAAACAAGGTTATAACATACTAATATAGAAAAACTTATGCAACTCTATAAGAGTTCCACCCGTTACGGGGTTAATGAGAAATAGATTGCTTGGGACTTAAGCAGATACTAACTGAAATAAAAATTACCTGTACTCCCATTTAAACATTTTCCTCCTTATTTCCCTCTTCAAAAAGATGAGATTCCTTCGCATCCTGCCATGCCATGATAACTTGCCAAGCCCGCCGCCGTGTGTCGTCAACTTGTGCTAACCTGTCTAGTGTTACTATGTCTGATGGGGTGTAAGGAGCAACCAAATGAGGTTGCACCTGCCATCCCGGACAAGTCATTACTCGAAATGAGCGAACCACCCAATTAGTGGGTCTCATGACTTCAACCCTTTTTCAATCCATGAACTGGGTACATAATTCTGGTAGACAATCGAAAGCAGATCACGCAAACCAAAACAGCATAAGAAGATACTTATGGCGCATGCTTTGGGCTCTCTTAAGACTAGCCACTAATACTTTCGGGAATGTCATATCGGTGGCGCCCCTCGCCTAAAAGTAAGGAAAAAACATCACCAGGTACTATTTTGCGTAGTAAACTGCCACTCCCCTAGAATATTCATGAGGATGAATAACATGGTGGTGCCTACATTTAGGGACATGCTACCAAGGGCTATGTTGTAACGCCCTTGGTCCATTATACGAAATACCCCTCCCCCATAATACTCATGGAAATATATATAGTCATAGAGGTATGAATTATCGGTCATATATCCCCACGTGTGAATAGGATCAGGTATTGGTATTCCCGAAACTAATGCTACCACATACTTATTGAATTCTAGGGGTGTGTCATCAACTGTGACGGAGAATTCTTGTTCTCCATCCTGGTTACAATAGAACTTAACATTATTGTAGAAAAATTCAGTAAGCTTAGGTGAATACGAGTCGTCTTCACTTACCAGAAGATGCCTCCATCTGAACTGCATGATCCTCTCGAGGAACCAATGTCCATAAGACTTGCTCCCCAACAAGTGTAAGAAAGACTGCTCCGGTATTACTATAGGAGAAGTCATCACAAAACTACTCTCTAGAATAGCTGCAACTATCCTAGAACAACCCTCAAAAAACTGGAAATTTTTTGTGCCCACAGGGGTCAAGGCGCAGGTGCGCTCACGGTATGCCTGGGATGGGCACGGGTGCACTCTGTTGAATTTAGAATTCCAGGCACTTGGGCACAGGGTGCACTCACTTTTAGCCTGGAATGGGCGTCGGGTGCGCTCCGGATTAAAATTGGAATTACAGTGTTTTTGGCGCAGGTGGCGCTCAGGTTTGGGATGTAGAGGGCCGTGTCGCTTCGGGGTAGTAGCATTTCTCGACGGTGTTGTTGTGCAGGTGGCGCTTCCATCAAGCGCAGAAGCGCCGAGAGCCGAGTGGCGGGCGCGAAGGAAAAATAAGGTAAAGTGGGAATGAAACGTGAAAGATGAATGTGAGATATAGTTGGGGTTGTGAGTGTAGAATGAATGCAGTTTTTATAGGTTTTAAATTGCCAAACCGAATTGGAAATTTGCCAAAAAGCTTTAAAGCAATTTCCGGAAATAATAAAATTTCCAAAACCGAAAACGGAAACAACTCATATTCTTGATTCTAAAACAACCCTAATATCTTTTAGGTTGAATTTAGGATAGAAACTATCTAACTCATCGAGATTTTATCCTCACACAATATCTATTTATAGCGATGCCCTTATCGTCAATATTCTCAACCCTCACTCCAAAACAACTTCTTAAAATAGATGATCATATAACAAATTATGTTAGGCTAACTAATACCACCCCCAAACAATTCGGGAAGGTGGGATTAATGATAAAAACAACACATAATCCGAAATTAACCAACTTATATTAAAATTGAATTCCAAATAACATACGACAACCAAATTCAAATTTAATTACTGAACTAATCTTTTTACATCCGTACTAAATAAAAACAAATACAATAAAACAAATCAACTCATTAGATCCCTAAACCACTCCCTGCTAGTAGTGGAATGCGCTCGAGAAGCAAATGACCCTTGGGCTTCCGATGGGCCAGAGCCATCCGTCTTCTTGGGCGACGCGCCAGGCCCTAATGTGATCTAACGACTGCTCCTCCGAAGAAGAACCCCCATGGGGTGGGAAGCGTGCAAGCATGTCGTCTCGAAACTGGCGCTAAGCTTCCATCTCGGCCCTCGTCTGTTCCCACCGCTCATCCTCGCCCCGGGCACGAAGTCTCAAAGTTATGATGCATGGTAGCCTGCCAAGTTTGGAGGTCTTCACAAATAGTATTAAGAGAACGCATGCCACGATGAATCACACCCATGCGTTCTGCATTCGACCTACACCTCTCCAAGGCATCGGCATCAAAACATGTCGTGTCATCCTCATCCTCCGAGTCAGTCTCCTCGAATACCCTCTCTTCAGGCAACCTCCAAACTCTCTGGATACACTCCGTATAAATATGATGATTTCGGTGCTCCTTCAGGCAAATCCTATCAGACCTCGGAGTCGCTCTCAAGGTTATCATGATCTTCGTTATCAAAACAGGGAGAGGTGCAATACTCTTTCCAACTCCCATAATCATGTTACGTAAAAACTCCAAAATACAGAACTCATACCTTTGCTCCTGGAGTATCCATAGAATGTGAAGGCAGTTCAGACCAATATCGCTGAATTTCTCCTTCCCTATGACATTCCTACCAATCCACTGAGCTACAGCCAGCTGGTTGGTTTGGAGAGACGACTGGCGAACACAATGAGCCACCAGCTGGTTGTAGTTCCCTCCCGCAACAGTCGCGTTCATCAAAGATTCTACAGCAGTAAACTGGGAATCCTGTAATGTGGCATCGAGATGGTGTCTAGGTGGAATGCCTAAAATCTCAGCCAACAACCCAGTAGTAACCTCTCTCCTCCTCCCAGCCACCTTAACAAAAATTCGATTCCCATTCAACTCCCTCGTCCTATAAAACTCTCGGACAAAATTTTTGTGGTAAAAATCATCTGTCGAGTACCACAAACTACTCCAGTCTCTCCTAACCATCTCGTCACCGTAAAACGGCGCAAAGTGGTCGGCAGTAAAAGCGAGCTCCGGTAATATCCGACGTCTTTGAGCCATTGGAGTTTTTATAAGATGTGTGGGTTTGAATAAGGTAGGGGGACTTGTTTTGAAACACCCTAACTAAAAATAATGGTAGGAGGCGCGGTGGTGGTGGTGGAAGTCAAATTTTTTGAATTTTCGGTAGTTTTTGGTTGTTTAAGTTGGTGGATGTGGTGGTGGTTGTAGTTAGGAGGAGATTTGGGGTGGGTTTTTGGGCGTGGGTGTATTTAGGTTTCTTTTTTTTTTTTTTTATTTAGGTTAGGTTTTTGAAGCTTTATTGTTTGGTAATGGTGGTTTGGAGAATGAAACACGACTGTTGGTGGAAGAAGGAGACGCACGTGCGCACGAAGTTGGGCCCAAGCCCATTTGATTTTCGGATTTTGATTTTTCAATATTTCGCGCAACTTCAAACTTAAATTGCCGCTTCGTTACCGGGCCGATTTGTGTGAATGAGGTATGGAAATGATCAGGAGAGAATTTCCAATCCAATGATCTATAAAATGCTATAGTCCGACCATTGGTGACATATAAGAAGATGGAAAATACCTCGAAGTGCGTGCATGACGTAAGTTATGCGAATGAATGAAATCTAATTTCATAGATAATGTCAACCCAGATCGGAATACGATTAAACGACCTAAACAACACAAATGGACAGTTAAACAATCCAAGACAGAAACCAGACATCCCACCCCAAACAAATTTTAGACAACGAGTTTAGAAAATTTGTTTTAAAAAGTGGGTCTTTTCAAGTCAGATTCCCGAGACTTCTTAACTTACTATGTTTGTGATTTTAACAATTTTTTTTTTATTTTTTATGAATAAAATTTAATATAAGAAAATAAGAAAGCATTAAATGCATAATTCACACCATAGAGGGACATGACTCAAAACCCGAGAAAATATGCAAGAGTGGAAAAGGTGAATTATGTTAACCGTGGACTTAGGATCCGGTACTTACAGCCACACACTCCATAGGGAGGGCCCGATTACCTGAGTGGTGCACTTACCAATATATGGAAATGAAAGGAAGTACACCAATGAAAAAGGTCAGTCCTCGTAGATAGGGTCCTATAAAAGGACTTCCTCTACATTAGGGGACAATAGCTCATGGAAATGTTTTAACCGTTGGCCATTAACTTGAAAGGTACTGTTTTCATTGGGATTTACCAAGGTGATTACCCCGTAAGGGGTGACTTTAGTAACCAGAAAATGACCAGACCAACCAATTTTTAATTTTCCTGGAAAAATATATAGACGGGAATTGTACAGTAAGACCTTTTGACCTACCACAAACTCTTTGCGCAAGATTTGCTTATCATGAACACGTCATGTTAGCTTTATAATCCTTTGCGAGATCATAAGAGTCACTACGGATTTCTTCAAGCTCATTCAATTGCAACTTGCGCTTGACACCCGCCTCATCAAAATTGAAGTTAAAGCTTTTTATAGCCCACATAGCACGGTGCTCCAATTCAACGAGCAAATAACAAGGTTTCCCAAATACAAGTCTAAAGGGAGACATACCTATAGGAGTTTTGAAAGCAGTCCTATACGCCCATAAGTCATCAAATAGACGCTTGACCCTTTCCTTCCTATCGATTTACAGATTGTTTCTAAGATCTTTTTGATTTCCCTATTAGAAACTTCTACTTGTCCGCTAGTTTGTAGATGATACCTGAATTGCTATCTTATGTGTAACTCCATACTTCTTTACTAGTGATGCAACAACTCATTGCAAAATGTGTTCCTCCATCACTAATGATGGCCTTGGGAATGCCAAATCGACAAAAATATACTCTTTTACTGAAAAACACAACTGTCTTATGGTCATTGCTACGGCAAGCCATGACCTCTATCCATTTAGACACGTAGTCCACGACAACTAGAATATAAATGAAACCGTGGGAAACTGGAAAGGGACCCATGAAATCAATGCCCCATACGTCAAAAATTTCTACCACCATGATTGGATTCAATGGCATCATATTACGCCGTGGATTAAGCCCAAGTTGTTGGCAACGAATGCACGCCTTGCAATGCACTTGGGCATCTTTAAAGAGAGTAGGCCAATAAAACCCACATTGTAGAATTTTAGCAGCTATTTTCATACCACTGAAATGGCCACCACACTCTTTTTCATAGCAGAATGAGAGTTCCTCATTATATTCCCACTGGGGAATACAACGACGAATAATCTGATCCACACAATATTTAAAAAGGTAGGGCTCATCCCAGTAGTATAGCTTAACTCTGGCCAAAAACTTCTTACGTTCATTTCTTGACCAGTCATAAGGAATAACATCAGACGCTAAATAATTCACGATGTCAGCATACCATGGTGCAGAAAATATAGCATACAGATGCTCATCCGGAAAAAAGTCTAGTATGGAATCAGAATCACTATCATCGTCGTTTGTAAGTCTAGATAACTGGTCGGCAACTATGTTTTCGACCCCTCGTTTGTCCTTTATTTCTAATGTGAATTCTTGCAGGAAAAGAATCCATCGGATCAACCTCTGCTTAGCATCCTTCTTTGCGAGAAGGTACCTAAGGGCTGCATGGTCCGTGTAAACTAGAGTCTTAGAACCAACCAAATAAGGACGAAACTTATCTAAAGCATAAACGACAGCTAAGAACTCTTTTTCAGTAGTTGTATAATTCCTTTGAGCATCGTTTAGAGTTTTACTAACATAATAAATAACAGTGGATTTATTATCTAGTTTCTGTCCCAAGACAGCACCAACTGCATAATCACTAGCATCACACATGAGCTCGAAAGGTTTAGACCAATCGGGAGGTTGTATAATGGGTACAGAAGTTAAGGAGGCTTTCAAAGTTTCAAAAGCCTGTTTACAGTTAAAATTAAAATCAAAGATGGCCTCCTTTAAAAGCAGATTAGTTAAGGGTCTCTCTATTTTCGAAAAATCTTTGATAAAACGCCTATAAAAACCTATATGGCCTAGAAAGGCTCTAATATCACGGACAGTCCGTGGTATAGGTAGAGTCGCTATCTTATCTAGTTTGGCCATATCTACTTCGATGCCATCACTAGATACGATGTGACCTAGTACTATGCCTTTTTTCACCACGAAGTGATATTTTTCCCAATTTAAAACGAGACTCTTCTCTTCACATCACGTTAAAACTTTAGACAGGTTAGACAGGCATTCAGTGAAAGAGTCTCCATAGATGGAAAAATCATCCATGAACACCTCCATGAAACACTCTAACAAGTCACTAAATATATGAAGCATACACCGCTGAAAGGTACCAGGAGCATTACAAAGGCCAAAAGGCATTCGTTTATAGGCGTATGTTCCAAAAGGACATATGAATGTAGTTTTTTCTTGGTCATTAATATCAATAATAATTTAGAAATAGCCAGAGTAGCCATCCAAAAAACAATTAAAAGTATGACCAGCTAAACGTTCAAGCATCTGATCTATAAAGGGTAAAAGAAAATGATCCTTTCGTGTCATGGCATTTAAACGTCTGTAATCAATACAGATCCTCCATTTCATAAGGCCATGTGTAGCAACATATTCACCCTTGGCATTACGTACCATGGTAATCCCTGATTTCTTTGGAACTACATGAATGGGACTAACCCATTCGATATTAGAGATTGGGTATATGATACCCGCATCAAGTAACCGTAAGACTTCTTCCCTGACCACTTCTTTCATGGTAGGGTTTAAACGACGCTAAGGTTCGCGGGAAGTCTTTGCGTTATCCTCTAAATGGATATGATGAGTGCACACATTAGGGTCAATTCCCTTAATGTCGGCTAGGGACCAACCAATCGCAGAACGATGTTCCCTAATCTCCCTGATCAACCGTATCTCTTCCTCCTTTGATAACAGAGAAGATATAATTACCGGATGACTACCATCTGGATCAAGTTGAATATACTTTAACTCAGGAGGAAGAGGTTTAAGCACCGGGGTGGGAGGAATATCGATAAATGCTTCTGGAGGGTCCTCATCTTGAGTAATGAATACTTGCTTAGGCAGCAGGTCTTCAAACACTATACATGGAGCAACCGAAGGGTCTATGATTTGTGTAGACTTGAAGATGGTGTTGACCTCCTCTATGTAGGAGTCATCAACAAAATCTGAACTTCCAAAAGAAAGGAATTTATGCATATGGTTTTCTGGAAACGTATTATTAAAGTAATCTTGAGCTAAGCTCTCGATCATGCTAACCTCTCCATCTATAGACGAATCTGGTAACTGTTTCATTAGTTTAAAAATATTTACCTCAACCGAAAGATGGCCAAAAGATAAGGACATCGTCCCATCGCGGCAGTTTATAAGCGCATTGGCAGTCGCCAAGAAGGGACGCCCTAAAATGATCGGAACAGAGTCGTTAGCGACTTCTGTATCGAGGATAACAAAATCAGCAGGATAGTAGAAATTCTGGACCTTAACAAGCACATTTTCAACCACACCCTTAGGGTACTTAATTGATCGATCCACTAATTGCAACGTCATTTTAGTAGGTTGCATCTCTTGTAGACCTATTTGTTTGTATAGATAATACGGGAGTAAGTTAACACTCGCCCCCAGGTCTAGTAAAGCGGTCATCATGTGGGAGTCTCCTAAGGTGCATTGTATAGTAGGACAACTAGGGTCCTTGTACTTAATAATTCCATTGTGTTCCGTTAAAGTTGGAAATTGTTCAGTTAAAAAGGCATCTTTAGGAATATTTGTCTTACGCCTATTAGTGCACAACTCTTTAAGAAACTTAGCATGGTGAGGTAATTTTTTTTATCGCTTCAAGAAAAGGAAGGTTTATCATTAGATTTTTGAAAACTTCCCTAATCTCATCGAAATTCGTATCCTTAATTAACATTGCTAATCTCTGGGGAAACGGTGGTTTCTCTCTATATTTAGTGTAATGATCAACAGGATGTTTAACCTTGGTTTTTTGTTTCTTAGGTTGTGGTTTAACTGGTACCTCTATAGGGGTAGGCTCTTCAATTTCTATTACGGTATCTAGTACAATCTGTGGTGTGGGGACAACCGGTGGGGTAACTATAGGCATAGTTACTTTGTTATCAACCACTCTCCCAGAACGGAGAGTGGAGATGGCATTTAGCTCTCCTACATTTTCATTTTCCGTACTAGTATTACCATTTACCTCAAAGGCTGTAGTTGGTGTTTTCGGATTAGGTATCGCTTGTTCTGGAAACACACCTTTGGGTTGTACTTTCTCTTGAGCTAGCTGCTGTAAGAAAAGTTGGATGGCTTGTAAAATTTGTTGTTGAGATTGCATAAAGGTATCAAAACGATCCGGTTGTGGAGTAGTATTTGCTACTGGTTGTGTGCAGGAACTATGTCACGTTGATTATTAATGGGTGGATTTTGGTAGTTATTATGTACCGAAACGATACCTCTATTAGCATTATAATTATTATTGTTATAATTATTATAATTATCCTGACCTTGTGCTTGACCTTGTCGTGGTTGCACTTCGTTGTTATAATTATTATAATTACCATGACCTTGTCCTTGTCGTGGTGGAGCTTGGTTGTAATTGTTTGCTTGCCTTACATTTTGATTATTAAACCCTGGAGGTGTTACTTGTTGATTATTTCTCCAACTGAAGTTGGGATGTTGTCTCCAAGGGGCGTTAGGAATAGAAAAACTATTAATCGAGCAAACATTATCTTGTTGTGACTGTTGTTGCTCATAGGCGAAAGGACAATAGGAGTCGGGATGCTCTGGACTCAAACAGAAAATACATGGATTGGAGTTGACATTCATAACGGGGATAGGCGTTTGTTGAATAGAAATAGCCTCTACCTTTTTAGTTAGAGATTCGATTAAATTTTTAAGTTCCGGATTGAGTTTCATCTCAAACATACCGGCGGCCTTTACTGTTGTAGAAGTACTAGCGTTGAAGATATCGTCCACTACCCCCAGTTATTATTACGCTTAGTCTGATCTTCTAAAAATTTATAAGCCTCTGAGGCTCCTTTACTTAAGAAACGACCCCCATTCATTATGTCAAGGGCTTCTTTATGGTGGTATAGAAGTCCCTTGAAAAAGGCACAAACTAACGTGTCTTTCGCGAGGTTATGATGTGGACACTCTAAAAGTAGATCGGTGAAACGATTCCAAGCCTCTGAAAATGATTCATGGGGATTCTGTCGAAAGAAATGAATCTTGGAAAGCATTTCATCGGTCTTCAGTGGTGGGTAAAAATGTTCCATGAATAGTTGAACAAGTTTAGCCCACGAGTCCACAGAATTTGGCGCTTGGGCAGTTAACTAAGACGTCGCCTTATCGGCTAAAATGAAGGGAAATACCCTAAGTTTAATTTGTTCAACGCCAACCGTAGGATGGTGAAATGTAGTAAGGACTTGGTCAATCCTACGCATGTGCTGATAAGGCTTTTCATGGTCTAACCCATGAAAAATGGGTAACAAATTAAATATATTCGGGGGAATTCGAAAATCCCCCACTGGGTCTGATAGAACGATGCAAGATTTAGGGCTATCGTTCAAGGCTTTGTAAAAGTCTAAGAGAGGATACTCTCTTTCTTCAGCCATTATTTCAGGTGTGGTGTGTGGTATGCTAGCTAGAGGTGTAGTGAGTAGTATACTAGAAAGACTTGTTTGTTGCCGTTGTCAGTTAATTACGTTAGGCGTTTTTCTTCTGCCTGACCTTAATCTCATGCAAGGCTAAGACCAATCTTAATGAAACACAACAACACTCCAAACAATCCTTATATGCTAGTATGAACCTCTAACATAAATTGCGAGGTGTGGAAGAAAAGAGTACCTGAAAGCCTCCTTGCTTCGCTTATGAATAGCGTCTTGTTTACGCGTGCTCAGTGTATATAACAAGTTAGAACACTAAAAATCTTGAAAAAATGGAAGTTTGAATCAAAGCTGTGGAAATCGGGCAGTTTCAACAGAGGGCGCGATCGCGCTCAGAATAGGCCTAGGATGGGCGCAGGTCGCACTCAGGTCAAGCTGGAGTTCCAGGCGTGTGGGCGCAGGTCGCGCTCCAAGTTAGCCTTGGTAGGGCACAGGTCGCGCTCAGGCAAAAAGTGGAATTACAGGCGTGTGGCGCCAGGTCGCGCTCGTGGTTTGCCTTGGAAGAGCGCAAGTCGCTCAAAAAAGATAGAATTCCGGTTCGTTTGGTAGCGGGGTGCACTCAATTTGGCTTGCACAGTATGTCAAGGCTCGAAAGTAATTTTTCCGAGGAAAATTTAAGTGCTGAAATAGACAACCATAGTGAGAATCAAACAAGGGTGGGTGGGTATGGGACTTTGAAAAACTATCAATTCTAAAGAAAACAAGACTAAAGAGTACTAAGATGGCAGCGACGCCCTTTGATAACCGTAAAAAGATAGTCTTACTCACAAATAAAGCGATGAAAATCTAAACGCAAGTAAAACTATAAACTAATTTGTTACTAGATTTATCAAAGATATTTGTTTTCTACTTTCGAATCTATTGACGTAGAGTTGGAATAGAAGATTCATTCCACTCCTAGTCCTTTAGCATTAAGTTTTCTACAATTGACGAGTCTATCCAAAGTCTAATGAGAGTAATGGTGGAATTTATACTATGATGTGAATTCAAATAACACGATACGAATAACGAAATGACAGAATGTTAAGAGTTGAATCTAGATAAAGAATTAGAGGAATTTGATTCCACCTTGAATCTAACTTAATAAACTAGCATAGAATTGTTGTAAACCAATTCTTACGTTCTTATGGTAAGAATTGGTCGTTCTAATCCCTAATTATACATGACATTTCTACCAATTCATAACTAGCATGTGAGGTCGTCCACCCATTCTCATTGGGAATCAACGACCTTCTAGAGTAGAATAGATTCTTACAGCGATTCTATACTACACAATCAAGTTTTCATTAAGGCTTCATCAAACCCCTCTAATTGAGGTTTAGCCTTGATTCATCAAACTATCATTTCCCATTGAATTAAAACTAGACATAATATAAAGATTTGAACTTTACTAATTTTAACTAACAATACTTCAAATCTAATTAATAACTAAGAAATGAATAACAAACAATAATTGAAAGTAGATCTAAACAAATTTAAATTACAAAATCGAAATTAACAAGAACTACTATTTTATTTATCTAATGAATGAAGAACAATTATTCAAATAATTAATCCAAAACAATGTATGAAACTAATTAATTAACTAATTGAAATTCCAAAAAAAAACTAGATCTACAAGCTATTTTAATGGCTACTTTCTATTCTAAGCTCTCTAACTATATCTTTCTTAAGAGATAAGTCTTGTTTTATGTAAAGAAGGAGACCAGATCCACAATTTCGTGCATGGGCTGAGATCTCATATTTTGGGCCGGAAAATCAAGCCCAAAGCCCAATTTCTTTAGTCCACAGAGCCTGTTTCAGTTGGCTTTGACTTCAGTAGACTTTTCATCCACTTTTGCTCCTCTAATTGGGTTAAAGCTTGGACTATTGGAAAGGTCTTTCTGAGTCGGTCGTTTTGACGTAAGGTAGGCCCAAATCCGAGGCCTGAGTCCAAAGTTATGGTCTTCGGAAGTTCTTCTGACTTGTGCACTATTTCTGGCCGTGTTGACTTTTCAGCTTTTGACTGGGCTTCATAAAGGCTTTGTCTCCTTGAATCTTGGCCTTTATCACAAAACTTCTTAGCAACCAACATTTAGCTCCTTTATATCGCCAAAGTGGCACATTTCTACACATAATTTAGTTCCATGCCTGAAATACATAAAAGCACATAATTAGCATTAACTCTTATTTATTACTCGCATAATTGGTCTAAAAGTAGTATTATTAAGGGGTTAAAACTACAGTTTTTGGCTCTTATCAGCATTCAGGTACTCTTTTCTTCCACACCTCGCATCTCCTGTTAGAGGTTCATACTAGCATATCAAGATTGTTTGGAGTGTTGTTATGTTTCGTTAAAATTGGCTTAGCCTTGCATGAGATTAAGGTTAAGCCGAAGAAAAACGTGTAACGTAATCAACCATCAACGTCAACAAACACGCCTTTCTAGAATACCATTCACTACACCTCTAGCTAATATACTACACACACCACCTGAAGTAACGGCTGAAGAAAGAGATCTCCTTTCTCTGACTTTTACAAAGCCTTGAACGATAGCCCTAAATCTTGCATCGTTCTATCAGACCCAGTGGGGGATTTCCGAATCCCCCCAAATATATTTAATTTGTTACCCGTTTTTCATGGGTTAGACCATGGAAAGCCTTATCAACACATGCGTAGGATTGACCAAGTCCTTACTACATTCCACCATCCTACAATTGGTGCTGAACAAATTAAACTGGGGGTATTTCCCTTCACTTTAGCCGATAAGGCGGCGTCTTGGTTAATTGCCCAAGTGCCAAATTATGTGGACTCGTGGGCTAAACTTTTTCAACTATTTATGGAACATTTTTACCCACCACTGAAGACCGATGAAATGCTTTCCAAGATTCATTTCTTTCGACAGAATCCTCATGAATCGTTTTTAGAGGCTTGGAATCATTTCACCGATCTACTTATAGAGTGTCCACACCATAACCTCGCGAAAGACACGCTAGTTCGTGCCTTTTTCAAAGGACTGTTGCACCACCACAAGGAGGTGTTTGACATAATGAATAGGGGTAGTTTCCTAAATAAGGGAGCTTCAGAGGCTTATAAATTTTTAGAAGATCAAACTAAGCGTAATAATAATTGGGCGGGGGGGGGGGGGTAGTGTCGATTTCTCCCGTTCCGCTAGTTTTTTAGATAAAACCCGGTCCGAAACTTAAAAATTTAATCGAATCTCTAACTAAAGAGGTAGAGGCTATTTCTGTTCAACAAACGCCTATCCCCATCATGAATGTCAACACCAATCCATGTAATTTCTGTTTGAGTCCAGAGCATCCCAACTCCTATTGTCCTTTCACCTATGAACAACAACAATCACAACAAGATAATGTTTATTCCATTAATAGCGAACCTAACGCAGCTTGGCGACAAAACCCCAACTTCAGTTGGCGGAATAATCAACAACCTCCAAGGTTGTTTAACCCAAATGTTAGGCCAACAAACAATTATAACCAAGGTCCACCAAGGCAAGGACAAGGTCAGGGTAATTATAATTATAACAACCAAGCTCAACCAAGGCAAGGACAAGGTCAGGGTAATTATAATAATTATAACAATAATAATTATAATACTAATAGAGGTATCGTTCCGGTAAATAATAACTACCCAAATCCACCCATTAATAATCAACGTGACATAGTTCCTGTCACACAACCAGTAGCAAATACTACTCCACAACCGGATCGTTTTGATACCTTTATGCAATCTTAACAACAAATTTTACAAGCCATCCAACTTTCCTTACAGCAGTTAGCTCAAGAGAAAGTACAACCCAAAGGTGTGTTTCCAGGACAAGCGATACCTAATCCTAAAACACCAAACACAGCCTTTGAGGTAAACGGTAATACTAGTAACGAAAATGCAAACGTAGGTGAGATAAATTCCATCACCACTCTTCGTTCAGGCAGAGTGGTGGATAACAAAGTAACTATGTCTATAGTTACCCCACCAGTAGTACCTACACCAGATATTACACTAGAGACCGAAACAGAAATTAAAGATCCTACCCCTGTAGAGGTACTAGTTTAACCACAACCTAAGAAATAGAAAAGCAAGGTTAACCATCTTGTTGATCCATATGCTAAATATAGAGAGAAACCATCGTTTTCTCAGAAATTAGCTATGTTAAACAAGGATGCAAATTTTGACGAGATTAGAGAAGTTTTTAAAAATCTAACGATAAACTTACCTTTTCTTGAAGCGATTAAAAAGTTACCTCACCATGCTAAGTTTCTTAAAGAGTTGTGCACTACTAGGCGTAAGACAAAGATTCCTAAAGACACTTTTTTAACTGAACAGTTTCCAAATTTAACAAAACATAATGGAATCGTTAAGTACAAGGACCCTGGTCGTCCTACTGTACAATGCACCTTAGGGGATACTCACACGACTACTGCTTTATTAGACCTCGGGAAGAGTGTTAACTTACTCTCTTATTATTTATATAAACAAATAGGTCTACAGAAAATGCAACCTACAACAATGACGTTCCAATTAGTTGATAGGTCTATCAAGTATCCTAAGGATGTAGTGGAAAACGTGCTGGTTAAGGTTCAGGATTTCTACTATCCTGCAGATTTTGTTATCCTCGATACAGAAGTCGCTAACGATTATGTTCCGATCATTTTAGGGCGCCCTTTCTTGGCAACTGCCAACGCGCTTATAAACTATCGCGATGGTTCGATGTCCTTGTCTTTTGGCTATCTTTCCGTTGCGGTTAACGTTTTTAAAACGATCAAACAGTTGCCTTATACGAATATCGATGGAGAGGTTAGCATGATCAAGAGCTTAGCTCAAGATTACTTTAATAACACGATTCCAACTTCAACAAATACTCCTTGGACGTAGAGGAAATTGAGGAAGATTTCTTTCAACTCTTTTGCAACTCTTCCCTGCCACCTCGCGAGTCCCACCCTGCCAACATCCATTTATCCCTTGACGCTATAACGGAAGATGAATTTTTCACCCTCTATCCCAGTGATTCTTTTGACCCACCTATTGAGGAATGTCTGGCATATCTCAAGGCTTCTAATGATCTAGACCTGAGAGCTCTAGCTGACACTCATTCATCTTCCCTCACCAATATTCCCTACTCTTTCAAAGGAACCTGGAGTTTGCGCTCGACTTCTGTACTTAATGATTTTCTAAATCCTCTTAATACAGAAATAATTCCCAAGGGAAAGGCACTTGACACCTTCATTTTCAGAATTGAGACAGTTCCCACCTACACCATGAATGAGTTTTGTGCCAAACCTACATTCTCATTTCTTCCATTCCTTACGTCTAAAATTCATCCATATCTTCCACAAACATCCATTTTCTCACGATCATTCACTTGGACACCCTCTCGTTCAAAGATGAAAAAGAAAGTGCATGCGCGATTACATTCTAGATCCATCAGACTTCGTTTTCATTTCAATAAGTTGCGTCGTAAAGAATCTTGGTGCTTGATTCTGTTTGGGGGTGCATTCCATATTATTTATTTATAGAAAAACCCCTAACTCTTTAGGTTATTGATATATGGAAAACTGAAGAATATATATATATCCAGTTATTTTTTTAAAGTCTCGAGTATCTAACTATAAACAGCTCATTTTGTTGTTTGGTGTACTTCCTTTCATTTCCATATATTTGTAAGTGCACCATTCAGGTAACCGGGCCCTCCCTATGGAGTGTGTGGTTATAAGTACCGGATCCTAAGTCTACATTAAACATAATTCACGTTTTCCACTCTTGCATGTTTTCTCGATTTTTAAGTCATGTTCCTCTATGTTGTGAATTATGTATTTATTGCTTTCTTTTTTTTTCTTATATTAAATCTTATTCATAAAAAAAATAAAATTTGTTAAAATCATAAAAATAGTAAGTTAGGAAGTCTCGGGAATCTGACTTTAAAAGACCCACTTTTAAAAACAAATTTTCAAACTCTGTTGTCTAAAATTCGTTTGGGGGTAGGATGTTCATTTTTCCGTACTAGATTGTTCAACTTTCCATTTGTGTTGCTTAGGCCGTTTAATCATATTTCGATTCGGGTTGACATTATCTATGAATTTAGATTTCATTCGTTCGCATAACTTACATCATACACGTATTTTGAGGCATTTTCCATTTTCTTATATGTCATCCACAGACAGAATTGAGTATTTTATGGATCATTGGATTGGAAATTCTCTCCTGATTATTTCCATAACTCATTCGCAAAAATCGGACCGATAACGAAGCGGCAATTTTAGGTTGAAGTTGAGCCAAAAATCGATGAATTTCGAAATCGATTTGGGCTTAAGCCCAAGGTACGCACGTGTGACGCGTCGTGCGTTTCCTCCTTCCAAACAAAACAGAATCGTGATTCTTTCCAATTCCACCATTACCAAATTCAAAACCATAACCTAAGATAAAATAAAAAATAAATAAAAAAAAAAAACCTAAATACAACCACGCCCAAAATTAGAGAAAAATCACAAAATATTTGAACTGCCGCGCAACAGCTGTCCCACCACCATTGTTTTTTATTATTATTAAGTAGGGTTGTTTCACATCGTTTCCTACACCACATACAAACCCTCAAATCAATTCAAAACTTTCAATGGCTCTAAGACGAAGAATTCTGCAAGAACAAGCTTTTACAGCCAATCGCTTCGCGCCATTTTTTCGTGACGAGATGATTAGGAGGAATTGGAATAGGTTGTGGTACTTGACAAATAATTTCTACCACTCCGATTTGGTCGAACAATTCTATAAGAAGAGAGAGTTGGATGGTCGGAAATTTTTCATGAAGGTGGCTGAGGTTAGGAGAGAATTATCGAGAGAGAAGTTGGCTGAGATTCTAGGCATTACACCTGAACGCCACCTCGATGCCACCGTGCAGGAATCCCAGTATACTGGAGTTCCTGCATTGATGAACGACACTCTCATGGAAGGTCAATACAATCCGAATTCTCATTGTGCTCGACGAAATATCTCTACTGAACCAACCAACCGGGTCAGAATCTTCGGTGGATTGGTAAGAACGTCATTGGGAAGGAGAAAGTGAGCGACATCGGTTTGACATGTCTGCACGTTATATGGATATTGCAAGAGAAGAAGTATGAATTCTGTATCCTCGAGTTTTTGATAAATATGATTAGAGGAGTTGGGAAGAGTATTGCACCATTCCCTGCTTTAATTACGAAGATAATGCTGTCTTGGGGAACCAAGAACTGAGCGGACTATGTTGAAATTGCATTCAAATGAAATTATTTATATGGAGTGTATCCAAAAAACTTGGATGTTGCCGGAGGATAGGGTGGTTGATTCGGATAAGAAAATGGAAGACATGACATGTTTGGATGAAGATGCCTTGGAAAAGTGTACGTCTGAGTCAGAACGCATGTCAGTGTTGCATACTGGCGTGCGTTGCATTTATGTTATTTTTGAAGATATACGGGATAGGCAGATTATAATTCGAAATAAACAAAAGAACCTTCAGACGAGTTTTGAAAATCTTGAAAAGGGTCAGGAGGATCTCTTGTGTAACATGGAGACACTCCTTCAGCGTCACAATGCACAATATGCAGAGATGAAAGCAGCAATGGAAGCACAACGCCTGTTCCAAGTAGAGATTCTATGACGCATGCCACCCCTGGAGGGTTCTGTTTCAGATGAGTCTGAAAGGCATGAGTGTCGTCGTCAAAGGACGGATGGCTCGGGCCCTTCTTCATCTCAGGCCCCATCTTTATCCCAGGCCCAATCTCTATCTCAGGGTCCATCTTCATCACGTGGCTAGTTTTCTAAAAAATTGTGGTTTCGATGTTATTTAGTTGTTTTTATTGTTTTTCTTAGTTCGGATATTAAGTTTTTTTAAATTCCGTAGTTAAATTTAAATTCGCTAGTTAATTGTATTTGAATTTTATTTTTAATATAATATGGTCTTTTCAAATTGTGCATTGTTTTTATTGTTAATCCCACCTTCCCGAATTGTTTAGGGGTGGTATTATTTACTCTAGCATGATTTGTTATATGATCCTCCATTTTAGTAGTTGGTTTGGAGTGAGGGTTGAGAATATTGCCGATATGGGCATCGCTATGAATAGATATTATGGTAGGATGAAATATCGATGAGTTAGGCAATTTCTATCCTAAATTCAATCTAAAAGATATAAGGGTTGTTTTAGAATCAAGAATATAAGTTGTTTCCGTTTTCGGTTTTGAAATTTTTTTGTTTTCGGCAATTGTCTTAAAGTTTTTTGGCAACTTCCCGATTCGTTTTAGCAACTTAAAACCTATAAAAACTTCATTCATTCTACACTCACAACCCACACTATACCTAACATTCATCTCTCACCTTTTACTCCCACGTTTCCCATTTTTCTTATCCATTTTAGCACTATCAGCAGCTCAGAGCGCGCCTGCGCCCTAGGCACTGTCTGACAGAATTTCATCAGAGCGCGACCCACGCCTTACCAAGCCCAAAGCTGAGCGCGACCTACGCCCACAACACTAGAATTCCAGTTTTCATCCTGAGCGCGACCCGCGCCCATCCTAGGCAAAAAGTTAGCGCGCCCTGCGCCCAAGTGCCTGGAACTTGAAAATCACCAAGACGCACCCCACGCCCTACCCAGGCATAGGTTGAGCGCACCCCGCGCCCTGACCCCGTGGGCACGATAATAAAAAAATCCAATTTTTTGTGGGTTGTTCCAGGATCCTTTGCAGCTATTCCAGCTAGTTTATTGGGGATAACATTCCCTCGTATCATACCGGAACAGTCTTTTGAAGACTTGTTCCAAAGTGACACCTATGGTGCGTGGTTTCGCGAAGTGATCATTCTAGCAGGCTAGGAGCCACTATTGGTAAGTCCTGATGAACTTTATTCTCCCGCACTTATATCTTATTTTTATGATAATTGTAAGTTCTCCATCACCATCAGGGATGAACCAATGGAAATTTCCAGGTTCTTACTAGCCTTTGTGCTTGGACTTGCTATGTCGGCCGAAATACAAGACTTATGGGCCTATTTGGTAGATAATATGTACATGTATAACTATGATGATTTGCATGAGCATTACAGGGCAGGAATCTTTAGGATAGAGGACCAAGGGGATTATAATGTCGCCCTTAATTGGTAGCCTGTCTATGAACGTGGGCACTATTATGTTTTGGATCATGTTAAACATTAGAGGGGAATGGTGTTATTCTTCTGTGAATGACGAAACTTGTGATATTTTCCTTGCTTTAGCTGGGGGACGTACACTCTATGATATTCCCCAGACCCTAATGTCTTGTTTAGCCCGAGCCCACAGCAAAAGGCATGAGTACCTTCTTATGCCTGTTTTAATTTACCGTATAATGCTATGTTTCTTCTCTGTTTTTTGTGCCCGTTTCACGGATTGGGTTGAGGTCAATATTTTATTTCCTACTCTCACATATAGATTCATGCAATATATATAGAGTCAGGATTCGTTCCACTCTTAACTCTCAAGACTTAAACAAATTCAATTGAACAAACACAAAGAACAATGGTGAGAGTACTGTGTTATGTGAAATTTCTATTCTACGATTATACTACGGATTCAATTTATACTAACAAGATACGATAATTCAACTACAGAAATACTACGTTGATTCTATGATAAGGAATTAGGGGGGATTTGATTCCACCTTAACTCAACTTAACTTGCTAACGACAAAGCGTCATAATCCGAATTAAACTGCTTCGCAGAACAATTGGTTCTTCCTAATCCCTAATTACACATGGCATTTCTACCAATTATAACTAGCATGTGAACGATTAAACCCATTCTCATGGTGACTAATCATTTCTAGAGTGGAAAAGAATTACGACTATTCTACGCTAACACAAATCAAGCTTTCATCAAGGCTTCGCAACCCCCTCTAATGGAGGTTTAGCCGAGAATCATTCCGCAATCATTTCCATATGAATCTAAACTAAACATAATATCAAGATTCCAACTTTACTAATTTAACAAACAATAATTGAAATCTAATTAATAATTAAGAAATGATATCAACAAGAATTTAAACTAGATCTATAAATGTAGTGACAAAAAACGAATTGAATAATAATAAACTATTTTATTAATCTAATCAAATGAATAACAATAATGTAATACTGAAATTGAACAAGAATTAACTAATGAATTAATATAAAACTAAATCTAGATCTAAATTATTCTAATCTAACCCTGGCTACCATTACAAGGAATTAGTTTTCTAAATAAAACTAGATATCTAAAGAACTAAGCTTTTCTTTGTTTTTATATGTTTCAGATCCAAAATCGTGCATGGGCTTGGAGCCATGTTTTGGGCCAGACCCAATTCTTTCAGTCCAAAAAGGCCTCTTCAGCTGGAGTTAGCTTTGACAAACTTTTCGTCTACTTTTGCTCCTCTGATTGGGTCAAGGCTTAGACCATTAGAAAGCTCTTTCCGAGCTGGTTGTTTTGACATAAGGTAGGCCCAATTCTGAGGTCTGAGTCCAAAGATATGGTCTTCGGAAGATCTACTGACTTTGTGCATTGTTTCTGCCTGCGTGGACTTTGACTTTTCATCTTTTGACCGGGCTTTACAGAGGCTTTGTCCTCTTGAAAATTAGCCTTTAATCACAGAACTCCTTAGCAACCGACCTTTGCTCCTTTATCTCGCTAAAGTGGCATATTTATGCATATAATGGACTTTGAAGGCTGAAATGCATAAAAACACGTAATCAGTATTAACTCTTACTTATTATTCACATAATTGGTCTAAAAGTACGATTGTTAAGGGGTTAAAACTACAGTTTTGGGCTCTTATCAAACCACCCCCAAACAGCATTTTGCTTGTCCTCAAGCAAATATGAGAAATTAGAATAAGTGACCAAAAATGGAGTTCTAACTAATCTCGTTTCGCTAAGTGCGATTGCATTGACCATATGCAACAAGGCCTTAAACCACTAGGAATTCCCTAGTGGACGAGTTGTAGCCTCGTTAGAGTTTTCCAGTGAAGGTACTCACAAACTTCATCTATATTACAACGACTAAGAAATAAAACTATTGTTTCCTTATTCATGCTCTAAATTAACTATACATCTCACTAGCAATGAATATAGAATAATCAAGTCGAAACCTAAGTTAATATATGCATAATAATCGATCATCTACGAATAAACATATATACAATGAGTAATACTATGAAATGCATTAACAGTTCCGTTTTTGAAACTCGGAATAGCGTCCTTAAGTAGGTTCTCACAATAATAGTCAAGATACAACACTCTGATTTTTCCACTCAAGTTTATTTACTCCGATTAATGCGGTGGGCACACTTTACCTTACAACCTCAATGACAAAAAAGGAAGCCGGAGTCGATCAAACACATCTGCCACTTACTATCACACTAACCTATTCCTAATTGAGCTAGAGGTATTTATTAGGTGTTGCGGGGATTAGGAGATGGTTTAAGAAGGAAGGAAATGGATATTCAAAAGGACAAGTCTGAGATAATAAAGTTTTCATATTATATAACTTAGAGAAAACCTTGTTATTTCATTTTGCTTCTATACTTTGTTTCCATCCTTAGCCATATTTTTCTTTTTCTTTTCTTTGGCTTTTGACTCCCTTTTATTCTATTTTTGGAGTTTTTATTTATTTCTATTTTTCTTTTTCTTTTCCTTGGATGGAAACTTCTTTTCTTTTCCTGAAGCAACTAACTAATTTTTGTTTACACAGGTTTTTCTCTTCTTCTTTCTTCACTCATTCTATTCTCAGACTTATTCTAGATTGGGTAAGTTGAAGTTTTTTTTTTTGTTTGTAACAGGGTAAAGGAATTGTGGTCTATGGAAGGCTAAAGAAAGGCTCAATGGGGCGACTATCGTTTAATAATTCATAGGTTTGAATTTCTGGCTATGTCGATCCAAAGAGGGCCTAAATTCTCGCTTAGGATATGGCATAGTGATCAAGCAAGTGGACGTGTGATTTCTCTATCCGGATTTTACTTCTCCCTTGTGTCATTTCTCAAATGTTTCACTCATATAAGGCTTTAGGCTATATTCTCACAGGATTTGTAGAATAAGTACTCTAGCCTAGATTTCAAAAACTTACTGCTAACAATCATAGATACTCATGTAATATATTTATAGATAGATGCAAAGATTATTACCTACATATTAACCTAAGTTTCTAACAATTATTCTAATACAACACTACGTGAGACTTCTAGATTATTAAGAGCATAGAGAAAGAACAATACCGATATTCCTAAGTGTATAGCATAAACTTTTTTTTTTTTTTTATTTATATTTTTGAATTTTTTTTTTAAATTTTACTAGAAAACAAGTGCGTATTATACATATCTATATCCCAACAGATGCCTTAATTACACATGTTTCTATGCCCCCCCCCCCCCCCCAAACAAGAAGCATGCTTTCTCCTCAAAGCATTTAAATAAAAAGGGTAGAAAAATACCATGGAAACGCGTGAAATTCTGGAACATCTGCAAAACAAGGTTAGAACATACTAATATAGAAAAGAAAACTGACGCAACTTTGTAAGAGTTTCACCCATTATGGGGTTAACAAGAATAAAATTGCCTTATCTCCCACTTTTATTCTTCATCCTCCTCATCCTCTTCTTCTATAAAGAAGTGAGGTTCCTTCGCATCCTGCCATGCCATGATAATTTGCCAGGCTTCCCGCCATTTATCATCTATTATTGCTAACCTATTAAGCGCCACTCAGTCTGACGGGGTGTAGGTGCAACCTGATGAGGTTGTTTCCTCCACCCTTGCCAAGTCATTGGACGGAAAGATCGAATAATACTATTGGTGGGTCGCACAGTGTCTACCGTAATCCAATCCGTGAAACGTGTACAAAAAACAGGAAAGAAACATAGCATAATACGGGAAATTAGAACAGGCATAAGAAGGTACTTATGCCTCATGCTATAGGCTCGTGCTAAACTAGACATCAAGGTTCTGGGAAGGTCATGGCACATACGTCTCGTGGCTAAAGCAAGGAAGACGCTGCAAGTGGCATCATTCACAGAAGAAAAACGCCATTCCCCTAAAATGTTTAGCATGATCCAAAACATAACAGTTCCTATGTTCATGGACAGGCTACCAAAGGCGACGTTATATTCCCCTTGGTCCTCGATACGGAAAATGCCTACCCCATACGACTCATGCAAAAACTCATAAGTGTAGACATGCATATTATCTACCCAATAGCACCATGGGTCTTGTATTTCAGCGGGCATAGAAGGTCCAAGAACAAATGCTAGCAAGAACATGGTAATTTCCATTGGTTCATCATTAATGTTGATGGAGAACACTTGTTCTCCATCCGGTCTCTCAAAGAAAATACAATTAATAAGATGCAAGTGCTAGAGAATAAAGTTCATCAGGTCTTACCATAAGCGGTTCCCAGCCTACGTATGTGATCACCTCGCGAAACCAAGCACCATAAGTAGTGCTTTGGAACAAATCTTCAAAAGACTGTTCTGGTATTATTATAGGAAATGTCATCTCAAAACGACCCTCTAGAACAGCTGCAACTGATCCGGGAACAACCCGCAGAAAACTGGAAATTTACTACGGAGGTCAGCAGGTGCGCTCCTCTTGGGCTCTTGGGTGTTTTTGGATTTACAGTGTTTTGGCGCGAGGTGTGCCTCCTGCAGGAAGCCAAAGCTCGATAAAATTTATGACAATGGCTTAGGGCGCAGGTGCGCTCCGAGGTGCTGATTTGTGAAAATGGTGAAGAACAACAGGAAACGTGGGAGTGAAAGGTGAGAGATGGAAGTTAGGTGTAGTGTGGGTGTGAGTGTAGAATGAATGAAGTTTTTATAGGTTTTAAATTGCTAAAACGAATCGGAAAGTTGCCAAAAATCTTTTACGGCAATTTCCGGAAATACTAAAATTTTCAAACCCGAAACGGAAACAACTCATATTCTTGATTCTAAAACAACCCTAGTATCTTTTAGGTTGAATTTAGGTTAAAACTACCTAACTTATCGAGATTTCATCCTAACCAATATTTATTCATAGATATGCCTATATCGGCAGTATTCTCACCCTAACTCCGAAATAACTTCTAGAAATGAGGGTCATATAAAAATCATGTTGGAATAAATAATACCACCTCCAAACAATTTGGGAATGTGGGATCAATATTAAACAACCACACACAATGAAAATAACCGCATTATATTAAAATTTTCATTCAAAGTACATTTCACTACAAAATTCAAATTACCGAATTAAAATTTACATTAAAATAACTAACAATAATAAAACTACAAATAAAAATCATCAAGCTATACTATCCCTAAACACGCCGTAATCGATAATGGGCACACGCCGAGATGGCTCCTGAGCTCCCGATAGGCCAGCACCATTCGTCTTTCGGCGACGACGCTCGTGCCTCGATGATGTATCCTCAGAAGGAGAATCCCCGTGAGGTGGAAAGCGTGCAAGAATATCAGCTCGAAACTGGCGCTGAGATTCCAACTCAGCCCTCATCTGTTCCCACCGCTCATCCTCTCGCTGGGTATGAATCTCAAAGTTATGGTGCATAGTAGCCTGTCGAGTCCGGAGGTCTTCGCAGATAGTATTGAGTGAACGCATGCCACGATGAATCACAGCCATGCGTTCTACATCTGACCAACACCTCTCCAAGGCATCAGCATCAAAACATGTCAAGTCCTCGTCATCCTCCGAGTCATTCTCATTTCCGACATCCTCCTCGTCGACTACCCTATCCTCAGGCAACCTCCAAACTTGTTGGATACACTCCTTATAAATCCGAGGATTTCGGTGTAAGGTGAGGCAAATCCTATCAGACGTCAGAGTCGCTCTTAACTTCAGCATGATCTTGGTTATCAAAATAGGGAGAGGTGCAATAGACTTTCCCAATCCCCTAATCATGTTAAGCAAAAACTCCAAGATACAAAACTCATACTTCTGCTCCTAGAGTATCCATAAAATGTGAAGGCAGTTCAGACCGATGTCGCTGACCTTCTCCTTCCCTATGACATTCCTACCAATCCACTGAGCTGCAGCCAGCTGGTTGGTTCTTAGGGATGCCTGGCGAACACAATGCGAGCTCACATTGTAGTTCCCTTCGGTAACAATCACGTGCATCAAAGGCTCTACCAGTATATTGGGACTCCTGTAACGTGGCATCAAGATGGATTCTAGGCGGAATGCCTAGAATCTCAGCCAACAACCCAGTAGTTACTTCCTTCCTCCTCTTTGCCACCGTAACAAAAATTCTATTCCCCTCCAACTCCCTCGTGTTGTAAAACCGTCGGACTAACTCTTCGTGGTAAAAGGCATCGGTCGAGTACCACAAGCTATTCCAATCTCTACTAACCATTTCGTCACCATAAAACGGGGCGAAGTGGTCGCCAGTAAATGCTTGCTCTGGCAAAATCCGGCGTTGTTGAGCCATTGGAAGTTGTGATAAGGTTAGGGGGTTTGAATAAGGTAGGGGGAAGCAATGAGGGACAACCTCACTAAAAAAAAACGATGGTGGTGGTGGTGTGGTGGCGCGACAGCTGCAAGATTTGGATTTTTCGGTGGTTTTTGGTTTTGTAAATTGATGGAGGTGGTGGTGGGACGGTTTTGAGAAGATTTGGAGTGGGTTTGGATGTTTGGTGTGGGTGTAGTTAGTTTTCTTTTTAATTTTAATTTTTGGTTTAGGGTTTGAAGCTTGGATGTTTGTCAATGGCGGTTTGGAAGATGAAAACTCACGACTGTTGGTGGAAACATAGGGGCGCAGGTGCGCTGCCGGTGCGTGCGAGTTGGGCCCAAGCCCAATTCGAATTTTTCAAATTTTTGTCGATTTTTAGCGCGACTTCAAACTAACATTGCCGCTTCGTTACCGGTCCAATTTTTGCGAATGAGATATGCAAATGATCAGGAGAGAATTTCCAATCCAATGATTCATAAAACACTCTATTCCGACCGTGGATGACATATAAAATAGTGGAAAATGCCTCAAAGTGCGTGCATGACGTAAGTTATGCGAACGAATGAACTCTAAATTCATAGATTATGTCAACCCGAATTGGAATACAATTAAATGGCCTAAGCAACTCTAATGGGACATAAAACATTCTAGGATGGAAACACGAACACCCCACCCCCAAACAAATTTTTTTACAACAGAGTTTAGAAAAAAAAAAAAAAAAAAAAAGGTGGGTCTTTTAAAGTCAGATTCCCAAGACTTCCTAGATTACTATGTTTATTATTTAATATTTTTTTACTTTTATAAAGAAAAACAAAAAGCAATAAGGACATAATTCACCCCCATAGAGAAACATGACTCAAAAATCCGAGAAAACATGCAAGAGTGGAAAGCGTGAATTATATTAAATGTGGACTTAGGATCCGGTACTTACAGCCACACACTCCATAGGGAGGGCCCACTTACCTTAATGGTGCACTCACCAATATCTAGAAATGAAAGAAAATGCACCAAACACAAAAATTGAGTCGTTTATAGTCAGATACTCGAGACTTTATTTAAACATATGTATGAACATACAGTTTATCATATATCAACAAAAATGTATGAACACGTCTTCAAAAGACTGTGCAGGTATGACTATAGGAGATGTCATCTCAACTACTCTTTGGAACAACTCCAAAAATCCTGGAACAACCCTCAGAAAATTGGAAATTTTCGTGTTTACGGAGGTCGGCGAGTGCTTCGGGTGTTTTGGATTTCTACAAGTGTTTAGGGCGAGTCGCTACTCGACTTGGGCGTGGGTGCGCTCGAGTAAAATTCGGACAAGTCTAGGCGCAGGTGCGCTCGTAAGTGCTGAAGCAGAAGTTTACAAGGAAAATGAAGGAAAAGCTTGGAGTGAAAAGTGAGATGATGGTGGGGTGTAGTGTGGGTTGTGAGTGTAGAATGAAGGAAGTTTAAATAGGTTCTGAGCTTCCAAAACGAATCGGCAAGTTGCCAAATTGTTTAAGGCAATTTCCGGAAATAGAAAATTTCCAAACCCAAAAACGGAAACAACCCATATTCTTGATTTTATAACAACCATGGTATCTTTTATACTTGATTTAGAATAGTAACTTCTAAACTCTCCTAGATTTCATGCTACCACCACACATAATCATAGATATGCCGATATCGGCCAAATTCTCAACCTTTACTCCAAGACAACTTTACAAAAGATGATCATATAACGAATTATACTCGGTATAAATATTACCACCCCCAAACAATTCGGAAGGTGGGATTAATGATAAAAACACACACAATTCGAAAATAACCAATTATATTAAAAAAAAATTAAATCCAAACAACATAAAATAAACAAATTAATATTTAAATTTAACTACTGAATTAAAATCCAACTAATAAAACAATAAAAACAATGAAATAACAACGAACACAAACTGATGGTGAACACCTAGCCATGTGATGAAGATGGACCCTGATATGGAGATTGGTCCTGGGATGAAGAATGGCTTGAGCCATCTGTCTTTTTAACAACGACGCCATGCCTGCCTCTCGGACTTCGCTCAAAAGCGAAATCCTCCAAGGGTGGCATTCGTCGTAGCATCTCTATTCGGAACAAGCGCTGTGCTTCCATCTCAGTCCTGAGTACTGCATACTGGGATTGGTGATGCTAGTGGATAGTCTCCATGTTAGACAAGATATCTTCCTGACCCCTTTCGAGCATTTCAACTCTCGTCTGAAGGTTCGTTTGTTTATTTCGAACTACAATCTGTCTATCTCGGATCACAAATACCATAAACGCAACGCAAGCCAGTTTGCAACACTTGCATGCGTTCTAAATTAGAACTACAACTATCTAATACATTTTCATCCAGACATGTCATATCTTCCATTTCATCCGCCAACTCAACTACATTTCCTTTAGATAACGGCCAAGTCTCTTGGATGCAATCCGTATAAATACTTGCATTAGAATGCAATTTGATCTTAATAGGAGCAGATTTTGCGACGACTCTAAAATGAGCATGATCTTAGTGATCAATCTTTGGAAGGGGAGCAAAGGTTAACGTCCCACTCCTCTAATCACATTTAAAATTAACTTCGAGGATGCAGAAATTATACTTATTCGCTTGCAAAATCCAGAGAACGTCACGGACATTGCGGATCGATGTCGCCGACTTTGTTCTTTCCCGGGACGCCTACCAATCCACCGAAGCTGACCGGTTGGTTGGTTCTCGACTCGTCCGGGCGGACGAATGAGATATCGGATTGTATTCACCCTCCACGACCGTATCTTTCATCAAAGCAGGAACTCCAAAGATATCTGCGATTCCTGAATGGTGGCTTCTAGGTTGCTTCGAGCGTAACGCCAATTTCGACCAACAACCGCCTCGTTACTTCCCTCCTCGTTCCTGCTACCTTAATGAAAATCCTATCCCCCTCCAATTCTCGCTTCTTATAAAATTGTTCTACCAAATCATAGTGATAGAACTCCTCAATCGAGTACCACAGTCCGTTCCAATCCCTCCTAATCATCTCCGCGTCGTAAAATGGCGCGAAGCGGTCGACAGCAAACGCGTGCTCCGGCAAAATTCTTTGTCGTAGCGTCATTGAAGTTTTTGAAACAAACAATGGTTTTGTAGACGGTGGATGAGGCGAGTTTGATGAAAAACCACTAAAAACAATGGTGGTGGCAATGGTGGGTACGGTGGCAGGTTGGAAGCTTGAATTGGCGGCTGTTTTCAGTGGTTTGGGAAATTTGTTTGAGAGAACTCGGGCTGGTGGTTAACAATGGGCGTGGTGTAAATAGGTGTTTGTTTTTCTTTTTCTTTTTTTTTTTTTTTTTTTGGTTGTTAGGTTTTCCTTTAAACCTTGTTAACTGGCGGGATGAAAAAGGAAACACGACTGTTGGTGGAAACAAAGGCGCAGTCTTTTGCCGGTCTTGCAAAGTTGGGCCCAAGCCCAATTCGAATTTTTCGAAATTTTTTCGATATTTCGCGCAATTTCAAATTCAATTTGCCGCTTCGTTACTGGTCCGATTTTGGCGATTGAGTTATGGAAATGATCAGTAGAGAATTTCCAATCCAATGATCCATAAAACACTTAATTCCAACCATGGGTGACGTATAAGAAGGTGTAAAAACGCCTCTAAGTGCGTGTGTGATATAAGTTATGCGAACGAAGGAAATCTAAGTTATAGATAACGTCAACCCGAATGAACTACGACTAATGGGCCTAAGCAACACAAATGGAAAGTTTGAGCAATCCGGATGGAAAGACCGACTGCCCACCCCCAAACAAATTTTTAAACACAAAATTTGTTTTAAACGTGGGTCGTTTAAAGTCATATTCCCAAGACTTGTTGGATTGCTATTTCTATGATTTTAAATTTTTATTAGCATGCGATGGTTTCGTGTCAACTAATCAATCATATGCTAAAGAACTAGGAGTGGAACGAACTTCCTACTCCACTATATCTTAATTTGATTGAGAGTAGAAAACTTTGATAAATTAGGCACGTAATCTCGTATAGTTTTACTTACGTTTTGAGTTTTATCATTCATTTCGTAGGTAAAACTATAATTTTTATATTTATCAAATGGCGCCGCTGCCATCTTAGTTCCCTTTAGCTTTGGTTTCATAGTATAATTAGTCGTTTTTACGTAAAAATGATAGTTTTACCTACGAAATGAACAATAAAACTCAAAACGTAAGTAAAACTATACGAGATTACGTGACTAGTTTATCAAAGATTGTTCTACTCTCTATCTATTGAACAGATATAGTGGAGTAGGAAGTTCGTTCCACTCCTAGTTCTTTCACATAGTAATGTTCTCTAAGTATAAATAATCTTAACTAAAGTCTAATGAGAGATTTACAAATTATAAACTACGATGCAACTACCCACAAGATACGACTAATTAACTACTGAATGATGCGTTGATTCTATAATAAGGAATTATGGGGGATTGATTTCACCTTAACTCAACTTAACTTACTAACGACGAATCGTCGTAATCCGAATTGAACTGCTACGCAGAACAATTGGTTCTTCCTAATCCCTAATTACACATGGCACTTCTACCAATTCATAACTAGCATGTGAACGATTAAGCCCATTTTCATGGTGAATTAATCATTTCTAGAGTGGAATAGAAATTATGACGACTCTATGATAATCGGAATCAAGCTTTCATCAAGGATTCTCAACCCCCTCTAATGGAGGTTTAGCCGAGAATCATTCCGCAATCATTTCCATAAGAATCTAAACTAAACATAATATCAAGATTCTAACTTTACTAAGTTATCTAAACAATAATTGAAATCTAATTAATAATTAAGAAATGATATCAACAAGAAATTAAACTATATCTATAAATGTAATGACATAAAACGAATTGAATAATAATAAACTATTTATTTAATCTAATCAAATGAATAACAATATTTTAAAGGTTTAATCTAAAACAAGGAATGAAAATGAAACTAAACTTAATTAAAAACCATTAAAACTAGATCTAGAAGCTATTCTAATCTAACCCTAGCTACCATTACAAGGAACTAGTTTTCTAAATATAACTAGATAACTTAAGAACTAAGCTTTTCTTTGTTTTTATATGTTTCAGATCCAAAATTGTGCATGGGCTTGGAGCCATGTTTTGGGCCAGAGAATCAGGCCCAAAACCCAATTCTTTCAGTCCAAAAAGGCCTCTTCAGCTGGAGTTGTCTTTCACAAACTTTTTGTCCACTTCTACTCCTCTGATTGGGTCAAATCTTAGACCATTAGAAAGCTCTTTCCGAGCCGGTCTTTTTGACGTAAGGTAGGCCCAATTCCGAGGTTTGAGTCCAAAGATATAGTCTTTGGAAGTTCTGTTGACTTTGTGCATTGTTTCTGCCCGCGTGGACTTTAACTTTTCATCTTTTGACCGGGCTTTACAGAGGCTTTGTCCTCTTGAAAATTGGCCTTTAATCACAAAACTCCTTAGCAACCGACCTTTGCTCCTTTATCTCGTTAAAGTGGCACATTTCTGCACATAATGGACTTTGAAGCCTGAAATGCATAAAAACACGTAATCAGTATTAACTCTTACTTATTATTCACATAATTGGTCTAAAAGTACGATTGTTAAGGGGTTAAAACTACAGTTTTGGGCTCTTATCAAACCACCCCCAAACAGCATTTTGCTTATCCTCAAGCAAATATGAGAAATTAGAATAAGTGACCAAAAATGAAGTTCTAACTAATCTCGTTTCCTAAGTGCGATTGCATTGACCATATGCAACAAGGCCTTAAACCACTAGGAATTCCCTAGTGGATGAGTTGTAGCCTTGTGAGAGTTTTCCAGTGAAGGTACTCACAAACTTCATCTATACTACAACGACTAAGAAATAAAACTATTGTTTCCTTATTCATGCTCTAAATTAACTATACATCTCACTAGCAATGAATATAGAATAATCAAGTCCAAACCTAAGTTAATATATGCATAATAATTGATCTTCTACGAATAAACATATATACAATGAGTAATACTATGAAATACATTAACAGGTCCGTTTCT
Organism: Coptis chinensis; assembly: GCF_015680905.1. Taxonomy (NCBI): domain Eukaryota; kingdom Viridiplantae; phylum Streptophyta; class Magnoliopsida; order Ranunculales; family Ranunculaceae; genus Coptis; species Coptis chinensis. The sequence continues at coordinate 54,511,666 of NC_141463.1, forward strand.
GAAACTCAGAATAGCGTCCTTAAGTAGGTTCTCACAATAATAGTCAAGATACAACACTCTGATTTTTCCACTCCGTTTTCGCTACTCTAGTGCTTGGGCACACTTTACCTTACAACCTCAATGACAAACAAGGAAGCCGAGTCGATCAAACGATCTCGCCACTTACTATCACACTAACATATTCCTAATTGAGCTAGAGGTCTTTATTAGATGTTAGGGGATTAGGAGATGGTTTAAGAAGGAAGGAAATGGATATTCAAAAGGACAAGTCCGAGATAATAGAGTCTTCATATTATGTAACTTAGAGAAAACCTTGTTATTTCCTTTTGCTTCTATACTTTGTTTCCATCCTTAGCCATATTTTTTCTTTTTTCTTTCTTTGGCTTTTGACTCCCTTTTTATTCTATTTTTGAGTTTTTATTTATTTCTATTTTTCTTTTCTTTTCCTTGGATGGAAACTTCTTTTATTTTTCCTCAAGCAACTAACTAATTTTTGTTTACACGGTTTTCTCTTCTTCTTTCTTCACTCATTCTATTCTCGGACTTATTCTAGATTGGGTAAGTTGAATTTTTTATTTTGTTTTGTTTTTGTAACAGGGTAAAGGAATTGTGGTTTATGGAAGGCTAAAGAAAGGCTCGAGGGGCTTAATTAGCGTTTAATAATTCATAGGTTTGAATTTCTGGCTATATCGATCCAAAGAGGGCCTAAATTCTCGTTTAGGATATGGCATAGTGATCAAGCAAGTGGACGTGTGATTTCTCTATCCGGATTTTACTTCTCCCTTGTGTCATTTCTCAAATGTTTCGCTCATATAAGGCTTTAGGCTATATTCTCATAGGATTTGTAAAATAAGTACTCTAGCCTAGATTTCAGAAACTTACTGCTAACAATCATAGATACTCATGTAATATATTTATAGATAGATGCAAAGATTATTACCTACATATTAACCTAAGTTTCTAACAATTATTCTAATGCAACACTACATGGGACTTCTAGATTATTACGAGCATAGAGAAAGAACAATACCGATATTCCTAAGTGTATAGCATAAACTTTTTTTTATTTATATTTTTGAATTTTTTGAAATTTTACTAGAAAACAAGTGCATATTATACATATCTATATCCTAACAGATACCTTAATTACACGTGTTTCTATGCCCACCCCCAAACAAGAAATATGCTTTGTCCTCAAAGCATTTAAATAAATAGGGTAGGAAAAATACAATGGAAACGCGTGAAATTCTAGAACATCTGCAAAACAAGGTTAGAACATACTAATATAGGAAATTAAAAAAACTAACGCAACTTTATAAGAGTTCCACCCATTATGGGGTTAACAGAATAAAATTGCTTGGGACATAAGCAAACACTAACTGGAATTAAAAACTGACCTTATCTCCTGCTTTTATTCTTCATCCTCCTCATCCTCTTCTTCTATAAAGAAGTGAGGTTCCTTCGCGTCCTGCCATGCCATGATAATTTGCCAGGCTTCCCGCCATTTATCATCTATTATTGCTAACCTATTAAAGGCCCACTTGGTCTGACGGGGTGTAGGGTGCAACCGATGAGGTTGTATCCTCCACCCTTGCTAAGTCATTACACGAAAAGATCGAATAATACTATTGATGGGTCGCATGTGCGTTAATGTGACCGTAATCCAATCCGTGAAACGTGTACAAAAAACAGGAAAGAAACATAGCATAATACGGGAAATTAGAACAAGCATAAGAAGGTACTTATGCCTCATACTATGGGCTCGAGCTAAACTAGACATCAAGGTTCTGGGAAGGTCATGGCACATACGTCCCGTGGCTAAAGCAAGGAAGACGCTGCAAGTGGCATCATTCACAGAAGAAAAACGCCATTCCCCTAAAATGTTTAGCATGATCCAAAACATAACAGTTCCTATGTTCATGGACAGGCTACCAAAGGCGACGTTATATTCCCCTTGGTCCTCGATACGGAAAATGCCTGCCCCATACGACTCATGCAAAAACTCATAAGTGTAGACATGCATATTATTTACCCAATAGCACCATGGGTCTTGTATTTCAGCGGGCATAGCAAGTCCAAGAACAAATGCTAGCAAGAACCTGGTAATTTCCATTGGTTCCTCATTAATGTTAATGGAGAACACTTGTTCTCCATCCAGACTCTCAAAGAAAATACAATTATCATAAAAATAAGATGCAAGTCTTTGGAGAATAAAGTTCATCGTCTTACCATAAGCGGTTCCCAAATTTCACGATGTGATCACCTCAAAACCAAGTACCATAAGTAGTGCTTTGGAACAAATCTTCAAAAGATCTGTTCGGTATTATTGTAGGAGATGTCATCTCAAAACGACCCTCGAAACAGCCAACAACTGATCCGGGAACAACCCGCAAAAAACTAGAAATTTATGGTCTACGGAGGTCGTATGGTGTGTTCGGCTTTTGGGCACGTGTGCTCTCGTGTGCTTTTAGTTTACAGTTGTTTTTCACAAAAGCGCCTGAGGTGCTGATTTGTGCAATGGTGAAGAACAATAGGAAACATGTGAGTGAAAGGTGATAGATGGAAGTTAGGTGTAGTGTGGGTTGTGAGTGTAGAATGAATGAAGTTTTTATAGGTTTTAAGTTGCTAAAACGAATCGGGAAGTTACCAAAAAGCTTTTATGGCAATTTTCGGAAATACTAAAATTTTCAAACCCGAAACGGAAACAACTCATATTCTTGATTCTAAAACAACCCTAGTATCTTTTAGGTTGAATTTAGGATAAAACTACCTAACTTATCGAGATTTCATCCTAACCAATATTTATTCATAGATATGCCCAGATCGGCAATATTCTCACCCTAACTCCGAAATAACTTCTAAAAATGAGGGTCATATAAAAATCATGCTGGAATAGATAATGCCACCCCCAAACAATTTGGGAAGGTGGGATCAAAATTAAACAACCACGCACAATGAAAATAACCGCATTATATTAAATTTTTCATTCAAAGTACATTTCACTACAAAATTCAAATTACCGAATTAAAACTTACATTAAAATAACTAACAATAATAAAACTACAAATAAAAATCATCAAGTTATAATATCCCTAAACACGTCGGTACTGGTAGCGGAGGGCACATGCTCAGGAGATGGCTCCTGAGTTCCCGATGGGCCAGCACCATTCGTCTTTCGGCGACGACGCTCGTGCCTCGATGATGTATTCTCAGAAGGAGAATCCCCGTGAGGTGGAAAGCGTGCAAGCATATTGGCTCAGAACTGGCGTTGAGATTCCAGCTCAGCCCTCATCTGTTCCCACCGCTTATCCTCTCGCTGGGTACGAATCTCGGTTATGGTGCATAGTAGCCTGTCGAGTCCGGAGGTCTTCGCAGATAGTATTGAGTGAACGCATGCCACGATGAATCACAGCATGCATTCTGCATCTGACCAACACCTCTCCAAGGCATCAGTATCAAAACATGTCAAGTCCTCCTCATCGTCCGAGTCATTCTCATTTCCGACGTCCTCCTCGTCGACTACCCTATCCTCAAGCAACCTCCAAACTTGTTAGATACACTCCTTATAAATCCGAGGATTTCGGTGTAGGGTGAGGCAAATCCTATCAGACGTCGGAGTCGCTCTCAACTTCAGCATGATCTTGGTTATCAAAACAAGGAGAGGTGCAATAGACTTCCCCACTCCCCTAATCATGTTAAGCAAAAACTCCAAGATACAGAACTCATACTTCTGCTCCTGGAGTATCCATAGAATGTGAAGGCAGTTCAGACTGATGTCGCTGACCTTCTCTTTCCCTATGACATTCCTACCAATCCACTGAGCTGCAGCCAGCTGGTTGGTTCTGAGGGATGCCTGGCGAATACAATGCGAGCTCACATTGTAGTTCCCTTCGGTAACAGTCGCGTGCATCAAAAACTCTACCCCAAGATATTGGGACTCCTCGTAACGCAGGCATCAAGATGGATTCTAGGCGGAATGCCTAGAATCTCACCAACAACCCAAAGAGTTACTTCCTTCCTCCTCTTTGCCACCGTAACAAAAATTATATTCCCCTCCAACTCCCTCGTGTTGTAAAACCGTCTGACTAACTCTTCGTGGTGAAAGGCATCGGTCGAGTACCACAAGCTATTCCAATCTCTACTAACCATTTCGTCACCATAAAACGGCGCGAAGTGGTCGCCAGTAAAGATTTGCTCTGGCAAAATTCGGCGTTGTTGAGCCATTGGAAGTTTGATAAGGTTTGGGGGTTTGAATAAGGTAGGGGGAAGCAATGAGGGACAACCTCACTAAGAAAACGATGTGGTGGTGGTGTGGTGGCGCGGCAGCTCCACTATTTGGATTTTTCGGTGGTTTTTGGTTTTGTAAATTGATGGAGGTGGAGGTGGGACGGTTTTGAGAAGATTTGGAGTGGGTTTGGATGTTTGGCGTGGGTGTAGTTTGTTTTCTTTTTAATTTTAATTTTTGGTTTAGGGTTTGAAGCTTGGACGTTTGTCAATGGCAGTTTGGAAGATGAAAACTCACGACTGTTGGTGGAAACATAGGGGCGCAGGTGCGCTGCCGGTGCGCGCGAGTTGGGCCCAAGCCCAATTCGAATTTTTCGAATTTTTGTCGATTTTTAGTGCGACTTCAAACTAACATAGCCGCTTCGTTACCGGTCCGATTTTTGCGAATGAGATATGAAAATGATCAAGAGAGAATTTCCAATCCAATGATCCATAAAACACTCTATTCCGACCATGGATGACATATAAGATAGTGGAAAGTACCTCAAAGTGCGTGCATGACGTAAGTTATGCGAACGAATGAACTCTAAATTCATAGATTATGTCAACCCAAATCGGAATACAATTAAATGGCCTAAGCAACTCTAATGGGACATAAAACATTCTAGGATGGAAACACGAACACCCCATGCCCAAACAAATTTTTTACAACAGAGATTAGAAAATTTTTTTTTTTTTTTTTTGGGTCTTTTAAAGTCAGATTCCTGAGACTTCCTAGATTACTATGTTTATTATTTAATATTTTTTTTCTGTTATAAGGAAAAACAATAAGCAATAAGGACATAATTCACCCCATAGAGAAACATGAATCAAAAATCCAATAAAACATGCAAGAGTGGAAAACGTAAATTATGTTAAATGTGGACTTAGGATCCGGTACTTACAGCCACACACTCCATAGGGAGGGCCCGATTACCTGAATGGTGCACTCACCAATATATGGAAATGAAAGGAAATGCACCAAACACAAAAATTGAGTTGTTTATAGTCAGATACTCGAGACTTTATCTAAACATATGTATGAACATGCAGTTTATCATATATCAACAACCGAAATAGTTGTGGATCATTCCATAAATAAATATCACAAAAAATATACCCAAACACAAACAAGCACCAAGATTTCCTATGACGCAACTTAGTAAAATAAAAGCGAAGTCAGATATACCTATAACGTAACCTAGCATGCACCTTCTTTTTCATCTTTGAACGAGAGGGTGTCCTAGTGAACAAGTGTGGAAAAGTGAACGGTTGTGGAGAATATGGTGGATATGGATAAGTTGTAGAAGGAAAGCATGGAAAAAATGAGGATGTGGGTTTAGCACAAAACTCATTCATGGTGTAGGTAGGGACTGTCTCAATTCTGAAAATGAAGGTGTCAAATGGTTTGTCCTTCTGAAGTATTTGTTTTCTAGGAGGATTTAAAAAATTATGAAGCACAGGAGAAACAAAAGGATCGAGTGCAAACTCGAGATTCCTTTGAAAGGGTAGAAGGAGGGGAGTCGAGGCGGATGTTATGCAAAGCAATTCTTAATAGGGTGACTCATCACCTGCTCTAAGAAACTCATCAAATTCCTCATCTAGCTTGGTCATATCTACATTACTATGGTATTCCTCTATATCTTTGAGAAAGTCATCTATCTCGTCCTCATCCATAATATGTTTATCGACTAGTGTAGGGATGAAAACGTTGGAGTCTAAACCTTCAAAGGAAAGAAATTTGGGCATCTGATTATCAGGGAACGTGTTTTTGAAATAATCTCAAGCGAAGCTCTTGATCATGCTAACCTCTCCATCCCTAGACGAATCGGGTAACTGTGTCTTTGGTTTAAACACATTTACTTCAACAGAAAGATAGCCAAAAGACATGGACATCGAACCATCGCGACAATTTATGAGCGCATTGGCAGTTGCCAGGAAAGGATGCCCTAAGATGATTGGGACAGAGTCATTAGCGACTTCTGTATCGAGGATGACGAAATCAGCCAGATAGTAAAAATCCTGAACCTTTACCAGGATGTTTTCAACCACACCCTTAGGATACTTAATAGACCGATCAGCTAATTGCAACGTCATTTTAGTGGGTTGCATCTCCTTTAGACCTATTTGTCTATACAAATAATACGGGAGTAAGTTAACACTATCCCCCAGGTCTAATAACGCGGTCGTCGTATAGGAATCTCCTAAGGTGCATTGTATAGTAGGACGACCAGGGTCCTTGTACTTAATAATTCTGTTATGTTTAGATAGAGTTGGGAATTGTTCTGTTAAAAAGGCATCTTTTGGTATATTGGTCTTACGCCTAGTAATACACAACTCCTTAAGAAACTTATCATGGTATGGTAGCTTTTTAATAGCTTCGAAGAAGGGAAGGTTTATAGTTAGATTCTTGAAAACGTCCCTAATCTCCTCATAATTTGTATCCCTAGTTAACATAGCTAATTTTTGTGGAAAAGGTGGTTTCTCTCTATATTTAGCATATGTATCACCTATATGTTTAACCTTGGCTTTCCGTTTCTTAGGTTGTGTTGTAACTGGTACCTCTACCATGGTAGGCTCTTCAGTTTCTATTTTGGTATCTAGTAAAGTAGGAGGTGTAGGGGCTACTGGTGGGGTAACTATAGGCATAGTTACTTTGTTATCAACCACTCTGCCAGAACGGAGAGTGGTGATGGCATTTAGCTCACCTACGTTTTCATTTTCATTACTAGTATTACCGGTTACCTCAAAGGCCGTGTTTGTTGTTTTAGGATTAGGTATCGTGTGACCTGGAAACACACCTTTGGGTTGGGCTTTATCTTGGGCCAACTGTTGGCTTAAATTATTAACGGATTGTAGAAGCTATTAGTTAGATTGAGCCATGGTTTGGAAAAGTTGTTGACTCACCTGTATGAAGGTGTCAAGACGATCCGGTTGTGTGGGTGTAGTGGTCACGGATGGTGTGACTGGAACTATCTCGCGTTGATTATTTATGGGCGGATTGTGATAGTTATTATTTACCTGAACGATACCTCTATTAGCATTATAATTATTATAACTACCTTGACCTTGTGCTTGACCTTGTCGAGGTTGCGCTTGGTTGTTATAATTATTATAATTACCCTGACCACCCTGTCCTTATCGTGGTGGAGCTTGGTTATAACTGTGCATTGGCCTAACATATTGATTATTGTACCCTGGAGGTGTGACTTGTTGGTTATTTCTCGAACTGAAGTTGGGATTTTGTCTCCAAGGGGCGTTAGGTTCACTATTAATTGAACAAGCATGTTCATAGGCAATAGGACAGTGGGAGTCGGGATGCTCAAGACTCCAACAGAAACTACATGGATTGGAATTTACATTCATAACGGGGATAGGCTTTTATTGCACAGAAATGGCCTCTACCTTTTTAGTGAGTGATTTGATTAGAGTTTTAAGCTCAGGATCGTGTTTTATCTCAAACATACCGGCGCCTTTAATCAGTATTAGAAGAACTAGCGGAGCGGTGGATATCGTCACTACCCCCGGTTATTTTTAAACTGTTTGATCCTCTAAAAATTTATAAGCCTCCGAGGCTCCTTTACTTAGAAACTACCCCCATTCATTATGTCAAGGACTTCTTTATGGTGGTGTAGAAGTCCTTTGAAAAGGCACGAACTAACGTGTCTTTCGCTAGGTTATGATGTGGACACTCTATAAGGAGATCGGTGAAACGATTCCAAGCCTCGAAAATGATTCATGAGGATGTTGTCGAAAGAAATTAATCTTGGAAAGCATCTCATCCGTCTTTAGGGGTGGGTAAAATGTTCCATAAACAAATGAACAAGTTTAGCCCACGAAGTCCACGAATTAGGCTTTGGGCGCTAACCAAGACGCCTTTATCGGGCTAAAGTGAAGGGAAATACCCTAAGTTTAATTTGTTCAAAGACTCACCGTAGGATGGTGGAATGTTGTAAGAACTTGTTCAATCCTACGCATGTGCTGATAAGGTTTTTCATGGTCTAAACCATGGAAAACGGGTAACAAATTAAAAATATTTGGGGGGATTCGGAAATCCCCCACTGGGTCTTCAAGAACGATGCAAGATTTGGGGCTATCGCTCAAGGCTTTATAAAAGTCCGAGAGAGGAGTCTCTCCTTCGTCGGGCATTATGTCAGGTAGAGTATGTGGAATAGTAGCTAGAGGTGCAATGAGTGATATACTAGATAGGCGTGCTTGTTGACGTTACCGTGTAATTACGTTAGGTGTTTTTGTTCGACCAAACCTTAATCTCATACAAGCTTAAGACCAAACTTAACTAAACACGACAACCTCCAAACAATCCTGATATTCTAGTATTTTTCTCTAACAGAAGATGCGAGGTGTGGAAGAAAGGAATACCTGATTGCGTCCTTGCTTCGCTTATGAATAGCGTCTTGTTTACGCGTGCTCAGTGTGTATAACAAGTTAGAACACTAAAAACTTGAAGAAATGGAAGTTCGAAACAAACCTGTGGAAATCCGGCAAAAATCACCGAGGGCCGGTGCTGGCTCACTTTGAAGCGAGTCGCCGGTGTAAACTTCGAATTACAGTGTTTTGAGCGCGGGTCGCGCTCAACTTCCAATAACTTTAGCGCAGTCGCTTTTTTTGAAGCAGCGCCCCGGGCAATTTTAGAGGAAGTTTAATGCTGAAAAAGACAACCACAGTTAGAATCGAACCAGGGTGGGTGGGTGAAATGGGACTTTAAGAAAAGTACTTATACTACGAAAACAATGCGAAAGTGAAACTAAGATGGCAGCGGCGCCATTTGATAAACGTAAAAATGATAGTTTTACCTACGAAATGAACGATAAAACTCAAAACGTAAGTAAAACTATACGAAATTACGTGACTAGTTTATCAAAGATTGTTCTACTCTCTATCTATTGAACAAATATAGTAGAGTAGGAAGTTCGTTCCACTCCTAGTTCTTTCACATAGTAATGTTCTCTAAGTATAAATAATCTTAACTAAAGTCTAATGAGAGATTTACGAATTATAAACTACGATGCAACTACCCACAAGATACGACTAATTAACTACTGAATACTGCGTTGATTCTATGATAAGGAATTAGGGGGGATTGATTCCACCTTAACTCAACTTAACTTACTAACGGCATCTAATCGTCAGAATCCGAATTGAATCGCTACGCTGAACAATTGGTTCTTCCTAATCCCTAATTACACATGGCACTTCTACCAATTCATAACTAGCATGTGAACGATTAAGCCCATTCTCATGGTGAATTAATCGTTTCTAGAGTGGAATAGAAATTACGACGATTCTACAATAATCGGAATCAAGCTTTCATCAAGGCTTCTCAACCCCCTGTAATGGAGGTTTAGCCGAGAATCATTCTGCAATCATTTCCATAAGAATCTAAACTAAACATAATATCAAGATTCTAACTTTACTAAGTTATCTAAACAATAATTGAAATCTAATTAATAATTAAGAAATGATATCAACAAGAGATTAAACTATATCTATAAATGTAATGACATAAAACGAATTGAATAATAATAAACTATTTATTTAATCTAATCAAATGAATAACAATATTTTAAAGGTTTAATCTAAAACACGAAATGAAAATAAAACTAAACTTAATTAAAAACCATTAAAACTAGATCTAGAAGCTATTCTAATCTAACCCTAGCTACCATTACAAGGAACTAGTTTTCTAAATATAACTATATAACTTAAGAACTAAGCTTTTCTTTGTTTTTATATGTTTCAGATCCAAAATCGTGTATGGGCTTGGAGCCATGTTTTGGGCCAGAGAATCAGGCCCAAAACCCAATTCTTTCAGTCCAAAAAGGCCTCTTCAGCTGGAGTTGGCTTTGACAAACTTTTTATCCACTTCTACTCCTTTGATTGGGTCAAGGCTTAGACCATTGGAAAGCTCTTTTCAAGTCGGTCGTTTTGACGTAAGGTAGGCCCAATTCCGAGGTCTGAGTCCAAAGATATGGTCTTCGGAAGTTCTGCTGACTTTGTGTACTGTTTCTGCCTGCGTAGACTTTGACTTTTCATCTTTTGATCGGGCTTTACAGAGGCTTTGTCCTCTTGAAAATTGGCCTTTAATCACAGAACTCCTTAGCAACTGACCTTTGCTCCTTTATCTCGTTAAAGTGGCACATTTCTGCACATAATGGACTTTGAAGCCTGGAATGCATAAAAACACGTAATCAGTATTAACTCTTATTTATTATTCACATAATTGGTCTAAAAGTACGATTGTTAAGGGGTTAAAACTACAGTTTTGGGCTCTTATCAGTTGACATTGTGAGACCCATCAATTGTATTATTCGATCGTTCCGTGCAATGACTTGGCACGGGTAGAGGATACAACTTCATCAGGTTGCGCCGTACACCCCATCCGACCAAGTGGCGCTTGACAGGTTAGCTATAGTAGACGATAAGTGGCGTGAAGCCTGGCAAATTACCATGGCGTGGCAAGATGCGAAGGAACCTCATTTCTTTATTAAGGATGATGAGGAAAATGATTAGACAGGAGTTAAGGTTAGTTTTTATTCCAGTTAGTGTCTGCTTATGTCCCAAGCAAATTATTTCTCATTAACCTCATAACGGGTGGAATTCTTATAGAGTTGCGTCAGTTTTTACTTTCTATATTAGTATGTTTAACCTTGTTTTGCAGATGTTCCAGAATTTCACGCATTTCCATGGTATTTCTCTATCCTATTTATTTAAATACTTTGAGGACAAAGCATGCTTCTTGTTTGGGGGGGCATAGAAACACGTGTAATTAAGGCATCTGTTAGGATATAGATATATATAATATGCACTTGTTTTCTAGTGAAAAAAATTCAAAAAATTTAAAAATATAAATAAAAAGTATGCTATACACTTAGGAATATTGGTATTGTTTTCTTTCTCTATGCTCTCAATAATCTAGAAATCTCACGTAGCCTTTTCATTAGAATAGTTTTTAGAAACTTAGGCTAATATGTAGGTAATAATCCTTGCATCTATCTATAAATATGTTACATGAGTATCTATGATTGTTGGCAGTAAGTTTATGAAATCAAGGCTAGAGTACTTATTCTACAAATCCTGTGAGAATATAGCCTAAAGCCTTATATGAGTGAACATTTGATAAATGACACAAGGGAGAAGTAAAATCCGGATAGAAAAATCACACGTCCACTTGCTTGATCACTATACCATATCCTAAGCAAGAATTTAAGCCCTCTTTGGATCGATATAGCTAGAAATTCAAACCTATGAATTATTTTCCGCTAGTCGCCCCTCTGAGCCTTTCTTTAGCCTTTCATAAACCACAAATCCTTTACCCTGTTACAAAACAAAACAAAATAATAAATAATAATAAAAAATAAATAAAAAATCAACCTACCCAATTCTTTAAATAAGTCTGAGAATAGAGATGAAGAATAGAAAAGAGAAGGACCTTTGAAATCAAGAATTCGTTAGTCGCTTTAGATGAGAAAAGTAAGTTTCCATCCAAATAAAAAAAATAAAAATAATAGAAAATAAAAAGTTAGAACTCCAAAAATAGAATAAAGGAGTCAAAAGCCAAAGAAAAGAACAAAATATATAAATATATATATATATATATATATATATATATATATATATATATATATGGCTAAGGATGGAAACAAAGTGTAGAAGCAAAAGAAAAAAACAAAAAAAAAAAAAAAGGGTTTCTGTAGTTGCATAATATGAAGCCTCTAGTATCTCAGGCTTGTCCTTTTTGAATATCCATTTTCTTCCTTCTTAAACCATCTCCTAATCCCCGCAACACCTAATAAAGACATCTAGCTCAATTAGGAATAGGTTAGTGTGATAGTAAGTGGCAGATGTGTTTGATCAACTCCGGCTTCCTTGTGTGTCATTGAGTTTGTAAGGTAAAGTGTGTCCACTGCACACTGGAGTAGCGAAACTTGAGCGGAAAAATCAGAGTAGTTTTTGTCTTGACATTTATGTGAGGACCTACTTAAGGATGCTATTCCGAGTTTTCATAAATGGACCTACTAGTTCATCTCATAGTATTACTCATTTTATATATGTTTATTCGTAGATAATTGATTATTATGCATATATTAGCTTTGGTTTCGACTTGATTATTCTGTATTCATTGCTAGTAAGATGTATAGATAATTGAGACATAGATAAGGAAATAATAGTTTTATTTCTGAGTCGTTGTAGTATAGATGAAGTTTGTGAGTACCTTCACTGGAAAACTCTCACGAGGCTATAACTCGTCCACTAGGGAATTCATAGTGGTTTAAGGTCTTGTTGCATATGGTCAATGCAATCGCACCCGGCGAAACGAGATTAGTTAGAACTCCATTTTTGGTCACTTATGCTAATTTCTCATATTTGCTTGAGGACAAGCAAAATGCTATTTGGGGGTGGTTTGATAAGAGCCCAATGCAAAACTGTAGTTTTAACCCCTTAACAATAATATTTTTAGACCAATTATGCGAGTAATAAATAAGAGTTAATGCTAATTACGTATTTTTATGTATTTCAGGCATTGAAGTCAACTATGTGCAGAAATGTGCCACTTTGGCGATATAAAGGAGAAAGGGTTGGTTGCTAAGAAGTTCTGTGATTAAAGGCCAAGACGGGTAGAAACAAAGACACAAAAAGCCCAGTGAAACTTAGAAGATCGTATCTTTGGACTCGGCCCTCTAATCAAGACCTTATTTCAAAACGACCGGCTCGGAAAGAGATTTCTAATGGTTTAAACTTTGGCCCAATCAGAGGAGCAAAAGTGGATAAAAAGCTTATTGAAATCAAAGCCAGCTAAAAAGGGCCCTGTGGACTGAAGAAATTGGGCTTTGGGCTCGATTTTCTGGCCCAAAACATGAACCCTCAGCCCATACACGAAAATATGGATCTAGTCTCCTCCATTTCCACACACAAGACTTAGCTCTTAAGAATCAATTAGGTTAGGATAGAAAGTAGCCATTAAAGCTTAGTTCTAGATCTAGTTTTTCAATTAATTAATTAATTGTTATTCTTGTTTTAATTTCAGTATTGAATGATTGTTATTTAGTTGTTAGATCAATAAAATATTTAGTTCTTGATAATCTAATTTCGTTTTCCATTAATTATTAGTTTAAATTCTTAGATTTACTTATTTGTCATTATTAGTTTAAATCAATTATTACATTAGTAGTTTCCATTTGAGTTTAAATAAGCAAAGTTCTAATCTTTTTATGATGTCTAGTTTTAATTCATATGGAAATGATAGTTTGATGAATCAAGGCTAAATCTCCATTAGAGGGGTTTGATGAAACCTTGATAAAAACTTGATTGTGTAGTGTAGAATCGTTGTAAGAGTCTATTCCACTCTAAAAGGTTGTTGATTCGCTATGAGAATGGGTGGACTTCCTCACTTGCTAGTTATGAATTGGTAGAGATGTCATGTATAATTAGGGATTAAAATAACCAATTCTTACCGTAAGAACGTAAGAATTGGATTACAATAATCTATGCTAGTTCTTAAGTTGGATTCAAGGTGGATTCAATTCCCCCCTAATTCTTATTCTAGATTCAAACTTTAGTATTCCGTAGCATTTCGTAGTTGAATCATTATAATCCCAGTATCTTGTTAGTATAAATTGCATCGTAGTATAATTCGTAAAACTCTCATTGACTTTGGTAGGATTGATAGTCGTAGGAAACTTGAATGCTAAAGAACTAGGAGTGGAACGAATCTTCTATTCCAACTCTATTTCAATAGTATCGAGAGTAGAAATCTTTGATAAATAATATACGATAAAGTTTTAGTTTTACTTCCGTTTGATATTCATCATTTATTCGAAGTAGAATTATATTCAATTTTATCGGGTTATCAATGGTGGTTAACTCCAGTAAATGGGGCGAATGACATTTCATATACATTCTTACGATATGTGGTGTTAAAGAAAACCACGTCACCAAAATATTGAAACTGTGTACGCGACCGACCATCTACCCATAAAAAATTAATGGCCCTTGCTTCATGATCTATCTGTATTGCATAAAAGAAATTAGGATTCTCTATACTTTTCTTCTTGAAAAAATGAAGCACTGTGGTAGCATCACCTCTCACCGGTTTCTTGTATTCTTTCGAGGGGCCCAAATGGTTCCAACAACCCCTATCATCAAAACCATTTTGTATTCCGTCAAGTATATCAACAAATTTATTCACAGGAACACCACCATCACGAAATGAGTCAATCACCATCTTAGCTGCAGCAGACATATTCCTATTAACAGGCATACGTATCCTTTTTGTCGAACTAACCAAGTTGTGATTGTGCTCGCAACTAAATTTCACCACTTTCCAGATTCCACTACTTTGCTTTGTCACCCTCATTGAAGCAAGGCACCCACATTTAACTGTATTTGTGTTTCTTTTTCTCACTTCTTTCTTAGTTCCATCCACATTCTTATTTTTGCCTCCTCGATCTCTATAAACCCAAAATCGCTCGCAAGTCATTTGACAACTACTAACTTCATCCGAACAAGAAAATGATTTTTCTGAGCTTCGAATTACAAGACTAAATCCAAACGATTTTTCGTAATCTATATAGAATTGTTTTGCAGCCTCAAGAGTTTCAAAACACATTCCCAAACATGGTGGCTTTACAATTTCCACTTCCACTTCAAACCCCATAGGTTAAACAGAGGAAGAAAATGTCGCATAAGGCTCGGGTACTGCAAATAAATGTGTCCACGTCAAAAAAAGAAACTAACACGGTACAATAATATAGTATTGAATTCATTGGTAGAAATCGATAATAAAATTGAAACATTAGCTCACCTGAACCATATTATTCCTGCTCTCCAACTTCATCAATCAATATGGAGTCGTCCTTTCCTTATTTAGTAATTAGTTTTTTCAACCCTGAACATTGCTATGTTAATTCCAAACCACTTATCCGTAAGATTCACAAAAAGAAATAAAATTTTGGACATCAATCGATATCAATTTCTTTCCATTAAGATTTTGGACATAAACCTGATTTTGGAGAGCAAATAGTACTAGAGTCACCTGATTTTGGAGTGGTGGAGAGAGAGGTGGTGGAGCCGATTGATTTTGGAGAGAGAGTCGTGGTTGAGTGGAAAAGAGAAGAGATAGTGGAGAAGGAGGAGTTTCAGAGAAAAATTCTCGATCTAAATTTTTGAGATTCGTTTTTTTGTTTCTCAAATTTTTTTTCCCAAAATTTCGTTTATTTCGTTTTGCTAATTGAGAATAGACTATATCCGTAGGGGTCGAAAACAGATCGATGGATGGGATTGGCTGTGTCTAGAATGTGGCTACAGTGTCTGTGCCTATATATATATATATATATATATATATATATATATATATCCCAATCTTAGAAGTACATACTTATTTTAAGCTAAAATAAGTACGCAAGTAAAACTTTATCTAAAAAATTAATTCAACCCTAATTTTTTGTAGATATGATCTACTCACCATAAAGATCATCTCCACAAAATTTCATATCATTTGAAAATCTCTAACCTAAGAAAAAGATGATTGCAAAAACTCAATATTTTTGAACTGTTGGATTTCTTTTTAAAGATGCCAACGATGTTTAGCTAGGTTAGAGGTTTCCAAATGAGTTCAAATTTTGTGGAGATGGTCTTTATGGTGTGTAGGTAATACCCACAAAATATTAAAGTTGAATTCATTTTCTAGGTGATGTTTATTTACCTACTTATTTTAAAATAAGTACGTACTTCTAAGATTGATCGGGATATATATACATCCTGATCTTAGAAGTACATATTTAATTTAAGTTAAAATAAGTACGCAAGTAAAATTTTACCTAAAAAATGAATTCAATCTTCATTTTTTGTAGATATGATCTACTCACCATAAAAATCATCTCAACAAAATTTCATATTATTTGAAAACCTCTAATCTAAGCAAAAAATGATTACAAAAAATTGACATTTTTGAACCGTTGGATTTCTTTTTAAAGATAACAACGATGTTTAGCTAGGTTAGAGGTTTTCAAATGAGCTCAAATTTTGTGGAGATGGTCTTTATGGTGTGTAGGTAATACCCACAAAATATTAGAGTTGAATTCATTTTCTAGGTGATGTTTTATTTACGTACTTATTTTAAAATAAGTACGTAGTTCTAAGATCGGGACTATATATATATATATATATCGTCGATGGGATATATCAATCGATATTTTCGGCTCTGGCTTTGAGAACTTCTTTTGTTATATTTTTTTTTTTTTTTTTTTTTTTTGAGTTATTAATTATTTTGTACAATGAACTTTATTTGCCATTTTTTCCTAATTGCATGTACACATAATTTTTTTTTCTCACCTATGAGTACCATCTACTTTCAATTTGTTTACGAATGAGTACATCAGTTGTGTTGTTTGATTTTTGTAATGGTGAGCTCACGTGATAGAGCACGTGAATTTGGTTCTTCTACTTTTTACCGTTACAATTTGGAAACGAAGAAGAAGCCCTGACGTCATATTGACACCTCAGTCATTGCCACACATTTATTTAGTGCCCACACATTAATTTAGACTCAGCATGCCATGCAAGTAATTGGATTATGGAAAGTAAACACAGGAACCATGGTCACGTGCTCACCATTACAAAAATCAAACGATTGCATGAGATGACTCCTCACCAAATGTACTCAATCGTAGCAAATTGAAAGTATACGTTACTGAGAGGTGAGAAAAAAAAAAAACGTGTACCAGTTAGGAAAAAATGGCAAAGCTCATAGTACAAAATAATTAATATCCATTTTTTTTTAGTATTAAGATGGGGTTAAACATACCCCTACATGTTTATTAACTATGATAATCTTACATAATTGGTCTCTAAGACATCGGCCTCTACATTGTCATTTAATCTCTTATCGCTATGCGGACCAAAAACGGAAATAAAACCAAAAACGAACCCAACGGCTACCTACGAAATGTTTTTTCAGGGTGTGGTGAAGAAGCAGCATGAACATTGGATCTTGCGACGGGGGAGGGGGAGGGAGGAATCTCTAATATTTTTGAAAATGGGAGCTTATTCCTAACTAACCCTTAAGATTTGTTTCATGGCAAGCATTGGAAACCATACTCCACAAGTTCAAATTTCCACTTCTCTTCATTGATTGGTTAAATATGTGATATACTTTTCCACACTTCTCTATGATAGTAAATAGGACAACAGAAGGCTACTTCAAAGGGAAACGAGGCCTCAGACAAGGTGACCCAGTGTCTCCATATCTCTTTGTTCTTGTTATGGAAGTTTTGTTGGAGTTATCCCTCACATGAGAATGAGGAAGAAGAGGAGAGAAATCAGTTACGTTTTTGTGAAAAGGTCCGGATCCGCCTTCAGATAGTCTAAGCCTATGCCTTATACCGCTCTTTAGTAATAGAAAAACTAAAACAGCACTTGAGGGCACGCGCACTCGACATTGGCCTTGCCGAGAGCGCACCTGCGCCCATGCCTATATTTGCAGTTTCTAATTCGCTACAGTAACCGCGAATTTTTTTTTTTGTATATAAACCAAAATCAAAACAAGGTTTTGGAAAACCAAGAAGCCAACACAAATCATGAAATTGAAACCCAATTTTGAGAGCAATCAAGATTGAGAGAGATAACATTTGCAGAGACAAAAAGCCTGTAAAGAGAGAGAAGTGATCTAGTAAGGTGGAGAGACTGAGAGGAGTGATTGTAATCTTTCTTCCCACGTTATAAAAGGATTAGCTCTTGTGAAAGTAAGCATCATTGGCCGAACCACGATACATTTTTGTGTTGTGGTATGTTTTATATTTTCTTTGCATTATTATTTGTTGTTAATAGTTGTTTAGATAGTTGGGCATGCTAGGTTGGTTGTAGTGGATATTTATAATTTGTCTGGAGTAGTAGTGTGTTCATATTACAAGTTATCTGTGTAGTGGGGATCAATTGATATCGTTACTCCCTAACAAGTGGTATCAGAGCCAGGTTAGATTAACCTAGGTTGTTATCCAAATTTTGTTCGGAAGGTGTTTGACAAAATTCCTGAGAGAATATTTGAGTTTAAATAACTTGTAGAAATGGACCATTCAGTGAACACTCGCATGACTAGCCTGAATAGAGCGAACTACACGATTTAGAAAACCAAGATGGAAGACTTGCTCTATTGCAAGGACTTGGCGCAACCCATTGAAAATGGGGGAAAAAAACCGGAAGCGATTGCTTTGGTTGAGTGGAGCAAGCTTAATAGAAAAAGCAATATTGTACATTCGACAGTGGATTGACAACAGTATCTTCCACCATGTATCCCAAGAGACTACTGCTTTTGGCTTGTGGAAGAAACTCAAAGACCTCTATGAGAAGAAGTCGGCCGGAAACAAAGTGCTGCTTATTAAGAAGTTTGCTAACACGAAGTACAAAGAAGGTTCTTCAATGTCTGAGCATCTTAATGAAGTACAGAATACCATCAATCAATTGCACTTGATGAAGATTGATATGGGAGACGAAGTTGAGGCTTTGTTCCTAGTAAACTCTCTACCCGACAATTGGGAGACGTTAGTAGTTTCTCTTAATGGAGCTGCTAAGGATGGAGTTATTTCCATGAAGATGGCTACCGAGGCATTGTTGAATGAGGAGACAAGAAGGGGTTCACGAAGCAGCTCCTCTCATTCAGAGATCCTTGTCACAGAGAAGCGGGGTAGAGATAAGAGTAGAAAACTATCTCATTCTAGAGGTGATGACATAAGCAAATCTAGGGATGAAGCTAGAACTCCTAAGGCAGAGAGATAATATTACTATTATGCCACCAAGGGTCACTTCAGGTATGAGTGCAGAACTAACACTGAAGAGGGATGAGAAAAATAACTGTGTACATGAAGACATGGTAAAGAGGAACGGAAACACAAGCAGAGATACTACTGCACTAGTCGACGATGGTCTAGTGGGAATTGTGTCAGAATGTGGTGTGCGTTGTCTTAGTATCTCATGCTAGGATACAGAGTGGGTGATAGATATAGGAGCATCCTATCACATCACACTGCACAGGGGATTCTTCATTACCTACAGCTATGGTGAATTTGGTGAGGTAAAGATGGGTAACAGTGGCGTCTCGAAGATTGTAGGCATTGGGGATGTTCATGTAGAAACCAATGTTGGCTACACCTTGACACTCAAGGATGTAAGACATGTCCCTGACATTTGACTAAACCTAATTTCCACTGGAAAGTTAAATGATGATGGCTTTCTAAACTCGTTTGGTAACGGGGTATGGAAACTGAGCAGAGGTTCCATTGTAGCAGCCAAAGGCAAGAAAACTTGCTCTCTTTACAAGACAAAGGCTAGTTTGTGTAAAGCAGAAGTAAATGCGGCAAAAGAAGAAGATTCCTCCGAGCTATGGCATAAGAGACTATGTCATATGGGCGAAAAAGGCATGGAAGTTTTTGCCAAGCAAAAAGCCTTGCTAGACATTAAAAGTACACATTTAAATAGATGTACTCATTATTTGGTAGGAAAGCAACACAGGGTGTCTTTCCAAAGATTCCCGTCTCACAGAAAAGACAATATCCTTGAGCTAGTTCACACTGACTTATGTAAAGATATAGGCATATAGTCTGAAAACCAAGGATAAAGTACTTGGCGTGTTCAAGATTTTCCATATCATGGTGGAAAGAGAGACAGGAAAGCCTTTAAAGTGTATTCGCTCAGATAATGAGGGTGAGTACATAAGGCCGTTTGAAGAGTATTGCAAGAGTCATGGGATTCGTCATGAGCAGACCGTTCCCAAGACACCGCAACAAAATGGTATAGCATAGAGAATGAATCGTACCATTGTAGAGAGGATGAGATGCATGATGTCTCCCTCTAAGTTACCTAGAAGTTACTGGGTAGAAGCAATGCATACAACCGTTCATGTGATCAACCTATCGCCGTCAAAGCCTCTAAATAGTGATTATCCAAAGAGAGTATGGTCAGGCAGAGATATTGATTATGGATACTTGAGGGTATTTGGGTGCAGGACATTTGTTCATATTCCCAAGGATGAGAGATCCAAGCTTGATGACAAAGCCAAGTAGTGCATTTTTCTGAGTTATGGGGATGAGAAGTTTAGCTACAAACTCTATGATCCGATTAATAAGAAAGTAATCTGAAGTCGAGATGTTGTATTCTTGGAAGACCAAACCATATCAGATTTTGAGGATGGTGAGAAGTTAGAAGCTTTCATTAATGATCTTGTTAATTCAAAACCAGAAGTTCTTACTATGGAACGTGCAGAAGGCATTGAGAATGCAGAGAACCATGGGTTTGAAGCTCATGATGATGATCTTATTGCTCATGATGGGATAGAACCTATTGATATAGAAGATGTAGATAAAGTGCATGAACCACCACCTGATCAAGTAAAAGTGCATCCTCCTAAGCAACAAGAAGATGGGGTAAGGAGGTCTGACAGAGAGAGACAAGCTTCAACTAGGTATCCACCTCATATGTATGTTTCACTATCTGATGGTGGAGAACATATGTACTATCAAGAGGCTCTTGAAGGTACATACAAAGAGAAGTGGTTGAAGGCCATTCATGATGAGATGAATTCTTTGCATAAGAATCACACTTATGAGTTAGTTGAGAAACCGAATGGAAGAAAAATTCTCAAGAATAAGTGGATCTATAAAGTCAAGCATGAGGAGAATAATTCACACCCAAGGCACAAAGCTCGCCTTGTTATGAAGGGATTCAGTCAAAGGAAAGGTTGAGCAAATCGATGTCAAGATAGTTTTTCTTCATGGAGACCTTGAAGAAGATGTCTACATGGATCAGCCAGAAGGGTTTGAGGTCAAAGGCAAGGAGCGCCTAGTATGCAAGCTGATAAAGAGTTTGTATAGGTTGAAGCAAGCACTGAGACAGTGGTACATAAAGTTTGATTCTTTTATGGTGAAGCAAGGATATAAGAAGTCTGCTTTCGATCATTGTGTGTTTGTTCAGAAATTTCCAGATGGGGATTTCATAGTGCTTTTGTTGTATGTGGATGATATGTTGATAGTTGGCCCAAACATCAACAAGATATCTAAGCTGAAAAAAGACTTGAGTAAGTCCTTTGAGATGAAGGATTTGGGTCAAGTAAAGTAGATACTTGGGATGCGGATCACTCGTGATAGAAAAAGTGGGAAATTATGGCTTTCTCAAGAAAGCTACATTAAGAAGGTGTTGAAGAGATTCAACATGGATCAAGCGAAGCCAGTCAGTTGTCTGCTTGGTGGCCAGTTCCGCATAACCAAAGATATGTGTCTAAAGGGTGAGCATGAGCAGAGTCAGATGGAAAAGATTCCTTATGCATCCACACTGGGCAGCTTGATATATGCAATGGTGTGTACAAGACTGGATATTGCTTTCGTCGTTGGTGTTGTAAGCTGATTTCTATCAAATCTGGGGAAAGAGCATTGGGAAGGTGTTAAGTAGATATTGAGATATCTCAAGGGCACTTCTAAAGCGTGTTTATGTTTTGGTGGGAGTAAGCCCTTACTTGAAGGCTACACTGATGCAGACATGGCAGGTGATGTTGACTCGATGAAGTCCACCTCCGGTTATCTGTTTACTTTTGCATGGGGAGCAGTTTCTTGGCAATTTAAGTTGTAAAAGTGTGTTGCCTTCTCCACTACAAAAGCCGAGTATATTACAGCTACAGAGTGTTGCAAAGAGATGCTATGGATAAAGAGGTTCTTCGATAAACTAGGGCTAAAGTAGAAACAGTTTGTAGTTCTATGTGACAGTCAGAGCGCCATCCATTTAAGCAAGAATCTGAGTTTTCATTCTAGATCCAAGCGCATACATGTGTGTTGTCATTGGATTAGAGAAGTACTCGAAGACAAACATTTGTGTATTGAGAAGATCTATACCGACAAGAACGGGTCAGATATGATGACCAAGGTTTTACCGAAAGGTAAGTTTAATGTTTGTTGTGCTACCACTGGAATGGTAGCACACTCCTCCTGTTGATTTGGAAATTTCATGGAGTTATCCCCCCCTCACTGTTTGGAAGGGGGAGATTGGTGGAGTTATCCCTCACATGAGAATGAGGAAGAAGAGGAGAGAAATCAGTTTGTTTACGTGAAGAGG
This sequence comes from Coptis chinensis, assembly GCF_015680905.1. Taxonomy (NCBI): domain Eukaryota; kingdom Viridiplantae; phylum Streptophyta; class Magnoliopsida; order Ranunculales; family Ranunculaceae; genus Coptis; species Coptis chinensis. The sequence continues at coordinate 54,534,040 of NC_141463.1, forward strand.
TCTGAGCGCACGCACGCTCAGATTGGTCTAAGCCTAAGGCGTGCCCACGCCCTTGGTACTGGAAAACGAAACAGGCACTTGAGGGCGCGCGCGCTCGACATTGGCCTTGCCGAGAGAGCGCCCGCGCCCATGCCTATATTTGCAGTTTCTAATTTGCTACAATAACCATGAAATTTGTTTTTGGCATATAAACCAAAAACAAGGTTTTGGAAAACCAAGAAGCCAACACAAGTCATGAAATTGAAACCCAATTTTGAGAGTAATCAAGATTGAGAGAGAGAACCTTTGCAGAGATAAAAAGCCTATAAAGATAGAGAAGTGATCTAGTAAGGTGGAGAGACCGAGATGAGTGATTGTAATCTTCATTCTCACGTTATAAAAGGATTAGCTCTTGTGGAAGTAGGCATCATTGGCCGAACCATGGTACATCTTTGTGTTGTAGTATACTTTATATTTTCTTTGCATTATTATTTGTTGTTAATAGTTATTTAGAGAGTTGGGCATGCTAGGTTGGTTGTAGTGGATATTTAGAATTTGTCTGGAGTAGTAGTATGTTTATATTACAAGTTATCTGTGTAGTAGGGATCGATTGGTATCATTATTCCCCAATAAATTTTGAGTTCACTACTCCTATAGGGCATTCAGTCTAAAAGGATCTCCGCTCATTCCAAATGTAAAAAGTTGGCCATCTCACACCTTTGTTTTGCATATCATGTCCTTCTCTTCTATAAAGGCAACATGGAGTATATATTGGCAATTAAGGATATTCTGCAATCCTTCTCCCAGGCTATAGGGCTACACTTGAGTAATGCCACGACTACCCTCCTCACGGGAAGTATGACTAAAGAAAAAGGCCAAGAACTAGCAGAAGTCATGAACATTTCTCTTGTTACACCTCCAGTCACTTATCTGGGATTGCCACTCACTACATCCAGACTAGGTATCAAAGAATGTTTACAACTCATTGAAAAAGATTACAGGGAGAATTTCAAATTGGAAGAACAAGGACTAGAATAGAGGAGGCAGAGTGCAACTTATCAACTCAGTACTCACGTCTTTTTAGACTTATTGGGCTAAGCCGTTTGTACTACCAAAGACAGTGATGGAGAAAAAAAATGCATCATGCAAAGTCATTCAACCCTGAGACTAGCCAAAGAACATGGAGGCCTAGGAATGGTGGAACCAAGCTACCTATCGTGGACTAATGATGAAATTGGCCCAAAAAATTGATTGTTTGTTGGTAAAATGGTCATGGGAGAACCATATCAAGAACAAACATTTTTTAACCATATTTTAACATTTAAAATGGTAAAATATTTTGAGGGAAGGTAACCAGGTGGCAAACTATATGTCAAAGCTACATACTACGGATTTAAATATAATCAGTGAATGTAATGAACCTTTGTACTTTATGCCCCCATGGATCACACAATTAGTGAATTGATCAAAGGGGATAAATAAGGGAAGTTGTACTTGAAAAGTTGATATAAATAAAGGTTAGGTAACCCCTCGTTGTTTCCAACAAAAAAAAAACCCCCTTAAGATTTTGACTTATGCAGTAAGGATACACAAGTTTAAAATGCACTTCGAGGCGGCACAAGTGCCGATGATTTTTTGTGCTTTTGAATGGGCATGTTGCTTCTAGTAAATGATTTTTCAATTTTATGGAGGATTATGAGCAGGGTTCCGGATGGAAGCTAAGGCTAATAAGTTGAAAAGTGGTTGGTACATACGTTCATGAAAGGTTATCCGATACTCGAAAATTTATTATTCAGCACGCACATGGATTCCATATTAGATCATTCCCTATGATATACTTGGGAGAAATTAGGTCAATTTATTTTAATAATGGTTTGGTGGAGCTTGTACACAATAAAATTCAACTTGGAAGTCTAAGCTATTGTCATTGGGGGGGGGGAGATATTGATTCATTATGGGCAGTACGTGTTTATGAGAGAATAGTATTTCAGATTTGGTGTTCCAGTGAAGCTGTTTTTTACATGTTGAGGTATTGAGGGTAAGTTGTATAATGTTTTTGTAATTCAAAATGTATAGTGGGAAGAGGGAGCATAAGCATTTGGAGGGAAGATTGGACAGGGTCAGGTCCTCTCAATGAGATGTTTTGAATGTTAAAAATCCACCAAACATCAATGTTAATGAAGTGTGATGTCAACGGAAGGGATATGAGATGGGGATGATATATGTGTTTTTATACCACCAGATATAAAACATAAAATGGCTGCAACGGTACCTTATATAACTGAGGGAAAAGATCATTGCATTTGGAGGCTATCAACATCTGTAAAGTCAACATGGTGCATTGTTCGTCAAATTGGCTTCTTGTTCATTCCTATACTCAAATCAATGTTGTTGCTTTGTATTCCACAAAAAGTCAGGGTTTTTTTGTTGGAAGTTATTCTTTGAAGCTGCAGTAGTTGATGAAACCATCTAAAATTTCTATGTTGCTCTGGTTACAAAATATTGCTTGTGTGCATAGCAAAGTACAAAATCTACAACTCATTTGTTCATAAAGGATGATATTGCTTATGAGGTATGTATTTATTTTGCTATAATATTTGGGTATGTTCTTAATCAGTCAATCAAATTGTGATCATGTGTTGGTTCCGTACATCTAAGAGTGTCATCTCAATGCGGTAATTTCAAAGCCATGACGCCTTTTCTCATCTTTTGGGTAATCTGGTTGATGAATAATAATAGACACAAAATTGAACAAAGAGTGTGTTCGGCTAGCAAAGTTATTTTCAAAGTGAAGAAAATGGCTTAAAGATCTAAACCATTTAATCCAAGTAAATGCTTCTTCTTCATTTTCTGATAGATTGACACTCCAAGCTTTATGTGTGACTGAGCACCAAATATCAAAAAAGTCTCCAATATTTGTGAACTGGTATAAGCCAATGTTAGACTTTGTTAAGTGTTTAAGTTAAATACTGATGGTTCTTCTTTTTCCAATCCTGGACTGGGGGGGGGGGGGTGGAGGTGTTATTTGAGATTGCCGTGGTGATTTTATAATCCTGCTCAACTTTTTATAAGCATTATAGAGTGGTGTCTAATTCTCTTGCTGAAGCTTTAGCTTTGGTGGAAGATCCAATTTTGTATGTGTGAAAACTTATCGAGTTGAAATTGAGGTGGATTCAAAGGTTTTAGTAGATTGGATTCTGAAAAGGTAGTTGTTCCTTGGTCAATTTTAAATTGGCCGAATATATTAGAAAATTCCTAAGCAAATCATGTGCTTCCATTTGTCATACATATATGGCAACACAATAGCTGACGCTTGTGAAATTGGCTAACAAGAGTTAGTTGTCAGGTCTATTCACGTGAATTACCAAGAGATATCAAGACCTTCATATATTTTAATAAAATGGTTAGAAATATTTTTTTGAGTCGATTTTTTGTTTGGTTTAGGGGTAAGGGCTGAAGTCCCCCTGCAGGGTGTTTCTAAAAAAAAAGAAGGTAACAAAAATGGCGTATATGAGAAAATTTGAGATCAAAGATTTACAATTTTAGATAGGCGATCGGATATATCAAATATTTACGATCTTAACTTTGAGATCAAAGTTTAACAATTTTAGTTAGAGGTTACGTCTGTCTATCATTTTACGATCTTAGTTTTAGTTAAAAGACTTGGGGGTATGTTTGAACATTATGTAGTTTTGTGTTCTCCCACCTTAAAACGGAATATATCATGTGCGAGTGTGCCATTTATTTATTTTTTCTTTAGGGTCTGTTTGAAAATTTTCATTTGGAATTTTAGAATTGGAATTGAAAATATTTTCAAGACTTACAATTTCAAATAGTTAAAATTTCTGAATATATGGAAATCTCAAGTTTCTACTCCATATAGAAACTTACAATTCCTTGATTTTGGAGATCAGGGAGCGACTCTAGAGGACACGTTATTTTGTAATCACTCACAAGGACTGGGTGGATGAAAGTTTAAGTTTACCCTTGACGCGAAATAAGAACGGCTCGAGTAGATGAAAGGTCAAGTATACCCCTGAAGAAAAAAAATAAATGGCCCGACCCAACTGAAACAACCCGGTTATGAACATTGATTGTTCATACCCCACAATAGGTATAAATAATGATTGTTCATACATATCCATGTATGAACAATAGCTATGAACATTGATTATTCATACCCCCAATTATGAACATTAGGTATGAACAATGAGTGTTTATACCTATTTGAGCTATTAGAACAAGCATTGTTCATACCTATTCATATATGAACATTGATTGTTCATACCCACAATATGTAATATGTATGAACATTGATTGTTCATACCTACCCATGCTGAACATTAGTAATGAACATTGATTGTGGCTATGAAAACATGAACCCAAAACAGATATGAACAATAACTGTTCATACCCCAAATTATGAACATTAGCTATGAACAATAGGTATGAACAAAACAGATATGAACAATAAATGTTCACACCCAAAATAGATATGAACATTGATTGTTCATACCCAAAACATATATGAACAATAAATGTTCATACCCAAAACAGACATAAACATTGATTGTTCATAAACACCCAAAATAGATATGAACATTGATTGTTCATACCCAAAATAGATATGAATATTGATTGTTCATACCCAAAACATATATGAACAATCAATGTTCATACCCAAAACATATATGAACATTAATTGTTCATACCTACTTAAAAAAAAAATGAACCAAAAATATATATGAACATTGATTGTTCATACCCAAAACATATATGAACATTGATTGTTTATACCCAAAACAGATATGAAAAATGTGTTCATACCAACAAAAAAAAACATGAACCCAAAGCAGATATGAACAATAAATGTTTATACCAAAAACAGATATGAATAATACATGTTCATACTTAAAGTAGGTATGAACAATACGTGTTCAACAGTAAAAAATGAACAATTATTGTTTGATTAACATTAAAATTTTAGAGGATCTTGGTGGAATCGAACCACCATCACCTTTGGATATCTCCAAAGTGCTCGCCCATTTGAGCTAAAGATCCACCAGGGTTTAATTAAAAAATAAAAATGATAAAATGATAATGGTGTGATACTTCATCTTCAATGTCTTTGATTTTTTGGATAATGGTTGTCATCTTTGTTCAACTTCTTTAAAATAACTGAAGTTTCGCACAACTTCGTATATTTCTCGACTTTGGTTTTAGGTTTTTTCTCTCGTAATTTCGTTTGATTAAAATAGGGAAGGGGTTTTGGGTTTTCTCTTTCATAATTTCGTTTGATTAAAACAGGAAAGGGATTCGATTTGTAGTTTGATGAGGTGCGTCATGAATCAAAAAGTCAGGTCAGTTGGAGAAGAAAGGGGTTTTGGATTTTCTCACTCGTAATTTTGTTTATTAACAGAAAAGGGTAAAAATAGTATTTAAGAAATATAAAATAAACCGAGCCAACTTATTTTGTCCTTGAGGGTTATTAAAATCAAGAAATTGGGTCCGTGAGTTATTTCATTGATGAAAATGGTTTTGTGAGTCATTATCACAAAACACTGTCCTCTACAGTTGTTTTGAATTGAAATTGGGCCTTCCGCCCAATTTCTTGTTTGGGGATTTGAGGTTTCCATTCTAGTTCAAAAAGGGTTGCCAAACAAAGTGACTCTTAATTTTCGAAAATAAATTATGAATTCCATCATAAAATCCAAGTTGCCAAACACATCATTAATATACTAGATGTCTCCTCTGCCATCATCTATTAACAAAAATGGATAGGACGAATTAACAATTTGAACTCATGTTTTTAATTAGTCTTGTGACGACTTATATATAGTAATGTCGGCTCGTAATTATGTGTTTACTGTTCACACAGATTGCTCCGAGTAGGGTTGGTCGCTCGCGAGTAACCCGAGCTCGGCTCGACTCAAACTCGTCCGCACAAAAATATGAGTCAAGTTTGAGCTAAATTTAAAGCTCGTTCTAGATGGCCAGTAACTCAAGTTTGAGCTCGAGTAGTTTGTGAGCTACTCATTCTAGTTTGAGTTGAGCTCGAGTTTGAGTAGTTTGTGAGTAGGGCTGAAAATGGTACGGGATGCGACCCGAATCCGACCATATCCGAATCCATTTTAACGGATATGGTTTCTATATTTGTGATTAGAATCCGACCCGAAATATTCGAAAACATGAATCATTTTAACAAGATTTATATTTTGATGTCTAACAATTAATTTATATTTACATTTATATATGAAAATCATTAAAATGGTGTATTTTTTGGTGTTTTTTAATGGATATGGACATCCGAAATCCAACCCAAATCCGGATAGATCCAAATATGGTAAAGAGTTTTAAGTGAGAATCTGACCCGAACCCGCTCCATTTCCAGCCTTATTTGTGAGCTACTCGTTTTATATGCCCCCATAATATATAATTTATACCCAACTATAATTTATACTTATTTTAATGTTTTATACACTTTGTTTTCGTTTCTGAACTTGAGTTCAAGTTCAAACGAGTATAATTGAGCATGAGCTCGAACCCGAGCTTGTAGTGCAAAACGAGATGAGTCAAGTTTGAGCCCCATATTAAACTCGAAGTCGAGCTTCTACAACAGGTGCGAGTCGAGTTTGAACGGGTAAAACTCGACTAGGGTAGTTCAATGACCAGCCCCGTCTCCCAGCCTCCCAATGATATTTAGTGTACGTACTAGTCATTGCTCCAACAAACATTTAATAGGGCGACCCCTTAGAAAGCAAATTCGTCTAATTCCGGTTTGGGTGAGGTAAGTAGTGCAGTGTAGAGCCTGAGCCTGTCCTCTCCCAACGAAGAAGATCGCGACAATGGTCTTCGAGGCCGTATGAATGACAATGATGTAAGTGTTAATCGGTGTCTATACCTCCTCCATGCTAACTGAACTGCCACAGCTGCCCAAGTTCTCCATCCCGGCGAGTAGTACCTTGCACTCCTCTTAACTTTCTCACTAACAAATGTGTAACGAAAATGTTGTGTAACATATTTAAGATCTTCGGCTTCTAGGCCAAATGCCTCTGTGGTCTCGAGTGTTACCAGAGTGAACGCAGATGGAGGCAATCTTTCGATAAATGGTCGTCTAAGGCACCATGACAAGAGCTCGTCTCCACTAAAGTTTCCAGGACCAAGCATGCAACAACTCTGCACGCCATCTCGTAGTACTTGGCTACTTTGTAGGTGGCCTCTTACAACAAATAACATTCTTTGAACTGGATCACCTTCTCTGGTTATCTACACTAGCAACACTGAAATACTTAGGTCCATGGTTCAAAATCTCGATGCACCCATGAAATCAATTGCACACAATTACATTAGTCCTGATCGATTATAGATATTATCTTTATCTTTTTATATTTAAATTTCTTTAGGGATGGAAACTCACTGTTTCTCCCTTAGGGAATATAAGGGACTTCACACGGTCACATATATTTTCCAAAACCAATTCATCCATGTGTTGAAACAATGGTACCTGAAAAAAAAGAAAAATTGAATGAAACCAGTTTAGATAGTGGCGGACGAGTACAGCAACTATCTGGGCCTGTATCCTGAAGGTTGATATCACCGTTGGCCTAATTATGAAGGTTCAATAGTTGTAGATAGAGCCATCAAGTGCCCAAAGTTTAAGAGCTAAAAAAGTTTCAATTCATTCCGATATGATCAGAGGCCAACCCACGCACAAGGACATTCAATTTAAATTACTTAAGGCATAAAATGAGAGTTTTGCTGATGGGCTAGTAGTACCTGTCGCACTAGGTCTAAACAGAGATGGTATTTGATGTCCCTTCTGAGGCCTCCAGGAAGGTTTCTGATCATCTCATATTCGTCTACTCCACGTGTTGCTGCCCATCGTTGTCGTTCATATTGACGTACTCTCTGCCTAAAACCTTGAGGCAAATATCTCCTCTTCATCCACCATTCCATATTCCTCATCTTCAAGTGCATTGCTTGCTTCTTTGAGGTAGTTGCATGCAAGAAAACCTGTCCCAACAAGCCCAAGTAAAAACTTTGCCTTTATATTTTTTATGTAATGTGATTAAAAACCTATCTATGGATTAGTAATCAGGATAATGTGGAGACTCCAAGACATACATATTTTTATGTGTGGCTTAAGATACCCGGTGTGTATGGGATCATGCATAAATCTCAACATAATTGCTTGAAAATACCTACTAACAGAATCCGCTTGTCCTGATTCATTGAGACAAATACCGTGACAAATATACCATCTTGGGATGGGATAATTTGATATGATATGATTTAGACATTATTCAGCATTGTTAAATTCATTGTATAATTTGGTTACCTTGATGTTTCCGATTAACATGGTAACAAGTAGAAGTCCACTAGTTAGAATGATGATGTTGAAAACAACTTCCGACCACTCAGTCGTGCTCTCTAGGTTCCCAAATGTGCTGCTCAACAAAATTCATATGTTCTCAGAAAACAAATTTTGAGGTATAACCACAAAGCCGAACTGAAAATGACTTACCTAAGAGTCATGAGGCCCCAAAATATGGGAAACAATATCTTCTCCAAACGATTTTCGTTTATAACAAGAGGAACCGTCCATTTGTATGCCCCATAATCAAAATTTTCGGCACTTTCAATACACATAAACCTAACGTGTTTGTTCTCACCCCAAACCAATCTTTGAGTGTCTCTTACAATGTGTGTTGTCCCATAGTAAACCGGTTGTTCACATGCCAACATCCCTGGACCACAGCCCTGTGTTGCTCTACATTGGGCTCTCAAACACTTAGTTGCCCTCTGGATTCCTAGCAAGTACCAACATGCACCTGCTGCCTGCGTACATATCGATTCAGTTAACTATGGCAATATGGAATTATACCAAAGCAACTTTGAACAATTTGATGGCCACGCTGAAAATATATAGTAACAGATGGTATTATCTTATGGGATACGAGAAAAACACTACTCACATGTGCTGCAACAAAATATGCAATCATATTAAGTGCGATCCCCCACCAAACAGTGCCAAAAATATAGCCAGAGAAGTTCTGCATCCGGCGTAAAAAGCAGACTGAGTGGTAAATCTTGGGGAGGTATTGGATCAAGAACATGATCAGCAACATTGACATAACCAATGTTATTGATCCATTGTCCAATAAAGACGGTATCACTATCCACAGTGCAACCTGAAAGTCATAAAAATGGAGCTTCAGTATAAATATCCAGAGCAATATGTATGGATGTTCCAAGTGAAGCAACGAAATTATTAATACTAACAGAATAAAGCGACATCTGAAAGAGTCTGGCTCGATTACCGCTGACTCAATTATTTAGGTAATGCTTCAAGTGCTTAGGAAGCGGATTAGCGTCATTACATATCTGACATTTATTAGTTAAATCAAATTTATAAGCTGAATGTCTCACATCGAAGAAGTTGTTGAAAGATCTATAGCGTATCAGCGTATAGCCTTATTTTGTCCTGTGACTGTGTTTTGGATTTCAGGGCACCCTGCATTGCCCCCCCCCCCTCCGCGTATTTCTTGAGCTTTTTGAAATTTACATGAACTCACCAGTAGGGGCAGTAGGGCTGTGTTTAATTTACAATATTTTCCTACTCTAGGATTTACAAGACCAAGGTAATTCAAGAGTGTCTTAGGAGTTCCACCACTGAAATTGCTACCAATATGATGTGTATTCAATCCAAAGTTTCTGGAATCTTAAAACTGCAAAGATTATCAGTATAGAATCTAGTTACGTTTAGTGGTGATTCTGATGGGGCAGCCACGATGTCCTTGAATCGTATCATAGATGTTCTAGTTCAAATTCTGAGCGCAATGTTTTTCCAAACGGGTGTTCTACCATCCTACCAAGCACAGCCTTAATTTAATAAACATGATCAGCATGAGAAGAAAAAAATTGAGTGCAGGTGGCGTCATATCGTTGAAGTCTTTGGTATCTTTGATGGGGCTAAGACCATCCAAAATATATTTATACATTATATTGTGAGCATGGAATTCTTGAAAGGACCAACTAATGAAGCTGTACAGTTAACAGGGATCTGTTGAATCCGAAGGAAAACTTTATTTTTAGGTGCAGTCGCACAAAACTCGAAATCAAAATCATATATCAGTAGGAATGGCTTGTACTAGTGCATTATTCTAGCCTTCTCCGTACTTCGGTATCAGAATTCAGATCCACCAAATGAATAAGAACTAAAAGCCAACATCTAGATATCTTGTGAAAGATGTAACGAGGTTTTCATTCCAAAATTAAAACTAACATAACCCAGATTGTAACTGAAATCCAGGAAGTAACAGTTATGCTTTCAGGTCCTTCACTTTAGACACCTAAACTAGTAGGAGCAAAACTGTCAACTTCAATTCCAGGTTCCCTCACTAATGAATTTTTTTTTTCACAATGTCTAACTTGGACCAAAAAAATCTCAATCTAGGACAAATGCTGTGGGTCCGAATGAGATCAACATGTGGCACACACATAAATTTGAAACCCTCTAAACTGATTCACTTTTGTCCAGTACAGCACCTCCTATCCAGACATTCAAACAAGAAGTACACTATCTGCATTATAACAATAGATAGGGGATCCAAAGCACGGACTTACGTACAGTAAGTCTAAGATTTATGTAAAATGCATGGTAAATAATAACGTGTGTACTCCGTCCATCTACAACTATAATGATGAAGACGACGAATATGCTAAATTGCTAATGATGATAAAATTACCTGGGGCAATGGGAGGATAACAAAGAGGTCCAAGAAAAAACCATTTTTAGCTTTCAGGTACTTCAAGGCTATTGATCGAGCACTTGTGCAATCACTAAGCCTATCCACATCAGCACCCCAAGAACCAAGAGACCTCTTCACCATTCTAAGCCGCAACCACATGTTCCAAAGGTGCAAGGCATCCGTCATGCACCGCAAAGCGGTAATAGTTATTGCAAACCATCCATCAACAAATAAGCACATGCAAGTGTCACTTATTGAAAGGGCGTAGAAGAATAGAGGATCAAGAAAAAGTCCCATTCCACACACAAGGAGAAATACTCGGTTCCATTCTTGTACCCATTTTGCTCTGGGGTCTAATATTCGGCCAAGAAAAAAGCCGCCTCCTCTAGACCTACTAGTACCATTGGCATGTTTGTGTCCATGTGAATTCTCTTCTTCTTCCTCCTCCTCTTCATTTTCATTTTCATCCTCATCGTCATCCACATGCGCGTGTCTAACGCGTGAGAGTTCTTCTTCACTGCTTGACATCTACAGTTGCAGAGCTCAGAAGAGTAACTAATGGAAGGGAGGAGGGAAAACTGAAAAGTATTTGGTAGTTAGGACAACGGAGTAGATGTGTGCATCTCTTTGTAAGAACGTACGTAATGAATTTTTGGCCACATTAGAACGTAGTTCTTTTTTGATACTTGGAAGAGCATCAACTTAATTGATGATAACATCCTCAAAGAAAGGCTACACTTCATGTCAAGCTATTTCTCAGGAGATTTCATTAGTCCATGTGGTAATGGCATGTGCATGGGATGTTAGCATCAAAATTTGATATTTGGTCAAATATTGAAAAATGTTTCTAACTTTCTATTTACAAGAATGAAGAATTAATAGAGCCATCATGCGAAAAGAAAATGGAAAACAATAATTGGGGAGGTGGAGCTAGGAAGATTGGAGTGAACAACCTTAATAATTTGTGACGTCCTTACCATCATGCCCTTAAGGTATATTCTCCATCAAGAAATCTGCTGAAGGGGAATGACTAACTTGTCCTACCTTGTGAATGGCATCCTAAACACCAAATATAAGATCTAAGAATTAAATTGTTCTTTGTCCGGCCTATAAAACTTGTTTAAATTGACTCCACCAAATAATGGGACGGATTTCTACCTCTTTTTGCTGGTAACAAAGAACAAAGCTGGGTTCTAATCATCTTAAATGGAGCTCATTTTCTTTTTAACTGAAAACTGATGGGATTGAAGATGCTCTACGTACTAAACTTTAAACAATATCATCATTACTGAAACATAATGACCGGGAAACTATCACTAAAAACTAAGAACAAAACAAGACCAACCACTTCATCAACAAAATGGCGTTTCTGTCATTTTCCAATTGCCAAACTGTAAGGTACAAATCTAAAAACCTTTCTTCGTAAGGGTATGCATGGAAATCACACCGAGAGGTATCAATGGCCATGAGCACATGAGCAATGTGGACAGATTGAATTATAAACAATCAAGCTGGTAAGTGTCAGAAGGATGTACAGTACATATGTTTGATTAGAGTATGTGGGGCCATCACAATACGACGTACGGAGTTTCCTTGCAGCTTCCGACCTTTGTTTGTATGTTGGAGAACCATGATTACATTATACTACTAGAGGTGATGTGCAAAGGCCCTTTAGCCACTCGAACAAATCAAACACATCATCATACACATAACTCCTCTTTCTTTGTCTCTTTCTAAGGCTGAGTCCAATGGCTCCCTATCCCTTTAAAAGTAGTGTTAAAGTCAATAAAGTAGAGCTAAAGTCAATAAAGTTGAAATTTTAAAATAAAATTTAAAAGTCGATAAAGTGGAAATTTAAAGTCAACATATTTTACTCTCTATCTCTTTTTTACTCTATATATGTTGACTTTTAAATTTTACTTTATTATCGACTTTAAATTTCACTTTTAAGGGATAGATAGGGAGCCATCACTCGGAAATTCCTAAGAATTAAGCCTCCCTATCTATCTAATAAAAAGCAATGGTGTGGAGCAGTAGATGCTCTCCGTCCAATGGTTGCCATTAATGTCTTTTTCTAAGTTGTGGCGTAAGGATTCAAGTGTTTGGAGAGTTTGTGTAATTTTATTAAGTGTAATCAATACTATGGGATCTATCCAAAAATCAATCAAAAGTCAACAATCGCGGTTTGGACTTATAAATTGTTGGGCTAATTTCATAAACCGTTAATAGCTTCCAATTGATTTGGGCTTATAGATAATGGGGTAATTGGGATGGCCTTTGCGGTTTGTATTTATAAATTGAGTTGTTTATTTGGTTTTGTGCGAATATTTTACGCTTAAGATCGCGTGTATGCTGCATGACGGCGAGCGATGAGTTGTCGGGATAATATCGCAGGCGCGTCGAGGTCTCGCGGGCCGTAGGCACGGGCATACCCTAGTTCTTATATGATAAGAGTAAGACAATACGATCATTTGTAAGAAGAAAATGACGAAAATCTACATGCACATTCATCACGCGTAGTCCGCGATCCATAGATAGAATTGAGTTCAGGTAAGGTTTTTTTTATGGAGTTATAACAATTGGCAACACAATTTTTAGTTCGCAACACTCTGCACACGATGATGTCTTGCTAAGCTGCCCCGCTAATACGCTAGGGTCCCAAAATGAGGCTCTATAACTAGAAGTTGCAAAGAGTGATAGATTATGGGTCACGGTCAGAAATTGTTGATTTCACGAAACTCAAGGGGTGCTGTATAACTAGAAGATATTAGAAAGTCGCATAATGATGTCTTGAAGAATAACTTAAAGAAAGTATCATTTTGATTACTTAAACGATAGGGGACGACTATAACACAAGGTCCAGCACCAAAAATAGTTACGAAGTCAATGCTCATTGGTGGGATTCAAATGACGTGGCACAAAATAAAAAACAGTAAGAAAAAAATCATAATCGGCTGGAAATATAGTGAAAATAGGAAAATAAAACAAATGCCAGGTTATATGGGCGCTAAAACTCAAACAAAACAGGGGCTAAATGCAGCACACTTTTCTTTTCTCCTCGATAGTGATCGAGGTTAATAGTTTCTGACTAAATCTCTCTCTCTATAGCCTTCTTTGATCGACACGGTGATCGTCATTTAAGGTTTCCGACCAACTCTCTCCATATCTGTCTAACGATAGTTTCATTGAGGTAACTTTAGTATCAATTTAACTACTTAGATAGTTTGTCTCTTTCTTCCTAAATTATAAAACATGCTTTTGTGCTTTGAATTTATTATTCAGCTGCAAGTTTTGATTTTTATTTTTTGCAATTAATTCTTGTAGTTTTATCATCGGCAAGTGAAGACAATATGACTGAAAATGAACAAGCTGAATGGGGTGATGTATGTGAAGATGATGAACCTCGCGGTGGTGTTATTGGTGATGAAGTCTATGAAATTGAAAAAGACATGAATATATATTGTCCATGTGAAGGAATGGAGTTTGATTCCCTCGAAGAAGCATATGTGTTTTACAATAATTACGCTGGTCACATTGGTTTTAGTGTTCGAAAGAACACCGTGAATAGATCAAGAGTAATCAGAGAAATTAATGGTCGGACATTTTGTTGTTCTTTTGAGGGGATGCGAGATTCTCGAGCCAAACGATTTGAAGAGAGAAAGCGGAACCAAGCTGATACGAGGACAGGTTGTAAGGCAATGATGGCTGTTCGCAAAAAAAAAGATGAAGAAAAATGGATCGTGTCTAAAGTTGTTGAAAATCATAACCATAATGTCGTCACTCCAAGTAAAAAACACTTGCTTCGATCGCAGAGACAGATTGACCCGAGCCAACAGATTATCGTGGATACCATGGATTCAGTAGGAATTAGAGGAAGTTTGATGGCTAGCTTTATGGCTAGCGAAGCCGGTGGGATTCAGAATATAGGATTTACTAAGAAAGACTTGAGTAATTATTTGAGTACAAAACGCCAAAGGGACCTTTCCAATGGCGATGCACAAGTCGTGGCTTGATCATCTTCAAAGAACAACAAATGGATAATCCTGCTTTTTGTTATTCGATACAAATTGACTTAGAAGGGCGTATGACAAATTTTTTTTGGACAGATGCTAAGTCGAGGATGGATTACTATTATTTTGGAGATGTTATTTGTTTTGATCCTACATATGGAATAAATAAGTTTGATATGCCATTTGCTCCTATTGTTGGAATAAATCATCATTTCCAAACAATATTACTTGGTGGTGCCTTGCTTTATTCTGAGACAGAAGAGTCTTTTATGTGGGTAATGAAAAAATTGATGGCATCAATGGATGGAAAACAGCCGAAAGTTATCATCACTGATCAAGATTCAGCCATTGGAGGGGCTATTGAGAAAGTTTTACCTGGTACTCATCATAGATATTGTTTGTGGCATATAACTAGAAATGCAAGGAAACATTTGGCTCATGAGTTTGTCTCAAAAGAAAATCTGTTTAGGGATTTCTGCAAGTGTTTATATGGTTACGAGACTATTGCAGAGTTTGAGCATAATTGGGAGGTAATGCTTGAAAAGTACAACCTAAAAGAGAATAAGTGGCTAAAAAATCTATTTGGATAGCGAGAAAAGTGGGCATCAGCTTACAGACGTGACCTATTTTCAGCAGGTATATCATTTCTTGTATCTTTTTTTTTTTTTTTCTAGCGCTGGTTATCTCAATGGTTTAGTTACACTTTGCTTTGAATAATTTCTTTATGGTCAAATTATAAATTTGTAGGTATGTACACGACCCAACGGAGTGAAAGCATCAACTCTTACTTTGATAAATACCTGACAAAAGGTATGGCTCTTTCTAAGTTTGTTAAGCAATATGAATTAGCTATCTTGGATAGGCGGGAGGAAGAAAACAAGGAAGATTATGTCACCATTTATGCAAGGCCAGTTTTAAGACTTAACGTTAAAATTGAGAAGGAGGCAGCTGGAGTTTATACAAGAAGTATCTTTTGTAAGTTTCAAGAACAGTTATATCAAGGTCTTTCTTACCGCCATAGGAAAGTTGAGGAGCATGGAACAGAATGTGTCTACAAAGTGTGGATGGAAGGACACGATCAGGTAGCGCGCACCGTCCTGTTTGAGCCTTCTACAATGAGTGCAAAGTGTAGCTGCCAATTGTATGAATTTGCAGGTTATTTGTGTAGGCATATCTTGAAAAAAGATTTGGTTGAAGATGTTCAAACACTCCCAAAACAACATATACTCAAAAGATGGACAAGAGAAGCAAAATCTGGTTTGGTGGTGTTCGGAAATGAAGAAATTCAAGTGAGTCATCAAGAAAGTAAAACAAGTAAATATTGCAAACTTTGCAAATTGGGAGTCAATTTTGCGTGTAAGGCTTCACCGTATGATGAAGTATACGAAGTGGCAATGAAGGGTTTACACAATACCTTACGAGATGTTGAAGCTACACTTAGGAATATATCATTACGTTCGGAATAGCAGAATGAAGAAACTGAAAAGGAGCAAAATAATCAAACAAGAACCCCAGTTGCCCATATTCAGAAGCCATTATTTGATCCACCTTTTGTGAAGCCCAAAGGTCGACCCAAGGATTTTACATCGTTTCTTGATAAGGGAAAAAATGGGACGAAGAAAGGTAGTAAGAAAAACACTCAAACAAAACCAAATGCCAAAAAAAAGAAAACTCGAGGAAAGGAAATCTCAGATGGGGGGGCTACCGAAAGAGATTCAGATTTCCACACTGTCAGTCAAGTAACTAAAATTATGTTCAACTTTATTTAGTAGCATTAGCTATTGTTTTGATTTAACAATATTCTTCTGGATTTCGTAGGAGCTTATGATGGATACTGAGCAACAATCTCGATACAGCCATGACTTCATGCTCCCCTCTTTTAATCAGGTTAGTGTTATAATTGTTTTTTTTTTGCCGGTGGTTGTTGTTGCATTTGTACATGTTATTATATTGAAATTTGTTTGTTGTTGTTAAGAGTATTTTGGGACTGGTACTCGTAGTTTTCTGCCTAGTCATCAACCTTTCCATTTGAGTTAGGTACCATACAACCTTCTTACTTAAATAGATAAAACAGTTAAGTATTGACATAATAGCTAGATACATAAATGGTTCCATGGTGACTATATAGGAGTCTTTTCTGGTTGGAAATAATTTTGAGATACAGCATGATGCGACATCCACTATAGGAATTCACCAACTTGAACAGGTATTTGAAGTTCTAAATTCGTTTGTTATCAATAAATCTTTGCATGTGGCAAAGTTTTTGATACAAACATATATGTAACTATTTTTTATTTTTTATTTTTTTTGTTATTATACAGGGGACTTTTGAACATTTTTTCTTGAGGCCTCAACAATCTCATGGAATTGCAAGCATTGATCTCAATAATATGTTGCAGGTGATTATATTAGTATTCTACAATACAACTTGTTCACAGTATAAGTCTACTTACGCCATTTTTTTTTTTCGTCTTCGAGGGATTCATTGTTGTGACTTTGTAATTAGCATTCACTTGACTTAAAACCAGAAGAATCAAATTTTTTTTGTTTGGTATGTGTTTTTTTCTATTACCGCAATTAAGGGTGGAATTCGAGCCGAGCGGCTCGGGCTGAGCTCGAGCTCGCTCGTTTAACTATATGAGCCGAGCTCGAGCTCAAATTAAAGCTCGTGTAACAAATGAGCTTGATGAAGCTCGACTCGTTTAGCTTAAATAGCATATTTGTAGTGTAAAATAACCGAGCCACTTGGGCTCAGCTCGTTTAAGCTCGGCTTGAGATCGCTCGTTTAACTAATGAGCCAAGCTCGAGCTCAATTTAAAGCTCGTGTAATTAACGAGCCGAGCTTGAGCATGGTAAAGCTCGGCTTGTTTAGCTCGAATTCCACCCTTAACCTCAATAGCTAGTGTAATCTAGTATATCTATGACATTGATTTTATTATTTTCATGTGTAGGTGCACTTTGTAAACGGCGGAAATGGTTTGGAATTTTGGCGAAAAAGACAGCCGACTTCGTCTTGGATCAAAATATAACATTTTGTTCATAGGTTTTAACATTTTGTTCATAGGTTTTTTTTTTGTAAATGGCTGGAAAGGGCTAACTACACTCATGACAATTTTTGTTTCATAGTTGATGTTGTCTGAGTATAATTTTTGTGAATAATGTGTGCTAAAAATGAGTCAGTTCCCCACACCAACTCCAATTCCAACAGCGTCAGTTCTAGTTGCAGAGAGCCAGAGAGGGAATTCTCTGGACTTGCAATATCAAACTTTCCACTGACTACGTTAGATATAACATTTCAATCCTGCCTCACCGATAAAAAAAAAAACATGCCTCAACTGAAAAAAGAGAGCCAATATAACTTCAAAGAATCCGAAGAAAGAAGGAGTTGAATACATTGGAATTGTCTACATCATTGCATCAGTAATGAGTAATGACTGAATTCCAGTGCAGTAAATGAGTGTGCCATGTAATAGAACCATTAAAGTCACAAGGCTATGGACGATGGCATATATATGCAAGATATCTTCAACAATTATTTTTCTAGTCTAACTAACCATGCAAAGGCAGAATTTGTGAAAAAGAAACCCTCCAGAAGAAGAAATGAAGACCGTCCTACAAGACTGCTCATATTTCCTTCATTATACTACAATGTTAATGTTTCCAACATTTCTCTAAGAAGTCAGAACTTAAGCCCAGCAGAGAGCCACCATATTACATGTACTGTCCATTTCAACCACACTACACGTACTGTCCATTTCACACCCCCCTGAACTCCTATACTCCTTGTGCTGAAATTGAATGTTTTAAGTATATATCCGAAGATAATGGAAATCAGACTCTATAAGGACAAGGAACTAAAAACAGCGTATTCACATTAGAATTTAGAAACCATTAAGTGAAAATATAATCCCAAAGATCATTAAGTGAAAACCATTAGTTGTGAACTGTTACAAAGATCAGAAATAGGTAACAGACAGAAATAGCTCAACTTCTTTCTACCAGTCATATACAAAGATCAGACAGAACTCAACTTGCATAAGTATCCTTAACTCTGATAGAACTTGTAGTCAAAACTCTGACAGAATTTCTTTCCCACACTGGAAGCATGTTGCAAAAGGCCCTTCTTTCCCACACCGGAACCTCATCTGAACTGGACGCCATTGAACCTTCAAACAAGTAAAAGATAGAGAGCAAGCTGAAAATAGCAGCAACACCACTCCAT
Organism: Coptis chinensis; assembly: GCF_015680905.1. NCBI lineage: Eukaryota > Viridiplantae > Streptophyta > Magnoliopsida > Ranunculales > Ranunculaceae > Coptis > Coptis chinensis. The sequence continues at coordinate 54,553,002 of NC_141463.1, forward strand.
TGATCTGAAAATGCTCCTAACTCATTGTGCTAGAAAGCTTCACCATTTTTTGAGAAATCCCATGAATCACAAACTCCTTCGACGACAGAATATCCGTGCAGTAATCTGAACTCCATTGATACCTAGTACCCCTTAGCATTATACTCCATTGATAGACATGCATAGAAACAAGTTCTCTGTACTCATATCTTTCAGGCAATATATACAACCTCACTAGTCTCTCCAGCATCGGCGAATGCAACTGAGGACATACTAAATCCTCCATAGTTCTCTCTTACATCGAAGCCCATACTCTCCAACAAGCTTCAGTTCTGCATCCAAACACTTCTTCTCATATGGATTAGAAATGCGCCCGAATGTTCCACACGAGCTCCATAAGACCCTTTCTCCGCGCTTCTATCGAGTGAAGCACCGATCCTACGCTTCTCTTCGAAGCACCCTGATTTTACCTTGGCAACGCTCACTCAAACTGCGCTCTATGGAATGCAGCAGGTATGGTTTGAATCAGATTCTTTGGTTGTTGTTCAGACCATTAAAGGTGAGTACACTCAGCATTGGATGTCTAGGAATTGTATCCTGAAGATTGAAGATCATACCAAAAAATACCCCGTCTCCAGGTCTCGATGCCTTGGCAGCTCAAGCTAGCCTGCATTCCTTTTATATTCCCCATTTGCTGGACCAAAGCCATCTGTTCCCTGGTGGCACCTTGACCTCAAATAGGTCTTCGGCCTGAAAACGGGCAAATTTGATGCTCTTGGCAGAAGGAGAGCGTAAGAGATGCGAGTTGGTTTACGTAAGGTCAGAAAGGGAAAGCCTGCCTCGGCCTAGCAATTGCTAAAAATGCAATCGGCTTTCCCTCCTCAGCACCGATCGCCAAACCCGACGCATCCATCCGTATCCACTTCAAAGAGCTTTTAAAAATCCGAGCTAGAACCGGCGCCTTGACAATCCTCTTCTTCAAGGCATCAAACTATTTCTGTGCCGCCTCCGTCCACTGGAAATGGGACTCGGGGCTTCTTAAAGGTCTTTCCATCTGAAACCGAAGAAAAGCCAGTGGCCTTTGCAGTAGGCACAAGTATTCTAGTAGTTTTTTGACCTTTCTTCTTCCTATATAAGAAGAAACACATACATTGTCACTACATATTAAAATTTAATTCTGCTTGGGTAAAAAAAAAATAACAAGGACTACTTACATGCAATGACTACAATTACAGATGTATCTACATTTAGGACATTTCCATTCATTCAACAACACCACTTCTTCTGCTTCCTCTCCATATCTTTAAGACAGAATGTAATTAAATCGAAACAAATCTGGCAACAAGGAAATGAAAAAAAAAAATGAAGTTGGAATCAAACCTATTCAAAAGGCATTGTTGGCAATATTTGATACAACAAGACTTCTTATTATTTCTCTGGTTCTTACAGTTAGCCAACAAACGGGATGTTCTTTGTCGACACTACATCAACCAATCAATCAATTAGATCAAATTAACAAACGAAACCTCAACAAATCAATTTACCTGGTCACACGTCTTTGAGAGTCCAAAGACTTGATCTTTATCACATTTGACTCGTTTTGAAGACGGGAACAGTGAATGGGAGATGGGTTTCGCTTGGGGTCAACTTAGCTGGGTTTGATTTTGGAGTGGAAATTTTTGGGTTATTTCAATTTTCTATTTCTTACATATTATTTTTGGGTTTGAAATTTGAAGAGACACGAGAAGAGAAGAGTGTTTATTTTCTCGGGCAGTTTTTTTTTTTTTTTTTTTTTTTTTTTTTTTTTTTTTCCGATAAAATCGCAACTATTTTTGGTGCTGGACCATGTGTTATAGTCGTCCCCTAAACGATATAGACTGATAATCATCCCAGGAATTGCCAAAATCAGTTTTTGTCCAATACATAGTTACAATGAGTTGGCTAGTATTACGAGTAAGACCCACTCTGTTTTCCTTCTATCTAGTACTATTTCTTCGTCTCCTTTTCTCAATACTAGATGGGATTTCTGTCTTCACTCTTCGTTATATGCTGTAGAAGTTTATAAGTTCTACATTCCAGTTACAACGTCAGACTGCACGTGGGCACGACCCTTCCACTCCCTGCCTAATTTATGACCATTGGGTCTGGCCAGAAACATGTTCATTGTCAGTGCTCCAAGACAACTTCAATTTCAATCCAAGACTAATCCAATTCTAACGAAACATGGGAAAGGTGTACAACAGTACAAGACTGAAATCTGGATAGTAAACTTTTATAGTGCCCATTAAAACCCAGCGGCAGGATCAACTTATGTAAGCGAATTCTTAATTGCCAAGTAGCATCACTGAATAACCTCTTTCTTTGTCTTAATTTTAAGATGAATTCGGTTGGATCCTTATTGTTCTGACCTTTGGTATTGAGTCCAGATCTCCCAGCCAGGTGTTCGGAAATACAGTGTCCTTAAGATATACTCGCAACAACAACAACAACAATATACATATATAGACTCTCGAACTTCAAGGCAAAATTCAAATGGAACTTCACAGTTGATCATGGTTTTTAATGAAGAGCTGGTTTTCTTTCTTATGGTACTTCATTCCTACAGTCATCTGTTCTTTCGTACTTGCCTTGAGGTCTTCTAATAATTTGAGATATCTAGACGTGTAAAGTGGACTGTTGAATGATAAAGAGTAGACATAATTACATCAAAAGCGACTTGTATTATATGTTCAACAACGTAAGCCTTCGTACAGAACTACAGATTATGAAGAACAGCTTATAGACAAATGTAGCCCAACTCAATTACGGTATTACCTCTACATTCGAATATCTATTATATGCAGATACAAGAAAGATAATAATTAAATATCTAAGCATACAATGAGCTACTTTTATTAGTTCAGTCTTTATTCATGCATTAGAGAACCAGCTTAGACAAACAAAAACTTGTCACTTAAATATCTCAGGAATCCACATTATAAGAAAGAGTAATATAGCAATTAAACCCTAAAATTGATAAAAACTCAACAAATCTAAGTACCAAGTGAAAACAAAATCCCTTTAACCGCATTATATGGTCATCAGACAGACTTTAAAAACTAAGCAATGGTAAACATACAAAAAAATTTATATGTAGTTTATACTATTGCCTCAAATGCGACTCGAGTCCCTTCCATAAATGAATCGCCTAGTCCAGTCAGAAACCACTAACATCCTGTTGCGCCAGCTGACTTGTTTACTGGAAATAAGCCAAAACGACCAGTTAATAACTCGCAGTCACCACATTGACTGATTAACATTCAAAAAACCAACTTGTAGAACAAAATAATCAGGATGTTACCTTGCATAAACAGAATACCATAGCCATTGTGAGCTGTAACCAATTGAGACATGATCACCAGGCAGCTGAAATGCTGTTTGCTCTCCTCCAAGTGGAGCAAACTGTCCCAAATGGCGGTACCTGACAAGACATAAAGAGGAGGTGAGATATCAATGCTTGAACAACCACTGAAAATACTTTCTTCTCATCACATGTCATTCAAGATATATGTCACTTTATTTTTTGTGGGAGATCAAAGACCCTGATACAAGCTTCAAATCGATAGAAGCTGGTTACCTAGAACGAAGAGATCCAAATTACAATCAAGAGCAAAGACAAATACGACAGAGTTTACTAATAAAGACAGATAGGTTTTTCATTTTATAAATTGAAAAATAGAAGCATTAGGCATCGGAATTTGAAACCATTCATGAAGGAATTAATACGCTGCATAAGATCTTCAAAAACAAAGAAACTAGATAATGGCTGAATCTTCATATAATAGACAATTAACAGCACCCCAATACGTCGGATTGGTCTGAGGGAAACTGAAGAGAATGAATATGAGCAAAGGGCAGAAAGCATATGGATGATAATAGTCAAAAGGAACAGCAGGAGTTAAGTACCCTTTTCTCTAATCTGGATAAGGCATATTGGACGCCGCAGTGATATCAATAACATAATTATCCAATATTGCAAGAATAAAATAACATATTGCCATTATCAAGAAACTCTAACCCCAAAAAGGGTTCAGAGCAGGTGCCGACTAGCAAAGTCGGTAAAACCTTTGGGTGATGATACCAAAGGTCTGGGGCTCGAACCCCGCCAACATCAAAGAGTTACTGATCTCATTTAAAACAGGCTTACCAATCAAAAGGGTTTAGAACTTCAGACTCAAGCATGCAAGAGTACATAAACTAATTGAGCTCTGGAAGTTATCTATAAAGGAAACGCAGAAAAAAAAAACAAAAACAAAAGCTCATTGAGAGCTTTAACTTATACCTAAATGGATGAAACCTATGGCGTCCATCTTTCCTCATTCTAAGAGGACCTTCTGGAGTTTGTTCACATTCATTCATACGGTTGAAGCACTTTGCTAAATATTGACCTTGTTGAGCAGCAACCTGAAATATCACCATGGAAAAGGTTCATCGATATTCAAATGTTTCAAACTTTAAAGCTTTAACACAAAAAAAACACACACCAGGAGATCTGTTAAACACTTACTTGAGCCGTAGCAGGAAGAAATTTCATTTTTGAATCCACAGCTGAAAGAGCAGACTTAAACCTTTCTATATCTAGTTCCTTCGACTCCTTTTCATTATCTCCTTTTGATTCCTCCAAAAGTTGTACAATGTTTTTCATACTTTTATTCTTCATATAAAGCTGCACCTGAGGGTACCTTTCGCAAATGTCGTTAACGACATCTTGGAGTTCTTTAACAGTTAGTGTGCCAGAGTTATCTTTGTCTGCTTTTTTAAATATGTCCGCAATATCATCCTGAAAGCATACAGGAAATTAATATATATTAGTATAAGAAGAATCCACGATAAACGAACTTAAAGCACTATTCTTCACAATTAAATGAAGATCTGATTGTAACCAAGGTTGATACTTATTTAACTAGAATATTGAGAGCAAGTTTATGATGAGACAGACAATTTAAAAATCAAATTCATCATAGAGGTGTTTGCAGCTTGAAAAATAAAAGGTTTGAGTATACTATCAGTATTAAATTTTAAAAAAAACAAGAGAGAACTTAACTAAGCCAAAGCATAAAAAGGGAGCATGCTGAGTTTGTTGGAAATTTACCAGGCATGAATTTCAGTTTCAAAGTTCCTATTAGTGTCAAACCATTAGATCGGGATTTGTTTATTTTGTATATACCTGTTTTAGTATCTCTTCTCGTACTACTATATAAGTATATATCACTTATGTTAATCTTCAGAAATGAAAGATGGAAATTAGATTGGTTCTCATATTTCTCAAGTCACATCTAAGTTTAATTGAAAATTCAGAAGTTGCATATTACTACAGTACAAGTTTATTCATGTTCAAAGACCTCACTTTATTATCTCATTACAAAAATATATAGCATATTTGTTAAATATTTTCTCAAAGAACTTAGCAGGTATTGCAACAGTGATCCACCTCGTGTAGAAGGATCTTGCAACTAAGGACAAGAAATACAAAGTCCTTGGAACTCCTTAAGCATAATTACCGGAGTTTGCACAAACATATATTTAGGGCATACAAAAACTAAAGACCTAAATTTTATATACAACTGACACACAGTTGCACCAGGATCTGCTCTAGATATGTCTATTGTAAAATAGAATGCCATGTCATTTTTGAATACCTTAATAAGCTTAATTCATAATCTTTAGTCAAATATATTAATTTGAACATCGGTGTCTTTCTGAAGTTACAGAGCACATGGCAGTGCATAACCTGCTTAAGGTTTGTTCCTAAAAAAAAAAGGAACCGTCAAGCTAAACAGAGGTTTAACTATAAAATCAAGAAACATGCACTTACCATGACTTTCCGTTGATTTATACTAGCACAATCACCAAGTGCGTAAATGCTGTCAGAACCATCAACCCGGAGCCACTCATCAGTTGCTAAAGCACGCCTATTAACCTGAGGACATAGTAAATGATGTTCGATAAATACAATCTAACTACATCCAACTGTAACCTCATCATAACTAGTGCAAGAAAGAAATAACTATAAAGTCAAATATAATATAAATCAAGGATCTGATACAGACAAAGGATTAGAGCAACAAACCTGGCCGACTTGCTTCATGAACTCTGATATAACAGGACGGGTTCCAATGCCGGTCGACCAGACAATCATTCCATATGGGATAGAAGAAACGCCTTCCTTTGATTTCTCTTTTGTACAAATGTCCTTATCAGTCACTTTTACAACCATAGACCCTAATTTTACATCAATGCCATCTCTCTGAAATTTTTCTTCAGCAAATTCCGTGATTCTTTTATCAAACCTGTAAAGCAATAATCAAGTAAGCTGGAGAAAGGTTTATAAACAGAGAATTAATTTATAATGAACATATCAATAAAATAAGTAAGAAATTTATTTTCATTTATTTACACAATCAGATGTAAAGTTTCCACGTGATTTAACTAGGCTGCTCAAGTTTCCACAGTAATGTAGAAGAAAACTATATCCTTCACAAAAGGAAAGTTCCATATTTGCACTACATGAGTTAAGTTAATTAGTATCCACACACACTACTGCTTTGATCGAAATGGGAGAAGATATGTAAGGAATCATATTTTTACTTACATGCCCAAAATATGATCTGCAGCCTCAAGAAGAGTTATCTTCACCAGATCCTTAACGGTAGGATACAGCTTGCTCAGATCTTTTTTAATATAATCATGAAGTTCTGCAGCAAATTCCACACCTGTTGGACCACCGCCAACAACTACAAAATGTAGATTTTTCTTCCTCTCTTCCTCAGTTAAGTTGGGAAGGCTGGCCTTCTCAAAACAGTCAATCACATTCCTACGAATGTTTTGAGCATCCTCTATTTCCTGCACAAAGGGAGCATTTCTTTTAGAAAACACTACAAGCAACACTTTAAAGGATATAAACTAGACGTGCTTCCGAATATATTTTTTACGATTTCTCCTTTGCTTTGTAGTAGGATACCTCATCCTACATTCCTACCACATACTTGCTTTTTTGTTCTGATTCCAATAAAATTATGACACTTTACCAAAAACAAAACAATATGAAGTCATACTAGTTAGAGATGTTGTATTAGATTCCAAAATGAGTGAAGCAGTACCACTCATCCTAAATTTTCTATCTATATCATCAGTTTGAATGAACTGGTGCAAGGAATAAGCTTTCTACGTTCTACAAAACTCTTACAGATCGTACTTTTGCAGAAGACAGAACCCAAGAAAAAAATATATTAACCTTCAAGAAATGGGTATGCTCTTCGACACCAGGTGTATTGAATGTATTCGAACGAGCTCCCATGGCTACTACCAAGTAGTCATAATCAACAATGAATTCTTCTTTTCCTTCCAAGTTAGCTTGTTTAACAGAACGGCAGTGAACACTCTTGTTTTGTGGATCAATCTTAAAGCATTCAGCTTCCAAAAATCCGATATCTCCACCTTTCTGCATACAATTGAAAAACAAGTCTCATTAACTACAGTAAATCATATCCAGTAAGAGGTTAAATAAATAGTATAATTAGCACAAATAGTCTTGCAAATACATATGCACCTTGGTCTCTTCCCAATGGTGACATGCATGCTATAGGTTATCCCAAGTCCTAGAAGATATGCTAAACGGAAAATTTTCTATTCAACTTCCATTTTCTTATCTTATCTTATATTTGTACCAGAATGAAAATTTGCAGAACTCTTTGTTAGACAACGAAACTGACATGCACACGACACTTTCTCCTAATACTGCTTTCAAACCCACACTTGATACAGAGCAACAGAATGCAAAGAAAAATATGACCGATGAGTTATTACACCCCAATGAAACCATGGAAGGATTTGTTATAGAAGAATACAAATGAAGAATTCCGATGGAATTATGCATACATCAAACCATCTTCTAGCAACACACCCTTTCAAAACACTCGTATCTAACTTAACACACCCGTACATTTGCACTATACAATCTTTAGCTTTATACCAAGAAAGGTCTAAGCTGCATAGTTGTGAATTAAGCAAAACCATAACCAGCAGAGTTAGAAAAGTATTAAGCCATACAAGTAATATGATATCTGCAGCAGGAAAAACAGTTTCAGTGATCCATATTCAGTGGACACGTACTACAGGTCATCCCATAACAATTTTCCTCTGTTCTAAGATCCCAAAATCATTTCCATTTTTCTAGTTTCTCTATTTTCCTTTGTGCAATCTTGTCATATATCCTATAATAGAATAACCGATACCCATCCAAATAAAAAAAAATGCCATAAAAAGAGAACAATATTCTTAATAAACTAGCATTAGAGGCTATCTTTTTTTCCATCCGTATTACGGATTTCTTTTGCATAATGCGAACTTAGAAATGCCAAAAATAGTATGAATGTATGTGATAGCCTATAATTACAGTGCAATCTTAAGAAAAAAAAAATGCACGCTACATCTTATCCAAATTGCCCTTACCTTCTTCATTATGTTGCGAATTGGCTCAACAATGCTCCTTGGTTCCACTGTGCCACATGTGACACTCGGCAACAAGGGTGTAAAAGCAAAGTAATTACGAGGTGATACCACTTGAATATCATATTGGGAACTATCGAGATCTTTCAAGAAACTGGTTCCTGCCCACCCAGTTCCGAGAACGACCACCCTCTTCTTTTTGACAGATGGATCAACAGTATTTGAACCATTGAGTGTGTTATAAGCCACAAAACCCCCACCACTGTAGTAATCAGCATGATTATAAAGCAGAGGCTAGAAACAAGAAACAAGCACTTTTGCAGAAATGCACTAGATATATGAGAAACAGTAAAAAGATGGTGAAGAGGTAGGACATGAAATTTCATGTTTTATACATGAAAAACACGTAGTAGAGGTAGTGTTACACATAACAACCTCTGGAAAAAAAATTAAACACAGCGTATGAAACCCTCCATAGTCCTTACCTAAGGACACTAAAATCATTAGTTTTATGCATACATGTTATTTTTTTCAGCACAAACTTTTACCAAATATAATGAGACTAGAAATAATCTCTTTCCACATACAGCATACCACCTAACAAAATTTCAAGTCTGTTTCAAAGCATACTTCTAATGAAAATTCTACAAATAATACAGGGAAACGGACATTCCAAACTAGATCATAACAAGGCAGGGTCATGAAAAACAGAACGAGAGGTACGTGTCATATAACTCACAAACTGTATACAATATAAATGTCATTCGGTGCATTTAACGGGCTGTCCAAAAATACATAGACATTATTACACCATTCACAACTCACTACCAAATCGTTCTACAATCATTCATTACACCAAACACCAAAAAAACAAACTCTGTTTCCCCCCAAGTCCCTAACATATATTCCATTGTACCTTTTCAATAATCCAAATATAACATTTACCAAAACAAAAAAAAAAAGTCGTAAAAATCACATTTTTCCCATCATTTATTCAACTAGTGCAATGTAGATAAATAAAAGACATATATTTATTGTTACCACAAACAATACGTACGTCATTAAGTTATTATTTACCAACAACCAAAAAGAAAAGTTTCTATAACAAACCCGACAGCGACGACGGCAATGAGTTTGGGAAGATGAGGGTGGTAACTACGAAGAGTGTTTGAAGTTTTGTGATATAAAGCTAAAACCCTACTGCCCATGGCCATGGTGTAAGCCTTTCTTACGGCAGATCTATTATAAATGAAAACAGAGAGAGAGGTGCGGTTTTATAAGTCGTTCGTGAAATGCGGCTTCTTTTTATTTCCTTACCTTAACTTGTCGTCCAAGAAAATAATTTTTAGTAGGGTATCCAGCTGATTTGGAAACCGACTATTCAATGTGTTTAAATAAGCACGTTGGTTTGGTTGTAATTGATGGTCCAAAAAATGAACAAACATTTCTATTTCAAATCGAAATTTCATGGACTTTATGTGCCGGGATCATCAGTTTTGCCATGGTTTAGGTCAATTTTCAAAAAATAAATTGTCACCTGTTTTGTCTTTGAGAAATTATCACTTTATCAGTGTTCTAAAAATCGGTCTAGGTGGGCTCTAGGCTAAGCGGTGCTCAACCGACTTGCCTAGGCCCAAATTGTATAAAAAATCGGTAGACCGATTAGGCGGGCTAGGCAGACTAATCGGACTCTAAACGGTCCAGTCAAGTTTTTTTTTTTAATGATTAAATGTCAAAAATTTAAAACCTGTGTAGACTTAAGATTTGAATGAATTTAAAATACGAAAGTCCAATATCCTACCTACACTAATATCGGTTCTTTCAAGATGCTCACAGTGAGCCACGTCAGCCAAAATTTTAAAAAATTCCCTATTTAAAAAATAATTAATTTGGTAATTACCAAAATAACCTTAGTATTGGTGTACTTTGTAATTTCTTAAAATACTTTTTGGTCTTTTCAAATATTTCGAGAGAAAAAAAAAACAAAACTCATGCATGATTCTACTGTTCGCGTTAGTAATACAAAACCTAAAAATTGAAAACTAAACCCTTTTCTCAAATTTTCATCTCCTTCCTCCAAAGCCGAAACGTTTTCTTCTCCTTTTGGTTTTGAATGATCGTTTGGAAAAAATTGAAGAGCTCTCACTGAGACGAATAAGAAACTCTCATTGATGATGAAGGAAGCCATTGATTTGTAAGTCTTGATGTTTCTATTATTTTCAATTTGTTTAGTTTATTCATCTTCCTGTAGATATTGAATCCTCAGACGATGTGTTTTGGCAAGAAACCGCCGTAACACAACGAGAAATTCAGTAAAAAGAACACACTAAGAAACAGAGGAATTTTATGTTGGGGGAGATGAAACTGAACCAAATAATGGCTGCCTACGTACCCAATATCTATTCTCTAGGGATCAAGTTTCCACGTAGTTCCTTATGAAAAACAGTTTGGTATTTATATAGGTATAGTAGAGAGTCCTTGTAGCTCAAGTAATCTTGTAGCTTGAGTAATTATGATAGACTATAACTTTCAACTGATAATTATCTCTTTGATAATAAATGAATCTGGACATAAATCAATATACATTAGTGGCAAGCCATATGTCTAAGGTTCAACTTTAGACATATGAGTTAATGGGCCTGTACATTGATCCATGGTATTGCAAATTGGGCTTTAGCCCTATCGATTAAATGAATAAAATAGAGACCCCTAGTAATGGATGTTTGCCACGTAGGTGGGGGTCGAAACACCGCCCCCTCTTTGTCATGCAAACAAAGTTCACATGGCAAAGAAGAGAAGAAAAATTAAGAAAAACTTGGAATAAGAAAAGAGTAAGCGGAATATATAACAAAGTGTCGTGTTAACGTAAACGATAGGAAAATGGATAATTGGGAAAAATTCGTGAATTATCGGGAACGAAATAATGTCAATTTAACGTATACGGGACGCAATGTAGTTAAAAAATGGTTGAAAAATGCACAGAAAAAATAAAAGATGCACAGAAAAAATTTCAAAAGAAATTGATTGCTGAAAACTGTACCGAACGCATTACGTAATAATACGAAAGTTGATTTCGACGACGCATGCCAGCGGAATAGCGATATTAGGATTAGACCGTTGAAATTAAATGTAATGGCAGTTTAGTAATAATAGAAAGAAAATGAATTTAACTACGAATTGGATTCAAAGGTTGCGGATAAGAATGTAGAGTAGATAAGAATTAAGATTAGAGACGAAATTGGATTAGAAAAGAATGTGGAGTAGATAAGAATTCGGATTAGATAAGTGTTTTTCAGTTTGATCCATCCAAAATACGTTGGGACTGCTTAATTGTTGGTTGGAGAAACCATAAAAAGGTGTATAAAAGGATTACGGTCTCCTGCCTTACCTCAAAAGGCAAGCTAAAACCGAAAAACCAAACATTGATTTCTGCCTTTTCCTCAATTTCAACTACATCACTGTAACTGTTCGAGACTTGGCCAATAAACAATCTGAATCATCGGAAACTTTACGCAAATTTGGCTCAAGCAAACGCCATTTATACATAACCTCGGGGGGGCTTTGGTTTGAAATGCCTAGAATCATCAAAACCCGCAAAGCATGGAGTGATTCAAATGATCGATCTGAGCGAGGAGAAGGATGAGAAGCAATTGGGGACACAAGGGGAGTAGAACAAGGGATTCGAGAGTCAAATACAAATTCGGCGAGGAGCCAAGTCCTTAATACTATTAGATAAAGGCATACGAACTCTAGTTGATAATGAGAAATTGGTAAACTCGGACAATGGACTCAAAAAGGCCCATGACTTGTTCACTTGTTTCTCAGATGATGTAGAATAAAAATTGAGTCTCGGCTTCTAGGAAGACAATGACGAGGGCTCATTAGATGATTTGGAGGAAATAAAGTTACAAAGTAAATTAGCGAGACAAAGAAGGCCTATATAGCAACAAAGAAATTTCTGCGGCGGTTCTTGGTCGTTGAAGGATTCCAGAAAAGGAACCCATTATATTAATCTGGTATTGAAACAACCGCTCATACCAATGCCTATGCTACCAACACAGGATTTTCTGAAGGCAGAAGCTGAAGATAAGTATGCAAGTGGTGGTGGTTCACCCTTTCTTTCATTATTTGTATTGGGGGTTCCCACCCCAGTAGCTACTACAAGAGTGTAGGTGGAGGAAGCTTTGGACGTGCCAAAAACTCGAACATCTGTGGAGGAAACGCTATGGAGGCGAGAGATGGGGCCCGTTTTGAAAATTGTTGTAACAAATAGGATATGGTGCAAGCGGCAGCAAAGTAAGGGCACCGTACTTGCGTTGCACTCGATTTGGCCCGGTGCACCCCATTTGGATCAAGTGAACCCGGATTTTTGAGCTATCTGACGATTTTTATTTATTTTTTTTTTTTAGCCGCAGGTATAAATGACCATATTATACGGGCGAAAGATAATCGAGACGAAGAAGACTCAATGACGATCGTAGACTTGGTAAGGTGGAAAGAAGGTGACAGATACAACAAATGTACAACGCCATGCCACGGCGATGGTCACTTGAAGAACTACGAAAAATACTAGTATTCGAGAGATTTGAGATGGACGAAGTGTATGAATTTGAAACGAAAGTCGAAGAAGATGAAGTAGTAACGGCCTACTCACGATTAAGTTGCGGGAGTGCAATTCCGTTAAGCAAAGAAATTGCGCAATTATTGAGTTATTTTGGGTTGCCGAAGAAGACGGAGAAAAGTTCGAAGAATATGACAAAGCGGTGGCAAAAAAATTCGACAGCATAAAACAGGTATGTCAGTATTTTTTTTTTCAGTTAGCTTCAAATTTTGGTTAAGTCTGAAAGACTAACGAAAAGATTTATATTTTCGTCACAGGTTGAAACGACGGAATTACAAGTAAAAGATATTGACGAAAAGTTTCAAACGGAAAGATCACAATGCCGTAGAAAAATAAATAAAAAAGTTTAATAAATTTTTCGCTTAGAAAGTTAACGTAATGCGATTTTTTGCCGCACAGAAAAACGACGGTTGTACGAGCTTCGGAAAATTTCGCTCAGAAAGTTCGGCTTAATGTCTTAGAAAAAATAATGAAGCTGTCAAAAAATTTCATTTGGAAAATTTCTCTTAGAAATATCGGCACAATGCATTAGAAAAAATAATGACGTTGACGAAAATTTTCGCTCGGAAAATTTTTCGTAGAAAGATCGGCACAATTCCTTAGAAAAAATAATGAAGCTGACGAAAATTTTCGCTCGGAAATTTTTCCGTAGAAAGATCGGCACAATGCCTTAGAAAAAATAATGAACCTGAATAAAGTTTTCGCGAAGAAAGTTGACGTAATGCGAATTCTCGCCGCACGGAGAAACGGCGGTATTAGGAGCAAATTATATTCATAAAGAGTTGACGGAGAAAAGTTTAGCACAGAAAGGCGTCAATTAATGTCGTAGATGAATTAAAGAAACTGACAGAAGTGTCGTTGAGAAAGAGCGGCACAATGCCTTAGAAAAAGGAATGATCAAGGAAAATAGTTAACCGAAGCGCTAAAGCGAAGCGAATGCAGATTTTCGAAGATGAAAATTAAGATTTAATCGAACAATCGTAAGACAATTGACAGAGACAATTGATTAGGTAATCATGTGAATGTAATACCATAGAGCTAAAACTTCTTTTGATGAAAAATAAAAATAAAGATGGGTTTGTTATTGAATATTGTTGTTATGTCAGATAACATACCTGCGGAAAACTGACAATGTTGTAGATTTATGCAATTGAAATGAAATAGAACGAGACGCCCCCATGTTGAGAAAAATGCCCCCAATGCTAACTTAACTCAACAAAATTAGACTAAGCGAGTGTAAAAACGTTCGAACTTCGGCTGACAAAACGAAACGCGATGACTTAGTCGGATATTGTCGTAGTGATAGTAACGGACTAATCGAGCGTAAAAACATTCAAACTTAGACTGATAAAGCTAAACGTGATAATTTTATCAGATTTTGTTATAGTGATAGTAACGAACTAAGCGAGCGTAAAAAACGTTCAAACTTAGACCGACGGTTAAACGTAGTAACCGTCGCCGATTTTGTTAATAGCGATAATAATGACTAAAAGCGGCGTAAAACGATTCAAACTTAGACCGACAAAGCTAAATGTGGTAACCGTCGATTTTTTCAGAATGATAGTATTATAGAACTAACTAAATTAAAAGCGTTCAAACTTAAAATTTGTGAAGCTAAATGTGGTAACCGTTAGATTTTTTTTAATGATAGTAATGAACTAAGCGGCGTAAAAGCATTTAAACTTAAAATGTCGACGGCTAAATGTGGTAACCGTCACGATTTTTTCAGAATGATAGTAATGAACTAAAAGGCGTAAAACGTTCAAACTTAGACTGATGAAAAGATGACTGCAAAAGTGATATGTCAAGCCCTTCGCTTCTAACGGCGGCGAAGAGATAAGCCAATTAATCTGCATGACGTAAGTCATTTTGGGGTCTTTGAGTGATAGAGATGCTATCAAATTGTCGAGCAAGACTATGTATCAAACTAAGATAAGCCGCCTTACGCTAATCTCTTGCTTCAAAAGACCCACCAAACTGATTTGCAACAAGGCGAAAATTCCGTGTATAACTGGAGTTTTCGCGCCCCCAGTGTCAAAGCTATTCTCAAGGCACAAATGACATCCTCATACCGGCTTCGTTATTTGAAGCGGCGAAGCCAAGTCGCACAGATTTTCCAATCTTTTCTCCACCGGGTTTAACAAAAACACATCCAATTCCAGACCCAGATTTACTATGGGAGCCATCTGAGTAAACAATACATAGGTCAATAGGATTAGGAATTGCGTTTTCATGTTGGTCTTCGTCGCCCCCAGTTAGCGGCTGCAGAATGTCTTCCATAGATTCTTCCTGGCGCAATAAATCGTCAATAGGAGAATCATCAATCGAAAAATCAGCTATCAAAGAAGCCAGAGCATATCTTTTTTCAGTAGTACGACTTTCAAAGACATTGCTATATGCATTAAGATAACTTTTCCATTCGGCTAATCTACTTGATTCTGATAAAAAATACAGGTCTACCATCATCAATGAAAAGAACAGCACTAACAGCTTGAGTTGTAGCTGCCAGGTATATGCCACTAGGTTGACCTGTTGAAGGATTTGTCAATATAGGAGGATTGACCAAGTATTTCTTCAGTTGTTGCAATGTCATCTCATAATCAATGTTCCAAGTTGACGCCATCTTTAAAGTCTGGAAGAAGGGATGACAACGATCGGAATATTTAGAAATAAATCTATGAAAAGCGGCAAGCCGACTAGTAAGTTGTTGAATTGTCTTCTTATTTTTGGGTGATGACATATCAATAACAGTGCGTATCTGATCAGGACTAGCCTCAATACTTCTACGAGTCATGAGGTATCCCAGAAATTTTCCAGAAGATAGGCCCAAAAGAACATTTGGCGAGATTGAGTCTCATGTTATACTTGTTAAGCCTATCAAACACAAGTTAAAGATCGGAAAGATGATCACCCGTATCCTTCGATTTAACGACTATATCATCGATATAAGCCTCCATTATTTTTCCCAGTAGATCGGAAAAAATTGTATTGAAGAGTGAAATCCATTTCACCCAAAAGATTTAAACAGACAGACGCCCCGGTCGAGCCTATGTGGAAGATGACACCTGCCATTACCTCTTACAAGAGTTAGAGATTTTATGCGGTACACACTTTCGGGTCCGACTGGAGATTGTCTTTTTCTTTGCGTGTAACCAACCTATCTAGGTCGGTAGTTTGTCTGGGATTGTGGTCTTCCCTCTAGTTGCTTATGTGACACCTTCCATCCCTGCCTGGTCGGACCTGTCTGGGATGACAGTTTTTCTCAAATCTGCGAGGTTGGCCTTCCTTGTCAAGTCGGTCTAGTCTAGGATGAAGGTTTTCCTTATACTTTCTTCCGTGACGCCTTTTTTCCATGTCTGGACGGACCTGTCTAAGATGGCGATTTTCTGCAAATCTGCGAGGTCGGCCTTCCTTGTCAGGTCGATCCAGTCTGGGATGAAATTTTTCCTTATACTTTCTTCCGTGACGCTTTTTTTCCCTGTCTGGACGGACCTGTCTAGGATGGCGATTTTCCGCAAATCTGCGAGGTCGGCTTTCCCTGTCAGGTCGGTCCAATCTGGGATGAAGTTTTTCCTTATACTTTCTTCCGTGACGCCTTCTTTCGGAGGCGTTTGTACCGCCGTTTGAGTAGCGCGGTAGCGGCGGCGGCGGTGCTGCTGCTTTCCGGAACCTAGTAACAAAAGTACGTAACTTTTCGTCACATTGTTGCTTGATGTTCAAAAGTGAGTCGACATCCTTTGGCGTCTTGCAATTGTGGTGGAAACGATTAACAAACTGATTTTCTAGTTCATTTTATTGGTGAATTGATCTTGAAGGCAACTCACTAAACCAGCGTAATGCTTCTCCCTTTAGAGTTGATGGAAAGAGCTTACACATGAAGCGGATCATCTCCCCACCCCATAACACCAACTTATTTTTGAACGATAGAACATGCAAGCCAGGGTCTCCTTCCGACTCATCATAAAGTTCAAAATCGGGTTGTTTGAAGTCGGGATGGTGGTAAGCTTCCTGAATGTCGAGCGAAAACTTATCAAGTACGCCATCATTGACTGTCAAGTTTTTCATTTTTACATCCCTTAACTCTCTATCGTTAAGTTCTTTTGCAATATATCAACTCTTTCAACTATTGTTCTGTTAGAGTTAAAGTATTGGCTTGAACAACTGGACGCCCCCGGTCGTGCTCATGTGGAGAAGGATACCTTCCATTATCTCTTATTGGAGTTAGAGATCTTTGGCGGTACACAGGATCAGCTCCGACCGGTGATTGTCTTTGTCTATCCTTGTAACCAGCCTGTCTAGGTCGGTAGTCACCCTTGGCCGGGTGGTCGGTATAATTATACCACTTCTCCATGTTTTGTTGCTCTTGTCTGGGATGCCCGCCTTCCCAGTCATGTCAGACATATCTCGGATGGCGGTCTTCCCTAAAATTACTTCTCAGAGGTAAATCTTCCATTTGAGATCGGACATGTCTAGGGTAGTAGTTATCCCTGCCAATCCGATTCTCCCCATAAGTACGGGTAATAGGGTCATTACTCTTAGAGTGTGCACTGGTTGATTGTGTTTGAGAAATAACACGTTGTTGAGGACGATGAAGTGGATCTTCAAGACGGTCTCATACAATGGAATGGCCTGCGTCCCTTCGTGGTCACCTGATGTTGTTGAATTTGCAGCCTCGTCCACCGGCCTTTGCCTCTTTGCCAGCTTCCTTCTCAAGTTCCTATTTTAAAATTTTGACTCGTCGTAACTCACGCTCAACTGTATTAGGAGTGGCGGTAGCGGAGGCGGTGGTGGTGGAGGTGGCGCTGCTATGGTTGGATGTTGAGAATTGATCTTACCACTAGGAGCAACTTGATTGTTCAACGGTTCTTGCATTGGCCGATTTGAATTTCGAGGGTTGCAATTCCTATTAGCAGGAGGAATATGTTGACTATTTGGTCTGCTTCTTGTGCTTACCATCTTTATTGTTTCACGTGATAATGAATTCTAAATTCCCCATAGATGGCGCCAATTATGTTTCGGCAGTAAATTGCTTCAACACAACGAGAGCAATGGTAAAGAACACACTAAGAAACAGAGGAATTTGATGTTGGGGGAGATGAAACTGAACCAAATAATGGCTGCCTACGTACCCAAGATCTATTATCTAGAGATCAAGTTTCCACGTAGTTCCTTATGAAAAACAGTTTGGTATTTATATAGGTAGAGTAGAGAGTCCTTGTAGCTCAAGTAATCTTGTAGCTCGAGTAATTGTGATAGACTATAACTTTCAACTGATAATTATCTCTTTGATAAGAAATGAATCTGGACATAAATCAATGTACATTAGTGGTAAGCCATGTGTCTAAGGTTCAGTCTTAGACACATGAGTTAATGGGCCTGTACATTGATCCATTGCAAATTGGGCTTTAGCCCTGTCGATTAAATGAATAAAATAGAGACCCCTAGTAATGGACGTTTGCCACGTAGGTGGGGGTCGAAACAGTATGGAATTTGAATTATGCTCTTGATGTTAAATAGGAAAGCTAAAAAAAAAGGTTTGAAACAAATCCAGTATAAGGCAATTAAATTACAAAATGAACTTGATATCATTATTATTATTTTTTTTATTTATTGGCAAGCCTGTATTAAATGAGATCAGTGACTCTTTGATGCTGGCGAGGTTCGAGCCCCAGATCTCTGGTATCATCTCTACCGACTATTATTGGTAAAGAATATAGTTCTGATTGGTATAAACATGCTTCTAATCACTGTCTTAAATCGATTGCTTGCAGTTGAGTATGTTTCGTCCAGTCGATGTCATTAGTGCACCCCTCGGCAACTCCAAAATGGGGAAACTTTATGGGACTGAGACTAAAGTTGGGAGCAACAAATTACTGGTGGTTGCTACGAGCCATCTCAACAGCCGTTGCGCTGACCCCAATGACCCTAATAGCCATCCGAATGTCATATTATGCGGTGTCATGAACTGGGAAGAGAAGAAGGACAATGAATTCCCCCTCCCTAAATCCCTGATGGATGGGTAGATGCGTGGACTGAACTGAAGGGTGAAGAAAAAGGTTACACTTTTGATACCAAGTCGAATGAAATGCTTAATGGTAATTATCAACACTTCATAATGCGGTTTGATCGAATTCTATGCAATTTGAAGGGCTTCAGACTGGATAACATTGAGATTATTGGGAAGGACCGCATCCCAGATGTTTCTTGTCAAAAGAATAAGAAGATGCTCCCTGTCTTGCCCAGTGACCACTATGGGTAGGGGTGACTTCGGATCGGATCGGATCGGATTAACCTCCTTCAGAATTTTTCCAAATTTTTTTCAGAACCTAATATGCTAGCCAAATCCGATCCAATTTTTTTTCGGATTCAAAATATATTTCCAATTTTGAAACTTTCGGAAATTTCGGAATAACTCGGAAATTTCGGAATACTTGGTAAATTTTCAAATATCTCTTTACTTTCAATTATTTTTGGAATATCATACGCCAATGTTCATTGTAGGGAGAGAAAACCATGTCCATAACACCAATGTACCAACAACAATACGCACTTGTTTACTGAGAAAACCCATTTTCATTCAAACAAGTGATCCAAGAAAAAACGAGAAAAAAAACCTGCAGTCACCAATAGCAAACATTGCATTTTATTGAGGTTTAGGTATTTGTAATGTTTCAATATTTTTTCGTATGTGGAAATTGAAGCGTGAAGTGTCTGCATAAATAATGGATTATGGTCTTGGACTCTAAGTAGCTTTACATAATATTCTATCTATTGGAATTTGGCTTTTGGATTGGTCTGGAAGTCATTGTATGACTCAATGACATTTTTTTTCATATTATTGTTGTTGTGGCAGACGGTGTAATGACAGTAGAGTGGTCCAATTCAAGTGGGGAAGTAGCGGCTAGGTTATGTTTTTGTTTTGTTTTTGGAAGTAAAAAACTAGAAAATGAATGAATGGTTGAAATCTAATCAAGTGGATAGTGAGAGAAGTATATATTTTCGGAATAAACTGGCAATAATATCGGAAATTTCGGAATTTTCGGATCGGATCGGATTTTAGAATTATATCCAAATCCGATCCAATTTTTTTTCAAAATTTTCGAAAATCGAAAAATCGGCCCATGAAAACTACACCCAGAGCCAGACCAATTTCGGGTCGGATTTCGGAAAAATCGGAAATTCGGCAAAAAGAGACACCCCTAACTATGGGTAAGCTATGTTGTACTAATTCGATTGATGTCAAAGAGAATGATATGAATGCAGTTATATATTTCTTTTATATCATTTTCTCTGGGGTATTTATTTGATTTTATGAAGTTTTTTTGTTGGTTTATCACTATGAGAACTAATATTCGATGTGTTGTTTGAACAAGCACAATAATTATCATGGATCGTGAGACTAGGCAAATCCAAAGGTTTTGGTTTCATTGAGTACGCATCTCAAGAGAATGCACAGAGTGCTATACAGACCATGTACCAACAGGAACATCATAGCAGAAAGATAAAGGTAAATTTTGCAACAAATCGGTCAGGAGGACTACACAATGGCAGCGGAGACTATGGTGGTGGTGGTGGAAGTGGTGGCAACAGTGGAGGTGGTATCTATGGTAATGGAAACAATTTTGATAGAAGTGGTACTGTTGGTGGTTATGGTGGCGACTTGGTATATGGAACAATTATTTCATCATGCAATTTGATTCGTGTTTGACCGATGTTTGTTATCCCTCTGTTCAATTTGTATTTGTTACAGGGTTCAATTATTAGTAATCACTTACTGAGTTTATCAATTGAAAGTGATAATAGTTTTGCTGCAATTTGAGTTCATTCTTGGTAACTGGATTTATTGTGATTACAATGTCAAACTCTTTTGGGCTCAATTTGAATAGTTTGTGAAAGTTATGTACTTTTTTAAGTTTAGCACTATATATTGGGAATTCGACACTGAAAAAGTATAGATTCGAAAAACAATATTCTCTATTCTCGAAGCTTTATTGGTAAGTTTTTCTTGCCATTTGTTATCGATCATGTACCCCATAACCTCTTTTTGCTCTCAATGATGTCGATTGAGTTTTTATATTCACTTGGTCTAAAAACAAAGAAGATTATAATGGTAGGGTGATCATGAGGTACAAAAATAAGAGCCACTTTATATACATAGTGATGTAGCTTTGGATTGAATTTCATTTTTGAGGTCTAGGATGGACCATTTTATGGTTATAAGACTGCCGATTTTCTAACGTTAGTGTTTATTTTTGTCATGATATGTAGTAGTTCCTTAAGTATCAAGCTCACAGCGGCAACGACCAAAGAGGAGTTTAAATGGAGCAAAGATGAGCACAAAGTCGATTAACTTGACGTCAAACACACCCACACGATGCATGACCATCACAATTTCAACACATAGATATCCCCTTACGAACCCCAGCTATAACTATTATTACTGCTAATCTAATCCATATGTAGAGTGCTAGATATTGGGGAATAATTATCTACATTTGTGAATGTTCTTGGTGTACTAAGTTATATTTGATGTTGTAGTCGTATGAATAATTTTAGAATTTTCCTTCTATATTAGATTTGTATGTGGTGCTGCTAAAGCAAGTTTGATTTCACCCTCACATTGAAATGCATTTTGTTTGTTTTTGTAATTTGTTGTTTGATGTATTGATTATTTTGATATAAGTAATAAATAGTAACACAAGTTTTAGAAACCATTCATTATTTCTTTTGATAAATATAGTTGTTCAGTCTCTATACTTCAAACACTCAAGGCACTATGAATACATATGTGCTTCATAAATTTTAAAATTAATATTCTAATAGTGCACAAACAAGGGTATTATGAAAGTTTGAATGGACCCAATCATCAAAACCTTTTAAGCAAGTGATAGAAAAGCCCAAAAAGATTCATTTTGGCAGATATTCCTCATTTCAAACCCCAAAATTATGTTAATCACATTTTTCAACAAAGTTTACATATCTCTTTCCCATTTCCGTTTAAATTGAATGATTACACTTGATGGTTGTTACAATATTTAATTTTCATATCTACTAAGGAAAAAAAAATCAGATTAACAAGTAATAATGCAACAAGCCCGTCACAGGGGATTTTACCTATGGTTTTTGGGTTTATTTTTCATTTATACTAAATAGAGAAAAAAAATTTGAAAATAGTAAGCCCGGCCATAGGACGGGTAGATTAGCTAGTTTTTATATAAAATCGATCTTCTTCAACTTTTTCGCATTTTTGTAATAAGTATATTTGTTTGTGTTTATTTTTTAAGTTATGGTAAATGATTTTATTCATTTCTTATCAAGTGAGCGGAGCGAACGTTCTAGCCCGAGGGGGGAGGGTTATGTGGACAAAAAGTCATTTGGTTGGTTTATGTCTGTCCTCACTCCTCATTTCTCATCTCTTATATTCGTCCATCTCCATCTCCATACCCTCTCAATCTCTCCCTCTCCGCTCACGCCCCCACTGCATAGTAGTATACTAGTAGTATAAATATGTATTACTACTATATATATATTATAAGATATATTATGGAAAAAAACCGCCTAGCGTCTAGCTTGTCTCCGCGCTGCCTAGAAGGCCTAGGGGCTAGGTCTCCCTGAACACCGCCTAGCCTTTTTTAGAACATTGGAAATTATTAACCGAAAATGTGTCCTTGATCAGAAATTATTATTGGGCTTTAATCGAGTGAGCGGAGCGAACGATCTTGGCAGAAGGGGGGTTATGCGGACAAAAACCAAGTTGGTTGGTTTCTGTCTGTCTGTCTGTCCTCATCTATTTTGTTATTTCTCTTCGTCCCTCTCCACGCACTCTAAATCTCCACTCCTCCCTCTCCCTCTCCCTCTCCGCTCACGCCCCCACTGCTTAGCAGTATACTAGTCTATGAGTTTAGTTGTCCGTGAAGGGTTTAGTCCCAAAGTGGTGGGCCTTAGCCCGTTTCTCTAAAACAGTCAGGCTCACTAGCGATGACTTGCTACTCGTGTCGTGTCGAAGTAGCCAAAACTGTATGAGAATAAAAAAAAAATTTGTGATAACATTTCAAGTTCCCGCTTCCCTACGGATAAAATGGGTGACACTTCTAGGTATAAACGACTCTTCATTATTATTCTTTGTGTGAAATTATGATTACATAATAATAATTATATCGATTTCAGGGACGATACTAGTAACACACTTCGTGTACTCGTTGCAACTGATTGTCATTTGGGTTACATGGAAAAAGACGAGATAAGAAGAGTTGACTCGTTTCAAGCATTTGAAGAAATATGTTCAATAGCTGAACAAAAACAGGTCATTAATTACTCTTTTAATTCCAAATGTTGTTATTATTATTATTATTATTATATATTTGTGCATGTGACGTCATAAATACAGGTAGACATGTTACTTCTTGGTGGTGATCTATTCCATGAGAATAAACCTTCTAGATCGACTTTAGTGAAGGCTATTGAGATTCTAAGGCAGTACTGTCTTAACGACCGACCCGTTCAGTTCCAAGTTGTTAGTGATCAGACTGTCAACTTTGCTAATAGGTAATGTATTATGTATATATACTTTAACTGTTACTAATATATATATATAGTTTTCAAAGAAGCTATTATTGTGATTTTTTTTTTTCATATCCAGGTTTGGTCATGTGAACTATGAAGATCCACATTTCAATGTTGGCTTGCCGGTGTTCAGTATACATGGGAACCATGATGACCCTGCGGGAGTGGTATGATGAAATGATATTTTGTTATCTTTGACTCACCTAGCCTTATGTTTTTTTTATATTTGCTTTCCATTTTTTCTGACAGGACAATCTTTCGGCAATCGATATCCTTTCCACATGTAATCTTGTCAACTATTTTGGAAAGATGGCTCTTGGCGGGTCAGGTGTTGGTCAGATTACACTTTGTCCTATACTTATCCGAAAGGTCTGTCTAATTAGAATTGAGAGAACGATTGTGCTTTATGAGACTGTAAGTACTCATTCTGTTTAAATCACAGGGTTCAACATCCGTTGCATTGTATGGGCTTGGGAACATTAGAGATGAAAGACTAAACAGGATGTTTCAGGTGTTTATAGTTTAATATTTGAACAGTCTTGTACGGATATCGTGGTTTTGTTGCTGGAATATCTGTTCAGTCTACTATGTTTACCTCAGACGCCCCATGCTGTACAATGGGTGCGCCCTGAAGCTCAAGAAGGATGTCAAGTGCCTGACTGGTTCAACATTTTGGTACTCCACCAAAACAGGTCATAAATTGTCTTTAGACATTTTAGGAATAATTTGTTTTTGTCTCATTCATTTACTTGTTTTGGTTAATGTAGTAAGATGTATCATCGGTTTTCAAAGCTAAGGTCGAAATCAGTTAGTTGCTTTGTAGAGGAAAACATGTGATTTGATGACCACTAAATTGATGTGATCTGTAGAGTCAAGTCAAATCCCAAGAACGCTATAAATGAGCATTTCCTTCCACGCTTCCTGGACTTCATAGTTTGGGGCCATGAACATGAATGTCTTGTTGATCCACAGGTGCACATCATAGCTGGCTTGATTAGTTTTCATTGTACCTTTTATTTTCTTTTGTTGTTCTTGTTATACTATATTAATGACGGTGATTCTCATTTTAACAGGAAGTTCCGGGGATGGGCTTCCATATTACTCAACCAGGTTCTTCTGTTGCAACATCGTTAATTGATGGCGAAGCAAAGCCTAAGCATGTTCTTCTCTTGGAAATTAAGGTTGCATTTGATGCAATTGCGTGTTTTCAATTTGTTTGTTGTTCGGCGTTGTTTGTTTCAACTTTTAAATCTGATTTTCATTTTGGTACTATTGATGCTTTGCTCATACAGGGAAATCAATATCGTCCAACCAAGATACCACTGAAATCAGTGAGGCCTTTTGAGTATGCTGAGGTTAAAAAAGAAGTTCAATCTAAATTTTTCAGTGCATGAAATTGCAGAGAATTTAAAAGAAGAAATTTCCAATTGTAATATAAAAAAATCACAATATGAAACTTATCACTTTATGAATTTTCTTTGGTGTCCACTCCTTAGGTTGTATTGAAGGACGAAACTGACATTGATCCCAATGACCAAGCATCTGTTCTACAGCATTTGGACAAAGTGGTAAACACCTTTTCTCACATCATATTATGCAGTTTAGAGGTCTTCCCCTTTTATTTTTCTCATGATAATTATCCCTGGTGAAAGCATATTATGTTGCAATTTTACTAAATTTTCATTGCTTTAGGTTACAGACCTTATTGTAAAGGCTAGCAGAAACAATGTTGGTCGGTCAGAACTCAGACTTCCATTAATTAGGATAAAGGTGATACATATCCTGCATTCCTACATTGTTTATGTTTATATCCTCAATGTCAACATTGAGGAACTCCTTTATATTCAGTTGCGTTCTTCGATTCTTTCTCACTGCATAACAATTGGGAAAATACGACACAATAATCTTTTACCGAATGTTTTTGATGTGTTAATGGCTAATTAAGAAGTGAGTTTATGTCTGATTTATTTATTTGTAGCTGAGTAAGAAATTCTATAACAACACTCCCTGTTTCAGGAAAAAAAGATGTTCCAAAAGTCTTAAAATGTGCCACTATTAAAAAGTATCATATCTGCAACTCCTGTGTAATAATTGCAGCTTTTTTTTTTCAATTGTAAAAAAAAAAAGCAAGTTACATAAAATACGGACTATTTGCTTAAAGGAGACCAGTTCAGCAAGGAAAGAGGGCGGGAGAAGTGGAGAACAACTATGCCACTCCCTTCAGGTGAACTAGATTGAGTTTTTTGGAAAACAAGATCACCAGAAATTAGCTTCACATGAAAATAAACATTAGTTTTGATAAGAAAGTTCTTGTAATAACTGCTTTAGCAGTAAGAGAAATCAGGGATCAGGTCCAACTGACTTCAGTTTCCAATTTTTTGAACCGTTAGCCTAGATGAGTATGTGATTTGTACAGGTACAATGAGAATAAAATGCGAAAGCAATACCTTTATAGTTAGTGTACTGATTAGAGTTTTTCTGTTATAATACACCAACAATGTGCATAGTTATGCCCCTGTATCTACCACCACCTTTGATGCCCGTAATAGGGGTCGGAAATATTTTCATAGCTCTATTTGTGGGATTAACCTCAGTTTTAACATGACAGGTAGATTATTCTGGATTTATGACAATAAACCCGCAAAGATTTGGGCAGAAGTATGTTGGAAAGGTACCTCCCTTTGCTGTTCAGCGTACTAAGAAATGTTGTACTTTGGACAATTCTGGAGCAACTCTAAGAGAGTGATAGAATCTTCTCGGATTATGTAGGTTGCAAATCCACAAGACATCCTTATTTTTTCAAAGGCTGCTAAAAAACGGCAATCTGTTCAAGGTAATTGAAGTCTGGTCTCTGGTGTGATTTGCGTCATTCCCACAAATCTTACATCCCTATAACGTCAATCTCTTGAACATAATTGAAGTCTGTTAGTGGTTGTGTCATTCCCTTTCTTCTCTGCATTGCTGGAACTGCCATTTTCTCAAGTAACATGTTAGCACTGTTGTTGACCATACTATACAAATCATTATATCGGTCCCTAAAGGAAGAATTTTTATTTATTTATTATTGTTATTATTATTATTATTATTATTATTAATTAATTTTTGAAGCAGTAAGTATAATTTATTTATCAATATGAAATCAATAAAAAAAAAGTGGGATGAGGTGTCCTACTAGTACAAAGACAAAGAAAGAAAAAAGGAATAAATTACTAAGCAAAGGTCCCTGATCAACACATCTAGGAATCCCATCTAAACTTAAAATGGCTGAAAGGTATATCCCTCATCTCGTCATGCACCTTGGACCAAAAGAATAAAAGGCCTTTGATAGACACGATGTCCTCCGTAGTCTTCACCTTTCCTTTGAAATGCCTGCAATTTCCTTTCGTGCTTGAACTCGAGCTGATCCAACGACTCACTCCAAAAGGAAGTGGTTTTGTCAAACCATTGGTAATGTGCTAGGCCTTTAGCAAAGTTGAGGGCCAACAATTGGTAATTCCCTTCCTAACAGTTATGACACACTCGAGGATTGCATGGAGTCTTTTTTTAAAGTAGTAATCCCTGTTCTTGCAGTGATGCCATTGCATGGAGAGTTGAAGTACCATGTGGTAGAGCTAGCTCATAATTGGCATTTGGCGGTGATAATCTTATGGCAAAGATGTTTTTTTTTCCTGCCATATCTCCATAGAACTTAACACTTCACAGGACAAGCTTCATTACTTGGGAGATGTTATGACAGCTACGGTCTTATTAACAACCCTCACCTTCACCTTCCCATATGTAGGTATAGAGAGTCTGGGACATTTCAGTTCAATTTGACCATTTTTTGTAGTTATAGTTAAGATAACAAACAGTAACAAAAATGCTCAGTAAACCATGTAGAAATATAGCTCCATTGTAGAAAATTTCGAAAAGTGCTCAGCCTGAAATACCGGTGCGGTGTATTGTATCTTTTTAGGATCAGAATTCACTATATTCAACAATTTGGCCTAGGATTTGAGGTTCAGTTTTTCTTTCGAACATATAGGGAGGTTGCAAGTACAGAGATCCCCAAACATTTGTTTTTATTCTTTTTCTCCGGATATCCTCTTGGAAATTATCAGAAGAATTACTTGTTTCTTTGATTTTGTCTAAATGAGTTGATAAGTTATTCTGTGCTACAAATCTTATAATCTTTGTAGATATGTGTTCATGCAGTGTAGCATTCCTTAGTGCAGTGTTGATTATTTCCCTTGAAACTTTGTTCGGTTTTGAGTTGTTGTATTTGTAAGGATTCTTTTTAATGGCAATTCTATAAAGTTTGGGTCTCTTTTTAAATGTAGACAGTATTGGTGATACTGAACGGTTTCGCCCAGAAGAATTAAATCAACAAACTCTTGAAGCTCTGGTTGCGGAAAGCAATTTGGTATTCATTTTTAACTTTTGTTCTTTGTTTTGTTCATAATATGTATAATAATCAGAAAGGTGGAATACATAATGACCATGTTCATTGAAATCCTATAAACAAAAGCCCATTCCCAGTTGTTCTCAAATTCTCTCTGTTATGCATCATTAAGTTGAAGGTAATTGCTTTCATTGAAATATTGCTTTCCTCCGCTTTTGGAGTTTTGGTTGACGAGGGATGTCCAATTCCACTGAACCTTGAAAAAATGTTTTATCTTTGCATTATGTTTGTTAACTTCATGTATTAATTGTGTGTCCGTGTGTAAGAGATTTTTCTGTCTCTTTTTTGTTAGGAGAAAGTTCAAATTTAACTGATGAGTTTCAGATAATACTTTTGACAGATAATTGGTTAAAGTTGTATTCTTTCTAGAAAAACATCCATTGTAGTTTGGACATTAAGGGGCTTATATAGTCTTGGAATTACTTTTCAGCGGTTCATTTGAAGTAGGACACCTTGTGTACTCAGAGATTGACTAAGGAGATATTACTAAAACAAAACCTTATAACCTATTTTTTTCTCTACAGTTTCCTTTTATAGGAGTAATAGGCCTCATCTTTTGTTTCAATTTTCAAATAATTCATTTGAACGAAAAAACAAATAGTAAATGTAGTTTTTTCACTTTCTTTTGGACCAAAAATATCTATATAACTGTAACATAGAATTATTTCAGATGGTTGCAGTGACATTTTGGTCCCAGAGAATATGTGCAGGAGGAAAAGAAAAATAGAAAGACTACTGGCATTTTAAGTCAATCATCACAAAAATTATAGTTCCCACTACATGGTTTCCATTTAGATGGCCACAGACGGTCTTATTTCAAACAATTTGTTGCACAAACAGAAACTAGTTTGTCTTTAGGATTAGAGTAGTGGGCCACTGGGCTTAGATGAAAAAGAGGTACATAAAGCGAATTTTGAAACCATGAGTTTTACTAGAAAGTATAAAAGGCCACGCCACTTGCTAGGAAATATTCCGTTTAAAAACGGGGCATGAAAGGTGTATTCTTCTTCAAGTAAGGTCTTTACTTTACATTGGGTGTGTGTGTGTGTGTGTGTGTGTGTGTGTGTGTGTGTGTGTGTGAATTAGTTTCTTTTGAGATTATTCAACACATTTCTAGCCTTCTAGGTGTGGTCCCACCTATGTTCTGTCTGCAAGCTCTAGTTTGTGGATTAAGTGGCAGTTTGACATGGTACCATAGCCATGTTATGAGAGTCTTTGGATTCAAATCTTTCCAGGTGCATAGATTCTTTATTACGTCTCATGTGTTGTGATACCCGTAATAAGATTTTGAGCATGGATAACCTCACCGGGAGAACAAAAAATCATCATCAACTTTTGCTTCTTGGGTTTGGATGATGAAGAGTCAGTGAGTCACACTCTCATTTATTGCCCTTTTTCATGAGTCACACTCTCACTTTGTGGTGTATTGGATCGTTTGTTGGTTAGTAAAAGTGATGTATTAGGCGTCAGAGGTGACCTTTCAGAACTTTTTTTTTTCTTGAAATTATTACTAGATGGCCATGTCATGTCGGGACAATGTTAAAAGCTGAGCTTGATAATTTTATAGGGGGTTAAGGAGGCAAGCTTATTATAAATAGGATAGTAGCTCATGTGTTTATTGAGAAGAATAGTATTCTGACAAATTATATTCATTGATAAAATTAAGTATTAATTAATTTTTTAAATATTTTGACACGTACTTCACATGAAAATGATATGCAGAGCTATTTTTGTCACTGTTGGATTTTTAATTGAACAGTGGGAAGAAAGAAGCAAATTGGGAATCTCTTGTTGCTAAGTTACAAGTTGTTATCACATCAACACCACTATAGTGGTTTTAATTGCAGCACAACAATAGTCGAGTGCATGATTCGATGCTTTCCTCGCAACAATGTGCTAAAGTTCAACCTGTTGCTACTCTGTAGTAATAGGCACCACCCACAACCACCGTCAGCTGGGTTCCAACAATAAATCCTGCTACTCAAAACAATCTATCGGGTACTGATCATGCGCCTATTGCTCCTCTGAATGTTTGTAACAAGTCTCAGAAAGTTCTGTCAACACTACAACCTTCTTTTACCATTACCTTTGAGGATTTACAATTTGAAATAGTAAAGAGCAATCGTATCCCATTATCTCCAATACATCTCATATTGATTGGGACCATATTAACATCTGATTCCTGAATATCAAGTATCAACGACCGCTTCTTCAAGATGGTGGGGTTTTGGGGATCCAAAACGTGTCATGTTGACTGAAACAAAATTCAAAGGATTTGCTTTGAATTGTGGGAATGTTGATGAGACTTCACACGGTACGCAGGGATATATCCCCATTAAGGAATAGTGGAAGATGAAAACTTCATGCTGAATTCTTTCAACTTACAAGTGAACATGATTCGGGTACTTGCATTGAAACAGGCTGCCCGTGACAGAATAAACTAAGGAATATAACTTGCTTGCCTCGCCCTTACAGAGACAGAAGAGACTAAGATGGGGAGATATTCGGGGTCTCAAACAGACTATTGAAGATGTCCTTCATTTTAAGGTTACTAACACTTTATCTGAAGCTTATAGATATGTTGTGAAGACTGGAGTTTTGATTGCCTAGGCGGTTAAGTAGGAGGGCTATAAACAAATCATTGACCTGTATAAAACCTATGACCACGCCCCGTTATTGCGCATGGGGGTTGATAACACCCTTGAATTTGGTCTTGATTATGCCACATTGACGAGGTAGTTGCTGAAGACCAGGAACCTAGTTGTTAATATGTTACCAATCTACCGGCATCGAATTATTAGAATCAATCTGACTTGTATTGGAGGGATTTTGAGGTAATGGAATACGCCAATTGTAAATTCCCAAAGGAATTAGCAAAAGAAGGAGGTGGTGTTAATAGAGTTTTCTGGGACTCATTATCAACAAAAAGTGCAACTTCCTGGTGTTGTTGAAGTGGAACGCCAATGCCTAGTTAAACCGCAGGAAAAATAGGGGTGGCTTTGTTCAAAGGATTAATAGGCGCGTTATCAATACCCGCCTTATTATTTTGAGCAGTAGGATTGATTGTTACTACACTGGCGGTGGCTGTTGGTGGTGAGAGAAAAACATTAAAACCTGTACTTGATTGTTGTTGTGCTGCAATTAAAGGCCCATATTGTTGTTGACGTGAGTAACAACACCTTGTAATTTAGCAATGGGAGATTAACAATTCACTTTTCTTCCAACTGTTGAAAAAAAAAATTGAAAGTTTGCTAGAAAAGATTTCACCCAAGCATACCACTTATATGTAAAGTTGTGAAGTACGCAGTTAAAATAATAAAGATTAATCAACACTCAATTTTATGAAGAAACATAATAACTCAGTTACAATAATTTTCTTCTCAACAAGCACATGAACTACTCAATAATGAGGCAACTGTTAAATATAATCGTGCCTCCTTAAACCTTACAAACCTAACAATTTTCTAGTTGGGTTTTTATTCCTTGGGTCGACATGGCCATCTAATAAATTAAGATTTTTTTTAAAAAAATATCCTTAAAAAGACACCTATGACGCCCTATATATCACAATCACATATGTTCTAGTGAATTCTGTAGCCACTAGCCGCTCCTTATATCTTTAAGTAGACCATCTGCCTTGTATTTAACCTTATAGACACATAAGTTGCCTCCAGATCAGTTATCTTTTTGAGAAACTCTCTTGTTGCTATTGTTATATTTCCATGTAATGCATTTAATGTTCTTGGCCACATCATATTCCTGGTAATGAGAATTTTTTCTCCTTGCTAAGTAAAGTGAAAGTATATAATAGAATGAGTTCAGTATCTGGATGTAGAAGAAGAGATAAGGAAAAACTGTGATAAAGCATTACCAATTCAATTAGAAGAAAACTTCCTTCGGGTTTAGCTTATAGATAATAAATTATCAAACTTTGTTCTTTGTAATTAGAAATTTGAGGATGCAACTTTTTCCCTTCGGGTGTTTGTAAAAAACAGTTGTGCTGACTCAAGTTATAGGAACTGAAAGTCACAAGTCATAACCAGCAGAAAATACGAGTTAGATGCCTGTGAGTATGTTATCATAATATGTTCCTCCTAAAGCTGCTTAACTGTAGCAATATTTATTGTTCTATTCCCTCCCCCCCCCCCCCACACACACACACACACACTCCCTCTTCCTCCCCTTCCTGTTGCTGTTGTTGCTCTCTATGATCTTTATGTGAGTACCATGACAATGTATCTGTTCTCTTATTTTATTTATGGCAGAAAATGGAAATCCTCCCAGTGAATGATTTGGATGTTGCGTTGCATGCTTTTGTTAACAAGGATGATAAATCGGCTTTCTCCTCTTGTCTTCAGTACAATATTAAGGAAACTCTTGTAAGTACTTCGTCATACAATTCTTTTTCGACCTATTGCAGATAGCCTTGTCTCCTTAGCAAAGTGGATCCACATTTTTTGTCCACACTGTTTATCATCGATTTTTCTTAATTTTTACAGAATAAGATTTCTCGTCAGTCAGATACGGTGGCGTTTGCTGAAGAAGATTTAATACTTAAAGTTGAAGAGTGCATGCAGGCAAGACGCTTACAACTTACAATGCTTATGTCACTCTGCAATAATATATCTTATATATGTACTATGTAGATTATTTCTGCCCCTTTATGTTCCAGGAACGTGTAAAAGAAAGATCCTCCCTATCTAAGGAAGGCACAAGCTTTTTATCCCTTTCACAGAGCTTACTGGTGATGTATCTTATTATTTTATCTTTTTAGATTTGCATATAATTCATCAGTCTAGGACACCTTAGTGTCCTGGTAACCCAATATATCTATGATACTACATTTTGAAAGCCTGTCTTCATTATATATAGGATGCTAGAGGTAAAACTACGGCAGGAATTTCAAATTCTTTTAGTGATGATGATGAAAGTGCTCAGTTGGTCGCTAGTTCTACTGCCAGAGGCAGAAAAGTCTCATCTGCAGCTTTTAGATCTTCTCATGAGGCTTCTGAAATTGGTAAAAGTAAAACCTCCACAAGGGGTCGAGGCAGAGGAAGGGGCAGAGGTAGAGGTTCTGGAAGCTTAAAGCAAACAACTCTTGATGCAACTATGGGAATCCGTCGATCAGAGAGGTTGGTTTTTGGTACTATATAAAGTTTCTTAATTAATTTTTTAATTTTTTTGTATTTATTGATTTAATTTTTTTGTTATGACTTGGAAAGATGTCAGACCCCCTACCAGACTGTGTTGCTCTTTAGTTCCTAAATTACATAATGCTAGAGGCATTGTGCAGGACAGTGTGATTAGTTCATCCTCGAGGGGATTAAAAAAATCAATTTGTCTCCTCATTAGAGCAATTATGGCCAGCTAGTTTGCAAGCTAATTAGTTTACATCTAAGCGACATGGACATGGCTTATTAATAAAATAATAAAAATAAAAATAAAAAATCTGTGTACATATGTCGACACTTGCAGATAGGGTGAGATGCCTCTAGGACGAAGTCTTCTCTTCGCAGCAAAACTCGGGCCCTTTTTAAGAAGTGTGATAGAGATGGATAGAAGATCTATGATTTCTTGTAGAGTTTTCTGATTTTTAGGGAAACCGTATCTAAGCATTGAAGAACTCGTATCTGGAATTCTGGAAAGGAGAGAGGGATGAGACCACTGGAGAGTGCAAGGAGGTTAAGAGAATTTAAAGGGTAACTTGTTCATGACACCAGAAATTGCATATTAGCATATACTCTTGACACCAGATTAAGTATTTTGGTTCGAGATTGTTATAACTAAAATAATAACATATGTATCCCTGTGAGCCATGTCCCCGTGTTGGCGCTCTTTTGGGTCCTGTATTAGACACCCCATATCTGTGTTGGACATGTGTCCATGTCAATGTAACACAGGTTTACGTCCTTTCAATGCTGTTTTGCATACTTTGATTGTCTAAAAGCTTCCTTATCCTTTAGGCTAGCTGAATCATGCCATCTGTTAGGCTATAAGTCCAATGGTGTGGCAAAACACCAAATATGATGGAAATTGTGATCCAATGGTGCGTCAAAATGCTAACCCGCCAACGCTATCGGTATATGTTTAACTATCTATGCCACCAGTTTTAACGATATAGCATATGGTCTGCACGCCAGTAGAAACAGCGGCTAGAAAATTTGTTTGACCAAATTTATTTTCAAAATCTTTAGTTTCGGTGAATTACTTTTGTATCCTTATTATTTTGTATTTATACACTAAAGAGAAAGGGCAAAATGGGAAGGAATGAAAAAAATATTTTCCATACGCTTTTGGGAGTGGTGGCTAGGGAGGTGTTTTTTTTTTGTAAAAAACCACTGGGTCTTTAAACACTATCCCACTAACCTTATGAAGTATTCTATTGTGGTTTGGTGCGATGGCGCCCCAAACCATTGGACTTAGCCTTAGAGACTTTAAATGTTGTAACTTGTAACTAGTTTTAATTTATTTGCGCTTTATGTGTATATAAACCTCAGTACCTCACACTTATATTAGTGCCCCACTACTGTTGGACTGTTGGTCATTAATATAAATATGGGAGATCGAAACTAGTTTCATCTCATTTTCTCAATTTCATACTTTGAATCAATCTCTTGACCTGTTATCAGAGCAGTCCTAGAGTTTGGTCCACCACCTTCGGTAACCTTGACTGCTTGAGGAGAGTCACTTTGAACTTATATTATAGTATGTCCCATTAGATTGCAAGCTCCAAGCCTTCTTAAACAGATAGAATTTTCTAGGAATTGATTGCAACTTATGGTAGAGCGTGCCTAGAAAGCCATGATAACTAGCCTCTAACTCTTAGGACTTTGCCTTGCCCTGCAGAATATTGTCTAAGTCAGCCATCAGTACTCACCAAATGCCATCCTGGTTGAGGTGTATATTTCGTCTGCGTAAAGTAGGGTTAACTGATATTGGTCGCAGTCCAAGGAGTAGTCTTCTGGTATACCACTGAGTTTGAAGTAGAACTTCCATAATAAGCTAATAGTACCACCCACCCCATATTCTTTCTGGCCAGGCCAAAAATCTCCTGGATTTCCCAATTACAGGGCCATCTCAGTAGGACTTCATTGGGGTGTTGACATCAAATAGCACTTTTGCTTTGCAGCTTAGGTTAATGCCCAGGTTCCCTGCCAAACTTCTCAGTTCAGGTGAGTCGTACACCTCAGTGCAATCTGCAAAGACAGTTTCTTGGTTTGTAATAGGTTTCCCTGCCAAACTTCTCAGGTTCAGGTGAGTTGTATGCCTCAGGTAGTGTTATCTCTCCAAATTTGAGATTATATAATGTTTTCTTATATTTGATACCATTCTCTAGTAGAACCACTCTCCACCATCCATACCGACATAATTTTTGACAGGGGGCCATACTTCGTCTGAGAAGTTGCACTTGAAATAATTGCTGAGTCTTCATTTGAGGAGTTACATAGGCATCATTTAGAGTGAATAAGTACGTTCTTCTTAAGCAGTCGATCTTGTATTGGTAAGCACGCTGAGAACAACTGCCACATAGTAAAAGGGTGGGTTGGGATTAAGAAAACCCCTCATACCACCTTGAATTATTTTACTTCACTTCTAACCAGCAACGAGCTTAGTTCATGCATATATGAACATGAGATCAATAATATTCTAGCGCCCTCTTTTTATGATATGGACTATTCTTTGTTTTTTCTTGCTAAATCATGTAGATAGTTGCTCAGAGTGCTGCCTGTATCAATTGATATTGAAATGTCCCAACTTTGAAGTAGCAATACCATTTTCATTCTTGAACAGCGTCTCTGATATTTCTGAATGTCGCATCTGCATAGAATTCCTTGCCACAGGTTTCTAAGACAGAGAAGTGAAAGAAAAAGTGATGGATATATATTCTATTACTTTTCCCATATTTCTTTTCTTTTTCAGTTTCATTATTCATTTGTTTAACATTACTAGTGCTATATATTCAAGTTATGTTCAGATACAACTTTCGGGGATATTATGGGAGGAGTGGACAAATACATTTTTCGGGGATATTATGTTCAGATGGGGTTCCTTGCTCGGCCATGCAGATGGGGTTCTCTTTTTTTAGTATCAATATTGTATCTGTCTTTCGCTTTATTGTATCTGAGTGGGATGTCTCATCCTACAAAGTTGATTTTATGATTATATATACACACACCACATTTTACTGATAAAAAAATAAAAAATAAAAAATAAAAATCAAGTTACGTGGAAATAGAATCTATTCATTATGCTTTTTATTTAATTTTAAAGTCATGTATTGCATCTTGCCATGCTTTTTATTTAATTTTAAAATGTCCGGGTCAATGCCTCCATCATTAGAATGGAAAGTTATAGGGACTTCGCGATTTGGACTTCATTAGATAAATTTTGGATTGGAAAGCTAGTACTACATATATTATTGTATTCTGTGGAGAGGAGATCATCTACAAAAGCCTTTATCTGGATGTGGTGTATAGTGACTTTAAGGAACTGTCATCGTTAGTCTATAGTAGTTTCTAATAAAAAATAGTACTGTGTAGATGATATTATGCTGCATGCTTATATTCTTGAGGGAGTTATGCTCCTCACAGTACTCTTACTGGTCCATATTTTTGTCATATCAAAATATGTTGAACCTGTTATGAAATCCGTGAGCCCATATGGATACCCACCATTGAGCCCATATGGGACACTTCCTCATATGTGTTTATCCTGGTAATTCTTGTATCTGGGAAATGAGATTATCTAGTTATAGTCTCCTCCCATTCATGGGGACTTCATTAATAAGATTTCTCTCTCATTCTCTCTATTATTCAATCTACTTAAGTTAGTGTGGTGTTCTCTTTAAGGCTATTTAATTCTAACACGTTACCAGCACGAAGACTCTAGGAGCTATCAACTTCTCAGTACCATATTCTTCTATTCATCATCTGCTACATAAAAGCAAATGTACGAGAACACTAACTGATTTGTTTCACTAGAGCAGTTTTTCGTTTTCTGCTTAGATGAAGGTCTTTCGATTGTTGGATTGACCTGAAATTTTTATTGTAGATGCACGACTCATGAAGTACAAACATATTAAAATTTTAGGAAAATCCAACGGTTAGATCATCGGATATAAAATATAGAATGTTACTGTTCATACATAATCTATATTTTTATTTTGTTTCTTTCTTTCTTCTTTCAATTTTTTTTAGGAACCTGAAATTCCAAGATTCAAATTTTGGGAACCTGTCTTGACCAAGGTTGGCATTTGCTTCAGGAATTGTCATCGCACCAGTTGGTCTAGAGTTATGGTTATTGATTAAAATGTTACTATTTTGCTCCGCAACAAGGAGACATGTTATAAGATCAGAATATTTAGAGAATCGTCTATCTCGATACTAATGCTGCAAGAGCACATTCGAGGCATGAAAGGTATAAAGAGTTTTCTCTAACATCTGCTCTCTAACATCTGCTCATCAGTTACCTTTTCACCACACAATTTCAACCGAGAAACTATATTAAACAAAGCAGAGTTGTATTCAGAAACTGTCTTAGTCTTGAAACCTCAGGTTGAGCCATTCACTTTGAACATTTGGTAGTATGACTATCTTCTGGTGATCATACCTATCCTTCAAAGATTTCCAAAGACCTGCTGGGTTTTCTTCTGTTAGGTATTCATTCTTTAAGTCGTCATGAATATGATGACGTAGGAATATGAGAGCTGTGGCATTTTCCTCTGGACTCATTTTGTTTCCTTCTTTAATAGCATCACCAAGTTTTTTAGATTGTAAATGGATCTTGGCATCCAACTGTCATGATAAATAATTGCTGCCTCTAATTGAAAGAGCTTGAAAATCGAGTTTAGTAAGGTTTGACATCTTTCAATTAACTGTAGCAGAATAACCATGCATGGAGTTAAAAAAAATGTATTAAAAAAAAATTTGATGGCATCAAATTTTCCCGTTCATGATTTTTAGAACTTCAAGTCCTTATTTATGTTAGAACTCTAGGTTCTTGAAAACAAAATAGATCTTGGAACTTCAGGTTCCTAAAAAAAAAAAATTGATCTTGGAACTCCAGGTTTCTAAAATTTGAATCTTGGAACTTCAGGTTTCTAAAAAAAATAGATCTTGGAACTTCTGGTTCCTAAAATTTGAATCTTGAAACTTCAGGTTCCTAAAAAAAAATAGATCTTGGAACTTCAGGTTCTAAAAAAAATTAAAAGAAGAAAGAAAGAAACAAAATAAAAGTATAGATTAAGTATGAACAATAACATTCTATATTTTATATACAATGATCTAACCGTTGGATTTTCCTAAAATTTTGATATGTTTGCACTTCATGAGTCGTGCATCTACAGTAAAAATTTCAGGTCAATCTAGCAATGGAAAGACCTTCATCTAAGCGGAAAACGAAAAACTGCTATAGTGAAACAAATCGGTTAATGTTCTCGTACCTTTACTTATGTGTAGTAGATGATGAGTAGAAGAATATGGTACTGAGAAGTTGATAGCTCCTAGAATCTTCGTGTTGATAACGTGTTAGAATTAAATAGTCTTAGAGAGAACACCACACTAACTTAAGTAGATTGAATAATGGAGAAAATGAGAGAGAGAGAAATCTTATTAATGAAGTCCCCATGAATGAGAGGAGGTTACCTTTATATATAATTAGGTAACCTCCTTTTCTAGATGCAAGGATTACCAGGATAAACATATATGAGGTGTCCCATATGAGCTCAATGGTGGGCATCCATACAGGCCTACGGATTTCATAACACTCCCCCTTGGGATGTCCACCATTCTTGTGGAAATTCTGGTGGATGCATTTTTTGTAGCATTCTTCTGGATGCTCTATAACTATCTAATGACAGTTGTCTCATTAAAATCTTGCTAAAGAAAACCTAGTGGGAAAAACCAAAGCGAAGGAAAAATAGTACAACATTACTCAAAATTATTGTGACTTGCTTAATACTGTCTCATTAAAACCTTTACTAGGAAAATCCAGTGGGATAAAACTTAGATAAGGGAAAAGAGTATAGTGCATATGTCCTGGGACACATTCTTTAGGATGCTCCCCCTGTTCTATTACTCCTCCTGATAAAGACAAGTCTTTATATGGCTTGGTGGTAAACTCTGCGCATGCCGATCCCATATACAAGCTTTTGAAATGTAGCTTTTATAGTCAGTTAGTGAAGAGATCAACAAGGTTGTCACTGGAACAAACTTGCTCGACCTTAATCTGCTTCTTCTTTTGAAACTGGTGAGTGTAAAAGAATTTTGGCGCAATGTGTTTGTTCTGTCTCTTTTTATAAATCTTTTTTGAATCTGGGCTATACAAGCTGCATTATCCTCATAAATAATGCTGGGAACATCTGTTATAGAAAGTAATTGGAAAGAACTACGAATATGCCCAATTAATAACTTTAGGCATACATACATTCACGGCTAGCTTCATGAAGAGCTAAAATTTCAGTGGTTAGAGGAAGTTGCCACTAAAGTACATTGATCTATGATATTGCAAATTGAGTTTTAACCCTGTCGATTAAACGAATAAAGTAGATACCCCTATTAATAGGCGTTTGCCACGTAAGTGGGGGTTGAAACAGTTTGTTTAGTGGAACGCCAACAAATGGCAGAATTACCACTAAGAAATACACAACCTGTTTGGGAGCGACGCTTGTGAGGATCTGACAGAAATCTTGGATATGTATATCTCATAAACTTGGAACCTTTAGAATCCTTTGAGTAAAACAAACCTAAATCCGTGGTTCCACGTAGATATCTTACGACATGTTTTACGCCGTTCCAGTGTCTTTTAGTAGGCGCTGAGTTGTACCTGGCTAACAAATTTACGGAAAAAGAAATGTCTGGTCTAGTACATTGTGCTAGATACATTAATGCACCAATTGTACTCAAGTATGGTACTTCAAGACCCTATACTTCTTCATTTTCTTCTTTGGGGGGATATGAGTCTTTCTCTGTGTTCAGTGACCAGACGACCATTGGGGTACTTAAAGGATGTGCCTTGTCCATATAGAAATGTTTCAAAACATTTTCGGTGTAATTAGTCTGGTGGACTAATACACCACTAGAACTTCTCTCGATCTGCAAGCCGAGACAAAGTCTTGTTTCCCCAAGGTCTTTCATATCAAATTCCTTCTTTAGGTATTCAGCAGTTATCTCGAGCTCTTTCGGAGTACCAATCAAATTTATGTCATCCACATAAACGTTTAGTATTGCAAATCCATTTAAAGATTTCTTTATAAAGGCACGTGTAAATTTCATTGTTTGCATACCGTTCCTTAGACAAATATTCACTAAGACGATTGTACCACAATCTTCCGGATTGTTTAAAACCATACAATGAACGTCTTAGTTTGATTGAGTACGTATTTCTTGATTTTGTTTAAGACAAACCAAATTCTTCAGGGATTTTCATGTAAATATCTTTGTCTACCCATACAAGTAGGCAGTCACTACATTCATGAGTCTCATATCTAAGCTTTCGGAAAGTGCTAAACTAATTAGATATCTGAAAGTTGTAGCATCCATAACAGGAGAGTAAGTTTCTTCATAATCAATCTCAGGTTTCAGCATAAAATCTTGTGCCACAAGACGTGCCTTATATCGAAAAATTTCATTTTTCTTGTTTCGTTTTCGAACAAACACCCATTTGTAACCTACAGGGTTAACACTTTATTTGGTTTGTATTATAGATCAAAATACACTACGTTTATTGAGAAACTCTAATTCTACCTTGATGGCAGCTTCCCATTTTGGCCAATCAGATCTTTGTTGACTTTCTTTTATACTACGTGGTTCAATTTTGTCATTGCTCTTGGATATTTTCGTAGCTACCGTATATGCAAATACATCATCGATGGCCATATCTTTTCTGTCCCACACTTCTCCCGAATACGTATGTAATATTGAGATC
Organism: Coptis chinensis; assembly: GCF_015680905.1. Classification (NCBI taxonomy): domain Eukaryota; kingdom Viridiplantae; phylum Streptophyta; class Magnoliopsida; order Ranunculales; family Ranunculaceae; genus Coptis; species Coptis chinensis. The sequence continues at coordinate 54,594,017 of NC_141463.1, forward strand.
TTATCATTTTCTGGTACCAGTTCCTCTTCAGGGGTTTCTATAGTTAATTCGTTCATAACCTCTACCAGGGTTTTAGAGGAAGTGGGTATTTCGTGCATAACAACCTCTTCTGGAGTGTTTTGCACAATTTCTTCTAGAGTATTATTGGGGCATAATTTTTCAGTGGACCTCATCTTCCGGGGAGCCGAGTCTTCGGAGCCTATAGGTCTGCCACGCTTCTGGCATGCAATAGATTCATTTGCAGCTATATTCAAATTTTGTCCAATGGGGACATTAATCTTAGCAGGTGTATTCATTGCTGGAACATGTGACCTAGTCACTTTTTCTGCATCATTGAATGCATTAGGCAATTTATTTGTAATTTCTTGCAGATGCAATATTCTCCTAATCTCATATTCACACTGAAGAGTTCTTGGATCTAGATGAGACAGAGTGGGAGTATTCCATTTCAATTCTCGTCGTTCTTCTAGAACCGGTTGTCCTGCTAGGACAAGGCGTTCTTCAAGAACTTTCTTATCTCCCCCTAACGGCGGGAATACTGTCTTTCAAAATGGCAATCTACTATATTCTTCTACTCATCATCTACTGCACAAAAGCAAAAGTACGAGAACACTAACCGATTTGTTTCACTAGAGCATTTTTTCATTTTCCGCTTAGATGAAGGTCTTTCCATTGTTGGATTGACCTGAAATTTTTATTGTAGTTGCACGACTCATGAAATAAAAACATATCAAAATTTTAGGAAAATCCAACGGTTAGATCATCGGATATAAAATATAGAACGTTATTGTTCATACTTAATCTATACTTTTCTTTTGTTTGTTTCTTTCTTCTTTCAATTTTTTTTGGAACCTGAAGTTCCTATATATATATATATATATTGAAGTTCTAAGATTCAAATTTTAGGAACCAAGATCAAATTTTTTTTAGGAACAAAGTTCCAAGGTTCAAATTTTAGGAACCTAAAGTTCCATGATCTATTTTTTTTAGGAACCTAAAGTTCTAAGATTCAAATTTTAGGAACATGGAGTTCTAAGATCAATTTTTTTTTAAGACCCTAAAGTTCCAAGATCTAATTTGTTTTCAAGAACCTGAAGTTCTAATATAAATAAGGACTTGAAGTTCTAAAATCATGAACGTGAAAAGTTGATGCCATCAAATTTTTTTAATACATTTTTTTTTCACTCCATGTATGTTTATTCTAGTACAGTTACTTGAAAGATGTCAAACCTTACTAAACTCGATTTTCAAGCTCTTTCAATTAGAGTCAACAATTATTTATCATGGCAGTTGGATACCAAGATCCATTTACTATCTTAAAAACTTGGTGATGCTATTAAAGAAGGAAACAAAATGAGTCCAGAGGAAAATGCCATATCTTTCATATTCCTACGTCATCATATTCATGATGACTTAAAGAATGAGTACTTAATAGAAGAACACCCAGCAGGTCTTTGGAAATTCCATGAAGGATAGGTATGATCACCAGAAGATGGTCATACTACCAAATGCTCAAAGTGAATGACTCAACCTGAGGTTCTAAGACTATAAGACAGTTTCTGAATACAACTCTTTTTGTTTAATATAGTTTCTCGGTTGAAATTGTGTGGTGAAAAGGTAACTGATGAGCAGATATTAGAGAAAACTCTTTCTACCTTTCATGCCTCGAATGTTCTCCTACAGTAGCAGTATTGAGAGAGACAATTCTCCAAATATTCTGATCTTATAACATGTCTCCTTGTTGCGGAGCAAAATAGTAACATTTTAATCAAGAACCATAACTCTAGACCAACTGGAGCGATGGTAATTCTTGAAGCAAATGCTAACCTTGCTCAAGACAGAGGAAAAAAGGGACGTGGGCAAGACAAATTCTCTAGAAGAGGAAAATCTAAAAGAGGTGGATATAATAACTACTCCAGAAGAGCTAGTTATATACGTCCAAATAATAGTACGAAATTCCAAAAGCAAAAGAGGTGGTCCGCGCCCCTACTAAGAAAGATCAAAATCAAAATTCAGTGAGCACCTGCTACAGATGTGGAGAACCTGGGCATTGGTCATGTACTTGTTGTACACTAGCACATCTGGTAGAAAAATATAGGGCCTCTGTTAATGCCATGGAGATGGAGGCAAATGTGGTGGAAGGATTTGATACTGGAATACTATTGGACATTACACCCTTGAATTGTAATGATTTCTTCGAGGATGCTCATGGCCGACCTCTTAGTAATGAAGCATTCGATGCTATGTTTGAACCATTACCAAACTAGATCCAGAAGATCTAAATTTTACTATTACTTGTCTAATTAGTAGACAACTTAGTTATTTTTGTTCTTAAGTTTGATTTTTCTTCATTAGGTAATGGTAACTATTGTTTTTTCTATATTATTTTGAGTTTGGAATTAGAAGGAATTAGTCATTATTCTGTGATTGTCTAATTACGTTAATTTATTTATTTTTCTATGGTTTTCTCTATAAAGATATGGATCGTGGAATGCATGATTGTGATAATAACTTATGTCTAGTCGACAGTGCCACAACACACACTATACTGAAAAACTAGAAGTTTTTCGCAGAGTTGGTTTTTAATCCACAAAATGTATCCACCATACGCGACCGGTACAAATCATTGAAGGCTTTGGAAGAGCCCATATCATGTTACCAAATGGTACTCATATATTCATCAAAGAAGCATTGTTTTCAAGTAGTTCCATAAGAAACTTACTTAGCTTTAAAGACATTAGAATGAATGGGTACCATATGGAAACCATAAGTGAAGAAAACAATGAATATTTATGCATCATCACTAGTGTGGGAAGGCAGGAGCTTACACTTGAAAAACTAAGTGTTTTCTCTTCGGGATTATACTATACCAAAATATTATATGTGGAATCACACTCCGTCATGAGCCAGAAGCTCAAATCTGGTCAGAAACTCAAGCTAAGTTCGAAACTTAGTGATACTAAAGTGTTAACCCTCTGGTATGAATATATTAAAGAAAATAATAGATAACTCTAACGGACATTTTTAGCAAACCATCAGTTAATTTTTCCAAGTGGATATTTATGTATCTCGTGTTCACAAGGTAAACTCGTTACGAAACCTTTCACTAATATAACTTTAGAATCACCAACTTTCCTTCAAAGGACACAAGGTGACATTTGTGGCCCTATAAATCCTCCCAGTTGACCTTTTCGGTATTTCATGGTCCTCATTGATGCTTCCACACGTTGGACATATGTTAGCCTACTTTCTTCTAGAAATATGGTTTTTGCTCGTCTATTGGCCCAAATCATTAAACTTAGAGTTCATTTTTCTGACCAATCTATTAAGTCTATAAGGCTTGATAATGTTGCTGAGTTTACTTCTCAAGTTTTTGATAACTATTGTTCATCCATAGGGATAGATGTTGAGCATCCCGTTCCACATGTGCACACACATAATGGTCTGGTTGAATCTCTCATTAAGCGCCTTCAACTTATAGCAAGGCCCCTATTTATGCAATCTAGATTACCAGTTAGTGCTTAAGGACATGCTATCTTGCATGCATCAATGTTAGTAAGGATTAGGCCTACATCTTATCACAAATTTTCTCCAGCACAACTTGTCACAGGTAATCCACCGAATATCTCATACTTGCGCAAGTTTGGATGTGTGATTCAAGTCCCCATCCCACCACCTCAGCGCACTAAGATGGGCCCCGACGAACGTTGGGGATTTATGTTGGTTTTGACTTGCCCTCTATTATTCGGTATCTAGAACCAATGACCGGACATGTATTTACTGCACGCTTTGCAGATTGCCATTTTGATGAGACAGTATTCCCGCTGTTAGGGGGAGATAAGAAAGTTCTTGAAGAACGCCTTGTCCTAGCAGGACAACCCGTTCCAGAAGAACGACGAGAATTGAAGTGGAATACTCCCACTCTATGTCATCTAGATCCCGGAACTCCTCAGTGTGAATATGAGGTTAGGAGAATATTGCATCTACAAGAAATTTCAAATAAATTGCCTGATGCATTCAATGATGCAGAAAAAGTGACTAGGTCACGTTCGAGCTATGAGTACACCTGCTAAGATTAATGTCCCCGTTGGACAAAATTTGAATATATAAACAAAATGAATCATTTGCCAGACGCCGTATGGCATGGCGCACCAATAGGTTCCAAAGACTCGGCTCCTCGGAAGAGGAGGTCCACTGAAAAATTATGCCCCAATAATACTCTAGAAGAAGTTGTGCAAAACACTCCAGAAGAGGTTATGCACGAAACACCCACTTCCTCTAAAACCCCGGTAGAGGTTATGAACGAATTAATTATGAAGAGGAACTGGTATTAGAAAATGATGAGATCTCAATATTCCATGCGTATTCGGGAGAAGTGTGGGACAGAATAGATATGACCATCGATGACGTATTTGCATATACGGTAGCTACTAAAATATTCAAGGCAATGACAAAACTAAACCACGTAGTATAAAAGAATGTCAACAAAGATCTGATTGGCCAAAATGGGAAGCTGCCATCAAGGCAGAATTAAAGTCTCTCAATAAACGTGGTGTATTTGAACCTATAGTACAAACCCCAGAAGGTATTAACCCTGTAGGTTACAAATGGGTGCTTGCTCGAAAACGAAACGAGAAAAATGAAAATTTTCAATGTAAGGCACAAGGCACGTCTTGTGGCACAAGGTTTTCTGTAGAAACCTGGGGTTGATTATGAAGAAACATACTCTTCTGTTATGGATGCTGCAATTTTTAGATATCTAATAAGTTTAGCAGTTTCCGAAAGGATGGGGACATAGACAAAGATATTTATATGAAAATCCCTGAAGGATTTGGTTTGCCTGAAGCAAAATCAAGGAGTACGTACTCAATCAAACTAAGATGTTCATTGTATGGTTTGAAACAATTCGGAAGATTGTGGTACAATCGTCTTAGTGAATATTTGTCTAAGGAAGGGTATGCAAACAATGAAATTTGCCCATGTGTCTTTATAAAGAAATCCTTAAATGGATTTGCAATACTAGCCGTTTATGTGGATGACATAAATTTGATTGGAACTCCGGAAGAGCTCGAGATAATTGCTCAATACCTAAAGAAAGAATTTGAGATGAAAGACCTTGGAGAAACAAGACTTTGTCTCAGCTTGCAGATCGAGAGAAGTTCTAGTGGTGTATTAGTCCCCACCAGACTAATTATACCGAGAATGTTTTGAAACATTTCCATATGGACAAGGCACATCCATTAAGTACCCCAATAGTCGTCCGGTCACTGAACACATAGAAAGACCCATATCGCCCCAAAGAAGAAAATGAAGAAATATTGGGTCCTGAAGTACCATACTTTTGAGTACAATTGGTGCATTAATGTATCTAGCGCAATGCACTAGACCGGACATTTCTTTTTATGTAAATTTTTTAGCCAGGTACAGTTCAGCGCCTATTAAAAGACACTAGAACGGCGTAAAACATGTCTTAAGATATCTACGTGGAGCCACGGATTTAGGTTTGTTTTACTCAAAGGATTCTAAGGTTCCAAGTTTGTGGGATATGGAGATTCAAGATTTCTGTTAGATCCTGACAAGTGTCGCTCCCAAACAGGTTATGTATTTCTTAGTGGTAATGCTGCCATTTGTTAGCGTTCTACTAAACAAACTTTAGTGGCAACTTCCTCTAACCACTCGGAAATTTTAGCTCTTCATGAAGCTAGTCGTGAATGTATATGGCTAAGGTTATTAATTGGGCATATTTGTAGTTCTTGCCAATTATCTTCTATAACAGGTGTTCCCAGTATTATTTATGAGGATAATGCAGCTTGTATAGCCCAGATTCAAGAAGGATTTATAAAAGGAGACAGGACAAAACACATTGCGCCAAATTTTTTTTACACTCACCAGCTTCAGAAGAAGCAGCAGATTAAGGTCGAGCAAGTTTGTTCTAGTGACAGCCTTGCTGATCTCTTCACCAAATCACTACCGAAGCATATATTTCAAAAGTTTGTATATGGGATTGGCATGTGCAGAGTTTACCACCAAGCCATATAAAGACTTGTCTTTATCAGGGGGAGTGGACAGATACATTTTTCGGGGATATTATGTTCAGATGGGGTTCTTTGCTCGGCCATGCATGATTGCATCCCTTTGTTTTAGTTATCTCTAGTAGTTAGTAGTTTTCTCTTTTTTTAGTATCGATATTGTATCTGTCTTTCGCTTTATTGTATCTGAGTGGGATGTCTCATCCTACAAAGTTGACTTTATGATTATATACACACAACCACATTTTACCAATAAAAAAAAAAAAAAAAATCAAGTTACATGGAAATAGAATCTATTCATTATGCTTTTTATTTAATTTTAAAGTCTTGTATGGCAGTGCCATGCTTTTTATTTAATTTTAAAATGTCCGGGTCAATGCCTCCATTATTAGTATGGAAAGTTATAGGGACTTCGCGATTTGAACTTCATTAGATAAATTTTGGATTGGAAAGCTAGTACTACATATATTATTGTATTCTGTGTAGAGTAGATCATCTACAAAAGCCTTTATCTGGATGTGGTGTGTAGTGGCTTTAAGGAACTGTCATCGTTAGTCTATAGTAGTTTCTAATAAAAAACAGTACTGTGTAGATGGTATTATGCTGCATGCTTATATTCTTGAGGGAGTTATGCTCCTCACAGTACTCTTACTGGTCCATATTTTTTTCATATCAAAATATGTTGAACCCGTGTTTTTTATATACATATTTATTATTATTATTATTTTCTGCCTTGAAGTTTCTTAAATTTCTGTGCAAAACCTGTTTTCCTGGTCATTATTCTCATTATTCATTTGTTTAACATTAGGTCTGCCTCAGTTGCTGCTTCAGCCTCAGTACACAGTGCAGTGGACGAAGAAAACAGTGGCTCTCCTTCTGACAATGAAGTGGAGGAATTTGACGAAAATGAAGTCAATGACATTTCAGTATGGATTCTGTTCTCTCTTTGAATTTTCCCATGTGTGGAATTAGTTTTTGTTGTTAGCTTACAATAAGCCATTTCCAATCCTTGATATTGATCTTAACGGAATTTTGCTTTTGGTGCAAACATAGCTAAACTCATGATATTATGTGTTAGTTTTTATCTTCTCCTATGTTGTTTTTTGTATAGGAGAATGAGGAAAGTCTCCCAGTTAGGGGACAAAAGAGAGTAGCTCCAAAGGGCTCTACAGCCTCATCTTCTAAGAGGGGAAGGAAATTAGATACCTCTTCAATTCATAGAAAGCTTATGAATATTGACGATGATGAGGATGAGGATGACATGGGAAGTAGAATAAAGAAGGTCCAGTCTCGTGTAAGTGACTTTCTATTAACTATATTTGTATTTTCTATTTTATATGTTATTATTATCATCATGAATGTGCGAAAGCCATTTCCTGCTACCAAATTTTCTTTTCATTTGGCCATTGTCATCATTTCTTGGATCTTGATCGGTACTTTTACCTTTTTAAAGACGAACAAAAAAAACAAAAAGAAAAAAGAAAAAAAAGAAGCTCTGTTACTTCAATTATGTGCTTCTTGGTAAATATTACGATTGTTGGATCTCATAACTCCAAGGCAATCCTGAATTTTGATAGGAGCATCTCATATATTGTTATTGTTAAGTTGAAGAGCGAGTGCTTAATGCTTAAATTCATTTAGCTCATGAAAAAGCATATCTTACCGTCTGCAAACTAAAATTTATGCTACTGGTATGCTGGTATATGATTGAATTGGGTGCAGACTGCTTACATACTTGCCACTTGATTTCACTGAGAGGATAGGCCAAACAAAGTTGTAGGGATCTATTTTGACATGTTAAGATGTAAGACTAATTATGGTCAGACCACTGTATTCTAACTTTCTAAGCTTTGTACCAAAAGTTGCTCCAAAAGTTCGTTCAAATAGAATGTGCCGCATGCCAAAACCTTTCACCTAAATACTCCGTGGTATACCTGATAATCTGAAATAGGTGTGCCGTAAGTAGAATAAATTTTATCCTTTCCAGTCGTAAGTGGTTACAAGCAAGGTTCTCATACGTGGTCTGTGTAAATCTTAAAATCCTTGAGATCCTTTGTTTTCGATTGGTAGCTCTTTTGTAAGCGGAATGTAGTAACATAGTCAAGATTGACAATTCCCATAGAACTAACAACTTAAGCAGTCCATTTGTATTTGCAGTTACAATAGAAGATGGAGCCTGACTGTTCATACTCTTTTTGCAGGTAACACGAAATTATGGTGCTATACGGAGATGAATTATACCCGGACTCACCCTTGTTTTTAAGTATTTGAAGGAAGATCTTACCAGGAATCATCAAAGTATGCTGTTTTAGATTTTTGATTGTATTATAAACATGGAGTGGCTAAACACCCTTGTTCCTATTAACTTAGCCATGCTTTAATGAATATATAATTTCGTGGTCTAGCAGGGCTTGTGTCGGAATAAGCGTGAAATGAATGCTTGTATCATCTCTTTTGAAAGTTTCTTTTTGTACAAAACAAGGGGATCCCTTTTATCTTTCGTATAATTTCTTTTGCAAGTGAAATACGGTTGCCAGCAAAAGCCCCCATAGGTTGCTTATAAGTTATAACAGAGAATCCAAATTCATATTAATTGTGATATTTGACAAAGATGATTTTGACGTCATAGAGATAGACGCACCAAAGTATCACTTGATGCTTGGTGTCAAAACTTCTAAACCAATGAAAAAGGATGAAGATTTTTGAAAGCAATAATGGAAAAAATGCGAAGATGGGTAGATGGCACGGTTAGTGGTTAGGCCATCAAAACGAGCTATATTTTGTTACGATGATCTAGGGATGTCCATCCCGCCCAAACCCGAACAAAAAACCCTCACCGAACCTTGTTTGAACCCGAAGACTGAAATACATAAGATAGGGTTTGGTCACACTCTCTAAATCCGAACCGACCCGATAATTTATCCCGAAACCCGTTAAAAAGGCTAAAATATCCGAAACCGAACTCGGAACAAAACTAAATTCAAAATCCGGTTTTAATTGCATACTATAAAAATTTATATAAAAGAATGAGTTAGATAAATATTTGGATTATGATCTCATTCATGTTTACAATGATGAGTTATTTAATATATTGGATTATGAAAAAATTTATGTTGAGATTTCCAATTTTTTCTGTAATTGTACATGATTATGTATCTATATTTTTGAAGCATACGAAAGAATTATGTCTGAGTATAGGTAAAAATTACTTCTAAATTCATTAGAAGTTTTATTTTGTTTGAAGGATTGGTGGATAACCGAAGAATGAATAAAATGTATATATTTCAAATGAGATTTCTTATTGTCTTCTTTCTTTATTTATACCGGGTTTTATCTTACCCGAAACCCAAATTCGAGCCCGATGGATACCCGAAATATAGAGTTAGGGTAGAGTTTGGTTACACTTCTCAACAAAATACCCGACTCCGAACCCGACCTGTTGAAAACCAGTCCGGATTCGGATAACCCGATACCCGTTCAAAACCCGAAAAGTCGGGTTCGGGCCGGGTCGGGTACCCGTTTGGACATCCCTTGAATGATCTCCAATTCTCCATGACGTACAGATATCTTTGCGAAATGTAATTAAGCGATTCCATGTTATTTACCTGATATAGTTGGATGCCTAGGACACTTCCAATGCTTAATTGCACGCTTATAATATGATTTGTATTACCTGAGTAAATGAGTAACAACATTTTGAGTGCCTAACATTTATTCGTTTGTTCTTTCTTTCTATAAATTATGAATAAGAGTAAAATGGTGACTGTTGTTTTGTTTGCTGTACATGAAACAAAGACCACATACGTTAGTTTGCTTAAGCGCCTAAGGCTTTCAATCTTTTCCCTTCTTCACTTGGGGAGGGAGGGCTAAGGGTTGCAAAAAACAGAATAAAATAACTGGTTAAGTGCTTTTTTAGTGGGTAATCACACCTAGGCAACTCCAGCGGGTTGGAATGTAGGATAGAGTTCTAAGTAAAAATGACGTATGCTTATTGAAATGGCTCGAACGGAAACAAAAGAGGTGGTAAAACCATTTAAACTTCACGGGAAACCTTCACTGAAAATAGTTGATAATCGAGGCCTCCTACCGTGTAGTGATTAGTGAATCAGGCAGCAATTGACTTCAGTTGAGTTACAAACCATTTTTTTTACCCTTAAAAACGAACAAATGGAATATTTCTTTAATATATGGAGTACTTCGATTCCATTATCATCACAACACTTTTCAACTGGAGATAATATTTCCAACTGAAAAGCTATAAATTGCCCTCGATAGTAAGACTCCATATATGCTCAACTGCCTAAATGTTAAAACAGGGGCATTGAGCATGTGATTCCTCTTTACTAATAAGAAGATAGGCATTCCTACTAATATGTTCATTCGTGACACTATCCCCATTATAAAATTAAATTGTTTTGTGCTTGCTGTGCCTTGAAACTGGATTCATGCTTTCATGCCCACTGCAAAATTAATAACCTTCAGAAGTAATTTGTACAACTTTCTGAATAACTCAGTTAACTTAATCATTCCATTCCAATATCCGTATAAAGAGAAAATATGTTCAGCGGGATCACATTCCTAAAAGATGGGGTGGTCAAATGAAGTACTAGTCATATCTTTTCTTGGCTGCGAAAGAGCAGAAAAGCTTAATACAGAAAATGTTTAAGATCAAATATATGTCTAGAAGGATTTTATGCTTTCTTTAAGGAAAATATCTGTAGGCCAGTTTGAATGGTAAAATCAATGACATGCCTTGCCCTTTGCATGAGTTGAACAGAACTACAGAAGTACAAGATGAAGAATTCCTCAAAATTAACATTAAGAGAATCTCTCAGCTTGAGAAACTCATCAGACAGTGATAGAGCAACTCTGAACTAAAACAAAAACTTACAGACTACCACAGGTGTTTAGATCCGGGCAAAAGGACATTTGTGCTTCATGCCTCTGTTTGCTAAGCTAGAACTAGATTATAAATGTCATACGATGATTCACAGTATATATACAGGCTTTGCTTGGACTGATGTGCTATCGGAAGTAAACCCTCTGAACTATATTTTTGGAATTTTTCGCCTTGTTTCTTGCGTTGGCTTTTCCCTGATGAAAAATAGATAATATCATGAGAAAACCACCCAGGTTTAAGAGAACTTTAAAGATAACATGAAATGAAAACTGAAAATACACGTTCACTACTTTCGGCGGTGAACTTTCATCTCTGTTTGGTTAAGATTTAATAACCTCGAAATGTTCACATAAACAAAAAGATCAAGAACGATCACGTAAGAGATTAAGAAAAATGAAGAGTAACAGCAACGAAAGATGAGTATTGAAGGAAATACAAACCATACAATAACTGTATGCGATCAAATATTTTACCACCTCCTCAGCCACCTCTGTCTAAAAAAAATAAAATTGACAACACTGCAAACCGAAATTTGAATCAGTCTACGTTGCACATGAGCACACCAATTTAACTGATTTTCCCTTTCTAATTAGAATTTCAGAATCTCCTAGACACATCAGTCTCTGACTCCTAAACTCACAAGACTCCTAATCACAATTGTTCCAGTATAGACTGCATATGAGCAAACCAATTTAACTGACTTTCACTTTCTCATTAGAGCATATCAAAAGTTCCTACTCAATCCCGCATTCATTACTTTCTCCCCTCTTTTTTCTTAAAAATATCCTCCCAACATTCACATCATTACTACATCAAGTTAAACAACTCTCTTTGTTTTTGTTTATTTTTTCCTTCACAAAATCGTAGGCGTGTTTCTCTTTTCCTTTTTTCTTTTTTTTTTTCTTTTTTTCCTTTTTTTTTTCCACTTTTTCTTTTTCTCCGCCACCGATTAAAGAAATGCCATTTCATATTTATATGTTACAAAGAATACTGACAGTAGAAGTCTCACAACTTGTCGAGTTAAGTTCTACTCAAAGCGACACCAATACTAATAGATTTAACGGCTCGCCGTAACGAAAAACCAAAACCCTAGCCGAATAATCTCCTAGTCCTTGTGAATTTATCATGTGCACTAAAAATCAAATACCACGTGGTTTCTCTAAACATGCATAGATTGTAAATTTATTAAGTTGGACTTGTACAGCAGTTGATTTTCTTTTAGAAATAATTTAAACAGGATGTATCGACTTTCTCGAAATAAGGATGGTCTAGATACCATCAATAATAGGTAAGAATGAGTTTTACCACATTTCTGTAAGTAGGTAATGGTCTTTTATCCTAAGTATCTAACAGAAGTTCAAACTTTCACACGGTGCACTTAAATAAACAAAACTGGTACAAACTGATATTCTTTCTGTAACTTTTCTTACACAATCCTCAGAGTATTTGGCAAAAAAATCTTGATTACCCATCAAAACGTTTTTTTATAATATATTACAAGGACGTCTTGAGTAATTGACTGAGATGTTACAACAACAACATCAACAAAGTTAACAATCTGCTATAATTTCAACATTGGGTGTCAGCTGAACAAACTGACTCTTCCATCAATCCGGTTCAAATTTGTAGATCTACTAATTTGAGTTTCTCCTGATATGTTCTCGCTTGACATTGTGTCAGAGTTCGGTCCATCCGTTCAAAATACTCCTAAATTTCCTGTCCACTCTCAATTTCAATATTAATCTTCTACCCTTACCACTCTTTCCCCGAAAGTCCTCATCACTGCTACAACAAGTCATGATCAAGTTTTATCTCACACATGTTTATTAATTTCTCCAGCATGATGTTTCATATTCGATACAATCAAAACAAGCTGTCAACTATGTTACATGGCACACCATATCTTTTAAAAATAATCCATGTCTGCTACGTATCCACGTGTCCGTATCGGACACATATCGGACATATATTATATTTGATATACCTCAATTTTACATATTTCGCTGTGTTAGACACTTCGTATCCGTGTCGGTTAAGGACACACCTATTCGTGTCAATGTAACTTAGGTTGTCGATAACTCTTCGAAGTTTCCCTCTACTTGACCATCAAGTACTAAATTCGGTAGGAAACATCCTAGTATCCTACTCCACGTCAAACAATACTTTCGGAAATATCCTACTCCACATCAAATAATTAATTACAATACTAATGGGATACACCCCTTAATCTCCTCAACTTTGTAAACAATAGAACCAAAATACTAATAATCATCTTGTGCAACAAAATACACCAAGATATCCTTTCTAACAGACTTTCTACTAAAGTTGCAGTTGGTATTGCTCAGTTCAGCAAGTTTTCTTAATTTCTCCAACATGCTGCCTCATATTAGATGTCTGATCTTACTTCTTATACGACTCGACATTCAAGTATTCAACTTGATCAAACAAGTTGTCAATAACAACTTCAAAGGGCCATCCACTAGTAAACGAGTTGTCAATATCAACTTCAAAAGGCCCTCCACTTAACCATCCACTAGTAAATTCTATGCAATTTTTTCAAAGGCAGCACCGAGGCCACACAAAACGACAGTATAATTGTATTGTTGTTAATGGAGAAGAAGTTTGGAGGAAAAGAGGATACGATACGACCTTATTAGTTTTTTTGTCCTTGTATCACTTCAATACATACATGAAAAATAAGGGTTTACAATAATAGAAACTGCCTAAAATATTCGGGCGATGTCCTCTTAGAACTCTAAGAACAACCAAAGCACCCGGGTCTAAGGGAGCAATTTTTAGTGAAAATAATTGCAAGTCATTGTCAAAGGTGTTCCTAAGGCGGCACCAAGGCGTTAATTGAAAACCAAACGCTCTGTGCCTCGCCTCTCACTAGTAACATAGATTCTATGTGAAACATTTGACTCCACGTCAAATAACTATTTATAACACTGGAAAACACCCAAGTTAGATCCTCACCTTTGTAAATAACATAGCCAAAATATTAAAATTTCAAAACCAATCTTGTGTTGCAATACTTACCAAGGGACCGTCTCCAACGGACCACCTACTTAAGTTGCAATTCATATACTTTTATCTTGTTTCCACTCATTTCAAATCTTTTTGACTTCAAACATTAAGTTCGAAAAAATCTGAAAACGTTTTCCACGGACAAACTTAATAAATCCATAATATTAAATTGTTCTTGTGCATCAAATTTTACTTTCTCATGGATTTCATACTAAAACATCACTACATGTACTTCTTGTGTTTAATGATTTCCAATCTCTTGGGACTCTAAAAGCAACTCTTGGTCCTTGGAAAATCTAATAAGGACCCCACTCCTCCCTCTATTGTGTTAGTTGTGGAACTATTGCTGAAGGAAAGGTTATTCCTAATACACAGCTTATTTCTCTTCAATCATTTTCTGAATTTATCACAAGAAAATTTTCAAGTTTTAGGATCGTGCCTACCGAGATATTAATGAATTTTCAAATCTTAATTCGAGTTAGTTTCAAGCTTTCACATCGCCACTTGATCCCCTTTGACAGAAGAAATCCAATCGCAGACAAGCTTTGTTGGTCAAGTAAATCCTTGCATGGAAAAGCTGACAGATGTGAAAAACAGATGGACCTGAGGAAAGGCACCCGTTCTAGATAGCATAGAGTGCACTGATCCTAATTTAGGCGTCTAAGAAAATGGTTAACTTTTGTTTTTAGCTCAGTAAAAATTTACTTATCATTCGTATATAAAAATAGGCCGAGATAGCCTACAATACAATAGAAAAAGCATTACAGCCAAGTGGCTAAATACCTATGTTCGCCATATTAAAAAATAATCTGTATCGAATACGCGTCCACTTGTCCGTGTCGGACACAACACATTGTATGTTGATATACCTCAATTTTTGATATTTCACCGTGTCAGACACTTCGTATCCATGTCGAATACGGGTGTAATATCAACAATTTGGTGTATATCACACACAATATGTGTCCATGTGTGTCCGACACAGACACGTGGAAACGTATCCGACACGGGTTATTTTTTTAGAAATATGGTGTATCCATGTAACATAGTTAAATACCAATCACAACATTATCCAGACCTAACAAGTGCTCCCATCTAAACACAAAGTGCTCAAAACGGCAATTTCTAAACTCTGTGAACACCTTAAACCATTGATATAAGAGGGCTTTGATAGACACAATGGTCTCCTCAATAGTAGCTACAGTTCCTTCAAAATGTCTTCTATTCCGCTCAAGCCATATACCCCACATTCCCGCAAAAGGTAGAAGACTCCATAGCCGATTTCCAGACAAAGTAAAATGTCCAGTATCCCATGAACCAAACAAAGTCGCCACCTGGCTGGGACACACCCAAGACAATCTAGACTCCAAATGGAAAGCGGACCAAATTTTCCAGGAAAAAAGACAACCCAAAAGAACATGATTCACCGATTCCTCATCCCTCCCACACAAATGACAAAGAAAATAGTTATGCTAGCAGGTTTAGGGGGTTGGTCAAGAGAAAAAATGCTTAGGAAATGTGGCTAAACAGAACTAGATAGAGTATAGTTGCATAACAAAATTGTTCTAACCAGCATACTAAGAAAACCATTTCTACATGTAAAAACAGTTGAAAAACTCATATCCTTTGCAATTTTCTAAAATATGAACCCGCATAACAAATTATTACATACATAGAATTGTTAAATGAAAAACAAGAAATAAACCAAAGTAAGATTCATACCTTTGTATCAGGGAATAATTCATTTTCCTTTCCTATTGATACGTGCTTTAAACCATTTTTATACCAAACTGTGCTCCCAACGTTGTTCCCCTTGCATTCAGTTTTCTGACTTGAGATGGGGTGTCCGATGACCTTCCCTTTTTTTGTATTGGTTACACAATTATCAGCTGGCGGACCATCACTATACAAACTTTGTACATTGTGCAGTCCCAAAGGTCTTCTACGTTCAGACTGGCATGAAATCTGCTAGATTGAGTTAGCAATTCAGATAACTGTATTCAAATATATGATTTCTCAAAAAGAATTTGAAGCTTATTAGTTTTTACCTTCAATTTTGACCTTTCTTGACAGCCAAACCTCCCAATAAGAGCTTTCCCATCGCTTATAGGATTAGAACTTTGGACCAGGAGTTGTGCTTCTGATCTATTAGTCAAGTTTTTAACTATAGCTTTGTTGTTGTCAGTGGGTTGTTCCACCTTTGTAGCTTGCTTACTCTCTGGGGTTCTGCTTTTCTTAGCTTTGGCTGTAAGCATTGTGTCATAGAAGCTTGTCGATGAACCTACACTGGACTTGCTAGAAGATGACTTACGGCCTTTTAATGATCTCTTGTCCTTTACCTCCACCCTTGCTGGTTGTCTCATTACATAGCTCCTCCTAAGACTGATCCTGACAGCAGACAATAATCCACATGGCTTACCAAATACTTGATGAGATAAGTCAGACAAAGCGAGTGAGTCTGGCAGAAACCTTTCACTGCCGTTGCTTGCTCTTGACCCTGAAGATTTTTGTGAATCACCAAAATTTGAAATTGATTCGGGGCCATTGGATGTTGTGGTGCAGGATACCCTAGAATCTACAATGCTAGATTGACATTTATGAGAATCCAACCCACTTGTGCTGGTTGAATTGCTTTTACCTGAAGAAGTCGCAGGTATAGATAAAGTGTTCGCTGAACCTCCAGAGCATGGTTTAACTCCATCTCTGTTCGACGTATTTTCACTTTTCAATCTTACTTTCAAACTCGGAGTGACTTGAAGGTTTGGTATTCTCTGAAGCAAAACAGGTCTATTTGCATCCATTGAACTGCCTTTACCAACTACCTTTCCTCTAAAGCTCGAAGAATGCTTTATTTTGATTCTCGGTTTAACTTCTTGACCCGATGAAGTTTTTCCACTAACACTCCTAATTGCATGGTTATTATTCCCTTCCCATTTCCTGCTCTTATAATACTTCCCTCTTGATTTAGAGACAGAAGACGGCCCAAGTAAGTCGGTTTCTAAATTAACTTTCCCATGACTCAATGTAGAAAACTCCATCAGATGGAACCTGCAATAATGCAACTGGTCATTACAAATTATTCCATGACACAAACCGATAAAAAGAAAAAGGATTCTAAAAGAAGCTTACGAGTGGACTTGTTCAAACCAACCAGCATTACTGAAAAGTAACCGAATACACGATAATGAGTGTCACAAAAACAGAATCTATTTATATTTAAGTATTTAAAAAACTCACATGTCTTGCTCTCCTGAAGTTGATTCTAACAAGTTGAGATCAACCCACATTGGTGCATCAATTTCTTCCTATATATATAAACAAACATTATTATAATAATCAAACAAACAAAATCAAGAAACAAAATTTGAGGATTTTACCAAAAAGGCCCAGTGATCATCATGAATGGGTTCAGTGTAGCTTTTTCTTTCAGTATCTCCTTTCTTGCTCCTCCTCCTCCTTAATCTTTCTCCATTTGGTTTCTTCTTTACTTCCATTTCTTCCTTAAACTTTGAGATTATTTGAGTATCCTATCCTCATTTCTTCATCTTCTTTATGTTGTCAGTGGCTTTCGACACGTGTTTTGATGCAATCTATTTTGTCGCGTACGAGTGTTGTAGATAATAAATGTTAATTGGTTTGACCGTTGAGACAATTCAAAATGATTTTTTTTTTTTCCCAAAAAAAAGAAAAAAAAATTACAAATTTGCCATTGACCTAAAAAACATATTTTGTGTTGGGCACCCCCAACTTCCAACTATTTAGCCTTTCTCTTCTCTTCTCCCCCACCTCCTCCACATTCCTAATCTCTAATCCCTAAATCTCTAAAACTATATCCTAAGTCCTAAATTTCGAAACACTAAAATGGAAGATCCCAATTTTTTAGAACATAAAGATGAACCATTTAAAGAACAAATGTTTGAGGTACAAGAACAAATTAGAGAAATGAGAGAACATGTGCAACAACAGATTAGAGAAATTAGATAAGTGGAAAGTAGATATGAAATAAGAGATAATGAAGAAGAGAGAGATGACCAAATGAGAGAAAATATTAAAAGTGGAGAAGTTGCAATGAGAAGTGAAGACGTAGATAATGTGATTAGTCAGACATTGGAGATGCCAAAAAATCGTCGACGACCAAGACAACCAATTAATAAGGTAAACCTACATTATGTGTTGTGTATAGACAATTCAAACTATGTAATTATGTAATGTGTATAGAAGTTCTTACACCCGAGACATTTCTATCTAAATAACCATAATTATACCAAACTATAAAAACGACATGACCATGTCGTTACCAGAGATTTTGTGGCTTAACGATCTTGGCAGACCGTTTATGGTCCCTAAACGACCTCATCAGATCGTTTGAGTATGCTCTAAATGATCTCATCAAACCGTCTACTTAACATTAAAACAACCCAGCCATGTCGTCCCAATATTTCTTGCCTGAGATATTTGGCCTAAACAACCTCTTCAGATTGCTCTAGTATGCTTTTAACGATTTCATCAGACCGTCCAACTCTACACCAAATGACCCAACCATGCCGTCCTAATATCCAGCTCGAGACATTTGGCCTAAACGGCCTCATCAGACCGTTTGGCTATATACCAAAGTGACTTAGCCATGCCGTTTGGTAAAAAAAAAAAAAAAAAATGAAAATTTTTCAGTTTATTCCTATCCAAATTCCAAACATACATACATCCAAACCAAATAAATTTTACCAATACAGACATCAAATTCAAGAAAATTGAATTAAAAAACAAATCATCCATCCTTTATATGAAACAATCTGTACGGGTCGTTTAGAATATTTCACACGTGACGTGGTTAGGTCTTTTTGGGGTTACATTTGGTACACATTAGGGTCGTTTGGAGTATAATACATCACTTAACAATTGTTCTTCATGCAGGATCCTTTGCGGGGTTTCGAAAACCTTGGAAACTCGAATGACGTGGATGATGTTCAATCGCTTTTAATGGATACAACATAAATATTTACTACAGAAGAGGTACATATTAGGCATTGATTTTATTTGTTTTTATTTTCTAAATGAAATTAGGGTTAACTTGAGATACCCCCTATTTTGCATTTTTTTTAAAGGTACCCCCCTATTTTCAAATTCATTTGATATACCCCCCTACTACTTACTTTCGTTGGTCACCAAACAGGAAAAAAAACAATTTGATGCCCTTTTGCCCTTTAACGTGTATACATTATCACAGAGTTTAATTAAGCCTATTCTTTAGCACTAGTCCACGTGTGGAAGACTACCAAAATGGTTAGATCTAATCTTGATCGTCGATCTAAAATAAATTAGATGATCTAATCTCGACCGTTAATCAAAACAAAAAAGTGAGATACCCCCCTGTTTTACATTTTTTTTTAGATACCCCCTGATAAGTGCTCAAAAGTAATGATTTATAACCCCAATTATGTGTATGTTAGTCTCCATTTTATATTTAAATATTCTAATATGATGCAATTTGAGTTTTTGCAGGTCAAATAACCTAAATATGAAATATGGAGGGAAAAGAAGTCAAACAAGTCAAAAAGAAGTTACTGGGAATTACAGCTAAAGGCATAGGGCAAAAATGTCATATTTGTCTCCATAAGTGCCAAGCCTAATGGGACTCTAAAAGAGGATAATAATTGAATTAGAAGAGCCTTAAATCTGATCTCAAAGCCTTAATTTCAACTTCAGAGGAAGAGAAGATCAATATGGAAAAGAAGTCAGAGTTTCACAAGAATTAGGAAACTGAAAGCTGTCAGAAGCTGCAGTTTGGGAAATAGCCTGCAGGGCAAAGTGGGCCACGTCCAACTTTGGTTCAACCGAATTTAATTTTTCCAGGATTGCTTCTAGAAAGATTACAGAGAGTTTGACACCAAATAAACATAGGATTCGGATCTCTATCCAGACGAGCATGTAAGCCAATATATAAGGCACAAAAACCTCAGTTTACATCATCTAGGAAATTTAGTGTTTGCATCTTAGATCTAGAATTAAGAGAGAAGAAAGTTCAGACCTTTTCACCATTAATAGCTATAAAGATTATTTCTTTTCATATTGTGTTTATAGCATAGTATGAGGGGCTAATCTCCCTTCTCTTGGGAGGGGAGATGAAGCCTTTTTCGTATGTTTTAGTTTAGTTCTTCTTCTATCATGTTTTAGTTTAAATCCCTCATTGAGTTTCTTCTTATTCGTCCATTGATCTAACGCCCCCCCCGGAGGTTAGGAGGTCTTAGGGTAATTCAAGATTGTGTAGAGCCAAATACCACAAACCCTAGATTCTTTTCTTCTAGTTTTTAGTGTTCTAGTGTGATGATTGGATTCTTTATGACACCTCAATTAGTTGTATGGTTAATGCCACATGTGGATTTTCCATGACACCTAGAGTTGTATATTGAATGTCACTTAAAGCACAATTTGGTTTGATAGAAGATATCATTGGAGATTGAAGAAGTATTTGATGGAAAGATAGAAAGCACGTTGAAAGCCACATATTATCATAATGGTTATGAGCATAAGGTTTGTAGGTATGGTGAGTTTCTATTGGTAATTTATATTAAGCATGATATATAGATCTATTAGACTAATTCTATGATTTTGGTGGATTCATCTCTCCCAAGATATTCTTTCTCTTGATTCATATTCATATATTTAATTCAGTTTATTTTATGCATAGTTTAAATCTCAAATCAAATCAATTATATATTAATTATTACTTAGCCACATCTTTTAATTGTATCCATTAGAGTAATTTAGATTAGAAATTTCTATTATCATCACTTAGTTATTTAGAGTAGGATCGATACCTTGCTAGTCACTATACTAATCAATATATATTAGGCTAAGTAAGATTTGCAAAAGATACGTAACACAAACAACGACACAAATAATTACGTGTTATGCTTTTTTCAATGCATTTGCCGTCTCTAAAAGTGATTAGGTGATATAATATTTAAGTTAGTTTACTTTAATTTAGGAATTCATATAGTATAAATTTCATATTTAGCATAATTAGATTAATTTAGTTTAATTCAATTAGATTTGCATAGTAGAAAGTATTTGCATAAAGTTTAGTGTTTGTTTAACAGAAAAAAAATAGTAGAGAAAACATATTTATAAATTTTAAAAAATTCTGAAATTTTACAGAGTAGATCTGTACAGTATCGGTAATTTATTGAAATTTTATCAAATTTTTAGTACTTGTCTTACCTGGGTAACTAACATCTTCTTTGCAATACCCTATTTTCAGTTTTCAGGACGCAAGCATCTGTAAAAACAGTCGAGCAGAGTTATTTGCACAATATCAAAAATTCTAAATTTT
The DNA here is from genome assembly GCF_015680905.1 of Coptis chinensis. NCBI lineage: Eukaryota > Viridiplantae > Streptophyta > Magnoliopsida > Ranunculales > Ranunculaceae > Coptis > Coptis chinensis. Next base: position 54,615,303 of record NC_141463.1, read on the forward strand.
TTACAGGAGGAACCTCGACACGTCAGGACCTTCCAGAAAAAATTTGAGTAATGTTTGACCTGTTTTGACCACTTAACTAGTTGCTTGTTTTCAGTGTGTTTCTGCAGCTTTTCAGGACCAAGGTCTCTGGAAGAACATTCGAGAAGAAGGATCTGTAAAATTCCAAATAATCCAAACTTTTTACAGGATCATCCCTGACACGTCAGGAGACTCCAGTAAAAATTTCGTGATTTTTAGTGCTCTTTTACGTATTTATTTAATTGATTGTTTACAGTGTGTGCAGAAAACTTCTTCACTGGACTCTGCAGGATTTAACAATACAGAAGAGGAACTTAGCAAGGTCTAATTGCTCTGAAATTTTACAGGCTACTTCTTGGACGTATCAGGTAGCAACTATAAAAATTTCAAAATTTTTGGACTTGTTTTGCTTGCTGTAATAGTAAGTGCTTCTCTTCCACCGTGAATCCCCTGTTAGCGGTTTCATAATTAGCATTAATAGTTAGCATCATATAGTTTGATAATATAATTTAGTTAATTAAGTGCATATTAGATTATTTTACATAGCTTTATTACCTAGTACATGAAAACTTGGTTTCGTGATTCGCCTCGTAAACGTTTAATCAGAAGAGTTAATTCTTGTAACAATCTTCCAATTCTGGTTTTGGAGGAGACCACACTATCAAACTCAGGATCTGATTCTGATTCTAAAACACACACACCACTAGTAGACTTAGAGGATACAACAGAGAGAGTACCATTAGCCGCCATGGCTGATCAAAGAACTCTTAGCACCTTGTTTCAACCTATCGCGGTTCAACCACCGAACTGCATAGTGATGCCCGACAATAACAATAACTATGAGATTAAGCCCACTATTCTTAATATGTTGCAAAGATATTATGGCAAAACAAATGAAGAACCATATAATCATCTGAGTAAGTTCTTGAGCATATTAAGTACTTTTAAAGCACCTCATCTTTCCCCTGAAGAAACTAGATTAAGGTTGTTCCCCTTGACTTTTGAGGATGCCGCACTACGTTGGTATAGATCCCTACCCTCTAATTCTATAACTACTTGGGAGCAACTATCACAAAAGTTTATGAAACAATATTACCCTTTACGTAAAACTGAGGCCATGCAATTGGCTATTTCAACCTTCAAAGGAAAACCTAATGAAGAGTTTCATACAACATGGGATAGATTTAATGATTTACTTGTCCATTGCCCACATCATGGTTTTGACATACTTAATATAGTACATTACTTTATAAAAGGTCTTTCACCTATGAACCGCCAGTTAATTGAATCAATGAATGGATGAAGATTTACTAGTCTTACTCCTGATGAAGCCTACACTTTTTTGCAAAACTTTTCTGAGAGTTCTAAGGATTGGGCCAATAGTAGTGACCATGAGGACATGGCACGGGTAGATGGGGAGATAAGTTTTAATAAACCAGGTATGTATGAGGTTAGAAACAATAATGATCAAGAATTAAAAGCTACACTAGTTAGTTTAACCACAGGAATCGAAAACTTAAACAAGAAATTTGATTCATTTACTTCAAACCCTCCAATGAATAATCAACCTCAACAAGCAATGAGTGCCAATCAATTTTGTGAAAGTTGTTTTGCCACAGACCATGATACACTAGTTTGTCCAGTTTTTGTTGCCCATAACTTTAGTAATAACTATAACCAAGATCCACGAAATAATTATCAATGGAGACAGAACATGTCTCCACAGCAAAACCAATATGGTTTTCAAGGTAATCAAGGGAACAATAGACAACAATACATGAATAATAGAGGCGCGGTAGCACCTTTTCCACAGTATTACCCACAACAACAACAACAACAACAACAACAACAACAACAACAACAACAACAACAAACAAACAAACTTGAACAGAGAATTAACCATTGATCCTATGGCTAATTACCAAACCCAACCCAACACCATAGATGAAACCATGAAAGCTTTAGCCACCAAGACCGAGAATGAATTCAAAAGGATTGACCAAAAATTTGATGTTATGACTCAACAGATAAGCCAACAATTCAATAAGATACTAGCTAGTCTAGTCGAGAGACCCAAAGGAACCTTACCAAGCCAACCTGAACAAAACCCTAAAGGTAGAAATGTTTATCAAGTTGAAACCACCCCTTCATCCGCACCCACAGAGGCAGTTAACTCAATATCTACCCTTAGGTCAGGAAAGAAAGTAGATAACAAAGTTGACATACCTGATTCTGATGAAGTTGTTATAATAAAAGATAAGGAAAAGGCAATTGAAACTAAAAAAACCAAAGAGCAGGTAACCGAAAAAATTCCACCCGCACCATTCCCATCTAGGTTAAAAGATAACAAAAAGGAAGCACAATATAATGAGATCATGAATATTTTTAAAAATTTACATATCAATATTCCTTTTTTTAAGTGCAATTAAACAAATACCTTCATATGCAAAATTTATAAAAGACCTAGTAAAGAAGAAAACAAATATTCCTAAGGACGCTTTTATTGCACAAAGTTGTTCATCCTTTCTACAGAACAAAGTCGTAGTAAAACATAAGGACCCCGGTAGTCCTACAGTTACATGTAGAATAGGAGAGGACTACACTGATCAAGCATTATTGGATTTAGGTGCTAGTGTGAATTTATTACCATACTCAGTTTATAAACAGCTAGGGTTAAAAGACTTGAAACCAACAAATGTTAGACTACAGTTAGCTGATAGATCTATTAAGATTCCACGAGTAATAGAGGATGTGATTATCAAGGTCTCTGATTTTTATTACCCCGTTGATTTTATAGTTCTTGACACTTTACCTACAAATGGAAACCAAATTCCTATCATCTTGGGTAGACCATTCTTAGCTACAGAGGCTTTAATTAATTGTAGGAATGGGAACATGTCTATCACTTTCGGGAATATGAGAGTAGATGTAAACATATTTACACTATTTAGAAACCCTGACGATGATACGGAAAAGATGGATGATCTATGTGTAGTACACACAATAGCTAATCAAAGTTTTAGGAACACTCACTACAAAGATCCATTTTTATCATGTGTATCACAATTAGGCATGAATTATAACAAGGATAGTGTTAGACACCATATTAATACATTGCCAGACACTGGTCAACCTCATACAAAAATAGAAGACATTCGAGCATCTTTATGTCAAGCTACTTTTAATTGTAGATTTATCAAAGATTTAATTAAGATGACTCACCCTCTACTAAAATGTATAGGCCACGCATGGAAAAGAAGAAAGATAAAAAGAGCAAAAATTGGATTACAAACAAGTTTTAAGTCTAGGGAATCTGACTATAAAAGACCCACAAATTTAAAAAAATTAATTACCTAAGCTAGTTAGGGGGGTAACCTTAAGTTTCCTCCCTCTGTGTCGGCTGGCGACATTAAACGTAGCGCTTAAGGGAGGCAACCCAAGTAGTTTAAATAGATAGTAAATTATTCCTTTTCAAAAAAGAAAAAAAAAAAAAAAAAAAGAAAAAAGAGAGAGATCGTACCTGAACCTGTGCTGAAAATTCACAGCAGAAACCTCACTGAACTCACATTGCTTCAACTATAAAAAGATGGACTTCCACTTTAGCTCTCATTAGTTTTATACTAATTCCATTTTAACTAGGATCAGAGGACTTAGGATAGTCCAACATAACCCAAAAGACTAAATATTTTCGTACAAAGAAAGAAGAGAGAGTCAGGTAGTCTATAGAATTCGAGTTCAAAAAGGAATAGAAATCTACCCAGCGTCAGGAAGCTGTAGCTTCCCGATTATGACTAGTAGAGACGTGGAGTACTTCTGAAAGTTTTCCTAGAAAACCATATTTTGTAGCGTCTCTTGCGTTCACTACATCAACACTTTCTACATCTCTGTTTTCTCTATCCCATCACCACAAAAGGTTCGGGAAGGAGCTTTAAGTATCAAGAGCATGAAGAATTAATCTATTTTTACTCGTTATGGTATAGTATATGGAAGAGTTTACATAGAAGTTAATTTTATTTTCTACTGTCATAGGATTAGTTGTTTTTAATTTCTTAAAATATCAATAGTTTATGGAGTGAGTGATTAGTTTTTATGAATAAGAACTAAATTGATATGAGCTAAAAAGTGTATGCGCGATGCATATATATGTTAAGTTGTGCTTTAGTAAGGTGGAATTCTTCTCCATTACAGACTAGCTCTCTATTCCTGACCAGTAAGTTAGAATCCCAATCCTAGTCAAACTCTCTATAATCGATTTTGGGCCTAAAAACTAAAAAAAAAGCCCAACAACTAAAAAAAAAAGCCCAACAACTTAAAAAAAAAAAAAAAAAAAAAAAAAAAAACGTTTTCTTCCTCTTCCACCGCACCCACCACTCTTTCTTCTTCTTCCAGACACACACTTCCAGCCGCATCCATCACCAGACGCACCCTTCCAGCCGCATCCATCACCAGACGCACCCTTCCAGCCGCATCCATCACAAATAACAACCACCTCATCACAATTTAACTCCACCCATCAGCAGAGACGACACTTCCAAAATTATCCAAGATGTTCAATACTTGCTCACCGGCAAGATCGACCGCCGGTCAATTACCAATTTGGACGTCCTGATTTCCATATTAACCGCGATGCCTACTTATCACCGCTAAGCTTCGGTTATGGGTAGTTGAAATTCTGGATTTGAATTCGTTTTTCAGTTTTTTTTTTCTTTTATTGGTTGGCTGTTGAATGAGGAGAATGGGAAAAACGTGAAGGTATTTAGGGGTATTAGCTGTGAAGAAGGAATGATGCCGTAGTTAGGCTTGAAAATTTTCGGAGAAACAAGGTTTTTGTGTACATGACGTTTTTTTTTTTTTTTTTTTTTTTAGCAACTATTTGCAGTATTTGTCCTGTGGCCTGGTGTTGTTGTGTTATCTTACCCTCTCTAACATGATGACCGAACGAAAAATTCAGGCAGAACTCTGTTATGGAGAATTGTTTGATAACAATGACATGAACGAATTTTTTTAAAACAAGAATACGAAAATCGCTGTTGGGATTGTTTCTTTTATTCTAAGGGGACAAATGTCACGAAGATATTGTTTGATGTTTTATGATTGTCGAATCGATTATGAGAAGGCGAAAGTGGCCTGGGAAAATGGAGTTGTATTAGGATAATCAATCCGAACTTATTAACTGATTTTCTGGTAGAGAAATTTGGACTCTCGCAATTCTGCATTTTCTTAATAAATATTTTTGATCACTCGTGTACTTGATTGTCTAATATGGCTTTATTTATTTTACGACAGAGACAAATCTTGTATTCCGTGCAACAATGAAACTATTGATTTATTATTATTATTAATAATAATAATAATAATTATAATTATTATTATTATTATTATTCATTGTTTAATTTTTAATTTTTATTTTTCAGTCATGGCATTTGTACATGTGACTCATGTATTCCACTTTAGCATTTTTTCTCTGCCTTTTTAGAGATGTATCACTCTACATATTGAGCACATGACAAATATTTAGTCGTTGTAGTAATTATTGATCCTTATAAATCATCACTCTTATTTGTTTTGTTAAGGATATAAATTCTACAGATTTTAGCTGATGTAATTTTGCACTCATTTAAGGTAATATCCCTCTTTCTCTGATTATTTCAATTATGGTAAGCTTTCAGTTATTTTATTTAGTCATTGAGGACAATGCCTAATTTAGTTAGGGGGGTGAGAATTAAAATTTTGCAATATTTTAATTACAATATTTGGAAAGTTTATATGTGAATTATGGTGATTCTAGATGAAAAGTATATTTTTATCGTTTAAACTAGCTAATGAAATTGGAAATTATAAGTCATGACCATGATTAGTAAGACTTTTAGACTAAGTTTCTATTACTAGAAATAGATCTCACTGATAAAAGTCTTAGTCTAGAGTAAGTTCATATAATACACCACTAGAGGAATTTCAAATGAAAAAGCAACTTAAACTTGTACCAAACTAGATGATTAGTATAGAGACTTGACCTGTGAGACTTGAGCCTTTCAATTTTAATTTCTTGGAGAGTCTTTACGTAAATCTGAGTCCAAGTTGACTCAACCATTTTTCAGTGCTTAAATTTGTTGTGTAGTCTCATTTATTCTTGATTTGGTCAATCACGAGGTGGCATCAACTGGGGAAATAGCCATTAGGTCTTGTAGTCTATTCAAAGCGGAATATCATACTGATAAGTCAAGTAGTGAACTAATCAGCCTTTATCCCACCTAGTAGGATTATCATATTAACCACTTTTGAGCCTTATATATTAAACCTTTTATTCTTAAACCAATCATCTTAAACCCAACTCCAGATAAGGAGTATATCCCATATTATTAGCTTTATCCATATTTCTGAGGATTTCTAAAGAACTAAAGAGAAAGCTAGAACGAAGAAGATTTTGAAGGAAATTTTACCAAAGTCAAATGAAGAAAATCATTCCTTTTGCTCCAAGAAAAAGAAAAAGAAAAAAAAAAGAAAAAAGAAAAGAAAAAAAATATATAAATAATTGAGCAAAAGTAGTTATAGAGTTCAAGTGTTGCAGTCTACAAGTGAAGAAAATTTCCAAGAAGGTCAAAAGCACAAAGTCTTTAGTATATTCTCAGAAATTTTGAATCCTTTTTACCCTTTTCTTGTTAACCTGTCCTAAGCCCTATTTTAATACCCAGACTTATCACTAAAGTATGATATGAAGTGTACAATAGGTGAGAGGATGCTAACGTGAAGGACCCGACACTTCAAATGTGATTGACATTCTTTCCATGAGACTTTATTTATATATTTGCAAATTTCCATCTTTCTGACTAAATATGTGGGATGCTCTACTTTTTACTTATTTCCCTGCATATAGAGGTAAAATAGAAAACTTATCTGAGAGAGATTTCCTTGTGAGTGTATGAAATGGTGAGATTTGAAGTCGAAATACTAATCCAAAGGTGAGGTAGAAATTTCATTGCTTGGAAAAGAGAAAGGAATCAAAATGGTTAAAAATGAATAAGCTCTAGTTAGGATGATTAGTCAGTCTTTTCTATCTTTATGAATAGAACCTTAGCTTAATGTTTTATGATCATGGGTGTGATAAGTAATAACCTTTTGATTTAGACATTTTAACTGAAAAAGTTGTCTTCTCTAGATTTCACCATAGTTCATATATAAAATTGATTTTGTGGGTATATCAACTGAAAACCCTCACGAGGCTATAACTCGTCCTTTAAGGGTAACTTAAAGGTTTAAGGCCTTGTTGCATATGGTAAATACAACCGCGATGCCTGCGAAAGTAAGTTAGTTTATTATTTAATTAGTATTGTTAGCTTTGAACACTTCTCTAGTATAACATATATTTGCTAAGAGACTAGCAAAATGCTAGTTGGGGGTTGTGATAAGTGCTCAAAAGTAATGATTTATAACCCCAATTATGTGTATGTTAGTCTCCATTTTATATTTAAATATTCTAATATGATGCAATTTGAGTTTTTGCAGGTCAAATAACCTAAATATGAAATATGGAGGGAAAAGAAGTCAAACAAGTCAAAAAGGAGTCACTGGGAATTACAGCTAAAGGCATAGGGCAAAAATGTCATATTTGTCTCCATAAGTGCCAAGCCTAATGGGACTCTAAAAGAGGATAATAATTGAATTAGAAGAGCCTTAAATCTGATCTCAAAGCCTTAATTTCAACTTCAGAGGAAGAGAAGATCAATATGGAAAAGAAGTCAGAGTTTCACAAGAATTAGGAAACTGAAAGCTGTCAGAAGCTGCAGCTTGGGAAATAGCCTGCAGGGCAAAATGGGCCACGTCCAACTTTGGTCCAACCGAATTTAACTTTTCCAGGATTGCTTCTAGAAAGATTACAGAGAGTTTGACACCAAATAAACATAGGATTCGGATCTCTATCTAGACGAGCATGTAAGCCAATATATAAGGCACAAAAACCTCAGTTTACATCATCTAGGAAATTTAGTGTTTGCATCTTAGATCTAGAATTAAGAGAGAAGAAAGTTCAGACCTTTTCACCATTAATAGCTATAAAGATTATTCCTTTTCATATTGTGTTCATAGCATAGTATGAGGGGCTAATCTCCCTTCTCTTGGGAGGGGAGATGAAGCCTTTTTAGATGTTTTAGTTTAGTTCTTCTTCTATCATGTTTTAGTTTAAATCCCTCATTGAGTTTCTTCTTATTCGTCCATTGATCTAACGCTCCTGTGGAGGTTAGGAGGTCTTAGGGTAATTCAAGATTGTGTAGAGCCAAATACCACAAACCTTAGATTCTTTTCTTCTAGTTTTTAGTGTTCTAGTGTGATGATTGGATTCTTTATGGCACCTCAATTAGTTGTATGGTTAATGCCACATGTGGATTTTCCATGGCACCTAGAGTTGTATATTGAATGCCACTTAAAACACAATTTGGTTTGATAGAAGATATCATTGGAGATTGAAGAAGTATTTGATGGAAAGATAGAAAGCACGTTGAAAGCCATATATTATCATCATGGTTATGAGCATAAAGTTTGTAGGTATGGTGAGTTTCTATTGGTGATTTATATTAAGCATGATAGATAGATCTATTAGACTAATTCTATGATTTTGGTGGATTCATCTCTCCCAAGATATTCTTTCTCTTGATTCATATTCATATATTTAATTCAGTTTATTTTATGCATAGTTTAAATCTCAAATCAAATCAATTATATATTATAATTATTACTTAGCCACATCTTTTACTTGCATCCATTAGAGTAATTTAGATTAGAAATTTCTATTATCATCACTTAGTTATTTAGAGTAGGATTGATACCTTGCTAGCCACTATACTAATCAATATATATTAGGCTAAGTAAGATTTGTAAAAGATACGTAACACAAACAACGACACAAATAATTACGTGTTGCGTGTTTTTTCACCCCCCTATTTTCAAATTTATTTGATATACCCCCTACTGCTCACTCCCTTTCACCCAGTTTTGCATAAAGATGGCACTATCAGACTTTGCAAAAATGGGTCGTAAGTAATGTATGCATGAATGAGTCAAGATATGAGTGCAAAATCCCTGTAATGAATAAACATATGAATGCAACTTTCTATTTCAATATGACACCACACATTTCAATATGACATCAAAGAGTAATAAGTAGTACTGCATACATTCTATTATAGCACTAAAGACATAAAAAATAAGGGTGTTCACATCCAAAAACAAACATGAGCACTAACATATAATCTTGTCCAAAACAAAGGCCCAAAATATCGAATTCGGTCAATATCTCGTGTACCCTAAAAACCGAGATATATCGGAAATATCGGAGATATTCATTTTTTTGTGACCAGTCCAAACTATCTAAAATATAAAAAATATTGGAAATATCGTAGGACATAATAGCAACCTTTATTTATCAAGAAAACCATAAAAAAATATTGACAAATAATTAACCATAATGTCATAATCTAATGTACTCAAAGTCTCAAATTACAAAATATGATAAATAAGTTACATCAATATATAAACGAGTGATGTAGCTGCTCAACTTGCATACCCGCTTCTTGAATCCTAACTGTTTCACAATACCCTACCCAAGTATATACAATGTTATACCCACCGTCGAGAAATTGCCGAACATGCCACTCATATTTTTGTGTTGGAAATTCTAATATGATTCCAATTCGAGGAGTGTTGATGTAAGTATACATTGGGCATAATGCAACAAATCTAGGTGCAGTTCCAACAGATTCATAACTTGGATAGAGTTGTCCATATGTTGGTTCAGGTTGTGGTGCGCTATCAGGTTGTTGATCAACCCCTATCCAATATCCATATGAAGAACCATATGACGCACTACTCACAGGGTGATTGATCATGCCACTAGAAGAATCGTTATCTCTTGATTGGTTGTATCCCCAACCACTACCATACCCTCTCATTGTCATCGTTGTGTGTCCATGAACTCATACTCATTGCTTCAAAATTAGAAGAAACTGAATCAATATCAACATCATCTCGTATAATGTGTCCTCATTGTCTTCTTTGACCAACACTTCCACGCCCTGGCTCATACATTATTTGGGAATTGTCATTAATAACTCCTCTACCACTATTGTTTCTGGGTGCAACCTCATATACTTGTAGGTCCAATGGAGTTTCCTCATCAGTTGAGTCATGCAATTGAACGTTAAAATTACCTCCACCACCACCACTATCATCATCATCATCATCATTAGTATCAGGTTCTTGTGTCTTGTCATCACCAGAGATGTTCTCGGACAAATTATCTTGTGGTTGGAGAGGTGTGTCAAATTTGGGGCCCAAACTGAAACTAGGCGCATCGCCATCTTCTCTTATTACTTTGTCGACTATATCTTTAACATCTGGGTCAGGCCTACTTGATTCCGTAGCCAACACAGGCACTAAAAGATTTTTATCAATAACCCAGTCAACCAATGGATCAACTTGTTCACTATCCATAAATACTTGGGTGAGGTCAATAATTTGATCATTATCTATATTTTGCGCACGTTTTTGCTTCAAACGTAAGTTGTAGTGGACCTTCACCAACATCATCAATTTTGGCATGCTAATATGGTTCCTAAGTTTCGTGTGAATTAGGCCGAATGTGCTCTAATTGTGCTCACACCCAGATGATGAAGCTGTTTGAGAAAGAATTTTGATCGCCAACACCCTTAGCTCTTCTGTATCACCACCATACAACTCCCACCATTCAGCTGCATTATTAAAAAAAAAAAAAAACACATATTAATTATCTATAGACAATGCATTTGAGTGATTGAGAGTATGCCAAAAATATTTCATTTACCAGGGTGTGAAATTGCTATTCCAGCCTGTGCTGCAAGTGTACCAAATTCTCCAACACGACCCTAAAACGACATCATCTAATTGACCAAAGTGTTAGTGACCTAGCATAAATGTAAAATTCAAATTCTAACTTGAGAATATCAATATTCTTATTTTTACCTGATGCAATATTTTTGCTTGTTTGCGATCATCACTAAATAACACTTTTGCTACTTTTATAACTGCTAGTTTGTGGGGATGGGAGAATTCAAGCTTCAATGTGTATTGGTACTCTGGGTTCAGATACATTGCTAGTAGAAATAAACATAACTTTTAGGAATAATTGAAATAGAAATAATTTAATTAACTCAAACTAAATCAAGTAAACTCACCAGTTGTGTGTAGCACATGCAGTAATTGTTTTGTCCATCTTTTGTCGATAATATCAAGGACCCAACCACATCCAGGGATTTCAGAGATCTTCTCCCTCATTATTTCAAAGGCTTGCTGTACATATGAAATTGTTGGCTTCTTGTCACCATCCAACAATCTTAGGCATCTATACAAAGGTTCAAGAATTTGTACAACATAGTTAACATCATTCCAGAAATGCTCGAGCAACTTGCTCCACAGCCATCATACTCTCTATAGAATTAGCCGATGTGGTGTCGAGATATCTTTGATCCACGAACATCTACCTAAGCAATATCTTTTTATGTTGGAGACTTTTGAGAGACAAGCTACTAGTTTGTGGCAAATCTAGTTGCTACAGATCTAACTATTTCACCACCACATGTCTCCCTCATTAATGCTAAGACCCTGGATGCATTGTAAATGAACTTTGTAACTGCATGAGCTTTGCTGATACACCCCGCCACTCGATGATACTTGACAATATCTTTTAACATCAAGTCTATGCAATGACAAGCACATGGTGTTCAAAATAAATTATATCCTGATATCTTCATCAGCAATTTTCCAGCCTTTTTGTAGGCATAACCTTGATCAGTTACTATCTTCACCACATTTGGTGCACCTATCTCATCAACAACCTTTTTCATTAACTTAAATACGATTTTGTGATCTTTCGGCTCAAAATTGAACCATGAATTGATACATCTACCCAACTTCTGCCTAAATGTCTTCATTTTACCCACGTATTTAACACTAGGTTGGTCGTGTCCCGGCTGTCTAATAGTGTATGGATTAATTGTTTGTTGTCTCATGGTTTTGGACCTTTGAAAACCCATGAATCCCTTTCCTTTGTTGCTTGATCCAGAGCCACTTCCTGACACAAAAGTAGTACGATGCCAAAAATTTCTTGCCTATTCTCCTTCCATTTATAGTTGTCTTTCTTCCCATTGGTCAGCTACAGAGTTTCTTCGTGCATGTTGCATGCCCTGAAACTCCTCACCCCTCCCTTCGTATGCTCTTGCTTCTTCTTCTTCTGCGTCAGAATCATTGGAATCATTGTCCATATTCGCGCACATTGTCTTCTCGACTCGAGTTTCATGCTGCCGTCTTTTAAGTGTTTTATTTGTGTCATCCTGTAGTAGGTCTTGCATTGCAATTCTTACATGTCCGGGGGCTTCCTTAGACCTTGTCACTTGGTTACCAACCATAGATAAGTGCTGTTTTAGGCAACTGGCCCCACCACTATGAAATTCTAGTTGGCAGTAATTGCATTTAAACTTTGCCTTGGTGTTATCCAACGGTACGCCATGAGACTAACCAATATCCGGTTTCCTAACCATTTTTCTCTTAGACAAATATGTAACTGCGAAATAGTTTTTCCGAACACGTTGAAATGCTGTACGGAGACAAATATAACTAATTAATCAAAATGTAAGACATAAAAGTAGAACTTGAACACTGAAACACGTCTAATACTAATTCCAAAGTAGTGGGTTTTTTACAACATCGAAAGGGTCCTAATGTAGTGGGATCACTTAGATTGTTAACATTATATGGTTTTGAAAGTCCTATAGTATTGACAGGATTTCTCTTAAAAAGTTAAAAGGACATGTGATATAGTGTCTTGAAATTAAAAAGGACATGTTATATAGTTAAAAGTTAAATATTTCCTTGAAATTAGGTACCAAGGAAATGTCAACATTGGTTTCCATGCACTTTTTGCCATCAATATCAGGGTGTTCTGCAAAGGTAAGGTTTGGTAAAATGAACTATCCATGATTGAAGTGTGTGATTGAAATCTGGTTGTTTGACTTAGTCTTTCACTCTTTAATTTTCATATTACAGGTTTACAACTTGATCTTTAACTCTCAATAAAAGTTGGTACATTATTCACAACGATGATAGCGATGATATATATATATATATATTATATATATATATATATATATAATTATATATATTTATTATTAGAGAGAATGATAAGAAGTATCACAAGAGTTAATAGTACTAAGTACCTCTATATAAGTATATATAAGGTTAACTAATCTTGTAATAATACATAATAACTTATAGTAAGCTTGAAAGTATTACTTGACTAATAATAACAACATGTGGTATTTGATATATATTTATGTACATAACTACATTTATGAATCACTCAATCTCTCAGGTGGAGGTGTAGTGGGATATTTTTTTTTAGAAAAAGCAAGAACTGGCTCAATTCCTTATCTGACAAAATTGTAAGTATGCAACATACACCTTTCAAGAGGATGAGACCTCGGTATAAACTATAAACTACAAATGTGAAATAGACTAGCTTGTTGGGGAAAATTTCATTCATAGACCAAAGACCAAGCACAAGCCTTACATTACCCACATGAGAAACTGATACTCTAAAGCAGGAGTGCCTATAAAACCCAAACAGCTGGAAGTCCAACGCATGCCCATGCAAATGTAGGTAAACAAATCCTATGTTTCCAACAGGTCTTGTGCAGAAACAATATACATTTAATGGATTCCCAACTACATTTATGCATAGTGTATAAGACAGCTAGAAAAAAGGAAAAACAATATTATGAATAGAGAAAGACAGTATAAAATTAGTGAAAGTACAAAATGAATACATTCCAAAAAGAAATAACATATCTAATAGACAGTGAACATACTCTAAGAAAACCAAGATATTATAACATCAATGTTAAGTTGTTAACAAATAATTGAGTACAGAAATTGGTGAAGGAAAACTCACTAAAGTCTAAAAAACTATAAGAAGAAGATGCGTTGATTTGTGCCAATTGTCCTCAAACATTGATTGCTGCTACACGGAATGTAGGAGCTACGATTGTCCTCAAACCAAGACTCAAAGAAAAAGAACGAACGAGGGTGAAAGCGCTTGAAGTGATGACTTATTTACTTGAGTTTCAACTTTCGGATAAATAGTATAGTTAATAACTTAATATGAGTTAAGAGTTCGACAGGGAAGGAAAACTCACTGGAGTCTAGACGGTAATAAAAGGAATGGAGTAGAATTTCTTAAATAGGGGGGTAGTACAAGACTATAAGTAGTATAAAAGAATATTAGAGGTCGTGAGTCAGACTATAACTAGCATATTAGATAGCTAGCTAGGCACATGCACTCATCAAGTCAATAGACTTTTTCACTCACCAAGATTTCAAGTCACATGCACCTTCAGTCTTGAGTACTCAACAAATGCTTTTGTGTTTTTGCACCGAAAATAATGTCACGTCACCCTTTAGAGAATATAAACTCACATCACACCACACTTTGCACCTAATTAAATTTCAATTGTATTATTCAAATATCGGCTATATATTGGATATCGGATATCTCGTCGATATATATCAGAAATATTTATATTAAAAATTGGTCAAAAAGTCAAACGATATATATCGTAAATATCGAATATATAAGTTATATCGGCAATATAAAGATTTATATCGAAAATTATGATATATATGGGGAAAAAAAGGATTTAATATTCAGTTGAGATATATCAAATATTTCCATGTCGGTGTACCAAAAAAACGAGATATATCGGCGATATTTTGGGCCTTGGTCCAAAATACAGACGCTAAGAGCACCAAAGACATAAAGTTTGTCCAAAATTAGATATAATAATCACAACACACAAAATAAAGCTCAAACACCAACAAATAAAGTAGTCAATCACACCCTTAGACCACCCCTTCCCACATGAACTGTCCCTGGTGCTTTGGATGCCTTTCTTGGTCCTGATGAACTTGCTCTAGTAGCTTCAACAGGTGGTGATGGTCCCCTTTCATTTGTTTCATTTGTTAGTGGTCCTCCATTTGACCCACTTGCTTCTGATTGTGGACCATTATCTTGTCCTTTTTTACCTTTACCACCCCTTCCTCTGCCTATATTAGGTTCCACTCTAGTCTCCATTTGAGCATTCTCAGCATCTCTTTGAGCCCTTTGAGCAGCACTTAGACCTTTACAGGTTTGTTTATTATGGCCTTCAAATCCACATTTCCCGCATTTCAGTGGTCTCTTCTTCCTTGGGAATAAGGTTGGAGTTCTAGCTTCTTCTACATCTCTTTTTCTATTCTTCTTTGGTCTACCAGATGGCCTTGTCAATAGTGGTGTAGTACACACATGTGGAGGCTGTGCAGTGATAAACAAATGAGTATATCAAATGATTATGGGATTATGAAAATGTATTTGAAATTATCAAAGGAACAGAAAACACATAGAATACTTACAGGAGGCCAATCACAGGCATTAGGAAGTGGCCTCACACCATTTTCATATGCTCTTCTATATGCTTCCAAGTTAAGTAATCACTACACATCCTGCATACAACCATTGAAAGTAAGACCAAAGATCAATAGAATAAGAAATGGAGAAGAAAACAATGATTGAATAACTTGCCTAGCCAAGAAATTCTGTATGTTGCCACCTCAAGCATTCACAAGTGTGTGCAGGTATGTTAACAATCCATCTATGATTTGTACTTAGAACAACCCACTCATTCTCATTCGCACTACTCCATGTGTACTCTTGCACATATTTCTTCAATTTTTCATATATCATCTTCACACTTGGCACTACATCTCCTGTTTTCATAGTAGCAACCTTTAGTTTTCTCTTTCTCATCAAAGTCATCATTAACAAAGAGAACTCCTCTACAAACACACTTATTGGCTTATCCCTCAAGTTCAAAATCCATGCATTGAAACTTTCTGAGAAGTTATTGGTTATGTGCTCACAAGTTTTGTGAGTATGGAAGTGGGATCTACAAAAAGAATTAAGGTTTTTCCCTAATAACCAATCATGTGCTTCCTTTTGTGCACTTTTCAATTGCTCCAACCAATGCTTACATTCATTAGGTTTGAATGCCCTAGCAGCTCCCCAACACATGTTCTCAAGATGTTTTGCCCCTTTGAATTTGTTCTTGAAGTTCTTGTACATATGCCTGAAGCAAAACCTATGGTTTGAATGTGGAAATATCTCAACTATAACTTCGTCCAAACCTTTTTGTTGGTCAGAGATAAATGTTAACCTTCTATCATGTTCTTCAAGATGACACCTCATTCCAGTTAGAAAAGCACTCCAAGTCTTAGCACTCTCTCCTCTACATAAGTACACAGCAACTGGAAACAAGCCATTGTTCCCATCAAGTACAATTATGCTCAAACACACACCTCCATATTTTCATTTCAAGAAACAACCATCAAGGCCAAGTATAGGTCTGCACCCACTAGAAAATCCAAGTATGCTCCAATTAAAAGAAATTAACATCCCACTAAATAGCCCATCATCTTTATCATTTACACATGTTGCAACACTCCATGGATTTTTAGCTTGGACTGCTAAGCAACAAGTTGGTCCAAGCATATAACTTTGTTCATAATTGCCATTCACCTTTTCAAGAATTTTATGCCTAGCATGCCACCCAACAAAGTAAGATATCCTAGCACCAAACATCTTTCTAACTTTCTTCATAATATCAACAACCTTATATGTCTG
This sequence comes from Coptis chinensis, assembly GCF_015680905.1. Taxonomy (NCBI): domain Eukaryota; kingdom Viridiplantae; phylum Streptophyta; class Magnoliopsida; order Ranunculales; family Ranunculaceae; genus Coptis; species Coptis chinensis. The sequence goes on from NC_141463.1 coordinate 54,632,056, forward strand.
GTGAAGTGATCAACTCCCAAATATGCATTTTCTTACCCTTACATTACTGAATTACAACCCTTCTTACGCATAATGAAAAGACAACTCATAGCTTTTATTGCCTTTTTCATGTTACAGAGAAATTCAGACCACTTATTATAAAAGCCAAAGGTCAAAGGTTTGGACTCAGAACTAAAGAGTTGAAAGTTAAGTCCTCAACTCAGAAGACCAGAGATAGATGTCCTTAACTCAAAAGGAGGCTTTCTCTAAAACCTATCTTGATCAAGAAAAAATCAAAAAGCAAAAACATAAAGCAAAGGGTGAGGTGTCTCAAATGTAATGGAGAAGGGCAAATTAGTCATTTGCATAAAGTATGGTTATAAGAACTAAAACTTAGGGAGAGAGAATGAACCTATACTTATTCTAGTGTCATGTAGGATTTAATTTATAGTCTTTTTTTCATTCAAGTCATATTCTTTATTGTTTTTCATTTTCAATCTTGTTATTTACTTTATGTTCTTCAATCAATCAATCATTTCTTATTTGTTATTCTTTCTTTCAATCAATCCTTTCAATTCATTCCTTTCAAGTTTGTGTTCTTTCAATCACTTAAACAACTTAAGCTTTTTCAATCTTCTCCATAAACTAGTTAACCAATACAATCCTAAACTAAAGAAAACTACCTTCCTTTCTTCTAAAACTCCCATCATTCAAGCTCCATACAATTTATGGTGAACCACATCAACAGCTTTGAAATACTCAACACTAGAACATACTTCAAATGACGCCGCCGTCATGGATTGGAAGAGCATGAACTTTGGTTAAGCATATAAGGAGGGAAACATCACTCTCACCATTTCATTTCTTGTTGTTGTTGTTGTTGTTTTTTTTTGTTTTTTGTTTTTTTTTCATTGATTTTTTTTCGTTATTTTTCATTACTGACTTACTTTTTTGCAAACCCAGGTTCAAGATTGAAGAGATGGAGATGAACTGAAGTTACTGACGGAAGCCGGTTGAACTTGGTCAGAATCGGACGGGCGACCGTGCCACCCTTGGAGCGCGACCGCCCAGCCACCTTAGCAGACCAACACCCCATTTTTTCACAGTTCATTTGTTTTGAGATGTTTGGTTGGTCTGGAACTCTGGATTTTGTAATAGAGTAGTATAAATCAGTGGACCTTGTTTGTATAGATAGAGATAAAGAAAAAAAAAAGAAAAACGAAAGAAAAAGAAAAAAAAAAGAGTTTTTGATTGATTATGTGGATGAACATGAGTGAACATTTGGTTGAAATTCTAAACTTACCAAGAGATTAGAGTTTTCATTGCCTTCAGAAGTTCAAATTAATGCGGCGAATTCGTGAATCATCTGTTTCACACACTTTGAATCAACTTAGTAATCAACACTCTAACTAAGTTTAGCTTTAGTTAATCTAGATAATCTATCTAAACTAGTTAATCTATTAGATTAGCATAGTGTTAGTTTACTTTTATGTTTTGGGCCTTTGAAGGCAAATTTGTTTAATTATCAAAAACCCAGACTGTGGGCTTTTTAAGTGGGCCTTTTTTGTAATATAAAACAAGAAAAATCTCGAACGATTGAGCCTGATTCTCAAACCACGCGCCAACCAACGTCGCCTTCTCCTCAAACAGCGTGTAAGCACAACTTGAGAGGTAAATTCTAAACCTCCTCGGAGCCCATGTAAGAAGATACCTTCTGTGTTCAAGTATGCTTATGTGATTGTTTGAAATTTAATTTCTGCACTGCAATTTACATTCACGCATAAGGCTGAACTCGAGCCACATAACAACCATTGGGAAGTCATTCCCCAATGTAGATAAATCGGACGATGCTTGATTCTTGAAGCCCTAGACCAAACAACTAAATTGAAATCAATCAACTAGAGCCAAAAGTAGTCACGATCCTCTAGAAAAGGACAAAAATATAGCCATGAGGATTTAGAGTAATCAGTTACCAGATTCCGGTAGACCAACTACCTTCCTCACTCCCCTCCTCCAGATCATCGTGAGTGAGATTCTTGGTAGCACACCACTTGGTGAAGTGACTGCCTACTCTTCTGAGCCGTGTAGTATAGCCATCCTAATCTCACGCCTAAGTGTTCCCTTGAACATGGCATAGTAATCTATAGACCAAGAAAATATTTTCAAAAATCCAAAAAAATGAATTTCTACTGTTTGTGCATCATCATTGATTGAGCATTCATGTCTTATCAATATGCATCACAACCGTTATGGAATTAAAATGCAAACCCATAACCTTGTTCTTTTTGTGGCAGTCCTTATCACTGGTTATCTCATTGTCCATCATATACCAAATTTGAGTATACTACGGGAAATCCTTATGATTATGCACCTAAATTTTCAAACTTCTCGATCTAGTACCCCATACACTCAATAGTTTTATAGTCATGCCGGCAATTCATGGAGTTCCACCACAAATAGTCAACTACCATTCATATATCCACCTGGTCAGTTAGAGTGCGGTTTCACCCAAAGCCCATTACCATTTATATCACAATCTATATCAAATTAATATCCTACTCCACAATCTATCACAGACCAACTCTACCAGGAAATGGCCAAGCAAACAATACTAACTCAGCAAATAGCAACTACCTTATGTTTTCTCCAATCCGATTAAAAAAATGCCACATCTGAGATTAATATTTTTCCCACCAGTCCAGAACCCAACCGAAAAGAGAAACAAGGTGTTACTATAACAAAACCAATTGCTAAAGCCCATCCTAATACTCATGACCAGTTAAAAACCCATCATACTCCACCTAACTATCGTGTGAATTCCAAATCTTATGATGATGACTATATGCCCGAATTCACAGTTTCTCTCACATGCCTTAATGCATCATCACCCATAAATAAGGAAACTTTGGCAGAAGAAACTTAAGAGCATGTATTAGACTTGACACACTTGGAAAATGACATTGAGAAAATTTATGAAGATCTAGGTAGAGAGGACACAGAAAATGAAGTCCTTGGAAAAGAGAGAATAAATTCTATGGTGGAAAGTGGACTTTAATTTAGTTTCGTCGTTGAAGACTTATCTATGGAACAAATTTGTGACATCCTTACTATTACAATTTTGAACCACAATCTTGTGGAAACGCCAAAACTAGATGAAGAATTCTCTAAGTCCTCGAGATCATGTGAAGAACCACCACTCAACTATCACCATCCCAAATTAACACCTCTTGAAATCCAACCTCCATTCATAAAAAATCCACCAATTTATGAGGACTGCACCATAAAACCATATCAAAGAAACCTCAAATTCGCACTTAAGCCAATTGCCTTTGAGATCATTCATAATTTTCTAAACCTTCCCAGTAAAGAGACTTAATTTGCCCAATATACAAACACAAGAGTCCATCATTTCAGTTGTTGAGAAACCTGGTATGTCCTATTCCCCATCATTTGAGCCTCATAAAGAACATCTACTGCCAACCTCTCACTCTTTTGGATAATTCAAACATGACGGGTTATTGCATAAGTTCCATGATAAGTTACACAAACATCATCTTATCATTCTCCATATTACACTCTAAATACATCATTTCATTCTGTTTGGGGGTGTATGGTTTCATATGTTTTTTTATAAAGATCCCCAACTATTTAGACTATTAGTATATAATTAACAACATATCATCCATCTTATGCATAGTCTTGGGGAATCTGACTTAAAATAACCCCACGTATAGTCTTGAATATTTGACTATAAAAGATTCATATGTTATGTTTTCTCGATGCATTCCAAGGGAGTGCATCATTAAGGTAATCGGGCCCTCCTCTTGGAGAGTGTGGTTGTAAGTGCCGGAGTCTTAGTCCACGTATATCTCGTATTTTCTTTGTAAAACACTTTTTACTCGTCGTTTGAGTAAGTGTGATCTTATGGAGCGAGTATACAATTTTCTTTTCATTATTTTACATTTCTTTGTCAAAATAGTTGTTTTCCTCCGTTCTCATGATGAAAGGTTCTCGATACATCAATAGTTATGTGATTTTTCTAAAACCAAAAACATGGGCAATAGATTCCACATAGACCAACCCTTAGAAGTACGCAATCTCCATTCTTCTAAGGGCGGTTTGAGAATAAGTTATGTGTTACTAAGGGTCGCCCATATCACCATGCACTTTTTGTCTCAACTTAAACCATATAGATACCAATTGTCCCTTGCTCACCAACATATCATCACTACACCCAAATACTAATCCGCAAACCCAACCACCTCCAGGGTTCGTTCACCAATCAAGTCAAATCACCAAATATATTCAGACAAAGATAAGGTACCTATAACAAATCAGAACAGAGCATTGGTTTCCATCCCATTTTAACCAGAACTATCAAAATCCACCAAAGAGACCTAGTTCCACCACCCACTACTGTCCAATCAGCTACACCCTTCTGAAGAAGAGTAAAGTGGTGAGTGTAAAGTTGTGTTGTTCATCTTGAATCTATGATAAGGAGGAATGGATTTGATAGTGTAAAAACTAGACTTCTAACTCTTCTCTCCTACTTTCTAATGGGTGGAAAACACTAGTTATCTTATGAGAAAGGATTAAAACATGAAAATTTGGATTAATGGACTATTTTTTTTTTCTTTTCTTATTCTTTCGTCACAATATAATTTGGAATACATAAAAAGATGGAATAAGTTGGTCTGGAGGTTCTTTATAATATATATTTGGATTTTCATTGGGAATTGATTATGGTGTTTTGAATTTGTGATGATGTGGAATGTGATATGCATAATTATTTTATGAAGTTATTATGTGAGGTGATTAGAATATTTAAATAACCTTTTTAAAAAAAAAAAAAAACATTATATACCACGGTTTAAGAAGAACTGTAGTAAATATGATCACTTTATACCATGGTTTCGAAAAATAATCAGTACTACACAATGGTCATATACTACGGTTTTGAAAAACTTACTACCACGGTTCTAGGATAAACCGTGGTTAATAAGTATAAGTTTATACCACGGTTTTGCTAAATTTATTTACCACCCTAGCTGATACCATAATTTAGAAATAGTGGTAAAAAACCTTTTACCACTCTAAAAAACAGTGGTATATGACATTTTCTATAGTAGTGATGTATGTAAATGATGTGGTTGCTTAATAACTAAATGAACAAATTGTATTCATTGAATACAACTTGCTTAAGTTGCTTGAAAATGAAAGAAGAACTTAAAGTAGAGAAAGCAAATAAGGACTTAGATTGAAATACTTGTAGAGAATGAAAACTTGATTGAACTTGAAATAAGAACTTAAAGACAACAATGGAAATTGAAATAAAGCAAATAAAATAAAATAAAAAGACTTTTAATTAAATGACTTAAATGTAAATCAGGTTACTTTACTCCTAACAAAACAAATGGTTTGGACCCTAAAACATTAGATGATTAATTCTCTACATCTCTTTGGTTTATATAGGACACCAATAACATATTTGCCCCTTATTCTAGAAACAGCCATGAGGATAAGATTACGCTTTGTGGGCTTTTGACTTTAGCCCATACAATTAAATTCTTGATTTTGGCTTTAAGTCCTTGATTTTGGCTTTCAGACTACTTATTATAAAAGTTGCGTCTTAGCACCAGAGCCTTAATTACGCTTACTATGAAGACTCAAAGTTGCTATGAAAAAGTGCTCAAAAAGTCAAAGCCAAAGTCAAAGGTCAAAGTCAAAGGTCAAGGACTCATAACCAAAGAGTTGAAAGTCAAGTCCTCAACTCAGAAGACCAGAGATAGATGTTCTTAACTCAAAAGAAAGCTTTCTCTAAAACCTATCTTGATCAAGAAAAAAATCAAAAAGCAAAAACATAAAGCAAAGGGTGAGGTGTCTCAAATGTAATGGAGAAGGGCAAATTAGTCATTTATATAAAGAAGGGCTATAAGAACTAAAAGTTAGAGAGAGAGAATGCACCTAGACTTATTCTAGTGTCATATAGGATTTAATTTCTAGTCTTTTTTTTCATTCAAGTCATATTCTTTATTGTTCTTCATTTTCAATCTTGTTATTTACTTTATGTTCTTCAATCAATCAATCATTTCTTATTTGTTGTTCTTTCTTTCAATCAATCCTTTCAATTCATTCCTTTCAAGTTTGTGTTCTTTCAATCTCTTAAACAACTTAAGCTTTTTCAATCTTCTTCATAAACTAGTTAACCAATACAATCCTAAACTAAAGAAAACTACCTTCCTTTCTTCTAAAACTCCCATCATTCAAGCTCCAAACAATTTATGGTGAAGCACATCAACAACTTTGAAATACTCAACACTAGAACATTCTTCATGAACTAGCCCCACTTCTTCCTCAAGTTCCTCATCAATGAAGTTTGAATCACACAAAGAGTTCTCAAACTCCTCAGTACCTTCACAAGTCTCAACATGCTCTATGTTCATAGTGCTCAACTTGCAACTAAAGCCATCACCAGCATTACCTGTAGGAACATAAGCATAGAAAGACCATGCACAATCTTTACCCTTGCATCTCACCCTAATTCTATTTCCATCATTATTTGTATAACTATACTCAAACTAATTCAAAATGGCATACTTCCTTAAGTACTTCCTACAATCTTGTATAGTTGGCCAGTCCATGCCATATTGGGGCTCTTCCACTGTCTTAGTGGGCACCACCTATTATGGTAATTCATGTTCTCCATACACATCTTGTGTTTGAGTTTCATACTCTTCGTACTCCACTGGACAAACTTCTTATTCATTTGATTCTTCACTTTTGTATTCCTCCCCCACTTAAATGTTATCTAGAGGGTCATCTTGCTGCAAAATCTCTTCCTTTTGAAATGCAGGGATTGGGTCTAACTCTCCCCCAGGTAAGTAGTCAGGTCTAACCTTTTTTCCCTTTCTCTTGTTTGAACCAAGTGCATCATATGGTTCAAATATATGTTCAACAGGTTCAACTACTCTCCTTTTGGAGGCCACATGTTTCTTATATGGTTTAGGCTTCTTCCTTACTCTTGGAGCTTCATTGATAAGAGGGGTGCACTCAATCTCTTCAACTTCATTACCTTCATTTAGTACTGAAGACACTTCACCACTCCCTAAATTGGATTGCTTAGGAGCACACACAAAAAATCCACAAACAAATTCAAGAAACCACCCTCGTCAACATCTGAATCAATTATAAATTGTCTACAATCATGGTCATCCTTTATATCAAATCTAGCTCCTCTCAAACAATAAACAGGTTCATCACCAATCTCAATTTCATATTTAAATGGGTTAGGAAGATACTTTTTCAACATAGACAACATTGTATAAAAGCAAAAAGTGTTGCCATCACAATTCTCCAATATAAAGTCTCGTCCATTAACGTAGTCTTTAGGAGATTAGTACTCACTCTCCTGATCAAATCCCCCCCATAGTGGACCCTTATTTTTCTCATTGGCCATAAACCCTTACCTTTAAAAATGTCACTAAACACAAACAAACAAGAAACATGAAAATACATTAACATTTGCATAATTGAAATCAAAATTGACTAAGAAATTTAATTTTGCACGCAACTAACCCATTTTGCATACACATAATTAATTGAAATTAATTGACAGTTCAATAAAATTACAAGTACATGAAAATACATTAACATCTATATAATTGAAATTAAAATCAAGAGATAAATTCACTCAAAACAATCAAACGATTTATAAAAAAAAAAGACGACATAATGCCAAGCAATTGAATTCGAAATTTAATTTCGCGTGAAACCCATTTTGCATCAACACAATTAATTCAAATTAAATGACACTTCAATAAACTTACAATGCTTTTCCAAAAGTGGTAAATCCAGCTGACACTTCTTTTATTGTTTATGGGGAGAATAATACTGACCATCAACTACTGAAGAATCCACATCGATGAAATTTTCTAGAGGGGAATATTAGCTTCCTCAAAGTTTTGTGCTTCTTCTTGAATGGGAATGGCAGGGGGTTTACTTCTCTTCATCACCTAAATATTTGTCGAAATTAGATTGTCCATCATTTTCTGAGGAAGTGTGTTCATCGATTATCGGAAGGGGTGGTGCTGCACGACCACGACCACGGCTCGGTTTTTGTTGTTTATGATGAGGACGCATGATAAAAAATATAGTTTAATTTAATGTAAGAGATAAAAAGTGGTGGAGACAAGAAGCTAGGGCTTTCTCCTGCCGAAAGAGAGAGAAAGATAGTGAGAGGAGTGATTTTTCCTGATAATAATCTCATCTATTTTTTTTTGGTTAATGGTCGAGATTAGATCATCTAACTTATTTTAGATCAACGGTCGAGATTAGATCTAATCATTTTGGTAGTCTTCCATACGTGGACTAGTGCTGAAGAATAGGCTTAATTAAACTCTGTGATAGTGTATACATGTGGAAAGGCAAAAAAACATCAAATTGTTTTTGAGTTTATGACTATTTAGTACCACGTACTTTCACTTTTTTTCCTAAATGGTACCTGTAATTTTTTTCTCGCCTATTCGTACTACGAACTCTCAATTTGTTTCAATTTAGTATCTCAGTCTCTTTTCTGTCCAATTCCGTCCAATTTCACTAACGGTTTTGCTAATGGCGTTAGCGAGTTCACGTGAATATTTTTTTTTGTTTGTTTGTAATAATCTTTAATCAATCTTAAAAATTTACGTGAACAAAATTTTTTTTTTTTTTGTAATAATCTTTAATCAATCTTAAAAATTAATTCTTAAAAAAAAACACTATTCGCGTAAAATTTTAAGATTATTATAAAAAAAAAAGAAAAAAACTATTCACGTAAATTTTTAAGATTGATTAAAGATTATTACAAAAAAAGAACATTGTTCACGGAAATTTTTAAGATTGATTAAAGATTATTACAAAAAAAAAAAAGAAGAAGAAGAAGAAGCAGTCATTGGATGCTTGCAGTTGGAACATACAAAAGATTTTCTGCTTGCTATTTCGATGGAGGGACTTGGACAGCATATGTCACACGTGGAATATTGTGACATTCTTCGGTATCATCTTATGATTCCTCTGTACCCTGATGGTGGTCTTTGCCTTGTATGCAAGAAGAGTAGATTAGATGCTTTTGGGGACGATGCAGCCATAGACATTTTCCTGGGTTTAAATACCGACATGATCATGTTAGAGACATTTTGTGTGATGCATTTTGGAGGGCTGGGGTACAAGTGAAAAAAGAAGCTCCTGTTAACTTTCTCACTGATCCGAATGAGGGCAGATCGACACTTCGGCCTGCAGATGTCTTGATTTATAGTTGGTCTGAGGGAAAACATGTATGTGTTGATGTAACTGGAGTCTCTCCATTGGTAGGGTTAGGGAATGGTGACTTTGAGGTGGGAGAAGAAGCTAAGAGAGCAGCGACAGGGAAGATGGAGAAGCATGAGAAAGCTTGCAGGGCTAACCATCATTGTTTCATTTCGTTCAGTTTCGACACTTTCGGTTTCTTGGAACAACAGCCTGTTGAGCTCCTCAAGAGACTTCAGAAAATTATGGACTGTAATGTCATGACAGCTGGTTCTAACGAGTTTGTTTTTAGAAGGATATGATTTGCTATTCAGGAAGGACTTGTGGCGTAGCTTGTTGCACGTTTGTCCTAATTATTTGTAAAATTTGTTATCATTATCAATAAAATTTCCACTTAAAAAAAAACACCGTTCACGTAAATTTTTAAGATTGATTAAAGATTATTACAAAAAAAAAAAAAAAAAAATTCCACGTGAGCTCGCTAACGCCGTTAGCGAAACCGTTAGTGAAATTGGACGGAAAAGAGACTGAGGTACTAAATTGAAACAAATTGAGAGTTAGGGTACCTAATAAGTAGAAAAAAAAAAACAAGTACCATTTAGGAAAAAAAAGTGAAAGTTAAATTGGGTACTAAATAGTCATAAACTCATTCAATTGTTTTTTTTTTCCAGTTTGGTGACCAACGGAAGTGAGCAGTGGGGGGGGGGGGGGTATATAAAATGAATTTGAAAACAGGGGGGTATCTAAAAAAAAAATTGCAAAATAGGGGGGTATCTCAAATTAACCCATGAAATTATATTAGTGTATTGATTGTTGTTTTTTTTCATATCTTTAGGTATTTCATACACGTAATGAGGCAATTAGTTGGGCAACTGCTAGGGGAAAACTATATAATGTGGTTGTGGTAATTGGGAAGTCGCAGTATGCTAATACTACGACTGGATTTAGCTTGTGAGAGTTCGGGTGTGTATCGTTCACACAAGAAGGTAGGTGAAGATAAGACTAATAAGAGAAATACTGGAACCATAAAATGTGGATGTCTATTTAAGTTAAGATGTTGTTTCCAATGTGGCACTGTCGATAGTTAGAAAATTGATGTTATTAATGGTGTTCACAACCATCCATTGGCGAAGACCCTTTAAGGACATGCATTTGCTACTTGATTAAGCAAGTGGACGTGTGGTCTTTCTATCCGGACATCCTTTGCGCCATCACTCAATAATCATTCAGATGAGGCTTTTGGCTAGATTCTCACAGGATATGAAATTTAATTGTTCTAACCTTGGCTTCGGAAACTCATTGCTATATACAAACAAATGCTAATGCATGCCATTCAAGAAAAGATGTAGAAACTATTGTACGTATATTAGTCTAAGTACAAAGAACGAATTCTTACTCTATTGCTATAATGAGACTTCTAAACTTTTTATTCATCATAGAAAAAGAAAACAAGACTCTTTAATACTAAACAGAAAAATATTTTTGGTCTTTTTTTTTTTTTTTTTTTTTTTTTTTTTAGAAAGGAAGAACTATACTATTATATATGATCTACTATATAGAAAATGCATAGTTTTTGCAAAATGCTACTATACCACCCCTAAATAGAACTATGCTTTGTCCTCAAAGTATGAAGAGATAAGGAAAGAGATTACCATAGAAACATGAGTAAAAACGGTGATGCACCTGTATTCTATTCTGCATGATGAAAATACGCCATCCCCAAATAAGTTTGGGGCATGGGCTGTTTTGATATAGAACGAGAAATACATGGTTTATTGTACAAAGGATAATTATTCTACTATGAAATCTTTTTGGGTTTTTGTATTTTTGAAAACATGCATGAAAGAAAAAAAAAATGGAAATTTTTGGTATGATGTATCTGTTTTACCTTCTACTCATATACCAAAGTCCATGAGAAAAAGATAAAACAAGCATATAATATTAAACATGTAACTAAACGTTATAATAAATAAAACAACAATAAAACATAAAACATAGACTATAAACTATCTATACAGACACTTGGGAGCTGCCTAGTCAGAATCTGTGCGTGACTCGTCACGACATCGAGAAGATCCTTCTCCTTGACGTCGAGTCCTAGCTTGTCTATCACTACACGGGAGCACATCTCTAATGCTCTGCAATGTTCTGGTGACACTGTGCTGAAAACGTCATTGCTCCTGCTGGAAGGACCGCTGCTCCTCTCTGATGGTTTGTTGTTCCGCTATAATGTTCCCCTGATTTTCCCTGAGTTGGTTGAGGTACACATGCAGAATCCTCTGGCCTCCATGGAGGAAGTGAATTCCGTCCATGGGTTGAGTGAACTGTCGAGTGGCATTTTCAGTGAAGTAATCCACTTTCTCAGTCGGGCGTGCATGCTCAGTGGATCTAACGGCAGGTGGGTACCAAAACTTCTGGATGCAGTGGGCATAGATAGGACCTGTGGTAGTGTCCCTGACCTCCACTAGAGCGTCTGTGGCATCGAACCCCCAGTGCTGCATAATCCTAGTGACCAGCACTGGTAGAGGGGCGGTTGACTTCTTTGGTTTGCAGAGTTGCTCAAAGATAAATAAGACGATGCATAAGCTATTCTTCTGTTCTTGAAGAATCCATAATATATTAAGCATCACCTTACCTATACCAGAAGGCTTGGCTAAGCCTAGTAGGTTGTAGGCTGTCCATTCAGATACTGCCAGCTAGTTTCTTCGTAGCGAACTTTGAAATGTGCAGTTTTCACCCCCTCGAGAAGTGTCTCTACCATCATCACATCGATGGTTTTATCGTCTAGAGACTATTCCGTCTGAACATAAGCTTTCAGAGGAATCCCCAGAACTCCACTTACCACCTCTTTGGTGAGCTTAAGTGAACGGCCATCCTTGACAACCGTGATGTGGTCATCCTCCCCTCTAAGCATACCATTGTAGAACGAAAGAGTGAGAGAGGGAGAATAAGTCGCACCTCCCAACAAAACCAAAGCTTCCCATCCTCTTCTCCTAATCTCAGCCTTGAAGTGCACTTCAAACAGATTGGAATTGAAGATGGGTTCATAATTTTGCTCTGACACGATTTTAAGAACTCAAGCCATTTGGAGTACGAATTGATAAAATTGGGGCTTTGAGTTGGAATGAGGATTAAAAATGGAGCAGGTTGTGAAAAAATTGGGTGGTGGTGTGTATGGGTGAACCGGCGGTTGCGAGTTGAAAAAGGGCGGGCGCGATGATGAGGTTGGGCGGACGCGAGTTATATATATGAGACGATGGCACGTGCGAGGCACGTGGCTTTTTAAGTTATTTTGAAATTTTGGCCCAAGCCTAAATGAAATCAGATAATTCCAATCATGTCTTTAGTGCTTTGCCAACTTCAAGAGCTGATTCGTGTTTTGTTACTAGTCCGATCTTGACCCGTGAGGTACCAAAACGATCAACATAAAAAATGCAACGCAACGGTGTAGGGTACACTCACATCCAATGGTGGATAAGAAATGAATGAAGAAAAGAAACAGAAAGGAACTGTTGGGAAATATGTACAGATAACAGAAGGAAAATTTTAATTATTTTTTTTTGGGTTTTGAATAAGTTTGACTGAAATTTTAAAAGGTGGGTCATTTTAAGTTCGATCCCCAAGACTTAGATGTTTTTGAAAATTTAAGTCAATCCCAACCAGATGGTTGGATTACTCTTTTCAGCTGTGCTCGATGAGCAGGTGGCTGGCACATGAAAATCTTAAAAACTGAATTTTCACTATGAGGTTGAAGACCGGGGTAAGTTGATGTTTGACAATTCAAGCACCAGCCTTCTCTCATAGCTCGTCTCTTACGTGCGTATGAACTCTTACCCAACCCATGGATAGTTTTTGGTATAAGTATCCATATTTTCAGTTGTAGTTCTCTAAGAAGTGCTTGCACATGATCATTGAAACTTATCCATCTAGTCTTGCTAGGTGAATGGTTTTTGTTCTTAACAGATGACATTTTGAAAGCTTTTGAATTTTTTTTTGAAAAGAGAAAGAGATTGAGAAGGGGAAAGATTTTTAAGAAAGAAATGTGAATTTTTGAAAGATTGTGTACAAGTTCAGTCATTTAACGTTAGATTCTCAAGACAAAATAGAGAGGTGGAGGCAAAAGATAGAATTAAATAGAGAATAATATCACTTTGGGTTACTCTATTTGTTTAATTCTCGTTTGGAGACGCCTCATCTTTTTTTTTTGGTGTTCTCAATCAAAATATATCTCTAACCATATAGAGGTTTTGACAATATATAAGATAAAAATTATACGTGAATCCGGTATCATTTTTGCTACTGCGGGGTGTATAATTTTTATTTTTATATCCTCTAGTTTTGAAAACTATGGAAAGATGTTTTAAGAAACTCGTACTAAAAAGCTGTGATTCTAGATGCTACTACTTGAAAACAAACCATGATAGATAATCTTAGGCAACTTTCGTGTCGGCTCTATGGCAAACCAAAATCTAGACAGACAGAGCTTAAGCTTCACAAGTTGGGGGATTTACTGCGCAAGACATTGAATGTCTTGACATGGGCGAATAGCTCGGTGATATATGCGACCCTTAGTAAGCAAAGCTGATCTCAAATCGCCCTTAGATTACGTTGTTCTAGGGGTTAGTCTGTGTAAAATCCATTGTCCATTTTTTTTTGGAAAAATCACTTAACTCTTGATGTATCGAGAATCATCTATTATAAGCGTGGTGAAAACAACAATTTTATTAAAGAAAGAAAGAAACATTTGTTTTTAGATTTTTGGTTTTTGTGTTCCTATGTTACTATGATAGAAAAATATAAACAATAAAACTACTAAGAAAAATCACTATGACGAAAGTGATCATCCCAATAGAAGATGCTTGAAATTAAGTGATTCTAATTGAGAACCTGGGTGGGGTTTGGCTTACCCTAGATTGTGCACTTCCTTGTTTTGCAAGAAAGTGAATCTAGTGAAGAGGACTAGCTTTATTGCTAGATAATTTAGTCACTCTCCTAATATCTAGTTATCCCTATTTTGTAGCTATTCCAACCAGAGAGAAAGACGAAGCTCGAAACAATTAGAAATCACCCATAGAAGGAAAAAGTTTTCGAAATCAAGGGCTCCAGCTGCCAACCATCCCACGGTATGGCATGCCTATGGAAAACGAGACATGCTAAACAACCATGAGAGACAACCGTAAGACACCTTCACTCAATCCCCATCGCCTTCTGCTTTATTTCACATCTCTTCATTATAGAGGAAAGATTACTCAGCGTCAAAGATGAAGATTGAAAGAAAAATACTTATGTAAGATAGAAAACATAAAAATAGAAAGTAGCGAAATTAAAATAAAGACAGAAATTGTAAATGACAAGAATAGAAAAGTTATTCTAAAATAAAATATAAAATAAAGAAAAGAAAAATTATATACTTGCTCCATAGGGGTACACTACTCAAACGACAAGTAAAAGTGCTATGTGGAATGCGCAAGATATACTATGGACTCAAAGCTCCGACACTTACAACCACACCCTCCAAGTGGAGAGGTTCGGTTACCTTATTGATGTATTCCCTTAAAGTAAAAGATGAAATGGAATGGGAAAAGAATACATCGGAAAAGTGGATTTAATCCTTGTAGTTGGGATGATTAAGAAAGAGTTTTTAGTGCTCCAGCTTCGTTCACGTCACTTGTTGCTTCAAAGGCTATGTTTGTTGGTTTAGGATTGTTCCATGGATGCTAGGATTTTGGTTTGTTGTTGCATGACAGATATCATTATTTCGGTAGGTTTATCTGTTTGGACACTAGTTGATGGTGTAATGGGAACTAGGTCTCTTTGGTTGTTGATAGGTGGGTTTTGGTAGTTCTGGTTAAACTGGGATGGAACTAATGCTCTGTTTTGATTGTTATAGGTACCTTGTCTGAATGCATTTGGTGGTTTGTTGAAACTTGGAGGTGGTTAGTTTTGTGGAATATTAGTCCATGTGAAGTTTGGATGTTGTCTCCATGGTGCATTTGGTACATTGAAAGTACATACTTTTTCTGGTTGAAGTGATGATAGGTTTGTGATCAAGGGACATGTGGCATCTATACGATTTAAGCTTAGACATAAATTGCATGGTGAGGTATTTATGTTCATGATAGGATGAGGGGTTTGGTCTTTTTGTTTGGTTGTGAGGGCATCTATCTTTCTTGTGAGGGTTTTGATTAAGGTTTTGATTTCTAGATCTGATTTCATCTAAAACATACCACTAGCTTTAGATGTATTGGGTTGGGCTGTTCTTGAATTGTTTATGTCGCCCCAGTGGGTACTCTTTTCCAAGGCCCAAAATATCGATATCGATGAATATATCGGTGTACTAAAAAACCGATATATATCGGATATATCCATTTTTTTAGTGATCAGTCCAAACTATTTAAAATATCGGAAATATCAGATATATCGGAAATATAATATTGGAAATATCGAAAATATATCGGAAATATCGGATTTATATTAAAAAATGGTCAAAAAGTCAACCAACATATATCGTAAATATCGGATATATCGATTATATCGGCGATATAAAGTTTTATATCAGAAATTCCGATATATATCGGGAAAAAAGGGTTCTATATTCGGTGGATATATGTCGGAAATATCGATGTCGGTGTACCAAAATACCGATATATATCGGCGATATATCGGATATATCGGCGATATTTTGGTCCATGCTCTTTTCAGCTTGGTTTTCAAGAAAGGTTAAGGCTTCAGTTGCACCTCTATCTAAAAAATTATCATTACTCATGATGTCGAAGGTTACTTTGTGTTCTAGGAGAAGGCCTTTGAAGAAATATTGGACAAGAGTGGATTTTTCTAGTTTATGGTAAGGATATGAATGGAGTAGGTCAGAGAATCTATCCCATGCTTCGGAAAATATCTCACTTCGACTATGTCTGAATAACTGTATCTTGCTTATTATCTTTTTTGTTTTCTTCGGCAGAAAATACTTCTTCATGAAGGAGAACACAACCTTTTCCCATGTATCAAAAGAATCAGCCTTCTGCGAAAGAAGCCAAGCGTGACTCTTACTAGCTAGAGTGAAAGGGAACACTTGTAGGTTAACCTAATCGTCGGTAACGCCCGGATGGTGAAAAGTATTACATATTTCATGTATCCGACATAGATGCTCGTATGGTAACTCGTGTTAAACCCGTGGAAGATGGGTAGAAGATTGAACATGTTCGGTGGAATGCAAAAATTGCTCGTGAGCGGTGTGAGTCATATACAAGATGGAGGCCTATCTTGCAACGGTATGTAGAAGTTAGAGAGAGGTTCTTTAGCATGCACTACTTCGTCGACCATCTTAGTAGATGGAGGACTAGAAACAGGAGATTGTCTAGGACGACATGGTCTCATACGTGAGTAAGTTTTATTCTTGCTAATACCAGTAGTGCCTGAACGCATTATGATGCACTTTTAGCAAGACCCCATAACTATCCTAGCATGCACAACGGTGCAATGTATGCTCAAGAAATCGAAATTCGTTTTTGCAAGTATGGAGTTTTGAAAACTTTGCTTTGGTCTATATTTAATTATGCCCTGCTCAATGGAACAATTGGGCGCGAGACTAGGATGGCTCTACTACATATCTCAGAAGAGTAGGCAGACACTTCACCAAGTGGTGTGCTACTAAGAATCTCACTCACGATGAATCTAAGGGGAGGGGAGTGAGGAAGGTAGTTAGTCCATCGGAATCTAGTAACTGATTACTCTAAATCCTCGTGGCTATATTTTTGTCCTTTTCTGAAGGAGCGTGACTATTTTGGGCTCTAGTTGATTGATTTTAATTTAATTTTTTGGTCTAGGGCTTCAAGAATCAAGCAATGTCTAATTTACCTACATTGGGGAATGACTTCCCAATGTTGTTATTTGGCTTGGGTTCAGCCGTATTGCGAATGTAAATTGCAGTGCGGAAATTAAATTTCACATAGTCACGTAAGCATGCTTGAACACACAAGGTATCCACTTACTTGGGCTTCAAGGAGGTTTTGAATTTACCTCTCAAGCCGTGCTTACACGTTGCTTGAGGAGAAGGCGATGTCGATTGGCGCATGAACTGAGAATTAGGCCCAACCTTTCGAGCTTTTCCCTGTTTTAAGTTACAATAAATGCCCACTTAAAAAGACCACAAGTTAGATAGGTTTTTGATAATTAAACAACTTTACCTTCAATGGCCCAAAACTTAAAACTAACTAATACCATACTAATCTAATAGATTAACTAGTTTAGATTGATAATCTAGATTAACTAGAGTTAATTAGACTTAGAGTGTTGATTACCAAGTTAATTCAAAGTGTGTGAGCTATGATTCACAACTTGCCGCACACACTTGAACTTCCTAAGGTAATGAAAACTCTAATCCCTTGGTAAGTATACAATATCAACCAAGTTCAACTCATGTTCATCCACAAAAATCAATCAAAAACCATTTTTCCTAATTTTTTTTTTGTTTTTGTTTTTATCTCTAACTATTACAAACAAGTTCCACTAATTTATCCTACTTTATTACAAAATCCAGGCTCTTAGATTAACTCAACATCGAAAAACATTTGGATCTGGAAAAAATTGGACTCTAGTGTGCTGAGATGGCTAGGCAGTCGCGCACAATGCCTAACGTGGTCGCCCCTGGCTCCGACCAAGTTGTGTTGTCTTCTGGCAGCAACTTTAGCTCCTCTCCATATTTTGATTTATGAACCTAGTATTGCAAAAAAGTAAGTCAGTAGAGAAAAATAATGTAATAAAACAACGAAAATGAAAAAACAACAAGAAAACAAGAAGTGAAAAGATGAGAAGGATGCTTCTCTCCTTAGATGCTCAACCAAGCATTCTTGCTCCTTCAATCTATGGCGGCGGTGCCATTTGAAGGTGTAGATAGTGGTAGTAACTTCAAAAGATTGTAACAAGTAAGGTTCATCCTAGATTATTTAGAGTTTGAATGGTTGGGAGTTGAAGAAAGGAAGGTAGGATCTTAGTTAGCACAAGTTTTTGGTTCTAAGCTATGAAGAACATTGAAAACTAAAGTTGTTTTGAAGATTGAAAAGACATAAACTTAAAAGCAAATAAGAGGAAATGATTGATTGAAGAAATAACACAAAAAAATAGATTGATTGATTAATTGAAAATGTACAAAACAAGAACAAGATTGAATTGAAAAACAAGAAAGTAAATGACTTAATTGAAAAACTAGACAAGAAAATAAATCCTACATGACACTAGATTAAGTCTAGGTGCATTCTCTCTCCCTAACTTTTAGATTATATACCCCTACTTTTGCCTTTTATTAATTTGCCCTTCTCCATTACTTTTGAGACACCTCACACTCCACTTTATGATTTTGCTTTTGCTTTTGCTTTTTGATTTCTTCTTGACCAAGATAGGTTTTAGAGAATGCCATATTTTAAGATAAGGGCCTCCATCTCTGGTCTTCTGAATTGAGGGTTTTGACCTTTGACTTTGACTTTGACCTTAACCGTTGACTTTGACTTTTTCAACACTTTTTTTCATAGCAGCTTCTGGTCTTCATAATAAGCTTGATTAAGGCTCCTTTTGGTGCTAAGACACAACTTTTATGATAAGTGGTATAAATTTCTCTATAACCTAAAAAAGGCAATAAAAACTATAAGTTGTTTTTTCATTAAGCGTAAGAAGGATTGTACTGCAGTAATATAAGGGTAATAAAATGCACATTTGGGAGCTTATCACTACTCGGCTGGCCGTTCCACAATTTGAGTACTTGTCAGAGATGACTCAAAATTCAGTTAAGCCTAAAGAAGTTTTGAAGTCCATAAAAAATGGGTATCTTGAAAACCTATCCAGTATATATCAAGTCTATAATGCAAAGCACAAGGTGAGGACGTTGGATATGAATGGTTGCACACAGATGCAGAGATTGTGTGAGATGTTAGCAAAAAAACCATTATTTTGAGGAGATGAGAGAGGATATGAATATGGATGAGATAACGGGGTTGTTATGGGCCCATCCAGAGGGTGTTAAGTTGACTTGGACTTTTCCAAAAGTTTTTATCATAGACGTCACCTACAAAACCAATAGGTATCGGTGACCTTTTGTACAGTTTGTGGGGGGTGACTTCTGTAATAATACGGAACTTTCTCAATGACATTTCGGTAATATCGACATCGCATGTAAGTTATATGGTGTAATTATTAGTATTTACTTGTTTAATTTATTTGGTTAGTTACACAAATATTTTAAGCTATATTATTGTTTGAATTATGTCCCACCTGTTACGTTAGTGGGCCTATTCAATTGTACTAGGCCCGTTCTTTATTTCAGGCTTGCTATATTGTTTGGGCTTTGTCTATTGTTTTGGTTTTTTGGGTTTGTTATTATGTTGGGCCGTTTTATTTTATTGGGCCTGTTTTTGTCTTTTGGGCCTTTTTCTTTTGTATTTGGGTTTTTGGGCCTGGACACTTAGAAAAGGGGTCGGCAGGAGAGAGAAAAGGGAGAAGAAAAAAGAAGAAGAAAAGAGGTCGGCAGAAAAAAGGGGGAGGGATCGCAAGTGGCTGGGTGGCGCATTGGGGGGGGGGGAGAGAGGTACACCTCCTGCTGAAACAAAAAGAAAAGAGAAGAAAAAAGACAAATGAGGGGCCATCATATCAGAGCAAACCATGTGCTGCTCAGCAGTACTTAGAAAGTTCAAAGTTCAAAGTTCAAACCGTCCAAACCGTCCAAACCCTTGCATCAACATTGGATCCCACAGGAATTCGTCCAACATGCAAGCTGTGCTCCAATAAGTCCCAGATCAAACTTCCTATCACTGGACAAGGAGTTGTGTGCAAATAAGTTGTCTAAAAGGATTATGTCTAACTTACATCTCTGTAACTTTGAAGTCTGAACATGGTCACTGCTTGAGTGCACTGGCAGGAGAGGCTGGAAACTATACAATCGTCTTTTGGTTTTAGCTCAACAAAAAGAGAGTTAATGAACGGAGAAAAAGTTAAAGTGCGGGTCCTTTAAATACAATAAATATGGTAGCTAGGAAGCTAGCTGAACATTGGAAGTTCTTTCTAAATCTTTGGTGGTTTAAAAGGCGTCAGGTAAGTAAACTTTAATATTGTATATTGTATACATTAAATTGCATGTATACATTTAATTACAGTTTTTATTCTTGATTTAATGCGATTTATTTATATACAATTAATTAGTTATGTACAATTAAATCGATTAAATGTTTTCATTCTGTACAGTGGGTTGTTATGATAGTGTTAATTAATTTTATATTGATAACGTATAACGTACTGTGTTGATTCTGAGTTAGCATTATACCCGGCTGATTGGTACAATTGTAACGTTTTTATAAAAAAACATTATTGGCATGTTCGTTTTATATTATGACGCATAAACCGTAAATAGTTATAGCGGATTCAATTGGTGATTTGGTTACGGTAGAACCGTGGATAGTTGTCAGCAGAGAAGCATGAATAAAACAAAGGGTAGAGAACCCATGTCGCTTTCCTTATCAGAATGACTTAATCCATTCCTATAGATCTTTACATCTCAATATAGAGGAGAACTACGATTGGCTTGATCCCTAAACGGGTACGTAGGCAACCACCCGGCTCAGCCGCTTCCATAGGAAAACCCCTACCCCTACCCCTTTGAAGAACCGGATGCTTTTATATTCTTTTACCGTTGTTTAGTTTGGACATGAAAAATATATGTGTGTGTGTTATGCATAAAAAGATTGATTTATCTTGAAGGCTAATGCTTTTCCTAAGTTTATGTTAATCGATGTACTTACGATGATTTAATAAGCAAACGGTAAGTTTTAGTAAGCAGCTAAAGGTATGTGTCAACATTGTCTTTGATATTCAATTTCATTTCAAGTTGATTTTTTATATATTGACTACGCATCTAATGTTGATCGTCGGAGTGTAAACGGACAGGGACGAACATGTCCCTCCATATCGAGATCTATAAGGTGAATACATATTAAAGAATCAAGGCGAAACCTTAATATCTATTACAAGTAGTGGCTTTCTATTTTCGTATATTATATTGATTCCTTTTCATTGTACATAAATAATTGCAGCTTGTATTGCATGACTTTAATTTATATATGATGTCATGGAGGGTTGTGCATATAAATGAAATACCGATTTAGGGTAAGGGATCGGTTAGCAGACATTACCGATTATATTTTGGAAGGTGTTATGTATGTGTTTTAATGGAGTTGTATATATTTGGTTCGCGTTGTATATAGATAGGTTTTGGTTTTCAAACTATGTAAAGTTATATATAACTTGACCGGGTTGATATATGAATATTAGGTTATTATGTTTTTCAGGTTATGACAGGTTTTAGGTATATGAAATGTTGAAAATACAAAGGAAACTCTGCCGGTTTTTTTGTAGAGAAAAAAATGTATGATGGTTTATGGTTGATTTTAAATTATTAATATTGAACGTTGTCTTATTAACGCCTTATAATCTTTATTTGATTTTGGGGCGTTACAACGTCAACCTGGAAGTCTTTCACGGTTTGTCAAGTGTTGCTCCGATTTGAAACAACGATAGACTATGAGTGGGCTTTGCGCCAGTTTAACGGCTTGCTGGGTGACGAAAGGCCATCTGTGATCATGTCTGAATGAGACTTGGCCTTGGTAAGTACCGCTGATATTGTATTCCCTGATGCACACAAGTATCTTTGTAGATGGCATATCGCTACGTGTGTCCTTCAGAAATGCCATGATTTTTTTCTAACCACAGAACTTGTAGAAAGCCAGTTCTCGTGGAAGACTGTAGTGAAATCGAAGACTGAAGATATCATCAACTGTAGATTTGCGACTTTAGAAAAATACTGTAGGGTTGAGTACTCCAATTTTGTTAGTTATCTGCGAGAGACTTGGTGGCCTTACAATAATCGATTCATATGTTATTGGACAGACTAATACATTCACTTTGAGAGTACAACGATCAATAGAATCGAAGGGTCTCATGCTCAGGTGAAACGTGTTTTAGGAAACACAAACATACATGATTTCCTAGGTATGTTTTACTTGATTCACCCAATTTTAGAGATTCAGATGTCTGAGATTAGAGGTACATTTGAGAAGAGTCTAATTTTAACTTAGCACCGCCACAAAATTTCATTATTTCATGAACTCAGAAACCTGGTCTGTATAAAATGTTTGAACTTGCTTTATGAAGAACTGAATACTTGCATAATGCATGTTGCTAAAGACTCTGAGTTGATTTGTGGGTGTTATTTGTGCACCAGCCATGGATTGGATTGCCATGTGCTCACGAAATTGTAGAACTTCAAAAGCAAGAGCAGTCCATATCTTTGAGTGCTATCGATTCCTTTGGAAAACTTTGTCAGCTTTTCCAAATGTGTCTGTGGGTGTTGGTCCTGATTGTAAACCTTCGATGGATATGTTTATAAAAAGGTATGAAATGGCTTTTGAAGAAGAGCAGAAGGTTATGGTTAGAAAATTTAAGGAGATTGTTGTGTGCCAGAAAGTACATGGCTAGAACCGCTTCAGGAGGAGGCGAAAACCAAAGGTCAGCCTAAGGGTAGCTATAAGAGGAAGCTTCAAATTGAGGATGAGAACTCTTTAAAGTGAGATCCATCTAGTTTTGAACATTGCCAATGTAAGAATGAACAGTGGGTCTCGTCACAACAATCAGAATGTACGACAAAGTCCAAGTATTCTCATAAAACACAAACACCATCGAAATACGCTACTCCAAACCCACCTGCAGAGAACGAAGTCTTCTCCAAAACCACTTTTGCCACAAAAAACAACCACACCACGGAAGAACTCTTTACAAAAATCACCTTTACCATAGAAAACAACCACACCACGAAAGAACTCTTCTCAAAAATCACTTTTACCACAAAAAACAATCACACCACAGAAGAACTCTTTTAAAAAATCACCTCAAGAGTTAGACATTGGCATCCCGAGGGGGCTGAAATATTACAGCTTGGATATTCCAGAAGAACTGCATAAATACATTGTTAGAGAGGATGACCTTTTGGGTGATGGAAATTGCTGGTATAGAGCTATGTGCATTGCACTGGAAAGAAGTCAAGAAGAGTGGCTGTGGATGAGAAATGAGTTGTTATAAAAACTTAATGACAACCTCCCCCTAGATTGCACATTGTACACTCACAGTGAGGTTATGTTTGTGAAACCTACAATTCCACATGAAAAAGGTTGGGCACCATCTGATAAGTGGATGAGCATGTCTTTTGTTGGATATCTATTTGCTTCGAGATTTAATATCGTCATCGTACATTTAGGATGTATGTACTACTATCTTATCATGCCACTGAGAACCCAAGCAAATCTTGAGAGAGTAAAGAAACTATTGGGTACTGCTTTCGTACATGGATGTCATTTTGTCTATGTTGAACTTGTTGATGATTGTCCGGTTCCAAAACCGATCGATGCGCAGATGGTCTAGAGCTCGACACTTAATTGCAGATAGTTGGGATACTTCCTTACAAACAAGACAAGCACAATTTACGACATTGAACATTCCCAGTCTAGTATTGGAAGACGAGCACACTAATGATGGGTCCGCAATACAAATAGTACATGTTATCGACTAAGTCCATTAATTAATGTTCCTGTGGTTAGAATTGTAATTTAGTTTTTGATAAAATTTTATTAGAATTGTAATTACTTACCCAAGTTGATTTGGTAAAATTTCATTTCATTTTAATAAATTGTTCTCAAATTCGATACGGCTGGGTCGTTTGGAATTGAATAAATTCGATGTGGTTATGTTGTCTGGGACTAAGGCTAATTTGGTTTTTAATTCAATTTTCTTGAATTTGATGTCTGCATTGGTAAAATTTGTTTGGTTTGGATGTATGTATGTTTGGAATTTGGATAGAAAGAAACTGAAAAAATTCCAATTTTTTTTTTTACCAAATGGCATGGCTGAGTTGTTTGGTGTAGAGTTGGACGGTTTGATGAAATCGTTAAGAGCATACTGGAGTGATCTGAAGAGGTCGTATAGACCAAAAATCTCGGATAAGAAATATTGGGATGGCATGGCTAGGTCATTGTAGTGTTAAATGGACGGTCTGAAGAGATCGTTTAGAGCATACTCAAGCGATCTAAAGAGGTCGTTTAGGGACCATAAGTGGTTTGCCAAGATAGTTAAGCCACAAAATCTCGGGTAACAACATGGTCATTGTAAGGGGGATTTTCCGTCATTGAACAGATGACACGTGTATGGAAAATAACCTAAGATTATAGATGTCCAGAATGAGACCAGGATCATCCGATCAGTTCTGTGAGCAAGTGATTTCGTGCTTAGCACGAGTGTTTAGTGGACATGTGCTAGGCACGTGGCTGACCGCCTCTACGTATGACAACTTTCCAAGTCGTTAGGAACTGATATAGACATTTCCTTAACAGAAAGAAACTGAAGATGGTGATCTCTAATGATAAGGAAGGAATCGTGATGACATATCTTAGGAGTTACCTTTTAGATATAATCTTCCCATACACGATGGGATATTATGATCAATAAGGAAACTTACCTCTCATAAGAATGTTTTGAATATGTGCTGAAGTGGAATGTGATTAGGTGATTTGGAAATTGGAATATTTAAATAACCGGGATTTTTTTTTTTAAATAAAAAAGAGTATATACCACTATTTTGGAAGAACCGTGGAAAATACGGTGACTTTATACCACGGTTTCTCAAAATATTAGTACTTCGTAATGGGCAATAACCACGGTTTTGAAAATTTTATTACCACGGTTTTAGAATAAACAGTGGTTAATAGGTATAAGTTTATACCACAGCTTTGCTAGAAGTATTTACCACCCTAGCTAATACCACAATTTATAAACATTGGCAAAAGGCTTTTTACCACTCTAAAACACAGTGGTATATAACCTTTTCTGTAGTAGTGAGATATGGTCTAGATTCAAACTTCTATAAGGAGAGGAATCCTAATAGGAAGACAGAGTCTAAAGATGGAAGGGAACTCATAAGTGGCGAGAACAGTCCTAACTCTAGGACTCTCGTAGCTCTTTCTATATAAACTAGAGGGATTCGCTCTTAGGAACTACGCAAAATAGGGTTTGATTATTCTAAATAAACAAGGAGATACGTAGGCAGCCCCGCCAGGCAGTTCAACCCTGAACTCACAATCATCTCATCTCTTTTCTACTCAGTAAAAGCTTCTAGATCACAAGGCACAGAGGAAGATTAGGGGATACTCGAAAACTCCCCTACAGTCATGTCATTTTTTATGGTTTTGTGCAACCTGAGTGGATTGTCTGGACCAAAATCTAAGCAAAATTTGTTTTTTGATTTTGTTCACTTCATATCCAAACCAAATTCAAATGACCAAATAAAAACTAACTATTCATCCAAATAAAAACTAATAATTCATATACAAAAAACTTCAAATTCCATACATTCATATACCATTTGCAAACTAGATTTCCACTAAAACCATACAACAAATCCATCAAATTACACAATAAACCCTAATCCATACACCAAACCCTAATCCATATACCAAATCCATCAAATTACACAGTAAATCCTAATCCATACAATAAACCCTAATCCATACACCAAACTCAATCAAGACGATAACGCACACCAATAAATAACTTGCACCGGGTCAAGTTTTCCGCATTGAGGAACTCGGTCCTTGCTTCATCAGGAATCGTAGACCCACCTAACTGCAGTCCTCTCTCTAGCATGTTACTAGTTTCGTCGAGGGCGATGCTCTATAAAAAAAAAATGTAAAACTAATTTAGTATTTACAGTTTTAAAAGAGCGTAACTACAATTATCAAATCACAAAACTCGCCAGCTAAGTATTGGAACTAAGAAGTGTCTGTAGGGAGAAATGAATAGGAAGCTCACTATTTATCATTCAAACGTGAGTATTCATTTCATACCAATCCATGTAGTCAAACTGACACTCCCATGGATCGGATAAGTAGCCGGAGGTCCTCGATTTTAGGGTTGGATCACGTGATTCTTCCATGTGGTCCAATATGCCGATGCAAGATTCCATTTCACCTCGTAACTGCATCCGCAAGTAGTTCTTGTCGTGGCATTTGGCTATGGAGGATTGGCGGGTATAAACTGCACATGACCCAACTGACGCACTGCCCTACAAACAGTGTAAAGCTTCATGACACCAAGAAAACATAAGAATCTCTCAAAATAAGCAATCTCATCCACCGGGCGTGTAGCTCTGACATTGTTGTAAGGTCACCATTCAACCTGTCATATGAGAAAATCAACCATTAATCACATAGTCAAACGATCAATTAATCAATAAAATATTAAACAAAACCACGTACTTACAATAAAACAATTTGTATCATCAAGAAACTTTCGATAACACTCCAATACATGTTTTGTGTTAGCATAGTGTGGAGCGGAAACTGAGCGCCTACAACATCGAGGCTGGGCTAACTTATACTCCAGGTTTGGGATTGGCCTGAAGCACGGGAAGTACTCGTAGATCCACGCCTAAATTTATATACACACACAGTTAAAATACTAATAAATAGATAAAATTACACTACTAAAAAAAATACTTATAATGACAACTAAAAGCCGTCATGAAACTAGTTTAATGACATTTTTTTCATTAAAAAAAAATCAATATAGTGCCCGTCATAAAAATTTACAAAAACTGTCATTAAACTTATGACGGTTTTTGTAAAGCCGTTATGTAGTTCAAAGATTTTATGTCAACAATAGGGCTTAAAAACGTCATAATAGGCAAAAAATATTGACTGTTATATTGTAACTGTCATTAGATTTAGTACAACCGTCATAATTTTAAGTAAAAATTGTCAAGAAACCTATTCAGTTTGTGATGGTTTTGGAAAAGCCGTCATAAAAAGATACATTTTCTAGAAAAAAAATATTTATAAAAATAATTTTATGCCCTGAAAATATTTATAATTTTCTAAAAATTGCATAAATAATCATTTAGCATGTATACAATCAAACTCCACTACAACAACGTGATCCATTAACAAAACATAATCCATTACATTTAACCATGTCAAAATTTTACATAGATACATACATACATTTAACCAAAAATATCCACAAAATATGTCTAAACAAGAACAGTTTGTATGGTTTGACTTTCATTCATCGAACCTTGTCCAAATGTAACCTGCAAAAAATAAAAGTTGACAAAAACAATAAGATGATCAAGTCTATCATGCACTTCAATTCGTCATGAGCGACTAAAATATGCATTCGATTCGTACATTCAAAGAAAATGACGAAATGAAAAAAAAAAAACTTCAACAAAGTGATAACACTAACTCAATGGAATTGCTAAACACTCACAGCAGCAAAACTAGGTGCTAAAGAGAGTATTTCCAACCATTACTATGATCACCTTATGGAAAGCTAGGATGCCGCAGCAAGTATGCAACTAATTAACTAATCAATCCACTCACCTTATATATGGAACCTGTTGTATCAGTTTGTCATGGTCTTTTGGATTCACGAATTCAGTGACTCCAAATTTATTTGCTGCAATGTACACAGGTCAAAATGAGATGATATAGAAAAAGTGCACGCACATCTACATATGTAATTAATAATCTCCTTAAGGAGATAAGGTAACACTTCCACTCTTCAAACTTATTATAAACGGATGCTATGTAAATTCAATATATAAAGAAATGGAATAGAAAGCTGGATTTTCTTTAGCTATCTCTTTTGTCTTCATTAAGTGGAATACATCAAGTTAAGTTATAATGCAAATTTACGTGTGTATCTGTGTAGGTTGGGGGGTGGGGGTGGGTCACAGAACTTATGAGTAAAAAACACATAAGTAAAGGCTTCACACGTATGGGTCAGAACTTATGAGTAAAAAACACATAAGTAAAGGCTTCGCACGTACAAGGTCAAAAATATTATCCCATTCGTACATACCAATAAACACATAAGTAAAGGCTTCGCACGTACAAGGTCAAAAATATTATCCCATTCGTACATACCAAATAGCAATGGCTTTGCACAGGGTAACAAGTGAGAATTCCCAGACTTGCATGCAAGAGTTCCAAAAAGCATCAAAACTTGCAGTCAGTGTCAATTTTTATAATTAAAAAAAAAATACAAATAAAAAAAAATAGCACATCATACCAATGTTCATATTGACCCCATTGACATCTTTTTTTTTTTCCAATATGATCACGTCCCCTGCAAAAAATTCATCTGATTTAAGTTAAACAGTTCCAAGAACTTGATGTATAAAAACACAAAAGAGTGAACGCCTTATTTTAGTCGTTTAAAAGAAATCGATAAAAGAAAAAACCGTTTAAGACAACATGCTGAAACTCACCTCACTAAATGATATGTTTAGTGTCTAACAAGTTCACTACTTGGTACAACTTTGAAGTGTTTAAGCTTGGTTACTGTATTTTATGTTACAGCCACTCGAGACTTAGTGTATGAGGCACCATTTTGCTCCTGAACAAAAAAGAAAAAGAAATCCAAATTTTTGGAATTGGGTACAGGACTAGGGAGCAAAGCTTGTCAATACAAATCCAAGTGAGTTCATCCTAATGGTCAAATGCATTCCCACAATAGATGAATCTGAAACAACAAATTAAAATTGTACTGTGAATTATCAAATTGAATTTTTGTATAACACGCCAAGGACTTTTGTGCAAACTCTCTCTCTCTCTCTCTCTCTCTCTCTCTCTCTCTCTCTCTCTCTCTCTATATATATATATATATATATATATATATATATATATATATATATATATATATATATATATATATATATATATATATAAGAAACACTGATGTGAGCAAGGGGATTTTCCAAATTGATTAGATAACAGCCATCTTGATGAAAAAAAATATATTTTCCTTAAATATAAAATATTACCAACACAAACAATATTGAAACAATGAAAAAATCGTACTCAGAGCCTCAATTTATGAGGAGAGGACACAGAGAAAAGGACAAAAGATTGCTTACTTGTCTTCTGCACTAGTCAAGATTTTCTTCTCTGGTTCGTTGAAGATTAGGAATCAAGAAGAAGATGACTAGACCATAGAAGCATAAATAAGATGCATGTACGTACGAAATTTGGTTTTCCTTATTTCCAAAGCAACAAATTAGTCGCTTCAAATGAATCAATATGATTAAACCTTGCCGCTGTTGTTTGGGTGATGCTCGAACCTTATAGAAGACCCCCAAATCAGTAAATTGCAAAAATCCAAAATAAATTTATGAGAACCACTAATCCAAAGAAATTAAGGTTTTTGAAATTGGGGTTTTTAATTAGGGGTTGTAACCTAAAATCGAATCACGAGAGAGAGAGAGAGAGAGAGAGAGAGAGAGAGAGAGAGAGAGTATTGCAGTTATAGAAGAAGATGAAAAAGAAGTTTTGGTGGGGGCAGTGCAGTTTGGGTAATTGCTTATTCTTCTTCAATTTGGTGTTGATGGAAGAGACGAAGCAGTCAATAAAACTGAGGAATACATTTACAAGAGCTGCTCCTTGAAGTTGCCATGACCTAACACGTGCTTAGCGGGTTTGGTTTTTCGTATGCCAACGAGACTCTCAGTATGACACTCTAAACAAAACTTTTAGGGGTCCCAAAATCGAAAACTAGCTCTTATATTATTGACGGCTTAGAAAATATTGACTGCTTGGAAAAATGCGCGAGCTGACATTTGGCCAAGTACGTCATTATTATTCTTCACACCTATGGTACTACGAACATAAAATTGTTGGTAACCGTCACAAAAAAACTTAGTATGACGGTTTACTTAAAATCCATCAAGAAAACAAATCTTAACCGTCATAAAAATTCTCATATTTTCTTGACGCCTGTGTCATACACGATATAATATTACAAGATCCGTCATAAAAATATCACTGAGACACCTATCTTGATGATTTTCAACAAAACCGTCAAGATAGATAAAAATCAAGTGTCATAATATGTCTTTTTTTAGTAGTGTTAACACTGCAAAGATTCACAAAAATACTAAAGATTTACTTGTAAGAGAGTGAAATAGCCTGAAATGCCTTTCCCTTTGGCACCTGTAGCAGCACCAAGACCGCGGTACAAAAATGCAAGTATTGCTGCACCCCACACATAGTCTTTGATCTAGCTAAACTTCAACAACAACCTCAAGTAACAAA
Organism: Coptis chinensis; assembly: GCF_015680905.1. Taxonomy (NCBI): domain Eukaryota; kingdom Viridiplantae; phylum Streptophyta; class Magnoliopsida; order Ranunculales; family Ranunculaceae; genus Coptis; species Coptis chinensis. The sequence continues at coordinate 54,662,493 of NC_141463.1, forward strand.
CAGGCACTTCAGTCCTAGACTTGTCGGGAAAGAGAGTACACCCAAAGAAGAATAACAAATAACCTCTGACAGCACAATGTACCTCCCTTATAGTCGATGCCTTCTTCACAGGTTTCCCTTTTGCTTTAATATTATTATCATGCACCTTCCTAGCCATGTGATGCCTCATGAATTCTAACCTTACTTTTGATATGAAGTGGCTGGCTTGCAACTCTGTCTTACACTATACCAAAACAGGATATTCTTAACAGCAAAGAACCGTTACTAAAATTATTTGTAACGGTTTATTTCCGTAACTGTTTGGGCGTTATTAATATGTTAAGTTATTTACTTACGGTTTTTATCCGTTACAAATTCTTTTTAGTAACAGTTATTTAGCGTTACTAAAATTAATTACTAACGGTTTTCTAAACTCAATCGCATTAAATATTTTCAAAATTAGTAACAGTTTCTATCAATTTCTAACGGTTTGTACATGTAGCTTAATGAAAATATTAGTAACGGTTATGAGAAATTAGTAATGCTTTTTCGTGTAGTATGTGTTACTAATTGAATTATTTACTAACGGTTTTTGCACCATTTCTAACGTTTTTCCTACTTTATAAGTGTTACTTAATGAAGAGCTTAGTAACGTTTTTTTGCCGTTACAAAACAATTTCATATTGAAAAAAAATTAATTTTCTCGTGCCACACGTTTACCACTTTCACCAATCACCTGCATAAAATGCCCCAATTTATTTTGAAAATTCCACAAAAGTTACCAATAAACAAAAAACCTCACAAATACATCCAATCAAGTACGTACTCCTTTATATTACTACAAATCACAACCAAAAAGTCATACACATAAAGAACATGCAAATTCGGAAATTTGATGCACAAAGAAATAAACATTTAGATTTGTCAGGGAACTCATCCTCTTTTTCTTCGACTATCTAGGCCTCGACACTCCATAAATCTTGAGTCCTGAGAATAAGATAAATTAAAATATGTAAGATGTGCAAAATGAAAGAAACATCCATACCTAAATTCAGTGAATGCTAATTTCAAGTCTAATTCCAAATATTACCCAAGTACCTCAAAAACTTTCCAGCCAAATGATTTTTTGGAAGACAAAACCTATATGAGTGCATAATGCCATAATCATACTATTTAGTATTGAAACAGTACCAAATATTCGCTAAAGTGAAAAGTCTATTACAACTAAGAACGTTAAAAAAAACATCCCAGCCAGCAAGGTGTTTGACCACTGACTAGTGTTTAACTAATGTAGTAACAACTAAACTTTTCTTATTTAAAGGACCCTGGTAAAACAACAACCAATACACCCTAAATAGCATCTTAATACATTACTAGGCCACAACATACCATTGTGTGTAAGCCTGCATAGTACACAATGTTGGCACCTGAACAACATCCTATACGATAACACTTTAATAAATCACAAACAACTTCCACCCAAGTCTTGCACGTTATTTAACTTTGAAGGAAAAAAGAAATAGAGGTGATCCACAAAATGCATAAACACTTGTTCGTTGAAAGCTAAAAAAGGTGTTAATGTTACCCCATCAACAATTCTCTTCACTACATTAATTAGTGGTACCCAAAATTTTCTCTTAACTTTCAAGACCTAAATTAACATCAATAACCATCACTATCTCACCATAATCAGCAAAACAAATAACAAGAATTTTACACACCTTTAGTAGCAAATTCCCAATGTTGAGTGAAAACTGTCCAAGACACCGCTATCCTCCCTCCTCCGCATGGGACTAGCACTTCAAACCAATAATACTGATTATCAGCAACAAAAAAAAAAGGCCCTAGTTTAAGGATCTTTTTATCTCAATAATATTGATATAAGCATGACATCCTCAATAAGCTAGATTACGTTTTCATGACACCCATTTATCACAATTTATAATTTTCCTTTTTGAAGGTAGAAATCCGATTTCCTACCAAGCAAAGGTAGCTTAAAAACCCAAAATCAGTATGCATACCTATGTTACATGGACAAGCCATTTTAAAAGACTCGAGACCAAACACAATTCAGGAATGGAGATCACACAAATTCAATATCGAATTTCATAATCTGAAGACAGAAATATAATTAAAAAATAAAAAACGAGCACAACTAGAAGCAGAAAATCTGCCCATTTTCAGAAAAGACCACCAAAGTACTGGAATTAATAGAAAAAAATATAAATATAAAAAGAAAAAGTCGTACCTTTGCTGCGAACCACAATTATAATACTGAACAAAGAGAATAATATACATAACCTTCCACATGTCGAGTAAAACAAAAGAAAGAGAGAGGTTAGTTTACTGAAAAAATTGCCAAATTTAAACGGCGAAGAAGCCCTATGTAATAAAAGGAAAACAAGAGGATTACACAATATTTACGCGACAATGAGAGAGGATTACACAAGATTTACGCGACAATGAGAGCAAATGAGAGAAACATAGTGTACTTTGCGATGGCAATAATACAACGATATTCTGACAGATTGCGGTGCAAAGCTTACATTATTTCATGAACATATTGTTTCGGACCACATCAAATAAAACAAAAACAACAAAAGCAATAATTTCCACTCACCCCAGCTCGAGAGAGCTTCAAATGGGCTTCAGTAGAAGTCCGCAAAGAAGGCATCCTCATCTTGAAAGTCTACAAAAATCCATTATAAATCCACCTAGAGAATAAAAACACACAACATATTGATCAGCGTAGACCATTCAAAACAATGGAGCACACAATAGATGGAAAAGAAATAAGCAAAACTCAATCAAAGAAAAAATTATCTCGAAGCCGAAAAATTCTTACTTGAAATAAGAGTTATCAAAGATTAGGGGGTTGATAGTCCAGGGCCCTTCAAAACCAGAGCGCTCCTTGTGGCACCTTCCCTATTGGATACATAACATATATGTAAACAAAATTCAGGAAGTAACAAACTAATTGTTACAGCACAGGAAGCACAATTGCTTCAATCACAACAGTAATTTCCTTTGATTAGTTCCTAACCCCAGATCACTTTTTAAAAACAAAACGGGAACATATAAACAAACAAACCGATCCTCTAAAATATTCAAAAAAAATTAAAGAAAGGATTCCCAAATTAGTAAAATACTACTTAGTACAACTTGTGGCATCTTTAGAATGGCCTCTCAACTCCTTGACGATTGAAGGTGGCTGGGAGATGCTGCAAACTGTTAAGGTTCCGTCAGATGCACCATATGCAAGTAAATCCGAACTCATGCGCCCAAACTTCAAGACCGTCACTGAAAATAACACCATATTAGTTTGCATTGTTTGAAACAATAACTTGCCCATAACATATGATCCAACCTTAAGAATAATAGACAATAAAAGAATTAACAGTTTCCAAATCAATCAGAAAAGTACCTGAAGATTTACAGGTGTCAAAAATATAGTGCATTCCCACAAAGGAATAAGCTGGTTCAACCTTCCGAAGTAGACGATCATAATCACTTAAACTCGAGCTGAAACTTGTATGATGACTAGCTTAAAGAATGAGAGGACAGTAGCAGTGGCTGGAGTTTACATGTTCACACCTTAGACAAAAAAACATAATAAATTGATTCTAGACATAATTTTTTACAAACTTAAACCAACCCATACGCGACCTGTACAACGAAGAGTTTTCACCTGCAATTACTTCTATAGAAAATAAATCCCTTGTGCAATCTTTATCATACACGAGTAGTCTGATGCACCGTTTCCCTCAAGTTTTAAGTGGGCATAAGAATTCAGAAACACTACAATGCTCCTGTAACCGTCCTGCTTTTCAGAAAATAGAAATCAACCATCCATCATTATCTGATAATTCATGGCCCTTACCGATAAGAATCATCTATAACATCAAGGAGTAAATCTCCAATCAACCAATGCATTACTTTAGGAGAATGATTTAAATGGAACCCGGAATATCACCATTTCTGGCTCTTCGATGGATTCAACCAATCCAATCAGACAACATTGTGGCATAACGCTTATTCGCTGCGTTTTTTGATCAAATCAGAGAATAAAACACAAATCACATTGCCCTAGAACTTGCTGCAGTATTACTACCATCCCTAGTCCCTTGAAGGTACGCTTGCAATGTTCTTTGCACACCATCTGCAACTGTTCTCAACTGCCCTTGACTAACATCTCCAGCCATAGTGCCAGTCTGCTCCACCACCGCTCGAGTTACCATAAGTTTACATTTCTCCCAGTTTTCTAATCTCAACCAGCATGCCCGTCCTCCATGGCTTCCCTCCATCCCAAGAAAACTAACCCGAGGATTCTCACAAAATGAATATCTTAATCTCACCGAGACACAATAAGGTAACCAAGCAGCACCTCCGGCAGCATTTATGTGAGGTATGTGAGCAGGATCTAGAACAACATTGAGTGTAAAATCGACTGAGTTTTGAGGTCTGTCATAATGAATATTGCTCTTTGCAGATGCATTATTAGAGTTTCCGTCCATAGTCATCCCAGAATGATTCTCAAGACACAATTCAATTTGAGGCTTTTGTAATGGAGTCGATTCCCCACTTTGAACCTATGATATACCTTTCTTCCAAGCTAACAACTTCAAGAACTCTTGAAGAACTGAAATCGGTAGAGTAAGTAGGGTGATGAAAGATGCCACTCTAGAAGCATCATACGGCTCTGATGCAACACGACAGCTGAAGTAGTCACATATTTAAGATATCTCCGCATGAGCTAGTTCTTCTTGAACACTAGCTTGGTTTTGTTGCTGCTGTTGATGATGGAAACGCTTCACACTTAACACTTGCAGCAGGAGCTGGACTCTGTGGACACTAACTGCAAAAATATATCCCCCCACAAAGAAGCGGAGGGCTGGTTGTTCCTGGTCTAAATTTAAAAGTGTGCCTTCATTATCTTTAAGAATAGAAGAAAGAATCTCCTTCAAAAGATCAGGCAATTGTGCAAAAAGCCATAGTACTCCAAGATACTTGAGAATTCCTCGTAACACTTTCTTGAGAGCAGCAAGTGGAACCCATCCACCACCATACCCCCCGTCATCCCCAAGACCAATGAAAGCTGTGTTCAGACAAATGAAAACATATCACCACTAAAATCACGAACTCCAACACACACCAGAATTACAGAATACGCGACATATGAAAATAAAAATTGAATTTTTCCATTGATGAATACAAGATATAAAAATGAAAATCATACCTTTGGTTATAACCGAAATTAATTGCAGCTGTGTATCACCTAGGCATAGCAGTGTAAAAAAAGGAGAAAAAGTATAAATTAGATGATGAAAAATTATAAATTAGATGAAGGAATGGAGTAGTACCAGATGGTGGCGGCAAAGACTGCTTGAGGCGGAAGTGTTTATTAGTTTGAGAGAGAGAGAGAGAGATGAAAAATATAAGAGAGATGATATGAAAAAATGTAAGTGTTTGTAGGGGAGAAGAGATAAAGAAGCGGCGATCTTTTTATTTTTTCCTCTAAGCCCAAAAATTCTAATTTGGTTTTAATTTTGGTCTTTAATTTTTTATTTTCTAATATTATCTTAACATTTACGGTTTTTGGTCAAAACAAAACTTTTAAAATACGTTACAAATTAATTCTCAAATCAGGACAAATTATCGTAACACTTTATATACAATTTTAACGTCAAAAAAATGTTAGAAACATAGTTACGCTTAAAAAACGTTAGGAACCAAAAAAAGTGTGCGTTACAAATATCCTGTTTTGGTGTAGTGTTAATCGCTCCATAGATATATCAAGAGTGCGGTTCACCAGTTTCTCAATCTGTTCCAACTTCAAATCAGTGCTCCCTTGCACATCACTCTTCCTCTTATTGAGACTCCTAGGATTTGGGAGAAATCATCCAAAGTGATAGTCATCTCCCTTAAAGGCATAATAAATGTGTTGGTCTTCGGATGCCACCTCTCTATAAACACAGAGACCAACATAGAATCCTGATGCTCGTATACTCCCATCACAAGATCATACAATCCCATTCTTCTAAGCTCATTTTCAAATCTAGGGGAGTTTTTAAATTCTAACTTCAGATTCCATTGATTTAACTTAGTTAGATGCTGACCACATTTCAATGCTCCGCACTCCTTTTAAAACAATAAAGAGTCAATGAGGAAAAGGTTTTGTAATAAAAAAAATTAAAGTATGTTCTAAGTGCATATATGATATTAATATTACATGCCCCTCCCAAACATCACGAGCCACATGCACCGCATAGTTATACAGAAGCTGCTCTGTTCTACGTCCACACACTCTATAAGGGCCACCACCATATACAGCCAGTTGGTACTTCTTGTCTTTCTTGGATTTTCTCATAATATTTCCAACTAGACGTACTTCCAACATTGCTTCTACTATTTCCTCCACCGCATCCTCTTCCGAATCGTCATCCTCCTCATCGTCGTCACCTGACTCTTCCCCATCATCGACATCGTCATCGTTACCCTATTCTTCACCATCCTCTTCTTCCTCTTCCCCTTCTTCATCCTCGTCCTTATACTCATCACCATCTTCCTCTTCCTCTTCGCCTTCACTATCACCCTCTTCTTCCTCATCATCACCTACATCTATATTCTCCCCAAGAACCATATTTACATCCACATCCTCATTTAAATTTATATCCCCATCTAAATCTATATTCAAATCCAAATCTACATCCTCATCTACAATACTCGAAACATTAGAAGCTTTTTTTCTTTTCCGCATTCTTTTTTTTTTCTCTATTAACCTACAATACTCGGATTGGCATCATCTGTTTTTCGATCCCCTCTACGAACGGATACCGAGGTGCCTGTTCCCTTTCCTTTTTTTTTCTCAGATGGGTCACCACGAGAAATTTCTTAGCACCCGTGTAGATGGTTTTTGCTACATTCTTTGATCGAGGAGGCATTGCTATAAAAAAAAAATAGTAATAAATAACAAGTATTAGTAACCAAAAGTTTCAATCTAATAATATGAAAACAAGCTTCATCGACAAAACGAAAATGAAAACCAAACATAATCACAGAGAGTTGTACAATCTATTTTAAAAACCAGTGAATATCATACTCGGGTATCTATATTTGATTAAAATTTCACAAAACTACATTGCATCAATAATAATCTCATTTCGCTAAAAAAAATTGCTACAATTAATACATTGATACAGTAAAAATGATACAATACAATCAATTTGAAGTTTCTGACAATTTGTGGAAGCAAAAGAAAATCTTGAACAAGACCACATATTCATCTAGCAAAGAGAACATTTCTATCACTAGGAACATGACCTGGTTCTAAATGAGTACAAGTCACTAATTTGATTCGTGATTTCACAACACTTCACCACTTCATACAAACTTAACACTTCATGCAATTCAATGACAACAAAATTTTAAAACTACAATGCATCAAAGCATAGAATATTTAATGAAAGAAAAAAAAACTCACTTTGAAATTGGTGTTAAAGCGTGCAATTGGAGGATGCGGTCTACAAGAGAATTCAATTTTTTTAGTGCAATTTGAGAATGTAACCCAAAGTATGGTCTGGAATGAGGTGAATTTAGGTGCAATGTGGTGGTCATGTGGTGGTGTAACTTGGAAATTATATGTGAAGGAGACAAAGGGTAGGAGACGAAAGTAACTGGCTTTCTCTATTTCTCGGTTTCTCAGTTCTTTGGTGGGGGGTGTTTGATTTGGTGGTTGTACCCAACACAAGTAACTGAAGTTGTAGTAATAGTTTTTGAGTCTTCAAAGGGTTTTGAAGTGAGGTTCACCATAGATTATTTAGAGTTTGAATGGTTGGGAGTTTTAGAAGGAAAGAAGCTAGAATCTTTAGTTTAGTACTTGTATTGGTTAACTAATTTATTAAGAATATTCAAAAACTTAAGTTGTTAATGATTGAAAGAACACAAACTTGAATAGATGAAATGAAAAGATTGAACAAGAACAACAAAGAAAGATGATTGATTAATTGAAAAACAAAAGCAAATAACAAGATTGAAAATGAAGAACACTAAAGTAAATGACTTTAATAAAAAAAAAATTAGAAATTAAATCCTACATGATACTAGAATAAGTCTAGGTGCATTCCTCTCCCTAACTTTTAGTTCTTATACCCCTACTTTATACAAATGATTGATTTGCCCTTCTCCATTACATTTGAGACACCTCACCTTTTGCTTTATGCTTTTGCTTTTTGATTTCTTCTTGATCAAGATAGGTTTTATAGAAAACCATCTTTTGTGTTAAGGACATCTATCTCTGGTCTTTTGAGTTGAAGACTTGACTTTCAGCTCCTTGGTTATGAGTCATTGACTTTTGACTTTGACTTTGACTTTTTCAGCACTTTTTCATAGCAGCTTCGAGTATTCATAATAAGCATAATTAAGGCTATTTTTTGTGCTAAAATGCGGCTTTCATGATAAGTGGTCTGAATTTCTTTGTAACCTGAAAAAGGTAATAAAAGCTATGAGTTGTCTTTTCATTATGCGTAAGAAGGGCTATAATGCAGTAATGTAAGGGTAATAAAATGAACATTTAGGAGCTGATCGCCACTCCCAAATAGCATCTTGCTTGTCCTCAAGCAAGGATGAAAGAAAAACTAAGATCACAAATGAGTGATTTATAATAAGTTATACTAATCTCGTTTCGCGGAGTGCGATTGCATTGACCATATGCAACAAGGCCTTAAACCACTAGGCATTCCCTAGTGGACTAGCTTTAAGCCTCGTGAGAGTTTTCCAGTGAAGATACTCATAAACTTCTTCTATTTAGTACAAAGGGTCTTGTTTCCTTATTTATTTTTAGAAGTTTATACATCTCATTAGGGGGGAATAAGAACAAGCTCCTTTGAACTTAGAATAGCATATGTATAGTAATTTAATCATCTAAAGATAAATATGCAAAACATGAGCGGTGAAATGCAAAAGTAGAGTTGTTTCTGAGACTTTTGGAGAGCGTCCTTAAGATGGGTTCTCACAGGGGTGTGTTACAATCACAACTCTCTGATAGATTCACTTAAGTTTCGTTCTCTCAAGTGCAGTGGGCACTTATATTCCTCACATACTCAGATGACTTCCAAAGAAACTGGGTCGATTGATCGTGCTTGCCACTGACTATCACACCATCCTATTCCTAATTGAGCTAGAGGTCTTTTATTAGGAGTTACGGGACTAGAGTGATGGTTTAGAAAGAAAAAATGAAGGAAAAATAAAATATGATAAGTTGATAAACTGGGTCTTCAAGATACTTGTAAACCAGAGAAGAACCTCGTTTTGTTCTTTGTTTCCGAATGGTGATTCTTTATCCCTTTGGCTTTGTAACTCCATAAGATTTTGAATTTTGGGAGTTCTAACTTTGCTTTTGTTTCTTTTTGTTTTTATTTCTGATATCGTCTCCTTTTGATTTTGAACTTTTGGGAGATTCAATTTTTGACTCCTTTGATTTTTTTTTATTTTTTTTTTTTGAATTTTGGTTTTTGATGGGTATTTATTTTCTTTTTTTTCGAAGAAACTAACTGATCTATTTTTGTACAAGGTATTCTCTTCTCTTTTTCTGATATCCATCCAATTCTCAACTCGTCAGCAGGGTAAGCTTTTTATTGGGTGTTGTATCGGGTCAGGAATTTATGGCAAAGAATAAAAAAACTTTAAGAAAATGGTGAAGGCTCAAAAAGGGTAACTAGAGGAAAAACTATCTTTTTGGGGTTTTAACGTTTATTTGGTTATATCGATCCAAAAAAGGCCTAAATTCTCTCCTAGGATATTGCGTGGTGATAAAAGCAAGTGGACCTGTGGTCTTTATATCCGGATATTCTTTGTGTCATCACTCAATAATCATTCAGATGAGGCTTTTGGCTATATTCTCATAGGATATGGAAGTTAATTGTTATAACCTTAGTCTCAGAAACTCACTGCTATATACAAACAAATGTTGATGCATGCCATTCATGAAAAGATGTAGAAACTATTGTACATATATTAGTCTAAGTTCGAAGAACAAGTCCTTACTTTATTGCTATAATGAGACTTCTAAACTTTTTATTCATCCTAGAAAAAGAAAACAAGACTTTTTAATACTAAACAGAAAAATATTTTTGGTCTTTTTCGAACAAAAAAAATTAGAAAGGAAGAAATATACTATTATATCTACTATAGAAAATGCATAATTTTTGCAAAAATGTTACTATACCACCCCCAAATAGAAATATGCTTTGTCCTCAAAGTATGAAGAGATAAGGAAAGAGATTACCATAGAAACATGAGCAAAAATGGTGATACACCTGTATTCTATTCTTTATGATGAAAATACGCCACCCCCAAATAAGTTTGGGGCGTGGATTGTTTGATATAGAACGAGAAATACATGGTTTATTGTACTGAGGATAATTATTCTACTATGAAAATATATTTTTGGGTTTTTATATTTTTGAAAACATATGAAATGCATAAAGAAAAATGAATTTTTTTAGCATGATGTATCTGTATTACCTTCTACTCATATACCAAATTCCACAAGAAAAACAACTAACATAAGCATATAATATTAACTAGTTATAATACTACATAAATATGGAAAAAAAAACAAACATCAAACTAAAGATAAAGCATGAACTATAGACTATCTATACGGACATTAGGGAGCTGCCTAGTCAGAATCCGTGTGTGACTCATCACGACGTCGAGAAGATCCTTCTCCTTGATGATGTCGGGTTCTAGCATGTCTATCACTATGCGGGAGCGTGTCTCTAATGTTTTGCAATTTTCTAGTGACACTGTGCTAAAAACGTCGCTGCTCTTGCTGGAAAGACCGATGCTCCTCTCTGAGGGTCTGTTGTGCCGCTATGATGACTCCCTGTGTTTGCCTAAGCTGGTGGATGTGCTGGTGCAGAATCTTCTAGCCTCCATGGAGAAAATGAATTTCGTCCATGGGCTGAGTGAACTGTCGGGTGGCATCTTCAGCGAAGTAGTTCATTTGCTCGGCGGCTCTGGCTGCAGGTGGATACCAGAATTTCTGGATGTAGTGGGCATAGATAGGACCTGTGGTAGTGTCCTTGACCTCCACTAGGGCGTCAGTAGTATCGAATCCCCAGTGTTGTATGATCCTAGTGACCAGCACTGGTAGAGGGGCAGTTGACTTCTTGGGTTTGCAGAGTTGCTCAAAAATGAAGGTGACGATGCAGAAGCTATTCTTTTGCTCTTGAAGAATCCATAGAATATGGAGCATCACCTTACCTATATCTGAAGGCTTGACTGAACCTAGCAAGTTGTAGGCTGTCTACTGAGATACTGCCAACTAATTCCTTCATAGTGAACACTGAAACACGTAGTGAGACTTGGGGTTTTTCACCACCTCAAGAAGTGTCTCTGCCATCATCACATCGATGGTCTTGTTGTCTGGGGACTGTTCTGTCTGAACATAAGCCTTCAGAGGAATCCCCAGAACCTTACTCACCACCTCCTTGGTAAACTCAAGTGTTCGTCCATCCTTGACAACCGTGATACGTTCATTTTCCCTTCTAAGTATATGATTATAAAACAAAAGAGTGAGAGAGGGAGAATAATCCGCACCTTCCAACAAAACCAAAGCCTCTCATCCTCCTCTTCTAACCTCATCCTTGAAGTGCACTTCAAATAGATCAGAATTGAAGATGGGTTCAAAATTTTGCTCTGGCACAATTTCGAGCCATTTGGAGTATGGATTTTTAGTTGGAATGGGGGTTGAAAATGGAGGAGGCTGTGAAAATTTGGAGTGGTGGTGTTTGGGGTGAGCGTGCGGTCGCGAGTTGAAGAGGGGCGGTCGCTAGTTGGCTTGGGGCGGCTAGTGTTTGGAATGTGTGAGGAAGATGATGGTCGGTTGGGCGGTTGCGTGGGTTAAATAGGGTTGTTTGCACGTGCTTCGCACGTGCCTTTTCAGTTAAAGCGAAATTTTGGCCCAAGCCTAAATGAAATCAGGTAATTTCGACCTTGTCCTCAGTGCCTTGCCAACTTCAAGAGCCAATCCGCGCTTCGTTACTCGTCTGATTTTGACCCGTGAGGTACCAAAACGATCAGTATCGAAAATTACACACAAAGATATATGGTACGCTCATGTCATCCTTCTTTCTAAGCATATAATTATCAAACAAAAGAGTGAAAGAGGGAGAATAAGCTGCACCTTCCAACAAAACCAAAGCCTCCCATCTTTTTTTTTTCTAATCACAGCCTTGAAGTGCACTTCAAATATATTGGATTTGAAGATGGGTTCAAAATTTTGCTCTGGCACGATTTTGAGCCATTTGGAGTATGAGTTTTTAGTTGGAATGGGGGTTGAAAATGGAGGAGGCCATAAAAATTTGGAGTGGTGGTGTTTGGGGTGAGCGAGTGGTCGTGAGTTGAAGAAGGGCGGTCGCGAATTGGATTAGGGCGGCTAGGGTTTGGAGTGTGTGAGGAAGATGATGGTCGGTTGGGATTTTGGCCCAAGCCCAAATGAAATCAGGAAATTCCAATTTTGTCCTCAGTGCCTTGCCAACTTCAAGAGCCGATCCGTGCTTCATTACTCGTCCGATCTTGATCTGTGAGGTACCAAAATGATCAGCATCGAAAATGCCACAAAGATATAGGGTACACTCACATCCAACAGTGGATGAAAAATAGATGAGGGATAGAAACGAAAAGGAACTGTACGGAAATATGTACAAACGAAAGAAGGAAAATTTTAATTAATTTTTTTTGGGTTTTGAATAAGTTTGACTGAAATTTTAAAAAGGTGAGTCGTTTTAAGTCAGATTCCCAATACTTAGAAGTTTTTGAAAACGTGAGTCAATCCCAACCAGATGGTTGGATTACTCTCCTCAACTGTGCTCGATGAGCAAGTGGCTGGCACATGAAAACCTTGAAAATTGAATTTTCACTATGAGGTTGAGAATCGGGGCAAGTTGGTGTTTGATAATTCGAGCACCAGCCTTCTCTCATAGCTTGTCTCTTACGTGCGTATGAACTTTTACCTAAACCGGGAATCATTTTCCGTATATATGTCCATATCTTTAGCTGCAGTTATCTAAGAAGTGCTTGTACACGATTATTGAAACTTATCCATCTAGCCTTGTTAGGTGGAGGGTTTTTGTTCTTAACAAAAGAAATTTTTAAAAGTTTTTGAAAGTTTTTAGAAAGAGAGATTGAGAAGGGGGAAAGATTTTTAAAAGAAAGGGAGAATTTTTGAAAATTAAGCGAGAATTTTTAGAAAATTTTGTACAAGTTTGAGTCTTTTAACGTCAAATTCTTGAGACAAATAGAGAGGTGGAGGCAAAAGATAGAATTAAACAGAGAATAGGTTACTCTATTTGTATAATTCTCATTTGGAGACACCTCGTCTGATTTTTTTATTTTTTTTAGTTGGTTTTCATTTTGGTTTTGACAAAAAGATAAAATTATACGTGAATCCGGTATCATTTTGGTTACTCTGGGGGGAGTCTGGGGCGTATAATTTTCATTTTTATATCCTCTAGTTTTGAAAACTATGGAGAGATGTTTTAAGATATTCGTACTCAAATGCCGTGATTCAAAACACTAATTTCTTTCTAGAAAACAAAGCATAATAGATCATCTTAGGCAACTTTTGTGTCGGCTCTGTGGCGAATCCAATCTAGACAGACAGAGCTTCAGCTACGCGAGTTGGGAGATTTACTGCACAAGACATGGAATATTGTCTTGACCCGACGAATAGCTCGGTGATATAGGCGAACCTTAGTAAGCAAAACTGATCTCAAACTGCCCATAGATTGCATTGTTCTAGGGGTTGGTCTATGTAAAATCCATTGCTCATTTTGTTTTTGAAAATATCACATGACTATTGATGTATCGAGAATCTTGCATTAAAATAACAGAGAAAATAATTGTTTTCGAAAAAAGAAGTGTAAAATAAAGAAAGGAAAAAATGTATACTCGCTTCACAGGTTCACATTAACTCAAACGACGAGTAAAAAGTATTTTACAAAGAATATGCGAGATATACGTGGACTAAGGCTCTGACACTTACAACCACACACTCAAAATGGAGGGTCCGGTTACCATATTGATGTATTACCTTAAAGCAAAAGGTGGAATGGAATAGAGAAGGAATATGTCGAGGAAAAGAGGATTTAATCTTCATAGATAGGATGATCATGAAAGAGTTTTTAGTGCTCCAGCTTCGTTCACGTCACTTGTTGCTTCAAAAGCTATGTTTGTTGGTTTAGGGTTTAGTACTACTTGACCTGGGAATACACTTTTTTGGGTTTTGTCTTGGGTTAACAAGTTCAGAGATTGTTGCATGGATGCTAGGATTTGGGTTTGTTGTTGCATGAAAGATAACATTATTTCGGTGGGTTTATCTATTTGGACGCTAGTTGATGGTGTAACTGAAACTAGGTCTCTTTGGTTATTGATAGGTGGGTTTTGGTAGTTCTCGTTAAAATGGGATGGAATCAATGCTCTGTTCTAATTAAGTACCTTGTCCTTGTCCTTGTCTGAATGTATTTGGAGGTTTGTTAAAACCTAGAGGTGGTTGGTTTTGTGGAACATTCGTCCATGTAAAGTTTGGATGTTGTCTCCATTGTGCATTTGGTACATTGAAAGCACACATTTCTTCTGTCTGAAGTGATGATAGGTTTGTGATCAAGGGACATGTGACATCTATATGATTTAAGCTTAGACAGAAATTTCATGATGAGGTATTTATGTTCATGAACAGATGAGGGGTTTGGTCTTTTTGTTTGGTTGTGAGGGAATCTACCTTTTTTGTGAGGGCTTCTATTAAAGTTTTGATTTCTAGATCGGATTTCACCTTAAAAATACCTATAGATTTAGATGTACTAAGTTGGGCTGTTCTAGAATTGTTTATTTCGCCCCAATGGGTACTCTTTTCAGCTTGGTTTTCAAGAAAGGTTAAGGCTTCGGTTGCACCTCTATCCAAAATATTACCATTACTCATGATGTCGAGGGTTACTTTTTGTTATTGGAGAAAACCTTTGAAGAAGCATTGGACAAATGTGGATTTTTCTAGTTTATGGTGAAGACATGAATGGAGAAGGTCAGAGAATCTATCCCATGCTTTGGAAAATGTCTTACTTGAACTTTGTTTAAAGAATTGTATCTTACTTATTATCTCTTATGTTTTCTTCGGCGGAAAGTACTTATTCATGAAGGAGAATACAACATTTTCCCATGTATCAAAAGAATCAGGCTTCTGAAAAAGAAGCCAAACGTGACTATTACCAGCTAGAGTGAAAGGAAACACTCGTAGTTTTACTTGATCATTTGTGATGCCCAGATGGTGGAAAATATTACATAATTTATGTATCTGGCGTAGATGCTCGTACAGTAACTTGTGTTCAAACCCGTGAAAGATGGGTAGAAGATTGAACACGTTCGGTGGAATGCGAAAGTCGCTCGTGAGCGGTATGAGTACAGTCGTATACAATATGGAGGTCCATCTTGCAACGGTGTGAAGAAGTTGGAGAGAGGTTCTTTAGCTTGCACTACTTTGTCAGCCATCTTAGTAGATGGATTACTAGAAATAAGAGATTGTCTAGGACGACGTGCTCTCCTACATGAGTAACTTTTATTCTTGCTAATATCTGTAGTGCCTAAACGTAGTATCATGTACTTTTAGCTAGACAACAAAACTATCCTAACATGTGCAACCGATGCAAGGTATGCTCAAGGGAATAATTGGGCACGAGACTGGGATGGCTCTACTGCACGGCTCAGAAGAGTAGGCAGTCACTTCACCAACTGGTGTGCTACGTATACCAAGAATCTCACTCACGATGAATCTGGGGGAAGGGAGTGAGGAAGGTAGTTGGTCCACCGAAATCTGGTAACTGATTACTCTAAATTCTCGTGGCTATATTTTTGTCATTTTCTAGAGGAGCGTGACAACTTTGGACTCTAGTTAGTTTTTTTAATTCATTTTTTTGGTCTAGGGCTTCAAGTATCTACATTAGGGAATGACTTTCCAATGGTTGTTATGTGGCTTGGGTTCAGCCTTATGTATAAATGTAAATTGATAAGAGCCAAAATTTGTAGTTTCAAGCCTTTAATATTATTATATTTAGGCCAATTATGTTTATAATAAATAAGAGTTAGTAATGTTTACGTGTTTTTGTGTATTTCAGGTCTTAGAATCAATTATGTGAAGAAATACGTCAGTTTTGCAAGAAAAAGGAGTCAAATTGCTTGCTAGATAAATTATATGATTATAGCCCAAGTTTCAAGGAGAAAAAGCCTAGTCAAAACTGAAAAGTCAAAGTCAAAGTGGGTGAAAAAGTCAACAAAACTTCCGCAGGCCGTATATTTGGATTCATATTTCAGAATTGGGTTTATTATATGTCAAAACGACCGGCTCGGAAATAGATTTCTAATGGTCCAAGCCATTACCCAATCAAAGTAGAAAAGGTGGACGAAAAAGGTGTTTCGATAAATTCCCACGGAGAAATCCTTTTTGGACTTAAGTAATTAGCTTTGGGGCTTGATTTAGTGGCCCAAAACACAGCTCCAAAACCCATGCACGAAATTGTAAACCTAACCCTCTCCTATATAAAGAGAGTTAAGGCTAAACAAAACTTGGCTTCTCCCCTCTTTAGTTTAGTTGTAAATTATGGTTCTCTCTATCTCTCCCTCTCATTAGTTTGAATAATTTAGCTCTCTCTCCCCTCTTTCTTTAGTTTAGTATAATTTAGTAATTAGGGTTTATAATTGTAGCCTTATAAAGCCTCCATTAAATACCTTCAAGTTATTATTATTATTCAATTCAGTTGCTTCTCTTTCTATTATATCTTCTTCTCATTCTTTTATTCATGATAGTCCCATGAGTCAAAGCTAAACTCCCATTAGAGAGAGTTTGAATGAAGCTTTGAGAGGACTTGATTTGTTAGTATAGATTGTTGTTTAGGGTTTCAATTTAGGTTTTTCTTGACTTAGAGATAAAAAGAGTTTAACCTAAACTAGATAATAGTGAGTTTGCAATGAGAATGGGAACAAGCTTTCTCTCATACTAATTAGTTTATGACTAGAGATAGTATAAAGTAATTAGGGATCATTAAAGGTGTAGTCTTTATATTTTAACCTTGTGTGAGAATATCTAGACTAGGGTTTTCTATACAAATCTATGCTAGCATGTTAAGAAATTAAAAAGTGGATTTCAATTCCTCTCTATTTTTCTCCATATTTTATTCAAGTTATATTCAATTACTTTAATTAAATTAGTATAAGTTAAATTAATATATTTAGTTTCATAGTATAAATTCACATCCATAAATATTGCTCTCACCATTGTTTCATTGTGTTTGATTAGTTGATTTAGTTTAAGTCTAGAGAGTTAAGAGTGGAACGATTCTGTACTTTATATATTGCATGAATATATATGTGAGAGTAGGAAATAAATAATTGATAACGTAAGAATAAGTTAGAGAAATCTAGTAGGTGTTTTTACGTATATCATAAATTGCAATGTGGAAATTAAATTTCAAACAATCACGTAAGCATGCTTGAACACACAAGGTATCCTCTTACGTGGGCTTCGAGGTTGTTTAGAATTTACCTCTCAAGCCATGCTTACACGCTGCTTGAGGAGAAGGCGATGTTGGTTGGTACGTAATTTGAGAATCAGGCCCAACCGTTCGAGCTTTTCCCTGTTTTAAGTTACCAAAAAAGGTCCACTTAAAAAGCCCACAGTCCGGGATTTTGATAATTAAAACAACTTTGCCTTCAAGGGCCCAAAACATAAAAGTAAACTAACACTAATACTAATCTAATAGATTAACTACTTTAGATAGATTATCTAGATTAACTAGAGCTAAAGTTAGTTAGAGTGTTGATTACCAAGTTGATTCAAAGTGTGCGAGTGTATGATTCACAACTCACCTCACCTCGCACACTTGAACTTCTCAAGGCAATGAAAACTCTAATCTCTTAGTAAGTTTAGAACTTCAACCAAGTGTTCACTCATGTTCATCCATATAATCAATCAAAAACTCATATTTTCTATTATTTTTTTTCATTTTTTCATTTTTTCTTTATATCTCTATCTATTACAAACAAGTTCCACTTATTTATACTACTATATTACAAAATCTGAGATTCACAGTACAACCACACACGGAAAACATCTGAACTATGAAAAAACCAAGTATCATTGTGTAGGCCTGGCTCGCAGTCGCCCACCGGCAAGGGTGCGGTCACCCGCGCGATCGCTGTCGGGTTCCGGCCAAGTTCGGTAATTTTTCATCTGCAGCTTCAGCTCCTCTCCAGCATGTTGATCTCGAACCTAGATTTGCAAAAAAGTAAGTCAGTAATGAAAAACAGTGAAATAAATTAACGAAAATTAGAAAAATAATAAATGAAAAAGTGAGAGTGATGCTTCCCTCCTTAGATGCTCAACCAAGCATTCTTACTCCTTCAATCCCTAGCAGCCGCGCCATTTGAAGTTGTAGTAATAGTTGTTGAGTCTTCAAAGTGTTTTGAAGTGAGGTTCACCATAGATTGTTTAGAGTTTGAATGATTGGGAGTTTTAGAAGAAAGGAAGGTAGAACCTTTACTTATTTAGTTTAGGATTTGTATTGGTTAACTAATTTATGAAGAATATTGAAAAGATTAAGTTGTTAATGATTGAAAGAACACAAACTTGAAGAAATGAAATGAAATGAAAAGATTGAACAAGATCAACAAAGAAAGATGATTGATTGATTGAAAAACAAAAACAAATAACAAGATTGAAAATGAATAACACTAAAGTAAATGACTTGAATGAAAAAAAGACTAGAAATTAAATCCTACATGACACTAGAATAAGTCTAGGTGCATTCTCTCTTCCTAACTTGTAGTTTTTATACCCCTACTTTATGCAAACAACTGATTTGCCCTTCTTCATTACATTTGAGACACCTCACCCTTTGCTTTATGCTTTTGCTTTTTGATTTCTTCTTGATCAAGATAGGTTTTAGAGAAAGCCATCTTTTGTGTTAAGGACATCTATCTCTGGTCTTTTGAGTTGAGGGCTTGACTTTCACCTCCTTGGTTATGAGTCCTTGACCTTTGACTTTGACTTTTTCAATACTTTTTCATAGCAACTTCAAGTCTTCATAATAAGAGTAATTAAGGCTTCTTTTTGTTCTAAAACACGACTTTAATGATAAGTGGTATGAATTTCTCTGTAACCTGAAAAAGGCAATAAAAGCTATGAGTTGTCTTTTCATTATGTGTAAGAAGGGCTGTAATTCAGTAATGTAAGGGTAATAAAACACACATTTGGGAGCTGATTAGTAACAGACCCCAAATTGAGCAAAGTTGGGTTGGGATTTGCCTAACACTATTGGGAGGGTGTCAATAGTAGGACCTTTTTTTTTGTTTTGAACTTGAACTATTACCGTAAATCCATAACTAGTAACCCAGTGTACGTTTGAGAAAATTAATACATGTTGGGGTCAGGAGTGAGCCTCACTCTTGAAAACAAAACATCTAAATCTACTAGAATAATTGCGATGGTAGTCACTGGTAGAGCCAGGAATTTGTTCCATCCCCACAAGTTTTCAACTCATATCAAATAGTGTGTACATGTGATTATTAGTTTGTTTGAGTTTGGTTAAATAATTGCTTATCTAATTGTTTAATAAACTGTTAATTTCTTTGGTTAAATTAACATTTTGAAATTCAAAATTATATAAATATTTTGGATAACGGAAATTTTCTTATTTTGAAAGTATTGGATGACAAATCGAAACTACTAGTTTGGTTTATTAGACTAAATGAAATTGTTAATTGTATAGATTGGTTCATAATGCTATTTGATTTATTTGATTTACATATTTTTTTTCTCTTAAACTCAATTTTCTACACCTCCATTATTTTGTTTATACATTGATATAATTTTTGTTTTAAATAAAGTGTCTAACTAGTAGTCTGATATAACTTATAATATGTTTTCCCTTTTTTCCCCCTTAAAATATCACTTGCCTAACACACTTGTACAGACTTGTAAATTTGACAGAACTAAATTTGAAATGCCACCGGTTCTGAATTCTAATTGTTAGATGTTTTGTAATAATTTAACTTAAGGAGTATGCAAAATGACAGGCCCATCATATCACCTTCTACTTTTCATTCACTCATTCGAGGACCCGTGTGTTATATTTTTTTACTTTTTATTCCTTGGAGAGACCCATGTGTTTCGAGTTTCCAAGTGAAGCTCAAGTCAAAATAACATGTCAATTACCAAATCACTTTTAGACCCAAGTACCCAACAAACTTAAGTCTTTATCTATGGGCAAAAGAGACAATTCATGTATATGAAGGAAACCAACCCAAAAACTATTCTGCCAAAAAAATCTAGGGTGAGCCAGGCCCTGCCCCAGCTTTGCCACTTGATGCAGTGGGGCATAAGCAGAAAAGGGTGGAGAAGAGAGGGAGAGATGGGGTATTGGTGAAAATGAGAAAGCGGATAAAGATGGGTTTTGGCAGTTGTGAGACAATAAGAGCAAGTCCAATCGGGGTCTATATGGGCTGCTAAAGGCAAATATAGCACCCTAGTCACAAAAATGTCATTCCAATGGGGCTGTTAAAAGGGTCTTAAATTTGGAAGGAGCCAAAAACCCAACCAAAGTTAAGACCTTTGCTAGCAGCTGCCATAATAAGTTCCGGGATACAGACGGCATATTATCTGCCGTCTGTAATCCGTTTTAATTAAATGGACGGACACTGCCGTCTGTACCTGGAAGACCTGAGAAACCAAGAAATTTATTTTCCACTAAAATTTATGTACAGATAACCATTAAGTTTCATCGTTTTCTTGCTTCCATTAAATTTTCTCATTTTCTTGCTAATCACCATTAAATTTCCTCGTTTTCTTACTAATCACTATTAAATTTCCTCATTTTATTACTAATCACTATTAAATTTCTTCATTTTCTTGCTAATCACCATTAAATTTCTTCCTTTTCTTGCTAATCACCATTAAGTTTCATCGTTTGTACAATTTTTTTGCTTATATAAAAACCATCCTCAAACTATATGAGATTAACTGAAAAAAACAATGTCTCCTCTCACATATTTCTTCATTTCTTTAGTTGCTTCCATGGCTATCCCCGAATAGTCTCACTAGTCAGATTGCCCTACCAGTGAGTATTCAGACGAAGAAACAGACAAAGAAGAAGAAGAAGAAGATGATGATGAATGGCTTCGAGACCCGTATTGTAATGAAAAGGATAATGACGAAGCAGATGAAGATGATGATGATGATGAAGATGATGATGCAGATGATGAGGATGATGATGATGAAGATGAAGATGAAGATGATGAGTGATAAGAGCCCAAAACTGTAGTTTTAACCCTGTAACAGACATACTTTTAGACCAATTATGTGAGTAATAATTAAGAGTTAACACTGATTACGTGTTTTATGCATTTCGGGCTTCAAAGTCCATTATGTGCGAAAATGTGCCACTTTAGCGAGATAAAGGAGCAAAGGTCGGTTACTAAGGAGTTCCGTGATTAAAGGTCAAGATTCAAGAAGACAAAGCCTTTCTAAAGCCCGGTCAAAAGCTGAAAAGTCGACGAGGCGGCGTAAAAAGACACAAAGTCGTTGAGAACTTCCGAAGGCCATATCTTTGGACTCAGACCTTGGAATGGGGCCTACCTTATGTCAAAACGACCGGCTCGGAAAGAGCTTTCCAATGGTCTAAGCCTTGATCCAATCATAGGAGCAGAAGTGGACGAAAAGTCTGTTGAAGCCAACTGCAACTGAAGAGGCCTTTTTGGACTGAAAGAATTGGGTTTTGGGCCTGATTCTCTGGCCCAAAATATGGCTCCAAGCCCATGCACGATTTTTGGATCTAAAAGTATAAAAACCAAAGCTTAGCTCTTTGTTAATGGTAGATTTTTTAGTAGAGAATAGTAGATTTTTAGGTTAGAAAATAAAGGAGCTTAGAATAGAAAATAGCCATTAGAATAGCTTCTAGATCTAGATTTAATTGTTTTAATTAAGTTTAATTTCAAATCCAATTCTTGTTTTAGATTAAACTATTAGAATCATTACTCTTAATTAGTTTGATTAATAAAATAGCTAGTTGTTAAATTTCGATTCTTGTCATTTACATTTGTGTTAGATCTGATTCATTTACTACTTGTTATTCAATTCTTAGTTATTAATTTGATTTTAATTATTGTTTAATTTAGATTAGTAAATTTCAATTCTTTATATCATGTTTAGTTTAACTTTAATCGGAAATGATTGCATAATGATTCTCGGCTAAACTTCCATTAGAGGGGGTTGAGAAGCCTTGATGAAAGCTTGATTCCGACTATCGTAGAATCGCCGTAATTTCCTTTCCACTCTAGAAACGATTAGTTCACCATGAGAATGGGTTTAATCGCTCACATGCTAGTTATGAATTGGTAGGAATGCCATGTGTAATTAGGGATTAGGAAGAACCAATTGTTCTCAAAGCGATTCAATTCGGATTATGACGATTAAATGCTAATAGGATTAAGTCGAAGTTAAGGTGGAATCAATCCCCTCTAACTCCTTATCATCGAATCAACGTAGCATTCCCTTAGTTATTTTGATAACCGACTAGTTGCATCTTGTGGGTAGTTGCATCGTAGTCTAGTTGCCATTTCGTAAATCTCTCATTAGACCTTAAGTAGAGTAATTACACGTGATAACACAGCATGCGGAAGGACTAGGAGTGGAACGAATCACTCTACTCCACTATATCTCATAGGATTGAAAGTAGAAATCTTTGATAAGCATATAGGCATCATAAGCTAGTTTTAGTTTTACTTGCGTTTGTAAGTTTAATCGCTTTATTTCGTAGGTAAAACTATTCATTTTACGTTTACCAATGAGGATGAAGATTGATGCTCTGTTTTAATGTTCTATTTTATTTTCCTAATGTTAATGTTCTGTTTACTTTTAAAAAGTTTGAATACTAAAACAGTTTCATCAAGTGAAGGATTGCCTAAATGTTCCTAATAATGTTCTCATTATATTATTTTATTTTCGTAATGTTCCTAATTATTATGTTCGGATTGCCCTATTTAGTTTTAGTTTTTGGTTTTTGGGAGTGAGGAGAGAAGAAGAGTGAGGGATTGAGGAATTGAAGGAGTGAATTGAGAAGAGATTCATTGCGTCTGGAGTGTATAGACAGCAGCCGTTTGTTGCAATTTAACGTACAGACGGCAGAAACTCCGTCGTCTGTTTCCTGAACTTAACAGCTGCTAAAAAGTGTGATTGGAATGATTTTTTTGTTTTGGGCTGCTAAATTTGGCTGGGCCTGCTAAAAAGCATATGTGGCACCTTTTAGCAGCCCTCCATTGGACTTGCTCTAACCAAACTCCATTTTGCCCCACTTTCCAAACCTAACCCAGGAGTTCGCTTAGCGCACGAATTATTACATTTTTTTTTAAAACCTACATACTACTTATTAAGATACGCTCTCGCATGTATTGCAATGCAAATCAACGTTGTTATATAAGTACGTAAGTAGGCGAGTAGAGAATAAAATAATATGTAGACAAAATAGTTAGAATTCAAAAGTGTTGAAAAAAGAAAAGACATTTTATCGTTGTGAGTTGCAATGCCCAATATTTCAATATCGGTAGATATATCGATATATCAGTTGATATATATCTTTTGGTTTGTCAAAAAAATCGGTTGATTTGTCAAAACAAAAATTATATGTCGATATATTATAAAATATCATAAATATCGATAAAAATTTAGTCAAAGTCAACAAAGTCAATGATATATATTGGATATATTAATACAATTGTAAACCGACATATATTGCTAAGCCAATATATCGATATATCAGTCAATATTTTTGGCCCTAGTGAGTTGTGACTTTCACTCTTTTAGGCTTGACTCAATACATGTTATTTGAAAAGCGTCCTCATAGCCTCATAGTGAACAAAATCCTGCTTTATATATTCTCAAGAAGTTCTAAGGGTGTCGGTGGGTACCCGTTTAATCGGAATTAGAGAAAAAAATTATGGTTTCGGTTTCTATTTTTAGGAACCGTTTAAAAATGGGTATTAAAAAAACTAGAACATATAGAACCGGAACTGAATGGTTTTTTAAACAAAAAAATCTGACCAGAACCAAAATTGGACCGGAACTGAACGTTATCGTACTTTTAGCATAAAAAATTATTAAAATATAAAATATAAAAACTCAAAATGTTCATTTATATATTACTAAATTTTATTTATTAGTATAATATGTAGTTTTCATAGTATTTAATGTTACAAATAATATAAAAATATAATTTACAACCTGAAATATATGGTTTTATTTAACTTATTATTGAATGACATCATTACTTATATCAATATTTAAAAAATGACTCATTCGTGTGGTATTTTTGTATTTTTAGTACACTTTTTTTAATAAGACCAATAAAAAATGTGTACATAATAAATCTCTTAAGAACTTAAATGAATAATTAGAATCGAAAATACCCGCCAAGAACCGATGGTTATGAGTATAGTTCTACAATTTTAAGAATCGAAACCAGAACCGAAACTGTAAAATTAAATGGTTCTTAGTTCTTATAACAAGAAATGAGGCTTTGCCCCTTGGTTCTAACTTGGTTGAGTATAAACTCCCTCCCATTGATCCATATAACGTAACCTCCCTATTATTTAGGTCTTGTTAAATAATCTTCCTGTTTTCCAAAAAAAAAAAAAAGATAAAATCTGGTCTGTTTTTATTTCCCATTTTATCTTATTTCTTTTTTTACCTTTTTGGGATTGAAAATTTCCCGACTATATGTAAATATATTTTACATAGTTATATATATATGTAAAACTATATTTGCATAGTCATTGGAGCTATAAAAACTTAAATTTACATAGTAACTTTTGGAATTGAAAATTTTCCAACACCTGACAGAATATATGTAAAACTATATATTTACATAGTTATATATATGTAAAACTATATTTATATAGTCATTGGAGCTATGAAAACTTAAATTTACATAGTAACTTTTGGGATTAAAAATTTTCCGACGACACCAGACAGAATATAAATTAAAATTTTCCTATGAAAAAAAAATTTCATATGAAAATTTAAATTTAAATAGTTTAAGAAGACTGTGTAATTTTATATTGTCATATGTAAATATAAATTTACATAGGATGACGTTTGCCCGGTTTGTCCTTAAGCCGAAATTATAAATAAAGATTGATGACGTCAGTCCGGTTTTCACAGGAGTATTTTAGTCTGTTTTAGCTTTGATGTTATGTTTTAAATAATAGAGAGATTTTATACATTTGTTCGCTTACAGAAGGTTTTGTGCAACCGTTTAAGTACCGGGGAGATTAAACCCATTGTCTGTTCTTATAACACTAAGAACAAACTAAGAACCGGACCATAAGAGTACTGTTGACACCCCTATTCAAAACGTGCTAGTTAAACACGAAATCAAAACGAAAAAAACAAAGGGTCAATTCATAAACAGAATGAAGATATAATTATGATTGCTAATTACTGTTACGATACTCTATACAGTGTGCACTGAACATGTGGCTATAATACAAACACTTAATTAAACACAACCCCCAAAATTCCAAAACCCAAAACAGTCCAATTCAATCTCTCTTTTCAAAACTAATTTACCTTCCTGGTTAACTGAATCTAATTAACACACTTGATAACAGGAAAAGATTACATACACACCGAAACACCAATATCAATCTCAATCAAATTTTCTTCATCAACTTGAAAATCAAACCTTCTCTTTCCAATACCATCCAATTTAATCTCAATCAATCCATCTTTATAATTCTCATAATCCACTTCATCCCATCTTAAACACATATTTTCATAATCCACTTCATCCCACCCTTCAAATGCCGGAAACTCACCGTCTGACGAGCTCTCCGTGTCGGATTCCGGAAAGCACAGTGATATTGACACTAATTCAACATTACCCATTTCTTGATTTTCTCCTTCTCCTTCATATTCTTCATGTATTACTTCTAATGGTGCACTCATATTCCACACAGGGTAATGTGGTTTTGGGTCATACCCAGTTTCTGTTTCGGGTTTTGAAGTGACCCATTCAAAAGTTGTTGTTGATGGTGGAAGTATTTCTTCATCTTGGGGTGTTGGATATGTTCCAAAGTGAATAAGAGTTGATAAGAGAAGTGAAGTTGAGAGTACAATGGGAGAGAAAATGAGGGTGAGGAAAAACTGAGGGAAATAGAGGAGGATTAGAGTGTAGGATGTGATGAATATTGAGAAGAGAGGATCTGAAGTTCCAGAACACATTTCATGTTGTTTGTTCTGTTCCATTGTGAATTGAAAGAGGAAGAGAAACAGTGGTGAGCTTTTAAAGTTGCGTATATTAATTGTGATATGTTGGGACTTTTGGGAATGGTGGGGGGGGGGGGTCAATTTTGATAGAAAGATGGAGGGAAGAGAATCATGCATGGTGGGCAGGAATTCTTTTTGATAAATGATGAGGGTAAATGCATGGCTGTGATTTTGATCTAATTAATAACGTGCCCCATTAACTAAAAAGCAAATTGAGGCGGCCAACCTTCGGTGAATGCCATGTTGCATGTCCATATATAGGGAACTCTATTATACTTTTAGCCTTTTAGGTATACGTATATAGAGGGATATGATTTCTCAATCTGGTATGCTGCTGAATACAGCTGAAGTGCTACCAAACATAAATATCGGATGAACTAACAGTGAGTGCTGGTCGCAACTTGCAACTGCCTTGCAAGAAGATAATGTTGAATCAAACTAATTAACACATCTTAATTGGTACATACCTCATGCGACAGACATTCGATCGGTTCTACAAAAAACAAACAACAGCAATATGTTAGTCATATTTTTATTCTTAAGAAAAACGAGGAAAAACATTTTAAGCCATGTATAGGCTGTTAAAAGTTTTAAGCTGCAACTTATATTCTTAACCATTTAGTACAGGAAAATAGTCGTGAATTTTTTTTGGTAGGAATTTAGGTCCCTATTATTTACGAAGTAAATGGCAGTTCTACAAGTGTGTATCAAAATTTACAAATATACAATCACAAATGCGGTGAAGTGCAGAAATCCCCACCTCTTCTATTAATTTTGTTATTCTATAATGGATTGGACAACATATATGTTTGTATTCGATCTATACCGAAGGAAAGGGTTTAAAACTTTAAATTCAACTGGTTTATAATGGATGGCACCAAATGTACTCAATAATAATAGTTTAAACGACGTTATAAGCACAATGATCTTGCGAACGTTGACATTTATGATAAGGTATATGATTGATTATGTTGAAGAAATTAAATGCCAATCTTCCACGCTTGGTTGGAGAACTGCATGTGACTCTGTGAGTGCACCTCCTTTCATGCCTTTTTCAATGGTTGTTATAAACTTATAATGTTATTCCTAAATCCCCAAGCAAAATCCTTGTCAAATGCAAGTCTGAAAATGAAATTACAAAAACGCCCGTTAGAAAAAATATAATCAATCAAGTATGCAAAGCCGGAGTCCGGTTTTGTTGTCCCAAAAAAGCTATCCTAGTTGTCCAACTAAGGAATTAAGCATTTGAGGAGTTCTTAGTAAATTAAACTTCTATATTATATCCCCCCTCCTTATACAAACGAGTGAAAGAGGATTCTCACCCAAATATTGGCGCAAGATTTTCTTCTTCCCCAAAAAAACAAAAAGAAAGAACAAACAAACAAAAAAAGGCTCTCTAAGATAGTATCTTCTCCAAATCTATTACATGGTGGAACAAATCTACGACGAATCAGAATATAATCTTAATGAGGAGGAGTGTAGGGGAGTGATATTCTCTATCCAGCACGCGCATAACATGGTAGAAATGACACATCGACCTGTGGATCCAGGTCGCATCCATGAGTTAATAGAACGATACTAACAGGTAGCAGTATCACACGAACTACGCTAGGAAAGTGACTCAGATACCCCTTCCAGAAGCAATCATGACTAAAGGTGTACTTGCACATATCTTGGCTGTCAGCCACTGGTCACGGCCGCAAGCTACTTATACAGACTGACACTCTACATCATTACAACAGACCTATGAGGACAGTTCTCACATGTTACCCTGATCTCCACCCCTCGTTTGGGATATCCTTTACACGTGGTGGGCAAGGATACACTCTTAATATCTATAAATACCTCTCCTATGAACTACGCCAGACCTGATTCTACTCTCCCCACAAGAACCTAGAGTAAGATACGTAGGCAGTTCGCTCTCAAGACGAACTCGGTCCATCCAAAAACCTATTCTAGTCTCCCATCGACTGTTTGTAAGGGAAAGCTAAATCACACCTTTACATTGGCGCCGTCTGTGCTCTCGATTACTTGAGAAACCAAACCACTTCCAAACAAATCAGTAACCAAAACTCTCAAGCCCACGAAGCATGGCAAGCTTCGAAGCTCAACTCCATATGCTAGTAGGACAATTAGGCACAGTAAACGAGCAAATAGCTCAGCTCAGGCAGGAAAACGTCACACTTCCGTGCACAAGTGGATACACGTAACCCACTAAGTGCCACACGAGGACGACGCCATCAACGCCGGTCGGCCAGATCAACGAAATGAGCCAAAGGCTAGACAAAAAATGCAAGAAAGAAAGACTCCACCCGATAGTGCAAAAGATGCTGAAAACCTACCGCGCATCTCCATTTGCTGCTGAGCTACTCCGCAAGATTTCTCCTCCAGATTTCGTCCAACCACGGTTCCCAATGTACGATGGTCGTACATGCCCAGGCCAGCATATAGCTCGGTATGTTCAAAGTCTAGCACTCTACAGTGCACCAGAGTTCGACCACCTTCATTGCAGACTATTTCCCGCTAGTCTAAAAGATGGCCCACTCGACTGGTTCTTCTCCCTTGAGGCCGACTCGATAAAGAACTTCGAACAGCTCACCGACTGCTTCAAGAAGCCAATACGTCCATAACAGACGTAAGAAGAGCGATCTCAATTCACTCTTTCAGCTTACACTCGGCAAGGAGGAAACCTTCCGCTCCTTCTTAAGTCGGTTCAAAACCGAACTATTAGACATGGAAAGTGGCCTCAAAGAGTCATTCGCCGCGGTGGCTTTCACAAACGCCTGCCGCACCCGCAACACTGCGCTCACCAGGTCGCTCCTGAAAAAACAGCCCGAAATGTTGGCCGAGCTGTACGCTCGAGTCGATAGGTACATCAAGTTACAAGAAAGTTTGAAAAATCAGAACCAAGATGAAGAAGAAGTAGAAGAAGGAGAAGTTTACGAGGTATCATCATCCTCTAAAAAACGACCCCGACAACAAGGGCAGCCCTCCAAACTCAAAGCGAGCAATGACCGAGAATTCACCGTACTCACTAGATCTCCTAGTTACATACTAGAGAAGATCAAACGAGCTGCCTACTACCGACCTGAGATCAGACAACCGGTAGATCGCCCCGACCAGCCCTACTGCGCCTTCCACCAAGCTAGGTGCCATGAGACCGATGTATGCTGGGGGATCAAGCATTACTTGCAGGATCTCATAGAAGCCGGACACATCAAGCAATACACCAACATACCCGACGACGACCTGCGCCACAAGCTCATGGCCCGCAGAGTACGAATGGTAGATCCCCACCTCGACGTAACGATCGAGGTCCCAAGGTCGCTCTCACAGCCAGAGGGCGCCCCCGACCGCTCGTCAAGATCGTTGCCAACCATCAACAGGTCGGGAATACGACAGAACCATTCACATGATCACACTACAGGATGATTATGTTTCCACATCTAGAGAAAAAAGAAGGCGCGTTGGCGCCCTTCATGAAGTTTACAACTTTTCTTCACAAGCCACACCCGCACCACGCAGTTCAGGACGCAGGTCAGGAGATATCACCTTCTCGGAGGCCGACCTCAACAAAGTTTGCCTCCCGCACAACGACGCACTCGTGGTCCACGTCAAAATCAGCGACTGGACCGTCAAGCGAGTTTTGATAGATCTTGGTAGCTCGTGCGATATTTTGTTCTACCATACCATCCAAGAGATGAACCTGCCAAAATCGCTCTTCATAGACCCAATCGCGCCTCTCTTTGGATTCAATGGTTCCAGGGCTGACCCAATGGGAGAGATCATACTCCCAGTCTCAGTGGGCTCCCGAGAAAACAAGGTCAGCTTCAACAGGCATTTTAGCGTCCTCGATACCAAGTCGTCCTACAACGCTATTTTAGGACGACGATGGATCCATCAAATGCGTGCGCGCCTTCCACATTGCATTAGGTGATCCGCTTTTCGGCCCCAGAGGAATGATGGACCTTCGGAGCAACCAGCTCGAGGCCTATCAATGTAACCAGATCATCGCAGTGAACAAGACCACTGAATCTCCCATCAGCGTCAGAAACGAGCTCATCAGCTATACAATGGCCAAAGACTTAGTGGCCGAGGTCAGAACCAACGTCCCAAAGAAGAACGCTGGGGGCTCCAACAAGAACCTCCTCTTACCAGCCCAGACCCCGAGCTACACTAGGGCGGCAGGTGTCCCCGCATCACAGATCCTAGAGGTCGCCCCAGTAGAGAGCATCCCACGCAAACAGAGCCAAGAGATCTCCCCGCCATCATCATACCGGTCGCCGCTGCGAAACCAAACCATTCCAGCTTCTGTTGTCACGGCAACAAAGTCACTTCTGACTCTGTTGTCGTAACCACAGAAGACGCTCCAGCTCCTACAGCTACTACAGCTACTCACCAGACCAGCACAACATCTACAAAGTGCAATCCTCCAGAGAGCACTCAAACATCACAAGTCTCAGCACTGACCGAAGAAAGGTAGCAAGTGAATCTGGGAACAGAAGACGACTCTAAACTCGTCTATGTTGGGGCTAACCTCGACCTCACACTTAAAGCTCATCTTGTAAACTTTTTGTCCATGAATAAAAATGTGTTCGCTTGGTCGTATATCGATGTACCTGGTATATATCCTAGCGTTGCATGCCATAGGTTAAACGTCAACCCTGGTGCCAAACCAGTTCGACAACGACCTAGAAGATTGTCATTACGTTTTCAAAAAGCAGTGAACGATGAGGTCGATAAACTCAAGCAAGTCGGTTTCATCCGGAAAGTCGATTACCCAGATTGGGTAGCAAACATCGTGACAGTTCCGAAGAAGAACGATACAGTCCGCCTGTGCGTCGACTTCACCAACGTCAACTAAGAAACACTTAAA
The DNA here is from genome assembly GCF_015680905.1 of Coptis chinensis. Classification (NCBI taxonomy): domain Eukaryota; kingdom Viridiplantae; phylum Streptophyta; class Magnoliopsida; order Ranunculales; family Ranunculaceae; genus Coptis; species Coptis chinensis. The sequence goes on from NC_141463.1 coordinate 54,693,713, forward strand.
GACAGCTTCCCACTACCTAGAATCGACCGACTAGTCGACCAGACTTGTGGGCACGAGCTGTTATCATTCATGGATGCATACAGTGGGTACAACCAAATACCACTCGCTGAGGAAGATCGAGAAGACCTCATTCATCATCGAAAGCAAGGAATTTATTGCTACAACGCGTTCTCCCGTTCGGACTCAAGAACGCCGGGGCGACTTATCAACGACTGGTAACTGACATGTTCCAGGACATGTTAGGTGACACCATGGAGGTCTACATAGACGACATGGTCGTCAAAAGCAAAAAAGCAGGTGACCACCTCACTCACCTTGAGCAAGCGTTCTCCGATTACCGAACCGAATGAAGTCAAACCCGAGAAATGCCTCTTTGGAGCCTCCCCTCCGAAAATTCTTAGGGTATCGTCTCACAACAGGTATCGAAGCAAATCCGCACCAAATTCGGGCGTTCTTAGACATGGCCGACCCACAAACAAAAAGAAATAGATACAAAACTGCCGCATGGTCACCGCACTTAACCGATTCATATCGAGAGCGTCCGGACAAGTGCCGACCGCTCCTACAGATCCTAAAAAAGGCGAAAGCAGTTCTCATGGAACGATCAATGTCACCAAGCATTCTCCACTCTCAAGGAATACCTCACAACGCCTCCGCCTTAGCCAAACCAATGCATTGAGAAACACCGGGCTTTATCCGGCAAGATCGACTTCGCCATCGGGTCGGTTCTCTTCAAAGAAGAAAACAATTCAGAAAAGCCGATCTACTTCACAAGTAAGACGCTCACTCCAGCCGAGAAGAATTATTCCCACGTTGAAAGAGCAGTGCTTGCTTTATTATACTCAGCAAGAAAATTCAGACCTCACAAAGAGAATAAGACTACTAAGATGGCAATATGGGCCGAAAAGCTGGGTGAGCACCACATGGACTTCGTCCCCCGCACGTCGCAGAAGGGCCAGGTCATCGCAGATTTCCTAGCAGATTTTCCAGTCGACGACCCCAATTGGGAGCCAGAAGCAGAGGTTGCACCCACAAAAGCAAACATAAAAATAGTCTGGTCCCTCTACGTTGATGGTTCTAGTAACCTAGGTGGCAGTGGTATCAGAATCGTTTTAGTATCCCCTAAGGGAGCTTTGATAGAAAAGGCAGTTCGCATAGACTTCTCAACCTCCAATAACGAAGCGGAGTACGAGGCATTAATAATGGGGTTGCGTGCGACAATCCAACTCGGTGTAAAGGAGCTCCAAATCTTTAGTGACTCGCAACTGGTTGTTTGCCAGATCGCAAAAGAGTACACTACCAACGCAGGTAACCTTTCCAAATACCTTCAAGTTGTTAATGATTTACTTCCTTCTTTCAGCAGAGCTACAGTACACCATTTTTTGCGTGACGAGAACCGTCACGTAGATAGCTTAGCGTACCTAGCCACTCAGACACCGAACTGTGCCCCTAGACAACTGACCATTGAAGTGGTCGACCGACCAGCTTACCAAGCGGACCATGTCTTAGCAATCAGTGACCTGTGCCCACTCTCTGGAGATCAAATGAGTCAAACATGGATGCAGCCTATTATACAATACATCCAGCACGGTAAACTCCCAGATGAGCGTGCCAGGGCCAGGAAGATTCCGCACCAGGCATGTAGCTATTGTTTGGTTAATGACAAGTTATTTCGCAAATCTGCTGGGGGACCTCATCTGAGTTGCATCAGTCCAGAGCAAGGTCATTTAATTTTCGCTGAGATTCATGAAGGATAGTGTGGAAACCATGCTGGAGGCGTTCATTGGCCCATAAAGCGATCTCCCAAGGATACTTCTGGCCCCATATGCAGATCGATGCCAAAATGTATGTCATCAAGTGTGTCAAATGTCTAACATTTGGGCACAACATCATTCAGCCAGCCCGCGAACTGATCAACATCGCGAGCCCTTGGTCGTTCCACATGTGGGGCATGGACATTATGGGACCATTCATCCCTCAGAAGAGCACCGACTTCCGCTTTGTCTTGGCTGCCATAGATTTCTTCACTAAGTGGGTCGAAGCAGTTCCGTTGGCACACGTCAAAGAGTCACATGTCAGGAATTTCATTTGGACTCATATCATCACCAGATTTGGCTTACCACACACGCTAGTGATGGACAACGGTTCCCAGTTCAAGGGCAAAACAGTCAGAGAGTTCCTAGCCAAGTGGAAGATCGTTCATGCATTCTCCACTCCCCAGTACGCTCAAAGCAATGGACAGGCGGAGGACAGCAATAAAGCCATTTTAGAGAACTTGAAGAAAAAGATCGAAAAGAACAAGAGCCAATGGCCAAACCAGCTCGAGAACATACTATGGGCTCATCGCACCACAGCTCATTCCAGCACAGGCGAATCACCATTCTCCTTATGTTGTGGCACAGAAGCTGTCATCCCCACCGAGCTGACAATCACGACAACTCGATCTGAACTTGTCGAATCAGGCCATAATGACTCAGTACTAGCTCGAGAGGTTGATCTGCTGGAAGAGCGACGCGACCTAGCAGCTATCAGAGTAGCATCTTACCAACAGATCCTAAAGAGGTCCTACAACAAACGAGTACATCCTCGATCTTTTCAACCTGGAGATCTAGTCTTGAAAAAAACTCAAAATGATTCTAAACTAGCACCAACGTGGGAAGGCCCCTACATAGTAGAACACGTCGTTGGCAATGGAGCGTACTGGATTAAAACCCAAGAGGGGAAGTTATTGCCACGGCCTTGGAACACGTACTTGTTAAAGAAGTTTTACCATTAGTTTCATAATGTTTTGTAATTTAGGTTTCCATTTGCTACAAATTCAAGTGTAAGATACTCAAGATTGTTATTATAATCTACGGTATTTACTCGCATCTCCAAGCCACGCCACTCGCACCGCAAGCACCATTAGTACATATGCAATGACAACAGGCTCATAGCCTCTCCGAGTCTCACTAGTTGAGGACCTATACTCCTAGGATCAACTCAGCAAGAACGCCTCAGAGCAAAGACGCCCTCGGGGCTACACACGCCTCAAGCGAAAGCGTAACGCCAGAGCTTACAGCTCATAGCCTCTCCGAGTCTCGCTAGTTGAGGACCTATACTCCTAGGATCAACTCAGCAAGAACGCTCTCAGGAGCAGCACGCCCTCAGGAGCTACACACACTCTCAAGCGAGAAGAACGCTCTCAGGAGCTTACAGGCTTATAGCCTCTCCGAGTCTCGCTAGTTGAGGACCTATACTCCTAGGATCAACTCAACGAGAACGCCTCAGAGCAAAGACGCCCCCTCGGGGCTACACACGCTCAAGCGAAAGCGTAACGCCTCGGGGAGCTTACAGCTCATAGCCTCTCCGAAGTCTCGCTAGTTGAGGACCATACTTCTAGGATCAACTTCGGTGAAACGCTCAGAGCAAAGACGCCCTCGGCTACACACGCCTCAAGCGAAAGCGTAACGCCTCGAGCTTACAGGCTCATAGCCTCACTAAGTTGAGGACCTATACTTCGAGGATCAACTTAGCGAGAACGCTCTCAGGAGCAGCATGCCCACAGGGGCTACACACGCTCTCAAGCGAGCAGAACGCTCTCAGGAGCTTACAGGCTCATAGCCTCTCTAAGTCTCGCTAAGTTAAGGACCTATACCCCTAGGATTAACTCCGCGAGAACGCTCTCAACGAGCAACACGCCCTCAGAAGTTTGTAGGGTCATGAACCACCTAAGTCTAAACTAATCGGACACTTACATCTCCCAGATCGCTCTCCCGAGCAATACTATACAAACATAACGCTTTACGAGAGCACATCTCAGAAACAAGCCCAATAAACAGAGTAATAGCTACAAGTAGTCAAGCAAAAGATAACATTAAGCATACATTTACCATGAAGCTACACGACCAGTTTCAGATAATCAGTTCTAACCCACCGATCTGCTGGGTTTACCAAGAAAATCCAGATCGGACCGGTGAACAAAGGGAGAAAATTAACGAACCGCCACTTTCGTGGACACCTCGCCTATCAGATCAACAAAGGCGAACCGCCAGCAAGCCCTGAAAACACAGCTCTAATGTTTAACCCTCGTAGGGGCAAAGAACGTATTATAATCACTACAACATGAACCAAGTTTCTTACCAAGACAAAGAAGAGAAATCACCATCACGGAGCCGTGACCACATGTTTGTCCTGAGGAGCGCAAGTTTGGTCGGTTGAATGTGCCTCGCAGCCCCCCAAAACAACGCCAAGATACCCGCCCCCGAGAGCCCCGTTGCTTTTTTAGTCGACAATACTTCGCCTAGCTTGGCATACTCGCTACAGCCGTGGTATACGACTTTGAGCTTTATGAGCAACCTCCTCGACATCGCTTTAGCTGCTTTCGGTGACTTCCGCTACCTCCATTTGCAGCTTCACCATTCAGCGGAACGACCGGTTTAAGCGTTTTCATTAACAAAGAAGATGGTATTTGCGTCATCGCGATCCAAATTTCCTCTTGTCACCCCAGGCAGCTCGCGAAACATCCTGCACAAACTCGGGAGTTGACGTTAGTATCAGCACGTTGCACAGCATTCTTCAGCTTATCATACCCAGCCAGAAACTACAAGGACAAAATCATAATCAGAATCACTTAAGAAACAAAGCGGCAAAGCTGACAGATAAACACTCACCAAACAACTAGCCATGTCCATGGTCCCCAGCAGCGTCGCCATATCTTCATCCTCGACTTCAGCTTTGTCCCCGTCTAACACGATCCCCTTCAGCAGACTAGTCGCTATGGGTGCCGAGTGGAAGCTGCAATCAGAACGTTTTACAGCATGCTTCTTCCCCGTTCTCCCCACATAGTAGAATTCGCTCCCCACGTCCCCGACACGAGAGAGCGAACTCTCACTAGCGACATGACGACCTTGCCCCAGGTCGTTGCTTCCATCAACAACCGATGGGCCTTTCCGCCACCGCGGGCGACCAACACACAATGCCGCAAGTCGAGCGACCTAATCCCTTGGATCGCTTGCTCTTCTTCCCCCCAGACGCCACAACTTTCCTTTTGCCACGGTCCCCATGCACATGAGGACGGAACTCCATCTCCTCCATGAGCAGAGGGGAACTCTCTCTTACACTCCCTTCTCCCCTGACGTACGGAAAGCACCGAGCCATAAGCGAAGCTGAACACAGAAAACAAAAGAACGCTGGTTAGAGCGGCCAGTAACCTTTACATTCATGATCTAAAAGAAGAAAAGAGAAACGTACCTGAGTAAACGGGAAAGGAAAGCGAAACAAAAGCAAGAGGGAAGAGAAGCAGCCGCAGCAGGAAGAACAAGAAGAGCAAATGTCGTTGCTCTCCCAAGACCAGTCATATTTATACCCACGAAACGTCTCTTCCCAAGGCACACAATTATGGCATCGAGACACCAAATGCCAGCCAACCTGGCGGCCATCATTTCATATCTCCCTACCGCCCATATTCCGACACGTGCCACGCGACGACGCATTAGCTCGCCGCTTCTAGAGAGTACGTAACGCAAGGCCCCTCATAGACGACGGCGACCGCACCGCTTAGATCGCGGCGACAAAGATGCATATGCTTACAAATGCAAACATTCTTATCATACACAAGACTAAGTGTAGAAAGCAAAAGCAACAAGATTCACATTCATAAAAGAAGCGACCTGACGACATCAGGAATGCCCCAGTTCACAGACTAACCATGCTGCTGAGAATACTCGTGAAATCCAAAGACAGCTTAGTCACTAGTTATCATAGTCAATGGAAAAGCAGAAAAACGAGCGGCCCAGGTCAACCCAGGAAACCAACTCTATTGTTTACGGCCAGAGGCCCATTACAAACACAAACAACAAAACTTCATAGACAATATCATCAAGATCCTCTCCAAGAGCGACATTCAACACGGAAGAAGAGTTCGGATCACCAGAAGACGCCACAACTGCCTCAACAGTAGCCACATTGAGCTCGCCAGACCCCTGAAGTTGCTCACTCACTACACCAGTAAGGGGAGAAGGCACGACCGCGAAACAAGTTGTCGCGATCTTCGCAGGCGATTCGCGCCGAAGTTCTCCCAAAGTTCGGCGTTCCCGCCCCCCCGCAGTGTCGTCCAGCTTTTTCTCCAGTTCCTCCACCTCAGCACAGATGGTGAGATAGGCCTCTTTCGCTTGCAGGGTAGAAGTCTTACATCGTTCAGCATAGGTGTTCGCCGCGACTAGCTGACCCCTCAACGCCTCCACCTCATGCTTCAGCTCGATCGACTCATTCACTGCAGCGGTCTTCTCCAAAGTCGTGGCGGGCGAGTCGGGGCCTCAACGATCCAGGGCTTCGTTTTCTCAGCCGTTGTACAGCTTTCGCAGATTCGGCAGACGTCCCTCGGCCGACTCAACCTCTGCCTTCTCCAGGTTAGCGATCTGCGCAGCCGTCTTCAGCTTCTGGTACCCAACGATCAACTGCGACAACTCGCACAACATATCACATTATTATCAAACAACAGCATGTAACGCGATAACACAGTCAAGTTGAGCGCGAAGGTGACTTACCAGACATATCGCCTTATCCATCCCCCTCAGATTCGACTCCAGCTCCTTGGCATCTAAGTCCTTCCTATCACTGTCCAGGGTCATACCTTCCAGCAAACAAGCAGCTATGGGTGTGGATTTGTAGCTGCAGTCCGACCTCCTCACATAGCGCTTCTTCCCAATCACCTCGTCTATGTACATCGTTGCGCCCAAATTTCGTTTTTCCAAGATCGAGTTCCCCTTACCAGTCTCTCTCGCACCAACCTTTTCCTTCATCTTGCCAGAGGGATCTCCAACAACCCTGGGTTGAGCGACCTCCGGGGCAACCTCCGGGGCGTCCTCACCTAGGACGCTGAAGTCGGGCATCGGTTTCGCTCTCGAGTTGCGAGCCGCCCTTCCCCCAGTTCGCACTTCACCACCTAGGGTGCTTTCAGCCACCCTCGCAACCTTCGCAGGTCAAGACTTCGGGACTTCAAAGAGAACGTCATCCACATCGAATGGAGCGTCCTCTCGGCCCTTCCCCACTCCAACCTAGAGGCCCCAGCACCTCCAGCGGGTCACTTCACCCCAGCACGGCCTCGATGCCTATCTTCCCTCGTAACCAGATCACTCCTACGCTTCTCCATCACAGGTTTCTTCGACGTCTTCCCGCTCACCTTACCCCGAGCTCTGGCCTTTTGCACTTGCCTTTTCTCCCTAATTGCGGGTCCTCTGTGCTCTTCAAAGAAATGGGCAACTTCCGGTAGCTTTGCTTGTTTCTCAGCTCAGCGTCGCTTAACTTCTCGACACCGTCGGCTCGACCCCCCTTTCCAAGTGGATATCTGCAGATAGACAACAAGACAACGGTTTTGAAGATAAGTTCAACCAAAGCAAATTTGATATAATCGACAACGACCGGTACCTACCAAGAAAAGTCGCGATATTTTATTGTCCACACCGAACCCGCTAGCACAAGAGGCTTCCTACAAGGAGCAAATGGTCATTTTTCCCACGACTCGTTACTCTTTACCATCCGCACGCCGACAAAGATAGCTCGAGTTTGCAAGCTAAAGTTCAAAGAACCTAGATCGCTTTTACGGGTAGTGCTTTCGATAACATCGGCGACCTCGATTCGGTATTTCACCGCAGCGCTCAATAGGTCAAAACCTTGAACAATCGCCACGCGTGTTACCCACAAACCAACAGTGCCTTGCCACGCCGTTCAGAACTCACAAACCAAATTTTGAGAACGGTATCGTCATGGACGCCCTCAGCTGCCCCTCACATATGATCACCCCATGATTTGGTGGGGTGTACCTATCGCTATAAACCAGAGCGTTCTGGTCAGGCTCATGGATCTCCAGACCGCTTACGGTTATCCCATATTTCTCTTTCAGATATGGGAACGCCCTCAAAGCATGTTTGTCCACAAAACTGGCAAGTGGCGTACCGAAAGACGACCTCTCACAACACCGGGGTGCTAGCTTCAGCAGCTACAGACGCAGATCGAGCCGCATCTTCCTCACTACTAGCCCTTTCCACTGCCTTATCTTCATCATCACCCTCAACCACCCCACACACAGACTCATCTTTCTCATCATCTTCATCATCCTAGCCAAGAGAAACTTCAAGGACCTCATTAGATTGAGTGTCATCGGAGTCAGACATTTTTCTTCTAACCCTAACAGGTCTAGCTACTAAGTAACTAACAGGGTATCCTAACAACTCTATAACAGAGGCTAAGCACGAAACAAGAAGCAGAGATTCAACAATGGCAGAGAACTAACCTGAAGAATGATGCGGTAATGAAGTAGTGTCTACTAGATGAAGCAGCCAAATAAAGTTTCAAAAGAGCCAGCGAAATTTTTGAGCAACCGCCCCTCCAGTTTCCAAGGCATCATGATTACACCCCAGCCCTAGCTGCCCACGACTTCCAACCAACTGTCCTGTCTTTTCACATCCCGAAAAAATGGGGCGCACGCGTTTTCTCTGCGAATCGCCGGATCCCGCGTCTTTGCGGTCAACACGCCAAAAACGTTTGCACCCACCAGCTCACATGGTTAACACGAGCCGCTCCTCACAGATCGTTGGAAATTTCCACCTCTAGCATGCTCCACGCGCGCGACCGATCTCTCTCAGCAGGTCGTTTTCACAACCTACTGAGAGGGGGCTGTGTAGGGGAGTGATATTCTCTATCCAGCACGCGCATAACATGGTGGAAATGACACATCGACCTGTGGATCCAGGTCGCATCCATGAGCTAATAGAACGATACTAACAGGTCGCAGTATCACGCGAACTACGCTAGGAAAGTGACTCAGATACCCCTTCCAGATGCAATCATGACTAAAGGTGTACTTGCACATATCTTGGCCGTTAGCCACTGGTCACGGCCGCAAGCTACTTATACAGACTAACACTCCACATCATTACAGCAGACCTATGAGGACAGTTCTCACATGTTACCCTGATCTCCACCCCTCGTTTGGGATATCCTTTACACGTGGTGGGCAAGGATACACTCTCAATATCTATAAATACCTCTCCTATGAACTACGTCAGACCTGATTCTACTCTCCCCACAAGAACCTAGAGTAAGATACGTAGGCAGTTCGCTCTCAAGACGAACTCGGTCCATCCAAAAACCTATTCCAGTCTCCCATCGACTGTTTGTAAGGGAAAGCTAAATCACACCTTTACAAGGAGCATATGTTTGATGAAAATAGTATTAAGTTGGGTGAATTTTGTAGACAAGATGGGCTTAACGAGAATGTGGAAGACGAAATGGGAGATGATGTTATTATTCAATTAGGAACAATTTTCCAATCAGAAGAAAATGTTTACGACTTTTACAACTTGTATGCGCGACGTTGGTTTCAGTATAAAGCGACACAAGCTCAACAAACTTCCTGATGACAAGTTGATTCGAAAGACAATTCTGTTGTTCGATCATTTGAAGGCAAACCAAATAAAAAACGAACTCCAATAAAAAAAAAAAAGAACAGTGTCAAGAAGTGATTGTCCAGCTATACTTGAGATCAAGATTAGAAAAAATAGAAAATATCACATAACACAATTCATTCTAGGTCACACTCACGACATCAAAACCGGACTCACAAAGCCGAGTACTCTCATTTGATTTAGTAATAAATTTGTTTCTATTTGTTCGTTTGTTTCAATCCTTAATCCTTATTGTAATATTTTGGAAATCGTAAAGTCAATCTATAATTCTATATGCATGACTGCATGAGACTATAGATGAAATTAAACAATATATCTAATGTAGCACTTGTTGTGGAGGTCAATTTTGTAAGTGATCGAAGTAAAAAGTAAGTACCTTTCTTGGGTTTGTGGGAATCGCTATGAACCTCCTAATGAGGCATCGTCTTTGGTTGAATTATTAATCACTTTTCGGAGATCTCTGTATCTTCAAGTCAAGGCCAATGGAAAGATTATGCGATGGAGGGTTCACTTAGCCACTTAGGCCCCTACCCCTTTTTTGGCTACTTAGGCCCTACCCTTCCCTTTTTGTATAATTTGACTTGTGAACTGAATATGAAAGTGCCTTGATGTGGGGCTGTAGAGTAAATTAATCATCTTCAATTGTAAAAGTAAAGTATTCAATAAACATTGTGGTCGTTTGTGACTTTGTGTACTAATTCAAACTTAAAACTTCATTTAGCTAGCATTGCCAAAGATCGTGGCCAAGGCTAAGACTAGACGAATTGGAAAAAAAATATATAAAATATGTAAAGGTCAAATCCAAGTTCTTCTCTAATTTGATTAATTGTCATTAACTAGATTTGATTTGCATACTTTTGCTTGCTAGTCTAGTGGAGTAGTGGAGGAACACCTACAAACTACTTGCCATATACTTTGTCTTAATTCATAGGACACTTTCTCTTTAACTCAATTAATTCACGTAGAAAATTGTACATGCAAACAGGGCAAAGGGCATTGTGTAAATTATGCTAGATGAAATAACGGAGGTACAGTTTAATTTGATGTTTAGGCTTTTTGATAAAAATAAAACATAAAGGAAAGAAGACGTACACTGAAGTCTGATCATTTGATACTCAGATAATTAACATCTTGGATGGTCATAAGTTCCTAACTCCTAATAATGAGCAGATCACGAAAGGCATTTGAAATTTTATTATTTGTGGCCCACTGGGGAAGGAGGAGGTTGGTAATTCTTGAAGAAGAAATTGTGTACCAGGCAACCGGACGAATTTATACAGTAATCATGGACCCGGAGAACATTCTGGGTGCACTCTGCTATCCTCATCACGTGCCCTTTGTAAAGACAACATACTTTTGATTATTGAACGAATTTCTGGCAATATAGCCCAAAAAAGAAAGGAGAGATGCCAAGATACTATTGCTTTTAAGTTTTCAGGCTCCATTGTTTTGCAAGCAAGAGGCCAAGAGCAGATAAGACTTCAGAGTAAGACGTCTATCATGTGTAAATATAAAGTGGCACTTTGGGCCTACTGGTGAACCCTATCTTGACTTGGAAGAAATGAATTGATAATAATGCATGGTCGCATGGAAATAAAGGTTTATGTTTCAAGTAAATGGAAGCTAGAGTCGAATGATTCGATTTTTCTTGATTTACTTTTAGAATTGGTTATGGATATGTAGTGATGTATAGATTTCAACCATCAGAGTCTCTCCAACAAACTTTTATACATGTATGGGTTAAAATTGGATGCAATATGTTTCATGTAAACAAGGAATTAAATTTCGTTTTCGGTCATTGTTTCAGTGATCACAGAAAACTGAAAATATAAAAAATTTGGAAATTTTTTTGCGAAAAGTAAATGAAAAATTGTGAATAAATTAGCAAAAATAATAAATATAGATAACAACTATACTTTCAAATTTAATTGTCTATATACCAAAAATGATCAAAATAAACAGCTCCCAATCTCAAAATTAATAATCCTCTCATATATATATATATATATATCACAAATCAAGTGTCTCTCATCCCACTAATCAAAATGTAGGGAGAAAAGAAAACTTACCTAGGTGAAATTAGATGAGTCTCGTCTTAAATCTTTGGACGGCTCAATTAAAAGTTTGAGAAAAATTAAGTCATTAATGATTAGTAACTTAGTAAATAAAAATACAAAATAGACAAAACTAGCCTCTATTTTAAATATTTATTGCATTTGCTGCCATTTTGAAAGTTTTGTGAAAATCTGCAAATTAGTGAACAAAATGGACAAAAATCGAAAAAGTATCGAATTTTTTGTGAAAAGTGATGTCATCACTTTGAAAAAATTGCAAATAGAAACAGTAGGGTTTGAAATGTTTCTATGCCCACCGAAAATGAAAATTTTCGCAAAAATTTCAGAAATTTTGTTCCTTGCATGTAAGTATAAAATACTTGACGAACCTAGCTAAAGTTCTTTGTACACATTGAATTCACATGGTGCGACCCCCAACTATCTAAATTTTCGTGAAAAGTGACGTCATCATTTCGAAAAATTGCAAATAAAAATTGTAGGGTTTGAAATATTTCTGTGCCCACCGAAAATGAAAAATTTCGCAAAATTTTTAGAAATTTTGTTCCTTGCATGTAAGCATAAAATACTTGACAAACCTAGCTAAAGTTCTTTGTACACATTGAATTTACATGGTGCGACCCCCAACTTTCTGATATAAACGTTTCTTTGATGGTCATCTCCTTTCAACAAACTAGGACATGTTTCTTCAATCGGAAAATTTATCAAGTATTGATAATTACATACACAAATTAAAATTGAATTTTTTGATTAAATGCATTTTTCATTTATTATTATATATGTTTTTATTCTCTTTATTCTCTTTATTCTCTTGTTTTTTATCTTTTTTTTTTTGAAATATTGTCTTTTGTGAATGAAATAAAAACTCGGATGAGGGAGTCACGAGAGGAATAAGGGAACAGAGATTACATGACAGAGTATACAGTTGAGGTTAAATTCTATGTGTGTGTGTGTCGCAGGCGATTTTTATTTTCCATGTGCCTTCACATTTTGAAAGGAAAAAGATTTATTAAGAAGACTACGGTCTACGGGTCGGTTTCTTGTTGAAAGAAATTGAGACTTGATGAGGAGGACCTTTAAGAAGCGACAGACAGCCAGACAGGATATCTCAACCTCCCTTTTACTGGGGCATAAGGTCGCATGCTTTGATTAGCCTTTAGGACTTCAGGTATAAACTCATTGGAAGAAATGCCCACCAAAACGCAGTTCCATTTGCTGTTGGTGTCCAATGTTCTCCGCGTATGAGACCTAACATATGGCGTCCCGCACAAATAGGGGCACGCTTAAAATTTGGACGGCATGGCAACTATGTCAGAGTTAAGGTAGGTACTTCTTTAAATTCAATTACTCTACTCAAGTTTTGTGTTTTACCGAGAAAATATTTATTGGGGCTTTTCTATGTATATTTTTGCTGCGTGCGTTCATACCTAATCATGTTACAAAATACAATGCTACTTCGTTCAATCTCTAATATTATTTGGACATCATTATCCAAGAAATATATATAATATGGACATTCTTCACGGCCATGAAGAAACAGCACGGGCAATTTGCCTAATTGAGTACGTGCTCTAGTAAGGTCAGTTAATTTGAGCTCAGTAACCTCTGTTATTACATGTTAACTAATTTTAGACTAGGAAGTAACAGCGGGGATAGCTCAGTTGGGAGAGCGTCAGACTGAAGATCTGAAGGTCGCGTGTTCGATCCACGCTCACCGCATTTTCCGAATATCAAATCTAAATTTTAGACGTCCACTAAACAGGGAAAGTTTTGAGGAAGAAGCTCGATGGTTACAGGGCCGGCTCTGAGATTGTTGGGGCCCAAAGCGAATTCTTAAAAAGTGGCCTAAATAACCTATTGTTTATGCTACAAAAGTAATAAGTATCCAAAATTAATTAGTGTAGTTGGTTGCTATTCTAATTTCTCTGCAATTACCCTAGGTTGCCCTGGATGGTTACCAATCAATGTGGAAGCTATACCATAGATCTCGAGGTTATCCCTGGTTGGCTTGTTTGTAATATATTTTCTACGAAAACTTCAGCTAGAAGATAGATAGTTTGAACTAAAATAGAGTGTGTTCTTAACACTAAAAAAATAACAAAAAAGAGAGACAAGTTATGCGAAAGTTTGGTGCCATTCGCAAAGTGTAAAACCTTTATATATACTTGTATCTTTTTAGACAGAACTAGATTTTGGACCCGGGCATACGCCCAGGATCTATTAAATATTTTGTGTGCTGAAAAGGCTTTACAAAATGTCTCACACAAATTTTAATCAAAATATATTTTTATTGAAAATAAACCGAAATACGTTAATAAGCAGCGATTATGGTGCATAAGTACTTGGAAACTAAGAGATTAAATTGAGATAGACTCTTCACTTTGTAGTTTAGGATATTAATCCATAATTTTCAAATAGAATTATCTTAAACTCGATCTAGCTTGTATAATAGTTTTATTAGATTTATGGTGATTTAGCGGTAAATTTTCGAATCAAAATATATTTTTATTGAAAATAAATCGAAATACGTTAATGAGCAGCGATTATGGTGCATAAGTACTTGGAAACTAAGGGATCAAATTGAGATAGTCTCTTCATTTTGTGGTTTAGGATGTTAATCTGTAATTTTCAAATAGAATTATCTTAAACTCGATCTAGCTTGTATAATAGTTTTCTTAGATTTATGGTAATTTAGAGGCAAATTTTCGAATCAGAATATATTTTTATTGAAAATAAACCGAAATACGTTAATTAATAAGCAGTGATTATGGTGCATAAGTACTTGAAAACTAAATGATCAAATTGAGATAGCCTATTCACTTTGTGGTTTAGGATATTAATCTGCAATTTTCAAATGGAATTATCTTAAACTCGATCTAGCTTGTATAATAGTTTTCTTAGATTTATGGTGATTTAGTGGATTTTTTTTGAATTAGAATATATTTTTATTGAAAATAAACCGAAATACGTTAATGAGCAGCGATTATGGTGCTTAAGTACTTGGAAACTAAGAGATCAAATTGAGATAGTCTCTTCACTTTATGGTTTAGGATATTAATCCGTAATTTTAAAATGAAATTATCTTAAACTTGATCTAGCTTGTATAATAGTTTTATTAGATTTATGGTGATTTAGAGGTAAATCATCACCGCTCAGCTTACGTACTAATGTGTACAAATCACTAAAACAGATTGATTGTTTCCATATCCTCAAAGAATATACTACTCTCACTAAAAAAATTTATCACATGAACGTGTCCTATGAACGGGTGCCGCTATATTAAATTATTCTAAAAAATATTAGCAACTATGCATAGCTATGAGATATGAAAATTATATTAATTACTCATGTAAATTTCTTGCACCACTCTCTATAAAAAGGAAGCATCAAACCTTGATAAAACTCATCGACTTCTTTTTATTGTTAGGTTTAACAATAGAAGTGTGATTGAAGTTTTGTGAGAATGCCCAATGTGGCGAAGATAATATTGAAGCTATTTGAATAGCAATGCCTTCCCAATCACAATAAAAAAATTATGATAAACACTACTTAAAATGCAAAACTATATTTGTCGAGACGTTTATTCCCCTACATATAATACAAATATGTTTTAGGGTTATTAGTTCAATGCATTTGCATCAAGTTTCTGATTTTCCATTAATTATTCTTTGAGGTTAGTTTAATGTAGTACATTGCATCCAGTTTCCAAATTCTCATGAATTATTCTTTGATATTAGTTCAATGCAGTTGCATCAAGTTTCTGATTTCCTGTTAATTATTATTTGAGGTTAGTTCAGTGCAATTGCATCCACTTTATGATTTTCCGTTAGTTATTCATTAAGGTTAATTCAGTATAGTTGCATTCAGTTTTAGATGTTTCGTTAATTAGTATTTGAGATTAGTTTATTGTATTTGCATCCAAGTTCCAATCTCCCGTTAATTACTCTTTGAGGTTAGTTTAGTACATCTGCATCTAGTTTCTGATTTCCCGTTAATTGTTTTTCTAGGTTAGTTATATAGTTTACAATTTCTATACAGTTTGCATACATGTAAGAGTCCATTTTTATAAACTCACTTTCGTTTTGAGTTCCTAACTACTCGTAATTACTCATGTGAGAATGCTAAAAAAGTGGACATTTATGCTTTGAGGTTAGTGTGATGCAGTTACATCCGACTTTTGATTTCCAGTTAATTATTTTTTGAGGTTATTTCAATGTATTTGCATCCAATTTATGATTTCCCATTAGTTAGTCTCTGATTTTAGTTTAATGCAGTTGCATCGAGTTTTTGGTTTTCCGTTAATTATTCTTTGAGGTTAGTTCAATGCAGTTGCATCTAATTTCCGATTTTATGTTAATTGTTCTTTGAGGTTAGTTAAACGCATTTGTATCAAGTTTCCGATTTCCCGTTAATTATTTTTTGAGGTTAGTTCAATGTAGTTACATCAAATTTATAAATTCCCGTTAATTATTCATTTAGGTTAGTTCAGTGCAGTTTCATCCATTTTTCAATGTTTCGTTAATTAGTCTTTGAGATTAGTTCAATGCATTTGGATCCAGTTTCCGATTTCCCGTTAATAACTCTTTAAAGTTAGTTCAATACATCTGCATCTAGTTTCTGATTATTTATGCTTTGAGGTTAGTTCGATGCAATTATTTCAATGCTTTGAGGTTTCTGATTTCCCGTTAATTATTCTTTGAGATTATTTCAATGCATTTGCATTTAGTTTCCGATTTCCCACCAATTATTCTATGAGGTTAGTTTAATGCAGTTGCATTCGGTTTTTTATTTTCTGTTAATTAGTTTTTGAGTTTAGTTCAATGCATTTGCATCCAGTTTCCGGTTTCCCATTAATTATTATCTGAGATTTGTTTGATGTATTTGCATACCGTTTCCGATTTCCCGTTAAATATTTTTCAAGGATTTGCATCCAATTTCTAATTTTCCGGTAGTTATTATCTGACGTTAGTTTAATGCAATTGCACCCAGTTTCTGATTTCTAGTTAACTACTTTTTGAGTTTAGTTTATTGCATTTGCATAAAGTTTCTGATTTCCCGTTAATTACTCTTTGAGCTCAATTATGTATTTGAATACAGTTTCTGATTTCTTTTTAATTATCAAATATGGTGTGTAATACCAACTTCTATTGAATCATCTGTAGTGTCCTTGCAAACATGACATAAAAAGTAAATTATGTTTGATTTATTATGTGGGATCATTGAAGATTATCCAGTTCTCAATTTCCCATTAATTATTCTTTAAATTATGCATGACTCACTATGTAGAATCTTCAAAGATTATCTACGAACGGGTGTTGTTATATTAATTTTCTAAAAAATATTTGCAAATATGCAGAACTATTATATATTAATATTATATTGATCACTCAACCAAATTTCTTATAACGTGAAAATCTCACTCTCCATTAAAAAAAAAGAACTCACCTTTGATAAAATCCTTCAACTTTATTTTGTTATTTAATAATAGAAGTTTCATTGAAGTTTTGTGAAATTGCCTAATAAGGTGAAGTTCATATATATTGAGGCTACTTGAATAACAAGTAGTTCTCAAACATACGGAAAGAGATAAGATAAACACTATTTTAAATGAAAATCTATACTTATCAAGATATTCCCACAACATATAACCCAACTATGTTTTGAGGTTAGTTCAATGCATTTGCATCCAGTTTCTGATTTTTCGTTATTTATATTTTCAGGTTAGTTCAATACAGTTGCATCCAATTTCCAATTCCTGTTATTTATTTTTTGAGATCAGTTCAATGCAGTTGCATCCAATTTCTGATTTCTCGTTAATTATTCTTTTCGATTAGTTCAATACATTTGCATCCAATTTCCTGTTAATTATTCTTTGAGGTCAGTTCAATGCATTTGCATCCAGTTTCTAATTTCCCGTTAATTATTCTGTGAGATTAGTTTAATGCATTTGCATCCAGTTTCCGATTTCTCGTTTATTATTTGATAAAGTTGCATTTGCATCTAGTTTCCGATTTCCCGTTAATTATTGTTTGAGGTTAGTTCAATGAATTTGCATCCAGTTTCCGATTTTCCATCAATTATTTTTTGAGGTTAGTTCAATGCATTTGCATCCAGTTTATTTTTTCAGATTAGTTCAATGCAGTTACATCCGGTTTCCGATTTCCCGTCAATTATTTTTTAAGATTAGTTCCACGCATTTGCATCATGTTTCCAATTTATAATTAATTTTTCTTTGAGGTTAATTCAATGCAGTTGTATCAAGTTTCCGATTTCCCGTTAATTTAATCTCTGAGGGTTAGCTCAATGCATTTGCATGAAGTTTTTGATTTTTCGACAATTATTTTTTTATGTTAGTTTGATGTATTTGCATCTAAGTTTTGATTTTCCGTTAATTATTCTTCGAAGTTAGTTTAATGCAGTTGTATCCATGTTCCAATTTTCTATTAATTACTTTTTAAGATTAGTTTAATGCTTACATTTGCATCCAGTTTCCGATTTCCCGTTAAATATTATTTGAGGTTAGTTCGATGCATTTGCATCCAGTTTTCGGTTTCCCATTAATTGTTTTTTGACATTAGTTTCATTCAGTATTTTATATTTTTTAAAATATTTGTCATTATTGCTTTGACGTTATTTTTTTTTTCATTTTCTATTATATATTATGTGATGTTATTTTTTGTATAATTGTTTTTAACTATGTTTTGAGGTCGTGTTAAGAATATCTTCGAAATAAGTCGGTGCTTTATCATAGACACTAAAATTGTATGATTTGTAATAAGGAATTAGTTTATACAAATCACCTATTTTTTAGCAATTTTTTTATTTGATCAAATATATAAGAATTGGAACAGTAAAAGTGTTTGATTCGTAATAAGAAATTACCTTTTACAAATCACCTATTTTTTAGCAATTTTTTTTATTTGATCAAATATATAAGAATTGAAAATACACTCAAACTCTCAAAATATAAGAATTAGAAATACACTCAAACTCTCCAAAGAGGTTCTATGTATGTGAGATTGTAGATTATTAGAAAAGACTATCTTTCATATTAGAGTGCCACATAGGAGAGAGAAAAACTATCTCTCATATTAGAGTGCCACATAGGAGAGAGAAAATCCTCTATTAGAGGTCTCTGCTTTAGCATATAGAATAGTAGATTTGCAGGTAGAAAACATAGTGTTTCAAACACCTATCCATTTTAGTTTAAACATCCCTAGTTCCCTACTCTAGTTGAAAAATGGCAAACAACCACTGACCACAGCCTTAGTGCGATTATTTCGGCTTTACAGATGCTATGAACCTTGAATTTGTGACTTTTTTGTTGGCCCATTTTTAATCGATACCTTTTAGCCCATTAACATGTACATAACATATGGAAATATGGAAGAACAAAACCTCGCATGGCCTCATGGGCTTCAAATCAGACCTTGAAAATGCGTACGAGTTTATGACCACTTGGAGTATGGTTCGATCGAGTTAGTTTGGCGTGCAACACTATTCCTTCCTTGGCGGTTCTCATTTTTTTTTCGATAACCACCCATCTTATATTGAAAATCAAAGCAGCATTGGTTCAAGTACAAACATACAACTTGGAAGCTCACCTCTACCTTGCTGGTGGTACATCCACCTAGCCACCAAGTGAGCATCCCCATTGAGATTCCTACTTATCTAGCTGAAAGAACTAGACTCAAACCCACTACATCTAGTATTAATAGAGTTTTTCAAACTCAGGAGTGACCAACAGCAACTAAGTTCATTGATTGCATTAATCACCTCCTGATAGTCCCCTTCAAAAATAAAATGTTCTCCTACTATGGCTTCTGCCAGTCTGGTCACCACCTCAGCTGCCTGCATCTCTACCTCCACATGTTTGTGGCTTTGAACCTCCTGACTCTAGCTCCTACAATGTCTCCATCACTATTAGAAGCTATGTTGGCTGCTCCTGTCCACCCAGTGTCATTGTAGAAGGCAACATCAAATCTAATTATAATGCAATCATTCGGTATTACAGGGAATAAAACATCCAAATGAGATAAATGAGCATGTGCAGAATTATTCAGGGTAGGAGGATATAAGGAAACTTCTCTATATGCATCAAAGCATTTTTTGGTTGCAGAATAACATTTAGTTAAACACGTAAAGGCTAGCTTACCTGAAATGTTAACGTCCACACCTTCTTGAATAAGGAAAAGTGTGATATCCTCGTAATCTTTTGATGCTGCAAGATACTGTTGAAAAGATAGGCTCCTATAAATTAGCTGAAGACACATTTGGTTGGAAAAAAAATACAATAAAGAGATACTCCTAGAGTCTTAGACTACCTAGGGGAAAAAAGTGTTTTCATTCCATTAGGCATTTTCACACATCCCATTACTTGTGGTGGATAATATAAGCACTAGAAAAACTCAATACATGCAATGGGACAAACTAGATATCCTAGTTGTCAGACACTTTAAATTTCAAACGCCCAAAACAAATACATAACGAGCCGTAAATGGTTCAACAATATGAAAATATTAAAGGATTAGACTCATAAAGAAAATATCCAACAATAAATTAGATTCCTATAATTCTCCCATAATGTACCTTTGTATTCTGCATCACGCGCAATAGGAGCAGTACTGAGACTGCTTCCAGATAGACTTAAAGTGGCATATACTCAAACAGTTGATGGAATTTATACTGAGTTAAAAGACTAGAGACCAAACACAATTCAAGAATGGGGATCACACAAATTCAATACCAAATTTCATAATATGAAGATAGAAATATAATTTAAAAATAAAAAACGAGCACAACTAGAAGCATAAAATCTACCCATTTTCAAAAAGACCACCAAAATACTGGAATTAATAGAAAAAAACATAGATATAAAAAGAAAAAAACCGTACCTTTGCTGCGAACCACAATTATAATACTGAACAAAGAGAAGAATATACATAACCTCCACAGTAATCAAGTAAACGAAAGAAAGAGAGAGGTTAGTTTACTGAAAAAATCGCCAAATTTAAATGGCAGTGAAGCCCTATGTAATAAAAGGAAAACAAAGGGAGGATTACATAGTATTTACGCGACAATGAGAGCAGCGGAGAAACACAGCGTACTTGCGGTGGCAGTAATTGAAAGAGATTTGAGAGAGAGGGTCATCAATGCGGCGATGGGCCTGGCTGAGTGAGAGAGGATCGATGAAAGAGAGGAGTTTCTTTATTTTAGTGCCTTATTATTTTATCTTATTCTTTTCACATGAGATTTCATTTAATAAACATATAATCATATCTATAAGTGGAAGTCAAATTCAATAAATCAAACTACAATATACCCGAAACAATCATTTTCAAGTGATTTCTTATTAAAGTCGTCACAAATCATTGGTAGTATAATATGACTAAGGAATTGGAGTATACCTTCCGCGCTTGGATCCCAGTCATACAACAAACAATCATTCCCTAATCTGATAGGCGCAAAAACTGAACAAATAAACATCTACGCTAAATGGGTCAATTGATTCTTCGAATATGTATTACAAGCAAGAGCAAACATGTAGAGTTGTAAGAAAAGGAACACAAAAAATCGGAATAGACGTCAACCATAGAAAAATTGGAAGTATAAAGTTGTTGTAACATAAACCATAATGACAACAGTAAACAAAGAGATGATAGAAAAATGATGATAATAGATGATAACCGGTCATCTTGATCCAGAATAAAAAAAAAAATTGATCAATACAATAGGAGCACAAAAAGCGTCTTTAAATTGTAAGCGACACCCCATTTAGAAAAAAACATACACCTTAATTAAAAAGTAAAAATGAAAGTCACGAAAACAAAATTTGATAAGTATTTTGTCCGACCAGGAGATCAAAACAAGCTCTGTGGAAGATGGGTTGAACAACCAAAAAAAATCAGCCACTACACAACCCTAGTGCAAAAATTGGAAAATGAAAATTGGAGTGACAAAATCGAAAATACACCAATTCATTCTCCAATGCATCCTCTGAAACCCCAAGTATGAAAGAAAAAAAGAGAATTAAAAGAAAATGAAGATGTAAACATTAAACCCTAGAACCCATGATTTTCCCAACTCTTAAGCAAATGAAAAAAAAAAGAGAGACGGTCAGAAAGGAGAAAGTACCTTAATCGAAGAGAAAGGGATGATGATTTAAGCTCCTCTCATTCGCCAATCGATCCTCTACATATCTAAGTTGATGCCCTCTCTGAAACTGATAAGAGGAAGATGCCGCAAGGGTTTTAGTAGATTTTTCCTTTTTATTTTATTTCAGTTTAATTGTTTCCAACAGTAACTAAATGTTACAATACCGTGAGCAAATAATTCAATAAATTATTCGATATTTAATCATGGAAAACTATGATTCCTTATGCTTATCCACTATTAGCAAGCTACTAATGGTTAAGAAGTGTTACAAAGCAAAAATAGTGAGCGTTAGAAATCCACCCAAATGGTGTAGTGATATCAGTTTCAAGGCATTTGTGACAAAAGGGGCAAGCAAAATCCCCAACCATTTTTCGATCTGAGAGGACATTTCCCATAGGGAGTAAGCCCATTGTTTCAACCCCAACCTACGTGGCAAACTTCCATTAGTAAGGGTCTCCACTTTATTTGTTTAATTGACAAGGCTAAGGCCCAATTTGCAATACCATGGATTGATGTACATGCCCATTAACTCATGTGTCTAGGGCTGAATCCTAGCCACATGGCTTGCCACTTACGTATATTAGTTTATGTCCAGATTCGTTTGTTATCAAAGAGATAATTATCAATTAAGAGTCATGTTCAATTACGATTACTTGAGCTACAAGAAATCTCTACTCGATCTACACATATAAATACCAAACTATTTTTCATAAAGAACTACGTTCTTGAGACTTGATCCTATCAATAATGTGGGCACGTAGGCAACCGAAAGGTACAGTCTCATCATTCTCTCAATCACCATCAATTTTCTCATTACTTTTCTACATAATTCATCACTTTCGTCACCACTTAGTATTTTGATCATATTTGGTCGAAACACCCATATAAACCTTCCAAATGAAGAGTTGTAGGTTGGCAGGTAACTTTGCTTTCCATATATGTTTGAGGGTGATTTGATTCACACAAGAGCTCTGGCTTACTCCTTTCTTGTTTTGCAAGAATTTGTAAGCAGATTTCACTGTCATGACACCAAACTTGTCCTCACACCACTTCATGGAATCCTTCCCAGCCCCTTGAGGTCGTACAATAACCCCTTGAATCTCCTTGCTTATAAAGGGGTGAAAGTATTCATCTAGGAGGCTATTATTCCACCCACTGCCATCAGGCATGAAGAGATGAACAACATTCAAATGTTCCAGTTGAGGGTTTTCAACCCCCACCTCAGTGAGTGTCCTTGGTATGCCATTGCACAAAAGCCAAGGGTATTTTAGAATGGATGTTGAGAGTCCATTGCCTATACTCCATATAAGGCCATCACTTATAAGATTGAAAGCTTTGTGAATCCCCTTCCAGAAGTATGAGGATTTATCAGGTGGGATATCAATATCCATATCCCATATCTATTGTTTTCCATATATACTAAACAAAGATTTAGTCCACAAGGATTCAATGTCAGTAGCAGCTTTCCAAGCCAACTTGGCTAGCATAGCCCGGTTCATATCTCTGGCCTTCCTGAACCCCAGGCCGCCCATACTTTTTGGTTTACAAGTATTGTCCCACCCAGTGGTGTGGACACTTTTTGATGAATTACAACCATATCAACGAAACTTCATGCAAGCTCTATCAATTTTGTCACAAGTGCCCACATGAAGGAGGTAAGTTGACATAGCATAAATGGGAGTAGCTTGTACCACTGATTGAATCAAGGTAGTCCTACCTGCTTGGGACAACACCTTAGCCCTCCACCCTTTAATCTTATTGTTCACTTTATAACCTAAAAACTCAAAATCCTCATACTTCTTTTTGGAGAGGATGATAGGTACACCCAAATACTTCTCCTTAGGATAAAAAAGTCCGAGTTTCCAAAACCTTTTTAGTTTCAGCTTATTCCTAAAAATAACATTCCTACTAAAGAAAATACTTGATTTACTATAGCTAATACTTTGGCCAGAGGCATCACAGAAGTCTTGCAAGATACTCTTAAGCTTGTTACCCTCTTCCAAATTAGCTTTGGTAAACAAAATGAGATCATCAGTGTGAAGGAGTAATATTCACATCCAATGAATATCATACACGTGTCCAGCATATATAGAGCTCGTATCCTCGTCCTCAGAGCTCGCTACATAGCGACTCGACTCAGGCAAGCAACCTATTCAACTCATGCCTAGAGTGATGTCACCACCAATCGATCTCTTATACTCGACCTACGAGCTCGCTTCCAAGTGACTCAAGCCGGGTAGACAATCTCACTAAGAAGCGAACTCCACATCGCTCATTTCTCTCGCTCCACAACGGCTCGTAACGTAAGCCTTTATTACAACTATCAAGACCGCAACTTCAGGCACGCAACTCATTGATTCTTCATAACTCGCCTTCATGGCTTATAAGTGAGCTGAAGATCTGGATCTGACCGACAGGAGAATGACACTCTCAAAACCCAGGTGGAGTATCAGAACCCGAACGGAGTTACCGCTGAGGACGGGATCAATGAGATCAACCAGCAGATCAATAGCCTCTCCCAGCGGATCAAACAGAGCAATGGAAAGAAGGATGCCACTCAGGTTGTCCATAAGATGCTGAAGACATATCGGGCATCACCCTTCACACTTGAGATACTCAATAAAGCCTCCTCGCAAGATTTCATTCAGCCTAGGTTCTCAATGTACGATGGCAGCACGTGCCTTGGTCAGCATGTAGCTCGCTACATTCAGAGCCTTGCACTCTACAGTGCGTAGGAGTTCGACCACCTACAGTGCCGCTTATTCCCAACAAGCTTAAAGGATGGAGCTCTTGATTGGTTCTACTCGTTAGGACCAAACTCCATCGGCAGCTTCGAAAAGCTCACTGACCAGTTCGCCAGCCAATACGTCCACAATAGACGTAAGACAACCGACCCCAATTCGCTCTTCCAATTGTATCAGAAGAGCGACGAACCAATTCACACCTTCCTGGGACGTTTCAAGACAGAGCTACTGTCCATGGAGAGCGTCCTCAAAGAGTCGTTCGCCACAGTAGCCTTCTCAAATGCGATCAGGAAAAACACTGATCTCTCCAGGTCGCTCATGAAAGAGCACCCTGAAACATTGGCCGAACTGTACGCACGCATGGAGAAGTACATTAAGCTCGCTGAAAACATTGAAAAAGAAAGGCTAAAGGCTGCTACGATCTCAGATAATTCCCCGTCTTCCAACAAGCGACCTAGACAACAGGGTCAGCAGACCAACAACCAAAATCAAACCAAAAGAGAGTTCGCTGTGCTAATAAGATCTCCAAGTTACATACTGGAGAAAATAAAAAACACGGCCTATTACCAACCTGAGGTAAAACGGCCAGAAGACACACCAGTGAAGTCATACTGCGCTTTCCATAAAGCAAAGTGCCATGAGACCAACGAATGCCGGGGGCTCAAGTACTACCTTCAAGACCTCATCGAGGCAGGGCATCTCAAATATTATATCGATATTCCCGATGGCGACCTGCCTCACAAACTCATGGCTCGCAGAGAGCGAAGCCGAACTCCGCCACGCCCAAGTAGTCGAGCTCATTCTCATGGAAGAGGACGTTCAAAGGAGCGATTGCGTCATGAGCGTCGTCAGCACTCCTCTAACAGAGACACCAACAGAGACAACCGGCTCGATGCTCACAACTCAGTTAGTAAATCCGCTGGGGCTTCACTAAAAAACAAAGGCGAGGTCGCCAAAACTAAGCTGGCAGAAGACTTCATCTCTGAGGTCAAGACCTTAACCAACACCCACCACAACAACTTCACTAAAGAACACACTGGGGGCTCGGTCAAAAACATCCTTCCCAAAGTCCAAACCCCAGAGGTCACTCCATCCCTTCAAGTGCAAGAGATGCCGCAAGAGACCAAGACCCCAGAGGTCGCTCAGACCACTGAAGTCGCTATTCCGATCGAGATAAAGGGAAAAGTCAACCTATGAATTGAAGACGACCCCAAGTTCGTTTATGTAAGAGCTAACCTTGATCCTACTCTCAAGACACAACTTGTAAGTTTTTTTTTATTAAATAAATATGTTTTTACTTGGTTGTATATCGATGTGCCTGGAATTGATCCCAATATTGCATGCCATAAGTTAAATGTTAACCCTAATGCAAAGCCAGTTTGCCAACGACCTAGGAAGCTATCTCTTAGGTTTAAAAAAGCAATAAACGATGAGATTGACAATCTCAAAAAAGTAGGCTTCATTAGGGAAGTGGAGTACCCCGAATGGATTGCTAACACAGTAGCAGTCCCAAAAAAGAATGACACAGTTCGCCTATGTGTCAACTTCACCAATGTCAACCAAGAAACCCCTAAAAATGGCTTCCCTTTACCAAGAATCGACCAACTCGTGGACCAAACAGCTGGCCACGAACTCATGTAATTCATGGACGCCTACAGTGGTTACAACCAGATCCCACTGGCAGAAGAAGACCAAGAGAAAACATCGTTCGTAATATAACAGGGCATCTACTGTTACAACGTCCTCCCGTTCGGCCTAAAGAACGCGGGAGAGACCTACCAAAGATTGGTCACCGACATGTTCCAGGACATGTTAGGAGACACCATGGAAGCCTACATAGACGACATGGTGGTAAAAAGCAAGAAATCTGGTGATCACTTAGACCATCTTGAAAAAGCATTCTCCAGACTCAAGCGAACTCAGATGAAGCTCAACCCAGAGAAATGCATCTTCGGTGTGTCCTCCGGGAAATTTCTGGGGTATCAAGTATCCCAAGGCGGGATAGAAGCGAACCCAGACCATATTCGAGCATTCTTGGATATGCCCGATCCAAAAACAAAACAACAAATACAGAAATTGTCAGGAATGGTGGCCGCCCTAAACTGATTCATATAGAGAGCGTCAGACAAGTGCTGACCTTTCCTACAAATCCTCAAGAAAGGTGAACAATTCTCCTGGAATGATCAATGCCACCAAGCATTCTCTACTCTCAAGGAATATTTGACAACACCACCTGTGATGGCAAAACCGATTGATGATGAAACGCTGGGGCTATACCTAGCTGTTTCTGACTTCGCTATCAGTTCGGTTCTCTTCAAGGAAGACCGGAACGCAGAGAAACCAATCTAGTTCACAAGCAAGACTTTGTTGCCAGCTGAGAAGAACTACTCCCACATTGAAAAGGCAGTACTGGCATTGCTTTATTTAACAAGAAAGTTCAGGCCCTACTTCCAAGTACATCCAATCAAAGTACTCACTGACCTGCCACTTAAGAAGATCCTTCTTAAAGCCAATAAGACAACTAGCATGGTAGTATGGGCAGAAGAACTCGGGGAACACCACATTGAGTTCTCCCTAAGAACATCCCAGAAAGGTCAAGTCGTTGCTGATTTCTTAGTAGATTTCCCAATTGATGACCTAAACTGGGAACCAGAAGAGAACATCTTAACTTCTAAACAACTAGACCCATCTATATGGTCACTATTTGTGGATGGAGCTAGCAACCCAGGAGGTAGTGGAGTCGGTATAGTCCTGGTATCACCAGATGGCTCCATGGTGGAAAAATCAGTTTGCATCAATTTCGCGACCTCCAACAATGAAGTGGAGTATGAAGCCCTGATCATAGGACTCCGTATGGCACTAAAGCTCGGTGTTCAGGAGCTTAAGGTCTTTAGCGATTCACAACTGGTTGTTCGCCAGGTCGCTCATGAGTATACCACCAATGAAGGTAACCTTTCTAAGTACCTTCAAGTTGTAGATCAATTAGTACCATCTTTCAAAAGAGTCACTATACAACATTTTCTAAGGGATGAGAATCGCCATGCTGATAGATTGGCCTATCTCGTGACCCAAACACCAAACTATGGGGCCTAGGAAACTACTTATCGAGGTAGTCGACCGACCTGCTTACCAAAATGAGCACGTCCTAGAGGTTACCGACCTATGCCCACTTTCTGAAACTCAGATGAGTCAAACATGGATCCAACCTCTTATAGATTACATCCAGCTCAGAAAATCACCAGAAGATCGCACAAAAGCCAGACAGGTTCAATATCAGTCAAGTCGCTACTGCCTTATCAATGGCAAACTTTTCAGGAAATCCGCTGGAAGACCTCATCTTAGGTGCATAGGCCCAGAACAGGGTCAGACAATTTTCGCAGAAATCCACGAGGAGAATGTGGAAACCACGTAGGAGGTCGCTCTCTGGCCTACAAAGCGATCTCACAAGGATACTTCTGGCCATGAATGCAGATCAATGCCAAGAAATATGTACGCAAATGCATTAAGTGCCAAACATTTGGCCACAACATCATTCAGTCAGCTCGTGAACTGATCAACATTGCCAACCCTTAGCCATTTCACATGTGGGGCGTGGACATCATGGGTCCATTCATTTCACAGAAAAGCACAGGCTTTCGGTTCATCCTAACTGCAATAGACTACTTCACCAAGTGGGTGGAAGCGATTCCCTTGGCTCATGTCAAAGAGTCTAATGCCAGAAACTTCATTTCACTACTAGAAAAACGAGTTTACCCTAGAGACGCCATAAAAAATACCCGACGGATTCCGTCGGTAGGACGTTACCAACACATTTTGTCTATCGGGTATAATCTGACCATTTGTTGGGTAATCTCCCTGGGTACCCGACGGTTCTACAAGAGTTGTTAACGGTCGACATATCTCTTCTAATTTCGCTTCCCACCTAACTTTTTTTGGAAAATTAAAAAAATAACCAAAAAAGACCCTAAAGCTAACTGTTTAGTCTTTGTCACGCGACACTTGTCTTTGCCGATTCACTCCTCTCTCAAATCTCAAATCTCAAATCTCAGATCTCTCACTCTTACTTACGGTCACACTCACTCTCTATCACTCACTCTCATACTCAATGAAATACAAATTCAAATAACACGAGAAAGAATAATCATGGATATGCAAATGAGTGATTTCGATCGTCTTTTATTCTTCGAGCACGCCAAACAAGCCGAGATGAACCATGCTAAGAATCCCTAGACCCGACGTATGTTTTTTATTTATTTGTTAAAAATTCAATCTTTTTGTTTGTGTAAATTTATAAGTTATAAAGATTCAATCTTTTGTAGAATTTGAGGAGATGGGGAGGAGCACTTTTAAAGTTATTACAGTTCCAGAATCCCCTGGAATCTCAGAAGATGATCGAAGGTTTATTATTTACTTCTTTAGACAATATTGAGTATGTTATTATGTGGCTATTGAAGCATATTGTTATAACTCGTATATTGTGGGAGATCACTTAAGTCCACTAGTTGATGGAAGGTCTTTATTTCTTATGGGAAGTGGGTTCCTTTAAACTAATAGTATGTTCCAAGGCGAATGGGCTGTTTGAGTAACTGTATTAACTGATCAAATGAATATACATAATGGAATAACACATGGGAAAGTTGGTTGTTATCTGTGTTGCATTGATAAATCCATTTTTTTGGAAAATCGCGGGCAAATCCGTGTGGGAACAAATTTGGACTAGTGTTCTCTTAGTTTGACACTTGGTGATCTTTTCAGAATCCAACTCTGGCATCCTTACGTGGCTCGATGACTATGTTTTACCTGGTCTTTTAGACATTCTGTGTATCGTTGAACATTGGGTTCCCCCTACTTTTTTAGATGCTATGACCAGTCATTAGACATGTTAATCTTCTCTCTTCTTCTTCCTTTGTAATAGTAAGCATTTTGGCTAGGGTGTTACATTTGCACAAGCAACTGCTCAATCTACTCAAGAAAACTTCTTCTTTGGTCAAGGTAACGTTTTATTTAGTAATGAATCCTCTTTTACTTGCAGTTTCCAGTGTTTCGTTTTTCGGAAAAGGAATAAGCTTTTGGGTTTGTCCGAACATAAGATTATTAGATGGTCCATTGGCAATAGATGCTAGAAGGCACCCTATTCTAGAAAGCTTACACACTGATTTTATTGTAAGTATTGTTTCTGGCCTTTTTAGGTTGTTTTCTTTGGACTTCGGTTTTATTCATACATCTTCGTTTTCTTATGTAGATAGCATCTACAGCTACTTCTCTTTTTGGGTCCCTGAGTTTTAGTTTAACTTCGTCAATACAATTAAAGCTGATACTGTATTTCCTATCCTGTAGCTAAATAATGTTTTTCTTTCTGAAGCATCGAACATGGTGATTGTCATGGGCCCAAATATGTAGGTATTCCATGCATGGAAAGTTGTTCCTGTCTCTGGTTTTAACATTCAACTTGTTAAATTTATCTCAAACTTGAAGGTCCTTTCATGAGTGGAAAGAGTACTTACCTTCAACAAGTGTGTCTAGTGGTCATCCTTGCACAGATAGGTTGCTATGTTCCTGCCTGTTTCTCATCTTTAAGGGTGGCAGATCGTATATTTACTCGGATGGGAACTGGGGACAATCTTGAATCCAACTCTAGCACGGTTTGTTTCCCCAACTTTGTTGTTCTCTCTATTAAGTTTTGTGGGTCATATTCTTTGACTATCACGTGAGTGATTCTTTGGAAAATTCTTCTGCCCATGCAATGATGTGGCTTGGAGCATAAAGGCTAATTATTTTATATCCCTTTTTGGATTGCAGTTCATGACAGATCGAGATGAAAGAGACGACTTTTATTATGCAGAATGTTTCCTCAAGGTATGTGTATCGGTAAATTTATGCTTGCATTGACCTAAAATTACAAAAATGTTTTTATATACAAAGTTGGAGATATGATCAGGAGTTTGATTGTTATAGATGAGCTTGGGAGGGCAACTTCTTCTTTTGATGGATTAGCGATTGCATGGAGTTGTTGTGAGTATCTGTTATCACTCAAGGCGTAAGTACTTGCATCACAATGTTGCCATTTCTCTTAAGTTTTCTGTGATGAACTTTAGCTAATCAGTTGGTTTAAATGGTAATGAGCAGTTTTTACTCTATTATGGCTTGATTGGCCCCAGCTAGGAAATATTTGAAAGAACTAAAGTGAATCACAATCATTTTAAATTTTAAATTATGAATTCCACATATGACATGTTGTAGCCTACATTAAAGAAATGAAAAGGAAGTAGTGTAACTCAGAATTCTATATCTATGTATGGATTGATGGATCTATTCTTGTGTTTTCTTTGTTTATAGGGAAGTGTGCTAGTCAAAAGTTTGGTAGCCAAAGAGCCATCGACACTTGGTTTGGATACTTACTACAAGCAGTATTATCTTTGCTTGGCTGCAGTTGCCGCTACTATTAAGTGGTACTTTAGTGTTTTATAAAGCTACTATCATGTGTTTTCTTTGATTTAGTATTTTGCAAAGGATTTGAAATAAAGATGGACACTTTGATAAAAGGATACCTTCACATGGCCAGAGACTGTGTATCTGTGGGTTATGTTGTGGCTACTGGGGTATGTAACGAAGTTTTTCTATAGGAAGTATTGAAATTAGTGTTGTAAGTTTCCGAAAATAGTTAGTTGGATATGCTTGTTCATAACCAATGTCCATGTCCAACTTAGGGAGAGGGGCAAGTGTTACCTTCCAGCCATCATAGAGAACAATGCCAACGAATATTTTAAATTTCTATTGGTATAATACGGTTCTGTCCAACGATAAAATCGTTAAGGTCCTAGTGTGTCTGTTGGATTGGGAACAATTGGATATAAATGCTTGGTCTCAACTTTTTTGTTATCTCTAGAAGATTCTTCTATACCAGTTATTAAATCAAAGTTGAAAGAAAAGCACCTATCTTGGTTCAGGAAATCTTTTAGTAGCATCTTCTTTGATCCATATACTATTATGTAGATTGGACAAACAAACTATATAAAGCTCACAATAGTAGTGGATGGTTGTGAGAGTGGGATTGTTAAGTAGATATTGATGAGTGGACTGGTTTTGTTTTGTACCCATAACTCTTACTCTTTGCACAACAATATAAACCAAAATAAATTCTTTTAATTAAGTCTGCATGAGAGTCATCACCACAGACTAACATACCCTTTAAAAAAATGTTAGTCATGTTTAGAAGAAACGAGGTTAGCCTATTTATGAAATCGGCTCACCATTCAAATTCTCATTTATTGACAAACTTCAGTGATGTATATTTTCATCTTGAGGGTCAATTATCACTCTGTTTTTTCGGTTGCATTTTATAAGACAACTTATATGACTGGTCTTCTTCTAAATCAAATTCTTTTATATATATCATATGCAGGATAGAGGTAGGAAACTGAAGTCAAAGGGAAACCGCATCTTGGATCGAAACAATGGTAGAAAGTTAAAATCTACTTGGTTTTTGTCAGGGTTTGGCCTGGGAAGTTAAAAAGTGTTAGAAGACTCCGTTTTGTTTTATGTAAAAAGCTTGACATCCTTGTAGACTTGGGCATTACAACAGTATAGAAAGACGGTTTTATAATTTCATCGAATCATTGTTGTTACATGTCCTTTCTACTCGTGCTAGATACTAAGTGTAGCTCTTTTGTAATAATTGTGATGTTGGCCTGAAAAAGAATGTGATAAAAAATTCCAATATATATATATATATTCGGGTATACCTGCGACAATTTATGTCCGTCGGAAATTAGGTTTTTTTTAAAAAAAAAAATATATATATATATATATATATATACCTGACGGACATAAATTGTCGCAGGTATACCCGACGGTCAAAGACGGTAGGAATATTCGACCATCTAAACCTAATTTCCGACGGACATAAACTGTCGCAGGTATACCCGACGATCAAAGATAGCATGAATATCCGATGGTCCAAAACTGTAGGAATGTCTGTCGGCAAAGATCATCAACGCCAACGGCCTATTCTGACTGATTTTAACCGTTGGAAGCCTATGCCAACTGAGCATTTTTCGACGGTCTTGCGGCAGTTTTAGTATGTCGGGTAATACCTTTCATGATAGCCATAGTCAGTCGGGTAAAGTCGTTCTTTTTGTAGTGTTTGAACCAACATCATTAACAGATTTGGCCTCCCCCACACATTGGTAATGGACAAT
Organism: Coptis chinensis; assembly: GCF_015680905.1. Lineage (NCBI taxonomy): Eukaryota > Viridiplantae > Streptophyta > Magnoliopsida > Ranunculales > Ranunculaceae > Coptis > Coptis chinensis. The sequence continues at coordinate 54,726,328 of NC_141463.1, forward strand.
GGCTCTCAATTCAAAGAAAAAATAGCCAAAGAATTTTTGGCCAAATGGAAGATCGTTCACGCATTCTCCACTCTCCAGTACGCTCAGAGCAACGGTCAAGCGGAAGCTAGTAACAAAGCAATTCTGGAAAACTTGAAAAAGAAAATCGAAAAGAACAAAAGTCAGTGGCAAATCTAAGAAATAAAACGCTTTGCAAATCTTAAACGTTCTCCTCAACAAAACGCTCTTTACGAGCAAAACATTCAAACGAACTCAAACGCTGTCTAAGGCTCAAACGTTCTAAATGACAAAAAACACTCACTCGAGCTCAGGGCTACATAGCCCACAAGCTACATAGCCTTAACACGGCTCGCTAGTTGATGACCTATATTTCTAGGGCCAACTAAGTATAGAACGCCCTCTAACAACAACACGCTTACTTAAGCTACAATGCTCACTCAAGCTCAAAACACTTCATAGTACCCGATGTCTCCCTAGACAAACAGGATGTACATTTCTAGGTCATATGCATACGAAAGTATAAGCAACAAGCATTCAGACAAATGTAAGATCATACTTCAACGAACACATGCATTTCGTAAGTGCAAATACGAACTACCTGAACGCACTCAGGAAACCAGTTCTTTAAAGCTACCGAACTGCCACTTATGTGGAAACCAGTGTAGGAACCATTATTCAGAATGCGAATATTTCAACAAACCGTGAACACCACGCGTAGCGGAATTAATGGGTGTCCACGATTTGGATAGAGAACATACCTTTTAGATTTGGTTTTGATAACTCTGAGAATCCAAGCTTTATGAATCCGAATCAACAATCAACCTCTTGATCTTCTGTTGTATTCCTTTATAACAAATTGGACGTTGTGTGGACAATGATCTACCAACCCCCTTCTTTCTCTCAAGATCAGAAACGAATTCAGATCTACTTTTCTTGCCTCTTTTTCAGAACAATGAATAGTGTATTTCGGCCAGAGAGAAAGTATTCTATTTATAGGCTACAACAGGGACCATGAGGAGAAATTAGGGTTGGGCCTCCTGACTGGCTTGGGCTTCCTATGTTCGCCCCGAACACACGGCCCAAGTCCGTCAACAAATGACTTATTCCACTAAAGGCCATTATTGCACTACCGCCCTAATCCCAAATTACATGTCAGCATTTATGGGCTCTATATTATATGCTCGTTGATCTCCCCGTGTTTAAGATATTGAATGTCCGTTGATTAAGTCAAGTTACTGACAACTACATTAATCAACTTGTTATGTCCTTGAGTAGTACCACTCAACCTCATTGTCATGTCGGAATAAATCCACCTGCAGGGTTTACATGACAATCTTTTTGAGCTCCTCAAGGGGACATCATCAGTCCGACTTCTTGCGAGACACATATTCCTTCTATAATCAACAACACACCTTACATACAATGTCATTACCCAATCTATCGAGTTTGTTGATTCACCAATGAATCTCACTCATTGATGATTTAAAGTAATGTACAATGCACGTAAGTGCCCGTTATTATATCCGGATTAGGAGGACAAGCATCCATAATAACAAAGGCGTTTGTTCTCTTATATAGTCAGTATAAGGAGAAACAACCTCACTTGGTCCTGTTCAATACACACAAAGTGTACTAGTGTAATAATGTAGTCAAGATAGACTAATACCAGATTATACTACAACCGTACTAATGGTTTGTCCAAAACCATCTAGGTTGTGAACGATTACTTATACTTTATAAGGTACTGATGATATGATCTTCTGTGTGTTCACACCATATCATCTACAACATAAAGTATTAGATTCATGCATATAACTAATAATATATATAATATGCATATCATTTGCACATATGATTCTCATTCAAAAAATGAAGAATTAGAGTTAATACAAAAGTAATGCTTTCAGTATATAACCCTATCAACCAGTTCGTCCCAATCTCAAAACTAAAGAAATAGATAAAGCGAACTTCCCAGGTTTCCCCAGGTTATCAACTCTTAATGTATCTGGGCCAAGCCCCAACCATTTCAAGAAGCGAACTGCCCAGGCAAGCCCAGGAAACTAGTTATATTGTTTTACAACCACTCACAAACTCTAAAATGAGAAGAAACATTTAAAGAAACCTCACCAAGACAGAAGAAATGCGGAAGCAATGGTTAAGCATAAGGAGTAAGATGCTTATCTTCAGCAGACACAACAACTCGATCAGCAGGAGCAGTACTGGTAGACGGAGCGTTACTAGCATCTCCAGGCACGTTAAACACACTCGTACCTAGAGCCCCAAGTTCACGCTCACCTTTCAATTCAAAGTACATCTCCTCCAGCAACGCGTAATCTTGGCACACTCTGTCATATGCCTTTATAACATGACGAGCAGCCGACTTGAATTGCTTGGCGTGAGTCGATTCGCTCCCCATTTTTCTTGCACGACAACCATCGAATCCGACCCGGCGACGACCTCCGGACCTGGCGTCCTGATGCAACTTCCGCAATTCAACCAGTTCTTTCCTCTCAGCCTCTCGAGCACGCTGCATCCTCAACAGGTCTTGCTTCATCCGACCCACATCAGTTTCCACATTTTCCATAACTCGGGCGGAGTGCTTTAACTTATGATACCCAGTAAGAAACTATAACAAAAACATACATGTAACTCTTACCAATAAAAGAAAAAGGGACCAGACAATAGTAAAAGCTTACCAAACAACAAGCCATATCCATGGTCTCCATAGTCTTCTCCAAATCTTGGTCTTCCAGCATCTCCTTGTCACCATCCAAGACAATACCTTCCAGAAGACAGTTCGCTATGGGTGCTGACCCAAGGCTGTAGTCAGATCGTTTTACTGCACGCCTCTTCCCCGACTTCCCAGCGTAGACGAACTATCTCCCAGATTGCCATCATGCATGGCCCTCCAACGCACCAGCCCTAGAGCTCTCACCAGCAATAGCTTTTCCCTTACCAACTACAGCAACGGTCGCGAGCACCCAGGTCAACCTTATGCCTTGGATTCGAGTCCCTGAACACCACACCTCCAGTTCGCTTGCGCCAACCAAAGGCAGAGCGACCGACATTTTTAGATCATTTTGTGGCCCTCATTTCAAAAGGGACCGCCTTCCGCTTACCCAGATCGCGTGAATGGCATAGCATGAATTTAATCTCCTCCATGACGAATGGAGAAGTCTCCCTCACCCCTCCCATTGGAGGGACCAAAGAGTCAAAATCATCACCATCTTCCCTCGACATACTACACTCCGTTGACAACTCAAAGGTCAGCAAAAGAAGCGTACTAAGCTTACATATCACAAAGAAAAGAAATGAAAAGAAGTCGGAAACAAACCTGACACGTTAGAAAACTTGGGCAAGAGCTTCGACGAGAGCTTTGGCAAGAACTTTGGCAAATGGCTTGAGGAAAGTGACGAACTAGTACCCCTAAAACTCTCACAAAAGTCTTTTAGGTTGAACCATTTCACTTCCCAAGACTTACCATAAATGCATTGCAACACTAACCGACGTGCCGCGTATACCGCCATCTTTTCAAATTCCAAAAAACAGGGAGGTTACCATGTCTGGCTCTCTCAAACGGTTCACATCTTCACACGTGCCACCCATGTGCAAAAATCCTCTCTCAGTAGAACGCAACAACATGCAGCATGCTCTCTACGAGCAGGACGCTCTCTCGAGCTAATAGGCTACACAACCTCACCACTTCTCATTAGTCGAAGCCTACAACGTTAGGACGCGACCTAGAGAAGAATGCTCTACAAAGAGCAGCATCACCACTTGAGATCAAAGGCTACATAGCCTGGATAATGATTACCAGTTGGAACACACAATGCTATACAAGTGCAACAACATCAGACAAGTACATTCAAAACAACAAAAAGACCAAGGAAAATAACCATGCATAAATATAAAAGAGCGAACTGCCTGACAAGCTCAGGAAACCAGTTCTCTATAGTTACCGAACTGCCACTCAGGTGGAATCTAGTTCGTTCCAAAATAAAGCAGATAATAAAGGCAAACTGCCCAAGGGAGGATAAGCTCTTAATGTATCGGGCCATAGGCCATACAGAAATAAATAAAGGTGAACTGCCCAGGAAACCAGCTCTATTATATCTCTACAATCAATCAGAAGACAAGAAAAGACCTCACACCTCTCAAAGAAAAAGCAATCAAATAACATGTTCAAAAGTATCAACTAGCAGAGGATCCAACACAAGACTCGAGTCAGGTTCCATGGTGGTCGCAGTAGGAGGGATGACATGGTTCAGTTCCAGCTTGCTAATAACAGGAAGTGAATCAACAGGGGCAGAGGCAGCAACAGAGGGTACTACATTAAGAGCATTACTTGTATATTTGGGTGAGACATTCTCTCGTTCACCCAAAGCCCCACATTCATGCTCTTCTCTGAGCTGTTCATACTTCTGTTCTAGCCACTACAAGAAAATGGACTTTTGCCCATGGATACCTAGTATTTTTTGCCACGGTCATGAACCCTTACTACTCTTCCCATGATTATTGACCGTAGGAAATAGTTTTAAGCTCGTCAGCATACTTAAATACCATTACCCACGGTTTATCTGTTACTTGGGCCGTGGGTGGTAGCCACGAGAGAAATCGTCGGGTAAGACTTTTTTTTTGCTGTAGATTCACATCCACGCATTTTGGCCGTGGGCTTAGGGCCCTAAAAAATTGGTCAGGTATAACATACACTCAATCGATTTAGTTATCATATTTTCTTTTTCCCCACCACCACTACCTGCACAAAATAGAGAGTGAAAGGGAGAAAAGCTATATCAAAGTTAAATCGTTATTTTGTGAAATTTAGTTCAAAGATTAAATCTTTGAGTTGTTTTGAGTAATAATGGGTGTTGAAATTTTCTTGAACACAAGATCAATCTAGTCTCACAATTTTTGGTTTCGACTCTCGATTCTTCGAAGCTGCGCATTTGGCTGACTTCTCCTCCTGCTCATTTGGTCATTTTCTTTTCTCTTTCTCGTTTAGGTAATTTCTTATTCTTCTTCAATTTTTGTTTGGATCAATTATTCACTATTTTTTTTTCTCTCAGTTCTTCACCTCGATTTTGATTCGGGTTTGGTGGATTTATTTTTGGCTCAGTCATCATTTTTTTTTAAATACAGGGAATTAGGTGAAACATTTGCTTATATTATTATTGTTTTCCTTCAATTATTATTTGTGTTGAATTATCATCAGTTCAGTTCAATTCAGTGAACGTCTTTTTTAGTTCAGTTCAGTGGGTTTTTAATAGCTCAACTTGTTGGGTATTTATAACTCCAAATTTTTATTTCTATTAGTTTTTCACTAAACTATTATGATACTTTTTTGGTGGCAGTTCTTCTCTTCGATTTTGACACTGGTCGATTTGTTTTTGTGCTCATCCAATTATCAGGTAATTTTGTATTTTTTTTTCTTCAATTGTTATTTGGGTGGCGCATATTTCATTTTAGGAAGTGGGTACCATTGTTAGTTTAACTCAACAAAATTGAGTTTATCTTAAAAGTAAAAAAATGTAATCTTCAATTCATTAAAAAAGTTGGGGTTCCTCATGAAATTATCTGTTATTAAGTGTATGTTATAAACATTTTGTGAATGAACTTATTAGCATATATGTTTTCATTATGTAGTTTATTATTAGTAATTAATCAGTAAGTTATGAAAAATTCTTTCATTTTTTACGTTAAACCTATGGCTTATAACCCTATACTCTTTTTTAGAATATTACTTGGAACTTAGAGTTTTTGATAGAATTTCTGGTGGTTCCTGTATTGAGCAGCATCATGAACTTGTGCAAAATAAGTAATTGGTTGTATTTCTAGCAATGGATAGCTCGTTGTCACTTTACTTAAGTCTTCCTTAGGCCTAAGTCTTTTGAAGGTGGCTATGTAGTGGTGGAATGAACTTATTTAATGGCTAGTAGTTGATTGTTTGAGCTAGTTTTTGGTTGTCAAAGCTTCAAGCTCTTGCGGCCTTCTTAATTTGTGCCTTAAAAGCATGTAGTGTATCCTACACTTTATTTCCAAAAGGATAGAATATACCTTAGTGTATGCTTCCTAAGGCATCTGGGATAAAGAAGCTTGCCATTTGCTTAAGTAAGGTCTACTTGATAAGTCTAAAATTTTGAGCATAGAATCGGTATTTATGGGAGCATTAATTACTTTTATGATGAGAGTATGCTTCCTTTAGTAGTGAATTCTCAATATGTTTGACTAGCCTAGGAAATAAAGAAAGTCAGATGTCATACAATTTGGTCATTCAATATGGTATCTATTTTATGGCCTATCTTATTAACATGTAGTAGTGTGGGTGACACCATGTAATAGTTTTGCAATGCAGTTCTATCAAGCTTGGGTAGGCTTTGTCCTCTAAGAGTGTTGCAACGAGATTATTGAAATTTATGATTATAGTCACTACACACCAATTTGCTAAAAAAACAATACCAACAACCGCGCATAAACGATGGTTAATAGCCTTGGTTTTTAAATGAGTGAGCTTGGCCGTCATATTATAACAAATGGTCGCTGTTATTCTATTTTCTGGGTTAGTAGCCTCTGTCCCGCCCATTGTCGAGTGAAAAGTCAAAAAATGCTTCTTCTTTTTTAAGAGAGGGAAAGCCAAATTTTTTATGTTCTAGGGTTTTATTTTTTTTTCAGAGAAAACAAGTGTTCTCTATATATTCTCCTTTGTTCTAATATTCGCAGGAACACTTATTCTAGTTCTCTATATTGTCAAGTATATCTGTGTTAATATGTATTTTTGGTTTTTCATAGAACTAGTTATAATTATAGCTGTCAACTATGTCTCTATGTATGTAGGATCCATTGATTCCATTCATTAGTGGACATGGAATTTATCAGTCCCATTTTATGCTTTTCATTAAACTATGAAGTCCATGTTACTCTCACAGGTTAGTTTAGGGAGCCAAGGATCCATGAAATTGCACGGTTCCTGACTTTGTTGAGCTAAAGTGGATGCTTACAACTATCGTTTGCCCAAGCTCACTGTAAGTGGATACGTTTACATTAGTAGTTAGCCCTTATCCCATAATGAACGGTACATGCTTGTCCAAGGAAATGGGTGATTAGAATATTATGTATCCTACTTCTTAACCTTGGAATTTATGTTGATGTTAATATATTTCATTTACTTTAATATTTGTTTCTGCATTGGGGATCTATCATTGGTTTCATATAGCAATTTACATAAGAACGGTAGCACACATAACTAATAAAGGTTTCATTTACTACTTGTCTTTGTAGAATTTGGTTTGTACATGTGGCTTTGTTGGGGTTCAAGGCAGTTCCTTAGATGGAAAGCTCACTATTAATTCATGGAATTATTGTTTTCGTGTAGTTTGCGGTTGGTCTAATACTTATAGTAGATATGGGTGTTATGCTGAAAAATTAGATGTGAATATGAGAAGTAGCAGTGCAGATTTCTTACTGTTTTACTAGAGCTATAATAGTATTCATACATCAAAGTTAGAATTTAGGCTTATTAAATTTGTCTAAAGAATTGCTACTTTGGCTTGTAGTTGAGCAATATGTACTTTTGGCTTGGTGAGTCTCTAGTTAAACCACACCTTTTTTTTTATGAAGGTTAGTTTGTATGTTAGTTAGTTTCCACGTTAGCCTAATACAATTTTGTATGCTGTGAAGGTTAGTTTCCCATATGGAAGTGATGATGATGGGAAGCATGAAGTGCCTGAAATAAAGGGTTAGACTTGCCTTAACGGTATCGTGAAGGCCATATGATGAAGATGGGTGTGTTCAAGTCCATGTTCTTATTTTAGAGTAAAACGTAATTTATAATTTATTTATTTACAATTGAACAACTTGTATTTCTCCTTATTAACTATCTTTTAATAATTGTTGATAATTGTGTAATGAAGAATCTGTAGAAAGTTTTGTGGACAATTGGTGGTTGTTTAATTAGAAAAAATGTGTAGAAACAGGTTGAAATGTGACATTGGCCCTATTTTTTTTTAATAAAAAAAAGTTTTTTCCCACGGTCCAAAGCAATGGCTAATATTGTGCGATTGTAGGCAAAAACCAGCATTTCCCACGGACTAGTGTCGTCGCGGCTTCCACGGACTTAGACTGATGCAATGACCGTGGCTATTGGTTGGCTTTTGCTACGGTCATGACTGTGGGCACACTATTACCGACGCACAAAAAGCCCACGGTCATGTGATGAATTTTGACCGTGGGTAAAAGTCTTTTGCCACGGTTTTGGGTTGTGGCTAATAACCTGTTTTCTTGTAGTGAGTTCTTTTAACTCAAGGCAAATATCATCATACACCCTCTTCGTCTGCAGCGTCACCCCCTTGCACTTTTGGGCAAAGTTGTTAGCCGTGGCCAGTTTCCCTTCCAGGTCGCTCACCATGTTGACAGCTACTGTTTTCTCTAGAGTCTCAGCGACGAGCTGCGCCTTCATAGCGTCCAACTCTTTCATCAGAGACTCTTGAACCTGGCTAACAACCACCAGCTCGTCCCTTGAGGTCGCGGGCTCACCCTTCTCCATTTCAGCAATTTGAGCCGTCGTCTTTAACTTTTGATAACCAGTTATCAACTGCACCACAAGAAGATCCCAACATCACACAAGTGCACATTCAAACACAAATGGATGAAAAGATGACAAATAAACCCAACAAAGACAAATCGATTGCTTACCAAACAGTGTGCCAGGTCCATAGCTCTCAGGTTTTGTTCTAAACCCTTAGAATCAAGATCCTTTCTATCTCCATCGAGAGTTACCCCTTCCAGTAAACAAGCTGCTATAGGTGCAGACAGATAGCTAATGTCTGACCTCTTCATGAACTGTTTATGCCCCGACCTCTCATTAACATTATCCAGATTGGGATCCAAAACATCTTTACCCTTACCAGAAGAACCCTTCCCACTATCCTTGGTAGCCCCTTTCTCTTTCACCCTGCCAGCAGGAGGAGCCGGAACAATTTCAGTACCACTACTACCCAAAATAATGAAATCGACCTGGGGCCTCGCCCTAGAACTGCGAGTGGTCTTTCCAACACTCCGCTCACAACTCGCACCACCAAAGCTGCCTCCGAGCACAATCTCAGCCGCTCTCGTGACCTTAGCAGCCCTCGAGTTGGGAGCATCAGCCTTCCGCTTCAGCGGCTTACTCCGCTCACGAGGAGTAAAAGAGATGTCTTCCACTATAACAAAAGTAGTCTCATGACTCCTCCCCCGTCCCCCCTTAGGTCACCTATCCAACCCACCTCCTGTAGGTCGCCCTTGCCCAGCACGATTTCTCTCCTCCCTGATCATAATGCCACTGTTTTCTCTGTCCATTAATAGCTCAGTTGAAAGCTCTCGAGCAACTCGTCCACGCGCCCTCTTCTTCTGGTTACGCCTTTTCAACCTAACCTCGCGACCTCCCCTTTGTACAAAGTAGTTCGCTACCTCAGGAAGTTTTTCTTGCTTCACTGCCCGACTCAGCCTAACAAATTTCTCAACCACACAGCGCTCAGTTTGCTCTTTGACAGTGATCTCTGCAAAACAGTACAAAAATATATCAAAATCAAAGCCACCAATCTAGACATCAAGACAAAGGACAATACACTGGTACGTACCAGCAAAAATGCAAATTCTAGTGTGTAAACCAAACCCACTAGCACAAAAATTTCAATTAGCAACAACGACTTTCTCTCCCAAGGCTCGTTGCTTACACCATCCAGAATGCTTGACTTCCCAGTCAACTTCTGTAAGCTAAAATTGTTAGCTCTAGATCTTTTCACAGCAAAATGCTCAACAATATCTGCAACACCAATGTGGTACTCACCACTCTCATTCAACAAGTCAAAAACCCTAAGCAAGCGCCAGGTATTACCAACGAACTGGCAGGGCGTTTTTTCACAAAAATTCAAAAATTCAAAAGTTCAAAAGTAAGCTTTGAGAAGGGTATCCTCATTCCAGCTCTCAATTGCCCCTCACATACAACGACCCCATAACCTAGCGGTGAGAACGCAGTGCTAAAAACGTGTGCGTCATCTCCCAGTTCGTGTATTTCCATATCGCTAACCTGTATACTATATGCCTCCCTTAAATCTAAAAAGCTTTCCAAAGCTCGCTTATCTACTATCCTGGGTGGCAAACCACTAGAGGACGATGCAATCCCATTATTCGAACTGCTAGCTATAGCAACAACAGAGTCAGATTTAACATCCTCCTCTACATCCTCAAACCCTATCGACTCCGCCATATCCTCCTCTACTTCGTCATAACCCAAAGACACTTCTCGAATCTCCTCAGAACGAGTGTCATCCGAATCAGACATATCTTTTGAGATGTTACAATGCCAACAACAATTACAACTGAACACGACCTTAACACCAAACAGAGATAGAAATGACAAAGAAAAAGAAAAGCAAGCAATAATGGCAGAAGGAAGAAGACTAACCTGACCCTCTCATTTTCAGTTGGAGCAAAATGAGAAACCCTCAAACTTTCCCAACGCGTATGTAGCAAGCCACCGGTTCATTTTTCAAAAAATTAGAGAAACAATCATTATCCCCTAAACCCCAGACGACACGTCTTCTGAAATTGTTGTTTTCTGAAACCGTTGTATTTCAGAATCCCTCGAATCGAGGCGGTTATTATTCCGCACACATGCTACACACGTGCAAACGTTCTCTCTCAGTAGATCATTAATACGTACTAAACGACCTATTGAGATGGGGCTATGTAAGGGAGTACTATTCACATCCAATGAATATCACACACGTGTCCAGTATATACAGAGCTCGTATTTTCGTCCTCAGAGCTCGCTACATAGCGACTCGACTCAGGCAAGCAACCTATTCAACTCGCGCCCAGAGTGACAGCACCACCAACAGATCTCTTATACTCGACCTACGAGCTCGCTTCCAAGTGACTCGAGCCGGGTAGACGATCTCACCAAGAAGTGACCTCCACAGCTCCCATTCCTCTCACTCCATAATAGCTCGTAACGTAAGCATTTATTACAACTATCAAGACCGCAGCTTCAGGCACGCAGCTCATTGATTCTTCATAACTCGCCTTCATGGCTCATAAATGAGCTGAAGATCTGGATCTGACCTAAAAGGGAAGAGCAACGGGAACTGGCTACTTGCCTATATAAAGAGGATGAGAAACTACGTCTGACCTGATTCAAGTCTCCCCAGAGAGAAACTTGATATGGGGCGCCTCGTCCCATCTGAACTTCGGTCATCCCTATCTAATCATCCCAATCTCCTCACTAAACCTGTATTTGTAAGGATTACCAAAAGCATCCTTTACAATCAGCATATAAAAGGTGAGAAATAGCTGGGGCATTTCTTCTAATCTTGATACCATGTAACTCATTATCATGTTCAGCACAGGTGATCATTCTAGACAAGGCTTCAATGACCAGAATGAACAAGTAACGGGAGAGGGGATCCCCTTGTCTCAGTCCCCTCTCAGGGCAGAATTTCTCTAATGGGGAGCCATTTAAAAGAACTTGGCAGTTCTCGTTAGTATGGCTGTATGGGAAGACTGTTATTTGCAAGAAATAGACCCTTGATGATTCATGTGTTGACCCCTGAAACCCAAATCCATATACCAGTGGACAGATCACATCCTTGTACAACAAACAAATTCTCCTTTATACATACAGAATACATCTTGCGCATTTGGGCGCAAACCTATGCCTGAAGAAACACTTCAACACCTCCTGGGCGATTGTAGACACGTACAGTCTATTACTCTATTTGCAATATTGGAATTGATCTGGTACCAAACCAACCACCCTTTACCTCCTAGAATATACGATCTTTCTTGAAAGTGGTCATCACTTGCTGGCACGGTTGGATGAAATGTTACACTGAATAAGAGTAGAGATCGCCCATTAGTCCATTACATTCAAAGGGAACTTGGCCATTCTGACCGAGTGTGGAGGCATAATTAGAGGTGAAACAGGTCAAATGCTTTGCTCACGTATAGTTAACATTATTGGCATTTGTATAAAGAATACTGCAGAAGGCCTAGCCAAGCTGAAGGGTACAAAAAGGACTAAGCTACTTGGTTATACAGGGGCTTGGACGACTACATCAATTTGCCAAGTGGAGGCACATAACAAGAAACTTCAAGACGAAGGGATGAAGACCGATCTGAAGAAATGCAGAGCTTGTTGACGACATTGTTGGAAGAAGCAAATCAAGTAGCTGACTGGTTAGCAGAGCAGGGTAGCAAGAAGTTTTGCGAAGGTCTATATTATAAGACGTCCTAGTCCACAACTTAGTAGCTTAGCTTTGGCTGGTGTGGGCGGCTAGTTCCTTGATATCTGTTGAAAAACTATGCCATGAATCATGAATCTGCCTTCAGTGCACCTCCTCATCCACTACAAATCTTTCAGCGAAAATTTTTGCACTATTTCTGCAATGTTAGCCCTCCAGAAGTTGGGCATCTTTTGCTTCCCTCTTCATTTACGCAAGCTCTTACATACAGACCACGCAACAATTAAATTCAGCCAACACTTATAGAGACTAGATTTACACATATCTAAATATTATTCAAACTAGTGCAGCTTTATTCAAATTGAAAAGAAAAGGTTCAGAAATAGAAATTACAATTGACAAAATCATCTATGATATTCAATAATAGTGTAGTACACAATACATCCTGCACTGTCAAAGAAACTTTAAATAGCATTTCCCTCCCATTCTCAACTTTGTACAAGAAGATAAATTACAACATATGCATCTTCAATGAAGCAATTGAAGAATGAGTTTAAACAATTTACTACATACACAAATAAGTTAACGAGTAATCACATCTCGGTCAGAACTTGAATACAGCACCAGTGGAAGTTTAACCTATACCAAATAACTTAACTAACAAAACTCTGCTTCCATATCAACCTAGCCTGGAATCTCGATCTGTCTCAGGTGAATGAAACAAGGCCACACTGATATCACTAAGATTTCTTCCCTTGGTTCGAGACCAATGACCCTTTCCTGGTCCAGGGGCATTTGGCGTTGGATGGCTATCGAAATACTCATCATCCACAATACGAAAAGACTTCAAAGAAGCAGTCTTTGACGATGGCGTGTGATATGCAAAGTGCCAATTCTTAGCTATCAATGTCTGCATATAATTAATTTACACTGATTCAGAAATGACAAACAATAGGAAACCAACATATATCAATGCCAATACATTTAACAAAAAACTTACAGCGTCTCGAATAGACCTTGAAACATATTGAAGTTTTTCAAGATCGTCGTGTTCAACTCCACACAATATCCTGACCAAGATATCTTGTGGTAGCGCTTCCAATAACGATTTATCGAAATTTAGCTTCACACTACATTGCCTTTTCAATGGAGTTCTAAAAGGAGAACTACAAGGGGAAGGCTCAACTCGTTTCCTTCCAAAAGCTCCAGTGCATCGTACAACACCAAAGTCTTTATCCATCTCATCAAAATCAAATTCATTCCAACTACCATACTTTGACAAACTCCCAAACTTCATTTGCAACGCCATTTTATAAATATCTGCAAATCACAATTATATAAAAAAGTTAATAACAATTATAAAACCCTAATTTCAAAATGAAATGACCAAAATAACCCCAAATGAATGAAATTGCACCAAACCTAATTGCCCTAAGCTTGTAAACACCTAAAATGTAAACATGCCAAAAAGGGGAAAAGGGAGAGACAGAAATGAATACCTGATAAACAACCAAAGAGAATGTCTCCAAGAAACCCTAAAAATAATCTAGTCTGAAGGTTTTAAGGAAACTTTTTAGAGTGGCAGTCAAAGATCTTTAGAATCTATCTAGAATAATATTGTACATTTGTGCCCTCTCGAACCTTTATATAAAACCCTCAAACATTACCGTGTACACAAGTACGCGGTTTAGCTCACCTTTCAATACTGTCCCTACACGTGTTTTAATCTAGAGGTTTCTAGTCTCATGTTTTGAGCATATCTTGCCAAATGTGCACACGTGTCGGTTAGGATATTTTTCTTATTTTAAATTTCTTCGGTTAAAATAAGGAGCTAAGAAAAGTAGCCGTTATAATTCACACGTGGTGGGTTGGGGAGAGCAGGGAGAGGATTTAGATTTGGATGCGAAAGTTCGTGTGTGCTGATGCTGGGTTTGGTCGGTTGCTCGGTTTATAGGGTGTGCTTGACTGCTTGTAATGTCGGTTCTGTATTGTTTCTGGCCATGTGGCAATTTAAGGAATCCAATGAAAATCAGATCAATGGTGTTTGTCTATTTTGGAGAGTTATGGATTTTTGGGCCATGATCTGATTTTAAGTTGTGCACTTGTGCGCAATGCATAGTTCTGATTCCGAACGAAACTCCGGAATTCCGTTCGGAATTTCAGTTTTTTAAAAAATTGGAATTCCAAATATAGTGTTGAAATCATTGAAATTCCGAAAGAATTTGAAATTCTAAATATAATAGAGTCGAAATTTATTGAATTTCAGTTTTTAGATTTATTGGAATTCCAAAAATTCAGAAATCCCGAACTATAGCGCAATGTGGGTTTCTTTAGACGCCAGTGTGGCATGTTAAGGAGTCCAATGAAATCAGATGAATGGTATTTGGTATTTGCCTATTTCGACTGTAGTTTTCAAAACCGGTTTTTTTAACCGAATCGGGTTAGACCGGTCCCGGTTCATACTAGTGGTTCAATTAAAACCCATCTGATTTTTTTTATTAATTAAAGTCTTAAATAATTTTATATATTTAAGTTAATTAATGAAATTATTTAATGTTTAGGTTGAACTGATGCTTCAAACAATTTCTATCAGCAACCCGTGTTACCTTCTTGTTTGACGCACTACAGCTTATCATGTTGCTTTTCTAAGTCTAGGCAAATTTCGAACTATTATGTTTGATGTCATGATGTTTTTTCTATAAAAATGTGTAATTCTAGTTCTTTCGACCAATTTTCACTTGACGAAATTCGTTGTGAAAGTGAATGGATAATGGCAAGAGACCAACAATGACCATGTTTGTTTTAGTATCACACATATTTTGAACCTCGAATTGCTTAGTGACCTTAATTTAAATTTCAACAGGTGTGATCGTATTGTAGGGCCTAATATTGAGTAATACTACACTGACACAGAAACTTGACACAGTCAACCAACACACTGAGGTGGACGCGGACTTGTCAAGTCCATCTAAGCAAAAGTCAACCCTAAACCAAACCCTATTTTATTTGTTTTATTTTTTGATTTATTAAACCCTTCGTCTCTCATCTCTTCTTTTTCAAAAAAAAAAAAAAAAACGCACCAAATAACACCTTAACTTATTGATCGTAATATACCTGTTTTAATTATTTGTAATTGTTTACTTCTTTCTTTTAGGAATGGAGCAAGAAATTTATGAATTTGACAATATAAGTGTAGAAATGCATGATGATGAGGGTATCAATGATAAAGAATTGGAAGATACAATTGATGTTGATGTGGGTATGGAGAATGAATTTGCTCAAGAAGAAAAAGTGGGAGATCCAGAAATAGGAATGGTGTTTGATACTGCCGAAGGATTGTTTGAATATTACACTAAATACGGTAGTGAGAATGGGTTTCCAATAAAGAAAAGGTCTTCGTCGAAGGGAGATGATGGGGTGGTTCGATGGGTGCTTTTTACATGTTCTCGATCAGGCAAGACAGAGAGCACTTCAAGAAATGCTTTCAAATTGCATCCAGTTACAAAAACCCAATGTAATGCGAAGCTTAGAGCTGCTTTAGATTCTGATGGAAAGTGGCGGGTGACATCCGTAGTACTTGATCATAATCATGGTTTGAGTCTAGGAAAGTCACGATATTTCATAAGAAATCGTAAATTGAATCGACGTGTCAAAAGGAAACTTGAGATAAATGATCAAGCCTGTATTCGGCCAAACAAAAGTTATTCTTCTTTGGCGGTAGAAGCGGGTGGACTTGATAAACTGCCGTATTTGGATAAAGATTGTCGTAATTATGTTGAGAAATCCGGGCGGTTAAGGCTTGGCAATGGGATCTTTGCGGTATTGCTCGTAATTACTTCGCAAAAATGCAAGCGATAATTCTAACTTCTATTTCCTCATGGATTTAGATGACAAAGGTAGAATAAGAAATTTATTTTGGGCGACGCAAAGGAGCGAGCAAAGATATATGAGGAGTTTGGTGATGTGATCACGCTCGACACAACTTACTTAACTAATAAGTATGACATGCCGTTTGCTCCTTTTGTGGGTGTGAATCATCACGGTCAGTCAATCTTGTTGGGTTGTGCTTTACTATCGCGTGAAGACACCAAGACTTTTTCTTGGGTTTTTCAGACTTGGCTTGGTTGTATGGGTGGTCGTGCTCCTAATGCAATAATTACAGACCAGGACAAAGCCATGCAAAATGCTATAGAAATTGTGTTTCCAAATGCACGCCATAGGTGGTGTATATGGCACATCATGAAAAAGTTACCTAAAAAATTACGGGTTCATAAGAAGTACGAGTCAATTAAGTTTGCGATGCAACAAGCTGTTTATAATTCCTTAACAACCACCGAATTCGAAGGGAGATGGAACAAGTTTATTGAGAAGTATGATCTTAAGGAAAATAGATGGTTAGATGGTTTGTATAAGGAGAGTCATCGTTGGGTTCCTGCATTTGTAAAAGATATTTTTTGGGTGGGAATGTCAAGTACTCAAAGAAGTGAGAGCATGAATGCATTTTTTGACGGGTATGTCAATTCGAAGACTACATTGAAACAATTTGTCGAGCAATATGAGAATGCATTACGGAGCAAGGCTGAAAAGAAAACCAAGAAGATTTTAATTCCTTCAACTCCCGGTCCCATGTATTACTCACTATAAAATTGAGAAACAATTTCGGGATGCTTATACAACCGCAAAATTCAAGGAGTTTCGGGAAGGAGTTAACGGGAAGCTCTCTACTTGATGTGTCTTCGGTTAAAAAGGAATGTGGCATTGAGGTGTATGAAATTTCAAGATGTTATGGTTGGAGAGGTAAATTTGCAACTTACTTTTACAGTTTGCTTCAACCCAGATGACAGTGACATCAAGTGCAATTGTCGCTTGTTTGAGTTTAGAGGAATCTTATGTAAACACATTATTGTCGTATTGATTCAAAAAAAGATTCAAAATATACCTGAAAAGTACATTCTTCATCGATGGAGGAAAGATGTAAAGAGGTGTCATACAAAGGTTAAAATCAGTTACTTTGATTGGATGCAAAACCCTGAGAATGAACGTTTTGATAGGATGTGTAATGCCTTCTATGAAATAGCGGACTTGGCAACCGATAATGAAGATAAAACAAATATTGTTATGAAGTGGATTAAGGGCTTGAATAATGAACTAAAGAAAGGTGAAGGAGCATGTGCGAAGTAGTCACCTACTACATGTGGAAGTGAGCAACCCATCGCATGTGAAACTAGTGGTAATGTTCATACTACAACTAAGGATAATGGCCTTATTCAGTAGTCCTCAATCGGTTAAATTGGTGCGTCGCCCACCTTTCAAGCGGAAGACAAGCAAGCCGGAACAAGCTGTTAAAAAGTTGCAAGAAAAGAAGAAGAAAGAGGGGAAAGCGAGAACAAGTCGTTAAAATGAACCAAGGAAAGAAGAAAGGGATAAGCACAATTGAAAATACAATGAATGATTTAGATTTGGAGAAGGTTTGCAAACAACCGTATTGAAATGTTTTTTTTTTAATATTTGATTTTACTTTTTTTTTTTTAGTTATTTGCTCATTTGTATGAATTTTACTTTAAATGTAGGACCCAATTGGTGGATCGGTTATGGAGTCAGCGAGACACAAGAAAGCATTGCATTAAAGGTTTATATTTATTATAGTTTATTGCTGTTTATTATTATTATTTTTGAAGTTGTTTCATGAATTGGATTTATATTCTTGGTAATGTGGGGATACAATTGGTGGAGCATAACTTATGGAGTTTGGTGGAAGCATTTAGTAGGCATAAATGAAGAATGAGAGTTAGTCGAGCAAACCGTTTCTTTTACTCTTAGTTGTTTGTATATTACGGAATGGCAAAGATAAAAATACCATTTTTTATGTCCCTACTTATGGTTTCTTTCTCTTGCAGGTTTTTGACTCAAATTTTGCGTTATTGGGTGATCATTTGATTCATATGTTTGAGAGCTATTTTTATGGGTTGAAGGCGCACATGTGACATGGTGCTTTTGTTGGGTTTGTGATAGGACTTTTAGGGGAGTTTTGTATCACAAAGTCAAGTGTCTTTATGATCACATTCTTTTTGTAGCATGTCGAATATTGTATTGGCTAGAGTGGGTCTTAATCTTTTCTTGTATGTTGGTTAAACATTGGAAACAAAGTGTAACAAGTACTCCATGTGAGGATATTGATATAAATGAATGTTTCATTGATTTTTTTAGTTGTATCATTAATTTGTTTTAGCATGATTTTTATGTCTGAGATCTTTTCTCTGCCTTCTAAGATCCTTTCAGGTCTGACTTTCTTTAGTGAAGCCTTTCCCAATTTAGTAGGATCCTTAAGAAGTGTTTTGGAATCTGTCTTATCTTTAGAAACACTTCCAGTTTTTTGGACTCTGGTGCGTATTTAAAAACCATTACCACCATCGTGTAATATTATGTTTTTGCTTTGGATGGTCTCTGGTGCGTATTTAAAAACCATTACCATTGTGTAATATTATGCTGCTGGATGGTAGAAACCTTAAACTGATTTCCCACCACAGGTAGTGAGTGTGAATAGGATGAACAGGAGAACCACATAAATAGAAGACTTACTGACTATTGTACATTACAGGTGATATGGTTATACGCAATTGAGTAAGTGGAATTGGCTTTTGAAGTCGAGTTTGCCCATGGAGACCTACTCAAACTGAGAGAAAGTTTCTCTGCTGGAAAACTTTTTGACTGCAACGCAGTGACTTGACCATGCAACAAGTTGCAGGCTGCAGGTTCAATTCAAGGAGAGGAAGGGGTGGCGTCCCCTGCAACTTTACAGGGGCAAGTAGAACAATAAGAACAAGAGCCCCCATGGTGTGAATCAAGTTCAGTGTAGACTCGACATTTATCATTAAGAATGAAGAAGCCGGCGGATTCTTACTGCAGGTGAAGAGTGCATCCCACAACTAAGAGCAAATGCAACAAGGGGTTCTACGTTCTTGATGGAGTACTATCTTAGTTCATTAGGTACCTTAAACTTGTGAAGAGCAATTACCAATGACTTATAAACATTGTGAAGAATTAAGCGACCAGTAAAAGATAAAATCACGAGATTATGTCCGCATAGTTAGGTGGTTCGTACTAGTGGGTTCCATGATACAAGTTTATTTGAAGGAAACACAACAAAGGACGACAATACAATAAATGAGGGAGTGCATGTTATTCATATAACATCAAGAATAGTGTTGTGAACCTTTTGTTCAACTGAACCTTTTATTCAAGTCATATCACCGATGAACCTTGAAGAGACTAATTAACCTTAAAAATGAAACACTAATAACTCGAAGTAGCGCACGGGTACAAAGTCGAGTAAACGTAATAAATTTGGCTCTTGAAACTTTAGTAACATCCACTTAATTACACTCGAATTGGAGACTTAAAAAGTATCTCTACACGCTCCGTGCCCATCCATTATAGCTTGGTACAAGTTTGAATCGGGCGGCAAAAAGGTGAGCTGAAATAGGAGTGAGTGTTGCCTTCTCACCATAACATTTATAGGCAACAGAACATAACTAGATTTTCAATGTACCTCATATATGTTTCTCATTGTTCAATCAAAAGTTGAATTTATAAGAATATCATTTGGATTTTGGTGGATTCGAACCACCATCTCTTGAGATATCATGGAGATGCACTCGGACTCTCAAAGCTTTTACCATTTAAGCTAAAAATCCACTCCAAAGATACAAAAAGAACATCTACACAAACCCAAGGATCATTTACCAAAAAATGCATAGATATGCCACGACCTTCAATGAAGGATAAAAAACCCCATAAATATGTCATAGTCTTGATTCAATAGACAAACTAGAAATAGTTTTCCAATGAACCAAATTATGAATCTCGAATTTGACAATAGTTTCAACTGGCCAAAATTTTTAGACAATTAATTTGTCAAACAGTTTATGTGCCTTTATGTTCCGCCATTTGTCTCCCTCTTTTCAACTATTTACCAATCCATGAAAAAAAAAACACACATCATCAACACTATGTTTGGGGAAACTTACTAACACGACATACCACTAACATCAAGTTTCAATAAAATCAAAAAATTACATCATATTAAACATTCAAATTAACAAAGAAAGTGGTCGTTCATATACCTTGAGCAAGACGAAAACACAACATGCCCATAATCAGAAAATTAATTAGTACGAAATAGCAATAGCGGGTGTTTAGGATGAGTTTAGCTAGTATTTGCAAAGAGAAAGAATAAGGGACTCTTGAGTCTTGAGAGAGAGAGATACAAATCTTATTTAGATTGAGTTAGAGAGAGAGCGTGGGGGTTTGAGAAGTTTGGTGCCTGTTTTTTGAGTTTAAGAAAGAAAAAGATGAGAGATCTGAGATTACGAGGGTTTAATAATTCAAAAAAATAAAATAAAATAAAAAAGAAAAACAATTGGTCTGTTTGACTTTTGCATAAGTGGATATGACACATCACCAGCCACCTCAGTGTGTTGGTTGACTGTGTCTAAATCCTGTGTCAGCGTAGAATTACTCGCCTAATATTATATGTATGCGATTATGTGGATGAATCTAACTATTACTTGTTGACTTGTTTTGTTAGTCTGTTAATCATCGACCTTCAATTAAGCCCATAACTTTTGTTCATAGATAAAAACCAAAACAATCTTGATCAGAATTGAATTATATTGAGTAGCCATACAGTACGAAAGTATGAAACATTTTAACCAAAACTCAAATGTGGACTCTTGGTACGTGGTGGTCCTAAAGTTTGGTAAAAAAAGTGGAGGCCCAAAGCAGTTGTTTGGGTGGCTTTGCCTCGTAAAAGTTTTGTGTTATAGTCTAATTTATACCCATCAGGGCCACTAATCCGTGGAGTGATAGTTGAACGGGCCTGGGTCGAAGGAAAACCAAGAAAAGAAGAGAAAACGCTAGAGAGAGATGGAAAAAAAGATCCATGGTTGAAAGGAAAACGCGAGTTGATGGGTATAAAGCGAAAGATGAGAAAGGAGAAGAAAATGGGGAAAAAGAAAGGAGGGAGAAGATGAGTGTGATGTCCAAGAACACCTTTACTTGATTGTTCTAAGATCATACATATTTAGTACTGGTTTGAATGAATGAATAAGATGAACTAAGTTGAAACAAATGTTTTTATTGATTAGTAATAGAAAACTTTACAATTGCTCTCATTATCTCTTTCTCTATCCCGTTTTTATGATTTTTTTGTTAGAATGATTGAATGACCTCTTCTTTCTTCTTCATCCAGTTTTTATATAGTCCTCAATTAGCTTTGACCCAATCAACTTATGACATGTGTCCCTTGTCTTCCTCCTTTTCTTCCTGCTCAATACCTGCAAATGTTTGAAATCACCATGAAATATACCGAGATATGTCAATATCTCGAGTTTTAAAATATCAGATAAAAATATTTAAGGGAGTTTTAAAATATCAGATAAAAATATTTAAGGGCACGATATTTGCCCACTACATCGCCCCCTCTCGAAAATTTAAAATTTCGCATCGAATTTCAAGTTTTCGAGAAGCGGTTTCATTTGGGCCTAAAAAACAACCCGATCCATATCTTTGAATATAAAATTTGAAAATAAACCTTTTCGGTTTCCCTCATCTTTCCAAATGTCTTCTGTACGCTTCTGAAAAAAAAACAACCCAGGAACGCGAAGCTTCTTCCTTCGTCCTGAGCTTTCCAGTTTTCGAAAAACCGAGCTTTACATTCGCATACTGTAAGGTATGTCATCTGCTCTGTTTGTCGTCCCCTCTTTGTTTATAGTCATTCCAATGGCGAGTGAAGACACCATTTTTTATGTTAGCATCAGCAGTGATGATACACATTCTGACGATAGACTTCATAGCCATAATTTGGCCTCGACTTCTACTAAACCCTATCAACCTCAAACTTCTTGGGAGTTATCTTATGTTGTAGAAGGAATTACCTGCCATCCATTTGAGACCACTACCTCTGAATCTGAGCGCGATACTGTTGAAGATAAAAGTCAATGGAAACATGGACTTAGCCCTTTTTTCATCAAACGATCCAATCTAGCTTTCGTTCAGGCTGCCTATCAAACTCCCTCCTCCCTTTATCTCCAACACTATGCTGGGACTCGGAGCTTTACCAAATGTCAAAGTGGTACCAGACAAGGTATCATTGTTACGATTGGACAAATTGTTGCTAGATTGAGATTTCCACTGACCAATCTCGATCGTGAAGTATTAAACCATCTGAACATTTCCCCTGGTTAGGGTATGGATAACATCTGGAGATTAATGTTTGTCTGTAATTAATACAATAGCCACCTCTCCCCAGAAAAATATGAAGCCGACATAATCAGACTATCCGACATCCTTATGCATTATAGATTATGTGAAAAACACCTCGAATATTTTTATCCCAAAAAACAAACCCAGAAAGACATTAAAGGTATCCTCCGTCAAAATCATAAGAGCGACAAGGAATGGACCAAGTATCCTATCATAGTTATGGGTGACTGGGAAAGTGCCGATACTCAAGCAAATCCTCCTCTGAAATATCAAGTCTTCAACTTTTCAGGTATACCCTTATTTTGATTTATTTTCGATATTTATATATCGAAATCCCAATCTGACCCTAACCTCTCTGTATCTTTTCAGTTCTTCTTCCTCATTTTGATAAAGCTCGTGGGAACTCAAAAAGAGTACTCAAACTTTTAGAAGGGACCGATGAAGAAATCAATGTCCGAACTGGGGCTGATAAAGAAGGGAACCCTATCGTCACTGTTCCTCTTCCTAACATAAAAAATTATCGTGAACCGTTGTATGTTCTCAAGAGTCGGGCTCTTCAAAAAATGGGTCAGTCGCCAACTCCCACTCAATCTCCTTCAGAAAATCCTTTAGATGATCCTTATTTTCTTCTAGCCTCCTTCGCTTTGCATGAACTGCCTCCTCACCTTCTGCAATGTTATATTGATTATTTACATAATGATCTTAAAATGACTCCAAACCTTTTTCCCCAGATTAAAAAAGAAGTTCCTGATTTTATGACTATCCAATTTTGCAAGGTATAATTGACCAGCATATTTTGTTGTATACAGATATGGCACCTCGAATGCCGATGAACCCCAATGTTGGTCACCAATTATCTGATAAAGGAAAAAAGAAAGCTGCTGAACCCATATCGACACAAGCCTCTCATGATAAGCATACTGCCCCTTCCTCCGATACTCATGGTGCTTCTGCTAAGGATATGCAGCCTACTTCTCCTTAACAAAACCACCCTATTCCTCTACCAGATACCCATATTCATTCTAAGAAAAGAAAAACTACCTGGGGCGAAAGTGGGCTTGCTGCTGGTCAAACCATTGAATCCGTTCCTTCTGTCGATACAAGTCATCTCTTCAAACCGGTCTTTCGTTTGAATGATGGAAGTGATGTCCCTTTAACTGCCTCGCTTTTTGATGAGGATGCTAGTGAGGAATTGGGTGTTACTTTGTCTACTAACTGTATTCTCCCAAAAGACAAAATAGCCATATGTAATGTGGATACCGCAGAACGCCTCACCTGCTAGTGTGATTATATGGAAAAGGTACTTGTGTGTTCTCTTCTCTCATTTCATAATGATTTCTGTTATTTCCAAAGGCTTATCTATTTCCATTATCTCCATAGGCTAAAATGACTGTCATGGCCCAGTTTGATCTTCACCATAAACAAAACTGCGAGATTGGTCATCTTAAAAAGACAATGTAATCCCAACAGCGAGAAGTTGGTAGAGTAACCTGAGACAATAATAACTTAAAGAAGGAAGTCAGTCAACTTCATAGCGATCTAAAACTGCAGACTGAAAATGCTGAGAAGATTTTATCCCAGAAAGTTGCTAAACATGTAGAAATTGTGAAGAAAATTACTGAAGACTTTAGAAAAAGCGAAGTATGAAGAGGCTTCTGATGTAAAATACAACAAAATTATGTCAGCGGTAAATCTTCTAGGTGATCGGCTGGAGGCTTTTAAACCCTTTGTTCCATGTGCTCTCCTTGAGGAACATGGACTTGTTTCGAATGATGAGGAAGAAACTATAGTACCTTATAATCCTGATGCACCTGTTATCACAGCCTCTTGCCTTTCTACTGATAGTGCTTAAAACCTTGATACTGAGCTTGCGGCAGTGGATGATTTGCTCAACACTCCTCCAGTTTAAAATTTAAACTTTTTGCTCCTAATTCTGTAATATTCATACAAGTTGCTTCCCTCCTTGGCAATATACTTCGGCTTTTTATATCTCTGAATGCCCATGGATTTTGATTCTATACCACTTGTGCCACATACCACCCATATCTATTTACTGAAAACATATATTTTAACGTTGCGATACCCTCCACCAAAAAGAAAGTATCAGTGATACTTAGGCTTATATCACAAAAAAATGAAATTTTTGATACCCTCAACCAAAAAGAGAGTATCAGTGATACTTAGACTTATATCATCAGAAAATAAAATTTTCGATACCCTCAACCAAAATGAGAGTATCACTGATACTTAGACTTGTATCATCAGAAAATAAAATTTTCGATACCCTCAACCAAAAAGAGAGTATCAGTGATACTTAGACTTGTATCATCAGAAAATAAAATTTTCGATACCCTTAACCAAAAAGATAGTATCAGTGATACTTAGACCTGTATTGTCAGAAAATGAAATTTTCGATACCCTCAACCAAAAAGAGAGTATCAGTGATACTTAGACTTGTATTAGCAGAAAATAAATTTTTTGATACCCTCAACCAAAACAAGAGTATCAATGATACTTATAATATCCTTGGAATATGTACCAGTTGCTATGAAATTTAACGTCTTGTATTATCCTTAATAAATGAAATCAGAAAACTGATTCAAAAACCAACATGCATTGAAATAATAACCTATTTAATTTTACTGATTTATCACTAAATGAGTTACTACTTCTGAAACGTCCCTTGCATAAATAACCAAAAAATTACTTTTTCAATTGACTTTATTAAAAACTCCTTGTTTTCTTGCTAATCACCCTTAAATTTTCTCGTTTTCATGCTAAACACCATTTATTTTCCTTGTTTTTACCATTTCTTACTTGTATAAAAACGAATCTTCCACAGTATGAGTCTAACTTACTTTTTACAAACTTTTTTACTGAAAAATGACAAACTTAACCAGAAAACATGTCTCCTTTTTCCTACTTTCTTACCATTCTTACCATTTTAATGGTCCTTCCAGAATGGCCCCACTGGTCAGATTGCCCAACCACTGAATACTTAACTGATGAAGAAGAAGATGAAGCAGAAGAAGAAGAAGAAGAAGAAGAAAGAAGAAGAAGAAAAGTGAATAACAACAAGAAGAAGACGATGAGTGGCTCAGAGATCCTTATTATTATGAAAAAAACAATGATGGATCTTCCACTGATGGCGATGATGAGAATGAAGATGAAGATGACGATGAGGATGAAGACGAAGATGAAGACTGACATCTTCTTTTTATTATTTACTTGTCAATGCTATGTTTAACCGTTTTGAAAATGAACGTTAATAATAAACTTTTTATGACTTTATTATCTGTGCTTCGAATTTTTCATTTTGCAGTGAGTTATACTCAGGACATGCACCTTCAATCATGAAAACATTTCGATACCCATAATCATAGCAACTATTGCTAATAAATAAATAAAAAAACTAAACCACGCACCTTTATCATTTAATAATCTATGATGCCTCATCCTTTGAAGATATAATTGATATCTGAACTTTTTGTTCCTTTTCTTTGTATTGGATTTTGATATCAAAACTTTGGCGATATGTCTGATACCAACATTTTTGCTGATATCAGGACTTTATGTGCATGGTATCTGCCATTGTTTTTGATACCATGACTTTTGACAATATGCCTAATGCCAACATTTCTGTTGATATCAGGACTTTATGTGCCTAATATCAACACGTCTGTCGATAACAAGACTCTATGTGCCTGATATCAACACATCTGTCGATAACAGGACTTTATGTGCCTGGTATCTGCCACTGTTTCTGATACCAGGATTTTTGACAATATGCCTAATACCAACATTTCTATCGATTTCAGGATTTTATGTGCCTGGTATCGGCCATTGTTTTTGATACCAGAACTTTTGACAATATGCCTAATACCAACATTTCTGTCGATATCAGGACTTTATGTGCCTGGTATCTTCCATTTTTTATGATACCAGGGCTTTTGGCAATGTGCCTGAGACCAACATTGCTGTCAATATCAGGACTTTATGTGCATGGCATCGGCCATTGTTTCTGATACCATGACTTTTGGCGATATGCCTGATATCAACATTTCTGTCGATATAAGGACTTTAATGAATAATATTATAACATCATGACATTATGAATCTGAAACTTTTTATTGAATTGAATATTCTTGCTACATAGCTCATTACTTAATAAAATTGAAAACAATACATTATTGATAAAATACCTTCATATTATTGACATTATGAGGTTTTGGTAATAACTCCCCATCAGCATTCTTCAAATAATATGCCTCATTTATTCCAACCTTATGTATAATATAAGGACCTTCCCAATTTGCTGATAACTTTCCAGCTCCCTTCTCTTTTGTCGCTTGAGTGACTTCTTTCAATACCAGGTCGCGTTCCTAGAAACTTTTTCCTCTAACCTTTTTATTGAATACTTTTCTGAGTTGTCTGTGGTAACAATCAAACTTTATTCTTGCTTGCTCTCTATTTTCTTCCAAGTTTAGGATCTCTGCATGCATCCCTTGGTCATTCAACCCTTGTTCGACAAGCATTATTTTGGATGTCGATACCACCATCTCAGCTGGAGTAACTGCTTCCATACCATAAGCCAGAGTAAATGGCGATTCTCCTGTAGCTACTCTTGGAGTTGTTCTGTATGCCCAGAGCACACTGTTTAGCTCATCGACCTATAATCCTTTCTTGTCCTCTAGCTTCTTTTTGATATTATCCATAATAGTCTTATTTGTCGCTTCAGCTTGCCCATTTCCCTGAGCATAATAAGGTGCCGATGTGAAATGCTTAATCTTATATGATTCTAGGAAATCTCTCACCTTGCCTCCAATGAACTGAGGACCATTATCTGATATGATTGCATATGGTGGACCGTATTGACATAATACTCTTTCAAACAGAAACCAATAATATCTTGTTCTTTGATATGTTACAAAGCTATAACCTTTACCCATTTAGTAAAGTAATCAATAACAGCAAGCATGAACCTTTTCTTGCCTCCCCCAAGTATTAGAGGCCCAACAATGTCCATCCCCTATAAAGCAAACGGCCATGGGTTCGATACACAGTGCAATTCCTCTACTGGAACATGAATTGCATGTCCATGCTTCTGACACTGGATACACTTCTTTACATATCGAAGACAATCCCTTCACATCTATGGCTAGAAGTATCCTTGCCTCACTATCTTGTTAGCCAATGATCTCCCTGCTGAATGATTTCCACACTCCTCTTCATGCATCTCCGCAATTATTTGACTAGCCTCAGCCATTGATATACATTTCAAATGCGGTCCCCCAGGATTTTTTCGATATAAGTCATCCTCAATCAGCAGATATCTTTTAGCTTTGGATTTTACTCTTCGAGCCTCATTTTTATCCTTTGGTAACTCACCCTTAGACAAGAATAAAATATAGCTGATTAACCATGATGCCCCCAATGTATCTACTTCCATAACCTCTGGATGCTTTGTATCGATACTTGGGGTCTGCTGAACACTAACGTGCAACATACGTCCCTCTGTATTTTCTAGCATAGCAGCGACATATGCCAAAGCATCTGCATGTCGATTTTCTCCTCGATCGAGGTGCTGAATTCTGATTCACTAATTGAGAATCACTGAATATAGACAACTCTTTGACATTTAGCAATTTAACCATTTCCAATCCTGTAATCAATGCCTCATATTCTGCTTCGTTATTGGATGCGTGAAACCCCAGAGTAACTGCGGATTCCAATCTCTGATTTTCTAGTGTTATCAGAACAGCGCCGATACCATATCCCTTTTGTCCTGATGATCCATCGACAAAAAGTCTCCAACCATTTGTACCAGCCCATATGGATCATATGCGTCCATCCCATCATCAGGTTCTTGCAAATTTAGGCCACTATCTTCTTCAATCTTCCAATTTTCATCTTCAGCAGGAAAATCTGCTAAGAAATCCGCCAATACTTGGCTCTTCTCTGAAACCCTAGTCCTATATTCAATTCCAAACTCATCAATAAGTACTGACCACTTCGCCATTCTTCCTGACTTGGCTGTTTTGGCTAAAGTTTGCTTTAACGGAAGATTCATCATAACAATGATGGAGTGAGATTGGAAATAAGGTTTCAACCTTTGAGTAGAATAAAGGAGAGCTAATGCATATTTTTTTAGCACCGAATATCGAGTTTCAGCCTCAAGCATGGTCTTGGATTGAAAGTAAAAAAGTCGCTTAGCCTCATTTTCCACCTTTACTAATACCGAACTAATAGCAAAATCCGATACTGCTAAATATAAAAATAAAGTGTCACCTCCCTCTGGCTTTATCAAAGTTGGCACTTCTTGAAGACACTTCTTTAAATCTGAGAAAGCCCCTTCACATTCTTCCTCCCATATAAACTTTGTATTCTTCTTCAGCAACTTGAATAAGGGTTTGCATCGGTCGGAAGTTCTTGATATGAACCTATTCAAAGTTGCAATTCTCCCTGTCAGCTTTTGTATTTGCTTCCTAGTACTCGGAGAAGGCATCTTCTGAATAGCTCGAATTTGGTCTGGATTCACATCTATACCTCTCTTTGTGACTATATACCCCAGAAATTTCCCTGAACTAACCCCAAAAGCACATTTCTCGGGGTTGAGCTTCATATTGAACTATCTGAATATTCGAAACACCGTATCGATGTCTTTAACATGATCTTATGCTTTTTTCAATTTTATCACCATATCATCGATATAGACTTTCACAATATGTTTGATCAAATGTCTAAACATTTTCTCAACCAACCTCTGATACGTTGCTCCAGCATTCTTGAGACCAAACGACATTTTAATAAAACAGTAAAGACTTTCTTCCACAATGAACACTGTTTTCAACTGGTCCAATACTACCATTATAACTTGAAAATATCTTGAATGCCCATTGCAAAAACTCAGCAATTTGAATCCAACTGTTTAATAAACCAATTCATCAATTCTTGGCATTGGATAATAATCTTTGGGACACTCTTTGTTAACATCTGTGAAATCCACACAGATTCTAACCTTGCCATTTTTCTTTGGGATAACAACAATATTTGCTATCCATTTTGAGTTATCGATTTCCTTGATGATGCCATAGTCCAGCATCTTCTGTATTTCATTTTGTACCGCATCTGCGTATATCGGCCTGACCCTCTTATGCTTCTGATGCACTGGAACTGCTCCTTCCCACATATTCACCTTATGAGAACATCTCAGAGGATCAATACCTAGAAGATCTATCATCGACCAAGTGAATACATCTTTATTTATTCTTAAGAACTCCACTAAATCTTGTTTAATACATGCACTCATCTCTGTTCCGAAAAAAGTGAAGCAACTTTCATTGTTCTGACCAATATTGACTCTTTGTACTTCCTCCATTGTTTTTCTTGGAACTATTTCCACCGTTGTCTTTATCTCTGATTTAAATCTAAAATCCTCCTGATGTTTCTTGGTATCGGACTTTAGAGAGAAATCTTCTGTTAATTGCTATTTGTTGTCTTCCGAGATGCCCCTAGTATCTATTTTTTTTTATCTTTCATCATACCTTTCACAGTAACAAAATTGCATTTTTTAGATTCTAACTGATCACCTCTTATCTCATGTGGCCCATAAGCAGTCAGAAATCGGATAACCTGATAAAAAGTACTCGGAACGGCTCTCATAGCATGTATCCACTTTCTTCCCAAAATAGCATTATGATCTGAATGATGCTTGATGACTATAAACTTAGTAAAATTATCTGTGGACCTGCCCTTATTGGCAATTTTATTTCCTCAGCTGGCCTAGTCAAGATTCCATTGAAGCCAAACAAATTAAACTGCGGCTCTTTCAGATGCGACTCATCAAATCCAATACATGTATATGCTTTCCAAAACAGAATATTGACTGAACTTCCACAATCCACCAAGACCTTCTGCACATCATAACCTGATATCCTTAACGTAATCAACAACACATTATCATGAGGTAACATCACCTTTGACAGATCATCTGGAACAAACATAATAACTCCAAGTATCGCTACTAATGAATGGTTCACTAGTATCGGTTCTATGTTCACTTCCAACACTTCTTTCACTGTTGATATCTTTCGGATTTTATCTCTTATAATCTTCTTCTGTGGGATAACCCCCTTATATATCATATTGATCACCCCTAAGGGCTTATTATTAACCATAGCCGTTACTTCCAGCCTAGCATCTGCTTTGAATTCTTGAAGCTTCCCATCTCACATTAATCTATCCACCTCCCTGAGCAGTTGTAAACACTTATTTGTTTCATGATTCTTTACCTTATGAAAATTGTAGAAAGGTTTATCTGTTATTTCTCGAAGCTTATGAATCGGATGCTGGAAATACGGTTCTTTCCCCACCCTCCTTAAAATATCCTCTACTGTAGTATTAATGGCGATATAATTGCTTGGATCTAAACTCTTCTTTCAGCGATCTTTCAAACCTCTTTTTCTGTGACGGTTGGTTTTCAGACTTTGGATACGAATCTGCCGACTTCCTCCTATTAGATTTGCTGTAATTCTCCTCCTTAGCAGACTTATTTGATTTCGATACCTGTAACACTAGTTGAACCGATATTGCCATAATACCTTCTTCTACTTGCACATCTTTTTCAGTTTTATCATACAACTCCTTTAGAGTTTTGATATCTTTTTGAAGCATATATTTGTGCATATCGGAACATGGAATAACCCCTGTCTGAAATGCCATCACTGCTTTCATTTTCGGTGGAATAACCCCTGTCTGAAATGCCATCACTGCTTTCATTTTCGATTCATCTAAATGCTCTACGAGCTGTGCCTCTGCCTTAAATCGAGATAAGAAAGTTTTCAGAGATTCCTTCTTCCCTTGTTTGAGCTGGAACAATACTGACACTTGCTTCGATTTTACTCGCTGATGACCATAATTGGTCAAGAACTTCTCTTCAATCTCCCGATAACATGATATCGACCCTTCCGGCAAAGAACAAAACCACTTCAACGCCTTCCCCTTCAAACTTGAATAGAAAGACTTGCATAACAATGAATCAAGATATGCTGTTCCTTTATAAATAAAAAAACTGGTGCCTATATCTGAATATATGGTCCATCGGATCTGATGTCCCATCATATTGAGTGTACTTAGGAAGTTTGAACTTTGGTGGAATGGGCATCATCTCGACACTTTGATGTATCGGATTTTTGCTGACATCGTCTGCCAATCTTCTTATCGAAGCATAAGTCTTTTTGAGAAGCTGGTTTTGCATTATCTCATGTATCATCTCTTTGGTGATGGGTTGTGGTATCAAAATTTCAAGTATCGGCGATGCTTCTGCAGTTCTTTCATGTCTTGCCAATGCTCTTTCCCTAAAATGACTAACTAATTTTGAACTACACCCCTCTTCCTCATCTCCATGGTTATCCTTTACAACCAGACTCGGACTTCCCTTCTTTATCTCTTGATTCTCCTTCAGTAAGATAGCATTTTGCTTTTCCACTTCCCTTAACCTTTTCAAGATTTCTTGAAGTGAAGCTTCCCCTTCAACGTTCTCCTCCTGGTATTGCCTACTTACCGAAGCTCTTGTATTCCTTGTTTGTTATTGATTATCATTATCCACTCGTTTGCTGTTTGCTTTCTTCTTTGGAGCCATTATGATTCAAGTCTCACTTTACCACTAAACTTCTGTCACCCTCTTTCACTCAAACTCAAAACAAATTAAACTTATGGATTCAAAACGAAGAAAAAGAAAACTTCAAATTTTCTTGGTCTTGTTCCCCACAGACGGCGCCAATGTGATGCCAAGAACACCTTTACTTGATTGTTCTAAAATCATACAAATTTAGTACTGGTTTAAATGAATGAATAAGATGAACTAAGTTGAAACAAAGGTTTTTATTGATTAGTAATGGAAAACTTTACAATTTCTCTCATTCTCTCTTTCTCTCTCCTATTTTTATGATTTTTTTGTCAGAATAATTGCTCTTCTTTCTTCTTCATCCAGTCTTTATATAGTCCTCAATTAGCTTTGACCCAATCAACTTATGACAAGTGTCCCTTGTCTTCCTCCATCTTTTCCCGCTCAATACTTGCAAATGTTTGAAATCACCACGAAATATACCGAGATATTGACCTTTATGTCAATATCTCGAGTTTTAAAATATCAGATAAAAATATTTAAGGGCACGATATTTGCCCACTACAATCAAGGAGGGCAGATGGAAAGAGGAACTCGAACCAGAGAACCTAAAGAGAAAGACCTAAGATTTTTAGGTAGTAACAATTGGTGCCATTTGTGGGGATGAACCCACGACTGTGTGGTTAAAAGGGCTTGTATGTGAATAGCTATCGTTCGATACGTTATGCTGCTCGAGTTGGATTCTACCATTATTAGGTGGCTACTCAAGTTGGAGCTGCTGGTCTATTATTAAAAAAGATTTTAGTGTTCAAAGATGAACTAATGGTTATATAAGAGGTGTTAATCGGATCTATGATATTGATATTGACAAGGTGTTTCGGTCGCTGGTTTCGTTACTCCCCATTACTGCCTTGGACTTCTCTTGGAACCATATATTCTATTAGACTACAATGAAGATAGGCCACGTTGCCACTGTAAGGTAATGGCTCTTAGTTCTCTTTCTCCATAATAAATCTTTCTTTAATTGCTCTAATTGTTTGATTTGTAATGGCAAAATCAAGGGTTTCTTAAACCCATTATTTTCCTGTGATTCGATGGTGATGGTGTTTCTTTTGTTGTCGGTTTGGTTGTTAATAGTTATGGGTTTAGATCTACAAGGTAATTTTGAAGTTTTATTCACCGATTAAGGGTTTTTTGATCACCCCACACCATCTCATTTATGTTACAGTGTTAGCTTTCATTTGGGGAAGATGATGAGTGGACTCGATCAGTGAGTCCATTCAATAATTAAGTTGCTCCAATTTCTGTTTTTACATTTTAGAATCTAATACACCCACAAACCGAATCATAACTGGATTACAAAACCAACTCATAGCTGGATTATAGGTTGTGCACTATGATTTAGAGGGATTAAGATTGCATTGTTAATAATTTTGTTGTTTGGGAAGGACGTGTAACCACTTCATTTCAAAGAAAGGTTCCCTACTAAAATGAGGTTAATTTACAAGCAACAGTTGAACCTTACATTCAAAGTGATGATAATAAAGCTAGGTATAAATATGATTTGAATTGGTTTGGGATTAACTACAGATATATGAATGTAGATAAGTTATGGAATGTTAGACTACTAAGGGTTCGCTTGGTTGAATGTAAAAGATAGCAAATACATTTGGAAATGATTGTTTTAGAAACTTTTGTTTTGGAAAGTTATACTAAAGAAATTTTTGTTCATGCTTAGTTGATTTTTTTTTGAATGTATTAAGGTTCTTTCAATCTAAGTTTAGAACCTTAATACTGAAAACAAGATAAGAGTGGGAGAGGAGGAAGGCAAATTCGAGAGGGAGGAAGTTTAAATTTTGGGAGATGGAAATCAAGTGAGAGGAAGAAGATGGAGAAGAAGATCCGACAAGTTTTTTTGGAAAGTTTTGTCGCCAGCTTCAAAGTGGAAAAAATATCCCCAAATTTTAATTATTTTAGAAATATTTCCACGGTCCCACCCTATTACAACTCAACCAAGCACCCCGAAAGATGCAAACACGTGTAAAACTTTCTAAAACAAACTTTTGTCCTCTTTTCTGGGCTAAACAAGCGGACCCTAAATAAACTTTATGTGCAATTAAGTATGACCTCTATCTTATTTCCTTGTTAAAAGGTAATAGCTTTCTTTGCTTATTAATTATAAATTTGGTTAATGGAATTTTGTTGTGCGCATATCAAAATATCATTGATGGGAATATGAAACATGAAAAGATACAAATTGTTGGGCAGTAATATGATACAATTTATTCTAAGATGATTGACATTGGCTTTATGTCCCTAATTAATGTTGGTTGTGGTTATCGTTGGGACTCCCCTTTTACTTATGCTAGTTCAATTTTAGGCACTCACCCATTTTACTTTTGTACTTGAATCTTTATCGAATGCTTAGAGCATCTCTAGGTGGTGCTAGTATCATCTGCAAGTTTGAGGGTGAAATTTGAAGAAAGTATCTTCAAATTTTGACCAACTCTAGGTGGTCGCAAATATCGGATGCAAATTTGAATGTATGGTCTACCACGCGCGCCATTGGTAATATCGCGTGCCAGTACCACTGTCGTGCGCCATTGGTACTGTCACGCGACATTACCAATGTCGCATGCTATGGTAATTTGCTCCTAGCTGTGGGTCGTACAGGCAACATTCATACGGTTAACAAAATAGGTGTTAGACGTGAATATCAGATTGGCCAGCCATCACAGCCGATGTTTCAGCAGGGACCTGTATACACATTTGTTCTAGCGCCAGATCCCCCTCAGTTAGAGTGGCATTGGGTTTTCAGTTTGAGTGATCCAAGTGGCTAGACGATTTACTGATCTCTAGACTTCTACAGTCTTAAGATACAAATCTCATTTTCGTTTGGTGTAGACTAAATTCCTTACTCACGTGTTCGTGCGTTTTGCTCGAGTAGGGATTCGAACCAATCTAAATACTGGGACAACCTATAACTTGATCATACTCTTTTAAGAAACTAGTGAGTAAGTTTTTAAACTATGATTGAATTGATACTAACTACTTAGTTTTCTTCTAGCTTTTAAGTTACTTAACATGCAAACTAAAATAAAATGAAAATTGATTTCTAGGAAAGGTGTGGAGACTTAGTTCTCCTTATGTGAAGACAATCTCTATTGTTAACTCTAGATTGTTGCAAATTAATCTTCCTAGAACTCAAAGACAAATCCTAACAAGATTATTTTGATCCCTAAAAGTATGACTCATCTCTAATATCATATTTTTAGCATATGGAACCCAAAAATGATTTATCTCTAAGATCATCACCTTGATTCCTAACTAAACTCTACACCAACTACCATTTTAGGATAGGATGTAAATATAGTTGTTTTTTCAAAACAACTATCTAGAAAAACAATACAAAAGGATTCCTCACATAAACATCACTAACCCTCCACAAAGGGAGGGTTTTAGCTCATGATCCTTGGAATTAAAATAAAAGTTATAAGAAGATATCTAAAAGAGAGAGAGAAAGAAGAAATGATTACAAAATGTACCAACTATTTTACCTAAGGATCAAAGAAATTTTATTCAAGAACTAGAAGGTGTAGTCCTCCATTAATCAGTTACAAGTTTTTTTTTTCTTAACACTAAAAACTAAAAACCAAAAGTAAAGACATGGAAGTAAATGAAAAGTAAAAGTCAAGGAAGTAAAAGCTAGCCAACTCCCAAAACCAGCCCCCCTTTACATAAGAGAGCATTTTCTCCTCTCCCACGTGAAACACTCTTCTCTCATTTATTTTTCTCTTATCCACAACTCACCCCCATTTGACACCTTTCATTTGTTTAAAAAATCATCATCTAAATCCAACCAACTCATTAACTTCATGCAAGGTGTCAAATTTGCACTAATTATTTGCACCTTTGTCTTGACTTGCATGATGACTCATCAAATCTTGTGGGCCCGCCTAGTGGGTCCATGTGTAGTGTCCAGTGGCGGTCCGGTCTTTTGGCATTTTTACAACTTCCCGCCTATGCGTAGATTTCGTCACACTGATCATTGGGGCAGCTCACTCATCGCATTCGGAGTCCTGGTTCAAGAGATATGAGCTTCGGAAGTTTGACGCTTCTGTGTATGTAATCCCATTTTTGACTGGATTCTGTACTGTTTGAGTCTTTGGGCTTTAGTTCGGATTTTATTGGGCTTCACGTGGGCTTAATCAGAAAGCTTTTGTATACTCCCTATTTCGTGCTTAAATGCTGGCTTTATCATCATTTTTACGTTAGTTGCTCTAACGTGCAAAAATATACAAATGCGATTATTTCCTGATTATTAAACACATAATTAACCAAATTGCTATGTCTCTATGGGGTATAATATCACAGTTTTGGGTGCTTATCACACTACCCCCAAACAGCACTTTGCTTGGCCTCAAGCAAAGAAGAGACATTAAAATAGATAAGAGGCCAAAAGTATGTAGTCCTAACTAATTCTCGTTTCGCAGAGTGCGGTTGCATTGACCATATGCAACAAGGCCTTAAACCACTAGGAATTCCCTAGTGGATGAGTTATAGCCTCGTGAGAGTTTTCCAGAGAAGATACTCACAAACTTCATTTTTACTACAACGACTTAATAACACAAGCTTGTTTCCTAAATTAATCTCAGATATCTATACATCTCCTTAGCGGAGAAAGAGGATTAGTTTATTTGAAACCCAAGTTAATATGCATACAATAATTAAAACATCTACATATGAACATGCATATAGTGAACTTTACATTGAAATGTACAAGGAGGGCCATTTCTGGATCCTTTGGAGAGCTTCCCTAAATGGGTTCTCACAGGTATGTGTCAAAACACAAATTCGCTCATAATTTTTCCACTCAGGTTTTTCTAACTCTAGTGTGCAGTGGCACACTTTTCCTCACATCTCAATGATAACAGAGGAGCTGAGGTCGATCGATCACAACTACTACTTAATATCACACCATCCTACTCCTAATTGAGCTAGATGTCTTTATTAGGTATTGTGGGGCTTAGGTGATGGTGTAGAAGAAGATGGAAATGGATAATAAAAAGTGACGAGTATGAGAGAATAGAGTCTTCAAGATATTTACACTAGAGAAATCCTTGTTTTCTTTTCCTGCTTCTACTTGAGTTTCTTACTTTACTTTTTTTTTTTTTTTTTTTTTTTTTTTTTTTTGGAAACAAGAAGCTTAAGAAACATAATTCTATTTTCCTTTCCGGAAGCAAGTAACTAACTTTTATTTGGGTCAAGTTTTTCTCTTTACTTTTCTACATTTTATCCTATTTCTCATACTCATCACTTAGGTAGGTTCACTACTAAAAAAATGACATATTATGACGCTTGTTTTTTATCTATCTTGACGACTTTGTTAAAAACCGTCAAGATAGGTGTTTTAGTAATATTTTTATGGCAGCTATTGCAACATTATGTCGTGTATGACACAAGCGTCAAGAAAATATAATTATTTTATGACGGCTATTGCAACATTATGTCGTGTATGATTCAAGTGTCAAGAAAATATAATAATTTTATGACGGCTATTGCAACATTATGTCATGTATGACACAAGTGTCAAGAAAATATAATAATTTCATGACAGCTGTTGTAACATTATGTCGTGTATGACACAAATATCAAGAAAATATGATGGTGTTTTCTAAAACTGTCAAATTAGTAATAGAATAAACCGTCAACCTTCTCACAATTTTTTGGGCACTAGGTTGGACCATTTTGGCTTTCAATTAAACCGTCGACAACTTAAAAAAAAAAATCAAGTAACTTAGTAAGAAAAATTGAACCGTCAATACACTCCGGAGTTTCCTCACTGGCTCACCCATCTTTTTAATTTTTCAGTCTTTTAATTTTTATTAGAGAAAAAAGAAAAAACACGAAAGTGCATTTTCTTCCTGGAAACCTAGGTCATCTTCTTCGTCCTCTCCAATTGGAACAAACCTCTCCATTGCCTTCTCTGAAATCTAGGACATCTCGCTGAATCTTATTTGCCTCTCATCTGGCCATGGAGAAAAAGGCGCCTCCTTTTCTCTCAGATTCCAGTTTTACTTAGTTATCTCACTGAGTTTTTGTTATGGTTTTTGACAGATTGAAATGGAAAGTAGTGGAAGGCGTTGGGTCGATCAAGGTATGACTCCATGTCTTAATTTCTCCAACCCTATTTCCTTTTTCATTTCGTTTCCTGCTAATAGGTGTGAGTTTTTTGTGTTTTGGATTTGATTTCACTGATTTAGGTGCATTGTATTCATCGTGTATGATCGCTGATTGGTTCGATCTATATATCTCCTTGAATGCTCAAGTGCTTAAATGTTCTCAAACAAGGGTGGGATTTGATGGTTAAAAGCTTCAAGCTCTTGAATGATTGCAAGTAAAGCTTGTTGATATGGTGCAATTTGTCCTTTTATCCATCTTTGGCCTTTGTCTTATCATATAGCTTGTGATTTGCTTGTCCGATTTGGTCTATCACGAGGGTTGAGTCGAATCTAATGCAAGGTTTGCATTTCTATTTTGCAACTCTGAACAACTATTAGAAGTACTTTAAGTTAAAAAAAAAACAAAGTGGTTTCGACTTCCTACGGGTATTACTAATTTTTGCCGAGAAGGATTCGGATTTTTCTGAACGTTTGTGAACAAGTAAGATTCTATTCCATCTTTTGTTCTTCTCGATCTTGTTTGATGTTTTTAAGGAAGAAAAAAGGTTGCTCTTTTGAATTTGGTTTCCCCCAATTTAAACATTTTGATTGGAAAATGTGTTCTTATAATCGAAAATATCTACTGTACAATTACAGTGTTTGAATAGCAGTTCATTCTTACTGTTTTAGGTTTTTCTCATCGGCACAGAAAATTTCTTATAGAAATTAATTTTCTTCTTAAGCGGTTTCGAATCTTTTAGCTTTCTTTTACCTTGATTAATAAACTGATAAATTATTAGAAACTAATAAGTAACAAGAATAAACTTTGTGTGAATTAATGGGTAGTTGAAAACTTAGTTCACTACTTTGCTTAGTGCTAACTGAACCTGACCCGCCAACCACTATGCAAGGTGCTAAAATTATTTTGATTCTCTATGTTCGGTTTGCCTTTCATATCAGGTTGCATGATTCTTGAGATTAATATTACTAAGTTAATGTCCAAATTGACGATAAGATGTTTCTAGTGGTGTGAGGTTGATTTCTCAGGTTGTATAGTTGTAGTGTTTGAAGAATCAAGAGAAAGAGATTGATTACTTATAATTTCATATTATACTTTAATATAATCCTTTTACTATGTGGACTGAATATTGGTTTGGTTTTGAATTTGCAGGTTTCATCAAGTCAAAAGAAATCCCAATGATTGTGATCAAACTAGTATAGGAACCAAAACTATTAAGAAGGTACTCGATCTGTCTTTGCAACCCATAATGTATATAATTTAGTCGTTAATATTTAATTGTTTGTTTTACTGTTTAGAAAAGATTGGAATTGGTATGCTTTAGCGCATGTTAGTAAGTGAACCAACTATATGAAATAGTACCAATCTTTTGTTCAAAGGGTGTTGACATGTACATTTGTGTGCTCACCACCGCTACTACTTTTTTCCTCGGCATTTTGTTTCTAATGTATATATGCTCTCTATCTTTAAGTAGTCTGAAATTTAGCCTTTAGTAGCATTTATCATGGATAGTTATTATTTTTAATCACAACGTGGCGTGTTGTTTTGCTAGCTAGTATCATTTGTGTATTTTCTTAATACTGTAGAAGCGGCTATCTGATTATGTTTAGTTAACTTATTAAACAAACTAGCTAACATATTCTTATTCACATTGTTTCTTAGGTGATAAGTCAAAAAGTAACTTGAACATACAAGTAAATGTGACTTAGTATTTGACCTGCCTCTAGACATACTGGCTAGTAGATGTTAATTCTTGGCTGAAACCAAATTTTCAAGGACGACCTAACCCTTCAAAATATAATTGTCCTTGGCCTGGTAGAACCAAATTAGGACATGGATCAAGGGAAGTGAATTAAGTACACCATTGATACCGTAGCAAAATGGTATTGCATCAAGTGTCGGACACTTTATATCTATTAAGGGGCAATTAGCCCTTTTCCATTTTTTGTTTTTTTGTTTGTTTTTTTTCAATTAGCCCTTTTTAAGGATCCTGGAATCTATCCTTTAATATGTTAGTACTAAAAAATATGGCTTAACATCAACTGCACTTTTGTCTTATATTCAAGCTGTTAATGACTACACTAACGTACTTCTCTCCAACTTGCAGCTATCTCAACTGGAGACCCTTTTCAAGGAAAGCTCAAAAAGCTCTTTTTCAATAGAAAGAATTCCATTAACATCCAAGGAAAACTCAGATGACTCCCTTAGTTGGGAAACAATGCCATTAACAGAGTTCTTATTCCGAACTTATTGGAGACGTGCATGGATAATCATATGTTGGTTACTTGTATGCTTTTCACTTTTTGCATGGAAATTCATAGTATCGCAACAGAAAAGCATTTGAGGTCATGGGATACTGCTTGTGTAATCTTGCAAAGGGTGTTGCGAGACCACGAAGTTCAACATGGCACTGATTCTGCTCCCTGTTTGTCGGAACATTATTACGTGGCTTAGGAAGAATCGTTCATTAAACTCAATTATCCCGTTTAACGACAACATCAACTTCCACAAGGTATGTTCAATTGTGTTCCTACTAGACCTGCCATACGATGTAATAGTTCGGTGACTTATGTGGGTTTTCCAGAATAAATTTGATGTATCTTTCCAAGATTGAAGCCTCGGGACTCATGGAGATGGACAAAACACATTTATTTTGAGTAAATAGAAAAAGAGAAAATCATGTTGCCAATTACAATATATCCTAGATCATTGACTATGTTCTGAATATTTTGAAATTTGTTCTAACTTCTGAGAGTGTTTCACATTATTTTTAGTGTAGCTGATTGCAGTGTGCATAGTGATTGGTGTAATTCTCCATGGTGGCACGCATCTTGCCTGGTGATTTTCCAAGAATTGCTGGTTGTAGTCATTCAATCTTTCGCACTACAATAGGTGCTGATTTTCAAAACCACCAGCCATCATACATTGAGATATTGGTGACAATAGAGGTTGCAACTGGAATCACAATGGTTCTACTGATGGGTACGTCACTTGTGTACGTGAGTGTAATTAATTTGTGATCTCATTAAACCAATTAGTTTTTGTTGTTTGTAATAATATTTCCTGATATAATTTTGGTATCCTTTTAAATTTTTCAGCAAATCATATCCCTTGAATGGATTTTGTTTTTTAGAAAAACAATATTAGTGTCC
This sequence comes from Coptis chinensis, assembly GCF_015680905.1. Classification (NCBI taxonomy): domain Eukaryota; kingdom Viridiplantae; phylum Streptophyta; class Magnoliopsida; order Ranunculales; family Ranunculaceae; genus Coptis; species Coptis chinensis. The sequence goes on from NC_141463.1 coordinate 54,767,763, forward strand.
TGGCCATTGGTACTTATGATGGATGTTTTCTTCTTCATATATAAGTTATTACTTGGCTTGTAGCGTGCTTCTCATTAATTGGTTTGTGTTCTCATTTTTATGTAAGTGGTCTATCAATTGGATTTTCCGTTTACTTCCAAAATCTTCGTTCTCATTTTGTTTCTTGTAGCTTGGGTTAGTGATGGATGACATTCAGAAAGGAACGATTATGGGGAGATAGATAACGTTCGTAAAGCTAGCTTAAGTTGATTGTTTGAGATGGATCGGTACATTGGTTGGATAGGATACGTAAATTAGATTATGAGAATGACTTGATTTTGTTGAATCAAGTTGTATTTGTTGATTATTTTTCTTGGTAATGAAATAAATTATGTAACAAGAAAAAGTTGTTCGAATAATTTATATATGTTGGTAATAAAAGTATGATTTTGGTTGATTTGTTAATTTGTATGGATTTACATTTGTTAGTATGTATGGGCTTATAAGTTATATTGAGATATGCAGGAAAATTTGTGTAACAGAACATTTGGGGTGCCCAAAAAAAAAAAGGATATTTGTGACGGCTTTGAAGGAACTGTCGTTATCCATACAATCTCTTGACAGTTTTAGTGTTCATCTCTTGACGCTTTTTATATTAAGAGTTGTCGGCTGCAGAGAAACCGTCATAAACACGACTTATTTCTTGACGTTTTTTCTATTAAAATATGACGGTTATGTTAAATACATCATGCAAACAGCCCCAATTATGACATTTTGAAATGCATTTATATCATATAAGTTCGAGTTATTATGTTAGTTTCTTGAGAACCGTCATCAGAATAATGACGGTTTTTGTAAACTTTTATGACAGGCTCTATAATGACGGTTGTTTTTTTACTGAAAAAATGTCATTAAACTTGTTTAATGACATTTTTTAGCCGTCATTACAAGTCATTTTTTTTAGTAGTGGTTCTTCTATTTAGGGTTAATAGATGGGTAAGGAATTTTTGGTGAAAGTGAAAGGTTTAATGAAAGGTTCAGTGGAGTGACTAGCGGTAAAATTTGTAACAGGTAAGAATTTAGCTATGTCGATCCAAAGAAGACCTAAATTCTCGCCTAGGGTTCGGATGGTGATCAAGTAAGTAGACGCGTGATTTTCTCAATTCGGAAAAACTACTCCTCTATGTCATTACTCACATATCAAACATATCGAGGCTTTTTGGTTAGATTCTCACAAGATTGATCGTTTAAGTAACTAACCGTGGGTTCCATAAACTTACTGCTATGTACAATCAATGATACTCAATGCATGAATAGTCATAAAAAGATGTAAAAACTATTGTGTACGTATTATCTTAAGTTTCTTAAAAACGAATCCTAATTCGAATGCTAATGTGAGACTTCTAGACAATTTTCATCATTGAAAAGGGAACAAGACTTTTTCACTAAGTACATTTATTAACAAGAAAATAAAAATTATATACAACCTATAAGTTGCCTAATTTTTGCTACAGGTTTAAAGCACCCCCAAACTGAATGATGCTTAGTCCTCGAAGTATCAATAGATAAAGAAAGAAATTACCTGAGAACCGTGAGCAAAATTAGGGCTGGATTGCTGGAACACAAAGTTTGGATAACCTAATATATTATACATAAATAAACAAAGAAAAATAGTAGCACACGAAACATAACTATTTACAGTTAGATATATGTACAATGGCATGCTCAAATTTACCATCCAAATAGATGTGTTGGTCAAGGCCCTCTATAATGAAATGCATTTCCTTAGCATCGCTCCAAAAGATAATAGTACGCCAAATTTCTGCCCATTCTTTGTCTCCGGATTTGTTCAAATGTGTCATCATTTTTTCATCCTTCGGGTAACAACGAACATGCCTCAGGTACCGAGCGGGACGTTTCCATTACCTAAACCTTAATGAACGAATGATTTTGTTTGCTGGGTACATATAATCTATCTTGACCCAGTCATGAAAAGTAGCTAAAAACTGTGGGAAATGTGTCTTCATAATTCGGCAAGCGGTTACAGGTAAAAGTATATATTGGTCTTGAAGAGTGCGAGCTCATTTCAGATTGGAGATAACATAACCTAAGATATCAAATAATGTATGACCTTGAGCCAGTGCATTGAATACCACGCAGGCAGCTTCATTGGCCGTAGAAAAGTGCCAATCTCCCATGATGTTTAGGAGTATAAACAACATCGCAGTCCCCATGTTCATGGTCATGCTTGCTAAGGGAATGGTGATGTCGCGCCATGGCACATGGCTATCTCCTTCTCGTGTAATCCCAAGACTATCACCATAAGCTTCGCGAAAAACATGCCAATGAAAGGAACGATAAGAATTGTGATAGATGTAATGCCATGATGCGGCCGGTTCGTGATATGGAAGATCCAAAGTTAGGGCAAGCTGTTGTTCAGAAAAAATATGTCGTGTGTCACCAACTAGGATTGTGAAGCCATCTAAGTAGAAGCCATGCACATGGTTGAATGCTGGTGTGTCTTCCATATTAGCATAAAAGTATGCAGCCAAATTCGGAGAATAAGTTTGGTCAGGTTGAAGAACTAGGGAAGACCACCCAATGTTAGTGATGTAGTCACGGAAAAAATGGCCATAAGTATTGGAATCCATCATAGACTGAAAGGATTGCTCAGGAATGAGTTTTGGAGGTGTCATGTTTGATGAAGATGCCATGTTGGATGAAGTAAAGAAATGGGTAAGGATAAAGGCAAACTGGATGGATAAATGAGTATGGAAGAAAATAGACCCTCCTGTAATGACATTGAAAATCACATGTTAAAATTGTTCTTGTCACAATGTGAATTATGACAATGCTAGTAGGCATTTCTTACAAAAGAAGACACAAAGATAACAACAAAATTCATAATACGATGATAAATGTAATAATATATTTGATTATTTATTTATTTACTTAGTATTATTATTATTATTTATTATTTATTATTTATTATTTATTTTAAGGAAAACATGGATTAGTAGGATGACTATGGAGGTGCAGATCGTGCACAAGACTGTTTAGTTCATCAATTTGTTGGCTTAGCTGCAGTTGAATGTCGCCTTGGCTGACAGAGAGTGTAGATTGATTTTCCATTAGGAGATCGTGATTTTGCAAGGACTGAGAATGATTTTCCAAGATTTCCCCTTGTTGAACATCGTGCATTGCTTGACGTTCTTGGAATTCCATGAAGCTTTTGATGATGAGTTCTAGACGTGCGTGTAGTTCCCTCATGCCTTGATGAAGAAATTGAATGCCTTCCATGGGATTAAAAATGTTCTATATGGCATTTTCAAGGAAGAAATGTTATGAGTTTGAGCTTGGGTCGTCCTGTTCCTCTGTCATAGTATCTGGAGTCCAAGAACCACCGGTACAGTCTTTGTGAAGTACAGTAACAACTGCTTTTTGAAGAGGTATTTCTGGAGAAACTGCTGGATAACCCTAACGCATCATAATTTTCATGACTAAAGTAGGCAGAGGTGCTAACCTTTTTGTTTTCCTGGTGATCGTGTTCCAGAGGTGTTGGATTATGCAAAAATCATCTCTTTGATTCTGCATAATCCAAAGTAGGTGGAGTTGTGGCTTGGTGACTTCAGATTGGTGTGACGTACCCACCACATTGTGTCCCAACCAGTGGAGCACAACTCGTTGATTCTGTTTCAAAGAGTGTTGAAGAACAACGTGATTTTTATTTCCGACTTCGCCATGAGATACGGTGGCCCGTAGTAAATTTTTGACAGAATGAAATGGGGGCTCTGAAAGATTGAACTCTGAGTTATTCATTGGAATTTGAAGTATGTCGGAGATAATTTCCCTAGTCAATTCAAATCGTTGTCTATAGGCATAGAAATAGAATTTTCCATTTTCAGGTCTGCTAAATTAGTAGAACATCAAGACCAAATCTCTAGAATAAGCTGCTTCTGCATGATATAGAAGAGGCATCCATCCTTGACGTACAATTTCTGTGTCATAAAAAGGAGAAAATCGACCATCATCAAAAAAATTCAGGTAGTTCTTCTCAGGCACTATCTTTCTTGAGTGATTCATTTGGAACGATAGTGAAGAATGCATGAGAAGAACTGGCTGAAAAGAAGAGATTTATAGCCAATATATGAGTCTATACGAATCAATATGCCAAGTGCAGGTAGATCCAGAATTAAAATCTGAAAACACAAGTGAACCATATAATGTTGCTTCACATAAGTATGTACAACAACTATGGGTATCCATAGTACGTCTTGTCAAGTCAGATTTCCAAAAACAATTAATGAGGTGTTCCAATGTTAGAAAACATGGAGGAAGGTTTCACATGGTAGTTAGACCTACAGTTATTTTCTAAATTGATTACCATACCTCAACAATGGAAAATGGATAGACAAAATGAGCGGCGTGCGCGAGCGTCTAAGAACCTATTGAGTTCAGATTGAATTATCTTTGTGAGTTATTGATTTTTCTTCCTTGTTATGGATTTGATAATTAATATATATATATATAAATCAGGTGAAAATACAAGTAATACACATATTTATTAAATAGGCAACTTCTCCATTTAATACGTAACCGTACAAATGGTTGAGAATTATTTAACACATCATAGTAATATATAAAGCGACAAACAGAAAGAGATACGTAGGTTACATAGATCTAGATATTCTGGATGAAGTTATGCATGATCGACATTAGTACAATGATAAATACTATTATCACGAATACTGTGATAGCCTATTCGCGTTGCTCCTTTTCCAATCGCTCGATCGGATCCATTGTTTTGAATGAAAATATAATATGTGAAGATTAAGCTTTGGAGAGTGAGAGAATGTGGTGAGTGAAGGGTGATGAGGAGTGTCGGAATTTATAGGCGAACATCTGATTATTTAGAAATCTGACCATTGGGTATCTGACCGTACACGTGATTTGGGTCAGTTCTAATTTTTGGCCCAAGCCCAAATTAATTCCGGAAATTCCCTTTATGTTCCGAAATGTCCCGAAATTTCAAATGCGGAATTTCAATTCGTTTTAACTCCAAATTGAACAAATTAGATGTCAAAATGATCGACATTAAAAATGGCATCTAATGGAATATGACAAATGCACATTCAAACCTTATTATTATTATTATTATTATTATTATTATTATTATTATTATTATTATTATTATTTTGTTTTTTTTGGGGGTTAAGTCTTGTAAAAACAGAATGCAATTTTATTTATTTTTTTATTTATTTTTTTTTTATATACAAATGTACAAGGCGAGAGGAACGTGTCAACAACACCAGCAGTCCAGAAGAAACACCACAAACAGCTAAATCAGGCAACTGTCATGTCGGCTCTGGGGCGAACCCAATCCAGCTAGACTGTGGCTTAACCTTTATGCTTTGGGGGTCTAGGGTTCAGGAGGGTACCATCCCTGACCAATGTACAATGGTCTAGTAATAATATTACCCTTAGTACATATGGTATAGCCTCAGACCGCCCCGAAAAATAGTCACATAGAAAACTACTTGGGGTTGGCCTGGTGGAATCCATTGCCTGTACGAACTAGGGAATGTCCGATGTTGCATATCACGACTCACTTTGGGAACCATGCTTAGTGCAAAGGGAAAGATGAAAGACACGAGTATATACATGTTGAATCTTTTAACGTCAGATCCTCAAGATGAATCCCAACCTGTGGGAGCAACGGGGCGGTGACGAAGTTTATCTTGCTGAGCTGGTGTCAGACAATAATATACCTTATACCGGCTCATGTCAGATAATAGTTCAAGACATGGACAGAACGGTGTTTGACAATTCATTCACCACCCCATCTTACGCACACGTCGCTTCCGAGCAAAAGTACTACGACCATTATCTATTCGAGATTGGTGAGATTTACACTAGATGATGAGCTGGAGTTCGCAAGGAAGAGAGTAGAAAAGGGAAGAGAAGGAAGGCTGGGAAATTTTTGGTACCCATTGTTTACCAGAAGGCACGTTTACTCGATTGGCAGAAGACATTTATACTCAATTCTGAATAGAGTTTTTGTGGACTAAGGTTCCAGCACTTGCAACCACACACTCTAGGGATTTTTAGAAAAGAAAATAGAAGAGGGCCCGGCTACCCTAATGGCGTACTTTCCCTGTTTTAATCACATAGAAGGAAGTACACCAGCGAATCTATTAGTCTGTGTAGACTAGATCTTGGAGAAGAGTCTTTTTGACATCTGGAGAACGCAACTCATGATAATGTTTTAGACGTTGGCCATTTACTTGAAATTCGTTCTTATTGTTTAAATTTTTCAAAGAGATAGCCCCATAAGGGGTAACAACACTGACAATGAAAGGACTAGACCATCGAGTTTTTAATTTTCCTGGAAAAATGTGTAATCTTGAGTTGTACAATAAATTTTTTTAACCAACTTTGAAATCTTTTCTCAATATGTGCTTGTCATGCACTCTTTTCATGTTGGCTTTATAGGATTTCGAGAGATCATATGCATCACTCCGAATCTCCTCAAGCTCATTTAACTGCAATTTTTGCTTCTCGCTTGCCGCATTGATATTATAATTGAGGCTTTTGATGGCCCATAGAGCACGATGCTCAAGTTCAACCGACAGATGACAAGGTTTTCCAAAAACGAGGCGATAATGAGACATCCCTATAGGTGTCTTAAAAGTTGTTCTATATGCCCACAAGGCATCAGATAATCTTAGAGACCAGTCTTTTCTAGATGGATTAACTGTCTTTTCTAAAATTGATTTGATCTCTCTATTAGAGACTTATACTTGGCCACTGGTCTGAGGATGATACGGAGTTGCTACTTTGTGCGTGACTCCATATTTCTTTACTAATTATTCAAAAATTTTATTACAGAAATGTTTTCCCCCATCACTAATTATAGCTTTGGGAACACCAAATTGAGAGAAAATATTTTCCTTTACGAACAAAACGACCGTTTTATGATCATTATCACGACATGCCAAAGCCTTAATCTGTTTTGACACGTAGTCAACAACTACCAGTATGTATAGGAAGCCATGAGAATTTGGAAAGGGACCCATGAAGTCGATGCCCCATACATCAAAGATTTTCACAATTAAAATAGGATTTAAGGGCATCATATTGCGTTGAGTAATGCGTCCTAGCTGCTAGCAACGGTTGTATGCTTTGCAATGCTCATGTGCATCTCGAAACAGTGTTGGCCAATAAAATCCACATTGTAGAACCTTGGCCGTTGTTTTATTTCCACTGAAATGACCACCACAAGATTGTTCATGGCAGAAGGATAACACGTCATTGTGTTCCCAGTCGGGAATGCAACGACGGATTAGTTGGTCAGAACAATACTTGAAGAGGTAAGGATCATCCCATAAATAAAATTTCACAGTGGATAAGAACTTTTTTCGGTCATTACGAGACCAAGATGAAAGAACTTTCTCGGTAACTAGGTAATTTATTATATCAGCGTACCAAGGAGACGAAAGGACAGAATACAAGTGTTCATCTAGAAAGGAATCACAGATGGGTTATGTACCATTATCGACCTCACTGACGAGTCGTGATAAATGGTATGCAACCACATTTTCACAACCTTTTTTTATCTCTAATTTCTAAATTAAATTCTTGCAAGAGGAGAATCCAGCGGATCAACCTTTGTTTTGCATCTTTTTTCGCTAATAGGTAACGAAGCGCCGCATGGTTAGTGTAGACAATTGTGGAAGAACCCACTAAGTACGGATGAAACTTATCCAAGGCATATACAACGGCGAGAAACTCTTTCTCAGTGGTGGTATAGTTACGTTGAGCTTCATTAAGGGTTTTACTCGCGTAGTAAATGACAATTGGCTTATCTTCTCGGCGTTGCTTTAGTACAACTCCAATAGCATAGTCGCTCGTGTCACATATTAATTTAAAAGGTTTAGACCAATCAAGTGGTTGAATTATGGGAGCGGTAGTTAAGGCGGATTTTAAGGTCTCAAAAAGTTTGTTTGCAATTGAAAGTGAAGTCAAAAGTGGCATCTTTAAGCAGGAGATTGGTTAAAGGTCGAACAACTTTTGAGAAATCTTGAATAAATCTCATATAGAAACTTGCGTGTCCTAAAATATGCGAATGTCGCGAACTATTTTTGGTATAGGAAGTGAGGCAAATTTTTCAATCTTAGCTTTGTCGACTTCGATTCCGTCCTTTGAAACAATATGTCCTAAAACTATTCCTTTTGTAACCATTAAGAACGAGGTTTTTCTCTTCACAACGTGTGAAAACCTTTTCCAGATTGGACAAACAGTTATCGAAAGAATCACCATATATTGAGAAGTCGTCCATGAATACTTCCATAAAACGTTCAACCATATCACTGAAAATGTGAAGCATGCAGCTTTAGAAAGTACCAGGTGCATTGCAAAGGCCGAAAGGCATTCGTTTATATGCAAATGTACCAAATGGACAGGTGAACGTGGTCTTTTCTTGATCAGCAGGATCTATGACTATTTGAAAATATCCTGAATAACCATCAAGAAAACAGTAATATGCATGACCGGCTAACCGTTCAAGCATCTGATCGATGAAGGGAAGTGGGAAGTGGTCCTTACGAGTGACGACATTAAGTTTGTGATAGTCAATGCATATTCGCCATTTCATTGGAATACGAGCGGAAATGCATTCATCTTTATCATTTCGCACAACTGTAATGCCAGATTTCTTGGGAACAACGTGTATTGGACTTACCCAAACACTATCAGAGATAGGGTAAATAATACCCGCATCGAGTAATCTTAAAACTTCCTCCCGTACCACATCTTTCATGGTTGGGTTTAGACGATGCTGCAGTTCGCGCGACGTCTTAGCATTTTCTTCAAGGTGTATGCGATGGGTGCACACAGTAGGGTCAATACCTTTAATGTCATCAAAGGACCATCTAATAGTAGAACGGTGTTGTTGAATGACATCTATCAAACGGGATTCTTGATCGTCAGTCAATTGGATGACTACCATCTGGATCAAGATGTATGTATTTTAATTCTAAAGGAAGAGGTTTTAAGTCGGGGGGGATGAGTGGGTATTAAAGATTCTTGAGGAAAGTCGTCTTCCATGGAGTGAACAGATTGATGTTCATCCAAGTCATTGGACATCACCGTCGTAGGGTAAAATAGTGGTATTGACTCTAATAACTCGTTTACTTCTTGTGTATAATCATTGTCCTCAAATTCAGAATCACTAAAGGAAAGAAATTGGTATACTTTATCTTCAGGAAAAGCGTTTGTTAAATATTCTTGCGCAATGTTGTCAACCCTGTTTACCTCACCATCAATGTTAGGCTCTGAAATTTGTTTCATCAACTTGAACACATTCACCTCGATCGAAAGATTTCCAAAGGACATGGTCATAGAACCATCTGATAAGAGCCCAAAACTGTAGTTTTAACCCCTTAATAATACTACTTTTAGACCAATTATGCGAGTAATAAATAAGAGTTAATGCTAATTACGTGTTTTTATGTATTTCAGGCATGAAACTCAATTATGTGTAGAAATGTGCCACTTTGGCGATATAAAGGAGCAAAGGGTTGGTTGCTAAGAAGTTCTGTGATAAAGGCCAAGATTCAAGGAGGCAAAGCCTTTATAAAGCCCGGTCAAAAGCTGAAAAGTCAACATGGGCAGAAACAGTGCACAAGTCAGCAGAACTTTCGAAGACCATATCTTTGGACTCGGGCCTTGGATTTGGGCCTACCTTAAGTCAAAACGACCGGCTCGGAAAGAGCTTTCCAATGGTCTAAGTCTTGACCCAATTAGAGGAGCATAAGTGGACAGAAAGTCTGCTGAAGTCAAAGCCAGCTGAAACGGGCTCTGTGGACTAAAGAAATTGGGCTTTGGGCTCGATTTTCTAGCCCAAAACATGGCTCCTTAGCCCATGCATGAAATTGTGGATCTGGTCTCCTCCTTTACATAAAACAAGACTTAGCTTTGAAGAAAGAGGAGTTAGATAGCTTAGAATAGAAAGTAGCCATTAGAATAGCTTGTAGATCTAGTTTTTGAATTTCAATTAGTAATTAATTAGTTCCATTCCTTGTTTTAGATTAATTATTTGAATCATTGTTCTTTATTCATTAGATAAATAAAATAGTAGTTCTTGTTAATTTCGATTTTGTCATTTAAATTTGTTTAGATCTAATTTCAATTATTATTTGTTATTCATTTCCTAGTTATTAATTTGGATTTCAATTCTTGAGTAGTTAAATTAGTAAAGTTCAAATCTTTATATTATGTCTAGTTTTAATTTAATTGGAAATGATAGTTTGATGAATCAAGGCTAAACCTCCATTAGAGGGGTTTGGTGAAGCCTTAATGAAAACTTGATTATGTAGCGTAGAATCGTTATAAGAGTCTATTCCACTCTAGAAGGAAGTTGATTCGCCATGAGAATGGGTGGACTTCCTCATATGCTAGTTATGAATTGGTAGAAATGCCATGTATAATTAGGGATTAGAACGACCACTTCTTACCGTGAGAACGTAAGAATTGAATTACAACCATCTATGCTAGTCTCTTAAGTTGGATTCGAGGTGGATTCAATTCCCACCTAATTCTTATTCTAGATTCAAACCTTAGTTTTCTGTAGCATTTTGTAGTCGAGTTATTCATATCTTGTTAGTTAAATTTGCATCGTAGTATAATTCGTAATTCTCTCATTAACTTTGGTAGGATTGATAGTCGTAAGAAACTTGAATGCTAAAGAACTAGGAGTGGAATTAATCTTCTATTCCATCTCTACTTCAATAGATTCGAGAGTAGAAAACAAATATATTTGATAAGTCTAGTATAAGTTTAAGTTATAGTTTTATTTGCATTTAGAGTTTCATCGCTTTATTCATTAGTAAAACTATTTTTTTTTTTTACGATTATCAACTTCCCTACAGTTAATGAGAGCATTAGCAGTTGCTAGGAACTGACGTCCTAAGATGATAGGAATGGAATCACATGCAACTTCTGTATCCAAAATAACAAAGTCTACAGGATAGTAAAAGTCTTTGACTTTTATAAAGACATTTTCCACAATCCTTTTGGATACTTAATGGAACGATCGGAATAACTATAGAGTCATGGTGGTGGGTTTAAGCTCATGAAGACCTAGTTGTTTAAATAAGTAATATAGAAGTAAGTTCACACTAGCTCCTAGGTCTAGTAGCGCAGTAGCCGTATATTTGTCACCGAAGGTGCATGGAACTGTTGGTCTACCAAGGTCATTGTATTTGACTATACCATTGTGTTCAGTAATGGATGGAAACTGTTCGGTGAGGAATGCTTGTTGATGAACATTAGTTCTCCTTTTTGTGGTGCACATATCTTTCAGAAATTTTGCATGTTTTGGCAATAGCTTTAGGGCATCGAGAAAAGGTAAGTTGATTGTTAAATTCTAAAAAGTTTCTTGAATTTCATCAAAATTTTCATCTGGTTTATTATTTGCCAAACGGGTAGGAAACGGTGCCTTAGGTCGGAATTTGGCATAGGGGTCCGCTTGCTCGTTTCCTAATTTCTGAATTGGGGACTTAGTTGGACTTGGTGCATCTATCCTAGGTTTATTATTGGAAGCAGATTCAGTGGAACCGTCGGATAATTTCGTTTGATCATCTGGCATACGTATTTAATTATCTACAGTTTTGCCAGATCGAAGAGTAGTGATTGCATGCACTTCACCTTGGTTTGGAGTACTTGTACCAGGTGCATTGGTGAGTTCAAAGGCAGTGTTTGCGGGCTTAGGGTTCAGAACTACTTGTCCAGGAAACACGCCTTTCTAACTCTTTTCTTTCGCCAATTGTTGAAGTGATTGTTGGATAGACGTTAAAATTTGAGATTGTTGGTTCATGTAAGCTAAGAACGTCTCACTTGTCCTATCCGTAACGAGTGGCGCAGGTTGTGCAATAGGTACTAGTTCACAATTATTGCTAAGAAGTTGTTGATTATAGCTGGGATTTAGATTGGCTGGAATAAGGCTGCGGTTGGTTTGATAGTTAGCATTGGAATTATTTTGAAATTGATTTTGACTTTGTTGGTATTGCTGATTATTTCCTTGGCGGTATGGAATAAAGTTGTTGGGTGGTCGAACAGGTGGATTAGCGAAACCTGGGGGAGCCATTTGTGGTGGAGGTGAAGCGAAATTCGGATGTTGTCGCCAAGGTGCATTAGGAATGTTGAATGCACATGCCTCTTCTGATGGTTGAGAAAGGGAGGCATATAACAAGGGACAATAAGCACCATGATGTTCATGATTGAGACAAAGAACACACAGGGATGTGTCAACGTTCATGACCTGTTTTGGGAGTTGATTGTTTACTTGAACTGCAAGGGCATCTACTTTTTTAGTGAGGGATTCTATCAAATTTTTTAATTCGGGGTCAGGTTTTACCTCTAAAATATACGTAGCTTTTGTAATAGTATCTTTAGATGACCTAGAAGAATTAGTGTTACCCCAATGTGTACCTTTTTTCGCTTGTTTTTCTAGAAAAGTATATGCTTCAGTGGCTCCTTTGTCCATGAAGCAACTGCCGTTAATTATACCAAGAGTTTCTTTTTGATGATCAGAAAGTCTATTAAAGAATGAACGAACAAGGACAACTTTGTCTAGTTGGTGATGAGGACATTCCAAAAGAAGATCAGTAAAGCGACTCCATGCTTCCGTAAAGGATTCATGAGGATTTTGACAAAATAATTGAATTTTTTGAAGCATTTCAGTAGTTTTCTTTTGAGTATAAAATTAAAGCATGAAAGCTTGAACAAGTTTATTCCATGTGTCTATGGATTGTTGTTGTTGTCTTGCTAGCCAAATTGACGTTTTATCCGCTAAAGTGAATGGAAACAGCCACAGCAAGAGTTGTTCCTTAGAGACAGCTGGATGGTGAAATGTTGTGGCCACTTCTGAAGCCTACAAAGATGATTGTACGGTTTTCATGATCCAAACCATGATACACAGGTAACAAACAAAAAACGTTTGGCGGAATTCGAAAATCACCGACAATGTCCTCGAGTTTGATGCAGGAAAAAGGTCCTTCCTGTAATGTTGTATAGAAGTCCGAAAGGGGCTTCTCAGCTGGCGGATTTTCGTCAGCCATAATGAATGATGGGAATGGTGACAAGGAATCTTTTTGATTTGGATTAATAGATGAAGAACTTTGTGGAGGTGAAAACTTACGCAAATGCTTATCGTATTTTCTCCTACGGTAAGTATGTTCAAATTCTTTAGTAGAACCAGACCTTAATTTCATGCAAGCATAAAATTAGGTCTAATTGACATAAGGAACTTATTATTTCTTAAATTTTATGATTATTGTCAAGCATTAGAGTTGAACAACGTAGGCCTAAGCTGCTGCTAACGTAGTAGTGAAGCTAAGAATACATGTGCATAAACCAACAGCCAGGTCATAAGAGAGATATGAGGGAGGCTTTCCGTGCAAGAACTAATTAAGGAACCTCAATCTTTTAAGTTTCCTAGACACCGTTGGACTTTGATTAAGATTTATGGAATTAAAATTTATGCAATGTCTTACTTAATTTTTAATTTATTTATTTATTTTTTAAATTTATGCAAGGGAGAAAGTATAATCATGCAAATACGACATACTCATACATTACTAGTAATAGGGTTATATACTAAAAGCATTACTTTTGTATTAACTCTAATTCTTTATATTTTGAATGAGAATCATATGGGCAAATGTTATGCATACTATATATGTTATTAGTTATATGCATGTGTCTAATACTTTATGTTGTAGATGATATGGTGTGGATACACAGAAGATCATATCATCAGTACCTTATAAAGTATAAGTAATCGTTCACAACCTAGATGGATTTGGACAAACCATTGGTACAGTTGTAGTATAATCTGGTATTAGTCTATCTTGACTATAGGATTACACTAGTACACTTTGTGTGTATTGAACATGACCAAGTGAGGTTATTTCTCCTTATACTAACTATATAAGAGAACAAACGCCTCTGTTATTATGGATGTTTGTCCTCCTAATTCGGATATAATAATGGGCACTTACGTTCATTGTACATTACTTTAAATCATCATTAAGTGAGATTCATTGGTGAATCAACAAACTCGATGGATTGGGTAATGACATTGTATGTAAGGTGTGTTGTTGATTATAGAAGGAATCTGTGTCCCGCAAGAAGTTGGGTTGATGATGTCCCCTTGAGGAGCTCAAAAAGATTGTCATGTAAACCCTGCAGGTGGATTTATTCGACATGACAATGAGGTTGAGTGGTACTACTCAAGGACATAAGAAGTTGATTAATGTAGTTGTCCAGTAACTTGACTTAATCAACGGACATTCGATATCTTAAACACTGGGAGATCAACGAGCATATAATATGGAGCCCATAAATGCTGACACATAATTTGGGATTAGGGCGGTAGTGCAACAATGGCCTTTAGTGGAATAAACTATTTGTTGACGGACTTGGGTCGTGTGTTTGGGGCGAACATGGGAAGCCCAAACCCGTCAGGAGGCCCAACCCTAATTTCTCTTTATGGTCCCTGTTGTAGCCTATAAATAGAATACTCTTTCTCTCTGGCCGAAATTCACTATTCACTGGTTCTGAAAAAGAGGCAAGAAAAGTAGATCTGAATTCGTTTCTAATCTTGAGAGAAAGAAGGGGTTGGTTGATCGTTGTCCACACAACGTCTAATCTATTCTAAAGGAATACAACAGAAGATCAAGGGGTTGATTGTTGATTTCGGATTTGATAAAGCTTGGAGTCTCAGTCTCAGAGTTATCTAAATCCGATTCAAAGGTATGTTTTCCAATCACAAATCGTGGACACCCATTAATTCCGCTGCGCGTGGTGTTCGCGGTTTGTAGAAATAGTCATTCTAAAATAACGGTTTCTACAACTAGATACAGTAGCATGTGAAGATACTCTACTCATATGTATAGCAATACGAATAGGCAATGTTGTATCATCAATAAATACTTCGATACGTATAGGCAAATACACATAAGTAATACGTATATGTAGGCAAATAGGTAGATATATATTATGGATACGTAAATCTACAGTAATAGGCAAATTGTAATCACTCATACGTATCTAGTTACAGTAGCATGTGAAGATACTATACATACACAGATATATACGACTAGGCAAAGACGTATTAAACATGCAACGTATTATACTAAAATATGACTCTTGTATTGCATAATAATTAGATTTTGTCAATACTCATTGAGATTGCGAGTATCATATAGAGAGCAGCTTTACCCTAGAGGGTTTAGAAACAACTTACCCAACTCAGATTTTAACCCTCGTTGGAATGTTCTCTTCTTTCATGACAAAATCGACTTATTAAACAAGACAATTTTCTAAAATGTTGATTTTGGAGGGAAAATAGTTGATTTTGACCTCGAAAATGACCTCCACCAAGAAAGCTTGGTGGTGACAGTGTGCGCGCCGTCGGGATCTTTCCGAATTGAGCTCACACACGTGATTCAGAGAACCGTAGCCAAAGTTATGGCCAAAATACCAAAACACACCCTAATTACTATGTATAACTCAAAAGTTAAAAAAGACAATATGCAATTATATTCCATCCATATTTATATATATGCTAAACATGCAACTTATATATATATAGATAACCATACAAAACAGTACCATGTACATATACATTTAGATGCAATTCATAGTCACTTAACCGTATATAAATATTCACAGGCGTATTCACATGATTCATGCATATTTCTAATCTAATACGCAAATAATAGTCCATGCTACGACATAACTACTATATACAAGTGAATCATGCAAAAATATTTAAAATTTGGAACCTGCAAGCTTCCGGCAAGTCCGCCAAAGAAAAGAAACATGAACAACATGCCAAATTTTTCACAGTAAGGTTAGTGTTTGTTGTAGCCTAGTTTCCAGGCCGATGCATTTGGAACCTGTAAGTGCAACCAAAAGAAGTATGCGGATCAGTAGCAAAAAATGCGGGAAATTTCAAAAAAATGAAGAAAACTCAAGAAAATGAAATAAATGAAAGGATGAGAGTGGGGGGTGTCCCCGTAGAGCAATTCCAATTTGTAAGCACAGGTCCTTGGGTCTTTAGAATGGCAGCGGCGCCATTTGATCTCTACACTTCTATGGTCTTAAGATACGAATCTCATTTCCGTTTAGTGTAGACTCAATTCCTTACTCACGTGTTCGTGCATTTTGCTCGAGTAGGGATTCGAACCAATCTAAATACTAGGACAACCTACAACTTGATCATGCTCTTTTAAGAAACTAGTGAGTAAGTTTTTAAACTATGATTGAATTGATACTAACTACTTAGTTTTCTTCTAGCTTTTAAGTTTACTTAACATGCAAACTAAAATAAAATGAAAATTGATTTCTAGGAAAGGTGTGGAGAGTTAGTTCTCCTTATGTGAAGACGATCTCTATTGTTAACTCTAGATTGT
The DNA here is from genome assembly GCF_015680905.1 of Coptis chinensis. NCBI lineage: Eukaryota > Viridiplantae > Streptophyta > Magnoliopsida > Ranunculales > Ranunculaceae > Coptis > Coptis chinensis. Next base: position 54,784,220 of record NC_141463.1, read on the forward strand.
TGCAACTTAATCTTCCTAGAACTCAAAGACAAATCCTAACAAGATTATTTTGATCCCTAAAAATATGACTCATCTCTAATATCATATTTTTAGCATGTGGAACCCAAACAATGATTTATCTCTAAGATCATCACCTTAATTCCTAACTAGACTCTACACCAACTACCATTTTGGGATAGGATGTAAGTCTAGTTGTTTTTCCAAATTAAACAACTGTCTAGAAAAACAATACAAAAGGATTCCCCACATAAGCATCACTAACCCTCCACAAAGGGAGGGTTTTAGCTCATGATCCTTGGAATTAAAATAAAAGTTATAAGAAGATATCTAAAAGAGAGAGAGAAAGAAGAAAGGAATACAAAATGTACCAACTATTTTACCTAAGGATCAAAGAAATTTTATTCAAGAACTAGAAGGTGTAGTCCTCCATTAACCAGTTACAAGCTTTTTTTTTTTTAACACTAAAAACTAAAAACCAAAAGTAAAGACATGGAAGTAAATGAAAAGTAAAAGTCAAGGATGTAAAAGCTAGCCAACTCCCAAAATCAGCCCCCCTTTATATAAGAGAGCCTTTTTCTCCTCTCACGTGAAACAGTCTTCTCTCATTTATTTTTCTCTTATCCACAATTCACCCCCATTTGACACCTTTTATTTTTTTAAATAATCGTCACCTAAATCCAACCAACTCATTAACTTTATGCAAGGTGTCAAATTTGCACCAATTATTTGCACCTTTGTCTTGACTTGCATGATGACTCATCAAATCTTGTGGGCCCGCCTAGTAGGTCCATGTGTAGTGTCCAGTGGCGGTCCGGTCTTTTGGCATTTTTACAACTTCCTGCCTATGCGTAGAGTTCGTCGCACTGATCGTCGGGAAAGCTCTCTCGTCGCATTCGGAGTCCTTGTTCAAGAGATATGAGCTTCGGAAGTTTGACGGTTCTATGTACGTAATCCCATTTCTGATTGGATTCTGTACTGTTTGAGTCTTTGGGCTTTAGTACGGATTTTATTTGGTTTCACGTGGGCTTAATTGGAAAGCTTCTGTATACTCCCTATTTCGTGCTTAAATGCTGACTTTATCATCATTTTTAGGTTAGTTGCTCTAACGTGCAAAAGCACGAAAATGCGATTATTTCTTGATTATTAAACACATAATTAACCAAATTGTTATGTCTCTATGGGGTATAATACCACAGTTTTGGGTGTTTATCATTTACCATCCTATTTCTTCTATTGATGACACTCACGTCGTACAGTTAGAGCTTGACATTGGACATCTACCTCTGGTAATTATTTTTATTGGTTTTGGTTTATTTTTGTTTATTATGAAAATGTCATAAATTATTAATGAATAATTATTTCAGGATGAGCTACGCAGGAGATATGAGACAAGTATTCGTGTAAATGATGGCATGCGCTCCTCAGTATTCACCTACAGTGCTAAGAGAGAGACTTCTTTCCCAGGCTCATGTGGATTATGACAATTTGCAACGCCAGGTTGATGAGTTGCAGGCTCAACTTGATCACACTATGGTACATCATGAGAGTTCATCACATGGACAGACGAAGAGTTCAACATAAGGACATTTGAGGAGGAGTTCACAGCAGAGGAGGCGTATGTAGGAAGTGAGGACTTGATGATTTATAATATTAAGTTTGTTGTATAACGATTATTATTATGTTGTGTGATTTAGAATTGTTCATTTGATCATTTTGAGAAGTTCTAATTTACTTCCTTTGATCAATTTGATTTAGCAAATGAATTACAATTTTTATTAATAGAACGATAACTAATACATGATTGCAAAAACATAAAATAAAAATCTATCTAATGAAAAGGAATGGTGTGGGGCCCGCAGGGCCTCCATCTTGCGGCTCATATATTGTTTCTCAAGTTGTGACATGACATTTTAAAGTGAGCTAAAGTAGTGTGCTGCATCTCTACGGTGCAAACGGTTCCATTGTATCTCTTTTCTCTAATTTAGGATAAAGAGAAATTTCCTTCATTCTCCAACGAGATCAGATCTGCCACCTCTCTCTCTCTCTCTATCAGGTATGATTCACTCTAATGGCTACTTTCTCCTACTTTTATTTTTCTCTTCTTTTTCACTAGCTTGCTAAGGTTGGTGAGGTCTTTGCTAAGGTTGGTGAGGTATGTATCTTTAGTGGAATTGCTAATGTTGTTTGATTATATCCTCTAGGTTTGCTTCGTTGTACCAAAAATATCTATTATTGTTGCCATTTTGTAGGTTGCCATGAGTATACGATTGCAGATCGAGTTTTGAAAAATGTGGCTTCAAGATCTATGCTTTTTACCAAGGGAAAACAAATATCCGTATGTATTTCTAATTATTTAAGTCCATAATGTATATAGATGTTTGTCTTGTCCACTTTGAGATTGGTGTTGTATAAATTAGTGTAAGTTGTTTCAGGTGTTCACGTTAATTGATCTATCCGCTCTGAGATTGGTTACACATGATTCTTCTTATATGTTTTGTTTTTAAATTAATTTCTTTCTCATACAACTTTCAGATTGCTAGCTCACAATTCTGTTGGCATGTCATTTGCGTCCTATTTTATTTAGGGGTACCATTAAGTGTGACAAGGTATACAAAATCTTTTCAAAATATATTATGCATAAGTAATTTGCTGGAAAGTATGTGTGTATGTGATTGAGTGTTCAAGCAAGTAGGGGGCTTTAGTGGGTTTGCACCACAATATGTTTCTCTCCTTCTAGCTTTTCAATCAAATGGTTTTCTTGGTGCATCTCTGTCAAATGTTTGTTGTGCGCCCGTGCTGCATTTTATATAAGCATATATTTTTTTATGATTTTTTTGGATTTTGCTGCATGGATTTGGTTTACCTGTGGCAGTACTTCTCATAATATGATTCATTTTTTGTATAAACGGATTTCATTGTCTATTTTGACTCTCACTTGGTTGGAATTGGTTGTAGTTTCTTCTTTCTTCCTACCATAAAAATGAAATCCACTAGATATTTGTAGGGTGCATATATTTTTTTACACTATATTGTTTATGTGTGTGTACAAGTCATGAAAGATTCCAAATGTGTGTAAAATTGTTTTTGCATTAATGATTTAATGTGGGGGGTTTTTTTTTTTTTCCTGTGATTTGAATGAATGTAATTGGAATTATTACCAAACTAATGGGGTATAACCCTACCTTATTATCTTCGTGGAAATGTGTTCATCTAAGATTTGATTCATATATGGAGCTGTAATTATTTTTTTGAGGATTTGTGGGTGTACTCTGATGGGGTATGAATTCAATGTGTTGGACTTTGAATTGTATATGCTTACCCTATTATATAAAAACCAAATAGATCTTATATGACCCTATTATTTGTAGAATTGTGTTCGCTACCATGTTTAGTCGTATAGTTGTTGTAGTATTCATTTTCATATTGGATCATATTAATAAATTTTTTGCTATTTGATAGGTTCAACAATGTGTTGAGGACCAAAGGATAGTGGCATCCACAATCATCTATTCCCTGCATCAGGAAGGTCCGATGACTTCAATTTTTTATTAACTTTCATGTGTATTGTCCCTATTCTTATTAGGATTAAGGTCTTGTACTGGGGTTTATGAAAACTTAATGGCCATGAACATTTTTTTGTACTTTCAGCATTCTTTTGTTTAATCTTTATTCAGGTCTTACAGATCTTACATTTGTGGTTTCCTCTTAGAGAATCTCCCCTCAACATTTATAATTTCAACAATTGAAAAACTTATTTTGGTTGTCTACTTTGTCGTAATGTTATAAATTATTATTATACAATTTTGTGCATGCTAAGGGAGTCTAATGACAGGTATAGTGATCTTTAGTTGTCTTACCAAGCATGACATAAAAAAACAGGGGATGCACTGCTAAAACAGGGTATGCTGAGTCGCCGAAAGCGTGGCGAGTTTATCTGTGCCGAAAGGCACGGGCAACCCCTAGTAAATAAATAAAAGCCAGCTATTACACCCTTATTACAGACTACTAGAGTTACTCTAGTTATTATGCCAGTCGTCATTTTCTTCATCATTGGCTCCTTCGTTCTCGGAAGCATCATTTGTACTACTTGATCCAACCCTTTTTTCATATTTAGCTACAATTGCTTCTTGTTTTAGCTCTAAAACCCTTCATGCATGAGGATTGAGTTTGTCGAGTGACATCTAACAACCTAATCTCATTTTCCTCCTCTCTAACACGGAGTTTTTCTTGCTTCAAAAATAACTTTTTTGTGTCTTCTCTTGCTTCAATTTCATTATAGCTTGAAATTGCCCATCTAGAATCTCTTCTCTATGTCTTTGGCTTTCTTTAAAAGCCTGAAGAAATTCATCTATATTTTTAGCAGTATATGCAACATTACCCTCGACAGTAGAAGCAATTTTCTTGTTCTTCTCAATTTCTTTGCTCTGCTTCCTACCAATCGACCTCTCCAAAAAACTTTCGATACTGCTAGGGTCGTATTCTGAGTACAGTGAAAGTGAAGGGTTAGAATGAGGCGTTGAAGGGGTTAATGGTGAAGAATCGAAGCCTTCAAGATCTCCGGATCTTGCTTTCTTCTTTGGTCTTGGAGCAAGTGTTTCGTTGCGTAATTGAGTTCTTTGCCACTTTGGCATATGTTTGACTAGATTATAACAATCTTGCCATATCCATGGTTTCACAGTAGTAGCCGCATAAGTTGTTGTCACGTCTATAAGCTACATTTCTAAAAAAAAGACAAAAACAAAATCAATATCAAGTAGTATATAGTAAAAGCATAAAGAAAATGAAGTATAAATTAAACGAAGTATAAACGAATCTTACAATATTTTCGTGTCCCCACCCGCTTGGAGGTTGTTCTTCAAGCTTTCTTAGTATAACATGATATTTGTTCAAGAACGGTAAAAGAATCGACCAACGTTGTGAGACTCCCTTCCACTTACGGTTGTGGTTAAAACCTTGAATTTGATTCATCCTAGCCATAATTTGTTCCCAATAAACTTGTCTCAATTGATCATTTCCTACTATAGGATCTTCTCCAATCTCAATCCACACTCTAGTAAGAGCAATATTTTCTTTATTTGTCCAACTTGGACCCCTACCTTGTTTTGGTTGTGACATTGAGAGTATTGTGTGTGAAATGGTTGAGTTGTTTGATTAGAATGTTTGGGTTGAGTGTATGTAAAATGAATAAGAAAATGAGTGTAGATATATGAATGTAGAATTCCGGCCGTTTTTTGTCTGTTTTTTTTCCCGTTGGAGCACGCGACAGTGATAGTGTCATGCTATAGTAGGAATGGCACGTGACATTAGAAATGGCACGGTGTGCTGGTCAAAGTCAAAAAAAAAAAAAAATACATTAGTAGTGGCGCACGACATTACCACTGCCGCACCGCATCCGCATCCATAATCCCAAATTTGCATCCACGGATGCGGCTAGACAAGTGAAACAACCGGATTTGCTTCCACCTAGAGTTGGTTTTTTGCAAAATTCCGAGTTTTGGAAGCAAATTGGAGGTGATACTACCACCTAGAGATGCTCTTAGTCTTCATAACGCCCGTGGTTTGCAACTATGGCTATCCTCTTTCTTAAAATATTTTCTCAGGAACTCAGCAAACTGTGTTGAATAAGTCTATTCCTTTGATAAAATATTTTTGTTTTTGTTAAAATATTTTTGTTATCGTTTATTTGAATTGTAAACATACTTTATTCTTGATGTTAGAAATTTATTTTTTACTTGAATCTATACAGTATGACCTTCATAACATGTTAATAAATGACTTATTATGTTTGGCATGATAGGATTTGCTGCGGACCCTTGTGTTCAAACAACGTGTGGTGTATCCGCAATAACTAGTTGAAATGAGCCAAGCTATTGTCTCTTGACTTATGCAATTATGTGTTCCATTACGACTTTTAAATCACCTAAGCTAATGTTAATTTGGCAAGATACCTCCAATTCTTATTTTATTCTTTTGTGCTACACTAAGTGTTACTTGTGATTGTCGTATATATGAACTCATCCAATTGTTAGAGTTAAACAAATACTATGCATATCTATATATCTTTGATGGGAATAGAAAAATGAAAAAAAGTGCCACATATGGGTGTCCTGGATGCGGCATGGTGCGCCCGTCCGAAACATGAAAAGGGTGCAAGTTTTGGATGTGGCGTTTGGTTCAGTCCGAAAATTGAAAAAAGGCGCAAGTCTTGGACACGACGTTTGGGCCCTTTGAAACATGAAAAGGTCACATGTCCTGGATGCAGTGTTTGGGCAACTCCGAAACATGAAAATGTTGCAAGTCGTCTTGGACGCAACGTTTAGGCCCCTCCAAAACATGAAAAGGTCACAAGTTTTAGATGTGGCGTTTGGGCCCTTTGAAACATGAAAAGGTCACAAGTCCTGGACTCAGTGTTTGGACCAGTCTGAATTCAAGACTTGGGGGCGGAGGTCCCAGGACGCGACATGGTATGCTAGTCCGAATCAAAGTCTTAGGGGTGGATAATAGTTGTCCCCGGACTTGGCAAGTAAGGTACGTGATAAACACCCAAAACTGTAGTTTAAAGCTCTTAATAGTATTTCATTTAGGCCAATTATGTTTATAATAATGAGAATTTATTACTGTTTAATTGTTTTTGTGTATTTCAGGTCTTGGAGTTAAATATGTGTATAAAGACATCACTTTTGCAAAAGAAATGAGTCAAATTGATTGCTTAAGAAGTTCTATGGTTAAAGCCCCAGTTTCAAGGAGAAAAAACTTTTTAAAGGCTAGTCAAAGTCAACTCGAGCATAAAAAGAATAGAAAGTCAATAGAATTTCAACAAGCCTTATCTTTGGACCCAGATCTCGGAATGGGGCCTAGTGTATGTCAAAACGACCAGCTCAGAAAGAGCTTTCTAATGGTCTAGGACACAATCTAATTAGAATAGTAAAAATGGACAAAAAGGGTATTGTAGTAAATTCTAGCAGTTAAGACCTTTTTAGACTTAAGTATTTAGGTTTTGGGCTTGATTTAGTGGCCCAAAACACAGCTCCCAAGCCCATGCAAGAAATTGTAACCTAAACCTTTATTAGATCTATATTACTTGATAGTATAGAGAGAAAGAGTAAAGTATTAATTTAAACACGTGTTTGTTAGATTAGGTATTAGTGTTTATGTTGTGGTAATCCTTACCATTGGGCTTCTCATTGCCCATCATATCAAGAGTTTGAACCTACTATAAGAAATAATTATAATTACGAGCGTCAATTTTCAAACTTCCATAGTAACACATATAATCAAGAGTTTTCTAGTCATTCAAATTATTTATGGAGTTCTACCACAAACAATCAACCAGTCATTCAGCCTCAACCTAATCCATCACAATACAAGATCATCTAGAGTCACTCATAATCCATATCCCAACAACTAGCCATAGAAGGACTCATATCAAGTTCATTTGCCAATAACAATGACTATCAACCGACATACCAATCAGAACCACCAACATATAATATGCCTACTCAGTGGCCAGAATCATACAACCAACCCTCCATTCTGCCACTTTCATTTGACCAATTTTCCCAACATATGACTGACTCACTAACGATATTTAGGGAACAAATGGCCAAAAACACGCAACTACTTCAGAACATAACACAAACCATTTCAATGCTCTTCCCACCTAACACAGAGCTTTCAACCTTGCCAGAGTTCGCCCACCAAGAAGAATAACCTAACACCATAACCAAACCATTTGACCTAGTTGAGACCTACCCTAGAATTCACGACTTATTACCTTCTCATGACCCTCCCATTAACCATTGTGATGACTCCACACCCCACCTGGATGAGAAAATTCTTTAAGATGACTCTTTAGGACTTGTTTTGGATGCCCACTCAAATTTGAATGATGTCTCTAAGGAACTTTCCATTGATCCATCTGACAAGAAATATAATGATAACACATTAGAAGATATTTATAAAGATGTGATGAAGGACAAATTTTTTAACTACTGGCATTCTCTTAATGGGGACCCCCCTATTGAACATGTCCATGCTTTTGTGTTTGCTAATCGCACTTGGATGGAAAATCTCTCGACACATTTGAATGATGCCATTGCAGAAACTTATATTGTTTTAGAGGAAGAGAGTGAGGACATAGAGATCAACAAATCTAAACTAAGGCATGAACAAGTTAATGTGCAAGAAAATAATGACGTAGATGAGTCGTGGAAGACATAGATGACTTTCTTAAGGATAAAGCCAATGACCACAACCTTGTAGATTCAGCTAAGCTAGATGTAGAGTTATTAAGAGTGTGTGAGGATCCACCACCAACTGACCACCACCAACCTCCTGTAATCCAACCATCTACTACCACCACTGCTCCATTCCATCATCCATTTCAAAGGAACCTCAAATTTACACTTGAGCTTTTTGCCTTAGAGATCCTCTATAATTTTTTCAACCCTTACGGTGAATAGTTTTTGCCTAGCACATAAACCCACGAGTCCATCATTCATGTAGTTAAGAACCAAGCTTTAAATATGTGTTGTGAGAAACCTAGTTTGTCCTATTTTTCATCATCTGAACCTAATGAAGGACATAGACAACCACACTTCATTCCTTAATTTCTCACCTAAAGTATCACTAGTTCATTTTTTGGGACATTTCCACTCTCTAAAATAGCTATAACATAATGGGTTGCCTATGTTTTTTGATAGGTTGCATAAGTTTTCATTTATTATTTTACATGATTACTTCCAATTATACCATTTCATTCTGTTTGGGGGTGTATATTGTGTAATGTTTTTATGGTTAGACCCCCAACTCTTTTAACTATTAATTTATAGTTGATCGAGTATCGTCCATCTCATGCCACCCCAATTTCTTGCTTGTTTGGGGGGTGTGCACAGTCTTGGGGAATAAGTCTAAGGAATATGACTTTAAAATACCCATACAATTTTTTGTAACATACCATATTTTTGGAGTATATGCCATAAAATTTTTAAACTGAAAACAAGTTTTTAAAAATTTGTATAGGGTTGGAGTATTATGGTTTTTCAACTCAAAACTTTTTGCCACCCCTTACTTACTATCTTTACTCCAGTAGAGTCCATGTCAGTTTAGTACGCAACAGTTTGTTTGTGCTTCATGCTATCATATTATCTTTATAATATTATATTATTGTTACAGGTACTGCCAATTTTTCCCACGTTTCTATGGTAAAAATTCTTTCCTTATCTCTTTACACTTTGAGTACAAATCGTCCATTTGTTTGAGGGGTGGGATATAAACATTTGTAAAAATTAGGCACTTTTAGGTTGTAAATTACGCATATTTCTTTCTAAAAAAATTAATTAATTAAAAAAAATCGTTAAAATTATTTATACTATGCACTTAGTGATGGTTTAGTTTCATTTTCTGTGATGATACTAGTTTAGAAGTCTCACTTTAGCATTAAAAGTAAGAGTAGTTTTTAGAAACTTAGGTTAATATGTTGGTAATAGTCATTGCATCTTTTCATAATTGTCTTGTATGAATATCATGATTGTATTTGGTAGTATTTTTCTGCGACCTAGGTTAGAGTCATTAATTTTACATATCATGTGAGAATCTAGTCTAAAAGCCTTATATGAGTGAAATATCTGAGTGATGACACAATTGAGTAGTCAAATCCGAGTAGAGAAATTACACATCCACTTGCTTGATCAATATATCATATCCTAAGCGAGAATTTAGGCCTTCTTTGGATCGATATAGCCAGAAATTCACACCTATATATAATTTATCCGCTAGTTGCACCATTGAGCTTTTCTTTAGCCTTTTCATAAACCATAAATCTCTTACCCATTTATAAAAACCAGGTTTTGCGTTTAATCTCCCTCTACCTTCAAGTGGCTACATAAAAGCCCCCTCCTTACGGACTAAACCATAAAACCCCCCTATTTTTTTTTTCTACATCAAGAGCTTACCAAAATACCCACGTAATTAAAACAACCCGGACCAGTTTTCTCTCTCTTTACAAGAGAAAACTTCTTAAAAAACTTAGCACCATCTCAAATGGTATTGTCTTCCCCACAATCCCAAATTATAAGAATTTAATATCGATTTTATGGTGGAAGAATTAAAGAAGGTTATAGATTCATATTCGAACGACAATTTTGAAGATTGAAAACAGGGTGAAGATAATGAAAATTCAATTTCTAAATCTGTTCTCATTATATATTAGATTAAATATCAACATTGTTGATTTCCTACTCAAAAAGAGAAATCCAAATACTAAAGATTGAATGTTACGTTAATATTGGTTGTAAAAGTTTTACAACAAAACTTGTGTTTGGCCGTTTGGGTTTGTTGGGGATCTTTTTCTTTTTGGTTCTAGTTTTCATAACGATTAGAGAGTTAAACTATGCAAATTAAAATTTTCAGAGTGATGTGATATTACTATATAGTTTTAAGTTTGCATAATACTACTACTATGCATTTTTAAATTTGCATAGTACAAATGTTTTCATTAGGCATGTTTTGTTTCACAAATCTACTATGTAAACTTAAATTTTCATATGTAAATTTCAATTTTCTTATATCAAACTACTATGTAAATTCAAATTTTCATATATCAAATTATTCTGTAAAATTAAATTTTCATATGTCAAACTACTATGTAAATTTAAATTTCCACATGAAAATCAGAAGTCGAGCTTGTTCGGATTTTAAAGTTGGTATGGTGCCAATGGTTAGTTCATTCCTGGAATTGAAAACATATTGTGTTTTAGAAAGGGAACCACAGACCTGGTAATAATTGTTACTATGCATTCTTATATTTTCTAAGTAGTCAATTCAAAAATTCATGATGTTAGAGTTTTGATAAGCCTTAATAGGTAGGTCTTTGAGTGTTTGTGTCTTTGAAGCTGTTATTATATGGAGTTATTTAGAAAAAAATATATGCAGTTATGGGGATGTAAACATGTGGTGATGGTACACAGTAAGACTTAAGTCGAAATGTTATTTTCCCCTGGGTTCGATTATTAAAGGTTGTCAGGTCCATATAGTAGTTTTACTCTGCAATTTTAAATTTTCATAGTAGTTTTATCCTGCAATCTTAAAATTCACTCTGCAATATTAACTTTTCATAGTGGTTTTACTCTGCAACCTTACATTTTCATAGTACTTTTACTAGACATTATTAAATTTTACTCTGCAATCTTAAATTTGCATAGTAGTTTTACTCTGCAATCTTAAATTTTTATATTAGTTTTACTATGTAAATATAAATTTACATATACATGACTATGTAAAAATACATTTACATTCTGTCAGGTGTCGGGCAATTTTTATTATCAAAAAGTAACTATGTAAATGTAAGTTTTTATAGGTCAAGTTACTATGCAAATATAGATTTACATATATAATGACTATGTAAAAATACATTTACATATATTATGTTAGGTGTCAAGCTAATTTCAGTCCCAAAAGTTACTATGTAAAAGTATCTTTACACACTAATACAAAATCGCTTTTAACTAGCTGTTTTAAAAATCTCCAACTAAAAATCATAGCATATAAAATCCAATGTCAAACTATAAAATCCAACAACATCAGAAAAAAGAAAGCAAGTTCATCGACATCTCGTTTTTTATATATGAGCAACATTAAAGAATAGATCAAAGAATGTAAAATCATCAACATCTTGCTTTTATATAAGAGCAACCATCAAATAGCAAATAATTGAATCGGTGCAAAACATGTTGTAGGAGTGGAGCCCACTCTTGGGTTGCGATGGTCATAGCAAGGGCGCTTATTTTTCTTCCTACCTCTTGCAACACCAGTGCTCTGCTTCCGTTTCTTGTTTGGTCTCCCAACTCTTGCCAATCATACATCATTTTCATAATTTTTCCAATGATCTTGTCCACCATTATAGTGATAGGCAAGTGGCGTTCTAGCATAATCCAAGAGTTGAAGCTTGCGGTGGCTATAGCAATGGTACTCACTTTTCACCCAACAGAAGCACGCCAAGGATTGAAGCTCCGAGTCTATCTCTATCACACTATGCTTCAAAGAACGAATAAAATGAAATGTCCTATGGATAAAGGAATAAAATCTGACCATTTCCCCCTTTAAAATCCATGATAATACAATTAGCGCCAAGACGAACACTAGTTAGGATTTTGCAACAAATGATAGAAAAGCACAATCCCTCCATTTCACTGCATTTACAAAAATAATGCCAAAACTGATGAACACTATGCAAATCTAACTTTTCATAGTAATAACACCAAAACTGATGAATCACTACGAAAATTTTACTTTTCATAACAAATTCAAATCTAATAGAAACACATAAAACCAAATTAAAGCAAAGCGAAAACAATATCAAGATGTATAATTGCATAAAACTATAAAATACGAAAGAAGCATTAATTGAATAGTGTTCGTAATCAAATTGAGAAAGCATCCAACACAAATTTGAAGACGATCGAAATGAAAATATACACCACTTTCTTCAATCTCTCAGATGTAAGAATAACCATTTTATAAATCTTCAATGTCAAATCTTGTTTCTTCAATAGTCAAACAATGAAAATCTGAAAGTGGAAGCTTGTTTCTTCAATGGTGAAACAAGAACATCACTGTTTCGGTGTTTTTCATTTTTTTTTTGTAATCTTCGGTGGTTCGTCAATCTTAAACCTCTATTTTAGTGAAAGGGTAGAAAAGGAAACAGTTTTGGTGAGGATATTAAAATTAGACCGAGATTTAATTACTTTTACAAAAATAGGGAGGTTACGTATAAACGACTTAAAAAGAGGGGGGTTTAGTGGGTATTAGCGATTTGAGGGTGGATTAGTGTAATGGGTTTTGAATGAGGGAGGTGAGCCTCATTTCTTGTTATAAAAACAAAATAAAAATAAAAATCATCCTACCCATCTTGATAAGTCGGAGAAATAGGATGAAGTGAAGAGAAAAGAAGAGAAATACCTATGTAAAAGTAAAATTAGTTAGTTGTTTCAAAAGAAAAATAAGAAAAGAAAATAAAGTTTCCAAAAGAAAATAAAAAAAATAAGTTAGAACTCCAAAATCAAAATCAAAATGAGTCAAAAGCTAAAACAAAGGGGCTAAGTATGGAACAAAAGTTTAGAAGCAAAGTAAGAACAAGAGTTTTCTCTAGTTACATGTTTTGAATACCTTATTTTCTCAGACTTGTTTATTTGAATATCCATTTCCTTCCTTATTAAGCCATCACCTAATAAAGACCTTTATCTCAATTAGGAATATATTGGTGTGATAATAAGTAGTAGTTGTGTTTAATCAACCTCAGCTCATTTGGATTGTCATTGAGATTGTGAGGAAGTGTGTGCCTACTTCACACTCTACCTGGAGTGATTGAACTTGAGTGGAAAAATCAGAGTTATTTGTGTCTTGACACATTCCTTGTGAGAACCTACTTAAGGACGCTATTCTAAAAGTTTCAGGAACGGACCTGCCATTGCATTTCATAGCATAGTTCATTGCATGTATGTTTATCTTTAGATGATTTGATTATTATGCATGTATTAACTTAGGTTTTAAAATAATTTTATATTATTATTCATTGGTAGTGAGATATATAGATATCTGAGATTAATTAAGGGAATAAAATTTTTATTACTTAGTCGTTGTAGTATAAATGAAGTTTGTGAGTATCTTCTCAGGGAAACTCTCATAAGGCTATAACTCATCCACTAGGGAATTCCTAGTGGTTTAAAGTCTTATTTGCATATGGTCAATGTACTCACACTTTGCGAAACAATACTAGTTAGGATTACATTTTGGCCACTTATCTTTAATGTCCCATCTTTGCTTGAGGACAAACAAAATGTTGTTTGGGGGTGGTGTGATAAGCACCCAAAACTGTAATTTATACCCCTTAATAGTATTCTACTTAGGCCAATTATGTTATTAATAATGTGAGTTTATCATTATTTACTTGCTTTTGCGTATTTTAGGCTTTTGAGTTAATTAAGTATTAAAATGATGTCAATTGTGCGTGAAAAGAAACTAAATTGATTTCTAGGTGAAAATCATGGAAAAAAGGCCAAGATTTATGAATAAAAAATCCTAAAAAAGCCCAAGTCAAAGGAGTCAAGCGAAAATCAACCCGGATGGAAAATTGTAGAAAAGTCAACACAACTTCAAATCGGTATTTCTTTGGACTCAGAGCTCTGGTTGAGGCCCCTTTTATATCCAAACGACCGGATCGGAAATAGCTTTTTAATAGTTCTAGTCTCGACCCATTTGGAGTAGTATAAGCTAACTAAAAGGGAGAAACAGTAAAATACTGCAGATTTGGCTTAAGTTAAATTCTATGTATTGGACCATAGTGCAAGATTCAACTCTTAAATGGCACTTTCTCCTTAGAGTTACTCGATCAAACTCTATTGCCAGGGAGATAATTTGGACACTGATTTGCGCTACGGTATATGGGATCTGGAATGAAAGAAATTGTCAAAAGTTTAAAAGCAAGACCCACATAGATGCAGCGATCAGCAGAGATATAGTAAACAGGATAAGAACTTACTTACAAAGGCTGATAAAAGAAGCTGACGATTCTGCGAAAACTCTTGGTTAGGCAGAAAATGCCGATACAAGGACAGTGGGTTAAACCACCAGCTGGCACGATCAAGATTAACTCAGATGGAGCTATGAATGCTGCTGGCGCAGGTTATGGGGGAGTGCTGAGAAACCATGAGGGAGCACCTTTGATCGTGTTTATGGGAAATACCAACCTCAGGTTTGTGATTGTACAGGAGTTAAAAGGGATTGAAGTAGGGTTGCTAGCAGCTTGCTACATGAACTGTAAAAGGATCATGCTGGAATCGGACTCTTTGCGAGCAGTAAATGTGTTAAATAGAAAGGACGACAGTCCTTGGCATTGTTGGGACCTAGTAGAATCTATTAGGAAAAGCTGTTTGAGATAGTGATTGTACGCCATGTGTACAGGGAGATGAATAGGGTAGCCGACTGGCTGGCCAAGTCTAGTACAGTAAGGGATCGTATAAATCCTTGTGTGAGTCTTGGTACTGTTTATGGCACTCCTCCCCTTGTTTATGAGCTTTTTGTAATAGTGGAGGAGGATGCAAGAGGTATGATGTATCAAAGAGTTTAAGTTTAATACAGGTTGGGGTCTGCCTAACCCTTAGCTGTTTCAATTTTTTTTTTTGAAGCCCATGAGCCTATGGAGAGATAGAATTTCGACCACACCATGTAAAACCATACTTGTTGTCTACAAAAGTAGTGGTTAACTTCAAGTCTAAGGATCCATTGTAGTATCCATTGTATTATCCAACATTAGTTTAGTTTTTAGGGTTAGAATTAGTGTTTGTAGCCTCCATTAATAAAACTTTCACATTTGTTTTTCCATATAGTTTAATGTCTTATTTTAATTATATTATTGTTATTCTTCCAATGACATTAGGCTAATCCTCCATTAGAGGGAGTTGATTATTAAGCCTCTCCTATTATAGGGAGTTGATTATGAAGCCTAATGAAGAATATATTGTTTGAGTAGAATTATTTAATTGTGTATGTATGTTTCAATGAGTTTAATTTATTGTGTGCTTTACAAAATAAATATATAGTAAACTAAAATAGGGATTGTTATGATTAAATGAAAATATTTAGTTGTAATAATACTACATGTTAGTAATAATGACTATATAGATGTAGGTTGTTGCTAGAGATGATAAAGTTTGAGGTTTTAGGTTAGATCATTGCGGGAAAACCTAAAGAAGATTACTTTTCAATGAATAATTTGATTCTTCCATAAAACTAATAATTAGGTGGATTGTTACTCTTTTCTATTAACTTCTATTCCATCCAAACCCTATTTCTATTAGTTTAGTTAATTTAGATTTATTTGAATCCCTAGTATAATCATAGAATAAAAATCTCTCAACATATTATTACTTTCACCTTGTTTAATTCCTCTTGATTTAATTAGTTAAATTATATTTAGTCTTGATCGTATAAGAGTGGAATAAACCTTTACTAAATCTATATTACTTGATAGTATAGAGAGAGAGAAAGAGAGAGTAGAGTATTGATCTAAACACGTGTTTGTTAGATTAGGTATTAGTGTTTATACATTAATATTTAGTTTAGTAGATTTGTATTTATTAGTGGTGTTGGTGATGGTTGTCTAGAGAGCCTTGGTGACCTCCTAACAGGGTCAAAAGTTGGTGGTGGTGGTGCCGATTTAAAGAGCTTTGGTGTTATCATAACATTCTCAAATGTTGGTGGTGAAGCTGATGGTGGAGTCTTCTTAACATCCTCAAATCTAGGTGGTGGACCGTCTGAGACATCTACTGCATGTGTAGATGAACTTCCCTATCCTCCCTCCATCATTACCATCTCCAAGAAACACATTTGCCCACAATCCTTACAAACAAGCAAACACAAGTCTTCATTCTCCATGATTACCTCAGCAAGAATCCTCTTATCTTCCTTAGTTTTTATCATATTGCGTATCACATCATATCCATTGTCAAATATACCAATTTCACAGTAAATAGATTTCATGGATACCTTCCCCTTCGCCATATTGTCTCAATGTCTAACTATTTATGTTATAAGCGTGTGAAATTAGAGAAGAATGTGATATTAGAGAGGGTGGGTGGGTTGTTTTATAACAAAGAAGTAGTGTTTGGTATTGAATGTTTGTGGTGTAGGGAATTGTTGTTTCAGATTAGGGAAGAGGTGTTTCAGACTAGGGAATAGATGTGGCTTTTGTGGAACCGAGGTGTTGACCCATTCAAAATGTTGGCAGTGTACTTGACCCTAACATTTAGCACGATATGTGCACTAGACTTGACATGTTGCCTTTTCAAGTGCACTATTATGCACACTATACTGTAATTTGGTTAGAATTGGGGAATTTTCCAATGCATACTATTACATACGCACCCTATTCATTTTGTACAATATGCAATGACTAAATTTAAAACATTAAACAATACTGTACAAACACATTACATACCAAAATAACATCAACAAAGACTGATAAAACATGGTTTTACTTCACAGTCATTACATATGTAACGCCCCAAAAATCTCAAGCAATTACATACCTATGATACGTGACTTTTTTGGTAAAATTTTGAAAGAGTCTCCTCTGTATTTTCGACATTTCATAAATATAAAACATATCATAACCTGAAAATATATAATATAAGTAAAACACCAACTCATTACATCTTTGACAGTCCTCTTAGGATATAATATGTTAGGACGCCCGAGTTACTTGACCGTCTCGACAAGTGCCAAAACAGTCACGTAACCCAGTTTACAAAATGTGATAATTAAAATACACATATAAAAATGATACAATAAGAGAAAGATACTAAAGCATCTTGACAAATGCCATATCACTTGAGTACCAAACTAATATCGACTAAACAAACTAAACAAATAAAGATAACTCTAATATGGCAATCGGGTGGACACAAACGCAACTAGAAATAATGATACTCATAGCAATAAATAAAGTTATAGTAAAACTTACACTCAGTGCCATTCCCGCATCTGTCTATTTGCAACCAAATGACATACGTAAAACATTAAACCTGAATCACTAAATTTCAGTTCTTCCAAGCAAAAAAATACTTAAGGATCCAATATTAAATAGATCATACTAAACATGCTCTAACATATATAGTTACAAAATAAAACAACAATCAAACATCATAAACAAGGAACTCTACGAGGTAGGTATCTACTTATGGAAGCGGTGGTGCCAGGTGGCTGCCTACGTACGCTTCAAAAGGATCAAGCCATACATAGTTCTTCCTTTAGAACTCGACAGTTCAACACTAAAACTCAATAGTTCAACATCTATATCAATCAAACATTATGACAAACAAAAGATTGCATAACTAAACTTTAACATTCATTTACAGATAAATAATTCAAATCATATAAGAACAATGTGAGGTAAGAACCATAAAATCAACAACCAATACCAATTCAACTAAGCAAACTTTCTGACCTAACATATTTGTTCAGGCAGACAATAACAAGAACAAACACACCTTCAATAATGCACCAATTTACTTAATAAAGAAAATATAACACACATAGATTTCTACTCGAATCAATAGCGAATCTTAATTACAATCACTACACCATAAATGGTGTTTAGCAACAATTATAATCGTTACTTATATTTTTACTAACGCTTATATCCGTTACTTCTGGGGTGTTACAGTCATTTAGGCAAATTTAGTAACGGATATATTTGTTACGTATATTAATTTAGTAACAGATATATTTGTTACGTATATTAATTTAGTAACAGATATATTCGTTGGTAATTATTTTGTAACAGATAGTCAACCGTTGATTGTCCACGGAAATCTTTTATTTCTAACAGATATAAGTGTTAGTGAAGCTTGGGACCTTTCATTACTAACATTTAGCGTAATCCAAGCAAAAAAAATATTTTTCTAAGCCAAAAGATTTCCACCACAGATATCCGATTATCCACAATCCATCTTACATACAAAAATATTACATTACATTACAACTCAAGTAACAAGTGAATAAAAGAAAACCCGACTCAGTTAATATTATAGAATTAAAACCACCAATCCAAATCCAAATTTACAGAACAAACACTTGTAAAAATGAATTAACCTAATCGTATCCATCCAAAGTTACAACAACAATTGTAACACAATATAATAGAAACTGAAAAACACTAACAAGCTGACACAACTACCAACTCGACCATTGAGAATTTGTCGAGTACCAGTCAGAAGTAGCACCACCATCTTCACCCTTACATTGTTGGATGTGTATACCTGTTTTTACCAAAAAAATGTCGCTTTAATCTCATACTTCTCACATAAAAGAATAAACCACAAAAAATTGAAGCCTAAAATGTAGTTTAATACCACAAAATGACGTAACGGGCATATTATTACCTCAATGAAGGCACTAGGATGTGCACAGTTCTGTTTCTCTGATAATCTCAGAGTGTATTATGCATCAATGCCGCAATATCAAATGTACCTCTCGTATTGCTTTGAGAACATCTATGTCTGCATTCAAATTCCTACGTGCCAAAGAAGTGTTTATCCATCATAAAATAATCCGTTGATTACTAACAAATAAGGATACAAGCAAGCAATTAAACTCATGCACCTAAGAAACAATCGAAATTCAGATGTCTAAACTTTTACTGTGAAAAATAAATCTCCTTGTTCAATCACTTAGTAAGATTAATCTACACATAACCAAATCTATTTTACTTGATTCACCTTCCCTAAAAGATCACATGGATTCAGCATGCATATCATGAGTCTGCCATGGTAGAAAAGAAATTAGACAAAAAGGTTCTCTCACCAAGGCTTAAAACTTAATCTAAAAAGCACTACCTCAACATTATCACACAATTCTTATAACACCTTAACAACACCTCGTCCTTACCACGATGATTTCCCACAACGTATTAGAAATGTAGAACAACTACCACTGAAACACCATAATGCTAATGAGTCATCCATTTTCCAAGTGAATTAAATGCAAAAAACAATATCTAAACACTACCAACAACCCATTTCCTTCATAAGAACAAATTTAGTTTGTAATAATTTCTTTTACGTAAAAGGCAAGTAATTTCTTTTTTCTAATGACAAAAAAAGAGTACACAAAAACTAACCTTTAAGGGTATTAAAAGAACTTCGCTACACACCCAAGATTTGAGCAAGAACGATTACACGAAGGTGAACTTGGATTTCATTCTTCTAAATCTGATGACTCAAAACTAAATTTACCATGTCTAGACAGAATAGATTATATCAACGTAAGAAGTAAATGTACCATGTCTTTGGATTTCATTCTTCTGAATTTGATGACTCGAAACTAAAATTTTGCCTTCTTTGTCATCACACAAAATAATCATTGTTTCCCACACCCTTTAAAACATAAGGAAATCAGTCAGTGTGCTAATTCTTCATCCTCTTCAGGAATGAAATAAGAGAAAGAAAAACAAATATTAGAGGCACACACACACTAAATCATTCATAACAAGTTATTGTAGTGTAAGGAAATTCATGCGGTCATAATAAATGAATACCAAAAGTAACAATACATAATGACGGAATATCAAGTATTCAAATTGCAAATAAAACTAACTAGTGAAACTCCTGAAACTGACATTAATACAAACCCGTTACTTGCTAAATGAAACTGACTCAGTCTACAGACAGTGATGTAACGTTGTTACTTGCTAAATTCATTGCAGAGTACCAGACTAGCTAGTAACATACTAACATGGTCCATAGACATAGTTCACTTACAAACTAGTAGCATACAGTCAAGTCGCTCCTAAGTTGTTTGTGTACAAAAAATGAAAGTAGACAAGACTGAGCCATTACCGCACACTCTCGAGCTGTGTTCACACTAATAAGGCACTCGATGTCTAAATTACTTGAAATTCAAATCAAAGTCTTGGCAATTGCTATCAACTTGTTATTGAGTACCTAACTTGTAAATGATTTATTTTTGTAAAATCAGCATAGTAGATGCAAGGCTAAATACATAATTGAAGTCAATTTTTAGTTCAATAAGCATTTATAAGCAAGTTGATACCTTAATCTGAGAGCACCACATTGTCCAAAGAATCCCAAAATAACTAAAACCCCAATTAATGAAAGGGACTAGCGTTCATCACCTACAAAGATTGCAAAAAACAAAACTCATTAAAGAAAAATATAACCCCAAAACAACATGGTGTTAAATATGGTGTCATGGAGGGTGACCTAATATAGTTGAATAGGAGCTATAGAATATAATGGGAGCACATCTTAGAGGAGTTGAAAGAATCCAAAGCACCTGCAAATCTGCAATCAACTTTAAATTTAGTGAGGAGACAGCTTATAAGTCAATTAGCATTTAAATCACATTCAAGTAGGCATATAATATCGATCGTGTAACTTTTAGGCACCAAACTCGGCTTCTTAATTGGTGAAGGAAATAAAGATTTCAGTTCGCGCGTTCAAAGTTTAAACAATTGTGTTAAACTAAACTACTATGAAAATATTTGTTCTACCGTTTGACATTATTGCTTTATTGACCACCCGTAAAGTCCAACTCCATTCCAAGCAAAATTGAGGCCCGAAGAAAAAGCCAACAAAGATGCATTTGTCTTCGTTCAGGTCATCAAGTTTGATTAGAAGTGTGTTAAACCTCGTGAAAAATATAAACAATGAGATCATAGAGTGTGTTGCTTGAAACTTGCGGCGATTTTCAATAAGCTGTTTTTTTGGGATAAGTTATATATAATTTAACTAGTATGGAATGCATGCATGACAATGGAAAGAACATGAAAGGCTTATTTACTATGAAAAACCAAAGTCCGAATCCAAACAGATTAGTGTCTTTTTGTTGAGGTAAGAAACGATAGTGATTTTACATCTCATGAAAGTCAATCTCCATCAATCGATATTATAAGTCAATTAGCATTTAAATCACATTCAAAGATAATTCTTTAAAGTTTCCACAATACAGATGCAATACACAACAAGATACTACAAGTTAGACTTCTAATGTATTCAAAATTCCTTGAAATTTTAGCTAGTCAAACTATTTGATCAAAGTGATATATTTTCTATGTGAATGTAAAGCAACAAACCTATGTTAGTTGTTGAGCAAATATGTTACACATAGTTACTACCTTTTTCAAACATATGTTAGTGAAAAGTTTCCTAGCGGCCCATGTACACATCTTAAACCCACACTCAAAAGTACACAATAATCTGTTATAACAGAAGTCAAGCAAGTACCTTATGGTATCAATAGGTACGAATGATGATGATGATAAGAGTGTGCTTCATGAGCCGAGGGTAAAAATGAAGTTCTCGGGAAGAAAACAAACCGGAGTATCACGAATTCTGAACCTCCAAATCAAGAGAACCACAAAATGAAAGCCCTTAATTAGGGAATTCCAGTACCATATCTGTTGAAACATCAAGCAAACATAGAAAATTTTCAACAAAGTAGATGAACAATGAAACTACTTTAAGAGGTGAACAAAAAAAATAAAAGTATCTTGTTGCTAGAGCCTTTTTGTCCGGATGAGCTCGAGAACCAAATTTGAGAGATCGGCGAGAGCTTACCCGGTTCGTCTCCATCCTTAGAGCTCTATAAAAGAAACACTTTTTACATGAAAACCGACTAAATCATGAGCAGGTTAAGGTGTTTTTATTTTGATTAGCCAAGCAACGAAATCGTCCCCAATCGTTGAGCATATAAATTTACATTCCAATGTTACAGTTCCACACAAAACTTAAATTACCTAAATTTATCGCAAGCCAAAACAAATAAACCTAATTTGACCAGTTCATGGAGCACAATTAAACCAAAAACTCAGAAATTGACTAGCTTTTTTTTGGGTAGGAGAGAGAAAAATAGATCAAGAGATTAAGAGAGAAAGCATATATACCTAGTGTTTTTTTCATCTTCACATGAGGGTTTGACAGAGGAGACAATACATGGGATAGGGTTTCATGGAGTCTTGTAGACCTGAAAGAGACGAGCATTTTTTTTTTTGATAAAGAAAGAGACGAGCATGGGAAGGGCACAATTGTTTTATTTACTTCCAGTTTATTCCGTTAGTTCATTATATACCCTTTTGGTCTTTATTTTAGTTTGTTTCCTAACGGACACAATTGTTACAAATGATTAAAATATTTCTTTGATAATAATTGGAAAAATAAATTAAAATATACTAACGGATACCAAAGAACCTCACACTTATGTCCGTTAGAAAGGTTGTAACAGATATATTCGTTACAAATGGAAATTTTGCCCTGTTACAAAATGACCCTTATGGTGTAGTGAATTGAGAAAGAGAGGAGATTCACTTATCTTTAAATTGCGAAGAAACTCCCCCAAGCAAACTAGCTTCCAAACTTAAATCATCCTTTAAGCAAAATTCCACATTCTTATGGTTCCATAGAGATTCACATGTTCCATTTTAGCAAAACCCCAAATTTTCACAACCAAATCAAAGTCACTGCCATTGAATCATTTTCCCCAAAATATTGTTTGCCCAAAACCCTTACTCTATCTCTCCCCCCACAGCAAACCCTAATCTATCTCTTGTGAAGACATTGGAGAAAAAGAGATCGAGATAAGAAAGAAATGAGGTCGAAGTCAAAGTCGAGAACCAAGGTAGTTACGTACTATTTTTTCTCTTTCCTTTCTTTTGTTTTTAGAGCCTCCCAATGGGCTTCTCCAAAATGGGTTTAATTATAAGGGTCTTGGGCTATAAAACAAGAAGCTCAACACAAACCCCTATTACTACAAGGTTTAGGGTTTTACAACATAACACAGTAACATTAACAAAGACTGATAAAGTTTTCATGTCCAAAACACCAAAACACAAAATCATCCAAAACTGTTCAAGTTGTCCTTTCTTGACTACTCATCCAAAATCGATTTCCTCGCCACTTTGAAGTTTGGTCTTGAGTTTTCAGTCAGGCTAGGTGCAAGTGGAGGGATGTTCTTTTTGGTTGCAACTTGCTTATGAAGTACCTTCAGCTGTGGAGGATCGACTGTATTAGCTTTACACCTTGTCACAACTGCTAGAGTGACAAATGGCCTCACTTTTGCCTTGACAAATGGCTTCTCTGCTGGCCTGACAACTAGCTTCTCCGATGGTTTGGCAGCTGGCGTAGCTGATGGCTTAACTGTTGGAATCTCTGATAGCTTAGACACTGGCTTATCAAGTGTAGCAACTTTAGATCTTGTCACAACTGTTGGAGTGACAAATGGCTTCACTGCTTCCTTGACACATGGCCTAACAAATGGCTTCTTTGCTAGCTTGGCAGTTGGCTTAGCTAATGGCTTCACTGCTGGAATCTTTAGTGGCTTGTGGGCATTGGTTTATCAAGTGCAATAGCTTTAGACCTTGTCACAACTGCAGGTGCCTTGAAACTGCTAAAAGATTATCCTGGTGCCTTGAAAGCCATGTTTGCAGCTTGTAGCACAACTGCACTATTCCCTGACCCATTTGCTTAGTTTCTAATCACATCTCCCATAATATGTCTTTGCTCTAGTGCTAGGAAGAAGGTAGGTCTACTGTTTGGGTCTTTCTTGGTATGGTGATGTCTTGGTGGTCCATTGCTTGGTGCTAGGTTATGCTATCAACAACACTTGGCTCTGCAACACTTGCAAGTTTCAATGCTCTCTTCTTTGCCTTTTTCACCCCACTTTTAGTCTTCCTCACAATTTTTATGCATGTACAAAGTGGATACCTCTTAACACTTAAAAAAACTATACGTACAACTATACACTTAAAAGAATCTTACTTGGTCTTGTCCATCAAAGTAGATTATATAGCGACAATTCTAGACCTTGTCCAAGGTTTAACCTTCACTCACGGTGTTGCATTTGCATTATCTGCATTGATTGCTATTTCTGATGCAGATATGCCCTTGCATGACCTTGTATTATGTCCTGTTCCCTTACATTTGTTGCAAGTCATTTTTCTTTACTTTTGCAGGTGACCATATTCATTTTCATCTTCAGCACTCATCCTTTGCTTTCTAGGCCTTCCAATCCCCCTTACCAAAGGAGGTGGTTTGACATGTTTATTTGGGTCCTAAGAAATGTAAACAAGTAGGTAAACAATCTTACACATGCAACAAACAAACAATTAAATGAATAACACATATTAGAAATGAACTTACAGGTTGAGGCCAGTCTTTCACATATTTCATGGGCTTCACATTACTCATGTAAGCTAGCTTGTATTATGAGACCTAAAAGTAAGAGTTACAGTACTCGACCCATTCAACCCTCCTAGGTGACAACACTCTTACATCATGGACAAAAACAATTCCAGTCATCTGCCACACCCCATTGTCACATGTTTGGTCCACTATGTTCACAAGGCCACCTATCACCATGAAAATTCTTAACCACAAAAATGGCATCATCTAAATCATCAAATATGTAGTTTGGACAAATATATATCATCTTCTTTATATGCTTAGTCACTCTAGGGATCAAACCATTCTCATCCCATTCTTTACAAGTTTGCTTCCTCTTGTACCTTAAACTCATCAACAAAATATGATATTTGTCTAGTAAATTTACAATTGAAAGGTCCCTAAGATCCAAGATCCAACTATTAAAAGATTCTAAAAAATTACTGCATACTTGTTCCGCTTTGATTTCTTCAGCAAAGTGAGGCTTTACCTATGTTTCATATTCCTCATTTTGTAACCACTTATGTGCTAAATCATTCTCTTTCTCTAACACTGCTATCCACCTCTCAAAATTTTCTTTCTTATATGATTTGGCAGCAGTGCGCCCATGCAAGTTGTTCCATGTAGTCACCCTTGAAAATCTTCTTGAAGTTCTTATACATACATGTGCTTAAAACAAAAGGTACCCCTCTTGCCTATCAAAAATAAAGGTAACAGGTCGAGGCTGTAGTTCTAGCTAGCCATGATACTCAGAAATTTACCCCATGACTGCTTACACTCAGATCTACAAATGTAGATATCTAATGGAAATGGACCATTATTTCCATCTAATATATGCCACCATGCCAAGCACTTGCCCTCCATATTTTCCTTCAAGGAAACAATAACCATCAAAATCTACCAATGGCATACAACCAATAGTAAAACTCTATATACAAGCATTAAAGGCAACACATGATCCTTCAAACTCATGTGTATCAGCATCTCTTAAATATTTTGTAATTGTGGAAGACCATTACTCTGATGTTCTACAAGCTATAACCATGCAATCACTATTTGAACAACCTTATAAATTAAACATGCAGTCACTATTTGAATGAAACCCTAAACATGCAATCACTATTTCAACAAAATCATAAACATGCAAACACTCATAATCATACAAATAGTAATAAATATACCATAATAATGCAAATTAAATAGTAATAAAAAAAAATATCATATCACATAACACTGGTATGAAATTGTAGCTTTCCCCATAATCACCATAAATTTGTTGCATATACTTAAATTTAGCATTCCAAGTAGTCTAGAAACTTATATTGAATTGGAAAACTCTCATAATTTCTTCTTTTATGAATGCAGGATTCATGGTTTTGAAATGAACCTTGCAAAAAAAAATAATAAATAAAAAATGAAAGGGTACAACATTAGAAATGTATAACACCATAATATATGAACTTTAAACTTTTATAAGTAACTAACATTCATTTGCTCTTCAATTTTTCTTACAACCCAATTTGCATTGGGCATTCTGTTCAATATATCATAATCAACCACACAAGTATGTTCTGCCTTAAGTGTATTCAGCCTCATTGTGAAACCATAATCTTGTAACCTAATATGAGCAAACCATGGACATTGCACCTTCTTCTTGTACGTCTTCCCCTAAACAAACCACTCTAATTAACTCTCTTTCTTTCATTGTTGACTAAGTCACCAACAAACCTATTTGATATACAAAAGTCTTTGATATCCTCTCTCAATACCCTAATATTTACCCACTCCATTCCTACCTTCCAAATTTGTGGTTTGTTCACATACTACTCACTCTCATCATACACATTATTAGTCCTTGCAATGAAGTCATTAAAGTCCATTCTATTTGCAATCTCAAACTCCTCCTCATCCTCAGAAGAATGTGTACTTCTATACCCTTCATCATCTTCAACATCATTTATGGGTCGTGGAGGTGGTGGAGATGAAATATGTGGAGGTGGAGCTTAGTTGTTTGGTGAAGATTCATTGGTTGTATGTGGTGGAGATGAGTTGTTTGGTGGTTGTGAGTATGACATGACTGGGATTATTAGTGGTAGACCATCATTCATGTCTTCATTAGATTTATCTAGTGTACCAAGACACATCCTTGTATAAAAATCCTTACCATCTTTAATGATTGACTTATAACTGTTATTCTTTTTCTTATTTCTTGTTCTTGTGGTCTTCTTCTTTGTATTATTCCTTTTTTTGGCTAGGTGGAGACATTCGAGAAGGTTGGCTTCCCACCCTTGGCTCTGGACTACTAACTTCTGGAGTTGGTAGCACCAACATTCTCAGTAACTTCTGGAGTTGGTAGCACCAATGTTTCAACAATCTCAGTAACTTCCCCTTCAAGCTCCACAACTATATGACTCTAACCCCTCAAGTCTTCTTCACACTTTTCCCATATTTCCAATAAGTCATTGTCAGTATTGACATACACCTTCTCACCATTAAGTAAGTAAAGTAGTAAAAAACCTAAGCTAATATCAAAGAAGTAGTTATCTTTAAGGTCATCTATTAAATCCATTATATTTAACTTATATCCATCCTCATTCATCATTCTTTCCAAAACACCACCTCTATAATTATCAACACCATACAATGCCCATAAGGTGCCTCTTGAAATGATCCATGATATTGGACCATCAAGTTTTTCGAAGCCAAACATTCCATTTCTCTTTGTTAAAAGTGATACCAGTAAGTAAACAAGCTTACAATGCAAACCAAACAAGTTACCCCCCCAAACTGTAAATCACAAAATTAGGCTTATCACCCCCATATTGTTAATAAGCTGAACATTTCACCATTACATGCTAATTTAGACGAGACAAACAACAATCCATTCATCGATGATGTTACAATTATCGAACTTTTAATATATTGTTGTAATAAAAACTAGGGTTTTAAAAAATTTAAATTTCTCATAAAAGTTATACATTTCTTACTTTCCATACTATAAAACACCTTGTCACAACTTCAAACCGTAGAAAGGTAAGAAATTGAACATATTTACCTTATGCAATGAGATGAACTTCATGTTGTTAAATGAACTGGAAAGATGAACTTTGATGATGAACTGGAAATTTGAGATCTATCAAATAATATGACACGGTCTATCAAAATATAATCCTTGAACACTCCAATAACTCCATCAACATTATGTTTTCACTCACAATGAAGATGCTTTGACTTTGGCGCTAAAATTTGGGTAAGACAACGTTCTCTTGTGTTTTGATGAGATGTTGTGTGCATGCATGATTGTCTTCGACCGTCGCACGACATGTGTCCAATATGTAAGAAAGTGATAGAAGTTATTTTGGTAAGTAAAAGTGACTAAGGGTAGTCGAAGTCTTATTAGTAAAAAATTATATGTCGTTCGATTAAACTCACAAGATTGTCACACACATCATTTGATCACCTTTTGGTCTTGAGAGGGTCAAGGGTTAGTTTAGTAATTTTGCATTGGAAAGGGTAATAAGGACATTTCATTATGCCCAAACTGCAGGATCATAATCAAAGGTGGTGTACTTGGTCCAGCTGTGAGTCTTGGGAGGGGGGGGGGAGAGTAAGTTTAGCAAACTTGATATATAGGGGGGTAAGTCTTAAATAATGTTAATTTTTTATTGGCTCTAAGTACTATGATAAGGTGTGGTGTGATATCGTTACAATGGATGCTTGCCATTTACTGTTGGGCTACCCTTGACAGTTTAATCGTCGGGTTACTAATGATGGTTGGAAGAACACTAGTTTTTTTATGTTTGATGGTGTTAAAATTGTACTGGTACCTAGCAAAGAACTTGCTACAACTACACCTTCAGAATCAAAGGCTTCTTGTCTTACTATGCGTAGTTTTGAGCCTAAATTACTTGATGTGGATCGTGTGTTTAATCTCATGTGTGAACCTAATACATTCAAACACGTAGTCCCAGAATGTGTACAAAGATTGTTACAGGAATTTTTGGACCTTTTTCCAGATGAATTACCTACCACCCCCACCCCCACCCCCACCCCCCATGCGGGATATCCAACATTAGATTGATTTAGTGTCTGGTTCTAAAATCTCTAATAGGCCGCACTATCGTATGAGTCCTAAAGAGCATGCTGAGCTACAAAGACAGGTTACAAGTTTGCTTTGATAAGGATTTTATTAGTGAAAGTTTAAGCCCTTGTGCCGTGTCGGCTTTGTTAGTGCCCAATAAAGATGGTACTTGGCCAATGTGTGTGGACAGTAGGTATATTAATAAGATCACTATGAAGTACAGGTTTCCTATCCCCTAGTTAGATGACCTTATCAATCAGTTACATGGTGATGCAGTGTTTACCAAGCTTGACTTAAAGTCTGGCTATTATCAGATCCGGATTCACATTGGTGATGAATAGAAAACGACTTTTAAAATGAAGGAGGGCCTTTATGAGTGGCTAGTTATGCCTTTCGACCTCTCTAATGCTCTTAGCACTTTTATGCGTGTCATGAACCAAGTCCTGAACCCGTTCTTAGGCAAGTGCGTGGTTGTTTATTTTGATGACATTTTGATATATAGCAAGGACGCCCGGTCTCATCTCCAGGACCTTCAGAATGTGCTGTATATGTTACGTCAAACCCAACTCTATGCTGCTGTTTCTAAGTGTGTATTCTGTGCTGATTCAGTTTTGTTTATAGGTTATGTGGTGTCGAAAGAGGGTATTTCGATTGACAGTTCTATGGTTGAGGCAGTCTGTACTTGGCCTAGTCTATAGACTCTAATATGATAGAAGCATGCAGTTTCCATGGGTTTGCTTCTTTTTATCATTGTTTTGTTCCTCACTTTAGTTCTATTATTGCTCATATTACTGATTGTTTGCGTGGTGGTAAGTTTCTTTGGTCTAAGGCAGCTGAGGACAGTTTCCAACTTCTCAAGACTATGTTAATTTCGGCCTCTATCGTTAAGTTGTCGGATTTTTCTTCCCCTTTTTAAGTTTGTACTGATGCCTCTAAACTCGGCATTGGTGCTATTCTCAGCCAGGGTAGCCATCTTATTGTTTATTTCAGTGAGAAACAGATAGGGGCGAAGTAGAATTACAATGCTTATAACTTAGAGTTCTATGTTGTTGTGCAGGCTTTTAAACATTGGCGTCACTATTTGATCCATGCCGAATTCGTTCTTTATTTTGATCATGAACCACTCAAGCATATTGGTAATCGATTAGGATAATGTTAGTGCCAGACAACTATGTTGGTCCAGTTATTTACAGGACTTTACTATTGTTCTACGACACAAATTTGGTATCTAGAAATGTGTGGTTGATGCTCTTAGTTGTTCCTATTTATTGGTCTCCCTGCGATATACAATACCGGGTTTTGATTCTTTCCCTGATTTATACGCATCTGATCCTTACTTTGCCACAATTATATCTGCTATACAGGAAAGACAACTTTCTGAGTTCTCATTACAGGACGGTTTTCTGTTTAAAGGCAGATGCCTTTATGTTCCTGATTGTAGCTTGCATCTGTGTCTCCTCACTGAATTACATAATGAGGGCCATTTTCGTCGTGACAAGACACTCAAGCTTTTATCTGACTCATATTTCTAGCCAGGTTTAAGCAAGGATGTCCAAAAGTTTGTTGCTCGTTGCAAGGTCCGTCAGGTTTCTAAGGGACACACTAATACAAGGTTGTATATGCCTCTCCCTGTCCCGACTCGTCCATGGTGTGCAATTAGTATGGATTTTGTTCTGGGACCACCTCGTACACAATGGGGCTTTGATTCTATCTTTGTCATGGTGGATCGGTTTTCAAAGATTCATTTTATAGCAAACAAAAAGACTACAGATGTTGTCAATGTTGCCCAATTGTTTTTTCGTGATGTTTATTGCTTGCATGGTTTGTCTGACTCCATTGTTTTCGATAGTGATACTCATTTTCTGAGTCACTTTTGGCATTGTTTGTGGAAGTTGTTGCATACAAATTTGGAGTTTAGTAGTGTTTATCATCCTCAGACAGATGGACAAACCGAAGTGGTTATTAATCGTTCTTTGGGTAATTATTGCGTAGTTTGGTTGGAACTAAGGTGAAGCAGTGAGATTCCTCTTGCACAGGCCCAATTTGCATTTAACCTATCGGTTAATAAGAGTTCTGGGTACAATTCGTTCCAGGTTCTTTATGGTTTTAACCTTTGGGTTGTTGCCAATCTTGCCCCCATCTCTGGCTTACAACCTGTTCATGCTACTGCTTATGACATTGTTCAACACCTCCATAATATTCATACTACTGTTCGCAAGAATCTATTGGAATCTAATGCCATGTACAAGGCGCTGTTGCTGATCAGCATCGCCGGTCTGTTGAGTTTGAGGTTGGCAATTTTGTTTGTGCAGTTCTAACTAAGGAGAGATTTCCTGTTGGTGCTTACAATAAGCTGGGTCCTAGAAAGATCGGTCCTGTTGAGGTGATTGAGAAGATTAATTCAAATGCCTATCGCCTCCAATTACCCAGCCATATCCGCATTTATGATGTTTTAAATGTGAAACATCTCCTTCCTTACTTTGGTGACTCTTCCGATATTGATGACTCAAATTCGAAGACGATTTCCTTCCATCCAGGGGGAATGTACAGGATCTAGCAAATGCGTGTATGGACGCACATGTTGGTGTCTTGGTAGTTTGACTACTTCCAGTTGAGGGCCCCCGCCCTTGGGCTATTTTTAGTCAGGTCTTTTGTTTTCCGTAGGAATTAGTCGGTGAACTTTAGGGTCACTGCAGTCTTTATTCGTTTATGTTTTTGGACACCTATTTAAGGCCTCTTTAGGGTTTGTAAAGAACACTTTTGGATTTTATCAATTTTATTCATCATTTCTTGGTTAAATAACGATTCTTTGATTTTTTGAGAGCTAACAAGCACTTAGTCATACATTAGAATCTCAAAAGCAGAACATTCTTCCAGCACAATGATGATGTTCATTGAAGCTCTAATAAAATTGCAGTTGGGGAACCAAATTCTGAATTTAAATGATCTTAAATTCCAAGACCTTCTGCATTGATGGGCATGGGTCAGCAAGTTGAGAGTCGGTTCTTTCATTGCAGAGAAAAAAAAAAAAAAAATCATGTTTCTCATTTTTTTTTGAGTCGCTGAAATTAAAAGGTATATAAGAATTTATCAGCTTTAACAAGATCATAGTTATATGTGCTGAAGAAAATTGATCTCAGTGCACAGAAATTCAATACACGGATATAGTGTAAACCCATATAGATATGCATAGGTATAGATGGCAGACATTATTGGCTAGAAGCGAGTATTTATGATACGCAACTCAGTTTCACAAAGCCACACGCTTTGTACCGTGTGGGAATTGCTGTGCCTTGCAGGATCTCCACAGATAACGAACTTCCACTTCAACTGCTTGTTGCATAAATAGGCACAGCTAAATCATTGGTGATTCCACAACCTTCACTGGGTATAAACATGCACCTTGAGGCTTCGCAAAAAGTCATGCTCACTTGCTCAGGATAGAGTTGAATGGAGATGTAGGATTCCTCCCACAAAAATAAAGAGCCTCAGAGCCTCTGACTGTCACACTCCATTTAAGTCCGCTAAATTACATGACTACACTCCAATAATCAATCTGAGGCCATTTCCGGATAGTTACTATTATTTGAACTGTTCAATGACGCCTGCAGAAGGCAGCATATGAGCCAATAGTACTTAAATGCTATATGGGTGTATGTTCCGTCTGCAATTGGATCAGGCATGGTCTATGACCCAGCTACCCCCAGGTAATGTCTTAACGAACCTATCCTTCATTTTCTTTCTAATTTTATCTGCTTCAGCAAATCTACCTACACCAGCGTAAATACTGGCTAACAACACATAATTTGCCGCATTGTTTGGCTCTAACTCAAACAAAATGTTCGCTGCGAGCTCCGCAAGCTCAACTTCTTTGCAATTCCGACAGCCTCCAAGAAGAGCTCCCCATGCCCTTGCTGTTGCTTTTACAGGCATTTCCTTTATAACTTTATATGCCTCGCGCAATCTCCCTGACCTGCTCAAAGCATCAACTAAGCACGCATAATGCTCACTACGAGGTTCAACACCATAAATTTGCATTTGTCCAAAATACTTCAGGGCTTCATCAGCCAGCCCTGCATGACTACAAGCCTTCAGTACTCCAAGAAACACAATCCCATCAGGCCGTACTCTTCTTAATTCCATTTCTCGAAAAATTGACAATGCGCTCCCAGCCTCCCCATGAAGCGCATAGGCTGAAAGCATACTGCTCCATGCCACTACATCTCTTTCATCCATCCTTTCAAAAACACACCTCGCATTTCTAAGACACCCGCACCGCCCGTAAACTTCTATAAGACCACTACTCAACTGCAAATGCAAGTCTATTCCATTCCTAATCGAAAACCCATGAATTTCCTTAACCGAATTCAACGCCCCAACACCCACAAACACACGTAACAAACCAAGAACCGTAACACAACTCGGCTTTACCCCAAACTCCCGCATTCTTCTGTAAAACGCAAGCGCCTTAGTACACCCACCATCCAACTCACTCAACCCAGACATTATCGAGTTAAAAGTAGAGGCATTAGGTTCAACATCCATAACTTCAAACAACTGAATTGCAGACCCAACATTCTTACACCCCGCGTAAAGTGAAATCATCGCGTTCCAAACACCAACATTTCTTTCAGTCATTTCATCAAACAGTTTTCTACCCAAGTTTAACGAGACACATTTTCCATACATGTCGACAAGTGCACATGAAATGAAAGGGTTACTACTAACTGGAGAAGATTTAATGATATGGGCATGGATAGAAATGCCAAGAAATGGACGGTGAAGGGAAGAACAGGATTTAAGAGCAAGTGGGAAAACGAATGAGTCAAGTTGGAGTGATGGGTTGGCGTGCATGCGAGTGAAGAGAATGAGTGCTTTTTCATGTCGTGCATTGTTTACGTGTGCTGCTAATAGTTTTGTGTATGAAACTAAGTTTAGTTGACCGTTTCCCATTTCTTTTAGTCTTGAATCCTTTTTTTTAATGTGGTCATTTGTTTTACTCTTAATCCCTTTCATAAGAGTACATTTTTATTATACATGACCCGGAAACGGTCACTGAGAACAGAGTGGGGCACATTAAGTTCGTTACAAGAGAGTAGACTAACTTAAAAACAAAAGACTTCACTCTTTTATACTTCCCGTAGCCTCTCAATTTTCCATCTCAGGTACAGTACCTTCTCCATTTTCCGCCTTCAGCAAGTCACCTTCTTTTATATATTCTACAGCCTCTCCATCTTCGTTCCTCAACAATTCAGATATCCTCACTGCTAAACTTCGTTTGGCTTCAGGCGACACACCATGCTTACCAATTACAGACTCAAGAAATGCCTCTGAGAGTGGTTTGTTCACTATCTTTGCCTTCGCTTCTACTGGCATGGAACCATCTTTGGAGAATGCAATCTACAGTCACACGTAGTAAGCAAAGTTACCATTTGAAGACAATAGATAAATACTTTTTAATCAAAGTCACAAAGCAATAAGGGAAGTTACAATTTGAAATATGCTCCTAAACAAGCACCTCACTCTAACTGTTTTCAATGTGATAACAGTACGTTCCCTAGACTAAGGACTGAGAAGAATTGGAGCAAGTATATGTCAAATTAAATAAACAAAAATATTTTGATACTTATACAGAACCGTACTAGTTCTTGTGCTCAGGATAGAATACACGAAGCCCCCTTCAATCAGGCACTGCATACAGCCCTAGGGACTATAATTCACCGTAATAGATTTGTACACTTACTGTTAAAGTTGGAGAAGACTGTGTGAATAGAATGGAAGAGCCAGGAGGGAAGTTTTCATCTTTAAAGACTTGAATGAACTCCTCCATAGCTTTGCCTTCGGCTTCTGTGTAGATCCCTAGAGCTTTCCATACTGCGAGACATCTCTCCTTCACCTTCTCGGAGTATTGTTGACCCGTCAGTGGCAAGATCATAGTGATAATGATGAACTTCTCAAATGGACCTGCGTGTGACCAAAAAGATTAATTTTAGTATCACAACAATCATATCCTGTAAATTACAAGACCGCGTGATAGCCAACCCAGCAAGATTAACAACATGTTCCCAGCTTCAACCATCCCACCAGAAATATCAACGTGCTGTCGGTAACAGCCAATATAGTACAGAACAGACCATCACTGTAATCATCTGAATCACATGCTCAAAACCTAAAAAACTCATAAAACTGTCTCAATACCCTTCATATGCTCACTGGGACTCTTCACTAGCATGCCCAACCAGGGTGACAGCCCCATTGTCAACTCTCAACATACGTCAACTAATATGCACAAGAATATAAATTGTGCACGCAATCCATACATCCTGAAGTATCAAACAATGTACCGCCTACTTTCAAAAGCTATGTTAAATTTATCATCCTCAAATTTCTCAAACTAGTAGCATAACAGTTCATCATGTAGTTACTGAAAAAATTGTCGTAACCACAAGTCATCAATGGTGTAAAGTTTAAGCTCATTGAGCGAACAATCTGAAATCTTCTAAGACCCGATATGGAAATTTCGTAAATGATTGCAGTAAATCAGTAAATCAGGCCGGGTTAATGTCAAGGTCAAGAATTGAACTATTTATTGATTTTATTCCCAGTGATCAGTGAACCACCACAATGTCTGAATCTTTCAACAGATATTTCGTTTTCTAACTTATCCGAAATTTATGAAATTTGGAATATTTGCACAATGATGTATTTATGTCAGCTACTGAATTACAATTCACAAGAACGATGTACTTATAAAGGACCAACAGCATGTGGTCCATAATTTTTGTTTTTGGTAAAGTATGTGGTCCATAATTGGCCCTGTCCAAGCATGCTAAATAAATTAAGTACAAACAGCTGAGAGTGTACAACAGTCTAAACCATAGCTAGTAATTTGTCGAATTATTCACGAATTATAAGGTTTGGCGAATAAAACAAATAATTCGGCGAATTTTTGAATGATACGGTTTAATTCGCGAATTGGTTGGGTCGGGCTTATAATTGCCGAATTATTCGCGAATTATAAGGTTTGGCAAATAAAATGAATAATTCGGCAAATTTTTGAATAATACGATTTAATTCACGAATTAATTGGGCCGGGCCTTAGTTGGAACCAAAAATAAATGTGTTAGTAATAGTAAGTAGAACAAAAAATTTGACATTTGTATTATTTTTTTATGAATAAAATTGTAAAAATAAAAATAAAAACGTTATATACTTATATATCAAAATTTTAAATGTAAAATATATAACCGGATTTTAAAGAAATATATTCGTATTATACCCGTTTAAAACACGTATATCGTATTTTTACCGTTAGCGTTTTATTGGACTGAATATTTAAAAGTATTATTGTTGACAATTCCAAATCTTAGGCGAATAATTGACGTATCGAACTTTTGCCGTCCACGAATTTACTAGCTATGGTCTAAACTAGGGCCCAAAATATCGCCGAGATATCCGATATCTCGCCGATATATCTCGGTAAATTGGTACACCGATATCGATTTTTCCGAGATATATCCACCGAATATTGAACCCCTTTTTTTCCGAGATATATCGGAATTTCCGATATGAAAGTTTATATCGCCGAGATAATCGATATTTCCGAGATAATCGATATATATCGGTTGACTTTTTGACCAATTGTTAATAATTTAATATTGAAATTTCCGAAATATCCTATATATCCGAGATATATCGGCGAGAGATCCGAGATATCCGAGATATATCGGTGAGATATCCGATATTGTAGAAACTTTGGACTGGTCACCAAAAGAACCGAGATATCCGATATATCCGATATATCTCGGTTTTTGGGTACACCGATATATTAACCGATATCGAAATTTTGGGCCTTGGTCTAAACTATGTCGGAAATGCCAAACCACATTCCAGGCGGACAAGAGCCGGATCAAACCAACAAAAGAGCCTGAGAGAAATTGAGAACTTAAATTACCTGTAACGACGTCACGGAAGAACTCGACAGAATCCGTCAACTTATCAGCAGTTTTACCTTTCCATTTACTGGCAAGTAACGGAACAGCTTTTTCTTCTTCCAAGTAAATTCCAATGGCTGTAAACTTGATAAATTTATCTTGGATTTGCAAACCTCTTACTCCTGCATGCGCAAAGTATATTGGACATTTTAAGCGAAGTGAATTATGAAGGGAAAGAAACTTAAAACACAAATTAGGTAGCTAGTTACCAACCTGCACCACCAAGGAAGAATGTGTTAGTTGAACCAAGAGCATTTGTTAGTTTTGGAGAGAAAGTGTAATCTCCAACTTTCACTTCTGATATCTTTTGCAGCTGAGCCATTTCTCAATCTCTTGGTCTTCAGGGATGAAATCAATAATAATGTAGTAGTGATTTTGGCATGAGTGAACCAGTGACTGTGTGGTGTTGTTTATAGCACACGTACATGACTTTTGGTTAAAGATTGCCACTATGATTGACTGATATTACAATATTACAATGGTGTTTGGTATATCATCATTAAGATATCCCATTCTATTTTGGACTTTGCAATTTACTTACGTCGGTGTGTAGGTTCACTTGCCAAGTGCAAGATTGAGCTAGGGTCTATATAAGGTCTTTGGCAGTCCGGCCTTCTACCACCATACTGCCACCTAACACTCACCAACAAACCATCCATGCGCGTTGGACGGTCCTTCTTTGATTACCAGTCAACCAAATTTGTGACTCAATTTGTAATTACACACGTACTCAATAATAAGACAATAAATACCATTAATATATTTTTGAGATACTTCTTTAATTTTAGTTTATGTAGTTGCTACTTGTTGCTAAGAGTGGTCTTGGTCACACCCAAAAAAGTACTAGTATACCGCATAACTAACATAATTATATATGGGCATATCCCATTAACTACGTAATTTTACTACATCTAGCTACCAGAATAATTTGGGGTGTACCTAGTGGGAGAGGGAAAAAGGGATTTTTTGTTCTAACCCTCCATTGTATGGTAGTGTTTATGACCCCTTCCCCAAAGTTACAATCATCATAAAAATCACAAAAGTCCCCCATCCTATCCTACAACTGCTAACTGGCCCTTTTTTTTTCCAAAATTCCCAAGCAACCCTTACTGAAAGCAGGATTGCAGGAAGACATTGGGTTTCCCTCGAAAACAATAAAAGACTATAAATTTTCTCTTTGTACAATGACTACTGCTCTAGATCATGGCCTCAGGAGATACATTCTCTCTTCTTCTTCGTGATACGTTCTTCTCTTCGTGTTGGGAAGTTAAACATATTGTTTGCGTAAATTTCAAAAAATATTTCTTTGCAAGCTTGCAACTTTCTTTCTTCGATAGTTTTGTTCAATTTCAAGTTTTTATGTATATTAGTAGTTTATCTTTGTATATTAATGATGATGTATTGCTGTTTTGATTCATGCGTATTGTGGTGTAAGGTTGTTGTGTTGATGAATCAACTGTTTCAGAAAGCTAGGGATTAGGGTTTGTAGAGAAAAACGATGTTTTCTCATTCTGGTGTGAAGGGTGCGACCCGCGCTCCATTTACACTTGTGCAAGGTGCGACCCGCGCTAATGCCTTTGGTGACTTACAGGCTCTTCAACGCGACCCGCGCTCCACCTTATTTCAACACGAATTTGCCCTTTTTCGGAAATTTTCTGAAATAGTATAAATATAGGTTTTTTCTGTAGAAATCTAACTTATCCAAAACAAAAAAAGAGAGAGATTATAAGTGAGCAATTCTTTGTGAGTTAAGTGTTCATTCTTTGTGAGTGAATTGAGAGAATTGTAATCTGTTACTCCAGGCATCTAGTAAAGCTTGGAACTCGCAGTGTGAACGTAGGCAAATTGCTGAACCACGATATATCTCGTCTTGTGGTTTGTTCTTTTTTTTATATTAATTGTTTTACTTTAGATACTTGTTATTTGATATCGAGAAGTGTTGGGATTACTTTGGAGGGTGTTGAAGTCTTGTCTAGTAAGAAGGATCGATCTTTGTGTATGATTGATCTCTTGTAGTGGGTAACGTTGTTTCCGCAGTGTTATATTCACAACAGGGTTTTTAGGTCACCGAGATAATTGTGACCAGGAAAACATGCTTGATTTGTTTAGTTGGTTATCTGAAAGGATTTCATCACCGGTTCAGTAGTAACAATGTAACATGCAGATTTATAAGTTCCATCGCTCCAAAAGTTAGCTTGAAATTCTTATTACTCTTAGTATACACCACTGTACAATAGTAATTTGATACTGTCAACATCATCAGGATAGTGATCCTAGAATAAAAATGTATTAGTCACTCATATTAAGAAGGGTATCATAGGGGTAGTTTCCTAAATAGTAACCCATAATGTCAATTTGTTCCCAAGTAGTAACACTCTCCAATTTTGACTTTTCAACTTAATTTTGGACACTTTTGCTTTTGTTCTTATTTTAAGCAAATGCCCAGGTAGACAACACAACACTCTCTCTCCCCTCTTTTCCTACTGGGCACAACTCTGTCATATTGTACCTGATGAGTTTGACTTTGCAGCGATGGACCACTGTTGGATCTTGATCAAGAAAACACGTTAATCAAAACATGTTGTAGTATCTGTGCATGAGATACTGAAGAAGCGACCGACTAATAAACTATCAACAACTTTTCAGTGATTTTTGTTATTAGTACCTTTACAAGTTTTACCTCGTATTTAATGCTAACCTAAAAAAATAAGGACAAAAGCTCAAAGTTTATGTTTTTTTCTTGGGTTTTTCTTCTTCTTCCTCGTCATTGTCCCTCTGCTTTTTGTATTTTTAAAGGTTTGATGATGCAGTATAAACCTTGTCAGAGCAATGGGCGTGTGCCCCTTTGGGTTTTAAGTTCCAAATGTTATTTTTATGTCAGTAGGTTGTGGGCTTTGTGCGGCAAGAGTCCAGTCCTTTTTCTTTATTTTGCAAGTATTGTGGGAACGCCTATATGATGGCTTAGTTAGGGTTTTTTAAGGGAGTTTTTTGGAGTTTTGAATTATAACCAAAATATAAAGTGTTTTGTTCATTGTTGTGAGGGTTGTGTGCTATTCGATTTTATCGCATTGCATAATCTGGTATCAGAGCCATAAGACTTCCTAACATCATGCCTCGAGTGAGACGCGTAGCAGCCGGTCGTGGGAGAGGTAAGAGGATGGATCCCTTAGAAAATGTGTATGAGCGAGATCGTGTGGCCGATCTCCAACAACAGGTTGATGCGGTCACTGCCCAATTGGCAGCTTTCCAACAGCAGCTTGAGAGCCGCCGTCGTTCTCCTTCCCCAGACACGGAGGAAGAAGATAGAGGTGAGGAGGATGTTAATCTTTTTGTTTCGATAGTTCGACAAGCAAACCATGAAAATAGGCGTTGGGAATCTGGCATCAAAGTGGAAATTCCTGAGTTTTAGGGTAATCTATAGCCATATGAACTTATTGATTGGATCTGTACGGTGGAGGAGATTCTTGAATTGAGTTCAAAGAGGTACTTGAGAACAAACGGGTTCCCCTTGTGGTCACGAGATTCCGGGGAAGGGCTTCTGCATGGTATCAACAGGTGAAAGCCACAAGAAACAGTCAAGGTAAGACCAAAATCGCATCTTGGGATAAGCTAAAGAAACAAATGCGTGCGGCTTTCTTACCATATAACTATAAGCGTGATCTGTACAATCGCCTCCAAAGCCTTCGACAAGGGTCTCGATCCATTAATGATTATACACATGAGTTTAATCAGTTAGTGGTGTGGGTAGAGTTAATGGAGAATGATGAACAACTGGTTCACCGTTATATTGGAGGGTTGCGGCAAAATTTTCAAGACACACTCAACCCGTTCGACCCATGGTTGATCTCTGAAGCCCATCAGCGTGTTTTGTGCCTTGAGAAACAGTTTTCACGAAGGGGTGGATTTAGTACTCCAGTTACAAATTCTCGGCCTATTGTTAGGACGCCAAATAGAGTTCCAACTGTGCAAGGTAGGAATCCGCAGTTCAAGGAGACAACATGTTTCAGCTGCGGGGAAAAGGGTCACATTGCTTCGTCTTGTAAGAAGCGAAATTTGTTTTCGGATGCTGATGAACAGATGACTGAGGAACAACTACACGATTTTGACAATCCACTTTTTTATGTGGGTGACAAGGAATTGACAGAGGAGGTTGTTCATGGTGATCAGGGTGAGCTGTTGGTAGTGCGTCGAGTCTGTTTTGCTCCAAAGGAGGAGAGTGGTGATGGGTGGTTGCGCGCCAACATCTTCCATTCTAACTGTACAATTGATGGGAAGGTCTGTTGGCTTGTCATTGTTTTTGGAAGCTGTGAGAATGTGATTTCTGAAGATGCTGTCAAGAAGTTGATGTTACCTGTTGAAAAACATCCCAAGCCATATACTTTGTCCTAGTTGAGTAAGACTATAGAGGTATCTGTATCTAAACATTGCCTGGTTAGTTTTTCGATTGGTGTTAAGTATAAGGACAAGATTTGGTGTGATGTGGTTTCGATGGAGGCATGTCACCTACTGTTGGGTAGACCTTGGCAGTTTGATAGGAGTGTGGTACATGATGGCCACCTTAATACATATAGCTTCTTGGTTGAGACAGTTCGGATTGTATTGATGCCGAGCAAGGAGATTGTGACTAAACCGAGTGCTGTGAACAGTAACTCGGCTACCTTGTTGTCTCGGCGTGGCTTTGAAGTAGAGATGGCTGATTCGGGTGTCATGTTCTTGCTCTTGGGCTAGGCCAGTGGATTTATGGGGGAGGTCCCTGAATGGGTTAAGGGTGTGTTGGCTGATTTCCAAGATGTGTTCCCTGCTGATTTACCCAAGGGATTACCACCTCTACGGGACATCCAACATCACATTGACTTCGTCCCTAGTTCTAGTCTACCAAATTGCCCTCATTATCGCATGAGCCCTAAAGAACATTAGGAACTCAAGTAACATGTGGCGGAATTACTAGAGAAGGGGCATATCAGGGAGAGCCTTAGCCCTTATTCGGTCCCAGCCCTTTCAACACCAAAGAAGGATGACACTTGGCGTATGTGTGTGGACAGCCGCGCTATTAACAAAATTACTATCAAATACTGTTTCCCAATACCTTGACTAGATGACTTGTTAGATTAGTTACACGGGGCAATGGTGTTCACTAAACTGGATTTGAAGAGTGGTTACCATCAGATAAGGATACAGATTGGGGATGAGTGGAAAACCACATTCAAGACTCGGGAGGGGTTGTTTGAGTGGATGGTTATGCCCTTTGGACTTTCCAATGCACCTAGTACCTTCATGCGAGTAATGAATCAGGTGTTAAAGCCTTTCATTGGCAACTGTGTTGTTGCTTACTTCGACGACATTCTGATTTACAGTAAGGATTTGGAAACGCACTTATGGCAGTTGCATGATGTTTTTACTGTTTAGCACATAGCACAGTTATATGCCGCACCTCAGAAGTGTTCTTTTTGTGTGGACCAGGTTCTTTTCTTGGGGTTGTGTCTAAGGATGGTATATCGGTGGATGAAGAGAAAGTGGGTGTTGTTACACGGTGGCCTCGCCCTACCAGGTTGCATGATTGCCAAAGCTTCCATGGGTTTGCTTCATTTTATAGGCGATTCATTCCTAATTTTAGCACTATTACAACACCAATTACTGCTTGTATGCATGTGGGTACCTTTGTGTGGACTGATGCGGCAGAGGTAAGTTTTGAGTTGATCAAACAGAAGCTGATCACCGCTCCTATCCTTGCGTTACTTGATTTTTCGATCCCTTTTGAGGTTCATATTGATGCTTACAAGGTTGGCATTGGGGCAGTTCTGTCTCAGAATGATATGCCCATGGCCTATTTTAGTGAGAAGTTGACAAGTGTGCGACAAACCTATAGTGCTTATGATATGGAGTTATATGCTATCCTTCAGACGCTTAAGCATTGGCTCCACTACTTGATTCAATATGAATTTGTTTTGCATACGGATCATGAGGCTTTGAAACACATTGGTAATCAGGATAAAGTTAGTGCTCGGTAACTTTGTTGGTCAAGTTATTTGTAGGATTTTACTTTTGTTCGTAAACATACATCTGGGGCTCAAAATCGGGTTGCAGATGCACTAAGTAGGTGTGTTTCTTTGTTGGTAACTATGCGGACATAGGTGGTGGGTTTTGATAATTTCCGTGAGCTTCTAGTTGACGACCCTTTCTTTTCACCTATCTTGGCTAATATGCAGGCTGGTAAGCGTTCTGATTATCTTTTGCATGATGACTTTTTGTTTAAGGGTCGTTGTTTATGTGTTCCAGATTGCAGTCTTCATTAAAAAGTTATTCAGGAGGTACATGCAGAGGGACATTTTTGGGCGTGATAAGTCCTATCAGCTTATTTCTGATTCTTATTTCTGGCCTAGCATGACTAAGGATGTGCATCAGTTTGCGGATCGTTGTCATATTTGTCAGGTGTCTAAGGGTAATCCAACTAATTTTGGTTTGTATATGCTTTTGTCTATCCCATCTCGCCCCTGGGCTGATATTAGTATGGATTTTGTGTTTGTGGTCGTTGACAGGTTTTCCAAAATGGCTCACTTCATTGCGTGTAAGAAGACAACTGATGCTGTGAATGTGGCCCAACTTTTCTTTCGTGATGTTTATCGTCTTCATGGCTTACCTAAGTCTATTGTGTCGGACAGGGATACGAAGTTTTTGAGCCATTTATGGCGTAGTTTGTGGAAGTTAGTCCACACCGATCTTCATTTCAGTAGTGCATATCATCCTCAGACAGATGGATAGACTGAAGTGGTGAACCGTTCTCTGGGAAATCTTCTCCGAAGTTTGGTCGGTACTAATGTGAGGAAGTGGGATCATGAACTATTTCAGGTTAAATTCGTGTTTAATCACTCTGTTAATCGCAGTACAGAGTATAGTCCTTTTCAGATTGTGTAT
This sequence comes from Coptis chinensis, assembly GCF_015680905.1. Taxonomy (NCBI): domain Eukaryota; kingdom Viridiplantae; phylum Streptophyta; class Magnoliopsida; order Ranunculales; family Ranunculaceae; genus Coptis; species Coptis chinensis. Next base: position 54,827,938 of record NC_141463.1, read on the forward strand.
GGGTTTAATCCTCATTCTCCTATTGAGCTTGCTCCTGTTCCTGATTTAAATCGTATTTATGGGGCGATGGATAAGTTTATTAAACAGATTTAGGAGATCCAGAGCACTGCCTAGAAGCATTTAGTTGCTTCTAATTCAAAGTATAAGTTGGCTACTGATAAACACCGTCGAGTTGTTAACTTTGACGTAGGTGATTTTGTGTGGGCTGTCCTTACTAAGGATCGTGTTCCTGCTGGTGTTTACAATAAATTGGGTCCTCGGATGATTGGTCCTTTTGAAGTGATTCGCAAGATCAATCCTAATGCCTACAAGTTGCAGTTACCAAGCCATATCTGCACTTCTGATGTCTTCAATGTGAAACACCTTCTTCCTTTTCATGATGATGATTCTTCCGGTGATGATGTTCCAAATTCGGGGTCGAATTTCTCCCAAGCAGGGGGGAATGATGCAGTATAAACCTTGTCAGAGCAAGGCAACAGTATTAAACTTGTTAGAGCAATGGGCATGCGTCCCTTTGGGTTTTAAGTTCCGAATGTTATTTTTATGTGAGTAGGTTGTTGGCTTTGTGCGGCAGGAGTCCAGTCCTTTTTCTTTATTTCGCAAGTATTGTGGGAACGCCTATATGATGGCTTAGTTAGGGTTTTTGAAGGGAGTTTTTGGAGTTTTGAATTATAACTAGAATGTAAAGTGTTCTATTCATTGTTATGAGGGTTGAGTGCTATTTGATTCTATCGCATTGCATAATTTGACATGGAGGAAAACATGACACATTCACATGATAAAGGTATAGTTTGTTGTTGTTGAAGCTATCTAGGGTCCTGGGTCTTCGCTTACGATTTTGGTTTTCCACGTAGTTTAGTGTTTTGTTTGTTTAAGGTTTCATCTTTCAAGGAAGATGGTTTTGAAGAAAGCTCTGATGTCTCCATGCATGTTGATTCTAGTTGATTCTATAGTTGTGGTATCCATGTTAATTATATATTTAATGTTGGGTTTAATGTGAAGGCATTTAAGATGGATTCTGTCATAAATGTCCTAAAAGTGTTAGTTTAACTAGTTTTGTGCAGTGCTTAAATGTTTGAATTTACTTTATAGTTTTTATGGATTCTGTAACGCTTTTTGGTTGTTTTTATTATACTTAATGGTTAGGTACTTCTTTTGATGTTCTTATTCACTATAATGGGGAGATGAAAGTGGACATGTATGGTCTGATGAAGTATGTTGGTGGCGAGGTGAAATTGAGAGTTTGTGATGGGGGTATTTCATTTGAAGGATTCATGTGTACTGTGGAAGGTGTGTTGTCGAGAAAGAGATCAACTTTTTCTTTAAGATACTTGATGAAGAAGTCCTCGTGTCGAATTGATGAAGAAACAGATTAGTTGAACATGATTATGAAACAAAGAAAGTCTCCAAGAAAAACAATGACGGTTTGGGTTATCAATGAAGTAGCAGTGGGAAGCAGTGGACATCCTAGTGTTCAGAAGTAATTAGTTGTTACTGAGTTGTTTCAGAAAGACGCGATTCCAAGCAGTGTTTCTCCTGTCAAACACTCATTTTTAAAATAGAAAGACGCGATTCCAAGCATTGTTTATCCTATCAAACACTATTTTTTAAAATAGAAAGACGCGATTCCAAACAGTGTTTCTCCTGTCAAACACTCTTTTTTGAAATAGAAAATGCTAGATCGTTAGAAGCGTCCTATCAACCAATTTAAACTTGTCGACGAAGCAATTGGTAAGTAATGCAGTTCCATTTGTTTAGGTCATTCTTAGTGAGCGTATATGCTTTAGTTCCTGATAGTTATGAATCTTTGGTTTTCCAGAAAGTCCCCTTGACCAACCTCGAGTGGGAGAGTGGGGACTCGTCAATGGGAAGATGTGGAGATTCACGACGTTAAAGAACACATTCAACCTCACAGCTTGTCGACGTTCGAAAAGGTGATGGCAGGTGAGTCTTTGTTATCAATGGGATATGTTGATTGATGATAGGTTACATGTTACTGATAGTGGTGGCAGACTTGCTAATTGTTCATTGAAACATAGATTTTTGGCCAGAGGGTGTTCCCTCTGAAGTAAGAGAAACGGTCATACTGCCTTCTGTGTTTGTGGAAGGTACACACTATAACCTTTCAAGGTATCATATAGTTCAAGTTGCTGATAGCGGGGAGCTAATTATTACTGATATAAAATAGGGGCAGTCAATGATGGTGATGAGCAAGATGGTGTACCAGATCTGGATCAATCTGATTATGATGACTTTGATTCCCAAAATCCATATGGTGATACAGAGGACGTCCCTGAGGAATATATAATTGCCATGAATCAAAATATTGACAATAATGAGGGTGATGATGATGGTGACTAAGTTGAAATACTACATGAAGTTAATTTTTAAGAAGAATAAGTAGTACAAGTAAATGATGGAGCTGATGATGATGCAGGTGAAGAAGAGGTTGTGGATGATGATGATGAAGTTCGAGTATTAAATGGTGGTAATCAAGATGATGATGATGAAGTTAGAGTATTAAATGGCGGTAATCAAGATGATGATGATGATGAAGTTAGAGTATTAAATGGTGGTAATCAATTTGAAGTTTAATTATTAGATGGAGATGATTGTGATGTATGGTCAACTCCTAACCATAGTCAAGAGTTTTTTTGGGGAGACATGCCTATGACTGTTAATGATGGAGAAGGCCAAAGTTAACCTGATATTGAAATGGATGGAATGGTTGATGCTACGCTATTCGGTGCGAAAGAACTCAATTCAGAAGACTTACATCAAGGATATGATCCTTTTCGCTCTCCTTATAGCCCAGAGACACCACTTAAAGTGGATGTAACTCTTTCTCATATGACCCTGAAGTTTGTTCCTCCTAAAGTAGGATAACACTACCCTACTCGGGATGATCTTATAAAAGACATGAAGTCATACGCAATAGCAAACATGTTTGATTTGCGTTGTACGAGCACTTCTCCTCAGAGGGTCTATATGAAGTGTAAGTCTCCTGGTTGCAAATTTCATTTGTTTGCAAAGCCGACCACTGATTCTGATATATAGTTTATTATAACCTTCAGAGAAGCACATACATGTTCACAAGATCAAGCAATTGCAACTAATCCACAAGTTGATGCAAAATGGGTTTCAGAAGTTGTGAAATCGAAACTTAAGGACAATATTGATATGGCTCCGAAACATTTGCAGTTGGAGGTGAAGAGTGCACACCAGACAAATGTGTCATATAAAGTTGCTTGGAAAGCGAAAGAAATTGCAATGTAGAAGGTAACTGCCTTAGCCATATCAACAAGTGATGAACTCAGCAGTAGCAACAACTAACCTATGTTTGTTTGGCTTTTTTGCTTGTAGATAAGGGGAAGCTTCAATCAGTCGTACCAAATATTGCCAAATTATTGTAAAGAACTTAAAAGAGTAGATTTAGATTGTTTCACCGAGTTGCTAACGTCATCTGCCCCAGAGCACAAGTTTGAACGTTTGTTTGTGAGCTACGACGTCACTGTCCGAGCTTACAAAAGATGTCTTCGTCCATTGATTAGGATTGATGTTACTTTCATGACAGATAGGTATAAGTCAGTCATTGTAACTACTATCACGGCTGATGGTGATAGCCACGTGTTTCCAATTGCATTTGCCATAGACCCAAAGGAAAATAATGACCACTGGGATTGGTTTCTAGAAAAATTGAGAGACCTTGTTGTTGGGACTGAGCAAAACTTTGTTCTTCTCTCTAATAGGCATGCAAGCATTCTTTAGGTTGTGCCTAAAATACTTCCTAATGCGGTTCATTGCTTTTGTGCACAACATATTTCAAACTGTGTGACTAAGCAAGAGACAAAAGGGAAGGTGAAGAGAGTTGCCGAAACTTACGAACATGCAGAATTTGTAAGACTAATGAGCCAGATTTACTATTGCAACGACAAAGGTTACGCAAAGATTGTTAAGTTTCCAAAAGAGTCATGGTGCTGTGCTTTTGCTTAAATGAGAAGGTATGACATTTGTTACACAAATCACATAAAGAGATGGAACAAGATGATACTTCCAGAGAGAGCTATGCCAGTGACATCTCTTGTCAATGGTATCGGGTTGAACATAATGAAACATTTCTACGACTATCGGGTGATGGCGTCAAAGCTGAAGACAAAATTGACCAAATCAGCTGAGGATGTGCTCATCTCGTCGAGATATACGAGTAGACTGTTTTGACCCCCACCTACGTGGCAAATGTCCATTAGTAGGGGTCTCTATTTTTATTCATTTAATCAACAGGGCTAAAGTCCAATTTGCAATATCATAGATCAATACATAGGCCCATTAACTCATGTGTTTAGGGCTGAACCCTAGCCACATGGCTTGCCACTTATATACATTAATTTATGTCCAGATTCGTTTCTTATCAAAGAGATAATTATCATTTGAGAGTTATATTCAATTACAATTACTTAAGCTACAAAGATACTTGAGCTACAAGGAGTCTCTATTCTACACATATAAATACCAAACTATTTTTCATAAAGAACTACGTTCTTGAGACTTGATCCCATCAATAATTTGGGTACGTAGGCAACCGAAAGGTACAATCTCATCATTCTCCCAATTACCATCACTTTTCTAATTACTTTTCTACATTCTTCATCTTTTTCGTCACTATTTAGTGTTTTGATCATATTTGGTCGAAACATAATTGGCGCCGTCTATGGTTCTTATTCAAAATCGACGATCACGTTCTACAAAAGTTATGACGAATACTCGACGGGCCTAAGTTCTCGATGCACTTACTGGCGATCATCGTGAATGTGAGGTTCAAGGTTAACCTGGCGGTATTAGCCTACTCCCTCCTATTCCTTTTCAACACCCGATTGCATGCGACCCGACTACCGTTCCACCGATGCGCCAAATTATTTAGAACGAAGTTATTGTCTCTAACGATTCTTCATCATCTGTTGCGGATAATGTCCGTCATATGTCTTGAGAAACACTTTTTCAAAAATGCACGAGTGTACGATAGACATAACAACTACTACAAACGTTGTCTAAAACAAACCATTCCTCTCAAAGATGATGTTGTATTTATCACACCACAATGTAATACACGCCAATGACATCGTAGTATGTGGGATCGTTTACGTAGTGAGGATGAGATTCTCTTAGTTCGCAACGTACATCATCCACGAGTTCTCAAAAATGGTATTGTATATGTCACACCACAACGTAACACACGCTAACAATATATTTGCGTGTGGGATCATTTAAGTGGTGATGATTAGATTCTCGTTGTTCGCGATGATTACCCACGAGTTCAACACAATAAATACGGACTTCGCAATGGTTACTTTTCACGAATCTTAGCAAAGCGTATCTAATTCATATTTGTCCATTGTCGTTTGATAGTGACGATGGTCGTCTCATATTATTTGTTAGTATGGCTCTTATATCAGCTGAATGGAGGCATTCTTACTTTGAGAAAATTGCATTGGCCTTGTTTCATGCTGTCAGACGTCTTAAGCTTATTTCAAAGAAGGAATAGTTGAAATTTATACTTATCAAATATCCGCTGTGCAAGTTTTTTTGTAATGTCTACGGATCGAGTCGCAAAAGGAAAACGTTACCTAAGTGCTTACAACATTGTCTTTGACACTCTTACAGTTAAAAAGAGACAAACTTTGGTTTCGCTAATGGCTAATTTTCTTATTGATGATATTCCTATATCGAACGCATTACTCGATGAGGAACACGTCGATCTCTAATTGTCATTATCTCCCGGGGGCGATGACTTGAAATACTTATCGGATATATCAGCTGATTGTTAGATTCATACTGATAGTTTGCATAATAAGTTTGGCTCCGGTCTTGGTTTTATCATCTTGAAGCTGAATGAAGACATAATTGGGAGGTCTCTACATTTGGGTTTTGATATTTTATATAATATGGTCGAGTACGAAACTATCATTTGCGGTATATGCACAACTTTTCAGCTAGGCGACTAAGTTACGATTAATTATTCTAAGTTAGTCGCTAGCCACTTTGAATGATAATATGCGGCTCGCGATGATAGAATAGACATTTATTTGGACTTAGTTCAATGATTTGCATGAAATTTTACATATATCAGTATTGTACAGTATCCGCGTTATGATGTAAGATGATTCCATAATTCTATCACATACTTATCCGATTGAAAATCAATACTTATCCGTGGAAAATCAAGTCGTCACTCTCACGACAAACACTGGATTAAACACTTATGCTGTCAGATGATTCCAATGAGCTTGACACTGATAATGTCTCGGTATCTACCGAAGACGATCATGCAGCTGACGATGCTCCGAAATTCCTAATGACCAAAAACTCTATCGCAGCGGCACAAGTCTCAATCCTATCCTTCGTTGTTTGGGCAGAACGAACAATTTACTAGGCCTCGAAGAAATTCATTCAAGATTATGTGAACACCACTCCCGGGGGCGAAGTCTCGCTCACATAGCAATGACCCAATGGTATTGGTGACCATACATGCCAAATGATGTTAAACGTTTGTCCAAAACATGATATGTGATATGGGTTAAACTTCCCACGATGAAGCATCATCCAATCCATAAACCTTGGTCATTTGCAAAATGGGGCCTTGACATTATTGGTTTATTTTCGACAGCCCCGGCAGTGTTCGTTTCTTGCTCGTCGTAACAAATTATTTTACTAAGTGGGCGGACAAAATAGACAAGCTGAACGAAAAACCAGACAAAAATTTGGTAGTCTGTTTCCAGTTCAATAGTTTCTTTTCCGTTATTATCTTTTGCACTTTTCAAGATTTGGTGATCAATAAAGCCTTTCTTTCACTTTAGTTCTAATGGTATAATTTTGTTTCCATCGCAACATTATTATCGCTACGACAAAATTTGACGAAGTTACCACGTTTAGCTTCGTCAGTCTAAGTTTAAACGCAATTACGCTCGCTTAGTTCATTACTATAGTTACGACAAAATCTGATGAAGTTACCACGTTTATCTTCGTCAGTCTAAGTTTGAACGCTTTTACGCTCCCTTAGTACGTTACTATTGCTACTACAAAATCTGATGAAGTTACCATATTTAGCTTCATCAGTCTAAGTTTGAATACTTTTACGCTCGCTTAGTTCGTTATTATCGCTACGATAAAATCTGACGAAGTTACCACGTTTAGCTTCGTCAGTCTGAGTTTGAAAGCTTTTACGCTCGCTTAGTTTGTTATTTTTGCTACGGCAAAATCTGACGAAGTTACCACGTTTAGCTTCGTCAGTCTAAGTTTGAACGCTTTTACGCTCGCTTAGTACATTAGTATTGCTACGACAAAATCTAACGAAGTTATCAAGTTTAGCTTCGTCAGTCTAAGTTTGAACGCTTTTACGTTCGCTTAGTTCGTTATTATCGTTACGACAAAAACTGATGAAGTTACCACGCTTTAGCCGTCGGTCCTAAGTTTGAACGCTTTTACGCCGCTTTAGTATGCGTTACTATCGCTACGACAAAAACCGACGGTTACCACGCGTTTAGCCGTCGGTCTAAGTTTGAACGCTTTTTACTTTGCTTAGTACGTTACTATCGCTATTTATAAAAATCTGACGGTTACCACGTTTAGCCGTCGGTCCTAAGTTTGAACGCTTTATGTGCTCGCTTAGTTCGTTACTATCGCGAACGACAAAATCGATTACCACGCTTTAACCGTCGGTTACGTTTGATCGCTTTAGCTTTAAACGATGCGTTATTATCGCTACGACAAAAATCTGATCGCACGCTTAGCGTCGGGTCTAAGTTTGAACGCGTTATTATCGCATTACTATCGACAAAAACTCGATGAAGTTACCATGTTTAGCTTCGTCAGTCTAAGTTTGAACGTTTTTACGTTTGCTTTGTCTAATTTTGCCAAGTTAAGTTAGCATTGGGAGTATTTTTGTCTGCATGGAGGCGTCTCGTTCTATTTCATTTCATCTACATAAATTAACAATATTGTCAGTTTTCCGAAGGTATGTTATCTGACACAACAACAATATTCAATAGCAAATCCATACTTTATTTTTATTTTTTATAAAGAGAAGTTTTAGCTCTATGGTATTACATTCACACAATTACCTAATCAATTGTCATACGGTCGCTCGATTAAATCTTCGTTTTCTTCTTCGAAATCTGCATTTTCTTCGCTTTCGGTTAACTATCTTCCACATTCATTATTTTTTCTAAGACATTAGGCCGATATTTCTGAGAGTCACTTTTCATTGGTTTTTCTGAGCGAAAATTTTCTCCGATTTCTTTATTTCTTCTACGGCATTGCGGCGCGATCACCCTGAGCAAAACCTTTCTTCAGGTTCTTTATTTTTTCTAAGGCATTGAGATCTTTCCGCTCAAAAAATTTCGTCAATATCTTTTGCTCGTAATTCCTCCGTTTCAACCTGCGACAAAAATACAAATCTTTTCATGCTAACATACTTGTTTCATGCTGTCGAAAATCATTGACACCGTTTTGTCATATTCTCTGAAGTTTTTTGTGTTTTGGTCACACTTACAATATTTTCCAAATCTATCCATTGCATATGGTAAGTTTAATTTATCCATTGCTCTCCGGATAGCAGTCCCCATGTCTGCCCTACTTCATCTCGATTATTCATTGTAAACGGTGCGCTGTCGTAAAAATTAACCATAATGGAATTGGCAGTTGTCCCTGTGCAATTTGCTACCACTCCAATAATTGCGCAATTTCTTTGATCAACGGAATTGCACTCGCGCAACTTAATTGTGAATAAGACATTACTACTTCATCTTCTTCGACTTTCGTTTAAAATTCATACACTTCGTCCATCTCAAATATCTCGAGTACTAATATTTTTTGTATTTCCTTAAGTGACCATCGCCGCGGCCTCGTGTATTCGCTATATCTGTCATCTTCTTTCCACCTCACCAAGTCTATGATCGTCATCGAGTCTTCCTCTTCTCGATTATCTTTCGCTCGTTTCTACCTACGACAAAAAAAAAAACATATTTCGTCAGATGGTTCAAAAACCGGGTTCACTTGATCCAAATTGGTTGCATCGAGCCAAATCGAGTGTGACGTAGGTACAGTACACTTCCTTTGCTGGCGCTTGCACCGTATCATGTTTGTTCCAACAGTTTTCAAAAAGGGCACCATCTCTCGCCACCACAGCGTTTCCTCCACCGCGTTTCGTGTTTTTTGCATGTAGTCTGATATTAAGTGATGGTGTTTTTGCACGTGTTTAGAGAGCATGTGTGGTCTAAGAATTTGAGCACTTGCTATGCATTTTGACATTGAATTGCTTCATATTCCAAACTTCTACACTGACATCAACCTCAACAATCATGGCTGACATCAACCTCTTTGACTTCAGACTTCGCTTCATGAAACCTGTTATACACGACTAAAAAAAAAAAAACGAAAGTGATGAATGGAGATTTTTTTTTTAGACTTTACTTCAAAGATGAAAAGTTGTGATTTTCATTGGTTTAAAAATGATTCTCTCTCCTAAAAACTCATTCAAAGTGACTTCCAAGTTTATTTCACTGTCTTTCAAAGTTTCGCTATCTGGTGTTCTAAATATAGAACGAGTCCTCAACTTCCCGACGGAGTTTTAACTTTTAATGCCTAACCAATTTGCTTATGTCAATTAATTATTGCTTATGTCACCCAAACCTTGTTTCTCTACTGGGTTGCTGCTCTGAAAATAGCGAACTTTATCTTGTCTGCGAGTACTATTGTAATGAGAAATATGGATTTTCTTTGACGCTTTGACTAGATAAAGTTGTACTCAAACTCAAACGCATTAAACATCATTGCTAGTCCACGGAAGGATACAAATTTGTGACTGACTTTCTCAAATCAGTCCAAAACATGTTAACAGATATAAAAGAGTCCAGTTGGCGCAATATCAATCAATCAGATTGGTCTACTAACCTTTTCCTTTTCGTTCTCTTTGCATAAACGGCTCCACCAATTCGAAACTTAATTTCCTCACTCTTGTATATCTTTCTCTACTTAGCTTTTTTTTTTCCCAGTCTAGTGTTTTGTATATGGAGCTTAGCTAGCACGTATATAATATTTCTTCGATCTAGTTTTATATTGCTAGTTGGACTCTTATCTACTTCGAATTCTTATCTAATCCAAACTCTTATCTACTTTGAATTCTTATCTAATCTAAACTCTTATCTACTCCGAATTCTTATCTAATCCAAACTCTTATCTACTCCGAATTCTTATCTAATCCAAATTCTTATATAATCCAAACTTTTACCTAATCTAAATTTTTATCTAATTCGAAGTTGGCATCCAGTTTTAGTCACAAAAGTCTTCACCTTCGAATCCAATTCGTCTTTAACGTCTTTTACTTCCTATTATTACTAAATTGCCCCTAAATTTAATTTTAAATGTCTAATCCTAATATAAATCTCCCACTGGCATGAGTCGTCAAAATCAATTTTATTATTATTATGTAATTATTTCGGTACAATTTTTGCCATCAATTTCTTTTGCACTTTTTTCTATGCCACCCATTTCAATTCTCACTTCAGCCATCTTTCATTTAATTACATTGCATCCCATATAAGTTTGTTTGACATTATTTCGTCATAATAATTCACAAATTTTTCCCGATAGTCTATTTTCCTATCGTTTACATTCCACTTACTCTTTTCTTATTCCATTTTTTCCTTGATTATTTTTTTTTTTTTTTTGCCATATGAACTTTGTTCGCATGCCAAAGAGAGGGCAGTGTTTCGACCCCTACCTACGTGGCAAATGTCCATTAGTAGGGGTCTCCATTTTTATTCATTTAATCGACAGGGCTAAAGCCCAATTTGTAATATCATAGATCAATATACATGCCCATTAACTCATGTGTCTAGGGCTGAACCCTAGCCACATGGCTTGCCACTTATGTACATTAATTTATGTCTAGATTCGTTTATTATCAAAGAGATAATTATCATTTGAGAGTTATATTCAATTACAATTACTTAAGCTACAAGGATACTTGAGCTACAAGGAGTTTCTATTCTACACATAAATACCAAACTATTTTTCATAAAGAACTACGTTCTTGAGACTTGATCCCATCGATAATTTGGGTACGTAGGCAACCGAAAGGTACAGTCTCATCATTCTCCCAGGTACCATCACTTTTCTAATTATTTTTCTACGTTCTTCATCTCTTTCATCACCACTTAGTGTTTTGATCATATTTGGTCGAAACATAGACCTTTCACAGTGGCAAAGGCAAGTGAGCACGTTTACTCTGTGTAATTAGTGGACCGTACTAACATCGTAAACCTTTTGGAGAGGACTTGCAATTACGGTTTCTTTCAGCAGGTTGGTCTTCCTTGTAGCCATGCCATGAAGGCAATCGATGACGGTAAGCTATATGCATATGACTTTTGCATGCATTGGTACACAAAAGAAATGATGATGGATACATATAGGGAGAACTAGACACCATTAAGAGGAAAAGAACAGTGGGTTTGGGTTTATGATGGAATCATCGTCCGTCCACCCATTTATGAGGTGATGCTCGAAAGGTCATAGAAAAAAAGAAATAGCTCTAAAGGAGAGGGAGTCCCAGTGCAAAGAAGAAGGTGTACGCGTTATGGTGGTCTTGGACATAATAAGGCAAGTTGCACTATTGCCAGTGATGATGCTGAGTGGATTGATTTTTCAGCTGGGATTCCACCAGATTTTGAATATGAAGAGTACATACGATCTTCTTTTTAACCAATCACCAATAGTGGCAGCTAGTCTCATCAACTTTGGTTAGTTTGAAAGTGGCACTTGCAATTGCATATATGTCAGTTTTATTGTTACCCTTTTACCCTATGACTTTACTTCGGAGTTGATATTTTAGATAGTTTTGGTTGGCAATTTTGGTTTCATAATTTGGTTTATAATGAACGAACACCTTCTTGTAAAATTAATATCAGTAACTATTACAATATCATGGTCAGTCTGTAATAGATAATTTCTTTACAAGTTGGCTAACATCATCAACACTACCCTATATTCTCATTTTAACTGGACCATCAATGGTGACTTTCAACTGGGTTTCTTTTGTCACCTCTGCTTAACTAACAAGTGCTTTAGCCTTATGTGTCATTTCACCTACTATATCTATCCATTTAAAACCGTTGCATGGTTTGGCCCTGCATGAGATATACCTTCTTCCTAGGCTATATGGCTTTGTATTGACACCATACCTCATATTCATTTTTGAGCATAGATGACACTGTGTAGTTGCCCATGGATAGCTGATCTTCCAGTGGTCAGTTTCCCCACACTCAAAACAGTTGCCATTGTTGGTTGATGATGAACCAACATTTGTATTCTTGGTAGAATTCTCACCACCACCAATTTCGAACAAGAAAAACAAGAGAAAGAGAAATGGGATGGACCAAGGAAGGCAACCTAGTTTGTACTTATAAAGAAAAAACAAACTATTTTCCCGCCCAAGTGGTGTTGGCGCCAAACTATTCCAGCCCAAAAAATTTTCCGCCTAAACTATACATAAAGGTTTGATGAAACAAAATATTCCAATGACCATATTGCATTGCAGGAACTATTAGTAACAAATTCCTTAAAAAATGCTTCATTAAAAACTTAACTCATCACTCCAACATAAAGGCATAAAGGCATGAAGGCATGAAGCAATGCATGACAAATTCGACGCTGATGATATTAACGGCACCACAGACACCATCAATTCGAAATAACAATGAAGGAACTAACATACTAAAATTAGACAACTATCAGCATTTATGCCAGAAACAACACCACACAAAAAAGTTATATGTTTCACTAAATACAAAATAGAAGAAGTAGCATCCACCATCTTCTTTAGCATCCACCAAACTGTTTCATAGTGATTTCCCTGCTCACTTACCATCTTATTTAGCATCCACCAAACTCTTCTCCAATTGCTCTTGTCTGCTTTTTGAAATAGTATCTTGATTCAACCCACAATTAATTATATCCATTCCAATCCTCTTCCTCATTCGATGGGGTTGCATTTCTATATTGTTTACTTTCTCAGGCACACCCCTCAGAAGGCAGTCTAGATAAGCTAGGCAAAAGAGGCCACAACTATTTGTATCTAGTTGTTGAGTAACAGCCACAAACTCATGAGCCCAAGGGGCTCCCAAATCATGAGGTGGCGATGGATTAGTACACCTCATGACATAAGTAAGACAAGTCTCGATAGCAAGTTGCTAATCAGAAACTTTCTTCAGACCAAGAGAATCATATGTGTAGATTTTTCTCTTTGAAAAATTGTAGACTTCAAGAACCCAGTGGCTACCTTCAACTTGAAGAGGAATGATAAGACCCTTTACCCTAGATGGGTGTGCTTGATTTCTAATCCTTCCTTCATAAGGGTTTAAGTACTCTTTAACAACTTCATGTAGATGATACGCACCACTATCTACTCTATCATCAGGAGTTGCACCACTGAAGGTTTGGTCTTCCATCTTCTTCTTAAAGTTTGTATACTCTCTATTCATGAATTTCTACATCAACAAAATCATGAAGTAGTTCATCAGTAAGGTGAACTATACAAAACAAATTCCATAAACCAATGAGATATAACTTATAGAAAAGTATACATCCTCAATGATAGTATATACTTCTTCTTCTGGAAGTCATTTTCCTTACAATGTTGGATGTACCACCTGATCAACAGCTTCACATATATGGTGATCACCTGAGTCATAGAATTTTAAACATTATTATGCAAAAGTTGCTGATGGTTAATATAGGAAAATATGTTAGCTGTGTACTGACCTCACCATCTACCCACTCTCTTCTATGCAATGAAAAGAACTGTGCACTGAGATGGACTTGTTGTATCCAAACACTCTAATATCTAAATAGTTTTGTGGATTTTGCAACCTTATGAACATCTTCTAATAGTACTGTAGTACAAGGAGGTCACCTTTGGTGGTGGTTTTCTTGATAAATGTTTTGACCAGGGCAGACTTGATCAGCTCATCATATTCTTGTCCAATATTTTCTTCCCATGATTGATCTTGCGGCCTTTTCCTTCTCTTCGTTCTTTTTTCGTGTGTTTCTTCAGTTTTCTTTTCCATTTCACTTGCCATTTGACTCTGTATGCACACCACATCAAGGACCACCATTTCCCCCTCCACATCATCATCATCATCATCATCATCATCATCATCATCTACAACATTATCATCAATAGACTCTCTCACACCCTCTTCCAGCACTTCATTGCTCAGAGACTCCTAAACCACATTATCTTGACAAGTGTAGGTAACAACATCCCTCTCTTCAACCTCCTCAACAACAAACTCTGGAGCACCCTCATCATTATCATAAAGGCCTTCATTTTCAGGTTTAGGTTCTTAGAAAAAATCATGTACATGGTCTTCCCCCATCACCTGGTCATCATAAGGAGTCTTGGGTAACTCTTCACTAATATATCTCATAAAACATTAGCTGCTGCAACAAGATCAATTTCACTACCCTCTCCCTTAGTCACTTCTTTTTCATATTCTTGAACAACATTTTCATCTTCTTTTTCCTCACCTAAACCAATCAAATTTATTATTCTTTTTGGTTTGTTAGCTTCCTTGCTTTTAGCCTCCATTTCTTTTCTTTTCTCACTGACTTGACATCTTTTCAAAATTGTTTGCCTTTTGCTAGCCTTTACAGCCTCTACTTTACTTGACCTTGGTGGCTGGACTCTCACTTTCTGCATACTCTGTTTCTCTTCAGCCCTCATCCTTACCATTTTAAACCCCGCAGGTATTGTATTCTTCTTAAGAACTTCACTGAGGGGTACAACATCCACTCCTCTTTTTCTATTTTCTCCAATCTCAAGTGAAAGATCAATTGTAACTTTCTTAGAGGATGATGACTTCCTCTTAGAAGGTGGGGATGATGACTTCCTCTTATAAGGTGGTGTAGACATAGTTTGTTCCACAACTACTTCAACCTTATTATTAACAAACCGTGTAGTAGGTTTTTTGACAACAGCATCAACATTGGAAGAGCTTGATATCCTTCCCCTTGTTTTCTTTGTTCTTGGTCCCTTCACAACCCCCTAAGATGATAACGGTTCACCCAATCCACTTTTCTTCCCACCCTATAAAACCCCTTACAGTATTGTCTCCATACCTGTCCTAATTTCAGACTTGATCTCATTCCGAGCCACCCTAACCTATATTCAAAAGTTAGTTTGAGTAAGTAAACATATGTATACACTAATATATAATTGTTGATGTATCTTATGAGTCAGAACAGAACTGACATACACTCCTATTTTATGAGTCAACCCAAAACTAACATAGAGTTCCTGATATATCAAGTTTAAGAACCTATCTTATGAGTCAACACAAAACTACCATAGAGTTCTTGATATATCAAGTTTAAGAACCTATGTTCTGAGTCAATACAAAACTAACATAAAGTTCCTGATATATCAAGTTTAACAACCTATCTTATGAGTCAACATAAAACTCCCATAGAGTTCCTGATATATCAAGTTTAAGAACCTATGTTATGAGTCAACACAAAACTAACATAGAGTTCCTAATATATCAAGTTTAAGAACATATCCTGTGAGTCAACACAAAAGTAACATATACTTCCTAATATATTCAATTTAAGAACCTTTCTTATGAATGTAATAGATGTCAAACTATTAATAATGCAATGCTAATGTATCCAGTTAAAGAATATAATCAACAATGCAGAGTTTATGATACAGACAATATATGTTAAATAATAAATAATGCAGAGTTTGAATGATATATGCTTACAAGGCCTTTGAGTAGGTCTACCTGTCTCTGAAGCATCTCCTCTAAAACCGATGCAGCACTTTGTGTGGCCTGTTGGTTGAAAGCCACCTTCATTACATCTTCATTCATTTCTTCTTCTTAAATATCCAAAGTGTCAAAGGCAACAACTTTACCCTTAAGAGGCTCGAGCTTCTTCTTCTAGGTTTGGAGATGTAAGTTCTTGGGAGGCAACTGAACCCAATCAAGTATTCATGGGAATTTACCATTCATTGCCCTACAAGCCGCAAGAAAGGGGATGTAAAGGTATGCCCAAATATCAAAACAAATAACACAACCATAAACTACAAAGGAGTCTTTCTCAGCTAACACATTTTTGTAAATATCATCTAGACAGTATTCTAACATCTCAAAGCAAGGTGTGCCCCATGGAAACTGATCAAAAGCAACTAGGTCCTCTTCAAGATTAACATACCTTCCATCTACAGTCCTAGAAGATTCAGGAAGCACAAATTGGAGCAGCACATACAACCTATTGAACCTAAATATATCAATTTTATCTTCACCACCACTGGATTTTGCCACCACTAAAGCATCTAATATTTCTGTCTCACTAACAGTGCTTCCTTTAAAGAACCTAGCACGAAATTCCGATGTGTTGTTATTTACGTCAGTGGTGTAAAATGAGTTAGCAACAAAGTTTATACTAAAACCCATAATCAATGCAACATCACTCTTCTTGAATACCAAATCTTTGTTACCAATCCGATAGCAAAGTTTACCAAATTTGTATCTAACTATGGCACAAACAAAGTTGTTGCGTACATGTTTTTTTCAATTTGCAAAAAACTTTGAAAACGGGACTTCTCAAAATCCTCCCTTTCTTCCTTACTAAATCCACCAAATAATTTTTACATTTTATCTAATGACATTCTACATGTCAGGTTAAGCTTCCTCATTTCTCCACCAATAATTCAAACCGTAAAGGAGGGTTAGAATATGGAAATTAAAGTGAAACTAAAAATCAGGGTCAGTTAGAGTTTCCAAATTGAGGTTCACTAGGACGGTTTTTTCCCCATAATTCCCAATTGATTTCTTTAAGTTTCGGTTACTGTGACACGTGCCAAGGTCATTTCCCTCCATGTGTCAAACTTCATTAGGTACCCAACTTCATTTCCCGCCAAAGTAGTGATGTCCATGTTGATTCCTCTATCCAATGAATAAACATATTCTGAACGTAGGAATATCAGCAACTCTGCTATACATTGTCTAAATAATTAATTCAAATAAGATAAAAAATAAATAAAGATTAATATAACATTCTACATAAAATATCTTGAAGGGTGAAACATGTCAAAGCATGCTTGCCACTAAATATCATGAAATAAATATTTGAAAAAAAATAGGTTTGACTGCCTTTAAATAAATAAAAGGTCTTCAATAAATTGGGGACACATGTCAATCTTCAAATTTCCCACCAAAATAATGATGTTCATGTTCATTTATCCAATTAATAACTATATTGTGGCCTTAGGACTATTAGTAACTTTCTTGTACATTGATAATTATTTATTCATTCAATTCATTTATAGAGTTGCATGCCCTGGAGTTGCATACATGCATGTCCTCTAATATGGCAACAAATTGCTACGAATTACATTTGACAAAGGGTCAAAATTCGCTTCATTTTCAAATCCAATTGGTCTTTGGTTGACCCTTTGTTTTTCTGTGTCATGATGACCATTTACGGTACGTTAAGAAAACTAATCACCCCACATAATTTTGCCTCGTTCCCCGTAAAGTTTTATTTTTAAAACCATTCCGGAAATAACAGTGGGTAACAGTCATCTAAAAATTGATCTCTCTCACATTGTAATATGCTTACTGTTAGCAACAATCAACTAGTCAAAAGTTTTATCTATATTTTTTTTTATCAACATGCCTCTTCCTGGATTCCCTAATTTGTCAGGTGGTGAAACCACTGATTATTCGAGTGATGATTGATAAGTGCTTAAAAGTAATGATTTATATCCCCAATTATGTGTATGTTAGTCTCCATTTTATATTTAAATATTCTAATATGATGTAATTTGAGTTTTTGTAGGTCAAAGAACCTAAATATGAAATATGGAGGGAATAGAAGTCAAACAAGTAAAAAAGGAGTCACTGGGAATTACCGCTAAAGGCTTAGGGCAAAAATGTCATATTTGTCTCCATAAGTGCAAGCCTGATGGGACTCTAAAAGAGGATAATAATTGAGTTAGAAGAGTCTTAAATCTCATCTCAAAGCCTTAATTTCGACTTCATAGGAAGATGAGGTCAACATGGAAAAGAATTCAGAGTTTCAAAAGAATTAGGAAACTGAAAGCTGTCAGAAGCTGCAGCTTGGGAAATAGCTTGCATGGCAAAGTGGGCCATGGCCAACTTTTGTCCAACCGAATCCAACTTTTTAGAATTGCTTCTAGAAATATTCCAGAAAGTTTGACACCAAAGAACCATAGGATTCAAATCTTTATCCAAACGAACATATAAGCCAATATATAAGGCACAAAAACCTCAGTTTACATCATCTAGGAAATTTAGTTTGCATCTTCAATCTAGAATTAAAAGCCAAGAAAGTTCAAACCTTTTTCACCATTACCATCAATAAAGATTATTCTTTTTCATATTGTGTTCATATCATAGTATGAGGAGCTAATCTCCCTTCTCTTGGGAGGGGAGATGAAGTCTTTTTCTTATGTTTTAGTTTAGTTTTTTTTTCTATCATGTTCTAGTATAAATCCTCCATTGAGTTTCTTCTTATTCGTCCATTGATCTAACGCTCCTTGTGGAGGTTAGGAGGTCTTAGGGTAATTCATGATTGTGTAAAGCCAAATACCACAAACCCTAGATTCTTTTTTTTAGTTTTTAGTGTTCTAGTGTGATGATTGGATTCTTTATGGCACCTCAATTAGTTGTATGGTTAATGCCACATATGGATTTTCCATGGTACCTAGAGT
This sequence comes from Coptis chinensis, assembly GCF_015680905.1. NCBI lineage: Eukaryota > Viridiplantae > Streptophyta > Magnoliopsida > Ranunculales > Ranunculaceae > Coptis > Coptis chinensis. The sequence goes on from NC_141463.1 coordinate 54,846,728, forward strand.
TGTATATTGAATGCCACTTAAAGCATAATAGTTAGATAAAAGATATCATTGGATATTGAAGAAGTACTTGGTGGTAAGGTAGAAAGCACGTTGAGAGTCACATATTATCATCATAGTTATGAGCGTAAGGTTTGTAGGTATGGTGAGTTTCTATTGGTGATTTATATTAAACATGATTGATTAATTATTAAACTAATTCTATGATTTTGGTGGATTCATCTCTCCCAAGATATTCTCTCTCTTCATTCATAATTATATATTTAATTTAGTTTAGTTTATGCACAGTTTAAATCTCAAATCAAATCAACCATATATTCATTATTACTTAGCCACATCTTTTACTTGCATTCATTAGAGTAATTTAGATTAGGAATTTCTATTATCATCAACTAATTATTTAGAGTAGGATTGATACCTTGCTAGCCACTATACTAATCAATATTTAATAGGCTAAGTAAGATTTGTAAAAAAAATGTAACACAAACAACGACACAAATAATTACGTGTTATGTGCGTCTTTAATGACGATCGAAGAGGAAATGTGGGATACTTATTCCAGTGATGATTATATGGATGATGAAGAAGAAGAAGATGATGAAGTGATGTGGGACTCGTATTTTGATGGAGATGCTACTGATTATGTGTGGGAGGACCAAGACATGGCTGATGGTAGTTCCAGTTCTAGTGATGGTGATGATGGCAATGATGGCAATGAGGATGACGAGGAGGAAGATGAGGAGGAAGATGAGGACGAGGACAAGGACGATGATGAGGAAGATTAATAGGTTTTGTGGTCAAGTTTCTGTTATGTTATGTGTTTATGTCTTGTCCAAGTTTCTGGAGATTTTGTTCCTTTTATTGTTGATAGTTGTGGAACCAGAACATGTCTTGTTGATGATGTCTAGATTTTGTTTATGTTTTTATCCTTCGATGATGGTTTAATACATGGGTACATTTTAATTCATGATTTTTATCTTGTTATTTTTTACCTGAACCTTGTTATTTTTTATGATGGTTTAATACATTTTTCTATGTTTTTGTAGGTTTTAATCTTAATCTCTACATTTTTCTTATTAAAATCATTTTTTTGGTAATAAAAATATGAACAATGTTAATGTTAACTGTCCATCATAATTTTATGAATCTCGATGCTTCAAAACCGCAAATGTGTTTGTCACCGTTAATTTACATCTGCTCATCTCTAAGATAATCTATGGTCGTATATTTCCACGCACCTATCAAATCACTTCAAATTACTTAAAATCACTAAAATCATTACTAAGGGGTTGTTTGTTTTTTTTGAATTCAGCATTCAGAGCCTCTTAAACTTAAGTTTTAAGCATTCAGAGGATCAAAACTTGTTTGTTTTTTTTAAGTAGTTTAAGCATTCAGTGGTACTTTTAGCATTCAAATTCAAAGACCAAAAATTTCTTCCTGAATGCTGAATTCTAATACTTGAAACAAGAAAGTCCCTTCTTGCCTTTTCTTAAGAACCCATCTACTTTCCTACCTTGATTTTTATGGCTTCAAAATAAGTTCTTCAAAATTTGATGTTGGCGTCACGGGTTTTTTCAATTTTTTGGGTGAATGATATCCACTTTGCTAAAAATAGAATTACATATATATATTCTGAAAATAAACAAAATATGAAAATAAACTGTTAAAATATATTTGTGAAAGCATATTTTAAATAAATTTATTTATCATTTATTTTTTTTCGATAATCCATCTCTTTTCCTCAAATATAATATATATTTTGTTTAACAAGAAATCAAGTTAGTGTTTAAAATAGATAGCATGAGTAAAATTGTCCGAATGATTTATATTCAAATTTCCTTCAGAGTCGTTATTCTAACGAGAAAACAAACATGTTTTTAGAATTCAAAGAATCAAGATTTAGCATTCAGAGGATGAGCCATTCAAAGATTCAAAGATTCATAGGCTCGTAAAAAACAAACGACCCCTAAAACTAGAGAGAGAGTGTTGCAGGTCCATATGGGCAATCTCAAAAGATATCAAGAAGGGCAAAAATGTCCAAAACAAAGTTGATAAGTCAAAATTGTTGAGCAGTTACTATTTGAGAACAAATTGACATTATGGGTTACTATTTAGGAAATTACCCTATTAAGAACCTGCACATGGACAACAATTATCCCAGCGCAACTACACCCTAGCACTGCGGTCAAAGTCATAATTAATAACATAGCTCCATCCAATACAACATCTAAATTATCCATCTTGACTTTAGTTTCCATCAACCCAAAAAGACCAAGACATCTAGTTATTCTAACTTTATTCACTTCTTGAACTTTGTAAGGGTCAATGACACCTTTCACATTCCAAGCACATATACGTATACTCATTAAAAATATTTTTGGATTTATTCTTAGACCCCATAGACCTCCCTCTCCCGCTCTTTGAAGTACTTCCGCTATTCTGCTCAGGATCAAATTGTGCTAGAATAAGTCTAGCAATGTGTGGACTCACTTAAGGTTTTGGCATTTTCATGTTAAAAGGAATTGTAAAGAGGACACCCTCCTCATATTTTTCGTATAAATGATCCACAAAGAACTTTGTTTCCTCCTAAGAAGAAGCCCCTTCTTCTTCAGTATTCAGACTAAGAAGTTAGAAAGAATTCTGAGTAGGGTAATTGAGACAATCTTCTTCAGTAGGATGCAAGCAGAGAATTGAATCATAAAGGATATCCTCCAATGAATACCGCACTACATCTTGTTGAGGAATATTCTCCAAATGTGGAGAAGATTCAAACCCTTCCTCTGCACCAGCACCTCTTGAATCCATTGCTTGATCATTCTCAGTATGTTCACTCTCATATGAGGATATAACCTATTCACCATTTTCATTTCATATGTAGTAGTATTATTATTTCCCTTGGGTATCTAATATCCTATGGTAAAATCTTCATCAGGACTATTTCCGTCATAGATCATTGTGTCTATATATCTATTTGCCTCATCACTAAGGCTAGAGTTAGTGATTCCACCAACTCATCTATCTGCTCTAAAATTTTCTTTGATTATGTTCTCCACCCTAAACATGACTATTGTCGAAGTATTTAAAGTATGAGGGCGTGCGCCCCCTATATATTGTTGACTATGTAACGTCCCACGTTTATATAAGTGTGGACTATTAGTTTGGTATGCCAAACTAAACCGTATCTAGTTTTTTCTATTCTCATGCATTAGGGTACCTTAACACCCAAGGTAAGTTAAATATATATATGAAACTCTGGGTAGAGTATGATAACTCTCTAACCCTATTATTTTAGTCCACTCTTCTCCATTCGATCTTCTTCTTACTGGTTTCCCTATTACAACAATGTCACAACTCTCCTAGCATCACTACTAACATGGTATCAGAGCATCAGGTTCAAATCTAAGTTTAGTGGTATGCTAGGAGAGGTATTTCCAAAATCAGTATACAAGAAAAAAAAAATAATCAATTCTTTTTCAGTTTTTAGTATTCAAGTTTCAATTTGAGTTTATGACTATTTAGTACCATGAACTTTCACTTTTTTTCCTATATGGTACCTGTTCTTTGTTTCTCACCCATTAGTACCACGAACTTTTAATTTGTTTCAATTTAGTACATCAGTTAATTTTCCGTCCAATTTCACTAACAGCGTTAGTGAATAGTGTGTGTGTGTGTGTGTGTGTGTTTTTTTTTTTTTAATTTTTAACTCAAAACATTTTTTCAACAATAATTAAAACTATTGATTGAGTCCGCATGCCAATATCCTAATTCCGCGGATAAGCATAACAAACAAAATGACAACTATGAATTGAAATAGGTGGTTGCTGATGACCATTTAATTGAAATAGGTGGTTGCGATAACTATGAAGTTGCGAATTTGAGAAATCTTTTCATAAACAGCTCATTCCTACTGATTCATTATCATCAGGTGCAAATACCGTCATCTTCTTTTCATTTCCAAATTGCATATAAAGAAACTTGTTTACAACATAGCCCTTCTTCTCAAGGTTATCACCAAACACATCATCATCATCAAACATAGTGTTAACACAACCAAGATTCATCAACACTTCGGCATCTAAATACCGCGAGAAGACAAATCGAACGGCAGACAAGGGCTTGTGAACGACAGCCCTGGTCAATTTGGGATTCAAATTGGAGAGGGGGTTGAAACGCAACGAGGGAAAAGTATTGAGCAGCTTAAGAGACAAGCTGCTTTTAGAATTGGGGCTGGGGCTAGTTTTAGAAGAGAAAGTGTTTGTTAATAAGAATCGTTCGAGTAAGAAGCTGTTGGAGGAAGTGGTGATTCGGTGATTATTGGGTTTAATAGACAAAAAGCCACCGCTGAAAATGGAATGCAATAATCACCTCATTTACCTTGGCTTTATTTTTCAAGCTAAGTCCACCACTGTTGTTCTCCTTGTTGTCATCAGCAAACGCTAGGAATTCCATGAACCAAGGAACTCGGATATTTAGAATCATTTAAAAAACGTGGCAATCTCTCTTTCTTTCCACACACTAAAGTGGAACGTGATTCTCTCCTTTTTCCATTTCTTCAAACACTTTCTTGAACAAAAAATTAGCTCAATCTTTCAGAATCTTGGATTCTCAGTGAGGTAAATATATATGATTAATTTTTAAGATTAATTAAATATTATTACAAAAAAAAATAACTATTCACTAATGTCGTTAGTGGAATTGGACGGAAAATTAACTGATGTACTAAATTGAAACAAATTGAAACTTTGTGGTACTAATAGGCGAGAAACAAAATTCGGGTACCATTTAGGAAAAAAAATGAAAGTACATGGTACTAAATAGTCATAAACTCTTTCAATTTTACTCATAAGAAGATACCAACAAAGTTTGAAGTTTTTCTGTCTCAATTCATAGGCACGTGCCCATCTGTATAAAATAGCATGTTTCCATTGGTGTTTGCTGATCTAGTCTTCTCTTTCTTTGGATGAACTCTTTTTGAAAGCTTTTTGGTTAACAAAGCTCAAACTTATCTGTCTTTTATTCTTTTTGGTGGTATTGTTTCTTTGAGTTGAAGATTTTCTTTTCCGGCGAGCAGATATGATTCTATTCTTGGTATGCTCTTGGATTTTCTTTTCATGGGCACTATTCATCAATACTGTTTGTGGTACTATTCACAGCACTGTTTGCCGAGTATTGTTTACGGGCATTATTCACAGTTACTGTTTGCGGTACTGTTCACAGACACTATTCCCATACTGTTCACGGTACTATTCACAGTTACTGTTCATAGCATTGTTCACCGCTGGTTTGCTAATATAATCTTCCCTTTCTCTCGATGTACTCTATGTGGAAGCGCTTTGGCTAAAAAGCTCAAGCTTTCCACGACTTGTTCATGTATGTTTCCGCATCTGAGTGTTTGTTATTCCACTTTCTCTTAGTATCTCTTGCTTTGTTTTTTGGTGTTTATTAATTCTTATAAGTTATGAGAATATAACTATTGGTGAATACAATATTGTTTTTTGACGTAGGCATTGGTTGATCTTTGGTCGTATAAATTCGTCTTTGCCTTTTTTGTTAAGTGTGTATTGGTTGGTTGTATCACTTTGGGATGGTCAGTCTATTTATTGCGTTGGTATTTGGTTTCCTCTATTTCAAGTTGAAGTCGGACTAGACAAGCTTTTGTATGTTCCAACTTCGCCTTGTATATTCCAACTTGAGGGGGAGAATATGGAGATATGAGGACATTTAGTAGTATATGAGGCAAGGAGAATATAGAGACATATGTAGAAGAGTACTCATGTCTCCATATTCCGTCATGTCTTGGTGTACTCACTTCATGAGGGCGTGTGCCCTTCATACAAGGCATATCCAAGGGTGTGCGCCCCTTTGCACCTCAATATTATGAGCAATGACATCCCCACTATTAAGTATTCATCTCTCAGGTTGCAGTCACGCCTTAACTACACTATTTCCAACTTGAGGGGGAGAATATGGAGATATGAGGACATTTAGTAGTATATGAGGCACTACACCAGATTTGCTGAAATAGGACGAACTGTGGAGACATTATTCCTTGTCTTAAATTTAAGACGGGCTTTTGAGTCCCAAAAATGAAAAAACCCGTCGCAAGGCTTTAGCTCGAATAATAGACGGCTTATTCTTTTGTCCTAAATTTAGGACGGGAAAAAGTATCTCTAATCTTCTTTGATGTCGTCGCCATTCAATTGAACCCTATTTGCCTTCTAAAATCAAAACTAACATTTTGCCTTCTTCAATTCGTCCAGCTCCAGAAACCCTTGTCTTGCGCTTCTTCTTCCTCGAACTCACTCCACTTTTTCTTTTATTCTCTTCACTTCCTACTGTTAGATACAAATTTTTTTCCTTCTTGTTTGCACGACTTCATTGAGGCATCTTTCACTTACTTTGGATTAAAGAGATCGAAGGTCGTCAGGTTTCTCTCCATCACCTTCTTTTCTCTTTGCTTAAGCATGCATTTTTATGTTAATTCAATTTCGTTTTTTGGTTTAATTAAAGTGGGGGTTTTCAATTTTCTAGGTTTTTAAAATTGGGGATTCAACATCACCGATTGTAAGCTAGTTATTTTATTGGGAAACCACTGGTTTGATTAGATGTTAATCCTTGATATTGAAACGAAGGAAGGTAGGGCAATGTTGTAAAGCTTTAAGACATTTGAATGTTTGATTTATGTGTGAACTTGTAGTGGGTAAGTGATAAACTGTAAAAATGTGATACTCGCAGGGATGGTGTCACAGATGATATTTTCGCAGCCCAACTGCCCAATTGATTCCATCTTGTTCATACTTCATCATGATCCTTCGAATTCTGACGAGGGTTCTGTGACATCTGTAGATATTGCGGAGTATAGATAGAGTTGATGACAATGATGTCGAGTTTTTCAGTTCCCGTATGCCCCCTAGGGGGAGCTCTGGTCATGGCAGGTTAGTAGTGTTTTGATGGTTAAATATATACTCATTTTCTCATCGTGTTCATGTAGTTAATATATTTTGTGTATTTGTTTGCTTATGGCAGTAGTCGGAGGCGTCGTTCCCGCTTCTACGACCATTAGGTATGCAGTACCATATGTATTTAGTTATCTTTCATGAGGCTTGTTTAACTGTGCCTTAATGTCTGTTCTGGTCTTATGTTCAAATTCTGAAATTGTAGTTCTCATTTTATCCGACGATACATTTGCATTGGTACTTTAAGTTTCAATATAGACTACAGAGTACCAATTTTTGTTCTTTTTAATCGATGCTACATTTTTTATCTTGATAGGCCTCATAATAATCATTGTTGGAGTTGTTGTCTACCTTAGATTTGATAATTCATAATATCTTATAAACACTTGATTGCCTTGCTAGAGGCATGAACACCTGTATACCAAATATGATAACTTAGACTTGCCTTACCTTGATTGCCTTGCCTTGATTTTGACTAGACTTGATTCAGGTGAGTTGATTCTCATGTTTTCTCTGCTAAAATTGATTTGGGGTTGATATGTTTCTAAAACTTAGAAACTTGGGTTTGTAGAGTTTGAAATTATGACAAATAGTATGACTTAGTTTTGTTTGCCTTTCCTTTTTGTGGTCTATTGTGCTGATTTGTGGTCTATTATATGAAGCACCTGATGACAGAAGATAAATAAAGAATATTCCCTCCCTTAAAACCCTCTCTTTCAATCACTGTTTCAGACTAAAACCATCCCCAACACCACCATCATCAGGCCACATTTTAAACCAGAAACACCGCTAGTACGAGCGACCGTAGGACCACTAGAGAATTCCGATGGAGAAGGTGCTGGAGAGATAGCTCCCAAGGACTTAGTTCTTGGCGTAATGACCACAACAATAATCTTCTGGCCTTTCTCACAATGTCCCTTTGCTCCACTGATAAAGTAGTATGGCCATGGCTTCTCAAGCTTCACCGTAGTGTTCCCATCATTGTATTGAGCAATGGGGCTTGATACATTGCAGTTGGCGTAATCACTTTTTGTTACTTGAAACACTGAATCATTCTTTGAGTCATACTTCCAAACTGTAAAACAGAGAAAAGCATAAGTATTAGAGAAACAGAACAATATGAAAGCATATCTCAAGAAATGAGTAGGAGATAATAAAGTGGGATTTGAAGATAGTTGTTAGCTAGTACCGATGGTGTCGCCAATATTGAAACGAGACGCTTTAGACCATTCATTCAGTGACTCTGATGGAGAGGATGGGATCTTCCATGAATCTGTTTTGCCTCCAACTAAAAACTCCCTAGCTTCTGAGAAGCTAAACAAGAAAAAGAAACACAAACACTAATGAAGAAACCGAGTTCTTCTTGTGGATGCCATTGAGAATGTTTGCTGAAAGAACTTCAGCTAGCTTGTTTAATTGCTTCACAGAGAAAAAGACTAGAGTTCGAGAGTTGAGTGAGCTGATGTTTGAGGGCTTTGTCCTCAATTTAAAGAGTTGAAATGAAGAAAACTAGCGTTAGATTGGGTTTTCAGATTTTACCATTTGGCAATTAGCCTTTGCATGCAGTTTTGTTGGTACTCGAAAATCGAAACGGTCAAAGTTGAAAAAAGTAAATCTAAATAAAGTAGAAAAATATGACAGTTGAAATTTTATGATAGAAATACCCATTCTTTTGCGGTCCACGAAACTGACGAAAGTAGTCAGAGTACTATCTACTGTGCTAATGAGTTCAAGCCCATGCAATGGAAATTGGGCCTCCCCTTCCTAATCTTTTGCTCGAAGACTTTGTTTAGTTTCGGCGTTTCGCACTTACGAGTTACGATCACAAAGCGAGGAAAATAAAACCAACACTTCAAGGCATTTGATTTGCAATGGTTGCATTTTTCTGGACACATATGGCACAGTCTGGTGCATTTTGAATTGGTGGATTGAGAGGCTCAGAGCCTTAGCGAGTTTAAGGCTGATATATGATTTAAGTATAACCAACAGGAAGTTCGTAGTCTTCATACTGAATAGTTTATGTTGTGCATATCCCCATAGACCAAGGCCTTGTGGTCTTTAATTAACGTGCACTCAATTTTGTTTGAGGTATCCTCAGGTCAGAAGTGTGGCAAATATATTATACCTGAATATTTTTATATTGGCAGATACATGTCCTTGTGTCTAGGGAATTTCTGGAGGCAGTTGAGAAAAATATTTTTTGTCAGCGTCCTGCTTGGAGAGTTGATGCTGCCAAGGTTAATATCATCTGTGATTCTGCACTTACTATCTCTGATCATTCAATTTTCTCCCATGGTAAATGCCAAACTTCATTCACTTTTAGACATTTAAGAAGTTTCATACTTACTTTGTCCTTGCAACCTCAGTTTCATGTTAATCTTGGGATTAAGCTCAAAACGGATTTTGTATGGTTTTAAGTGCTTGTGAGCATTACTGAGGTCGAAATACTTTGTCCTACATATTTTAGAGCTTTGAAGCTTTTTTGGCAGTGCTCTTTTTGGTGTAGGAGAGTAGAGGGCGTGAAGGTGAAGCTGTGAATGATAAGTGCATGTTCTTTAGTTTGCATTCAAAAATAACTTCGAGAATGACCCTTGGCTTTTTCCATGATCCATTTTGCTGCAAAAAACTTATCTTCCTTTGTGATAATAGTGTGCACTCCTTTTACTGTTTGTAGGAACCATCAGTCTAGGTGCTGTTATAATTTATTTTTTGTATTTTTAGATGAAATGAATGATCTAATATAGTTACTTTAATTTCATATTGTGCTACCCTATATTCTTTAGTGGCTTATGCATTGAACACTTGGGAAAGTAATTCGTTGACAAGGGCTTCATGCTTTTCTAGTGTTTTGTGTTTGTGGTGGAACTTGAAGATTGGACTGACATTGCAAAGTGTGGCACTCATCGTTGGAAGTACCTGGCTTGTTGTTTAATACAAGGTTAGTGACTATGTTATCTGTTATGTTTTTAAGAAGTGTCATTTGGTTTCTTACTAGTACATGCCATCATTTTTTTTTAATCTTTGAGAAGTAAATCAAGAAAGGATTGAAGTTTAATGAGAATATTATCTTTAAGAGACTTGATTGGAATAAGAAAAAATTCAAGTGAGAAGTATACAAGTAAGTTTTATATTATTTTTAGATTGTAGTGTTTATACCTCCAGGTAGGTATCATAGTTATACCATGGATAATAAAGGGGGAGGTTCAATTACATGAGGAAGAGTAGTATTCAATGGTTTCCATTAGTGTGTGTAGTGTAGTAGCTTTCCAATATTTGTCTTGAATTATAATTGAGGTGCGAAATTGAATTACTTGGCGGCTTGAGCTTTGAATATATTCCATTGATCCACTCCATTAAATAGTTAAGTAAGATATCTTTGAATGAAACAAACAATGGGAGGAAAAGTACATAACGTACCTAGACTACTCTCCATATTTCCCACTTTTCTTTTGAATTCAATATTATTGTTGGTTGTGATGATTTAATTTTTCTGATCTTTACTTTTAGTTGTGAACCTTTTATTTCAATGAAGTCTTTTAGCTTGTTAGCATTTTAATCGTTTGAAGTTGAATTTGTTTGTTGGTTTTTGAATAAGGGTTGTCCACTCATCTTCTTTTTCTTGGACTTTCTATTATGGCCGGAGAGAATGAATTAAGGTTATCACCAAGTTGGATATTACAACATGGTTTAGTTAATCCTAAATTGATGGACTTGATTTCTAGATGGGTTAGGTTTGTAGTTTAGAGTAGTATAATGGATAGCAAAAGGGTTGAGGAACCTTTACATCATTTTTTATTGCATGGATATGTACCTTTTTATGGTGAAATAGCCCTCACTAAGTTGAAATATATTACTTCGTTTTCAGGTTGATTATGTAGCAATGTATAGAAAGATTGTTGCCCATGCTACACACCAAACTATCTAGTAAGCCATGTATTTTCAGCCATGTACCTACACAACCACTCAGAGTAGATGGACTGATTGTTTTAACTGATCCAAGTAAGTCATCTTTTCGTGTATTTCGGTATAACTAAGGTTATACATTTTTTTTTACATAGTAACTTATTGATGTTGACGGGATTCTAACCCTATGCCTCTGGTATCATATAAGCCAAAGGATTTACTGAAGTTAGGTTTATTAAAGGGCTAGTCTATTTATTATTTTATAAGGTTATAATGCATGTTAAAGTGTATGTAGCTATGTGTGTGTTGTATTGACAGGAAGAAGACTGTTTTACTTCATGCTTAGAATTGTCTAAAGAATAAACTATATTCTAGCTTTTTGCGTCTTCAAATCTGATGAACTCATGTATTGCTCCCTTAGATAACAATTTTTGTTTATTAGATATGTCCTAGTTTTAGATTCTAAAATCAAGTTATATTTTGTTAAAAAAACTTTTGTCGGTGCAGGCTCCTTATGTTACAGAAGGGCTGGCTTATCGAGAATATGCATGGTGCAAGTGATGGAAAACTAAAGCCTATAGTTTGTTATAAAGTTTAGTTAATAGCTTTTTTATTTTAATTCATTTGTTCATTTAAATTATTTATTGAAAGAACCACTTAGCAAATAATACTACTTATGCGATGGAGTTACCATGTGCTTTTTAAATGTATATTCATAGTTATCTAGCAGTTGAATTAGCCACTCTAGCAGTTGCAGGTCATTTGGCCTGCATATTTTTTTTTAAAATATTTTTTCTAAACAACGACGGCTAAGGCTGTCTTTTGTCTTTGCGATGACCTTGCGACGGGTATTTTAGTCGTCTTCTAATTCCATTTACGACGGAATTTTCCGTCGCAAATATTAACGACGGGAACCTGGGACACTAAAACCCGTCGCAAATCAGAAAAAACGACGGACTTGATCGTCGCAAATCACAAATTCTGGTGTAGTGAGGCAAGGAGAGTATGGAGACATATGTAGAAGAGTACTCATGTCTCCATATTCCATCATGTCTTGGCGTACTCACTTCATGAGGGCGTGTGCCCTTCATACAAGGCATATCCAAGGGTGTGCGCCCCTTTGCACCTCAACATTATGAGCAATGACATCCCCACTATTAAGTATTCATCTCTCAGGTTGCAGTCACGCCTTAACTACACTATTAAGTATTCATCTTTCAGCAGGTAGCAGTCAGCCTAAATTGCACTCCTAAGTATCCAGGTAGCAATCAAGTCATAACTGCACTCATCAATATTCAGGTTGCAGTTACAACAGAAAAGACATTTAAAATCACTCCATAAGTGATGTCAAAAATATACGACGTCACTTTTGCAAGTGATGTAACTGGTGGCGACATGAAAAGTCAGGGTTTTCCATATCACTTTTTAAACGATGTCCATAAGTGATGTTACTTCACATCACTTTTTAATTGATGTCCACAAGTGACGTTATAACTTTGCATCACTTTTTAATCGATGTCCACAAGTGATGTTATAACGTTACATCACTTTTTAATCGATGTCCACAAGTGATGTTATAACGTTTAACATAACTTTTTAAGTGAAATCAATAAGGCCGATTAACATCACTTAGGAAGTGACGTCTCATTCAGATTCTAAATTACTTGTAAAGTGATGTGAAATAACTCTATACATCACTTTAAAAGTGATGTCCCATTTACCAAAATAATTAAAAATAAATAAATAAAATAATAAAAATAAAATAAAATAAAATTGCCAATATCATCCCAATATAATACCATTTTCCTAGTCATTTATCATCAAATAAAGATGAAACGTATCTTAAAATCACATTCATCACACAAATATCATCTCCAATTACAAATATTACACTAAATACAAAAAATTGTAACGAGCCAACATATACCAACAAAATCTAATCTGCAGTATCGAACTGAGCCAAAGAGAACACAATCACCCAACCAAGAACCTATCACAGCCGAACCAACCACTCTGTTTTCTTTTTTCTACAGTACGAAACATTGTACTAGAAAATCAATGCAGACTTGTACTCATGCAAGAATAGTTTGACAATGTCTGGATCTTCATGAGAAGCAAGATAGGTTATACAAGGAGCAAAACCAGGCAGTCAGATAATGTACTTGATAGCATAACAAGTTTTCTTGCATCCATCTTACACAAACAAAACCCTTGGAGAGTCACCAAGAGAAATATTCTTCAAAGCACGTCTGGAGATATTAGCATGGTCAAAGATGTAAGCATCAATACTCCTATTATTTTCAACCTAGAACATGTGATGCGTTAAATGAAGCAAGGAAGACCAAATGAATAGAGAATAAGAACAATAAAAGCAGATACTATTTTGATTTAACATATATTTATATTTGAAGATGTCATACTATGCTAAGAAATTCAGCTTTCATTTCCGAAGCGAGAAGTTTCCTGATGAAAGAGCTGACAACATGAACAACATCGGGATTTGCAACCTCCATCATATCCATGATCTCCACATCTCCAGGAAGAGTAAGCACCTTTGCGATGAATTCCTAAAAATTATCAAGTAGTAGTTAGAACTAATGAATAACAGTCCTGCATTGTAACTTATTCCAGCTTGTAAGACTGACAAAGATGTACTTTGTTTTGATGAGAAATCAATATGGATCTACCTATTTTAGCAGTAACCTTCTATGCAAGAGAGGGCCGAACCCAGTCTTTGTCGCGTCGAGCATCCTGCAGTCCAAATTTTGGTTAAGTTTTCTTGAGAGGAGAGTGAAGAGCGCCAAAACTGACAAAGAAGTAACCAAAGATGTAAAAAGTGCTTTAACAGTGAAAGTGACTTCGTTAGGACTCTAAATATACTAACACAACTTCACACAATAGGCTCTCAATGCCCCCATCAAGTAAAAGTGTATCATACCAGTCCTCGTGCGCCAAGGCAGAACCTAGACACAAAAAGCCAATCCAAGAAGGCATTCAGAGAGATAGTGTAATGCCCCAAAATCAAATAAAGATTACGAGGCGTTAATAAAACGACGTTCAATATTAATAATTTAAAATCAACCATAAACCATCATATTTTTTTTTTCTACAAAAAAACCGGCAGAGTTTCCTTCGTATTTTTAACATTTCATATACCTAAAACCTGTCATAACCTGAAAAACAGAATAACCTAATATTCATATATCAACCCTGTCAAGTTATATATAACTTTACATAGTTTGAAAACCAAAACCTATCTATATACAACGCGAACCAAATATATACAACTCCATTAAAGCATATACACAACACCTTCCAAAATATATTTGGTAACGTCCGCTAACCGATCCCTTACCCTAGATTGGTATTTCACATATATGCACAACCCTCCATGACATCATATATAAATTAAAGTCATGCAATACAAGCTGCAATTATTTATGTACAACAAAAAGGAATCAATATAATATACAAAAATAGGAAGCCACTACTTCTAACAGATATTAAGGTCACTTAACAACCCATATGATTCCAAGACACTCCTTTTAAGGTTTCGCCTTGATTCTTTAGTATGTATTCACCTTATAGATCTCGATATGGAGGGACCTGTTCGTCCCTGTCCGTTTACACTCCGACGATCAACATTAGATACGAAGTCAATATATAATAATCAACTTGAAAAGAAATTGAATACAAAAGACAAGGTTGACACGTACCTTTAGCTGCTTACAAAAACTTACCGTTTGCTTATTAAATCATCGTAAGTGCATCAATTAACATAAACCCAAGAAAACATTAGACTTCAAGATAAATTAATCTTTCTATGCATAACACGCACACTTATATACTTTTCATGTCCAAACTAAATAACGGTAAAAGAATATAAAAACATCCGGTTATTCAAAGGGGTAGGGATTTTCCTATGGAAGCGGCTGAGCCAGGTGGCTGCCTACGTACCCGTTTAGGGATCAAGCCAATCGTAGTTCTCCGCTATATTGATATGTAAATATCTATAGGAATGGATTAAGTCATTCCGACAAGGAAAGCGACATGGGTTCTCTACCCTTTGTTCTATCCATGCTTCTCTGCTGACAACAATCCACGGTTCTACCGTAACCAAAACACAAATTGAAACCGCTATAACTATTTATGGTTTCTGCGTCATAAAAATAAAATGAACATGCCGAAAACGTTTTCTTATAACAACGTTACAATTGTACCAATCAGTCGGGTTTAATGCTAACCCAGAAACAACACCGTACGTTATACGTTATTAATGTAAAATTAATTAACACTATCATAACAACCCACTGTACATAATGAAAACATTTAATCAATATAATTGTACATAACTAATTAATTTTATATAAATAAATCGCATTAAATCAAGAATAAAAACTGTAATTAAAGGTATACATGCAATTTAATGTATACAATATACAATATTAAAGTTTACTTACCTGACGCCTTTTAAACCACCCAAGATTCAGGAAGAACTTCCAATGTTCAGCTAGCTTCCTAGCTACCATATTTGTTGTGTTGTATTTAAAGGACCCGCACTTTAACTTTTTCTCTTTTCATTAACTCTCTTTTTGCTGAGCTAAAACCAAAAGACGATTGTATAGTTTCCAAATTCTCTCCGCCCAGTGCACTCCAAAGAAGGACCATGTTCGGGACTTCAAAGTTACAGAGATGTAAGTTAGACATAATCCTTTTAGACAACTTATTCGCACACAACTCCTTGTCCAGTGATAGGAAGTTTGATCTGGGACTGATTGGAGCACAGCTTGCACGTTGGACGAATTCCTGTTGGCTCCAATGTTGATGCAAGGGTTTAAACGGTTTGAACTTTGAACTTTGAACTTTCTAAGTACTGCTGAGCAGCACATGGTTTGCTCTGATATGATGGCCCCTCATTTGTCCTTTTTCTTCTCTTTTCTTTTTGTTTCAGCAGGAGGTGTACCTCTCTCCCCCATCCCACCCAGCCACTTGCGATCCCCAACCTCTTTTCTTCTTCTTCCCTTTTTTTTTTTTTTCTCCTGCCGACCTCTTTTCTTTAAGTGTCCAGGCCTAAAAACCAAAACAATAGACAATGCCCAAAACAATATAGCAAGCCTGAAATAAAGAACGAGCCCAGTACAATTGAATAGGCCCACTAACGTAACAGACGGTACATAATCCAAATAGTAATATAGCCTAAAGTATTAAGTTGCAGGGGTAGATTTAGAACGAGGATAAAAATAAATGTAAAGAGCTCACTTACCATGTCAACCACAGCTTGACTACAAAGAAGGGCAACTATAACTTTTATATTTTACTTCTGGTTGCAAAGATTTGTTCAAAGTTCTACGAATGATTGCCTCCCATTTAGGAATTGGCTTGTTATCTTCAGCTCCAAGTACATTCCCAGCATTTAAAGGAACCACCTCTTGGAAAAAAAAAAGTACTAAATAATGACAGTTTCAGCTTCCAATCGAATTATCAACAAATCGGTAAGCAAATAAAAAGATTAACAAGGAAAAACATACGGAGTGAAAAAAAATGCTGACATACCATCGGCTTCAAAATCTTGAAAAACAAGAATTACGTACTAATAAAAACTTTGCTTCATGAAAGTGGAAAGTATATCACTATGGGTGAAATAGGCTTGTCAAGTTTGGCTGAATCAAACGATTTTAAGGTTTTCACGTAAACCAGGATAGTCATGTAGTAAACAAGATATACTTCACTGACAGATATACTTCCGACCAGGATAGTCATGAAAATCCTGAGTTCTGCGTGAGTCATTCAATAGGTGGGACACTTCGTTCGCCCACCCGAAGGGTGGGGAAGTGTCCCAGGGTAGTGAGAGAAGGGCGGAACTAATTAAACAGTTCTCTCTTTTCTCTCTGAACTTTCTTCTTCGACACTTCGTTAGCAATAATATAACTCAACTGTTTTGAATAATACTGAAGAGTGCTCTTTAGAGTTTTATGATCGGGCGTTTGGATTGATGCGAGAATGTGACAATTGGAGGTGACAAAATAGACAACCACAACGTGAAGGTAAACTATTGATGACACCGACCATACTCAAAACGTAATAAAATCGGAAGAACATAGCATGATCCTAGTATTTTTCCTAGATGAATTGGATCAACCGGTGGTAAGAGGTAGGAACCAAGAAATTGGCACAATAAAAGGTCATGCAAAGGAATAGGACCTTTTACCTGTTGTGCCGAAAGTGATGTGCGGCAAGAAAAGAGAAGATTGCTCACCTCAAATTAACACTATAACATATTATCTTCATAGAAACCGGGAATCCACTTTTCGGGCTTACTTCAAACGGATGGATGCTAGGTCTCGAAATTAGAACTGCCTACGAGATTCACAACACAAGGAAGACTCACCCGAGAATGTACATGTCTGCGGGTTCTTCCAAACAAAGCCAGCCATCAATCTCAAGATTCTCACCCGAGGTCGCCCAAAGAACATTCCACGCACCTATCGTTACCCTATGGACCACCAAAATCACCGATTTCATAAAAGACTTAGTAAGGCCATCTTATTATATCAAATCAATGGTTCAAATATTTCACCAATAGAAAGAATGGAAGCCTAGTAACACATATTGACATTCATACCTCACATCCTTTGTGTCTATGTACTGAACGCGTAGAGTTTCAGAATTTCTTCTTTTTTTTCTTAACAAATGTCCCTTTAGTGATATCCCTGAATAGATCAAGTACAAAAGTTATTAACATGACTTTGAGTACATAAACAGTCCAATTTAGTGTATAAAAAAAGTAACCCGTCTCAGTTGGATAGTTTAAAGATTAACGGCAGTAATAAGACTATTTGGATATTATCAATGAAATATATGGGAAAAAGGAAATTATAGTAACCAAAAGGTTATTTGGTCTCTTTCTAATACTAGCATGCAAGTCTTTTTGAGACGACAACTGTAGAGTAGAAAGGCAAAACACTAAAGTTTTATAGATGTGAGGCTGCTTTAAGCACCAACTCCTCTTATAAGATGGACATGATTCTAAAATGAAAAAATAAGGGGCGGAGGGTGGGTAGAACTGTCTCTCCTGTGGAGCAAACATGGTGACTACAAGTATGCCATATAAAGAGGTCTACTTTCACATATCCGTCATAAACTTTCTATTTATCGGCTTCAATTCGACAACTATATGTTGCCATGATATCGAGGGAGATCCTAACAAGACAAATTGCATACCTTGATATATTTAGAATAGATCAACAATACTAGCAATAGGAACCATAGAATTAGTTTGAATGATAGAAGAAACACGATAAAATGTGATTTTCTGGAAACTCTCTCGCTTCACATTCGAATAAAAGTTCCTAGAGGATCTGACGACTTATAAAGCCCCCGTGACAAAACAAAACATGCACACTCAAGGTTCAGGAAAATCCATGTTCATACTTTTGAAAAGCCTCGACTCCCAAGCAAAGTTTTGTACATCCCGACAACTTCACTCCCTATTAAGCACAAATACAAATGAACAATCAAATAATGCAAACCGTAATTATCAAACTAATTCCTAAAATTATCAAGTAGTAGTTAGAACTAATGAGTAACAGTGTTTGGTTCTCGACATAAAAAGGAAAAACAAAAAAGGTGAAATAAATACCGTGTTACAGTGTTAGATCATCCGCTTCACTCCCAAACTTTGATATATTTTAAAAAGAATTTTAATTGCAATACCCTATACTCTTCCCTTTACCCTCCTCCTTTATCCGGGCTTGGGACCGGCATTGTAAAGCTAGTGACAACTTTACAAAGGCGGAGTTAAAAAGTGTTGGCCTGCAAGAAGCAATAGAGAACAATCAGTATGGATATATGAATAATGATCAGTTCTAAAGCCTGCAAACGTATCAATAACAAAGAAAACAGATACATATAGCACCAACTAGAAGAATTTAAACCATTCACCATTCATTGAGTCCAATTCCAACTAACACAACTGCCCAAACACGCATAATTAAAAGGTCTTCAAAATTTAAGTATTTTCAAACAACAAAAAACTAGCTCTTAAATTGAGTGGACATCACAACTTAATTAAGGAATTGGTTGGCCAAGCCACAAAACTAGAGACAGCATCTTCTATCGTCTTCAAAGCGTTATTCCCCCTAACAAGTAGCGCATCCTTTTGAATTGCAACTTCAATAGAAACCTTTGAATAACTCGGGCCTAAAGGCTTAGTATGCACTGTAGCTGCTGGATCATCAGTATACCACAATCCTTCTGCCACGACATCTTCAAGAACAAGTCTAAACAACTTGCACTTCACAACTTTGGATTTAGTACCCTGTATGAAAACAAAAAGATATACATACATGACTCTAGAAATTCACATGTTAAATGAAATAGCATTTATCAAGGATAACATACGGAAATCAGATTTTGATTGTTTTGGGCAGATGGACTTTGATGGTCACGTTGAGCCTGATGAGTAGGTCTTTGCGTAGATACAACTTTGGATTTAGCCCCACCCTGTATGAAAACATGAAAGGGAAAATATAAAAAAGCAATGAAAATTTCAAATTTAATGAAATAGGATTTAACATGGAAAACTTACTGAATTTTGATTGCTTGGGGCAAATGGACTTTGGTGGTCACGCGTCGACCCTCAAGAGATCTTTCAAGGAGACACATCTTTTCGATTTAGTCCGTCCCCTCGTGCGAAAACATATAAGGAAACAATAATATAAATGTAAATCTAGGAATTTGAAATTTAAAAAAAAAAAATAGAATCCAACATTGTATACATACGTAATTCAGATTGTGATTGCTTTGGGAAGATGGACTTTGAGGGTTCATTGCCACCTCGGAGAAAGGTTGAACAGATGAATGGTTTGGCTGAAAATAATTTTGATGTTAGTAAATCAAAACAAAAGTATATATGGAATCCCCAAACAAATTGGAATACCTCTTCACTATTCAATAGTTTGGCAACAAGTTTCTTGACGTAAGACATTTCTTCCAATACATCATCATATTTCTCCCCTGCAATTCACTCATCCTCCCATTGCATTGTTGGATACCATACAAAGTAGATGGAGTAACTCCATATCCCACTCCACGCCAAGCGCCCATTAGGATCGGGACCTAAAACTTGTGAGAGGGCATCTCCTCTTCCACATTCTATATCCACGGTCTATTTCATTCAACTTATCCTATAACAAAGAACAACAACAACAACAAGAATAAAAAATATAACTAGAGTCGCATGGAAATCGAATAAGCATGCCTTTTATCTTAGAAAATATTTTATGAACAGTGAGCGACATACAATTTTTCTCTTTAGCAAACTCATTTATTGGTTCTCCATTTTTTCCTCTTGTGGCTGCAACCCCCATACAATTACCTCTTGTAACAGGGCTTACCAATCTTACCCTTTTTACGCCTCTACAAAACAAGTAAATAAAACATTTCACATATATATATTAAGTACTCTTAAGGGGAAAAATCTTCACAAGTCAAAAATAGATCATTCAATTACCAGCTCATCTTCCAATCTTGCATAACCTTTACGACTACAAGTATGGGGCATCTTGTGGTGTTGAACTGCCTTTTTCCCATTTTCCCTTAGTTTCTACAAAAAAAATAATATATGAGTCTTGATATGCAAAATGGATTTTATAACCAATATAATGTATGATGAATACCTTGTATTCTTCGCGTGAACAATTTGCAACAAATGCTTTCCAATCAGGTAGCTTTACATCAGTTGGGCAATGCGCAATTCTAGTTTGGTCAGTATCATATGCATCATAAATTCCTGATCTCAATTTTGTTTTGAACCCACACCAGAGCTTCCCAATAAACTTAAAAGTCTGTTTTCTAGCACGTTCTGGTGCTACAAAATGTTGCTGTAAAAAGATACATAAACAAATATTACTATATTTCTTTAATAATATATAACTTGCCATGTAAATAAAGAAATTTACCTTTATAACAGTCCACATTTTGTCCTTAATCTCAGGTGTTACTTTATGCCAAGTAGGATAGCCAATTGGAGGGCGATCCCTTGCTACTTTGCCCAAGTAACTGCTGTATAAGTTCAAATTAGGACATATAGGTAGACCTTTTTCATTAAAGTCAAGCACAAGTTTTTTTGAGCTTTTTGGATCCAATTGATTCAGTTTTGTCGCCCCCCTGGTGTTGGTTGGCTGAGGATCATTCGAACCTTCTGATGCATTACCTTCTCCTTCGTAGTCATTTTCATAGTGGTTTTCCAACCATTCGTCATCTTCCATTTCCAGGTCATGATTTCCATTTTGTTGCTCACTTGGTAGCTTTTCCATATCCTGATTTTTAGTTGGTTGATCCCTTGGCAACCTTTCCACTTGAACTTTCTTACCATAAACTTTATTTGGACTTTTCAAACCTTGTACATGACAAAATAAATTGGTATAATATACTCACAACCACACCTTAATGACACAATCACAATCGAAGCATAATTATTTTTCTAAGTGGAAATTAACAATATACACAAACCTGAATGTGCACGCCCACTTTTCTTAGATGCTTCTACAAGTGTTCTTTTAAACTTTTGAACCTTAGCTCTTGCCGCTTTTTGGTACTAGAAAATCCAAACAAACAGAAGAAAAAAATTAAAATACTACAAATACAAAGATGAATAAAAAATTGAGAGAATCAAAATATCTTACCGGGGTTAGTTCTCTAGTCTTTTCCTTTGCCATTCTTCACATGCATTGAAAAGATTAGAAAATACGTATAGCAAAAAGCAAAACAATCATATACATGGCACTTAGATAAAATAAAGTACATAATTTGATCATGACCATAACACAACATGCCTTGCACCATTATAAGAAGCACTCACAAAACAAAATAAAGTCAATAACTAAATAGACAAAAACAAAAACCACATAATAATCAGTCTAAATGGACAAAATGAAAACAAACAGACACAATTACACTCTATTTATTTTTTTTTGTAGCACCCAAGTTCCCTCACAATCTTGACGCTTATAGACTTCGTCTTCTACGTCACCTTCGTTGTCATTAACTAGCTCCACACTTGCAAAAGGTGGTGGTGCAGACACATTGCTAAGGTCTTCCTTCGTACTACATTCAAAATCACGGAATCCACGAGAAGGTGCTTTCAAAACCACATACCAAATGCTATCATGTGATTCTCGTGAGTAGAAAACTGGTTCAGGTTGGGATGCAAGGATAAAAGGGTCTTGCTTGTGTGATAAACTTTGATGCAGATTAACTAACGTGAATCCCTCTTCTACTTTGATCCCACTTCCTACGTTTGCCCAATCACAATTAAATAATGGGTACTGAGAAACACCATAATCTAGCAAAATTATCTGTTTTATCACACCATAATATGTCACATCTTCCTCGATTTGTCTGGTGTCTTTAGCACTTGCCCTACACAAGCTACTAGCTGACAATGACACTCCAGAGTTTTGAGTTCCTTTTTCTCCATCCTTTATGTGGAAGCGGTAGCCATTTATCAAATAACCTTTATAGCTCCAAGCATCACAACGAGGTTCATCCGAGAGCCAATCCAACATATCAGATACATGTTTGGTTTTTTTCTCATTTTCAATCTAAAGACAAACAAAAATTGAAAGTCAAAGTCTTACATCAATTAAAACTTCTATAAATTTAGATAACAAAACCTGCTTCTTCACCTCAAGCTTAAACCACTCAATCGAACGTTTTCAAAGATGCTTTGCTCCTAAAGCACCTTCATTTCTTTGTGTTTTAGGGTTTCTTGGATGAGCATTTTTTTTTGTGTCTTCTGTTTAAAAAGGTGCTCATTATATATATATATATATATATATATATATATATATATATATATATATATATATATATATATATATATATATATTAAACATATTAACTTACTCAATGTACGGCTGAACTTCCTCTAAATTGAACAAAATGTAACGATGTGCTGCTTCAACCATGTCTCTTGTTAATGTAATAATTGTCCCCTTCAATAGTGGCTTACCTTCAAGAATACTGGATTTTGTGGACTCATCATTATAGTCTTCATTTCTACTTGGTTGGTCATTATTAATATCAACTCGCTTCATATGCTCGGAAAAAAATGTTACACTCTCTTCAGCCAAGTTACATTCCGCCATGAACCCCTCGGGCCTTGCATGATTCCTTACACTTGCTTTCAAATCCTTCATATACCTATACTCAATAAATAATCAAATGTTTAGAATGCAACACTCTACAAACTAAAAGGTGTATCTTTTAGCTAAAATATATTGTAGTAATAACAGGGAAATATATAAAAAAAAAATTAATACCTTCCAAAGGGATAGATCCAACGAAATTGCACCGGTCCTCCAAGGCACACCTCCCGCACAAGATGAAGCGTCAAGTGTACCATAATGTCAAATAAAGATGGAGGAAAATATCTTTCTAGTAAACACATTGTCACTACAACTTCATCCTCCATTTGTTCCATTTTTTCCTTATCAATAGTCCTTTGACATAGTTCATTAAAGAATGAACAGAGTCGGAAAATTGCATTCCTAGGCCCTTTTGGTAAGAGATTCCGCAAGGCCAAAGGCAACAGTTGTTGCATTAATACATGGTAATCATGAGACTTCAAGTCATATATAGCATAATCAGACAAGGAAACACGGTATGATATATTGGAACTATACCCATCAGGCAACTTCAGCGCTTTCAACCTTTCACAAAAAATTTGCTTCTCACTCTTTGACAAGGTGCATTGTGATGCGGGAAGTAAAGTTCTACTCCCATTCTGTACAGGGTGCAAGTCAGGTCTTAATCCCATTTCTTCCAAGTCTTTCCTAGATTTAAGGTTATCCTTTGATTTTTTTTTCAGATTCAACAAAGTTCCGAGCAAACTTTCACAAATGTTTTTCTTTATATGCATAACATCTAGATTATGAGTTAACAAAAGAAATCTCCAGTATGGCAAATCAAAAAATACAGATTGTTTCTTCCACAATTTTGCACCTCCAGTTTTTTTTCTGCTTACCTTGTATGCCCTTTCCACGTTTTCTTTTTTTCTTTCCTATAGGTTTTCCCCAATCATCTCTCAAATTCTTTTCCGGATCTTTCCCCCAATCATTTTCTATAGATTTTACCTGAGTAAAAATCTCATCAGACTTCAAAGGAACTAGCTTAGCCCCGTGTTCTTGCATCCCATTAAACCAACTTTTCTTCAAACGATATGGATGATCATCTGGAAGGAACCTACGACTTCCTATGTAAGAGAATTTCATGCTATGCTTTAGCCAATCTGCACATGTATTAACGCCACACCTGGGACATGCTAATCTGCCCTTTGTTGCACATCCAGCTAGGTTTCCAAATGCTAGAAAATCATTAATGGTCCACATTAAAACAGACCTTAATATGAAGGTGGATTTTCAGTATGCGTCATACGTTTCCACACCATCTGTCCACAAAAGTAGCAGGTCATCAATCAGTGGCTTTAAATAAACATCTATGTTATTACCTGGTTGGCTAGGACCGGGGATTATCAATGTCAACATCAAATACTTCTTTCACATGCACATCCAAGGAGGTAAGTTATATATTTCCAAAATGACTGGCCAACAACTATACCTCGAGCTAAGAGTGCGATGAGGATTGACACCACCAGCAGACAACTCCAGTCGAAGATTTCGTGCTTCATCACTGAAAGAGGGCCAACTGCTATCAATATGTTTCCATGCAGGACTATCAACCGGATGACGCATGTTTCCATCAGTACTCTCATTGGATGCATGCCATGTCAACTGTTTTGCCATTTCGACAGACTGAAACATCCTCTTGAACCTTGGAATTATAGGAAAGTACCTCAAAACCTTTCTTTGGAACCTTCGTGTACTTTTTTTTATGAGGATCAGTTTTCCATCGTGTAGTCTTGCACTTTCGACAGCTCACATCATTTTAAAATCACCGTGTATAACATGCAATCATTTACACATCGTCGATTTGCTTATAATCCAGTCAAACTTCCTTAACAACCCCTTGCGAATTATTTGACTTTGGAATAACATTACCCTCCGAAACATATCCTTCAACGCCTCTAAAAACTCTGTAAAACCTCTATTAGACAAACCATGTTTAGCTTTTATGCTATACAACGTAACAACTGCTTCCAACTTCGTATACTTGCTACAACCTTCATACAATGGCCTTTCAGACTCCTCTCAACCGCCTTTTGAATTTGGCTTTTTTTTATCACCGAAAACTCTTCTTTCTTATTACTCTCATTTGTCGCTTTAAGCATCTCATAAGTCTCGGTGAGGTTAAAGTCTAGTTTTCAACTCCTTCATCTACTACATGCACTTGCCCTTCTTCTCCATGCAAAACGAAAGGATCATAAGTCATATCAATACCCTCAATGATCAAATGGTCTTTTACAATATCGGGACTCAAATGGTTAAAGTTTTTGCAACTAATGCACGGACATCTAATGCTTGTTTTATCCATCAAAGGAGCCAAAGCGAATGCGATGAATTCATCAACAGCATCTTCATACTCATCACTAGCTCTAGAAAATTTCAGCATAGTCAATGATATATGTACATAGTAATAAGCACTTGTTTCAAATAAAGCAATAGAAGTGTAAACTATTTAACCTATTTAAAGTTCTCCAAGTCTTGTCCATAACGCCGCTTTTATATTGAACCTACTATATCGAAGAGTAGCACCTAGATGTATAAGAATCGAACAACATTAGCAATGGTCAATCCTAACAAATCGGGAAAATTAAGTGATGCAATCGTGAGATGCAGTTCCCACAAATGTGTAGATCTCAAATGTCTACACACTCTTGACTCTTGAGTGTACCAGTTAAGAGGTATATTACAGCTGAGATGTTGTATAAATCTTGAGATATAGTTACAACTAAAATTGGATCTATTGACAGCTGTGATGACATGGTCATGGTGAACAGGTCACTTAATGGTAGGAATTCTATCATATTATACTGCCATTCAACCAAAATCAATGACCAGAACTTAAGGCACAGAGCCACATTTCAGCAAAAAAGAAAGAATACTGAAAAAATGGAGTAGTACTACAAAATTTATGAAGCGAAAGTGTTAAACATCCATAAGTTTGTTTGGTGCGATATGAACACAAGGCAAGCCCCACCATACTTGAGGTCTTGATATTCTACTAATTTTGAAGTTTCACCTATTATAGTCAAGAATCTTCAACCAACGAGAAATTACCCGGAATTTCAGCAATTCAAAGGCGACTTGGTAATTTAAAATAGAGGGCGTGCAAAATGGCACATTCTATAACCACTAACAGTTACACCTTTGTTCTTATGTAGCGACCAGCCTCCTCATTACGTACAAGATCTATCTTATTGGCATTATATTAATGTGAATTGAATCTTGAGAAATGCTATATTTTATAATTCTTTGTCGTCGAACTTTCTTAAACTTCTAAATTTCTAGTATTTAATGATCATGTTCTTCTTTATAAGTTCCACTTTCCTATAGAACTGTAGTGTCCAAAAATCTATCTCCTGTCGGCTTAGAAGATGGAGAAATTCATTTCGTTCATTATGGTTCTCTTCCTAGTAATAGGCATGGGATCCAGTGATCTTGTCCAAACAAAATCTTTTTCTGAATTGGTCTCTGATGGGCTTAATCATGTTAACCATTCTCCTAACAGCTTATTCAATCCCACAACTTCCTAAGTGACTTGTGAACCATTATATGGAGTCTTGCCTTGTGCGAAGAATCTTTGGGGACAGCTTCTTGTTGTTCAGTATTACCTGCTATACCTAGGGAACAATTATGTTGCAGTTGGAAGTGAAATAATCCTCAGCCAACTTGGACCAGGTATCGTTGGAGCCAGTGCATTCTGTATCCTTGGCGCACTTCCAGGCACCACCCTAGCCTTTGGTGAGTTTGATTTCAACTTTTAAATTCCGTATCCTTGACGCACTTCCAGGCGCCATCCTAGCCTTTGGTGAGTTCGATTTCAACTTTTTAATTTTTTATCTTAGTAGTCCTATTAACCATATATTCCGTAAATATTAAGAAAAACTTATATTTGTACTTAAGATCCTCAACACATTATACATAGTGTTCAGATGAACTGCCCGAAATATTTTTTTTTTCAATTGTTTCAGTATCAAATTTGTATTCATTCTTGGAACTCCACCAACAGGGTAGTATCCCCTTGGTAATACTAGTATATTTAGTTTGTCTAGAGGTTATATTTCCAAGGAAATTGTGTTAATCATGTTGCACGCTCTAGGGTGCCAAACCTAGTTGGATGTCCAATCATCATATATAAATCTTCTGATACTGTACTAGATTTGTTGCACTGATCACGACATATAGCCTTAATTATTATCCTTTTTCTATCTGGACATGGCCAATTTAGAGTGTAATTATCTATATTTGTTTGTAACAACACTCAATTTTAAGGATAAATGGTCCAAGATAGTGACCTTTTTAAGAAGGCAGTAGTATGTGTTTCTGTAACCCCCCAGTGAACGCGGATTATCAAAAAGCAAGAAAAAAAAATCATTTTAAAGGACAAGGTACCTCTATATAATAAAGGTCGGGCAGTTTGATGCTAATTTATGAAGAATAATATTTAGTTGGATGTTATGGCGACTTCTGTGTTCTTTTACATGATAGCTCACTTCAGTCACAAACTATGGTTTTAATTAGCTCCCAAGGTCACGAATTTAGCCCAAGGCTTATCGTTTCCTTGGCACTCAGCGTAATTTCCCTTTTCATACAGAGAGGCAGGTCGGAAATATGACCAGCCAGAAACACACCATGCAGACTACTAAACAATATCGATAGACCTCAAACCCAAACCATGAGTTATCTTGCAACTTGTAAAACCAGACTCCATGACTACCATCTAGACAGCAAGTATCACCATTGCAGTATCATCATGCCCAATTCCACACACAAAAAAACTACTTTCTCTCTACAAACCATCCCAGAAACTTATCCATAAACAAGTGCAATCCAAAAGATTGCAGCCAAACAACCCCAAACAATTAATCTTAAAGACGAACTGAACACAGCAAATTACAATAATAATTCAATAAACATATCGAGAAATCTTAAAGAGGCCATGCCGATTCACAAGTAGAAAAACACCCAATTGAAAAACGGTAAAAATTTAGCACCCACCAGACAAACACAAATATATTGAATAAAAACATCAGGAAATCGAGTATGGAGAGAGGGAGAGAAAAAAAAAAGGAACTTGTTTGCGATCTTCCTTCGCTCACGTGTAACTGAAAAAGAAGATTCTTTTTTTTGAAGAAATCGTGAAAACAAGGTATAAATTAGTTAGTTTCAAACTGATATATGAGAAGAAAATCAAGAGGGGAGGAAGAAAGGAAGAAGAAACAAACCTGCTTCACAATAATTTTCAGCCGACTTTCTAGCTTTTCCCATAACAGTTTGCCCTAAGTATAACTTATACCAAGTTCTCTCAGCGCGCGAAACCAAAATTTTCAGTATCAAATTCGCGGTTTTTTATTTCTAATTTTGGTTTAAGGCTAGTAGAGCAAACCAGTTCTAAAGGGAAACCAAAATATATTGAGTAGAAAAAACCGCGGTCTTTTATTTCTTTATTTCTCGGCATGTCTAAGACAAGGCCCAAAATATCACCCATATATCGGAGATATCTCCGATATATCTCGTTTTTTTGGTACACCGATATAGAAATATTCGATATATCTCAACCGAATATTGAATTATTTTTTTCCCAATATA
The DNA here is from genome assembly GCF_015680905.1 of Coptis chinensis. Classification (NCBI taxonomy): domain Eukaryota; kingdom Viridiplantae; phylum Streptophyta; class Magnoliopsida; order Ranunculales; family Ranunculaceae; genus Coptis; species Coptis chinensis. The sequence continues at coordinate 54,875,355 of NC_141463.1, forward strand.
TATTGCAATTTCCGATATAATGATATATATCGACCGATATATCCGATATAAAGTATTGACTTTGACTGATATTGTTGACTTTGACCGATATATTGACGGTATTTTCGATATAATCGACGATATTTTTGATATATCAACATACAAAACAAAATTTTGACTGGTCAACAAAAAAGTATATATCTCCGATATATTTGATATATATCAGTTTTTGGGTATATCGAAATATTCACCGAATTCAATAATTTGGACCTTGGTCTAGCAAACCAATCACGCGCCTATTTCATTTCTATTTAACCTATTTTTTTTTTTCGATTGTTTTTCTAACTAATTAACTTTATAATTAATAGGTATATCATTAATAACACTTCTGGAAGTCACATCACAAGTGATTTCAAAAACTTGGCAAAATCACTCTTAAAGTGATGTTGAATACATAGATATTACATCACTTTATAAGTGACACGGTGAGTGACAACACTTTTAAAGTGATGTTGAATACATAGATATTACATCACTTTATAAGTGACACGGCGAGTGACGTAAAAAAGTGTTACTATATCACTATTACGACATCACTTATTAAAATGATGTTGTACAACTCTACTAAATCAGCCTTTCAAATAAGTGATGTTAAAAAAAAATTGTGATAATTATTACATCACATATTGAGAAAAGTGATGTCATAGTTTTCATATGACATCACTTCGCTGAAAGTGATCTAAAATTAGTGATGTCATATGTCATATTTGTTGTAGAGCCTAAACTACACTCATCAGTATTCAAGTAGCAATCAAGCCTAAACTGCACTCATCAATATTCAGGTTACAGTCACGCCTAAAATACACTTAAGTTTCTAGGTAGCTATCAAGCTTAAACTGCACTCATCAGTATTCAGGTTGCAGTCACACCTAAACTGCATTAATGTTTCCAAGTAGTAATCACGCCTAAACTGCACTCATCATTATTCAGGTTGCAGTCACGCCTAAACTGCACTCATCAGTATTCAGGTAGCAGTCATGCCTAAACTACACTCATCAGTATTCAGGTAGTAGTCAAGTCATAACTGCACCAATATTTAGTATTCAGGAGTATCCAAAATATTATTGTGTTGACTTCAATAGTGATATTGATAGTAGCAGCTAAGAAGTGCACATCAAATCAGTGTTATTGTGTGCAATTTGTATTATGACAACCATAACAACAAATGGAGTGACCAGTAGCCAAGCAGCGCGCCACTAAACATGTGTTATGGTTACCGTTTGTGATTGTGGTACAACTTCAGTATTCAGGTTAGGCCATTGCCTAAACCGGCAGTTTCACTTTCCAGAACGACTCAACAGTTGTTCGAGTTCTTCAACTAAAGACAGTTCTATGCGAAAGGGAGAGCAATATTCTTATCTTTATTTCTATCATCCAGGCTGTAAAATGCACAGTTTACGTAATTACAGATTGATGGGGAGTGTTGAAATATTTGAAGTATGAGACTATGTAATGTCCCACGTTTCTATAAGTGTGGACTATCCTATCAGTTCAGTATGCCAAACTGAACTGTATTTAGTTTTTTCTATTCTCATGTATTGGGGTACCTTAACACCCAAGGTAGGTTAAGTATATACATGAAACTCTAGGTAGAGTATGATAACTTTGTAACCCTATTATTTTAGCCTCCACTCTTCTCCATTCGATCTTCTTCTTACTGGTTTCCCTATTACAACAATATCACAACTCTCCTAGCATCACCACTAACAACTATTAGTTACCTCAGCTGGGAGTTGAACGTTAGAAGTCAATGTCGAGTTCTTGAAACAATTTTCAGAAGAGTGCCAAAAAATATTGCAATGAGTTCACATTTTAGGAATCCACAAATATTCAAAGGAAATTCTAGTTACTTCATCTGGCTTCAGCTCAATATCAAACAAGTTAGGCATCATGTCACATACCATCACTTCAATGCATACTCGAGCATAATCCAACTTCAATTTCTTCTTAGTTACGTTGCTTGGTCCTGACTAATAGGAACTCCTACCTTACTAGCAAGGAATCCTAAGCCAACATTAGTCCATAAAACCTTTGGAACATTATGGATCTTGACCCCATAAAGGGACCAATTAAACATATTTTTTTTGTTGCTCTACTCTTCGAAACCATGAGTAAATAATGATGCCCCCCCCCCCTCCCCCAATTAATAAAAACCGGTCCTTGTTCCAGTATAGCTTGATGGTCCTCATTGTTAGCAAACTAGATGTAGAAAAATTCCTTATCTGCAGTTACATCAAAGGCCCCATTAGATCTCCATCTCATTTGAAGAACACTTTTGACATAGGGTGAAAAAACCTTTGATTAGTAAAGAAACACACTAGAAATTCTCTCCATTCAGTCTCCCCCCCCCCTCATAATGATGTGTGCGGGCCGGGTTAGCACACAAAACTTGTCTTCTCTCTTCGTACTTGCCCACCAGTATATTTTAAGGAAACAACTGAGTTATTTGACCACAGTCTTCAAAATGTTCTTCAAGCCATTATAGTGCAGGATGGTTATGGGTTTGGTGATCTCCAATGGCACCTTTCCACACTCCCTTTGCACCTTGGTGGTCTTGGTATTAATTGTGGCGTTGTCAATTTCAGCTTTGTGACCTCACAAACTCAACAAAAGAGCTCCAAAATCACACCCTAAGAATTCGTACAACCTAACCACTCCTATTGGGCAAATCGTCGAAAATGTCTTAGCTGAACTATAACTTTGTATACCTGATTTGATTTCGACCTCAATACTCTAGTTACAATCGCAACATTCCCCTTTAAACCACAACAGATTTTGGCGGAAGCTTACTACGACAGGGTTATCTCTAGTATTAAGATGGGTTATTGTAGTGTCGCGATCTATAGAAGTCAAGGATAGACGGCGGATTGGCTTGGGGGTAAGATAAGAAAGGGAATAATGGAGTATGGAATCAGGGCTGCGGATACCTAGACCGCAGTACGGGATATACATATGGAAGAGAGGGAGACCGTGAGATGGGGTGACAGGTGGACGATTTAGAGAGAAAAGGAAGGGGTATAAAAAGAAAGAGGAGGTAGAGAGAAGGAGGAGGGAAAAAACAAAAAAGACCTAAAGAGAAAAGAGAGAGAAAATAGAGAGAAAAGGATGAAAGGAGGAAAGGGATACAACATTTGGTGCCGTCTGTGGGGAAGAGAAAGAAGAAGGCAACGAAGAAATGGAAATAGTAGTAAAAAGAGGAAGAGGTAGGCCAAAGAAGGTAGCACTGCAGGAGCCAGATGATGAGGTGGTGAGTGATGAAGGGGGAGATCTAGGAAAGGAAATAGCCATGGGTTCGACATCTGAGCAGACAAAGCTTATGCAAGATGAGATAGTGAGGTTGAGAGAGGAGAATGACACTTTCAGAAGAGAAAGAGAAATAGAGGAGGAGGAAGCGAGCGAGGGGTCGGATAATGAAAAAGAAAGGCCAAATCTGGTTGAAAACTCGGTGACCAGCCTCACTATGGAACAAGTTCAGGAGATGATAAACAACGACCGAGAGGTGAACCTTCAACAGACGAAGATTCAAGTAGGAGCGGCTAGCCAAGTGGTGGCCGATCTGAACCATAACCTGCTGGCCGACACCATTTGGGCTTATGAGGTTCCTAAACATTTCAATCAGCCCAGATTTGAATGGTACGATGGAAAAGGCGATCCTGCGGATCACATTCACCATTTTTGGCAACAAGTGCCTTTATGGTAAGAATCGTGGTATGATGGACTGCGATGCATGATGTTCCCGGCTAGCTTAAAGGGTAGAGCGTCGGACTGGTACTATCGGTTGTCGTCAAAGAGCATAGACAATTTTTAAGAGTTAGAGTAGGCTGTCGTAGACCACTTCATACATAAAAAAAGGCAGGTAGTAGATATCGCGGCTTTGTTTAACGTGAGGCAAAGGTCCACGGAGTTAGTGAGGGATTTCTTGTGTAGATTCAAGGCTGAGACATTGAAGGTGGAGAACATGGATGAAAGGACCGTAGTAATAGCGTTTGAAAGAGGCCTTCATCCAGGGACCAGTGTACTTAAGTCCGTGGCTAGGAGTGAAATTGCGACTTTGCCTGATTTGTATCCCCACGTAGGAAGTTACATAAGGTATGAGGATACAATGCAGAAGGATTCTAGATGATCAGGGAAGGTCGTGCTATCCTTAGAGAAGAGCTAGCGAGGATCACCGAAAAACTAAGACATTGGATAGGGGAAATAGTGGGTATCGCGGGTACTCATCGCGGCCCGAAAGAGGTAGAAAAGGAGTCAGGAGGGAGAATAAGGAGAGAAAACCATATCGTGAGTTGGAACAGATGCCACTGAATAGACCACTGAGTGGGATCTTGCCTTTAATTAAGAGTATTCAGGGTTATGAGGGATCGCGAAACATGCCAGTGGAGATGCAAAGTAAGCCATATTGTGCATATCATCAGATACGGAACCATGAGACTAATGATTGTTACACATTGAAATGGTTGATTCAGAGATTGTTAGAGAAGGGAATGCTGAGAGAGTTTATAGCGAGAACTCAGAAAGATGAGCAGGTACCGGTTCAAGGTAGGATACTGGGAACAATCAACGTGATCTTCAATAGAGAGGTTTTGAGTCACAATGCCCATAGGGATAAAATAAGGCAAACCACTAGTATTCAGCAAGTCAACGAGGTATCAGGACCCTCGCGGCCAAGTTCATGGTTTGTGGAGGGAATGGAACGCATAGTGTTCACTGTCGTGGTCTTCAAAGCTGTCAATTCCCCGCACAAGGATGCATTAGTCATTAAGGTAGCAATGGGCAATTACATGGTGAAGAGGGTGTTAATTGATTGTGACAGTGCTGTGAACTTGCTATTCAGATGGGCAATGGAGGAAATTAAGATAGATGTGAAACAGCTAAGACCTTCACGGACAAATTTGTATGGATTCAACAGAAGTATGACTGAGCCTATGGGAGAGCTTTTACTACCTGTGACAACGGGACCGGTGACGGTGTTCACTCGGTTCAAGGTGGTAGATTCAGATTCACACTACAATGCCATTTTGGGGAGGCGTTGGATCCACGAGGTGAAGGTGGTACCATCAACATATTATCAAGTGATTTGATTCCCCACCACGACAGGAATGTATGAAGTCCGCAGGTGACCAAGTGGCGGCTAAGAATAGTTATCAGGGGATGGTGAAGGGTATGGTCCGTGGAAGTCAGGGAGAGGTGTCAGACACTGGGAAGAGGTCTGCATAGCAATTACAGAGTGCCACCAGGGAGGATGAGGCGGAGCTTGCTATGGGGCCGAAGACCCTCGATGAGATCAAAATAGTGAACTTGGGGATAAGGGACGAAGAGAAGTTTACATCAGTAGGGTCCAACTTACCGGATGAATGGAAGAGTAAGCTGGTACAATTTTTGTCAGAAAACAAAGATATTTTTGCATGGGTAATTGAGGATATCATAGGATTAGATCCAGGTTTTGCGTGTCACCACTTACACATGAATATGGTTGCAAAACCTGTGAGGCAAAAGATGAGAAGCATTAGGCCGAAGTATGCAGAGGGGATTCGTGAGGAGGTTGCAAGACTAAAAGGGGCGTGAATAATCAGAGAGGTGGAATTCACAGACTAGCTGTCCAACGTCGTCACTGCACCAAAGAAGAATGGGAAGGTCTGTATGTGTGTCGATTTCATAGACGTCAACCTAGAGTGTCCAAAAGACAGTTATCCCATGCTGCGAGTAGATGAGTTAGTGGATAGAACATCGGGATTCAAAATATTTTCTTTTATGGATGCTTCTATGGGATATAACCAGGTCGCGATGTTCGGACTAGATCAGGAGAAGACAACCTTCGTGGTAGAGGGCGGTACATATTGTTATACGAGGATGCCTTTTGGTTTAAAGAACGCCGGGGCCACCTTCCAACGGTTGGGAGAAAAGATGTTTGAGGGCAAGATTCGAAAAGATGTTTGAGGGCAAGATGATTGCTGCCTAACAAAGTTGATTGCTCTAATGGGGACGTTTTTAAGGGAGACTGGGAGTGAGATAACTTAAGTTGGGTTTCTGATCGAGTGCTCTTTTTTATTACCTAGAATAGGAAACTAATCTTCTCGCCCAAACTCTTATCCTAAACCTCCTTCTTTTCTTTCTACTTTAGGTAAAATCCTCCTCTGATTATAGAGTGAGTTCTTTGGTGAAAGCTAGCCAATCTTCACTATTGGTAAAATCCTACACTGTTAACATTGTGAGTTCTTTAGTGGAAACAAGCATCTTCCTCTGTTCTGTTGGGGTACTGCTGATCTTTTCTGTTGTTGTTCTGGTGAGATGGCTTCGATCCCATTTGGGTTCAGTAGTGATAGACACCAAACATGTTTTCCAGTTGGGAATGGTGTGGAACAAGGGGAAAGTAGAAACAGAGTTGAAGATAACACAAACAAGGAATCCTATGCGAACATTGTGAAGGGTAGAATGAAGTAAACAGTGGATGTTTTATCTTTTCCTATGCCATCCAAGAAAGATGATAAACCAGCAATTAAGATTCCTCTGAGTTCATTTGAAGGAGGAGTAGAAGCATGTAAGTTTGCTCTTATTGCTCGAATGGATTCAAAGATTTTGAATTTAGACATTATCAGATCGGTAGTCAGCACTGATTGGGGTTTAACATGAAGTTTAAAGCTTTCACCTTTGGGAAAAGGATATGTTGTGTTTCGCCTTGATAATGAAGTGGACTTCAACAAAATCTTCTTTGGGGGGCCTTGGCATCTTCAAGGATAGCTTGTAAGATTTATAAGGTGGATGCCAAGCTTTAACATAGAATCTCATAGACAAACTACTGGCTTTGTTTGGATTAAATTCCCATTACTACCTTTTGAGTGTTAGGAGGTTGACATATTAATGAGTATGGGTAGAGGTTTTGGCAGTCTTATTCAAGTTGACATGAATTCTCTGGAGCAGAATAATGGATATTATGCAAGTGTACTTGTTGATGTTGATTTGTCCAAACCGATACCAGACTAGATATCTGTTGAAGTGCCGGAATGAGGTATTGAGTTATGGCAAAAAGTTCAACTAGGTACTTTGCCCAAGTTCTGTAACCACTGCAAGATAGTTGGGCATTTAGTGTCAGAGTGCATGCAAGTATCTAAAAATAGTGAGCAAGTACCAACACCTCAACAGGTACAAATGCCTACATCACAGACGCAAGCTCTAGACAAAGGAAAAGAACCGATGGCACAAGAAGCACAGTCACAAGGAAACAATACTAGACTTTCTAAGAGTCAAAGAAGAAGGTTAAAGTGAAGGATGCAGGCCACTGAATGGAGACCAGTACCTTCTACAGTTACCAATGAAGTAGAACCTTATCCAGCAGCAGGCAGGGAAAGGCATACAAGTTCTGAAGAAGTGAGACAACCTGAGATCAATCTTCAGGTACCCTCTGACAATATTTCACAAGAAGAAGTAGTGGATTTATCTCCAGTAATTACGTCTATATCTCCTTGCAATATGGTAGTGCGAGGGGAGGCAGCACAAAATGGGAATACTGACATCGTTGCATGGAAGGAGATAGATCCTACAGCAGAAAGTGCTACAGTTCTGCAGCAATCTTTAGTCCCCTTTACTCTTAAACTAAGCAATGCTGCAGTGGAACATGAAATGGCGTTAGCATTCAACATGGAAGCTAGCAGGTTTCACTTACTATCAGACATTGATGAAGAGGATGGAAATTCTGAGGTGGACAAGCTGCAAGAGGAGACTGAGTTTTTTCATGATCAAATCATAGAGAATGAAGGTGATGAAGTTGAACCTGCTACACCAATGGTGCCAACTGGTGTTGTTACATGATCTAGCAAAGTTTGTTATAACGCAAGTCAACAGTCTAGTAAAAAATCTCAAGCTGCAACAGACAAGAATCAAAGTAGTGGCAAAAAGGGAAGGGGCAGAACAAGAGGCTCCAACAATAAAAAGCACAGATGATTACATCAATGTATTTTCGGAATGTTAGAGGCACCAATGACATTGAGAAAGTGATGCAGTACAGATGCTTGCTGAAGAATACCTTGATGAATATGATAGGATCGGAGTATGAGAAGTTGCTTTGAAAGATACGAGGGCACACACACTCAGTTTTGCCTTGATTCAAGCGTGGGTTGCGCTCAAAGTTAGAGAATGTTACAGTAGAGAAAGTGCGGCACGCGCTTAGTTTTGCCTTCACGCACGCGCTCTGAGCTTTATCACGGGCTTTATGCGAATTATTGCTTGTTTTGTCTATTTTTGGTAGGATTGGTTTGGTGGATTCACCACTTATTTTGTTTAGGGTTAGGACGCCTATTTAAAGGCTTAGGAGAATTGTGATAGAATTATTCATTGAGTTTATAAAATTATTTCATCGTTTCTTGGTTAAAGAGCGATTCTTTGATTGTTTGTGAGCTAACTCACTTAGTATTACATTAGTTGGTATCAGATTCAGCTACGATCTAAATATGCCTCGTCAAGCAGGAAGAAGATGTGGTAGACCTTAGAGAGAAGCAAATCTAGCTGATGTGTATGCTCGTGACTGCATGACCGAACTTTCAAGGCAGCTAGCCGCGCTAACCCGCCAGGTCGAGACCCTTAATCGGCAACCCGACCACCCACAAGACCGTGACCCACAGCTGGTGGAGGACAATCTGGAGGCAGAGGATAACAGCCCCCCTTTGCCGTTTTGGAGGAGGATGATAATTTCCGGGTGTTCCGCAACACAGAGAGAACAGACGCTGGGAATCGGGTTTGAAAATTGATTTGCCTGAGTTTCATGGTAGCTTATAGCCGAACGATCTGATTGATTGGCTCGGGACTGTGGATAAGGTTATGGGTTCAAAGAGGTGCCAGACGACAAACAGGTGGCGCTTGTGGCAACTCATTTTTGTGGTCGTGATATGGCTTAGTGGCAACAGTTGAAAGCGACTCGTCACCGAAGAGGTAAATCCAAAATCATTGATTAGGGGAAACTTAAAAAATATCTCCGGGCCGATTTTTTACCATTCAATTATATGCGTGAACTATATCAACACTTTCAGAACTTGCGTCAAGGTGCAAAATCTATGGATGACTATACCAAAGATTTTTATCAGTTATTGTCTCGTGTAGATTTGACAGAGTCTGATGATCAGTTGGTGGCCCGTTATATTTTCCGTTCTAACCTGTAGGATGCTTTGAACCTGTTTGATGTTTTTTCGGTCTCTGAGGCTCATCAGCGTGCCTTAATTTTAGAAAAACAACAGAACCGCAGGAGTAGTGGTCCTGTTCCCCGTACTCCTAATGTTCCTATCACTAGGCCGCAGGGTCCAGAAGCTCTAAGTCGTGGCACTACTGCGGTTAAGTGTTTTCGTTGTGGTGAGATGGGTCACTATGCTAACCGATGTTCCAAACCGCCGGCTCCTGGTAAGATTTTGTTTGCCGAGAATGAGGATATTGATGAGGATCCCACGGGTGGTTTTCTAGGGGCTCCTATTTTTGATGTGGGTTCGGATAACATTCCGGAAGAACTCGTCACTGGTGACAGGGGTGAACTTCTGGTGGTGCGCCGACTGTGTTTTACTCCTAAAGAGACTTAGGGTGATGGTTAGCTCCGCAATCATATTTTCCAGTCGACTTGTACCATTCTAGGGAAGTCTGTAAGCTGGTTATTGATTCAGGTAGCTGTGAGAATATCATCTCTTCTGAAGATGTTCTTAAGCTTAACTTGGCCACTGAGAAACATCCGACACCTTATTCTCTCTCTTGGCTGAAGAAAGGCACATAGGTAACAGTGACTAAACATTGTTTGGTTTCTTTTTCTATTGGTTCTAAGTATGTTGATAAGGTGTGGTGTGATGTTGTTACTATGGATGCTTGCCATTTGTTATTGGGTCACCCCTGGCAATTTGATCGGCGGGTTGCTCATGATGGTTGGAAGAATACTCATAGTTTTTAGTTTGAGGGTGTTAAAATTGTATTAGTACTAACTCGAGCCTGTGCCCACAGCTGCAACCAAGCCAAAGTCTTCTTGTTTGGCTTTGCACAGTTTTGAAACCGAAATGCTTGGTGCTAGTCATGTGTTTATTTTAATGTGTGAACCTAGCACGCCAAAGATTGCAGTGCCAGTGTGTGCGCAAGGATTGTTACAAGAGTTCTCAGACCTTTTTTCGGATGAGTTACCGGTTGGTTTGCCTCTTATAAGGGATATACAACACCAAATCGATTTGGTTCCTTGTTCTAAAATCCCAAATCGTCCGCATTATCGGATGAGTCCGAAATAGCATGCTGAGTTACAGTGACAGGTTACCGATTTGCTTGATAAAGGATTTATTCGGGAAATTTTAAACCCATGTTCGGTTCCTACTTTGTTAGTTCCCAAGAAGGATAGGTCTTGGCGTACGTATGTGTGTTGACAGTCGGGATATTAATAAGATCACTACCAAATACAGATTTCCTATTCCAAGGTTAGATGATCTCCTCGATCAGTTACATGGTGATGTCGTCTTTACCAAACTTGACTTAAAATCTGGTTATTATCAGATTCGCATCCGAATTGGTGATGAGTGGAAGACTGCCTTTAAGACTAAGGAGGGCCTATATGAGTAGTTGGTCATGCCATTCGGTCTCTCTAATGCACCCAGTACTTTCATGCGAGTCATGAACCAGGTGTTGAAGCCATTTTTGGGCAAGTGTGTGGTGGTTTACTTTGATGACATCTTAATTTACAGCAAGGATACCGCGTCTCATCTCCAGGATCTCCAGGTGATGTTATCTGTCTTACGCCAAGCTCAGCTCTTTGCTGCTGTTGTCAAATGCATTTTCTGACTGACTCAGTTCTGTTTCTGGGTTATGTGGTTTCGGCAGCAAGTATCTCTGTGGATATGTCTAAGGTCGAGGCGGTTCGCTCCTGGCCTAACCGGACGACCTTAACTGAAGCCCGTAGTTTCCATGGGTTTGCTTCTTTTTATCGCTGCTTTGTCCCTCATTTTAGTACTATCACTGCTCCTATTACTGATTGTTTCCGTGGTAGTAAGTTTCTTTGGTCTCAGGCAGCTAAAGAGAGTTTTCAGTTTCTCAAGACTAAGCTTATTTCGGCACCAATTCTTAAATTGCTTAATTTTTCATCTCCCTTTGAAGTGTGTACTAATGCTTCTAAAGTTGGTATTGGGGATGTTCTTAGTCAGCATACTCACCCTGTCGCTTATTTCAGTGAGAAACTCTCAGGTGCAAAACAGAACTACAGTGCTTATGAGTTATAATTTTATGCCGTTGTTCAGACCCTTAAACATTGGCGACATTATTTGATTCACTTCGAATTTCTCCTTTATACTGACCATGAAGCACTTAAGCATATTGGAAACCAAGATAATGTCAGTGCCTGCCAACTGCGATGGTCTAGTTGTTTGCAGGATTTTACCATTGTCTTGCTCCACAAATCTGGGGTTCAAAATCGTGTGGTGGATGCTCTTAGCAGGCGTTCTTTGTTGTTGGTGTCTTTGCGTACTTTGGTTTTTGGGTTTGACTCTTTTCCTGAGATGTACACTAGTGATCTCTATTTTTCACTTGTTCTGACTGATATAAAGGAGGGCCAGTTATCTAAATTTTCTCTATAGGAGGGGTTTTTGTTTAAGGGTAAGCGTCTCTGTGTTCCTACCTGCAGCCTTCGTCTCTGCCTCATCACTGAGTTGCATAATGAGGGCCATTTTGGGCATGACAAGACACTAAGGCTCATCTTTGAGTCTTATTTTTGGCTGGGTCTTAGCATAGATGTTCGCAAATTTGTTGCTCATTGTCATATTTGCCAAGTCTCAAAGGGCCATGCTACTAATGCAGGGTTATATATGTCTTTACCTTTTCCGAGTCGTCCATGGTGTGATATCAGTATGGACTTTGTTCTTGGTCTTCCTCGTACTCAACGGGGTCATGACTCTATTTTTGTGGTAGTAGATCGGTTCTCTAAGATAGCGCATTTCATTGCATGCAAGAAAACTACCGATGCTGCCAATGTTGCCCAGTTGTTCTTTCACGATGTTTACCAGTTACATGGTTTGCCTACATCTATTGTTTCTGATCGGGATACTCGTTTCCTTAGTCATTTTTGGCATTGTTTATGGAAGATGATGCACACTGAGTTGAAATTTAGTACTGCCTATCATCCACAGACGGATGGCCAAATTGAGGTTGTTAATCGGTCCTTGGGTAATCTGTTACGTTCTTTGGTGGGTACTAAGATCAAGCAGTGGGATTCTCATCTTGCCCAAGCCAAGTTTGCCTTTAACCGTTCGGTTAATTGGAGTTCTGGGTGTAGTCCCTTCCAGGTTCTCTATGGGTTTAATCCTCGTGTTGCGGCTGATCTGGCGCCTATTCCTAGTTTATAGCCTATTCATTCTACTGCTTCTGAGATTGCTCAGCACCTTCAGGATACTCATACTACTGTTCGTCAGAAGTTATTAGAGTCCAATGCAAAGTACAAGGATACTGTTGATCGCCATCGTCGTGATGTTCCTTTTGAGGTAGGTGATTTTGTCTGGGTTGTCCTTACTAAAGACCGTTTTTCCATTGGTGACTATAATAAATTGAAACATCGCAAGATTGGTCCTGTGGAGGTGATTGAAAAGATTAACGGAAATGCCTATTGCCTTCGTTTTGAGTAGTCATATCCAGACTTCGGATGTCTTTAATGTTCGACATCTCATTCCATTCTGTAGTGACTCGTCTGACGATAAGGATGCTTTAAATTTGAGGATGAATTCCTTCCAACCAGAGGGGAATGATGCAGTATAGATGCTTGTTGAAGAATACCTTGATGAATATGATAGGGTCAGAGTATGAGAAGTTACTTTGAAAGATACGAGGGCTCACATGCTCAATTTTGCCTTGATTCAAGCGCGGGGCACGCTCAAAGCTAGAGAATGTTACAATAGAGAAAGCGCGGCACGCGCTCAGTTTTGCATTCGCACACGCACTCTGGGCTTTATCGCGGGATTTATGTGAATTATCGCTTGTTTTGTCTATTTTCGGTATCATTGGTTCGGTGGATTCACCACTTGTTTAGTTTAGGGTTAGGACGCCTATTTAAAGGCTTAGGAGAATTGTGATAGAATTATTCATTGAGTTTATAAAATTATGTCATCATTTCTTGGTTAAAGAGCGATTCTTTGATTGTTTATGAGTTAACGCACTTAGTATTACATTAGAAACCTAAGGAGATAAATAAAGTAAGAGTGGCTAAGAAGCTTAGTGTTTTTTGTTTGCTTGAAACCAAAGTGCGGCAAGACAAGTATGAGTACATAAGAAACATTTGTTGTCCACTCTAGGAACATGCGAATAACTATGGCAAAGATCCAGCAGGTAGAATTTGGATTTGTTGGGATTCTTATACGATAAGTGATAAGCACCCAAAACTATAAAATAAACCCTGTAGAGGCATTACATATTGGTTAATTATGTGTGTAATAAATACAAATTAATTGTATTTCCATGCTTTTGCAGGTTTCGACACGTAAACAATGAAATTTCAACAAAACCGACATTTTGGCAAGGAAACAAGGTGAATATTCTAATTGGAAACAAAGCCTTTTTATCAAGTCCAAAAGAAGCCCATTGGAAGCTGAAAAAGATCATAATCAAGCCCATGAAGACTGGTCAAAATAGTCAATTCCGAGTCAACCTTGGTCAAATCTTGCAGAAAAGTCAACGAAACTTCAGAAAATCATATCTTTTGACTCCGAACTCCGTTTTGGGCGTATGACCTGTCAAAACGATCAGCGTGACAAGCTCTACACAATGTTATATGAGTTTTATCAATTTACTGGACAAGAAATTAAAATAGGTCCGAACTAAGACACAGTAAAAATTCAATTACTATTCATCATGATGTCATTAATACATGCACAAACCACTTTCTCCACTTTGATATATGCACAAACCATTCCTAATTATTTATCTTGTAATGGGAATTACTATTCACCCACTTTCTCCACTTAAATTAAATAAATTCCATTATAAAAGTAGATTAATTTGTAACCTTTGGATTGAAAATGTAAGAGGTAATCTTGGCCACCTATTTCACTCCTTTGAAACTATAAATAGGAGGGGTGGTGCTCTAAATAAACTTGCCAATTTACTTGTGATTTGTGGTCTTGTTGCCCTTCACTCTTCTTCTTCTTCTTCTTCTTCATTTTCATTAGTGTAGTTATCTCACCATGAGCTAACTCATCCCTTGTGGAGGGTTAGATAAACCCATATGAGGGTAACTCTACTAATGAAGATGTAACTCAATTGCTTAAAATTTAACAAGTTTGATTTTTACTTCAATTAAAAAATAATTAGAAGTGGAAAACAAACTAGAGGTTGAAGAAGTGCTCTAGAGATAGGGTGCTAATTTAATCTTTCATGCTAGTAGAATCTCTTTAGAGATTTAGAAATTCTACTAGGGATCAAAGTTTAATTATTCACTTTGATTTGTCTATGAATCAAACTGAATATGAAAACTAACAATTGAAATATGTCTTTCATTAATAGTAGTTTGAATCACATGGTAAATCAATCCTCCACAACTTTCTCTCTCTATTTACCTAAGCAAGTTAAGAATTAAGTTGTTGATTGTAATTTAAAAGTGAATTTAAAATAAGTGTAATGTAAAGCATCCAACAAAATCCTTCTCTCATAAAGGTTTCTTGTGATTAGTTGAGTGAAGTTGTAAACCAAGAGTGCTTCAATGTTAGGCATGGGACGAAACCTTGATCGAGCTACTCGAACAATGATTTGAAAGCAAGGTACTTGATATAAATCAGCTTCAAAAGTGATTATCAATAAGCATTGTGAAGTTATTGGACTCTGATAAGTTTATTCACTGTCAAGTTACTTTCAAGCCTACCAATGAAGTCTTCATGCTCACGGTGGTCTATGCTAGAAATTCCAAAGCTCCTAGAACTAAACTATGGAGGGATATAATGTCTATTCAAAGTACTATCATGCTTCCTTGGGTTGCAGTTGGTGATTTCAACAACATAACTAAAGCTGAGGAAAGGATGGGGGGAAGTCCAATGCACCCTAGAGAAGCTGAGGAATTCGTGGAATGTTTACAAAGAGCGTGTCCGGCGACTTTGAGTTTTAATGGGTTCTTTTTCTCTTGGAATAATAAGGTGGAGGGAAATGGCAGAATAATGACTAAGATTGATCGATGCTTAGTCAATAGTTTATGGACTGATGTATATCCATCTTCTAAGGCAGAATTTCTATCCCATGGAGTATCATATCACTCACCAGTCCTACTTTTTTGGTATGATTATGAATGTAAAGCTTTACCTTTTAGGTTCAAGGATTATTAGGTAGAACAACAGGATTTTCAAAACATGTTGCGAGAAGTATGGGATGTGCAGTTGTTTTCGAACCCAATGTACGTCCTTATGCAAAAACTGAAACTTCTAAAGGTGAGAATCAAACCATGGGATAGATCTCAGTTCTCAAACATTCATGGTCGAGTGGAGCAAGCTAGGGAAGTCTTGTATGATGTGCAAAGACAGCTGCAAGCTAAACCTTGGGATTTGTGGTTGGGACAAAGAGAAAAGGAAGCTCTCGGAAAGTATAGTGACTTTGCTTGGATAGAAGCTGCTGAAATCAAGAGTAAACAAGAAGATGTATTAGTGAGAGAAGGAGACAAATGCACTGTTTTTTTCTTTAAATTGCTAGAGGAAAGGAAAGCTAAGAGTGGCATATGGTGCATCCAGAATGCAGATGGTGTTATTGTAATAGGCCAAGCTGAGGTTATAAAATCTCTAGTGGGGTATTACACTGATATTATGGTTTCTGAAGCAGCGGAGATTAGCAGAGAGGAGTTTTTCAACAGCCTTCATTTCAAAGCCATCATCCCGCCCTCTATGAAAATTCTTCTAGAAGCTAATATCTTGCATAAGGAAATAAAGGAAGCATTTTTTGGGATGAAAGAGAATGCAACACCTGGGCTAGATGGATATACTCCTTTCTTTTTCAAGAGCTGTTGGAATATAGTTGGGGATGATTTTATAGAGGCTATCAGTAATGCTTTCAAATTTTGTAGATGTCCTAGAGGGATTAATGCTACTTTCATAAGTCTCATACCTAAAGTTAGCAATCCATCAAAGGTTGAAGATTTCAGACCGATAGCGCTATGTAACACCATCTATAAATGTATTTTTAAGGTTGTGGCTAATATGATAAAGTTAGTCATTATTGTCCAAGCAAACCAATTAGCATTTATTCCTGGCAAATCCATTCAAGACAACATTTTGCTTTCTCATGAACTCCTCAAAGGTTATGATAGGAAGTATGACACTTCTAGATGCTCAATCAAGCTGGATATAAGGAAAGCTTATGACACGGTGAGTTGGGAGGCTATCCTAGCTATGATCAAGGTCTTTAACTTTCCTCCGTCTATGTATAAATGGATAGAGATGTGCATTGCAACTCCCTCTTACTCGATTATGATCAATGGTGCTCCTGAAGGGTTCTTTGAAGGGAAGAGAGGTATTCGGCAGGGAGATCCTTTATCCCCCTATCTGTTTGTTTTGGTGATGGAAATTCTCAGTTCTATTATTATGTAGAACATTAACAGCAAAGCTATCTCGTTTCATTCAAAGTGTAACAGAGTGAGACTGTCTCATCTAGCTTTTATGGATGATGTTCTTTTGTTCTGCAAGGATAATTGTGCTTCTGTGACTGCTATCAAAGAGTGCTTAAAAACATTTGGAGATGCTATGGGGTTAAATATCAACAAGCACAAAACATCTTTGTTAGCTGGAGGATTAAATCACAAAGATGTTGTAGCTTTGGCTACCTTACTGGGAGTGGAGTTGGTTAAACCTCCCGTGAGATACTTAGGCCCATAGTACAAAATATCAGGATATGGGTATTTATCGATATTCAATTTATGGATATGTATCGTGGATATATCCCCCTATTTGGGGATATTTGACATTGTTTCACATGAAAATATCGTGGATATATCCAAAATATCGACAAATATCGTGGATATTGTGGATATTTATTGATATATCATGATACATTATTTTTATTTATTTGAAATATAATGGTAAATATTAAATAAAATTGTTATATACACAAAATATCACCAAATATATCCAAATATCGCAAAATATCCCCAAATATCACAAATATCGTCGAAATATCACCGATATTTGCAGTCGTATATATATCTGAACATATCGTGATATTTATATACCTTTCTCTGAAATCTGGATAGATATTTCCAAATATCGTGATATATTGGGATATTTTGTACTATGCTTAGGCCTTCCTCTCATCTCAGCCAGATTGGGGATAAGGGAATGTCAACCCCTTGTTGAGAAGATCACTAAGAAAATTACAAATTGGGAATCAAAGTTGCTCTCACATGCAGGTAGATTAGAACTGATAAACTCAGTTCTTAGTTCTTTCCACACTTATTGGCCAAGAACCTTTATTCTCCCAATTACTGTTTTCGAACAAGTGGAAAAGTTATGTGCACAATTCTTATGGACGGGTACAACCATGAAGAAAGGGCACCACCAGGCATGTTGGAGTACAGTCTGTCTCACTAAAGAAGAGGGTGGCTTGGGAGTTATGAATTTACAAAGATTGAACTCAGGCGCCTATTGTGGTCTAATTTTCAAGCTGGTGACAAGAGAGGACACTATATGGGTGGATTGGACTTGGAAGCAACACATTAAGGAGAAGTTCTTATGGACCATGAGTATCCCAAAAGAATGCTCATGGACTTGGCAAAATATTTTGAGTACCAGAGAGATTGCAAAGAAATTCATCAAATATGAGATTGCAAATGGGGAAAACACTCTACTATGGCATGACTTGTGGTGTACTCGTTCCCCCCTAATCCAAGATGAAGAGGCGGTGGCTGTCACACCCCGAATTTCGACAGAATTCGGAAAAACAATATTTGTTCCCAACTCTTCGATTTTCGAGGTGTGATGCACTCTCAACTTCCAAAAACCCAAAATTAGTTTAAATATGCGAATAATTAAAAACCAATAAAAAATTTCGAATAACCAAAAGTCCTCTTCATTACAAAAATTCACAAGTATGATTAGGTTACAAATCTCCTTTCAATAACTCTTTAATTAAAATTACAAATGAAAATACAAAAACATTGTCTCAACTGAAAATCTATTTCAGCTTAAGGGAAAACAAAACATATCCTCGAAATGCGACGCTTAACGAAAACCACAAGCAAAGAACCAACCTTCTTCAACATTAAACCTGTCAAGACTTATCAACTATGTTCATTTAATGAACACACCCGATAAGCAAACATGCAAATCAGGTCAGCATTATAAACAATGCTGGTGTGAGTAGCCCTAAAATACAAATTATACTTATACAAATATATACACAATCCATAAGGCAGTTAGTTCCTCCACCGAGGCGCCTTAACTTCCAACGACTAATACAACATCCTTAAGTACAATAATTTAGGCAGGTAGTTCCTCCACTGAGGTGCCTTAACTTCCCACTAACCATACAACAAACTATACGCATAATAAATAAGGCATGTAGTTCCTCCATTGAGGCGCCTTAGCTTCCCAACCATAATACAAAGTCATTTAGTTCCTCCACCGAGGCGCCTTAGGTTCTAACTAAACTAAAAACCAGCCAAGCATATTCTATACTTACCGTATTTCGTACTCAATTACAGAGTGGGTCGTCCCTGCATAAGTAATTAGTTTGACCCACCCTTCTACAAAACTATATACAATCATATATTTAAAGATATATCATTAACCAACATATTACCATAATTATATTATTTAAGGCTTTCTTTGCGTGTCCCTAAAATCATGTCGTATCTATGTCTTACCTAGTTTCCCTGGCTACTATAATCGCTACCCAACGCCGAACATGTACATCCACATACCTCCCCTCACATAATGAACCACTCCATGCGTAGCTACCCTGAGAGGGATGCCGCACACCAGGTAACCCTCACACGAAAGCCATTATGTAAGTACTGCCACTATTCGGCATAAAATATTGCGCGTCTCATTCTAATTTTGCGAACGGAATAATCAAGCCACTATTCGGCTACGCCAGAAGGGCCATTCAGATTCACTGAAATGCCAGAAGGGCCAATCAAATTTCTTACGCCAGAAGGGCCATTCAAATTCACTGAAACGCCAGAAGGGCCAATCATATCACATACGCCCATCACAAGGGCCAAATCACATGAGTTGTGGTAGCTATGTTCTAGAATTTTCGTTACGTAATTTATTCAGGTGTCATACATTCATGTCTCATAATAATTCTTGTTCTATCTCATGCCAGTATATTTAATTGTACTGAAGCTCAACGTTTCTCGTTATAATAAAATCCACATTATCACGTGCCAATACTATTCATTGCACGATATCCAAGTATCTCTATATCAAATCTCAAAACTTATTATTTCACGTGCCAATCATATATTGCACTACACCATATGGATATCTCAAGCCTTCATAAATGTTACAATTCATTTAAGTAGCAACTCATAATAGTAATAAATCATGTAATGTATTCGTTTAATATAGTTATGTGAACTCAATTCACCATCAAAGGCACGCATTATTTCCATTTGTGCACAATATAAGTAGTATATAAATAATCAAAATATATGTCCATTCTACCACATAACGTCACAATAACATCACCATAGCTCCAAATATACCGCATAACATTTTTATAGCGGTTTAGGAATATTATGTCTCCTAACATTTCAATCTCGTCACGTGTCAAAAATACACAACATCAACATCAAATCTTTCTTAGATAATGACTGACCAATTATACAGGCTTTCGCAATATTCTATCATTGGACTTATCCATACAATTTACAATATAAAACGTAGCACAATTCCACAGTCAAAAGTGCACAATCAAAGCCCAAAACCAAAACCCGAAAGTCCAAACATTTAAAGACCCAATTGGACCCATTTTTAAGTCATATGGACCGGTCCAAACAAAAATAGAACTGGCCCAAACACTTAAACTGAACTGGCCCAAAACTAAATAACAAAATTTGGCCCAACAACTAATATAGAAACCTGCCCAAAACAAAAATAGATTTTTTGGCCCATAGCCCAACCGAAATAAACTTGCACTGGTGAGATGGGGAGCACTGGATCTCTCTCTCTGTCATCTCCTTCCCAGCGCCAGCAGCTAGTTTCCCAGCCACCACAAACCTCCACACACCACCCTACACAAACCCACCGAAATTGGTAGTTTCCCAGCCACCACAAACCTCCACACACCACCCTACACAAACCCACCGAAATTGGTGATGGTGAAAAACCTCACAACATTAATTAACAAAGAAACTCCCAATTTCCAATTTCGAAATCACTCCCCAAATTATGGATCTGACCGCCATTATCGGTTTCTTCGAGCTTTGACAGCCCCTTTCCAGCACCCATTCAAACAACAATAACCAAACCTCAACCCTTTTCTACCCTCAATCTCCAATAAACACAAAAACAACAATAACAGTTCACATTCATTTTACTGGCGATTTCTCTGAGCCGCCATTAACGCCCTTTCAAGCTCTAACAGTCCCCCGACATCACCCAAACATCAAACCAACAATCCACAATCAATACAACAATAGGAATTTAAAACCACAACAAAAAAAAGAGTAAAACTATGAGGGACGATTTCTATCTCCTGGGCTTGCGCCACCATTAACGGGCCCAATCAAGCTTCTTCAAAAGTTCAATTTCAATTTCCGATATTCAACAGAGTTTAATTTAATAATATGACACAACGCCGAAAATAACAAGAGAATGAGCAATAACAATGGACGGAAACATTGGACAGACAAATATGTCTGTATACACGTAAAACTAAACTATAGGTTCGATGAAAAATAACAAAATAACTACTCACCTGTATCATGAAAACATGTCTAGAATATGAAAGAAAACCGATTCCGCGCCAGCTAGAATATGCATGATCCGTGCTTGTCTAGTTCTAATGAAAAATTAGTGTTTTTTTCTTAAAAACCTCCATTTTTGAAAAACCATCCCATTCTAAAGAATTCTACCATATTTTACTTTAAGAAACTTTCCATATATTCTCCCATAAATTTTGGAATTATTCTCTCCTTGTTTCCTTATTAATACAATCTCTACACATTATTTTAAAACTTAAAAACTTTCCTATTAAATCCTTTTCAAACCAAACAAACTATTTTCCCTCTTTTTTTCCAAAAAGTCAAGCATACATATTCACTCCACTTAACTTAAGACTTAGTCAATATTATATTACTATTATTATTGTTATTTTGTAAAATAATTAATTTTGGACATTTAATAAAATGAGGGTGTTACAGTGGCTGCTTGGGATTTTTCTATGAACGCTAAAGTGAGTGTTATCATGACTTCTGGAAGTTGGAATGTAGAAGTACATACCTTACAATCTCAAAATTTGAAAGGAAGCATTTTGGCAGTGGACATAAACAAGCATCTGGATTCGGACTCATAGTGTGGACACCACATCATAGTGGGATGTTCTCTTCCAGCAGTGCCTATGCAGCTTTGTCTCCTGTTTGAGATAAGAAAAGATGGAGTCAAATGGTCTGGGGCAGGTGGGTGATGCCACGACATTCATTCACTACTTGGAAGCTCTTTTCCAACAGCATCCCCACAACAGACATGTTAGTTCGCAAGAAAATTATTAATCAGTCTTCCTGATGTCTCTGTTCACACAGTAAAGAATTGTCCACCCATCTATTTTTTTAGTGTCATTACTCAAGGAATTTCTTCTCAAGAGTAAAGAGGTTGTTGGGAATTTCTACCGATACGAGTAATGCAAATCGAGAATGGGCTTCTTTAATGAGATTGAGTAAAGACGCAGAAGTAGGGGAGATTTACAAAATATTCTTTTGTGCATCGGTGAATAGTATTTGGAAAGAAAGGAATGAAAGAAGGTTCCAGCATACCTCTAAAGCTTCAGAGACACTATTCAAGAAGCTGGTACGAGATTTGAGGAATTATATACAAGTTTTGCGTCTTGATGTCCAAGATATTGTCAAGGTTCGAAATCTCTTCCTCAGGTTAAACATCACCACCCAGTTCAAGCAACAGGTGAATATTAATTGTTCATGGAATCATCCAATGGGCAACAGGATTAAAGCTAACTCAGATGGTGCTCTAAACAAGAATGGTCCAAGTCACGGAGGTGTGATGAGGGACAAGGAAGGTAGAGTTGTTGCAACTTTTAGTGGGACTGGAGGTCATCAATCAATTATTTTCCAAGAACTCAAGGCTATTGAGGTTTGTCTGGAGAGATGCATACTAGAAGGTTTTGCTAAGGTAGAAGTGGGGTGTGATTCCATTAGAGCCATAAATGTCATTAACAAGTTAGAGAAACCTCCCTAGTACTGTAGAGATGTGGTGGCGGCTATTGAGAGGAAAAAAGATAGGTTTAGCTGCATTACTTTTTCACATGTCATTAGAGAAGTGAATAGAGTAGCTGACTATCTTGCAGGACTTGTACATAATCATGAGTTGTCTACGGCAGTGGCGGAGCCAGGAAAGCAAGTGAGGGTGAGCCAGCCAGACAAAAACCAAGCATACAAAATAATAATAATAATAATAATATCAAGTCTAAACAATATTAGAAATAATCAAATCTAAACAAGTACTTGGTCATAGTTGTCCTCGGCGGCCTTCTTTTTCATCATCTTTCTTCATCTTCTCGAAGCGTTGTAAGATCAACTCGGTATCAATGCTATCAAAAACTTCTTTTTCAATGTATGTTATTAAACAATAATTCAACCATTCATCCGCCATCCGATTGTGCAGACGATTCTTTATGATATTCATAGCAAAAAATGCCCTCTCCACAGTGGCAGTAGCAACAGGTAAAATCAACGCCAACTTAATCAACAAATAAACAAGTGGGTACACAATGTCTTTCTTCATCTCAAACATTTTTTTTAGCTAGGCCACTAATTCCATTTACTGCACCAAACTTAGTATCGGAACGTATATCAATAATATAATTCTCAAGATGATCCGCTAACTCCATCTAATCTATCTCTGAAAAATCATCGGGATAAAGTTGAGCAAAACTGATCAACTTTTGCTTATCGAAAGAAACAAACGATTCACTAGGATCAAGACATGTTATACAAAGAAGTAATTCTGTGTTTGCTTCATTAAACTGGTCATTTAACTCTTGAAGTTGCAAATCAATACAGTGATAGAATAATCCAACACGATAGTAATGTAAATTGGTGTTTCCTTCTGCTTTTCGTTGAGACCTCCCTCGAGCCATATACCTCTCTTCCATATTTGGAACAACCACATCATGTTTGGCACATAGTGAAGAAACTTCAGTTAGAAGACTATCCCATCCACCATCTCTCATCGCCTGTAAGCGTACCTTTGTTATTTTAACAAGAGCCATGGCATTGACAATGTCTTGGTCTTCACGCTGCAAAACCTTTGAAAAATCATTGCTAATTCCTAGTATCACTTTCATCAAATGCAAATTGAAGATAAATTCAAAAGACTGCACTGAATCCAATAATCTGTAAGCCTCACCTCTTTGTTCCGAGCTTGAACCATTTTCTGCTACATTATCAAGCACATCAATTACTGAACCATAAGTGGTTATCATGCCAAGAAGTGTATAATAGTGTGAGCCCCATCGAGTGTCACCAGATCGTTTAAGAATGGTCTCTTGATTCAACCCTTTGCCACTTGAAATTTCTCCACTTTGTAATGCTGCAACAACTCTAGCCTTCATTGCATCGCGCAACATATCCCGTCGCTTACATGATGCTCCAACAGTATTTACCACATTAGAGAGAATACTAAAAAGGTTAGCGATTGACTCATGGTTCTTTGCAACTGATACAAGGGCTAACTGAAGCTGATGAGCAAAACAATGAACATAAAATGCAGACTCATTCTCCTTTATTACAAGTGCTTTTAGGCTATTCAAATCACCTTGCATATTGCTGGCCCCATCATACCCTTGTCCACGCAGTCTAGATATGCTCAACCCATGCTTAGAGAACAACTCATCGATTGCCTTTTTAAGTGTTACTGCACTAGTTTCCTTAACATGCACAACTCCAAAAAATCTCTCAATCATGCAACCTTTCTTGTCGACATAACGTAAAACAACTGTCATTTGCTCCTTAATTGATATATCACGTGCTTCATCAACTAAAATAGCAAATAATGAATTTCCATAATCTTTTAGAATAGCATTTGTAGTTTCCATAGCAGCTGAATTCACAATATCTTTTTGGATATCAGGTGAGGTCAATTTCCGATTTTTAGAAGCATTATCAAGAACTTTCTTAATGACTTCGTTATGATCTTTCAGAAACCGTATAAGTTAAAGAAAATTACCTTTATTGATCGACTCATCTTATTCATCATGGCCACAGAAAGCTAAACCTTGTCTCAAAAGAAACCTAATGCAATCAGTTATTGCAGTTAGGTGTATTTGATAATCCCTTCAAACTTGGTCAGATTGTCTGTGAAGAAATGTCTCGATATCCTGCTCTTGATTTAACAAAGCCTGTGCTGCCCTGTAAGCAATATTATGAGCACTATTTGGTCCTCCAATGTGCTCTTTTAATTTGGTTTTCCTTTCCCAATTAGTAAACCCCCTGTGAGAAAAAACATCCCCACCTCCTTGTGCCCCCTTATTAGGTTTAAAAAGATAACAATATAGACAAAACGTGGCATCCTCGTGAATACTATATTCCAACCAACTAAACTCCTCATACCACTCTTTCTGAAAGCGTCGGATTCTCTTGCCTCTTGTTCTTGGAGGAAAAGCATGATTAGGCTGGCAAGGACCCCTAAGCAAATATGCTCTTCCACCGAGTCTTGATCATTAGGATGATAATCTAAAATCTTTTTCCTCAGTGCAGGGTCTCCCTGAAGACTAGACAAGTCAAGTTCTTCACGATGAACCCTTTTTGACGTGGGTTGTTCAACACCACCATCCTCAATTTCTTGGTGACTTCGCTTTGAGGAGGATCCTACTTCAACACTAGCAACATTATTTGTGTTATTAGGTGGCTGAGTAGGTTGAGCCGGCAACGACTTTCCTTTCATAAAAAACTTTAACATATCTGTTTAAATAATTAAAATAAACTATTAATCAATTGAATTGAAATTGCACTAATTAAAATAAACCACCAATGTTATTATGATATTCACAAAATAAAATAAAATAAAAATATGTGGTTTAATGAATTTACAAAAATAATACAAAAAATTAAAAAAAAAAACATGATTTAGGAATCAACATGAAAAAATAAAAAATAAGACAAGAAATTTAATAATATTAGACTTACCTAGAAGACTTTAGAATAAAGAGGCAAAGAGTCAAAATCGAGTACCGGGGTTTTTGTTTCGTTATTTATCTTGGAGTATTGGAGTTTTTTGTTTGGGTGTATGTTGTGTTTTTTTTTTTTTTTTTTTTTTGTGGGTTATGGGTTTGGGTTTTTAGTTGGAGGCAATTATGCAAATACTGTTGAGTGATGATATTTTTAAATTTGTCCTGACTCGTGAGAAAGTGAGGAGTACGATGGGATTTAATCTTTTATACTGTTTTTGGGTTACCGCTTTTTAGTTTCCGCCAAACACTCAAAGTAAAACTTTTTTTTTTGTTTACCGAAAGTTGAGGGTGAGCCAGGGCGTATCCTGGGCCCCCTGGCTCTACCACTGATCTACGGTCCATTTTGCTAGTCCCTTAGATTATGAATTACAAACCATTCTAAATGAGGATGCAAATGGAAAAATTTATGTAAGGAAACATTGAGTTTAATACAGGTGGGGGCCTGCATAACCCTAGCTTATTTGTTTAAAAAAAAACAAAAGATTCGAAAAGGAATTGAAATCTACATTGACGACATGGTGGAAAAGAGCATGTCTGAAGAGGAACACTTAGAAGGTCTGAGGGAGACATTTAGCATACTGCGGACACATAATTTGAAGCTCAATCCGGAGAAATGCACATTTGGGGTGACCACTGGGAAGTTTCTGGGGTATATTGTGACTCACCGCGGAATAAAGGCAAAACCTGAACAAATAAGATCTTTGGTAGAAATGCCCTCCCCTCAAAATGTCAAAGAGGTACAACAGCTTACGAGAAAGGTCATGGCATTAAACAGATTCATTTCGAAGTGGTTGAATAAGTGTAGACTGTTGTATTGATTGCTGAGGAATACACCAGATTTCTTATGGACTGCGGAATGTGAGGAGGCATTCTAGGAACTGAAGAGTTACTTGGGCAAGACTCCTTTGTTGTCGAGACCAGAGCAAGGGGAGAAATCGTATCTGTATCTGGGGGTCACTGAGTACACGGTTAACTCAGTCCTCGTTCGGGCTGTCAACAAAGTAGAAAGACCTATGTATTTTCAGAGCAAAACCTTGTTGGATGCAGAGACTCGTTACAATAGAGTGGAGAAGTATGCTTTGGCTCTAATCTTCTTGGCGCTAAAGTTGAACCATACTTCGAATCACATGCGGTAGTGGTGGTAACGAATCTGCCCCTCAAACAAGCACTAAATGCAGAGAAGTCTGGGAGAATGCTAAAATGGGCGGTGATGTTAAGATCTTATGAAATCCAGTATCAAGTTAGAACTGCAGAAAAGGCACAAGCTATGGATGAGTTTTTAGCGGAATTCCCGGCGGAGGATCCCACGTGGGGGGAAGAGATGGTCATGGAACCCGATCACAGTACAGAGTAGGATCTTCATGACCCATGGGATAAAAGGAACGGGTGGAGAGTATTCGTAGATGGGTTGGCAACCGATGCATGTAGTGGAATAGGAGTGGTATTGGTCACCCTAGATAATAACATAATAGAACAAACAATGAAGTTAGGATTTGCAGCATCTAACAATGAATCAGAGTATGAAGCCGTGATAGCAGGGTTGAGAATGGCAGAGGATTTGGGAGTAGAGGAATTGACGGTATATTCAGATTCGAACCTAGTTGTGTGCCATGCTAACGGTGGATTTGCGGCCCAGTGCCCACGAATGGCTAGGTATTTGGAGGTGTTGGGGAAAAAGGCTACAACGTTTCTAAATGTCCAATTCATACATTTGGGTCGCGGTAAGAACCAACATACGGATGCAGTAGCTTATGTCACGACTGCGATCCCAGGATCCGAGGAAAGGATAATTAAATTGGGAAGGTTGGAGACACCGAGTACTAAGGAAGTAGAAGGGGTATTCAATACCGCAGGAGATGAAGAAGGATGGACGGACCCTTTCAAACAATTCTTGTCCGGGAGGGTAGTGGAAGATAAGAAAGAGGCGAAGGATAGGACAAACATCCCAAAGCTACACATTGCTGGGGGTAAGCTATACCGGAAAAATTTCAATGGGGCACTGCTAAAGTACATAGGACCGAAGTTGGCACTAGAGGTGTTAGCAGAGCTGTACGAGGGAGACTGCGGGAGTCATTCTGCAGGAAGAACCATAGCACACCGGTTGTTGACTCAGGGGTACTTTTGGCAGCATATGAAAAGAGACGCTGTGGAGTTTGCTAAGAAATGTGAAAAATGTCAGAGGTTCTCATAGTTGATATTTGCTCCAGCGAAACCGTTGCATAATGTATGAAGTCCTTGACCGTTCGCTATGTGGGCCATGGATATAGTTGGACCGCTACCTATGGCAAGTGGGAAGAGGAGATTCATGTTGGCCATGACAGATTACTTCACCAAGTGGATAGAAGCGGTGCCATTACAGCAGATAAAGGAGGAGCAAGTGATTAAATTCTTGTGTGAAAATATCACATGTAGATTTAGACTGCCTCACCTCAATCATTGCGGACAACGAAACGCAGTTCACAGGAGCCAAAGTGAAAGCTTTCTTGCAAGCATACAAGGTGAAACAAGGTTTCTCCGCCCCTTACAACTCGGAAGGAAATTGACAGGCTGAGTCATCCAACAAAACCATAATGAACAATCTAAAGAGAAAATTGGAAGATATGAAGGGGCATAGGCTGACGAGCTGAACCATGTTCTCTAGGCGTACCATACTACTCTACGTACCTCCACCCGGGAGACTCCTTTCTCGCTAGCTTATGTGGTAGAGGTCATGATTCCATCGAAAATGGTGTCATCCACAACCAGAACTAAGGCCGTGGAGGAAGGTTTGAATTGGGGCATATTGTCAATAGATTTCAACTTGGTGGAGGAGAAAAGAGACGCTGTGTGTATCAGATTAGAAAAATACCACAGGCGTATGTAGAGACAATATAACAAGAGAGTGAGGCCGCAGAAATTCCAAGTTGGAGATGCCGTGCTCCACTGAGTAACTCCTAGCACCAGGAAAAAGAAGGACGGAAAGTTGGGTCCCAACTAGGAAGGACCACACATCGTGGTAGATAAAGGAGGGGCTGGCACCTACAAGCTACGAATGATGGGAGGCAAACTGATGGACAAACTATGGAATGTGAGGATGTTAAAAAAGTTCTTTACTTAAATGTAACACAAGTCTAATGAGAAAGACTAGAGCTGTATGCAATATAAATAATACTATGGCACTTTTGAGAGGGAAATACCACTTGTAACGACATGTTTCACTACCAACGAGTAACAGCGGAGGGGATGAGCCCTCCGCAAACATGAGGTCTGAATCAAACTTGGGGGCAAACTGAGTTGCCCCTTAACAGGCTACACTACCGAGTAGAGACAGCGGAGGAGATGGGCCCTCCGCAGACATGGGGTCCAAATCAAACTTGGGGGCAAGCTGAATTGTCCCTTTAACAGGCTTCACGGCCGCTCAGAGATGGCGGGGGGAAGGGGGATGGGCCCTCTGTGGACATGAGGTATAAATCAAACTTGGGGACAAACTGAGTTGCGCCCCAACGGGCTTTACACTTGTCAAAGAGGGAGGGAGCGCAGAGAAATGTTCCCGGAGTTTAGAGACCTGGCAAACATCATACATTGAGAACAACAAAGAAAGAAGTATCTATGGTAAGAAAACAAGTAGCGTTTGATGAGTGTCCATACAGGTTTAATATAGAGCAAACATCATAGGCGAAAGGAGCAGATAGAGAATCCTAAGTTACATCCTAGAGTCCACTTGAATCCAATATTGAAAGAGCACATAACACATTTTAAGCACAGAGTAAGGGGAGGCAAGAAGGGGCTAAATAGAGACCCAACGGGTCGGCTTCCTTTGGAATTCTAACATTATCAATACCAACACATAGAGAATGAGAGAGTTAAGGTTAGAGACAAACTTATTTAAACTAGATAAACGAAGAAAAACAAATAAGGAAATATTCCAAGGTTCAAATTTCAAGTTTCAAGCCCGAGCCCAATGGGCAAAAGAAAAATACATTAGTTATGCATTATATGCTCCGCGGCAACTTCCTCGGGCATCGCGGTAGCCTCATTTGTTGGTTCAGTGGGAGAAGGGTCAGCGGTAGTGGAGATTGCAGCATCATCAACTCCATGGATGGGAGACGAGGGCTTTTCTGGGAGGAGACAACCCTCTTTAGCAAGACGAGCATGTTCTTCTCTGACCTTTTTAACCACCCACTTGTCAGCCTAAATCTTGAAGTGCAGCTGGAGCTGTTCCATGTCTTCTTTGTGTCATTGCTGAAGCGTGGCAAAGCTGCCTTCATGTTGACGGGCAAGAGCTTCAGCACTTTCCTGGTGTTGAAGAAGGAGAGTTTCTCGCTGCTTGCTTAAACGTTCATTGATGCCGTCCATGAACTACTAATGGGCGGCTTTAATGTTTTTAAGTTCATCTTCGGCTTGTAGCTTGGACAATGTAACGACCTCCAATTTTGCCTGTAAACAAGCACAAGTAGCACGCAACCCGCCAGGGCCGCCAACCTCCTTCTCCAACGCCTCTACCATGTTTATAGAGGAGAATAGGCTGCGGATCATATAAGACACGTCCAGGCTCACCTAGAAAAAAAAGAGATGGTAAGATAAAAAAAATAATATAATGTAAAAGGTTACGGTGTAAGAGGCAATTACCTTCTCCCAATTAGTGTACAGAGAGGTCTGATGTTGCTCAAATGAACCCCCCTCCGCATAAGCAATGTCCCTGGGAAGGTGAGAGCTGTAGAACAAGACAGAGGCTACCGCAGGGTTTTCTAGAGAGGAGTCTGCGGTGTTGACATGGCGGCTGTAGACCTTGAAGGTCGGGTGAAAGATCTCTAGAGTGGGGTGCCCTTTGTTGGTGGCGGCTACCTCTTTGCCAGGACGGCGAGCCTGGGAGGTGTGGGAGACAATATGAGTGGGCTTTGCAGACACTGAGGTCCGGATCCACTTGTTGGGAGGCTCACCAAGCGAAGTCTCGATAGGAGAAGAAATGTCCACCGCTGTAGTGATGGCCGCGGATTGGGGAATTTCCATTACATCATCATCAGAATCGCTGTCAAACAGCTTTATCTCAGAAATGTCCATGGCAGGAGGAGCAGAATCAACTGATAGGGTCTCGGGAGAAATATACTGATCTTCCCAGGTGGAGATGGATCTGAAGGAAGGGGCCGCGGCTTTGCTGGAGTGAGAGTGAAGGTCAACTTGGGCTTTGTGAATTATGGCCGCCAAAGCTTGGACACGAGCTTGGGATTTATAAGTTTTGTGGGTAAAGTTGCGGCTGGTGCACTTCCCGGATGGGCCGTTCTTTGGTTGAGTTCTTCTTGAGAGAGGAGGAGAAGACCGAGGCTTCCTTTCCTTGGGAGGCGGAGGATGGTAGAATGGTGTGGAATACTTCCCGAGGGTGTGAAGGGCGGGGTTAGATAGCAATGGAGTCCCATTGCTAAGGTCAATACCGAGGACTTCCGATTGAGCTGGTCCCAAGTTGTGGAGTTGTTGGGAGATGTACGAAGTAATCCCCGTGTAGATGTGCGACTTGCAATCAGTCCACCAACTTGTGCAAAGGGAGAACATAGGTTCAGTTAGCGGCATATATCATATATATGAAAGGAAATAGGTAAAGACAATCACCGCTGGTCAGAAAAGCTAGGTGAGTAAGAGTCACATAGCGTGGGATGTCCACGGACAAGAAGTTCCCTGATACATACAAGAGATAGTGATGCCAAGCCTTGTCCAAGGTGGTAATGTGAAGGACGAAAGATTGTTTCCCGGGACTGACACAGAAGGAGTGGTATCCTACGTTAACATCTTTGGTACACTTTTTTATATAATAATGAGAAATGATATTGTGGAGGGTTATCTGGGGTTCCCAGGATTTGTTATAGTGATTCGCGGCGTACATAATCCTCAAGAAGTTACCAATACCTTGGCAGGGGGGAATGTGGAAGTGATTGCACACTTCGACGTCTATAAGCGACAATGGGAACCACATGCCGGCTATGATTTGACCGAACGTGGTTACGAGATACCCCGGTCGATAGGGAACCAGATAAGGAAAGTAAGTTACTTCTGGGACATGCTCTATGAGTACGTCATCAGGAATTTCATAGGTAGCCCTAATCACCTCTAAATTAGGTCTACGGTATCGTGGTGATGGTGGCTGAAGTGTGGAGGGCCGCCCAGAGGTGGATGGGGCCGCGATGGGGTCTTCCTGAGGAGGGGACTCCACCATGTTAGACTACGAAGAGGATGAATCCTTAGACTGAGATTCGGACATTAGATGAGCAGGGAAGAAGAAGAAGGGCAGATTCAAAGATAGAGAAAACTTCAAGAACAGTGAAAGCAAAAAGAAAGGAAAGATAGAACCAACCTGGATTAATGCACCGATCGAGCAAAGGGTGTTTGAATAGTCACACTGAAGAAGGAGAAAAGAGAGACCGAAACGGAGAACATTGTTGGTGAGAGGAGAGTTACACTGGATTGGAGAAAGGATGTGCGAAAATGGCAGACGAAAATGAGAGAGAGAGTTGGCTTGAAACGAATTAGAGGAAGGATGGGAATATCCCCGAACATATGAATGTTTGCGGACTCGAGAGGGGCCATTTGTAGTGTCACGATCTGTGGAAGTCAAGGATAGATGGCAAATTGGCTTGGGGGTAAGATAAGAAAGGGAATAGTGGAGTATGGAATTAGGGCCGCGGATATGTAGACCACAGTACGGGATATGCACGTGGAAGAGAGGAGACCGTGAGATGGGGAGACAGGTGGACGATTGAGAGAGAAAAGGAAGGGGTATAAAAAGAAATAGGAGGTAGAGAGAAGGAGGAGGGAAAAAGAGAAAAAGCCGACTAGCAAAGTCGGTAAAACCTTTGGGTGATGATACCAGAGGTCTGGGGCTCGAACCCCGCCAACATCAAAGAGTTACTGATCTCATTTTAAAACAGGCTTACCAATAAAATAAATAGTGAGAAAAGGGTGAAAGGAGGAAAGGGATACAACCGTTATCATGAGTTGTTAGCTCGACAGAAAGTTGTCATTGGATGCTTGCAGTTGGATGTCCTCCATCGCCTATTCCAATCGAGGATCATGGCTAGCGCATGACCCCTGTTGAGTACCGGGCCACCCTACGTTGGTGCCTCATGATCCCATTGTACATACAAGGATGGTGATCGTTGTCCAGCATTTTAGAAGAACGGATTGGATGCCTTTAGAGATAATGCAGCACGTTGTAGGTATTTTCCTAGTTTAAGATATCGTCATGACCATGTATGATGTTATTTGTTGGGTAGGAGTGCAAGTGAAAAAAGAGGCCCTTGTCAATTTTTTGACAGACCTAGTTGATGGTAGACCGTCGCTTCGACCGGTATATGTCCCTATCTATACAACTGGTTATAGGGTAAGAACATTTGTGTTGACGTTACAAGTGTCTCTCCCATGTTAATTAAGGTTTGGCAATGGAGTTCTTGGGGTAGGGCAAGTAGCTAATTGTGTAGTGGAAATGAAGATGGAGAAACATGAACAAGCATGTGTGCCAACCAACGTCGGTTTATCACATTTGCCTATGATAGTTTTGGTTTTGTAGCCCTAGATCTATTTCATGTGTTAGCGCTAGTCAACGTCCTATTATCAAATTAGTGAAAGCAATTTTTGATGAATTCTTAAATAAAAATAAAATAAAATAGTAAATTTATACAAAACAATATAGAATAATCCCTTTTTAACCATACACACAGGTATTGATTCTTTGTAAGTTTTCCTAATCACCGCGAAGGAGTCATGGACTGTAGTCCCTAACAAGTTATACATTATGTCGTCATTCTACATAGTACGTAGGAAAACCCCTGTTCATTGACCTTGCCTCTTTTTGTGTGTGAGATGGTATATGGATGATGTAGATAGATGATGGTCGTTGAACAAAATAGAAGCGTATCAAAACCTAATTATCCCTCAATAAGTAAAGGATGAGTAGGGAATCGTTCCACTTTTAAGTGTATGTTATGTGAAGGACAGGACTAGAAAGGGGGTTTGAGGGATTAAAAACTATGATTGTAGAGATTTTAGATTCTAATGCTAACCTAAACTAAACTAAATTAAACTAAACTAAACTATTGAGAATTTATAAGAGAGGGAATTCAAGATATTAGAATCCACCAATACTTTTGATCTATGACCTTCTACTTCATGGTTGTTCTCACAAGTAGACTACAATTAGGCAATCGAGCGAGTGCCGATGCCCTCTTAGATGAAACATCGTTAACGAATAACTCTACTTAAGGTTGTTCCTATGTTCATGTTACTAGTATCTTCTTTCCTTTCATGTGAGCTTGGGTAGCTATTCAATGAATCACCATCTAAGACAAACACAAGGAATACTTTCCTTACTCTAAAACATTACACAACTAGAAGAAAAGTAGAGAATAATAGTATAATATTCAATTACAATAAATAAAACCCTATTCTAGCATTATATTCAATTGCAATAAATAAAAGCATGTCACTAGCAAATATTCAATTGCAATAAATAAAATCCTAAACAAACATGATATTCGATTGCAATAAATAAAAACCTTAATCTATACTTCCACCCCCTGGTCTGGGCAATGGAACTAATAACTAAAAACATAAAGAACTAACCTGATTGAAGAACACCATGAACCAAAAGAATCAACAAACCCTAAGCACCAGCTTCATCTTCTCCCTTGAAGGAGAAGATTAGTCTTCCATAAAGAAGGAAGAACACGAAGAACGAGAAGAAGAAGAGTCGAAGAACATAAGACTAGAAAGAAAATTTTATTAAGACTCAGCTAGTTAAAACCGATCTTTTATTATTAATCTCTCTTTGCCTCAAGTTCTGGAGACAAGAGTATAAGTGAATTGGCCAATTACATGAGGCACTTAGGTCCTCTATTTATAGAGGTTACAATGAGCTCTAGAAGCATTCCAAACCGTCATTTGTTTCCTAATACAAATAGACTTCTTTCAGAGTCCAACTTTGTCTCTAAAACTGAGAAGAAATTGGCTACAGTGTCGATCCATGCGTCTGGACGCACTATTCATGCATCTCAAACGCGATCAATGCGTCTGGACGCTCGATCCATGTGTCCCAGACGCGTAAGCCTATTTTGTCTCTTCTGCTCTATCCTTCTATCCTCTTTTGCGGGCTTTGGTCCAAGCAACGAATCATTTGGCCTTGGGCTTCCAAATAGGCTTTAAAATAGGTCCAAGTTGCATCTTTAATTAATAGCTTCAATTCCTTGGCCTTCTCCATGATTGTCCACGAGCTTCCCATGTGATCTTTAATGCTCCGAATTGCTCCGTTTTACCCCTTTTTCTCTAATATTCCACAAAACTCACTTTTTCTCCTGTAGAATCATAAAACATAACTTACAAACACTATTAGTCCACTAAGATGGCTAAACAAGAGGCATAATCGAGGGTTAAATTGCACTTTTTGAGCACTTATCATTCATCCCTATCATTAAACTCCAATGCTCACCATTACAAATTATGTCAATGTATAATAATCAATTACATTAAAACAAAATTATTGACAGATATCAATTACTTACTTACATTTTAAGTGTACCACAAATCTTATCAATTTCTTGTTTAATCCAGGTGAGGGTATCCATTAACAAAGTTTCAATTAAAATTTAATCAATAGGGAGTACCAATAATATTGGCTTTTCGACATATTAAAAAGAAAAACAACTTGTGTCGAACTTATTTCAATAGTATACTTCAACAATGAAAATGAACCAAGATAGCTAACAATCGCATCCCAAATTCAATATATGATACCAATGGAATGCAGAAAATTCAGTAACTCGATATTGGAAACTAAACCATTTTAATATCGAGGCTTATAATAAGATTAACTCAAGTAGCATGAACTTATAACATTTCAAAAAATTACAAAAATACCCTTGGCTGAAATTCAAGGCATTACAAGTTTTCTACTATTAGAATCAATAGAACTCCTCAAAAGATTACAACGCATAATGGATAGTGACGTCATGATAGCTGGTTCTAATGAATTTGTATCTAGGCATATTGGTTTCGCTTTTCATAAGAGGCCTGCGGCACACAACAATTTGTGGCGCGCTTGTCCCCTTCTACCTTTGTATTATTATTATTATTATTTTTTATTTTTTATTTTTTTTATATTAAATAAAACATATTCTTCATTAAAACAAAAAAAGAACTAATAACCATCATTCAATTTAGTTTTTTTTTGTCATGAACAATTATTTTGTTAATGGGATGGATAATGCCAAGTTATATATACTACATGTTCCTATAAAATATATTTTTTCATTAATAGTTTCTTTCCTTGTATTACGTGGTCATGTTCTTCCCATTTGTTTTTGCTCTGTGTTCTTGATGAGTTCAATATCTCGAAATAGGTGAACAGATGGAGGATCCCCATATGATTATCATCTTGAGCCCAAGCCTATAGTGCTATCATTACAACTGGCACAAACTCCAAGAGCCGAATCCTTACTCTGTTCTACCATCAAGTGTTTCCACATTGGAGCATTTCAAGAAGTTGTAGTGAAATTTACTACTAAAAATTATTATACTGTGGAAGATCAACAATGATGTTTCACTCCTTATAGGCGTAATTTCCTAATTCACTAATCGACTTATTTATACTTTGTAATAATAAGATTGTTGAACAAATATATTAGTTTTTGTTTATATGATGGTTGTGATCTTCATATTACTACCACTTGTCTTCATGCTTTTGTAGGATCTGATAAGCACCCAAAACTGTATAATAAACCCCCTAAGAGCATTCCTAATGCAAACAACTTTGAGGGGAAATAGCAACTTGTCGCCCTTGTTGAGCAAAAAACAATGGCCCAATGCAAGGGTGACAATGAGGGTAGTTTTTTACTAAGTAACAATGAGGGTAGCACTTGCTATTTAGATTGTTACTGAGTTGTGAGCTTCGGACGGAACCTTTTATTCCGTCTCGTGTGTTTTTTGAAATTTTTTGTATTTTTTTTTCTGGACAGAATGTTTCATTCCGTCCCACATGTTTTTTCGATTTTTTTCGGTTATTTATTTATTTATTTATTTTTAGTAACAGTTATATCCGTTACTACTACAACAAGCATTACTTAAAGTCTTGAATTAACATTTAATAATGTTTTCACAGTTATGTTAGGAAATGCTAACACTTATATCCAATCTGTAAGAAAAGGAAAAAAAATATGCATAATAAATTGATAAATAAAGAAATATCACAGGCGGGCAAATTTGGTAACGCGATTACATTTCCCCATTTTTTTTTTTTCTATTTTTGTTTTTCGGCTAACACTTATTTAGGAATTCTAATCTCGCCTCTTTTTTCATAGGGCAAGAAACCAAAAAAAAAAAAAACCTACTCTCTGAAGAACCTTAGCTTCTTTTTGCATCTTCTCCAATTTCTCTTCACTAGATTCTCGACGAACCAGGTCAATCTCTTCACTAGATTCTCAATTAAAAAAGGTTGTTTTTTTTTTTTGCTAACTCTCTCTCTCTCTCTCTCTCTCTCTCTCTCTCTCTCTCTCTCTCTCTCTCATTCCTCTTGGTTGTTTGTAAACATGTTTTTGCATAATTCCATTGAAGGTTGGTTTATTGTGGACGGCT
This sequence comes from Coptis chinensis, assembly GCF_015680905.1. Lineage (NCBI taxonomy): Eukaryota > Viridiplantae > Streptophyta > Magnoliopsida > Ranunculales > Ranunculaceae > Coptis > Coptis chinensis. The sequence goes on from NC_141463.1 coordinate 54,912,342, forward strand.
CAAACTTGGAGGTTCAATTTGGTAAGATTGGTTATCCAATCTACTAATGAGAAACTATAATGAAATCATTGGACTGTTTCGAGCTAATTTCAGTATTAAATAGAAATTAATACTGAAATACTCAACAAACTTCATGTTTAGAGAATACCGTTCAGTTGACTACGATTGAAAAAATAAGGGATTGGTTGTTATTGGTAGTTGATCTTATTGCTACTCTCAAATCAGATTAGCATCCCTTTCAAAGGAACTACAGTGTAATTCATTAGTGTAGATTGTCTGTTAATATTACATTAAGTGCTCAATGCCCAAAAGGATTAGTCTTGGTTTATTAATTTACTATATAATACCCCGTACCTTTAAGGTACTCATCGGCGCGTCCTGTTGAACATGTATGTATGTATGTATGTATGTATGCAAGGTTTCTGTATTTTGTTTACGTGTGGTAAATTAACTTTCCCAAGTGTAGTTACTTTTAGAAAGTTTAGAACAATGACTCGTAGGTGTCACTTAATGATATTCCTCCATTGCTTGTGATTGTCTGTTTATTTTATATTTCATTCGTACTGCCTTGTTTCACATGCTAATATGAGAATCATTAGGTTTTTTGTTGTTAAGTTCATGATTGAATGTTGATTGTTGCTCAGATTAGTAGCATGTATGCACAATTTGATTGAGAATTCACTGGAAAATACTTATTGATTATATGTTAATCTATTCATAGCATCCTAAATTTGTTGTACGTTGCATGTGATTTGTAAGTGGGAGTAGTGCATACTAGGTAGTTGGCTTAGAGAAACAACTGTAAGATAGAATTTCTTTTAGTTAGTGATTCCGTAATTATTATTTTTTATTCATTGAGAAAGAAAGATGTGTTAGTGGAGTCGTGGATACAATTTTCTGAAAATGTTGGTGTATGACACTTATCCAATGTGTATTTGTTTTTTTCTCATACTTGATATGTTTCCTTTTTGAAGGGTTGACTTATTTTCTAAAAAGTTTCACTTGTTGCAGCTAAGTCTAATTTTGAGGTAAAATATTAATCTTTATTGGTTTAATAGATGTACGTGGTTATAAAAGTTTGCTTCTTTGTTGGTTATGTACATAGCTCCTGGATTACATACTACTTGGAATGTAATAATTAGTTGCTGAGGATATAAGAATATAACTAGGCTAGACCTTTTCTTTTAGGTCGGTGCATATTTAATTGCATTAGTAATTGCCTTGCACTAGAATAAAGTAAATCAATAGGTAGTGCCAAAGTAGCATATGTACTCACAAATACAATTTCCTAGTGGCTCTTTCATTATGAAAATATGGGCATATGACATATATTCATTGTATTTGTTAGTTTTCAGTTGTAGATATGGTGGAAATTATATGTTGCATTAAGCGACGAGCTAAACACCTGCAAAATTTAGTGTTCAAGCTGTTGCTACCCCTTATGGATTGAAAACAATGTTATCTGCCTTTGAATCTTATCTTTTCAACTGAAAAAATATTTACTTGGTGAAGGGGACTGTGTATATGTCTTTGAAGAGCATTATTCCTCAGTTCTATAATAAACGTGCTTGTATTTAGGATTGGATGGACTTATTTACTTGTTTTTATTTAGTTTTTTATTTTATGTATGTAAAGTGTATATTATTTATATTTATGGTGCCGCTTCTTTCTTGTTTTTTGTTTATACATAGTTGGAAAACTAGCTAACTGGTATTTATGTTGACCATTATTTTCCTTGGTTTCTAAATGTAGTATAGAATGTCATAACCAATAGACAAAGAATGGATGAGTGAAAACAAAAGAGGCGGCATAGTCTATTCATTGGGAGTTGAGGTTTTTCTTGCAGAGTGGAAGTTGGGCGAGAAGAAGTGTCCTTGCCCGTGCAAGAAGTGCCGGAATAGGTATTAGTTGACTTAGAAAGAGGTTGGATACCATTTAATCTCAAAAGGTATAGAGAAGCTAGTCTTATCGTGTATGAACTTTACACGGTGATGACTTATCTAACGTTGTTGTTCATCCTCCATTGGTTGCAAATATTGGGGAAAAAACCTCGGGTGATGATGGGTTTGAGATGGGGGACACCGAGGAAGAAACCATTGGGGATGTCGGGATTGGGATGGGAAACTTTGTCAACTCTGCTTTTGGATTACACGGTGATGCGGTGACGGGTGATGGCAGTTTGGGAATCGAATTTGATGAACCTTATGTTTCTGAACCAGACTTAGGAAAGAGGTATTATGATTATAAGAAAAAAGCAACTGAAAAATTGTGTGAGGGTCCTAAGACAACTCTCTCAGCACTTGTAGAACTTCATAATGTAAAGAAAGAATTTGGTTGGTCTGGAACTGGTATGACACTACTCTTATCCTTGTTGAGGCGATGGTTGCCTTGAGAAGTTATACGGAAATGAATGAGATGTTGAAAGACTTAGGGATGAAGGCTACGTGCATTCATGCATGTGAGAACAATTCTTGGAGGTAATTGGTCACATGGAAGAGTAAAAATCAAATAGTTGTAACAAAATCGAGTGCAGATGTCGAGTATAGGGCTATGGCCCAGAGCACTGGTGAGTTCATGTGTATATGCAATCTGTTACACGAGTTGGGTTTCTCAGTACAGATGCCTATACCACTACACTGTGACAATCAGGCAGCCATTCATATTGCCTCTAACCCAGTATTTGATGAGAGGACTAAATTTATGCTCTAGCTTTGTGTGGGGGGAGGTTGGTTGGTTGGTTGAAGGATACAGGCGGGCGCATGTCATTTGTGTGGTATTTATAGGCGTGCGCCTATCGTTTCAGGTTGCCAAAACGGGCTATGTTTACTATTTCTTATTTTCATGTATTAGACTCAAGTATTTATATGGATCTCGGGGTCGAGTAATGTTATGAACTCTAACCCTAATTTTTCCTGCCTCCATTCTTCTTCTTCTCCATCCCGTCCACTAACACATTCTTTGATCTTCATACCATGATGTTGTTATATATGCCTCTCTTAGCATCTCACAACAAATTTCCACCTATAATTGTTCCATTAGTAATTTTGATAACATTGTTTAGTAAGAGACTAAGAGTGAGCAAATTCTTCACCCAGAGCTTGGTTTCGTATGACGAGATTTTTCAATTTTCTTTCTAGAACAATGTCATTGTCATTTAATTCGTTTCTTTTTTAATTCATAAAGCTATTACAACCCCCACTGCACGCGTTCAACTGAGATTGGTGGGAACAAGATGGTACATGAACAGGATATGTATTCAATGTGATTGTACGATCAGGAGAAAGTTACAACAAGGTCCAACGATCCTCCAAATGTTTCGCTCAACCGTGACACGAGGGCCTTGATAGAGTAAAGGTTCAGTTTATCAAAGGGGATACATAACATGTAATCTTTAGAACCTGAAATATGAAGGACTCAACTACCATTTAATTTGATATATAAGATATGTACTTTGTTATCATTCATTTATCATTGAACGATAGTCGTTTAGTGAACATGGACGAAAACTATATAGTTAAATACATATTCCATCGGCCAATATAATTTTGGCAACCTCTTATTTTGTTCTCGTGGCGGCCACTTGTTTTCCAACTTTGTTAAGAAGACACCTTCCTAGATGGTTTTTGCATCCAGTCCATTTTTCGCCTGTAACTGGTGGTTTTCACTTTAACATTTTGCAGCTTTTTGCTCTTCCACCTTAAACAAGTCACATAGTCTCACCGCTAAACTTCTTCTAGTTGCAGGTGACACACCACCTTTACAAATTGCACTGCCAAGAATTGCCTCTGAAAGCCGCTTGTTTTCTATATTTGCTTTTCCTTCTTTTGGTATGGAACCATCTTCGGAGAATCCAATCTACAGTAATTGACAAAAGATATACCCTGATTAAGATAATATGATAAGGGTTGTCACACTTTGACACCACTAATTTTTCCAAGGGCGACCCAACTAACAACTAACCTCCAACATAATTAAACTATAGTTGAAACTTACTAAGGGCGACCCAAAAAATAAAACAATAAAAAAAAACTAACGAGTTCTTCTTCCTTAAAAAATTGCAACAACAATGAACTTTTCCCGGAAAAGCCTAAACCCAATAAGTTCTACTTTTCAGTTTATGTGTGCATTGAATTGAATATATATATATATATATATATATATATATATATTTCTTTTTTAGGAATTGATCTGAATGAGTAAAGTGTGCTTCTTTGATTATGGATTGAGGTTGTGTTTTTAGACGGTTTTTCTTGGTAAATAATTGTATGTTCAATATCGCATTAACTCTATTTAGATCAGAGAAGCTCATATAATGACTCATTTGTTGTTTTTAAAAATTGATACTGTCCATATATATTTGGGTAGGCTGGTAATGTGAGTAGTGACGGCCATTGTGGAGTACGGTTATGGATAGTTATTATGACTTAATAAATTTTAGGACTTTATTATACATGAAATTGTTTGATTTGGATATGTTGATATGTGGTAAATCCACAGGTGGGTAGGAAAATAAGATAATTTTTCTGTAGGTTGCCTACCTTATACGGATGTCAATATAATATGGTAAGTGGTTAGGTTTGTATATATTATTGTGCACGAGATATATACTTTGTTGTGCTATGGTTTAACTCACACCAGCTTAGGCCGACCTAGTGTGTTCTTTTGTGCACGCTGGGTGCGTTCTAGTCCAGTAACGTAGATAGAGGTGACCAGGGTTATGAGCAGCACGCTGGAGAACAACGCTAGATGCTTATGGGAGACCTTTTGTATAGTTTTGTTTTCTACTATGTTTACGGTTTTTAACACCTTCTGTATTTAACTCTTTTTGTGAGAAAAAGAGTGATCTTGTAGTAAGGATATGTGTTTCTTTTCTGGTGTGTGTATGGAGGCGTTTGAGCGAGGGTGTATATACTTTTTGGTATATATATATATATCAGCTCGGCTCCTAAAAAGACCTTAAATAAGTACCAAATCTAAAACAACCACAACTTCACCTACAAAATGATTTAAAATCTAATCTTTTGTGCATATGATCTACTAACCATAAAGAACATCTCTGCAAAAATTCAACTCATTTGATATTCTCTAACTTATATAAAAATTGTTGTCTACTTTGAAAAAATATTTAACGGTCCAGAAATGTTTAGTTTTTGCAATCATCTTTTGCCAATGTTAAAAATTGTCAAACGAGTTGAATTTTTGTAGAGATGTTCTTTATGGTTAGTAGATCATATGCACAAAAGATTAGGTTTTAAATCATTTTGTAGGTGAAGTTGTGGTTGTTTTAGATTTGGTACTTATTTAAGGTCCTTTTAGTAGCCGGACTAATATATATATATATATATATAATTTTTTATTTTTTTGTGGTTTGAGACTGGATGTATTGTGGCTGACGTGTATTGTTTATTTACATTTGAGGTTCTTTTAACTTTGTGTACTGTTAATTATCCAGTCTGGACTTAATAGCCGTTCCATATCATGTGTCAAGTTTTGTAATGACTAGAAATGCCACTTTTATATTCGTTCAGTTATTATGAAATTTGGGATGGGATAACAGTGAATTATTTCTTAGTGTTGTCCTCAACTCCTTAGGAGAATAATGCAGTCATATAGGATGTCATCCCAACCTCCTTGGTACCACCTAGAGTCACTAGGTCACATATTTACTAAATATCACTTACAGTCAAAGTTGGAGAAGATTGTGTGAATAGGATGGTTGAATTAGGAGGGAAAACTTCATCTTGGAAAACTTGAATCAGCTCCTCTAGAAGGCCTTTATCTTTGCTTTCAGTGTAGTTCCCCAAAGTCTTCCAGAATCTGATGCAACTTTCTGTTAGCCCCATTGCGTATTGTTGCCCCATTAATTGTGAAATCATCTTGACTAAAACTATTTTCTCAAAGGGACCTGCATGCATTCACAAAGATGTATTAATTAAGTCTTTGCTCCATTATATTGAACAACAAACTTTACCAGAGATTATACTAAATCATGAATGATGGATAGAACTTTATGATATAGGTGCTAACTAGCAAAGTTGTGTTGTTGACACATTTGCTAGATGGGCGACTAATATTGCAGCTGATCAATGGTTGAGGACAGAGCCTCAGATACATAGGGACAATGTAAATGCTAATATGTTTTCTTCACTTCCATCTTTATGTTCGGCATGGTGGGTGAGACCACCAGAGTTTGTTGTAAATATTTTAAGATAAGATATGATGGGTGTGTGTACATCATGTACTCAATAAAAAAACTATCTTTACCCAAAATATAAAAAAAAAAAAAACTATCAAATTTGGTAAAACCTTTGGGGGATGATACTAGAGGTCTTGGGATCGAATCCCGCCTGCATCAATGTGTCATTGACGTCATTTAAAACATGTTTACGAATTAAAAATATATAAAAAAGATAAAGAAGAAAGAAGAAAAAAATAATTCCCTCTATATAATATGAGTTCAAGGCTTCACCAATTCATTCCTTCAAAATAGAGGGCCACAAGCCCTTTCAAATTATGTTTAAAGGAGCAATTAAATGATATACATGGCCTTAAAAAGAGGCCAAGGGTTCCAATTTCCAACAGTACAAACCTTTAAAATGAAGATCATATCTTGGAAAACCTATCAGGCCATGTATCTGCTATTGGAATGGTATTCCAGTACTATAGAAAACATATTGCAAGCTAAGGGTGTATTCCAGTTATAAATCTAAGCAACACTTTAGAAGTGTAAATGTCGATAGCCACGTTATGTTAGTGTCTATACATTACTGTAGAATCTAAACTTTGATTTAAACACACAAAATTAAATAATATTCGTAGAAGACAAACTTGATCGAACTAAATAACTTTATTTTATCAATTCAACCACTTATATTAAACTTCATGAACAAAAGAACTTACCACTTCATACCGATACATCTCTTTTCAACAATGCATCTCTCTTATTATTCTGTCACTTCTTCTTAAGCTAATGTCTAGGCATTCACACATATACATAACTTCTCCAATTACTAATTCCTACTAAACTACTAATTAGAAACTTCTAATACCAACCCAATTATAATCTTACTTGTATAAAATATCAACTTGGTTCCTAATAGCAACTAATACTTGTTAATAACACAACTTTCTAATTAATTAACCTGCAACTCTAATTTAACCAAAATAGCTAAATCTAAAATTACTAATTCCAACAGCCTCTCTTAATTTGAAATATAACAACAAGTACTAAATCTCAATTTAGTAATTCCAACAATAACCTCCCTTAAATTGAGATTTTGGAACACAGTCATTCCCAAGAACATCTTCAGCTTGATAAATTTTTCGACTTTCAGCGGCTCCATGATGATATCTACTACTTGACATCCTAGTTGATGAAATTCCATTACAACATTAACATTATACTTACACTTAACTTCCGTGTGTTTACTCCTCCCATGAAATATCAAAACCTTCTTGTATCATTCTAGTTTAGACTTCTACCACTTTAATTTTTACTTGTACAGTGTTTGATTTTTCTTACGAACACTTGGAACCAATCTAGATTTTGATGAGTTCTCCCCTTCTACACTCTTACTCTTCCCACGAAATACTGAACCCTTCTTGTATCTTCTCAAGTTTGGTTTGGATCTTCTAGCATCTTGTTTGCATACTCTTGGTGTCATTAAAATCTTCACAAAACTTTCTCCCTTTTCATTCTTGTATCTTTTCCTATTTTGTTTATGTGTTTTTTGTACCAATTCGACTCTTAAACAACTCTCTCCTTTATTTCCTGACTTGTAACAATGCTTCTTGTGTAGTTTTTCTTCAGATCTAGTTTTCAAACGATTCACTTTCTTATTTTTCTTGTATTTTTCCTTATTGATCAGTTTGATACAAATTACCATCATGTCACAGAGAAACTCAATAAACTTCATTATCTCAAATTTCTCATCTCCATGAACTTTCTCTACTATATATACTATCAGACTTTCTTCTTCATGTACTATTTCAATTTCAATTTCTTTTTTTTTTTTTTTTTTTTTTTTTTTTTTTTTTTCTTTTTTTTCGTTTTCTTCTCTTTCTGCTTTTTCTTTTTCTTCATCATGTACTTCATGTTCATCATGATTAAAATCAAGAGACTAGCAATCACTTCTTCTGAGTCTAACATATTTGGGTTTTTCCGAATTTCTTTTCCATCATCAACAAAATCAAGATTGGCAATTGACTCTTCTAGATCAAACAATTATGTATTTTTCTCAATTTCTATTTCTGAAACCAACTCTTCTTCTTCGCACTTCTGATTTCAATTTCTGGGCACAACTTGTGTTGATCTTCATCCATAGTATTGCTCAATGACAAAATTTGAGAATCTTCTCCATTCTTACTAATAATGTCTTGGTTTCCAGCTAGCAACTAATCTTTTATATATTTGCACTCATACCTACACTGACCAAATTTTTTACACTTGTAACACCGAACTTTTGATTTGTCAACCCTTTTATTTTCACCAGTACCTTCAAAATAATCATGCAAAATCTCCAATGCATTTTTTGAAGTTTGAGCGGAAACAACTTTCTTATATAATTTGAGCACCTACTCCTCTATGAATACAACACAATGCTAGACCATCTCTTCTTTTGTTTTCTTCTAATGTATCTTTTTCTTCTTTACTCAATAATGATTCATCTTCAAGTTCTTCAATTCCTTGATCAACAACTCCCCATACATTCAAATACTTAAACACAATCTTTTATCTCTATCTGAAAACTCCAATGCCCAAAATTCATAATCTCTTCCCACTTTGGAACCATCCACATATTATCTTCCATTATTTCAACACTTTTGGATCTTTAACCGTAAAACTCTGATACCATATGTAAAATATAAACTTTGATTCAAACTCACAAAATTGAATAATATATGCAGAAGACAAACTTGAACTAAATAACTTTACTATATCAATTCAACCACTTATATTAAACTTCATGAACAAAAGAACTTACCACTTCAACAATGCATCTCTCTTATTATTCTCTCACTTCTTCTTAAGCTAATGTCTAGGCACTCACACATATATATAGCTTCTCCAATTACTAATTCCTACTAAACTACTAATTAATTATAAACTTCTAATACCAACCCAATTCTAATCTTACTTGTATTACCAATATCAACTTGGTTCCTAATAGCAACTCATACTTGCTAATCACAAAACTTTCTAATTAATTAACCTGCAACTCTAACTGAACCAAAATAGCTAGATCTAAATTTACTAATTCCAACAATTACTCATATTGTATACTTGGGCACTAAGGTTGGGATACAACACAAATTTGAGCGTACTACATAACTAGTAGTATACTAGATTTTGGACCCCGGGCATACGCCTGGGATTTTTAAATATTTCACCTCTTAAAATTGGAATGTCTGACCAATGCTTTAGTAAAATAAAAAAAAAAAAAAAAAAAAAAAAAAAAAAAAAAAAAAAAAAAAAACTATATTCCTTCATATTCGTTATCATCCTATACGTAACTGCCCTTCAAAAAATTCAATGTTGTTTGCATCATTAGTTGTGTGCCAAAAAATTAGTTGTTTCCAAGTTGAATTGGAGTTTTCAAAAAAAAAAAAAAACAAAACCATTATTCTTATTCTTGTGACTTGCATTGCTCGGAAAAATGTTCTGCCACCCTAATATGTCACCCCTCTTTGTATGCCAAACCCCAAACACAATATGCTCTGAAACTCATATATGTGCTCAATCACATATTTATGATACTGAGTGCTCTAAGAAAGTCATCTAATTGTCAATATATAGTCTCATTTGAGCTACACCTAATAATCCAACCACAATAGTATTTATTAGTTCCTGATGTAAGAACCTCCCTTTATGATACTTGACTTACCATAAAATGTAATTAGAATATCCATTTATGCATTTCTAGCTAGTTAATATTACAATGGACAAAAAATTGGGAGGACATAATACAACACATGTTTGCAAGCGATGGAACATGTTAATCTTAACACTCGGCTTGAGAATGTGGTTATGTCGCTTAGTCTCAATCTCAACTACCAAATTAGTATTATATATATGTCTTCTCATCTTCTCAAAAATCCGTGCAAGTAGTACTTGATCTAAAGATATATGCATTCTCATCTTACCAAATTTTCGTCCTCATCTATTTGTAAGTTTCTAAATTTTTCTTCTTATCTATCTATTTGTAAGTTTCCTTTGCAAAATGGTATGGTAGACGAACCTGGACAGAGAACATAGTGTCTAGACTATTATATTGGTAAAAATTATGAATTTAAACTAAAGAAACAAACTGGACCATGAAAATGAAGAGTCAAATTCACTTGCCTACCTAAATTCGTTTCCACTGAATAGGGAGGGATAGTGTAACACCCGTATTTAAAATACGTATTTTATTTATTAATTTATTAATTAAATTATTTATTTAAAAATCGGTTGGATTGGATTTGTGATACGCGGGCCTGATTTTTCTGGGCCCGAGTCTGTATTGGGCTTGGGTTTCAAACCCAAGTATATAAACACATTTTTCTAGAGAATAGGGTTTTTAAGATAATAAAAATAATGAAAATGGAGGCAGAGCTAGAAGCTCGTTTGCTGGAGGGTGGAGCGCGACGATTCGGGCTAGTAGGATTCGTCGAGCTGTTAATAAAGGTGAGTAGCTATTTTGCTATTTCACCGGATGTATAGTTTTCGTATATCGGTGTATACTATCTAATATTTCTGTTTTGTATACTGCTCATTATCCTGTTGTATTGGACTTCGTGCCATTTGTTTTATTAAACCTTGTTAAATTTCGGATTTGTATTTAAACTGTCGGAACTGTTGGGACTCGAAAGTCGTCAATGGCGGCGTCACGAGTCCAACAGCGAGAAATCGCCAGTATTTCTGTCGAACCTTGTTTGGGCTGTTAAAGAACGCGCAACAAATATCTAAATCGTCCCATATTTTTTAGGTTTGAAACTGTACTGATGGTGGGTTTTGAAACCGTAGTGATGGTGGTTTTGGTCGAACTAGGTTTTGGGTGTGATGCTAGAGTATTATTTTTGGTATGGTGGGTTGGTTGAGTTGTGATTTGGTTGTGTAGTGTGCTGTTGGAGCTTGAGAAGGCTTTAATGGCGCCGAACGCCATTACTGTGATACTGAAGGTTTGGTTTTTGATGTGTGATTTTCGTTGTTTGGATTATTTAGTATTGTTGTTTGGGGTTTGATGAATGGTGGTAGTTGGGTTGATGTTGGATTGGGTGGGGGCTGTCGATTGGAGCTTGGAACAAGCTTTAATGGAGGTCGAAACTCTAGATCTAGTTTGAAGAAGAGTGTTGAATTACTGATATTAGAGTTTTTGGTTTTTGTTAAAGTGGTAGGGGTTTGTATGAGGATTAAAATCGGTGGGTTAAGATGGGTGGTCGAGTGGAGGTCGACGGTGGTCGATCCGATGGTGGCAGTTGGAGAAGATGATGAATTGGGCCTGGGGCCTGGGCCAAAGCCTTAGATTGTTTTGTTTGGGCTAACCTTTTATTTGTTTGGTTGGGCCGGTTTGTTTTGTTTTGATTGGGCCTGGTTATGTTTTAAATTGTTGGGCTTTAGTTCTAGTTGTTGGGCCAAACCCCTTATTGTTGGTTGGGCCAAAAACCTTATTTTGTTTGGGCCTTTTCTAATTGGTTTTCTTTGGGCCGAACCAAATTAAGTTTTGGACCAATTTGGTCTAGTTCAATGGGCCGGTTTATTTGGTTTAGTTTGGGCCCAGTTTAGGTTAAGTTGTGGGCTAGTTCAGTTCAAGTTTTTGGGCCTAAACACTAGTTAGTTATTGGGCCGGATTAATCTTTTGTTTCAGACCAGTTTAAGTTAAGTTTTGGGACAGTTCTCTTTGTTTTATTTTCGGGCCGAACTCAGTTGTGTTTTGGGCGATTCGATCTAAAGTTTTGGGCGGTTCTAATATTGCTTGGGGCCAGTCCATAGGACTTAAAATAGATCTATTTGGGTTTTTCAACTTTTAGACTTTCGGGTTCTAAGGTTTGGGCTTGGCTAGTTGGGTCCGAACCATTTCCTTGGTCATGAGCCCATGAGCCATGCACATTGACCTTAGCCATGAACCATGGCTATGACCCTGAACCTGTCGAACATGGAACGATAGTTTGACTTTGACAATGACGTGTTGACTTTGATCGTTGACCGTTGACTTTGACCAATGACGGTTGACTTTGCCTGTGACCATTAAACGTTGACTTTGACAGTTTGACTTTGACCCGTGACCGTTGACTTTGACAGTTCGACTTTGACCGTTGATCGTTGACTTTGACCGTTGATTGTTGACTTTGACCGTTGACTGTGGAATGTTGACTTTTTTCCAGTTTTTCACATATTTAAGAATATAGTAATAAAATATTGTCGAAAATTATATAACGTTGTTTGTCATTATCTAATTAAATTTTGACGTGAGTAGTGCAATATAATATTGGCACGAAACTAGAGGGGAATTCTGATAATAAGAATTTGATATATATGTTTTTATGAGTATTAAATTATATACGGACTTAGATTTATAGACTTTAGTATTGGGCTTTGATTGTGGACTGTGGACTGTTTAATTGTGCTACGTTTTATGTTGTATATTATATAGACAAATGTAGTAATAAAATGCTGTGGAAGCTTTTATAAATTTGGTTGTCATTATCTAAGAAAGATTTGACATTGATGTTGTGTATTTTTGACACGTGACGATATTGAGATGTTAGGAGACATTATATTCCTATTACGCTATAATAAAAATGTATGCGATACGTTGAAGCAATTGTGACATTTTATGATATGTTGGGATGTATATATTAAATGCAATATTTTTGAGAAATAAAGGTATAACCGCCCATTATTATATATGTGAGATGCTAATATGAGGTAGTATAGTATTGGTGAATATTTTCCCACGGAGTGTGGCGTGGTGCAATAATATATTGGCACGTGAAATAATGAAAATGGTTATGAGATATATTGAGATACTTGTAAATATTGTGGCTTAGTGCAATAAGGTAATTGACCGCGACGTGATATAGTGGAATTATTATGAGTCATAAATGTATGACACGGAATAAATTACGAACGAAAATCCTAGAACCCGACTACCACAACTCATGTGATTGGCCCTTCCTCGGCGTTCGGTTAATCCGAATGGCCTTCGGCGTAAGTAATGTGATTGGCCCTCCGGCGTTTGAAGAAAGTTGAATGGCCCTCCGGCGAAATTTAAATAGTGGCTTGATTATTTCGTTAGCAAAATAGAACGAGACGCGATATTTTTTATGCCGAATAGTGGCATTACTTACATAATGGCTTCCGTGTGAGGATTTACGGTGTGTCGCGGCATCCCGCCGGGGTGGTTACGCACGGAGTGGTTCATTATGTAAGGGAGGCATGTGGATGTACATGTTCGGGCGTGGGTAGCGATTGTGGTAGCCGGGGGAAACTAGGTAAGACATAGATACGACGTGATTTTAGGGACACACAAAAAAAGCTTTAATTAATATAATTATGGTAATATGTTGGTAAATTATATATCTTTAGATAGATGATTGTATATGATTTGGCTGGTTAGTATTTTAGTTATAACCTAAGGCGCCTCGTGGAGGAACTAAATGCATTTTTATTATGCGTATGGTATGTTGTATTAGTTGTTGGAAGTTAAGGCGCCTCAGTGGAGGAACTACCTGCCTAGATTATTGTACTTAAGGATGTTGTATTAGTCGTTGAAAGTTAAGGCGCCTCGGGGAAGGAACTAACTGCCTTATGGATTGTGTATATATATGTATAAATATATGTTGTATTTTAGAGCTACTCACACCAGCATTTTTATAATGCTGACCCGATTTGCATGTTTGCTTATCGGGTGTGTTCATTAAATGAACACAGTTGATAAGTCTTGACAGGTTTAGTGTTGAAGAAGGTTGGTTGTTGCTCCTGATTTGCGTTAGCGTCGCATTTCAAGATAGGCCTTGTTTTCCTTTGAGGTGATATAGATTTTCAGTTGAGATAAGGTTATTTGTATTTTCATTTGTTAACTTTACTAATGAAGATGACTTTTGTTTAAGTTAAAAAATTTATTGGTTTTTAATTATCCGCATATTTAAATTGTTTATGGGTTTTTGGAAGTGGAGAGTGCGTCACACCTCGGAAATCGAAGAGTCGGGAACAAATAATGTTTTTTCGAATTCTGTCGAAATTCGGGGTGTGACAGATAGACAAAAATAGAGAATGAAAAATCCAAAGTTTGGTACTTCATCTCCTTTTTAATTGAGGTCAAAATGTTCAAGATGCCAATTGGGCAGAATCCTCATAGACTGAAAACACTAAGCTAATGATAGTATAGATAGATATTAACATCAAAACCTTGAGGGGTAGCATAACTGGTCCGGTCTTGGGTTTGCTCCCCAATGGTCACTAGTTCGATTCCCCTCAAGGTCACTGGCATGGCAGTACCCGGTTGGAATAGGGTCCCGAGATTAATCGAGGTTCCCAACTTGATTATCAGACTTGTTGTCTTTGTGGTGAAATATTGAATTCCATGCAGAATACTTGTGTTAAAAAAATGAAAAAAAGGAAAATAATAGACAATTGGACTTTTGGACTTTCAATATCAATTCATTTTCACTCATGGATCAGTGGCAAGTGTTAAAAAATAAATGGATCAGTGGCAAGACCCTATATATTAATTATAATAATAATCGTGATTTTAAAAACTAAAGCAACAAACAGATTACAAAAGGAAAATCATAGTGCCAAGAAAAGCATGAACGCACAATATAATCAATTTCTTCTCACTTTCCAACAACTTATAGACATGTTGAGAATCACTTGGAATATCTTTTTTCGAAAATTATTTCGATAGTACCATCTTCCAAATTGATCGACACCTTTTTGGTCGTCAGTGAATAAGTAAATGCAATTCCCTTCACATATAGGGAAATCAGATGCCAGAAAGGAAAATGAGTTATTCAATATTTCAATCCCACAAATAATGCAATATCACCAAGATTATCATCTTCCACCGTCTTGAATTCAATAGAATCTAATTTCGAAACCTCGAAATTTTTTATCTACACATACTGTGGAATTCTTATATGCACTATATTTGGTTCCTTGTTTAAGTGAAAGATGAGGCTGAAGCGAAAGATGAGTTGGTTTTCTGCTGACTGGACTAAAAAAAAAATTATTCTGCAGTAGGGGTTCGAATCCTCATTTTCTTAGAGTGCTTTACCTTTCCAAATATCTCACACAATAGCACTTTGGGCCAACATCCATACCGGTTCTCATCTCTTGAATGTGCTTAGAGAAAAGTTTATCCAGGGAAATCAAATAGGCTTGAAGTATTGTTTGGTATCCCTTAGAGACTTACGATGGGAGAGTTGTCCTAATATATAGTAAGAGTTGCACTGAAATATGAAACGAAGTGGGAGAGTTATTATAGTAATCGTAAAACTCTCTAAAGAGGTTCCACATCATGTAGAATCATGTAGAAAGCATGGTAGAAAGCCACCTAGCTAGGAGAGAGAAAATTTTCTCTTAGAGGTCTCCCTAAACAACCCTAAACGCTAAACCCATATAAGATGTACTCTGCTTTAATATAGGGAGAGGTGATAGTAGATATAGAAGCCCGTCAGAAAGAGGAACAGATTCTCTGTTTACTCAAGTCTCATAGGCTCACAGCTACATACTACACACACAAATCAAGGACTAAAATTTCTACTACCGTTTTTTACTTCAAAGATTCAGTAGAGAGAGCGAAGCTGGTGGTTAAATATTGGACTGAGAAAAGTCTCGTTGAGGCTTGAGCTAGATCGAATATATAGCGCAACATAATAATCATCCATATATCCCTAATAATAAAATTTAGTTTCGACTGACTAGTTCTAACTTCAACTTCCAGTTGTAGCGGGTAGGCCTCTTCGTAGTACTATATATTCTTACCTGTAATGATGTCGAGGTAGAAGTCATCAGAGTTCTCCAACTCGTCAACAGTTTTGCCTTTCCATTTAAGAGCAAGGAACGGAATTGCTTTTTCTTCTTCCAAGTAAACGGCTATAGCTGTAAACTTAATAAATTTATCTTGAATCTGCAAACCCCTCACCCCTGCATGCGCAAAATAACATTACCAATGCTAGAAGAGAATGAACTAAAATGTAAATAGATTTTCACTAGTGCTAATATTGAAGCACTGACCTGCACCGCCAAGGAAGAAGGTGTTAGTTGAACCAGGAGGCTTTATTATTGTTGGAGAGAAAGTGATATCTTCCACATTCACTTCTGTTACGGTATTTTGTCGGGCCATTTCTCTCTAGTTTTTAGTTCGAAGATGAATCAATTACGGACTGTGTCTTTTGAGTATCTTCTGTCAATTCCTTTTGTGGTAATGTATAGGTAATAAAAATTTGCTGATTGTTATTTGGTATAAAAGTTGTTAAACGTGAACTGATTACTACCAATCTGTCCTCCTTAATTAACACAACCGTTTGAGATATATCTATTAAACCACCGCCTCAACTGTTTCTTGAGCTCTTAAACACGATTCTTTTTTTCTTTTGTTTTTTCGCTGAAGGGTAATTGCATTATCAAAAGAATAAAGTTATCAGTTACATCGTGGAAGATTCATACATTTATGTTTCTACAAATGTAATGCTTCAATCGGAAAATGATTTTAGTACATATACCTGACTCGGTCATTACTAGACATCTCCCTGAGTGGTTTTATGGCGACATCAACAGTAAGATGGAACATGATTTTGCATTGCAAGAAATTGGTCCAAGGCCCGAGTGAAAATAACTCTCACATGTGAAAATAATCCTAAAAACCAATTTTCGAGTGAAAATAACCCATAAGGACAAATAATCTGGATTTGAAATAAATATTTTCCGATTTTAACATTTCTGTCGTTTTGCTATGAACAATGAGTGTTTATACCTTATGTTGATATATGAACAATGATTGTTCATATCCAAATAGGTGAACGTACCTCATACAATATATTAATGTATGAACAATGATTGTTCATAGCTCATATTAAGGTATAAACAATAATTGTTCATACTCCAATATGTGTTTTTACTGATCATACATTATGCTGATATATGAACAATGATTGGTCATGCCCAAATAGGTAAACGTACCTCATACAATATATTAATCACTAATTTATGAACATTGATTGTTCATAACCCAAATAAGTATGAACAATGATTGTTCATATGAATAATAAGTGTTATTACTGATCATACATTATATTGAGGTATAAACATTGATTGTTCATAGCTCATGTTGAGATATGAATAGTGATTGTCCATAGCTATTGTAGGGGATTTTCTGAGTATCCCCTGATCATCTTCTGTGCCTTGTGATTCAGGAGCTTTTTTCTTGATAGAGAAGGGATGAGATGATATAGAGTGCAGGGTTGAACCGTCTGGCGGCTACCTACGTATCTTCTTGTTTATTTAGGAGAATCAAACCCTATTTTGCATAGTTCCTAAGAGCGAATTCCTATGGTTTATATAGGAAGAGCTTTAAGAGTCCTAGGGTTAGGGTGAACCTCACCGCTTTTGAGTTCCCTTCCATCTTTGGACTCTACCTTCCTATTAGGAATCCTCTTCTTATGGAAGTCTGAATCTAGGCCATATCTTGTTAGAGGTAGGTTTCCTTATTGATCATAATGTCCCATAGTATATGAGAAAGTTATATCTAAAAGTTAACTCTTAAGATATGTCATTACGATTCCTTCCTTATCATCAAAGATCGCCCTTTTCAGTTTCCTTCTGTTCAGGAACTGTTCATATCAGTTCCTAACGACTTGGAGAACTGTTATGCTTAGAGGCGGTTAGTCACGTGTATGGCACATACATACTAAACACTCGTGCTAAACACGAGATCACTTATTCATAGAACTGATGCAATGGTCCGCATCTCATTCTGAACATTTATAGTCCTGGGTCATTTCCCATACTCGTGTCATCTAATCAATGACGAGAAATCCTCCTTATAGATGCCCCCTATCGTGCCATCTAGCACATGGGCGCTTGAAGTGACACTACTTTTGGCGCGATAATCTCTTTCATAAACAGTTGTTCGAACTGCTTACGTACTCAACTAATTAAGGCTCTGAAAAGACGGCTCGAACAGACACGTCGTTTCCCAAAAAAGGTAATGATGACAGTTTTATCCCGAAAAAATGCAATGCTTGGGCTAATCGTAACCATCCATCATATCTGTATAAAAAGGATCTAGTGAGAGAACCCTAATTATCTCTTCTGCTACATTTTCCCTGTATACTGAACCCTTTTATCTCCCGTTAGGGTTTAACCAAAACTCCAAACTTTAATTTCTTTTTTTTTTTTTTTTTCTGATCATGAATCCTAACTGGTCACTTATAAACTTCGGAGATCTTTCCTCCCTGGAACTGATCCAAGAGAAATTTTACATCCCTGCCAAAATTGGTCTTGAGTGGGGGAGATTGTCTGATGAGTTGGCCTACAAGGAAGTAGCGCTCATCACCATCGGTCAACTTAGGGCCGGACTCACTCTTCCCCTCCACCCACTGTTAAGAGAATGTCTTATTCACTTCAATCTTGATCTTAGTCAAGTAGCACCTGATAAGAGCCCAAAGCTGTAGTTTAAACCCCCTAACAATAATACTTTTAGACCAATTATGCGAGTAATAAATAAGAGTTAATGCTAATTACGTGTTTTTATGTATTTCAGACATTGGAGTCAATTATATATGTGCATAAATGTGTCACTTTGGCGAGATAAAGGAGAAAGGGTTAGTTGCTAAGAAGTTCTGTGATTAAAGGCCAAGATTCAAGGAGAAACAGCTTTTTTGGGGGTAAAATGCTTTTTTGGAGTCAATTATATATGTGCATAAATGTATCATCTTTGCTTGAGGACAAGCAAAATGCTGTTTGGGGGTGGTTTGATAAGAGCCCAAAACTGTAGTTTTAACCCTGTAACAGTCATACTTTTAGACCAATTATGTGAGTAATAATTAAGAGTTAATACTGATTACGTGTTTTTATACTTTTCAGGCTTCAAAGTCCATTATGTGCAGAAATGTGCCACTTTAGCAAGATAAAGGAGCAAAGGTCGGTTGCTAAGGAGTTCTGTGATTAAAGGCCAATTTTTAAGAAGACAAAGCCTCTGTAAAGCCCGGTCAAAGCTGAAAAGTCAAAGTCAACGCGGGCAGAAACAACGCACAAAAGTCAGCAGAACTTCCGAAGACCGTATCTTTGGACTCAGACCTCGGAATTGAGCCTACCTTATGTCAAAACGGCCAGCTCAAAAAGAGCTTTTCAATTATCCAACCCTTGACCCAATTAGAGGAGCAAAAGTAGACGCAAAGTCTGTTAAAGGAAAATCCAACTGAAAAGGCCTCTGTGGACTGAAGAAATTGGGTTTTAGGCTCGATTTTCCGACCCAAAATATGGCTCCTCAGCCCATGCACGAAAATGTGGATCTAGTCTCCTCCATTTCAACACACAAGACTTAACTCTTAAGCAATCATTAGTTTTAGGTAGCAAGTAGCCATTAGAGAATAATTCTAGATATAGCTTTAGACTCCATTAATTAGTTTTCATATCTTGTTTAGATCTAATTTTACCTTTCAATTAATTAGTGTTAGAACAAGTAGATTATTATTTTATAATCAATTATTAGTTTCATAATAAAGTATTCATTTTCATCTCAATTTAGTTTATTAATTAAATTCTTATTTAGTTTTAATATTGTTAATTTCATATCTTAGTTGTTAATCATTTCTTAGTGTTAATTTAGTTTTGAATTCTTGATTAGTTCAAATTAGTAAAGTTAGAATCTTTATATTATGTTTTGTTTGAATTCGATTGGAAACGATAGTTTGATTAATCAAGGCTAAACCTCCATTAGAGGGGTTTGAAGAAGCCTTGATGAAAACTTGATTGTGTGGTGTAGAACTAGTTGTAAGAGTCTATTCCACTCTAGAAGGTAGTTGATTCGCCATGAGAATGGGTTGAACTTTCTCACATGCTAGTCATTATTTGGTAGAGATTGTCATGATTGATTAGGAATTAGCACGACCAATTCTTATAGTAAGAACGTAAGAATTGGATTACAACAATCTATACTAGTTTATTAAGTTAATTTCAGATGGATTCAATTCCCCCTAATTCTTTATCTAGATTCACACTTAGTATTTCCGTCATTTCATTATTTGTATCTTGTTTAGTATTTGAATTGACATCGTAGTATAATTCCCATCATACTCTCATTGACTTTGGTAAGACCGATAGTCGTTGAAAACATTAAATACTAAAGAACTAGGAGTAGAACGAATCTTCTATTCCCACTATATTGCTATAAAATTGAGAGTAGAAACTTTGATAAATTAGACATGTAAAGTTTAGTTTTAGTTTTACTTGCGTTTAAGTTTCATCATTTATGCATAGGTAAAACTACATTTTTTCTTTCATCAAATGGCTCCGCTGCCGGCTTAGTTCCCTTTAGTATTGTTTTTTTAGTATTGTTAGTCTTCCAAAGTTTCCCATAACCCACCCACCTTTGTTTGATTCTAACTATGGTTGTTTGTTTCATAACTGAATTTTTCCTCGCAGGAATACACGGAGCGCGACCCGCGCCCTACTAAGGCAAAACTCGAGCGCCCCATGCACTTAAGCGCCTGGAACTTGAGCTTTACCTGAGCGCGATGATAAACGATAAAATTAAATAGTTTACCTACGAAATGAACGATGAACTCAGGTACGCAAGTAAACTAAAACTATTTTACGTGTCTATATTTATCAAAGTTTCTACTCTCAATTCTATCGAAATAGAGTGGAGTAACAAATTCGTTCCACTCCTAGTGCTCTAGCATGAAATGTTTTCTAATCTAATTAGTCGGTCTTAAGTCTAATGAGAGCTTTACGAAGGGTGTTATACTACGATGCCTATATGAAATATATTATGTTGAATTTAACTACGAATGCTATGGAAATATGATTGTTTTTGAATCTAAATAAAGGATTAGAGGGGAATTGAATCCACCTTGAATCCAACTTAATAACCTAGTATAGATTCTTGTATCTCGATTCTTACGTTCTTACGGCAAGAATTCGAGTTCTAATCCCTAGTGTTCATGGCATTTCTACCGAATACTAACTAGCATGTGAGGTCGGCCACCCATTCTCATAGCGAATCACGACCTTCTAGATTGGAATAGATTCTACAATGCTTCTACACTATACCACTAAGTTTTCATCAAAGCTTCATCAACCCCTCTAATGGAGGTTTTAGCCTTGAGTCATCAAACCATCATTTTCCATTGAATTATAACTACACATCATATTAAAATTCTAACTTAACTAAATTAATCAACAATGTTTCAATCTACTTAAACTACAAAATGATAATCAACAAGAATTAAAACTAGATCTATAAATTGAGATGACAAAAATCGAAATTAACAAAATAACTATTTTATTTATCTAATCAATCAAGAACAATGATTCAAAGACTTAATCTAAAACAAGAATTGAAAATGGAACTAAAACTTAATTAATCTACTGAAAACTAGATCTAGAATTATCTATATTGGTTTAGGTCTAACTAGCTACCATTAACAAAGAGCTAAGCTTTTGTTTTTATACTTTCAAATCCAAAAATCGTGCATGGGCTTGGAGCCATGTTTTGGGCCAGAGAATCAGGCCCAAAACCCAATTCTTTCAGTCCAAAAAGGCCTCTTCAGCTGCAGTTGGCTTCAATAGACTTTTCGTCCACTTATGCTCCTCTGATTGGGTCAAGGCTTAGACCATTGGAAAGCTCTTTCCGATCCGGTCGTTTTGACGTAAGGTAGGCCCAATTCCGAGGTCTGAGTCCAAAGATATGGTCTTCAGAAGTTCTATTGACTTTGTGCACTGTTTCTGCCCGCGTGGATTTTGACTTTTCATCTTTTGACCGGGCTTTACAGAGGCTTTGTCTCCTTGAAAATTGGCCTTTAATCACAAAACTTCTTAGCAACCGACCTTTGCTCCTTTATCTTGCTAAAGTGGCACATTTCTGCACATAATGGACTTTGAAGCCTGAAAAGCATAAAACACGTGATCAGTATTAACTCTTAATTATTACTCACATAATTGGTCTAAAAGTATGATCATAGTATGGGGTTAAAACTACAGTTTTGGGCTCTTACCAAACCACCCCCAAACAGCATTTTGCTTGTCCTCAAGCAAAGATGATAAATTAAAATAAGTGACCAAAAATGGAGTTTTATCTACTCTCGTTTCGCTGAGTGCGATTGCATTGACCATATGCAACAAGGCCTTAAACCACTAGGAATTCCCTAGTGGATGAGTTATAGCCTCGTGAGAGTTTTCCAGTGAAGGTACTCACAAACTTCATCTATACTACAACGACTAAGAAAGAAAACTATTGTTTCCTTATTCATGCTCCAAATTATCTATACATCTCACTAGCTATGAACAAGAATAACCAAGTCAAAAACCTAAGCTAATATATGCATAATAATTAATCATCTACAATAAACACATATACAATGAGTAATACTATGAAATGCAATAGCAGGTCCGTTTCTGAAACTCGGAATAGCGTCCTTAAGTAGGTTCTCACCATAATAGTCAAGATACAACACTCTGATTTTTCCACTCAAGTTTAAGCTACTCTAGTCTTGAGCCAAGCACACTTTACCTTACAATCTCAATGACACACAAGGAAGCCGGAGTCGATCAAACACATCTGCCACTTACTATCACACTAACCTATTCCTAATTGAGCTAGAGGTCTTTATTAGGTATTTTGGGGATTAGGAGATGGTTTAAGAAGGAAGGAAATGGATATTCAAAAAGAACAAGTCTGAGATAATAGAGTCTTCATATTATGTAACTAGAGAAAACCTTGTTATTTACTTTTGCTTCTACACTTTGTTTCCATCCTTAGTCATATTTTTTTTTCTTTTTCTTTGGCTTTTGACTCCTTTTATTCTATTTTTTGGAGTTTTTATTTTATTTCTATTTTTATTTTTCTTTTCTTTGGATGGAAACTTCTTTTCTTTATTTTCTAAAGCAACTAACTAATTTTTGTTTACACAGGTTTTTCTCTTCTTCTTTCTTCCTCATTCTATTCTCAGACTTATTCTAAATTGGGTAGGTTGATTTTTTTTTTTTTTTTTTTTGTTTTGTTTTTGTAGCAGGGTAAAGGATTTGTGGTTTATAAAAGGCTCAGAGGGGCGACTAGCGGAAAATAATTCATAGGTTTGAATTTCTGGCTATATCGATCCAAAGAGGGCCTAAATTCTCGCTTAGGATATGGTTTAGTGATCAAGCAAGTGGACGTGTGATTTCTCTATCCAGATTTTACTTCTCCCTTGTGTCATTTCTCAAATGTTTCATTCTTATAAGGCTTTAGGCTATATTCTCCGCGGGATTTGTAGAATAAGTACTCTAGCCTAGATTTTAAAACTTATCAAACAATCATAGATACTCATGTAATATATTTATAGATAGATGCAAAGATTATTACCTACATATTAACCTAAGTTTCTAAAAATTATTCTAATGCAAAAGCTACATTGAGACTTCTAGATTGTTAAGAGCATAGAGAAAGAAAACAATACCAATATTCCTAAGTGTATAGCATAACTTATTTATTTATATTTTTTGAATTTATGAAATTTTAACTAGAAAACAAGTGCATATTATACATATCTATATCCTAACAGATGTCTTAATTACACGTGTTTCTATGCCCACCCCCAAACAAGAAGCATGCTTTATCCTCAAAGCATTTAAATAAAGAGGGTAGAAAAGTACCATGGAAACGCGGAAATTCGGAACATCTGCAAAAACAAGGTTAAAACATACTAATATAAAAACTGACGCAACTCTATAAGAGTTCCACCCATTATGGGGTTAACAGACTTAAATTGCTTGGGACATAAGCAGACACTAAATGGATTTAAAAACTTACATTATCTCCCGGACATGCATATTATCTACCCAATAGCACCATGGGTCTTGTATTTCAGCGGGCATGGCAAGTCCAAGAACAAATGCTAGCAAGAACCATAAGCGGTTCCCAGCCTACGTGTGTGATCACCTCGCGAGTCCAAGCACCATAAGTAGTGCTTGGGAACAAATCTTCGAAAGACTATTCCGGTATTATTGTAGAAGATGTCATCTCAAACTACGCCTGAACAGCTACAAATGACCCAGGAACAACCCGCAGAAAAACCTGAAATTTTCTCGGTCTCACTTGAAGTCAGGCAGCAGCCTCTGGGTTTTTTTTAACAAGGGAGCAAGGTGGGGTAAGAATAGGAATTTGAGTGATCAAGAATGGAAAAACCAACACCCCTTTAAAACAAATTTTTGAAAACAGGTTTGTAAAATTTGTTTTAAAAACGCCGGCCTTTTAAGGTCAAATTCGAGACTTGCTAGATTACTATTTTTATAGCTTTAAACTTTTTTACTTTTTATGAATTAGGTTTAATATAAAGGAAAACAATAAGCAGTAAAGACATAATTCACACCATAGAGAAACATGACTCAAAAACCAAGAAAATATGCAAGAGTGGAAAATGTGAATTATGTGAACCGTGGACTTAGGATCCGGTACTTACAACCACACACTCCATAGGGAGGGCCTGGTTACCTGAATGGTGCATTCACCAATATATGGAAATGAAAGGAAATGCACCAAACACAAAAATTGAGTCGTTTATAGTCAGATACTCGAGACTTTATCTAAATATATGTATGAATATGCAGTTTATCATATATCAACAACCAAAATAGTTGTGGATCATTCCATAAATAAATATCACAGAAAACATATCCAAACACAATCAAGCACTAAGATTTCCTACGACGCAGCCTAGTGGAATGAAAGCGAAGTCGGATAGACCTATAACATAACCGAGCATGCACCTTATGTTTCATCTTTGAACGAGAGGGTGTCCTAGTGAATAAGTGTGGAAAAGTGAATGGTTGTGTAAGATATGGTGGATTGGGATAAGTTTTAGAGAAAAAGCATGGAAAAAATGAGGATATGGGTTTAGCACAAAACTCATTCATGGTGTAGTTAGGAACTGTCTCAAGTCTGAAAATGAAGGTGTCAAGTGGTTTATCCTTGGGAAGTATTTGTTTACTAGGTGGATTTAAAAATCATGAAGCACAGGAAAAACTAAAGGATCGAGTGCAAACTCGAGGTTCCTTTGAAAAGGTGGAGGGTGGGGAATATTGGTGATGGAAGGTGAATGATTCTCAGCTAGAGCTCTCAAGTCCATATCATCAGAAATCTTGATATATGCAAGACATTCCTCAATAGGTAGGTCAAAAGGATCACTGGGATAGAGATTGAAAAATTCATCTTCCGTCATAGCATCAAGGGATGAATGGTTGTTGGCTAGGGGGGACTCGCGAAGTGGTAAAGAAGCGGTGCAAAAGAGTTGTAGGAATTCTTCTTTGATTTCGTCTACTACCAGGGAGTCATTGTTAAAGTCGGAATTTCCGAAGGAAAGGAATTTGTTAATTTGTTTCTCCGGAAACATGTTTTTGAAGTAATCTTGAGCTAAGCTCTCGATCATGTTAACCTCGCCATTTGTAGATGAATCGATATCGTGGTCCTCATTTTGAAAACATTTACCTCAAACGAAAGATGGCCAAAGGACAAGGACATCGAACCATCGCGGCAGTTTATGAGCGTTGGCGTGAGCCAAGAAGGGCGCCCTAAAATGATAGGTACAGAGTCGTTAGTGACTTCGTGGTCGAGGATAACAAAGTCGGGTTTGGTAGTAAAAATTTTGGACTTTAACCAGCACGTTTTCAACCACACCCTTAGGATACTTAATAGACCGATCAGCTAATTGCAATGTCATTTTAGTAGGTTGCATCTCCTCTAGACCTATTTGTTTATACAAATAAAACGGGAGTAAGTTAACACTAGCCCCCAGGTCTAGTAACTACGGTCGTCGTGTGAGAATCTCCTAAGGTGCATTGTACAGTAGGACGACCAGGGTCCTTGTACTTAACAATTCCATTATTTTCGGATAAAGTTGGGAACTATTCAGTTAGAAAGGCGTCTTTAGGTATGTTGGTCTTACGCCTAGTAGTGCACAACTCCTTAAGAAACTTAGCGTGGTTAGGTAGCTTTTTTATAGCTTCGAGAAAAGGAAGGTTTATCGTTAGATTTTTGAAAACGTTCCTAATCTCCTCAAAGTTAGTATCCCTGGTTAGCATAGCTAATTTCGAGGGAACGGTGGTTTCGCTTCTATATTTAAGCGTATGGCTCGACTTGATGTGTAACCTTGGCTTTCGTTTCTTAGGTTGTGGTTTAACCGGTACCTCTACGATTGGTAGGTTCTTCAGTTTCTATTTCGGTATCTAGTTCGATATCCGGTGTAGGAGTATCGATAGGGTAACTATAGGCATAGTTACTTTGTTATCAACCATTTCCGTTCGGAGAGTGGTGATGGCATTTAAACGACCTATGGATGTAGTTTCCGTACTAGTATTACCATTTACCCCAAAGGCTGTGTTTGTTTGTTCTAGGGTTGGGTATCGCTTGCCGCCCGGAAACACGCCTTTGGTTGGGCTTTCTCTTAACTAGCTGTTGGTTTAAATTATTAACGGATTGTAGAATGTGTTGGTTAGATTGAGCCATGGTTTGGAAAAGTTGTTGGCTCACTTGTATGAAGGTGTCAAGACGATCCGGTTGTGTGGGTGTAGTAGTCACGGGTGGTGTGACTGGAACTATCTCGTGTTGATTATTTATGGGCAGATTGTGATAGTTATTATTTACCTGAACGATACCTCTATTAGCATTATAATTATTATAACTACATTGACCTTGTGCTTGACTTTGTCGAGGTTGCGCTTGGTTGTTATAATTATTATAATTACCCTGATCCTGTCCTTGTTGTGGTGGAGCTTGGTTATAACTGTGCGTTGGCCTAACATATTGATTATTGTACCATGTAGGTGTGACTTGTTGGTTATTTCTCCAACCGAAGTTGGGATTTTGTCTCCAAGGGGCGTTAGGTTCACTATTAATGGAACAAGAATGTTCATAGGCTATAGGGACGATGGGAGTCGGGATGCTCGGGACTCAACAAAACTACATGGATTTGAATTTACATTCATGACGGGGATAGGCTTTTGTTGTACGAAAATGGCCTCTACCTTTTTGTGAGGGATTCAATTAGAGTTTTAAGCTCGGGATCTGATTTAACCTCAAACATACTGGTAGCCTTAACTGTTGAAGAAGAACTAGCGGAGCGGGAGTAATCGTAATCGTACCCCCAATTATTATTACGCTTAGTCCGATCTTCTAAAAATTTATATGCCTCTGAGGCTCCTTTACTTAGGAAACTACCCCCATTCATTATGTCTAGGACTTCTTTATGGTGGTGTAGAATTCCTCTGAAAAAGGCACGAACTAACATGTCTTTTGCTAGGTGATGGTGTGGACACTCTATAAAGAGATCGGTGAAACGATTCCAAGCCTCTGAAAATGATTCATGAGGATTCTATCGAAAGAAGTGAATCTTGGAAAGCATTTCATCCGTCTTTAGGGGTGGGTAAAAATGTTCCATAAACAACAACAAGTTTGGCCCACGAGTCCACGAATTAGGCGCTGAGCGATTAACCAAGGCAGCCTTATATCTAAGGTGAAAGGGAATACCCTCAATTTAATTTGTTCCGCACCAACCGTAGGATGGTGGAATGTTATAAGGACTTGTTCAATCCCACGACGTAGCCGATAAGGTTTTTCATGGTCTAAACCATGAAAAACGGGTAACAAATTAAATATATTTGGGGGATCTTGCGGAAATCCCCCACTGGGTCTGCTAGAACAATGCAAGATTTAGGGCTATCGCTCAAGGCTTTATAAAAGTTAGAGAGAGGAGTCTCTCTTTCTTCATCCATAATATCAGGTGGTGTGTGTGAAATAGTAGCTAGAGGTGTAGTGGGTGGGAAACTAGATAGACTTGTTTGTTGACGTTGCCGTGTAATTACGTTAGTTGTTTTTCTTCGACCAGACCTTAATCTCATGCAAGACTAAGTCTAACTTAACTAAACATGCAACACTCCAAACAATTCTGATATACTAGTAGAAACCTCTAACTGGAGATGCGAGGTGTGGAAGAAAGGAATACCTGATTGCGTCCTTGCTTCACTTATGAATAGAGTCTTGTTTACACGTGTTCAGTGTATATAACAAGTTAAAACACTGAAAAACTTGAAAAATCGAAATTCGAAACAAACCTATGGAAATCCGGCAAATTTCAGCTTAGGGCCGCTTTTGACGCGGTGCGCTCCGTGTTCTAGTAACTTAGCGCGAGTCGCGCTCTATGTTCCAGTAACTTAGCGCGGGTCGCGCTCGGTATGGGGGTGGGTCGCGCTCTATGTTCTAGTAACTTAGCGCGGGTCGCGCTCGGTATGGGGGCGGGTCGCGCTCAAGGTTCCAGGCGTTTGGGCGCAGGTGCGCTCGCTTTGGGCGCGGTCGCGCTCCGTGTAATTTTTCGCGGAACTTTTCAATGCTGAAACGAACAACCACAGTATGAATCAAACAAGGGTGGGTGGGTGAAATGGGACTTAAAAATGACTAATTATACTATGAAAACAATGCTAAAGTGAAACTAAGATGGCAGCGGCGCCATTTGATAAAAGGTAAATTGAATAGTTTACCTACGAAATGAACAATGAACTCAAAACGTAAGTAAACTAAAACTATATTATGTGCCTATATTTATCAAAGTTTCTACTCTCAATTCTATCGAAATAAAGTGGAGTAACAAATTCGTTCCACTCCTAGTTCTTTAGCATGGAGTGTTTTCTAATCTAATTGATTAGTCTTAAGTCTAATGAGAGCTTTACGAAGGGTGTTATACTACGATGTCTATATGAAATATATTATGTTGAATTTAACTACGAATGCTATGGAAATATGATTGTTTTTGAATCTAGATAAAGGATTAGAGGGGAATTGAATCCACCTTGAATCCAACTTAATAACCTAGTATAGATTCTTGTATCTCGATTCTTACGTTCTTACGGCAAGAATTCGAGTTCTAATCCCTAGTGTTCATGGCATTTCTACCGAATACTAACTAGCATGTGAGGGCGTCCACCCATTCTCATGGCGAATCATGACCTTCTAGATTGGAATAGATTCTACAATACTTCTACACTATACCACTAAGTTTTCATCAAAGCTTCATCAACCCCTCTAATGGAGGTTTTAGCCTTGAGTCATCAAACCATCATTTTCCATTGAATTATAACTACACATCATATTAAAATTCTAACTTAACTAAATTAACCAACAATGTTTCAATCTACTTAAACTACGAAATGATAATCAACAAGAATTAAAACTAGATCTATAAATTGAGATGACAAAAATCGAAATTGACAAAATAACTATTTTATTTATCTAATCAATCAAGAACAATTATTCAAAGACTTAATCTAAAACAAGAATTGAAAATGGAACTAAAACTTAATTAATCTACTGAAAACTAGATCTAGAATTATCTATATTGGTTTAGGTCTAACTAGCTACCATTAACAAAGAGCTAAGCTTTTGTTTTTATACTTTCAAATCCAAAAATCGTGCATGGGCTTGGAGCCATGTTTTGGGCCAGAGAATCAGGCCCAAAACCCAATTCTTTCAGTCCAAAAAGGCCTCTTCAGCTGCAGTTGGCTTCAACAGACTTTTCGTCCACTTATGCTCCTCTGATTGGGTCAAGTCTTAGACCATTGGAAAGCTCTTTCCGAGACGGTCGTTTTGACGTAAGGTAGGCCCAATTCCGAGGTCTAAGTCTTCAGAAGTTCTGTTGACTTTGCGCACTGTTTCTGCCCGCGTGGATTTTGACTTTTCATCTTTTGACCGGGCTTTACAGAGGCTTTGTCTTCTTGAAAATTGGCCTTTAATCACAGAACTCCTTAGCAACCGACCTTTGCTCCTTTATCTCGCTAAAGTGGCATATTTCTGCACATAATGGACTTTGAAGCCTGAAAAGCATAAAAACACGTAATCAGTATTAACTCTTAATTATTACTCACATAATTGGTCTAAAAGTATAACTGTTACAGGGTTAAAACTACAGTTTTGGGCTTTTATCACGCGACCCGCGCCTTGCCAAGACCAAACTCGAAATTTAGAGCTTAAAGCGCTGGAACTTGAGTTTTACCCTCGACCAGCGTCTTGCCTTGCCAAAAAAACTTCGAAATTTTCTGGCGCTAGAACTTGAGTTTTACTCGAAATGACCCGCGCCTTGCCAAGGCAAAACTCGAGTGCCCCCCGCGCTGAAGCGCCTGGAGCTCAAGTTAGACCTGAGCGAGACCCGCGCCCTACCTAGGCTGATTCTGAACACACCCCGCGCCCTCTACTCTGAACCGCCCGATTTCCACAGGTTAGTTCAAACTTCCATTTCTTCAAGTTATTCAGTGTTCTAACTTGTTAAATACACTGAGCTCGCGTATACAAGACGTTATTCATAAGCGAAGCAAGGAGGCATTCAGGTACTTCTTTCTTCCTTACCTCGCATCTCCTGTTAGAGGTTTATACTAGCATATCAGGATTGTTCTGAGTGTTGTCGAGTTTAGTTAAGATTGGTCTTCGCCTTGCATAAGATTAAGGTCAGGCAGAAGAAAAGCGCCTAACGTAATCAACCGACAACGTCAACAAACACGCCTTTCTAGTATGCCACTCACTACACATCTAGCTAATATACCACACACCACACCTAAAATAATGGCTGAAGAAAGAGAGTCTCCTCTCTCTGACTTTTACAAAGCCTTGAGCGATAGCCCAAAATCTTGTATCGTTCTATCAGACCCAGTGGGGGATTTCCGAATCCCCTCAAATATATTTAATTTGTTATCCGTTTTTCATGGGTTAGACCATAAAAAACCTTATCAGCACATGCGTAAGATTGATCAAGTCCTTACTACATTCCACCATCCTACGGTTGGTGCTAAAAAAATTAAACTAAGGGTGTTTCCTTTCACTTTAGCCGATAAGGCAGCGTCTTGGTTCAACTATTTATGGAACATTTTTACCCACCACTAAAGACCGATGAAATACTTTCCAAGATTCATTTCTTTCGACAGAATCCTCATGAATCATTTTCAGAGGCTCACCAATCTTCTTATAGAGTGTCCACACCATAACCTCGTGAAAGACACGTTAGTTCGTGCCTTTTTAAAAGGACTGTTGCACCACCACAAAGAGGTGCTTGACATAATGAATGGGGGTAGTTTCCTCAGTAAGGGAGCCTCAGAGGCTTATAAATTTTTAGAAGATCAAACTAAGCGTAATAATAACTAGGGGGGGTAGTGACGATATCTCCCGCTCCCCTAGTTCTTCTACAACAGTTAAGGCCGTCAGTATGTTTGAGATGAAACCCGATCCTGAACTTAAAAATTTAATCGAATCTCTCACTAAAAAGGTAGACGTTATTTCTGTTCAACAAAAGCATATTCCCGTCATGAATGTCAATACCAATCCATGTAATTTCTGTTTGAGTCCTGAGCAACCTAACTCCTATTGTCCTCTCGCTTATGAACAACAAACATCATAACAAGATAACGTTTGCTCAATAAATAGTTATCCTATTCCTAACGCCCCTTGGAGACAATATCCCAACTTCAGTTGGAGAAATAATCAACAAGTAACACCTCTAGGGTATAATAATCAAAATGTTAAGCCACAAACAATTACAATCCACCCATTAATTATAACAACCAAGTTCCACCACGTCAAGGACAAGGTCAGGGTAATTATAATAAATATAACAACCAAGCTCAACCACGACAAGGACAAGGTCAAGCACAAGGTCAGGGTAATTATAATAATTATAACAATAATAATTATAATGCTAATAGAGGTATCGTTCTGGTAAATAATAACTATCAAAGTCCACCCATTAATAATCAACGTGACATGGTCCCTATCACAAAACCTATAGCTAACACTCCTCCACAACCGGATCATTTTGATGCCTTTATGCAAATCCAACAACAGATTTTACAAGCCATCCAACTTTCCTTATAGAAATTAGCACAAGAGAAAGTACAACCCAAAGGTGTGCTTCCAGGTCAAGCGATACCTAATCCTAAAACAACAAACACAGCCTTTGAGGTAAACGGTAATACTAGTACTGAAAATGCAAACGTAGGTGAGCTAAATGCCATCACCACTCTCCGTTCTGGCAGAGTGGTTGATAACGCCGTAACTATGCCTATAGTTACCCCACCAGTAGTCCCTACACCGGATATCGAACTAGATACCTGATAAGAGCCCAAAACTGTAGTTTTAACCCTTTAACAGTCATACTTTTAGACCAATTATGTGAGTAATAATTAAGAGTTAACACTGATTACGTGTTTTTATGCATTTCAGCCTTCAAAGTCCATTATGTGCACAAATGTGCCACTTTAGCAAGATAAAGGAGCAAAGGTCGGTTACTAAGGAGTTTCATGATTAAAGGCCAAGTTTCAAGAAGACAAAGCCTTTCTAAAAGCCCGGTCAAAAGCTGAAAAGTCGACGCGGGCAGAAACAATACACAAAGTCAGCAGAACTTCCAAAGGACATATCTTTGGACTCAGACCTCGGAATGGGGCCTACCTTATGGTAAAACGACCAGCTCGGAAAGAGCTTTCCAATGGTCTAAGCCTTGACCCAATCAGAGGAGCAGAAGTGGACGGAAAGTCTGTTGAAGTCAACTGCAGCTGAAGAGGCCTTTCTGGACTGAAAGAATTGGGTTTTGGGCCTGATTCTCTGGCACAAAACATGGCTCCAAGCCCATGCACGATTTTTGGATCTGAAAGTATAAAAACAAAAGCTTAATTCTTGGTTAATGGTAGATAGTTAATGGTAGATAGTTAGACCTAGAAATAGATTAGATTAGTAGCCTCCATTAATGAATTCTAGATTTAGTTTTTCATGTAGATTAATTAAGTTTAGTTCCATTTCAATTATTGTATTAGATTAAACCTTTGAATCTTGTTCTTCATTTTGATTAGATCAATAAACTAGTATTTTTATTAATTTCGATTTTGTCATTTCCATTTCTAGATCTAATTTCAATTCCTGTCCTTATTTCATTTGAGTCATTAAATTAGATTTCATTATTGTTTAATTAAGTAAATTTCAATTCTTTATATCATGTTTAGTTTAAATGTAATCGGAAATGATTGCGTAATGATTCTCGGCTAAACCTCCATTAGAGGGGGTTGAGAAGCCTTGATGAAAGCTTGATTCCGAATATCGTAGAATCGTCGTAATTTCCTTTCCACTCTAGAAACAATTAGTTCACCATGAGAATGGGTTTAATCATTCACATGCTAGTTATGAATTGGTAGGAATGCCATGTGTAATTAGGGATTAGGAAGAACCAATTGTTCTCAGGCGATTCAATTCGGATTACTGACGATTAATCGTTAATAGGATTAAGTCGAGTTAAGGTGGAATCAATCCCCCTCTAACTCCTTATCATAGAATCAACGTAGCATTCCCTTAGTTATTCCCATCGTCGACTAGTTGCATTTCGTGGGTAGTTGCATTGTAGTCTAGTTGCCTTTTTCGTAAATCTCTCATTAGACTTTAAGTAGAGAGTACAAACACGTGAGAACACAGCATGCGGAAGGACTAGGAGTGGAACGAATCACTCTACTCCACTATATCTCATAGGATTGAGAGTAGAAATCTTTGATAAACATAGACCCTTAAGATTAGTTTAGTTTTACTTGCGTTTTGAGTTTCATCGCTTTATTTCGTAGGTAAGACTATTAAATTTAAGCATTCATCAATACCGAAATGATAACAGAAGATCATACCCCTGTAGAGGTACCAGTTAAACCACAATCTAAGAAACAGAAAGCCAAGGTTAAACATCATGTTGATCCATATGCTAAATATAGAGAGAAACCACTATTTCCTTAAAGATTAGCTATGTTAAACAAGGATAAAAATTTTGACGAGATTAGGGAAGTTTTTAAAAATCTAACGATAAACTTACCTTTTTTTTAAGCAATTAAAAAGTTACCTCACCATGCTAAGTTTCTCAAAGAGTTGTGCACTACTAGGCGTAAAACAAAGATTCCTAAAGACGCATTTTTAACTGAACAGTTTCCAACTTTAACGGAACACAATGGAATCGTTAAGTACAAGGACTCTGGCCGTCCTACTGTACAATACACCTTAGGGGATACTTACATGACCACTACTTTATTAGACCTGGGGGTGAGTGTTAACTTACTCCCTTATTATTTATATAAACAAATAGGTCTACAGGAGATGCAACCTACAACAATGACGTTGCAATTAGCTGATAGGTCTATAAAGTATCCTAAGGGAGTAGTGGAAAACATGCTGGTTAAGGTTCAGGATTTCTACTATCCTGCGGATTTTGTTATCCTCGATACAGAAGTCGCTAACGATTCTGTTCCGATCATTTTAGGGCGCCCTTTCTTGGCAACTGCCAACGCACTTATAAACTGCCGAGATAGTTCGATGTCCTTGTCTTTTGGCCATCTTTCTATTGAGCTCAATGTTTTTAAAATGAGAAAACAGTTTCCTGACAAGAATATCAATGGAGAGGTTAGCATGATCGAGAGCTTAGCTCATGATTATTTCAAAACCACGTTTCCCGATGATCAGATGCACAAATTCCTTTCCTTTAAAAGTTCCAACTTCGACGAGAACTCCCTGGAAGTCGAGGAAGATTTCCTTCATCTCTTTTGCAACTCTTCCTTGCCACCTCGCAAGTCCCACCCTGCCAACATTCTTTCATCCCTTGACACTATAACGGAAGATGAATTTTTCATCCTCTATCCCAGTGATTCTTTTGACCCACCTATTGAGGAATGTCTTGCATATCTCAAGGCTTCTAATGATCTAGACCTGAGAGCTCTAGCTGACACTCATTCATCTTCCATCACCAATTTTCCCCACCTTCCACCTTTTCAAAGGAACCTAGAGTTTGCGCTTGACCCTCTTGCTTTTTCTCTGCTTAATGATTTTCTAAATCCTCTTAATACAGAAATAATTCCCAAGGGAAAGGCACTTGACACCTTCATTTTCAGAATTGAGACAGTTCCCACCTACACAATGAATGATTTTTGTGCTAAACCCACATTCTCATTTCTTCCATTCCTTACATCTAAAATTTATCCATATCCACCATATCTTCCACAAACATCCATTTTCTCACGATCATTCACTTGGACACCCTCTCGTTCAAAGATGAAAAAGAAGGTGCATGCGCAGTTACGTTCTAGATCTATCAGACTTCGCTTCCATTTCACTAAGTTGCATCGTAGAAAATCTTGGTGTTTGATTCTTTTTGGGGGTGCATTCCATGTTATTTATTTATGGAAAGACCCACAACTCTTTAGGTTGTTGATTTATGGAAAAATGCAGGGTATATATATATATCCAGTTATTTGTTAAAGTCTCGAGTATCTGACTTTAAACGACTCATTTTGTTATTTAGTGTACTTTCTTACAATTCCATATATTGGTTAGTGCACCATTCAGGTAACCGGGCCCTCCCTATGGAGTGTGTGGCTGTAAGTACTGGATCCTAAGTCCACGGTTAACATAATTCACGTTTTCCACTCTTGCATGTTTTCTCAATTTTTTAGTCATGTTTCTCTATGGTATGAATTATGTCTTTATTGTTTTTCATTTTTTTATATTAAATCTTATTCATAAAAAGTAAAAAAAATATATCAAAACTATAAAAATAGTAATTTAGGAAGTCTCGGGAATCTGACTTTAAAAGACCCATGTTTAAAACAAATTTTCTAAACTTTGTTATCTAAAATTTGTTTGGGGTGGGGTGTTCATTTTTCCGACCTTGATTGCTCAACTTTCCATTTTTGTTGCTTAGGCCATTTAATCATATTTCGATTTGGGTTGACATTATCTATGAATTTAGATTTCATTCGTTCGCATAACTTACGTCACGCACGCACTTAAAGGCGTTTTCTATCTTTTTATATGTCATCCATGGTTGGAATAGAGTGTTTTATGGATCATTGGATTGGAAATTCTCTCCTGATCATTTCCATAGCTTATTCGAAAAAATTGGACCGGTAACGAAGCGGCAATTTTAGTTTGAAGTTGTGCGAAAAATCGGCAGATTTTGAAATCGAATTGGGCTTGGGCACAAATCTCGCATGCACGTGTCACGCACGTGCATCCCCTTTCTTCAACCCAAAACAGATCGGGAGTTTTCCCCTTTACCTCCACCATTAGCAAAGCTTATAAACCCTAACCTAAAAAAAAAAAACTAAACCCACCCTCACCCAAAGTTAAACCAAATCCAAAAACTCCTCCAAACCTCTCCCACACCATTTCAATCCTTTCCCACCACCGAAAACATACAAAAATTAACAAATTTCGAACTGGCACCACCACCACTACCGCGCCTCCTCCCATTATTTTTAGTGAGTTTGTTTCAAAACTCGTCTCCCTACCTTATTCAAACCCACAAATCTTATCAAAATTTCAATGGCTCAAAGACGAAGAATTTTGCCAGAACAAGTTTTTACGGCCGACCACTTCGCGCCGTTTTACAGTGACAAGATGATTAGGAGAGATTGGAGGCATTTGTCGTATTCAACGAATGATTTTTATCACGAAGATTTGGTCCGAAAATTTTATAGGACGAGGGAGTTGGATGGAAATAGAATTTTTGTTAAGGTGGCCGGGACGAGGAGGGAAGTATCTACGAGGTTGTTGGCTGAGATTTTAGGCATTCCGCCTAGACGCCATCTCGATGCCACATTGCAAGAATCCCAATTTGGTGGGATCGAGCCTTTGATGAACGCGACGGTGTTGGAGAAAAACTATAATGCGAGCTCGCATTGTGTTCGCCAGTCGTCTCTGCGAACCAACCAGCTAGTTGTAGTTCTGTGGATTGGTAGGAATGTCATCAGGAAGGAGAAGGTCAGTGACATCAGTCTGAACTGCCTTCACATTCTATGGATACTCTAGGAGCAAAAGTATGAATTCTGTATTCTCGGGTTTTTTAGTAATATGATTAGGGGAGTTGGGAAGAGTATTGCACCTCTCCCTGTTTTGATAACAAAGATCATGATAACTGTGAGAGCAACTCCAAAAACTGAGCGTACTATAATTAAGTTGCATACGAATGTCATAGTATATACGGACTGTGTTCAGAAGGTTTAGAGGTTGCCTGGAGAGAGGGTCGTGGAAGAGACTGATTCGGATGATGATGAGGAGAACACGACATGTTTTGATGCCGATGCCTTGGAGAGGTGTACGTCTGATGCAGAACACATGTCGGTACTTCATTGTGGCATGGGTTCTCTCAATACTATTTGTGAAGATCTTTGAACTCGCCAGACTGTCATACATCGTAACTATGAGACTTCGTGCCCGGTAGCGAGGGATGGCGTTAAGAAACAGATGAAGACATGGATGGATGCGATGCAAGTTCCGAGAAGATATGCTTGAACGCTTCCCACCCCACGGGGGTTCTTCTACTGAGGAGGCGTCTGTGAGGCACGAGCGTCGTTGCCGAAGGGCGGATGGCTCAGGCCCATCGGGAGCTCAGAGCCCATCCTTATCTCATGCTCCATCCTCTACCAGCAGCGCGTGGTTTAGGGATATTATGAGTTGATGTTGTTTTTTATTTGTTTTTATTAGTTCGGATGTTAATTTTTGAATATTGTAGTTAAATTTGAATTCGGTAGTTAATTGTATTTGAATTTCAATTTTAATGTAATCTGGTTCTTTTCAAATTGTGTGTTGATTTTATTGTTAATCCCACCTTCCCGAATTGTTTGGGGGTGGTACTATTTATTCTAGCATGATTTTTATATGATCCTCAATTTTAGAAGTTGTTTTAGAGTGATTGTTGGGAATATTGCCGATATTGACAAGCTATGAGTAGATATGGTGGTAGGATGAAATCTAAAAGAGTTTAGAAGTTACTATTCTAAATTCAATCTAAAAGATATTAGGTTTGTTTTATAATCAAGAATATGGGTTGTTTCCGTTTTTGGTTTCGAAAATATTTTGTTTTGGGCAATTGCCTTAAAACTTTTTGGCAACTTGCCGATTCGTTTTGGAAGCTCACAGCCTATATAAACTTCCTTCATTCTACACTCACAACCACACTACATCCCACTTTCATCTCTCACCTTTCACTCCCAAGTTTCCCTCTTTTCTTCTTCACTTTAGCACTTCAGTTGCATCGTGGCGCCAAGCGCCTCAGTTGGCGCTACTTCCCCCCACCCCCACCAGAACTTCGAAATTCACCAAAGCGCGACCCGCGCCCATCCCAGGCAAAAAGTGAGCACACCCTACGCCTAAGTGCATGGAACTCGAAATTCACCAAGGCGCACCCCATGCCCATCCCAAGCTAAAAGTGAGCGTGCCCTGCGCCTAAGCCGATCATAGCCTGAACACACCCTGCACTCTACCCAAGCATAGTTTGAGCACCCCCTGCGCTCTGACATCTGTAGGCATGAAAAATTCCAATTTTTTGTGGATTGTTCCAGGATCGTTTGCAGCTGTTCTAGAGAGTAGCTTTGTGATGACATCTCCTATAGTGATACCGGAGCAGTCTTTCGAAGACTTGTTGGGAAGCGAGACTTATGGAGGTTGGTTCCACGACAAGATTTTGCAGTTAGGATGGAGGCATCTACTGGTAAGTGATGATGACTCGTGTTCACCTTAGCTTACTGCATATTTTTACAATAATGTTAGTTTCTATTGTAACCAAGATGGAGAACAAAAATTCTCCGTTGTAGTTTATAGCACGCCACTAGAATTCAATAAGTATTTGCTAGCATTAGTTTTGGGATTACCAATACCTGATCCTATTCACACGTGGGGATATATGACTGATAATGCATACCTCTATGACTATATGTAACGCCCGTATTTTTAAATACATATTTTTCTATTTAATTAATTAATTTAATTATTTATTTATTTTCAAAATTCGTCGGATTGGACTCGGGATACGTGGGCCTGGTTTTTGGGCCCGAATCGGTGTTGGGCTTGGGTTTCGGACCCAAGTATATAAACACTTTTTTCTAGAAAATAGGGTTCAGAGAATAATAAAATAATGAAAATGGAGGCAGAGAGAAGCTGGTTTGCTGGAGCGTTAGAGCGCGACGAATCGGACGACGAGGGATTAGTCAAGCTGTTCATACGGGTGAGTAGATATTTGGCTATTTCACCGGATTTATAGTTTTCGCATATCTGTATACTGTTTAATATTTCTGTTTTACTGTTCATTATCCTGTTGTATTGGAATTCGTGCTATTTGTGTTATTAAATTTTATTAAATTCGGATTTGTATTAAACTGTCCAAACTTTGTGAGTTGGGTAAACTGTCGAAGCTTCGACAGAGCATCAATGGCGTCGCCCAATAGTTGAACGAAATCATATTTGGCTTGTGTGAACTTTCTTCTTGTTGTGGATTGGTTGCTTGGATGAGGTGGGTTTAAAATCGGTTGTGAGGAGTTGTTACAGCTCTGACGGTGCGTCCATGGCGTCGTCGCGATTCGGTGGATGGGGGAAGTGTATGGTTTGAACTGTCGGAGGGCGTCGAGTTTGAAATGGGGGTCGTGTGTGTGGTGGGGGAGGGAGGCTGAGCCCAAACCTCCTCCCTCAGAATGTAAAAAAAACGTCATTACTGTCATACTGTGGTTGTAACTTTTGTAATTTTGTTTGGTTGGTTTTTGTTGGTTTGAGGAATCGTTGGTGGTGGTTGTTTGATGGAGTGTGTTTGAGTGTGTGAGGGCTGAAAATGGTGGCTGTTGGAAGCTTGGGGGAAGCCATTAATGGCGGTCACGATTTTTAGATCTAGATTTGATGAAGTTAGGATTTGAATGATTTGAGGAATGTGTGTTTGTTAATGTTGTTGGGTTTGTTATGGGGGTTAAAACCGCCTGATCAAAATGGGTGGTCGATTAGTGCTTGGTGGTGGCGGATTTGCTGGTGGTGGAGGAGAGAAGTTTGGGGAAGAAGATGACCGGCTGGACTTGGGCCTGGGTCGATTTCCCTTGGGCCTTGGTTGGTTGGTTTTGTTTTGGGCCGGCTATTTTGATTGGTTGGGCCGGATTCTAGTTTAGTTTCTTGGGCCAGTTTTTATGATTTTGTTTGGGCCCAATTTAATTAAGTTTTGGGACCAGTTCTAATATTAGTCTATGGGCCGTTTCATTTGTATTTTTTGACCGAACCACTTAACTGTTTTGGGCCCGTTTCTAATATTGCTTGGGGCAGTCCATAGGACTTAAAATAGATCCAATTGGGTCAGGTAAAATAAATAAGTGGACTTTTAGACTTTCGGGTTCTAAGGTTTGGGCTTGGCCAGTTGGGTCCGAACCATGACCTTGGTCATGAGCCCAGGAGCCATGCACCCTTGACCTTAGCCATGAACCATGGCTACGACTCTGAACCTGTCGAACACGGAAACGACAGTTTGACTTTGACAATGACAGTTTGACTTCGACCATGACGTGTTGATTTTGACGTTGACCATGATGTGTTGACTTTGACCATGATGGGTTGACTTTGATTTTGACCATGATGTGTTGACTTTGACCATGATGGGTTGACTTTGATTTTGACCATGATGGGTTGACTTTGACCGTTGACATTGGACTTTGACTTTGACCATGATGGGTTGACTTTGGCTTTGACCATGATGTGTTGACTTTGACCATGATGGGTTGACTTTGATTTTTGACCATGATGTGTTGACTTTGACCTTGACCATGAGGTGTTGACCTTTGACCGTTGACTTTGACTGTTGACCGTTTACTTTGACCGTTGACTGTGAATGTTGACTTTTCCAGTTTTTCATATGTTTGTTTATATGGACAAATATAGTAATAAAATATTGTCGATATTATATAACTTGGATGGTCATTATCTAATTTAGATTTGGCGTGAGTAGTGTGTAAAAGCATATATATATATTGGGCTTTGATTGTGGGTATGGATTTTGTTTATTTGTGCTCACGTTTATGTGTATATTATATGGACACATATAGTAATAAAATCTTTGTGGAAGCTTGTATATTTGGTTGTCATTATCTAAGAAAAGATTTGACATTGATGTTGTGTATTTTGACACGTGGCGATATTGAGATGTTAGGAGACATTATATTCCTAAGACGCGTTATAATAAAGATGTATCGACGATCGTTGAAGCATTGTGACATGATATAATATGCTTGGGATAGTTATATTAATGTAATATCTTGGAGAAATGTATATACACTCCATTATTTTATATGTGAGATGCTAATATAGTATCGGTGAATATTTGCCCACGGGAGTGTGGTGTAGTCTGCAATAATATATTAAGCGTGAAAGAATGAAAGTGACTATGAGATATAATTGAGATGTTTCTAGATATTATGGCTTAGTGCAATAAGGTAATTGACCTGCCGCGATATATAGTAGAAATGTTTATGAGTCATTAATGTATGACACCGAATAAATTACATAACGAAAATCCTAGAACCCCGACTACCACAACTCATGTGATTGGCCCTTCCGGCGTTTCATTAATCTGAATGGCCTTGGCCGCCCTTCCGGCGTTTGATTAAAATTTGAATGGCCTTCGGCCCTCCCTCGGGCGAACCGAATAGTGGCTTGATTTTTCCGTTAAGCAAAATAGAAACGATGATCGCAAATATTTTTATGCCGAATAGTGGCGATTTTTACATAATTGCTTCCGTGTGAGGATTTACGGTGTCGCGGCATCCCGCTCGAGGTGGTTACGCCGGGGGTGGTTCATTATGTAAGGGGAGGCATGTGGATGTACATGTTCGGCGTTGGGTAGCGATTGTGGTAGCCAGGGAAACTAGGTAAGACATAGATACGACGTGATTTTAGGGACACGCAAAGAAAGCTTTAAATAATCTAATTATGGTAACATGCTTGGTTGATTATTTGTGTAGTTGAACCTAAGGCGCCTCGATGGAGGAACTACATGCCTTATTTATTATGCGTATAGTTTGTTGTGTGGTTAGTGGGAAGTTAAGGCGCCTCAGTGGAGGAACTACCTGCCTTACTTATTGTAGTTAAGAATGTCATATTAGTTGTTGGAAGTTAAGGCGCCTCAGTGGAGGAACTACCTGCCTTAATTATGGTGCTTAAGGATGTTGTATTAGTCGTTGAAAGTTAAGGCGCCTCGGTAGAGGAACTAACTGCCTTACGGATTGTGTATATATATGTAATACTATATGTTGTTTTTTTAGGGCTACTCACACCAGCATTGTTTATAATGCTGACCCGATTTGCATGTTTGCTTATCGGGTGTGTTCATTAAATGAACATAGTTGATAAGTCTTGACAGGTTTAGTGATGAAGAAGATTGGTTGCTGCTTGTGGTTTGCGTTAGCATTGCATCTCAGGTTGAGTTTTGTTTTCCCTTGAGGTGATTTCAGTTGAGATAATATTATTTGCATTTTCATTTGTAAATTGTTTTTGGTAATGAAGATGATTGTTGTTTAAGTTAAAATTTTATTGGTTTTTAATTATCCGCATATTTTAAAACTGTTTATGGTTTTTGGGAATGGAGAGTGCGTCACACCTCGGAGATCGAAGAGTCGAGAACAAATAATGTTTTTAGAATTCTGTCGAAATTCGGGGTGTGACACTATACATATTTCCATGAGTATAATAGGGGAGGGGTGTTTCGTGTAATGGACCAAGGGCAATATAGTATAGCCCTTGGTAGCCTGTCCCTAAATGTAGGCACCACCATGTTATTCATCCTGTTGAATATTTTAGGGGAGTGGCAGTTTACTTCTTCAAATAGTACCGTTGGTGACATTTTCCTTGCTTTAGCTGAGGGACGTCGCCAATATGACATTCCCTGAGTTTTAGTGGCTACTCTTAAAAGAGCCCAAAGCATGAGGCATAAGTATCTTCTTATGCCTGTTTTGGTTTGCCGCATCATGCATGGTTGTTTACCTGTATTTTGTACCCAGTTCACGAATTAGAAAAGGGTTAAAGTCATGAGACCCACCAATTGGGTGGTTCGTTCATTTCGAGTAATGACTTGGCTGGGATGGCAGGTGCAGCCTCATTTGGTTGCCCCTTACATCCCATCAGACATAGTAACACTCAACAGATTAGCACAAGTTGATGACACACGGCGACGTTCTTGGCAAGTTATCATGGCATGGCAGGACGCGAAGGAACCTAATCTCTTTGGAGAGGAAGATGAGGAGGATGACGCTTAAACAGGAGTTAAGGTAAGTTTTTAGTTCAGTTAGCAGTATCTGCTTATGTCCCAAGCAATTTGATTCTTGTTAACCCCATTGATAAACATAAAAATGATAGTTTACTGATAAAAGCCCAAAACTGTAGTTTTAACCCCTTAACAATCGTACTTTTAGACCAATTATGTGAATAATAAGTAAGAGTTAATACTGATTACGTGTTTTTATGCATTTCAGGCTTCAGAGTCTATTATGTGCAAAAATGTGCCACTTTAGCGAGATAAAGGAGCAAAGGTCGGTTGCTAAGGAGTTCTGTGATTAAAGGCCAATTTCCAAGAAGACAAAGCCTCTGTAAAGCCCGGTCAAAAGATGAAAAATCAAAGTCCATGCGGGCGAAACTTGATTACAAAAGTCAACAGAACTTCCGAATACCATATCTTTGGACTCAGACCTCGGAATTGGGCCTACCTTACGTCAAAACGACCGGCTCGGAAAGAGCTTTCCAATGGTCCAATCCTTGGCCCAATAAGAGGAGCAAAAGTGGACAAAAAGTCTGTCGAAGTCAACTGCAGCTGAAGAGGCCTTTTTGGACTGAAAGAATTGGGTTTTGGGCCTGATTCTCTGGCCCAAAACATGGCTCCAAGCCCATGCACGATTTTTGGATCTGAAAGTATAAAAACAAGAGCTTGACTCTTTGTTAATGGTAGATAGTTAGGTTAGAAAATAAATTAGGTTAGGATAAGAAAAGTAGCCATTAAACCTTAGTTATAGATCTAGTTTTAGATTAATTAATTAGTTTTTATTCTTGCCTTAAATTCAGTATTACATTATTGTTATTTCTATTCATTAGATAAATAAAGTTAATTAGTTCTCCATAATCTAGTTTCATTTTCATTTATTTATTAGCTTAAATCCTTAGATTTACTTATTTGTCATTATTAGTTTAATTCAATTATTGCATGAGTAGTTTCGAATTGAGTTT
Organism: Coptis chinensis; assembly: GCF_015680905.1. Lineage (NCBI taxonomy): Eukaryota > Viridiplantae > Streptophyta > Magnoliopsida > Ranunculales > Ranunculaceae > Coptis > Coptis chinensis. Next base: position 54,956,585 of record NC_141463.1, read on the forward strand.
AAACAAGTAAAGTTCAAATCTTTATATTATGTCTTGTTTAGATTCCATGAGAAATGATAGTCTTATGATTCTCGGCTAAACCTCCATTAGAGGGGGTTGAAAAACCTTGATGAAGCTTGATTTCGATTAGCATAGAATAGTCGTAATTTCCCATTCAACTCTAGAAGTAATTAGTCCACCATGAGAATGGGGTTGAATACTTCACATGCTAGATGTTAGTTGGTAGAGATTACCATGAACACTAGGGATTAGGAAGAACCAATTGTTCTCAAGCGTAGCACTTCATTTGGATTCTGACGATTAATTAAATCTCCGTTAGTAAATTAAGTTGAGTTAAGGTGGATTCAAATCCCCCCTAATTCCTTATCATTGAATCATTTTAGTTCATACCTTGTTATTTGAATTATCGCGTCTTGTTAGTATAAATTGAATCCGTAGTATAATCGTAGAATAGAAATTTCACATAACACATTACTCTCACCATTGTTCTTTGTGTTCGTTCAATTGTATTTGTTTAAGTCTTGAGAGTTAAGAGTGGAACAATTCCGTACTCTATATATTGCATGAATATATATGTGAGAGTAGGAAATAAATTATTGATACCGTAAGAATAAGGTTAGAGTAATCTAATTGAGTTTTTACGGGTTATCATTTACCTATGAAATGAACGATAAAACTCAAAACGTAAGTAAACTAAAACTTAAATACGTGCTTAATTTATCAAGTTTTCTACTCTCAATTCTATCGAAATAGAGTGGAGTAACAAATTCGTTCCACTCCTAGTTCTTTAGCATGGAATGATTTCTAGTTTAATTAATCGGTCTTAAGTCTAGTGAGAGATTTACGAAGGGAATTCTATACTACGAGGGGAAAACAATTAACAAGTTACGAATAACGAAATGAGAGAATGCTAAGGGTTTGAATCTAGATAAAGAATTAAAGGGAATTGAATCCACCTTAACTCGACTTAATCCTACTAACAAAGACTCGTCGTGATCCAAATTGAATGCTTTGCATATCAAAATAGTAATTATAATCCCTAATTATACATGGCATTTCTACCAATTCATAACTAGCATGTGAGCGATTAAACCCATTCTCATGGAGAATTAATCGTTTCTAGAGTGGAATAATTATCACGATGATTTCTAAGTTTAACAAAGATCAAGTGTCATCAAGGCTTCTTCAACCCCTCTAATGGAGGTTTAGCCTTGATTCATACCACTATCATTTCCCATTGATTTAAAACTAGACATCATATAAAAATTCTATCTTTATGCAATTTATCTAAACAATAATTTAAATCTCCAGTAATAACTAGGAAATTAATAACAAGTAATAAGGGAATTTAGATCTAAACAATTGTAAATGACAAAAACGAAATTGACAAACTAGCTATTTTATTTATCAACTAATGAAGAACAATGATTCTAAAGATTAATCTAAAACAAGAATTGAAATGAACTAAACTTAATTTTTTTTTTTAATGAAAACTAGATCTAGAATTATCTATAGTTTTAGGTCTAACTAGCTACCATTAACAAAGAGCTAAGCTTTTATTTTTATATGTTCAGATCCAAAAATCGTGCATGGGCTTGGAGCCATGTTTTAGGCCAGAGAATCAGGCCCAAAACCCAATTCTTTCAGTCCAAAAAGGCCTATTCAGCTGCAGTTGGCTTCGACAGACTTTTTGTCCACTTTCGCTCCTTTGATTGGGCCAAGGCTTGGACCATTGGAAAGCTCTTTCCGAGCCGGTCCTTTTGACATAAGGTAGACCCCATTCCGAGGTCTGAGTCCAAAGATACAGCCTTCGGAAGTTCTGCTGACTTGTGTGCTGTTTCTGCCCGCGTTCACTATGACTTTTCAGCTTTGACCGGGCTTTAGAAAGGCTTTGTCTTCTGGAATCTTGGCCTTTAATCACAGAACTCCTTAACAACCAACCATTGCTCCTTTATCTCATCAAAGTGGCACATTTCTGCACATAATTGACTTTGAAGCCTGAAAGGCATAAAAACACGTAATCAGTATTAATTCTTAATTATTACTCACATAATTGGTCTAAAAATATAACTGTTACAGGGTTAAAACTATAGTTTTGGGCTCTTATCACCCATAACGGGTGGAACTCATATAGAGTTGCGTCTGTTTTTCTTTTTCTATATTAGTATGTTTTAACCTTGTTTTGCAGATGTTCCAGAATTTCACATGTTTCCATGGTATTTCTCTACCTTTTTTATTTAAACACTTCGAGGACAAAGCATGCTTCTTGTTTGGGGGCATAGAAACACGTGTAATTAAGGCATCTGTTAGGATATATATATGTACATTATGCACTTGTTTTCTAGTAAAAATTTAAAAATTTCAAAAAAATAAATAAATAAAAAGTTATGTTATACACTTAGGAATATTGGTATTGTTTTCTTTCTCTATGCTCTAAATAATCTACAAGTCTCACGTAGCTTTTGCATTAGAATAATTTCTAGGAACTTAGGTTAATATGTAGGTAATAATCCTTGCATCTATCTATAAATATATTATATTAGTATCTATGATTGTTTGGCAGTAAGTTTCTAAAATCTAGGCTAGAGTACTTATTCTACAAATCCTGTGAGAATATAGCATAAAGCCTTATATGAGTGAAATATTTGAGAAATGACACAAGGGAGAAGTAAAATCCGGATAGAGAAATCACATGTCCACCTGCTTGATTACTATACCATATCCTAAGAGAGAATTTAGGCCCTCTTTGGATCGATATAGCCAGAAATTCAAACCTTATAAAATTATTTTACGCTAGTCCCCCCCTTTTGAGCCTTTCTTTAGCCTTTCATAAACCGCAAATCCTTCACCCTATTAAAAAAATAAAAAATAAAAAATAAAAAATCAGCCTACCCATTCTTTGAATGAGTCTAAGAATAGAGATGAAGAATAGAAAAGAGAAAGACCTTTGAAATCAAGAATTTGTTAGTCGCTACAGATAAGAAAAGAAAGTTTCCATCTAAATAAAAATAAATAAATAAATAAAAATAAAGAGTTAGAACTCCAAAAAATAGAATCAAAAGAGTCAAAAGCCAAAGAAAAAGAAAAAATATATATACGGCTAAGGATGGAAACAAAGTGTAGAAGCAAAAGTAAAGAATAAGGTTTTCTCTAGTTACATAATATGAAGACTCTATTATCTTAGACTTGTCCATTTTGAATATCCATTTCCTTCCTTCTTAAACCATCTCCTAATCCCCGCAACACCTAATAAAGACCTTTAGCTCAATTAGGAATAGGTTAGTGTGATAGTAAGTGGCAGATGTGTTTGATCGACTCCGGCTTCCTTGTGTGTCATTGAGATTGTAAGGTAAAGTGTGCCCAATCGCATTACCGGAGTAGCTAAACTTGAGCAAAAAAATCAGAGTGGTTTTTGTCTTGACATTTATGTGAGGACCTACTTAAGGACGTTATTCCAAGTTTTCAGAAACGGACCTGCTAGTGCATTTCATAGTATTACTCATCGTATATATGTTTATTTATAAATGATTGATTATTATGCATATATTAGCTTAGGTTTTGACTTGATTATTATGTATTCATTACTAGTGAGGTGTATAGATAGTTGAGGCATAAATAAGGAAACAATAGTTTTATTTCTTAGTCGTTGTAGTATAGATGAAGTTTGTGAGTACCTTCACTGGAAAACTCTCACGAGGCTATAACTCGTTCACTAGGGAATTCCTAGTGGTTTAAGGCCTTATTGCATATGGTCCATGCAATCGCACTCGGCGAAACGAGTAGTTAGAACTCCATTTTTTGTCACTTATTCTAATTTCTCATATTTGCTTGAGGACAAGCAAAATGTTGTTTGGGGGTGGTTTGATAAGTGCCCAAAACTGTAGTTTAAACCCCATAACAATAATACTTTTAGACCAATTATGCGAGTAATAAATAAGAGTTAATGCTGATTACGTGATTTTATGTATTTCAGGCGTTGGAGTCAATTATGTGCATAAATGTGTCACTTTGGCGAGATAAAGGAGCAAGGGTTGGTTGCTAAGAAGTTCTGTGATTAAAGGCCAAGATTCAAGGAGACACAGTCTTTTTAAAGCCCGGTCAAAGTTGAAAAGTCAAAGTCAACGCGGGAAGAAACAGCACACAAAAGTCAACAGAACTTCCGAAGACCGTATCTTTGGACTCAGACCTCGGAATTGGGCCTACCTTATGTCAAAACGACCAGCTCGGAAAGAGATTTCCAATGGTCAAAGCTTTGACCAAATCAGAGAAGCATAAGTGGACGAAAAGTCTATTGAAAAAAAATTCAGTTGAAAAGGCCTCTGTAGACTGAAGAAATTGGGTTTTAGGCTCAATTTTCCGGCCCAAAACATGGCTCCTCAGCCCATACACGAAAATGTGGATCTGGTCTCCTCTATTTCAACACACAAGACTTAACCCTTAAGGAATCCATAGTTTTAGGTAGCAAGTAGCCATTAGAGAATAATTCTAGATCTAGTTTTAGACTCTATTAATTAGTTTTCATATCTTGTTTAGATCTAGTTTTACCTTTCAATTAATTAGTGTTAGAACAAGTAGATTATTATTTTAGAATCAATTATTAGTTTCATAATAAAGTATTCATTTTCATCTCAATTTAGCTTATTAATTAAATTCTTATTTAGTTTTAGTATTGTTAAATTCATATCTTAGTTGTTAATCATTTTTTAGTGTTAATTTAGTTTTGAATTCTTGATTAGTTCAAATTAGTAAAGTTAGAATCTTTATATTATGTCTTGTTTGAATTCAATTGGAAATGATAGTTTGATGAATCAAGGCTAAACCTCCATTAGGGGGGTTTGATGAAGCCTTGATGAAAACTTGATTGTGTAGTGTAGAACTAGTTGTAAGAGCCTATTCCACTCTAGAAGGTAGTTGATTCGCCATGAGAATGGGTTGAACTTTCTCACATGCTAGTCATTATTTGGTAGAGATTGTCATGATTGATTAGGGATTAGTACGACCAATTCTTATCGTAAGAACGTAAGAATTGGATTACAACAATCTATACTAGTTTATTAAGTTAGATTCAAGGTGGATTCAATTTCTCCTAATTCTTTATCTAGATTCACACCTTAGTATTTTCGTCATTTCGTTATTCGTATCTTGTTTAGTATTTGAATTGATATCGTAGTATAATTCCCATCATACTCTCATTGACTTTGGTAGGACCGATAGTCATTGAAAATATTGAATACTAAAGAACTAGGAGTGGAACAAATCTTCTATTCCCACTATATTGCTATAGAATCGAGAGTAAAAAATTTGATAAATTAGACACGTAAAGTTTAGTTTTCGTTTTACTTGCGTTTAAGTTTCATCATTTATGCGTAAGTAAAACTACATTTTACCTTTTATCAACAAATCTGTTCGACAGAACTGTCATGTACTCTGCCATACTGGTCAAGAAACATGGATTCGTTCTGAATCGTTAGGTGTTTGGATACTTCTATGAGGTCCGCTGTATTAGGGACCAATCTTACTACTACCTCATGACCAGAGACAAGAATTCTCCTATCGTCTTTTTTTAGGGAAAGCAGAGTGACGAGGGCTAGGCTAATCAGCTCCTTCGAGTTTTGGGTGATGCGTGAGACGTTCGTCCTCTAGATGCTGATGGTGAGCCAATGGGGATTCTAGTTCCCAGAAAACACACTCATGCTCCAACTAGTAAGTATATTTTCTCATGAATTTTACAATCATTATAAGAGTTTTTTCGACTGAGTTCTTTTACTAGTCTTCCTTAGATGACTCTTTCCCCTGGAACCAATTAATTGCAACGGATGCTGCTATGGTGGATTTCATCAAGAAGATCCCCAAGGATCAAAGGATGCCCTTGGTGATAGTTCTGACCCCACCCGTCTTTTTGAATATTTCAACATGTCTGCTGAAGAACTACTGGCACTTGCCCCCGGCTTTTCCCCTTTTGGGATAAATACAGTGAATTTTGGGCACATAGTACTTCCTCCTCCTGTGGATCAGGATGCTGGACTTCTTCCTTCTCCAGTTCAAGATGAATCCTCTTTGAGTACTAGAAGAAGAGGAAATCGCAAGGAGAAGAGTTCTGTGGCAGCGATGCTGCGACATCGGGCTCAGTTTAGGAGCCTGCTGTCAGTGATGATTGTGTGATTACTGGCTGGAGGGGCCCTGAACTGCCTCATGAACTTCTGGCTACTAGCAATTTTAAGAGGGAAGTACGTGCGTCTAATCGTTCAAGACTGAAGAGAGTTGATCCTGCTCTTACTTCTGATGTTGCCCCATCTGGTAAGAAAATGAAATTTCATCCTCTCTCTATGAATGAAGAAACACTTTTCAAGATTCCTGTGACTATTCCCAATCCTGGTAAGTCTTTTGAGAAAGTAGTTGTACCCCTACCAGTTCCAGACCCCCCCCCCATAGGTTCTGAATAGGTTGGTGATGTTGTACCTTTAACTATTGATCCTTCCCTCCCCGGTGACCGAAAGGGGAAAAGCGTTGCTCAAATAACTGTTGTAACTGTTGCTCTCCCCCCTCCTCGATTTGGAGATAGGAGGGGGGCGAGTGACGACATTCCCTTCTCGCCACAATCTCCAGATTCTCCTGAGAGGGAGATGATCGTGGAGATGAGGCGTTGAGGCCGAACTGATGAGCTTTCCATCACCAACAAGCACTCTATTAATGATGTTGATATCACGCTTGGAGTTCTGGAAGCTGTGCGACTTCCTGTTGATAAAGTTGAAGCCAATATGGCTGGTAGTCTATATATGTCCTTTCATAGATCTCTCGTTTATCTTGCTAAGGTAAAATTTCCTTCTCTGTATAATGTTATGTTTCTCTCATTAGGTTACTTACACACCTTGTATTCTTTTTCATTTGGTAAATAACTTCTTAGCCATGAAAGAACCAATCTTTGCGACCTCATCCAGTACAGCTGCCGATGACATGGCTACTGGTGAGCTGATCTGGGCGAAGGAAGTTGCTAAAAAAAGAGCTGAGGAGCTACAAACCCAGGTTGACCATCTCTTGGCCAGAGAGAAGAAGTCAGACGCTAGTTTCAAGAACATGAGAGAGACCATTGCCAACCTTCGAAATTCTTTAGACAAAGCCCAAAGGGGAGCTGCCAAGGCTGCTTCTTGGAAAGTGAAATTCTTGGAACTGTGTTCTCAATTCACCATTCTATAAGCAAAGAATGACCAAGTTCAAGGGCAGCTTCACCGTAGGAATATTGAAATGAAAACCTTTGGCTAAGCCATTACTCATGCCAATGAAGTCATGACAGGCTATGAGAAGGCTCTCAAGGAGAAACGTCTATGTTTTGAAAAGAAAGCTGGTGATCTTTTGACAGAGACCTCTGAGTTCTATTCCAAGGTGGTCCAGGAGGTAAAGAAGAGGTCAGCTGAAAATGCCATTCATTTTGCTCTTAGAGTACTTGATGTTTCTGAAGAGTCCTTCAATGCAGCTAAACAAGTTAAGTTTGATGACGTTATTGAGACTACTAGGCATGTTTCTTAGTTGGATGATCAGGGGCGGGTGACCAACCCTTTCATCTTATTTTTTGATCTAAATACCAGTATCTTAGTGATTTAGAATGAACTTATGCCCAATGCCTCCTCCTCTTTTGAAGAAGACACCGATGATGACATGCCTCCCGTTCAACTTCTATTTTTGCCTATGCCAGTTTCAAGTGGGTGTTCTGTTCAGCCTTCAACAGTTCCAACTAGTGCATCCACACAGTCAGTTCCAGAAAGTGATCCAAGAGTTCTTGATGCTGGTGCAGCAACAAGTACTTATGCTGAACCAAAGTTCGATTCTACCCCTGCTCAACAGGCTAAGTAAAGACTTAGATATTCAGTTCATGATTTAGAAAACATTTATTTTGAAACAATTATTATATGGGTCTGTAATATTGAGTTGTGTAGCTAACATACTATTTATTTACTGAGCTCTGTAGCTCTTCTAGCTTATGCATGCATTTAAAGCATTTTATATTATATAGCATATAATGACATGTACTACTATGCATATTTTACCCCTGATGCCCCAAAAGTTCATTTGGAAAAACAATAGATGACCCTAATAGGCTAAATAGGTTAAAATGAGGCATAACCAGAATCTGATCAGGATATCATTGGAGCCTTTCAAGTTAATTGTCACTGAAATTTTGATCGTAATAGAGACACAGCGTCCCAGAGGAGCCATGTGTCTTTGCAAAAGTAATTAGGTGCCTTGAGCACAACACTGTGTTTAATAATAATAGGTCCTATTTATTTAAAAAATAAATAGGTTATCGCCAAAACAACAGTGGGGGAGTCTTCCTCAGCGCCATCATGTCAATATAGTTCCAGGCAAATGATTACGTGCTAGAATCTGGATCCAACCCAGATCTTCCGAGCAACCCCCATGTTTGATGTTATGAGAGCTCAACGAACTAGCATACAATTTGGGCTCCCAAGAACACTATCTCTGGTTCCAAGTCAAACTGGCATACAGTTTACTGAATAGTTAGTATGGTTAGATTCCCTAAAGACTTAACCCATCGAGGATAATCGCAGTCTGAAAGAACTGGCGTACAGTTTAAGCTGCAAGGGGATGGAAAAGGAACTGGCATACAGTTCAACTTCCCAAAACTTAGTATCATTGGTTCTAAAGCAAATTGGCATACAATATTCTTGAACAGATAGTGAGAAGATAATTCCCTAAAAGCTTAGTCTATTGTGGATAATAAAGAAAGAACTGGCGCAAGGAATAAATTTGATTGCAAGGTGAGAAACTTTATTGATGACTGGAAGGAATAAACAATGCATAAAGAAGCATGAAATAACAATTTACTGATAGTACTTGCGAAGGTGATGTGCGTTCAATGGTTTGACAAGAACGTCCCCTTCAACAGTACGTAGATAGTAAAAACCAGTTCGGCCAACCTTGTCGATGATGTATGGTCCTTCCTAGTTGGGCCCAAGCTTGCCATTATGCTCTGGGATCTCAAGCAGAACCAGATCGCCAGATTTGAAAGCTTGAATTTGGACTCTCTTGTCGTATGATCTTTTCAGAATCTGCTGGTTGGCAGCCAAGTGCAGTGCGACGCCTTCTCGCTTTTCATATGGGAGATCCATTTCTCTGCATAATATTTCCTCATTGTCCAGGGTGAGCACAACGTCCGACTTCTGAGTGGGAGCTACCAGTTTGGGAGGTATGACAGCTTCAGTTCTGTAGGTCAGTGAAAATAGGGACTCACTAGTTGATCGCCTGGGTGTAGTTCGGTATGCCTATATGACCTTAGGTAGTTCCTTGACCCATAAACCCTTTGCGTCATCTAATTTGCACTTCATGTTATCCAAAATAATCCTATTAGAGGCTTCAGCCTGGCTATTGCCTTGTGGATACCTTAGAGTTGAGAACAGATGGGTAATGTGAAACTCTTCACAGAGTTTAGCGACCAATCCACCAGCGAACTGTTGCCCATTATCTGAGATGATAACTTTGGGTATGCCAAATGATAAGAGCCCAAAACTGTAGTTTTAACCCTGTAACAGTCATACTTTTAGACCAATTATGTGAGTAATAATTAAGAGTTAATACTGATTACGTATTTTTATGCATTTCAGGCTTCAAAGTCCATTATGTGCAGAAATGTGCCACTTTAGCGAGATAAAGGAGCAAAGGTCGGTTGCTAAGGAGTTCTGTGATTAAAGGCCAAGATTCAAGAAGACAAAGCCTTTCTAAAGCCCGGTCAAAAGCTGAAAAGTCGATCGCGCGTAAAACAAAGACTCAAAGTCGTGAGAACTTCCAAAGGCCGTATCTTTGGACTCAGACCTCGGAATTGGGCCTACCTTATGTCAAAACGACCGGCTCAGAAAGAGCTTTCCAATGGTCTAAACCTTGACCCAATCAGAGGAGCAAAAGTAGACGAAAAGTCTGTTGAAGCCAACTCCAGCTGAATAGGCCTTTTTAGACTGAAAGAATTGGGTTTTGGGCCTGATTCTCTGGCCCAAAACATGGCTCCAAGCCCATGCACGATTTTTGGATCTGAACATATAAAAACAAAAGCTTAGCTCTTTGTTAATGGTAGCTAGTTAGACCTAAAACTATAGATAATTCTAGATCTAGTTTTAATTGTTTTTAATTAAGTTTAGTTTAAAATTCAATTCTTGTTTTAGATTAAACTCTTAAATCATTGATCTTCATTGATTAGATAAATAAATTAGTAGATTCTTATTCATTTAGATTTTGTCATTTACAATTGTTTAGATCTATATTCCCTTATTACTTGTTATTCATTTCCTAGTTATTACCTAAGATTTCAATTATTGTTTAGATAAATTACATAAAGATAGAATTTTTATATGATGTCTAGTTTTAAATTAATGGGAAATGATGGTAGTATGAATCAAGGCTAAACCTCCATTAGAGGGGTTGAAGAAGCCTTGATGACGCTTGATCTTTGTTAAACTTAGAAATCATCGTGATAATTATTCTACTCTAGAAACGATTAATTCACCATGAGAATGGGTTTAATCGCTCACATGCTAGTTATAAATTGGTAGAAATGCCATGTATAATTAGGGATTATAATTACTATTTTGATATGCGAAGCATTCAATTTGGATCACGACGAGTCTTTGTTAGTAGGATTAAGTCGAGTTAAGGTAGATTCAATTCCCTTTAATTCTTTATCTATATTCAAACCCTTAGCATTCTCTCATTTCGTTATTCGTAACTTGTTAATTGAATTCACCTCGTAGTATAGAATTTCCCTCGTAAATCTCTCATTAGACTTAAGACCGATTAATTAGACTAGGAAACATTTCATGCTAAAGAACTAGGAGTGGAACGAATTTGTTACTCCACTCTATTTCGATAGAATTGAGAGTAGAAAACTTGATAAATTAGGCTTGTAAAAAGTTTTAGTTTACTTACGATTTGAGTTTTATCGTTCATTTCGTAGGTAAACTATCATTTTTATGTTTATCACCAAACCTGTAGACAATGTTATTCCGAATGAACTTTCTGACATTCTATTCCCGAATGAAGATAAGGGGAACTGCTTCTAACCACTTGGTGAAGTAATCTGTTGTGACCAGTAAGAATCTGACATTGCTGGGAGCTCGTGGAAAGGGTCCCACAATGTCAGTTCCCCACTATGCAAATGGCCATGGGCTAACTAACGAGTGTAACTCTGTTGCTAGAGCATGGATAAGTGGAGCATGCCGTTGACACTTTTCACATTTGCAGGCAAAAACTTGTGCATCCTTTTGCATATAAGGCCAAAAGTATCATTGCCTTAGGATCTTGAGAGCTAGTGTTATGCCCCCAGCGTGGTTGCCACAAATTCCTTCTTGAACCTCTCGCATGACCTGTTCAGCGAGGTCTGGGGAGAGATATTAGAGATGAGGTCCCAAAATAGACTTCTTGTAGAGATCATCTTCAATGAGGGTGAATCTTGGTACCTTTGCAAGTAGATGCCTTGCTGTGTTCTTATTTGTCGGGAGTGTTCTGTCTTTGAGGTAAGACTTGTATGGATCCATCCAGTTTGGTGTAGTGGTTGGAATAACATAAACTATTGTAACAGTGAGTGCTTGGATGTTAGGTTTATCTTGGAACTCTATAGGGATGGAACGAGACTCGTTGTTGCCCAACATTGAGGCAACATATGTCAAAGCATCTGCTTGTCGATTTTTGATCGAGGCAACTGATAAAACTGAATATTCTCAAAATTGCCCTGAATACCCCTTACCAGTTCCAGGTATTTGGCCATTCGTTCATCCCTAGCTTCATATCCTCCATCAACTTGAAACTTAACTAGTTGTGAGTCACTAAAAACTATGAGGTGTGTTAGGCCTAGGTTGAGAGCCATTATGAAGCCAGCAAGTGTCGCCTCATACGCTGCCTCATTGTTAGAGACATTCCAACCTAACCGGATGGATTTCTCCAGTCGCATGTTGTCAGGAGTAACTAACATAGCTCCAACTCCTGTACCTTTGTCATGTGAAGATCTATCGACAAACAGTCGCCATCCAGAGCTCAGCTCCCAAGGGTCTGGACGAGTGTTCTGGGATTCAGGTAGGATGCCATCATCGGAATTGGGGATTGTTGAGTCATACCCAGTGTAAGTCATTGGGAAATCTCCCAAGAATTCTGCTAATGCCTGACCTTTCTCTGAGATTTGTGGGACGTAGATAATATCAAACTCTGAAAGTTGCACGGACCATTTAGCTAACCTTCCTTATCTGTTTGGCCTTTCCAGAACTGATCATAACTGGTACTCTTTAATTACTCTGATAGTGTGGGATTGGAAGTATGGTCGTAATTTCTCTGACGTAAAAACAATGGCTAAAGCGACTCTTCCGAGTTTAGGGTACCTTGTTTCTATTGGTAGGAGCGTTCGGCTCAAGAAATAGACAGGTTTTTCAACCTTATTTTTGTTCACACGTATCAGTACAGAACTGATACCATAGTTAGATGAACAGAGATAAAGACCCAAAACTTCTCCCTCAACTAGTTTGGAAAGGATTGGTGCATTTTGGCATTCTTCTGTCCATTCAAATGAGGTATTCTTTCACAGTAACTGAAACAGAGGTTTGCACATATCTGAACTCTTGGAGATGAACCTGTTTAGAGCTGCTAACATGCCCGTAACTTTTTCAACCTCTTTCATGTTTTTAGTTGAAGGCATTTCTATGAGAGCACGGATTTGATATGGGTTTGCCTCGATTCCTCTCTTAGTAACCAGATACCCTAAAAACTTCCCTGATGAGAAACCGAAAACACATTTCACAGGGTTGAGTTTCATGCGATACTCTTGGAGAATGTCAAATGCACGTTTTAGGTTGGAGAGATGATCTCCACATCTTAGGCTTTTGATCAAGAGATCGTCTATATACACTTCCACAATGTTGCCTATCAATCGTTCAAACATTTTGTTTACCAAACGTTGGTACGTGGCCCCTGTATTTTTCAGTCCGAATGGCATGACCTGATAATAGTACATGCCATCCTCGGTTGTGAAACTAGCATGCTTGTGGTCATCCTCATGCAATGGGATCTGGTTGTAGCCAAACAACCCATCTGTGAAAGATAACAATTCATGTCCAGCCGTTGCATCTACCAATATGTCAATCCGTGGCAGAGGGTAACTGTCTTTAGGACACACACGGTTCAAATCCGTGAAGTCGATATAGATTCTCTATGACCCATTCTTCTTACGTACTAGGAAAATATTAGAAATCCAGGTGGGGAAATTGATTTCCTTGACAAAATTAGCTGCCTTTAGCTTTTCAACTTCGGCTTTTACCACTTTGGATCTATCAGCACCTATTTTTCTTAGTTTCTGCTTGACTACTACTGCATCACTGCGGACATTAAGCCGGTGGCATGCCACATTGGGGTCAATTCCTGGCATTTCTTCGAATGACCAAGCAAACACATCTTTGTGTTCTCGGAGGAAGTTTATTAGAGCCTGGCGCTATTCATAACTCAATAAGGTGCCGATGAAAGTGGTTTTTGGCGAGCTACCTTCTACAATTTCCACTTCCTCTAACGGCTCCAGTGAGGGGGGATCCTCCTCTCTTGGGACTAGGTCCGAGAGAGGGGGATCCAACTGTAATTGCTATTTGGTGGGTTATCCCACCTCCATTGGTTCAAAAGGGAGTAGGGACTACTTTGTCACTAGAAAGTAGCATGTTTTGGCAGCCACTTGATCTCCTATGATTGTCTCAATTTTCCCATTATGTGGGAATTTTAGACATTGGTTATAGGTGATGGGAATAGCACAGAGTCTGTGCAGCCAGGTCCTGCCCAAGATCATGTGATAGGGTGTGTTAGGTTTTACCACAACAAAATTTATGATGAGAGTTACTGGACCAGTAGCTATGGGTAGTTGGATCTCCCCAACTGTTAGAGCTTTGTCCCCACTAAATCCATACAGGTTGGAGTTGGTGGCGACCATCTCAGCGTCAGGAATCTGTAGTTTTTTTAATGTGTCAAAGTATAGCGTATCTGCTGAACTTCCTGGATCAACCAATATACGATGCAAATCATAATCTCCAGAAGGGAATGTAAGAACTAATGTATCCTCATGTGGACTCTGGATGCTGAGACAATTAGCCTCAGTGAAGAGGATGAGTGGATCTTTGTAGGGTAATGTGTTGACTTGAGCACCCATAGTCAATTCGATGTTAATGATCCTCATTTGCTTGGCGATGCACATTTGATATCGCCCCCCTTTTTCTGTGACCTACCCACTTCATTTGCTTGCCTTTCCTGAAATCATGTTTATCTAGAGCCAGCCATTGAGTGGTTCAGTACCTGGGGGATCCTGAATTGACGTGATGATCTCCCTGGGTTGTACTGCATTTGCCTGTTCATGTGCTACGAACTGCTTCAAACACTACCTTTTTCAATCAAATCTTGTAGTTCATTTTTCAGGGTCCTACAAGCTTTGGTACTGTGACCCTTACTCTTATAGAACTTGGAGTAGGTCCTCTGGTCTCTGGTACCCAGGGAGCCTGGTTTGAGTGGAGCTGGCCATTTGAGGTAGCTCTGGTTCTTGATCGAGTCCAGGACCTCGTCTGGCATTTTGTTCAGAGGGGCAAAGTTTCTATTAATCGAGGGAAGTGTTTCTTCAGCTCCTTCTATCTAAGGCTTCTTTTATGGTTTTCCATCTCCATTGCTAGCTACATTTTGGTACTGCCCTCTGAGCATTCGTTCTTTTAATAGGGATTCAGCCCTTTGGTGACCACGATGACGGTCTCTCTTTGGCTTTTGAGGCGAAGAGTTCCCATTCCCTTCTCATAGGACCACATGGGTTGTCCGATTAGTCTTCTTTGCTCCCTGACATCTGTTCAGGACATCCTCCTCCCACCCTGCATGAGTTTCAACCCTATCTAAGAGTTCCTCCAAATCACGGGGTGGTTTCCTGGAGAGGGACCCGAATAAGGTGTTGTTTTCATCCAACCATTGTTTGAAAGCTATTATAGCAGTCTATTCATCACAAGACTCTATCTGGATTAAAATTTCCATGAATCGTTGCATGTAGGACCTCAATGCCTATCTGTCTTTTTTCTTGATGTTGAACAATGCATTGATCCATTTTGGTTGGTGCTTGTTGCACGAGTACCTATCTATGAAGGTCCTAAATAGTTCTTCTGCAGACCTTATATGTCGCTCAGGTAACATGTGGTACCACTGGAGCGTAGATTCAAAAAGGGAAGTTTTGAACTCCTAACACATGACGTGGTCATACCTTTCATATTGTCCCATAGTGGCATGATATCTAAATACGTTATCTACCAAATCTGACTTGCCACTGAGGACACTGAACTTCGGTTGTCTGTAACCATGGGGCTATGGCTTTCTCATTACTCATGATGCGAAAGGAGATCTGCCTGCCCCCATTATGGCGGATTGGACAAGGGAGTCTTGCATTTTTCTCTCCTTGCCTATCATCCGATGCATCTGACGGATCAGGTCATTTTTCTCAGTTTTCCATGCACTTTCTTTGGTAGAAAGTTTCTTGTTCTGGGTTCTTTTTCGATGTCAAGGGTCGACATCACGATCCTGGTCAGTTGAGTCTAGCTCGATGTCAGATCCGAAGTCCTCATCCGAAAGCATCATTCGACTCGATGGTTCGTGTCGAACTGATCCCCATGCCTTGGGTTCCTAATAAGAACGCCTTCTAGAAGGCCATCATCATTAAGATCGATGAGTGGCTCCTTCCCTGTGTCAGATTGATTCAAATGCCTCAGTAGCTGTAACTCTCGCTCAAGGTTGCTTCTTTGTTGTTCCAGAGCCTGTACCTCCTGGCTTGCCTGAACAGACTCTAGGTTGGTGAGAACAGCATTCTCACCATTTTGACCTTCCTCTTGAGCATTATTCCTAGGGCCTGCACCGGGAGCAACTAGTCCGTGCTAGTCACAGGTCCTTGGAAGGGATTATTTGCATCATGGTGACCGACATTATCCCCCCCGGCACTCATGCTCTTCTTCTCTGACAGCGACACTACGTGTGGTAGCGCCACCCTTTGTTTTCTTTGCTCCTGCCATCACAATGGTAAGAGTTTTTAAATGAAATCAGTCGCTTGAAACGAATGTTTACCTACTTTCGTCCCCATTGACGGCGCTGCAAGATGTAGGGGATTTTTTGAGTATCCCCTGATCTTCCTCTGTGCCTTGTGATTCAGGAGCTCTTTTCTTGATAGAGAAGGGATGAGATGATATAGAGTTCAGGGTTGAACCGCCTAGCGGCTACCTACGTATCTCCTTGTTTATTTAAAAGAATCAAACCCTATTTTACGTAGTTCCTAAGAGCGAATTCCTATGGTTTATATAGGAAGAGCTTTGAGAGTCCTAGGGTTAGGGTGAACCTCACCGCTTATGAGTTCCCTTCCATCTTTGGACTCTACCTTCCTATTAGGAATCCTCTTTTTATGGAAATCTAAATCTATACCATATCTTGTTAGAGGTAGGTTTCCTTGTTGATCATAATGTCCCATCGTATATGGAAAGATTATATCTAAAAGGTAACTCTTAAGATATGTCATTTCGATTCCTTCCTTATCATCAAAGATCGCCCTCTTCAGTTTCCTTCTGTTTAGGAACTATCCATATCAGTTCCTAATGACTTGGAGAATTGTTATGCTTAGAGGTGGTTAATCACGTGTCTAGCACATGCCTACTACACACGAGATCACTTATTCACATAATTGATCCAATGGTCCTCATCTCATTCTGGACATTTATAGTCCTGGTTCATTTCCCATACACGTGTCATCTAATCAATGACAGAAAATCCCCCTTACAGCTATGAACAATAATTGTTCATACTCCAATAGGTGTTTTTACTGATCATACATTATGTTGAGGTATGAACAGTGATTTTTCATACCCCAAATTCGTATGAATAATGATTGTTCATACGAACAGTGATTGTTCATAGTTTATGTTGAGGTATGAACAATGATTATTTATACCCCAAATAGGTATGAACAGTGATTGTTCATATTATATACACCGGATCATTTCGGTTGGGCCGGGTCGTTTATTATTTCGCTCTAAGGGTATACTTGACTTTTCATCTACCTGAGCCATTTTTAATTTCGCGTCAAGGGTATACTTAACCTTAATCTACCCAGTCTTTGTGAGTGATTAAAAAAAAATGGTTCTAAGAGTTACTTCTTCCCCTAATCTGTCCTGGAGAGTCACTCCCTATTTGCATTGTGGCTCAGTGGCTTGGCATGGAATCAAGTGGGTCCATGGACAACAGAAGCTCAACTGGGATCTGTATGTTCCTGTAAGACTTTGAAGTTAAATGCCTATTCTGAGGGCACTTCAGTAGAATATTATACAAGATTACTTGTGGTTGTATACAACATCCACGGCATACCGCGATAACGACATGATCAATTTGTTGACCGAGTTTGTCCGCCAAATAGAGTATACGTTGTTGGAATCTCTTTAAGTTATTTCAAGTTACTTATGTGTGTGGAAAGTGGAGGAGAAGAACATTGAGTGTTCTCTCCACTTTTGTGCTTTCTTGATAGTCCCACATTGGTAAGCCACCACTAACTTTGTAAGTATTTAAGGACTTCCACTAGCATAAGGGTGTGCCTTTAGGGTACAAAGGCTTTTGTGTTAGGAGGGGGTACTCACACAAAGCCACAGACACACGCGCGCACCAGTGTAACACCGAATCAAGTTGCGTCGGGTCAGGTTCGGGATTGGGCTTGGGCTTCTATTGTGTGATAGGTTAGTGGGTAGTGGGCTTGGCCAATTCCCTAAAGTGTTTTCTGCTTCTCCACGTTTCTATGTTCTAATTACAATAGGATTTTAATACAGTATTAGAAACCGAACCGTCTGGATTGGTATAAGAACAAGACTTGCATCTAGATCTATTCACTTACAAGATTATAAACCCTAGCTTCTTATTCTCTTCTTCGTTATTAGCCACCAGAGAGAGTTATCCACCATTCTAGAGAGAAATATGTTTAGTGCAATTCAGCCTTCTTGTAACCATTGTATCCAGTGAAGAAGACGCCACTGTAGCCTTTTTGCACCGTTGGAAGGGGAGAAATTTTTCCTTAAGGACAGTGTCATACACGCCTTGGTTGTTATTGTTCCTTCTGTCTTTAACTTGTTGTTGTTTCAACACACCGATTATAACAATCTTAAGGAAAGATTTTTGAGATGTTTACACCACTAACCACACCAAACAAGGACACAAATTCGGGAGTCATTGAGGTCACTTCTAATATGAGAGATGCTGCGCCTATACTGTCTGCTTGCAACTTAGCTACCTGATGTGTCCAAGATTGAATCTTTCAGCGGTTCTCACTTCAAGCATTGGAAGGAGAGGATGTACTCATCCCTGGGTGTTCTCAATTATGCGAAGTATCTTACTGAAACTGCACCCATGAAGGGTTCTATTGATTTTGAAAGAAATCATGTTGCTTGGCTCAAAGGTAACAAGGTATGTCATCATGCAATTTTGAGTACCCTGTCTAATGAGACTTTTTATATTTACTGTTCATCTAAAAACACACATGATATATGGGATTTTTTTTTTTTTTTTTTTGCATGCATGTAGGGATATTTTATTTATCTAATAAAGAATGTTACATCGAGAGTAGATAGCTTACATCCAAAAAACAAAAAGAAAAAAGAAGTACTTCCTAGTTTAGTTAAACCGGTAGTAAGTCCTATATGGACTTTCTAGGCTAGTGACAAAACTAGGTCTGACAGAGCTCCACCACTCCTCACCTTGGTTTAGAGTTGATCCCATCTTGGCAATTGCATCAGCGCTAAAATTTGCTTATATGGGATAGTTTGAACAAAAAATACATAATTGAAGATGTTGGTACTCAAAAATATGTTGTAGGGAATTTTCTTAAGTTCCAGATGAGAGAGGGTAGAGATGAATCCATGACTTTCATGTGCTAGTTAGTGATCTGAAAACTGAGGGTATTAATTTATCTGAAGCCTTCATTACTAGATGTTTAATTGAAAAACTCCCTGAGTCTTGGAAACACTATAAAAATAGTATGAAGCATAAACACAAACAGATGACTCTTGAGGATGTGATCATTCACATTCACATAGAGGAGAAGAACAAGACTTGGGGTGATGTATAGTTGAAGGTAATCCCAGTAAGTACAACAAAAACTCTAAGAAACAAAACTTCAAAAGAAATAAGAATTTCAAAGTCAAAGACACTTCTTTTAAAAGGAGTGGTATTAGTAATGGAAATTGTTATGTTTGTGGTAAACCAGGACATAGAGCTTTTCAGTGTAGGCACAAAAAGGACACAGATGATCCTCCCAACACTAATTTAGTTGAGGGAGATGATATAATCGCTGTTGTAGTGTCCCAGGTTTTCATGGCCACTGGGAAGAAGAACTGAGTACTAGATTCTGGTACTACCCACCACATCCGTGGTGATGTTGAAGCTTTCTCAGATTACATGCTAGCAAGTAAAAGATGAAAAAGTCTATATGGGTGACTCAAGGTCTGTTGCTGTTAAGGGAACAAGCAAGATTCTTCTAAAGTTAACTTCAAAGAAAACCTTTTCACTTAGTAATGTTCTCCATGTTCCTAAGATTCATCAGAATCTGATTTTTGTGTCTCTAATGGGAAAAGCTGGTGTCAAAGTGTCTTTTTAAAGTGATAAGTTTATTCTGAGCAAGAATGAGTGCTTTGTTGGGAAATGTTATTGTAATAATAGTGGTCTATTCATGTTGAATGTACTTAACAATATTATTATGAATGAGAATAAATCTGCTTTTGCTTATTTGCTTGACTCTTTTAATATATGGCATGGTAGATTATGACATGTTCAATATATGAAAAGGGTGAAAACATGTGGTTTATTGTTTGATATATTTTATTTTTCTACTAATAAATGTGAAATATGTGTTGAGACTAAAGCCACAAAGAAACCTTGCAGATCTGTTTCTAGAGATAAAACTGAATTGCTTACCCTTATCCATACTGATTTGGGGGAATTTAGAAGTACTATGTCTAGAGGACAGAATGAAGTTTTATTATATTACATTCATAGATGATTTCTCTAGGTTCACCATGGTATATTTACTTAGAAACAAGCATGAGGTAGGTGAGATGTTTCTCAAATACAAAGCTGAAGTTGAAAACCAGCTAAACTGTAAAATTAAAAGACTTCGCTCTAATAGGGGTAGAGAATATGAGTCCAACCCATTCCAGGACTTTTGTGATAAGAATGGTATAATTCATGAGACTACTCCACCATACTCTCCGAAGTCTAATGGAGTAGCAAAAAGGAAAAACAGAACACTAAAAGAAATGATGAATGTTATGCTTGTTAGTTCTGGAGCTCCCTTGAACTTGTAGGAGGAAGCAATTATATCTGCTTGTCATATACATAATAGAATACCCAACAAGAAAACAGGGGATAAGACACCATATGAAGTATGGAAAATTCATGCACCTGATAAGTGCCCAAAAAGTGCATTTTAACCTTCAATTATATCTCTTGTTTAGCCATCTTAGTGGACTAACAGTGTTTGTAAGTCATGTTTTATGATTCTACAGGTGAAAAAGAGAGTTTTGTTGAATATTAGAGAAAAAGGGGCAAAACGGAGCAATTCAGAGCATTAAGGACTATATGGGAAGCCTGTGGATAATCATGGAGAAGGCCAAGGATTTGAAGCCATGAAAGATACAACTTGGACCTATTTTAAAGCTTATTTGGAAGCCCATGGCAAAAGGATTTGTTGCTTGGACCTAGGCCCGCAAAAGAGGAAAAAAGGATAGAGTAAAAAAAGGAAAACAGACTCTTGTGTTTGGGACACAAGGAATTGTACTAGCCCGTGCATCTAGACGCATGAAACCGACAGTGTAACCCACCTCTTTTATAGTTTTGGAAACGAAGTTGGACTCAAAAAGAAGTTGATTTGTAATAGGAAACAAGCCATGGTTTGGGATGTTTCTAGAACTCATTGTAACCCCTATAAATAGAGGACCTAAGTGCCTCATGAAAATGGCCAATTCACTTACATTCTTGTCTCCATAACTTGAGGCAGAGAGAGATTAATAATAAAAGATTCGGTTTTAACTAGTCGAGTCTTGATAAATTAGTCTTTCTAGTTTTATGTTCTTCGACTTTTCTTCTTCTCGTTCTTCGTGTTCTTCATGCTCTTCCTTTTTCATGGAAGGCTAATCTTCTCCTTCAAGGGAAATGATGAATTGGTGATTCTTCTGGTTCATGGTGTTCTCCAATCAGGTTAGTTCATTATGTTTGTTTAGTTATTAGTTCCATTGCCCAGACCAGGGGATGGAAGTATAGATTAGGGTTTTTATTTATTGCAATTGAATATCATGCTAGTTTAGGGTTTTATTTATTACAATTAAATATTTTCTAGTGAGATGCTTTTATTTATTGCAATTGAATATTATACTACTATTCTCTATTTTTCTTCTAGTTGTGCAGTGTTCTAGAGTAAGGGAAGTATTCCTTGTGTTTGCCTTAGATGGTGATTCATTGAATAGCTACCCAAGCTCACATAAAAGGAAAGAAGATATTAATAACACATACATATGAATAACATATAAGTAGAAATAATTATTTAACAATGTTTACCCAAGAAGGCATCAACACTTGCTTGATTGCCTGATTGTAGTCTACTTAGAGAACAACATGAAGCAAAAGGTCATTGAATCAAAAGCATTGGTGGATTTGAATCTCTTGAATCTCTCTCATATTCTCTCCCTATTTCCAATTCTTAGCTTTAGTATTAGTTTAGTTAGTTAGTAATCCACAATCTCTATAAAATAGTTTTTAATCCCTTGACACCCCTTTCTACTCTCGTCATTCATAAGTGATACAAGTCATAAGCGGATTGATACCCTACTCATCCTTTACTTTAGACGGATATTAGGTTTTAATCTTGTGTGGTTTTGACCAACGACACCCATCATCCATATCTCATCCCATATACCATTCTCCACCAAAGAATCACGCTTGTCAGCACCTAACCTGAAATACTTCAAAATGTGGGGGTGTCTTGCAAAGGTTCTAGTAAACAAACCTAAAAAGGGAAAATTGGGACCTAGAACTGTTGATTGTGTGTTCATTGGTTATGCTCATAATAGTACTGCATATAGATTTTTAGTAGTAAAATCTGATAATAACCTAGTGGATTCTAACACTATTATAGAGAGTAAAAATGCCGATTTCTTTGAGAATATGTTTCCTTTGAAAATTGGTATTGAGAGATTGGTTTCTCCTAGTGAACAACAATTATGATATCCTGAAATTTCTGAACAAGAAATTAGGAAGAGTAAAAGAGATAGAAAATCCACCAATTTTGGTGATGACTTTTACATGTTTCTCGTTGATGATGATCTCGTAACGTATAATGAAGCAATTAGTTCTAGAGATGCACCATTCTGGAAAGATGCAATTAACTCAAAACTAGATTTGATTATATCTCATCACACATAGGAGATAGTTTGATCTACCTCCTAAGGCGAAACCTATACTTTACAAGTGGATCTTCAGAAAGAAACTAAAAACAGATGGTTCCATTAATAAATACAAGGCTAAACTAGTAGTCAAGGGATTCTTTTAGAAAAAAAAAAAGCATTGACTATTTTGATAATTATGCTCCTGTAACTAGAATTTGTTCTATAAGATTTCTAATGGTTCTAGCTGCTATTCATAATTTATTTATTCATCAAATGGATATGCAAACTACATTTTTGAATGGTGATCTTGATGAAGAAATATATATGATTAAACTTGAGGGTACTATAGTACCAGGGAACGAGCATAAGGTATGCAAATTGGCTAAGTCCTTATATATGTTGAAACAAACGCCAAAACAATGGCATGAAAATTTTGACAGTGTAATGATGTCCAATGGATATCAAATTAATGATGTTGATAAATATATTTACTTTAAATCTTTTGATGTGAATACATATGTGATTATCTGTCTATATGTGGATGACATACTAATCATGAGTCCTAGCCTTAATGTTGTGAGAAACACCAAGATGTTCTTATCCTCCCAATTTGAAATGAAGGATTTGGGAGAAGCTGATGTGATTCTTGGGATTAAAATCATTAGAAACAGTGATGGCTATACACTTTAACAAGAGCATTATGTTGAGAAATTTTTTAAAAAGTTTAAATATTATGATATTAGGCCTGTGTCGACACCTTATGAGGCAAATAGTGAACTTAAGAAAAATAATCAACATAGCGTCTCTCAATTTAAATATGCCAAAATCATTGGTGGTCTCATGTACTTGATGAATTGCACTAGACCTGACATTGCTTATGCAATTAGTAGGTTAAGCAGATACATTCATTGTCCCAACAAGGAACATTGGAGTGCTTTAGAAAGACTAGCCAAGTACTTGAGAGGAACAATGTATTATGACATACGATTTAGACAAACTCCACCTGTGATAGAGGGTTATTGTGATGCAAACTAGATATCTGATTCTCAAGATATCAGGTCCACTAGTGGTTATATTTTCACCCTTGGTGGAGGTGCAGTCGTTTGGAAATCTTCTAAGCAAACTTGGATAGCTCATTCAACCATGGAGTCCGAGCTTATTGCTTTAGATAAAGCACGTGCTGAGGCTAAGTGGCTTAGAAACCTCTTGGCAGATCTTCCTATTAGCTCAAAACCGCCTCCAGCTGTACCAATGCATTGTGACTGTCAGGCCGCAATAGCAAAGGCAAATAACAAGATATACAATGGGAAAAGCAGACATATATGTTTGAAACACAAGTCTATAAAGCAGCTGCTAGAATCTAGAGTTTGTGGCTATAGATTATGTAAGGTCAGAGTTAAATTTGGCCAATCCTCTGACTAAACCGCTTAGCAGGAGGCAAGTGGTTGATATGTTGAGAGGGATGGGACTTTTGCCTAAGATATAGGGTGACACTGACAGCAACCCTACCTATGTGATTGGAAATCCCCTGGAGTAGGTTCAAAGGGAAAAACAAGTCACCTCGTCGTCCATCCTGAAAACTACTCCCGCCCGAGAACGTTTAACTCTGGAGTCCTCACCAACCCCACAGCCAATTATGATTAAAAAGGCCTCGACATTAGGATTTGGTGGATCAATTACTCAACGCCAAGATCTTTCGACAACCGCTTAAGCGAAGTGGGATCACACCATGGTGCAACCGTCACCCATACCCGAGCTAGGCACCTTTCCATCATATCCCCTCCTCGAGCCTAGCCCAAGGGTATCACAGAGAGTGAGACCTAAACGTGAGTGGGTTCTCAGTGGTGTTGCAAGAGGTTAGAGGATGGCGAGGAGAACCTGGAAAACTTTAGGGCTATACAGTGGTTGTGTTTTTTCTATTCAATTTTAATATTTAAACTATTATTCAATAGATCAGTGCCTACATCTAATAAGTGTGGAGAATAACTCTAAGCCATGGGAAAAAATTTACACAAGGATCCAACAGTTAGAACCGTGGGAATAACCACACTCAAAATTTCGCAAGGCCGTGGGTACAGTCTTGTAGGAGCAAATCATTGGCCACAAGTAATTAGCTAGGATGGAGAGCCATGGGAATAAATGCAACAGATTAGGTCCGCAGCTTAAAATATTGAGCATCCGTGGGCAAAGTCCATTTTCTTGTAGTAACAACAAACTTCATATGAACTTCTTACAAAAAGCCACCAAAATACTCAGTATTTCAATTCAGACTAACCATCCATCATCATCTACCTGAAAACAAACTAAACATTGCACAATAAACAACAAATTCTTACTAGACATAATATATCACTGGACACCTTTAGCCCTTTCCCCATCCCAACAAATATACAAGATAACAACAAACATCAGATCGACTTCTTACAAAAATCCACCAAAATACTCAGTATTTCAATTCAAACTAACAAACAATCATCATCTATCGGAAAACAATCTAAACATCATGCAGTTAAGCAAATTCTTACTGGAGATAATTCTTACCAGAGATACCATATAAAGAAACTAATATGCTAAAACGCACAATATTCAAGTCCTAGAGAAACATGAAATGCTAAATACTAGTTGTGATGCCCCTGGGCGAGGCCCGAGGAGGGAGTATGATGGAAAGGCGCCTAGCCCGGGTATGGGTGATGGTTGCACCATGGTTTGATCCCACTTCGCTTAAGCGGTTGTCCAAAGATCTTGGCTATGAGTAATTGATCCACCAAATCCTAACGTCGAAGCCTTTTCAAGAACAATTGGTTGTGGTGTTGGTGAGAACTCCACAGTTAAGCTTGCTCGTGCGGGAGTGGTTTTCAGGATGGGTACGTGACCTCCTGGGAAGCCCCGTCTGGACAAAACCCTACAATATCGGAGGTCCGCAGTAGCTAAGTGGGGACATTATCGACATGGTAGGATGGGGAGGGTCATTACACTATTTCCCTTGCCACTTTTCTTGGCTGCCTTGTAGGTAAGCTTGGAACTGTTTGATTTGATGCTTTTCTTCTTTTTAGCTCTCTCCTTCTTTTCCTTTCAATCTATTTCCTTCTTACATTGGGAGTCATGTTCTGCCTTAAAGCTAACCTTGAAGCACTCCTTGCACTGTGGGCATTCATACTTCTGTCTTTCTTCATAATCAAATTTCACTTCATTTTGTGTCATCCTATAAATCTTTCCTAACTAACATGAAATGAAGTAGTGCTTAAAGGATAATTTCATGTATCAAAAACATAAAACCTAAATTAGTGACTCAAATCTGTATTTTAAAACAAGAAATGAAAGATTTTTTTTTGTAGATGAACATATTACATATCTAGATATTTTATTTTAGTCCATTTTGTTGAGGACGCAGTGGAGAATGATTAATTTTCATCTTTGTGGATGTTTAGATCACAAATTATAGATAGAGTAGGCAGTTTTGATGAGGAGTTCAATTCAATTGTTTTTTTCATCTTATTGGATGTTTTGATTACAAATTAGAAGTGTCCAGGCTATTTTGAATGAACATTTCAATTAGGTTTTATCTTAGCTTACATATAGGATGAGGAACAATCAGTTTGATTCAAATGTTCAATTATTCTTCGTTGCCATAGCGTTTTTGAAGTAGTGATTCAAAGCATGCGATTTCTTATTACTTCTATGGCTTGTAATAGAAATTGACTAGATAATTTGTTGATTTCTTGCAGGAAGGTGTGTTTGAAGATAAATTTATCCTTTATGGTGTTGTTAGTAGAAAATCTCACGGAACTCATGTCAGAGGTGGGACTTTTGGCTATGTATGGTTCGAGAAGATCGATTCTAATGTATTTGATTTCAAAAGTGATAAGCAGTTGAAGATCTCATAGTTATGATATGAAGCTAGGCAACAGTTTCTTTCCACAAGCATCTCTATGTTTCCACAATCAGTTGAAGTTTTGGTGAATGTTATGCTTAATTAGAAGTATGCACTTGTTTTGCAGGTTAGATTTCTTTCTTCGTTTTGTTCCCCTGGATTTTGTTTTGTGTTCTTATAGCTAGCTGACAACAATCTACACTAGGGAGCTCTCTCTCTCTCTCTCTCTCTCTCTCTCTCTCTCTCTCTCTCTCTCTCTCTCTCTCTCTCTCTCTCTCTCTCTCTCTCTCTCTTGCTTTTCCTACCTCAGGTTTTGGTTGGTGTGCTTATGTCGTTGAGTGAAATGAATGCTTTTGGTCAGTATTTGGTTAAAGGGAAGTTGGAGTAGGGTAGATAGGCCTGACTCATAAAATGAAGTCGATAGGCTTGTTTATGGGCTATAGGATTGGAGTTGGGCAGTTAATAGATGACCCTCACTTGTTTCAGCCTTACACAATCTAAAAAGTGTCTCTGTCAGAGAGAAACTAATAAATAAATTAATAAATTAAATAGATTATGAAACAATAGATATGTAGATGAAGATCATTAGATATATGATGGAAAAATAGTAATTAAATACTCTCAAAATTCGTAGAAATAATGAGGAGCATGATAGGGTTATATACTAAAAGCATTACTTTGGTATTAACTCTAATTCTTTATATTTTGAATGAGAATTATATGGGCAAATGTTATGCATATTATATATGTTATTAGTTATATGCATGAGTCTAATACTTTATGTTGTAGATGATATGGTGTGAACACACAGAAGATCATATCATCAGTACCTTATAAAGTATAAGTAATCGTTCACAACCTAGATGGTTTTGGACAAACCATTAGTACGGTTGTAGTATAATCTGGTATTAGTCTATCTTGACTATAGGATTACACTAGTACACTTTGTGTGTATTGAACAGGACCAAGTGAGATTGTTTCTCCTTATACTGACTATATAAGAGAACAAACGCCTCTGTTATTATGGATGTTTGTCCTCCTAATCCGGATATAATAACGGGCACTTACATGCATTGTACATTGCTTTAAATCATCAATGAGTGAGATTCATATGTGAATCAACAAACTCGATAGATTGGGTAATGACATTGTATGTAAGGTGTGTTGTTGATTATAGAAGGAATCCGTGTCCCGCAAGAAGTCGGGTTAATGATGTCCACTTGAGGAGCTCAAAAAGATTGCCATGTAAACCCTGTAGGTGGATTTATTCCGATATGACAATGAGGTTGAGTGGTACTACTCAAGGACATAAGAAGTTGATTAATGTAGTTGTCAGTAACTTGACTTAATCAACGGACATTCAATATCTTAAACACGGGGAGATCAACGAGCATATAATATGGAGCCCATAAATGCTGACACATAATTTGGGATTAGGGCGGTAGTGCAACAATGGCCTTTAGTGGAATAAGCCATTTGTTGATGGACTTAGGCCGTGTGTTCGGGGCTAACATGGGAAGCCCAAGCCCGTCAGGAGGCCCAACTCTAATTTCTCCTCAT
The DNA here is from genome assembly GCF_015680905.1 of Coptis chinensis. Taxonomy (NCBI): domain Eukaryota; kingdom Viridiplantae; phylum Streptophyta; class Magnoliopsida; order Ranunculales; family Ranunculaceae; genus Coptis; species Coptis chinensis. Next base: position 54,984,461 of record NC_141463.1, read on the forward strand.
GGTCCATGTTGTAGCCTATAAATAGAATACTTTTTCTCTCTGGCCGAAATTCAATATTCACTGGTTCTGAAAAAGATGCAAGAAAAGTAGATCTGAATTCGTTTATGATCTTGAGAGAAAGGAAGGGATTGGTAGATCGTTGTCCACACAACGTCCAATCTATTATAAAGGAATACAACAAAAGATCAAGGGGTTGATTGTTGATTTCGGATTTGATAAAGCTTGGATTTTCAGTGTTATCTAAATCGGATTCAAAGGTATGTTTTCCAATCACAAATCGTGAGAACCCATTAATTCCGCTGCGCGTGGTTCTCGCGGATTGTATAAATTTTGCATTCTGAATAACGGTTCTTACAGAGCAGTCGTGTTCGTTCCACTCTAGTCGTACATTAGTTGAATGCAAGTTTAGATTAGAAATATGTTTTACTAGTTAGAGTAAAAACAGTAGATTTGAGGGTAAAAACAATGAATTTAAATGACAAGAGAATATATTTGAAGGGATTTAATCCGCTACGCGATTCGATTGACTATTAGTTAGTATCGAATCGTTTGTGTTAATCCCTAGTGAAGATCAAGTCCTCTCGAATTGAGGTTTCACTAACATGAGAGTTTAGCTCCACCACAAATCTTTTTGGTGGTGGCTCTATACTCTAGTTCTCCGTTATGAGCTCTATCTCTAGACACTCATAACGAGAACTTGACGTTCTTGATGCAAAACAATAATACTAATAGCTACTCATCCTCACATGGCTTCATACACCTCCTCTAATGGAGGTTTAGCCTTATGTCATAGGAATTATTACACTAAATCAATAATAATAAGACATAAAAGAAAAGACAATTGAATTGAAATTAACTAAAGCTTTTATTGATGGGAATTAATGGAGGCTACAAACTAATTTATGCTAACCCTAAACTAAAAAAAAATAAACCTAATTAAAACTAAACTAATAATGGAGAGGATCAGAGTGTTTAGCCTTAACCCTCTTTATATAGGAGAGGGTTAGAGTTACATTTTCGTGCATGGGCCAAAAAGGAGGACTTTGGGCCTCTAAAGTGAGCCCAAAATCCATTAGGTTAAGTCTAAAGAGGCCACAACTGCTGGAAATTACTCCTATACCTTTTTTTATCCACTTTTACAGTTCTGATTTGGCAAGGATGGGTCAATTGGAAAGCAGATTCTGAGCCGGTCGTTTTGACATAAAGTAGGCCCAATTCCAAGACAAGAGTCCAATGATACAGCCTGTTGAAGTTCTGTTTACTTTTCTGTTCTTTTTCTACCCGGATTGACTTTGACTTCCCAGCTTTGATGAGCTTGAAAAAGGCTTTTCTCCATGATTCTTGGGCTTTAAACGTAGAACTTCCTTAGCAATCATCTTGACTCGTTTTCCATGCAAAAGTGGTACCTTTAGTCACCTAATCAACTTCAAGTCCTGAAATGCACAAAAACACATAAACAGTACTAACTCTCATTTATTATAAACATAATTGGCTTAAGTAGAATACTATTAAGGGGTTTAAAATACATTTTAGGGTGCTTATCACACCACCCCCAAACAACATTTTGTTTGTCCTCAATCAAAGTTGAGAAATAAAAATAGATAAGTGGCCAAAAATGTGGTCCTAACTAATCTCGTTTCGCAGAGTGCGATTGCATTGACCATATGCAATTAGGTCTTAAACCACTAGGAATTCCCTAATGGATGAGTTATAGCCTCGTGAAAATTTTCAAGAGAAGGTACTCACAAACTTCATTTATGCTACAACAACTAAGAGATAAAAGTAAAATTTCCTAATTAATCTCAGATATCTATACATCTTAATAACAATATAATAAGAACAATTCTTTTGAAACCTAAGCTAATACATGCATAATAATCAAATCATCTAAAGATACACATGCATGCCATGAACTATGTTATGAAATTCAATGGCAGGTCCGTTTCTGAAACTTTTGGAATAGCTTTTTTAAGTAGGTCCTCACAATTTGACAAGACAAAAATACTCTAATTTTTCCATTCAAGTTTCGTTCACTCTAGTGTGCAGTGGGCACACGTTTCCTCATAATCTCAATAACGTCCAAAGGAGCTGAGGTAGATCAATCACATCTACCACTTACTATCACACCAAATTAATCTTAATTGAGCTAGAGGTTTTTATTAGGTGATACGGGGCTGAGCTGATGGTTTAAGAAGAAACTGAATAGATATTCAAATAAACAAGTCTGAGATAATAGGGTCTTCAATTACTTGTAACTAGAGAAAACCTTGTTCTTACTTTGCCTTTATACTTAGTTTCCATCCTTAGCCTTTTTAATTTGGCTTTTTTACTCCTTTTATTCTTTTTTTTTTTTTTTTTTTTTTGAGTTTTTGTTTTATTTCTATTTTTCTTTTTTCTTTTCTTTTCTTTTTCTTTGGATGGAAACTTCTTTTCTTTTTCTTTTCTGAATCAACTAACTAATTTTGGTTTTCCATAGGTCTTTCTCTGTATTCTCTTCAGTCATCCTATTTCTCAGACTCATTCAAGATGGGTAGGCTTATTTTTATTTTTATTGGTTTTAAAGATGGGTAAAGGATTTGTGGTTGTGAAAAGGTTAATGAAAAGGCTTAGTTGGACGACTAGCGGATATTTACTTATAGGTATGAATTTTTAGCTATATCGATCTAAAGAGGGCCTAAATTCTCGCTTAAGATATGGTATGGTAATCAAGCAAGTGGATGTGTGATTTATCTACTCATATTATATTTCTCATTTGTGTCATCACTCAGATACTCACTTATATGAGGCTTTTAGGCAAGAATCTCATAGGATATGTAAAATTAAGTAGTCTAACCTAGGTCTCAGAAAAATACTCCCAACTACACTCATACATGCTCATGCAAGATATAAATGAAAAGATGCAATGACTATTACCTACGTATTAACCTAAGTTTCTAAGAACTACGCTTAATTTTATTGCTACTTGAGATTTCTAGACTAATATCATCATGGAAAATGAAATAATGTCATTATCCTAAGTGCATAGTATAAACTATTTTTATGTTTTTTCTATTTTTTATACGACAATTAATACGTAATATACAACCTAATATGTGCTTAAACATTTACAGCGTGTTTCTATACCACCCCCAAACAGAATCATGTTTTATCCCCAATGTATGGAATGAAAAATAAAGGCTAGAGAGTACCATAGAAACGTGATTGTAAATTGGAGCACTTGTAAAATAAAGTTAAACAATATAAATATAAAGAAATAAATTACAGACGCAAACTCCGATATGAGTTCCATGCAGTATGGAGATAACAGTAAAGAAAAATCACTTGGGACATAAGCAGACTCTAACAGGAAATTATAAATACTTCCATATATAGTTGAGGTAATCAGGCATTATCCTCTATTTGCTCTTCACTTGTGAAATGAGGCTCCTTTAAGTCTTGACTATCTATGACTACTTTCCAAGCCTTCATCCTGTTTTCATCTACCCTAGCCAACCTATTTAGTGTAATTTGGTCAGACGGGGTATATGGGGCTATTAGGTGAGGTTGTAGGCACCAACCAGGCCAAACCATAGCAGATAAAGAAAGAATATAGCATTGGTCGTGCGCATTGTATCAACATTGACCCAATTAGTAAAACGTTTACAGAATTCCGGGAAAAAGAATCGCAATATGCGGCAAACCATAACAGGCATAAGAAGGTATTCATGCCTCACTGTATGGGCTCGTGCTAAACTAGACACTATGGTCTTGTGAATATCAAAATGCATACGTCCCTCAGCTAAAGCAAGGAAGACGTTACAAGTGGCGCTAATCACAGTTGAAAAATGTTATTCCCCTAATATATTGAGCATAATGAAAAACATAGCAGAGCCTATGTTAAGGCACAAGCTTTTAAGGGCTATCTTATGTTGGCCTTGGTCTTCTAAACAGACAATTCCCACCCCATAAGTCTCATGGAAGTATGCATAGTTGTAATATAAGGCATTATCCAACATGTAATCCCATGTGTCATGGCCAAGAAGTATAGAAAGTCCTAGCGCCAATGCTAACAAAAATTTGCATAAATCCATTATATCATTGTTTATAGTGATCGATAACACTTGTTCTCCATCTTGGTTATTAAAAAAATTACAATTATCATAGAAATAAGCAGTAAGTTGATGTGAATAAGTATCACATGGATATACCAAGAGAGGGTGCCAACCTAATTGGTTAATCATGTCGTCGAAGAAGAAGCCATATGTGTCACTACTAAGCAAGTCATAAAAAGACTGTTCCGGTATAATTTTTGGAGTAGTCATAACAACTGAGTAATGAATTAAAGTACTGGAAGTTAGAAAAGAAGATCCTGAAAGTCCGAGCCTAGAAGCTTGCGGTGAGGGAGCGCGCATGCGCTTGAGATATCCCTTTGGAGGGCGCAGTGCGCGAGTAAGAATACTGATACCAACTTTATACGAGCGCGATGCATGCTTAGTTTGTTCGTGTGTAAGGCGTGTGCACGCTCTGAGATGCAGCGATGTGTTTAGGGTTTTCAGTTATGAAACTACATGCTTAGAGATAGTTTTTATAGTGTTTGGTTGCTAAGTCTAAGACCGGATGGTTGCTAAATAAAAAGATGTGAAAAAACATATTTTTAGAATAGTTTCCTACACATGAATTCTATTTCAGTTTTTGGAATTTCTATATATGATTAGCTTTTGAAATTCCCTGAAATTTTAACATTCCATGAAATTTTAGGTTCCTAATTATATTATGGATCCCAATTGATGTAAACAAGGCCCATGGGTTGCATATAATGGGTTTTCTCTATTAGATTAGCTTTCTAAAATTCTGCGAAACTTTGAAATTCCTCAAAATATCAGGTACCTAATTACATTGTGGATCCCAATTAATTTAAACAAGGCCCAAGGGTTGTTATATTTTGGCACAAAACTTATAAAAATGTGATTAAGGCTTACAATTTCATACGTGCACATATATTAAAATATACTACCCCTAAACAATTTGAGAGGGGGTTGTTCATGACATTGATAAATTAAATTACCTAAACATGTTAAATATCAATAGAAAAACTATATGATAAAGAATATGTGATTAATCATGCATTAAATTTAACAATACGTGCATAGATGAAGGGGGGGGGGGGGGGGGTTGTTCATGACATTGATAAATTAAATTACCTAAACATGTTAAATATCAATAGAAAAACTATATGATAAAGAATATGTGATTAATCATGCATTAAATTTAACAATACGTGCATAGATGAATAATCACATAAACAAAATATATTAACTACATAACTACATAATGCAATAAACAAATAATTAAACTAAAGTTACTGAAATTAAATAGTTATTACAAAACAAAAATAAATCTAAATCAATTGTATCACAACAAATCAAAAAGAAATAATCTATCCCTGAGAAGAAGAGGGTCCAAAACCATTAGAAGGACGACGACGTCGACGCTCACATCTATAGTCAGAAGAAGAAGGTGAACCTCCGGGTTGGGGCAAATGTCTAAAGACTTTGGCATGAAAAACTGCATGTGCCTCTTCCATATTCTCTATAGAATTAAGCATGTCGGCGAGGTTATCAGCTACGGTTCTAATGTTCTGCTCTAAGCTGCGGTGATCACGTCGTTGAATGGAACCCTGGTGCTTCTTTATCGATTCACAGAATGTAGATAAGGTTCACTGATGATTATAAAGCGTACGCATCCTGCTATGGAATAGTGAAAAATGTGCAAAATCAGAAAAAGCACGATCCATAACATTCTCAGCAAAACAAACAGGATATTCATCCTCATCCTCATCCTGATCTATCCCATCAGCTCTCTCTTCAGGCAATATCTAATGCCTTTAAACACAGTCACTGTATGCCTTTGTGTTTGAATGAAGCTTAGTATGAGTTCTAGGTGACTCAGGCATGCAGCCCCAAGATAACATAATCTTAGTAACTAAAACAGGTAGGGGTACAGTGCTCAGGCCTATAGCCATAAGCTCTTCACCCAGAAAATTGATGAGGCAAACACCATACCTCATGTTCTGCAAAACCCAAAGAACGTGCAGGAATGACAAGCTGATGTCACTTGGTTTTGAGGTGCTATAGGTGTTCTTGCCTAGCCACTGCATCAGATCCAACTGGTTAATCATAAGCGACTGTTGCCTAGCACAGTGAGAACGATCGTTGTAACGAACCTCAAGCAGTGTCTCTAGTATCAACTGATGCACACCGTCGAACTGGGATCTCTATAAGGTCAGGATGACCTGTTTAGCAGGTATCCCAATGATGGATGCGAGCAAATCGTGCGTCACATCCTTGTGAACTCCGTCCAAATCCACAAACATCCTCCCTGAAGGAAGTATCCTCTTATTCTGATAAAAACGCAACACCAAATCCTCATGATAGTACTCTTCAGTAGAGTACCACATTTTATCCCACCCTCTAGCACGCATCTCAGTACCGTAGAATGGTTGGAATATCTCCACGTTAAATGTGAATTCCAGCATGATTTTTGCTGGTCGGGCCATTGTATGGTTGAAATTTGAATACGGGTAGGGGTTTAAGTGTGGGATGATGGGGGAAAGGTGATGTAAAAATTTGGAGAAAGTCTATTTCGATGGAGGCGCGGTGCGTGATGGGATCGATTTAGGTTAGATTGATTTTGGTTGGGGAAGATGATGAAGTTGGGCCGGTGTTAGATTTTAAATGGGATGGTAAGTGGGGTGTAAATATCAAGGGTTGGGTGGAAAAATAAATTTTGGCCCAAGCCCAAATCTTTTTTGAAATACTCATCCTGTCTTGCTGCCTTGTAAATTTAAAACTAAGATTCCCGATTCGTTAGTGGTCCGATTTTTGCGAATGAACTATGAAAATGATCAGCATGAAGAATGCTATCTAATGATCTAGGAAAAACTCAAATCTAACTATGGGTGATATATGAAATGGTATAAGAACGCATCAAATTGCGTAAATGGCATAAGTTATGAGGGCGAAGGAAAATTTAGAAGACTAGACGTGTCACACGAATCTATACGACTTAAAACAACATAAACAAAGATAGAAAATGAGAGAACAAGGTGGGGTGATTACCCACCCCCAAACAAAATTTTGGAATAGGATGAATTTTTTTTTGTTGTGGTGAAAAAGAAGGTCTTTTAAAGTCAGATACCCTAGACTTTCTAATCTATCTAATATTTATGGGTTTTATAGTTTTATAATTCTTATAAAAAGGATTTTTCAAAAATACAGAAAACAAACAAAGCAAGTAAAAATGTAAGTCACTCCATAAAGAAACACTACTCAAAAGAAACGAAAAAAAGTGCAAGAAAGGAATGCGTGAATTACATGAATGTAGACTAAGGATCCGGCATTTACAACCACACACTCCGGAAGGAGGGTCCGGTTACCTTAATGGAGTACTCCCAAAATATAGAATATGGATAGGAAGTGCACCAAGCATAGAGGTCAATCCTCATAAACAGGATCTTGTAGAAGTGGTTTCTTCTACAGCGGGCGAACGTAATTCATGAAAATGTTTTAAGCGTTGGCCATTAACTTGAAAGGTATTGTTGTCCTTGGGATTTACCAAGGTGATTACCTCTAGAGGGGTGACATCAGTAACCAAAAAAGGTCTAAACCAACGTGTTTTTAATTTACCAGGAAAAATATGCAAACGTGAGTTATATAGCAAAACTTTTTTACCAAGATCAAACTCTTTACGCAAAATATGTTTATCATAAATACATTTCATGTTACCTTTATAATCCTTCGCTAAATCGTAAGAATCACTACGGATTTCTTCAAGCTCATTTAATTGCAATTTACGCTTGACACCAGCGGCGTTAATGTTGAAATTAAGACTTTTAATGGCCCACAGGGTACGGTATTCCAACTCAACAGGCAAGTGACAAGGTTTACCAAAAACTAAGCAGTAAGGTGACATACCAATATGTGTTTTAAAAACTGTTGTATATGCCCAAAAAGCATATGTTAGGCGTCTAGACCAGTCTTTCCTATCAGGATTAACTGTCGTTTCTAAAACTTTTCTATTTCTCTATTGGACACCTCTACTTGACCACTAGTTTGAGGATGATACGGAGTCGCCACCTTATGGGTAACTTCATATTTCTTTACTAAAGCTTCAATAACTTTATTACAAAAATGTTTTCCTTCATCACTAATGATGGCCTTAGGTACGCCAAAACGTGAGAAGATATACTCCTTCATAAACAATACTATAGTTTTATGGTCATTATTACGCCAAGCCATGGCTTCAATCCATTTAGAAACGTAGTCTACAGCTACAAGAATATAAATAAAACCATACGAAATGGGAAACGGTCCCATGAAATCTATACCCCAGACATAAAAAATCTCCACTATAAGAATGGGATTTAAGGGCACCATATTATGTTGAGTAATACGCCCAAGTTGTTGACATCTAATACACGCTTTACAGTATGTATGGGTATCTTGAAACAGGGTCCGCCAAAAACCGTATTGAAGAACTTTGATAGCAGTTTTCTTTCCACTAAAATGAGCCCCGCATGCATGATTGTTCATGGCAGAAGGATAAGACTTCATTGTGCTCCCACTGGGGAATGCAACGATGAATTATCTGATCCGCACAATATTTAAAAATGTAGGGTTCATCCCAATAGTAAAACTTAACTTTGGCCAAAAATCTCTTGCGTTCATTCCTTGTCCATATCTCAGGAATGATCTAAGACATTAAAAAATTAACAATGTCTGCATACCAAGGTGTAGAAAAAACTGAATGAAGATGCTCATCCGGAAAAGAGTCAGATGTCGATTCGGAATCACTGTTATCCTTATTAGTTAACCTAGATAAGTGATCTGCAACTATATTTTTAGCTCCTTTTTATCCTTAATTTCTAAGGTAAATTCAGTTACAAGAAGAATCCAATGGATCAATCTCTGTTTAGCATCCTTCTTCACGAGAAGGTACCTAAGTGCGGCATGGTCTGTATAGACGATGGTTGTGGAACTAACTAAGTAGAGATGGAATTTATCTAAGGCATAGACAATGGCTAGAAATTCCTTTTCAGTAGTAGTGTAATTACGTTGAGCATCATTTAAGATTTTACTAACATAAAAAATAACGGTAGACTTATTATCGAACTTCTGTCCTAGCACAGCACCAACGACATAATCACTAGAATCACACATAAGTTCAAAAGGTTTAGATTAGTCTAGTGGTTGTATGGTAGGTGCAGAGGTTAAAGCGGCTTTCAAAGTTTCAAAAGCATGTTTGCATTCATGATTAAAATAAAAAATGGCATCTTTTAAAAGCAATTGTGTTAAAGACTTAGCTATTTTTGAAAAATCTTTTATGAAACGTTTGTAGAAACTTGCATGGCCTAGAAAGGCCCTAATGTCATGGACAGTCCGTGTTATAGGCAGAGACGCTATCTTATCTATTTTAGCTTTGTCTACTTCTATTCCATTTTTAGAAATAATATGACCTAAAACTATGCCTTTAGTGATCATAAAATGACATTTTTCCCAGTTTAACACTAAGTTCTTTTCCTGACACCGTTTCAAAACTTTAGAAAGATTTGAAAGACAATCTTCAAAGGAATGACCATGAATGGAAAAATCATCCATAAACACTTTCATGAATTTCTCCACCATGTCACTAAAAATATGTAGCATACAATGCTGGAAAGTATCAGGTGCACAAAGGCCAAAGGGCATTCTTTTATATGCATACGTATCAAAGGGACATGTGAATGTAGTTTTCTCTTGGTCATCAGGGTCAATAATAATCTGAAAATAGACAGAGTAGCCATCTAAAAAACAATAGTAAGCATGGTCGGCTAGACGTTAAAGCATTTGGTCAACAAAGGGTAAAGGAAAGTGATCCTTACGTATCATAGTATTAAGCTTTCTATAATCAATACAAATCCACCACAATATAGGAACTCGGGTGGAAACTAACTCTCCATCGGCATTACAAATGACTGTAACACATGATTTCTTAGGGACTACATGAACTGGGCTCACCCATTCACTATCTAAGATGGGGTATATAATGCCGACATTGAGTAATCTCAAAACTTTTGCTCTAACTACCTTTTTCATGGTGACCTACCTCTTTTTGTGTGTTTAGATGTGGTATATGGATGATGTAGATAGATGATGGTCGTTGAACAAAAAGAAGCGTATCAAAACCTAATTATCCCTCAATAAGTAAATGATGAGTAGGGTATCGTTCCACTTTTAAGTGTATGTTTATATGAAGGACAGGACTGGAAAGGGGGTTTGAGGGATTAAAAACTATAATTGTAGATATTTTAGATTCTAATGCTAAACTAAACTAAACTAACTAAACTTATACTAAAACTAAGAATTGGAAATAGGGAGAGAATATGAGAGAGATAGATTCAAGAGATTCAAATCCACCAATGCTTTTGATTCAATGACTTTTTGCTTCATGTTGTTCTCCAAGTAGACTACAATCGGGCAATCGAGCGAGTGCCGATGCCTTTTTGGGTGAAACATCGTTAAACAATTAACTCTACTTAAGGTTGTTCCTATGTTCATGTTACTAGTATCTTCTTTCCTTTTATGTGAGCTTGGGCAGCTATTCAATGAATCACCATCTAAGGCAAACACAAGGAATACTTCCCTTACTCTAAAACACTACACAACTAGAAGAAAAGTAGAGAATAATAGTATAATATTCAATTACAATAAATAAAACTCTATTCTAGCATTATATTCAATTGCAATAAATAAAAGCATGTTACTAGCAAATATTCAATTGCAATAAATAAAACCCTAAACTAGCATGATATTCAATTGTAATAAATAAAAACCTTAATCTATACTTCCATCCCCTGGTGTGGGCAATGGAACTAATAACTAAAAACATAAAGAACTAACCTGATTGAAGAACACCATAAACCAGAAGAATCATTAAACCTTAAGCATTGGCTTCATCTCCTCCCTTGAAGGAGAAGATTAGCCTTCCATAAAGAAGGAAGAACACGAAAAACGAGAAGAAGAAGAGTTGAAGAACATAATACTAGAAAGACTAATTTATTAAGACTCTGCGCCTCAAGTTAAGAGACAAGAATATAAGTGAATTGGCCCATTACATGAGGCACTTAGGTCCTCTATTTATAGGGGTTATAATGAGTTCTAGAAGCATTCCAAACCGTCATTTGTTTCCTAATACAAATAGGTTTCTTTCAGAGTCCGACTTCGTCTTCAAAACTGAGAATTGGCTACGATTAATGCGATTCATGCGTCTGGACGCATTATCCATGCGTCCCAGACTTAATCAATGTGTCTGGACGCTCGATCTATGCGTCCCAGATGTAATCAATGAGTCTGGACGCTCGATCCATGTGTCCCAGACGCATAAGCCGATTTTCTCTCTTCTGCTCTATCCTTCTATCCTCTTTTACGGGCTTTGGTCCAAGCAACGAATCCTTTGGCCTTGGGCTTCCAAATAGACTTTAAAATAGGTCCAAGTCGCATATTTAATAGCTCCAATTCCTTGGCCTTCTCCATGATTGTCCACGGGCTTCCCATGTGATCCTTAATGCTCCGAATTGCTCCGCTTTACCCCATTTTCTCTAATATTCTACAAAACTCTCTTTTTTACCTGTAGAATCTTAAAACACAACTTATAAACACTATTAGTCCACTAAGATGGCTCAACAAGAGGCATAATCGAAGGTTAAATAGCACTTTTTGAGCACTTATCACAACTCCCAACTAGCCATTTGCTAGTCTCTTAGCAAATAAGATAAAAAATAGATAAGTGATCAAAATCACATCCTAATAACAAAAATAAAATCCTAACTCATTTTTAGCGAGGCATCGCGATTGCATTTACCATATGCAACAAGGCTTTAAACCTTTAAATTCCCAAAAAGGACGAGTTATAGTCTCGTGAGGGTTTTCAGTGATATACCCACAAAATCAATCAATAGCATGTTCAAGAATGATAGTATTTTTTTGAGAGAGAAATTCCTTACCCACTTAGTGCTTACTCTAATAGACAGTCTCCATTGCTAACTACATTCTTTGCAAAGACTCATAGATTATGATGGGAGATAGTAAAATTGACAAAATTCTCAATCAAGGCTTATGTGTGTACTTAGTCAATCAATCTCCTATACTCTCCTATCCAAGAAACGGAATCCCTAGTTTACCATAGGTAGATAATCTCGACTTTCAATCCTCACCGGTCATACTCTCGAGGAAAAGAATCTCTCGAAGATGGTCTACTATTTTACCTCATGTATGTGGGGAAAAGAATAATGCATCTGAACATCCCACATACTACCTTGAAAAACAGACTTGAATAAAAATTAGTCTCATGGAAAGAATGTCAATCATATATGAAGTGTCGGGTCCTTCACTTTAGCATCATCTCACCTATTCTAGACTTAGTACCATCTTGTAATGATAAGTCATGGGTTGTAACTTGGCTTGGGTATTGGTTTATGAAGGAAAGGTAAAAAGGATTCTAAGGTTGTTTACGAAAACACTAAGGGTTTTGCTTCTTTCTTTGGAAGATTTCTTCAAATTCGTATTCGCGAGAAAATTCTTCCTTTATCTTAGCTTTTCCATCCATTACTTCAACTCATTTTTTTTTTTTTTTTTTTTTTTTAACTTCGGTGGTATATCCTTGATTAGTCTTGGATATGCTTGTTTTCCACTAGCTTCTTTCACTTTGAAAACGAATGATGGGATTCATTGTATCTCTCTGGTATTTCCTTGTAATCTTCCTTTTTTTGTCTTTCTTCCTCCTTGTGCCCCTCGTATTCTCATAAACATATGGGTATGGCTGATAAAGATTTTGGCTATACTTCTTGTGCGGAGTTGAAGGGTGAATGGTAGAGGTTTTATGAAAGTAAATGGCTTATTGTAAGGCTCAATAGGGTTTAACATGATGGTCCTACTAGGTGGGATAAAGGCTGAATGGGTTCACTACTTGACTTATCAGTATGATACTCTGTTTTGAATAGACTACAAGACCTAATGGCTATCTCCCCAGTTGATGTCACTTCATGATTAACCAAATCAACGAATAATGAGACTATATTACAACGACATAAAGAACTGAAAGATGTTGAGTCACTAAGAACTCTCCAAAGAATGGGTATAAAGCTTAAGTCTTACGGGCTAAGTCTAAAAATTCTACTTCCAGTTTACTAGGGGTTTAAATCTCTCTTCTAGCAAAAGTACACAAAACTGACCAAGTATTATGGTGGTGCCTTGATAAAGAATTCTATCAATAAGAACTATGTCCGAGCATAATAAATAGTCTAAGCGGTAATGAAATCAATAATATCAACTATCTATCAAACTCAATACTACACTAAGCAGTATAGAATCTATATCCCGGACTCATCATTAAAATTCATTTTTTCTCATCTTTGCGATATAGAAACAAAAATATTTTAGTTTTTGAAAACTAATTTTGAAATTCATTTCTCAAGTACACCCTCCCCTACTTATGCATGCATTGACCTCAATGTATAAAGAAGTAAATGAAATGGATGAGAAAAAGGTAGGATATTACCATTGATGCGAATTTTTAGGTCTTTTTCGTCGGATCCCCAAGACGTAATGTATTATCAATTTGGAGTGAGGAGATCAGATTTTTTTACCCAAATCTGACGAATGTTTGGAGGACGAGGAGGTCTCACCTTGTGGGTTGTTAAAAATACTCCTTGATATCTTTGGAAAGATTCTTGGGTGAAGTTGCTTCTCTACCTTGAACTATTTCAGTCCGATGATTGTGTGATAGGCCTTGTGGTTCCTCTGTGTAGAAGATTGATGAAAATCTTTCTTTCTAACAGGACAATAGTATCTGATGTGCCCTTTACCACCACAGTGATGATAATGGATGTCTGGCTGACTACTCGGGGGGGGCGGCGAGGTTCACATCACATACTTCTCTCGTTCGGACAATAATGGTGTAGAAGAGGCTTCAACAGTGCAATTCTTCTTATCAATATGGTCCACTTTCTGCTTCAGAAGACTCATTTCAATTTCTAGATTCTGTTGTTTTTCCAAAACTTCTTTAAGCTAATTCTCTAGTAACTGATTTTTCTGGGTAGAAGTCTGTTGTTCATCTTGAAATGTAGAGTTCATCTTCTCAAGATATGATACTCTCTCTGCCAATTTTCCATTATGCTCACTTAAATCCTGAATTTTCTGCAGAGATTCCAAGAACATGGCTAGCAACGCCTCTATGGTGGGGTTCTCGGGTTCATCCGCAGTTTTTACGTAGATTGAGCACTCTCTCAATTGTATCTTTGAATGGGACCAATTCTTGTATCATACTATCAAGGAAGTACACCTCTCCACCTTCGGCTTCATCACAATCCTTATCAACAACAGAAAGATATTTATGTCCATGGACATCTTACCAAAGTTGATCTTCATTTCACCGTTGTGACAATTTATCAAAGCTTTTGCGGTAGCGAGAAAAGGTCGGCCTAGAATAATTGGTATTTTATCAAAGGCTTCCTGGGTGTCTATCACAATGAAATCCACTGGATAGTAGAAATCGGCTACTTGAACAAGAACATCCTCAACTATGCCTCTGGGAATCTTGGTAGAGCGGTCAGCTAACTTCAATTTGACTTGTGTAGGCTTTAGGTTCTCCAGGCCCAACGCTTGGTACAAATGATATGGCAAGAGATTAACACTAGCACCAAGGTCTAAGAGAGCATTACCCGTGAATTTTTCTCCTATCTTGCATGATATTGTAGGACTTCCTGGATCTTTGAGCTTGATTGGAGCTTGCTGATGGATAATAGATGTTGTTTGTCCAGCTAGAAATGCTCGCTTTGGAACATGAGTACTTCTCTTTATGTTGCATGCATCCTTCAAGAATTTGGCATATGATGGCAACTGCTTGATCGCTTTGAGAAAGGGGATATTGATGTTATCTTTCTCAAATGCCTCCTTCATCTCTGAAAATTGCTTGTCCTTTTTGCTTTGAGCAAAAAATATAGGAAAAGGTGCCTTCGGTACAAACACATCAGCATGTGTCTACTCTTCTTTCTCTTTGGCATTCTTGCATATCTTGTCTTGGTTGTCTTGACAAATGGGAGTGGAAAGGATTTCCCCCACTTCCTTTTGAACTTCATTTGAAATCTTGACCAATTGCTCTGTAGCAATGTCATCATGAGAAGGTAAGTCAACCTTGTTGTCTATCTTCAATCCTGATCTAAGAGTAGTAACTGAGCTAACATGATTATGGAGGTGATCAGTACTAGAAGTTGTCCCAATGTGGCATACATCTTCACTCTTCGATATTGGTTCCAATAAGCTAGGTTGAGTGGCTTGTGTCTTTACAGACAAAGCAGTAGTGAGTTGGTCGACCTTAGCCTCTAGAGACTCCATTCTAGAACATTGACTTGCCTGAGATTGCTGGAGATTGAGCTGAGATTGTACAATAAGCTCTAGAACACTTTCAAACTTCTGATTTTTCTGTGATAGCAAAGTGATTGCATTCTCCAGGTTGGCAGGTGCGGCATAATTTCTCCTAGGATCAGGCAATAACTCTCCACTTGTATTGGAATTTTGTTGAGAGTATAATTGTTGTTGAGGGACCAACTGTGAAACTTGACTTGTCTGTGGAATATAACTTTGATCTTGAGAACACAGGGGTCCAAAGATTCTCGTCTCCAATAATTACCTTGAAAGTTATTACCACCTTGGTTGGGCCTCTGAAATGAGTTTATATTGTACTCTCCAACTGATGCATGTTGATAGTAACCAGGACATTCTAAAGTTGCATGAGAAGTGTCACGAACGGACTTAGCGAGATATTGGCTAGCTTGCATGACTGGGAAAGATTTAGCTTGAGACTTGTTGATCTTGGAGGGATTCATGGAGAACTGATTGAATTTCTTACTCAAAGTTTCAATGTTGGTGGCCATGCTGGCCAATGTAGACTTCAATTCTTGATCTGCTTGTTCATGTGCTTGGTAACCAAATTGCTTTGGCTCCCCTTCCATGCTAGCGACATCCACGTTGCTAGTAGTCCACTGTTGTGTTTCTTCAGCTAAATTTTCGAGAAAGTTGTAAGCTTCCTCTCCATCCATCGATGTAAACTTGCCTTTGTGCATTGACTGTATCATCTGCTTGTTCATCATCGAGAGTCCTCGATAGAAAAAATGAGCAAGTGTGCTCTTATCATAACCATGATGTGGACATGAGACTAGCAGATTATTAAATTTCTCCCAAATTTTGATGATATTCTTGATCACTTTTCCTTTGAAATTGCTAATGGCTTGCTGCATGGCATCATCTTACAGGGTGGGTAGAACTTGTTCATAAACTTTGTTCTCAACTTCTCCCAATTATCTATTGAATTGATCGGTGCGCGTTAACCATTCGGAGGCTTTACCTTTGAGTGAGAGCGGAAAAAGAATCAACTTGATACTCTCATCTTTGATATTCTCGTTCTTGAAAGTTCGAGGGATCGATAGAAATCTGTTCATGTGAACATATGGTGAACATTATGCGAACCATTGAACTTTGGAAGCATTGAGATTCTTGATGCTCTAAGCTCAAACTGGTTAACCACGTTTACGGGAAAACAATCTTCTTTGGGTGGGTCTCCAAATGATTGGCGAATAAAAATCGCCGGCTTCTTCCTCTCTTTGTGCTTGCATGGGTGTGATAGCCGGGGATTATTGGTGTCCATAACACCTCCATCATTCGTCGTCGCGCCATTATATCAATCATCTAGTATTCTTGCTATCACGAAGATGATGAAAACTATCCTACTATGCTTGAATGCAATTAAACTAATATCTGCAACTATTCTAAATTATAATAATATGCAAAACTACTTTCCTTCAACTGGGTTGGGCTTTACTGACTAGTATCTAAGCCGTTGTCTAAAGTTGTCTCTTCTAGGGTTATGGTGAATCACTTGGATTGCTTAAGTACCACGTCCACGGGCGATAGTCCGTTTGTCAAGATTCGACAAAAACACTAGAGTTTGATGTTTTATTTGTGTTGGCTTACAACTTCAATTGTTGAAAAGGTCCTAAATGCAATTATACTAGAAAGCAATAAAACTATGATGCAACTATACTAAGAAAGCAATAAAACTAAACTACGATGCAACTATACTAAGAAAAATAAATAGAATGAAGATTCGACTAACTTTGGATGGTAGATCTTGTCTTGAGATGTCCTTCAAGCTTCTTTATTTTTCAAAAGGATGGATGATGTGGCTAAAATTATCTCAAGATCCAAAATTCTAATCTTGAAAGAAAACGTTAAACATAAACAACTTAAAACAGCAGCGGTGCCATTGACACTACCTCTTTTTAGGGCTACAATTAATTATATCCCCGGCAGCGGCGCCATTTGACCTACCTCTTTTTGTGTGTTTAGATGTGGTATATGGATGATATAGATAGATGATGGTCGTTGAACAAAAAGAAGCGTATCAAAACCTAATTATCCCTCAATAAGTAAAGGATGAGTAGGGTATCGTTCCACTTTTAAGTGTATGTTTATATGAAGGACAGGACTGGAAAGGGGGTTTGAGGGATTAAAAACTATAATTGTAGATATTTTAGATTCTAATGCTAAACTAAACTAACTAAACTTATACTAAAACTAATAATTGGAAATAGGGAGAGAATATGAGAGAGATAGATTCAAGAGATTCAAATCCACCAATGCTTTTGATTCAATGACTTTTTGCTTCATGTTGTTATCCAAGTAGACTACAATCGGGCAATCGAGCGAGTGCCGATGCCTTTTTAGGTGAAACATCGTTAAACAATTAACTCTACTTAAGGTTGTTCCTATGTTCATGTTACTAGTATCTTCTTTCCTTTTATGTGAGCTTGGGCAGCTATTCAATGAATCACCATCTAAGGCAAACACAAGGAATACTTCCCTTACTCTAAAACACTACACAACTAGAAGAAAAGTAGAGAATAATAATATAATATTCAATTACAATAAATAAAACTCTATTCTAGCATTATATTCAATTACAATAAATAAAAGCATGTTACTAGCAAATATTCAATTGCAATAAATAAAACCCTAAACTAGCATGATATTCAATTGTAATAAATAAAAACCTTAATCTATACTTCCATCCCCTAGTGTGGGCAATGGAACTAATAACTAAAAACATAAAGAACTAACCTGATTGAAGAACACCATAAACCAGAAGAATCATTAAACCTTAAGCACTGGCTTCATCTCCTCCCTTGAAGGAGAAGATTAGCCTTCCATAAAGAAGGAAGAACACGAAAAACGAGAAGAAGAAGAGTTGAAGAACATAATACTAGAAAGACTAATTTATTAAGACTCTCTGCCTCAAGTTCTGGAGACAAGAATATAAGTGAATTGGCCCATTACATGAGGCACTTAGGTCCTCTATTTATAGGGGTTACAATGAGTTCTAGAAGCATTCCAAACCGTCATTTGTTTCCTAATACAAATAGGTTTCTTTTCAGTCCGACTTCGTCTTCAAACCGAGAAGGAATTGGCTACGATTAATGCGATTCATGCGTCACGGGCGCATTATCCATGCGTCCCGGACTTAATCAATGTGTTGCGGGCCGCCGATCTATCGTCTCGGATGCAATCAATACGTCTCGGGCCTTTCGATCCATCGTCCCGAGGCCAGCGTAAAGCCGATTTTCTCTCTTCTGCTCTATCCTTCTATCCTCTTTTGCGGGCTTTGGTCCAAGCAATGAATCCTTTGGCCTTGGGCTTCCAAATAGACTTTAAAATAGGTCCAAGTCGCATATTTAATAGCTCCAATTCCTTGGCCTTCTCCATGATTGTCCACGGGCTTCCCATGTGATCCTTAATGCTCCGAATTACTCCGCTTTACCCCATTTTCTCTAATATTCTACAAAACTCTCTTTTTTACCTATAGAATCTTAAAACACAACTTATAAACACTATTAGTCCACTAAGATGGCTAAACAAGAGGCATAATCGAAGGTTAAATAGCACTTTTTGAGCACTTATCATATGGCAGGGTTCAAATGACGTTATGGCTCACGGAGGTTTTCGCATTATCCTCCAAATGTAAGCGATGTTTGCATACGCTAGGGTCAATACCCTTAATGCCGTCTAAAGACTAACCAATCGCAGAACGATGTTCACGAATAACCCGAATCAAATTTGCCTCTTCAATAGCAGATAACTGAGATGATATAATAATCGGATGAGTGACATCCGGATCAAGATGAATGTAATTTAACTCAGCAGGAAGAGGTTTAAGCTCAGGGGTAGGAGGAGTGGGAATGAGGGATTTATGAGGGTCTTCCTCCTTTACAACGCAAACTTGTTCAGGAATGAGTTCTTTAAACTCAGGAGCTAGATCGTGGATAGGAGTAGATTCTAAGAGGGCATGTACTTCTTGGATGTAAGAATCCTCAATACTGCCAAAGGAAAGAAATTGGTGCATCTGATTATCTAGAAAAGTTTTGTTAAAATAATCTTGAGCGAGACTTTCTATCATGCTAATTTTGTTATCTATAGTCGTGTCTGGTGTCTGTTGCATCATCTTAAACACATTTATCTCAACAACAAGGTTTCCAAAGAAAATAGACATCAAACCATCGCAGCAATTAATGAGGGCATTGGGAGTTTTCGAGAAAGGATGCCTTAAGATGATAAGAACAAAGTCATGAGCGACTTCTGTGTCTAGAATGACAAAATCAGCTGGATAATAGAAGTTTTGTATTTTAACAAGAATATTTTCAACTACCCCCTTGAGATACTTAATTGAACGATCGTCTACCTGCAAAGTTATTTTAGTTAGTTTTAGATCGTGTATACCTAGTTGTTTATAAAGGTAAAATGAGAGTAAGTTAACACTCGCCCCTATATCTAGAAGAGCAGTTGTGGTGAAAGTATCGCCTAAGGTGCATTGTACAGTGGGATGTCCAGGGTCCTTGTACTTAACGATTCCGTTGTGCTCAATTAAAGAAGGAAACTATTCCGTTTAAAAGGCTTCTTTAGGTATGTTTGTTTTTCTCTTTGTGGTGCACAAATCTTTAAGAAACTTAGTGTGTTTTGGAAGACTTTTTATAGCTTTGAGGAAAGTTAGGTTTATAGTTAAATTTTTGAAAAATTTCCTAATCTCGTTAAAATTATCGTCCTTCTTTAGCATAGCTAGTCTTTGGGGAAACGAGGGGTTTTCCCTATATTTAGCATAAGGGTCAATAGGAGTATTGCCCTTTTCTTTAACTGTTGTTGGTTTCCCCTTCGGTTGAGATTTAACTGGTACTTCTACAGTGGTAGGATCTTCAGTTTCAACTATGGTATCTAGTATGGTTTCATTATCTTTTTCAGTTTGTGGGGAATCCTCAAGAATTATTACTTTGTTGTCAATCACTTTCCCTGAACGGAGAGTAGTTATGGCCTTTAATTCACCTTGTATTAAATTTTCATTACTATGATTTAACATAAGGGTTAATAGGAGTATTGCCCTTTTCTTTAACTGTTGTCAGTTTCCCCTTAGGTTGAGGTTTAACTAGTACTTCTACAGTGGTAGGATCTTCAGTTTCAACTACGGTATCTAGTATTGTTTCATTATCTTTTTCAGTTTGTGGGGAATCCTCAGGCATTATTACTTTGTTGTCAACCACTTTCCCTGAACGGAGAGTAGTTATGGCCTTTAATTCACCTTGTATTAAATTTTCATTACTTTGATTACCGGTTAATTCAAAAGCTGTGTTTGTTGATCTTGGATTAGGTACAGGTTGACCTGGAAACACGCCTTTTTGTTGTGGTTTTTCTTGGGCTAACTGTTGGATGGATTATTGGATAGCTAGTAATATATGGTTGTGAGTCTGCATGTATGCATCGAATCTATCGGGTTGGGTAGGTTGAGTGGCCACGGGTTGTGTAATAGGAACTATCTCACATTGATTATTAACAAGTGGATTTTGATAGTTGCTATTTACTTGGACTAAACTTCTATTATTATTATTATAATTACCTTGCCCTTGTCCTTGCCTTGGTTTATATTGATTGTAGTTATTGGTGGGCCTAACGTTTTGATTATTAAAACCTGGAGGTGCTCCTTGATGGTGATTACTACGCCAACTAAAATTAGGATTTTGTCTCCAAGGTGCGTTAGGTATATTAAAAGCGCAGACATCTTCTGGCTGTGGTTGTGGTTGTTGTTGTTCATAGTCAAGAGCACAATAATGATCGGAATGCTCAAGACTAAAATAGAAATTACAGTGAAGAGAGTTTATATTCATGACAAGATCGGAGTGGGTTTCTCTTCTTGTTTATTGACAGAAAGGTGAGGGATTCAATGAAAGTTCTAAGTTCTGGATTTGGTTTAACCTCAAACATACTAGCTACCTTAGCTGTAGAAGAATAAGAAATGGAGCGGGAGTAATCTTTACCTCCCCAGTTGTTACTTTTCTTGGATTGTTTATCTAGAAAGTTATAAGCATCTATGGTTCCTTTACCTAGGAAATTACCTCCATTCATGATATCTAAAGTCTCTTTATGATGTTGGGATAGGCCTTTGAAGAAGGCACGAACTAGTGTGTCTTTACCAAGATTATGATGTGGACATTCTACTAGAAGATCAGTGAAATGATTCCAAGCCTCAGAAAAGGATTCTTGAGGCTTTTGGCGAAAGAAATAAATAGGTGATAGCATTTCATCAGTCTTCTATGGCGGGTAAAATTGTTCCATAAATAATTCTACTAGTTTTTCCCATGTGTCAACAGAGTTCAACTTTTGTGTTGTTAGCCAAGTAGCCATTTTGTCAGCTAGGGTGAAAGGAAACACCCTGAGCTTTATTTGTTCAGGTCTTACGTTAGAATGATGAAATATAGTAAGAACTTGTTGTATCCTATGTAAGTGTTGATAAATCTTCTCATGGTCTAATCCATGGAACATAGGTAGCAAATTAAATATATTAGGGGGGATTCTAAAATCTCCTGTAGTATCTGCAAGAATGATGCAGGACTTAGGTCCATCGTTTAAAGCCTAATAAAATCAGAGAGAGGTCTCTCTACTATTTCTTCACCCATTGCTACAAATGTAGTGTAGGTGGTGTGTGTGTGGTAATTGGTGAATTTCTAGATAGGCGATTATTTCTACGTCTACGATAAACTAATATGGCAGGTTTATGCATACCATATCTTAATCTCCTGCATGTTTTAAGTCTAATAGGCAATTCCTAACGAGCATGCAAAAATTAGTCAGATTATTACTAGAAATAGAATCCTCTGACAGTAAATTTGAGGATGTATAGAGGTGTTACCTGGAGTGTCCTTGCTACGCGTATAAATAGCGTCTTCAACTGCCTTGAAGCACGTCTATATTACTTGAACAATTATATGAGTACTGGTCCGGGTACACGGTGTGGATAGTGAAGTCCGGGTACGCGAGTTTAAGCTTTTTACTATGGGCTTCGTGTTGGGCCTTGATGTTAGGCCTATGAAACGGGCTGTGGGTGGGCTTACTAACTAATGTTAATTAATTTTTTTTGTATTTTTGAATCAAACCAACGGCCACGCCACCTAAGAATTGAGGGAGGTTGTCCATGTGTGCACGTTCCTTAATTAGATAACCCCAATTATTTGAGTTTTCTAGACACCGTTTAGAATGAGAAAAATATGTTTTTTCTAATTTTGTAGTTGATAACATACGAGTACTGTATTGTACTCGTGAGAGAATATTGAAAATAATATTAAAAAATTAATTTAAGCTAATTAACCTAAGGAGCGTGCGCGCTTAGAATTAAGGCAAATTGGGAGCAGGTCGCGAGTTTAAGTAATGTGCGGGTTGCGCTCCGTTAAGGAAAATTTGAGGCGCGTGCATGCTCTCAATTAGAAATAGTAGGGTGAACTTTTTTGGGTCAGGTCATGAGAGGGCAGTGAGTTGGTTGAACAACTCGTATGCACTCCAGCAGTAGCAGAACAATTGGAAGAAATTACGAACAATGTTTTCAGTGTGTGTTTTGTGAACAGTAAAAAACAATGTTTCTAATCTAAATACTCGTAATGTAAATGAACTAGATGGCAAGTGGTGCCATTGATAAATAAATAAATTAGATAGATTATAAAACAGTAGATGTGGAGGTGAAGAACAGTAGATATATGATGGAAAAATAGTAATTAAATACTCTCAAAATTCGTAGAAATAATGAGGAGCAGTCGTGTAAGGTTCACTCTAGTCGTACATTAGTTGAATGCAAGTTTAGATTAGAAATATGTTTTACTAGTTAGAGTCAAAATAGTAGACTTGAGGGTAAAAACAGTTAACTTAAATGACAAGAGAAGATATTAGAAGGAGTTTAATTCGTCATGCAATTCGATTGACTATTAGTTAGTATCGAATCGCTTGTGTTAATCTCTAGTGAAGACCAAGTCCTCTCGGATTGAGGTTTCACTAGCATGAGAGTTTAGCTCCACCACAAATCTCTTTGGTGGTGGCTCTATACTCTAGTTCTCTGTTATGAGCTATATCTCTAGACACTCATAACGAAGAACTTGACGTTCTTGATGCAAAACAATAATATTAATAATTACTCATCCTCACATGGCTTGATAAACCTCCTCTAATGGAGGTTTAGCTTTGTGTCATAGGAATCATTACGCTAAAGCAATAATAAGAAGACATAATTGAAAAGAGAATTGAATTGAAATTAACTAAAGCTTTTATTGATGGGAATTAATGGAGGCTACAAACTAATTTATGCTAACCCTAAACTAAAGAAAAGTAAACCTAATTAAAACTAAACTAATAATGGAGTGGATCAGAGTGTTTAGCCTTAACCCTCTTTATATAGGAGAGGTTTAGAGTTACATTTTCGTGCATGGGCGAGAAAGGGGGACATTGGGCCTAAAGTGAGCCCAAAGTCTATTAGGCTAAGTCTAAAGAGGCCACAGCTGTTGGATAATACTTCCATGCCCTTTTCATCCACGTTTATAGCTTTTATTGAGGCAAAACTAGGTCCATTGGAAAGCTGATTTCGAGTTGGTCATTTTGACATAAAGTAGGCTCAATTCTGAGGCCCGAGTATAACGTTATGGCCTATTAAAGTTCTATTGACTTTTCTGTTTTTTTTCTACCCGTATTGACTTTGACTGGGCTTGAAAAAGGCTTTTCTCTATGATTCTTGGGATTTAAACGTAGAACTTCCTTAGCAATCATCTTGACTCGTTTTCCATTCAAAAGTGGTGCCTTTAGTCACCTAATCAACTTCAAGTCCTAAAATGCACAAAAACACGTAAACAGTACTAACTCTTATTTATTATAAACATAATTAGCCTAAGTAGAATACTGTTAAAGGGTTTAAAATACACTCTTGGGTACCTATCAGAAACTAAAACATTTCTATGTAGAAAGAATTAATAATTTACTTCACTAATATATCATTGAACACCTTCAGCCCTTTCCTACCCCCAAACAAATATATAAGATAACAACAAACTTCAGTTGTACTTCTTACAAAAAGCTACCAAAGTACTCAGTATTTCAATTCAGACTAACCATCCACATCATCTACTTGAAAACAATCTAAACATCACAAAATAGATAACAAATTATTACTAGAGATAATATATTATTGAACACCTTAAGCCCTTTCCCCATCCCAACAAATATACAAGATAACAACAAATATCAGATCGACTTCTTACAAAAAACCACCAAAATAATTGATTAGCTCCCAACTATGCGTTTTATTATCTTTACATTACTACATTATAGCCTTTCTTATGCATAATGAAAAGACAACTCATAGTTTTTAATACATGTTTCAGGTTACAGGCCATTTCAGACCACTTATCATAGAAGCTGCATTTTAGCACTAAAATGAGTCTTATTAACGCTTACTATGAAGACTCAAGCTGCTATGAAAAAGTTCTAAAAAAATCAAAGTCAAAGGTCAAACGTCAAATGATAAGCACCCAAAAGTGTATTATGAAACCCCATTGAGACATATAAATTTGGTTAATTATGTGTTTAATAATCATGAAATAAATATGTTTTCATACTTTTGCAGGTATTCGCAGTAAACATGGAAATATTGGTTAAACCTGCGATAAAGCATGGGGAACGACGTATATATGAATTCTTCCAAATCTGCACAGAAGCATCAAACTTCCGAAGCTCCTATCTCTTGAACCAGGACTCCGAATGCGACAAGTGAGCTACTCAGACAATCAGGGCGATGAACTCTACGCATATATAGGCGGGAAGTTGTAAAATTACCCAAAGACCGGACCGCCACTGGACTGCATATGGACCCACTATGCGGGCCCGCAAGATTGGATGAGTCATCAATCATGGAGCATGTCAAGACAAAAATAACAAATTATTGGTGCAAAGTTGACACCTTGCATGTAATTAATTAGATTAGGTGTTAATAGTGAAAAAAAAAAAAAAAAAAGGCAAAGTGTCACTTTGTTTTAATGTGGTGGATAAAAATGAAGTAAATGTGGTTTGATGTTTCACGTGGAAGAAAATGAGATTTCTCTCAAATGAAGAAGAAAACAAAACAAGGGGGGACACTCCCTTGACTTATTTTCCTTACCTTGTATTATTTTAGTTCCTTAGTCTTAGATTTTATTTTTAGTTTTATTTTGGTAAGAATAGCTTGTAATAGTTTTAATAGAGGAAACCTTGTGTTTCTCTTGAAAAATTCTCATTTCTTCATGTAAGTGAGTATATAAATTAATAGTTTTCTTCTCTCTCTCTCTCTCTCTCTTTACATTCTACACTTGTTTTACTGTTCTCCCAAGGATCATGAGCTAACTTTCCCTTTTTGGGGAGTTAATAAAACTCATGTGAGGAAAAATCTTTGTTGTTTGGTTTAGTAAGTTAATTGTTTAGGAACAACAACTAGACCTACATCCTATCCCAAAATTATAGTTGGTGTAGTGTCTAGTTAGGGATCAAAGTGATGAGCTTAGAGATAAGTCATTGCTTTGGTTCCACATGTTAACATGTATGAGCTTAGAGATGAGTCATATATACTAGGGATCAAGTTTTTCTTTTATTAGGACTTGTCTATGAGTTCTAGCTAGGAAGATAATAATGAACTTATTAAAATCAAATAACAAAGGTTATCTTCACATGAGGATGATTAACTCTCCACCTTTGTTTTTAGTAAAATTTTATTGTGTCTTAATTGCATGATTTTTGTAACTTAATGTTTTTAAATTTTGTGTAGTAAAGAAACCAAGTATTTAGTATTAATATAATCATATTTAAACTTACTCACTAGTTCCCTAAAGAGTAAAACAACCAAGTTGTAGTTTGTCCTAAGCTTTAGGTTGGTTCGAATTCTTACTCCAACTATATGAACACGAAGATCGTGAGTAAGGAAAAACTTTGAATTCGCACTTACGCCAAAGAAGATAAGCAATTCTCTAACATAGCAAAAAGGCAAATATCAAAATGGCGCCGCTGCCGTTCTAAAGGCATAGGACTTGTGCTACAGATTGGAATTTGCTCCAAGGGGAAACCCCCCCTCACATCCTCCCTTATTTTTTGCTATTTTTTTTTTTTTTTATTTCTTCGTCGTCGCCAAACAAACGACCTGACCTCTCTTGAATTTTTGGTTGTACTTCCAGGGACAAAAAGTTAGGACCGGGAAAGTAAACTACACAAGATTCTAAGGTTTCTATGAAAAGTTGAACTCATTGTGGCATAATCGACACGCGTGCGCAGTACTGGATTCGCGTCCGCGGGTGTATTGTCTCTTGTGCTGCTCCTGTTCTACCTCCAACACCCACTAATAAATATTGATCCATATCCAGGCCTAACTCTCTGGAACTGTGACATAAAATTTGAATATCTTCTGGGATTAATTACGTCGACGGATTGAAACGTCTGTTTCATTTCTTTGGTGGACTTGTAGGAAGCAACAGGTTCCAAGTTTTTACTGTTTTTGCATGAATGCCATGTACGTAGTTATTATGTGCTAATTTATGGATTATTATTTACGTGTTAGCCTAGAAATATGCATGAATCATGTTCATATACCTGTAAATATTTATATACGATTAACTGGGCATGAATTGCATCTTAATGTATATATACATATAAATTGTACTGTTTTGCATGATTATCCGCCTTTCTAATGTATAAGTGTCTATTGTTGCATGTTTAGTATTTCTCTCGTATTATAAGTACCGTCTTGTATAATACTTGATTTTGTCAAGAAAGAGGAGAACATTCAACGAGGGTTAAAAATCTGAGTTGGGTAAGTTGTTTCTAAACCATACGGGGTGAAGTTCTCTATATGACACTCACAATCTCAATGAGTATTGCGAAATCGTTTTATTATACAATACAAAGAGTCGTATTTTAGTCTATGTATAATCGTTGCATGTTTAGTTTTAGCATTGTCTTATTTATATCGTCGTTATACTATATTCACATGATAATTGTATTTAGATAATGTATGAGTGATTCAAATTTGCACATTCTTGTTGATATCGTCCTACGTAATATCGATCTACAAATTAAGCGTACATATACGTATTACTTATGTATATTTGCCTATACGTATGGAAGTATTTATCGATGATACAACCTTGCCTATTCGTATAGCTATACGTATGAGTAGAGTATCTTCACATGCTACTGCATCTAGTATTGTATGAGTAGATCGTATTTGCATGCTTGTATTTTCATCCTTGCATAAATCTTTAAAAAAAATAATAATAATTAATTAATTAATTAATTAAGAAAGACCTTGCATAAATTTTAATTCCATAAATCTTAATCATAATCATATTCCAACGGTGTCTAGGAAATTTGAAAGATTGAGGTTACTTAATTAGAACCGTGCTTGCGGAAAAGCCTCCCTATATCTCTTGTGACCTGGCTGTTGGTTTATGCACACGTATTCCTAACTTCACTGCTACGTTAACAGCAACTTAGGCTTACGTTGTTACACTCTAATGCTTTAAGATAATAATACAATTCAAGTAATAAGAAGTTCCTTCTGTAAATTAGATCTAATTTTATGCTTGCATGAGATTAAGGTCTGGTTCCACTAAAGAATTTGAACATACCTATCGTCAAAGAAAATACGATAAGCAATTGCGTAAGTTCTCACCTAAAAATTGTTCTTCTTCTGTTAATTACCTTAATCAAGTTCCTTCGTCGCCATTAACTTCTGCAGTTATGGCTGACGATCCTCCACTCACCGGTGAGAAGCCCCATGGGACTTCTATCTTTGCATTCTGAGAAAGGACCTTCTTCCCTGCATCAAACTTGAGGACATTGTCGGTGATTTTCGTATCCCACCAAACGTTTTTAGTTTGTTACCTATGTACCATGGTTTGGATCACGAAAAACCGTACAATCATCTTCGTAGGCTTCAACAAGTGGCCACAACATTTCACTATCCAGCTGTCTCTAAGGAACAACTCTTGCTTCAGCTATTTTCATTCACCTTAGCAGAAAAAGCGTCAATTTGGCTTGCAGGACAATAGCCACAATCTATAGACACATGGAATAAACTTGTTCAAGCTTTCATGCTTAAATTTTACACTCAAAAGAAAACTACTGAAATGCTTCAGAAAATTCAATTCTTTCGTCAAAATCCTCATGAATCGTTTACGGAAGCATGGAGTCGCTTTACTGATCTACTTTTAGAATGTCCTCATCACCAACTAGACAAAGCCATCCTTGTCCATTCCTTCTTTAAT
Organism: Coptis chinensis; assembly: GCF_015680905.1. Classification (NCBI taxonomy): domain Eukaryota; kingdom Viridiplantae; phylum Streptophyta; class Magnoliopsida; order Ranunculales; family Ranunculaceae; genus Coptis; species Coptis chinensis. Next base: position 55,013,166 of record NC_141463.1, read on the forward strand.
GGACTTTCTGATCATCAAAAAGAAACTCTTGATATAATGAATGGAGGTTGCTTCATGGAAAAAGGAGCTACTGATTCATATACTTTTCTTGAAAAACAAGCGAAAAAAAGGTACACACTGGGGTAACACTGAGCCATCTAGATCATCAAAGGATACGGTAACAAAGGCTACATCTATTTTTTAGGTAAAACCCGATCCCGAATTAAAAAATTTGATAGAATCCCTAACTAAAAAAGTAGATGCCCTTGCAGTTCAAGTAAACGATCAACTCCCAAAACAGGTCATGAACGTTGACACATCCCCATGTGTTCTTTGTCTCAGTCCTGACCATCTTGATGCTTATTGTCCCTTGTTATATGCCTCCCCTTCTCAACCATCAGAAGAGGCATGTGCATTCAACATTCATAATGCACCTTGGCGACAACATCCGAATTTCGCTTGACGCCAAAATAACCAACAGCTGGGGGGTCCTCCAGGTTTCGCTAATCCACCTGTTCAACCAACCAACAACTTTATTCCATACCGCCAAGGAAATAATCAACAATACCAACAAAGTTAGAATCAATTTCAAAATACTTCGGATGCTAACTATCAAACCAACCGTGGCCTTGTTCCAGCCAATCCAAATCCCAACTATAATCAACAACTTCTCAGCAATAATCGTGATCTAGTACTTGTTGCACAATCTGCACCACTCGTTACGGATAGGACAAGTGAGACTTTCTTAGCTTACATGAACCAACAATCTCAAATTTTAATGTCTATCCAACAATCACTTCAACAATTGGCACAAGAAAATAGTCAGAAAGGCGTGTTTCCTGGACAAACAGTTCCAAACCCTAAGCCAGCAAACACTGCCTTTGAACTCACCAATGCACCTGGTACAAGTACTCCCAACCAAGGTGAGGTGCACGCAATCACTACTCTTCGATCTGGAAAAACTATAGACAATCAAATATGTATGTCAGATGATCAACCAAAGGAATTTGACGGTTCAAATGAATCTATTTCCAATAATGAACCTATGGAGGATTCACCAAATACAACAAAGTTAACATCTCAGAATTTAGGAAACAAGCAAGCGGACCCCTTTGCCAAATTCATACTAAGGCACCGTTTCTGCGCGCAGGCAAAGAATAAACCCGATGAGAATTTTGCTGAAATTCGAGAGACTTTTCAGAATTTGACAATCAACTTACCTTTTCTCGACGCCTTAAAGCTATTGCCAAAACATGCAAAATTTCTGAAAAATATGTGCACCACAAAAAGGAGAACTAATGTTTCTCAACAAGCGTTCCTCACCGAACAGTTTCCATCCATCACCGAACACAATGGTATAGTCAAATACAAAGACCACGGTAGACCAATCGGTTCCATGCACCTTAGGTGACAAATATCACGGCCTCTTTGCCTTTGCTAGACCTAGGAGCTAGTGTGAACTTACTTCCATATTACTTATTTAAGCAACTAGGGTCTTCATGAGCTGAAACCCACCACCATGACTCTACAGTTAGCCGATCGTTCCATTAAGTATCCAAAAGGAATTGTGGAAAACGTCCTTGTAAAAGTCCAAGACTTTTTATATCCAGTCGACTTTGTTATTTTGGATACTGAAATTGCATGTGATTCCATTCCTATCATCTTAGGACGTCCGTTCCTAGCAACTGCTAATGCTCTTATTAACTGTAGGGATGGTTCCATGACCATGTCCTTCGGAAATCTTTCGGTCGAGGTAAATGTGTTCAAGATGATGAAACAAATTTCAGAGCCTGACATTGATGGTGAGGTGAACAGGGTTAATAGCATTGTGCAAGAGTATTTAACAAGCACTTTTCCTGAAGATGAAGTATACCAATTTCTTTCCTTTAGAGATTCTGAATTTGAGGACGATGATTATACACAAGACGTAAACGAATTATTAGAGTCAATACCATTATTTGACCCTACGACCGTGATGTCCAGCAAATTGGAAGAACATCAATCTATTTACTCTATGGACGATGACTTTCCTCAAGAATCTTTAATACCCACTCCACCACCCATACGACTTTAAACCTCTTCCTTCGGAATTAAAATACGTACATCTTGATCCATATGGTAGTCATCCAATTACTATATCATCTCAATTGATTGATGATCAAGATTCCCATTTAATAGATGTCATTCAACAACACCGTTCTGCTATTGGATGGTCCCTCGATGACATTAAAGGCATTGACCCTAATGTATGCACCCATCGCATACATCTTGAAGAAAATGCTAAGACGTCACGTGAACTGCAGCGTCGTCTAAACCCAACCATGAAAGATGTGGTACGAGAGGAAGTTTTAAGATTACTTGATGTAGGTATTATTTACCCTATATCCGATAGTATTTGGGTGAGTCCAGTGCACGTTGTTCTAAATAAATCTGGCATTACAGTTGTGCGCAATGATAAAGATGAATGCATCTCTGCTCGTATTCCAATGAAATGGTGAGTATGCATTGACTATCGCAAAACTTAATGTAGTAACTTCGTAAGGATCACTTTCCACGCCGCTTCATCGATCGGATACTTGAACGGTTAGCGGTCATGCGTATTACTGTTTTCTTGATGGTTATTCGGGATATTTTCAAATAGTCATAGATCCCGCTAATCAAGAAAAGACTACGTTCACAATTGTCCTTTTGGTACATTTGCATATAAATGAATGCCTTTCGCCTTTGCAATGCACTGGTACTTTCAACGCTGCATGCTTCATTTTTTCATGATATGGTTGAACGTTTTATGGAAGTATTCATGGACGACTTCTCAATATATGGAGATTCTTTTCGATAGTGTCTATCAAATCTTGAAAAGGTCTTTACACGCCAGAAAAGAAAAACCTTGTTCTTAATTGGGAAAAATGTCATTTCATGGTTTAAAAAGGAATAGTTTTAGGACATATCGTTTCAAAAGACAGAATCAAAGTCGACAAAGCTAAGATAGAAAAAATTGCTTCACTTCCTATACCAAAAACAGTTCGCGACATTCTCGCATTTTTAGGACACGCAGGTTTCTATAGGAAATTTATTCAAGATTTCTCAAAGGTTGCTCAACCTTTGAGAAATCTCTTGCTTAAAGATGCCATTTTTTACTTCAGTTTCAATTGCAAACAAGCTTTTGAAACTTTAAAATCCTCCTTAACTACCGCTCCCATAATTCAACCACCTGATTGGTCTAAACCTTTTGATTAATGTGTGACGCGAGTGACTATGCTATTGGAGCTGTACTAGGGCAACGCCGAGAAGATAAGCCAATTGTCATTTACTACGCGAGTAAAACCCTTAATGAAGCTCAACGTAACTATACCACCACTGAGAAAGAGTTTCTCGCCCTGGTACGCAAGTAAAAGATATTCCATTTTTTCGTCCCCCTGGTACGCTAACATAGTAAATTACTTAGTTACCGAGGAAGTCCCTTCATTTTGGTCTCGTAATGACCGAAAAAAGTTCTTATCCATTGTGAAATTTTATTTCTGGGATGATCCTTACCTCTTAAAGTATTGTTTCGACCAACTAATCCATCGTTGCATTCCCGACTGGGAACACAATGACGTGTTATCCTTCTTCCATGAACAATCTTGTGGTGGTTATTTTAGTGGTAAGAAAACATCGGACAAGGTTCTACAATGTGGATTTTATTGGCCAACACTGTGTAGAAATGCACATGAGCATTGCAAAGCATGCAACCGCTGCCAGCAACTAGGACGCATTACTCAACGTAATATGATGCCCTTAAATTCCATTTTAATTGTGGAAATCTTTGAGGTATGGGGCATTGACTTCATGGGTCCCTTTCCAAATTCTCATGGTTTCCTTTACATACTAGTAGCAGTTGACTACGTGTCAAAATGGATTGAGGCATTGGCATGTCGTGCTAATGATCATAAAACTGTCGTTTTTTTCGTAAAAGAAAATATTTTCTCTCGATTTGGCGTTCCAAAAGCTATTATTAGTGATGGGGGAAAACATTTCTATAATAAAAATTTTGAATAATTAGTAAAGAAATATGGAGTCACGCACAAAGTGGCAACTCCGTATCATCCTCAAACGTGGCCAAGTAGAAGTCTCTAATAGAGAGATCAAATCCATTTTGGAAAAAACTGTTAATCCATCTAGAAAAGACTGGTCTACGATTATCTGATGCCTTGTGGGCATACAGAACAGCTTTTAAGACACCTATAGGGATGTCTCCTTATCACCTTATTTCTGGAAAACCTTGTCACCTGCCGGTTGAACTTGAGCATCGTGCTCTATGGGCCATCAAAAGCCTCAACTATAATACTAATGCGGCAGGCGCAAAGAGAAAATTGCAGTTAAATGAGCTCGATGAAATTTGGAGTAATGCCTATAATCTCTCGAAATCTTATAAAGCCAACATGAAAAGAGTGCATGACAAGCACATATTAAGAAAAGATTTCAAAGTTGGTCAAAATGTTTTGTTGTACAACTCAAGATTACACATTTTTCCAGGAAAATTAAAAACTCGATGGTCCGGTCCTTTCATTGTCTCTGCTGTCACCCCTTATGGGGCTATATCTTTGAAAAACGAAAATGATGAAAGCGAATTTCAAGTAAATGGCCAACGCGTAAAACATTATCATGAGTTGCGCTCTCCAGATATCGAAGAGACTCTTCTCAAAGATACAGTCTACACAGACTAATAGATTCACTGGTGTACTTCTTTCCATATGATATAAACAGGGAAAGTATGCCATTAGGGTAGCCAGGCCCTCTTCTATTTTCTTTTCTAAAAAATCCCAAGAGTGTGTGGTTGCAAGCGCCGGAACCTTAGTCCACAAAAACTCTACTTCAGAACTGAGTATAAATGTCTTCTGTTAATCGAAAGCAAAGCGTGCCTTCCGTAAACAATGGGTACCAAAATTTCAACTCCTTCCTTCTCTTCCCTTTTCTATTCTATTTCTCGTGAACTTCAGCTTATCATTTGGTGTAAATCTCACCCATCTCGAATAGGTAATGGTCGTAGTACTTTTGCTCGAAAGCGATGGGCGAAAAGGATAGGGTGGTGTATGAATTGTCAAACACCTTTTTGTCCAGGTCTTTATCTACTATCCGATATGAGCCGATATAAGGTATATTATTGTCTGACACTAGCTCAACAGGATAAACTTCGTCGTCGTCCCGTTGCTCCCACAGGTTGGGATTCGTCTTGAGGATCTGACGTTAAAAGACTCACATTAGTCTTGAGGATCTGACGTTAAAAGACTCAATTTGTTTATACTCGTGCCTTTTATTTTCACCTTTGCACTAAGTGTTGTGCACAAAGAGAGTCGTGATATGCAACATCAGTTGGTCCCTTGTTCGCACGGGCAATGGATTTCACCAAGCCAACCCCGAATAGTTTTCTATTTGATGACAGTTCGGGGCGGTTTGAGGCTATACCATATGTACTAAGGGTAATATTATTATTAGACCATTGCACATTGGTCAGGGATGGTACCGTCCTGAACCCTAGGCCCTCAAAACATAAAGGTTAAGCCACAGTCTGGCTGGATGACAGTTGCCTGATTTTACAGTAATTATTTTCTTCTTGAAATCTGGTGTTGTTAACACGTTCATCTCCCCTTGTACATTTGTATATAAAATTTGTAAATAAATAAACTTCCTAAAAAAAAAAAAAAAAAAAAAAATGGGGGTTTGTCTTTTTAAAGATTCAAAAAAAAAAAAAATAAAAATTTGTAAATATATATATATATATATATATATATATATATATGATTTTTGATTTTGATGATTATGCCATATTCCAGTGGATGGCATTTTTAATGCCGATCATTTTGATATCTCATTCGTTCAATTTGAAGTTAAAACGAATCGAAATTCTACGTTTGAAATTTCAAAACATTTCGGGACATAAGGGGAATTTCTGGAAAACATTTGGGCTTGGGCCAAAAATTGGACTTGATCCAAAATCATGGATCCGGTCACAAAACATAACCCGCGGGCCACACACGTGTCCAACCCTCACATTTCTTCCCCCCACAAATCCGGATCTTGGTCCCCATAAAAACTCCCTCACAGCGCATGCATCTCTCGAACTACATTTCACCAAATAAGACGCAGTAATAACTCCACCAATTCGAACCCCCTTCGTCCAGCACCATCTCCTCCATCACTCCTAGCAATTTCCACCCTCAGAAAATCATCTAGACCTCTCTATGGCAGCACGAAGGAGAATCACAATTGAGAGAAATTTTGAAAATCTCTATAACTCCGGGATGTTTCATCCATTTTTCGATGAGGAAATTGCTAGTAGAGAGTGAGAATATCTCTTGCATCGAATTCCAGCTCATTATTCCAAAGATTTAGTGTTAAAGTTTTACAACAATGGTGGTTTCCGGGGTGATGAATTTTGGATTACGGCGGATGGGTTGGAACGTGAACTCACGCTGGAGTTAATATCGAATACAACACAGATTTCGATAAACTCAGATAGTCCGACCGTGTTGTTATCAGAGTATCCGACTACGATGGACTTAATATTTGACACGCTTCTCGAGGGAGAGTACAATAATGGCTTGAACTGCGTGTACCAGCACTCACTCAGACGAAACCAACTAGCCGTCACTCAATGGTCAACTTACAACGTTATTGGAACTTCAAAGGCGTCGGCGTGAACAAGAAATTCTTGCACCTGCTGTGCATCCTCCAGGAGAAGAAGAATACTTTCTGTATGGTCCATTTCCTGGGCCATGTTCTTACGACTGCGTCAAACAAGTCAGCTCCTCTTGCTGTACTTGTTACTTAGCTTATGCTTAACTTAGGATTCTAGTCTGCTACTCATTTCATTCCAACAAGGTCTTTCGAGAATTTTGGAATTTTCGAGACTTGTGTTCTGGACCACTGGGACCCAGTAGCTAGAGATGATATTGAGCGTGATAACGTACCTCCTCCTCCTCCTTCACCACCCAACTGTTTTAATGAGGATATCATGCGCCGAATCAGCACTCCCATGGAAGCTTTAAGACACATGAATACCAGCATGCGCAGGATGTTTCTTCGTCAGGAAGAGATGCTTACTTCCTAAAATGACTTGCAGCAAGAAATGCGCAGGATGTTTCTTCGTCAGGAAGAGATGCTTACTTCCCAAAATGACTTGCAGCAAGAAATGCGCAATCGCCAAGGCCGTTTCCAGAGAATGATGATGGCAAATCAGCAGCAATTCCAAGATCAACTGCTACATGATCTTTGGGCCACATTCCGACCGGTCACCTCGGCTAGGAGTTAAATTAAGTAGCCCGACAAAGTGGAAACCCTGGTTCATCTTCTGCTAACCCTGAGGATTCCCAATAGCTGTTTATTTCCCTTGGTTTAGAAATGACTATGTCATTTATTTCCCTTATGCATTGCATTTTTATTTTTCTAGTGATAAAAATTATATATCATTTGATTTCTCATAATTTTGTATCTCCAAACGGTTTGAATGAGAAATTATTTATGTTATGCAATTATTGTACTTCTTAATATATTAGTTTGTTCCTTGATGCATGGGGCCTACTCTCAAAGCCCAATGGTCAGAACCCAACGGACTGATCCAAACGGTCAGATGCCCAACGGTTAGAATTCTAATTATAAATACAACTCTCCTTTTCCACTTTCACTTATCCCCTTCTCTCACTCTTCACAAATTCCTCTTCACAAATTCTCATTTTCTTGAACATAATGAATCCAATCGAGCGATGGGAAAAGGAGCAACGCGAATGGGCTATCACAGTATTCATGATAACAGTGTTTATCATTATTCTCTGTCACTCATGCATAACATGATCCAGAACATCTAGATCTATGTAACCGACATCTCTCTTTCCGTCTGTCGTTTTGTATATTAGTATGGTGTGATAAATAATTCTCACACATTTGTACGGGTTACATATTAAATGGAGAAGTTTCGTATTAAATATTTGTGTATATTACCTTGTCTTTTCCTCTAAAAAAAAAACAAACAAACAAACAAACAAACAAACAAACAAACAAACAAACAAACAAACAAACAAACAAACAAAAATAATAATAATAATAAAACAAACCATAACAAAGAAAACACCATCCAAAACTCACCAAAATAATTAAATCGATACTCATGGTGTTCAGAGAAGATCACACACGCTACAAGGTACGCATAACACTTGTCACACATGTAGCTTGATTATTCTATCCATATGCTATTACTGAGGTCTGATCATCATTTCTGAAATTACGTGTAAGTCTAACTACCCTGTGAAACTTTTCTCCGTATTTTCTAACATTGAACATCTCATTAATTGTTTTTGGAAATCTGACATGACAAGACTTACTATGGATCCCCATTGTTGTTGTTCATAATCACATAGGTCATTAACTACACTTGGAATCCAGATTGGTATAGACTCATAGATTGGCTATAAATCTCTTCTTTTCAGCCATTCTCATTTCAAACAATTTTCACTATCCTTCCCTCCGTAATAGTACCAAATGGATCAACCAAGAAAAATAATGTCTGAGAAAGACTACCTAAAAGTTTTTGAAGATGGCGGTTTTCTCCTTATTTTGACACCCTAAATTATGCGTCGGGGATGGGCGCCTTTCTATATCATTCAGTAGTTGGTTATTCCCGAGAATTGGTTTTGATGTTCTACCAATTTATAGGACCTGAGAATGGAAAATTCTACTTCAATGCTTATGGACGACGATTGGAATTGACTAGGGAAGTTATCTCCAACATACTTCAGATCCTAATGAATTCCCAGGAGTTCCTTTTTCCAGAGTCATCATTCGATTCCGTCAAAACTTTACTAAGAGCTACCGTATCTCATGGCGAAGTGGGAAATAGACATCACGTTGTTCTTCAATGCTCTTTGAAACAGAATCAACGAGTTGTGCTCCACTGGTTAGGACACAATGTGATAGGTACATCTCACCAATCAGAAGTCACAAAGTCTCAACTTCACCTACTTTGGGTTTTGCAGACTCAAAGGGATGATTTTTGTCTAATCCAACACCTCTGGAACGTGATCACCAGGAAAACAAGAAAGTCAGCACCTCTACCTCCACCTACTTTAGTCACGCAAATTATGATGCGTTAGGGTTATCCAGTAATTTCTCCAGAAACACCACTTCAAAGAGCACATATTAGTGTACTCCAAACAGACTACTCCATTGGTTTTTGGACTCCTGATACTCTGACAGATGAACAGAATGACCCAAGCTCAAACCCTGACCATTTCTTTGATGAAAATGCCATGCTAAATTTTTTTAATCCCATGGAAGCCATTCAATTTCTTCATCACGGCATGCGGGAACTATACGCTTGTCAGAATATCATCATTACAACTCTTAAGGAATTCCAAGAACGTCAAGCAATGCATGATGTTGAACAGGAAGAAATCTTGGAAAATCATTCTCAGTCCTTGAAAAATCATGCTCTCCTAATGGAGAATCAAACTACACTCTCTCTGCCCGGGGGACATTCGGATCGCATTTCGAAAAACAAATTGAAGAACTAAACACTGTGGTACACGATATGCGTCTCCAGTAGCATCATAATAATCCATGATTTTCTTATTGAATAAAAATGGAATAATAATACTAAGTGAATAAATAAATAAATAATCGTATATATTATTACGTTTTTCGTCGTATTATTAATTTTGTGTCATCTTTTGTAAGAAATGCTTGCTAGAATCATTTATGTTGTGACTAACTAATTTTAACATGTGATTTTCAATGTCATTACAGAAGGGTTTATTTTCTTCCATACTCATTTATCCATCCAGTTGCCTTTCTCATTACCCATTTCTTTACTTCATCCACCATGGCATCTTCATCAAACATGACACCTCCTAAACTCATTCCTGAGCAATCCTTTCAGTCTATGATGGATTCCAATACTTATGGTCATCTCTTCTGTGACTACATCACTAACATTGGGTGGTCTTCCCTAGTTCTTCAACCTGACCAAACTTATTCTCTGAGTTTGGCCGCATACTTTTATGCTAATATGGAGGACACACCAGCATTCAATCATGCACATGGCTTCTACTTAGACGGGTTCACAATCCTAGTTGGTGACACACATCATATTTTTTTCGAACAACAACTTGCCCTAACTTTGGATCTTCCATATCACGAACCCGGCCGCATCATGGCATTACATCTATCATAATTCTTACCGTTCCTTTTCGGTGGCAAGTGTTTCGCAAAACTTCACGGAGATGGTCTTTAGAGTAAACGAAAAGAGATGGCCATGTGCCATGGTAGCGACATCACCATTCCTTAGCAAGCATGACCATGAACATGGGGAATTTGGGATGTTGTTTGTACTCCTGAACATCATGGGAGATTGGCATTTTTCTCTCGCCAATGAGGCAGCCTGCGTAGAGTATTGATTCTGACCGGCACAAGGTCATACATTATTTAACATCTTAGGTTGTGTTATCTCCAACCTGAAACGAGCTCGCGACTTTTCGGATCATTATATTCTTTTACCTCAGAACCGCTTGCGAATCATGAAGACACATTTCCCACGGTTTGCAACTACTTTTCATGGTCAAAGGTAGATTCTATGTGCCCGAAAAGCGTAATCATTCGTTCATTAAGGTTTAGGCAATGGAAGTCTGCTTTCGATTAAGACGAGGTATGTTCGTTGTTACCCGAAGGATGAAAATATGAAGAAACATTTGAGGAAATCTGGAGACAAAGAATGGGCAGAAATTTGGCAGACTATTATCTTTTGGCGCGATGCTAAGGAAATGCATTTCCTTATTGAGGACCTGACCTACACATCCCGGCCTGATGGTAAATTTGAGCTTGTCATTGTACATATATCTAGCTAAAAATTATGTTTCGTGTGCTATTGTCTTTCATTATTCCGTGTGCTATATTTCGTGTGCTATTGAACATTTTATTGTTTCTTTCTAAATAATATATTATGTTCTCCAACCTTTCTGTTCTAGCAATCTAGCCCTAATTTTTGCTCACAGTTCTCAGGTAATTTCTCTCTTTATTTATTGATACTTCGAGGACTAAGCATCATTCTGTTTGGGGGTATTTTTAAACCCAGTAAAAAATTAGGCATATTGTAACTTCAGATATAGTTTTTATTTTCTTGTTAATAATTGTACTTAGTGACAAAGTCTTGTTTCCTTTTCAATGATGAAAATTGTCTAGAAATCTCACATTAGTATCCGAATTAGGATTTGCTTTAAGAAACTTAAGATAATACATTATACAATAGTTTATACATCTTTTCATGAACATTCATGCACTCGAGTATTATTATTGATTGTCATAGCAATAAGTTTACGGAACCAACGGTTAGTTACTTAAACTATAAATCCTGTAAGAATCTAACAAAAGCCTTGACATGAGTGATTTGTGTGTGATGACACGTGAGGAGTAGTTTTCGATTAGATAAAATCAATCGTCTACTTACTTGATCACCACCAACCCTAAGCGAGAATTTAGGCCTTCTTTGGATTGACATAGCTAAAATTCTTACATTACAAATTTTACCGCTAGTCACTCCATTTGAACCTTTCATCAAACCTTTCACTTTCACCAAAAAAATCCTTACCCATCTATTAAACCAAATAGAAGAACCTACCTAAGTGAGGAGTATGAGAAATAGGATGAAATGTGGAAAAATAAAGAGAAAGACTTGTCCCAAATAAAAAGTTACTTGCTTCAGGAAAGAAAAATAGAATCATGTCCTTAAGCAATAAAAAAAAAAAAATCCAGAGGCTTAAGAACAAGGTTGGAAAACTCAGTTAGAAGAAGGAAAGAAAACAAGAAATTCTCTAGTATAAATATCTTAAAGACCCTATTCTCTCATACTCGTAAATTTTCATTATCCATTTCCATGTTCTTGTACACTATCACCTAAGCCCCACAATACCTAATAAAGACCTCTAGCTCAATTAGGAGTAGGGTGGTGTGATAATAAGTAGTAGACGGATTGATTGATCGACATCGGTTCCTCCGATTTGTCATTGAGATGTAAGGAAATGTGTGCCCACCACATTAATGGAGTTAACAAAACCCGAGTGGTAAAATTTTGAGTGGAATTATGTTTCGACACATACACAGCGGAGAACCCATTTAGATGCACGCTCTCCAAAGGATCAAAAACGGCCCTGCTAGTACATTTCAATGCAAGTTCACTTTATGCATTATCATATGTAGATGTTTTAATTATTGGATGCATATTAACTTGAGTTTCAAAGAAATCAATCCTCGTTCCCTACTAAGAAGATGTATGGATATCCGAGATTAATTTAGGAAACGAAGTTTTATCAATCGAAGTCGTTGTAATATAAATGAAGTTTGTGAGTATCTTCTCTAGAAAACTCTCCGCGAGGCTATAACTTCGTCCCACTTAGGGAATTCCTAGTGGTTTAAAGGCCTTGTTGCATATGGTCAATGCAAATCAAGATCAGAATTGGCGTATTTTTTTAAAATATCGTTTTTATTTATTTATTAATTAATTAAATTATTTATTTAAAAATCGGGTTGGATTGGATTTTGGATACGTGGGCCCGGTTTTGGGCCCGAAGTCGTGTTTGGCTTGGGTTTGGACCCAAGTATATAAACACATTTTTCTAGAAAATAGGGTTCTGGAGAATAGAATATTAAAAAAATGGAGGCAGAGATGAAAGCTTGGATTTCACGGAGAGTGGAGGCGTGGCGGCGGACTCGAGAAATTCGTAGGAGTCGTTCATACAATTGAGTAGAATTTATCTCTCACCACTACTAAAATTATGATTTTTGTCGGTTTAGTATTTACTTAATTCAACGTCGAAAGTGTTTCCGACCAGTTTTATAATTTATTTTGGTTAAACCGTCGAACCGTTATAATCTTGGATACCGTTGAGGCGATTTGGTTTTCAATGGCGTACGAGCCCTACCAAAACAAAACAGATGGTCCCGTCTATGTGTTGGAAGTGTTTGCATCTCATTCTGCTCGGTTATACTCTTTTTGTTGTTGTGTGGATAGCTTTGAACAGTCGAATGGAGGTCGAGTTGGTTCTTTCAGTGGTGGCTGATGTTGGAATCGAGATGGGTAGTATAGTATAGTGTGGGTTTTGGTTAGGGATCAAAACCCAACTGTTTTGAAGGGTGCTAATGGTGCGGTCGAAGCTCCCAAATGGCGTTAATGGCTGCCAGAAATCGCCAGTTTAAATTAAACTTGGTGTTTGGGTTTTGGTTGGAACTTGTTGTTTGGCTGTTGATGTATGATGGAAGGTCGAACTTGGGTGGGCAGTCAAAGCTCCAAGAAGCCAGTAATGGCGGTTCGAAATTAGGCTAGATCTAGTTTTTGGAAAAGATATATATTGATTGATTTGGGGGTTTCGGTTTTGTAAATATTGTATGGTTTTTCATTCTCCTCATTTTCGATTTGGTTGGGACGAGTGGGGATTAGTGGTGGCTGGTGGTGGCCGGATTTGGTGGCTGTTGGTAGCTAGAGAAGATGAACAGTAACAAGCCGATTTGGGCTTGGGCCAAATCGGTTGGGCCGAAAACATTAGTTTGGTTGGGCCGGTTTTTAGTTAAGTTGTATGGGCCGGATTCTATTTTAAGTTGTTGGGCTCGGTTTATATTAAGTTTTGGACCAATTTGGCTTAGCCTATGGACCGGTTTCATTTTAATTTTCGGGCCGAACTCAGTTGTGTTTTGGGCCAGTTCAGTATACGTTTTTGGGCCCGTTTCTAATATTGCTTGGGACCAGTCCATTGAACTTAAAAATAGATCTGTTTGGGTCTTCCAATGTTTAGACTTTCGGGTTCTAAGGTTTGGGTTTGGCCAGTTGGGTCCGAACCATGACCTTAGTCACGAGCCCATGAGCCATGCACCTTTGCCCTTAGCCATGAACCATGGCTATGCCCATGAACCTGTCGAACATGGAAACGACAGTTTGACTTTGACCAGGATAGTTTGACTTTGACCATCGACCGTTGACTAGGACAGGTTGACTTTGACCTTTGACCTTTGACGGTTGACTTTCACCTTTGACTTTGATGATGACAGTTTGACTTTGACCATGACATGTTGAGTTTGACCTTGACCATGAGGTGTTGACCTTTGACCGTTGACCATTGACTTTGACTGTTGACCGTTTACTTTGACCGTTGACTGTGAATGTTGACTTTTCCAGTTTTTCATATGTTTGTTTATATGGACAAATATAGTAATAAAATATTGTCGATATTATATAACTTGGATGGTCATTATCTAATTTAGATTTGACGTGAGTAGTGTGTAAAGCATATATATATATTGGGCTTTGATTGTGGACTGTGGACTGTTTATTTGTGCTACGTTTTTTGTGTATATTATATGGACACATATAGTAATAAAATGCTGTGGAAGCTTGTAAAATTTGGTGGTCATTATCTAAGAAAGATTTGACCTTGATGTTGTGTATTTTTGACACGTGACGATATTGAGATGTTAGGAGACATTATATTCCTAATACGTTATAATAAAAATGTATGTGATACGTTGAAGCATTGTGACATGAGATAATATGCTGGGATATTTATATTAATGCAATATCTTGGAGAAATGTATATACACTCCATTATTTTATATGTGAGATGCTAATATAGTATTGGTGAATATTTGCCCACGGGAGTGTGGTGCAGTGCAATAATATATTGGCACGTGAAAGAATGAAAGTGACTATGAGATATAATTGAGATGTTTCTAGATATTATGGCTTAGTGCAATAAGGTAATTGACCTGCACGTGATATAGTAGAAATGTTTATGAGTCATTAATGTATGACACCTGAATAAATTACATAACGAAAATCCTAGAACCTGACTACCACAACTCATGTGATTGGCCCTTCTGGCGTTTCAGTAAAGCTGAATGGCCCTCCTGGCGTAGCCGAATAGTGGCTTGATTATTCCGTTCGCAAAATAGAACGATGATGCGCAATATTTTATGCCGAATAGAATAATAACTTGATGCTTACATAGATTTGGCTTCCGTGTGAGGATTTACGGTGTCGCGCATCCCGCCGAGGTAGTTACGCATACGAATGGCTCATTATGTAAGGGGAGGCATGTGGATGTACATGTTCGGCGTTGGGTAGCGATTGTGGTAGCCAGGGAAACTAGTAAGACATAGATACGACGTGATTTTAGGGACACGCAAAGAAAGCCTGAAATAATCTAATTATGGTAATATGTTTGGTTGGTTATTTGTTTAGTTAGAACCTAAGGCGCCTCGATGGAGGAACTACATGCCTTATTTATGATCCGTATAGTTTGTTGTATGGTTAGTGGGAAGTTAAGGCGCCTCAGTGGAGGAACTACCTGCCTAGATTATTGTACTTAAGGATGTTGTATTAGTCGTTGAAAGTTAAGGCGCCTCGGTGGAGGAACTAACTGCCGTTTGGATTGTGTATATATATGTATATTATATGTTGTATTTTAGGACTACTCACACCAGCATTGTTTATAATGCTGACCCGATTTGCATGTTTGCTTATCGGGTGTGTTCATTCAATGAACATAGTTGATAAGTTTTGACAGGTTTAGTGTTGAAGAAGAGTGGTTGCTGCTTGTGGTTTGCGTTAGCGTTGCATCTCAGGATCTGTTTTGTTTTCCCTTAAGGTGATATAGATTTTTAGTCTAGACGATGTTTTACGTATTTTCATTTGTAATTTAATTAAAGAATTATTGAAAAGAGATTTGTAACCTAATCTTATTTGGTAAATTTTCGTAAGGAAAATGACTTTTGTTTAAAAGTAAATATTATTGATTTTTAATTATCCGCATATTTAAACTGTTTATGGGTTTTTGGAAGTGGAGAGTGCGTCACACCTCGGAGATCGAAGAGTCGGGGACAAATAATGTTTTTTCGAATTCTGTCGAAATTCGGGGTGTGACACGCACTCTGTGAAACGAGAATTAGTTAGGACTACACATTTTTTGCCACTTATCTGTTTTAATGTCTCTTCTTTGCTTGAGGACAAGCAAAGTGCTGTTTGGGGGTAGTGTGATAAGCACCCAAAAGTTTATTATGAAACCCCATTGAGACATATAAATTTGCTTAATTATGTGTTTAATAATCATGAAATAAATATGCTTTCATACTTTTGCAGGTATTCGCAGTAAACATGGAAATATTGGTTAAACCTGCGATAAAGCACGGGGAACGACGTATATATGAATTCTTCCAAATCCGCACAGAAGCATCAAACTTCCGAAGCTCCTACCTCTTGAACCAGGACTCCAAATGTGACAAGTGAGCTGCTCAGACAATCAGGGCGATGAACTCTACGCATAGGCAGGAAGTTGTAAAATTGCCCAAAGACCAGACTGCCACTGGACTGCACATAGACCCACTATGCGGGCCCGTAAGATTGGATGAGTCATCAATCATGGAGCATGTCAAGACAAAAATAACAAATTATTGGTGCAAAATTGACACCTTGCATGTAATTAATTAGATTAGGTGTTAATAGTGAAAAAAAAATGCAAGATATCACTTTGTTTTAATGTGGTGGATAAAAATGAAATAAATGTGGTTTAATGTTTCATGTGGGAGGAAAAGAGATTTCTCTCAAATGGAGAAGAAAACAAAACAAGGGGGGACACTCCATTTACTCCCTTGACTTCTTTTCCTTACCTTGTATTATTTTAGTTCCTTAGTCTTAGATTTTATTTTTAGTTTTATTTTGGTAAGAATAACTTGTAATAGTTTTAATGGAGGAAACCTTGTGTTTCTCTTGAAAAATTCTCACTTCTTCATGTAAGTGAGTATATAAATAAATAGTTTTCTTCTTTTTCTTCTCTCTCTTCTTCATGTAAGTGAGTATATAAATGTGATATAGCTGGTTGTGTCAACAATATTCCTCAACTCTATAAGTTTTTTCTTTTCTTGGTCCTTTTGAGCATGCAATTCGGCCTCCTTGACCATTTTCTCAATTTCATCCTCAGACAGTCCTCCTGACGACTTAATTGTAATCTGTTGTTCTTTTCCTGTAGCTTTTGTCTTTGGCAGAAATGGTCACAATACTATACCATGAATTGGTGATTATAAGATGCATGAATATATGTGTTTGACTCTAGTTTCATCTAATTTTGTACTCACTTTGGTACTGAATATTAGGTCGCTATATGTATGCGTAGAGTTAGCTTGAAGTAAGTGTATGCCTAGAGTTAGCATTGTAACTCCTTGGCCTAGTTAGTGTATGCCTCTACATAACTATTTAGCTATTTTTCTTGTTCTGAGTTTCATTCATTCTTTCTTATCTCTTAGAAGTACATCATGGAGTCAACGTGCTTGATAGATAAGAGTTGGATTGATCTAGACGATTTCCGGCATCCGCGTTTTATAAGAGGTGTTACAGAGTTTGTAACCTTTGCCTCGGAACATCACGTTAACAAGAATGTCATACCATGTTCTTGTCGAAAGTGTCGAAACCAAAGTAGCGAAAGAATGAGTCCGCGATAATGTTGCCTACTACAATCGCTTTTAGCTATGGGTTTGACAAGACATATAAAATGTGGTTCTTGCACGGTGAGAAAGAAGTGGAAGAACAACACAATAAAAGAGGGCCGGAATTTCAAGAGAACGTGCATGTGGTTGACATGAATGCTGCTTTCCACACCATTGCTCAAGAGTTTAGTCTTAACAACTTGGACACTTTTCTTGGAGATGATCCAGGAGGTTGTATAGAAGGGGAAAAGTCGTAGACGATGTTGCTTTTAACGCTAACTTGCGTGAAGCAATGACTGAATTATATCCTGGATGTGACTTCAGTGTTCTTAGATTTGTCGTGAAACTCCTTAACCTGAAGTACACAAATGGGTGGAGTGATAAGAGTTTTACCGTATTGCTTCAACTACTCCGCATGGTGTTGCCTGCTGGTAACAAGATACCAGAGAATAACTACAGGGCAGATAAGATGATTAAAGACTTGAAACTAAAATGCAAGAAAATTGATGCATGTAGAAACGACTGCATCTTGTATTGGGAAAAGAATGAATTTAAGGTTACCTGTCCTACTTGTGGTGTTTCTAGATACAAAACTCCAACCATTGAGGATTTGAGGAAGCGAACCAGGGTGCCTGCTAAGGTTTTGCAATACTTTCCACTTACGGAAAGGTTGAAGCGATTGTATAGTGTGCCTTGGGTGGCAAAGGAGATGCGGTGGCATTCTACTGAAGAATCAAAGCCTGGCACGATGAGGCATCCTGTTGACTCGGCAGTGTGGAAGCAAGTCAATTTAAAATATCCAGACTTCTCTGTAGAGCCATGGAATGTTGGCTTGGGACTAGCCACTGATGGTTTTACTCCTTATGGCAACTTTGGAACGCAACATAGTTCATGGCCTGTTATGCTTGTGAACTATAACCTCCCGCCTTGGATATGCATGAAGTCTCAATTCACCATGCTTTCAACTCTCATTGAGGGTCCAAAGCAACCAGGTAATGATATTGACATTTATTTGTAGCCGTTGGTTAAAGAACTCCAAGAATTGTGGCGTGATGGTTAAAGATGCATTCAAAGGTGAAGAGTTCCATATGCGTGCCATTTTATTGTGGGCAATCCATGATTTTCCAGCTTATGGGAATATCTCTGGCTGTAGAACTAAGGGAAAATTCGCTTGCCCTCCTTGTGGTCCGAAAACTGCTTCTATAAGACTTCACCATGGAAGTAAGCATGTGTTTATGAGAAGTAGACGGTGGCTTCCATTGAGATCCGAGGCTAGAAATGATACAAGAGAAAGCACCTATGATAAGACAAAGGAAAAAGGTGAGCAACCAATAAAGTTGACTGGAGTTGAAGTTAAGAGAATGACTAAGTGTTTGAAAAATCATCAATTTGGGAAACTCGGCAAGAATAAGGAAGGGAATAAAGGAAATTTGTGGTTTTCGAAGCGATCTATCTTCTTTAAGCTCAAGTATTGGAAACACATTCTCGCTCGTCATAACCTTGATGTCATGCATATTGAAAAAAATGTATGTGAAATTCTTCTTGCTTTGATGTTGAATACGAAAAGGAAAACTAAAGATGATGTCAATGCACGCAAAGATTTAAAGCGTATGAAGAGAAAGAAGAAATATTGGGTGACTAAGCTTGGCGGGAAACAGGTTATGCCTCAAGGTATCTTTTGGCTTCGAAAAGAAGAGAAGAAGTTGTTCATCCAAACCTTGCGCAATCTTAGTGTACCTGTTGGGTTTAGTGGTAACTGGTCTAATATTGTCAAAGGAGATTCAATGGATTTGAGAGAAATGAAGTCACATGACTATCATATTCTAATGCAACATTTGCTACCGGTATTAAAACAGCATGCTTATAGAGATGGCAACAGAGAAGAAGCTCGAACAATTATTACTACCATTTGTACTTTCTTTAGTGTTTTGTGTTCGAAGAAAGTAGAGATTGAAACACTTGATGTACTGGAAAGGGGTATGGTCAAGGCATTGTGCGCGCTGGAGAGAATCTGCCCACCATCATTGTTTGTTACTATGATGCATATTCCTATTCACTTAGCTCATGAGGCTCGCCTTTGTGGGCCTATTTTCTTTAGGTGGATGTATTGTTTTGAAAGGTACGTAGCCTGATTTTTGTTACTTATTTTATTTATTTATTTTCTCATTTTTAAGATTCTATTGCTTCTAAAATACTTTTTTAAGGTACATGAAATATTTCAAAGATTATGTTACCAACAAAGCGAGCCTGGAAGGGTGTATTGCAGAGCGTTACTTGAAGGAGGAGACACTAATGTATTGTGCTGGATATAAAAGAGGAGGTGGTCTTTTAGATAAACTTGATAGGATGGCTGAAAATGAACCTGATGTTTTACCAGATTTTTTGGATAGTGTAGACGACAACCACACTGCCAATGAGGGTGGGCCAGTGACCTAAGTGCAAAGTATTTATTGGAAGGTGTGGAATATGAACAAGCACGACAATGGGTACTAAGAAGTCATCCCAATCTAAATTATATACATAATCCTAACTGACTTTATTACTTCAAAAATCATTTAGGAAGTACACTAGCTTCATTGAGGACAATAAAACAAGTGCAAGGAGGAGGACTGGGCACACTAGAGTGGCATTTTATTCTGATGATTTCATCACATGGTTGACAAAACAAAGAGGAGTTCCTCGAATCCACCGATGATCACTTCAAGGATTTAGTTAGGGGACCTACACGCTTTGCTACAAAGTACCATAAGTATTGTGTCAATGGGTTTCTCTTCATCACCAAAGACTATCAGAAAAATAAAAGGAACCAAAACAGCAGTGTTACCACAAATTGCCCTACAACTTTCCGTTCTAGTTCTAAGGATAAAAATCCAATTGATGAAGATGCAGATTACTATGGTGTTCTAACAAACATTGTTCAACTAAATTATCGTGAAGGCTACAAGACTGTTTTGTTCAAGTGTGATTGGGCTAAGTGCACACAACTTGGTGTGAAAGTGGATGAGGAAGCAAAGTTGAGGTTGGTCAACTTATCCAATCAACTCAGTTCGGACCATATATGTGATGAACCATTTATTCTTGCAGAGAAGGCTACTCAGGTTTTCTATTCCCAAGATCCCAAGAATCTTGAATGGCATGTAGTGTTGGAGGTTCCAAGAAAAGTGTATTTTGATGAAGGTGGACCGTGTCTCTCAGATGAAAGAGTGGTGAATGATTCAGATATAGGGCCTAACAACCTCGACATTTCTATGGTGGATGAACTGATATTCAACGACCTAGACGACATGTTTGAAGTTGTTGAGAGTAGCAGAAAAAGAAAGAGATCTAGAACATAGTCCATTTATATTTTGTGTTGACTTAGTGGTGTGAGTTTTGTGGTATTAAAATTTTGGTAGTTCTTTGATCAAGTGCAACTTTTTGTTTGATTGTAATCATTGGGTCACCTTCTTGAAACATTGCTTGTGTACTTAAATGTTTTTATTGGCTTTTACCAGTGCCAAGTACTAAGTAAACTACTGGCTTTTTGCTATTTCCTTTTTGGTTTCGTGGTTGTGATGTATATTTTTTATCACTATATAATATGGTTCTTAGGAAAGCAATAATTGAGTTATGTTCTACCAACCCCCCTTGTAACTCTGCCTGTGCAAACTTATGATAAGTTTGCATTGCTGGTCCCAAGCCCAGATAAAAGAGGAGGGAGAAGGATGGCAGATGTTTTGTTTTGCTAGATTCACCTACGTTAACTAAAGCTGCTGGTGTTATTATAGATGTAAGTAATTCTTTTTCTTACTTCTACGATTTCTGCTTGTTTCTATTCATGGCGAGAAACTCATCTTTTACTCCATCCTTATATTGTTTTTTATGGCTACTGGTGCTATTACATTGCCTTGTGGAAGTTCGAGACAACGAAGTACTACTGCACTGTCATTGATGCTCCTAGACATTGTGACTTTATCCAGAGCATGATCGCTGGAACCTCTCAAGCTGATTGCTCAGTCTTGATCATTGACCAACCTACTGGTGCTGGGAAGTCGTTGTGTTATCAGTTACCGGCTCTTGTTTTGGAGGGAATAACTTTGGTTGTGAGTCCACTTTTAGCTTTGATGGTTGATCAGTTAAGGTAACTCCCTCCAATGATTCAAGGCATTGTTCTTAGTAGTACAGTTCTGTTTCTGTTTCTGACTGAGTGAATGGATGCCTACAGTTTGTTTTCTTAAGGTTTCTATGTTATATTGGTTTTTAAATGCTTGTATTAGTAGTACTTTTGCGAATACTGTAACTAAGGTTTGCTGGCATCTTCCTTGTTAAACAGATTTATCTATTCGGCCCACTTTTCCCCTGTTAAATACAAACTTCTTGGGTTTCTTATGTCATGTTTTTCTATTTCTGGTAGGTCTTAAAATATATTGAAGGAATGTGCTGGGTTATGCACTACTATTACGAAGGGGTATGCTCCTAACAATGGTAAGAGAAACTTTGATTGGCTTTGATATGTGCAAAACTAATTCTCATTTCTCTGACTTTCTCAGATATATTATTGAATGATTGTATTGTTAATGGGTGTACCACTTTAGAACAAAACCACGTATGGTACTGGGTCTAATTAGGAAAAGGAGGTGGGCTGATGGTGATAGAAAGAAAAGGTGTATGTTTACATAAGAAGGAATTAGAAATTGGGATGAAGAAGACAAGGGTAAAATTGGCGTAAGTGAGAATTTCAATGTTTGGCTAGAGGAGCAGGATGGAATGTGTAGTTAAGTGTGAGTTGCCAAATCACAGGGGTTTTGTTCTAAAGTGGTACAAACTTTGGTGGTTTTTTCTAAAATGCCCTTCATATTTGCAGCATCAATTTCACATATTTCTATTTTCTCCAGGTTTTATCCATATATGCGCCATTTGCTTCTGATTTTCTTAATATTGAGCATTGTGAAATTCATTTCACACCTGGGACACCGTTCAAGCCATTTGATCAGTTAATGGGTGTATTGCCTGCTGCAAGGTTTGCATTTAAGACTATCCTTTTTGCTATTGGTACTTGGTTGTCAACACAATATGTGATTAGAGTTGTGTTTCTAGTGTGCATGCACTTCCCTTGTGTTACAGGGAACTGATGACTGATTCTTCATCTCCAATTTTAGATTTTTATCCCATTGGTAAGGTTCATTTGGTTTTTCAGATACAACCTTGACTTCCTTCCTTAGTGTAGTTAGTAATGATTTCTTTTATCAGAAGCTTACAGTAGTATATTTCTGGTAAATTTTGAGCTTGACATGTTTGGAAAGCATCATGCATGGTAGGTAATGCTCCGTATTTTGGCTTTGAATTTGAATATACACATGTGAAATTGAGCAGTCAATTTGGGCTTTGAAATTCAATCAATAAAGCTTGAGCTGAATTTCTCATCCAGCATGATCTCAGTGTAGTATATTGGATGATTCTTCCTTGTATTATGAATTGTATGCTTAAAACTTGAAAAATCCTAGTCATACCTAATCATGGCTCCTAATTGTGGGTATTACCATTGTTAGCAATATTATTGGCATAATATGTTAAGATAACTGCGATAAGTAGTTCTTTATACAGAGAAATACTAAGAGAACAAACACAATTTGGGCTAAGTTTTCTAACATTCTATACTTCTAACTGTGACGAAATAGAAAGATTCAACTGCATTACACTTTCAAGTTGTTAATAATATTGAATTCTTTCCTCTCTTAAATTTCATACTACAAATAGGATAATAAATCTTGCTTTATGACCTTATGTTGTGTTGAAATTGACAGGCTATCTACAAATTACCGTTTATTGAAGAATCTCGTCTTCTTCTAGAGATTGCAAAAGTTGAACATACCTTGACAGTAGTGCCTACTTCCGATGATCCTTCCTTTGTCATTCTCAATTTCAATTTTTTATTACTTCATTTCTTCTTATCTTGTTAGTGGCCATCTTTTTTCTCGCTATATAGGATGAAGAGAAGAGTAGAAACAGCTTTGGTATGGATTTACTGTTTGTCCATATTTCACATCCATTAGCAGCAGAGATCATAATATTTTTCGAGCGAAATAAGGTTCACCCAAAGTTGGCTATGGCTTAAGTCAAACGAAGAATTGATCCGAAATTCAGGTTTGTGATCATAAAATTCAATAAATAGCAGCCCACACCTTGTTCCTTTACAGGTTATTTTTCAAGTTATCATTGTTACACATTTATGTGCAAACTTAAATGAAATACCGGTTTTAGTTGTTGTCATTAGATCCAGAAAATAAAATAGAAAATAAGCAATTTGTTTCTTAGTTGGTATTTTTAATCAACAAAATGGTTCATTTATTGTGCTAAAATATGTAATAACTTAATGACCAGTCAATTGAGATATACCTCATTCTAATGGGGTAAGAACCCCACACATTTTCAAGACCAAGAAATTGGTCCAGAAGACCAATTTTGAGCCAAAATCACGGTAGAAGACAACCTATTTTAGAAACCACTCACAAAACCAAATTCCATGTTTTAATCACTTATGGACCCAGTCTTTTAATTAAAATAACCCTCAAGGAAAAAATAAGTTGGCCCAGTTTTTTATTTTTTATTTTATTTCCCCTTTTACCCTTATATGAATAAAACAAAACTACGAGAGAGAAAACCCAAAAGGCCAAAACTCCTTCTTCTCCAACCAACCAGACCCTTTTTAGACGATAATAACACCTCCTTGCGAAGAATAGCCTTTTTTATACAATAATATCAATGGCTAATTATCAAACAAAGCTAGAGATGGCGGCACCAGACTAATTATCAAACAAAATAGTGTTCATAGCTCCAATAGGTATGAACACTCATTGTTCATAGCTAATGTTCATAATTGGGGGTATGAACAATTAATGGTCATAGCTAATGTGAATAACTTATTCAAATTTGGGTAAAAGTGATATCCAAAGGTGATGGTGGTTCGATTCCACCAAGATCCTCTAAAATTTTAATGTTAATCAAACAATGATTGTTCATTTTTTACTGTTAAACACGTATTGTTCATACCTACTTTAAGCATAAACACGTATTGTTCATATCTGTTTTGGAAATAAACATTTATTGTTTATATCTACTTTGGATTCATGTTTTTTTGTTGGTATGAACACGTATTTTTCATATCTGTTTTGGGTATGAACAATCAATATTCATATCTGTTTTGGGTTCATGTTTTTTTTAAGTAGGTATGAACAATCAATGTTCATATATGTTTTGGGTATGAACAATCAATGTTCATGTCTGTTTTAGGTATGAACATTTATTGTTCATATGTGTTTTGGGTATGAACAATCAATGTTCATATCTGTTTTGGGTTCATGTTTTTTTTGGGTATGAACACGGATTGTTCATACCTAAAGAAGGTATAAAAAGGTATGAACAATCAATGTTCATATCTATTTTGAGTGTGTACATTTATTGTTCATATCTGTTTTGTTCATACCTATTGTTCATAGCTAATGTTCATAATTTGGGGTATGAACAGTTATTGTTCATATCTGTTTTGGGTTCATATTTTCATAGCCACAATCAATGTTCATAGCTGATGTTTAGCATGGAATGTTCATACCTATTGTGGGTATGAACAATCAATGTTCATAGCTATTGTTCATACATGGATAGGTATTGATTGTTCATACCTATTGTGGGTATGAACAATCAATGTTCATAACCGGGTTGTTTCAGTTGGGTCGGGCCATTTATTTTTTTTCTTCAGGGGTATACTTAACTTTTCATCTACCCGAGCCATTCTTATTTCGTGTCAAAGGTAAACTTGAACTTTCATCCACCCGGTCCTTGTGAGTAATTACAAAAATAATGTGTCCTCTAGAGTTTCTCTTTCGGCCGATTTGTCCTCTAGAGTCGCTCCCTGTTTTCAAGACTTACTGTGATGGCTTAACCGTATCTCCGTTGATGTCTGTGGGGTGTGGGGGTTTGGAGAACCCTACCGCACACCTCTTTGCATTAATAAACTTATAACAAAATGTATTGGAAGTCAACCGTAGTCTCGTTATTGTTTATGTATCATAGTCGCAGAATGTTATTTACTTAAAAGGGAAATAGGAAAAAGTTGTTATAGCACCTTTGCATTTATAGTAAAGGAAAAGTCAACCATATTCTGCAGAGGTTCTATTAATAAAAGCCTCAACATCAAGATCTTCTAGGGCTGAAGGAATTTATAGAACGCATTACATTTCCTGATAACAGGAACTAGATTCAGAGGGAACCAAATTACTGGCAAAGTTGCAAATTGCATTTCTTTGACCTTCTAATTATGTAGAAACATTCTTCGTCCCAAAGTGGTACGTACCAGTGGCCTGAGTCTTGGTTCTCTTTAGAAATGGTCTCTGTATACCAACCGGATACTCTGTATTCACAGTTTGAATATAGATTCCAAGATATTGGTTTGGAGAAAGGGTGGGGTGATACTGCTGAGCGAGTTCAGGAGATGATTCATTTGCTCTTGGATCTTCTTGAAGCACCTGATCCCTGTACCTTGGAAAAGTTCCTTGAGAGGGTACCAATGGTTTTCAACGTTCTTATTCTATCTCTGCATGGCTACTTTGCTCAAGCGGATGTTCTGGGCTATCCTGACACTGGTGGCCATATTCTTCTTTGATTGCAGTATGATCTCATCTTAGATTCTGGTTGCTTTTATATACGTATTCTGCTTTTGGAATAACTTTAGGTCGTCTATATTTTGGATCAAGTTCGTGCCTTGGAGAGTAAGATGCTTCTTCGCATTAAGCAGCAAGGACTGGATATTGTACCCCGAATACTCATTGTAATATTTCGGACACTTATCTGGATATAATGCTAATTAGTACATTTTTGTTCTTTTTTATTCTCATTTGTGCATTTGAATCCAGGTGAAGCGTCTTCTACCTGATGCAGTAGGGGCGACTTGCAATCAACGTCTTGAGAAAGTTTACGGTACAGAGCATTCACATATTCTCCGAGTTCCTTTCAGAACTAAGAAAGGAATTCTCCGCAAATGGATTTCAAGGATTGAAGTATGGCCATACTTGGAGACATTCACTGAGGTTAGACTTTCTTTTATGCTCATCTTATCCAGTCACACAGGTAATTGGAGAAGAATTATTGGTAGCTCAAAGCCATTTTCTCATTGCCGTTTCATGCACTCTAAGAAACTGATATTTCTTGTCTGTATTTTTCTGCAGTGCACCATTGCCCATGCTCTTGAGAAAACAAAGTATCCTAATTCTGACATATATTGGAAAAACTTTGAAGAGAAGTACCACTTCTCATGCCAGTTCACAGCTTATTTATATGCCATGAACCATACAGATTTCATCATACTAGTACATTCCAGGAGATTGTTGGAAGGTATGTTCACTAGATGCGTACTAACTTTATGGTCTTTTAATTTTCAGACCTAATATTTGACCTTTTTTCTTCTAAATTCTTACAGCAAGGACATTGTTAGACAGTGTGCGGTCTCTTCTCATTTCCTCTCTGTTTGTGCCTCCTTGTTGGCATCATATACATACGGTGCACGTTCATCTTTGTCTGTTCTGCACCATTTCTTTAGGGGTATATGTATGTGTCTCCACTTTTTTATCCTTTATGGTGATGAACGTGTACATAGTCCAATTTTCCGTTATGTGACTCACTACGTTTTCTTTGTTCAATATCATCTCATTATCTTCAACTTTGACAGCTGGGATTCCGAATGTGAGGTGGTTTGGCGCTGAAGGAGATTACAATGTTCTTGTGATAAAGTCAAAACTCCCGAAATAGTGATGACTTCTCCCAGCACTAAGCCACCAAGTGCAGATTCAGTTCATGTGTTGCTTAAGCAGGCACTACGTGCTGATGACCGTGTATTATTGTTGGATTGCTTGCACATGAGAGACAAAAAGGTTATTGCAAATTCAATCTCCCTTTTGACTCCATCAGACATTCTCAAGCTCTTGGATTTCTTGATTTCTATAGTTCAGTCAAGGGGTGCAGTCTTAGTTTGTGCGCTCCCATGGTTGAAAAGTCTGCTTCTTCAACATGCAAGCGCTATTATGTCCCAAGATTCTTCTATACGTGCACTGAATTCTTTATATCAGATTATTGAGTCTAGAGTTTCAACTTTTTAGTCAGCTCTTCAACTATCTAGTGTGATTGGGAATTTGGGATGCCTGAAAGAATTATTACAACCAATATTTTTTTTTAAAACAAAAAACTAATACCCGACGGATACCAACTGTCTAGTAGTAAACTACCCCGACGGACCTATCCGATGGCCTATAGCACTGGTCCTATCTGACGGATAGTGACAGCTGATATATCCGACGGCCTATAACAGTTGTCGTATCCGACGGCTAGTGACCGCAGGCCTATCCGACGGTTAACAACAGCAGTCCATATCCGACAGATCTTGGCAGCAGTAATACCCGACGGTTCAAAGCAGTGGGAATATCCGTCGGCAAAGATCATCAACCCCGACAACCTGTTATGACTGTTCATAACTGTCGGAAACCTATGCCAACCGAGCGTTTTCCGACGGTCGTGCTGCAGTTTTGGTCTGTCGGGTAATACCTTTGGCGACAGTCACTGTCAGTCGGGTAAAGTGACTTCTTTTGTAGTGAATGTACTCAAAGAAGTATTTAAACGTCAACAAACATGCGTAAGTAATAAAAGCACAAGTAGTAGTCCATATATGAAGAGCCTTTTAAGAAATAAGAACTAACTTCAGATAGCATCTGTGAAATGATAATTTAAAGATTTGGTAGCATTTTTGCAAACACCCCTATAACTTTGTTATCCTTTTTACGTAAGTGTTTTTTGTGAAACACTATTATACATGAAGAATTGTTAGGTGCTTCAAATATCACATGCATGGTTTATTACTTACATGTTGAATTATAGATGTAACATACTACATTCCCCATCTATCGCTTTAGATGAGACTGTAAGCATGTCAGCTCTGCCGGTAATGAATACATTAAGCATGCAGTTCAGACAATGGAATAATACATATTTTTTTTACCCTCAGAAAAATAAAAGTTACAATGTGAAAAAAGCTTCAGACAACCACCAAAAAAAGAAAAGAAAATATATTTGTATACTTGTGTAGTGAGCTAGTATTAGAGGTAATAATGTAATTGTACTTAAAGCAAAGCCAGCACCTCAGAAGGATGAAACCAAGTAACCTCATCCACAGCTTAAGCACCATGAGTTATGAAAGATAGTAAAATTGTTTGACAATAAGAATTAGTCACTTTTTTAAATCATCTATAAAACTGCCTATAAAGGTGGGGGACGGAATTGAGCATAAAGATGCCCGGTTCAATAAGTTGTTAAAATGTGCAGCAAAGTGAACTCCTAGTAATATTTTGTTTTCAATGCAAGGAGAAATTCATTGACTTGGGTTAGATCATACTTGGGAATGCTGAAGTGATCTGGGTTCTGCCTCCAATGTTGACATCAGTAGGATTCGAAGAAATATGACAACTTCTAGGCAGAACTTCTGCAACTATCTGGCAACCTGCAGAACCATGGAGCACAAGAAAGATCCAATGGCAATGTCACGCCCACGTGTTATTGGACAATGCATCAGATACTCGCACATCAATAAAACCGCTGGTGTCATGACAACATGATGGAAATCACAGCATGGAAATATCATGGACCATATCCTCAAAAGAAATAATGTCTTCATAGAAGGCCAAGAACTCGTCACTACAAGATGTATGTGCATTAGTAAAAAAAAACTAGTACAAGGAAGTTGTTTTATTTAAGCTGGAAAGTACCTCACAAAATTGAGTTCTGGTTTGATGTATGTGTCGCCGAGCACAAATTGCAGCAAAGTACGGAGTGTCCATGCTCATCTCCATCAATGGTTTAACCAACAAGTTCAACTGTTCAAGAGTTTGAAGTTCAATGGCTTCTTATCCGCAATGACAGCCAAAATACTACAATAAGACACCACAAAAAACCTAAGAAAAAAAATAACAATTCATTACAAGAACACTTGCTTTTCTTTTTATTAAATGCCTAGCTTGCAACTCAAACTTAGATCCAGGTATGCCAGACTAAAAACTAAGCTTAATTGAACATTAGGGTGAATTTTAAGGTCACAAGCACAGCCCAAAAGATGATTAACTTCAGAACTTGTGTTCTGACACAAAATCACCCTTGTGTCAAGCAACCCCAAAAATGTGTAGTAATTGTTACCTAAAAGAAACTGAAGTTTTAACTCCATTATATTATACTAGTATTACCCGCAATGACAGCCAAAATACTACAATAAGACACCATAAAAAACCTAAGAAAAAAAATAACAATTCATTACAAGAACACTTGCTTTTCTTTTTATTAAATGCCAAGCTTGTCACATACTCGAGTGCAACTCAAACTTAGATCCAGGTATGCCAGACTAAAAACTAAGCTTAATTGAACATCAGGGTGAATTTTAAGGTCACAAGTACAGCCCAAAAGATGATTAACTTCAGAACTTGTGTTCTGACACAAAATCACCCTTGTGTCAAGCAGCCCCAAAAATGTGTAGTAATTGTTACCTAAAAGAAACTGAAGTTTTAACTCCATTATATTATACTAGTATTACCCCCACACACACACAATATTAAAAAAGGTTTTTGCAATTACTTACCAATTCCATAACCAAATAGGTTTATAACAGTTAGCTTTGTGTCAGCAAACAGAAGGGTTGACAGTAGGACGACCACCCAATCCTTGACAACTCCCGCGACACGAATAGTCAATGCACTTGTGTGTGAGATGACAAGGAACACCGATAGATTCAGTGCAAAAGTACAAAGGGAATTGAGGGTCAGCACAAGAGGTTGAAAACTCCATGGTCCATTCGCATTCATCTTTGGCAGCTCTAGAAATATCCATGGGATGAAGAGGCATAGAGCACTGCAGAAAACAATATTTTGTCACGGAGGCAGCTTTTCACATAAGAGCTGGAAATCAAACTTATGAAAGAAAGTTCTACACATACCCGCACGGACTGACATAGTACATTACAGATATAGGATTTAGTTTGAGACCCTTTTCACAAATATCTCCATGAAAATTAGCCTCAACACCTCCCATTTGGTAAACCACTCCGATCCAGTTAACATTTACTTCTCCAGATGAAGCAACAAGAATGCCAAAACTGATCAACGACATTATGAAAAACATTCTGCAGCTCATAAGTTCAAGTCCTGATGCTACTCCAAGAATAAAGACCGCTAAAGGCACTACACATTTGAAAGCTTACATTATGAACAATTGCCCCAATAAATGGTTGTATACATGTAAGAAGAACACTTCAGACTGTGTGAAGGTTGGGATACTTCAATCTCTAGCCGTGTAACAATTACCCCAGCTGACGCAGGGGCACTTGGACATACTTACATGGACAGATTTGACTCACGTACATACTTACATTAAAGGTAATAACATAGGCACATAGCTATACAGGGGTAGTTGAGTTTGGAGAAAACATACTGATAGCTTTCAACATTTGTGCAAATGCAACAGAAATATACATATATGCAGTGTTCCCCAGCCACAGCGTCATCGCAAACATTGCACCAATTGGGATAACTGAAGTAGTGTATCTGAACACCAAAATTAGAATTCAATTCATGAAACTACCCTTTCATATCAATTATCAGATAACAAAAATTTTATTCTATATAATCGGTCCACTATATGCAATTAATCCCCGACCGATTTCCAGTGCTTACCATCTTAAACTACATTCTAACATGGAACAAACATTTCTAAACAATTGTAATAATGAAAAAGGATTTGTTTGATGCTTACATATCTAAAGTCATTCCCTCTTCAACCTTCATAATCTATAATAACACAATCAAGTTAAGCAGAATCCTATAAACAAAAACTAGTATGTTCAAACAATATATAAATAAATGTACCTTGAAAACTTTAGTTAACAAAAAACACAATACAGATGAAAACACCAAGTGTAGTAGAGTCAATCCAAGTGGGTATGGGAAGTTGATTTGTTTTGATGATAATACCCACTGCATGCATCCACGTAACAAAAAATGTCAATCAAATTAATCATACATATAAATGTATATGAAATAGATTTGTTTCAGCTGTGACTGACCTTATTAAAGAAAATCTAACCGCTGGATAGAAAGATGTATAAAAGAATGTAAATGTAAGTGAGAGCTCCTTCTCTGATTGCTTTTGCCATTCTATTTGATCCGACTTTTCCGGAAAACTTGTGTTTCTTGGATTGGCAAAAGTAGCGAGATCGGTTTATAATTGTGGTCGCCTCTTCAACTTCACACTTCACTCTCTCGTTTTTCTTGGGATGTGGCCGAAATACCATGGCGGAATTTCGGAAGATATTTCAACGACTGTAAAGCCCAACTCGAAGTTTTGGTCCATGGTGAAGCCCACGGGTTGAAAATTTTTAAGTGAGCCTGAACTGATGAAAAATGTTGAAAATTTCAGCTGACAAAAGTAAACTAGAAACTGGGCATAGCAGAGGCAGTGAGCAGAGTATAAAATTGTTGTATGGTCATTGGCACTAAATAAAATCACGACAATTGAAAAAAGTGCCAATCACAAATCACAACTCTTGTGGGTGAGGTTCCAAGTGAGAAGCCTTATTGGCTTTAGGTTCCTGAAATCTTACTGAAAGCCTGCACGATAGGGTTGGAATCAGATTCAATACATAGCTAGCATATTTGCTCCACCTACTAACAAAATGTTTGTCTTTGGCGGGGATGTCATTAATTATGTACCAAGATGGACATATGTTATGTTATGGGTGCCCATATACTATCACATGGATAAGTCACACTCAAATCACATGCATCTATAATTTCATATTTCAAATGATTTTTATACTTTGTATGACAAAAAACAAACACTAGAACACAGTTTTGGTAGAGAAAGCGTATAAATGACACCAAAATAGATCAGATATGAAAATGAGCCTAGCATAACATAAGCTAAAGCAGGTAAGAGTGTCGTTAAGTCAGGACCTAAGTTCCATTTGGTGTTAATGGGATCCCTTGTTTCACTCTACTAAAAAATGATAAAAGAAGCCTCTCACAAATATAATAATACATTGATGTTGAAACTTATGAAGCTTTTGTTAAAACAATTACCAAGCCCAAGAACCCAAAGTGCGGCACTATTACTAAGTCAAAGAAGGCAAGAACCCATACCTCTCTGCTAGCTTTCCTCTGTGAGTGGGCAGAACTTTGATTCAATAAGTTATTTCAACATGCAACAAATATATTAATAGGCAACACATCAACTGATCTGCACCAAAGGCAATGGAACATGGTCTAATCCAACCAGCTCCAATCAATGCGAACGCAAGAGTTGATAGGAGGAATTCATACTGAACCCAAGCATTGATAATAAATATAAAACAAATAACTAATTATTAACCCAAAGTTTCCCATTGTTAACACAAACAAATAACTAATTAATACAAAGTTCCTAAATTCTACCGTAGTAGTATATCTCCCTCAACCCAAACCAAATTATTAACACCACCTTTTTCCACTTCTCCTTCTAGATAAACAAAAACCAACATCAACCCAATTTTCCCCATCTATGCTCTTTGTTCAACTAATTTCACAATCACTCCAAACACACATTTGACAAAAAATCAAGAAATGACTAAAATTTGAGTTACATTTATAGAGAAGCTAAACAGAACAAAACCCAAATCAACCAAATCATTAAAAATGGAAAAAACAAACATGTCCATCTCACAAAATCAAATTTTTATCCTTGTATAAGTAAATGAAAATTTTCTTTTAAAAAAAAAGGCTCACATGGGATTTTGTAGAATGAAGGAGCAACAACATCTCAGAGAATCCATGAAGTGATAAGAGAGACCAGGAAGACAACCATAATCAAGTCCAACAGAAAGTCTTGGGATCCCAGAAGCTACTGAAATAAACCCAAATGCGTATATTAGACGAAAGCCCTAAAAATTTATAGGAAATGGTAAAGCCATACCGAAGAGATAGAATGCTGCACTTGAAATCCCAAAAACTGAAGCAACAGAACTTCCCAATGCCTAAAATCCCAAAATTCAGACCCCTCTTCTTTGAATCTGTGTTTGTGAAACACAACCACAAACATAAACAAGCGGTTTCATTACCTGAACAATAGGTTCGAATGGCTGTTGAGGTGGAGAATTGGTGTTGCTGGTAGAGAGATTTCAGAAGAAAGTGATACTGTCGAGTGGTCTAGTGTTTTCTATTTTGGAAACAAACTACCCCTCTTTTTACTTCGTCCTTATTTCTTTTGGTTTTTTTTTTATTTTTTGAGGAAAATATGGGCGCTAAATAACGAAATGATAGGCGCGGAAAGAAAAACATTAATAGTGCCTATTATCTACAAGACTACAACGGATGCAAGGGTGGGCAATAATTTTCTTTCAAAAACTGATTTGAAGAACCAGCTACGCATACAAGGGTTGCCAATAATAGAGACTATCAGCAACGCTTGAAAGTGTTGTCGAAGCTTTTACCAAATTTTGGTATTCACTGTGAGCATAGAATTAGCAACACTTATTGAACCGTTGCCAAACTTAGCTACTTAACCACATATTTTTCCCTATTTTAAAAGTGTCTCCAACTCTTTCAAGCATTGCTGAAAGTAAATAATATTTGCTACTCTTAAAAGCGTAGCTAATAGTAGCTAAATAATACAAAAAAATTAATTTAGCTAAATAATACAAAAAAATTAATTTAATTATTAGAAAATGCGAGATACATATAGCAACGCTTAAAACTGTTGCCGATAATAGCATCTATTACCTATTCCAAAAAAGCAATAACAACGTTTTTAAGCATATCAAAAGATGTTTATTGGCTACGCATTGTAAGCGTAGCAAATAATTTCGTAGCAAAAAATCTCATCTCTCTTTCTCTTTTTGGTTTTTATGTTTATGCGGTTGAGTGAAATGAACGTTTTTGGTCAGTATTTGGTCAATGGGAAATTGGAATTGGGAGTTTGAATGGGCCTGGCGTTATTCTGTGAAAATGATGGAATTGTGTCTTTCCTATGGGCTTTGGGATTGGAGAAGTAGTTCTGTGGAAGTTGAGTGAAGGTTAGATTGGCCTGACTCGTTAAATGAAGTCAATGGGATTGTTTATGGGCTCTGGGATTGGAGTTGGGTAGTTAATAGATGACCCTCGTTTGTTTCAGGCTTACACAATCTAAAAGTGTCTTTGTCAGAGAGAAACTAAAATATTTCTATTTAAAAAGAATCACTAATTTACTTCACTAATATATCATTGAACACTTTCAACCCTTTCCCCACCCCCAACAAATAAATAAGAGGCTTAAATACATAAATATGCAACGTATTTAGGTCCTATTAACATTTGTATCAACATAGAATTTTTTTTCACAAACGTATCAACGTACTATGCCCGATTTCACAAAAATAGCAATATGTTAGCATCCGTCAGTTAAGTGATGATGTGTCCATTTATTTTCAATTTTCTTTTTTTGTATTTTCCACCCAGCATAATATTAGGACGCGATGTGGCGAAAATAATACACCTAATATAATGGATGAGATTGATAACTCTTAAGGCCCAAAAAGAATAAGGACCCAGGCTCCAAAAATGATAGAACTCGACCCATGAAACAAAAGATTATAACCCGGCCCAACAATCTAACCCAAATTCTTATACTAAGCAACTACCGGGTGTACAAGATCACACTCGCCCTCATCTTCTTCCCCAACCATCGAACTAGCAAACCCTAAATTGACAATATTGGTTTCACATCCAAAGCCTTTGTATAAATCTAAAGGTCTTTCTAGCTAGAAGCCTAGAAGCACCTTCAAACACGAGACCAAAAGCTAGTAGTTGAAGAAATAGAGTTATTTTGATGGACCTTGCCTGTTGATGATGTTACTGTCCAACATTCCCGACTTAAAGTTTCTTGGCAAAATATCTCGCTGACCTGGTTTCATTTTGAACACAAGAAGTGGTGGGCGTAATTGAACACATCTCAAGTCAAGAGCAATTTTTTATTTTTTATTTTACACTTGTTGGTAGTTGAGTCAAAGTAGAGCACTTCCCATAAATTCATTTCCAGCATAACAAAACCTATTGCGTTCCATAAGAAAGCCATTGCGTTCCGTGTTAATTACTACGATTTTGAATGCAAATTTTCTCTTGGGTCGTTATTGGATAGCCGTAGACTACTCCAATGCAGATCGTCACCCATGAACCTTGATTTAGTGAATCACATTTTAAACTTCTAAATGATGTCAGCCTCTTAGGGCATGGAAATGGCGGCATTGATTTTAGGGTTTGCTGGTTCGATGGTGGGGGAAGAAAATGAGGGAGAGGATGATCATGTGCACCCGGTAATTGCTTAATATAAGAATTTGGGTTAGATTGTTGGGCCGGGTTATAATATTTTGTTTCATGGGTTGGGTTATGTCATTTTTGGGGCTGGGTCCTTATTCTTTTTGGGCCTTAAGAGTTATCAATCTCACCCATTATATTAGGTGTATTATTTTCGCCACATCATGTCCTAGTGTTATGTCCGATGGAAAATACAAAAAAAAATTTTAATAAATAGACACATCATCACTTAACAGACAGATGCTAACAGATTGCTATTTTTGTGAAATCAGGCATAGTACATTGATACGCTTGTGAAAAAAAAATCTATGCTGATACAAGTGTTAATAGGACCTAAGTACGTTGTATATTTATGTATTTAAGCCTAAATAAGATAACAACAAACTTCAGATGGACTTCTTACAAAAAGCCACCAAAATACTCAGTATTTTAATTTAGACTAACCATCCATCATCATCTACCTGAAAACAAACTAAACATCATATAATAAATAGCAAATTCTTACTAGAGGTAATATATCATTGAACATTGATAATCAGTAATTTAGGGTTTCGTTCTTTTGAATCCAAAGTCCGTAAAACGTCTGATTAGTCAAGTTACCTTACTCTAGTGGGGTGGTACCATAGATCGAGTAAGGGTTTGTCCAAACCTTAGGACTAGGCAAGGTTCACAAGTGGATTTACAGCTTCAAGGGAATCAGTGAGTATGATTTACTTTGTTATTTCCTATGTTGCTCAATTAAAACTTGGAATGCAAGTTAACTTAGAATTACAAAGATTGATTACTTAATAAACTAGAGAGAGGGAGAGATACAGGAAGAAGGTTAATCATAATCATGCAAGGTCAATTACAAGAGTTTAGAGTACCTCATCACTACAGCTCTAATCTGTCTCGAGTTCATAGACAAACCCGGAACGGTGTCGAGTATCGATCCCTAGTAAGATGTACTCATCTCTGAGTTCATCTCACTAGCATGAGGAGTTGAATTAACATTCCATCTCTGGAATATCACTTCAACTCCTGGTTTACGTATACACCAGCTGGACAAACTAGAGGGCTAACGGTCACCATAGGGTCTCGCACGAGACTTGACCTAGTGTTAACTAGGTCTCGCACAAGACTGGTCTGGAGTATCAGCACTCCAAACTTGGTCAGACTCAGTCATTTTGGGATCGGATATATAATCAAACCCTATTCCCTAAGTAGTGATTCTGGACTACTAAATTGCAGCCTGATCCTCACATGAGCATCATTAACCCTCCCCTTGGGATGGGGTTTTAGCTCATGGTCCTTGGATGGATTGATTTCTCTGATGTATGAAAGGAAAAAGAGAAAAGAAGTAAAGGAAAAACTGAAAATTTAACTTGAAGAAATAGATTTTATTTGAAGTTTAAGACTTCCTGTACCAACCTAATACAAAAGCTTCAAATGAGAAAAAAAAATACTAAGCATGAAAATGAAAACCACAAAATGAAATGCAAGAAGAGCCCCCCTCCTTTCTCCAACATCCAAAATATATATCCCATGGGAATCTCACGTGAAGACTTCCCATATTTATAAGTTTTGTCCTTTATTTCCTTTTTCAAAACATCCAAATTTTTTTCACAAAATTTGTCTTTTTCTTTTCAGAATATCCAAACTTTTTTCACCCTTTTCTAATCAATAATCTAATCATGCATTTAATTTCTTGTCTTGTCTTTTCTTGCAAGGTGTCACAAAAGTGTCCATCACTTGCCACTTGTCTATGCATGATGACTCATCATTTTTTGTGGGCCCGCAAAGTAGGTTCACGTGTTGTGTCCAATGGTGGCCCGGATTTTGGCATTTTTACAACTTTTTGTCTTTGTATAGAGCTCGTCACCCTGGTTGTTCTGGCAGTTCACTTGTTGCAATCAGCGTCCAGGTATGAAAGATGTGACCTTCGGAAGTTTGCTGCTTCTTTACAAGTGGTCCCGTTCTGCACTGGTTTTGTCCCTTTGGAATCTTCAGCTCTAGTCGGGGCTTTGTTAGGCTTTACATCAATGAGTGGGAAAGACTTCAAGTATGCGCAAGATTTCCGTGCATTTTGATGAGGTTTTATCATTATATTCACGTTAACTGCGAAAACCTACAAAAGTACGAAAATATAATTATTTCATGATTATTAAACACATAATTAACCAAAATGCTATGTCTATATGGGGTTTAGTATTACAATTTTGGGTGCTTATCACACCACCCCCAAATAGCACTTTGCTTGTCCTCAAGCAAAGAAGAGACATTAAAACGATAAGTGGCCAAAAATGTGTTGTTCTAAACTAAGTCTCATTTCGCAGAGTGCGGTTGCATTGACCATATGCAACAAGGCCTTAAACCACTTGGAATTCTCTAGTGGACGAATTATATCCTCGTGAGAGTTTTCCAGAGAAGATACTCACAAACTTCATCTATACTACAACGACTCAGTAACAAAAGCTTGTTCCCTTAATTAATCTTAGATATCTATACATCTCACTAGCGAGGGAAACAAAGATTAATTCTTTTGAAATTCAAGTTAATATACATACAATAATCAAAACATCTACATATGAACATGCATGCAGTGATCTTTACAATGAAATGTACGAGCAGGGCCGTTTATGGATCCTTTGGATATCGTCTTTAAGTAGGTTCTCACAGGTATGTGTCGAAACACAAATTCTCTCATATTTTTCCACTCAAGTTTTGCTAACTTCAGTGTGCAATGGGCACACGTTTCCTCACATACTCAATGACAGTCAGAGGAGCCAAGGTCGAGAATTCACATCTACTACTTATTATCACAACATCCTACTCCTAATTGAGTTAGAGATCTTTATTAGGTGTTATGGGGCTTAGGTGGTAGTGTAGAAGAAAATGGAATGGAAAATTCAAAAATGATAAGTATGAGAGAATAAGGTCTTCAAGATATTTTACACTAGAGAAATCCTTATTTTTTTTCCTGCTTCTAACATAAGTTTCCGTACTTAGCTTTTTTAGCTTTTGTATTCCCTTTTGATTTGATTTTGGGGGAAAGTCTAACTTTGATTTTTCTTTTGATTTTTGAAAATATATTTCTAATTTTCTTTTTCTTTTCTTCTTAAGCAGGTAACTGATTTTGATTTGTGACAAGTTTTTCTCTTCATTTTTCCACACTTCATCCTATTTCTCATACTTATCATCTAGGTAGCCTTATTTATTTGTGGTTAATATATAGATGGGTAAGGATTTTTATTTTTTTTTTTTTTTGCTGAAAATAAAAGGGTTAATGAAAGGTTTAGTGGGGAGACTAGCGGTAAAAATTTTACAGGTATAAATTTGTGGCTATATCGATCCAAAGAAGGACTAAATTCTCACCTAGGATTCGGGTAGTGATCAAATAAGTAGACGCATGATTTTCTCTATTCGGAAAAGCTACTCCTCTGTGTCATTACTCATATATCACACATGTTGAGGCTTTTTTGTTAGATTCTCACAGGATATGGAAATTAAGTTGTCTAACCGTGGGTCTCAGAAACTTACTGCTATGTATATTCAATGATAGTCAGTGCATGAATGCTCATAAAAAGATGTAAAAACTATTGCATACGTATTAACTTAAGTTTCTAAGAACAAATCCTAATTCTAATGCTAGGGTGAGATTTCTAGATATTTTTTTATCACTAAAAAAGAAACTAGACTTTGTAACTAAATACACTTATTTAGACAGAAAATAAAACTATATACAACCTATAAATGTTTAATTTTTTAGAAAGGTTCTAACCACCCCCAAACAGTACGTAGGACGTTGTGTCCTCAAAGTGTCAAGAGAAAGAAATAATATACTTGAGAGGTTTGAGCAAAAATAGAGTTGATATCTTCAACAGAAAATTATGCTAACACCACATATAATATACAAAACAAAAGGGAAAGGGCACATCAAGAATTAAAACAACAAATATGTACATCAACTTACACTGCCCTAATTAAGAATTAGGGGTATGTCCATTCTAGCTTCATCTCTATCGAAATGTCATTCTTTGGCGTCACGCCAGTTTATCATGGTCTGCCAAACTTTGCTCCACTTTCTCTTTTTAGAAGTGTCCAAATGAGCTATCATGTCTTTGTCTTTGGGGAAACAACAAACATACTTCAGGTACCTTGAAGAGCACCGACGCCAGACCCAAAATCTCAAAGAACGAATTATCCTTTTCGCCGGACACATAGAATCTACTTGTACCCAGTCATGAAAAGTGGCCGAAAACTGTGGGAAGAATGCCCTCATTATCCGGCATGCGGTAACGAGCAAGGTGATATACTGGTGTCGAAAATGGCGAGCCCTTTTTAGGTTCTCAATTACGAGATCCGTGATGTCGAAGAAGGTATGTTGCTGAGCAAGAGCATGGAAAGTCTTGCAAGCTAATTCGGTGGTAGTGGAAAAATGTCAATCCCCCATGATGTTCAGAAGGATAAACAATATGGCAGTCCCGACATTCATTGTCATACTTGCTAGGAGAATTGTTTTGTCCGGCCATCAGCTAGGTTCTTTACGTTCAACGACACGGGTGAGGCCATCACCATAGAGGCCAGCAAAATCTTCCCAAAAGTAGTGATTAAAGGAGTTCTGTATGATGTATTGAATGGTGGGGGTGGGCTCGTGATAGGGATGGTCCAAAGTCATAGCAACTGTAAGCTCGTAAAAGAGATGTCTGGTGTTACCCATACGGATTGTGAATCCGTTCAAAAAGAAACCACGTGCACCATTAAATGTTGTTGTATCCTTCATATGATCATAAAAATAAGCCGTTAAATGTGGAGAGTATGTCTGCTCAGGTTGCAGAACGAGGGAGGACCAACCGGATTGGGTGATAAGGTCTCTTAAATGAAGTCCATACGAAGGAGAATCCAACAAAGCCTGGAAGGATTGTTCAGGGATGATCTTTGGAGGTTCCATTATTGGAGATGTAGAAGACGTGTGATGAAAGATACCACCTGTAGACAAAGATAAACCAATTTTTAGAATATGATGGAAATGACTGAGTAAAAACAAATGACATTGATTACAACAGGAAAATTGCACTACACTTAATTAGGGTTACTAAAGAAAAACTAAAAAAAAAAAAAATAGAAAAACGACAAAGAACGGAAATTCTAACGGAAATTTGTGAAATTTAATTTGGGTCATGGCCCGGGTAACAGCGAGGATCCTTTGGTGGGAGAAATCC
This sequence comes from Coptis chinensis, assembly GCF_015680905.1. Classification (NCBI taxonomy): domain Eukaryota; kingdom Viridiplantae; phylum Streptophyta; class Magnoliopsida; order Ranunculales; family Ranunculaceae; genus Coptis; species Coptis chinensis. Next base: position 55,054,216 of record NC_141463.1, read on the forward strand.
ATTTATAAGATTCTCGATGAAGTCAATCCATGCAACAGGGCGCTTTGTGTCTGGTAAATCTTATATTGATTCTCCATTATGAGATTGTGCTTTGCCAAGAACTGGTTGTGGCTATGCAAGAATTGTGTTTGTTCCTCGTCGTGCATTGTCTGAAGGTCGTGAAACTCAAGAAGACTGGTGATGATGATGCTCTGATGTGTGTATAATGTTATTAGTCCTTGATGAATTAAATGAAGGCCTTCCATAGGATTAAATACGTTGTGTATTGCATTGTCAGCGAAGATGTTGATAGAGGAAAAAACTTCACCGGTTTCTGCACCGGCATGGTTCTTTGCAACGTCGAGAGTCCAAAAACTGTTCATACAGACGGAGTGAATGGTGAGAATGTTAGCTGTTCTGAGATATGTAGTAGGAACAGTAATAGGAAAACCCCAACGCACCATGATAAGTGCCACAATGGTTGGCAAAGGAGCTGACTTTTTCCCGGCACGTGTAATCGCGTTCCAGAGAAATTGAATTATGCAAAAATCATTGCTTTTAGTTTGCAGGACCCAGAGTAGATGGAGGAGGGGTTTTGTTATTTTGGAAGTCTTAGATGTGCCGAGCACATTATGGGCTAGCCATTGGATCACAGCTAATTGGTTCTTTTGCAAGGATCGCTGATAAACAATGCGGTTTTTCCGGTTGTATTCGCCGTAAAGGATAGTTGCAAACATTAGATGCCTTATATTGTCGAATGGTGAATCCTGAAGGTGTACCCCAGGGTTTGTTATGGGAATTTGAAGGACCTCGAAGATGATTTCTGGAGTCAATTCGGGCTCGCATCCGTTTGCACGGACAAAGAATTTCCCGTTTTGGAAATTATCGTGTGTATAGAAATGCATAACCAATTCTCTGGAATAAAGTGCCTCCTTATGATGTAATAAAGGGAACCATCCTGGACGTAAAATTTCAGTGTCAAAATATGGTTGAAATAGACCGCTCTGAAAATTTTCCATAAAGTTTTGCTCGGGCACGAAAATTCAAGTGAAGATGGAAGGAATGGAGTGGTGAAGATAATTCAATGAAAAAGGGAAGACTGGATTTTAGAGGTGTCTAGCCTAACTATAAATAGGCACCAATCCGAAACTGCAAAAAATACGGATCGAGGTGTCACAGGGTAGTTAGACCACGTGTATCTTCTAAAATAATTCTATCAAGGTGCTTGCCCAAAAGATTGTTTAAAGTCAGATCCCTGAGACTGTGAGTCAAACGTGGGAAGAGATAGAATATATGAGAGAAGGTTTCACAGGGTAGTTTGGCCAACTTGTATATTCATAAATCAATTAAACAATGCGCAAAAGTGGATGTAGTGTGGAGAGGAAAGAATAAGGCATGCCACTACAAGGAAGATCATGAATATCCTCCTGAATAAAAAATGGGATTTTAATATCATCAGATGAGTGATTGTCAGCAAAACCACACCACTACTGTAACGCTCGTATTTATTTATTTATTTATTTATTTATTTAATATTTGATTGGATTGGATTTGGGATACATGGGCCTGGTTTCTGGGCCCGAGTCTATGTTGGGCTTGGGTTTCAAACCCAAGTATATAATCACATTGTTCTAGAGAATATGGTTTTTAGAGAATAAAAAAATAATAAAAATGGAGGCAGAGATAGAAGCTCGGTTGCTAGAGCGTTGGAGCGCGACGATTCGGATTAGGAGGGATTCGTCGAGCTGTTAATAAAGGTGAGTAGACAATTTTTATACACCGTATGATTTTCGCAAGTTTAAATATAATAATAAAATTGTCGATTGAATATATATATATATATATATATATATATATATATATATATATATATATATATATATATATAGTGGGATTTAAATTTTTGGTGACTGTTTCTTCATTGTTGGCCGGTTCTTGATCCTGTGAATCTTAAGTGGACATTTCTAATTGTTGGCATATTGAGTATATCAATAGAATTTTTATTGATCCCTTAGAGTGGTAATTCAATACCGTACTTATATTATTGGGCTTCATACGGATATGGAGTTTGTTTGATTAAATCTGTGTATGATAAGGTCCTAGAATGGTATGATGAAATTAGGCTCTTAAATCCACTGTGTAAGATCCTTAGCTACCAGAACATAAAGTGGGTGCGAGAAAGCTCTCAATATTCAGTTTGCCTTTGATCCTTATCTATTTATGTTTACTTACTTGGTGAGAAACCTAAATATATTTATTTAATCACCTTCAGTTCTCAAAAAGACTTTAGGAGTACCATGTGACTATAACTTTAGAAACATTTCGACAGCTTTAGCATACCTGTTAAAGTGGATTGGCCAATAAGTATAGAATGTGGTGTTAAGAAATCAGAGCACGACTTCTTATTGAATTAATGTGATATTCATTACCTATCCATCGCGAGGGTTACCGTTTGGTGCTGGAATACTCCTTCCAAAATCGACAATGAACAACATTGTTTGTTGTGGCTGATCCGGTGGTGGTTGGAGAGGAGGCTGGTGGTAGCTGATGGAGAAGACGACCTATTGGTCAGTTAGGATTGGGGCGTGGGCCTTAGGTGGTTTAGTTGCTGGGTCGAAATCTAATTTTGTTGGTTGGGCCGGAACTAAGTTATTTTAGTTATGGGCCAGTTTCATTTGTTTTGATTGGGGCCGGTTTTGTTTTAGTTTTGGGCCAGTTCAGTTTAAAATTTTTAGGCCAATTTCTAATATTGCTTGGGGCCAGTCCATAGGACTTAATAGAGATCCAAATGGGTCTTTCAACATTTAGACTTTCGGGTTCTAAGGTTTGGGCTTGGCTAGTTGGCTCCGAACCATGACCTTAGCCTTGAGCCCAGGAACCATGCACTTTTGACTTTAGCCATGAACCATGGCTATGACCCTGAACCTGTCGAACATGGAAACGACAGTTTGATTTTGACTTTTGACCATTGACTTTTGACTGTTGACTGTGGAATGTTGACTTTTTCTAGATTTTCACATATTTAAGAATATGGACAAATGTAGTAATAAAATATTGTCGAAAATTATATAACGCTGTTTGTCATTATCTAATTAAAATTTGACGTGAGTAGTGTGTAAAACAAATATATATATTGGGCTTTGATTGTGGACTGTTGACTGTTTAATTGTGTTACGTTTTTATATATTAAATTGTATGGACAAATCAAATGCTAAAATGTTGTGGAAGCTTGTATGAATTTGGTTGTCATTATCTAATTAAGATTTGACGTTGATATTGTGACATTATATAATATGTTGGGATATATATATTAAAGGCAATAGTTTTGGAGAAATAAATGTATAGATACTCTATTATTTTATCTATGAGGTAGTCTAGTATGTGTGGATATTTTCCCACGGGATTATGGCTTAGTGCAATAATATATTGGCACGTGAAAGAATAAAAGTGGTTATGAGATATAATTGAGATATTTCTAAATATTGTGGCTTAGTGCAATAATGTATTTGACATGCACGTGATATAGTGGAATTATTATGAGTCATAAATGGATGACACTTGAATAAATTACGTAACGAAAATCCTATAACCTAGCTACCACAACTCATGTGATTTGGCCCTTCTGGCATTTTAGTGAATCTGAATGGCCTTTGGGCGTAAGTAATATGATTGGCCCTTCTGGCGTTTCAGTGAATCTGAATGGCCTTCGGGCGTAAGTAATGTGATTGGCCCTTCTGGCGTTTCAGTGAATCTGAATGGCCTTCAGGCGTAAGTAATGTGATTGACCCTTCTGGCGTTTCAGTGAATCTGAATGGCCCTTCTGGCGTAGCCGAATAGTGGCTTGATTATTCCGTTCACAAAATAGAACGAGACGCGCGATATTTTATGCCGAATAGTGGCGATTTTACATAATGGCTTCCGTGTGAGGGTTACGGTGTCGCGCGCATCCCGCCGTGGTAGTTACACCGCGGAGTGGTTCATTATATAAGGGGAGGCATGTGGATGTACATGTTCGGCGTTGGAAAGCGATTGTGGTAGCCAGGGAAACTAGGTAAGACATAGATACGACGTGATTTTAGGGACACGCAAAGAAAGCCTTAAATAATATAATTATGGTAATATGTAGGTTATTGATGTATCTTTAGATAGATGATTGTATATGGTTTTGCAGAAGTGTGGGTCAAACTAATTACTTGGGCAGAGACGACCCACTCTGTAATTGAGCATGAAATACGGTACGTATATAATATGTTTTGTTGGTTATTTGTTAGATGTTAGAACCTAAGGCGCCTCGATGGAGGAACTACATGCCTTATTCATTATGCATATAGTTTGTTGTAATAGTTGTTTTAAGTTAAGGCGCCTCAGTGGAGGAACTACCTGCCTTACCTATTGTAGTTAAGAATGTCGTATTAGTTGTTGGGAGTTAAGGCGCCTCGGTGGAGGAACTAACTACCTTATGGGTTGTGTTTGTATATGTATAAATATGTGTTGTATTTTAGAGCTACTCACACCAGCATTTTATAATGCTGACCCGATTTGCATGTTTGCTTATCGGGTGTGTTCATTAAATGAACATAGTTGATAAGTCTTGACATATTTAGTGTTGAAGAAGATTGGTTGCTGCTTGTGGTTTGCGTTATCGTCGCATTTCAAGATAGGCCTTGTTTTCCTTTGAGGTGATATAGATTTTCAGTTGAGATAAAGTTATTTGCATTTTCATTTGTGAAGTTTTGTAATGAATAGGATTTTTGTTTAAGTTAAAATTTTATTGGTTTTTAATTATCCACATATTCAAACTGTTTATGGGTTTTTGGAAGTTGAGAGTGCGTCACACCTCGGAGATCGAAGAGTCGGGAACAAATATTGTTTTTCCGAATTCTGTCGAAATTCGGGGTGTGACAGTTTGGTATCAGAGCATTTGGTTAGCTTAGACTTAGGTGAGTTTAGGTGATTCTCGGATCGTGGTTTATGGGTAGTGTTTAAGAAGTTTTATTTTCAAAACTATTTCCGCTAGTTGTTTTATTTTTACAAAGAAAATGAAAGAGATATAGAAATAAAAAGAGTCAATATTTTTCTTGATTTGTTTGTACGTGTAATGTGTATATTTATATTAGTTACTCTGGTGGAGTGCATATGAAATGATGTTTTTGTTTCCTTATCATATGAGGAGTAGTTACATTTATTATATGTTAATTATTAATGGATTTGATCAAAATGATGTGTGCTACTATAAGGATGTTTTATTGTTTGTATTCATTTTCACATGGATTATGGATTAAGTGTTATAACCTGTCTGTGAACTTTGTATTTGCGTGTTATGTTATTATTTAAGAAACAAGAAGATATTTTATCTATATTGAATGAGCTGTTTTAGCTGATGACTTTGTGATGTACTGAGTAAGGAACTAATCGCCTCGGTGTTGGAGGAACTATCTTGCCTCACTCGTACACTTTAATGGATGAATAATATTTTAAAGTATAAGAGATTAATTTGTTAGATGTGATTAATTATAAATAGAATAAAAAATAATAAATAAATAAATAAAATATACGTGTATTCTTTTTGAGATGTGTATACTTGCGTATACACGTATATTCTTTTTGAGATGTGTATACTTGCGTATACACGTTTTATATTATTGTATATAGATGAACTATTACCGGGTATATGAAGATAATAGTGTTTCACCAACATGGCATGATTGATTAATATTGTTAAATTAGTTTCACAGTGATTTTTGCATATTCGAGTATTCTTACATATATACCCTGATTTATGGTTCATAAATATTACCGTGAGAATATAACTTGTTATGGGTGATATATTAGAAATGAGTTTATATTATCCTAAATTTTTTTAAAATTCGTGTTATACGGTAGCAAGTCTTATGTTAATTGTCATTGTATATGGAGATTAATTTTTGGAATCTTTTCACCGTTTAAAATAATTAGTAATAATAATAATAGCAATGAGCGTCGTGTAATTATTCTTAATTGTTTTGTTTTAGTCTATATGATTTTGATAGATGAATATGAAAAATTATTTTTAGATACGTGTTATATTTGATCCAGTTGCAAGCATGAATTAGGATTCAAGGGTTGTTATAAATTTAATATTTCTGAGAGCATGACTAAAGTAAATATAAAGTTTTATTGTAGTATCAATGACACGAGTGATTTTTATTTTAAGTGTATCAGGACACTAATTTTCTTTTATGCATGATAATGAAAGACTCCATAATGTTTTATGCAGTGATGAACTTACCCTGTATTATTGATTAGTTACGTAGAATATTATTTTTCGTAGAGACTGCTACGTGTCAAGAAACTACATGCTAAAAAGATATGATATATTTATCTTGTATTTAAGTGACAGTAATAATTTGTTTTAATATAGACAGTTAAACTGTAATAGATTTTGAAATGGCATGAGGACATATATTCTGAAATGATTTAAAATAATTAATATCAACGTTATCTTGCTTAAGTTTAATCTTTGTACATTCTTGTGAAAACTCTACGTTAATAACCAACGTTATTTGTTCGTATAACTTTACTTCTGAATCTCGGGACGAGATTCTTTTGAGATGTGTATAGCTGTAACGCCTGTATTTAAAATACATATTTATTTATTTATTTATTTAATTATTTATTTAATATTTGATTGGATTGGATTTGGGATACATGGGCCTGGTTTCTGGGCCCGAGTCTGTGTTGGGCTTGGGTTTCAAACCCAAGTGTATAATCACATTGTTCTAGAGAATAGGGTTTTTAGAGAATAAAAAAATAATAAAAATGGAGGTAGAGAGATAGAAGCTCGGTTGCTAGAGCGTTGGAACGCGACAATTCGGATTAGGAGGGATTCGTCGAGCTGTTAATAAAGGTGAGTAGATAATTTTTATACACCGTATGATTTTCGCAAGTTTAAATATAATACGTAAATTGTCAATTGAATATATATATAGTGGGATTTAAATTTTTGGTGACTGTTTCTTCATTGTTGGCCAGTTCTTGATCTTGTGAATCTTAAGTGGACATTGCTAATTGTTGGCATATTGAGTATATCAATAGAATTTTTATTGATCCCTTAGAGTGGTAATTCAATACCGTACTTATATTATTGGGCTTCATACGGATATGGAGTTTGTTTGATTAAATCTGTGTATGATAAGGTCCTAGAATGGTATGATGAAATTAGGCTCTTAAATCCACTGTGTAAGATCCTTAGCAACCAGAACATAAAGTGGGTGCGAGAAAGCTCTCAATATTCAGTTTGCCTTTGATCCTTATATATTTATGTTTACTTACTTGGTGAGAAACCTAAATATATTTTTTTAATCACCTTCAGTTCTCAAAAAGACTTTAGGAGTACCATGTGACTATAACTTTAGAAACATTTCGACAGCTTTAGCATACCTGTTAAAGTGGATTGGCCAATAAGTATAGAATGTGGCTGTTAAGAAATCAGAGCACGACTTCTTATTGAATTAATGTGATATTCATTACCTATCCATCGCGAGGGTTGTCGTTTGGTACTGGAATACTCCTTCCAGAATCGACAATGAACAACATTGCTTGTTGTGGCTGATCCAGTGGTGGCTGGAGAGGAGGCTGGTGGTAGCTGATGGAGAAGACGACCTGTTGGTCGGTTGGGATTGGGGTGTGGGCCTTAGGTGGTTTAGTTGCTGGGCCGAAATCTAATTTTGTTGGTTGGGCCGGAACTAAGTTATTTTAGTTATGGGCCAGTTTCATTTGTTTTGATTGGGGCCAGTTTTGTTTTAGTTTTGGGCCAGTTCAGTTTAAATTTTTTGGGCCGATTTCTAATATTGCTTGGGGCCAGTCCATAGGACTTAATAGAGATCCAAATGGGTCTTTCAACAGTTAGACTTTCGGGTTCTAAGGTTTGGGCTTGGCTAGTTGGGTCCGAACCATGACCTTAGCCTTGAGCCCAGGAACCATGCACCTTTGACCTTAGCCATGAACCATGGCTATGACCCTGAACGTGTCGAACATGGAAACGACAGTTTGACTTTGACTTTTGACCGTTGACTTTTGACTTTTGACTGTTGACTGTGGAATGTTGACTTTTTCTAGATTTTCACATATTTAAGAATATGGACAAATGTAGTAATAAAATATTGTCGAAAATTATATAACGCTGTTTGTCATTATCTAATTAAGATTTGACGTGAGTAGTGTGTAAAACATATATATATTGGGCTTTGATTGTGGACTGTTGACTGTTTAATTGTGTTACGTTTTTATATATTAAATTGTATGGACAAATCAAATGCTAAAATGTTGTGGAAGCTTGTATGAATTTTGTTGTCATTATCTAATTAAGATTTGACATTGATATTGTGACATTATATAATATGTTGGGATATATATATTAAAGGCAATAGTTTTGGAGAAATAAATGTATAGACACTCTATTATTTTATCTATGAGGTAGTATAGTATGTGTGGATATTTTTCCACGGGATTATGGCTTAGTGCAATAATATATTGGCACGTGAAAGAATGAAAGTGGTTATGAGATATAATTGAGATATTTCAAAATATTGTGACTTAGTGCAATAATGTATTTGACATGCACGTGATATAGTAAAATTATTATGAGTCATAAATGGATGACACTTGAATAAATTACGTAACGAAAATCCTCGAACCTAGCTACCACATCTGATTTTTGTTGAGAAATCTATGATCCAGTACAGACTTGTTAACCGGATAAACTGGTTTGGAAAAAAAACAAATATATGAAATACCAAATTTACCCAAAAACTAATTCAACCTAATAACCATCGTGGAAATTGGAAAGTCAAATAAATACATCGCTATTTACTTCGGGCTGGTTCGAATAAAAAAGGAAAACAGTTGGCACCAAACTCTCATACTCTTTTCGGGTTCATCTCCACTAAACTGAGTTCATCTCCATTGTTTCCCTTTTTCACTATCTTCTAAGAGAAATCCTCTACATTTCAAACTCGGATTGGGCATCTCTCAAATACTCCTTCAAGACTCTCCTTGGGTTTGGATATGAGTATTTAGTAATTTAGGCTTAGTTTAAGAAATTTTTCTATGGATTGATTAGTGAATTAATATCTAGTTTCAAAATATCTGTTATTTACATATGGTGGTGCTTGGTCTTCAATGGCAAACACAAGTTTTTTACATGTATATTTTGGTTCAATGGTTTGCTTTTCTTGTTTGTTTATGACTTTCACACATATATCATGGCTTCCTCTATATAAATGCACTGATGCCATTAGAATCCGCAATTAAATGTGCTAGGCGATAGTACTATCTACTAAGGCTAACAGCAGTGATCGCTACTAGACCTGATGTCTTGGCAATGCCCTAACCCTGCTTTGTTGGCCAGCAAAAGCATGTTAGATAAGAAACACTTGTTTTATTGATGAACTTGGCCTGTTTAGAAATTTAAGTGTAGTAGTAGTTATCTTATTGCACTAAATTTGTTTGTAAACTCTTGAGATGTGCAGTAGACAAATGGCGGGATTGCAAAATTGAGTTAAAGTAGGTACCAGATTATAATCTAGAATATTTATGTAATTGTGCTAAAGTGTGTACAGTAATAATGTGATCAAGTGAAAAAAGAGTTGAGAGATACTGAAACCCTCGATGCTTCATGGCCAAAAATGCGAGGAAATAAATGAGCAAGTGGTGAGAAAAAAGAATTATTAGTTAGAAATGTGATTCGCATAGGCATACACGGGGGGGGGGAGGGTGGACCAGGTTAAGCAAAGTGTACCGGTTAAACTGATTTTACTTTCATCCTGATAACACTGCTGGCATTGTTAGTCGATCCTATAATTTTAGTGGCACACATGACACATGCAAGAGCATAAACAATCCTTGAGACCAGAGAAACTAAATTGTCACTTTTTCTAGCATAAATGTAAAAAAAAAATGATGTTGGAATAGTATTACCTCTTTTATAGTTCTGGAATGACATCTTGAAATAACTATAGTACTATACAACGTAATAACGAGAGAAGTAGTGATAGTTTATAAATTATAAGTAGATTCCTGGCCTGGCCGGATTGCCAATTATGAAGGTATTCTACTCCTTGAAAATTGAAATTGATCATATTTTCAATTCTAGGATTCAAGACATGTAAATATTGAGCTCCATAGGGGGAGTTTAATCACATATTGAACTTGCTTATCTTCTTATGTCACATAATAAGGAGAGTTTAATTTTACTGCTAGTTTCTTTTTACTTATTTCCGTTGCTTAAATTATCGTTACGCATTACTCACCTTCACCTTTTGTCCCTTCATGACACAAAGGTGAATCTTTTAATTATTTATTTGTGAACCTAAAATGCTATTGTCTGTTTTATTTTTTATTTTAAAATGAAATTTTAACTTCAAATTAATGTTGCTTCAATGTATACTCTTTATTTGTTGTTTATTTTATTTTGCACTTATAGTGCAAGAAGTAATGAATGCATATTTATATTATTACCATATTATAGTGATCAAGTGATGGTGGATATCTCTAATGAAGACAGAGATTGGGCTACAAATATGTGTAATGACGCATGTCCCGATATGAGGAAAGTGATTCTTGGACAATCGAAATAAATATTGTGGAAGGTTCAACCAATGTGAGTTTGGAAGACGGAGATGAATCGATGACCATAGTGTTAGTGAAATTGAAGGTTTTGAAGGACAGATCAAATGAAGCGCGATGCAAGAAGTGAACAAACTAATGAGAATGATTTCGATCTATTCAGTGGTAAGTTGGGAGGGGAAGATCTAGATGAAAATGCAATCATATTTTCAATGTGTTTTAAAACCAGCAACGAGGCATTTGAGTTCTACAACGAGTATGCTAAGGTTGTTGGGTTTAGTGTACGCAAGGGTGTTTACCGATTTCATAAAAATATCCCGGTTAAAAGAAATTTTGTGTGCTCGTGCCAAGGTGAGAGAGAGGTGAAATATTTGAATATGGAACACAAAAGGAAACAACGTGAGTTGTCTAGATGCAAGTGTCTTGCGATTTTTGAAGTGATTTTTTATATTAAATGCAATATGTGGGTTGTTAATAAGTTTGTTGCTGAACACACTCAACCACTTGTGCCTTATCCTAGTTCGATATTTGGTCGCTCACATAGAAAGATGGGCAGTGAAGATGCGGCTTTGGCAAAGAGTCTAATTGATGTGGGCATTAGACAATGTCAAGTGATGGATTTCCTTGTTTATAGGGTGACCAGTTTTTGTAAAGTTGGTTACATAAGAAAGGATTTGTATAATTATATGACCGGGATGAGAAAAATTTTTATTATATGAATGGAGATGCTAGCACACTTGTTTCCCTGCATGAAAAACAAGTCGAAGATTGATCCAGAATTTTACTACTCATACAAAATTTGAATGAACTTAGCCAATTGGTCGATTGTTCGGGTGATTCGACGCCTCGTCACGATTACAATTTGTTTTGGTGATGTGTTATTGTTTGATTCAACATACCGGACAAATCAATACAAAATGCCAATTGTCGTATTTGGCCGGAGTGAACAATCATAGACAAACTATTGTATTTGGTTTTGCAGTTATGACTAGTGAGTCGAGCGGTTTACATTTAGGCGTTAGAGCGTTTTCTTACAGCGATGGGCGGTAAGGCACCTAAGTCGGTCATAGCAGATGGTGATCATGCAATTCGCAAGGCTATTAAAGCTACCTTACCTAGTGCTAGACATCACTTATGTGCTTGGCACGTTCTGAAAAATTGTATTGACAATGTCCGTGTCTCTGGGTTTCAAAGGGGCTTTTGTTCACTCATGTTTATGAAATGTTCAGAAGAAGAGTTTGACCAAATGTGGGAACATTTGTTAGAAGCACACCAGGTCCATGACCATGAGTGGGTGAAGAAGATATACAAAAAGAGGATGAGGTGGGCAGAGGCATATCTTCGAGGCGCATTCTTTGGTGGTTGTAGAACCAACCAACGTTGTGAAAGCATGAACTCTGTTATACGGCTTCATGTAAAGCCTGGTTTAAAAATGGTTGAGCTCTATGGAAAAATGAAGCTAGTACTTGAGAAGATCCGGCACCGTGAGCACGAAGAAGAAGTTATTATTCTGACAACCAAGCCGGTAATTGTGACCCACCTGACTGAGTATGAAAATCAGGCGAACTCCATCTATACACAGGCGGCTTTTAATGTGTTTAAGATGCAATTGCAGCAAGAGGCATTGTACATTGTTGATTCAATGAAGGATCATCAAGGTGACAATATTCGTTACTACACTTTGCATCGTCATTTGTATAGGCACTGCAAGTCTATTGTGGAATACAATGTTGTTGATAAAAAAGCGAAGTGTTCTTGTGGTCTATTTGAGTCATTTGGTTTTCCATGCCGACACATCATTTCCGTCTTAAAAAATGAAGACGTCGCTGAAATACCCTCTAGTTGCATTTTATTGAGGTGGACACGACATGTGAAAACGGTCATTCCTACTGTTACTTCAGTTAATGTTCATAATGAAGCAACTTCTGCTATTTGTTATAGTGAGCTTATGGGGATTTGCAAGAATATTTGTTTGAAGGCCTCCAAAACTAAAGAAGCTAGTGAAGAGTTCAAAGATTTCCTACATTCTTATCTTATGTCAAAAGATATCCCATCAACTGCTGAAGAAAATCATCAAGTTCCCGTTGAGGAGCCATCAGATACTCACGGAGATGCGGCCCACTTAGAACTGATACGTGATCCACCCCAGGTAGCACCTAAGGGTCGACCAAAAAGACGTAAAGGACACAATGAGACAAAGAAGAAAAGTTGTGGCGAATGTGGTGTTGTTGGGCATACAAAACCCACGTGCCCAGAATTACATCGAGAAATTGGGGGTAACTAGTTATGTTCACCGCTTTAGTTTTTCCAATACAAGTATTTATATTATTGAAGAACTATAATTTTTAAACATGTTGCGTTGCTAGTACTTCTATTTTTTTAATAACTACAATGCTATGTGTGTGTAATAGGGCCAAATACAAACTCAAAACGTATGAGAAAATGTGCTCGATCAACTGATTTGAGCGAAGAAGAGGAGATACATTCTACGAGTGGTAGGTACTGCCATTTGCTCAATTTTGGTTTCCAAAGCTCAATATAATTCTCAATTTTTGTTCTAATATAGGTGTGTGTGGTTTTGTTGCTACGGAGAATTCTGATAAAAATAAAGGAAGATCTCGAATCAGCAAGTGTGGAAATTGCAGTGAAACAGGGCATACGAAGACTACGTGTACATGGCCTAAACCTCAATCACAAGGTAGGTACTACATATTGAGTAGTTATATTTGGAAGGTTACAATATCCTGAACTATGTATATACTTATTTAATATTAGTATTTTCAAAATCTTAGTATTTAATTATTGAATTTATTGCTTGAATTCTTTTCAAACAGCTTCTTCTTCTAAGGTTCCAACAACTCCTCCACCTTCTCAGGTAATTACATTTATCTTCTAGGATATATTTTCCCACCAATCGACCATATTTACTAAACGAATGTAAACTCAGAAGGCGTTAACTGTGTTGTATTAGTTTTTGCAGGGTGATCAGTAGTGAGATTAGATGCTGTTGGGAAGGTTTTTGCAGGGTGATCAGTAGTGGATATTAGCTGCAGTCTCATGACCGTAAGTTGATCAGTTGTTTGTCAAAGTTGGCAGTTCCAGCTAATAGGCCTTGTATTGAGTTAGTGGGACAGAAGAAAGTGAATCATCAGTCTACCAGCTATAGAAGTGAAGAAGTACTCAATTGTGAAGAAAGACATTGTCCCAGTTCTTGGTCATTGCTACTAGACCTGATGTCTTGGCAATGCCCTAACCCTGCTCTGTTGGCCAGCAAAAGCATGTTAGATAAGAAACACTTGTTTTATTGATGAACTTGGCCTGTTCAGAAATTTAAGTGTAGTAGTAGTAATCTTATTGCACTAAATTTGTTTGTAAACTCTTGAGATTTGAGACAAAAGAGGTTTGAGAATTTCACCATCATGTCATAATAACAATTCTGTTTTTAGAAGAAGAAGAAAGAATGGGAGTGTTCACTTTTGTCTGCAAGAGTTCTGGGAAAGTATGGAGTGGAAAGCAGTATTCAGGAGATTTAGAAGCATCAGCTTCATCAACTTTTGAGTTGCAGAGGAAACTTGTTCAAGCTGCTCTTTCTGCTGACTCATCTGGTGGTGTTTCTTCTTCCTTTTCTCTTGTCACTCCTTCTTCTGCTGTCTTTCAGGTTATTGTTGGCGGTGGTGGTGGTGGTGGCTTCATTGGAGGTGGTGGCTTCATTGGAATGTTTTGTTTTAAGTCTTAGTTATGTGTAGATATTTAACCCTTCTTCATCTGTTGGTTCTTTCCCTCAAGTGCAATGTTATTTTTGTACAGGTTTGAAAAGCAAGATGGAGTTGTTTTGATGGCTACAACCAGAAATCTGAAGCAAATAGATCAGGCCCTACAAAGGACTGGTCGGATGGATAGAGTATTTCATCTTCAACGGCCAACTCAAAGAGAAAGAGAGAAAATCTTGCAAATTTCTGCTAAAGAGACTATGGACAAAGAACTAATTGATTTTGTAGACTGTGGAAAGGTAATTATTTGCATATTACTGTTAAATAATTCAGAAAATGCTTTTATATGTCAACTCCTAATTTTTTTTTCTTTTTTTTTGTCAAATCATATGCAATTTGTACTGTAAAATTCTATTTTATTTTTCATCCTTTTCAGATAAGAAGCTATTATAACAACTAGCAGATTATTAGCTAGTATTAATATACTTGTTTGAAAATATGTTTCATACGCTATTTGGCCTGTATACTCTATTTGGAAGAGTTTTAACCTGATTCTGCCATCCTTATGCAGTGTTCTATGCTTCCTTCATGGATGAAATTTACTCACCGAAAAATGTGAAGAAAGTATAATACAAATAAAATTTTAAGTGGTCAGGCAGGGGTCTGGTTAATAAAATTCCAAGCACATTTGTTTTCCCCAAACCAAACTCCTAACATGCCAAACTTCGTTACCTTTTGCAGAGTGAATCACACAACTTTAATTTAAATACGTAGAGTCTTCATCGTATTGAACTTGGTTATGGTCATCTCTTATCTGATGTATCGACTTAGGGAACGGTTTTGCACATGGCATTTTATCAAGCTTCCAGTTATGAATAAGGAGCTTAGAACTCATGTCCTCTGCTGGTTGTGGGACTTCTTGTAACAAAAATAGACATTGCTATGGCAGATTTAATTTATCAAATGCTTTGCAATTATCATGCCTTTGCCATAAGTTCATAACACCTTGGCAAGCTATTAATTGATCTCATAATATAGAATTAATCTTTTGTCTCTCTCAAATTATATATATATATATATATATATATATATATATATATATATATATATATATATATATATATATATAAAATATAAATGGTAGAAACAAAATCCATGTCCATGTACAAAGAAGTAGTTTTAGGCGGTGATGTTTGGGATCTTCTTGACGAAGTTAATGATTTATATGGGAAACCTTATGCAAGTACTCACGAGAGATAAGTGCAGTTTGTTCGATAATTTTTTCAATTCTGTTTTATTTATTACGCATATTTTTTTAATCAGCAATATCTTATTCTTTTGGAATAAGCTTAGTTTCTATTGGTAGATTTTGATGTAGCTCTTTGGTGTCTGACAGGGTGTTCTTCTCTCTGGTCCTCCTGGAAAACACTTTTAACTAGATTTTTCTTTTGATTGGACCCCTTGATTAGAGGTTACCACACCTTTTAACTAGACCAGTATACCTGTTTTCCAAGGAATGAGGAAATCTCAGAATTTAACAGGGATCTCTTATTTGAAGAGGATAGCTGCTTTAGTGGTTTGTAGCTTCTGTAGTATAAAGATATGGTAGTAGTATTTAAGGCCTACTAGTAGTTTATTGGTGCTCAGCAAGTGTAACTAGTTTCTCTGTAGTCCTTAGGAAGTCTTATATCTATTCTGTTTAGGTATTTTGATGTTTCATTGATTGAATTTTTCTTTTCTATATTCAATACTTCCGTAATTTTCAGGAAGCCTTCATAGCTTAACTTAATCGGAAAACTAATCTTTCTTGACTTTTTCTGTTTTTTTACTTTTTATGATCATTTTGTTTAAATGGCAGTTTGCACCTCTTGATACTCCTGCTGCAGTCGATGCTTTCCTTAAATATTGGAGTCCAAATGTGTTCGTGCTTTGGGAAAGAAGGTTTGGCCAAATCTCATATTGGGTGCCTAAAGAAAAGGCGTAAGTGAATATCGCAATAATAATTAGTGCCTTTATGTGGAATTTGAAATTGAGGATAACCTGAATGTGGGCAGATATTTTTCCTTTAGAATTCACTTTCTCTATTTCAGTGACAAAACAATTGATCACTTTTTAGTCAATAGAGCTTTAAAGCAGAGGATACTTTGAGTATTTATCAGTATGCCACTTTCATGATATTAGATTACCAAAAGTTTGTAATACTTAGCATAGTCCACTCCCCACCTCCTCCTCAGCCTCGTTCCTGTCCTCCTCATAAGCATATTACCTTTAGATCCTTTGGTAAATAAAAATCATTCCAGTTGGTTTTTTCGTTTGATCTGTGCATTTGGATTGTTGACTCTCTCCTTTCATCTCTTTTTTTTGGTGATCGGTAATTGTATTTGTTTTAATCCTGGCAAGTTATGCTCAGGTCGTGCTGGCTTTGTTAAATGCCCGGGTTTCTTCCAGATCTTGCAAACTTTGGTCACAGCCACTAGCTCTACCCTTGATTTCGTTGATCTATTGCAGTAGTTTGGATTTTTATACATTGGCAACTCTATGAAGTATTGGATTCCAGATGATGGCATATTCAGGATTAGCTTTTGTAGTTGCGGCTATGTGTCTTAGACTCT
Organism: Coptis chinensis; assembly: GCF_015680905.1. Classification (NCBI taxonomy): domain Eukaryota; kingdom Viridiplantae; phylum Streptophyta; class Magnoliopsida; order Ranunculales; family Ranunculaceae; genus Coptis; species Coptis chinensis. The sequence goes on from NC_141463.1 coordinate 55,071,122, forward strand.
AGTGCAGATGCTGTTATCTCTTATCTGACAACCAGAAGATATTCTATATTTTTGGATACGTGGTCATTCTATTTTCCTTTGTGATAATATTTATCAGGTTCGTGAAATATTGGAGCTCTATAGAAGGATATATGAGGAGTATCTAGCAATCCCAGTTGTAAAAGGGAAGGCAAGCGAGCTTGAAAAGTTTCCTGGTGGGTTTTATACAACAACTGTTGAGGTGACTCATGATAGTTTTGTGCAACTCATCTACTTGTTTCAGTGATTACTATAAACTATGAGCTTTCTTCATCTCTGTTCTGATTATATTTTGGCAGGCATTTATTCCAAATACTGGTCATGGCATACAAGGTGCAACATCCCATTGCCTCGGTCAGAATTTTGCCAATATGTTCGAGATAACCTTCGAGAATGAGATGAGAGAGAAGGCTATGGTCTGGCAGAATTCCTGGGCGTACAGCACTCGAACAGTAACTCTCACACAATTTCTTTTGTTATTTTTTATTTCACATAATTGCTTAGGTACTTAACAGTACTGAGTTAACCATCTCTGTGAAATTTTATAAAGGCATTGGATGAGAAGCACTTCTACTGATATTTTCCGACTGTCCTAGAATAGTTAAAAATTGAGTGTGAAAACCAATAGACTCTTCGTCAGATCAAGAGTTCATTTAATATAGAACTTATAGAAGTCTGATTCATTCTGAAAGTAATTTATATCTCCTGTTCACTTAGCTGTTTGTAGGACTGTTCATTCTTGTATATGAAGAGACGAGATGTGCATTTGACAATGATCACAACATTCTTGAATGGGCTAAGGTTTGATGCTCTATTGTACTTTGTCATTAATTGACATGCTTTCAGGTGGAACACCTGGGTGCTCTGGAAGCCATATTTAGCCATTTTAATTCTAATGCAATTTTGTGTTTTCAGGCAAACAATCATGGATCCTTGCAAATTATATGTGAGTATTATCGTTTATGTTGTCCTACCAGAGGAACAACACTTGCATTCTGTCCTCTGGAGCACCTGCATCCTTTGGAATTCCACAGACCTAGTGAAACAGTGCTACATGTTCTTGGGATTAACCATTGATTTGAAATCCTGCAGCAGTCTGGAGTTTGTAGAGGTAAATTCCTATATTTAAATGAGTGTACCAATGCCAAAAATAACAATTTAGTCAGTTGTAAGACAAATGGATTCACCCCTAAGTTCTGATATTTTCCCAATGAACAGAGGTGCATGTGTTGGTTGTGACTTGTGAATCTGTGGTAGAGCATTGGGTATGAAAAGTAATATTATGCTCAAAATATTTTGGAGCTAAAAATATTTTTATTTCATAATACCAACAACGCGCAGAGATATGATGTTATTAAAAAGATTTTGATAAGCTCATCACATATCTACTATTGGCATATTTTCAGTGAAAAAACATATTAATTGGAGATCAGGGAAAGCACAATAGATGATAAATGTTTTTCAGTAATGATCCTATACAAGAGAAGTAAAAATTAGTGGAACCTACTCCACAAGAGTCATATGTCCAAAGCGTGTATGTAAATGCTGTTGGTTTTCATTTATTGTATTATATGTTTATGGAGTAGGTTCTGTTTACAAACTTTTTATGCAGCACTTCATACAATGCCCCCTAACAAGGTGATTTAAGGGATAATTTCTTGATTTCACCACCATGGAGATCATGTCTATATAATATCAGCTCATTTACAAATAGCTAACCTCTTTTTGAAATTGTTCTCAACTTACGAATTTTTTAACGGTCCAGTAAAGCAGATATTGCATCCATCTTTCTGGCAATGTCAAAAAATGTGCAAAGGAACTGATTTTTGGGGTGATGATTTCCATGGAGTATCATACTTAAAAATAATTCAGCCTTCGATTCATCTTGTGGGGTGTGGGAGGGGGCATTGTATGTACATTTATGTATGTATTTCTGATTTCACTTCTCTATGATATTATCAGGCACGCAATGCAGTATTAGCAGAGGAGGCAACTGCTCTATCTGTGTGGACAGTTGCATGCTTATGTGGCTTGTTGCGCCTTGAACATGTAATTATCTGCTCTATCTCGATTGACAAAACCATGCCCTATCATCTGACCCTAGGGAAATAGTTATAATTGTCAGCCTTCTTATGAAAACCAGAAAGTATGTCTGTATGATGTCATTATTGAGGGTAATTCTTGTGGTGTTCACTCCTCGGATCAGGTGATCCATATACATATTTTAATCAGCTTTGTTATAGCTTCTTATTTATAATGGTATAATTCTTCAGGTTTATCTTCAAGTGATTATGCATCTCCCAATTTAAGTGTATACAGTATACATGTAATTTTTGATACTATATGTAGAGTAATTGGATTGAAGTTGAAATCGTTTGTACCTATTCTTGCTTTAAAACTTTCACTGAACTTTTTGTTTAAATTCATATTGTATGCTTAGGAAGAAGGGAAAAAAAGTCGTGGAGTAGGTTAATTTGAAATTAAGTAACTGTAGAAGTTAAGGACCAATGTCTAATTTTGCTGGATTATCTGAAACATTTGTTCATTGCACACGCCTTTTTCAGCGTTTCATGTCAAATCTAAATAAGTTTTCAAATGGGTGATTTTTGCTTTTGAATTCTTCAGTTCCATAGAAAATGATAAATTATGTTAAGACCAAAAGAAAATTGGTAACAAGAAACCTTTTTAAATCTGATTCTGTAAGCGTGCCCGTTTACATCCTATGATTGTGTTTGCATGTTTCAGGTATTGACAATGTTAGCAGGGGCACTTTTGGAGAAGCAAATTGTCGTTGTCTGCTCTAACTTGGTATGGTTGAGTTATGACATTGACTTCATGTGAATCCTCCATGTACTTATGGTTTTGTAGAAAGCCTGTCCACTGTAAACAAATGTGGAATAAGGAGTTACTCTGTTACTTGAGCGTGTAGGAATTGTTTCTTGGCCAGAGGTGGAAGATTGTAATGACTTGAGTTTTATGGCTGATTGACTTGGGGCTCATTGAGTCCAGCCTTCACCAGTAACATCTATGTATCTAACCAATAGACGTCGTCTTAAAAAAAGCAGTCAGCAGTGCTATGAGCTTTATCTATGTACGTGAAGTCTGTCAGTACCTATCAGCCACTACATTTTTAGAAATTCAGTGCAGCAAACCAATAATTTTATCTCCACCACATCCACATCCTCCTAGCATGTGTGCCTGCTTTTTTCCTCGCTCTGTTTTGTTCTGCCATCACTGTCAAAATTTTATACATGAATTGAATTCTAAATTCAAACCCATCACTTCATTGAAAAGAGTGAGATTTTATCTGAGGCGTGATTCATCCAAAACCTTGTGATTTTATTGTTGGTTGTGCTGATATAGTTTTGAGTGTATCTACTGCCCTTGCATATTAGGTGCTTTTAGATAAAACTTATGGATATATTGTTTTTTTTTCAGGGAATCTTGTCTGCTTCAGTTCTCTCCGTTATTTCTTTAATCCGGCCCTACCAGTGGCAGAGCCTTCTAATGCCAGTATGGTACCTTCTTCTTTATGATTCGTGTAAAAAATTTCTTGAACAATTCGTTGTAATTGTAATGTGGAGATTCAGGTGTCAGTATATCCTGATAGTCTATAGCATCTTGTATGAACTTTCAGGTTTTGCCAAATGACATGCATGATTTTTTGGATGCACCAGTCCCATATATAGTAAGATTTTCTAACTTCCTCCTTTTTCTTAAACATCTTGTATGTACATCTTGTATGTAATATGTTACCCGCAGAATCCTGCATTGTTTCTTATTTTACCTTGTGGATTTGTGGAGTTCACTTTTTGTGTTTCAATACTCTCAAGGCAACTTTACTGCCAATCTTGACAGTTTTAAGCTATGCTGATGGGTCTTTTTCTGGCACTGACAATTATAGAATTTTCTGAAGTGCGTCTAAAGAATTTTGAAGATATTATATAAAATTCATCTAGTTTTAAACTTAGATGTAGCACCTAACACTTTCAGTAGAGACAATCTTTAGGAGAATATGATATTGAAAGAGGAGAATATATAGACATTTTGAGTATTGCTTTCATCAATCATCAATTGTTTCAACTCCCTCTTTAACATCTAAGAGATGACTAGCTGGAAGTCAAAATTCGTAAGGGCAAGTGGATTCCTTGCTGTGCAAATAGGTCTGACTGGTTAATTTAGTACTCATTCTAGCAGGTGCATTGGTGCAAGCATCATGGTAGGTATTCTAAGATCTATACAGACAACGTAGTAGATACCGTGTTTTCCGGAAGCAAATTAATAAAGATCTTTTTTCAAGTGAGAATTCCTATGTTTAGACTACCTAATAGAATCACTGAATTCAGAATCTTATAATAAATTTGTTTTGTATTGCCTTCGGTTTCTAGCATTATTGTATATGAATGAGAAATGTTTAGAGCTCCTTGTAGGTTGGTGTAAAGAACAAAACTGGTGAAGTACAATCGAAGATAGGAAATGTCATTCTGGTCGACGCTAACAAGAACCAGGTATTTAGTTTCGTCACATAGTAGAACTTTCATAATAAATAAAATTTTAATTAACAAAAAAAAAAAAAATTATACTTGTAAAAATCAGGTGCGGTCTCCCACTTTACCTCAATTGCCCCAGAACAAAGAGTTGTTTAAGTCGTTGAGTCCATACCATGCAAAGCTTGTTGGAGAAAGCTATTTAGGAAGAAGACGACCTGTCTTCGAGTGTACAGATGTTCAGGTTGGCTCTTAACACAATACAAAGTGCATAGACGTTATTGACTGTGAAATGCTAATAACTCTCTCAATTGCTTGCTGCTCGTTATTCGGTCCCACAATTTGTTAATTTTTGAAGAGGAGGCCTGGGGATAGAAACACAGGTGCAACACACGTAGAAATCAGGACGGAACAATCTGAACTGCGTCCGAATTTGTTCTCACATTTAGGACTTGAAAATTTGTTTGGTCGCTTATATACCAATTTTTTTTTCTATGTGCAGATTGAGGCTGCGAAGGGCTTCTTAGCTGTTCTAAGGTCTTACCTGGATTCTCTTTGCTCAAATCTCCGGTCTCATACAATTACTAATGTGCAATCTAATGATGACAAGGTTGGTACCCCCCCCCAATACCAGTAGCAGAAAATGTGTCTCAGTTGAAGGGCAATATGATTCCTTCCTCGACTTTAAAATTTCTTTGTATTTTCTTGGGCCACCATCTGTTCACGTTCTTTCTATTGGAGAATTATTCAGGTCATGTGGTGTGATTGCCCATAGTCTATTCATAAAGTTAATGAGTGAGTGGTGAAAAACTTGATATTCCATAGTCTCATCCAACAGGACATTCTCCTTCGAAGCATTAATGATCTTTGGAAGAGAAACATGACCGTTATTAAGTTTTGTTCTTTGTGTGGCTGGCCCTGTGTCAGCAAGAACATTCTGAGGTGGCCTTTGTCTTAGCACATTTTTTTGTAATAGTACTTTGGTAGATGTCCAGTATGGCTTGTGTCATGCTAGCGGGGCGTTGGTACATGGGTCTCTCTCTCCAAGTGAGAAAGTGCCTCTGAAGTTGTGGTTCCTTTTTGCTGCTTGGTCTTGGTGGTTGTGTGCAGCTAGTCATTAGGAGCCTAGGTGATTAAGGAGCTGTGGTCTTTCTCTCAGATATTTTTGTCTTTAGGGGAGCTGTTCCGTTTTGTACTGGGTGTGTCGCATGTGGTAGATTAGTTTTAGGAGCAGAGATTTTTTTTGTCACTTTTGGCTTTGTGTTTTTTCCTCTCTTTGTTCTTGTACAAAAGAAAAAAATGATTATTTGCTTCTCCATTGACAGAATTAACAGACACTATACACACTTACGCCTGCATTTCTTTCCACTATCAGGTGTCTTTACTCTTGAAGGAGAGTTTCATTGATTCATTTCCAAACAGAGACAGGTCTTTTATGAGGGTAAGCATCTTAAACAACTAGTTTTACAGGTCTTTTAAATGATATAAATTGTACTTAAGCGTCTGTTTAAATAGTCGGTTCTTTGAAATTTACTATCGCACTTCATACCAGTTTGTATATTTATACTGCAAAAATGTCCAAAAATCTTGATGTAACCATGCTAGAAATAGACATTACTTTGAGATCTCTTACAGAGTCCTGACCCTTCACTTAGTTCCTTACCTGTAGCGGTGTAATAATAAAAAGTAAAGACTCTGGACATACAAAAAATCCGACAAGTCATTGTATAGTTGAAAACAACATAAAAGTTGGTATTGTTACTAATTTCTTTTTATGTTGAACAGCATTTTGTAGACACACAGCTCTTTTCTGTACATACGGATCTTGTTCTATCCTTCTATCAAAAGGATTAGCGTCACCATGTAAAGGTTACTGGATAAGTTATGGGCGAAGTACCTAGAGCGCAAGCTCTGTAATTTAGACAAGTTATTTATGAATTATTGATCCCCAGTTAGGGGACACAGAGAAGTTTGTTTTCCCAACCCTTTGCAAGTTTTCCTTCATTCCTCTTTTGTTCAATTATATGAAGAAAAAAAGAGAGGAAAATGAAGGAGTTTAGTTTGTTAAGTCCAAGTTCTACCTAAACATATTTTTGGTCTCTCTTCCACGATGAATTTAAAGTTCTTATTATCGTAGCATTGGTTTCATGGATTTGTCCTCATTCTCTTCGTATAATATACTCTTCTTGTTCCGATTTGAAAAGGCCTTTTAACCCGTTTCATTAGTATTGTAGCCTTGTAGGTGAAAGGGAACTAAGTGTTGTACGATATACATACATTAATCTCATATATATTTTTTGAATGAGATTGTGGAATTATTGTTTATATTTAACCAATCTCCCCCATTCCATCAAAAAAGAACTTCAATGCCCATGCTGCAAAATAATAAATGAACAGGGATTAGTGATCTCTTTGTATAGATAATAATAGGAACTCAAAATGAAAATATATATAGCGAGGATAAAATATACATAGTAGAGGCTTTGATGCTAGCCAGTAATGCACTACTGACTCCTGCTTTTTGATGCTGTCTGCTTTTTGTGCTGGTGTTCAATTCACCTCATTAGGAACCAATCCAAAGTGTTCCACCCCACCCCCACACCTCTCTTTTATGCATAGATTACCAGTTTGTATGTACTCCACTACTCCCCTTCTCAAATTATATTAGACATTCCATTTCTTAATAGTAACAAAGAATAATAAATCTCATAATATAATTATTAACTATATATATCAGTTGTATATGATCTGTACTGAAAGTAGGTGTCAAAAATTTCTGGGCTGATAAAACGTACTACCATAGTTTAGTTACTACTGCATATATATTACATCAGATTGCCATTCTTCTTACCTACTGATGAGTCCTGACCAGTTCTTGGGCATTCAAGAGCACTTAAGCCTATTAGACAGGATCTATTTCATTTGTGGCTTTACGTTACCTAACAGTATGATGTCATGGATGTATTCAGTTCAATTTTGCATTCCTTGTGTAAAATTCATGTGATGATCTGAGAAAAAAATAACTCGTTTGATGATTAATTTGCAGGTTGGAACTTCAGTTCATTGTGTTTTTATGTTTTTTATGCATACAGGTGGAGGAGAACTATATACATGGGGATCAAATGAGAATGGATGCCTTGGAGTCGGTTGCACGGAGGCCATCTATGAACCAGAACGAGTTGAAGGTCCATTCTTGAAATTTTCTGTGTTTAAGGTATCTTGTGGTTGGAAGCATACGGCTGCAGTTTCTGGTGGTAAGGTTTTCACATGGGGTTGGGGAGGATCACATGGAACATTTTCTGTAGATGGACATTCCCCTGGTGGTCAGTTGGGACATGGAGATGATATCGACTATTACGAACCAATGATGGTAGAATTCGGGAAGAATGTCAAAGCGTTGGAAGTATCTTGCGGATTCAATCACACAGGCGCAATACTTGAATACGCTTAATCTTATACAAGAAGCTGCAAGAAATGGTATAGTGTTGTTTCTGACGAAGAAAGGAGTTGGTATTTTCCTCAATTCTTCTTTTATAATGTTTAACGTGTTTAAGTACTCATTTCTTATAGAGCTCGATGGTGTAACATCATTATACTTGCAAATCTAACATGGAAACTCAGTTCTGTAATGAAACAACTGTTATATGGTAAATTTTGTTTAAACCATCAAGCTGAAGTCTTGTGATATGAACGCAGCCATTCAAAAGTCGAAGTCACTGCTCAACACGTTAAATACAGAACTTGATATTTGGCTAATAAAAGTATTTATGAAGCCGCTTCACCATACAGATAGTTCTGATATAACAGCACAAATCACATTAGTCTACAAAGATATGTATTTCTTCCCTCAGCAACTACATGTAACCCAACAACCATGAGAACCAAAGATCAAACGAAAATACAGTCTTTTCTAGTAGATATGCAATAAGTTTCTTCAAATAGATTACAAGAAATTGAAAGTTTTAACCATACAAATTGAAAACCATTCAATGGAGAACATGATTTTCTCACTTGAGAACAGAAGTACAATAATGAAATTCTATTAAAACTAGCAAAGAAAGATTTTGGATCATAAAGCGGATAACATTCAAGAGAAATCAGAATGCATCATATAGTGATCTCACCTGCATCAACTTAATACTCAGACCCGATTTAGCTGCCTCAAGAGTTCCAAAGAGTGAACCTGCGGCATATGATGTGTCAGAAAACGAAGCAGAAACACACCCTCACCCTTCCCCCCCTGAAGCAAAAAGCATAGAAAACGAGCACTATTTCCATTAGTTCTATCCCTCTAACTATGATCATAAATCATGTACATGATAAACTACCGAAATTTGTATGACAAAAGGTTACAACATCAGATCCGCATGAGACAAATTGAACTTGCTTTAAAGTTGTAACAGCATACCAAATATGAAGTAGAAGTCATCAGTAATCACGTCTTTCGCTAAATTCTTGATGTATAAAACTGTAGCAGAACTCCCGGCTGAATAGTTCTGCATAAATGCAAGAATGCGTAACTCAGTAAATATTTTTCATGCAAATGGTACTTAGATCTAGACTCCACTGCATTTTGAAATGTTCTGAATTTCTCCTTAACCTTTAAGGATTATACTAATGATGCCTTAGCATGAAATTGACATGGGTCTCTACTATGACTGATATGCAGGCATAGATATTTTTAAGGGTGCCCACCGCCATCCCAAAATTGGAGTTACACAGAACTCCATTATTTTCTTCGATTATACACTGATGAATTTTTAGCACGTTCAAATCATATTCTTTCAGTTTTCGATACCTTAAACATTGGTAGTGATAAGATTTCTTCGAGGCAACAACTTTCCTCTCTCTATATCTTCAGTTGTTGCAAATGGTTTTAGCTCCATGCCCTCTTATTCTGGCTCCCCTGATTCATTCGTGTTGTCCGCATCATATTTATCTTCATTATGTATTGGTTTAGCAGCGAGTTTGATCTGCATCCAAAAAAAAACAAAAATTAAATTACTGATATATATTGTTTAACTAAAGAATCTTAATTAACTCTTCCGAGGATGAGAAGCTACCTGCAGAACAGGGCTATTTTTTTTTATCATCGGCATCTCTTTTGGAGCTAACGTGGCTAGTTTCAATCCAACATCCTCATGAGACACATCTTTATTTACAGTCGGCCCTACAATAGTTTCTCCTCTGCAACGCTTTCGACCACGCTTTGATTTACTATGAGCATCGACGAGGCCGCTTTTGTCTTCATCCTCATCTCCCTAAATTTTTGGGCATGAAGGTGAACATTCCTCTTACTCCTAAGCTCAGACACTTTTTTCTTTTGGTAATCTAAACTCAGAGACTTAATGCCTGTAAGTATACTACTCGCGACAATACAAAAGATAAAATGTTCCGAGAAATAAAATCTGTGAATTCTAATCCTACTGTACAAAAATACATAGCAAATGCACAGTTAAAATCTCAAACACATTCTTTAAGTGGTAATAATGGCCCAACTCAAAGGAACAGAACCTTTAAACCAGTAGCTGCTAATGTGTTCATCTCTAGAGGGCTTGTTTATCTTATGCATTCCGACCAAGATTTGTAAGTTCTTGCAGTTCACTAAAAATTCAAAAAACTGAAATCTACACCAAATCTGCAATACTCTAAAGTTTGTTTCTACTTTAAAGAAAATAATGTATGTAACTGAAGCCATAAATTTAGTACCTCCACTGTGAAGGAGTTGTCACTTTGGAACTTGTCCATGATACCTGACTCATGTTCTGATAGTAGGCAACAACCTGTAGAAAATATAGTAACAAGGAAAACAGGGTTCTAATGCATCAACACTAAAGAAAAACTATAAACAACAACACAAAATAAGGTCAACAACGTACTTTCTCAATTTCTCTAGTACAGAATGAAGAATTAGAAACAGGAAGTAAACAGCCAACAGTGGGTCACAACTTGCAACTAAATCATCTCGGATATATTGTAAAATTCAAGAAGAAAGTATGTACAGAGTAGGACATTGTCCATTCAACATGACCACTATGTAAAACTGTAAATTGGAGATTTAGGCTGACGCTCTACCTCATTATCCTTATGTTCTGCCTCTTCTTTGCTATCCTTGTGGCTGCTGTCCTCTGGCACACTTTCTACCACTTTGACTTCCTCTTTTGAGGACGGCTGATTGTTATCTGGTACACTTTCGTCCCACTTTGACCCCACCTTTGGAATCGGCCTGGCTGTCGTCTGGTATACTTTCACCAACTTTTAAATCTTCTTTTACAGAAGCCCCTTCTCTGAACTTCTGCCGCACATCCAGGAAATCGTATTTCTGGTTCCCTGAATCAAGGTTAACCAGAAGGTTAAAAATTCAACATGAATGACGAGGTCCGTAATCTGTGTTTTCTGACATAAGTACTGCCTGGATGGGCATAATATGTACAGATTGGAAAGAAGGAACAGAATCCATACTGTGATCCTAGACTTATATAATTAGTTAGTAAGGATTCCAAGTGATGTATGCAAAAGGGTCACATACAATAAAGTAGATTGAAAGAAAATGTTCTGTGTGTAAGACCTAGATCGAGTTATGTTAACGTTCTTCCTAACGTACTGATTGGTTTAGAAAACAAGAACCATCTACATTTTAGTATTAGTCAATGAAGAAGGTGAGAACCAAGATCAATGGAGTCAGCTTCCAAGAGATGTTCTAGCTTATTTCATATTTGTTTTAAGACACTAGCTTATTTCATACATGAGGAGGCGGAAGCAAAGAAGTGGATATGCCACTGCAAAAACTAGGGAAAAAAAAACAAAACAAAAAAACGTAGCAATCTAGTAACAAACCTTATCTGGTTTGTTAGCTGCAAGAAGCACATTTGTGAGACCACGCAGTACTTCAAAGTTAATAGATTCACACACCTAGCACAAGTGAGAATACATTTGTGGGATCTGGTCAGAATTCAGAAGTAAGCCAATACTTTTGATTTAAGCAAAAGCAAGATTTGTAAACTTAATCTCAAATTTCATAAACCACTGACAGATGCAGAACTCCTATAGGCAGCAGCACTCCCTTCATAATCCTTGAGCTCATATTTAACTTCGCCAAGTAAACGATAAACATCAGGATCACTTGGCTTTTCCTAAAATACAAAAGTAAATTTTTTGGAAAGTAACCTCCAGAACTGTCCAAACAACTGGATATATATAGCAAATTCTACTTTGGTTCTACTCACTGATAATTGAGAACAAGAGCGGAGCAAACCTTGGACAATTTCTCAAGTAGAGAAGCAGCTTGGCCATATTCTCCTAATTCTGAAAGGGTTACAGCAGCTGCCTGAAGACCATTATTCCTTTAAAAATTAAATCCACACTAAGGTACTTACCCTCAAAACTTGGAAAGAAGAAATTTGTACTGTGTTAGTTGTAGGTGTTAGTTGTACTGTGTTGTCTGCTAATCGCATACTGTAGGTTTGTCAAAATAACATATTAACAAACAAAATATTTCTCAAGGAAATTATAACATTAGAGTTTATTTAACCTGAAAACCTGCAGTGGAACTGTCCAACAACTACTAGCATAGCTGCTTAGTTGCTGAAGTCCTTTAGCTTAATCAATAAATTTTAAGGATATTATTATTAATTTAATAAATATAAGTATTGCATAGATTTTTTTTTTAACACAAATGGTACATCTCACGTTTTTCTAAAGGTCCAGTGAAGTACAGGGCACTCCTAGGTCAAATCCCTGCTAGCAATATCAAGAATGAGGGTGTAAGTGTTAGTACAGATATAACTTAAACCTCAAAGCAATTTGGAGTTCTTTGTCTTCAGGATCCCGCCTCAAACCCTCAGAGAATGCATTTGGTGCCAAGTTGAATTTTGCACTTCCGCAGTATAGATTAGCAAATCCCCAGTTGAGATATGAGCACATATTTTCAAGGATGATGGAAAGATTAAGAAAATTCACTCACTTTTAGTGTAGCCCATGCAACTCCTTTCCTATAGTACGCCTCCGGCCAGTCAGGTCTTAGCCTTATACATGCGTTGAGAAAGCTGTGGAATGCAATTGGATTAGGATTTTGATTGGAGGTAGACTCCTATGCTGCAGTGCTAGCGAGTAATGGTGGCTCTATTACAATGGACCTGTAGAAACAGGAGGAATGATAGCAGGCAACAACCTGTAGAAAATATAGTAACAAGGAAAACAGGGTTCTAATACATCAACACTAAAGAAAGACTATAAACAAACAAAATAACTCAAATTCAAAAATTATAATATTGTACTTATTGACACTAATGAAAGACCACTAAAGAGGACTATCTGTCCAAACACCTAACTGAAATAAAGACAACATAAACTAGAAACTTCTTTACACCAACGAAATAAGTCTTAAGAAACCAAAACAAGGAAGTAAAACTGCTCCTATCCAGTCCATCAAACTCCACCACTACCATGCTTTTTCCCTCGGGATTCAGGAATTGTACCAACAACCTTCTTGTATGCATCAAAGCATGGTTGAAAATATGTTTCCCAATCACCGTTAGTAGGATAATGATAGTCAAACCAGAGCTTCACAATTTCTGGCATCAGATAGTTTGTTTTGAGCTTGAGCTTTAACATTTTGTTCTCGACAAGCCCAATACTTATAACATTAGGGCCATTTTTAGGGATAGCTGATCTCAGTGGGAGAAATGTGACGGACTTTGCCTTTGAAAAAAGACAACGGCAAGATGATACTTGAAGCTGCAAGATAACCAACCGTGCATCTTCATAAATTCATCCGTACCATATTTTGAAAGGTTCTCCACACAATTTTAAACCCATGAACACCAACATCTTTACATACTCTTGCTTAAAGCAACTCAACTCTACCAACAAATCTGTTTGTACTTTTATCCAATTCTCTTTACGATAACCCAATGCTAAAGCCAAGGCTATAAAACCACCAATTCCATCTCCCATTGATTCTTTAATATCCAAAGTGAATGGCCTCACAACTTCTGGAACTTTATCCATATAGTGAAAGTAGCAATGAGTATAGGAAGGTATTTCAACATCCCCGAGATACTCTACCTACAAAAAACATCTCACTATTCAACAATTTTTTATTTTATTAATTCCTACTTAATCATAAAAACCTTTACACGAATTTACCTTCTCTTTTCTTTTCATTGCCTCCTTCATCAGTCCAAGAGTGACGGGTGAAGCATCGCTAGCACCTTGATCTGTAATATTTGCATCATTTGCAAATTTCTATTTTTCTTTAATCAATTGAATTCTTTTCTCAATATTGTTGATATGAGACACTATGCCAATAAAAGCCTCATCAAGGTACTCTTTTATTGCATACAAATTCATCTTCAGACCAGCCACCTCCTCCTCTAGTCGATCCATTGGAACTTGGAAATCTAAGAGAAAAAATAAATAAAGAAACATTTAGACCTAGGACAATATCAACATTGCATATACTATCTAGCGAATTTTTAGCACTATAAAATTGTTAACTAGTTACTCTATTTTCATAACTTATTGAAATTTTCACGGGAATAGTGAGCTAAGTATAGTCTATCTTTCACTCTTAGAATATATTAGTTATGTCAGGGACGAACATACACCGCGACCGAAGTTGCTTGATTTCTTTCGTCGTTTTTCTAGTCTCAAATCATGCTAAAAACAACCTTCCATCCAAATATAAATTCAATAACGTTTAAAAGTGAGACAAGATATGTAAACATAAATAAAGGCTCTCTTTAAACAAATTACAAGAGTCCTACTCACATTCTCTCAAATCAATAACCGAAAGGAACAAGATTCAAAGATAACATCATTCTTGATGCAGGCAGTGAATTCCCAAGGGTTCATTGACATAAGATCAATTCCCGGACTAGAGACTACAACATATAAAACTCAACTCAAAAGCATATGAACCAATTACCATGGTCAACGTCTCTTGTCAAATTGGTCACTATAACATAGACAACAAACTAAAAAACCACTTACAGAACTAGATTACATTTTTGGGTAATATGCTATGGTCTTACATGCATGAATATCGAATAATTGCGAGAATAATTTATAACAGGTGTTCATTAACTAAACATGAAGAACTAAAGCATAAAACATATAGAACATAGAAAATATTACCTTTTAGTGTTGACCGCGAGCTGAAAAAAAAGAAATAGAGAACAACTGTTGACCGTTGATGGTTGATGTCTCTAATTGGGAGGGGAGGTAATAAATGGAGCGGAAATAGAGAATGTGCAAAGTGGAGATCCATTCGAAAAGTGGAGGGGGAACATGGTGATGTGGGGGGTTTTGGGCGTGGTGTGTGCGGATGGTTTGGGCGTGGTGTGTGGGGGAAGCCGCGAAAATAAATTATCTAATTTTTTTTTTGAAGTTTTGAAATTTTGAAAATTCGATAAAAATGAAACAAAATTGAAAATTGCACTTCATCCGAAATGTGGGTAACGGGCAAATCCACATGGCCCAAATTTTTCCATATCTCTATCTCTCTAAAACGGACGGCGGATAACCCATGGGTTAAAATAAAAAAAAGCTTTTTTTAGTCCAAGTGTCGGACATTTTTTTTTTTTTGGGACTCTCCAACCGCCATTCCCATAGGCATGACGCTGGGGACATGGATGCCCGTCGACGTGTGGTTTAGGGCAAGATCTTGATCAACTAAACTTAAGCCGGGTCAAGACGCAAAGGCCGACGCGGGTCAACATGGTCAGGACGCGGATTTTGACCCAAACAAATAAAAAATAAATCAAAATAATATTAAAAAACTAAAATTTTTCATTTTTTGTTTTATTAAGACTTATGACATGTTTTTAAAGTTTGATTAGGAAATATTAAACTTAATTTTGTGGCTATTTATCTTTAATAGTTTTGAATTTATAAATGTTGATACATTTAATTTAGTTTTTAATGTTCAATTTATATAAAATAAAATTATTAATATTAATTAATTTCCGCGTCCTTTGTTGCGTCCGCGTCCTACATTTTTGAGATATAACCGAGTCGTCCGCGTCCGCGTCGGTGCAACATAGCTCCACACACACCCAAAACCGAAATATAACGGTCTATATCGATATTTCAGAGATTCCAGCTTTTTTGAAATAGTTAAAATTTTAATATATATATCATTATATATCGATATATATCATTGATATATAACGACATATGTCGAATTATCTATCAACAATAAATATAATCGGTCAAACGAATAACAAGTCAATCGATATATATCAAATATATCATATATATTGCTAATATATATCAATCCAAGTCAATCGATATACATTATTTCCATATCATGTACCCATATTTCGATATATTGATATATCGGACGATATTTTCGACCTTGGTTGAAGAGAAAAATAACTAAGTTAGGGGTTCAATAACATTTTTATTTGACAATTTTTGGTTTAGGAGGGAAGTAAAATCAGCTTATGTGTTTGCTTAATAACCCCAAATAGATATGAATAATGATTGTCAATATGAATAGTGATTGCTCATAACTTATGTTAAGGTATGAGCAGTGATTGTTCATACTCATATTGAGGTATGAACACTCATTATTCATACCTAAAATAGATATAAACAATGAGTCTTCATATAAACAATGATTGTTTATAGCTCAGGTTAAGGTATGACCCCCCTCCCCCCTCCCCCAAATAGGTATTAACAATCATTATAGGTAGGAAGAGTCATTGTTCATACTCATAGCTTATTTTAATGTATCGTATGAACAATGAGTGTTCACAGCTCATTTCATCCTTAAACTAGAATTTAACCCGCTCTCATACTCGAGTCATAATTAAATGAATACATGTAAATTTAATTTTTACAACAGAATTACCCTTTTTTTTTCTTTGACATTTAAATTGAACTTGTTAGTGTCATTGTGATACCCTTAATTGAATATGCCTTAGAAAATCTTCCTGCCCGGGAATATGTATTGAGAACAATTTGTTCATCCAGAAGCGGAGTGTACATAGACTTGTTCCAATTCCTCATTCATAGCGTGGATGCCACTTTGAAAACATTGATCTTCTAATAAGTTCAATTGTGGTACTACTTCAATGTGTTTTGATATTGGCGTTCATGCATTGGCATTGAGAAACCACTTAATAGAAAATATGCAAGTTACATGATTCCTTATATATGAGCATGCTTCTAGGAGCAACTTTAGAAATACCATGAATCCATGATTATATTCCTTGATATGTACTTTGGACGTTGAACACCAGTGATGGAGAAAAGGTGAGTTGAAATCCTTGATCTAATTAGGCAAATTCAGTCAAAAGGAAAACATATATACCTTAATTATAAACGATTTTGTTTTTGAAATGAAAATCAAATATACCTTAATCAAGTTTCAAACTGAAATTGCATAAGCTAATGTATACCATGTTTAGTCATCTTTCATAAAAGAAAAGAAAAATGAAAAAGAAAACTTGCTTTATTAGTGTGGCCTTTGTCAATATACGTATATAGCTTCATTGCCCAACCTATAGTGAACTTCTCTAACCATGGTCATCGATGGAAATCTCATCTTATAATCCCACAATTTATTCGACCATATCTTCAATGTATAATATGAATTAACTTGAGATAGTACGTGCAGTGAAAGCTTCGGGCCCATTACCTTGATACCTTGAAGGCCTTGAATAGTTGAACTACTGATCTTACTTTTTATGTTGAAATGTTGAATAATTTGTTTACCCAAAGGAAAAAAAACCATCTCAAAGGCACTATATGAATAACTTGGTTTTATTTTTGGGTAATATAGATAACTCAAATATAATGAAAAAAACAACAAAGGATAGAAAAGTGATGTAAACCTATTAATTGAATGTTGTATGATACACAACATTCAATTTGAAAGGATACAAACATAAGATCAATGAATATGAACATGAACTTAGGGAATGAGACCAAGCGTCCACAACGAATTGAAGCATCTAATTGCTTGTTAGCAATATTTGTAGAATGATCTCAAACCGATATTAATCAAAAGACCGTATATCATTACATGCATTAGAATAAAGAAAAAAAATGAACTCATTAAATAGTCCTAGAAAAAATACCTACTTTAAGACGTGTAATGACAAATATCCCGGATTTGAAATTATTTTTTTCCGATTTTGCATTTTATGTCGTTTTGGTCATTGCTCACCGATATATGAATAGTGATTGTTCATACCCAAATAGGTTAACATACTTCATACCATAGTACAAAATATCAGGATAAGGCAAATATTGATTCCTGATTTATGTATATGTATCGTGGATATATCCCCTTCTTAATAGATATTTGACATTGTTTCATATGCAAATATCGTGGATATATCCAAAATATCGACAAGTATCTATTATATTATGGAAATTTCTTGATATATCATGATATATAATTTATATTTATTTGAAATATAATGGTAAATATTAAATAAAATTGTTACATACACAAAAGATCGCCAAATATCCTTAAATATCGCAATATATCTCAAAATATCGAAAATATCACTGATTTTTGTAGTTGTAAATATCTATAAGCATATCGTGATATTTACTTATCCTTTGCTGAAATCTCAATATATATCGCCATATATCACGATATATCGCAATATTTTGTACTATGCTTCATATACTATGTTGATGTATATTCATACCCCAAATATGTACGAACAATGATTGTTCATACTCCAATATGTGTTCTTATTGATTATACTTTATGTTAAGATATGAACTTATGAACAATGATTATTCATACTCCAATATGTGTTCTTACTGAGTATACATTATGTTAAGATATGAACTTATACATTATGAATAGTGATTGCTTATAACTCATGTTAAGGTATGAATAGTGATTGTTTATACTCATATTGAGGTATGAATGAGTATGAACAATGATTGTTCATAGCTCAGGTTGAGGTATGAACCCCCCCAAATAGGTATGAACAATCATTATAGATATGAATAATCATTGTTCGTATTCATTGCTCATGTTGATGTATAGCTCATTGTTCGTACTCATAGCTCATTGTTTGTGAGTCATTATAAAAAAAAATCATATCCTCTAGAGTTGTTTTGAAACGAACTTGTGCCCTGCGGCTAATTTATTGTATTTAGAATATATTGCCTTGTCTTGGCCTGATTTGACTAAAGTAATTTTATTGTGCATCTGATAATAAAAAAAATCATTGTGTAATAAAGTCAACTGCTGTTTGGTAATACTCAAGGTATGTAGGTTTTGTTTGTTTGTTTTAAAAAAAAAAAAAAAAAAAAGTAAACAGTAATGCTACATCGACCCACATATTTGACCTATTATTTGAACCTACTTATGTGTCAAAAGTCCTAATCATTGATTTACATAGAGATGTGTGTGTGTGTGTACGTGTGTGTGTATTGCAATGCAAACCAACTTCATACAAATAGTGAGTTCAATAGTAGATCTAAAAAGTAGGTCCATGTAGCATACTCAAATTTAAGTCCACAAAAAAGCCCAAAAGATAAAAAAAAAAAAAAAGCCCGCGAATCCATATATTGAAAACGTTGACGAGTTAAACGAACTCAATGTAAATAGACGCTAGCTGAAAAGAAATTGCTGAGGTTATTTTGGAGGTTTTTCGGAACTCCCAACCCCCACGTTCAAGGTTCAAACCCCCCACGTCTCTAGTCGTTTCTTCATTTGTTTCGCAACTTAACATTTCCGAGGTATACACGTATCCATTTCCCGTTGCTTAGAAGTTTTTAGCTTTTCATCCATTTCCCGTTGGTTAGAAGTTTTTAGCTTTTCATGTTGCAACGCTTTTTGTTCCTACAGTCCAAAAATGTTTGTTTTGCTACAAAATCACTTTATAGATACATAATTTTATTTTTAATCGGTGATGTCCTCTTTACTGGTAAGCTATCCTATATACATTTCTGGACTGTAGGCCAAATTGCTTGTTCAAGAAGGGTTAATGGACTTGTGATTTCTTTTTATTTCCCATTTCGTTTGTTGTATTACCAAGTTCAAGTATGTTAACATTTTAATTGTTTTCTCATATTCTAAGCCATGCATCTCTCTCTTAACAGTCCATTCTCACTTCAGCAATAACAACCATGGAGATGAGTGTCATAGTGACCTACATACAGCTAAAGTAACAACTTAACTCAGCTATTAACGGCTTCACTTTGGTGTATTTGGAATCTGTATAATATTATGTGAGGGATATATAATATAGTTCTGACTTGCAATTGCAGGACAAAAATTCGAGCAAGAACGTGATTGAGAATCATAGAGTTTCTATGGAGTCGACAAAGGGCCTCTTTCTCATCTTCCTCTTGTTCATCTTCATTCTCCTCGGTTGAGTGTAACAGATCTGTAGATGAATCTGTTGAGAGGGGATCAATGGGAAGTATAAGGTGTCTGTTGATCCTCCTGAATGGCCTCACTAAACTTCAAGAGGCGCCTCGGTATTTTCATGATACAAGAGAACCGCCAAGATCATCACCGTATGAAGTTCGAGATAGAACTTCCTTTTTTGATACCAAAGGACACCCCTCGGCTCTCTTATGATGGATGTGAAATACCTCGCTCTTCTTTTTATTCCCGAGACACCTTCAAATCCAACACAAAACTTCGAGAGCTGCCAAGGCTTTCTTTGGATAGCGAGGCAAAGTTCCATGAGAGGTTATGACTCGGACTCCAAATCAAACTCATTTTGGGGGATTTCCAAAGCGGTGGTGGCAATTCGAATAGAACCTCAAATACACATCAAGGGTTGGAAAGTCACAAGCACAATCACAGTGGTTGTGGCGAAATTGATGGGCTTGGAAGCTATCCCCAAATCCTTAGCAGCCAATGAAGGCTCAACGAGGCCGACTAGGACCTCTATCTACCCGGTGGTAATCATGATTCTTTGTCAAAGTCATCAAGAACAACAAGTGATTGCAAGCAAAATTCAATCTCCCCAGAAATTACCTTAAGGAGTCTGTTTCACCACGATTAAGAAATCCCGATGTTGTCCGCGAAACCATTGCCAAATTCACGGTTCCCTGTCGAGGCGGATGGATAGTAGTCATCTTGTCGAAAACCTGTCTTCGAGGAGTTGTGATAGCCCTCCTAGGGGAACTAGTGGCTCATCTTACGTATGCGCTGAGATTGAGAAAAGGTTGAAGGAGCTTGAGTTCAAGCAATCGGACAAAGATCTTAGAGCTCTTAAGCGGATATTGGACGGCCTTGATGCATGCGAAAGAAAGTCATTGGAAACCGAAAAGCAAGAAGATCAACGTTTTGTTTACGATGCCGGAAACTATGACAATCTAAAGCGAGAATATCCTTGATTAGAATGAAAGATCGGCACGACAAAAAGTCCGTAAGTAGATATCCTGTTTCTACCACCGCCAAGAGAAATATTTCACCAAGGACATTCGAAGTCTCAATTGTGATAATGAAACCCGCCGGACTCGTTAAAAGTCCGGCATCCTCGCTTCCTCTGTTATACCTATTGAAGGTATATCGGATCTTCGAAAAACTTCGTGAGAGGAAATATGATTGAAAACAAGAAGAGCTCGGTTAACAATAGAATGGCTAAGGACTTGCCTTATAAGCTAAATCCCGAGAGAGCACGCCAAGCTCCCTCTTAATTCCACGATAGGAAGCGAAATTACCGGGAACCTAAGATCAACAAATAGTCCAAAAAGGTCTTCACATGGTTGCCAAGAGAAAACATGGTAAGCTTAGGAAGAAGCTCGGGATCTGTAAGCCCAAGACTGCAATGAAGAAACTTCGATTTGGAGAAGTGATCTCGTCCTCCCACCCCTACCTCAGATTTAACCAAGCCTAGAAAGTTTGGCAGGGAGTGAAGATTTGTAGGCAACTGCAAGGAAGGTCCTTGAGATTCTTGTGGCGTCTCATGTAATAGCAGTTCCACCATTGAGGTTTAGAAATATTGGCCTATTTGATGTTCATGTATAGAAATTGAAAGCAAAAATAGTGATTGTATTCTTGAATGTTGAGTTCAACAAGTAAATCAAGTATATTGATTCAGAAGAATATATCGTAATCTGATTTACGTCCTTAAGAGTTGCTTTTTTCTTCCATGAGGGCGACACAATTTCAGAATTTTCAGTTCATTTCGGTTACATTAAACAGGCCAAAATCTGCTATTTAACAATGCTAAAAGTAGGTGCTAAAGTGCTGATTTGGCACAAAACTTGATGAGC
Source organism: Coptis chinensis (assembly GCF_015680905.1). Classification (NCBI taxonomy): domain Eukaryota; kingdom Viridiplantae; phylum Streptophyta; class Magnoliopsida; order Ranunculales; family Ranunculaceae; genus Coptis; species Coptis chinensis. Next base: position 55,092,841 of record NC_141463.1, read on the forward strand.
CTCATACCATTGCAACTAACATAAATAAACACAGTTACTAGAAAAGCTTTATACTATCAGAGGAATACAACTAGACCAGACTGTCCTATTTTATTCAAACAAGTGTGGATAATCAAAAAATTTACGACAAACTACAATTTAATTCCATGATCGGAGATACCTCGCAAGGCTTACATAAATTGATCTTTAGCTTGCTTTGCCAATACACTGATAACCACACCCGTACTACATCCACACAAATGTTCCAACTTTACTCTTTTTGATGGTTGGACATCCAAATGCATTTCTGGGGCATCTCTAATTTGTGCAGATTTTTTTGAACATAGAACCATTGGCAACATTGCGTTCTTAGTGACTTTGGGCAATGTATCAAAACCATTCCTTTTGGATTTGATGATTTGAGATAGAAGTGATCCCGCCTCAGTACCTACAAATTACTTCAATAAGCGAACTCAAAGCACTCCAACAAACAGGTCTAATTGCATGATAATATAATCTAAGAGGTAGTTAAAGTAAAATCCATGTAACCACAAATCTAATTAACATGAATCAAAACATAAAGAACTACCTAAAATTAATTTGATAACAGAACGTGCACCCATTTGTTCTGCTGCCTTTTTGCTTTTAGCGGGAGTACCGGTATATGTTTTACCATGAAAATCCAAAGTTGAGATGAACACTGGAATTAGACAATTTGACTAGGTAGTTGTATAAATAAGCATTTTCAAACCAATCTTCACAGCAAATTTATTAAGGATGGATTTGCAATAGGTCATATCCTGCAAGAGTGACAAAAACAAATAAAAATATATAACCTAAGAGGAAAAAGTAGAACAAAGTTTAACATAATAGTAAAATAACACACACAAACACACGCATACATGCAACACACCTCGTCTATTATTGGACATCCTTTGTCTTTGACCTTCTTCAATATAGATTCTAGAGCAATTTTAGCAGCATTATGTTCTGCCTCTTTCTTATGTAGAAATGTCTCAACTGACATATAATTTCCCCCATCAACAGAAACAGAAGATCTAAATTGTGGCCGCAGTTCCAAAGCATTGATGAGTATAGGTTGGAGTGGCAGTTTGGATTTCTGAGCATACTCTTGCAATCGGTTCTTATGCATCATGACTTCAATTAGACCACGGGGTGTTCCTAATTAGACAAAAAAATAAAATCCATGTCAACAACTTTTTTGCACTGAGTTAAAAAGTATCTAGACAAAAATAAAATTTTAAGTCCGAAGGGAAAAAGCAAAAACCATTCCTTGATTTAATCTCGATACTCATTGTCAGACAAAAAACCATTTCGCAGATTTAATCTATGATACTCATTGTCAGATGTAATGTAATAGGTGAGTTTAAAACCTAATCAGATTATGTCTTTGCATTAATAGGCCATAATTATCTTCAATGATATTTGGTAACTATATAACTCATATATATGAACATGCAAACTATAAACTATAATAGTCAAAGTTTGTATATTAACTATAAACATGCAGACACATGAACCACCTCAAACACAACCAAACTTAACGAAAAAAATCACAAGCTAATCTATCTTATCAAAACAAATATATCTTTCTATGACAGTCAATCTCATTTAAATCGAAAACCTTGAATTGTAAATAGAATCAAATCTTAGTTAAACAATGAAACATTCAGAAGAAATCGAAGTGAATGCTGAGAGAGAAAGAGTACCTATCAAAGAACTCGTGCCTGCGATTGAGGATGAGAATGAAGAGTGATTTCTTTTTTTTTTTTTTGAGAAATCAGGAATACTCAAATGGACTCTAAGAGGTAAACAAGGTAACTGATGAGCTAAACCGAATCTAATCAGTTAGCATTAGATTCGGAGGTTGACAAGGGTTGACAAAGTAAACTGAATCTAAACAGGGTTGACAAGGTAATCAATCTTAAAAAAAAAGAAACTGCTGAGGTTATTTCGGAACTCCCAAACCACCCCAACAACAAGGTTCAAACCCCACGTCTCTAGTAGTTTTCTTAAATTGTTTCCTCTACAACGCTCATTACCCTTGGAGGTGACACTTTTATTAGCATTGGTTCATTAAAGGATATCAGTGGACTTCACATTTCCGAGGTATAGACCTATTTCCCGTTGCTTAGAAGTTTTTAGTCTGTCATTTTATTTTTCTTTTTGTTCTTTGGTTTTGTTACTTAGTTTCATTATGTCTCCCAGGTAGTAATTATTGTTTTTGTTCAGATAATACCCGTACCTTCTTCCTGAGAAGTAATAGAAGTTTGATTGTTTTCTAAATTTTGCTATGTTAGTTCTCATATATTAAGATCTTCGCACCCTCATTTTTTGCGAGTCAAAATGAACGTTTAAAGAATGTTAAGGGTCAATTGTTATGCTCGACTAGAGTTATCAATATGTCGTTGAAGCCTCAAATATTAATGTTTATTTATTTAGTTTTGATTTTCAGATACCAATGGAAAAACTACATAAGGAGGTGGTTGGCGTGAAGCTAGATTTAAGTGCAATGAAATCGTATCTTGATGAGAGTTTTAAAGGTTTAGAGTCCCATGCCAACCAAATTGAGGATAGAGTTAAGTTGGAAATATCAGCAAAGAAATGGGAAAATGATCCTGAGATGAGACGTTTCGAAGCAACTTTAGTGGAACTAGAGAATACTCCTGCGCCAATTATTAGATATAAAGATGCTTTACCTATCACTCCTGAGCTGATGAAGGAGACAATGAAAGAAAAACGGAAGGTAAAATCATGCTATGCTAAGGATTTTATGATTAAGTAGAAACTATATTAATGAAAAGAAAAATAGTTGCATAGTGAGATGTTGTTGTACCCTTGAAACGGTGTGTGCTAGAGATTCTTTAGACAATACCTCCATTGTAACAACGAAAAAGGTGTATTCACATAATACTCATTTTACTTGTTACAAGTACGAAGATAATCATTTGTTATTGTTTTAGGTTGAGTTTGGTAAGGATATTGGTGATTGCTCCTTCTATCGCTATCTGGATTACTTCCCAGACATTCTACAACCTTTAATTTTGCATATTGAAGATCCAAAGGGTGACGGCAAGTAAGGAAGAGTACATACGGATGTTCGGTCATGAAAACGTGACTCGTTGTGAGGGAAGTCTATTACACTTTAAGGGTGATGCTCCTGAAGAGAAATGGATGTTGCTACCTGAACATGGGTATCTTGCAAAAACAAAGTATAAGCGTTAGGATTGTGTATTTCTCAATGGCAGGTTGTCACACTTTTCTGCCGTTAAAGTTAGCATTTAATGAGAATGACTATAAAGTCATTGGTATTGGGCGTGTTCCAAACCACTTTTTAAAGTTGAATTTGGAAGCAAATTGTCCAATGCCAAAGATCGCGACGTCTTGGGAAAAACATCATCGTGAAATCGCAAATGAGTGGAAATCATATTTCATGTCTCGCTTTGAAGCATTTCCACTTGTCTCTTGCAGAGATGATCATTTGGGCGACCATGTGATTCTGAGTGATTCAGACTGACTTGGTAGGAGGCTCCTACATTGTGCGATATTTAAAATTTTCTTTTTTCATTCTACTTTTTGCGCATCTAACTTTATGACTTCTTTACACTTATTTTGAACTAATATGGTTTTTGTGTAAACCTGCAGGAAGACATTTCATATATTATTTAGGCGCCATCTCGTAGTAAGGATGGTTCGTCATCCTAGCGACGTGACAAACATTCTCTTATTGATATTTTCAATTAGTATTAAGAAAATGTTTTTCGTTATTGAGTAGAAGTGTATGCTTTTGTTTTCTGGATTAGACTATTGACAAACATTCTCTTGTTGATGTTGTCAGTTAGTGCAACAACATTGAATTTTCTATCTGGTTGTTATTGTGATGTACTTAAGTTAAAATTTTATTATTTCTTATGCCTAAGTTGATATCCTATCAAGTTCTAAATTGATGGTGGTCAAATAATGGTATTTGATACGAGGGAAGGATATGGTACGGACGTACAGTGCTAGTGCTCCAAGTTTGTCATAACTGTGTTTTACATTAGGTGCATATAAGTTTATTTCTTTATTCATTTTTGTGTTTCCATTGCTATTCTGCGGCAAGTGTTTTCCTTCAACTCAATTTGGTCATTTAAATGATCTCTTGTTGCATATGTTGTTGATTTAGTCTGGTCTTTGTATATGGTTATGCCGATGTTACTTTGTAGTTTTGTACTGTAGAATCACTAATGTTGTTTAATATTTGCTCGTGTGTATATAGAATCAGATTAGAGCTTTCTATGAGAATTTTCTCAAGTGGGGAAAACTAATGTATGAGATATATAGGGGCTTGGCAAAGAAGTTTTTCGAGAATTCAGTGTCTGGGATTCTAGCTGTTTTCTCCATTATCAGTTAAGAATGATACTCAGGGCAGGAAATAACAAAATAGGTTGTAATAGTTCCAGGGTAGAGGTGAAATGAGACTTGTCTATTTTCATAGCCTTAGTGCTTAACATGTGGATGTCGTGTTCAGTCTCAGCAGAGGAAGACCTCTTTATTTCATTATGGTAAAGATGTACCTGTTGAACATGCTTTAGCGTAGTTGTTTTTAAAGTGTTTGCGTCCTGTCCTCCTACTTGTGTCCACCATCAATGGAACTCTTTGGCTACCTCTTTTTACTTCTTTCTGTGTGTCTGTCTACCCTTAATGGTTAGGTTACACTAGCTACATATTTTTTCTTTCTTTGAGATTCTTGATTCCCTGTTTTGGAACTCTTTGACTAATAGGCTTTGTTATACGAAAAAAGAGTTGAAAGATGTCGGATAAGCATTGTTTTCTTCCTTAGATACCATATCTAAAAGATGGTTTACTACATATGTCCTCTTTACGAGGCAATTATCTCGATCGCCATCAAAGATGGTAATTACCTTCGTGAAGCTTGGGAGCACATTCGATGTGTCTATCTCGATTTGAACACTTGCAACTATTAGGAGAAAGTGTACCTTCCGATGCATCCTTTTTCACAGGACATCAATCTGAAGCGGAGGACAAACAAAATCCTCTAGTTTTCCATCCTTGAAGAAGAAAGGGAATGCTCTTCTTAATTGAATCCAAATGTGAATGGTCTGTAGTTCGAGGGGTTCATATGATAGCACTACTGTTGGAGGTCATACCTCAGGGCTAGTAACTCTAGAATAGGTTAATAGTTTTATTTCCAACTTGAATCTGCTTGACCAGATTGGAAGTTTTGAGCTCAGCCACATCTATGGTCATAGCCCGAGACTGAACAACGAGGCAATAGTAGCTTTTGTTAAGGCCCTATGTAAATATGTAATGGAGACTTTGATGTTATATTGCCCAAGAGAGAAGATACATTAGGTTTGTCTAGTGTGTTTTTGTCCCATAAATCAGCTTATATGTTCTCTTTTGATTCCTGGGTTTTCTCTTGAAGCTTTGGTTTGATTGCCTATTTGCCATGAGTATACATTTTGTAATTCTCATATATTATGTATTTAATATCTATCTGAATAGTATTAATATCTATCTGAATAGTACAAATGAGAAGTAGCAATGGAAAGACAAGTTGAAATTCTTCATCTTTAACCTGGACTTTGTAAACTTCCAGAATAAATACTTTTGGATGTTCAAGGATGATCAAACGAAAGCTGGAGATTATGGATTCTCTGGAGATAAAGAAAAACAAAGATTGTCACTGTGTTAATTAGGTTAGCTCCTAGCCATCTCTTTTTACTACAGTCTATATTGGTTATGTAATAAGCCTAAACATACACAACATATGTTGTAGGTGGATAAGGTTAGGGAACTATGGAGCAAGGATGACAATTTCAGGAATGAATATATCACGTCTGATGCAATAGGCTGAGTAATCTTGTGAGAAGATTGGGTACATTGGATGGATGTAGACTTGGTCCCCGACGAGGATCCACCTATACTACATAATGTTCAAGAGAGATAGAGTTGTTACCGCTCCTCCAACATCGGTAAAGGCGAATCTCATCTCACCTGTTTTAACTTTGAAAGAAGAAAAAAAACAGTTTGCCCTTAGGACTGAAAAGGCTCAAAACTCACATGTTTCAACTGTGGAGAGAAGAGAAGTCACCGTGAACCGAAAACAAAATCAGCATACAGACTAAATCCAAGGATCCTGAACCTTTTGCTTTGGAAAACTGCTCCCCTAATGTTTCCATAAAGAATGAGGTAGAAAAGGAAACAGGTGAAGAGAATGTACAAGAGGAGTTGGAAAGAAAGGAAGAACTTATGAGAAAAGAAGCTGCTGCAGCAATTAGAGAGCAGCTTCTTGTCGAAGAAAAGGACAAAGCTAAGAAAGTAGAAGAGAAAAAGAAGCGTCATGCAGAGAAGGCTCAAGCTAGGGCTCAATATTGGGAATGTAAGGAAGCCGAACTTAAAGAGAAGGTAAATCTCTTCAGCCTCCGTTTGCCAAGTTGGTCGGGTTGACTTATGATCATTAATATGCTGCCCATATAGTAGAATAGACGCCCGCTTATTTATTATAAATTCTGGCCGTTTGAGCGGCGGATTTATTTGATCACAGTAACTAAAAATTTGGCAATAGACGGACACATTCTTGTTAATTTGGATTAAAAGGAGTCACTTGGCCTTGCCTCTATTTATGGTTTTAGTGTTCTGGTGTGGTACACTATTTAGCACTCGATTTTTCGGGTTGCCTTCAAACTCTTCAATTTGCATTTTATGGCTTTAGTATATTGTTGTCTAGTGTTTCCACACAACACTTTGTGTTCTTCATATATATAATATATAAAACATTTGCAGGAGAGAGAGAAAAGAGAGAAGAAAAAGGCAAGAAAGAAGGCAAAAAAGAACATCATTGAGGGAGAATCATCGGTTTGTAGCTTAGAAAGCACGCATACCTTGCCTGAACCTACTATTCAGGAATCTGAAAATGAAGAGAAGCCTAAAACTTTGTCAACAAGACCTTTCAAACGTGATACCGAAGAGAAGCAATCTAAATCTGTGTCAAAGAGACCGCAGAAGCCATCGACTTTGTTGAAGCCGACTAAGACAATTCCTATTCCTTCACCTCTTTGCAAAAAGACTAAGAAAAGCGTCGCGGCGTGGATGTGGGTCCTCATTGGGACACGATAGTTCTTCTTTGTGGTAGTCCCGCTAGCCGCCCACTTACTGCTATTGAATTCACTGTGAATGATACTAGGATGTTTTTATGAGTTTGAGGCACTGTGGCTTTGACATAGAGTTTGGGTATAACAGTCCTACAGTGCCTTCTCTAATGATTATCTTTTCAGGAGGTTGCCTCTGGTTCATAAGTGGTTGATTCGTCATCGGATAAGATACAGTGCTCATTTTCTTCTAAATGCTTAGTTCTAGAACATATTCACTCTTTTTTTTTACATGTTTTCTTACTAAGGAATCAAAAGAGGTTTGAGAATTTCACCATCATGTCATAATAACAATTCTGTTTTTAAACAAAAAGAACGGTGGTGTTGAACGCGTTATAATTTCAGAGAGAAAGGAGCAACTCCTATGGATCTCGCATAAAGCAGCTACAAAAAGATTTGTCCACTTCTAAGGTTGAAGTGTCTAGAGTTGAATCACATATGGTTGAGGCTTTGGCTGCAAAGAACTCAGAAATTGATTCCCTAGTCAATTCGTTTGATACACCTAATCAAGAAACAGGGCTTCAGTTTAAAAGAAAGTCGGCTTCCTTACGGTATATTTAATGTATCCAATTACACCTATATATTATGTACTTGAAGTGTGATCTTTATGAAGGCACGCTATTGGCAAGGAAGGTTCTGTGCTATACCCTCGTCGGCCTCTCGATTTATTTAAGTGGAAGTTTTAATCATTAGAACAGAGGGAATCAAGTCACTGTTTACTTATAATATGTAGAATTTTACTTTTGATAACTATACCCGGATACCTTGATATCTCTAATTATCTTGAATGTGCTAGCTATGGAGGCTCTTGCCTTAGATTAGAAGATGTTTGTGGTCATCATAACAAAGGTCCATGTATGTTGTCGATCATGTAAATATGGAGTCCATCATGAGAACTTCGAACCCATGTAAAACCCGGATGATGCGTATCTCGGTTAGCTTAGTCAAAATTAAAAAATGTCTCTTGTTTGGAGTATAGCGGTTTCTTTGTATTTTTACCTATAATGGAAAGTTCGACCTCGAAACACCATTCAATTGTTAGGCTCTCCGGGAAGAGCTGGGTTCTCGCAGATCGTAGAGCGTAAGAAGAACGCGTCAAAGACACAACGCTACCAAAATGGTCAAATCTCTACCATTGTTTTCATAATTTTTCAAATATTTTCGTCTGTTATTTGCCTGATGTCTTATCCATTGAATAAGCAGGCAGCTATGGAAAAGGAGGTGAGCTTAGAACATCGAGCTATTGAGGCATCTACAGCCCTCGCTAGGATGCAGGTATCATTGAAAGGGAAACCAAATTGAAGGAGTGTGATCAAGTCATACCACATCAGTGTAATCCTTGTAGCCAAATGCGTATGGGAATTGAAAGCTGAAAAGTAGATGGCAGGCATTTTGTATTGTTAACTTTTGATTTTGGTACCAGATTTTATGTTGTTAACTTGTTATATACTTGGAATAAAATCATTTCAATATGGTTGGGTTTTATGCGTTGATGTTGGTCTTGTAAGTGGTCAATGTCTGATGCTTATAGATTTGGAAACACAAGTTTTCACTTTTCAGGGTGCAATTGAAAGAGCAGCAATTTTTTTTTTCATTCTAGTAACTCATTTGGAACAGATGTGGAGTGTTCCGAATTTTTCATTTGGAACAGATTTAATGTGTTCCCCAATTTTTATTTGAAACTGTTGGGTCCCAAAGACGGCTTTATCACATACCGTGATCCGTTCCAAATTGTAGAACGATTAAGCAAAAGATTTCTCGACACCACATCCCATCCCATGCAAGATCAGTAGTCATGTTCCATACTTCGGGCTCAAAGGAATCCCTCTACCAAAAATAAGATGTTAGTTAGGCATTGCTCTCTGTACCAGTTAGAAGATGCATGGGTGATGTTACTTGTTTTCCCAACTAGCATTCAGCTCTAAGTAATACAAGTAATACACCCACTTCAATCTACTACACTATTCGTTTCTTTTAAAGCCTATTCAAATGGCAACTTATAACAACCCCAATTTTTAAACAACATAAATTAAATTATTTGATTGAAAATAACTATTATATTATGAAGTCTAGTTTATTCTAGAATTTGTTTAGCTATTGTTGATTTTCAAAAAAAAAAAGTTAATGTTTTTACTTGAATTGTTTGTTAGAACTTATGTGGGTATTTTATAATCATTTTGGGCTTGAAAACATTGTTAAAATGTACCCATTCATATAGGTATGGACCTTGGGTGTTTTTAGACCCATTGGAGGCCCATAGGTTACCTTAAACAGACTTAAAACATGGAATAAATAAGAGTTGCGAATTTTCTCTGTAAAAATATGATTATTCAAAATCAAAACCCTAGCCTCCAATAAAAAGAAGGGGAAGAGGAAGAAAAGAGAAAAAGGGGACGCAAAGTATTGGGCTCACCGCACTATTGATATTCATAGTTGTTTACATCTTGTAGACTTAATAAGGTGAGTTATATTTATTTCTTTTATTGTTTCCATAGAAATAGGATATGTTGTTTGTTATGTGTGATCATATGGATTGTATATTGGGAGGATAAAGCCATTAATAAATTGTATAGAGTTTTGTGAAGAAGATGAACAGTTAACAGTAAACACCATTCTAGAAAAGTTGTCTGCGCAGTCTTTTAATTCTGTTCAGATGGAGATCTCTCCGCACACGGATGTCTCTCAAATTTAATCCATAGTTTCCTGACACATTGTAGTCTGACATATTAAAATTTTAGACAGATCCAACGGTTGGATTTCTGTCGAGGCGCGCATAAGCGTGACACGTCGTAGTGTTTCTACACCAGAAAAACTGCAGTGTGCAGTCTTTTGTTTCTGCTTAGATGGTGTCGTTTTCATTCTCGGATTTGTATGAAATTTAATCCATAGTTTCCTGACACATTGTAGTCTGACATATTAAACGTTTAGACAGATCCAACGGTTGGATTTCTGTCGAGGTGCGCATAAGCATGACAGGTCCTAGTGTTTCTACACCAGAAAAACTGCAGTGTGCAGTCTTTTGTTTCTTCTTAGATGGTGACCTTTCCGTACTCGGATTTGTATGAAATTTAATCTATAGTTTCCTGACACATTTTAGTCTTCCATATTAGATTTTTAGATTTATCCAATGGCTTGATATCTGTCGAGGCTTCCATTAGTGGGACTAGTCGTAGTAGAAACTACACCAGAAAACTGATGGGTGCAGTCCTTTGTTTCTGTTTAGATGGAGGTCAACCTATTATTGGATTGACCTCAAATTTAATCCATAGATTCTTGATATCCAGTTAAATGACATATACAAATTTTAGGCAGATCCAATGGTGGGTTGTCTGTCAAGGCACGGATTAACAAGGTTGTTAGAATTAGCTCAAGTTTAAAATAGATATAGTTGGGTGGTTACATGATGGCATTAGATGGTCGATTGGTTATTATACTTTCGATATATTCTTACTATCGTGAAAATATTGGTGTGGAATGAAAATATATCTATATGTTTTATTTTATCGTGATTATTAAAATATTTGGAGAATTGGTTAAAGAGCTACGTAAGGCTTGATTCTAATCTTAAAAGATTGGATCATTAGGGACCTTATATGTACAGTCTGCATCACTATATCTATAATATATATATTAGTTTGTGTGATAACTATGTGATTGTGTTAGAAAGTACTCGTTGTTTTGATACTACATAAATATATATGTGTGAGATAGAAGTTGCATATGAATATAGACTTTAGTATATGTAGATCTGTTTTGGACATTAGTGTGTGTGGACTTGAATTTGGGTTAATGAACTATTTGTTTACAATATTGTATATATGAGTGTGGTTATGTAAATTGTATTTGTTTGATTATAAGTCCGTTTTACATTAAATGATGCTTAAGTGCTTGATTTGCCTTGACACGAAATGACTCTCTACATGTGTGGTCCGCTTTTGACATGAGTAATGCTAGTATAATTATAAGTGATAATAATGTTTTAAAGTGTAAGCCCACATCTTTAGAACTCTCCATGCCTCGTGGATTTGGTAATGAGATATTATGACTTGTGATGTCATGTGATAGATGGGTATTCATTGAATGTGCCATGAATGACCCAATAGTTTGGGCTTCCTAGAGAGGAACTAAGGTATTCGCCTTAAGGGGTTGGTCGTATTCCTTGAATGTACGGGGAATGTAGGTTTGGGTATTCCTTGAATGTGGCGGGAATGACTCGGGCATTCATTGAATGTGCCATGAATGGCCCGTTAGTGTTAGGATGGGTATTCCTTGAATGTGGCGGGAATGACCCAAGGTATTCATTGAATGTGCCATGAATGACCTGATATTTTGTTATGCCCAAAGGAGGCTTTGTGATTATGTGTATGGAAAGCCCAGAGATGGCTGTGACTCACAAGTTACGAGTTTACAAGATAAAAATATGTTTCACGGAGGCTTATATCCCGCTTGGGACATATGTCTTGTAGTGGTACTCGGTGTGAGTGAGGCACACGGATATGTGTGATTTGGCAAATGTGTGTAGTGCAAATCGTGGAGTAGGAACTAAAGGTTGGGCTGTGTCTTTGAATAAATGAGTCAACGAGATAATTAATAAGCAAAGTAAAATATTGATTTTACGTGTGATGGAGTTATTGCATATGATGTATATGATTTCTTATGATAAATGCTTACGTGGTTTGTATGAGTTGATACTCACAAAGGGATGAATGTACTCCTTGGTTGTGACTTTTCCTCGTTCTCATAAGTAGACGAGTGATACTAAAGTAAAAGTATATGAATTGTGTAATGTTATGGATATGAAGTGTAACGGTAAATAATATTAGTAAATGATTGTGATTTCTATGTGACTGTGAAATGACTATAACTTGATATGTTATTACGAAACTATTAATGACTTGTGATAGTCTGAGATCTATGGTTATGCACGCAGAAACTTTATGACGTAATGATGTCATATGAATGACTACCCTTGATGAAGGTATTATGATAAGTGGTATTCCCTGAATATGCGGGACGAACCAGGTAATATCAATTAGACTTAATTGTCTTAAATGAGGTTTGGTTATGAATGGAATTTTGACTGGCTGAGATAACTCATTTTATTGTGATGTCTAACTCTATTTTGCAGGAGGGTAGGATCTATTAATCTTTTCTGCAGGGACGTACATATCCTACCCTAAGACGACGTGTTGGCTTAAAGGTAAGGTATACCAAACACATATTTAATTAGGTTGTCATATGTGCATTTAATAAATGGAATGTAAGTGGTATTGTATTGTGAGTTATTTTGGAAAGTTGGAATGACGAAAATCGCTATATGAGATTCTTGGAATTTGTATGTTGGGGTGAAATCTTACTTGGGAAGAAACTACACGCCGCTTTTGAAAAACGGAACTATATTGTCTTCAAGTTGAAATTGTTTGAAATGTTACATTTATTCATTTAAAAGATTATTATATATTTTGTTGTTAGTCTACTCATACCAAAAAAATTCAATTTCTGTCGACCCATGTTTGCTTTGTTTTGCAACGTGGGTGTGTTCTTAGGAACATAGATGGTGGAGTCACGATGGATAAGGAGACGTGATTTGGAGTTGCTCTTGAGTCTTACGGTTTAAGATTTTCTCAAGAGTGGGTTAGTTTCTTTATAGTTTAATAATGTAATTTAAGGATTTTTTTTTTTTCGTTTCTTTTGATTTCAGTTTTTGTATATATCGTGTTTGATAACTTGGTTTTGGGTTTTGTTTCACCCGGGTTTCCGATAATTAAATATAATTGTTTTAAATATTGTCCGGAAATTTGGGGTGTGACACAACTTATTTAGAAATCTTTTATAGCTCCAGTGGCAAACCAACAGAAACACTCCGGACCTTATAAGTAATTCAAACTACATACTAAGATACACCTAAATCAAGATGAGCATCTCGTGTTGTAGCGGACACCCATAGGCCAAATGTAGCCTCACAAATCCATCGAGCAATCTGAAAACTGCTATGAGAGAGGTCCGTTCTTCAATTTTCCTAATTTCGTGTTTATCCGTTGGTGGTTGGCGGTTGAGGAAGAAGAACTAACAAGCAGGTGTAAGCAATACTGTAGCATATGCACCACATATGGAAGTACTCTAATCAAGGAACAAAGCAGTGAGGTTGAAGTGAAGTCTAAGAAAAGCACACTACACCAGATAATAGACAAGGTCATCCAGTGGCTCGCAGTACATAATAGTATAATACACAAAGCAAGATCAAAGCTTTCGATGGAGGGTGATCAATAACAAAAAGTAATGAATTAACTTTGTAATACTTTCATCAAAATTATTCTCTAGTTTACAATTCTTCCTAAGAGTATATTTGGAACCAATCCTCTAATAACGGAAATTCCCACGACTATATGCTAATCTAACATAAATTTTTCTAATAAATAGGTGTAGTAACCTTCGTTATTTCTTTTATCCGACAAACTGATATCTTTGAACTAAATGCTAATAAGCACAAATCCGATATTTTATCAAAATCGAAGCATGACGACACAAGAAGCTTGATGGTTAATAAGTGAATCTGAGGCCCCCTCTATGCTCTCTAGGTAGACCTTGACGTCAACTGTTACACAAGCTACACCAGTAACCAACAAAAACCAGCTCAACTCGAAAGCCTGCCGAAACAAAACAAAGGAATTAATAGAAGAATAATATTATAGAGAAATATTTTACCAAGCTATATCAGGGAAACCAAGGGGATGTATCAGAGGCTCTTTCTAATAACCCTTAGGATCACATGTAAGATCCCTCACAATTCAGAGAATGTATGAAGTGTAAAAAACTTGGAGATCATTTCACGTTAAAGATTTACTGCACTAATGCATCATCATCATCATCATCATCATCATCATCATCATCATCATCATCATCATCATCATCATCATCATCATCACATAGCTTACGCAAAAGATGCATCAAAATTTTGAGTACTTGTTTTTATATAAAAGACGAACATATTACGAGTTATAGATGTTCAAGGCAGTATGTTAGCATATCAGTGCATCATCAATATTTCAACTACCTGTTTTTATATGAAAAACGAGTATATACAAGGCAGTAAGTGTTATCATATCAGAGATAAACAACATGATGTCGATACGAACACTAAATTGAAGAGCTGTATCTTAATGAAAATAATATATTTACTAATAAATGGCCATAATAGCTTCTAACCTACTCTGTATATGACAAACTATTATGTAGATTTCCATTAGTGCGCCTATCTTGAATTGCCTCTAATTATATACTTCAAATAAGATCTCATCTATGCATATTGCTAAAAATTTTACTTCGCAAGAAATTTTCAGTATTCCATTTTTTTTCATAGGATGACCAGATGATATTAGCTTTTCCTTACGTTAGAGATTAGAATCTCTAATTTGGTACAAAAGCAACTCAAAGTTCCTTATTCACGATTTTTCGTTTTAATTAGAGAGAGCTAAAGTAAGGATTCAACCAACCTAAAGTCTAGGACAACTACAAATTGTTTGTTACTCTTAGGGAACTAATGAGTAAGGTTATATTACTAATGCTAGGTTTCTTTCCTACACAACATTAAGAAAAACATTAAAGTTTGAAATCATGCACTTAATACAAAAGACAAATTACTAAAGAAAGAAAAGTAGAGAGCTAATCCTCCTAATGTGAAACTAACATTTAGTTGTTGATTTGAAAAGTTTATTGATTCTTTCTAGACTCATAGACAAGCCCCTAATGGAAGAAAACTTGATCCCTAGTATGTACAACTCACTTAAGAGCTCATACATGCTAGCAAGTGGAACCAAGCAATGACTTATCTCTAAGCTCATTGCTTTGATTCCTAACTAGACACTACACCAACTATCATTTTGGGATAGGATGTAGAGCTAGTTGTTCTTCCTAATAACCTACCAAACCAACAACAATTGTTTTTCCCTCACATGAGTTGGATTAACTCCCCAAAAGGGAAGTTAGCTCATTATCCTTGGGACAAGGAAATTACAACTAGAAAAACAAAAAGAGCGAGAAGAGGAAGAAGATAAACAATCAAACTC
The DNA here is from genome assembly GCF_015680905.1 of Coptis chinensis. Taxonomy (NCBI): domain Eukaryota; kingdom Viridiplantae; phylum Streptophyta; class Magnoliopsida; order Ranunculales; family Ranunculaceae; genus Coptis; species Coptis chinensis. The sequence goes on from NC_141463.1 coordinate 55,108,061, forward strand.
ACTTGCTTTTTATTTTCTAGAAGAAAACAAATGTTTCTTCCATTAAAACTATTACAAACTTTCTTACAAAAACTAAAAACTAAAAACTAAAAATGGCTAAGGAACTAAAATAATACAAGGTAAGGAAAATAAGTCAAGGGAGTAAATGGAGTGTCCCCCCCTTGTTTTGTTTTCTTCTCCATTTGAGAGACATCTCATTTCCTCCCATGTTAAACATCAAACCACATTTACTTCATTTTTATCCACCACATTAAAACAAAGTGACACATTGCCTTTTTTTCACTATTAACACCTAATCTAATTAATTACATGCAAGGTGTCAACTTTGCACCAATAATTTGTCATTTTTGTATTTACATGCTCCATGATTGATGACTCATCCAATCTTGTGGGCCTGCATAGTGGGTCCTATGTGTAGTCCAGTGGCGGTTCGATCTTTGGGCAATTTTACAACTTTCCGCCTATGCGTAGAGTTCATCGCCCTGATTGTCTGAGCAGCTCACTTGTCACATTCGGAGTCTTGGTTCAAGAGGTAGGAGCTTCGGAAGTTTGATGCTTCTGTGCGGATTTGGAAGAATTCATATACATGTCATTCCTCGTGCTTTATTGCAGGTTTAAACCATATTTCCATGTTTACTGCGAATACCTGCAAAAGTATAAAAACATATTTATTTCATGATTATTAAACACATAGTTAACCAAATTTATATGTCTCAATAGGGTTTCATAATACACTTTTGGGTGCTTATCACCAGACATTATGATAAATTAAATTGAATAGTCTACCTACGAAATGACCGATGAAACTCAAAACGTAAGTAAACTAAAACTAATTATGATCCTATATTTATCAAAGTTTCTACTCTCAATTCTATCGAAATAGAGTGGAGTAACAAATTCGTTCCACTCCTAGTTCTCTAGCATGGAATGTTTTCTAATCTAATTAGTCAGTCTTAAGTCTAATGAGAGCTTTACGAAGGGGAATTATACTACGATGCAATATGAAAAGCAATATGTTGAATGTCACTACGAAATATATGGAAATACTAATATTCTTGAATCTAGATAAAGAATTAGAGGGGAATTGAATCCACCTCGAATCCAACTTAATCACCTAGAATAGATGTTGTAATCCAATTCTTACGTTCTTACGGTAAGAAATTGCTCGTTCTAATCCCTAATTAACATGGTATTTCTACCAATTATAACTAGCGTGTGAGGTCGTCCACCCATTCTCATGGCAAAACACGACCTTCTAGAATGGAATAGACTCTACAACGCTTCTACACTATACAACTAAATTTTCATCAAGGCTTCATCAACCCCTCTAATGGAGGTTTTAGCCTTGATTCATCAAACCATCATTTCCCATTGTAATTGAATACAACATATTACAAAGATTCTAACTTTATGAAATTTAACTAAACAATAATCGAAATCTAATTAATTAACTAAGAATGAAATAAGAACAAGAATTTAAACTAGATCTATAAATGCAAATGACAAAAATTGAAATTGAATAATAATAACTATTTTATTTATCTAATTAAATGATGAACAATCATTTAAGGAATTAAATAAAAACAAGATATGAAACTAATTAAATTAAACTAATTAAATCTAAGGAAAACTAGATCTAGAATTAATTAATGGAGGCTACTAATCTAATTCTAATCTAGGTCTAACTATCTACCATTAACAAAGAGCTAAGCTTTGGTTTTTATATGTCTAGATCCAAAAATCGTGCATGGGCTTGGAGCCATGTTTTGGGCCAGATAATCAGGCCCAAAACCCAATTCTTTCAGTCCAAAAAGGCCTCTTCAGCTGCAGTTGGCTTTAACAGACTTTTCGTTCACTTCTACTCCTCTGATTGGGTCTCAAGGCTTAAACCATTGAAAAGCTCTTTCCGAGCCGGTCGTTTTGACATAAGGTAGGCCCCATTCTAAGGTCTGAGTCCAAAGATCTGACGCCCGGAGTTCTGGCGACTTGTGTCTTTTTTTACGCCGCGTCGACTTTTCAGCTTTTGACCGGGCTTTAGAAAGGCTTTATCTTCTTGAATCTTGGCCTTTAATCACAGAACTCCTTAGTAACCAACTTTTTCTCCTTTATCTCGCTAAAGTGGCACATTTCTGCACATAATGGACTTTGAAGCCTGAAATGCATAAAAACACATAATCAGTGTTAACTCTTAATTATTACTCACATAATTGGTCTAAAAGTATGATTATTAAGGGGTTAAAACTACAGTTTTGGGCTCTTATCAAACCACCCCCAAACAGCATTTTGCTTGTCCTCAAGCAAAGATGAGAAATTAGAATAAGTGACCAAAAATGGAGTTCTATCTACTCTCGTTTCGCTGAGTGCGATTGCATTGACCATATGCAACAAGGCCTTAAACCACTAGGAATTCCCTAGTGGATGAGTTATAGTCTCATGAGAGTTTTCCAGTGAAGGTACTCACAAACTTCATCTATACTACAACGACTAAGAAATAAAACTATTGTTTCCTTATTCATGCTCTAAATTAACTATACCTCTCACTAGCAATGCATATAGAGTAATCAAGTCGAAACCTAAGCTAATATATGCATAATAATCAATCATCTACGAATAAACATATATACAATGAGTAATGCTATGAAATGAAGTAACAGGTCCGTTTATGAAACTTTGGAATAGCGTCCTTAAGTAGGTTCTCACATAAAAGTCAAGACAAAAATCACTTTGATTTTTCCACTCAAATTTTGCTACTCCGATTAATGCGGTGGGCATACTTTACCTTACAATCTCAATGACACACAAGGAAGCCGAAGTTGATCAAACACATCTGCCACTTACTATCCCACTAACCTATTCCTAATTGAGCTAGAGGTCTTTATTAGGTGTTGTGGGGATTAGGAGATGGTTTAAGAAGGAAGGAAATGGATATTCAAACGGACAAGTCTGAGATAAAAGAGTCTTCATATTATGTAACTAGAGAAAACCTTGTTATTTACTTTTGCTTCTACACTTTGTTTCCATCCTTAGCCATATTTTTTTTTTCTTTTTCTTTGGCTTTTGACTCCTTTTATTCTATTTTTTTTTGGAGTTTTATTTTATTTCTATTTTTATTTTTTTTTTTCTTTGGATGGAAACTTCTTTTCTTTATTTTCTTTCAAGCAATTAACTAACTTTTGTTTACAATGTTTTTTCTCTTCTTCTTTCTTCCTTATTCTATTCTCAGACTTATCTAAATTGGGTAGGTTGATTTTTTTTTTTTTTTTTATTTTGTTTTGTTTTGTAACAGGGTAAAGGATTTATGGTTTATGAAAGGGCTAATGAAAGGCTCAGTGGGGTGACTAGTGGAAAATATACTTAGGTCGGAATTTCTAGCTATATCGATCTAAAAAGAGCCTAAATTCTCTCTTAGGACATGGTATAGTGGTCAAACAAGTGGACGTGTGATTTCTCTATTCGGAATATACTTCTCCCTTGTGTCATTTCTCAAATGTTTCACTCATATAAGGCTTTAGGCTATATTCTCACAGGATTTGTAGAATAAGTACTCTAGCCTAGATTTCAGAAACTTACTGCCCAACAATCATAGATACTCATGTAATATATTTATAGATAGATGCAAAGATTAACCTAAGTTTTTAAAAACTATTCTAATGCAAAAGCTACGTGAGACTTCTAGATTATTAAGAGCATAGAGAAAGAAACAATACCAATATTCCTAAGTGTATAGCATAAACTTTTTATTTTTATTTTTATTTTTATTATTTTTTTAAGACAAATAATACGTAATATACAACCTAATATGTGCTTAACATTTACATCGTTTTTCTATACTACCCCCAAACAATTTGGGAGAAGGGGGTTCATGAAACAATTCAATAGCACAATTAAATTATGTAACTAACTAATTTTTATAATTTTTAACATTTTATATATAAAAGTGCATAATTTACATCCTAAAAGTGTCTAATTTTTGCAAATGTTTCTATCCCACCCCAAAACAATCGAACGCTTTGTCCTCAAAGTGTAAAGAGATAAGGAAAAGAATTTACCATAGAAGCGTAGCAAAAATTGGCGAGCACATGTAATGAAATATTGTAAAGATGATATGATAATATGAAGCACAATTAAACTCATTATTGCATTTAACTAACACAAACTCTACTGGAGTAAACATGACAGGCTTAGGGTGGCAACAAGGTTTGAAATGAATACCAAAATACGCCACCCCCAAACAAAATTGGAAAACTCTTTTTAAGTTTGAAAGTTTTGTTTGGCCTATACTCCAGAAAGTTGGTATTGTACGAAAATTTGGGTCTTTTAAAGTCAGATTCCCTAGACTTGCTAGATTACTATTTTTATAGCTTTAAACTTTTTTACTTTTTATGAATTAGGTTTAATATAAAGGAAAACAATAAGCAGTAAAGACATAATTCACACCATAGAGAAACATGACTCAAAAACCAAGAAAACATGCAAGAGTGGAAAACGTGAATTATGTAAACCGTGGACATAGGATCCGGTACTTACAACCACACACTCCATAGGGAGGGCCCGGTTACCTAAATGGTGAATTCACCAATATATGGAAATGAAAGGAAATGCACCAAACACAAAAATTGAGTCGTTTATAGTCAGATACTCGAGACTTTATCTAAATATATGTATGAATATGCAGTTTATCATATATCAACAACCGAAATAGTTGTGGATCGTTCCATAAATAAATATCACATAAAACATATCCAAACACAATCAAGCACCAAGATTTCCCTCTGGCCTAGTGGAATGAAAGTGAAGTCGGATAGACCTATAACATAACCGAAAGCATGCACCTTATGTTTCATCTTTGAACGAGAGGGTGTCCTAGTGAATAAGTATGGAAAAGTGAATGGTTGTGGAAAATATGGTGGATTGGGATAAGTTTTAGAGGGAAAGCATGGAAAAAATGAGGATGTGGGTTTAGCACAAAACTCATTCATGGTGTAGTTAGGGACTGTCTCAAGTCTGAAAATGAAGGTGTCAAGTGGTTTATCCTTGGCAAGTATTTGTTTACTAGGTGGATTTAAAAAATCATGAAACACAGGAGAAACTAAAGGATCAAGTGCAAACTCGAGGTTCCTTTGAAAAGGTGGAGGGTGGGGAATATTGGTGATGGAAGGTGAATGATTCTCATCTAGAGCTCTCAAGTCCATATCATCAGAAATCTTGATATATTCAAGACATTCCTCAATAGGTGGGTCAAAAGGATCACTGGGATAGAGATTGAAAAATTCATCTTCCGTCATAGCATCAAGGGATGAATGGTTGTTGGCAAGGGGGGACTCGCGAAGTGGTAAAGAAGCGGTGCAAAAGAGTTGCAGGAATTCTTCTTCGATTTCGTCTACTACCAGGGAGTCATTGTTAAAGTCAAAATTTCCGAAGGAAAGGAATTTGTTAATTTGTTTCTCTGGAAACATGTTTTTGAAGTAATCTTGAGCTAAGCTCTCGATCATGCTAACCTCGCCATTTGTAGATGAATCGGATATCTTGTGTCCTCGTTTTGAAAACATTTACCTCAACGTGAAAGATGGCCAAAAAGGACAAGGACATCGAACCATCGCGCAGTTTATGAGCGTTGGCGTAGCCAAGAAGGGGCGCCCTAAAATGATAGGTATAGAGTCGTTAGTAACTTCGTGTTGAGGATAACGGTCGGGCGGTAGTAAAAATTTTGGACTTTAACCAAAGACATTTTCAACCACACCCTTAGAATACTTAATAGACCGATCGACTAATTGCAATGTCATTTTAGTAGGTTGCATCTCCTTTAGACCTATTTGTTTATACAAATAAAAGCGGGAGTAAGTTAACACTAGCCCCGTGTCTAGTAAATGATCGTCGTGTGAGAATCTCCTAAGGTGCATTATGCAAGAGGATGGGGCGACCGTGGTCCTTGTATTTAACAATTCCATTATTTTTGGATAAAGTTGGGAACTGTTCAGTTAGAAAGGCGTCTTTAGGTATGTTGGTATTATGCCTAGTAGTGCACAACTCCTTAAGAAACTTAGAGTGGTTAGGTAGCTTTTTTATAGCTTCGAGAAAAGGAAGGTTTATCGTTAGATTTTTGAAAACGTTCCTAATCTCCTCAAAGTTAGTATCCCTGGTTAGCATGGCTAATTTCTGAGGGAACGGTGGTTTCACTCTATATTTAGTGTATGGCTCGACTTGATGTGTAACCTTGGCTTTCTGTTTCTTAGGTTGTGGTTTAACTAGTACTTCTACAGTGGTAGGTTCTTCAGTTTCTATTTCGGTATCTAGTTCGATATCCGGTGTAGAGTATCTTGATGGGGTAACTATAGGCATAGTTACTTTGTTATCAACCACTCTTCCGAATCGGAGTGATGATGGCATTTAGCTCACCTACGGTTATAGTTTCCGTACTAGTATTACCGTTTACCTCAAAGGCTGTGTTTGCTGTTCTAGGGTTGGGTATCGCTTGGCCTGGAAACACGCCTTTTGGTTGGGCTTTCTCTTGGGCTAAGTGTTGGTTTAAATTATTAACAGATTATAGAATGTGTTGGTTAGATTGAGCCATGGTTTGAAAAAGTTGTTGGCTCACTTGTATGAAGGTGTCAAGACGATTCGGTTGTGTGGGTGTAGTAGTCACGGGTGGTGTGACTGGAACTATCTCGCGTTGATTATTTATGGGTGGATTGTGATAGTTATTATTTACCGGAATGATACCTCTATTAGCATTATAATTATTATAACTAAATTGACTTTGTGCTTGACTTTGTCGAGGTTGCACTTGGTTGTTATAATTATTATAATTACCCTGATCCTGTCCTTGTTGTGGTGGAGCTTGGTTATAACTGTGCGTTGGCCTAACATATTGATTATTGTACCCTGTAGGTGTGACTTGTTGGTTATTTCTCCAACCGAAGTTGGGATTTTGTCTCCAAGGGGCGTTAGGTTCACTATTAATGGAACAAGAATGTTCATAAGCTATAGGACAGTGGGAGTCGGGATGCTCAGGACTCCAACAGAAACTACATGGATTTGAATTTACATTCATGACGGGGATAGGCTTTTGTTGTACAGAAATGGCCTCTACCTTTTTAGTGAGGGATTCAATTAGAGTTTTAAGCTCAGGATCTGATTTAACCTCAAACATACTAGTAGCCTTAAACCGTTGAAAAAACTAACTAGCGGAGAGGAGTAATCGTCACTACCCCCAATTATTATTACGCTTTAGTCCGATCTTCCAAAAATTATATGCCTCTGAGGCTCCTTTACTTAGGAAACTACCCCCATTCATTATGTCTAGGACTTCTTTATGGTGGTGTAGAAGTCCTTTGAAAAAGGCACGAACTAGCGTGTCTTTTGCTAGGTGATGGTGTGGACACTCTATAAGGAGATCGGTGAAACGATTCCAAGCCTCTGAAAATAATTCATGAGGATTCTCGTCGAAAAGAAGTGAATCTTGGAAAGCATTTCATCCGTCTTTAGGGGTGGGTAAAAAATGTTCCATAAACAAATTTGAACAAGTTTGGCCCACGAGTCCACAAGAATTAAGCGCTTTTGCGCAGTTAACCAAGACCTTTTTATCGCCTAAAGTGAAAGGGAATACCCTCAATTTAATTTGTTCCGCACCAACCGTAGGATGGTAGAATGTTGTAAGGACTTGTTCAATCCTACGCGTGTCTTCGATAAGGTTTTCATGGTCTAAACCATGAAAAGCGGGTAACAAATTAAATATATTTGGGGATGCGAAATCCCCCACGGGTCCGCTAGAACGATGCAAGATTTAGGGCTATCGCCGAGGCTTTATAAAAGTCGAGAGAGAGGAGTCTCTCTTTCTTCATCCATAATATCGGTGGTGTATGTGAAATAGTAGCTAGAGGTGTAGTGGGTGGGAAACTAGATAGACTTGTTTGTTGGACGTTGCCGTGTAATTACGTTAGTTGTTTTTCTTCACCGCACCTTAATCTCATGCAAGACTAAGTCGAACTTAACTAAACATGCAACACTCCAAACAATTACGATATACTAATAGAAACCTCTAACCGGAGATGCGAGGTATGGAAGAAAGGAATACCGATAAGCGTCCTTGCTTCGCTTATGAATAAGCGTCTTGTTTTGGCGTGTTCAATTGTAAATAACAAGTTAGAACACCGAAAAACTTAAAAATTGAAGTTCAAAACAAACCTGTAGAAATCCGGAAAATTTTGCTTAGAGCGTAATGCGCGCGCAGAAGCCTGATCGCTCCGTGTTCCATAAAATTAGCGGGTCGCTTTGTGTTCCAATAACTTAGCTGGTCGGCGCTCGGTATAAGCGGTCGGCGCTCCGTGTAATTTTTCGCGGAACTTTTCAATGCTGAAACGAACAACCACAGTATGAATCAAACAAGGGTGGGTGGGTGAAATGGGACTTAAAAATGACTAATTCTACTATGAAAACAATGCTAAAGTGCAACTAAGATGGTAGCGGCGCCATTTGATAAAGCATAAAATTGAATAGTTTACCTACGAAATGAACGATGAACTCATAACGCAAGTAAACTAAAACTATTTACGTGTTTATATTTATCAAAGTTTCTACTCTCAATCCTATGAGATATAGTGGAGTAGGAAGTTCGTTCCACTCCTAATTCTCTAGCATGGAATGTTTTCTAATCTAATTAGTCGGTCTTAAGTCTAATGAGAGCTTTACGAAGGGGAATTATACTACGATGCAATATGAAAAGCAATATGTTGAATGTCACTACGAAATATATGGAAATACTAATGTTCTTGAATCTAGATAAAGAATTGAGGGAATTGAATCCACCTCGAATCCAACTTAATCACCTAGAATAGATCTGTTGTAATCCAATTCTTACGTTCTTACGGTAAGAATTGCTCGTTCTAATCCCTAATTAACATGGCATTTCTACCAATTATAACTAGCGTGTGAGGTCGTCCACCCATTCTCATGGCGAAACACGACCTTCTAGAATGGAATAGACTCTACAACGCTTCTACACTATACAACTAAGTTTTCATCAAGGCTTCATCAACCCCTTTAATGGAGGTTTTAGCCTTGATTCATCAAACCATCATTTCCCATTGAAATTGAATACAACATATTACAAAGATTCTAACTTTATGAAATTTAACTAAACAATAATCGAAATCTAATTAATTAAGTAAGAATGAAATAAGAACAAGAATTTAAACTAGATCTATAAATGCAAATGACAAAAATCGAAATTGAATAATAATAACTATTTTATTTATCTAATTAAATGACGAACAATCATTCAAGGAATTAAATAAAAACAAGATATGAAACTAATTAAATTAAACTAATTAAATCTAAGGAAAACTAGATCTAGAATTAATTAATGGAGGCTACTAATCTAATTCTAATCTAGGTCTAACTATCTACCATTAACAAAGAGCTAAGCTTTGGTTTTTATATGTCCAGATCCAAAAATCGTGCATGGGCTTGGAGCCATGTTTTGGGCCAGAGAATCAGGCCCAAAACCCAATTCTTTCAGTCCAAAAAGGCCTCTTCAACTGCAGTTGGCTTCAACAGACATTTCGTTCACTTCTACTCCTCTGATTGGGTCAAGGCTTAGACCATTGGAAAGCTCTTTCCGAGACGGTCGTTTTGACATAACGTAGGCCCCATTCCGAGGTCTGAGTCCAAAGATATGGCCTTCGGAAGTTCTCGACTTCTGTCTTTGTTTACGCCCCTCCGTCGACTTTTCAGCTTTTGACCGGGCTTTAGAAAGGCTTTATCTTCTTGAATCTTGGCCTTTAATCACGAAACTCCTTAGTAACCGACCTTTGCTCCTTTATCTCGCTAAAGTGGCACATTTCTGCACATAATGGACTTTGAAGCCTGAAATGCATAAAAACACGTAATCAGTGTTAACTCTTAATTATTACTCACATAATTGGTCTAAAAGTATGATTATTAAGGGGTTAAAACTACAGTTTTGGGCTCTTATCACATTACCGAAGGAATCCGTCTGCTGAAAAAAAAATGCTATCGAAAGTGCCCACTCACCTACAAGGTAAAAGTAAAACCAGATTTGACTAAGACTTTGTATAATCATAGAATGACATTTAGTACTAACTACTAAGAAATAAAATACATAATGAATGGCCATGAACACCATTAATCATTATACACATAACAAAGTCGAAGCTCAGATTTATAAAGTGTCCAAAATAACTTACCAATATTACCATTAAATTGAGCCAGGTAGTGATACCCAAGTCATAGTTTATGGTAACTGCAGTGTGTTCATATTAGTGGCCAACGTTGAGAATGTGCATACGAGGCTATTTCACATAGTGTCTTTGGCAGCAACTATTGCACCACGGTCTGCATCCATCTTCTTCCAATCGTCCAGAAATGCCAGAATGGAACTTCCCCATTTGATGAATCCAAAGAACCCTACCAAAAGTCATATTACTATAACTGTGAACTCCTTTGCAATGCAGTAATCTCTTGACTTAATCTAGATTCAGCAAATAAGAGTATTAAATAATAAGGATTTGGCGGAAGTTAGGTTTTTAATTGAGAAGGGATGGTTTTGTTATTGAAAATTTGGGAGGCTGTTTATTTGAGGAGTCGAAAGGTCAGAATACAATAAAAATATTTATGCCGGTTTTATTCCGGTTTTAGCCTTTACCCATTTTTTCATCTTTCTTTCGGCAGATGGACAATCTACGCTCCAAATCACTGCGCATTGAGTTGTATTTGAAGCCCTGCGCATTGTAGATTTGGTAATTTTTAATTGGTTATAATATATGAATAAATGAATCTAAAATGAATAAAAAGGACCCGCGACTTTATTTCGTTATCTCGCACTCATTATCGAACGAAAAAATTGAAAAAATAAAATAGATTGTGTTTTCATTCTCGCCGCCCAAGTTTTTATCTCTCTCTCACCAGTATCAAAGAGAACATGGGCGGCTAAAGTAAAACCCATTTTCCACCCTTTCTTTTCTAATCAACCATATCTATTTAAACCCATTTTCCACCTTACTGAAATCTCCATCCAAAAAAAGTAAATCTTTTTCCTCTTTCACTGAAAGCGAAAGATTTGTAGATTAAAGTAATTAAGAACCAGGTAACCCTTATTTCATTTTCTTTTTCCTTCACAGTTAGTAATGGATATCACTTTGATTTTGTAGAAGATGATATTGAGGGAATGGATGAAGCAGTTCTTTATTCGGTGTTGTCATTCGACTCCAAGGTAAAATATACTACTCTCGAGTCTTAACTAATGTGATAGTTTTAACTCAATGATGTAGTTCAAGTTCATGGAAGAAAATGCTGCTTACTTAGAATGATCTTATCTCGGAGACAGGGGTTCCAATTAGCTTGCCATACTAAGATTTTATTTACTAATAATTAGTGGCTGGCTCACACTCATTTCTCCACTCTAAAGATAGGAAAAGAAAAGAGGGGGGAAATAAGGGAACAAACTGATGAAAAATTATATTAAGCCTTATTAAGGCTGCACTCACCTCGTGGACATGGTTCCTTTGTATATTTTCAAATCTTTGGTCATGAGCACTACTCCTAATTAAGTTTGTGTTAGAGTGCATAAATGAAAATAATATGTGCACAAAATTCACCTTTTAGACATAGTTTTTGGGAATCACGAGATCATGATTTGTTTATAGTAGTGGGTCATATCTCTTCTCTCTTATTGGGTTTTTGTCTGCATACAAATATCATAAAAAGTATAACGTTTGATCCTTAAAGGTTTATACTGTTTTGGATTGTGTTTGGTTAGATCTCAGTGTGCTCATATAAAAAAGAAGAAAAAGGGTGTTAAATATAAGTTGCTAACATCTAAATTGTAATTGTTAGCTTTTCTTTTTCTTATTATTCATTCTGAAGTGTATAGTTCTCCTATGTAGTTTATCAGTGTTGTATGCTACTATACATTTGCAGGTTGAAATCCCTTGTATTTACTCACGGATCATTCAAGTTATTAAGTTCATTTACAACTTTGTATGCCTAAGAAACGGCCGATGGATGAGGTGTTTTGGACGATTGTCATGGGCACAGATCTGAGTTAATTATTTCTAACTTCCTTTCTAAGGTTTGTATCCTATCCTTAACCAAATCCGTGTTGCTATGAATATTTTAATGCCTATTCCTGTTTTACTTTAATGGGTTATTTGTAAAAGAAATTGTTTTCTTCTAGTGTTCCCCGAACTCATCATAATTTTTAGCAACACAGACATAATTTTCCGATGTTCCAATCAGATTCTTATCTCAATTTCTTATGACGTAGCTTCTCTAAAGGTTTGGTTACTTGAGAGTTAAGAATGATGTCTCCACCAATGCTTTTTTTTTTCAGGCCATTCCAGATGATGCTTCAAAACTTCCAGAGTTTCAGAAGATAATAGAAGTTACATATGAATTTGAGACTGCATCATAGGAAATGGAGTTTATTTCCGGAACTGATGACAAGGATAGACGGTTGAGTAACTATGCTCAAAATATTGAAGTTTATTTTGCTTCGAGGAAGAAGAAAGAACTAATGGCAAAGGCTAGGAATCTAATTCTACAATGTGATTCTTCAATTCCTCCAGTGAGTACATCGGATAGATAAGCCTTTTTTAACGAATCAATTGGAAAATTATACTCACTTAAGTAATGGCTCTTGTCTTAGGAGTATACAAGCAAAAACAATAGCTCAAATGCTCATGGAGTTACAGAAGATTTTCCTGAGCAGCCTCCTGAACTTCTTTTCATGCCTGAGAGATGCATTATTTCTAAAGCAGGAGCACAGCTGATGGAACTAGTGCATCAAGTGCTTCTGGTAATCTTTCATTTAGTAAGAAGATTTTATGTTGGTACTAACACACTTATCAAAATAGCAAAAAAGTGTGTGCCTGATTTGCAGTACGCAATCATTGTATTAGCTCTTTATGCCTTTGAACCTCTTTGGAGAGTATTAGTCTGTGTATGGAAATGTTTAACCCTATGGAAGATAGATTATTACTATCTATAGTAAATATAAGATTTATAGATTCAAATTAATTTTGTGACTAGGAAAATTACTATACGAGGATGAGCTGCCTACCCAAAACTAATAAATGGAGAGACGGAAAATGAAATGAAAATAAAATGTTCCATGCATTTTGGTGGTAATGCCCAAAAATTTGGATAAAGGTTCTATAGAGTGCAGATGATAAAAGTGTACTGGAAGGGGTTTATTCTTTGTTGTGCACTCAAAGCCCAGCTGATAAAGATTTCTCATTTAGGAGATTAAAGCTTGCTTTTCTTTGGGATGTTTTTTTTCCATGTCAGTCTGTTAGATCACCATCTGTTTTTTAATGTTCTGTAGTCCTTTAGTATCATATGTCATCATTAAAAAACAGTTTCCATATTTTCCCTTATTAGTAAAATGATGATTATATTATGCAACCCCTATAAATATATTCATTATCTAGTTATGAATTATGATGGACACTCTACACGGTGTCCCTCCTTGCAAATGGTCTTTATGATGTTGGTGGATCATTTCAGGATATTTGCCTGTCATCAGCCAGAGTGTCCAGGGAGTTTTACTATGCTACAAGGGATGTTCTACTTCTATATGAAGCTATAATACTTGCCCAGGTTTGTGCTCAAGAAGCATTTACAATTACAAATGATGGATTTCCTTTGTTAATTGCAAAGTCTTACATATTTAAAATCTCTGCATGGGCATCTTGTACTTTACTCATTGGAGGATTTAGTTATATCCATTAAAGAGCTTGTAGCTTATTGGGTGATGAGTTGGGAAAGGGACACACGGTTTGGGGGGCTTCTTGTTTAGAAGGGATTCTTTATTGGGCACTTGTACAATGGTCCATTGATTTATTATTGGGTACTTGGGTGATGAGTTTGGAGAGGGACACACGGTTTGGGAGCTTGCTCCTTTTTTTATTTTATTTTTTCTTTCTTTCTTTGTAACTTTTTTTTTTCCTGTCTTGTTGTATGCATGATATCTCATCCTACAGTTTCCTTTTTATTGTAATAAAAATATATTTGCTTTAACAAAAATAAAAATAATAATGAAAGAATGATTTCTTGTTTAAAGGAAAATTGAAAATAGGTTTCATGGGTATATAGAAGGAGTGTTATGAACTTTTAAAATCATTTCATGATACTCAGATGACATGAGTTCTTGCAAATTCTAAACTTGTGTTAATTGCTGTTTGTTTACGCATAAAATAAATGCACATCGATGGCTTCTTGTACATGCATGATCGATTTCGAACTTTATGGTTTTTGCGATTTTGGCGCTGATGGGCGGAATATGGTACTACTATGCATGCGTACTGCTGGATTTTGAACTTCCATCACAAGGATTTTTTGTGTAGATATTTTGATACTTTTGTTTGTGTGGTACCGAAATACTCCAAAAATGAATTGTTGTTTCTCTTATTTTTGGTAATGATTGGAATTGGTTTATGTAGCTTCCATGTGAAATGAAATTTCAGTTTAGATTCTCATTCATAGCTCTATGTGGTTTTAGTACACAAATTATTATTATTATTATTATTATTATTATTATTATTATTATATATATATAACACTTTTTGCCGCGACCATTTGTTGTAAAAAAAACCCAAAAGTATTGTCTTACCGCGACCATTTGCTGCAAAAAAAAACCAAAAATAATGGCGGGAGAAACATTTATTGCCACGACTTGTGGCAATAAATACTTTTCGCAACGGCCATGCCTGTGAAAAAAAAAATTAATTTATTTTGACAATTAAACTAATTCAAATAAAAAATAATATCTTGCCACGACATGGTCGCGGCTAAATGTTCATTCTCTTGCAGCAGTGGCAAAAATCGTGGCAACAAACTTCTTTCCACACCCTTTTTGGCATTGAGCGAGGCTAAAAGTTTTTTCGTGGCAAAACACATGTTGCCACGAATTTTGAGTTTTTGCCACCACAACTGACCGCGGCAAAAAATCATATTTTTAGTAGTAATTGTAACTTTCAGCATTCAAGATAATGTTAATGTTACGCTTCCAGTCCACATAATTAGGACCAGTTAACTTGTTCTCTTTCAAGATAGATGCTAAGGGACTGAAATTTGATTGAGACATATCTGGAATATTTACATATACACAAAAAATATTATAATGCATTTAATATTGGTTTTGGGAATTTAATAAACCAATTTACCGCTTATATAATAAAAATACAACACCCTCCATATTGTATCAATAAGACAAATATAGGCAATGGAAATAACCTAATACTTATGAATAATCTCTTATCCGTAGGGCATCAAAATTATTCAACTTAATCAGGCGAGTTCTACTACATGTAATTTTACATACATGTAATATGATTTTCATTATTATTCTTTTTGCTACTAAAACATAATTGCACAAACCGTAGGGCTGTCAATTATATTTCAGCCAAGTGTACCATCATCTTAATTCATTAATGTAACCGCGAGATAATGAATTAAGTAAGAAAAACACTCTCCATTTAGCCATACATGAATTTTTCTTCTTAAGAATAAACAATAGACAAAAATATTTTAGCATGCAATTAATTTATTTGAAGGGATCATATTAATCACATCTAAAAATATAATTCCTATTGAATTAATAACGGTGTAGCAAGGAATTCAATTCGTAAATTGAATGCCTTATCACTTGCTTTATATAGACTGAGGGTATTAGTGCCTAAATATCAACACTTGCTTCTAAGTTAAAAATAAAACCGATTACATAATATGCTTCTAATAATAATGACAATGACATCTCATGTATCTCATGCCAAAATAAATACATGTCATAATGTCATAGATATTCTACTGTCATATTATGGCGCGAAAGTCTAGATATAGAAACTAGAAGCACATATCGTTCAATATTCCCTCGTACATGTTATGCATTATATGTACCTAGCTTAATATTGCTAATAATTACGCAATTAAACACATATATAACTACATGCAGGAGGTGTGAGGTGTCAAACATAAAACTTTAAAACATAAGCATAAAAGGAAAAGAAGTTTACATGTGACTTTATTAATTCCTATCTCTTACAGCAAGTACACATACTTTATGCATCTTTTATGTGGCCCACAGTACCAAGAACTAACTCAAAAGCTACGGTTAAAAAAAAAAACGTGCATGCATATACCTTTTACTTTTCTTTCAAAGTAAGCTTTATTTACATATAAACACGAGTCACTCCATGTGGTCGTTAGCTATGAACAAGACTATTAACATAGTCCTTCATCTTTCCAACTACTTTTAGAAAAAAACCTTTGTCATATACTAATACAATACTTTTAACAAGTCCAAGTTAAGAACTTGAGATTCCAACGACATCATATCCACTTTTTGTAAAGTGATTTATGTCTTTTAGATCATTGGTAATGCTCTATATATTAACAAAGAACTTTATGCAAGGTATAAACGTGAATAGTATTTGATAGAATAAAACAGATCTAGTAAAAATCCATCATTCACTCATGTTACCGAAACCAACATATTAAAGCTAGATATTTAAACCGATCAATATATGCTAACCTTAAAATAGAACATGTGATCATATTAACAAAATAATATATCACGTCAATAACCCATATACATCTTCATCCTTTTCTTTTATAGTATATTCTAATACTTTAAAAAAAAAACTTTTATTACTTAGAATATGCAAATCTGAAATTACCATATATCATATATATATGTTTAAACAAAAAATTTCAGATCTGATTATTCTATTAAAAACAAATCAAAATTAGATTATAGCATGACCCGCTCTGATACCAATTGTTGGGATTATTTTAATCCTCATCTTTAACATATGCATGCTAATCTATTATTGATAAAAAAAAAAAAAGAGAATTAAAATAAAAATACCTTCAAAGCCGCCGGAATTGGAGATTGACAGTAAATAGAAACTTTCCAAAGCTGAATCCAAATTACTTAGTTTTCAGCCTTCTAGTAGTATTCACCACACAACACACTACAAAACACTTTTGCTTTACTCCTACTTTTAGTTGTACTTTTTCTGGAAAATCTAATAGTCACTTTCTCCAAAAAGTCATTCTCTTATATAGAGAAATTCTAAGAATACGTAAGTGTGTGTGTAGTGAGATTTACTTAGGATTCCAAGTCTTATCTTAAGAGGACAAATCTTTGTCATACAAGTACTTGTACTTGATATATTAAAACACTTTTAATACATATCTCTTTAATATAGAAAGTGCCCATTAACAAATCCATATTTACAATACGGCCCCTGGAACTTTCAAGAAAGTCATTTCATACCATTAATTATGTCTAAGTCCCTCCACCTTTCTTGTATTCACAATTAGACCATTGAGAATTTGTTCATTTTCACTATCACACTCATGTCTAATTGACCCAATTTGACATTTAACATCAATTGAGCATTAATAAACTATTTCTTATACCGGCCGGGTTTGAGCTCAATTAGTTATGTCACAATTTCCTAATACATAACTCCGTAGAGTGGTGGATCATTTATTAGAATTCGTGATTCAAGACGTCCTACATTTATTACCCAAAATGTTAAGTCTAGTCTATGAATATACATTATTTTTTAACGTCTCAAAGTAATAAATTTGAGACACAATGAATTTTTACAATTCCTCGAGTCTAGGGATTAATTGGTAGAATAAGATTTGCACACTAACCTTAACAGCGAATTTATAGTGTATTCTCACTTTGATTCTCTCAGTGTTAGTCATGTGACTACACCAATATACAAACTTAGAGTCATACTCAAATTATTGGGATATCATCATCCTATCATATATCAGTTATGTATATTACAGTCTTATAAGTGAAGCGTCCGACTTCACCCCTAACTGTGAGCATTCTAGGTAAATAGATACAATCAAATCTCCCGCACATGACTCTTCATATGCTTGATTGTTTTAATTCTATTACCTATGGAACTTATGGTTTCATCATATGATATTAGTTCACCCATATATATAATAATAAGATTCGTGTATTTAATTAAACATGATCATGTATAATCAATAAATGTTCATTGGCTTTGTAAAGGCCAAATATCCCAACAAATCCAGCTACGTTTATATTTAGTTCAAATAATGATTTGCAATTTCTACTTTAGTGATGCTTTTCAGTAATCTCGGCTGTTCAGCTGCGAATCTGCGATGTATCATATCCAAGAAACGCGGAGTTACCCCATTTGCAGAACATGTTGGTGACTTGGTGTTTGGAAGTGGCAGCTTCCCTCCTTGTGTGGACTTCAATTTGGAAGTGCGACAATCTTACATATTACTGAGATATCTAGCCACACACGGGCAGTGAAAAGAATTCGGTATGGGGTTTTCTTCGAGATGTTCTCTGTTGGGTCATATGGTATAAGCACGATTGCGATCGAAAATCTATTCTACGTGTGAAGAACACGTACTGGAGATCACTTCATCATACTCATACTATGAAGAAACTGGTCAAGTTGTATTGCTACAATGGGGGTGGTCGTTCGACCATCACCAATCTTGGCGACAACTTGGTTTCTATTCATTAAATTGGTGGGGGACACTCACTGTCCAGCCACACTCATATGAAGCTTGTGGCCATCATACTATGTACCCGGAGTTTCGGAAAAGCCAGGCAGTCTTGGTATCTTGTGACTCGCTCTGTGACCTTCCAAAGTTTGGAAGGACGGGAATTGGAATGGCGATTACATGTTTTGCATACAAAGACACGCGTGAGTAGGTGACTCGTTCATCGACTCTTTTTCTCCTTGAGACAACAGAAAAAAATTTGCCATGGCTGTAAGGTTGTCTGTGTTATCTACAATTCTCTTCATGGTCATAGATAGTTTTCAAAGAAGTGGAAATGTGAAACTTCTGGAAGACCATAACAACTAATGAAAAATAGGCTCATGCACATCTATATTTATAGAGATCTGACAAATTTACTTTTTATTGTAGGTACACATGTACATGAAGAATCAGTGGTGCGATCCATGAGATAGCCACGTAACTGACTGCGTAGCTGCTCAATTTGTGAGTTTGAGTGCATCTTTGTTAGACATCGTTACTATACCCTTGTTTCAAACTGAATAAATATACACGCAAAGTAATACGTGTGTAAATGATACGTGTTTACTAATCGTCTAATCTTTTGTTAAACAGTTCTGTTTCACACCATTACTCTAAATGCAGTTAACTGTCTTTGTTTAGAGCAAGAGTATTATTCAAATCAATGCTGTTAATCAACAATTGAACTCAATAGAAAAATATGTGATATGGAGCACAAAAAATCGTAGTTATTGTTGGCAGTTCGAGTGAAAAGAATATGTAGCGACATTATTGAATAATGATTGACTTTCAGATTTTCAGTGAAGGGGATAAAAGAAAGTTGAATAAGGCAGCTAACTTCTTCTAAAAGTGAGGTGGTTTAGAACTTTAGATGTCTACTGTGGCAAGCTATCCTTGTTTACATTAACGAGACAGTGAGTACAAAATAAGTCTAAACTGTTAATTAATCAATGTTAGCTTAACTAATAAAGATTTGGATGTATCGAACTTTCCCATACCAGCCGGATAGGTGACCTCAAACTCGACACGTTTTAAATGTTCACCATTGTAAATGTCTAAATTTATCCCAGACGGATTTATTTATACATTACACCAATAATATAAGTCTTAGCTCTTAAGTTAGAATATAAGAAGGAAAAGGTTGTTAATGGCGGAAATGACTGCTCTTCATAATGTAGAAGATGCGTATCTAGTTGAAGGAATCTGAAATCAAGCCAACCTAGTTCTCTAGGTGATTTTTATAGGCAGTTGGTGTGCATATCTGATGAGACATGTGTATCTGGTGAGTACAGATGTGTAGTCGAGATTAGAAATAAATTCATACATAACACGTGTATAGTAGTTGTTGGCGTTTAGACTGTCTGGTCTGGCATATGGTGTAATGATGATATGTGAGAACAACTGCAATAATGATAGGTGGTTGTAATAGTCTAAGTATTCCGGTGAGTGGGGTTAATGATAACGATAGTAATGATTATGTTGATAACACATATGAGCGGGAGCCGAGTGACGAGTCGAATAGGAGTCGATGTCCGTGCAGTAGTCCTTACTCGTGTGCTCATCACATGCGTGGTGGGATGTCCCTTATAAACATTATATTGTGTCCCTCTTTCTCACTCATGCATGCCATTACGTGTACCTATATGATCGTCCTTATGCATCAGGGGCTACTTGATTTCAAATCCTCTGTTCGTTGGCACGTTGCGTTAGTCAAGTGCCAACCTCATTTGCAGAACACTTTCGCCAATTCATGATCGAAAGAAATAAAAAAATGGGTTAATTACAAACATACAAACGTTCAACTCCATGCTATTTGACATCGTTACCATAGTTTCTACGGAATTTCTTCAATTTATAAAGAATATTTGATATCCATGAGATCTCTTTACTGGGTCATTTCTCGCAACTAGAAAGAATAGAGTATGGTATGCATAGTCTAGGTACCATAGTTTCTACGGAATTTCTTCAATTTATAAAGAATATTTGATATCCATGAGATCTCTTTACTGGGTCATTTCTCGCAACTAGAAATAATAGAGTATGGTATGCATAGTCTTGGAACCGAGAAAGAAAAGTCACATAAAAGTATAAAACTTTTTAAGTTTATTATAGAGTGATCTTATCGAAGTAGAATTTGAGAAACTTAAGGGTAAGGGTATGGTGGTTGTGAGTTGTGAAACAGGGTGACGAACCATCATATGCAAGATTGGGATAGACAGTAAGGAAATAGTTGGCTGGTAACCGTCCATTTGATAACTTACAGTACAGTATAGCTATCACACAGCTGAAAATTTCACTTTAGGCAAAAAGACAACTCCTCCTCAGAATCCCAGCTCAGCTCTTTCTCAGGAGCCGGTTTTAGGCATCTTTACTCACATGGACCCATGACCATCCCAATCATACCATAAATAACTAACTCAAGGTATTCTTTCTAATATGCTTTTCTAATTAATGTTTATACTTTATACTATACTATGTGTTATTAGTTTATTACAAGACAATCTATTGTTTAGTAATTAATAAAGTAACTTAATCTCAGCAAGACGATCGCATACAGGTTTCCCGTGAAAACTATACGTAATTTAAATCAACTGAGAAGGGCATTAACTAGCGACCCCCAATTTCACCGAATCCTACCTATATTAATATCCGTTTCTCCCAAGATGCTCATAGTGAGCCACATCAGCAAAGTTTTTAAAATAGTCCCTATTTGAAAAATAATTACTTGCCTTCTTACCAAACTAACCCTGAATTTGGCCTGCTCTCTAATTTAATATAAATTAAAATTGTCCTTTCATGTGTTATGCTAAAACAAAAAACAAAGCTACGCATTATTTCATTATTTCAAATGTACCCATGAGATAAAAAAAAAACAAATTCTAAAAAACAATAGATTAGTTAATTGATATGTATTAGTTATTCGATATGGATATGGATATATATTAGTTAATAGATATGGATATGGATTACTTATTGGATATGGATATGTTAAACTTCCAAGTGCTTCCCTTAAATATAGGCCCAGACATGATGGGTTTAAGAATAACAGGCCCGGCCACAGGTCGGGCTGCATGGCTAGTTGTTGCTAGTTACTACCTTTTTTTCACGGGCAAATTTTAGGATCATGGGATAGCAAATCCAAATGAAAGGATTAAGTTCCATAATCAAACTGAAAATATGTAAATTCTAAGATATAGTATAATAGAAGGTCTACAAAATATGCAAGTCAAGATGGTTTTCAAACATTTTGTGGTATCAATTACTACAACCCTCTCTACTCTCTCTATTTCTCTACATCTAGCCTATTCTATTTCCGAAACCCCCTCTCTCTCTCCTTATCTTTCCTTTTTATACCACACTCCACTCTTCTCCTAGCCGTCCACCTAGCACTCCATCTTTCGGTCTTATTCTCTCTACGTGTAGGGTTTTCATGTCGTACCTATGAGTCCACGGTATGATCTGTACACCGCACTTCAGTATTGTATGTGACTTCGGGCTCATCCCACCACTGATATCCCATGTCGCGGATCCTACCACCACAGATGCCCCCTCTCGAGTCCGCGATCATGGTGTCGATCGGAGGTTTGAGAGTTTCTGCTTTGATTTCGTCTTTAGGCCACAGCCTATCCCTCGGTATACGTCACTGGCCTAACATGTTCGACATGTGCATGAGGTCAGCGTCTCTTCGTATTCTGTGCAACCACGTGTCGCCCTTCCTTAGGTTCCCTTTAGTGTCCCCTCAACTTCAGCACCTTTCCCTTCCTGTTTTACCCCTCCTTTTTATAAAATCCCGCTCAATCTTTCTTTCTCTTCATTTAGCCCTTGCTCTTCCTCTCGCATTTCTTCTTCCTATTTCCTCACACTCTTGCTCTCATCCCTTAACCGGTGGTGCTGTTCTTATATATTGCTTTTCTTGTCACCAGCGTTCCGGTGTCCGAGATTCAGACTCGTTTTTCCCTCTTTCAGGTTCGTTCTTTTCTCTCTCTTTCTCTTTCTTGCACTGTCTTGATATGTTTCTTCTTTTCTCCACCATTTCAAACTGTGTGTTTTTCTTTTGCCATCGGTTCTGATGTCGGACTCCTATTCCTCTTCTCCTTCTAACACAGTGGCATCTCCCTCACCCTTGGATCCATCAGAGGCCCCCTCTACCTCAAGGCAACAATTTGCCCTTCCGCCGCCCCCACCTCGCAGTCGTAGACCTAATTTAGAAGCGGTCAAAGCTGCTTATGACATCCCTGCTGATGTCATATTAGAGCATGTGCCGGGCTTAACCTATTACCCTCATTCCATACAGACTGGGGTGTCTAATAGTCACAGTGGGTCAGATTGTTTCTGGACTCCGACTCCCCTTATCAACCCTGGATGTCGAGATATTTAACCATTTTAATATTCCTCTTTGCCAAGGCATTGGCAACTTTTGGAGACTAATGTATGCTGCGAATCACTATAACAAGTCTGCGGTACCCAAGATATCCTGTCGCAACATAGTTGCTCATTATTACATAAAGAATAGCACTAAAGATGTCAACGTAGGTTATCACTCCTTCTGTGTCTGTCCTAAAAAACAATCGTTTGTCCTTCGTATCACCACCTCGGACAAGACATGACACCATTATCCACTGTATGTATCTGGAAACTTTCTATCTGCGGATCTCTCACCTGCATTGACTCTTAATCATCTTGCCTTTCTGCCCAGTGGTGAGTCCCCTTTTCATCCTTCCCTTTGTGCACACAGTCCGCGACATGAGATCTAATGTTGTGATTTCCTTGTATAGGTTGGAGACCAGACTCGAAGTCGCGCATCTACACCGACGTGACATCTTCCATTTTTCAGAAGCTCCGCGAACTAGGATCTTCTCAATCCACGGTACTTGGAATTGACCCCACCACTGGTACTCCTCTGTTATCTGACCCTCAACTGCAAACCATCGGTGGATATAGCGCCCCTTTTTATCGTCCACCTCCCCCCAAAGAACGAAAACCTCAGGCTTCTCCCCCTCATGTGAAAATGCCCCGAACCAAGAAATACCGCACAACCAAGGCTGTTAATCGCAGACCCACACAATCCTCTCTCAACTCCCCATCAGCTTCTGCCGACCTCCATTCTTACAAATCTCTTGTGACTTGGGAGGATCAATACCTATCCACTCACTCTCCTTCTGCGGATTCTCCCAGTTCTGATATGGACATCTCGAAGAGGAAACTGCTCGATAGTGACTAATGACGATGCCGTGACTGAAGTTCTTCCCTCTACCACTATCCCTTCTTCACCTGGACCGCCTCCCAAGCATCCGCGGACTTCTGTGTCCAATGAGCCAACCTCCACTGTGCATGCTCCAGTCCACCTCTTCCCCTCGCCCATTTCGGCCAACTTGGCAAGGAGTTGGTGAGTAAATTCGGAAAAGAGTCCGCCTACCCTCTAGCCGCCTTCTGCCCCACTTTCAAGGTCCGCAGCCGCACCATCAACATTAGTGACTTGTCCTTGGAGAACCCCAATGTGGCTTCAGCTCTATTTTACGGGTCCCACCTTCCTAAAGATATCGCTTATGCGGAAGGTCGCTCGTTTGATCAACACAGAACTTTCTTCTATACCAGCTGGGAGAAGGTACTCTTCACTCTTGACTTTATTTTTATTTGTGTCTCCTCTTGGTTGTCTTACCCTTCTTCTGCATTTTAAGTGATCCTGGATATCTCCTATATGATCCATAGGCTGTTTGGCACAAGATCCAAAGTGGAATCATTGGAGAAGGATGTCGCTCGCCTTGAGAAGCTGAAGGATACATGCTCTCACCTCCAACAAAAGTTAGAGGCCGCAGCCCTGTCCAAGCTCAAAGCCCAAGACGAGCTCAAAAGTGTTTAGGCTTCCCACCAGGCTTACATGGATTCTGTCAATGATCGCCTGAGCCATCAGTGCGAAACCCTCCTTCAACAGCATAATGAAGCCATGGCCACACTCTCTCAGCAGCATCAGGACAACACTATGGCCCTACTCTAGCAGCACCAGTCTGACATGGACAAACTCCAAGAGGGCTTTAAAGCACTGGCTGACAAACGGGTGGCCAAAAGAAGAACATGATCGCCTTATTAAGGAAGGCCGTCTACTTCCGGATATGCCTGCCCCTACTGCCGTGTCCGAGGTTGCTATGATCCCCGCGGATCCCGTCTCCTCTACTAAGGTCTCGATCTCTGGAGATGTCACGGAACGGGTTGCTGAGGCCATTGAAAAATCTGCGGATGCCGCCATTGAGGAAGCCGCGGAGGCATTGATGAATGAAGATGGCTAAGTGTTGCATTTTGTGTCTCTTTACTTTATTCCCTGTCTTTTTTGGTGTACATTGTGTATCTTGCTACTATATGTTTAAGAGGTGTCAAGTATTTGACCCTTTACTTGTTTATTCGCTTTTACCCTTCAATTGAATCTTTGATGGGAATTAAACTTATTCGAGTAGTTTTTGGAATGTTTTGTTAGCTCTTTTAGCAAGGTAATTGTATTGCCTTCTCTTGCACAAGCCCTTGTTGCCCACTTTTTTGTTGCAGTAATAACTTATATGTATCTCTGTGCAGTAGGCTTCATGGCTGCATGTTTCACCCCTCCTCTTGAGAGCAGCTCAATTTGCCCTCACATACAATTCGGAACACTACTCAGTGGCGGACTCGTTTCCCCCGCTGCCTCTAGTTAATATGGAGGCAACTCGTCTTGCCCATAGTTCGCTTCGGACCTCCTGTCCGCAAAAGGGACAACTCACTTTGCCCCTAGTTCGATTCGGACCTCATGTCCGTGAAGGGGCAACTCATCTTGCCCCTTGTTTGATTTGGACCTCTTGTCCACGAAGGAGGCAACTCATTTTGCTCCGATTCGAGTTGGACCTCATGTCCGTGAAGGGCTCATCCCCCTCGCTATCTTTGGTCGGCTATTAAGACTTTCACTACTAGGAGTATTACTCTCCCAAAAGTGCCATCGTCTTATATATTTACAAATAGCTCAACTCTCTTGCATTAGACTCATATTACATTCTAGTGTGAAATTTCTTCAACAGCCTCACATTCCACGACCTCTCTATCAACTTTTCTTCCACAGTCTGTAGCTTGTAGGTGCTAGCCCATCCAGTATCTACCACAGTATAGGGCCCCTCCCAATTTGGGCCCAACTTTCCATCATTCACCTTCTTGGTAATGGGAGTTACTCTGGGGAGTATGGAATCTCCTACTTGAAATCGTCGCGGCTTCACTCTCTTGTTAAACTACCTTTGCAGGCGCCGGTGATATTCCTCTAACCTGATGCGCGCGGAGTCCCTTCTTTCCTCGGCCATATTCAAATCCCTTGACAATATGCCCCAATTCAAACCTTCCTCAACAGCCCTTGTCCGTGTTGTGGATGGCACCATTTCCAATGGAATTACTGCCTTAATGCCGTAAGCTAGTGAGAATAGGGTCTCTGGTGGTTGTCCGCGGCGTTGTTCGGTAAGCCTATAGGACATGATTCAACTCATCGGCCCACGCCCCCTTCTTATCTTCCAGTTTTCTCTTAAGGTTGTTCATTTTGGTTTTATTGGAAGATTCTGCCTATCCGTTGCCCTAGAGATTGTATGAGGCAGAGAATCCCTGTTTCACGTTGTATGATTGCAAGAAATATTTAACCTTGGACCTTGTGAATTGAGTTCCATTGTCTGCGATATGACGGCATACAGCAGCCCAAATTTGCATATGATATTTTCCCACAAGAACTTGATCACCTATTCCTCCTTTATCTGCTGCAGAGGCACGACCTCTATCCACTTGGTGAAATAATCAGTAGCCGCTAACATGCATCTCCTCTTGCCACTGGCCATGGGCAGTGGCCTGATAGGAAATTAACCAGCCTAAATAAATAAACTAATTAAATCCTATTATACTATTATTAATACTTGCAAGCGCACGAGGTCTATTATAGTAGGTGTGCAAATACGAGGTCGATCCCATAGAGAATGCGTGTTTGGTACAATTGAATATTAAAATACTACTTAACCTAATCCGAAATATATTGTTTTAATGGAATTTTAATTAACTAATAACTAATCTTATTTAACTTAATTATGAAAACTATAAAACTTATATTAAATTATCAATGGAGATAATACTAAGGCAATCGAATCCACCCTAGACTGTTGTAAGTTATCCTAATTCAATTAATTCAAAGTTCTCCTTTTATTACGAGTAGCACGAGGGAAAGGTAACCCTAGCTTTCTCGAAGATGTAAATGTTGAGCTCTTATATAAATCTATATATTGGTTTGATTGAACTTCAGCAAACAAGAATATAAACTCCTAGCAAAAATAGTCTTCTTACAGCACGACTTCTCACAAGTTTACGTAAACGATAAAAACAATGCTTTGATAAGAATAAAATATTAATCCAACTATTAACTAGTCAAGTCATGTCATAACATGCAAGATATAATCAATGAAGGTAAACCACTAATATCAATATGAAAACAATCAATGAATCTTTAAGTTCCGAGAACAAAGAATCAATTAAACAGTATAAACCTACGCAAGTCTAGGGCTTCCTCTAAGCCCTAGCTCGGAATTTAGCTACTCATAATATTAATTAGACAAAAACCAAATAAAGAGATAGATAAACTCAAATCGACAGTGAATTCGTTTATTCCTTCTTCAAGTATCTGTCTCTTGTCTCGCTCATGTGTTCCAAACCTCGACCTTTCAAAGATATATAACCTGTTTTGGTTCTTGGTCTTTCTCTCCAACTCGTTTTCTTCCGAAACTCTCGAGCTCTCTCCTGGTTTCTGTTTCGGTATTCTCCAGCCCTCCTCAACTCTCTGTCTCCGCCGTTTATATATCCTCCATTTTTAGGGCATCCACCCACGAGTCCCATTCCAATTAGAAGTTTCTGAATTCCAGCTCCAAAGGTGCGTGAGAAATTTGGACTCTTTCCAAATTAGAAAACTGTCGGTGTTCGATCAAATAAATCGGGCTTTAAGATGGTTTACTATTCGTGAGAGTCAAACATGGAAAGGTTTATATAATCTGGTGGTTTAGGTTGTATGGAAGGAATAATAGATGGATTATGGTAGTGTGGGCTTTTATTTTCAGGTTTAGATTTGTATCGTCGAAAATAGAGGGATGGTTTCTTGTTCGTGCGAATTGGAGATGGAGAAGGAAACTAAGCGTTGCTACGGTGCTTCTCGGATGGACAGGAAATTGTGTGGCCATTAGTTAGTTGTGTGGGCTTTGGTTAATTATTGGGCCGGTACATGGGCTGGTCTCTTTATCATTTCAACAAAAGCTACAAGCTTTAGTAACTTTAGTCACGTGGCAACTCAAGCCCATGAGCCCAAAACCTTATTTCTTTTATTTCCTCTTTTGATTAGTTCGGCCCAATATCAAATGGCCCAACCAAAACATCCAGAAATCCAAATGCAAATAATAACCCAGTCCACAAATAATCTTTCGGCTACCTCTAATGAACAACTAACGCCAATCAAATCACGAACTCACACATTCTCAATAGTTTTGACACTTTTAATCAACTCAACTCCAATTCCTGCAAAATCACTAAAAACGTACTAACTAAATCAAATAAATAAAGTAAATGAACTAATTGATATAAAATTGGGCATAAATAGCAAAACATTTACCCCAAACTTATATTTTGCTAGTCCTCGAGCAAAACTAAAACTAAACTAATAACAAAAACAAAATTCTAACTCACTTTCATAGGAATCACGATTACACTTAGCATGTGCAACAAGTCTTTTAAACCCCTAGGTTTACCCTATTGGATGAGTTTAGTCTCGTATGAGTTTTCAGAGAAGATACTCACAAACTTCATCTATACTATAGTGACTAAGAAATAACAGTAATGTTTTCTTAATTTATCTCAGGTGTCTGTACATCTCACTAGCAAGGAATAAAGAATACTCATTTTAAAACCTAAGATAATACATGCATAATAATCAAATCATCTAAAAATAAATAAACAAGCAATGAACTATACTATGAAATGCAATGGCATGTTCGTTTATGAAACTTTGGAATATCGTCCCTAAGTAGGTCACAAATATGTCAAGACAAAAATACTCTGATTTTTTCACTCAGGTTTCGCTCACTCCAGTATGTAGTGGGCACACTTTCCCTCTCAATCTCAATGACATCCAAGGGAGCCGAGGTTGATCAAATACATCTGCCACTTACTATCACACCAACTTATTCCTAATTGAGCTAAAAGTCTTTATTAGGTGTTATGTATAGCTTAGGTGATTGTTTAAGAATAAATGGAATGGATAAATAAAATAGACAAGTTTGAGAAAATAAGGTCTTCAAATTATGTAAATAGAGAAAGCCTTGTTCTTACTTTGCTTCTACACTTTGTTTCCATCTTTAACCCTTTTGTTTTGTCTTTTGACTCATTTGATTCTATTTTTGGAGTTCTAACTTTTTATTTTATTTCTATTCCTTTTTTTTTCTTTTCTTTGGATGGAAACTTTCTTTTCTTTATTTTTCTTTTGAAGCAACTAACAAATTTTTGGTTTTCCACAAGTATTTCTCTTTTTTTTTTTTTCATTTCATCCTATTTCTCAAATTTATCAAATGGGTAGGCTACTTTTATTATTTTATTTTTCTTTTATATAGGGTAAGGAATTTGCGGTTTATGAAAATGCTAATGAAAGGCTCAGTGGAGCGACTAGCGGAAAAAAATATTCTTTAGGTTGGAATTTTTGGCTATATTGATCTAAAGAGGGCCTAAATTCTCGCTTAGGATATGGTATGGTGATCAAGTAAGTGGACGTGTGATTTCTCTACTCGGAATTAACTTCTCCATTATGTCATCACTCATATATCAACTTATATGAGGCTTTTAGGCTAGATTCTCATAGAATATGTAAAATTAAGCACTTTAACATAGGTCTCAAAAAAGTACTGCCAAATACAATCATGATGTTCATGCAAGACATTTATGAAAAAATGCAGAGACTATTACCTATATATTAACCTAAGTTTCTAATAACTACTCTTAATTCTAATACTAAATGAGATTTCTAGAATATAATCATCATAGAGAAGGAAACAATACCATTATCACAAAGTGCATAGTATATATAATTTCTATTTTTCGCTAAACAAAATATTTTGTTCCCACCCCCAAACTTATTTTAGACATTGTCCTTAATGTTGACATATATGCTCAATTCCAAAAATTAATAACATGGACAAATAAAAGAATAAGGAAAGAAGTTACCAATAGCTCCATGAACGAAAAATAAAGCTCGAGTCACCTGTAGAAATTAGTACCTCACAAAAGATATAACAGTGATAATATAGAACAGGAACCAAATTACTACATCGACTAAAATGTGTCACGCACGTATCTCATTTCATAGAGTTACACATCTCCCAAAAGACGGAGAAAAGGTGCTAAAGTGGAATGCATGAGATATGTGTACACAATACTCAAAAAGAAAAACACGAGTTGCCTCCCATAAGCGCTACATTTTACGTCTCTAGCAGACGAATGCTTCACACAACTGATTCTTGGATTAACGCTATGTGTTGGAGTTATCCCGCACATGAGGAAGAAAGAGAAATCACTTTAGTTTGCATGGAGAAGCCTGAGCACGCTTGCGCTCAATTTGGTATTGCCCAAGGCGCGACCTGCGCCCATGCCGTGAACAACTTATAGTACTTTAAGGGCGCACCCGCTCGACATTGGCCTTGTCGAGAGCGCGCACGCACCCATGCCTATTGTCGTGACAAAAAATTTCAGATAAAAGTCCAGTACTGTTTCTTTCTCTCAACCCTTAATTTTGGCTAAGTAAGAAACCATGTATCACCTAATAAGATATGCAAAAGCAATAAACAGTAAGTGAACATGAGACAAAACATCTAACAAATAGTAATAATGTCATCAGATCTTTGCAAATCAGATAACACTTTCAAATCATCTTTTCGTACCGAAATGACACGGACCTTAGGTGGAAAATGTTTAGGTTGTGTTTGTTTATATTTCACTCCCATTTGTTTACCATGATTCCTAGGCAAACTATAATCACATCTCATAACTCTATTAGGTATACTAGATATAGCAACATCATTAGAATGGTCATGAGATGGAGCACATGATTTTTGAACCTGTTTCAAAAATGATACTGGGTCGTCATGACTACACTTAGGCCAAACCTGAAAATTGGTTTTCCTAACATGACAATGATACTTACTATGACCTACACCTCCACAATAATAACAAATAATAGGTGGCCTAGTACGATCAACATGGGAGGTGGAAGAGACATTAGCTGGTATATACCCAGCTTCCAACGAAGATGCAACTGAAGTAGAACACATAGCAAGATTAGCATAAACACGTGGACACTCCTCAACATTCCAATTTATATCACCATTACAAAGAGCAGGAAATGTCATATTGAGATTATTCTTTAAAAGATCAAGCACAATTTTAATATCCTTTTGAGTTTCCTTAATGATGTCAAACTCACATTTCAAATAATTATTCTTATCCCTAAGAGATTCATTCTCTGCCTGTAACTTGTTATCAATACACATATTTTCATTAACTGTGGAACTCAAAACAGTGTTTTCACTTTCAAGAGATATTACCCTTTCAGCCAACCTCTCGTTATCATTAAGTAATTCATGATTTTCCTTTAAAAGTGCAACATACAACTCATGCTAATTTTCATTTGAACCACTTAACAAACTATCACTGCTATTACTTAAACTAAGAGTGCAATCATGAGAAAGATGATCATTAGAAATAGGACATGAAGAAGTAACATCAAGAGTATCCCTAAAACAAAAGTCTTGAGATATATGATTCACTACCGCTCTCAGTTCCTCATCATCACTATCACTAAAATGGTTTGGACGAACATACATGGACTCAGATAAATCAGACCAAAAATCATCATCAGGGTCATCATCTAATAGTTGGTTATTAGTCTCAACCAAATTAAGCTCATGTATATTGTCCGACTCTCCAGGTTGGTTGTTTATAATCAAGACATTAGGCTCTAACTGGTTTTGGAGTTCTCTCTCATTATTTTCTTCAAAAGAGTTAATTAACTGATTGACACGAATTTCACTTAATAGGGTTGCCTCAAAGGTAGGTAGTGTAACTCTCTTGATCTCTTGCATGTTCAATGTATTTTTCATGATCAATGTATTTTACTCCAATTGAGAAAGAGCGTGTTCTAAAGCAGATGAAAGTGTAGAATGATTGTATGTGTTATAACTCCCCTTTTTTTTTAAAGACTCTAAATACGACCATCCACACAAACAATATCAAACAAATATATCCAATCCAATTTAAAAAATAATATGTTTAATATTGTTGCTCCTAAACCCAAATAACACGATTCCCAGTTCTTGTACAAAAGCACCGTCACTCGACCCGTGTCAAAAAGGCTTTCCTAATGAGCGGACTTAACCTGTCCTAATACAAAATGCCTAAGGCTAGTCAAAGTGAATTATCCTTCCTAATTGCAAATAAAACAATAACAAAAGAAAAACACATGATACGAACAAATTCAATCCCACAAGTTAGAAAATATACCTCCCCTCAGTTCACTGTGTCCTGTAGCACTGGAACACTTGTACAAGCAAAGTTCTGGGGTTCTTCACAGCCATTGGAAATAACCTGAAAAAAAATCAAATGCCTCAGTACTGAAGTCAAGGTGCGTGCGTGCTCAGAAAACTCAGGAACAAAGCGTGTGCGCGCTTTGTGCTTAATTCGCATAAAACAAAAGAAAGCACGAGCGAGCTTTCTGCAAGGTAAACTAGAGCGCGGGCGCACTCTGAGTTTCTAACAGGTAGACCTGCAATTTTTCAGAGAGGTTCCTACAGATGTCAAGAACTTATTAATGTGGTCGTATGCCAAAAAATCTAAATAGACACTTAAACTATAAATTAACTAAAACTACGGCTAAACTAAAACGAAAAATAACGAATTACGTAAAGTAAGACTCTAAAACTCAATTGTACCACTGCAATCTCCGGCAGCGGCACCAAAAAGTTGATAGGAAATTAACCAGCCTAAATTAATAGACTAATTAAATCCTATTATACTATTATTAATACTCGCAAGCGCACGAGGTCTATTGTAGTAGGTGTGCAAATACAAGGTCGATCCTACAGAGAATGCATGTTGGGTACAATTGAATATTAAAATATTACTTAACCTAATCCGAAATATATTGTTTTAATGGAATTTTAATTAACTAATAACTAGTCCTATTTAACTTAATTATGAAAGCTATAAAACTTATATTAAATTATCAATGGAGATAATACTAAGGCATTCTAATCTACCCTAGATTGTTGTAAGTTATCCTAATTCAATTAATTCAAAGTTCTCCTTTTATTACGAGTAGCACGAGAGAAAGGTAACCCTAGCTTTCTCGAAGATGTGAACGTTGAGCTCTTATATAAATTTATATATTGGTTTGATTGAACTTCAGCAAACGAGAATATAAACTCCTAGCAAAAATCGTCTTCTTACAACACAACTTCTCACAAGTTTACGTAAACGATAAAAACGATGCTTTGATAAGAACAGAATATTAATCCAACTATTAACTAGTCAAGTCAAGACATAACATGCAAGATATAATCAATGAAGGTAAACCACTAATATCAATATGAAAACAATCAATGAATCTTTAAGTTCCGAGAACAAAGAATCAATTAAACAGTATAAACCTACACAAGTCTAGGGCTTCCTCTACACATATTATTAATTAGACAAAAACCAAATAAAGAGATAGATAAAATCATATCGACAGTGAATTTGTTTATTCCTTCTTCAAGTTTCTGTCTCTTGTCTCGCTCCTATGCTCTAAACCTCGACCTTTCAAGGATATATAACCTGTTTTGGTTCTCGGTCTTTCTCTCCAACTCATCTTCTTCCAAAACTCTCGAGCTCTCTCATGTTCTCTGTTTCGGTATTCTCCAGCCCTCCTCAACTCTCTGTCTCCGCCGTTTATATATCCTCCAGTTTTAGGGCATCCACCAAAGAGTCCCATTCCAATTAGAAGTTTCCGAATTCCAACTCTAAAGGTGCGTGAGAAATTTGGACTCTTTCCAAATTAGAAAACTGTCGGTGTTCGATCAAATAAATCGGGCTTTGAGATGGTTTACTGTTTGTGAGAGTCAAACATGGAAATGTTTATATAATCTGGTGGTTTAGGTTGTATGGAAGGAATAATAGATGGATTATAGATGTGTGGGTTTTTATGTTCGGGTTTAGATTAGTATGGTCGAAAATGGAGGGATGGTTTCATGTTCGTGCGAATTGGAGATGGAGAAGGAAACTAAGGGTTGCTACGGTGCTTCTCGAATGGACAGGAAATGGTGTTCCCATTAGTTAGTTGTGTGGGCTTTGGTTAATTTTTGGGCCGGTACATGGGCTGGTCTCTTTATCATTTCAACAAAAGCTACAAGCTTTAGTAACTTTAGTCACGTGGCAACTCAAGCCCATAAGCCCAAAACCTTATTTCTTTTATTTCCTCTTTTGATTAGTTCGGCCCAATATCAAATGGCCCAACCAAAACATCTAGAAATCCGAATGCAAATAATAACCTAGTCCACAAATAATCTTTCGGCTACCTCCAATGAACAACTAACGCCAAGAAAATCACGAACTCACATATTCTCAATAGTTTTGACACTTTAATCAACTCAACTCCAATTCCTGCAAAATCACTAAAAACGTACTAACTAAATCAAATAAATAAAGTAAATGAACTAACTGATATAAAATTGAGCATAAATAACAAAACATTTACGTGCTTATCATGGCCCTACTATATCCATGGCCTACATGACGAACGGCCAAGGACTATCAATTGAGAAAACCTCCGACACTTTCCACATTTTTTAGCAAACTCCACAGTATCTCTTTTCATATGGGGCTAAAAGTAACCCTTAGTTAACAGCCGATGTGTAGTGGTTCTTCCCGCTGAATGGCTCCCATAATCTCCCCCATGTAGTTATGCCAGCACCTCTTATGCTATTCTTGGACCGAGACATTTCAGTAACGGCCCATCGAAATTCTTTCGATATAACTCGCCTCCCAACGAAGTGTATATCTGGAAAGTCTGTTCCAACCTTCTCCTCTCTTTTTTCTCGGTCGCCTCTCCTCCAGCCAAAAAGTGCTTGATAGGATCCATCTACCCCCCTCCTCTTCTGTAGTATGAAACACCTTTTCCGGTCACTAAGTACTCGGTTTTACCAACCTCCCTACTTTGATAGTTCTCTCTTCTGATCCTGGTATCGCCGCGGCTACATAGGCCAGGGCATCTGCATGTCGGTTCTCACCGTGGTTCAAATGTATGAATATGATCTTTGTAAACTTCGTAGCCCCTCTATGCAAGACCTCCAAACATTTTTCCATTTGCAGACATCGAGCAGCAAACTCACCATTTGCTTGGCACACCACTAAGTTCGAGTCTGAATACACTGTCAATTCCTTTACTCCTAAATCCTTAGCCATTCTCAAACCCGTTATCACAGCGTCATACTCTGATTCATTATTCGATGCAGCAAATCCCAGCTTCATAATTTGTTCTATTCTGTTGTTATCCGATGTAACCAACATGACACCTATTCCGTTGCATGTATTTATCGTTGATCCATCCGTGAACTCTCCATCCGTTCCTCTCATCCCATGGATCTAACATGTCTTGCTCCAACTCTCGTTCGGGTTCCATGACCATCTCCTCCCCCCAAGTGTGGTCTTCCGCCAAAAACTCCGCCACCGCATGCACCTTCTCTGCTATCCTGATCTGATATTGGATTTCATAAGAACTTAACATCATTGCCCATTCACCATTCTCCCAGACTTCTTTGCCTTCAGCACTTGCTTGAGGGCAAGTTTGTCACCACTACCACTGAATGTGCTTCGAAGTATGGTTTCAACTTCAAGGTCGAGAATATCAGTGCCAAAACATACTTTTCCACTCTGCTGTACCGGGTCTCTGCATCTAGCAAGGTTTTGCTTTGGAAATACACTGGCTTTTCCATCTTATCCACAACCCGAATGAGGACTGAGCTAACCGCGTACTCCGTAACCCCCAAATACAAATACAATTTCTCCCCCTGCTCCGGCCGCGATAACAAGGGAGCCTTGCCCAGGTAACTCTTCAATTCCTGAAATGCCTTCTCACATTCCGATGTCCATGCAAAGTCTGGGGTGTTTCTTAGCAATCGATACAACAGTCTACACTTATCAGATGATTTTGAAATGAATTTGTTTAATGTCGCGACCCTCCCTGCTAACCGTTGTACTTCCTTAACGTTCTGAGGAGAGGGCATTTCCACCATTGCTCGGGATTAGTCTCTATTCCCCGATAAGTAACAATGTAGCCCAGAAATGTTTTTGTAGTCACTCTTTTGAGTTTCAAATTATGTGTCCGTAGTATGCTAAATGTCTCCCTCAGGCCTTCTAAGTGCTCTTCCTCCGACATACTCTTTTCCATTATGTCATCTATGTATATTTCAATTCCCTTTTGAATTTTGCTCTATGTATGTCCCAACTGCTGGAAGGTAGCCTCAGCGTTCTTCAACCCAAATGGCATCCTGATATAACAGTATGTACCCCCTTCCACCACGAAGGATGTCTTTTCCTGATCCCGCCTATACATCGAGACCTAATTGTATCATATAGAGCCATCTATAAACAAAAATATTTTGAATCCCTCCGTTCTATCCACTAACTCATCGACTCGCGACATAAGGTGGTCTTTAGGACACTCTAGGTTGACATCTGTAAAATCTACACACATACGGACCTTGCCATTTTTTCCGGTACCACTACGACGTTGGATAACCAGTCTGTGAACTACACCTCTCTGATAATTCCCATTCCTTTCAACCTTGCAACCTCCTCCCGAATCCCCTCAGCATACTTTGGCCTCACACTTCTCATCTTCTGTTTCACAGGCTTCGCATCCTCCTTCATGTGCAAATAGTGGCATGCGAAGCTTGGGTCTAATCCTGTGATATCCTCAATTACCCACGCAAAAACATCATTATTCTCTAACAAGCACTGTACCAGCTTACTCTTCCACTAATCTGTCAAATTGGAACCTACTGATGTAAATTTCTCTTCCTCCCCCATCCCCAAATTCACTATCTCAATTTCGTCTAGAGTCTTCAGACCCATCGTTAACTCTACCTCCCCCTCCACGGCGTCACACTGTAATTGCTATGCTTGCCTCTTCCTGGGGTTAGATGACTCTCCTCCTGTGCCGCGGACCATGCCCTTAACCGTACCCTGATGACTATTCTTAGCTGCAACTTGATCACCACGGACTTCATACATCCCTATTGGGGTGGGGAATCAAATTACCTGATAGTAGGTTGATGGTACCGTCTTCATATCATGGATCCACCGCCTCCCCAGAATTGCATTGTATTGGGACTTGGAATCTACCACCATAAATCGAGTGAACACCGTCATAGGTAGCAAAAGTTCTCCCATAGGCTCTATAATACTTCCGTTGAGTCCATACAAGTTGGTCCGCGGAGACCTAAGCTGTCTTGGATCAATCCTCATTTTGTCCAAAGCTCCTCTGAACAATAAGTCCATTGCACTACCGCAATCAATTAATACCCTCTTAACCATGTAATTACCCATCACCACAGTAATGACCAATGCATCTTCATGGGGGGTATAGACAGCTTTGAGGTCCGTGCTTGTGAATACAATCTGATCCCCTCCTTCCGCCGACCATGACTTAGGTCGCGGAATGCCTGTTGCTTCATTGATTTGCTAGATACTCGCGGTTCTCCTGATCTTATCTCTATGTGCATTATGACTAAGAATCTCTCCACTGAAAATAACATTGATGATTCCCGATATCCTACCCTGAGCCGGTACCTACTCCTCATTCGGGGAACACGCTATAAACTCTCTCATCATTCCCTTCTCTACCAACCTCTGAACCAACCATTTCAATGCATAGCAACTATTAGTCTCGTGATTTCGGACTTGGTGATATGCACAGTACTGCTTGTCCGACATCTCTATCAGTGTGCTTCGCGGCCCTTCATATCCCTGAAGATTTTTTATCAATGACAAGATCTCACTTAGTGGCCTATTCAATGGTGTCTGTTCCAATTCGCAGTGTGGCTTTCTCTCTATATTCTCCCTTTGAACTCCCTCCCTATTTTTTCCGGCCACGATGAATATCTCTGATACCCACCATTTCCTCTATCTGATGTCTCTGTCTTTCGATGATCCCCGCCTTTCTCTAAAGACAATACTGCCTTCCCTGACCTTATGGAATCCTTCTGCATAGTGTCCTCATACCTTATGTATTTTTCAACCCGCAGATACAACTCGTGCAAGGTTGCGATCTCATTTTTAGCTACGGATTGATGTACTCCCATTCCTGGTCGTAGACCTCTTTCAAATGCTATTACCGCTGTCCTTTTGTCTAGGTTCTCTACCGTCAAGGTCTCGGCTTTGAATCGGCGAAGATAATCCCTTACTGATTCCGCAGATCTTTGCCTAACATTGAACAAGGCAGCGATATCCACCACTCACCTTTTTTGGTGTATGAAATGGTCTATAAACGCCTGCTCCAACTCCTGAAAACTATTTATGCTCCTCGACGGCAGTCGATAATACCAGTCCGACGCTCCCCCTTTAAGGCTAGCTGGGAACATCATACATCGTAGCCCATCATACTGAGCCTTTTGCCAGAGAGGCATCTGTTGTTGTTTCGGCACCTCTGAG
The DNA here is from genome assembly GCF_015680905.1 of Coptis chinensis. Taxonomy (NCBI): domain Eukaryota; kingdom Viridiplantae; phylum Streptophyta; class Magnoliopsida; order Ranunculales; family Ranunculaceae; genus Coptis; species Coptis chinensis. Next base: position 55,146,383 of record NC_141463.1, read on the forward strand.
GCCCATATAACATCCACCAATGAGTTACGGTTCAGGCCAACCACCACCTGGCTATCCGCTCCCATTTGAGCTTTCGCCTGTTGAAGGTTCACCTCTCGGTCGTTGTTTATCATCTTCTGAACTTGCTCCATCGTGAGGCTGGTCACCGGGTTCTCAACGAGGTCCGGACCCTCTTCTTCATTATAAAATTCCTCACTTGCTTCTCCTATTGCATCAGCCGTGTCTCTTCTGAAGTTGAACCAGCGGCTGTCTCTTCTCCTTGATCTTCCTCTTCATCGCTTACTACCTCCGCCTTAGGCTCCTGCACCACCACCTCGGTTTGCCTACCCATCTCTTCTCTACTATTGCCATCTTTGTGTTGCTTTGATCTCTCGGTCCCCACAGACGACGCTAAATGTGGTATCACTTACTACAACCCTCTCTACTCTCTCTATTTCTCTAGGTCTAGCCCTCCCCCTCCTCTCTCTCTCTTTATCTTTCCTCTTTATACCACACTCCACTCTTCTCCTAGCCGTCCACCTAGCACTCCATCTTTCAGTCTTATTCTCTCCACGTGTAGGGTTTTCCTGCCGTACCTACGAGTCCGTAGTACGATCCTGTACACCACACTTTCATATCGTATGTGACTTCGGGCTTATCCCACCACTGATCTCCCATGCTGCGGATCCTACCACTACACATTTCATCATCCATAAAACCACACAGTTACCTAGAAAACCCAATGAACTTAATGACCATCATCATCCTCACCCTTCTTCACATTTGTCTCTCAAAAAGTAATTACCTTTTGCATTTCATTCTTGCCTAGTGAATCTCCAATCATAACACAAGATCGGCAAGCGCGTGATGCCAGCATAGCACGGACTCTTGACGGGCAGATTGAATCTAGACTGTCCATTTTGCAACTACTCATCATTGTGCACTCCCCTTGGCTGTCAGAAAGGTTGGAAATAAGCTCCTTGACGTCTATTCAAAGTGAAGCAAATTATTCCTCAAAAATTCATCTATTTCATTGCATCTTTACTCGAGAATGAAAATATATAAATGACCATATCTGGAGGTTATGACCAAGTTCCTGTCACAGCCCGAATTTCTAAACAATAACAAAGTGAATATTTGAAATATAAATATCTTTAAAAACCCAGACTATGACGGAGGATACTACACATACAAAACCCTAACAGCCATGTCATAAAAGAAACAACTTAAATTAAAATAATCCCAATAATTATCCGCCATCACTTTATTAAAATATCATCCGTCCAAATAAAACATCAACCAAACTCTCAAAATAAAATTCCTCACTACCAAGTTCTCATGCCATGCAAAAGGTAAACTATGTTATTACATCCTTCCAATAAGAATCAGACCTAAAAGAAAACTAACGGACTGCTCCAGGCACGAATCCCAATCACACGCCGCGGTTCCACTGCCTTCCACCTATGTTCCCAAGAACACACCCACGTTGCCAAAACAAAGCAAACATGGGTCAGCAAAATGGAATTTGTTGGTATGAGTAGACTAACCACATATAAACATTTAAATCTTTTCTTATCCAACTAACACTTTAACTCTATCATAACCTAATCATTCTCAGCTGGGAAGAAAGGTAGTTCCGTCATCTCAACCGGCATAGTTTCTTCCCAAGCAAAACTTCCATTATATTAACTCATTTTAATAACTCATTTTAATATCTAAATACTTGAATTAATACTTACCAATATCCATTGCTGTATAAGGGTAGGACCGCGTCCCTGCACAAAATATTATTAAGTCCTACCCTCCTGCAAAAGAAAGTTAGAACTTGTATATAACATATGTAGATATCCTATATGTATTAGCAAAACTTCCATTATATTAACTCATTTTAATAACTCGTTTTAATATCTAAATACTTGAATTAATACTTACCAATATCTATTGCTGTATAAGGGTAGGACCGCGTCCCTGCACAAAATATTATTAAGTCCTACCCTCCTGCAAAAGAAAGTTAGAACTTGTATATAACATATGTAGATATCCTATATGTATTCAAAAGTAAACCCAACCACGCTCGCATAATCAAATCAATTTTTCTTATCAATTAATCAATTACTTTTCTTATACACCCACCCTTTAGTACCTACTCCACGATTTGCACTCCACACATTTGCCAAATCACACATTCCTGTGTGTCTCTCTCCCACCAAATACCACAATATCATAGCCACCTCTGGGCTTTCATACACATATTTCACAGCCTCTTTGGGCACAAAACTCAGGTCATTCATGGCACATTCAATGAATACCTTAGGTCATTCCCGCCACATTCAATGAATACCTATCATATCACCAACGGGCCATTCATGGCACATTCAATGAATGCCCTGGGTCATTCCCGCCACATTCAAGGAATACCCAGCCCTACATTCCCGTACACTCAAGGAATACAACTAACCCGCAAGGTGAATACCTTAGTTCCTCTTTAGGGCAGTCCAAACAATTTGGTCATTCATGGCACATTCAATGAATACCCTTATATAACGCTAACGGGCCATTTATGGCACATTCAATAAATGCCCACCTAACATATGACATCATCAGTCATAAAACTAAATTCCAAAACTTGAGGCTTGGAGAGTTCAAAAAGGGTGCGGTAAGTTTTGTTTACGCATTATTGAACTTTATTGTATATATTATTTCAGAGAACGAAGTAAAATCTTGATTCAATTATTTTTGGTTTACGCGTTATTAATTTCATGGATGTATAAGTGTCATAACGTGGTGTATCGTAAAAGACTTAAAAAATCACAACACAATAATTACACGTACACAAGTATATTTAGAAAGGTCTTAGCCTAAGTCAAACATGCTAATAGTCCTAGACTCATCCTAATAGACCGAATCATAATTTTAGGAAAAAGTCAAATTTTGGGTCAACTAGTCAAAGTCAACCCTGGTCAAAAGTCAACAGTCAACTCGGTCAACAGTCAACATTGGTCAACCCACCCTAAACTCCTCTAACCCAAAAGCCCAAAGCCTAAGGCCCATAGTCTAAACTTAAGCCAAAAATAAAATCCAAAAGTTAAAACATATGAGCCCACCACGATTTGGCCCAAGCCCAAATCGAAAATGCACTGTTCATCTCCTTCCTCACTAAACTTCCACCAGCGCCTCCACCACCGATGCAGCCACCACCGGCCATCTATGACTAAAAAGAACCCAGTGGTTTTCATCCCCACAAAAACCCCCACCTACCTATACCATCAAATCATGATTCTATTATACTGAAAAAAATCGCGACCTACGCCATTAACACTTTGTAAAGCTCCAATTGTCCCCTCTCCATCACCCAATCCACCACCAACACATCCACCTCAACCCAACAACAATTTCTCAACAAAAAATCATACACAACCAACATTCAAACAATATAAAAAATCAGGACGGTTTGGGGTCTTGGTTGAACGCCATTAATGGCTGTTTCAAAGCTTCCCCTCACCCAATCAACCCAAACACCAATTCAATACCCAACTCTTCACTACCACAACCAAACATCATCAATAAAAATTCAAATTTAACAGTTCAACATCACCACAAATCAAATAAAAACATACTTCAAACACACAAAAAAAAAAAACGGTTTGGTGCTGATGGCGACGCCATTGACCACCGGTGTCCAGAGTTCAACAGCTCAAATGCTAAAATTCGTCCTAGTTTTATTTACTGTAGTGTTTCAAAACTTTGTGTATCTAACAGCCGACAGAGTTGACAATCTCGCAAAAATGGAAAACGGCATTACTGATATGATTAATAGAAACAAATAAAAGAAATATAAACATATTATGACTACTCACTATTTATAAACCGAACAGCGAGAAAAACCCGAAAGCCTGAAGTCGACTGTTGCGCGAAACGACAATCTTTCTCGTTCAAAACCTTTTCTTCTTTTAGTAACTCTTTTTTTCTAAAACTCTCGCTGTGTTTTTCCCCCAGAAACTCTCGTGAGAAAACTCTATTTTCTAGTTTTTAAAAAAACTTCACCGAAAAATTAAGGATAACTCTTATCTAGTTACTTACGGGCTTTTATCCGTAACTACTGGATATCCTATCTCTATTTTATCTATTACATTATTATTATTATTATTTGGAAAAAAAATAAAATAAAAGACGGGGTGTTATAGTTCCACTACTCTATTAGCAGTGCACATGTTCGTCAGTTAAACAGTACTTTCAACATGCTATTCCAAATGATCTTTACCCATGAACTGCAAACAAGGTCAACATTATATCCCCACCTTTCTGAACTTCTAAGTTCTAACTACTTTGTAATTCTTATAGAGCAAGTTGCAGTACCACATGTACGTGTTTATTTCCGTCCAACGGTTTTTTTTAAGAAGAAAGTACCAAATGTGTGTTTAAATGAAATCTGAGCCGTACAACACTAACCATTGAATGATCTACGGCTAATATTTCACCAACCAACCCCGATGACAGAATGGTACGAACAAATCAAAGTCAATGGAGAGGTAAATACTAACAAAGTTATTAGATGATGAAAGAAATAAGCATATGCATCATAGGTGCTTTATGGAGTGATTCTAGTTGAAGTGAGCACAAATATTGAAAGAGACGTGGAGGCTCTATAAGGATATGAGTACCTTCTTCTCCAAAAGCAATGCTCTTACTAAAGGGGACGACTTTTAATTTAAAACGTTGGCCAGGAGTAAGGGTGGAATTCGAGCTAAACAAGCCGAGCTTTATCGTGCTCAAGCTCGAGCCGAGTTTAAACGAGCCAAGCCCAAGCCGAGCCCGAGCCTCTCGGTGTTTTTACACTATAAATATGCTATTTGAGCTAAACGAGCCGAGCTTCATCAAGCTCATTTGTTACACGAGCTTTAATTTAAGCTCGAGCTCAGCTCATAGTTAAATGAGCGAGCTCGAGCCGAACTTAAATGAGCCAAGCCCAAGCCGAGCTCCGAGCCCTCGGCTCAAATTCCACCCTTAGCCAGGAGGAGCATCCAACTCATCAACCAAAGTAAAATCATTTTTTCTAGTTACAAGCCTGAAGAATAAATATTAGGGTTAACTAGTATTACCCTCCTACTAGATGAGTCAATTAGGATTTCTCCCAACTAGATGGAGAAGTTATGGAGACCCTAATTTCTCCATCTAGTTAGGAGAAATCCTAATTAGCTCATCTAGTAGGGGGTAATACTAAAAGATCCTAAATATTATCAACAAAAAGGGTTAAATAGTCCACTCTAAAATTCAAATAACAATAACTAAAGCATATATCCGGCAAAACCAATAATAAACAATCGTCGGGGATTGGATGTATGTGGAGATAGAACGTACGGTCTCATTATATATAACAATATAACTTTTTTTTTTGGTTGGTAAACTAAGTTTTTAGAGAAGTCCTCTACCCCTTTTCATTAATAATAAAAAGATTTGTCATTACATTCATATTGCATCTTCATATGCAATTTTTTTTACATCCTCAGCAAATTAACCAGGTATAATATCTAGGAAAGTCACAGTAGGTTAATTTCCTGCCAGTGCCTATGCTCTTTTTTTTATTTTCCTTATACACATGTGCTAAGGAGAAACAAACATTCTCATTTAATGGGCCTGTTTCTGGCCCAATACTCCTAAGACTGATTTCCTCCGCCACTGTGCCTCCTACAGAATCTATCACTGATGAGATTGATGGTATTTAACAACCTTCAGTGTTGTCTGGGTCACCTAGTGAACCTGAGCAAACATCGCCACTTGACCCTCTTCCTTTGTTCCTTCTTGTATTAGGACTCGAGTCCCTTCCAGTAATTCCCCTTGGACTAGTGTTTCGGTCCTTGCCATAAGTTGAGTTTCTCTGTTCCTTTCCAGCAGAAGGTACTCTCATGTCCTCTCTAGGTATCGGGCCCTCTTTAGCATAGTCTCTCAGATCAACTACTAACCTTGTAGGTGCGCCCCCATCAGATGAAATAGGGGGCGCACACCCTTTGTGTTGTGTGTGGCCGCACTCCCCTCCTTCACAGTACTTTCCATATCAGGAGTTCCAGTTTCCTTTCACTCGGGAAAGTCCACCTTTGAGTTTAGTACATTCTGGCTTTGTCTTGGCCTACACCTGTGTTTCTTGCTTGGTGACTGCCACCCATCCTCTTCTTGGACAGTATGCACTTCTTGTACTTCGCTTGCGAGCTCTTTATTCGGCACTGACTGCACATTTGTTTCCCCCTCCATTCTCGCACTTTTCATGTCTTTTTTAACCCATACTTTTTCCTTACCTACTTTCGTCTCTAGTGCACCCTTAAGACATGTTTGATCAGAGTGCCCAAATACCTCACATATTGCACACATCGAAGGCTTCCAGTTGTATTCAAAAGACATTGTACATTCTCTCTGCTGATCTAGCACAACTGGAATGCTCTCTGGATAATGGCATTCAGTGTTAACTTCCACGCATACTCGTGCATATGAAGTTCTAGTCATATTCTCGGTTAATTGATCCGTGAACATAGGAATTCCCACTGCACTTGCTACTTGGCTAAAGCCAGCCTTGTTCCACATCTCCATTGGCATTCCCTTGATAATAATCCAAAGGGGTAGCGTCTTTAGCTCACGAGTCTCATCTTCAAAAAACAGCTTCCATGGTCGCACAACAAATAACTTGCTGGATATATGAAAAGAACCCATGTCCAGTACTACCCTTCATCTTCTTTTTCGAACTGGAAAGTGTACATTGTGTCTCCGTATGGTTTCATAATAAACCTCTTTGGTTCCCCATGTTCTTGCCACACTATCCTTAACAAAATTATAATTCAATCTCTTCCCAACAACGATCCCACCAATAGGTTCTCAAATTTCTTATTAAATTTAGAGAATTGTGAACTCTGAACATGGATGATCTGCTTACCATTCTCCACTGTTGGGGCAATATAAGAGAGTTCTTCTTTGCCCAATGACTTCTTGCCAATGATGTCTGCCCACGACCTCTTGCACGATGGATGTTCTGTTTCCTTTGCAGCAACCGGTGTTGTTGAGCTCCATGTGTTCTTCTCTGTTTGAGAACAAGTTATTTTATTTGCTGCATTTGCACATATCTCTGTTTCATTCCCCACTCGAGTTTGCACCACTCAATATTCAAATTCTTCATCTTTCCTTGATTACTTAACCAAGCTTGTGCCTGCTGATGTGTTCGTAGTGGCTAATGGCAGATTTGGCTATTTCAAGTTCTGGTCGTCCCCGATTGGGGTCGTCTGATTCACTATAGAACAACTTTGTTGCACATCTTGTTGAACAAATAAATCTTCTTCCACTTCTGATGGATATACTGCCTTCAAAGCTTCGTCCACTTCTAATGCTTTCTTTTCACCCTCTCTACCTTCATAATACCTCAAAATAATTTGTTGAACAGTTAAAGCTTCTTCCTTTTTTGAATCTACTTCCTTCAAAGCATCTTCCTTTTCTGACGAATCTACTTCCTTTTTCTCACCCACCTTATCCTCATAATTTGATAGAAGATCCAAGGCCTCCTCTTTGATCTCGCGACCTTCGTGATTTTCCCAATTCGCATTAGATCCACTTTCAATAAGATCAAGCCTTCTCCTAAATTTCTCCAGCGAACCCACTCCATACTTCTTATAAGAACAGACTTAACAAACTCCACATCATCATCCTCACTTGTTGGTGTTTTACTCGCACTCTCACCACCCTCATCGCACCCACTTACTGGTGTTCTAGGGCTGGCGGCTTCAAGATCCCTAAATTCACTTAAATTTGGCATGTTTTTCTAATTTTTTTGGTAAATGACTGAAATACCTCTAAAGCTTAAAATCGCCCCTTAAAGTTCCCCATTGATTATATAAAAAAACACTTAACATCACATACAATGTGCTTGGGGCATCAACATCGTGTTTTAGAAAACACGAAATTCAAAACCATCTCCCTAAAGCAAGGATCACCAAGGAAAAAGTGCTTCATAATCTTTAATGGAAATTTACAACAACCTTGGCCTCTCCACTGTTGCAAAAGGATCCTCCGAAAATAACAAATAGATCCACAGGTGTAACATACTAAATGGGAGGACCGCGTGAAAAGCTCACATATGTCTTCAGAAGTGCAAATATGATTTTCACAATTCACAGGTGGATCAGCGACCAGAATTTGGGAGCTGGTCCTCCACTACCTTATACATTTTTTGTTAGAAAGACCAAGATAAGTAGAATATAATAGGCAATCAGTGGATATCTGCCTCTTTGAAAAATTAGTAAGTGTCATATTAGTACAATACCAGGAAACCGATGGATCTTGTAAAGTAGGATACGTTAATCAGAACAAAAAATATACATAAGCATGCCAACCTTTATAAGTATATTATAAAACAATCTGGTTCTTATAGCTAAGAAAGAGTGTGGTACAAGTGAAACCGGAAATAGCAGGCACAGATTTATTTGGAAAACTTTTTCTTCACAAACATTTTTTCTCCTAAACTCTTCAGAAAAGACATGACATAGTCCCGACACTTCCTAAGACATGATCTTGTTATCTTATTAGCTACTATTACCTTCATTTGAATATAATCATTTGAATATAAACTTGGTTATGCTCTTGTTTTAAACTTTACCAGTAAGGTGCTAAACATACTATATTTTTACGTTACAATATCTTGGTATAACTATTATATTAATGCACAACCAAATACATACTTACTACACTTTTTTTTTGGTGTTGTTCAATTATGGTTTAACCTTGAACCATTAGCCAATGGTGTTTTCCTCTTTTATCGTGTTGTTTTTGTAAACTCCACAGACGATTCCCTTCTCAACTATATTTTCTGGAATGTAAATCATTTCAAGTGTTTTCAGTTTTACTGGCTTCGTTTAGCATAATTGGCAATTTTCAGAAGCAATAGACGTGACATTAAGTTCCATTCATATATTGCAAGTACTTTGGCCAGAGTTTCTTTAACATTTGTTCCTCTCATAACCAAAAAACAAATTTTGGCATACATTGCTTAGAATTCTATAAGTTGGTACTTTACTAATTTTGTATATTTTGTGTAGGTGCTGGAATTACTCATAGCTGGAAGGAAGAGTGCACACGTACATGTGCTTGTTGATGAGTTCATGCCCGTTAAAGAAGATTTGCTTGATGCTATTGTGGCCCAAAAACTTCTTGTTCTTAAAAGTTGGCTAAAGGTATCTAACACCCACATACACGCTGTGCAGTTAAATCATTACTCGCTTAAAGAGCGAGTAGCGAGTAGGTGTAATCGGTCGGGGATTAATCGGACAATTTTTCATAACACTATATTTCTTTACAAATAATTATTAAATATATTTAATTTTGAAATACCAACATAATGAAGCCAATTAAAAACCCAGTCAATCAATAAACAATTAAAACACTCAATCAACTAAAATAAATATGATTAAAGTATAGAACTTTACAGAATCGAGGGTTGGTCAAATCGGCGAAATGTCGAGTTCAATGTTTAACATTGAAATAGTTGAAATAGTGAACACAATTATTCGGATAATCGGCCGAGTGGGGAGTTTTTGAGCCCGATTGTGATTGGGGATTAAATTGTTAGTCGGGTCGGCTAAGCAGCAGAGTAGCGAGTACTCAACGATTTAATAGCCCAACATACACATATTTTCTTGTATCTTTCATATACATTCCTATACTAGGGATTAGAAGAAGTTGCTTCCTTTTCTTCAGTTGGTAATAAGTTAATTCATATTTAATGGTTCATTAGTTTAGGGTGTTGTTTTTCTCGTGTTTAACGAAATTCTTTCAATTATTGAACCACAATTTTTTTTTTAAAGTTTTTAATAGAAATCTTCCACTACTAAACTCAAATCTCTCAAAGGATTCAATTCCAGAGAAAAAGAAAGAAAATGACATTTAATTGGAAATTGGTCCCTTTCCAACCAGAGACTTTTTTTTTTTTTTTTTTTTTTTTTTTAGGTTGTTAACGGGGACCCCTACCCCTATTATTAATCATAAAAAATTGTGTTTACAATCACTTCCTCACATACTCTCTTCCTATAGCATCATCATGTGCTATTTTGATTACATTTTCTGCTAATGTGCTAATTACAATTTCATGATAACTAACATTTGGGCAATTTGCCGCTATTGCATCTGCTAACATGTTTGTTTCCCTGTAGATATGTTCTATAACGAAATATTCCACTCCTGCTAGCATATCATGGATATTCTTTATCTGCCTTCTCGCTCTCCATGGGTATTTCCTGGTCTTTATAAATGCAACCACATTTTCTGAATCCGTTTGGGCTTCTATTCTTCCTATATTCTGGCCCATAGCTAACCTGATTCCATGTTCTAATCCTTGTAATTCCACCAAAGCTATATTCTGGAATTCCGATACACCATCTTGGCCGCTTTCACCACTACGCCCTCTTCATCTCAGATATCGCTTCCCCATTGTCCTCTCAAACCTTTCACACTTCCATCCGTGTTTAAGGTGTAATTCCCTCGCCACCGCCTTCTTCCATTTGCATTTCAAGCTTGTATGCTCCACCACCTCTACCCCCTGCTGTTCGGTCCTCTTCAAACTTCTGCCTCTCGGGTCCTTCCTCCATTGTTATCTTCATCGGCGTGTACCTTCACTTTCACCTCTCTCATTATCGCTTCCACCACCTGCTGCTCACTACTACTCGCTTTGTGTTCAAAAATCCTCGAGTTTCTTTCCCCCGCCAAACCCAATATATGAATCCTATAAATATCGGTTTGAGCATCTTGCTTTCCCCTTCCCCTTACTGCTCAGAATCCAATTCAATTCTTCCCGCCAAGTTTGCTCTCTTGTCTTGTGATAGCCTTTGCTCTCATCAAGAATCCCTCCCATACCACTTTCGCATATCTGCACGGGAAGAAGAGGTGCTCTTCTGTTTCGACTCGATATTACACAATACACACGACTTCGGATTTGACTACATCCCATTCTTTTTAACCTCTGAATGTCTTTAGCCCATTTTTCAATTACCGACCAACTTATAAATGAGTACCTTGGTATTCGATTAGTGAACCACACCAACCCGACCGGTTTACTCTTTGCTTTTTGTGTCGAGTCCCTCATATGTGTCTTTCATGGTGTAATTTCCTTCCACCTTCCGCAATCAAACTATCTCATCATTCCCCTTATGCACCTTGACTTCTCTCTCTATGTCTTGTACTAATTACGTACCTTTGCACCCTCGAACCTTTGTGAATCTCGCCGCTTAACCCATCTTCTATTAGACATGCAACCTTACTATTCTTGTGGCATTCTCGTGTATAGCGAGCATTAGGAAACTTATCTTTCAATATGCCCTGAGGATGCCATGGATCACTCCATAGCCTTGTTTCTTCCCCATCCCCAATCAAATGCAGTACCATCCCTTTCGCTCTCGACCTTTCCTTTAAGATGTTTCTCCAACTCCATGAACAGTCGTTTGGAATTTTAATATCCCATATATTCCTCCCTTTAATCTTATTCCTCTGTATCCATCTCACCCACAGTGTATTCTTCTTACTTATTACATTCCAGAGATGTCGTATGTTTGCTGCATGATTCGTAGTTTCCAAACATCTTATCCCAATCCCTCCCTCACTATATGGTAAACATGAGTCCTTCCAGCTGATCAAAGCATGAGATGTGTCCCCATCAGTCCCTGTCCATAGAAAGTTCCTACATAATCTATTGATTTCATCTATTGCCCTTTGAGGCAAGACAAACGATGATAACCAATACACGCTCAAGTTATTGAGCACTGCTTTCAACAATTGCAATCTCCCTGCATAAGACAAGAATTTACTCCTCCATCCTTGAATTCTATTTGTTACCTTTGTGATGAGAGGCATACAATCTGTAAATGTGAGTCTTGTGGTGATGAGCGGCATTCCCAAGTACTTCATTGGCAGCACCCCTTCAGAGAATTGTAATGTCTGTGTTGCTTCCTCAATGTTTCTTTCATCCATTCCTGTAAAGAATACTTGGCTTTTCTGTACATTTACTTCTAATCCCGAGCACCTTTTAAAAACCTCAAGTGTGGCCTTGAGTGTGTTTGCTGTTCCCAAATCTCCATGCATGAATGCTATCAAGCCATCTGCGAAGGATAAATGGGTTATCATAGGATCATGACATTTATAATGAAGTTTGTAATCTCCCCTAACCACACTTTGCATCATAAGTTCTGAGAACAACTCCATGACCATAACAAATAAATATGGTGACATTGGATCCCCTTGCCTTATTCCTCTCTTGCCTAAAAAATATCCATAAGGCGCTCCATTCAGCATAATAGAGAAGTACGGTGTCTGAATACATGCCATAACCCATCCAATGAATCTAGCTGGGAATCCAAACCTTGTCAATGCAAACTCGACTGTTTCCCATCTCACTGAATCATATGCCTTTTTCAGATCAATCTTTGCTGCCATTCTCGAAGGTTCCTCATCTCTATGATAATTATGTAATAACTCATGAGACAATAAAATATTATCTTGGATGCTCCTTCCTGAGATGAACGCTGATTGATTTGGAGATACTACATTATGCATAATATTCCTCATTCTGCTAGTGGATTGGTCATCTTTCTGATAGCTTAGTTTTATTTCGCAACCTAGTCCCTCAAAATTGAGGGTACTACCTTTCTATAAATGAGCTATAAAATGAATAGAAATGTATCTTAAGTCTTTATTTAGCCACTTTTTTATATTTTTCTTTGCTTCTCTAGTGCAACTACACTTTATGTATAATTACTTCTGTAACCATAATTTATGACACTCGGGTGATTGTAGAGAAAAAAATTCTGACTGAAATTTCAGGATGTGACACTAGCAGTAAAACACTGAACAATGTGCCAACGCTCTGTTGTCGTAAAAGGCATCCATCAAAGTTTTCCATTGGCCATGTTTACTGCAACTTGCCACATATATTTTTCTTTTTAATGCCCTTGCATGTTCTTAACATGCATAACGATTGGACTTGTAGGTTTATAAGATGTTGGGATGCTAGGCTTGCACAAGAGAAATACAGGATAACGATTAGACTTGGAGGGTAGGGTAGTGTGCCTGAACTTTGTGTATGGTCACTGCTTTTCTTAAGGTAAAACCATTAGTTTCTGGTTTGCCTTTACTAATTTTAATAGCCTATGCCCAAAGCTTTTTCCAGAAAGTAGTACTTTTTTTTCCAGGATAATAGAATCCAGTTATTTATACCCAAGCAAAAGGGATTGTGACCAATGCACAATTGTTGAGTGGGATGAACACATGGAGAGGGCCTCATAAGTTCATGGAGTCCTAGGTTAACCAAGATATGTCGTTGGTGCAGAACGGGTCAGGACTATGCCTTCGGTTAACCAAGCTATAAGTAGTTGATATGGTACCTTAAGTCACTATCATGCCATTTTTTTTTCGTTGTTGGCATCTTCTTATAATAACTTATTGGGTTAGTTAGACTTACCCCCCATTAATAGTTGCAATTAATATTATCCCCCCATTTTTAAAAATATTAGTGATACCCCCCCAATTGCAAGATTCAACGGCTACGAGATGATTTTTTTTTTCAGATGAAAAAATCTGACCGTTGGATCTTACAAATGGGGGTATCACTAATATTTTTGAAAAATGGGGTAAGTCTATGTAACCCTAACTTATTACTTGCATGTTTTGATATTTGAAGCATATAGCTGAGCGAAAATATACCTTCTGGTTACTTGTGTAACAATGTGGAGTGACTTTGTTGTTTACTCAATTTGAGCTAATTTGATTCATAACTATTCATATATTGCATTTTGGAGGTAGTTAGAGTGAACCCACTTTTGTTGTATTTTCTATGTATATATCTTTCTTCTAATACATTTCACTGAGGTCATGGGTGACATCCTTTGCTAACGTGATAAGATATGGTAGAACCAGAGTTATTTACTGCTAACCTATACTGTTCTTATCGAATTTTTTTTTCTTACTTGTGTAATATACTGTACCTTTCTTGATTCACTTGCTCTTTAATTTTGTATAGTCATAGTGGAATGAGCACTTCGTGATGCGGATGCAGATGAATAGATGGCAGCTAGGTTTTTTGGTGTTGGAAGTGCACACAACAAGCTAAGATATAGCTGGGATAACATTAGCATCATATAATTATTTTTTTATTGTTTTATTGTGATTCTTTTGGTATTGGAATGACTTATTTTGTTGGGAGTCAAAATAGACGATAAATACTTGGTTTGATTGATGAAATCAATAAAAGTTAATTCTTTTGAATGTTTTCTCTTTTTTCCCGAGTGGATGTTTCCATCATAAAGCAGGTTAATGTGATTTTGGTTGTGATGTTTTGATAATGTGGATGTTGTTTATGTCATAAAGCAAGTTAATGAGATTTTGGTTACGATGTACAAGATGCAGGTTGAGAAATGAATTTATATAATCGAATACAAAAATGAAATTTAAAAAAAAAAATGTACATTAGTGTCGTTTTTGGGAAAAGTGACATAGTATTTGTTAAAAGTAACACAACTGACCACTCTTATGTGTCACTTTCTTTTTCATACGAGTTACATGTAGTTGATTCCCAAAAGTGACACAAGAAGTGGGGGGCTTTTGTGTCGCTTTTGACATACTTATGTCACGCTCTGGTCCAAAAGTGACACAACTAGTGTGTCGCTTTTGACGTACTTATGTCTCGCTCTTGTTCAAAAGTGACACAACTAGTATACTTAATATGTCGCTTTTGACGTATTTATGTCTCGCTATGGTCCAAAAGTGACACAATTAGTATACTTAATGTGTCACTTTGAATGAAATTATGTTCCATTCTGGTCCAAAAGGGATACAACTAGTGTCACTTTTGACCATAGTTATCAGACCCAGCTCGAACACTGACCCCGCAAAGGAACTGGGTCACTGGTTCGACCAGTGGGTCAATATTTAAGTTGAAAATATTATATAATTCACTTACTACATACATTTTCACAATTTCATTAGTGGCCCAGGTGGCCTTAGAGCCATTTCATTTTCCAATAAACTAAAGTTCGAGTCTATACAGGTTATGTTTTTAAAAATTAAAATATTTCTTTACTAAGTTTACTATTAGATGTTATTTATATTTCTTATATAGTTAATAACTAGGAAGAAAAGCTGTTGTGGTGTAATTGTAGAGATCCTAGCTTGTTTAATAGTCACCTAAGGTTTGAGTCTTAGTACTCGGGTTTGGCCTGGGTCAACTGCTTAAACGATTTACTATGTGACCCAATCCGGTTTGGTGACCGGGTGGCCGGTTCACCGAGTCAAACCGCAGTGTCGGGCCGGGTCTAATAACACTGCTTTTGACAAGCCATGTGGCACTCGTTCTTAAAAGTGACACAAGAGGCTATTCTTAAGTGTCATTTTATTAACAAAAAGTGACACATTTAGTAAGATTTTTGTGTCATTTTTGGTTGAACTTTATGTGTCGGGAGCTGTTAGGTCACTTCAGAATTAATTTCAAAAGTAACACAAGTGACTTATTGTATCACTTTTTAAGTGACACAAAAAGCCCTTACTTTAGTAGTGCAATAAGTGTTTACTTTTTAAAAACAGACAAGAAAACAAGTTTCTTGTGCACTAATATATTCAATAATTAAACCTCGTAAACATTAGGAAGTCCACTTTAAGAATTGTTGCCTTCAAAAACAAGAGTTCAAGTTTCGGGATTTAAGAGATTTGGTAAACCATGCTAAACAATAATAAAAAAGACTTGCTTAAAAAATAAGATAAAAAAGGAATAGTTTGCTCATAAATATCTACCATTGAACATGCTACCATACACCACGTGATAATAACTACCCTCCCAAAACTCTTGTAAACCTAGCACTCTAAAAGTTTCAGTCTTTTTTTTTTTTTTTTTTTGAATACCATATATATTACTAATACCATCAAACCAGAACAGGGATTAACTTGTCTTGTAGGATACAAAGAGGAAGCTGGTCCATTTGCTGCTTATGGAAAGCCCATTGTGCAAGCAAATGTGCCTTTCCATTAGACCTCCTAGTGATCCACTTAAACTTACAGAAAGCAAAATTAGAGCTTAACTTTACTACATAGTCTCTCAAACTCTCAAACTTCCAAGAACATGTTTGGCCATTAAGAGCCTTAGTGACCTCTAAGCAGTCCCCTTCTATATACACAACAGTCCACCCATGAAGCAACGCAAGTCCTAGTGCCACCTCAGCAGCCACCATCTCTGCTTCCTCTACAGACTTTGCTCGGAATCTCCTAGTACCTGCCCCTACTACTTTGCCTTCTGAATCCCAAGCTATAGTACCAGCAGCTGCTTCCCCTGACATAACCTGAAAGGCAGCATCATATCTTATATTAATACACTCATTAGGAATAACAGGGAACAAAGAATCTAACTCAAAAAAGTTTTGGTTAAAGTAATTTTCAGAGGGGATAGAGTTCTCATTCTGCATTCTGGTAGTAGCAAAACCCTTGTAGCAGTTGCATGCCTCCATCTCACTTCTTCTGAGAATTCTTTCCCTATTAGGGAGCCTCTGTTCAAACCTGGCTTCATTCCTAGCTTTCCAGATGTTGTATAGGAGATAACAAGCCTGAACTCCTACCTGAGCTATATGTTGGCTCTTATTATTGCTCCAACTTATGAATTTGGAGATCCAATCCTTAGTGTTGTTTCTACCCTGAATCTCCATTCTTAATCCCAAACTTGAACTGAACCACAATTTTCTGGTCCAATCACATTCAAAAAAACAGATGGTTTTCTGGTTCCAAACTGGTATTACATAAGGGGCAAAAAAAGTCCCCCTCCATCTTCCAAGAAGCCAACCTATCTCCCATAGGTAAGGCATTCATATAGGCTTTCCATATGAACATTTGAATGTTGGCTGGTATTTTGGTTTTCCAAAGGAGCTTTACTGTTTTGGTATTGAAACTAGAGCTCTGTCCTTCACCACTATCTTTGGCTAGGTACTTGTGGACAGATTTCACAGTCAATCTCCCAGCCTTCTCTCCACTCCATTTCAGCCTATCCTTGCCAAGACCCAGAGGTATGATCATAATATCTTTGATTCTTGCCACAAGGAAAGGCTGAAAGAAGCCTTGCAGCTTGGCCTCATCCCATCCAGTTCTATCCTCCAGAAAAAAGTCAGCCACATGAAGGCCTTCTAGTCTGGGATCCTCCACCCCTAACTCTCTCAGAGTTTGAGGTTTTCCATTGCAGATCACCCAAGGGTCATCTAAAACTGAGTTGGAGTTACCACTGTGAATACCCCAGACTATCCCTCCACTTATGATATTGAAAGTGTTATGGATACCTTTCAAAAAGTAAGAGGCATACCCAGGAGGTTTCCAGACATCCCCTATCCAGTTTTTACTATATATACTAGCAAGAGTTTTTGTCCAAACAGATTCAGTATCTGTAGCAGCTTTCCAAGGGAGCTTGGCTAACATTGCTACATTTATATCCCTCATCTTTCTAAACCCCAACCCTCCTTCAGGTTTGGTTTTACACAACTTGTCCCACCCAATGGTATGGACACTGTTAGAATTTTCAGCACCATGCCAAAAAAAATCTCTGCATGCTTTGTCTATCTTGTTGCAAGTAGACATGGGGAGCATATAGGTAGACATAGCATAGAGAGGAGTAGCTTGTACCACAAATTGGATCAGGGTAGCCCTTCCAGCCTGTGAAAGGACTTTAGCCTTCCAACCTTTTATTTTCTTATGGATCTTATCAACTAAATAGTCAAAATCCTCAGCCTTTTTTTTGGATAGCATGATAGGTATACCCAAGTATTTGTCTTTTGGATCAAAAACCTCATTTTCCAAAACTTCTTTAGCTTTATTTTATTGCGAAACTTGATGTTTCTGCTAAAAAACATGCTAGATTTATCAAAATTTATCAACCCACCGAAGCAACCTGATAGTCTTGGAGGATATCTTTAAGATGACCCCCATCCTCAAGATTTCCCTCCGGTGAATGGGATCAGTCATCTGCATCTGAAGATGGGAGATGGGAGGAGAAGCCCTCCCATCTTAATCCCATGGACTTTCTCCTCAAATTTCGGCTTTTTGCAATCATCCTAGAAAGGGCCTCAGACATGATGATAAAGAGATATGGTGATAGGGGATCCCCCTGTCTGAGGCCTCTTTCGGGGATTATCTTATTTAGAGGATTCCCATTAAGAAGCACTTGAAAAGATACAGTGGATATACACTGCTTTATTAGAGTCCTCCACTTCTGGCTAAAATCCAGTCTATCAAAGATGTTGTCCACCAGGGACCACTCAACTCTATCATAGGCTTTTGCCATATCCATCTTCAAAGCTACCCAGCCATGGTTTTTATCTTTCATGTTTTTCATGTGATGGAAGAGCTCACAAGCTAACCCAGTGTTATCTCCTATATTTCTACCTTTGATGAAAGCCCCTTGGAAGGGAGAAATGATTTTATTCAGATGCTGCTTGAGCCTATTGGCAAGGATTTTAGAGATGACTTTATAACAAAAATTGCAGAGACTTATAGGCCTAAATTGTGCCACAATCTCTGGATTATTTATCTTAGGAATGAGAGCAATATAAATTTCATTAAAAACAGGGTTCAGCTCCCCCTTATGGAAAAAATCCTTCACAAAAGCCACAATACTGCTCCCCACAACCTCCCAAGTGTTTTGGTAGAAGCACCCTTGGAACCCATCAGGCCCAGGAGCCTTCAAGCTTCCCATCTTATTAACAACTCTCCAAATATCCTCAGAAGATGGGATGACAGTAAGCATCTCATTTTCCTTATCCGTGATACAAGGAGTGAACAGATTGAGAATGCTATCATTTTGATAGGGTTGATCAGATTTGAAGAGAGCTTGGAAGTAGGAGTTAATGTTATCTCCCACTTCAGCTCTTCCCCCCCACCCTCTGCAGCCTCTCAATGCTGTTTTTTCTTCTTCTAAAAATGGTGGAGAGATGGAAAAACCTAGTATTTTTTCCCCCATCCTTCAACCAGTGAATAGTGGATTTCTGTTTCCAGAAACTTTCCTCCTTAACCAACCATTCAAGCAACTCAGATTTAAGTCCTTTTGCTCTCTCATAGTTGGCTAGGGAGAAAGGTTTAGTGAGGACAGCTTCTAGCTCCTTGTTAACTTTTTTCAGATTTGTAAAGATGTTGCCAAACACCTTCTTATTCCATATAGTAAGATGTTGTTGTGTTAACTTGTGTTTTAGGATCACATTAATGTCAGGCAAATCATGAAATATAGAGTTCCAGGCAGTTTTAATAACAGACATGCATGCATTATCAGAGAGCCACATATTGTAAAACCGAAAGGGTTTTTCATGCGTGGTTCTATTCTCCTCCTTTTCTTTGAGATTTATCATAATAGACAGATGATCAGAGCTAGCATTAACAACATTGTACACATGCATGTTAGGAAAAAGGACAACCCAGGCATCAGTAGCCAGAGCTCTATCAAGTCTCTCTAAGATATGACTGTTGGGGGCTCTGTTATTACTCCAGGTATACATAGGTCCTTTAAATCCTAGGTCAATCAGCCCAAGGTTATTTATCAACCCATTGAAATCAATCATACTGTTATTAAACATACTTCTTCCCCCTATTTTTTCATTTAGCGAGGTAATGACATTGAAGTCCCCAAACAGACACCAAGGTCCTGGGATCAGGGTAGCCACATCCCTGAGCTCAGCCCAGACCCGATGTCTATTACAAGCAACAGGTTCACCATATACAAAAGAGAAAAACCAGGTTTCAGTGCAAAAAAAATTATTTAGTTTACCTGTCACTTGGTTCCTAGTAGCTCCCAAGATTTCCAGGTCCACCCCTTCTTTCCATAGAATTGCTAACCCCCCACTCCGACCAACTGCTGGAACACAAAAGCAACCCCTATACTTGACCATTCTACTAATACCTTTCATCCTATCTACACCAACCTTTGTTTCAGACAGACATATAATATCAGGATCGAACTTCCCTATTAAGTCCTTTAGATTTTGAATTGCCGCGGAGGAACCTATTCCTCGGCAATTCCAGGCTTGTATCATGGCTGGCGAGGCGACTGTTGTGGGATAGCTGCCGCGAACCCTGGAGGAGAGAACAAACCCCCACTGTTTCCAGACTCAGCCCTACCACTACTATATCCACCACCTGTGCTACAACCCCCCCTCCTTACCATGTGGCTGCCTTGAACTTTCCCCTTTATACTGTTGTTTAATCTTAACAGATCTCTTGTGCACCACTGAGGAGTCATCAACCGCTAAAGGCTTTGGTTGTGGAATCATCGCCTTCGAGATGCTCTCCTCTGATACATACCCATCTCCTTCCAAGCTGCCTTGAGCAAGATCCCCAGGCACATTTCCAATAGACACTTCCTCTGGCCTCTCCTCATGCTGAAAACCTATCTCATTTCCAACCTCTATATCTTGATAATCTTCCCCCCATTATGTAAACGCATCTGAAGGAATCTGATCTTCTGGGAATGAGTGTCCCGAGAAATCAGATGGGTTGGTATAATCTAGAGATCTACCCGAGTTAGATGGCTCAGTTGAGACGATAGAATCACTTGAGATGCTAATCACTGGAGCTTCTTCTGGGATGAGCAAGTGTCCTAGGCCTCTGGCCCGTAAAGCATCTGCCTCTCTTTTGGCTCGTTTTGATTCTCTTGCTACCTTCCTCAGACAATACTCTGTCCATTCTTTATCATCCATGGTTTCTGCCTTACTTCCAGATCTTGAGCTACTCTTCCTTTTTTTACCCACTTCAGCCCCTCTTACTAACTCTACTCTTTGTTTGGCTGATCCTTGACGCCTTCCTTGAGAAACCACCGTCTTAAAACCCCTTCCACGTGTAGGTAACCCAGAGAATTTGAAAAAAGGTGGAGCTTTTCCAGCTGTTAGAGTGGATTGATAGAACTCATCTCTGTTGGTCTTCTCAGTGTTTGGTATGATTGTGTTGGAGAGTGGTAAGATAGATAGTGGCAAAGTCTGCTCATCTCCAGCTCTATTCCCTGTTTCCAAGGAGTTCTCTCTCAGAGCTAGAGGATCTAGGTCTCTCGTGGAGGCTTCCAGGTATGCCAATCCAACCCCTTGGGCCTTATCCAATCCATCCTCCTTAGACCTCTTCATATTATCCAGGTCCATCTCCATAGAGGCCAAACCCCAGACAATTAAGGCTTGTTCCTTATGGTCCAGCCCTTGTCCTGATCCCCAACTGCTTTCTTGGGCTTCTATCCTCTCGAACTGTTGGGCTTGGGCTTCTGTCATATCGATCTTTTGGGCTTGGTCCGATTCTTCCATCATCTGGATTTCTCCAGCTTGGCCTGCCATGTCTGCATCCCCAACGACTACTGACTCTGCCTTCCCCATTTCTGATTCAACCGTTCTGACTTCTGTCAATTCAGACCGTTGCTCCTCTGCCTCCTTAGTCCTAGTCAGCACCCCAGCCCCCTCCTTCGCTGCTCTTGGCGGTGTAGCAAGGATCCCCGCCCCTTGCCATGAGCGTCTACCCAGTGAGCCCCTATCCTTAGCTGGTATCTGATCAGCTCGAGGCTTTTTTGGCGTCCCCGAAATGGTAATAATTGCCGGAAAAGAGGCAGCTAAGCCATTAAAGAACATATTGGCCCTTTGGAGGAAGGAGAAATTATTTTTGATATCCCTAGGGGATCCCCCCAAACTTCTCATCTCTACACAGAGTTTCTCTCTTAAATTGCAATAGTACAAATCATGCCCTATACATCCGTAGAAATAACAAAAAATGTCCAATTTTTCATACTTGAACGTCACTGGAATAATTTCCCCCAGCTCCGTGCATAAATCTATTCCCTTAAGTAAGCGTTCCTTGATATCCATACTCACTCTTACCCTGGCCACTGGATTTTTAAACTCAGGTGAACAGCCAGTATCAACTCCTTTCACTTTGCCTAGATGCATCCCAATGGTGTTGATATTCTCCTCGTTTATCCGATCTCTTGGAAGTCCATATATCTGGATCCAGAAGTCCACTTTGTCAAACTTCCGATCATCTTCCAGGAGGTCTACATATTTTCCTTTTTTGATAGACAGAATGAAACCTTGTATCAACCAAGGCCCATTCTGTCTAACATAGTTGTATTCATCTCCGTTTTCAAACACCATCTTGTACATACCTTTTGCAATCATCTCTATACTCGTATGACCTTTTGTTTACCAGTTTCTATGTACCTCATCCGCAAACACTTGCAAAGGAATGTGTTTACCCCCAAACAGCTTCCCTATCAGGGTTGTGTGCTCTTTTAAGTCTACCTCTAAATTCTTACATCCTATCGCAACCACTTTTTTTTTCTTTTGAACAGGTTTTTCATATCAGCTTGGAGTTTTTCTATTTTTTGTTTTGTTTTTTCCTGATTTTCTTCTTCATTCTCCTTCAGCCCATCACCTTGTATCACTTCCATCTCCTACCAAACCTAGACTCCCAGAAATCCCAGAGATGTATGAGTGATAGGGAGAGCAGTATACAAGAAGGTGAAGGAAAGAGCAGGAAAAGAAAGAATGACAAGAAAGAAAGTAGGAAGGAGATGCACCAAGGGAAACTAAAAATACTAACTGTAGGATTTTCTACCTAGCAACTTTGTCTTATCATTCAAAATTCAAAAAGAAAAGAGGGGGAAAAGAGAGTAGGTCATTCAGATAGAGAGAAAACTGCTTTCAGCCGCAGGAGAGCTTTCTTAAAAATTAAAAAAAGTTTCAGTCGATACTTTAAAATTAAAAAAATTGGTGAATTCCTTGGGGCAGACCCGGGCATCAAATATATATATTCCAGAGACTCTGACTACTGAAAACAAGGCCTCGTCTAAGACAGATTTCTAGCCAAGGGACATGCATATAATCGTCTAAGATAGGAGGTTTAGTCCATAAATATAGCATGTCAAAAGAAACCCAGCAGCCCGTAACAGAAAAAGTTGTTCAGCATCAAGGAGTCACATATTACAATCATAAAATGTAATTTAAACAAAGAATAGAACTGTAAAGATGTTTTCCATCAAGTCACAGAGAAAAATGTTGATGCGTCGCCCTCCTCACCATCAGCAATAGTGATATTCAATGCATGCCTTAAGAGCAGAAGTGCCATTAACTACAACGGAACAAGTAAGATGAACCCCCAATTATTTTCGAAGACCAGACCACGAGACAAGAACAACAAACACAAATGAAATAGCATTATTTTGAACTCATATAATTCCTAAATGGTTATGTAAAACAAAATGATAAACTTTCCTTAGGCATCAATTCAATGAACTAGTTCCGCTGCCAAGCAATTCATTCTCGGGGCATTTTATAAACCGATAAACTGATGATGTCTAAAATCTTTATATAATTTACTGAGTATAACTGTCACTTTACCAGCATGCTTTTCCGCATCACAATATTTTTAATATTCTATATTCTTTCTAATTAAAATACCTAACTAAAGTCAAGATTCAGCTCGTAAAACCTTTTATTCTTTTTACTAGTGTCTGAAATATTATAACATAGTAATACTTACAATTAGGGTAGTGGAGCGACAAAAAGCAGCTCCACTGGCATTCGTAGCTTCATACTCATCATAGTCGGCCTCCATAAAATGGCGCTCCGCTGCTGCCACTGCCAAGAGTCAGGGCCGGCTCAAGGCTGGATGTGGCCTTAGGCGACGATCCAAAGTGAGGCCTTTTTTCTCAATCACAAAGGAACAATAACAATTAGCAAATTGATGTACTAATTTTCATCTATAGTACTTGAAACCTCTTAGATGCATATTGATCCTCTAAAGTCTGCACCTGTAAAGAATTCATTAGCAGCAAAGAAAATGGACAAATACATAAGCAAGGTGGATATGGAATCAAAGAGTAGTAGGCTCACTTAGTACATAACCCTTGATGCTTTGTAACAAGTATAATGTTTCTACTTCAACTAATAAATTCACCTTTTGGGAGTTTTGATTTTCAATTAATATCTGATTTAGTATAGTCATTCACTCATTCATGATCTATTTAGTATCAGGATCCATCTGGAGGTTCAGTCGCAAGAGGGACCTCAGTGAATAGGAGATTGAGATAGCTTAAACTTTTTAAGAAAGATTGCCTATTTCCTACACAATAGAAATTTACATAATGCAATTTGATGCTATGCTTCGTAGAGATGTGTAAGAATCATAGCATCAACTAGTGTAAGAATCATAGCATCTACATGTCTACATTCTGTTTTCAAAGATATATTACACACTTAACACGAATCGACAACATGAAGAACCAATCAATACCTCATGCCCCGACACCCCACTCGCGCAAATCCAATAAAAAACCATCATTCCCTTTAGTACCTCATAGCTAGTTTCAAATAACATATCTTCAATAAACTAATGCATAGTTACACATACGTAGCATCCAAAATTGTGTAAAGATCATCTTTTAACTATACTTTTCTATAAAAAACAAACGAAATATATTGAAAACACATAATTGAATCAAACCAACTTAGATCTAACTTAAAATTTTAACTTGGACATTTAAGAAAATCAATAAACAATCAAAATTTATTTATATTACCTCAGGAGAGAGTTTTTGACAGTGACCACACCAAGGAGCATAGAAATAAACGAATATGAAATCAAAAGTTGAGATTTATTAATACGTACTACTTGTTGGCGTTATCGCTCACATGAAGAGAGAAAATGAATTGATTTTTGCTTGGAGAAGTTTGAGCATGACCCGCGCTCAGATTGGTCTGGACGCAAGCGCACCCCGTGCCCAAGCGCTTGGACATCGTCCAAGGCAAAAGCACGCCACGCGCCCATTCCAGCACAATTCCGAGCGCGACCTGCGCCATTCATATTTTGGCAGGATTCTATTTTTCCGGAACCGCGAGTTTTGGTTATATATTTGGGTTTTTGGCAAAACCAAGTACACGAGAGGCAGCATAAAAGTCAGAGAAAACTCAATCTTAGAAGCTATCAAGATTGAGAGATAACCTTTACAGATAGATAACTCTATAAAGAGATAAGAGTGATCTAGTAAGGTGAGAGATTGAAAAGAGAGATTGTAATATTCCTTCCCACTTTATAAAGAACTAGCTCTTGTGGAAGTAGGCACCATTGGCCGAACCACGATATATCTTTGTGTTGTGGTATGCGTTTAATTCTGCTTTACATTATTATATGTTGTTAATAGTTGTTTAGCCAGTTGGGCATGCTAGTATAGGTTATAGTTGATATTTAGAATTTGTCTGGAGTTGGATCGTGTTCAAATACAAATTATCTATGTAATGGGGGAATCAATTGGTATTGGTATAAACCGCAACACTATTTGGTATAAGAAGTAAAGTACTAATTATAGAACCTCATTTCACTCACAATTGAAGTGAAAATCTAAATTTATAGAACCTCATTTCACCACAATTGAAATGAAAATCTAAATTTGAAGAAGTTTATGTTTTCCTTCATTATATTGTAAATGGGGTACACATGCATGATATACCAAACTATCTTAAAAGATGATGGACCAAGGATCAAGTTGACGAGGCCTTTTAGAATCTCTTAAATTATTAGCTGAACTCAAAATGGTCTAGTGATGCGTTTATAAAACAGAAGGTAATGTTTATCTGATTAAAATCAAGTTCAGTTTGGCACAAAGGAAATGGCATTCTTAGGTGGAATCCATTTAACCGATCTAATTAAGAATAAATAATAATAATAATAAAAAAAAGAAAAAGAAAAAGAGATGCATGTGCATCACGTACGTTTGATAGTCAATTAATAGTTTAGTACCGTACTTATTAAAAGGGCTAAATGTTTCCTCGTATGAAAAATATTTAACTGGTAGGTTAAGAAAACAGAAATGAAAGGAAACGATAACAGAACAGGAAACCCCCTCCATATTTCAATATTTTAGCGCGCTGCAACAGAAACCAAAGATCTTGTGAGAAACTAAGATTGTGAGTTGTGATTACAATTGTTTGTAAACGAGTTACTCAAATTATCTAGTTGGTACTTGGTTTCAATTTTTGATGACTTGGAAGCATTGTTTACAATACGAAGTTACCAAATTTACACATAACTTGGTAACATTGTTTACGCTACGAAAATACCAAATTTACACAACTTCAATTCTACTATCTATTACCACCACAAAACTAGTCTACTCCTCAAAAACACTCCACATTCCACCACCATGTCAACTACTTTTCATCTTTCCTTCCTACTTTTACTAGTCTCATTTGCTACTGCTCTTACTACTAACCAAACTGAAACTGAGATTCAAGCCTTACTCTCGTTCAAACAAAACCTCCATGACCCACTTGATTCACTAGATGGTTGGGACTCAACCACACCTTTTGCACCATGTGACTTTCGTGGTATTTCATGTTACAATACTCAAGTCCATGAACTTCGTTTACCTCATCTTCAACTTTCAGCCCCCTCACTCCTCACCTCTCCAAACTCACAAACTTACGTAAACTTTCTCTCTGTTCAAATTTACTCAACGGTACTATCCCATACTCCTTGTCAAAATGCCGTCATCTTCGCGCAATCTTTTTACAATATAACTCATTCTCTAGGAACTTCCCACAAGAGATACTCACTAATTTGACAGATATTCAGGTTGTGAACATAGCCAATAATATGTTTTCCGGTACCATTTCCACAAACATTCCATCCAGTTTAATATATCTACTTGCATTTATTAAATTTCATGAATTCTAAGCAAGAAAATCTGGAAAAAACAAATAGCAAGAAAACACTCACCCAACATAACATGCACAAAAAAATTAAGCACAAAATGCATGTGACTCTTAGAATACTAATTACAACATATAATTTGCAACAAAATCTACTGAACACACTTATACATACAATCTATAACTGCCCAAACACCTAATGAAAAAACCCATTTCTTCCATGGACGATGGAGTTCCATCCAATCTTCCATGCTCCTCCACATTCAAAACCATGAAGACAAAAATGGAATTGAAAGTTTAAACTTTAGTGCGGAACCATATAGCCTTCCATATGCAAATATCATATTATGGTCTTCTATATAGTCTAATGTCTTTTTTTAATTATATTATTGTTATTCTTCCAATGACATTAAGCTAATCCTCTCATTAGAGGAAGTGATTATAAAGCCTAATGAGGAATAAATTGTTGAGTAAAATTATTTAATTGTGTATATGTTTCAATGAGTTTAATTTAATGTGTGATTTACAAAATAAACATATACTAAATTAAACTAGGGATTCTTATGATTAAATCGAGAGATTTAGTTGTAATAATCCTACATGCTAGTAATAATGACTATACAAATGTAGGTTGTTGCTAGGAATGTGTACTTTGTGGCTCATTAAGCCCACAAATCCAGCCCAATACTAGGCCTAGTCCAGCAGTTAAGCTCACGTGCTTAACCCTAGCTCATCTAATAACTGATCTATTTATGAATATGTCTAGGTTCATTATGGTAGAAGATAAAGATAGAAGTTCAATAAGATAACCATTCTGGTGACACAAACAAGACAAGTCCTCAAAAGACTCTACTTTCTCTACCAATTCATAGAAAAAATCATTCTCTCTCATAACAAGGAATTACATGGAAACTTAATCCCTGGAAAATCAAATCTTGGGTACGTAGGCAACCATTCTTGGTTTAGTCTCATCTCTCCCAACCTTCAATTTCCCTCTATGTTCTACAATTTTTTCATCAAATTGCTCTCGTTGTGTTGAAGCAGATTATTGATGAAACATAATTGGCACTGTCTGTGGGGATTTTAGAATCCATTATCACGTGAATCAATCAAGATGGTAAGCACAAGATGTAGACCGAACAATCAACATATTCCTTCTGCCAATAGGAATTGCAACCCTCGAAATTCAAGTCGGCTAATGCAAGAACCGTTGAATAATCGAGTTGCGCCTAGTGGTAGGATTAATTCTCAACATCCAACTGTAGCACCACCGCCGCCACCGTCACTACAAAAGTTAGTACAAACGCCACTGCCACCACCCTTAACAGTCTTGTAACAAGAAAACCTACAAGTTAATAATCCTCCACGTGGTCCGCCGTCCATCCATGTCGATCCTTCAGTTGACATGGATATGGACGTGGACATTACTCTCACACCAACTAACGGAAAAAGTGATTGTATCAACCAATACACCCTAATATGGTTGAGCGTGAGTTATGACGAGTCAAAAATTTAAATAGGAACTTGAGAAGGAAGTTGGCAAAGAGACAGAGGCCGGTGGACGATGTTGCTAATTCCACTATGTCAAGGCGACCACGTAGGGAAGCAGGTTGTTCCAGTGTATGGGACCGTCTTGAAAATCCACTTCATCGTTCTCAACAATGAACTACTTCTCAAGCATAGTCAAACAGTGCACGCTCTAAAAGTCCTATTACCCAAAATTATGGGGAGAATCGGATTGGTCGAAATAATTACTATCCTAGACATGTCCGATCTCACAGGGAAGATTTATCTCCGAGAAGAAATTTCAGGGAAGACCGCCATTCGAGATATATAAGACATGACGAGGAAGGCAGACATCATATAAAGGAGCGACACAACATGGAGGAGCGGTATATTAATACCGGCCATCATGCCAAAGGTGACTACCGGCTTAGACATGCTGGTTACAGGGAAAGAGAAAGACAATCACTGATAAGACCTAATCGTGCTTATCGCCAAAGATCTCTACCTCCAATAAGAGACAATGGAAGGTATCCTTTTCCATATGGGCGTGATCAAGGAAATCCAAATTGCTCGAGCAAATACTTCAAGTCCGTCCGAAACAAACAACAAATAAAGAGTTGATTGCAAAATAACTTAACGATAGAGTCAAGGGATGCTAGAATGAAAAACTTGACGGTAAAGGAAGGGTACTTGATAAGTTAAAAAAAAATGTCATCATATCCTAGACAGGTTTGACCGGACAGGGAAGATCAAGATCCTAGATAGGTCCAACCTAACAAGGAAGGCTGACCTCGCTGATTTGAAGAAAATCGCCATCCCAGACAGGTCCGACCTGACAAGAAAAAAAAAACATTATAGAAGAAACTATATACTATATAGAAAGCCCCCATCCCAGACAAAGCTGTCCTAATAGGAAAGGCCGACCTCGTAGATTTGAGAAAAACTACCATCCCAGATAGGGAAAGAAAGTGTCACATAAGAAACTATAAAGGAGATTGTCATCCCAGATCGGACCGATTTGACAGGGAAGGGCAACCTTGTTAATCTGAGGAAAATTGCCATCCCAGATAGGTCTGATCCGATAGGGAAGGAAGGTGTCACAGAAGCAACTAGAGGGAAGACCATAATCTCAGACAACCTACCGGCCTGGATAAGCTGGTTACTCGCAAAGACAAAGACAATCTCCAGTCGGACCCAAACGTGTGTACTACCTAAAATCTCCAACTCTTGTAAGAGATAATGGCAGGTGTCATCCTCCACATATGCTCAATTGGGGCATCTATCTGTTTAAATCTTCTGGATGAAATAGATTTCACCCCGCTTAACACAAAATCCCTTTGATGTATGATAACATGCAATTAATGGATTGATGAACAGTAATGTGAAGATGCTTGAACAGTAGATTTAGATGTGAAAACAGTGATTTAGATACTCTAAAATATCATGAGATAAATAGGAGTAGTTGTGTTCGATCCACTCTTGATTGCATGTACTTGAATACCTATCTAGACTAACTAAACTACTTCACTAATGAGAGTAATATGATATCAAAACAGTACTTTTAAGATGCTAAACAATGTTTTGGATGATGAGAGAAGATATTAGAGAGGGGAAATTCCACCACGCGATTCGATTGGCTATTAGCTTAGTTATCGAATCGCTTGTTTAATCCCTAGTGAATACCAAGTCATCACTGATCAAGGTTTTATTAGCATGAGAGATCAGCACCTCCATAAATCTCTTTGATGGGGTTTCTAATCTCTAGTTCTCCGTTATGAGTTCTATCTCTAGAAACTCACAACGAAGAACTTGGAACTCTAATTGCAAAAACAATAAGTAAACTAATTACCAATCATCTTCACATGACTTCATAAACCCCCTCTAATGGAGGTTTAGCTTTGTGTCATTGAATTCATACTAACTAAACAATCAATAGAAGACATAAGAATGAGAAGAGAATTGAAATTGAATTGCATAATAACTAAGCTTTTATTGAAAAGGTTCAAATGGAGGCTACACTACAAAACCCTAATTACTTAACTAACAACTAAACTAAAACTAATCTATATTATGCTAATTTGAGGAGGAGAAGAGTTTAGCCTTAATCCTCTTTATATAGGAGAGGGTTAGGGTTACATTTTCGTGCATGGACCTGGAAGGGGGACTTTGGGTCTCTAATATGAGTCCAAAGTCCATTAGGTTAAGTCTAAATTGGTCACTAATGTAGGAAATTATTTCAATACCTTTTTGGTCCACTTTTATAGCTCTGATTGGGCTAAGGCCAGTTCCATTGGAAATCTGGTTTCGAGCCAGTCGTTTGACATAAAGTAGGCCCAATTCCAAGAACTGAGTCCAAAGATAAGCCCATTTGAAGTTCTGATAGTTTTTTTTTATCCTTTTTCTTCTCGAATTGGCTTTGACTTCCTAGCTTTGATTGGGATTGAAAAGGCTTTTCCTTTTTGATTCTTGGGCTTTAAACATAGAACTTCCTTAGCAATCATCTTGACTCGTTTTTCATGCAAAAATGGTGTTTTTTTTTTTTTTTATTGGCAAGCCTGTTTTAAATGAGATCAGTAACTTTTTGATGCTGGCGGGGCTTGACCCCCCAGACCTCTGGTATCATCACCCAAAGATTTTGCCGACTTTGCTAGTCAGCACCTGCAAAATATGTGGGCAAGCCTGTTTTTAAAAAGATTAATAAATCAATAGTATATAGTGGAGTTCGAACCCCAGACCTCTGGCATCATCACCCAAAGGTTTTACTAACTAAGCTAGAAGGCATTTTCTCATTTCTTTTGAGTAGTGTTTCTCTATGGAGTGATTTATATTTTTATTTGCTTTATTCTTTTATTTTCAAAAATCATTTTCATAAAAATTAAAAAAACTCTAAAACCTATAAATATTAGATAGTCTAGGGAATCTGACTTTAAAAGATCCACATTTTCACCACAACAAAATTCTTTCATCTTATTCAAAAATTTTATTTTCACCACTTACTATCACACCAAATTAATTCTAAATGAGTTAGAGGTCTTTATTAGGTGATATGCAGCTTAGGTGGTGGTTTAAGAATAAAAGAAATGGACATGCAAATAAACAAGTCTGAGATAATAGGGTCTTCAATTACATTTACTAGAGAAAACCTTGTTCTTACTTTGCTTATTCTACACTTAGTTTTCATCCTTCGCCTTTTTGTTTTGGCTATTGACTCCTTTGATTATGTTTTTTTTTTGGAGTTCTAACTTTTTATTTTATTTCTATTTTATGTTTCATTTCTTTGGATGGAAACTTCTTTTCTTTTTTCTATTTTTCTTTTCTGAAGCAACTAACTAATTTTGGTTTTACACAAGTCTTTCTCTTTATATTCTTTACTTCATCCTATTTCTCAGACTCATTCAAGATGGCTAGGTTTATTTTTATTTTTATTGGTTTTAAAGATGGGTAAATGATTTATGGTTGCGAAAAGGCTAATGAAACGGCTCAGTGGGGCGACTAGTGGATAATTACTTATATGTATGAATTTTTAGCTATATCGATCCAAATATGGCCTAAATTCTCGGTTAGGATATAGTATGGTGATCAAGCAAGTGGATGTGTGATTTATCTAGTCAGATTTTACTTCTCTTTTGTGTGATCACTCAGATATTCACTCATATGAGGCTTTTAGGCTAGATTCTCACAGGATATATAGAATTAAATAGTCTAACCTAGGTCTCAGAAAAATACTACCAAGTACACTCATACATGCTCATGCAAGATGTTAATGAAAAAATGCAATGACTATTTACCTACATATTAACCTAAGTTTCTAAGAACTACATTTAATTCTATTGCTACTTGAGATTTATAGACTAATATCATTATGGAAAAGGAAATAATACCATTATCCTAAGTGCATAGTATAAACTATTTTTATGCTTTTAATACTTTTCTACTTTTATACGACAAATAATACGTAATATATAACCTAATATGTGCTTAAACATTTACAACATATTTCTATACCACCCCCAAATAGAATCATGCTTTGTCCC
Source organism: Coptis chinensis (assembly GCF_015680905.1). Taxonomy (NCBI): domain Eukaryota; kingdom Viridiplantae; phylum Streptophyta; class Magnoliopsida; order Ranunculales; family Ranunculaceae; genus Coptis; species Coptis chinensis. The sequence continues at coordinate 55,178,601 of NC_141463.1, forward strand.
CAAAGTATGGAATGAAAATGAAAGATAGAGAGTACCATAGAAACATGCTTGTAAATGGGAGCACCTGTAAAAGAAAGTTAAACGATACAAATATAAAAAAATAAAATGCAGACGGAACTCCTATATTAGTTCCATCAATTATGGAGATAATAAGAATTAAATATCGATTTGGACATAAACGGACTCTAACAGGAAATTATAATTATTACCATATATAGTTGCGCTAATCAGGCATTATCCTCCCTTTGTTCCTCACTTGTGAAATGATGAAGGCTCCTTCAAGTCTTGGGAATCTATGACTATCTTCCATGCCTTCCCTATGTTGTCATCTACCATAGCTAACCTATTTAATGCAATTTAGTCGGACGGGGTATATGGGGCTATTAGGTGAGGTTGGATGCGCCAGCCAGGCCAAACCATAACACGTAGAGAACGGACTATAGCATTGGTCATGTGCATAGTGTCAACCTTAACCTAATCAATGAAACTTTGATAGAAATCAGGGAAGTAAAATAACATAATGCAGCAAACCATCATGGGCATAATAAGGAACTTATGCCTCAAGGTATGAACTCGTGCTAGATTATAAACAAGGGGTCTGGGGAAAATAAAAAAGCATACATCCCTCAGCTAAAGCTAGGAAGACGTTACAAGTGGCACTATTCATAGTAGAAAAATGCCATTCCCCTAAAATATTAAGCATTATAAAAAACATAGTAGTTCCTATGTTAAGGGACAGGCTACCTAGGGCTACATTATGTTGCCCTTGGTCCTCTAATCGAAAAATTCCCTCCCCATAAGTCTCATGGAAATATTCATAATTGTAAAAGAAGGCATTATCAGACATATATCCCCATGTTTCTTGGGGAGCAGGCATGGACAGTCCTATGGCAAATGCTTAAATCAGCTGATTCATTGTTAATTTTGATAGAGAACGCTTGTTCCCCATTTAGTCGATAGAAAAATTTACAGTTGTCATAGAAATAAGTAGTAAGTGCAGGAGAATAAGTTTCATCAGGATATACCAATAGAGGGTCCCATCCTAACTACACAATCATGTCTCAGAAGAAGAAACCATAAGTGTCACTCTCGAGCAATTCATGAAAGGACTGTTTAGGTATAATTTTTTGAGTATTCATAGCAACCAAGTAAAGAAAAGAACTACTGGAAGTGATAGAAGAAGAACCTGGAAGTCCAAGCCTGAAAGCTTGCAGTGAGGGTGTGGGTGCACTCTGAATATGTCTTTGGAGGGCGCGGGTCGCGCTTAAGAAAAGACTGATAAGATTTATATAAGGGCGGGTCATGCTCTGTTTGGTCTTGGGGAGGGCGTGGGCGTGCTCTGAGATGCAGTAATGTGTTTAAGGTTTTGAGTAATTAAACTACATGCTTAGGTCTTGTATTTATAGTGTTTGGTTGCTAAGTCTAAGGCCGGATGATTGCTAAATAAAAAGATGTGCAAAAACATATTTTTAGGAATAGTTTTCTACACATGAATTCTATTTCAGTTTTTGGAATTTCTATATATGATTAGCTTCCGAACTGCGAAATATTGATATTCCATGAAATATAAGGTTCCTAATTACATTATGGATCCTAATTTAAACAATTCAAACAAGGCCCATGGGTGATATATTGTGGGGTTTCTATATAAGATTAGCTTCTAAAATTCCATGAAATTTTGAATTCCTTGAAATGTCAGGTACCTAATTACATTATGAATCCCATGTGAATAAATCAAGGCCCAATGAGTCTTATATTTTGGCACAAAGACTTCTAAAAATGTGATTAAAGCATGCAATTTCATACGTGCACATACATTGTACTAAATTTAAATATACCACACCCAAACAATTTGAGAAGGGGGTTCATGAAATAGTTTAGTAAAATACCTAAACATGCTGATACACAAAAGAAACTATATGGTAAAGAATATGTGATTAATTATGCATTAAATTTAACGATACGTGCATAGTAGAGCAATTACATAAACAAATATTAACTACTTAACAACAACATGTAATGAACAAGAAATTAACTAGATTACTAAAATTAAAATAAGTACGGAAATTAAATAGTTATTACAAAACAAATATAAATCAAATGCATTTTCCTCACAACAAAACAAGAAGAAGGGATCTATCCTTGAGAAGTAAATGGTCCAAAACCATCATAAGAAGGACGACGACGACGCTCACGCCTGGAGTCAGAAGAAGGAGAGGAACCTATGAACTGGGGAAAACGTCTCAAGACCTATGCCTAAAATTCTGCCTGCGCATCCCAGTATTGTTGTTGTTCCTGTTCCATATTCTCCAGATTATTAAACATGTCAACCTGGTTGTCATCCAGGGTCTGGACGTTCTGCTCTAAGGTTTGGTGATGACGTTGAATGGAACCCTAACCCCTTTGAATCGATTCATAAAGCTCAGTTAGGGTTCTCTGGTTATCATAAACTGTACGCATCCCGCTATGGAGTAGTGAAAAATGTGCAAAGTTAGTAGGAGCACGATCCATAACATCCTTAGCAAAACAAGCATGATAGTCATCTTCTTCATCTTGCTCTACACCATTATCCTTCTTCATCCTGGTCTACACCATCAGCCTTCTCTTCAGGCATTGTCAAATTCCTTTGGACACACTCACTATATGCCTTGGCATTCGAGTGAAGCTTAATATGAGTCCTAGGTGACTCAGGCATGCAACCCCAAGATAATATAATCTTAGTTACTAAATAGGTAGGGGTGCAGTGGTTTGGCCTATAGCCATAAGCTCTTCACGTAGAAAATCAATGAGGCAAAAACCATACCTTCTATTATGCAGAATCCAATGGATGTGGATGAAGGACAAGTTGATGTCATTAGACTTTGTGGTGCCCTTGATGTTCTTCCCTAGCCACTGTGTCATAGCCAGCAAGTTGATCCTCAGTGACTGTTGTCTGGCACAGTGAGAACAACTGTTGTAGTGGCCCTCTAGCAGCATCTCCAGCAACAACTGATGCACTCATTCAAACTGGAATCCTTGTAAGGTCAAGGTGACCTATTTTGCGGCTGTCCCAATGATAGATGCTAGCAAGTCGTGCGTCACATCCATCTGAACTCTGTCCATGTTCACAAACAGCCTCCCTGTCGGCGTTGTCCTCTTAAATTGATAAAATTTCAAAACCAAATCCTCATGGTAGTACTAATGAGTAGAGTACCACATTCTATCCCACCCTCTAGCACGCATCTCAATACCATAGAATGGTTGGAATCTCTCCACATCGAATGTGAATTTCGGCATGATTTTTATAGGTCTAGCCATGGTTTGGTTGAAATTGGAATACGAGTAGGGGAATAATTAGGGGAGGATGAGGGGAAGGTACTGTAAAAAACTTGAAGAGTTTGGTTTTGATGAAGGGGCGGGTCGCGTTGTGTGTGATTTATGTCAGATCTGATTTTGTTTGGTGAAGAAGAAAGAAGAGGGGTGGGTCGTGTGGTAAAGTTGGATGATCGGTGGGGTGTAAATAATGTGGGTTTTGGTGAAAAGTAATTTTTGGCCCAACCACAAATCTTTCCTGAAATACTCATCATGTCCTGCTGCCTCGTAAACTTAAAACTAAGATTCCCGATTCGTTAGCGGTCTGATTTTTGCAACTAAGATATAAAAATGATCAGCATGAAGAATGCTATCTAAAGATCTAGGAAACACTCAAATCTACCCATGGGTGACATATCAGATGATGTATGAATGACTCGGAATGCGTAAATGGTATAAGTGATGTGGGCGATGGAAATCTAGATGACTAGATTGTGTCACATGAATCTATATAACTTAATGGCAGCATAAACAAAGATAAGAAATTGAGAGAACAAGGTGGGGTGGTTACCCACCCCCAAACAAAATTTTTGAATAGGATGAAAGAATTTTGTTTTGGTGAAAATGTTGGTCTTTTAAAGTTAGATTCCCTAGACTATCTAATCTATCTAATATTTATTGGTTTTAAAGTTTTTTAATTTTTATGAAAATGATTTTTGAAAATAAAAGAATATAGCAAATAAAAATATAAATCCCTCCATAGAGAAACACTACTCAAAAGAAATGAGAAAGTGCCTTCTAGCTTAGTTAGTAAAACCTTTGGGTGATGCTACCAGAGGTCTGGGGTTTGAACCCCGCTATATACTATTGAGTTATTGATATTTTTAAAACTAGGCTTGCCCACACATTTTAGCATGTGCTGACTAGCAAAGTCGGTAAAACCTTTGGGTGATGATACCAGAGGTCTGGGGCTCGAACCCCGCCAACATCAAAGAGTTACCGATCTCATTTAAAACATGCTTTCTAATAAATAAATAAATAAATATATATATATATATATATATATATATATATATATATATATATATATATATATATATATATATATATATATATAAAACGAGAAAAAGTGCAAGAGAGGAATGCGTGAATTACTTGAACGTGGACTAAGGATCCGGCACTTACAACACACAATCCGAAAGGAGTGTCCAATTATCTTAATGGAGCACTCCCAAAATATATAATATGGATAGGAAGCACACCAAGCATATATAGAGGGTTAGTCCTCATAAATAGGTTCTTGTATAATGGTTTTTTCAACAGCTGGCGACCGTAACTCTTGGAAATGTTTTAAGCGTTGGCCATTTACTTGAAAGGTACTGTTATCCTTGGGATTTACCAAGGTGATTGCCCCGTGAAGGGTGACATCAGTAACCAGAAAAGGGCCGGACCAAAGTGCTTTTAATTTCCCTGGAAAAATATGCAAACATGAGTTATATAGCTAAACGTTTTGGCCAAAATCAAACTCTTTATGCAAAATATGTTTATCATGAATATGTTTCATGTTAGCTTTGTAATCATTCGCTAGATCGTAATAATCACTTCGGATTTCTTCAAGCTCATTTAATTACAATTTGCGCTTGACACCAGTGGCATTAATATTGAAATTAAGACTTTTAATAGTCCACAGGGCATGGTATTCCAAGTTAACAGGCAAGTGACAAGGTTTACCAAAAACTAAGCGATAGGGTGACATACCAATAAGTGTTTTAAAAGTCATTCTATATGCCCATAAGATATCTGTTAGGCATCTAGACTAGTCTTTCCAATTAGGATTAACTGTCATTTTTAATATATTTTTTATTTCTCTATTGGACACCTCTACGGAGTCGCCACCTTATGGGTAACTCCATATTTCTTGACTAAAGCTTCAATAACTCTATTACAAAAATGTTTTCCCCCATCACTTATGATGGCCTTAGGGATTCCGAAACAGGAGAAAATATATTCCTTCATGAAAAATACTACAGTTTTATGGTCATTGCTACGATAAGCCATGGCTTCAATCCATTTATAAACGTAGTCTACTGCTACAAGAATATAAATAAAACCATTCAAGACTGGAAACGGACCCATGAAATCTATACCCCAGACATCAAAATAGACCCAATCAGTGTGCATGAGCATCATTAAAAAGACTAGGCCAATAAAAACTGTATTGAAGAACTTTGGCGGCAGTTTTCTTTCCACTAAAATGACCCCTACATGATTATTCATGGCAGAAGGATAGGACTTCATTGTGCTCCTACTGGGGAATGCAATAATGAATTATTTGATACGCATAATATTTAAAAAGGTAGGGTTCATCCCAGTAGTAAAATTTAACTTTGGCCAAAAATCTCTTGCGTTCGCTCTTGGACCATATATCAGAAATAATCTTGGACACTAAAAAACTAACAATGTCCGCATACCATGGTGCAGAAAAAGTTGAATAAAGCTGCTCATTCGGAAAAGAGTCAGATATCAAGTCGGAATCACTGTCATCCTCATTAGTTAACCTAGATAAATGATCTGCAACTACATTTTTAGCCCCTTTCTTATCCTTAAGCTCTAAGGTAAACTCCTGTAGGAGAAGAATCCAACGGATCAATCTCTGTTTAGCATCCATCTTCGCGAGAAGGTACCTAAGCGTTGCATGGTCTGCGTAGATGATGGTCGTGGAACAAACTAAGTAGGGACGAAACTTATCCAAGGCATAGACAACAGCTAGAAATTCCTTTTTAGTAGTAGTGTAATTACAGTGAGCATCATTTAAGGTTTTACTAGCGTAAAAAATTACAGTGGACTTACCATCTAACTTCTGTTTTAGCACAACACCAACAACATAATCACTAGCATCACACATAAGTTCAAAAGGCTTACACCAGTCTGGTGGTTGTATGATAGGGGTAGAGGTTAAAACGTCTTTCAAAGTTTCAAAAGCCTGTTTACAGTTTAGCTATTTTGGAGAAATCTTTTATGAAACGTGGTAAGCACCCAAATGTGTAGTTTAAACCCTTTAATAGTATTCTACTTGGGCCAATTATTTTTAGGCCATGCAGGTTTCTATAGACGTTTCATAAAAGATTTCTTCAAAATAGCTAAACTGTTAACAAATGTGCTCCTAAAAGATGATGTTTTTTATTTTAATCATGACTGTAAATAAACTTTTAAAACTTTGAAAACTTGTTTAACCTCTGCACCTATCATACAACCACCAGACTGGTCTAAACCTTTTGAACTTATGTGTGATGCTAGTGATTATGCTGTTGGTGCTGTGCGAGGACAGAAGTTAGATGATAAGTCCACTGTAATTTTTTATGCTAGTAAAACCTTAAATGATGCTCAACGTAATTACACTACTACTAAAAAAGAATTTCTAGCTATTGTCTATGCCTTAGATAAGTTTTGTCCCTACTTAGTTGGTTCTACAACCTTCATCTACACAGACCATGCAACACTTAGGTACCTTTTCGCGAAGAACGATGCTACACAGAGATTGATCTGTTAGATTCTTCTCCTGCAAGAGTTTACCTTAGAAATTAAGGATAAAAAATTGGCTAAAAATGTAGTTGCAGATCATTTATCTAGGTTAACTAATGAGGATGACAGTGATTCCGAATCGATATCTTACTCTTTTCCGGACATAGTTATACGGAGATAGTTAATTTCTTAGTGTTTGAGATTATTCCTGATATATTGTCAAAAAGTGAACGCAAGAGATTTTTGGCCAAAGTTAAATTTTACTACTGGGATGAACCTTACCTTTCCAAATATTGTGCGGATCAGATAATTAGTCGTTGCATTCCCCAGTGGGAACACAATGAAGTCTTATCCTTCTGCCATGAGACTAATCATGTGGGGGTCATTTTAGTGGAAAGAAAACTGTTGCCAAAGTTCTCCATTGCGGTTTTTATTGGCCTACTCTTTTTAATGATGCCCATGCACACTACAAAGAGTGTATTAGATGTCAACAACTTGGGCGTATTACTCAACATAATATAATGCCCCTAAATACCATTCTCATAGTAGAGATTTTTGATGTCTGGGGTATAGATTTCATGGGCTCATTTCTCATGTCGCATGGTTTATTTATATCCTGGTAGCTGTAGACTACGTTTCTAAATGGATTGAAGTCATGACTTGTCGTAGCAATGACCATAAGACCGTAGTATTTTTTATGAAGAAATATATTTTCTCCCGTTTTGGCATACCTAAGGCCATCATAAGTGATGAAGGAAAACATTTTTGTAATAGAGTTATTAAAGTTTTAGTAAAGAAATATAGAGTTATTCATAAAGTGGCGACTCCTTATCATCCTCAAACTAGTGGTCAAGTCGAGGTGTCCAACAGAGAAATAAAAAAGTTATTAGAAACGACAGTTAATCCTCATAGGAAAGACTAGTCTAGATGCGTTATGGGCATATAGAATGGCTTTTAAACACCTATTGGTATGTCACCCTACCGCTTAGTTCTTCGTAAACCTTGTTACTTGCCTGTTGAGTTGGAATACCGTGCTCTGTGGGTTATTAAAAGTCTTAATTTCAACATTAACGCCATTAGTATCAAGCACAAATTGCAATTAAATGAGCTTGAAGAAATCCATAGTGATTCTTACGATCTAGCGAAGGATTATAAAGATAACATGAAATGTATTCATGATATTTTGCGTAAAGAGTTTGATCTTGATGTGCTTCTTATCCATATTCTATATTTTGGGAGTATTCTATTAAGGTAACCGGACCTTCCTTTAGGAGTATGTGGTTGTAAGTGCTGGATCCTTGGTCTATGTTCATGTAATTCACGCATTCCTTTCTATCCCTTTTTCTCGTTTATTTTGAGTAGTGTTTCCCTATGGAGTGATTTACATTTTTACTTGCTTTATTATTTTAATTTCAAAAATTATTTTTGTAAAAACTAGAAAACTTTAAAACCCATAAATATTAGATAGATTAGAAAGTTTATGGGATCTGACTTTAAAAAACCCATATTTTCAACACAACAAAATTTTTCATCCTATTCCAAATTTTTTTTTGGGGGTGGGTAATCACCCTACCTTGTTCTCTCAATTTCCTATCTTTCTTTATGCTGCCATTAAGTCGTATAGATTTGTGTGACACAATCTAGTCATCTAGATTTCCATCGCCCACATAACTTATGCCATTTATGCATTTCTAGGCGTTCTTCCATATTCCTATATGTCACCCACAGTTAGATTTGAGTGTTTCCTAGATCTTTAGATGGCATTCTTCATGTTGATCATTTTCATAGCTCATTCGCAAAAATCGGTCCGCTAACGAATTAGGAATCTTAGTTTAAGTTTACGAGGCAACAAGACATGATGGGTATTTCAGAAAAGATTTAGGCTTGGACCAAAAATTCATTTTCCACAAAAACCCATGATATTTACACCCCACCGACCATCCCATTTTACCTCGTGCCCCGGCCCATTTTCTTCATCTTCACCAACAAAATTAGACCTAACCTAAATCGCACATAGCGCGACCTGCGCTCTTCATAGCCTAAATCCAAGTGCGGCCCGCACCTTTATCACCACCAACCTTTTCAAGGTTTTTACATAACCTTCCCCTCATCCTCCCCTACTTATTTCTCTACTTGTATTCCAATTTCATCCACACCATGGCTAGACTAGTAAAAATCATGTCGGAATTCGCATTCCACGTAGAGATATTCCAGCCATTCTATGATACTGAGATGTAAGCTATAGGGTGGGATAGAATGTGGCACTCTACTGAGGAGTACTACCATGAGGATTTGATTTTAAAATTTTATTTGTTTAAGAGGACAACTCCATCAGGGAGGCTATTTGTGAACTTGGACGGAGTTGAGATGAATGTGATGCACGATTAACTTGCATCCATCATTGGGATAGCCGTGAAACAGGTCACCTTGACCTTACAAGGCTCCCAGTTCGAAGGAGTGCATCAGTTGATGTTGGAGACGCTACTAGAGGGCCGCTACAACAGTCGTTCTCACTATGCCAGACAACAGTCACTGAGGATCAACAAGCTGGATGTGACCCAGTGGCTAGGGAAGAACATCTGTGGCACCACAAAGCCCAGTGACATCAACTTGTCATTCCTACACATTTTTTGGATTCTACAGAATAGGAGGTATGGTTTTTGCTTCATTAATTTTATGCGTGAAGAGCTTATGGCTATAGGCCAGACCACTACACCACTACCTATTTTAGTTACTAAGATTATGTTATCTTGGGCTTGCGTGCCTGAGTCACCTAGGACTCATATTAAGCTTCACTCAAATGCCAAGGTGTATAGTGAATGTGTCCAAAGGAATTGGACACTGCCTGAAGAGAGGGCTGATGGTGTAGATCATCAGGATGAATAAGATGAATATCCTACTTGTTTTGCTGAGAATGCTATAGATTGTCCTTTTTTTAATTTTGCACATTTTTCACTACTCCATAGTGGGATGCGTATGCTTTATGATAGCCAGAGAACCCTACCTGAGCTCTGTGAATCTATTTAGAGGCGTCAGGGTTCCATTCAACGTCATCACCAAACCTTAGAGCAGAACATCCGAACCCTAGATGACAACCAGGCTGACATGCTTAATTATCTGGAGAATATGGAACTGGAACAACAGCAATACCGGGATGCACATGCTCAGTTTCAGGCCGAGGTCTTGAGATGTTTGCCCCAGCTCGGAGGTTCGTCTTCTTCTCCTGACTCTAGGCGTGAGCGTCTTTGTCGCCGTCCTCATGATGGTTTTGGACCATCTACTTCTCAGGGATAGATCATTTCTTCTTGTTTTGTTGTGATGCATTTGATTTAGATTTATCTTTGTATTGTAATTACTATTTAATTTCTGTACTTGTTTTAATTTTAGTACCTTATTTTAATTTTTGTTCATTACATGTTGTAGTTGAGTAGTTAGTATTTGTTTATGTGATTGCTCTACTATGCACGTAACGTTAAATTTAATGCATGATTAATCACATATTGTTTACAATATTGTTTCTTTTGTGTATCAGCATGTTTAGGTATTTTACTGAACTATTGCATGAACCCCCCCTCTCAAATTGTTTGGGGGTGGTATATTTAAATTTAGCACAATGTATGTGCACGTATGAAATTGCATTTTTAATCACATTTTTAGAAGTCTTTGGGCCAAAATATATGACTCCTTGGGACTTGATTTATTCACATGAGATCCATAACGTAATTAGGCACCTGATATTTCGAAGAATTTCAAAATTTTGTGGAATTTCAGAAGCTAATCTTATATAGAAATCCCACAATATATCACCCATGGGGCTTGTTGGTTTAAACTGGGATGCATAATGTAATTAGGAACCTTATATTTTGTGGCATATCAATATTTCACAAAATTTCAGAAGCTAATCATATATAGAAATTCCAAAAACTAAAATAGAATTCATGTGTAGGAAACTATTCCTAAAAATATGTTTTTACATATATTTTTATTTAGCAATCATCCGGCCTTAGACTTAGAAACCAAACACTATAAATACAGGACCTAAGCATGTACTTTCATTACTCAAAACCCTAAACACTCACTGCATCTCAGAGCGCCCGCGCCATCCCCAAGACCAAATGGAGCGTGATCCACCCTCATATAATACTTATCAGTCTTTTCTTAAGCGCGACCCGTGCCCTCCAAAGGTATATTGTGAGCATGCCCGAGCCCTCACTGCAAGCTTTAAGGCTTGGACTTTTAGGTTCTTCTTCTATCACTTCCAGTGGTTCTTTTCTTTACTTGGTTGCAATGAATACTCTAAAAATTATACCGGAACAATCTTTTGAGGATCTATTCCTTAATGACAACTATAGGGGATTTTCTGAGTATCCCCTGATCCTCCTCTGTGCCTTGTGATTCATAAGTTTTCTTGATCGAGAAGGGATGAGATGATTTAGTGTTTAGGGTTGAACCGACTAGTGGCTGCCTACATATCTCCTTGTTTATTTTGAAGAATCAAACCCAATCTTACGTAGTTCCTAAGAGCGAATTCCTATGGTTTATTTAGGAAGAGCCTTGAGAGTCCTAGGGTTAGGGTTAACATCACCGCTTGTGAGTTCCCTTTCCATCTTTGGACTCTGCCTTCCTATTAGGAATCCTCTCCCTATGGAAGTCTAAATCTAGACCGTATCTTATTAGAGGTAGGTTTCCTTGTTGGTCATAATATCCCATCGCATATGGGATGATTATATCTAAAAGGTAACTCCTAAAGATATGTCATTCTGATTCCTTCCTTATCATCAAAGATTGCCCTCTTCAATTTCTTTCTGTTTGGGAACTGTCTTTATCAGTTTCCTTCTGTTTAAAAACTGCCTTTATCAGTTCCTAACACCTAACAACTTGGAGAACTTGCATATTCATAGGTGGGTCGTCACGTGACTAACACATGCTTACGACACACTCGTGATAAACACAAGATAACTTATTCCCAGAACTAATCCGAAGGTTCTCGTCTTATTCCATGTATTTATAGTCCTAGGTCATTTCCCATGCACGTGGCATCTAATCAATGACGTGTCATTTCCCATAAATTCCTTTGTGAACCTCTCACATGACCTGTTCAGCGAGGGCTGGGGGAGACATCTTAGGTGAGGTCCCAGGAATAACTTTTGTATAGATCATCCCCAATAAAGGTGAATCTTGGTACCTTGGCAAGCAGGCGCGTGGCCGTGTTCCTATATTCTGGAAGTGTCCCGTCTTTGAGGTAAGACTTGTAGGGATCTAACTGTAGGAACCGTTATTTCAGAAAGCAAATTTCTACAAACCGTGAAAACCACGCGCAGCGGAATTAATGGTTCTCACGATTTTGGATTAGAAAACATACCTTTAAATCCGGCTAATCTAACTTTGAGAATCCAATAGCTATGAATCCGAATCAACAGTCAACCCTTTGATCTTCTGTTGTATTCCTTTCAATAGATTGGACGTTGTGTGGGCAACGATCTACCAGCCCCCTTCTTTCTCACAAAGCTAGATCCAATTTTGGATCTATCTTTTCTTGCCTCTCTTTTCAATCAATAATGAATAGTAAATTTCGACTAAGAAGAAAGGTTTCTATTTATAGGCTACAACAGGGACTATGAGGAGAAATTAGGGTTGGGCCTCCTGACGGGCTTGGGCTTCCCATGTTCGCCTAGAACACACGGCCCAAGTCCATCAACAAATGGCTTATTCCATTAAAGGCCATTGTTGCACTACCGCCCTAATCCCAAATTACGTGTCAGCGTTTATGGGCTCCATATTATATGCTCGTTGATCTCCCTATGTTTAAGATATCGAATGTCCATTGATTAAGTCAAGTTACTGACAACCACATTAATCAATTTCTTATGTCCTTGAGTAGAACCACTCAACCTCATTGTGATGTCGGATCAAATCCACCTGTAAGGTTTACATGACAATCCTTATGAGCTCCTCAAGGGGACATCATCAGCTCGACTTCTTGTGGGACACAGATTCCTTCTATAATCAACAGCACACCTTACATACAATGTCATTACCTAATCCATCGAGTTTGTTGATTCACAAATAAATCTCACTCATTGATGATTTAAAGCAATGTACAATGCACGTAAGTGCCCTTTATTATATCCGGATTAGGAGGATAAGCATCCATAATAACAGAGGCGTTTGTTCTCTTATATAGTTAGAATAAAGAGAAACAACCTCACTTGGTCCTGTTTAATACACACAAAGTATACTAGTGTAATCCTATAGTCAAGATAGACTAATACCAGATTATACTACAACCGTACCAATGGTTTGTCCAAATCCATCTAGGTTGTGAAAGATTACTTATACTTTATAAGGTACTGATGATATGATCTTACGTGTTGTCCACACCATATCATCTACAACATAAAGTATTAGACACATGCATATAACTAATAACATATATAATATGCATAACATTTGCCCATATGATTCTCATTCAAAATATAAAGAATTAGAGTTAATACAAAAGTAATGCTTTTAGTATATAACCCTATCACCATCCAGTTTGATGTGTTGACTAGAATAATACAAACTGTTGTAACAGTGGGTGCATGGATGCTGGGTTTGTCCTGGAACTCTAAAGGGATGGAGCGAGACTCGTTGTTGCCCAACATTGAGGCAACATATGCCAGCGCATCTGAGTGTCAATTTTCTGACCGAGGCAACTGATAAAACTGAATATTCTCAAACTTACTCTGAACCAGTTCCAGGTATTTAGCCATCTGTTCATCTCTGGCCTCATAACCTCCATCAACTTGAAACACAACTAGCTATGAGTCACTAAAAACTGTGAGGTGTGTTAAGCCCAGGTTGAGAGCTATTGTAAGGCCAACAAGAGTCACCTCATACTCTGCTTCATTGTTGGAGGCATTCCACCTAACCGAATAGATTTCTCCAGTCGCATATTGTCATGAGTAACTAACATAGCTCCAACTCCTACATTTATGTCATTTGAAGATCCATCCACAAACAGTCGCCATCCGAAGCGTGGCTTCCAAAGGTCTGGATGCATACTTGGAGAATCCGTTGAGATACCATCATCTGAACAGGGGGTTCTTGAGTCGTACACAGTGTATGTCATTAGAAAATCTCCCAAGAATTCTGCTAGTGCCCTAATCTTTCTCTGAGATTCGTCGGACGTATATTATATCATACTCTGACAGTTGCACAGACCACTTAGCTAACCTTCCTGACCTATTCGATCTTTCCAAAACTGATCGTAACTCTGGTATTCTGAGATTAATCTGATAGTGTGAGACTGGAAATATGGTCATAATTTCTCTGCTGGAAAAACAAGGGCTAAAGCGACTCTTTCGAGTTTTTCAACCTTCTTTTTATCCACACGTATCAGTATAGAACTGATACCGTAGTCAGATGAAGAGAGATAAAGACCCAAAACTTCTCCCTCAATTGGTTTGGAAAGGATCAGTGGTGATCCCAGGTACCTTTTGAACTGATCGAATGCTTTTTGGCAGTCTTCTGTCCATGCAAATGAGGTATTTTTTCGTAGTAATTGGAACAAAGGTTTGCACTTTTTGGACCTTTTTCATGTTTTTAGGTGAAGGCATTTTTATAAGCGTTTGGATCTGATGAGACATCTGGGTTTGCTTCGATTCCTCGCTTAGTAACCAGATACCCTAAAAACTTCCCTGATGAGACAACAAAAGTGCATTTCGCGGGGTTGAGTTTCATGTGATACTTTTACAGAATGTCGATGCACGTTTCATGTAGGAGAGGTGATCTCCACGTCTTAAGCTCTTGATCAAGAGATCGTCTACATACACCTAAATGATATCGGCTATCAATCCCTCGAACATCTTGTTTACCAAACGTTGGTACATGGCACCCGCATTTTTTAGTCCAAACGGCATGACCTGATAGCAGTACAGGCCATCCTCGGTTGTGAAACTTGCATGCTTGTGGTCTTCCTCATGCGATAGGATCTGGTTGTAGCCAGATGACCCATCGGTGAAGGATAACAATTCATGTCTAGCCATTGCATCCACCAACTTGTCAATTTGTGTCAGAAGGTAGCTGTCTTTTGGATACACGTGGTTCAGATCTATGAAGTCGATACATATTCTCCATGAGCCATTCTTCTTACATACTGGGATAATGTTAGAAATCCAGGTAGGGAAATTGATTTCCCTGACAAAATTAGCTGCCTTCAGCTTTTCAACTTTGGCTTTCACTGCTTTGGATATGTCAGCACCTATTTTTCTTAGTTTCTGTTTGACTACCATTACATCACTGCAGACATGTAGCTGGTGACATGCCACATGGGGGTAAATTCCTGGCATTTCTTCGAATGACTAAGCAAATACGTCCTTGTGCTATTAGAGGAAGTGTATTAGATCTTGGCACTCTTTTGAACTCAGCAAGGTGCCGATGAAAGTGGTTTTGGGCGAGCTTCCTCCCACAATCTCCACTTCCTCTAACGACTCCAGTAAGGAGGGATCCTACCTCTCCCTTGGGACCAGGTCCGAGAGAGGGGGATCCATCTGTAATTGCTATTTGGCGGGTTTCCCGACCTCCATTAGTTCGAAAGGGAGTGGGGACTGCTTTGTCACCAGAGCGTAGCATGTTTTGGCAGCCACCTCATCTCTTCTGATTGTCTTGATTTTTCCATTATGTGGGAATTTTAGACATTGGTGATAGGTGCTAGGAACAGTGCAGAGTCTATGCAGCCAGGTGCTGCTCAGGATCATATGATAAGGTGTGTTAGCTTTTACCATAACAAAATTTATGATGAGGGTTACCAGACCGGTAGCTACGGGTAGCTGGACCTCCCCAATTGTTAGGGCTTTGTCTCTGCTGAATCCATATAGATTGGAGTTGGTGGCGACCATCTCTGAGTCAAGAATCTACATTTTTTTAATGCGTCATAGTATAACACATTTGCTAAACTTCCTAGATCAACCAATATGAGATGCAAATCGTAGTCTCCAAAAGGAAGTGTAAGAACCAGTGCGTCCTCATGAGGACCCTAGATACTAAGATAATCAACTTTAGTGAATAGAATGAGTGGATATTTTTAGGGTAATGCATTGACTTGAGCACAATTTGCACTCAATTCGTTGTTCATGATCCTTATTTGTTTGGCGACGCGCATCTGGTATCGCGCACCCTTTTCTGTAACATGTCCACTTTGCTTGCTTGCTTTTCCTGAAATCATGTTAATCTGGAGGCGGCCATTAAGTGGTCCAGTATTTGGGGGATCCTGAATTGATGTGTTGATCTCCTCAGGTTATACTACGTTCGTCTGCTCGTGTGCTATGAATTGCTTCTAGTACCCCCTCTCAATCAGATCCTATAGTTCATTTTTCAGGGTTCTACAGGCCCTAGTACTGTGACCTTTACTCTTGTGGAACTTATAGTAAGTCCGTTGGTCTCTGGTACCCAGGGAGCCTGGCTTGAGAGGAGCTGGCCATTTGAGGTAGCTCTGGTTCTTGATCGAATCCAGGACCTCATCGGACATTTTGTTCAGAGGACCAAAGTTCCTGTCCATCGTTGGAAGGGCTTCTTCAGCTCCTTCCATTTGTGGCTTCCTTTATGGTTTTTCATCTCCATTGCTAGCTAAATTTTGGTATTGCCCTCTTGGCATTCGTCCCTTTGATGGGGATTCAGCCCTTTGGCGACCACAATGGCGGTCTCTCTTTGGCTTTTGAGGTGAAGAGTTCCCGGTCCCCTCTCTTGGGACCAAAGGGGCTGCCCGATTAGTCTTATTTGCTTCCTGACATCTATTCAGGACATCCTCCTCCCACCTTGCATGAGTTTCAACCCTGTCTAGGAGTTCCTCCAAATCATGGGGCGGTTTCCTGGGGAGGGACCCGAATAAGGCATTATTTTCGTCTAACACTTGTTTCAAAGCTATTATAGCAGTCTACTCATCAGAAGACTCTATCTGAATCAAAATTCCCATAAACCGTTGCATGTAGGATCTCAATGCCTCTCTGTCCTTACCACTGAAGATACCGAATCTGACTTGCCACTGAAGATACTGAACTTCGGTTGTCTGTAACCGGGAGGGTAGGGCTTTCTCATTACTCGTGATGAGAAAGGAGATCTGCCTACCCCCATTATAGCTGATTGAACTAGAGAGTCTTGCATTTTCCTTCCTTTACTAGTCATCCTATGCATCTGACGGATCAAGTCATTTTTCTCTGTCTCCTATGCACTTTTGGTAGTAAGTCTCTTGTTTTGGATTCTTTTTCCATGTCAGGGGTTGACATCACGATCCTAGTCAGTTGACTCTAATTCTGATGTCGTATCTGAGTTCCCATCCGAATTACTATACTTTGATTCTGATGGTTCGCGTCGAACTGGATCCCCACGCCTTGGGTTCCTAGCTCGACCGCCAAGGTTATCTCCATTGAGATCGATGAGTGGCTCCTACCCTGTGTCAAATTGATACAAATGCCTCATCATTTGTACCTCTCGTTCAAGGTTGCTTATTTGCTGTTCTAGAGCCTGTACTGCTTGGCTAGCCTGAATAGACTCTGGGTTGGTAAGAATAACATTCTCACCATTTTGGCGTTCTACTTGAGCGTCATTTCCAGGGCCTGCACCGGGAGCAACTAGCCCGTTGGTGCTAGTTACCTGTCCTTGAGGAGGAGTACTCACATCATGACGATTGACATTCTCCCTTCCTTCAGGCATCTTGTGCTCTTCTTCTCTAACAGCGATGCTGCGGGTGGTAGTGCCACCCTTTGTTTTCTTAGTTCCTGCCATCATAATGGTAAGAGTTTTTAAACTAAAATTAGTCATTGAAACGAATGTTTACTTACTTTTGTCCCCACAGACGGTTCCAAAAGATGTAGGGGATTTTCTGAGTATCCCCTGATCCTCCTCTGTGCCTTGTGATTCATAAGTTTTCTTGATCGAGAAGGGATGAGATGATTTAGTGTTTAGGGTTGAACCACCTGGCAGCTGCCTACGTATCTCCTTGTTTATTTAGAAGAATCAAACCAAATCTTACGTAATTCCTGAGAGCAAATTCCTATGGTTTATATAGGAAGAGCCTTGAGAGTCCTAGGGTTAGGGTTAACATCACTGCTTGTTAGTTCCCCTTCCATCTTTGGACTCTGCCTTCATATTAGGAATCCTCTCCCTATGGAAGTCTGAATCTAGACCATATCTTATTAGAGGTACGTTTCCTTGTTGGTCATAATATCCCATCACATATGAGAAGATTATATCCAAAAGGTAACTCCTAAAGATATATCATTCTGATTCCTTCCTTATCATCAAAGATTGCCCTATTCAGTTTCCTTCTATTTAGGAACTGCCTTTATCAGTTTCCTTCTGTTCAGGAACTGCCTTTATCAGTTCCTAACGACTTGGAGAACTAGTATATTTAGAGGCAGGTCGTCACGTGACAAACACATGCTTATGACACACTCGTGATAATCACGAGATAACTTATTCCTAGAACTAATCCGAAGGTTCTCGTCTTATTCTTGGTATCCATAGTCCTAGGTCATTTCCCATACACGTGTCATCTAATCATTGATAGGAAATCCCCCTTACAACAACTATGGGTTCCACTTTAACGAGATGATGATGGAGCATGAATGGTCCACCCTACTGGTAAGACCTGATCAAACATATTCTCCTACACTTACTACATATTTTTATGAGTATTGTGTGTACATATTTTAACAGATAAATATGTGACATGTGGCAACATCTTCTTAAAGCTCGGATATAGTCTTGGTGTGGGTAGGAAGTTCCATAACACACTTTAAGTCCAAATCTTGACTAACTCACTTTCTAGGTTCGAAAGTAAAATAAGAAAAGGAAGTTTAGAATTGGTTGGAGTAGTAGGCTCGGAGAACTGGAGGTTCGTAACTGGTTGGAGTAGTAGGCTCGGAGAACTGGAGGTTCGTAACTGGTTGGAGTAGTAAGCTGGAGAACTGGAGGTTCGAAACTGGTTGGAGTAGTAGGCTCGAAGAACCAACTCCTGACTATGAACACTAAATCCGGTACTACTAAGTTCGGAACTCCAACTCCCAATCTGAACCTGAACATGTTTCCTTGTTGTTCAAGTCAATAAAGGAGACTTATTAACTTGGGAAACATGAGCTTCTAGAAGAGTCTGGATAAGACTTAACAAGAGATTGTTTCCTAGTTAAACACATAATTACTTAATTCACAAGTCATTATGGGAAACCTAATCAATTATTATAAATAGAATAGTTGAACTACGCTATGAGTTTGATTCCTCTTCACAGGATACGTAGACAGCCATTAAAGAATGTGGTTCAACTCATCATCTTCTAGATCTCTTATTCTCCTTGATCCAATACTTCTCATTGTTCTTTGATCATCAACAAAATATTTGTGTTTCTAGATTAGGAAAAATCATCACATAATTGGTGCCGTCTGTGGGGAATTACCATACATAATTGATTTGATTTCTTGGTCGATTTTTTTTTTTTCTGTTCTAGGTTCTCCTGCCCACCAATTTTTCTTGGGTGTTTTGTTCTTTAAATCTTCTTTTCTTCACTTTGATTTAAAATCATGGTTACTACAAGAGCCAACGCAAATCAAGGTAATGAGGGGAATAATGAGATCAATAACCCACATGTTACTGATCAAAGATAATTTGGACTTAGAGGAGATCGTCGTTTTAGGCAAGGGCATGAAGAAGATAAGCCTAACAGTGATACTTTCCAATCTGCCATAACCAACCAAGCCATCATGGATGTCGTGTTGGCCGAACGTGGTCGATAGGAGGCTCGTTTGCATTTTTTCCAAGACTACTACCGCACGAAGGAGGGGTTGTTCACCTCCAAGAGTGTTGCCTACTGATGGAAACTCTGGGGGGGGGGGGGGGGGTGGGGGTGGGGCAGTTTCATCCACCAAATCTCAACCATGGTGAGGGTGATGTCCTTGTGCCCTATATCCCTTACTTCGATGGGTACCATAGTGACCAACCAGATTCAGATTATAATCCGAAATTGGATCCAACCCGACACTCGAGTTCACACGGAACTAACTTCTCTTGGTATTCAAGTTCTCGAGGTATGGGGGATGGTCGTCCGAATGTGTTTGCCCAGAATCCAAAACTCTCAAGGTCACCCTCGGTATGAAGAAGACTTTCAGTTCCAAGGGAACCTTCATTGCCTCGGCATCCCTCAGTTCCCCGATCAAGTTTTGGAAACTCTTCCACTCGATTTTGGGAACCGGAACCACGTTATCGTCGAGATGAGAACTACGAGAGTCCAAGGCCGAGGTACAATAATGAGAGAACTCTAACTCATGAACCGACTACTCTTGCACAACTCAAGGCACAAATATTGGAGGAACTGCAAGGTTCGAAACCAATCAAGATGGATGAGTCAGTTGTTCAGTCAGCAATCGAGCGAGACATTGGAACTCCTTCTTCACGACATGTTATGATCGGATACATCCCCATGATTATAAACCACCGAATTTCTCTAAATTTAATGGCAAAGGAGATCCGGTCTCTCATGTGCTCGGTTATCGTCAAGCAATGGTGGGTTTTTCTAAGGAAGATCATTATTTATGCTGGTATTTTGCTTCAAGATTGACAAACTCGGCACTCATCTGGTACACGAAATTGCCCAGGGCCAGCATTCACGAGTTTAAGGAGCTATCCATCAATTTCATTGCGAAATTCAATTGCAACCAGCCCTACATTAAGACAGCTAATGCAATGTTTGACATGAAGATCTAGAAGGACGAGCGTATTAGGGATTTCACCAAAAGATTTAACGAGGTTCAATTACATGTTGACAATGTCGATGAGACCCTCGCCATTGTGGCCTTTAGAAAAGGATTAGATCCAATTTCTGGTCTATACACGCCCTTGAAGAAAAAGAAGCCTATGAACATAATAGAGTTGTAGGCTAGGATCGACAAGTATGCAGAACTAGAAAATGACCAATTGGATAGGGAATCTTCCCATAAAAGAGTGATAACTAGTGTCACCTCCGCTCCTACCGATAGGAGCTCTACTAATCATTATAATGTTAGGAAGTCCGAGGGACCACAGTCGAAGCAAAAGTCATTCGATAAGAATTCCTATAATGATAAATCCAAGAGACAGAAGACTAGTGACACGTTCGAAAGTGGTAAACCACCCCCATCGTATAGGGACTTTACCACTTTAACTCATCTTTATGAGGCCATCTTTGAAGTTAACTGGGAACAAGATGTTGATGAAAGATCCTCCAGTGGTGAAACCTGATGCTAGCATGTACTGTTTCCAAGTAATGTTACACTACTCCTAGCTTCTAAGAGACAAAATTTTCACAGATTTGGATCTGCTTCCACTACACTGGGGGCATTATCTATGCTAATTAATTTTCAATAAAACTTATATTTCTCTTTTCAGAGCATTGTTTCTTTTACGTTGGGTGAGAGATCCCATATGTTGGCCAAAGTTGTATCAGAACTTTTAGAAAACTTTCTTGGGATGATGAGTGAAAGATCTCATGAGTTATTCCCCATGTGATGGAGAAAGTTTAACTTATTAGCATGGATTCACTACTAAAAATATGATTTTTTGCCGTGGCCAGTTGTGGTGGCAAAAAGTCCAAAATTCGTGGCAACATGTGTTTTGCCACAAAAAAACTTTTTGCCTCGCTCGAGGCAAAAAATGGTGTGGAAAGAAGTTTGTTGCCACGACTTTTGCCACCACTGTAAGAGAATGAACATTTAGCCACGGTCATGTCGTGGCAAGACATTTTTTTTTTATTTGAATTAGTTTAATTGTCAAAATAAATGAATTTCTTTTTCTCACGGGCATGGTGGTTGCCAAAAGTATTTATTGCCACGGTCGTGGCAATAAATGTTTCTCCAGACATTATTTTTGATTCTTTTTTTGCAAAATGGCAAAAAAAAGTGTGTGTATATATATATATATATATATATATATATATATATATATATATATATATATATATATATATATATATATATATATATTTTGTACTCCATAAAGCTATGAATGAGAATCTAAACTGAAATTTTATTTCACATGGAAGCTACATAAACCAATTCCAATCACTACCAAAATAAGAGAAATAACAATCTATCTTTAGAGTATTTCGGTATCACACAAACAAAAGTATCAAAATATCTACACAAAAAATCCTTGTGATAGAAGTTCAAAATCCAGCAGTACGCATGCATAATAGTACCATATTCCGCCCATCAGCGCCAAAATCGCAAAAACCATGAAGTTTGGAATCAATCATGCATGTACAAGAAGCCATCGATGTGCATTTATTTTTTGCATAAACAAACAACAATTAACACAAGTTTATAATTTGCAAGAACTCATGTCATCTGAGTATCATGAAATGATTTTAAAAGTTCATAACACACATAAGAACAATAGACCAAAAAGTCTAATAGGCATGAGTCATCTACTATTGCTAAAGATTCAAATGATGATCACATGTTCATGTCACACTTGAAAGCTCAATGCATTTTAGGAATCCTACTGTTTCTAGATATCCCAAGACCATTGACAAATCAAGTTTTCAGTTTAGGAAGCCTAAGAGAGCTTTTCGTTAGTATTTTTTTCCTAAGTTTGACACCACAAGTGTTTAATGAAATATAAACTTCACATGACAAGGCAATGTTGTGGTGTTGACAATCACGTACATGACAAATTAGCCTTAGGTAAATTCTGGGTCATAACAATTACCTTAAGCGTGTTCCATAGCCATAACTTATGATCTGGATGCTCCCAATGCTTAGTCCAATCAAATCAATGCGATGACACCATCAATATTCCCATATATTTTCCAGCAATCTCTAGTCAACTCACATTTTGGGCATGCACTAACTCTACTCAATCCTAGGATACAATTAAGATGTTCACACAATTTAAATTGACATCCAAAAAATAAAAGATGAATTAATGTAAAGGTGCAGCATATAAAATACCTTGAAGACCCGCTCGACAAACCCACTTTGCATAGCGAAAGGCATTCCTCAAACAATAAGAGTTCCACCTGCCCTTGCTCTGAACAGTCACTCCAAGAATCACTAATGTAAACAAATAGATTACTTTTTCATCAAAGCACCTAAAAACAAATACACTACATAAGAATTTCATTCACCACTGGCCCAGAAACATTTTTCCAAGCTTCTCCATTTCTGAATTTTGGTATCCTACCTAATAACATTATTCATATATTAAACACTAAAATCAAATAATTAACACAAAAGGGCGTACTATTGAAAACATCAAGGTTTAAGTATCTAGTAGGCTACTTACCATCCAAACTATGCGACTTCCATCAAATTGCCGACCATTTAAGGTATAACATCATTAGCATCGTGCGGATCACTAAATTCATGTACATAAAATGTAAGAACAAGGAGAAACATATGAGAAGAAGCTTATTGTTGCGTATTGTTCTGCTTAGAGATGCTTGAAACACAACTACGGAGAGAGAGCAAAAACACTTACAATAAAGGTGAAATCGTGCTTCAAATACACATCGCGTACTTTGCGGAAACGGTTGCCAGAAATAGTAAGGCCATCATGACTTAAGTACCAAAAGGCTTTTGATACTTAGCCCTTCACAGAAGAACTAAACACCAAGGGCACTAGCAGCAGCATCAAGCACCAGCAACGACACCAGCAGCAGCAGGCACTAGTGACAGTAGCAACCCCCAGCAGCAGCAAACACCAGCATGTCCATGGCAGCAACAGCACCACCGGTAGTAACAACACAAAGCAGCAGCAAGCACCAGGCAGGTACCCAGCAACAACATCCAGGACACACTCCACCCAGTAGCAGCAGCACCCAGCACACAACACCACACTCAAAAAGAATGCCTGTTATAAATGAGTCATAGAATGTATGACCACCAGATTCGTGTAAAATTACAATAACGTACACAAGGTTTGTATTCTATGTTCCTTTTTGTAAGGGTAAATTGGGGAATTCTGATAACAAAATATTGTATAAGCAATTAGGCACAATGCAAAAAGGAATGGAATATGCGAAGATGCTGGTTAGTTTGTTCGGTTCTCTACACTTTCCACCTTCCACCTTCCACTTTCCATAGTATTATTGGCTACTGCCTAGTCTGCTAAGCTACTGTACGACAATTGAGTTCTTAAATTCGATTCTACCTTGGAAAAGCAAAGTTTATAGTAATAGCATCAAAGTACACTGCCACCAGTTGTGTCATCACACTATTGGGAATATGGGAAGAAAATATGCTGATAGATACCATTACCAATAGCAGGCCAGTGACTATGAGAGAATGCTATCACTAGTTTAGTTTAGCAAGTTTGGCTCTTGAACTCCTAATCACCTACCCACATTCCACAGTTCATTGCAATTTACAGTTTTTCAAGAATCCCATGAAAAATCAAGGAGTAGAGTTTCTTGGTGCCTATTCAAGAGTAAAGATAATTAAAGAATTAAGAAACATAGCACCATCTCGTAATCTTGTCATCTATACAAACCTCCTCCCTCCTATACAATTAATGAACAAGTTCTTAACTTTACCTCTAAACAAGAAGAAAGCTAAGGATTTAAATTTAAATTTCAAATCTTTTACCCCAAAAATCATATAGATTATATTAGAAACTCATAAATACTGAATCAATGTACAAACAAGAATTAAACACTCAAAAAAATGATACTTTTTAATTATAAACCGTAAAAAACAGAGATGTTAATTAAAGACCTTCGACAAGAAGGTGATTATCGGCAATAGCAGTGAAGAAACACTTGAGAAGCAGTCGAGTAGGAGGTAGATGTAGTGAGAGAAGGAGGCGGAACTGTAGAAGCAGTGAAATGGGTTTCAGTTTTCTTTTTCTTTTTTTTTCCTGTTGTTTGAGAAGATTCGACATTCAATTTTCACCAAATAAAATTGTGGGAAAGAATGAAAATACATGCGGGAAGTGATGTGTAATTCTCTGCCCTCTTTGAAAATAAATATGAAAATTTATAATTAGGCAAACCAATAACTTCTTGCCATTATTTGTTACATAACACACACTTAAAGCCGCGGCCAGAACTTGCTTGTTGCAAAAGCCGTAACTTAAAGCCACGGGCCAGAATAAAACTGATGCAAGACAAGTACCTTTTGCCAGAAAAGGAAAAGACTGAGGCAAAATGTATTTCTTGCCACAACTTCTGCATGTCGTGGAAAAAAGTGATATCTAGCCACCAAACCCTGGTTGCGGCAAAAACATTCGTGGCTAAAGTCACTTTTTTGGTAGTGATTTTATCCTCCTAAGAGCAGTTCTAATGCCTTATGTTTAGAAGTGTTAGTTTATGCATTAGATACCAGATCATTTAATGACTTCATAGGAAATAATATAGGGGCACACTCTACGTTCCTACAAAGCCTTATTTCTTAACAAAACTAAAGGTATTTACAGGAATTGACACAGGGGCAAACCCTATTTTCCTACAAAACCTTGTTTTTCTAAGATTTGCAATACGAATTTGTATAAAATATAATTCGACACTTTTGTCATTTTTTCTCTACGATCGAATGTGCGAGCATCGGAGAGAAAATAGGGGCATATGTGTATACATATTTATGCAAATAGGAAGTAGACATGTGACAAAACTATTTATGTAAATATGGAGTAGACTCGTGACAACACTTCCATAGTAATTGGTTAACGTGTAAGTATAGGTAAGAAGTACCAGAACATACTTTGAGCTCACTTCCAGATCAATACACTTCCTATGGAATGGAAGTAGAACTACAAGAGGAGTTGCTAGATCTTCGGAACTGACTAGTATACTACCAAAAAAGTGACTTTTAGCCTCAGACATTTTGCCGTGGCCAGGGGTTTGGTGGCTATATCTTACTTGTTGTCACGACTAACTAAATATGTGGCAAGAAGTACTTTTTGCCTCGTGTTTATCCTTTCATAGCAAAAGGTGCATTTTTTGCAATCGTTTCAATGTCGTGGTGGCTTTAAGTTACACCTTTCGTAGCGAACAAGTTTTGGGCGTGGCTTAAGTAAGTGTTTGGCATCGATGGGGCAAAAAGGCTATTTTAAACATTAAATAATTATTTTCATTAGAAAAAAAGGCAGAAAATAGATGTTAGTGTTCCCGCGGGCTATTTCCCTCGTTTATTTTAGTGAAAATTGAATCTCAAATAACAAAAAGAAAAAGAAGAAATAGAAAACCCAAATATTTTCACCGGTTGCCGCACTAGTTGCTGATTTCTTCTTCACCCTAAATATTTTTCACTGGCTGACGCACCAGTTGCTGCCTTCTTCTTCACCGGTTGCCGCCTTCTTCTTCACTACTTCTGCCTCCTTCTCCACTGCTTGCTTTACCTTCAGGTAATCCATCATCTTCTTCCCCGACGTTTTATGTTGGAGATTTGTTTAAGAAATCATATATTTTTTTGTGATTTAAAGCCGTT
Organism: Coptis chinensis; assembly: GCF_015680905.1. Classification (NCBI taxonomy): domain Eukaryota; kingdom Viridiplantae; phylum Streptophyta; class Magnoliopsida; order Ranunculales; family Ranunculaceae; genus Coptis; species Coptis chinensis. The sequence goes on from NC_141463.1 coordinate 55,204,845, forward strand.
CTTTATTTTATTTAAATCTAAATATCGTAAGGATATTTGATCAATTGATCAAGATTGCCTAAAAATATAAATACACGCCAAAGGTCACAATCAGTATCACCTCAAAGATCAAGATTGCCTGGTTCATTTAAGAAAGGTAGTAGTAGTAGTGGCGGTGCTATTGCAACTGGGGTAGCATGGAAAAGGTGGTCCTCATCTTTCAGGCATTCATCGCCGTTATAGAAAGGGAGCAGAATTAGCGATACATTAAGCCCCGGAGGAAGCGCTGGACAGGATGCTGTGAGTTTCAGTGATAGATAGTACTGGAATATATTGCAGTCTATGGGTCAATCAGTTCATATTTTCGATCTTAGTGGTCGGATTCTTTATTGGTGAGTTTTTAAATTGGTTTTGATTGTTGAATTAGCTGTTTTACTACTAGTATTGAGTATATGCATTGATATTGATACTATGGTTTTTTGTTATATTGTCTACTTAAGTGGATTATTGGAGAAAAGACTGATGCTTTATACATTAATGTTATTAGGTAGTAGTATTAAGGTGAAGTTTCCACGTTTAACACATTGAAGGAATGCTTGATTTTATCAGGAATCGGACAGCTGAGAATCTATATGGTTATTCTACATCAGAAGCTCTTGGTCAAGATGCCACTGAGCTTCTTACGGATACCCTGGATTTTGATGTTGCAAATAGTATAATACAAAGGATAACTATGGGAGAAAGCTGGATTGGGAAATTTCCTGTGAAAAATAAGTTAGGAGAGCAGTTTGTAGCTGTCACGATTAATACTCCATTCTACGATGACGATGGTAGTTTGGTTGGCATAATGAGGCCTCAGGGTCTCGTCTTTCAATGTTAACAACACAAGTAGTGTGAGCAGTAGTGAAAGTACCAGTCGTAGTCATATCAATAAAGTTGATATGTAAACTGACTGCTTAGATTATGAAATATTGTGGGAGGACTTGACAATAGGAGAACAGATTGGGCAAGGTAATCATCACTATCCTTTAAAAATCAGACTTAATAGATGGTAAAAAGGACATTGTTTGCTTCTTCCTAATTGTACTTGATTTTCTGAATTCCATGAAGTCGTGAACTATTTGTAGAAAATCATCTCCAACTAGTATAGAAAAAGGTTTCCTATGATACACTGATGCCTCTTGGCAAATGATTTAGATATCTATTTTAGTAGTTACTTTTGCAGCTCAACATCTTCTGTATTGTGCACCCTGTTGCGTATGTCAAAATGGATCATACACCATTGTTTTATTGAAAATTTTGTGATTTTGCTGTGTCCTAGCTGTATCCATATATAATAAAATAAAATCAGGCTTTTTTTTTTATCATCCTTTATCAATGATAATTTGGAGTTTATAAATGACAGGTTATTGTGGAACTGTATATCATGCTCTGTGGTATGGCTTGGTATGCTCTTTCCCTTCTTGTATGCTTCTGGAAAATTCTGTCTGGTATCTTGATGTAATTTGAAATGATAACTCATGATATTTGATTAGTTCAACTAGTCTCTATTAGACTGCAACTGGGCAAAACATAATATAAAAAATGTTTGAAGTTCAAAGTTTGTGCACTCAAAATACATGGACTTTCTACTCTTTGTGGCTGTGTTTGGTGCACTGGTTAATGTTTCTAGAAAGTTACTTAATTTGTTTGTCTTTAATTGAATGAAAGTGAAGTAGTGGAAAATGCTTTCCCTATTTGCTTGCTTAAAAGGGACAGGTCACAAGAGAAAATAACATAGTACACTGGTTTAATAACATGAAAGATTAGAAAGAAGAGGGAGTGGTCATAACACGACTTTCTATGGATTCGATTCCAGAGACAGAACACAGCTTTTTTGTTGTTTCTTATCTTGTGCACTTAGAATTCCTACTTTTATTCCTAGTTGATGTAATGCATAATAACTGGTGATTTCATATGGGTTTAAATGCTACACATGTCTCTACAAGATGTTGCAGTCAAGGTATTTTGACTATTTTCCAAGCAAGAATATTCAAATGATGTGATTCTCAACTTCAGACGAGAGGTAAATTTCTTGAGCAAGTTTTACAGTGTTCTATAAAATATTAAAATGTCTAAGAAAAGAGATACTATGAATTTTTATTAAATTGAATAATAGGAAGCACACACACAATACACAGTACACTGAAGTCATCTCAAAACTTTTAGACTTGTATTGAACTGTATAGTGGAGCATACAAAAATGTTAAAGTTGTGAGCATGTATTTTTCAGTTATAAGTGACTAGATCCGAACAAAAATGTGTAGTGGAGAAGAGCATATTGAAATATAAATATCTAGTAGTTAAGGTTTTCTTTCTAGTGAGGTAGGTCTATTGCATCCTTCAAGTTCTACATACTTAGGCTATTATATTTCAGTCCCGCTCTCTATGTAGCATGGTAACACCAAGAACACTCAAGTAACTTTGGCATTATCTGTTCGTTTGTTTTAGATCTCTGGCTTTCCACAATGTTTTCCCTATAATAGAAATATATGTCAAACTAGATTTCAATTTTCTTTCAATCTAATATGGTCATTTGTGGTGGCAATTTGCATATAAAATTCCAGTTCTTCCCTTGCTTCAGTAAATTATACTTTTATAAACATCAATGGATTTTTTTTGTAGTGGATAAAATCTTGGTAATTGCTAGAGATTTTAGGGAGAGTGGAATTGCTCTGTTCTTGTCCCTTTATGATTTAGAGGGTTACGTACATAGTATCATTTTTGGTGGAAAGATTGTGCTCTTTCAAAAGAATATTAATATACAAAATATTTTGGTGGAGAATGATCAAAATGATGGTAAAATTGTTGAAACACCCTTAATGATTTAAGAAATGTAACTTTATTTGTATGTAATTAAGCACATCTCTAATGGGGCTCTACAAAGTTGATGAGCCACCTCAATCAAAATAGTTAGTTATGTGTATGCAAGCTCCAAAGCTACTTAACAAATTGGATTGATTTGTTATTGTCTAGGGGGGAGTTTAGAAGTACCAGAGTTGGAAAGAACAGGGAAGTGGCTAGGCTAGTGGTGGGGTGGGTGGGGGGGTAATATGTTACTACTTCAGAGAAGCTTTTTCATGGAGCTGTTGTCATTGCTGTGTACATGAACGACCCTTTCTTAGTTTTTGTATAACATTTTAGCAAAACCTTCAGGCCCATTGTAACATAACTAGTGATTACAAGACCACTCCTCGCCTTTTTCCTTTGTATAACTAGTGTTACTATGGGTCTTGAGTTTAGAAACAAAAGTAGTGATTACAAGCAAAATCCGCTAGGCAAATGATTACAAGTAGTGATCGGTCTTGACTTGTTCCTTTTTCCTTTGGGCAGGTGAGAAAAAAAGGTGGGGAGTGGTTATCATCCTTGGTCTTTCGGGCCTTAGGTATGAAATAGCTACAAAACTTATAGTGAACATTTTGGTTTATAGAGTCGACACTAATGAAGCATATGTTAAGCTTGGTAGATGACTAGGCACTGTTGGAGTGATAAACCTTTAATTATTGTCTTCGGTTTATGTCTTTCTTATTATTTCTAAACTTTTCTTGTTGTTTGTTTACACAGAAAATAAATGCACATTGATGGCTTCTTGTACATGCCTGATCGATTATGAACTTGGTGGTTTTTGCAATTTTGGCACTGATAGGCGGAATATGGTACTACTGCGCATGTGTACTGCTGGATTTTGAACTTCCATCACAAGGATTTTTTGTGTAGATATTTTGATACTTTTGTTTGTGTGATACCGAAATACTGATTGTTGTTTCTCTTATTTTTGGTAGTGATTGGAATTAGTTTATGTAGCTTCCATGTGAAATGAAATTTCAGTTTAGATTCTCATTCATAGCTCTATGTGGTTTTAGTACACAAATTATTATTATTATTATTATTATTATTATTATTATTATATATATATACAACACTTTTTGCCGCGGCCATTTGCTGTACAAAAAAACCCAAAAGTAATGTCTTGCTGCATCCATTTGCTGCAAAAAAAAACCCAAAAATAATGGCGGGAGAAACATTTATTGCCACGACTTGTGGCAATAAATACTTTTCGCAGCAGCCATGCTTGTGACAAAAAGAAATTAATTTATTTTGACAATTAAACTAATTCAAATAAAAAACAATGTCTTACCAGGACATGGTTGTGGCTAAATGTTCATTCTCTTGCAGCGGTGGCAAAAGTCGTGGCAACAAACTTCTTTCCACACCCTTTTTTGCCTCAAGCGAGGCTAAAAGTTTTTTTGTGGCAAAACACATGTTGCCACGAATTTCGGGCTTTTTGCCACCATAACTAACCGAAACACACTTCCTAGTCTAGAACTCCGAGTTCGGAAATACACGTTCAGAACTTGTCCAAGTTCAGAACTCCACTACTTTGTAGCTAGCAGGAACTCCACGTTCGGAACTTGTCCAAGTTTGGAACTCCACTTCCTAGCTAGTCATGAACTCCATATTCGAAACTTGTCTAAGTTTTCTCACTAGTTTGGAACTTGTCCAAGCTCGGAACTCCATTTCCTAACTAGTCTGGAAATCCACGTTTGAAACTTGTCCAAGTTCAGAACTCCACTTCCTCACTAGTTCAAAATTTTTCAAATTCGGAATTCCACTTCCTAGCAAGTCAGGAACTCCAAGCTCCGAACTCGACTTCCTCTATGAGAAGTTCAATTTCGGAACTCCACTCTAGCTAGTAAGGAATTCAACTTCCTCTATGGAAAGTCCAAGTTCGGAACTCTACTTCCTAGCTAGTTAGGAACTCCACGTTCGGAACTTGTCTAAGTTTGGAACTCCACTTCCTAGCTAGTCATGAACTCCACATTCATAACTTGTCCAAGTCCGGATCATCACAAGACATGGCAAGTCCGGATTTCACCAAGTTCCTAATATACAAAGTTCGGCCTAATATGCAAGGTTCTGGGCATGTTTATGGCATGTCCAGATTTACAATTCCTTGCACTAAAGTAATGAGAAATTTTTCCGATAAATTTTAAAAAGAAAAGAGAGGCACATTGCACTATTTTTTTATGCGTCTTCGTATGGTGGCGTGCACCTACACTTTTACCCTTTTTCCTCAAGGGTTTGAGTTACAGCCCATGAAGAAAAAAGAGGGGCATCTGTGTTTACATATTTTAACAAATAGATATGTGACATGTGGCAACATCTTCTTAAGGCTTGGATATGGTCTTTGTATAGGCAGGAAGTACCAGAACACACTTTAAGTCCAAATCCTTACTAACTCACTTTCTAGGTTCGAAAGTAAAATAAGAAAAGGAGGTTTGGAATTGGTTGGAGTAGTAGGCTCAGAGAACTGGATGGAGTAGTAGGCTCAGAGAACCAACTCTTGACTATGAACACTAAATCCAGTACTACTAAGTTCGGAACTCCAACTCCCAATCCGAACTTGAACATATTTCCTTGTTGTTCAAGTCAATAAAGGAGACTTATTGACTTGGGAAAAATGAGCTTCTAGAAGGGTCTGGATAAGACTTAACAGGAGATTGTTTCCTAGTTAAACATTAATTACTTAATTCACAAGTAATTATGGGAAACCTAATCTATTCTTATAAATAGAATAGTTGAACTACACTTTGAGTTTGATTCCTCTTCACAGGTTTCGTAGGTAGCCATTAAAGAATGTGGTTCAATTCATCATCTTCTAGATCTCTTCTTCTCAGTGATCCAATACTTCTCATTATTCTTTGATCATCAACAAAATATTTGTGTTTCTAGATTAGAAAAAATCATCACATGATAGTTAGTAAATTGATTCTTAATTATCTACAGATGAATATAATCAACTAATGATCAACTACCTTATCAATATTATTCCTACCGTCAATTCATTATGCAATATATAAAGAGTCAGGATTCATTCCACTCCTAAACTACCAAGACTAAATAGAATCCAATTAATCAAACACAAAGAAACAATGGTGAGAGTAATATTATGTTGAGAATTTATACTACGAGATAATACTATCAATTGATCCTATACTAATATTAACTAAAGTAATTATTTATAGGTAAATCAAATATGGAGAAAGCTAGAGAGAGATTGAAATCCTCTTTTAATTTCTTAACATGCTAGCATAGATTTGTATAGAAAACCCTAGTCTAGATATTCTCACACTAGATTAAAATATAAAGACTAGACCTTTAATGATCCCTAATTACTTTATACTATCTCTAGTCATAAACTAATTAACATGAAAGAAAGTTTGTTCCCATTCTCATGGCAAACTCACTATTATCTAGTTTAGGTTAAACTCTTCTTATCTCTAAGTCAAGAAAAACCTAAACTTAAAACCTTAACAACAAATCTATACTAACAAATCGAGTCCCCTCAAAGCTTCATTCAAACTCCCTCTAATGGGAGTTTAGTTTCGATTCATGGGACTATCATGAACATAATAATAAATAGAATAAGACATCATGAAAAACTACTTTATTAAAGATACTTAAATTGAATAAACTAAAGCTTTTATTAAAAGATTCTAATGGAGGTTACAAACTAAACTAATTAACTAAGCCTAACTTAAACTAAAAAAGGGAGAGAGAGAGAGAACCCTAATTTAAAACTAAACTAAATAGGGGAGTAGCCAAGTTTTGTTTAGCTTTAAACCTCTTTATATATGAGAGGGTTAGGTTTACAATTTCGTGCATGGGCTTTGGAGCCATATTTTGGGACATGAAATCAAGCCCAAAACCTAATTACATATGTCCAAAAAGGGTTTTTCTGTGCGAAATTACTTCAACACCCTTTGTGTCCACTTTTACTACTCTGATTGGGTCAAGGATTAGACCATTAGAAAGATCTTTCCTAGCCGGTCGTTTTAACATATAATAGGCCCAATTCCGAGGTCTGAGTCCAAAGATACGGCATGCGGAATTTCTGTTGACTTTTCTGCTATTTTTCTACCCGCGTTGACTTTGACTTTTCAGCTTTGACTAGGCTTTAAAAAGGCTTTTTCTCCTTGAAACTTGGGCTTTAACCATAGAACTTCTTAGCAACCAACCTTTGCTCCTTTCTCTTGCTAAAGTGACATATTTCTTCACATATTTGACTCCAAGACCTGAAATATACAAAAGCACGTAAACAATACTAACTCTTATTTATTATACACATAATTGGTCTAAATGTAATATTATTAAGGGGTTAAAACTCCATTTTTGGGCTCTTATCAAACCACCCCCAAACAGCATTTTGCTTGTCGTCAAGCAAATATGAGAAATTAAAATAAGTGACCAAAAATGTATTTTTAATTAGTCTCGTTTCGCTGAGTGCGACTGCATTGACCATATGTAATAAGGCCTTAAACCACTAAGAATTCACTAGTGGACGAGTTATAGCCTCGTGAGAGTTTTCTAGAGAAGGTACTCATAAACTTCATTTATACTACAATGATTAAGAAATAAAAGTAATTGTTCCCTAATTTTATCTCAGAATCTATACGTCTTACTAGTATTTAAACAAGGATGATCATTCTAAAACTTAAACTAATAAATGCATAATAATCAAATCATCTTAAGATAAACAAATATACAATGACTATGCTATGAAATGCAATGACAGGTCCGTTTCTAAAACTTTTGGGTAGCGTGCCTAAGTAGGTTCTCACAAGGGATGTGTCAAAACACATAACACTCTGATTTTTCCACTCAAGTTTGCTAACTCCAGTGTGCAGTGGGCACACATTTTCTCATAATCTCAATGACAATCCAAGGAAGACGAGGTCGATCAAACACATCTACCACTTACAATCACACCAACCTATTCCTAATTGAGTTATAAGTATTTATTAGATGTTACGGGGATTAGGTGATGGTTTAAGAAGGAAGGAAATGGATATTCAAAAAGGTAAGTTTGAGATAATGAGGTCTTCAAAATATGTAACTAGAGAAAACATTGTTCTTACTTTGCTTCTACACTTTGTTTTCATCCTTAGCCCTTATTTTGGCTTTTGACTCCTTTGATTTTGTTTTTTGGAGTTTTTATTTTATTTTTATTTTTATTTTTCTTTTCTTTTATTTTCTTTGGATGGAAACTTCTTTTCTTTTTCTTTTCTGAAGCAACTAACTAATTTTTGTTTACACAGGTTTTTCTCTTCTCTTTTCTTCACTCATCCTATTTCTCATACTTATCCAGATAGGTAGGCTGATTTTATTTTTTATTTTGTTTTATTGGGTAAAGGATTTTTGGTTTGTGAAAAGGCTAATGAAAGGCTCAGTGGGGCGACTAGTGGATAATAAATTTTATATAGGTGTGAATTTTTGGCTATATCGATCCAAAGAGGGCCTAAATTCTCACTTAGGATATGGTGTGGTGTTCAAGCAAGTGGATGTGCGATTTCTCTACTCATAATTTACTTCTCCCTTGTGTCATCACTCAGATATTTCACTCTTATAAGGCTTTTAGGCTAGATGCTCATAGGATATGTATTAAGTAATCTAACCTAGGTCTCAGAAAAATACTGCCAAGTACAATCAAAGATGCTCATGCAAGATGTTCATGAAAAAATGCAATAACTATTACCTATATATTAATCTATATTCCAAAAATTAAATCCTAATTCAAGTACTACGTGAGATTTCTAGACTAATATCATCATGGAGAAGGGAATAATACTATTACCACTTAGTGCCTAGTATAAACAATATTTATGATTTTTAATTTTTTATAAAGAAAAGTGCGTAATTTACATCCTAAAAGTGCCTAATATTTGCAAATGTTTCTATCCCACCCCCAAACAATCGAACATTTTGTCCTCAAAGTGTAAAGATATAAGGAAAGAATTTACCGTAGAAGCGTGGCAAAAATTGGCAGTACCTATAATAGAAATATTGTAAAGATGATATGATAACATGAAACACAATTAAACTGTTACGTACTAACTAACACAAACTCTACTGGAGTAAACATGACAGACAATGGGTGGCAAAACATTTTGAAATGAAATACCAAAATACACCACCCCCAAACAAAATTGGAAAACTCTTTTTAAGTTTGAAATTTTTTGTTTAGCCTATACTCCAGAAAAGTGGTATTGTACAAAAACCTGGGTCTTTTAAAGTCAGATTCCCTAGACTTAATGTGATATATATGTATTAACATGCAGTTTACCATATATCAATAATCTAAATAATTGTAGATCTTTCCATAAATAGTTAACATGGAAAGCACCATCAAACAAAATTAAGCACCAAGATTTCCTATGGCATGGCTTAGTAGAATGGGAGTGAATTCTGATGGATCTAGAACCTAATCGAGCATAAAGTTTCTTCTTTTTCTTTAAACAAAAAGGTGTCCAAGTGAATGATCGTGAGAAAATGGATGGTTGTGGAAGATATGCAGGGTATGCATAAGTTTTAGATTGAAGGAATGGAAAAAATGAGTGCGTGGTTTTAGCATAAAACTTATTGGTGGCATGGGTTGGTATTATCATACATCTAAAAATGAAGGTATCAGGTGGCTCTTTAGTAGTTCTTGAGAGGGTGGATCATCACAAGCTCTTAGAAACTCATCGAATTCCTCATCTAGGTTGTTCGCATCCATATACTTATGGTATTCATCTCCATCTTTGAGGAATTCATCTATCTCGTCTATTGTGAGGTTTACTCCATCTCTTGTAGGGTCGGAAGGCATGGTGGAAAATTATTTCGCTGGTTTAGTTATGTTCAAGGAGTCAAAATTATGATATTTGTCTTGTTCCATAAGAGGGGTATCTACTAGTGTAGGGACGAGATCGTCGGAAGCACTAATGTGATATACAAAACTCTCAATAGACTTAACTTCACCTTTTACAGGAAAACCTAGTTGTCTCTGCTTTTGTCTAAACATGTTAACTTCCACAAAAAGATTTCCAAAAGAAAGAGTCATTGAGCCATCCCGACAATTGATTTGGGCATTGGTGGTTGCCAAGAAAGGGCGCCCTAAAATGATGGGAATGGAATCATGAGCAACTTCTGTGTCGAGAATAACAAAGTCGGCTGGATAGTAAAAATCTTGAACTTTAATGAGAATGTTTTCAACTACGCCTTTGAGATACTTAATAGAACGATCGGCTAACTGCAAAGTCATTTTGGTTGATTGAAGTTTTGTTAGACCTAGTTGTTTATATAAATAAAAAGGGAGTAAGTTAACACTCGCCCCCAGGTCTAATAAAGTAGTTGTTATGAAGGTATCACCTAAGGTCCATTGTACGGTAGGACGACCAGGGTCCTTGTACTTAACAATTCCGTTATGTTCAGATAAAGAGGGATATTGTTCAGTTAAGAATGCTTCATGGGGTATGTTGGTTTTCCTCTTCTTGGTGCACAACTCTTTTAGAAACTTAACGTGTCTAGGTAGATTTTTTATAGCATCTAGAAAAGGTAGGTTTATAGTTAGATTTTTAAACACTTCCCTAATCTCATCAAAATTTTTGTCCTTTTTAGACACAATTAGTCTCTCGGGATATGGTGGTTTATCTTTATATTTAGCAGAAGGTTCCAAAGTATTATTAGTCTTTGTTTTATCTTTAGCCATTTTCCATCTAGGTGTCCATATTGGAACCTCTACAGGTATAGGATCATCAATTTCTATGACAGTATTCGATATAGTTTAATTTTCAGTTTCTGTTTGCGGGTGTTCTTTAGGCATAGTTACTTTGTTATCAACTACTCTCCTTGAATGAAGGGTAGTGACTGCCTGTAGGTCCCCTGGGGTTATATTACCATTACACTGAATACTTTTTATTTCAAATGCGGTGTTTGTTGAGTTAAGATTATTCACTGCTTGACCTGGAAACACGCCTGTTTGGTTATTATTTTGGTTAGGAGACATGTCAATAACCTTTTGGCACAAAGACTGCATCATTTGCATCGTTTGTTTCATCATATTAGAGTTTTGATCATGCTAATCTTTCATCAAGTTGGAGTTTTGTTGCATAATTTGATTTTGTTTCTTTAACAAGGTTACTATTATTTCGTTTGTAGATGGTTGAGCTGGAATTAAGGCTTGTTAAACATTCATGTCTTGATGTTGATAGTTATGGGTCATGGGTACTAAACCTCTATTCTGATTACCTAAGTTTCCTTGTCCTTGATTTTGAGTTAACTGGTTGATGTTTAATGGTTGTGGTGGTGGTTGTGCATAAACAAGAGGATAATAGAAGTCGGAATGCTCAAAACTAAAACAAACATTACAACGAGTAGATTTAATGTTCATGACTGGAGTGGGTTGTTGTTGAATAGAGATGGCATCTACCGTTCTAGTGAGGGCATCGATAAGAGTTTTAAGCTCGGAATCAGGTTTATCCTCAAAAGAAGAAGGAGTGGAGCGGGAAGAGTCGTTACTTCCCCAATTGTTGTTCCTCTTAGATTGATCTTCTAAGAATGTATAAGCCTCCAAGGCTCCTTTACTAAGAAAACTACTCCCAGTCATGATATCTAGAACCTCCTTATGACGATGTAAAAGCCCTTTGAAAAAGGCACGAACAAGCGTGTCCTTCACAAGATTATGATGCGGGCATTCAATGAGAAGATTAGTGAAACGATTCCAGGCCTCTGGAAAGGATTCATGAGGATTCTGGCGGAAGAAATGAATCTTTTGAAGAATTTTATCTGTCTTCAGTGGTGGGTAAAACTGTTCCATGAACAATTGAACAAGATTAGCCCATGAGTCCACAGAGTTTGGCGATTGGGCAGTTAACAAATAAACTTGATTAAACAAATATAACAAATAGTCTAAGAATCAACATGAATTAAAACTGAAATTACAACTAATGTAGAACAAAGATTATGAATAACTAATTATAAATTTAAGACAAACTAAATCTATGAATTCAATATTGAGTTAGAAACTAAAACTTGAAATACAAACTAATTATTGATTCTAAAAACTAAATCTTATTATAAACACTAATTTGATGCTAATTAACTAGATTTAAAACTAACTATCGGATCTAGACTAAGTAAAACTACTTAAAAACTAAGTAACTTAAGAGCTAAGCTTTTGTTTCTTGATATGGAGGAGACAAGATCCACAACTTCGTGCATGGGCTAAGGAGCCATGTTTTGGGCCGAAAAATCGAGCCCAAAACCTCATTACTTCAGTCCACAAAGGGGTTTTCAATTGGAAATGAATTCAACACCTTTTTTTTTTTCTACTTCTGCTTCTCTGATTGGGTCAAGACCTAGACCATTGGAAAGAACTTTCTAAGACGGCCATTTTGATATAAAATGGGCCTAATTCCGAGGCTTGAGTCTAAAGATATGGCCTTTTGAAGTTCTATTGACTTTTCTTCAACTCTCTAATCCGGTTTGACTTTCACTTAACAGTGTTGACTTGGCTTTTTAAGGGCTTTTTCTCCATTAAACTTGGGCTTTCTTCATGGAACTTGATAAGAGCCCAAAACTGTAGTTTTAACCCTGTAACAGTCATACTTTTAGACCAATTATGTGAGTAATAATTAAGAGTTAATACTGATTACGTGTTTTTATGCATTTCAGGCTTCAAAGTCTATTATGTGAAGAAATGTGCCACTTTAGCGAGATAAAGGAGCAAAGGTCGGTTGCTAAGGAGTTCTATGATTAAAGGCCAAGATTCAAGAAGACAAAGCCTTTCTAAAGCCCAGTCAAAAGCTGAAAAGTCGACGCGTAAAATGCAAAGACACAAAGTCGTGAGAACTTCGAAGGCGTATCTTTGGACTCAGACCTCGGAATTGGGCCTACCTTATGTCAAAACGACCAGCTCGGAAAGAGCTTCCAATGGTCTAAGCCTTGACCCAATCAGAGGAGCAGAAGTGGATGAAAAGTCTGTTGAAGCCAACTGCAGCTGAAGAGGCCTTTTTGGACTGAAAGAATTGGGTTTTGGGCCAGATTCAGAATCTGGCCCAAAACATGGCTCCAAGCCCATGCACGATTTTTGGATCTGAAAGTATAACAACAAGAGCTTGACTCTTTGTTAATGGTAGATAGTTAGACCTAGATTAGTTAGCCTCCATTAATTAGTTTGAGAATTTCAATTAGTTAATTAATTAGTTTTTCATATCTTGTTTTAGATCTAGTTTCATATTTAATTACTTTAGAACAAGTAGATTATTAATTTAGTATTTGAATAATTATTTTATTTTTCATTAGATTAATAAAATGGTGTTCTTGGTAATCTAGTTCATTTTCCATTTACTTATTTAGTTCAATTCTTAGATTCAATTGTTTGTCATTATTAGTTAAATTCAATTATTGCATGAGTAGTTTTGAATTGAGTTTAAACAAGCAAAGTTTCAATCTTTATATCATGTCTTGTTCGAATTCTATTGGGAAGGATAACGTGATGATTCTCGGCTAAACTTCCATTTGAGGGGGTTGAGAAGCCTTGATGAAAGCTTGATCCCGATTATCGTAGAGTCATCGTAATTTCCTTTCCACTCTAGAAATGATTAGTTCACCATGAGAATAGGTGTAATCATTCACATGCTAGTTATGAATTGGTAGAAATGCCATGTGTAATTAGGGAATAGGAGTAACCCGATTGTTCTGCGAAGCAGTTCAATTCGGATTACGACGATTCGTCGTTAGTAGGATTAAGTCGAGTTAAGGTGGAATCAATCCCCCTCTAACTCCTTATCATAGAATCGACGTAGCATTCCCATAGTTGTTCTAATAGTCGACTAGTTGCATCTAGTGGGTAGTTGCATCGTAGTTTGGTTGCCATTTCGTAAATCTCTCATTAGACTTTAGTTTAGATTATTTATACGTAGAAAACATTACCATGCGGAAGGACTAGGAGTGGAACGAATCATCTACTCCACTATATCTCATAGGATTGAAAGTAGAAATCTTTGATAAATTAGGCACGTATTAAGTGTTAGTTTACTTACGTTTTGAGTTTTGAGTTTTATCGTTCATTTCGTAGGTAAACTATCATTTTATGTTTTATCAAATGGCGCCGCTGCCATCTTAGTTTCACTTTCGCATTGTTTTCGTAGTATAAGTACTCTTCTTAAAGTCCCATTTCACCCACCCACCCTTGTTCGATTCTAACTGTGGTTGTCTTTTTCAGCATTAAACTTCCTCAAAAAAAAAAAAAAAAAAAAAAAACACGGAGCGCACCTGCACCCCAAAGGAGCGCGATCTGCGCTCAAGTTACTGGAAGCTGAGCGCGACCCGCGCCCAGACCGAGCACGACCCGCGCTAAAACACTGTAACTTGAAGTTACACTGAGCGCACCCGCGCCCAAAGTGAGCGCGACCCACGCCCAAAGACGTTATATACACAGGTTTGATTCGAACTTCGATTTTTCAAGTATTTCAGTGTTCTAACTTGTTATATACACTGAACACGCGTAAACAAGACGTTATTCATAAGCGAAGCAAGGACGCAATCAGGTATTCCTTTCTTCCACACCTCGCATCTTCTGTTAGAGGTTTATACTAGAATATCAGGATTGTTTGGAGGTTGTTGTGTTTAGTTAAGTTTGGTCTTAACCTTGTATGAGATTAAGGTCTGGTCGAACAAAAACACCTAACATAATTAGACAGCAACATCAACAAGCACGCCTATCTAGTATACCACTCATTGCACCTCTAGCTACTATTTCACACACACCACCTGATATAATGCCTGAAGAAGGAGAGACTCCTCTCTCGGACTTCTACAAAGCCTTGAGCGATAGCCCCAAATCTTGCATCGTTCTAGCAGACCCAGTGGGGGATTTCCGAATCCCCCCAAATATTTTTAATTTGTTACCCGTTTTTCATGGTTTAGACCATGAAAAACCTTATCAGCACATGCGTAGGATTGAACAAGTCATAATAACATTCCACCATCCTACGGTTGGTGCGGAACAAATTAAACTGAGGGTATTCCCTTTCACCTTAGCCGATAAGGCGGCGTCTTGGTTAACTGCCCAAACACCTAGTTCTGTGGACTCGTGGGCTAAACTTATTCAGCTGTTTATGGAACATTTTTACCCACCCCTAAAGACGGATGAGATGCTTTCTAAGATTCATTTCTTTCGACAAAATCCTCATGAATAATTTTCAGAGGCCTGGAATCGTTTCACCGATCTTCTTATAGAGTGTCCACATCATAACTTAGCGAAAGACACATTAGTTCGTGCCTTTTTCAAAGGACTTTTACACCACCATAAAGAAGTCCTTGACATAATGAATGGGGGTAGTTTCTTAAGTAAAGGAGCCTCAGAGGCTTATAAATTTATAGAGGATCAAACTAGCTGATGTACAATCAAACCAGGAGCTGAAATGATATTCCAGAGATGAAATATTAGTTCAACTCCTTATGCGAGTACGATGCGGCTCAAAGATATGGGCATTTCGCTAGGGATCAATACTTGACGTCGTCTCGGGTTTGTCTATGAACTCGAGACAAATTAGAGCTGTAGTGATGTGGTAATATAAACTGTTGAAAAATGATTCTTGTATGAGTATGATTAACTATCTTCCTGTTTCTCTATCTTTATTTATTTACATCAAAATTACCGTTAGTAATTTACATTACTATTAATTAAACCAACAAAAAAAAACCTAAAATCCTTCTCACTAAAAGTTGTAATTCCAGTTGTGAACCTTGCCGAGCCCTAAGGTTTGGACGATCCCTTACTCGACCTATCCTACCAAACCTACGTGAGTAAGGTAAGTTGACTAAACAGACGACTATACGGACTTTGGACTTTGGACTTTGGTCTTCGGACTTCGGACTGTGGACCTCGGACTTAAGTATAAAACCAATAATATGAAATTAGCATTTTATCAATTAGGCAGTCACTTCACCAAGTGGTGTGCTACCAAGAATCTCACTCACAATGAATCTGGGGGAAGGGAGTGAGGAAGGTAGTTGGACTATCAGAATCTGGTAACTGATTACTCTAAATCCTTGTGGCTAAATTTTTTTCCTTTTCTAGAGGAGAGCGGCTACTTAGGCTCTAGTTGATTGATTTTAATTAATTTTTTTTTGGTCTAGGGCTTCCAAGAATCAAGCAACGTCCAATTTACCTACATTGGGCAATGACTTCCCAATGGTTGTTATAGCTCGGGTTCAGACTTATGCACGAATGTAAATTGCAGTACGGAAAGTAAATTTCAAATAATCACGTAAGCATGCTTGAACACACAAGTATCCTCTTACTTGGGCCTCGAGGAGGTTTAGAATTTACCTCTCAAGCCGTGCTTACACGCTGCTTGAGGAGAAGACAATGTCTGTTGGCGCTTGATCTGAGAATCAGGCACAACCTTTTGAGGTTTACCTTGTTTTAAGTTACAAATAAAGGCCCACTTACAAAGCCCACAAGTTGGGTTTTTGACAGTTCGTTCTCGACATTCCCCTAGCTCACATATAGTTGCACGTATCGGTAGCTATAGATTATTGCATGCGTAGGACATATGTATATTCATGTATAAGTAATATAGAGTTGCATGTGTAGACTTCCTATGTAAAACTAGCATGTGTTAATTATATGTTTAGTTTTCTATTTTGGCATCTATCATTTTTAATTGCATGTTTCGTAATCACGTCTCCATAATACATTAATTATGTAAAATAAAATAAAAAATAAAAAATAAAAAACAAAATAAAAAATCATAATCATTAAAATTTCTTCTTAATCATCTTAATAATACCCCGCATAATACACCATCATAAATCATCATCCTATTCCATCAGTGTCTAGGAAACTCGAAAGATTGAGGTTGCCTAATTAAGGAACGTGTTAGCACGAACAACCTCCCTCAATTCTCTCAGGTGACCTGGCTGCTGGAATATTCACACGTTATCCTACCTTACCTGCTCAAGTTAGCAACAGCTCAGGAAGACGTATTTCACCTCCCTTCTTCCTTTATTTTAAATCCTCCTATCATAATTTGTTCGTTATGAGCCTTGAATTAAAACTTGTGTTTGTATGAGACTACGGTATGGTACTAATAAGGAATTAGAACTTACATATCGTCGTCGGAAATACAATAAACAACTGCTTAAGTTATCTCCTAGACATAGTTCCTCCTCCGTAAACCAACCTCGTCAAATATCTCCGTTACCATTATCTCTTTTAATTATGGCCCAGGAAAATCCCACAGTCGAGAAACCCCTTTCGGATTTCTATACTACCTTACAAGAAGGACCTGCTTCCTACATTAAACTCGATGAGATTGCAGGAGATTTTCGCATTCCGCCAAAAAAATTCGGTTTGTTACCTGTTTACCATAGTATAGACCATGAAAAACCGTACAATCACCTTCGTTGGATGCAACAAGTAGTCACCACTTTCCGCCATCTGACCGTTACCAACGAACAAGTCTTGCTTAGGTTGTTTCCCTTCACTTTAGTTGATAAAGCTTCAGTTTGGCTCGTAGGACAAGCGCCGCAATCTATTGACACAAGGGCCAAACTCGTACAAGCATTCATGATAAAGTTCTATACTCAGAAGAAAACTATAGAAATGCTTCAGAAGATTTAATTCTTTCGCTAGCACCCCCAGGAATCCTTTTCGGAAGCATGGAGCAGATTTACTGATCTGCTTCTCAAATGTCCCCATCATCAACTCGACACCGCTGTATTAGTCCGTTCATTCTTTAATGGTTTCTCTGACCATCAAAAGGAAACATTAGATATCATGAACGGCGGTTATTTCATGGACAAAAGCACTACTGAAGCATACACTTTCCTTGAGAAACAGGCTTCACAAAGCACCCATTGGATTAACACTGATTCTTCTAGATCTTCTAAAGACACTCCTACCAAAGTTACATCTATGTTCGAGGTCAAACCCAATCCAGAATTAAAAACTCTGATCAAGTCCCTAAACAAAAAGGTCGATGCTCTTTCGATTCAAGTAAATGATCAAAAACCCAAACAAGTCATGGCTGCCAACGCTTCCCCGTGTCCTCTTTGCTTAGGTCCTGAGCACCCCGATTCTTATTGTCCTTTGGTATACGAGTGCCCTCCCTAACCAACTGAAGAGGCTTGTGCTTTCAACATTCCTAATGCACCTTGGCGACAACATCTGAATTTGGCTTGGGCCCCCCTACCCAACAACAAGCTCCTCCGAGTGTCAACAACGCTCCTGTACGACCACCCGGGAACTTCAATTCCTACCGTCAAGTAAATCCTCCGCAATTCCAGCAAGGGCAAAGTAATTTTCCCAACAACACAAATATAGGGTACCAAAACAACCGCAACCTTGTTCCCGCTAATCAAGGATATGGCTACCAAAATCAACCCGTAAACAATAACCGTGAACTTGTTCCTACTGCTCCACTGGTACAATCCACTGCCGATAAAACAGCTGAAACTTTTCTAACCTACATGAATCAACATAATCAAATCATAACATCTATCCAATAGTCTCTTTAGCTGTTAGCACAGGATAAAAGTCAAAAGGGCGTGTTCCCTGGCCAAGCAGTTCCAAACCCTAAGCCTACAAACACTGCCTTTGAACTCAACAATGCACCAGGATCTAGTAATCTCAGCCAGGGTGAGGTAAATTCCATCACCACTCTTCGTTCTGCCTGAACCATCGACAATCATATATGTATGCTAGACGTTGAATCAACGGAAACCGCGGGTGACGTCCTTCCAACTCCTACCTCGCAACCTATAGTGGACGAAGTTGTTCCTTCCAAATCTATATCCATGTCCCTAGGGAAAGACGCTATTGATCCATATGCGCGATTCCTCCCAGAAGCTCCATTCCCTGACCGTTTGGCAAAGAACAAACCAGACAAACATTTCGATGAGATCCGTGAAACCTTTAAAAATTTGACCATAAACTTATCTTTTCTAGATGTGCTTAAGCATTTGCCCAAGCATGCCAAGTTTTTGAAGGACATGTGCACCACCAAACGACGTACGAATGTTCCTCAACAAGCGTTCCTCACTGAGCAGTTTCTCTCGATTACTACTACCAATAGTGTGGTTAAATACAAGGACCCAGGTCAACTAACTGTACCATACACGTTAGGCGACAAGTATACCGCTACCGCACTTTTAGACCTAGGCGCCAGTGCAAACCTACTTCCCTACTATTTATTTAAGCAGTTAGGTCTTCATGAATTAAAACCTACCAATATGACTCTGCAACTCGCGGATCGCTCCATCAAGTACCCAAAGGGCATAATAGAAAACGTCATAGTCAAGGTCCAAGATTTTTACTACCTAGTTGATTTTGTCATTCTAGATACTAAAGTAGCCTGTGACTCCATTCCTATCATTTTAGGACGTCCATTTCTTGCAACTGGTAACGCTCTCATAAATTGTCGGGACGGTTTAATGACATTGTCTTTCGAGAACCTTTCTGTCAAAGTCAACGTGTTCAAATTAATGAAACAATTTTCCGATCCTATAATGGAGGGTGAGATTAGCTTGGTTGATAGTTTGGCATATGATTATTTCACAAACTCTTTTCCTGAAGAAGAGGTACACCAATTTCTTTCTTTTGATAATTCTGAGTTTGACAATGACTCGTACATTAAGGATGTCCACACATTATTAGAGTCAGTACCACTATTTGACCCTACTACTAAGTTGTCATCTGATTTAGAAGAACCAGACTCGCTCTTTTCCATTGAAGAGACGCCCCCTCACGAATCCTTGATCCCTACTCCTCCAACTCTAGATTTAAAATCTCTACCCTCTGATTTGAAGTACGTGCATCTCGATCCCGATGGTAGTCACCCTATAATAATTTCTTCTCACCTGACTATCGACGAAGAAGCACGTTTGATTCGTGCCATTCGTGAACACCACTCCGCTATCGGATGGTCCTTAGATGATATCAAAGGAATAGACCCTAGTGTATGTACGCATCATATACATCTGGATGACGGCTCAAAGACATCGCGAGAACCGCAACGTCGCCTTAACCTCACCATGAAAGAGGTGGTGAGAGAGGAAGTTTTATGTTTACTTGATGCGGGTATCATATACCCTATCTTTGATAGTGACTGGGTTAGTCCTGTCCACGTTGTTCCCAAAAAGTCTGACATTCAAGTTGTACAAAATGAAAATGGTGAATGCATCCCCACTCGCATTCCATTAAAATGGAGAATTTGCATCGACTATCGCAAACTTAATGCCAGAACACATAAAGATCACTTCCCTCTCCCATTCATTAACCAGATGCTAGAATGTTTAGCCGGTCATGCTTATTACTATTTTCTTGATGACTATTCTGGCTACTTCCAAATTGTCATCGATCCCGCCGATAAAGAAAAGACAACTTTCACATGTCCCTTTGGAACCTTTACATAAAGACGAATGATATTTGGTCTTTGCAATGCCCCAGGCACCTTCCAACGTTGCATGCTTCACATTTTTAGTGATATGGTGGAACGTTATATGGAAGTTTTCATGACGACTTTTCCATTTATGGAAATTCTTTTGACAACTGCCTATCCAACCTTTCTAAAGTGTTAACGCATTGCGAAGAAAAAAATCTGGTACTTAATTGGGAAAAGTGTCATTTCATGGTTACCAAAGGACTTGTTCTAGGTTATATTGTTTCGAAAGATGGGATAGAGGTGGATAAAGCTAAAATTGTTAAAATTGCTTTTCTACCTTTCCCACGAACAGTTCGTGATATCCGTGCCTTCTTAGGTCAGTTGGGTTTTACAGGAGATTCATCCAGGATTTTTCTAAAGTTGCTCGACCCTTAACCAATCTCCTGCTTAAGGATGCAGTATTCGACTTCAATTTCAATTGCAAACAAGCTTTTGAAACTCTAAAAACTGCCCTGACTACCGCTCTTATCATTCAACCCCCTGATTGGTCTCAACCATTCGAACTGATGTGTGACGCTAGCAACTTTGCTATTGGCGCCGTACTAGGCCAATGACGTGATGACAAACCCATTGTCATTCACTACGCTAGTAAAACTCTTAATGACACTCAACGTAATTACACAACAATTGAGAAAGAGTTTCTAGCTGTTATCTATGCTTTGGATAAGTTTCGCCCTTACCTAGTTGGATCATCCACTATCGTATATACTGACCATGCCGCATTTCGGTACTTACACGCAAAAAAGGACATGAAACAGCGATTGTTCCACTGGATCCTTCTCTTGCAAGAATTTACCCTGGAAATCAAAGACAAGAAAGGAACCGAAAATATCGGCCGACCATTTATCAAGGCTGGTCGGTGACATTGATAGTGATTCTAAAGCCATCTATGATTCCTTCCCAGACTAATATTTGTACTCTATTTTCTCCTCTCCATGGTACGTGGATATCGTTAACTACCTAGTTACTAAGGAAGTTCCTTCCTCTTGGTTACGTCCTGATCATAAAAAGTTCTTATCCACTGTAAAATATTATTTATGGGATGACCCCTACCTCTTTAAGTATTTTTCCGACCAACTCATTCGTCGCTGCATTCCTGACTGGAAGCACACTGACGTATTATCCTTTTGCCATGAATAATCTTGCGGAGGTCATTTCAGTGGGAAGAAAACTGCTGCCAAAGTATTACAATGTGGTTTTTACTGGCCTACCCTTTTTCGCGATGCACACAAACATTGCATAGCTTGCATTCGTTGTCAACACCTAGGTCGAATTACCAAACGCAATATGATGCCCTAAATCCTATCTTAATTGTGGGAATTTTTTATGTTTGGGGCATTGATTTTATGGGACCCTTTCCTATTTCTTAAGGTTTTCTCTACATTCTAGTCGATGTAGACTATGTGTCCAAATGGATTGAGGAACTCACATGTTGCTCAAATGACCATAAGTCTGTCGTGAAATTTGTAAAAGAAAATATTTTCTCTCATTTTGGTGTCCCCAAAACTATCATCAATGATGGGGGTACACATTTTTGTAATAAATTTTTTGGGTTTTTAATGAAAAAATATGGAGTTACTCACAAAGTTGCTACTCCATATCATCCACAAACGAGTGGCCAAGTGGAAGTCTCCAACAGAGAGATTAAGTCCATTCTAGAGAAAACTGTCAATCCATCAAGAAAGGACTGGTCTCTTCGTTTATCGGATGCCTTGTGGGCATACTGAACAGCATTTAAGACACCTATCGGGATGTCTCCTTACCGCATTATTTTTGGAAAAACTTGCCATCTGCCAGTTGAACTTGAGCATCGTGCCCTTTGGGATATCAAAAGCCTCAATTACAATATTAACGAGGCAGGTAAAAAGCAAAAACTATAATTAAATGAGCTTGAGGAGATTCGGAGTGATGCTTATGATCTATTGAAATCCTACAAAGCAAATATAAAAAGAATGTACGATAAGCACATTTTGCGTAAGGATTCCAAATTGGCCAAAAAGTTTTACTGTACAACTCTAGATTACACATTTTTCCTGGTAAATTGAAAACACGATGGTCTGGTCCTTTCATTGTGTCAGCTGTGACCCATTTTGGGGCAATCTCTTTGCTTAATCCACAAGATAACAGCAAATTTCAAGTCAATGGACAACACCTAAAACATTACCACGAATTACGCTCCCCAGATGTTGAACAGACTCCTCTTCAGGATCCGATCTACATAGACTAGATGTTTCGTTTGGTGTACTCAATCTTGTTTCTATAGAGGGTACACCATTTTGGTAGCCGGGCCATCTTCTATGTTATGATCTCAAAAGTTCTTTGAAGTGTGTGGTTGCAAGCGCCAGAACCTTAGTCTATGAAAACTCTATTTTAGAACTGGGTATAAATGTCTTTTACAACACGAGCAAATGTGCCGTCGGTAAATGATGGGTACCTAAAATTTCACCTCCTTCCTTCTCTTCCCTTTTCTACTCTCTACATCGTGAACTTCAGCTAATCATTTGGTGTAAGTCTCACTCATCACGAATAGGGAATGGTCATAGTACTTTTGCTCGTAAATGACGTGCGCGAAGGATGGGGTGGTGTACGCATTGTCAAACACCTTTCTGTCTAGGTCTTGACTTCCTATCCGATACTAGCCAGTTTAAGGTATACTTTTGTCTGACACCAGCTGTGTAGGATAATCTTCGTCGCCGAGCCATTTCTCCCATCGGTTGGGAATCGTCTTGAGAATCTGACGTTAAAAGACTCGCAAACGTCTTGAGAATCTGACATTAAAAGACTTGATTCGTCTTGAGGATCTGACGTTATAAGACTCACCTTGTAGATATGTATATATTGTTGCTTTTTATAAAAATAAAAAAATTCCCGTTGTGCATTAGAGTTTTGTTCATAGATGTTGCATTTTGTTCAACCAACCCTTAGAATTGGTTATTTGTTCCTTTCGCATAGGATAGTCTGTAATAAGGAAATATTATTAGACCGTAACCTAGGGCTGGAAATGGATTTGGGTCCAGACTATATCCATGCCATCCATTTTTTCCAAAACCAGATCCGGATCCATGACCGAATGGATCCAAAATGGTTACTTATCCAACCATTTATGTAAATGGGATAATCGGATCCGACCCGACCACAGTTTGAGGATACCCACGTCTACAAACAAGAGAGACCTATTATTATTTAATATATTAACAAAATTTTATTTTTGGATTAGGATCTAGGAGGATCCGAACCGTTTAGAGTAAAAAACCATATTTGAATCGAACCATATCCGACCCATTTTCTTATTCGACTCATAAAGGTCCAAACCCCAAATGGGTTTGGATCTAGCTAAACCCGATTTTCCAGCCCTAACGGTGCCCCTAACCCCATAATACATAAAGGTAAAGCCACAATCTAGCTAGATTTGGGTTCGCTCTAAAAGCTGACATGACAGTTGCCTAAGAATTTAGATAGTGAGTTTTCTGGACATCCGGTGTTTTTCACGTCAATCTCCATTGTATATAAATAAAAACTTTGTTTATAAATAAAACACCCCTCATTCTTTTCAAAAACTGTTGTGACCTTTGAATGACTCATATAATTGGATGACATTTTTCGTGCCGATCATTTCGATATCTCATTCATCTAATTCGGAGTCTGAACGAGTCGTGGGTGAGCGTTTAGATTTTTTAGGCTTAAATTGGGCTTTAGGCTTGATTTGGGGTTGGGAAATTTTTTGGGCCCAACCAAATCTTATATTCTCGGTCTATTTAAACCCGGGATAACCCACCACATGCGTCACCCTTACAACCTTCGTCTTCCCAAAAATCCGGATCTAGTCCCCTTCTGCTTTAGTCTCACAAGAGACATGCCCACGTTATATCTAGGTCTCACGCGCGACCCCTACAGCTTCGAATCCAATTCCCTTCCGTCAGAAAGTCCCATTTCTTCCCCTTATCTCAAATCAATAGCTTGCCTCTTCCTACGAGCACTAATGGCCGCCAACAGGCCAATTTCGGTGGAGAAAATTTTTGGAGCTCTATTCGAAAGTGGGATGTTTTCTCCATTCTTTGATAATGAAATACACTCTAGAGGATGGGAGTACTTGTTGTATGCTAATGGCGGGCTATATTCTAAGGATTTGGTGATGAAATTTTACGACAATGGAAGCTTTAATTGGGACCATTTTTGGGTTACCGTCGACAGTGTGTGCCACGAAGTCACACCCATTTTGATCTCCGGGATCACGGGCATTCCTCTAGTTGACCACGTGCTGACTCAGTAGTAGTCCGTGTACCCATGGACTTAAGACCTAATGCTCGACACGCTAATCGAGGGCGAGTACAACATAGATGGGAAATGCGCGTATCAGCGCTCGGTGCGACGGAACCAGCTGGCTATGACTCAATGGTTGGGACAAAATGTCATTGGAACCTCGAAGCCCTCGGACATCAACAAGACTTTCCTCCACCTTCTCTGGATCCTCTAGGAGCGAAAGGGTAACTTCTACATAGTTACCTTTCTTTTTGATATTATTACGCATGCCACTCTCAACTCAGCCCCTCTTGCCGTTCTTGTAATGCAAGTTATGATTAATTTGGGTTTCCTGTCTGCCACCCCGTTACTCCCTATACCTCTATATGAGAATATGCTTGTTTTCAAGAAATGCATATTGGCCCCTTGGGAACCCACAGCACCAATGGCAGCTGAGCATGCTAACGTATGCCCATCTCACCCACCCTTCTTTGATGAGACTGCTATGAGTAAGATGAGCCACCCTATGGACACCTTACGTGCTATGAACAGTGGAATAAGAGACATGTACACTCGCCAGGTATCGATGAAACATGCCTTGGGCGAGTTAAGGACGGATATGACCACTCGCCACGACTCGCTGACGGGCAGCATGGGTGAATTTCAGTAGGAAATGCGAGCTTCCATGAATGCATTTCAGGACCAAATGACTACTCGCCAGAACAAGTTCTAGTGAATGCTCATGGCGAACCAGCATCAATTTCAAGCTCAAGTGATGGATACTCTAGGTGATATCTAGGAGCAGTTAGTCTCCACAGGAGCTCATCCTGCACGCCGTCGCAAGACTCCTGGTTCTTCTTCTGCAGCCCCCAAGGATTCTCAGTAGATAGTTTATTTTCCTGTTATTGTATATTACACTACACCATATGGGTGATTTACTAACGCACACAATTTTAGCTTTCTAACGTTTTGTAAGCGTTAGTTGCTTGCTAACGGTATCTAAGCGTAAGGCATAATCCTTTTCCGTTTGTAAATATAAAAAAACTAATTGAATTATTTTCTCATGGTATTATAACACTCACTTTCTGTTGGAAACAAATAAAACAAATACTAAAAAAAAAAAACCACATAAGATCTCAAACTCTCGTCAGTTTCAGAGATGGTAGCTCTCAAATTATCAACTCTTCAGCCTTCAACAAAAGGTTCTTTCTACTTTCTCACCTTCACTATATTCTTGTTCATTTGGTTATGGGAAATGGAGAAATCTCGGGTTCTAGGTATCATCTTCTTTAAATTCGCTC
Organism: Coptis chinensis; assembly: GCF_015680905.1. Taxonomy (NCBI): domain Eukaryota; kingdom Viridiplantae; phylum Streptophyta; class Magnoliopsida; order Ranunculales; family Ranunculaceae; genus Coptis; species Coptis chinensis. The sequence goes on from NC_141463.1 coordinate 55,230,676, forward strand.
TTCCTTTTCATACTTATGGTTTGAGAGGATATGTTGGCGAGAGAATTAGTGTTTACAATCATAATTTTGGATTTTCTCTCTCCAATAATTTTCAAATTTTAATTTTTGAGTTAGGGGTTTGTGATGTTATTGATTTTTTGGTTGAATTGATTTTAATTTTTCTTTCAGATCTCATTTTCATATCTTAATCGGACAAAACACATACCAAAGTGGTTTAATTTATATTTACTTTGTTTGGTGCAATGTTGGTTATATTTTGATTGATTTTGCTTTTTATTTTTAAATTTGAATGTAATTTCTGAATTTGTTATCTTCTTTATAATTACAATCATTTTTCTGCCATTACATCCTGTTTTTGCATTATTTTCAAATATAACAGTCCTTTGAATTGTCCATTCCCAAATTTGCATTTATATAAAGCTGTTTGCACATCTTCATACCCTTGCAAGCATATCCCTCTGCTTTGCGTGAAATAGTGAGTCTAGTTTCTGACGGTTAAGCTAATTTATTTGTTAGTATATCAATTAGTGGTCATCTCATACCTTGAAATTTGATGAACAGGTTCTTGAAGTACCTAATGTCAGTTAAGAGGATATTAGGGGACTTGTCAATGTAAAAAGGGAACTTCAAGAGGTAACTTTGAACATAGTTGGTTTTGTTATGTTTACTTATTCTATTTTTCTCTTCTCACTCTCTTTTTGCTTGTTTTGATGCTTGCCTGTCCTCCATCCATGTAGACTGTGCAATATCTGATGGAGAGTCCTGAGAAGTTTGAAAAGTTTGGTATGTCTCCTTCAAAAGGAGTTCTTTTCTATGGACCTGGATGTGCTAAAACTCTACTGGCAAAAGCAATTGCAAATGAATGTCAAGCAAACTTCATCACTGTCAAGGTTCCTGAGCTGCTCACAATGTGGTTTGGAGAGAGTGAGGCTAATGTTTGAGAAATTTTTGACAAGGCTCGGGGATCCGCACCGTGTTCTTTTCTTCGATGAACTAGATTCCATTGCTACTCAAGTTATTCTGACTTCCTCTTCTATAAAAAATAGACTTGCTTTTATTTTTTCTCTTGATGTATATGGTACCTCATCCTTAAATTTTTCATATCATCAATATAATGCATATACTTTTACTGATGAAAATAAAAATAAAAAGAAGAAAGGACCTTACCGCATCAGATACTTCTAGTAGTGAGAGGTGTAGGAGAAGAAAGTGGTCAAATAAGGAAAAAGGAAATCGCGCAGCAGGAAGTATGGATGTGGTCAACGGGTGGAAGCTGAGGATTGTTAGGATGACGATATTTGGGTTTTGATGGTAGTGGAGAAGGATGACAGAAGGGTAGATTGTTTTCACTGGACCTGTCACCTGTGGCTGTATTGGGTTGTGAGAGTTGACAGTTATTTGGCTTAATCACTTTGGGATTCATTTCGCTTTTTTTGCTCTTTTTTGGGACTTTTGTAGGGTGTGTTAGGGGTTTAGGGTCTTTAGTAATTAGTTTCAGGCTAAAGTGTTGATCTAATTTTTTATATTTATTTTTACCTATGAAAAGGAAAACAAAATGCATCCCTCGTCTCCTTGTAACTTCTTATGTACACAGCACACACAACAAGCATATTGGAACCAACCAGGAGAGGCAGCTGCATACTGAAGTCAATTGTTCATCTGTTTACATAATTGAATATGATATTTCATTCTCCATTCAGGGAATATAAAAATCTAGATTGTCCTACTTGATCCTTCAGTATGCATTGACTTTCTCTAATTTCATTTTTATTACTTTTGTTGAACTTCATTTCTGATCCACTTTGGTTAGCAATAATATGTAAATCGGAAAGCTTTTAGGGTCATAATTTCTCAAATGATACTTTGAGCAGGGCTAGAGATACATAATAAGAGCTAAAAATATTGTGTGATACTTATAGACCTTTGACCATTGTATGTTAACTGTTAACAGGTGGGTTTGAAGCCAATAAAACTTGCTGCACAGAATGGGTATCATCGAGATGTTGAATATATTTTTCCTGTTACCTTGTGTATTCCAACTTGTTCAAACTGGAGTATCACAGGATTAATGGAGTATGTACATTCTGAACAAGTTAAGAAACTGGTATATTTTTCTTTCTTACTTTTCTCTTTTCTCTCTTCCACAAACTATCGACTCCAGATCTCAGCGTTTAGACTCTTCCCTGTTTCTCATATCATAGTTTACTAGTTTCTTCATTTAGCAATTTCCGTTTGCACAGTGCAATTAGGCCTTCATTTTGCAATTCACTTAGGCTTCAGTTTATATGTTAAGGCATTTGTTAGAGTTTTGAGAGACATTCACCAATGACATCTGTTTATTTGTCTTGTAGTTCATATTCATTTGTGTCAATGTATAGTGGATTTTTTTTTTTTTTTGAAAAGATTGAACATTTGAAACAGATAAAGCTTAAGGGTAAGGAGGTGCTTTTGAAGGCAAAATCTAAAGGAGAAGATGCACTAAAGAGAAAAGGTTATCTTGAGGCATGTATCATTACAATGAGGTAAGAGTTATTATATGCCTCATTACTTGAAAGCTCTGCTATGTCCTGATGCTAGTTTACTCTGGATAATTTTAAATTATGATTGCCTAATTTTATATAGTTATTTGACTTATTTCATTTGGCAGCTAGTACGGGTTATTTCACCATCTTATATGTGAACCCATAAAAAGATTATACCTTAAAGTGAGAATCTGTCCATCTGAAAACGATGGGGTGCTTCACATGGCTGAATGAATTTTGAATGTAGTAATTTCTTGAGTTGCCTTCATTCTTCTGGTTGGCAGGTTGGCTCCAGGTTCCAACTCAATCGTATGATCTACCTCCTCTTAGGTGGTTGTCTTCGGTAGCTCGGGTGGCATCTCTTCCCCATCCTGCTTGAGAACTTCCTTAATCTCTTTAGGCACAATACCTATATTATTGGCTGCTTGCTCATCAATCATCGGTGCGGAGTAGGTTCACCTCTATTCAACCCCTATCCCAATTGTGGGTCTTTAGAGTTTGAGTAGATGGATTTGTCTCTTCATTGTAGAGACAAAGCAAGGAGATCACTTTTCACTTGGAAATAGTTTGTCAACATGCCGGTAGTGTTGAGGATCTCCAGGTACACTCTAACTTGATTAACAAAACTTCTTTGTTTTTTTGTGTGGGTGTTTTAATATGGTAAGTCCTCAATTTGAAGTCTATTCCATTTTAAAAATTGTCTAAATTCCTTCATGCAGTGGAGCCCTACCGAAGCTGATATTGTGTCTACCCTATGAAACTAACTCGGTTAAAGGTAAAAGTAAAGTTAAATGTAGTTATTTTGTATAATTGCATATATGTTACTTTAGTTGTTTTGTTAGGGGAATAAGGAACTAAAATGCCTCCGAGTGAGGAACTAACTTTAGCGTTCCATGTTGGAACGTAGATGGAGAGCATCAACAGGAGACCTAGCCGTTAATGAAAGGTAAGGTCCTTGTGTACTTTTCTTTTATTTCTTTCATTTCATATGTGACAATTGTATGCAGATGTTGGAATATTCATGAGTTTTGTTTTGGAAGATGAGTTCTTACATGTGAGTAGTGTGAATGTATGGTGTATATATATTCGAAGTGTGGTATCTTTGGTTGGAACTAATAGAGGTGTTTAACACTGACATAAGTGGAAGTGATGTATATGTTGTTTTCATTTTAATGTTGGTATATAATTTATAGTGTCCTTTTGATTCGAGGATTGATTATTTGACTTAACTGGTATTGGTCAATATGGTTAAGTAGCTGGTTCTACGAATCAATATATATTTAAGTAGTTGGGTTTACGACCGAGGTCTGAGGTTTTAATATATGTTATGGAAGTATATTATTTGATTTTTAGGTTATGACGGGATTTATGTCTATGAAATGTTGAAAATACAAAGGAGATTTAGCCGAAATTTTTATGTCTTTCGTCGTCTGACAAGGTTATAGGGTTTTGGGGAGTTACATAAATTTTCGTATCTATATTATGCTTCTATTACTACTAGTCTGCTACCATACTCTTTTTTTTTAATTCCGTAGTTTGAGTATAAAGAGCTACCATATACTGAAGAATATGATATAATTTTTCTTATTTATACTATAATTACCTTTTAGTTCATTCGTTGCTCGTAAATATAATGTCATCTTGTACGTATGTTAGCATTTACACTTAGCTTGTTTTTCACAATATTTAGTTAGTTTAGTGGCTCTAGTACCGCTATAATGTAATGTTTACGACTTGGACCTGTTTGAATTTCTGTTTGTGCCATATACCTTGTCTTTGGTCTCATTATTCATTAGACATATGATATAGCGGACTTGTGCACGTTTGTTGCTTCTTTTTTTGTTTAAGGTTACTACTAATTCAACTCACAAGCCTTTTACTCTCCTAGATTTTTGTTTACATAGATTTTTGTTTATTTATCCCAAGCATTTGTGTGATCTGATGAGACTGTTTAAGGTGTTGTTCAAAACAGTCAAGCTCAATCAGGTAGATGTCATCTAGCATGGTCTTCCGGTGCTCATGGGAGAATGCCTTTGTAGCCATCTAAATTCTTTGTTATCTGTGAACGAAGAGTCTTAGATGTTAAAAGTGTTATTTAGATGGTTATTTGTAGTTGCACCATTGTTATGGTATTTTTTGTCTTGTTGCACATTTTAAAAGTTTTCTTTATTTGGCCGGTGTGAAATGCAAAATGTACAGACTTAGGATTTTTGAGTAAGTTGGAATCTGAAGCCATAAATGAATATTTCTTGTGTAATCATATTGTGATATTTACCTTGTATACAATGCAGAGAGGACATTTTTATGCAGGTCCAGCAAGTCTCCTAAGCAATAAAGAAAAACAATAATTATTATTTTTACAAATACAATTCCCTTTGTAACGGTTATAAACTGTTACAAGGTAATATTTTTTTTCAAACATAAATTATTTCCCAACGCCCCTGAACCGTTACAAATATTTTTACAAACGCTTAATAATCGTTAGCAAAATAATTCTTTGTAACGCTTTTAAACCGTTACAAATATTTGTAACAGATTACCCACGCCCAAACTGTTACGGATAAAAAATGTTACAAATATTTTTTGTAACGGTTTTTGACTGTTAGTAATAGCCTATTATGGTATAGTGTTATTTATGTCGGATATTTTATTTACGTGTTTGCATTTTTATTTTCGAACCTAGGATGTCTGTTATTTCCTACATTTTCCAAAATTTCTGCCTTGTCAAATAGTATATCAGTTATCTCTAAAATATTATATTATATAGGTAGAAACATATATAATAATATTAGTATTAATAATTTATATAGATATAATAAAAATATATACATATATATTTTTAACGTCACACTTAACGACAAATTTTACTGTAAACTAACGTTTTATAAAACGGTCAGAAAACGGTCATGAAAACGCACCAAAAACGGTCATGAAATCACATCTAAAAACGGTCAGAAAACGGCTCAATTTTTTTCTATAAATAAATTCAACACATTCTTCACATTTCACTCCTTTCATCTTCTCCCCTCTCCATTTCTTATTCTAAAAATTGTTTTTAGATCACTCCAAGTTTCAAGATTCATGGATGCACTAGAAAAGTTTGAGCAACAGCAGATTGAATATGCTACTCAAGTCTTCATGCTCGGTTGTTTTATTATAATAATGTTGTTAATGTGACATATAGTTCTATCTAATATTTAGGTTTGTATTTTATTTCCCGTATCATTATGATGTGTTTCCACACCTCTATACGTTCTTACATCTTATTGTAATATTATATTTACATCTTCCTTTGCCTTCTACTTACGCTATTTATTTACGTCAAAAAAACAAGGCACTCCTTGTCACATGCCCCATTCTTCTCATCCACACTACATCAACATTTGCGCCATAATTTAGAAGATACACGTGGTCTAACTATCCTGTGACACCTCGATTCGTATTTTCTACATCTTCGGATTGGTGCCTATTTATAACAAGGATAGACACCTCTAAATACCAACTTCCATTTTTCCACTAAATTTTCTTCACCACTCCATCTTTAATGGCCCTCACTCGAATTTTCGTGCCCGAGCAAAGTTTTATGGAAAATTTCCAAAACGGTCATTTTCATCTATTTTTTGACACAGAAATTTTACGTCAAGGATGGTACCCTCTTTTACATCATGAGCATGCATTTTTTTCCCAGAGAATTGGTCCTGTTGTTCTATAAACATGGTTATTGATGGGAGCGTGAATTGACTATGGAAATTATCTCCAAGGTACTTCAAATTCCCATTACAAACCAAGGGGTACACCTTCAGGATTCACCATTCGACAATATCAGGCATATGATGTTTGCAACTATCCTTCACGGCGAATACAACCGGAAAAACCGTGTTGTTTATCAGCGATCCTTGCAAAAAAACCAATTATCTGTGATCCAATGGCTAGTTCATAATGTTAGTTGTTCCTCTCACAAAAGGATCCTCACCGTTACTTGGGCCCATAACACAATTTAAATTTTGCAATTTTATGTTCTTTGTCATTTTCTTTTTAGTTTTTAAATATAGTGCAATTTCCCTATGGTAATTTGTTTTTACTTAATCATTCTTATCATATTCTAATATTTGTTTATCTTTGTCTAACATATAACATCTTTCTTCAGACATCTTCTACAATGGCAGCTCCAAAGATGATTCTAGAACAATCTTTCCATTCGTTGCTGAATTCTCCTGCATATGGACATCTTTTCAGAGACTTCATCACTCGAGTCGGTTGGAACTCCCTTATTCTACACCCGGAGCAGACATACTCCCCAGGTTTGGTAACTTATTTATACGATCATATGGAAGATCTACCTGCTGTATATGGTTTCCCTTTGAATGGATTTACAATCCGTATTGGTAACACCCGACACCCTTTTTACGAGCCAACAGTTGCTATGGCTCTGGACCTTCCTCCTCTTCAGCCAGACATCCCCATTCAATACATGATAGAAAACAACTTTAATGACTATTCTCGGGAAAATTTTGCCGCCCGTTATGGGGATGGCCTTGCCCAAGTCAATGAACGTGCAGAAGCTGGCCGATGGCCAGACATCACTATTCCACTAGCCAGTATGACCATGAATGTTGGAACTACCATGTTATTTATTCTTCTGAATATCATGGGGGATTGTCATTTTTCCACTACATCAAAGTCATCTTGTAAGACGTTCCATGCACTGGCCCAGCAACATACCGCCTTCGACATCACAGACCTAGTAATTGAGAACCTTAAGAGGGCTCGGTCTTTTCGGCAGCACTATATCACCCTGCAGGTTACAGCATGCAGGATAGTGAGGACGTACTTCCCACAGTTTGTGGCCACTTTTCAGGATTGGGTAAAGGTCGACTCTATGTGTCCAACAAACAAGATAATTCGTTCTTTGCGATTTCGGACATGGTGGCGCCCTGCAAGGTATCTAAAGAAAGTTCATTCCTTCCCTGATGACGATAAAATGATAGCTCATCTGGACACTGCAAAGAAGAGGAAGTGGAGCGAAGTCTGGAAAGCTATGATAGATTGCCGTGACGCAAAGGAATGCCATTTCTACAGAGACGAAGAAAGGATGGACCATCCCCCAGTTCGTAATTGGGGCAATGTGAGTTGATGCATGTACATATTTGTTTTACATTTTGATGTGAAATAAATAAATAACCTAACAGTGTGCCAATCTAACAGTGTGCTTTCACTTTTATGATGTATAATATATAGTGTGTTACAATAAATTTCTGTGGAAGATGTCAGCTATATTTTTGCTCAAAGCCTCTCAGGTATACTCTTTCTTCCTCTTAACACTTTGAGGACACAAATATCCGATTGTTTTTGGGGTGGTGATAACCTTTCGCAAAAATTAAGCCTGCATAGTTGTATATAGTTTACTTTATGTCTAAATAAACGTATTTAGTGACAAATTCTTGTTTCCTTTTCTGTGATGAAAAAATATTTAGAAATCTCACCCTAGCATCAGAATTAGGACTTGTTCTTAGAAACTTAATTTAATACGTATGCAATAGTTTTCACATCTTTTCATGAGCATTCATGCACTGATTATCATTAAATGTACATAGCAGCAAGTTTCTGGGACCCACGGTTAGACAACTTAGTTTCCATATCCTGTAAGAATCTAACCAAAAAGCCTCAAAATGTGTGATATGTGAGTAATGACACAGAGGAGTAGTTTTTCCGAATAGAGAAGTTCACATGTCTACTTACTTGATCACTACCCGAATCCTAGGCGAGAATTTAGGCCTTCTTTGGATCGATATAGCCAAAAATTCACACCTGTAAAAATATTTTACCGCTAGTTGCCCCACTGAACCTTTCATTAATCCTTTCTATTTCACCAAAAAAAAAAATCATTACCCATCTATTAACCACAAATAAATAAGCCTACCTAGATGAAGAGTATGAGAAATAGGATGAAGTGCAGAAAAATGAAGAGAAAAACCTTGTCACAAATCAAAATCAGTTACCTACTTCAGAAGAAAAGAAAATAAAAAAAAGAGAAATATGTTTCCAAAAATCAAAAGAATTATCAAAGTTAGAATTTCCCCCAAAATCAAATCAAAAGGGAATACAAAAGCATTAAAAAGCCAAGTATGGAAACCCATGTTAGAAACAGGAAAGAAAATAAGGATTTCTCTAGTATAAATATCTCAAAGACCTTATTCTCTCATACTTATCATTTTTGAATTTTCCATTCCAATTTTTTCTACACTACCACCTAAGCCCTATAAAACTTAATAAAGACATCTAGCTCAATTAGGAGTAGGATAGTGTGATAATAAGTAGTAGATGTGAATTCTCGACCTCGGCTCCTCTGACTGTCATTGAGTAGGTGAGGAAACGTGTGCCCACTACACACTGGAGTTAGCAAAAGTTGAGTGGAAAAATAAGAGAGAAATTGTGTTTCGACACATACCTGTGAGAACCTACTTAAGGACGATATCCAAAGGATCCAGAAACGGCCCTGCTCGTACATTTCATTGCAAAGATCACTGCACGCATACTCATATGTAGATGTTTTGATTATTGTATGTATATTAACTTGAATTTTGAAAGAATTAATTCTTGTTTCCCCCGCTAGTGAGATGTCTAGATATCTAAGATTAATTAAGAAAACATGCCTTTGTTACTGAGTCGTTGTAGTATAAATGAAGTTTGTGAGTATCTTCTCTGGAAAACTCTTACGAGGCTATAACTCGTCCAGTAGGGAATTCCTAGTGGTTCAATGCCTTGTTGCATACGGTCAATGCAACCGCACTCTGCGAAATGAGACTTAGCTTAGGAGAACACATTTTTGGCCACTTATCATTTTAATGTCTCTTCTTTGCTTGAGGACAAGCAAAATGTTGTTTGGGGGTGGTGTGATAAGCACCCAAAACTGTAATATTAAACCCCCAAGAGACATAGCATTTTGGTCGATTATGCGTTTAATAATCATGTAATAATTATATTTTCGTACTTTTGTAGGTTTCCGTAGTTAACATGAATATAATGATAAAACATGCATCGAAGTACGGGAATACTGGAATATCTGAAGTCTTCCCACTCAGGCCAGTGAAGCCCAACAAAGCTTGACTAGAGCCGAAGTTTCCAGAATAACAAAACCAGTGCAGAACAGGTCCACATATAAAGAAGCAACAAACTTCCGAAGCTCACATCTTATAAATCTGGATGCCGACATTGGCTAGTGAACTACTAGAGCAATCAGGGCGACAAACTCTATGCAAAGACAGAAAGTTGTAAAAACACCAAAATCGGCACAGCCACTGGACACACCACGTGGACCCACTCTACGGGCGCAAAAGGCATGACGAGTCAGCTTAGGCAGGTGGCAAGTGATGGTCACAATTTGGTGCCACCTTGCAATAGGAGAAGACACATACCAATTCAAAGAAGGTGGTTTGAATTGAATTTGGCTGAAGACAAAACATTAATAAGGAAAAGACAAAAAGCAAATTAAACCAGGTAAAGACAAAACTTTGTATTTCAAAGTTTTGAAAGATTCAAATTAGCATAAGGACAAAACCAAATTAATACCTTCACGAGAGACCAACTTATATATTTGTAAGGGGGGTCTTCAATATTTCCCCTTCAGCATTTTATGCTTTAGCTTCCGCTCAGTAGTTAGTTAGCTTTAATTCCAGTACTTTATATTCCATCATTTTCTCTTCCAGCAGCTTCAATACTATAAGTGATTTCTTCTTAATAAAAGTCTTTTCTTTTCAAGTTTAATACCTGTCCTGCATTTACTTATTTAATGAATACAACAAGTTTAATTATTCCTTCAATGACCATGAGCTAATCCCCCCCCCCCTCAGGGGGAGGATTATGTTGCTCGTGTGAGAATCCGGATTGACACTTTAATATTCTAGAATCACTGCTTAGGAATTAGGTGTAGATTATGTATCCGGTCCCAAAATGATTGAGACTGTACAAATTTGGAGTGCTGATGCTCCAGAACAGTCTCGCGAGAGACCCAAAATGTCTCGTGCGCGACTCTCAGTGTCGAACTGACTCTCTCCAATTTGTCCAGCTGATGTACAATCAAACCAAGAGCTGAAATGATATTCCAGAGATGAAATATTAGTTTAACTCCTTATGCAAGTGTGATGCAGCTCATAGATATGGGCATTTCGCTAGGGATCAATACTCGACGTCGTCTCGGGTTTGTCTATGAACTCGAGATGAATTAGAGCTGTAGTGATGTGGTAATATAAACTGTTCAAAAATGATTATTGCATGAGTATGATTAACCCTCTTCCTATTTCTCTATCTTTATTTATTTACATTGAAATTACCGTTAGTAATTTATATTACCATTAATTAAACCAACAAAAAAAAAACCTAAAATCCTACTCACTAAAAGTTGTAATTCCAGTTGTGAACCTTGCCGAGCCCTAAGGTTTGGACGATCCCTTAGTCGACCTATCTTACCAAACCCACGTGAGTAAGGTAACTTGACTAAACAGACGACTATACGGACTTTGGACTTTGGACTTTGGTGTTCGGACTTCGGACTGTGGACCTCGGGCTTAAGTATAAAACCAATAACATGAAATCAGCATTTTATCAATTAGGCAGTCACTTCACCAAGTGGTGTGCTACCAAGAATCTCACTCACAATGAATCTGGGGGAAGGGAGTGAGGAAGGTAGTTGGACTATCGGAATCTGGTAACTGATTACTCTAAATCATTGTGGCTAAATTTTTGTCCTTTTCTGGAGGAGAGTGGTTACTTAGGCTCTAGTTGATTGATTTTAATTAATTTTTTTTGGTCTAGGGCTTTCAAGAATCAAGCAACGTCCAATTTACCTACATTGGGCAATGACTTCCCAATGGTTGTTATGGCTCGGGTTTAGCCTTATGCACGAATGTAAATTGCAGTACGGAAAGTAAATTTCAAATAATCACGTAAGCATGCTTGAACACACAAGTATCCTCTTACTTGGGCTTCGAGGAGGTTTAGAATTTACCTCTCAAGCCGTGCTTACACGCTGCTTGAGGAGAAGACAATGTCGGTTGGCGCTTGATCTAAGAATCAGGCATAACCTTTTGATCTTTACCTTGTTTTAAGTTACAAATAAAGGCCCACTTACAAAGCCCACAAGTTAGGTTTTTGACAATTTATACAACTTTGCCTTCAAAGGCTCAAACTTAAAACTAAACTAAGATTATACTAATCTAATTAAATAGTTTTTAGATTAATCACCTAGATTAACTAGAGTCAAGTGGACTTAGAGTGTTGATTACCAAGTTGATCCATAGTGTGTGGGCTATGATACACAACTTGCCTCACACACTTGAACTTCTCAAGGCAATTAAAACTCTAATCCCTTAGTAAGTATTAAACATAAACCAAGTTTAACTCTTGTTCATCATAAGAAATCAATAAAAACCCAAGTTTTTTTTTATCACTAACAATTACAAACAAGTTCCATTGTTTTCTCCCACTTTATTATAAAATATGGGCTCGGAGTACAACTTCTTGTCACAAATGAATTGGACTACAAAACAAATTGCACATACTTTTATTGAGGTGGCTAGGCGGTCGCTCTCGCCATGCCTGCACGGTCGTCAGTTTTTGTCTATTTCTTCAGCTCCTCTCCAGCTTTGTTGTCCCGCAACCTGATTTGTAAAAATAAGTAGATAGTACAAAGAAACAATAAAAATTAAATGATGAAAAATTAAAAAAAGAAAAAAAGAAATGGAGAGATGAGAATGATGCTACCTTCTTAGATTCTCAACCAATCACTCTCACTCCTCTAATTCATGACGGTGGCACCATTTGAAGCTTTAATATTGTAGTGAGTATACTTTAAAAGAGTTTAGATTAAGAGTTGATGTTCATCCTAAATTATTTAGAGTTTGAGTGAGGGAGATATGAAGAAGATAGGTAGACTATTAAATATTAGAATGGTTCTAAGCTAATGAACTTGAAAGCTTTGATTGTTTGATTGAAATGACTTGAAAACATGAAAGGAAGATTAATTAAAATATTGAAATGAAAGAAGCAAACAAGATTGAAGATTAAAACAAAGAACAAATAACAAGTTTGATTGAAATAAAGAAAAGGAAATAACAAGTTGATTAAAATAAAATAAAACAACAAGAAATTAAAGACATGAATTGAAAAACAAGACAAGAAAATAAATAAACCAAATGGTTTGGATCCTAAGACAATGGATGAGTTCTCTTTTCCTTGCTTTTTGATTATATACCCCTACTTTTGCTTTTACTTTTTGGTGCCTTCTTGACCAAGGTATGTTAGGGAGAAAGTTTTCATAATTTGAAATAAGGGCCTCCATCTTTGGTCTTCTGATTTGAAGACTTTAACTATTGACTTTGACCAGCTGACTTTGACTTTTTTAATAGTTTTCTATAGCAGCTACTAGTCTTTATAATAAGCATGATTAATGCTCCTTTTGGTGCTAAAATGCAGCTTTTATGATAAGTGGTCTGAAGTACTCCTTAACTTAAAAAAGACAGTAAAAGCTATGAATTGTCTTTTCGTTAAGCGTAAGAGGTACTGTAAGACAGCAATATACGGGTAATAAAATGCACATTTGGGAGCTGATCAAATATCCATGGATACCACAATCCTGTGGAACATTCAAACAATTTAGTCATAGATCAAAATGCTAAATGCCCATAAAAATCACCACTACTACAAATCCACCCATATCTATAACACCTTCTGCCCCTACTACAACAAATACTGTCTCAAATTAGGTGCCAAGAGCATCCACTGCTCAAATTGAACCTGGTATTCCAACTTCCTCAGAAGTAGGACAACCTAGCTGCTTGAGAAATGCCCTAGGACAACCACAGCCAACCCCAAATGTAAATGCTCAAGAAACAAACCTAAACTCTAATGCTAATGAGACTTTGCCTTCTATCTGAGCACTTGCTCTAGTTACTCCAACTGAAGTTCAAAACAATAACACTCTAGCCTTAGTTGTACCTGGGATCAAGGGCATCATTCCATATAACTGTGCCTCAGATGTTGTTATTGAGAGAATATATTTTTTACAAAATGAGGCAGTTAGATTGGAAGAAGTTATACAAGAAAATAATCTATACTTTGCTTTGGTGGATGAAAGAGATGAAGATAATATGGAATTAAAGATCGAAGCTTTTTCAGATCATATACTTGTTGGTAAGGAATCGAAACCATTGCAAACAGTCTCACATGTTGTCACAAGATCTAACCATAGAGATCAGATTCCAAGAGCTCTGGGTCTCAAACCAAAAACCCAAGGAAGAAAGACACAAGCAATAAAACTATCCCTCCACCAGAAGGCCTAAGGGGTTAGGAACCATACCACCACATAGATAGTTATGTTGATGGGAGTATGGAATGTGAGGGGCATCAATGACCCCCATAAACAAGAGAAATTAATAAGATTAGAATGGAGAAGAAATTTTGGCATTTTAGTTTACTTGAAACTAAATTCAAAAGAGAAAAGTTTGAATATGCGCGTAAGCAAACTTTGTGCTCCTGGATGGAGTTCACTGAATAATTATGCTAGTGATTGCAGTGGTAGAATTTGGATTCTTTGGGACCCTTCTTTTATCAATATATCATTCCATTTTGAAACTAATCAGGTTATGCACTGGAAAGTGGAATTGCTGAGTATGTGGAAGAAGTTTTTATGCACTATAGTATATGCTTCAAATGATAGAAATATGAGGCAAAGACTGTGGAGGGACATGCTTAGATTTTATCCATCCAACTTGCTTAGTTTAGTTGCTGGTGATTTCAATAATATACTCTTTAGTAGAGAAAGAGTTAGTTCTGAACCTACTCACCCAAGGGAAATTATTTTGTTTTCTCAGTGTTTGAATCAAAGAGAGTTGTTTGATCATGCTTATTCTAGTTTCTTTTTTACTTGGAGCAATAATGCAGATAGCTCAAGTAGAAAAAGCTTGGAAATAGATTGACTACTAGTGAATGACTGCTGGGCTGTTGAATTCTCAGAAACTTCAGTGTGTTTTGCTCCTCCTCTACTTTCTTATCACTTTCTCATTATTTTAAACTGGAAAGAAAGAGTCAAAACTTTTTTTCCTTTTAGATTTTTTAATGCTTGATGGTTGCACCCTGAATTTGATATTACTCTGCAGCAAACTTGGTATGTTCAAAGCTATGGGAATCCCTTATCTGTATATCTTACTCTAGAAGCTCAAGGTCGGGTCTTAAACACTAGCTCTTTGAAATAGTGGTCTAGACTACACTTCTCCAATCTCCATGCACAAGTTGAACAAGCTAAATTTGAGTTATTGGACCTGCAGATTATATTACATGATTCTCCACATGTTTCTGATCTTCTTTTCAAAGAAAAAGAAGCAAGGATTCAATATGGTCTACTAGCTAGAATGGAAGAAGAAGATTTAAGGCATAAAACTGATTGTTAAGTTTATGGCTTCAATATGGAGATAAAAACAATGCTTATTTCCATAATATTATTAAGGAAAAGAGAACTGGAAGGAAGATATGGGCAATCACTGATAAACATGGTCAAGTACAAGAAGAGGTTGATTATCTATCTGAAGTGTTTGTGGATTACTAAATATCTTTGATGGATCATGAAGTTCCTATATATATCCCAAGAAAATCTTCTCTTGTATGAGCTTTTCTTGGAGAAGCAGTTCACAGATGATAAAGCTCTTCTTTTGGACTTAGAAATCTCTGAAGAAGAGATAAAAAGAAGCTTATTTTCTATGAATGACAATAAATATCCAGGACCAAACGGGTTCAACTCTTTTTTTAAAAGTCTTGCTGGAGTGTGGTAGGAGCTGATTTATCTAATGCAATCCAAATCATCTTCTCTTCAGGTATATTAAACAATGGTATTAATGCTATTTTTCTCTGTTTAGTACCTAAAAATTCCTAACCCTTCTAGCCCTGAACATTTTAGACATATAGCTTGCTGCAATACTATCTATAAATGTGTGTCTAAAGTTTTTATAGCTAGACTTCAACATTTGATGCCAATGCTCTATTCTTTGTCTCAATCTGCTTTTATCCCAGGGAGATCAATATAAGATAACACTTTGCTCTCTCATAAACTTCTTCAAGGTTATACTAGAAAGCATATCTGATGTAGTACATGATCTAGTAGATGCGTATATGGACACATATGATGGTGTCTCGGTGGTTTAGGCGCTTGTTTTGTTGCTTGTGCGCATGGTCTTTGTTTTTATCATTATTGTTTAGTTTCAATAAGTTGTGGTCCATGTGATTAACAAAAAGGCCAGTATAGTCTTTTGCTTTGGAGTTTGTTTAGGGTCGCCTATACATGGTCGGTTTTAGTTTTTGGAGAGGACACTTGGATTTTATCAATTTATTTCATCGTTTCTTGGTTAAAGAACGATTCTTTGATTTTTTGAGAGCTAATGAGCACTTAGTCATACATTAGTTGGTATCAGAATCAGTAACGAATTGGACATGTTTTGATAAGCACCCAAAAGTGTAGTTTAAACCCCTTAATAGTACTCTACTTGGGCCAATTATGTTTATAATAATTGAGAGTTCGTACTATTTACGTGTTTTTATGCATTTCAGGACTTAAAGTTGATTAGGTGACTAAAAGCACCACTTTTGCATGGAAAACGAGTCAAGATTATTGCCAAGGAAGTTCTACATTTAAAGTGTAAGAATCATGGAGAAAAGCCTTTTTGAAGCCTAGTCAAAGTCAATCCGGGTAGAAAAATGATAGAAAAGTCAACAAAACTTCAGCAGGCCATATCTTTAGACTCGAGCCTCCAAATTGGGCTTATTTTATGTCAAAACGACCGGCTCGGAATCAGCTTTCTAATGGAATTGACGTTGTCCTAATCTCATATGTAAAAGTAGACAAAAATGTCATAGAAGTAATTTATAATAGTTGTGGCCTTTTTAGATTTAACCTAATGGACTTTGGGCTCACATTAAAGGCCCAAAGTCCCCTTGTTTGTCCCATGCATGAAAATGTAACCCTAACCCTCTCCTATATAAAGAGGGTTAAGGCTAAACACTAAACCTCTCTTCTAGCAAACCCTTGGTTTAATTTAGGTTTATGTTTCTTTAGTTATAATTAGGTTTAGCAATTGTAGCCACCATTAATTCTCAATCAATCAAAAGCTTTAGTTCTTCATTTAATTTGTCTTTTCAATTATGTATATAATATATTTAGTTAATATAATTCCAATGACACTAGGCTAAATCTCTATTAGAGGAGGTTTATGAAGCCATGTGAGGATGATTAGTCATTAGCATTTATTGTTTTGCAATTAAGAACTTCAAGTTCTTCGTTATGAGTAACTAGAGATAGATCTCATAATGGAGAACTAAAGTATAGAGCCACCACCAAAGAGATTTGTGGTGGAGCTACAATCTTATGCTAGTGAAATCTCGATCCGAGAGGACTTGGTATTCACTAGGGATCAATACAAGCGATTCGATACAAACTAATAGTTAATCGAATCGCGTGGTGGATTAAACCCCTTCTAATTCCTTTATTCATCATTTAAATTTACTGTTTTCATCTCCTATCTAATGTTTTGACTCTTATTAGTGAAGCATATTTGCAATCTAGATTCGTATCCAAGTAGTGTACAACTAGAGTTTGGCGAACACGACTACTCCTTTTTATCTCACATGATTTAGAGAGTATTTATCTACTATTTTTCCACCATAATTTATTGTTCACGATCTCATAATTCTACTGTTCATAAAAAACCATTTTAAAACCATTATTATCAATGGCGCCGCTTGCTGTCTAGTTTGTTTACATTATGCGTATTTAGATTACAAAACATTATTTTTACTATTCACAAAACACACACTAAAACATTGTTCGTAGTTTCTTCGAATTTTTCTGCTACTGCTGAAGTGCATATGAGTTGTGCAACCAACTCACTGCCTTCCCCTGACCTGACCCTAAAAAAATCAAGTCACTGTTTTCACTCACGAGCGTGCGCGCACCTCATTTTTGCCTGCACTAAGCGCGACCCGCCTTCTACATCTTAAGCGTGACACGCGCCCAAATTGTCCTAATACTAAGTGCGTATGCACCCTAGGTTAATTAGTTTAAATTAATTTTTTAATATTATTTGCAATCTTATCTCACGAGTATAGTACAATACTTGAATGCTATTAACTATAAAATTTTTAAAAAATTATTTTTCTTCATTCTAAACGGTGTCTAGAAAACTAAAAGAATTTGGGGTTCCCTAATTAAAGAGCGTGCACGCACAGACAACCTCCCTCAAATTCCTAAGTGACCTGGCGCGTTGGTTTGATAAAAAATGCAAAAAAATTAATTAATTAAATTAGAACCCCCACTACCAAAGCCCGTTTCATCGGTCTAACATCAAGGCCCAACACGAAGCCTATAGTAAAAAGCCTTTTCCTAATTCTTAAAAACTTTAAAACTAATAAGGTTAATCTTTTTACAGGACTTCACAATCCACACTGTGTATCCAAACCATTACTCGTATAATTGTTCAAGTAATATAGACATGCTTCAAAGCTATTGAAGATGTTATTTATACGCGTAGCAAGGACGCTCTAGGTAACACCTCTTTACATCCTCGAATTACTGTCAGAGGATTCTATTTCTAGAAATAATCAGGCTATTTTTGCATGCTCATTAGGATTTGCCTATTAGACTTAAAACTTGCATGAGATTAAGATCTGGTACGCATAAACCTGCTATATTAGTTTATCGTAGACACAAAAATCAACGCCTATCTAGAAATTCACCAATCACAACACACATACCACATACACTACATTTGTAGCAATGGGTGAAGAAATAGCAGAGAGACCTCTCTCTGATATCTATAAGGCTTTAAACGATGGACCTGAGTCTTGCATAATTCTTGCAGATACTACAGAAGATTTTAGAATCCCCCCTAATAACTTTAACTTACTACCTATTTTTCATAGGTCAGACCATGAGAAACCCTATCAACATGCATTTACGTAGGATACACCAAGTTCTTACTACATTTCATCATCCTAACGAAAGATCTGAACAAATAAAGCTCAAGGTGCTTCATTTCACCCTAGCTGACAAAGTGGCTGCTTGGCTAACAGCACAAAAGTCGAACTCTGTCGATACATGGGAAAAACTAGTAGAATTATTTATGGAACAATTTTACCCACCACAGAAGATTGATGAGATGCTACAAAATATTCATTTCTTTTGCCAAAAGCCTCGAGGATCCTTTTCTGAGGCTTGGAATCGTTTCACTGATCTTCTAGTAGAATGTCCACATCATAATCTTGGTAAAGACACACTAGTTTATGCCTTTTTCAAAGGCCTATCCCAACATCATAAAGAGACTTTAGATATCATGAATGGAAGTAATTTCCTAGGCAAATGAGCCATAGATGCATATAACTTCTTAGATAATCAATCTAAGAAAAGTAATAACTGGGGAGGTAACGATTACTCCCGCTCCATTCCTTCTTCTACAGCTAAAGCAGCTAGTATGTTTGAGATTAAACAAGATCCTGAACTAAAAACTTTAATTGAATCCATCACTCATAAAGTAGATGCCCTTTATGCTAATAAACAAGAAGAGAAGCCAACTCCTGTCATGAATTATACTATCTTCGCTGTAATTTTTGTTATAGTCTTGAACATTCCGATCATTATTGTCCTCTTGCTTATGAACAACCACAACCACAGACAGAAGATGTCTGTGCTTTTAATTATATACCTAACGCACCTTGGAGACAAAATCCTAATTTTAGTTGACTTAGTAATTAACATCAAGGAGCACCTCCAGGTTTTAATAATCAAAACGTTAGGTCCACCAACAACTACAATCAGTATCAACCTAGGCAAGGACAAGGGCAAGGTAACTATAATAATTGAAGTTTAGTCTCGGTAAATAACAACTATCAAAATCTACCCATTAATAATCAATGTGAGATAGTTCCTATTACTCAACCCGTGGCAACACAACCTTCCCAAACTGATAGATTTGATGCATACATGGAAGTTCAACAACATATATTACTAACAATCTAATAATCCATTCAATAGTTAGCCCGTGAAAAACCATAACTAAAAGGCGTGTTTCCAGGTCAACCCGTACCTAATCCAAAATCAACAAACACAGCCTTTGAATTAAATAGTAGTTTTAGTAATGAAAATATAATACAAGGAGAACTAAAGGCCGTAACTACTCTCTGTTCTGGGAAAGTGGTTGACAACAAAATAATAATGCTTGAGGATTCTCCACAACAAGATAAAGAAAACTTACTATATACCATAGTTGAAACTGAAGATCCTACCACGGTATAAGTACCAGTTAAGCTTCAACCTAAGGGGAAACTGATAACTCTTAAAGAAAAGGGCAATATTCATATTTACCCTTATGTTAAATATAGAGAAAAACCACCGTTTCCCCAGAGACTAGCTATGCTAAAGAAGGACGATAATTTTGACGAGATCAGGGAAGTTTTTTAAAATTAAACTATAAACCTACCTTTCTTCGAAGCCATAAAACATCTTCCAACACACGCTAAGTTTCTTAAAGATTTGTGCACCACAAAGAGGAAAACAAACATACCTAAAGAAGCCTTCTTAACATAACAATTTCCCTATTTATCTAAGCACAACATAATCGTTAAGTACAAGGACCCTAGTCCCCCCACTGTACAATGCACCTTAGGCGATATTTTCAGAACAACTGCTCTTCTAGATCTAGGGGCGAGTGTTAACTTACTCCTGTTTTACCTTTATAAACAAATAGGTGTACACGATCTAAAACCGACTACTATGACTTCGCAGTTAGCTGATCATTTGATTAAGTATCCTAAGGGCGTAGTTGAAAATATTCTTGTTAAAGTTCAAAACTTCTATTATCCAGCCGATTTTATCATTCTAGACACATAAGTCGCCCATGACTCTGTTCCTATCATCTTAGGGCATCCTTTCTTGGCAAATGTCAATGCCCTCATTAATTGCCGCGATGGTTCGATGTTCATTTCTTTTGGAAATCTTGCTGTTGAGGTAAATGTTTTTAAAATGATGCAACATACACTAGACACGACTATAGATGGTGAAATTAGCATGATAGAGACTCCCACTCAAGACTATTTTAATAAAACTTTTCCAGATAATCAGATGCACAAATTTCTTTTCTTTGACAGTACTGAAGATTCTTACATCCAAGAAGTACATGGCCTCTTAGAATCTACTCCTATCCATGATATAGCTCCTGAGTTTAAAGAACTCATTCCTGATCAAATATGCATTTTAAAGGAGGAAAACCCCTCCTGAATCCCTCATTCCCACTCCTCCCACCCCTGAGCTTAAACCTCTTCCTGCTGAGTTAAAGTATATTCATTTAGATCCGGATGGCACTCATCCGATTATTATCTCATCTTAGTTATCTGCTACTGAAGAGGCAAATTTGATTAGGGTTATTCATGAACATCGTTCTGCGATTGGTTGGTCTTTAGACGATATTAAGGGTATTGACCCTAGCATATGTAAACATCGCATACATTTGGAGGATAATGCAAAAATCTCTCGTGAGCCACAATGTCGTTTGAACCCTGCCATGAAAGAGGTAGTTAGAGCGGAAGTTTTGAGATTACTTGATGCTGACATTATATACACCGTTTTAGATAATGATTGGGTGAGCCCAGTTCATATAATCCCTAAGAAATCAGGTGTTACAGTTATTTGTAATACCGATGGAGAGTTAGTTTCCACCCGAATTCCTATAACGTGGCAAATTTGTATCGATTATAGGAAGCTTAACGCTATGACACGTAAGGATCACTTTCCTTTACCCTTTGTAGACCAAATGCTTGAACGTTTAGACGGCCATATACTTTTAGGTCACCTAATCTATAAAAATGGAATAGAAGTAGATAAAGCTAAAATATATAAGATAGCATCGTTGCCTATACCACAGACTCTCCATGACATTAGAACCTTTCTAGGCCATGCAGGTTTATACATACGTTCATAAAAGATTTTTCAAAAATAGCTAAGCCATTAACACAATTGCTTTTAAAAGATGCTATTTTTTATTAATCATGACTGTAAACATGCTTTTGAAACTTTGAAAGCCTCTTTAACCTTTGCAACTATCATACAACCACCAGACTGGTCTAAACATTTTGAACTTATGTGTGATGCTAGTGATTATGCTGCTGGTGCTGTGCTAGGACAGAAGTTAGATAATAAGTCTACCGTAATTTTTTATGCTAGCAAAACCTTAAATGATGCTCAACGTAATTACACTACTACTGAAAAGGAATTTCTAGCCGTTGTCTATGCCTAAGATAAGTTCTGTCCCTACTTAGTTGGTTCCACAACCATCGTCTATACAGACCATGTCGTGCTTAGGTACCTTCTCGTGAAGAAGGATGCTAAGTAGAGATTGATCTGTTGGATTCTTCTCCTAATTGAATTTTACCTTAGAAATTAAGGATAAAAAAGGAGCTAAAAATGTAGTTGCAGATCACTTATCTAGGTTAGCTAATGAGGATAACAGTGATTCCGAATCGATATCTGACTCTTTTCCAGATGAGCATCTATATGCACTTTTTTCTGCACCTTGGTATGCAGACATTGTTAAATTTTTAGTGTCCAAGATCATTTATGATATATGGACTAGAAATGAATGTAAGAGATTTTTGGCCAAAGTTAAATTTTACTACTGGGATGAACCCTACATTTTTAAATATTGTGCGGATTAGATAATTCGTCATTGCATTTCCCAGTGGGAGCACAATGAAGTCTTATCCTTCTGCCATGATCAATCATGCAGGGGTCATTTTAGTGGAAAGAAAACTGCCGCCAAATTTCTTCAATACGATTTTTATTGGCCGACCCTGTTTCAAGATGCCCATGCACACTGCAAAGCGTGTATTAGATGTCAACAACTTGGGCGTATTACTCAGCGTAATATGATGCCCTTAAATCCGATTCTTATAGTGGAGATTTTTTATGTCTGGGGTATTGATTTCATGGGCCCGTTTCCTATTTCGCATGGTTTCATTTATATTCTTGTAGTTGTAGACTACGTTTCTAAATGGATTGAAGCCATGGCTTGTCTTAATAATGATCATAAAACTGTAGTATTATTTATGAAGGAGTATATCTTCTCACATTTCGGCGTACCTAAGGCCATCATTAGTGATGGAGGAAACCATTTTTGTAATAGAGTTTTTGAAGCTTTAGTCAAGAAATATGGAGTTACCCATAAGGTGGCGACTCCATATCACCCACAAACTAGTGGTCAAGTAGAGGTGTCCAATAGAGAAATTAAAAAGATTTTAGAAACGACAGTTAATCCTGATAAGAAAGATTGGTCTAGATGCCTAACATATGCTTTATGGGCATATAGAACAGCTTTTAAAACACCTATTGGTATGTCCCCTTACCAATTAGGTTTTGGTAAACCTTGTCACTTGCCTGTTGAGTTGGAATACTGTACCCTGTGGGCTATTAAAATTTTGAATTTCAACATTAATGTCGCTGGTGTCAAACGTAAATTACAATTAAATGAGCTTGAAGAAATCGGTAGCGATTCTTACGATTTAGCAAAGGATTACAAAGCTAACATGAAATCTATTCATGATAAACATATTTTGCATAAAGAGTTTGACCTTGGTCAAAAAGATTTGTTATATAACTAACGTTTGCATATTTTTCCTGGTAAATTAAAAACATGTTTGTCTGGACCTTTTCTGGTTATTGATGTCACTCCTCAAAGAGTAATAACTTTGGTAAATCCTAAAGACAACAATACTTTTCAAGTAAATGGCCAATGATAAAACCTTCATAATACACGTTTATTGGTTTTCAGTTACTTATTTTCTTAAGTCTGAGGTCCACAGTCCAAAGTCCGAAGTCCAAAGACCCAAGTCCAAAGTCCAAATTCCAACGTCCGTATAGTCGTACGTTTTAGTCAAGTTACCTTACTCACGTGGGTTTGGTAGGATAGGTCGAGTAAGGGATCGTCCAAACCTTAGGGCTAGGATAGGTTCACAACTGGAATTACAACTTTTGGTGAGTAGGATTTTTAGGTTTCTTTTTAGTTGGTTTTAATTAAATTAACGGTAATGCAAATAATATAAATTACTACGGCGATTATATGTAGGTAAAAAAAAATAGAAAAATAGGGAGAGAGTTAATCATGCTCATGCAAGAATCATTTTTTAACAATTTATATTACCAAGTCACTACATCTCTACTTCGTCTCGTTTTCGGAGACGACGTCAAGTATTGATCCCTAGCGCATGCCCACATCTCTAGGTCGCATTTCACTAGCATAAGGAGTTTCAATAATACCTCATCTCTGGTATATTATATCAGCTCCTGGCTCGATTTCACATCACCGACCAATTGGAGAGTCATCGACACTGCAGAGTCGCTACAGACATTTTTTGGTTCTTGCGAGACCGTCTGGAGCATCGGCCATCCAACTTTGTACAATCTCAGTCATTTTAGGACCGGATGTCAATTCTATGCCTAATTCCTAAGTAGTGATTCTAGAATATTAACGAGTCAATCCGGATTTTCACACGAAGGCAAAGATAACCCTCCCCGAAGGGCGATTAGCTCATGGTCATAGAAAGAATAATAAAACTTGCTGTATACATTAAGTAAATAAATGCAGGACAGAAATTAAACTAGAAAATAAATGACTGTTATTAAGGGTAAGATAACTTTACGATTTTAATTTCTTTGGAATGGAAATGGCGTAATGGGCTTGAAGGAAAAATCTAACTAAGCGGAAGCTAAAGCATTAATATGCTGAAGGGGTAATAATGAAGGCGACCCCCTCATATATATATATAGGCTGGAGACTGAAGACCCATTTAATTGAGTTTTGTTCGGTAGCTAATTGATTTCTTCAAAACTTTGATTCTCAAAGTTTTGTTTTGATCTGCTTTTAATTTTTGTCTTTTGCTTTGATTTAAGGTTTTGTTTGTTAGCTTCATTTCAATTCAAACCACCGGTTTTGAATTGGTGCGTCTTCTCTCTTGCCAGGTGGTATCAAATTCAAACCATCCTATGCCACCTGCCTATGCTAACTCATCATGCCTTCTGGGCCCGCAGAGTGGATCCACCTAGTGTGTCCAGTGGTTGCGCCGATTTTGGCATTTTTACGACTTTTGTCCTTTTACGAGTTAAATTAGCCGAATTAAGCTATGGCAGCTTCACTAGCCAACGTCGACATCTAGATTTATCCGATTTGAGCTTCGAAGTTTGTTTGCTTCTTTATATGTGGACCCGCTTCTGACCGGTTTTGTTCTTTTGGAAACTTCAGCTAGTCGGGGCTTTGTTGGGCTTCCGCGAGGGGATTGAGTGGGAAACTCCAATTATTCCCCGTATTCCCGCATTCGATGCATGTTTTATCACTATATTTATTTTAATTGCGGAATCCTGCAAAAGTACGAAAATATAATTATTACATGATTATTAAACACATAATTGACTAAAATGTTATGTCTCTCGGGGTGTAATATTACAGTTTTGGGTGCTTATCACACCACCCCCAAACAGCACTTTGCATGTCCTCAAGCAAAGAAGAGACATGAAAACGATAAGTGGTCAAAAATGTGTTGTCCTAAGCTAAATCTTATTTTGCAGAGTGCGGTTGCATTGACCGTATGCAACAAAGACTTGAACCACTAGGAATTCCCTAGTGGACGAGTTATAGCCTCGTGAGAGTTTTCTAGAGAAGATACTCACAAACTTCATTTATACTACAACGACTCAGTAACAAAGGCTTGTTTCCTTAATTAATCTCAGGTATCTAGACATCTCACTAGCAGGGGAAACAAGGATTTGTCTTTCGAAATTCAAGTTAATATACATACAATAATTGAAACATCTACGTATGAGTATGCATGCAGTAATCTAATAATGAAATGTACGAGCAGGGCCGTTTCTGGATCCTTTGGATAGCGTCCTTAATTAGGTTCTCACAGGTATGTGTCGAAACACAATTTCTCTCTTATTTTTCCACTCAAGCTTTGCTATCTCCAGTGTGTAGTGGGCACACGTTTCCTCACATACTTAATGACAGTTAGAGGAGCCGAGGTCGAGAAGTCATAACTACTACTTATTATCACACTATCCTATTCCTAATTGAGTTAGAGGTCTTTATTAGGTGTTATGGGGCTTAGGTGGTAGTGTAGAAGAAAATGGAATGGAAAGTTCAAAAATGATAAGTATGAGAGAATAAGGTCTTCGAGATATTTATACTAGAGAATCCTTATTTTCTTTCCTGCTTCTAACATGGGTTTCCATACTTAGATTTTTCAAGCTTTTGTATTCCCTTTTGATTTGATTTTTTTGGGAGGAATTCTAACCTTGACATTTCTTTTGATTTTGGAAACATATTTATATATATATATATATATATATATATATATATATATATATATATATATATATATATATATTTTTATATTTTTATTTTTTTTTTTTTTTTTTGATGAAACAGGTAACTGAATTTGATTTGTGACAAGGTTTTTCTCTTCATTTTTCTGCACTTCATCCTATTTCTCATACTCATCATCTAGGTAGGCTTATTTATTTGTGGTTACTAGATGGGTAATGATTTTTTTGGTGAAGTAGAAAGGATTAATGAAAGGTTCAGTGGGCGACTAGCGGTAAAATTTTTTTTACAGGTGTGAATTTTTGGCTATATCGATCCAAAGAAGGCCTAAATTCTCGCCTAGGATTTGGGTAGTGATCACGTAAGTAGACGTGTGAACTTCTCTATTCGGAAGAACTACTCCTCTGTGTCATTACTCATATATCATACATTTTGAGGCTTTTGGTTAGATTCTTACAGGATATGGAAACTAAGTTGTCTAACCATAGGTCCCAAAAACTTACTGCTGTGTACATTTAATGATAGTCAGTGCATGAATGCTCATGAAAAGATGTAAAAACTATTGCATACGTATTAAATTAAGTTTCTAAGAACAAGTCCTAATTTTGATGCTAGGGTAAGATTTCTAAATATTTTTCATCATAGAAAGAGAAACGAGAATTTGTCACTAAATACGTTTATTTAGACATTAAGTAAACTATATACAACTATGCATGCCTAATTTTTGCAAAAGGTTCTCACCACCCCAAACAAATGGACAATCGTGGTCCTCAAAGTGTTAAGAGGAAGAAAGAGTATACCTGAGAGGCTTTGAGCAAAAATAAAGCTGACATCTTCCACAGAAATTTATTGTAACACACTATATATTATACATCATAAAAGTAGAAGCACACTGTTAGAGTAGCACACTATTAGGTTATTTATTTATTTCACATCAAAACGTAAAACAAATATGTACATGTATCAACTCACATTGCCCCATCCTTGAACTGGGGGATAGTCCCTCCTTGCCTTGTCCCTGTAGAAATGTCATTCCTTTGCATCCCGCCAATCTATCATAGCTTTCCAGACTTCACTCCACTTCCTCTTCTTTGCATTGTCTAGATGAGCTATCATTTTATCATCATCAGGGAAAGAACGAACTTTCTTAAGATACCTTGCGGGTGTGGTCCATGTCCGAAATCGCAAAAACTAATTATCTTGTTTGTTGGACAAATAGAGTCGACCTTTACCCAAATCCTCGAAAGGTAGCCGCAAACTTCGAGAAGTATCGTCCTCACTATCCCGCATGCTTTGTAACTAGCGGGGGTGATATAGTGTTGCCGAAAAGACCGAGCCTTCTTAAGATTCTCAATTACTAGTTACAGAATGTCGAAGGTGGTATGTTCTTTGGGCCAATGCATGGAATGTCTTACATGCTGATTTTGATGCAAAGTGGAAAAATGCCAATCCCCATGATGTTGAGAAGAATAAATAGCATGGCGGTTCCAACATTCATGGTCATACTGGCTAGTGGAATAGTGAATTCGCCATCGGCCGACCGGCGCGTTCTTTGATGTGGGCAAGGCCATCGCCATACCGGGCAACAAAATCTTTCCTAGAATAGTCATTAAGGTCATTCTCTATCATGTATTGAATGGGGAGATCTGGCTGAAGAGGCGGAAGGTCTAGAGCCATAGCCAATATTGGCTCATAAAAAGCGTGTCGGGTGTTGCCAATACGTAGTGTAAAACCATTTAAAGGGAAACCCTGGACAGCTGGTAGATCTTCCATGTTATCATAAAAATAAGTTGCCAAACCTGGGGAGTATGTCTGCTCCAGGTGTAAAATGAGAGAGTTCCAACCAACTTGAGTGATGTAGTCTCTGAAAAGATGTCCATATGCCGGAGAATTCAGCAATGAATGGAAAGATTGTTCTGGAATCATCTTTGGAGCTTCCATTGTGAAAAAAATTGTGACTGTTTTAGACAAGGATAAACAAATATTAGAGTATGATGAGAATAATTAAGTAAAAACAAATTACCATACGAAAATTAAAAACTAAAAACAAAATGATAGATAATATAAAATTGCAAAATTTAAATGGTTTCATTGGCCCAAGTAACGGCGAGGATCCTTTTGTGGGTGGGATCCGTTTATAAGATTTTCTATGCTGTCAATCCGTGCAAATGTGACTGTTGCAACATTTTGTTTTTAATCCGTAAATCTCGTGGTTCTCCATTATGAGAGTGTGATTTGCCAAGAATTGGTTGTGGCTGTGCAAGAATTGTGCTTGTTCCTCTTCGTTTATTGTCCGCAGGTCCTGAAATTCAAGAAGGCTGGTGATAATAATGTTCTGACATTTGAATAATGTCATCAGTCCTTGTTGAATTAAGTGAAGCCCTTCCATGGGATTAAATACGTTGCATAATGCATTTTCAGTAAAGATGTTGTCGGTGGAACAATCTTCGTTTGGTCCTGTACCGACATGTATCTTTGCAACGTCGGGGTTCCAGAATCCGTTCCTACATACTGAGTGAATGGTAAGAATGTTAGCTGTTCGAAGATGTGTATGAGGAGAAGTACTAGAAAAACCCCAATGTATCATGCTAAGTGTCACAATGGTTGGTAAAGGAGCTGCCTTTTTCCTGGCACGTGCGATCGCATTCCAGAGAAATTTAATAATGCAAAAATCATTGCAGTTACTTTGCAAGACCCAGAGTAAATGGAGGAGGGGTTTGGTTATTTCGGAAGTCTTAGACGTGCCTAGGACATTATGAGCTACCCATTAGATCACAGATAATTGGTTCTTTTGTAAAGATCGCTGATAAACAATACGGTTTTTCCGGTTGTATTCGCCGTGAAGGATAGCCGCAAAACATCGGATGCGGATATTATCGAAAGGTGAATCCTGAAGGTGTACTCCTTGGTTTGTAATAGGAATTTGAAGTACTTCAGAGATGATTTCCATAGTCAATTCATGTTCGCATCTGTTAGCACGGACAAAGAATTATCCGTTTTGGAAATAACCGCTTTTGTAAAATAACAAAACCAATTCTCTTGAATAAAATGCTTGCTTATGGTGTAAAAGAGGGTACCATCCTCGACGTAATATTTCAGTGTAAAAAAAAAGGATGAAAAAGACCATTTTGGAAATTTTCCATAAAATTTTGCTCGGGCACGAAACTTCGAGTGAGGGCCATTAAAGATGGAGTGGTGAAAAAAATAAAGATTATTTTGGAAAAAGGGAAGTTAAATTTTTGAGGTGTCTATCCTTGTTATAAATAGGCACCCATCCGAAAATGTAAAAGATACGTTTCGAGGTGTCACAGGGTAGTTAGACCACGTGTATCTTCTAAGATATGCACAAAAGTGGATGTAGTGTGGATGAGAAGAATGGGGCATGTGACAAGGAGTGCCCCCCCACCCTTTTTTTTTTTTTTTTTTTAGAAAAACGTAAGTAGAAGGACAAGGAAATTGCAGATATACGATTACAATAAGATGTAAGAACGTACAACGGTATGGAAACACAACATAATGATACGATGACTTAAATACAAACCTAAATATTATATAGAACTATATGCCACATTAACAACATGACTATAATAAAACAACCGAGCATGAAGACTTGAGTAGCATATTCAATCTGCTGCTGTTCAAACTTTTCTAGTGCATCCATGAATTTTGAGCTTGGTGTGATCTAAAAACGTTTTTTAGAATAAGAAGTGTAGAGGGAAGAATATGAAATGAGTGAATATGGAGGAAGAGTTGAACTTATTTATAGAAAGAAAATTGCCGTTTTTTTACCGTTTTCTGACCGTTTTTTAGATGTGGTTCATGACCATTTTCTGATCGTTTTTTAGATGTGGTTCATGACCGTTTTCTGACCGTTTTTATGCGTTTTCATTATCGGTTTCTGAACGCTTTATAAAACGTTAGTTTACGTTAAAATTTGTTGTTTAAGTATGACATTTAAAATATATTTTTATATATATGTATATAATTTATTATTACCAATATATGTTCCTACCTATATACTATAATATTAGATATAGCTAATATATCAAGATAGAAATATTTAGGAACCATCTAGTTGGAAAATGCAAACAAGTAAATAAAGTATCTGATATAAATATTATACAAGACCGGAAAAAAATAAATCTAGCTACTGATGATCCTCAGGTGCTGTAGCAGAATCCTCGGGGGCTACCGAAGAAGAACCAGGAGTCCCGCGACGTCGTGGCAAAGACGAGCTCCGTGGAGGCTAACTGCTCCGGATATCACCAAGAGTATCCATCACCGAAGCTCGAAATCGATCTTTCGCCATGAACATTCATTGAACCGGTTTTGGCGAGTAAGCATATTGTCCTGAAATGCTGTCATGGAAGCTCTCATTTCCTGCTGGAATTCGCCCATGCTGTCTGTCATCGACTCGTGGCGAGTGGTTATATCTGTCCTTAACTCGCCCAAGGTACGTCTCATCGATACCTGGCGAGTGTACATGTCTCTCAGACCACTGTTCACAGCACGTAAGGCTTCTATGGGTTGGGTGATCTTACTCATGGCAGTCTCATCAAAGTAGGGTGGGTGAGAGGATCCTACGCTAGCGTGGTCGGCAGCCCTAGGTGATGTGGGTTCCCAAGGGTCCTGTATGCATTTCTTGAAGACAAGCATATTCTCATATTATGGTATAGAGAGTAGTGGGGTGGCGGACAGAAAACCCAGATTAATCATAACTTGCGTTACTAGAACGGCAAGAGGGGCTGACCTAAGAGTGGCATGTGTGATAATATCAAAAAGAAAGGTAACGATGCAGAAGCTACCCTTTCTCTCCTGGAGGATCCAGAGAAGGTGGAGGAAGGTCTTGTTGATGTCCGAAGGCTTCGAGGTGCCAATGATGTTCAGTCCCAGCCATTGAGTCACTGCTAGCTGGTTCCGTCGCACCGAGCACTGATACACGCATTTCCCGTCGATGTTGTACTCTCCCTCGATTAGCGTGTCGAGCATTAGGTCGTAAGTCCGTGGGTACACGGACTGCTGCTGAGTCAGTACGTGGTTGACCAGAGGAATGCCCGTGATCCCGGAGAGCAACACAGGTGTGACTTCGTGGCGCACACCCTCGACGGTGACCCAAAAATGGTCGCCATTAAAGCTCCCATTGTCGTAGAATTTCATCACCAAGTCCTTGGAATAAAGCCCTCCATTGGCATATAACAAACTCTCCCATCCTCTAGAGTGAATTTCGTGATCAAAGAATGGAGCAAACATCCCGTTTTCAAACAAATTTCCAAAATTTCTTTCCACACAAATCCGTCTGTTTCCGGCCATTGCTGGTCTTAGAGAGAGGATGGCTATTGATTACTGATGAGGGGAAGAAATGGGATGATCCTCGACGGAAGGAAAACTTGGTCGAGATGTGAGGGTCTCGAGACCTGGTTTTAGTGTGGGCCTGTCTCCTGCGAGACTAAATCGAGAGGGGGCAAGATCCGGTTTTTTAGGAAGAAGAGTGATGTAAATGTGACGCGTGTTATCGGGTTTTTTGTGTTTAAATGGACCGAGAAATCGATATTTTGGTTGGGCCAAAAATTTTCTCGAAGCCCAAATCAAGCCTAAAGCCCGATTTAAACCTAAAAAATCTAAATGCTTACCCACGACTCGTTTGGACTCCGAATTGGACGAATGAGGTACCGAAACGATCGGCACGAAAAATGTTATCCAATTGTATGAGTCATTCTTGAAAGTCACAATTTTTTATTTTTTATTTATTTTTTATTTTTTTTAAAAAGAAGGAGAGTGTTTTATTTATAAACAAAGGTTTTATTTACATACAAGGGAGATATACGTGAAAAACACTGGATGTCCAGGGGAGTCACCATCTTAAATCATAGACAACTGTCATGTCGGCCTCGAGGCGAACCCAATCCAGCCGCATCGTGGCTTCACCTCTATGTATTATGGGGTTAGGGGCGGGGCGGTACCATCCCGACCATCGCCACTTCGGTCCTAATAAAATTGCCCTTATTACATACACGGTTGTCCCCAAACCGCCCAAAGGGACTCAAAGTAACCAATTCTAGGGTTGGTCCGGTGGAATCCATTGCCCGTTTGTGTTCTAAGTATGCAACATCCGAGGTTTGACACGAATCCCATGTGCAAAACTTAATGCAAAGGGAAAAGGCACCAATATAAACATATTTACAAGGTGAGTCTTTTAACGCGTCGGATCCTCAAGACGAAGTTGAGTCTTTTAACGCCGATTCTCAAGACGAATCGAAGTCTTTTAACGCCGATTCTCAAGGCGAATCCCAACCTGTGGAGAAAAACGGCGCCGCAACGAAGATTATCCCGCTGCACCTGGTGTTAGACAAAAGTATACCTTAAAACCGCTAGTATCGAATAGGAAGTCGAGCCTAGACATAAGGGTGTTTTGCAATGCATACACCAGCCCATCCTTCAGCAAGACGCCGCTTACTAGCAAAAGAACTATGACCATTCCCTATTCGCGGATGAGTGAGACTTACACCAAAATGATTAGCTGAAGTTCGCGAGGTAGAGAGTAGAAAAGGGAAGAGAAGGAAGGAGGTGAAATTTTAGGTACCCATCGTTTCTTGAAAGGTACGCTTTGCTCGTGTTCGCGAAGACATTTATACTCGCCTCTGAAAAAGAGTTTTCGTGGACTAAGGTTTCGGGCGCTTTGCAACCATACACTTCAAAGAACTTTGGAGATCATAAGATAGAAGATGGCCCGGCTACCAAAATGGCGCACTTCTCTATAGAAACAAGATTGAGTGCGCTAAACTAAACATCTAGTCATTGTATCTTTGGATTTTGAAGAAGAGTCCGTTCAACATCCGGAGCGTAATTAAATGGTATGTTTTAGGCGTTGTCCATTGACTTGAAATTCAATCGTTATCTTTTGGATTAAGTAAAGAGATTGCCCCATAATGTTTCACAAATGACACAATGAAAGGACCCGGACCATCGTGTTTTTCAATTTACTAGGAAAGATGTGTAATCTGGAGTTATCTGAAAGAAAACTTTTTGGCCAATTTTGAAATCCTTACGCAAAATGTGCTTGTCGCGCACTCTTTTCATATTAGCTTTGTAGGATTTCGAGAGATCATAAGCATCACTCGAATCTCCTCCACCATTTAATTCTTTGTTTAAACTTCTCGCTTTGCCTCGATGATATTGTAATTGAGGCTTTTGATGGCCCAAAAGGCACGATGCTCAAGTTCAACTGGCAGATGACAAGGTTTTCCAAAAACAATGCGGTAAGGAGACATCCCTATAGGTGTCTTAAATGCTGTTTGGTATGCCCACAAGGCATCCGATAAGCGAAGAGACCAGTCCTTCCTTGAGGGGTTGACAATTTTCTCTATAATAGACTTTATCTCTCTGTTGGAGACTTCCACTTGGCCACTTGTTTGTCGGTGGTATGGAGTAGCAACCTTGTGAGTAACTCCATATTTCTTCATTAAAAACCCAAAAATTTTGTTACAAAAATGTGTACCCCCATCACTGATGATAGCTTTGGGAACACCAAAACGAGAAAATGTTTTCTTTTACAAATCTCACGGCATCTTTTTTGGTCATTTGAGCGACATCACGCGAAAGTGCCTCAATCCATTTGGACACATAGTCTACAAATGACTAAAATGTATAGAAAACCTTGAGAAATAGGGAAGGGTCCCATAAAATCAATGCCCCAAACATCAAAAATTTCCACAATCAAGATAGGATTTAGGGGCATCATATTTCGCTTGGTAATTCGACCTAGGTGCCGACAACGAATGCAAGCTATGCAATGTTCGTGCATCGCGAAAAAGGGTAGGCCAAGAAAACCCACATTGTAACACCTTGGCTGCAGTTTTCTTCCCATTTGAAATGACCTCCGCATACGAATCGTTCATGCAAAATGATAATATCGCCGGTGTGTTCCCGATCGGGAATGCAAATGACGAATGAGTTGGTCGGAACAATACTTAAAGAGGTAGGGTTCATCCCAGAAATAATATTTTACAGTGGATAAGAATTTTTTATGATCAGGACGTGACCAAAAGGAGGGGACTTCCTCAGTAACTAGATAGTTAACGATATCCACGTACCATGGGGATGAGAAAATAGAGTATAAGTATTCGTCTTGGAAGGAATCACCGATAGCTTCAGAATCACTATCGATGTCACCAACCAGCCTTGATAAATGGTCGGCTACGACATTTTCGATTCCTTTCTTGTCTTTGATTTCCAGGGTGAATTCTTGTAAGAGAAGGATCCAGCGGAACAATCATTGTTTTGCATCCTTTTTCGCGAGTAAGTACCGAATTGCTGCATGGTCAGTATATACGATGGTCGATGTTCCAACTAGGTAGGGGTGAAACTTATCCAAAGCATAGACAACAGCTAGGAACTCTTTCTCAGTTGTGGTATAATTACATTGAGCGTCGTTAAGAGTTTTACTAGCGTAGTAAATGACAATGGGTTTGTCGTCACGTCGTTGGACTAGTACGGCACCAATAGCAAAGTCCCTAGCGTCACACATCAGTTCGAATGGTTGAGACCAATCAGGGGGTTGAATGATAGGAGCGGTAGTCAGAGCGGTTTTTACAGTATCAAAAGCTTGTTTGCAATTGAAATTGAAGTCGAATACTGCATCCTTAAGCAAGAGATTGGTTAAGGGTCGAAAGCAACTTTAGAAAAATCCCGAATGAATCTCCTCAGAAAACCCAACGTGGCCTAAAAGGCCACGGATATCACTTTAACCGTGCGTGGGAAAGGTAGCGAAGAAATTTTAACAATTTTAGCTTTATTAACCTCTATCCCGCTTTTGAAACAATATGACCTAGAACAAGTCCTTTGGTAACCATGAAATGACACTTCTCCCAATTGAGTACCAGATTTTTCTCTTCGCAACGCTGCTAATACTTTAGAAAGGTTGGATAAACAAATGTTAAAGGAATTTCCGTAAATGGAAAAGTCGTCCATGAAGACTTCCATATAACGTTCCACCATATCACTAAAAATGTGAAGCATGCAGCGTTGGAAAGTGCCTGGGGCTTTACAAAGACCAAAAGGCATTCGTCTGTATGCAAAGGTTCCAAAGGGACACGTGAAAGTTGTCTTTTCTTGATCGGCGGGATCGATGACAATTTGGAAGTATCCGTAATAGCCATCAAGAAAATAGTAGTAAGCATGACCGGCTAAACATTCTAGCATCTGGTCAATGAATGGGAGAGGGAAGTGATCTTTACGGGTTCTGGCATTAAGTTTGCGATAGTCAATGCAAATTCTCCATTTCAAAGGAATGCAAGTGGAGATGCACTCACCATTTTCATTTTGTACAACTTGAATGCCGGACTTTTTGGGAACAACGTGGACAGGACTAACCCAGTCACTATCTGAGATAGGGTATATGATACCCGCATCAAGTAAACGTAAAACTTCTTCTCTCACTACTTCCTTCATGGCGGGATTAAAGCGATGTTGTGGTTCTCGCGATGTCTTTGTGCCGTCATCAAGATGTATACGATGCGTGCATATGCTAGGGTCTATTCCCTTGATATCATCTAAGGACCATCCGATAGTGGAGCGGTGTTCACGAATGACATGAATCAAACATGCCTCTTCGTCTGTAGTCAAGTGAGCAGAAATTATTATAGGGTGACTACCATCGAGATCGAGATGCACGTACTTCAAATCAGAGGGTAAAGGTTTTAAACCGAGTTGGAGGATTGGGGATCAAGGATTCGTGAGGGATCATCTCTTCAATGGAAAAGAGCGAATCCGTTCTTACAATCGGTTTGCACCAAGCATTAGGGTCAAATAGTGGTACTGACTCTAATAATGCATGGACATCCCTTATGTATGAGTCATCGTCAAACTCTGGATTATCAAAAGAAAGAAATTGGTGTATCTCGTCTGGGGGAAAAGAGTTTGTGAAATAATCATGTTCCAAACTATCAACCAAGCTAATCTCGCCCTCCATTATAGGATCGGGAAATTGTTTCATTAATTTGAACACGTTGAGTTCGACAGAAAGGTTCCCGAAAGACAATGTCATTGAACCGTCCCGACAATTTATGAGAGCGTTAGCAGTTGCAAGGAAAGGACGTCCCAAGATGATAGGGATGGAGTCACAGGCTACTTCAGTATCTAGAATGACAAAATCCACTAGGTAGTAAAAATCTTGGACCTTTACTATAACGTTCTCTACTATGCCTTTTGGGTACTTGATGGAGCGATCCGCGAGTTCGCGAGTCATATTGGTAGGTTTTAATTCATGAAGACCTAACTGCTTAAATAAGTAGTAGGGAAGTAGGTTAACACCGCACCTAGGTCTAAAAGTGCAATAGCAGATATACTTGTCGCCCAACGCATGCATGGTACACGGTTAATTGACCCTTTACCACACCATTGGTAGTGGTAATCGAGGGAAACTGCTCAGTGAGGAACACTTGTTGAGGTACATTCGTACGTCATTTGGTGGTGCACATGTCCTTCAAAAACTTGGCATGCTTGGGCAAATGCTTTAGCGCATCTAAGAAAGGTAAGTTTATGGTCAAATTTTTGAAGGTTTCACGGATCTCATCAAAATGTTCATCATGTTTGTTCTTTACCAAACGGGCAGGGAACGGAGCTTTTGGACGGAATCGCATATAAGGATCAGTGGCGTCTTTCCCTAGGGACGTAGGTGTAGATTTTGAAGGTACAACTTCGTCCGCTATAGGTTCATGAGGTAGGAGTTGGAAGGACGTCACCGTGACTTTCGTCGATTCCTCGTCCGCATAATGATATTATTGTCGATGGTTCGCCGTAACGAAGAGTGGTAATGGCATTTACCTCACCCCCCGCTTGGATTACTAGGTCCCGGTGCATTGTTGAGTTCAAAGGCGGTGTTTGTAGGCTTAGGGTTTGAACCGCTTGGCGGGGAACACGCCTTTTGACTTTTATCCCGAGCTAACAAACAAAAGAGACCGCTGGATAGAAGCTAGGATTTGATTCTGTTGATTCATGTATGTCAGAAAAGTTTGAGCCGTTTTATCGACTGTGGATTGTACCGAGGGAGTAGCAGGAACTAGTTCACGGTTATTATTCACGGGTTGATTTTGGTAGCCATATCCTTTATTAGCGGGAACAAGGTTGCGGTTGTTTTGGTACCCTATATTTGCATTGTTGGGAAAATTATTTTGCCCTTGCTGGAATTGTGGAGGATTTCCTTGACGATAGGAATTGTAGTTCGCGGGTGGTCGTACAGGAACATTGTTGCCACCTGAAGGAGCTTGTTGTTGGACAGGGGGTGCCCAAGCTAAATTCAGATGTTGTCGCCAAGGTGTATTAGGGATGTTGAAAGCACAAGCCTCTTCAGAAGGTTGGGGAGGACACTCGTATACCAAAGGACAATAAGAATCGGCGTGCTCATGACTTAAATAAAGAAGGCATGGGGAAGCGTTGGCAGCCATGACCTGTTTGGGTTTTTGTTCATTTACTTGTACCGAAAGAGCATCGACCTTTTTGTTTAAGGACTCGATTAAAGTTTTTAATTCCGGATCGGGTTTGACCTCGAACATAGATGTAACTTTGGTAGGAGTTTCTTTAGAAGATCTAGAAGAATCAGTGTTTCCCCAATGGGTGCTTCGTGAGGCCTGTTTCTCAAGAAAAGTGTATGCTTCAAGAATTTCATGTCCATGAAACAACCGCCGCTCATGATATCTAATGTTTCCTTTTGATGGTCGAGAGACCATTAAAGAATGAAACAGACTAATACAGCGTGTCGAGTTGATGATGGGGACATTCGAGAAGTAGATCGATAAATCTGCTCCACGCTCGAAAAAAGGATTCCCGGGGTCTTTGGCGAAAAGAATTGAATCTTTTGAAGCATTTCTGGAGTTTTCTTCTGAGTATAAAACTTTATCATGAATGCTTGAACAAGTTTGGCCCATGTGTCAATGGATTGCGGCGCTTGTCCGGTGAGCCAAACTGAAGCTTTATCAGCTAAGGTGAAGGGAAACAACCTAAGCAAGACTTGTTCGTTGGTAACGGTCGGATGGCGGAAAGTGGTGACTACTTGTTGCATTCGAAGAGATGATTGTACGGTTTTTCATGGTCTAACCCATGGTAAACAGGTAACAAACCAAAAATGTTTGGCGGAATACGAAAATCACCTACAATCGCATCGAGTTTAATGCAGGAAGCAAGTCCTTCCTGTAAGGCAGTATAGAAATCCGAAAGGGGTTTCTCGATCGTCGATTTTCCCTCACCATAATTAAAGGAGATAATGGCAACGGAGATGTTTGACGAGGTTGATTTACGAAGGAGGGACTATGTCTAGGAGATAACATAAACAGTTGTTTCTTGTATTTTCGATGATGATATGTAAGTTCTAATTCCTTATGTTTACCGGACCGTAGTCTCATACAAATATAAATTTTAATTTAAGGCTCATAAGGAACGAACAATGACTGGAGGTTTTAGATTTTAGGAAGGAGGGAGTTGAAACACGTCTTCCTGAGCTGTTGCTAACTCGAGCAGGGAAGCTAGGATAACGTGTGAATATTCCAGCAGCCAGGTCACCTGAGAGAATTGAGGGAGGTTGTTCGTGCTAACACGTTCCTTAATTAGGCAACCACAAAAATTTTTTTTTTTCAAGTTTCCTAGGCACTGATGGAATAGGATGATGATTTATGATGGTGTATTATGCGGGGTGTTATTAAGATGATTTAGATAAAATTTTTAATTGCTATGATTTTTTATTTTTTATTTATTTATTATTTATTATTTTTTTTATTTATTTTTTTTATTTTAATTTACGTATAATTAGTGTATTATGGAGACATGATTACGAAATATGCAATTAAAAACGATAAATGCCAAAATAGAAACTAACTAACATATACTAGTTTACGCAGAAAGTCTACTCATGCAAATCTATATTACCTATACGTGCAACTATATGTAAGTTATACGTGAGCTAGGGAAATGTCGAGAACGAACTCATGCAATTGAATACCGCGTACGTGAATTGATGTAACATACACATATAAAAATATTCTAAGCATGTGGTTTGACGCTACGCATATCAAAATATATTCAAATCATATTAATTGTGTTACGTGAATATGTAATGACGAACCACATTTACATGCACGGAGTTCTCATGCCAACATACAAATATACGAGGTAAAACAGGTTATAGCGAATAATATCCTCAACAAAGTTTGAGGAGTTTAAGAGTTTGAAACCTGGCGTCCCGGGATTCCTCGTATAGCGATCGATTACTCCCGAGCTTATGCTTACTAGAAAAACAGGACTAAAGAGCCCAAAAAAGTACTGAAAAGGAAAGTGGCATGTACCTGAA
This sequence comes from Coptis chinensis, assembly GCF_015680905.1. NCBI lineage: Eukaryota > Viridiplantae > Streptophyta > Magnoliopsida > Ranunculales > Ranunculaceae > Coptis > Coptis chinensis. The sequence goes on from NC_141463.1 coordinate 55,269,933, forward strand.
AATCGGAGTGTTGATACTCCAGGTTAGTCTCAAGGCGGCTACTAATTCAATCTCGTCCGAGACTCTTTTGTCCGCTCAAGATTTCAAATTCCTACTGAGTAATTAGATAGATCAAGCTAATGAAAATTAAACAAACTTGGTTCACGATATTTGTTAGTAGAAAAGTTAAGGTAAACTGTTCCGTAACTCGTTAGTATTGTAAATGTAAATGAAAATTAAAAAGATGAGGAGGTAGGGAGGGGTTTTATGGATGTATTCCGCTTATTACGTTAAGTCTAGAGTCCTTCCGCAGCGGGCGCCATTTGATAAAACCTTCATAATACACGCTTATTGGTTTTCGCCATTTATTTTCTTAAGTCCGAGGTCCACAAATTCAAAGTCCAAAGTCAAAGACCCAAGTCCAAAGTCCAAATTCCAACGTCCGTGATAGTCGACGCGTTTTAGTCAAGTTACCTTACTCACGTGGGTTTGGTAGGATAGGTCGAGTAAGGGATCGTCCAAACCTTAGGGCTCGGATAGGTTCACAACTGGAATTACAACTTTTGGTGAGTAGGATTTTTAGGTTTCTTTTTAGTTGGTTTTAACTAAATTAACGGTAATGCAAATAATGTAAATTACTACGGCGATTATATGTAGGTAAACAAAAATAGAGAAACAGGGAGAGAGTTAATCATGCTCATGCAAGAATCATTTTTTAATAGTTTATATTACCAAGTCACTACATCTCTACTTCGCCTCGTTTTTGACGACGCCGAGTATTGATCCCTAGCGATGCCCACATCTCTAGGTCGCATTTCACTAGCATAAGGAGTTTCAATAATACCTCATCTCTCGGTATATTATTTCAGCTTTCGCTCGATTTCACATCACCGATTTAATTGGAGAGTCGTTCGACACAAGAGAGTCAATGACGACATTTTGGATTACGTACAGACCGCCCCGAGCATCGCCAATCCAACTTTGTACAGCCTCGATCATTTTGGGACCGGATGTCAATTCTATGCCTAATTCCTAAGTAGTGATTCTAGAATATTAACGAAGTCAATCCGATTTTCACACGAAAGCAAAGATAACCCTCCCCCGAGGGGGGATTAGCTCATGGTCATAGAAGGAATAATAAAACTTGTCAGATACATTAAGTAAATAAATGCGTGACGTAAATTAAACTAGAAAAGAAATGACTGTTATTAAGGGTAAGATAACTTACATTATTTAAGCTGCTGGAATGGAAATGGCAGAATGTAAGTACTGAAGGAAAAATCTAACTAAGCGGAAGCTAAAGCATTAATATGCTGAAGGGGTGATAATGAAGGCGACCCCCTCATATATATAGGCTGGAGACTGAAGACCAATTTAATTGAGTTTTGTTCGGTAGCTAATTGATTTCTTCTTGTTTTGATCTGTTTTAATTTTTTGTCTTTTTGCTGATTTAAGGTTTTGTTTGTTAGCTCATTTCAATTCAAACCACCTGGTTTGAATTGGTACGTGTCTTCTCTCTTGCCAGGTGGTATCAAATTGAAACCATCCTTTGCCACCTGCCTATGCTGACTCATCATGCCTTCTGGGCCCGCAGAGTGGATCCACCTAGTGTGTCTAGTGGCTGCGCCGATTTTGGCATTTTTACGACTTTTTGTCCTTGCGCTGAGTTCGTCGCCCGGGTTGCTATGGTAGCTTCACTAGCGAACGTCGGCATCTAGATTTATCCGATTTGAGCTTCGAAAGCTTGCTGCTTCTTTATATGTGGACCCGCTCTGCACTGGTTTTGTTCTTTCGGAAACTTCGGCTCTAGTCAGGCTTTGTTAGGCTTCACGGAGATTGAGTGGGAAACTCCAATTATTCCCGTATTCCCGTACTTCGATGCATGTTTTATCACTATATTTATTTTAATTGCGGAATCCTGCAAAAGTACGAAAATATAATTATTACATGATTATTAAACACATAATCGACCAAAATGCAATGTCTCTCGGGGTTTAATATTACAGTTTTGGGGGCTTATCAGCCAATGTTTAAAATATTTCCATGAATTACGTTCGCTCGCTGTAGAAGAAACCCTTATACAATACCCTGTTAATGACGACTGACCTCTATGCTTAGTGTACTTCCTATCTTAATTCCATATTTTGGGAGTACTCCATTAGGTAATCGGACCCTCTTTTCGGAGTGTGTGGTTGTAAGTACCAGATCCTTAGTCCATGTTCATGTAATTCACACATTCCTTTCATACACTTTTTATCATTTCTTTTGAGGAGAGTTTCTCTATGGAGTGATTTACATTTGTACTTGCTTTATTCTTATATTTTTCTAAAATCCTTTTCATAAAAATTAGAAAATATAAAACCCATAAATATTAGATAGATTAGAAAGTCTAGGATATCTGACTTTAAAATACCTTCTTTTTCACCACAAAAAAAAATCATCCTATTCTAAATTTTTTGTTTGGGGGTGGGTAATCACCCCACCTTGTTCTCTCAATTCCCTATCTTTGTTTATGCTGCTTTAAGTCGTATAGATTCATGTGACACAATTGATAAATTTAAAAATGATATTTTAACCTACTCTTAACTCGTTATGCTATGAATAAGTAAAACTAAATGAAGTTTACGCTATATGATCAAAGTTCTACTCTCGTGAATCAGAATATAAATTAGAGTAGAGAATTTGTTCCACTCCTAGCTCGTTTTGATGTAACGTTTCCTAGTTTATGTAATTCTAACAAAATCGATGAGAGTAATGTAATGAAATTATGCTAAGACGGTGATTTAACTAATTTAGATGTTATGATTTAAACTACGACAATTCAATACTAGATGTGAATATGGGAAGGAATTAGGGGGATTTGATTTCACCTTAAATTCAACTTAATAAACTAGCATAGATTTGTTGTAATCCTAATCTTTATGTTTTCACATAAAGATTGGGTTTTTCTAATCCCTAATTATTTATGGCAATCTCTGCCAACTAATAATTAGCTTGTGAAGCAATTTAAACCCATTCTCAAGGCGAATTAATTACCTTCTAGAGTGGCATAGATTTCATTTCAACTACTTCTACACTAACACAATCAAGTTTTCATCAAAACTTCTTCAAACCCCTCTAATGGAGGTTTTAGCTTCGATTCATCAAACTATCAATAATAAATGAATAAGAAGAAGACATCCTTGAAGAAATGTAAAATTACTTTATTAATCTAATGAAAAAGAGTCTAATAATTCAAAAACTGTATTAAAACTAAGTACTGACTAATTAATTAAATCTAATCTATATTATGAATATAATGTAGGTCTATTAAGAGTTTGGCCTTAGTCCTCTTTAAATAGAAGAGGCTAGGTCTACAAATTTGTGCATGGGCTTTGGAGCTATGTTTTGGGCCATAAAATCAAGCCTAAAATATGATTATTTCAGTCCAAAAGGGGTTTCTCTACTGAAAATTAATGTAATAGACTTTTTGTCCACTTCTGCTCCTCTGATTGGGTCACGACTTGGACTATTAGAAATCCCTTTCCGAGCTCGTCGTTTTGAGATATGGTAGGCCCAATTCTGAGGTATGAGTCTAAAGAGACGGCCTTCGGAAGTTCTGCTGACTTTTATGCACTATTTCTGCCCGCGTTAACTTTGACTTTTCAGCTTTGACCAGCCTTTAAAAGGGTTTTTTCTCCTTGAATCTTGGCCTTTAATCATAAAACTTCTTAGCAACCAACCTTTGCTCCCTTATCTCGCAAAAGGAACACATTTCTGCACATAATTGACTCCAATGCCTGAAATATATAAAAGCATGTAAACAACACTAACTCTTATTTAGTAATCACATAATTGGTCTAAAAGCAATATTGTTAAGGGGTTAAAACTATAGTTTTGGGCTCTTATCAAACAACCTCCAAACAGCATTTTGCTTGTCCTCAAGCAAATATGAGAAATTAAAATAAGTGACCAAAAATGGAGTTCTAACTAATCTCATTTCGCCGAGTGTGATTGCATTGACCATATGCAACAAGGCCTTAAACCACTAGGAATTCCCTAGTAGACGAGTTATAGCCTCATGAGAGTTTTCCAGTGAAGGTACTCACAAACTTCATCTATACTACAATGACTAAGAAATAAAACTATTGTTTTCTTACTTATTCTCAGATATCTATTCATCTATCTAGCAATGAATACAGAATAATCAAGTCGAAACCTAAGCTAATATTTGCATAATAATCAATCATCTACGAATAAACATATATATAATGAACTATGCTATGAAATACAATAACAGGTTCGTTTCTGAAACTTTGTAATAACGTCCTTAAGTAGGTCCTCACATAAAGGTCAAGACAAAGCCACTCTGATTTTTCCACTCAAGTTTTACTCACTCCAGTGTGCAGTGGGCACACTTTACCTTACAATCTCAATGACACAAAAGGAAGCCGAAGTCGATTAAACACATCTGTCACTTACTATCACACTAACATATTCCTAATTGAGCTAGAGGTCTTTATTAGGTGTTGTGGGGATTAGGAGATGGTTTAAGAAATAAGAAAATGGATATTCAAATAGAACAGGTCTGAGATGATAGAGTCTTCATATTTTGTAACTAGAGAAAACTTTGTTCTTTACTTTGCTTCTACACTTTGTTTCCATCCTTAGCCTTTTTTTTTCTTTTGGCTTTTGACTGCTTTGATTATATTTTTGGAGTTCTAACTTTTTATTATTATTTTATTTATTTATTATTATTTATTTATTTTCTATGGATGGAAACTTTCTTTTCTTATTTGAAGCAACTAACAAATTCTTGGTTTCGAAGGTCTTTCTCTTTTCTATTCTTCATTTTATATCTATTCTCAGACTCATTCAAAAATGGGTATGCTGATTTTTATTTTTATTTTGTTTTGTAAAAGGGTAAAGGATTTGCGATTTATGAAAGGCTAAAGAAAGGCTCAGAGGGGCGTAGACTAGCGAAAAATAATTTCATAAGGTTTGAATTTCTGGCTATATCAATCCAAAAAGGGCCTAAATTCTCTCTCAGGACATGACATAGTGATCAAGCAAGTGGACGTGTGATTTCTTTATTCGGAATTTACTTCTCCCTTGTGTCATTTCTCAAATATTTCACTCATATAAAGCTTTAGGCTATATTCGCACAGGATTTGTAGAATAAGTATACTAGCCTAGATTTGATAAACTTACTGCCAATACAAACATAGATGCTCATGCAAGATATTTATAGAAAGATGCAAAAATTATTACCTACATATTAACCTAAGTTTGTAAAAACTATTCTAATGTAAAAGCTAACGTGAAACTTCTAGATTATTATCATTATAGAGAAAGAAACAATACCAATATTCCTAAGTGCATAACATAAAATTTTTATTTATATTTTTGAATTTTTGATTTTTTTACTAGAAGCAAGTGCATATTGTACATATCTATATCCTAACAGGTGCCTTAAATTACGCGTGTTTCTATGCCACCCCCAAACAAAAGCATGCTTTGTCCTCAAAGTATAGAAATAAGAAGGGTAGGAGAATACCATGGAAACACGTGAAATTTTGGAACATCTGCAAAACAAAGTTAAATCATACTAATATAGATAAATAAAGATAGATGCAACTCTATATGAGTTCCACCTATTATGGGGAAAACAAATATCAAATTGCTTGGGATATAAGAAGACACAAACAAAAATAAAACTTACCTCATATCCAGCATTTAGGCGTTGTCAACCTCTTCTATAAAGAAATGTGGTTCCTTCTCATTCTGCCACGCCAAGATGATTTGCCAGGCCTCACACCATTTATCATCTATAATCGCTAACCTGTTAAGCGCCACTTGGTCGGATGGGGTGTAGGGGGCAACCCAATTAGGTTGCACCCTCCACCCCGGCCAAGTCATTGCATGGAAAGAACGAATAATGCAGTTGGTGGGTCTCACAATGTCAACCCCAACCCAATCCGTGAAACGGGCACAAAATGCAGGAAAGAAACATAGCATGATACGACAAACTAAGACAGGCATAATAAGGTACTTATGCCTTATACTTTGGGCTCGTGCTAAACTAGACATTAATGTCTTAGGAAGGTCATATAGCAGATGTCCCTCAGCTAAAGCAAGGAAAACGTCGCAAGTGGCGTCATTCACAGAAGAAAAATGCCACTCCCGTAATATGTTTAGCATGATAAAAAACATCACCGTGTCCACGTTAAGGGACAAGCTACCAAGGGCTACGTTATATTTCCCTTATTCCTCTACACGGAAAATTCCGGCCCAATAAGTCTCATGTAAAAACTCATAGTTGTATGCAGAGAAATTATCAACTAAATAACCCCATGAGTCTTGAATCTCAGCAGGCATAAGAAGCTCAACAGCAAAAGCCAACAAGAACTTGGTTATGTCCATTGTTTCGTCATTAATGGTGATGGAGAACACATCCGATAAAAGAATTTACAATGTTCATAAAAATACGCTGTAAGTGCAGGAGAGTAAATTTCATCAGAACTTACCATTAGAGACTGCCATCCTGCTTATATAATCACTTCGTGATACCAAGATCCGTACGTGTCGCTCGAGAACAAATCATTGAAAGACTACTCTGGTATGAGTTTAGGAGACTTCATATCAAACAACACACTTTAGAGCTACTGGAAACAACCTCGGAAGAACCCACAAATAAAAATCATAAGTGGAGCTGCTACAAAGGCCAAGGCACGGGGCACGCTTAGGATTTGGCTTTGATGGGCATGGGGCACACTCTTATCTTACTCAACTTTCAGGCACTTTAGCGCTGGGCGTGCTTGGAATTTGCCTAAGAAGGGCGCGGGGTGCGCTCTTGTCTTACTCGACTTCCAGGCACTTTAGCGTGGGGCGTGCTTAGAATTTGCCTATGAAGGGCGCGGGGCGTGCTCTGTGTACCTTGAGTGCTCTGACTTGAAAAGTGGGAAAGAAAAGTGAGAGATAACAATGAGAGGTGCAAGGTGAGAGGTGTGGTGTGGAGTGTAGAGTGAACCAAGGATTTATAGAGGTTTAGTTTCTTAATCTAGTTCCACAAGTTGCCCAGATTGTTAAGGCAACTTGGTAGAAACAGAATATTTCTAAAACCAAAACAGAAACAGACCAGATTCATTATTCCAAAAACAAACCTAATAGCTTAATGGAATAGCAACCTTCTAATTCCATTCCTTAATATTTTCACCACTACAACACTAGCTAATCCTAGCTATACCAAAATAGTAACATTCTCACATAGTCATATTCTCACAAACTTGCAACAAATACTTCCAAGGCGGTGGATAGAGTAAACAAAACAATGCTGAACCATTAATGCCACTCCCAAACAAATCGGGAATGTGGGATTAATGAAAAACAATAACATACTTGGACAAAAATTTAATTAAACTAAAATTATCCTAACAACCAAATATTCAACAACAATTACATAATTCAAAATGAACTACTTAACTAAACAACTGAAAATAAAATTCTACTAAAAACAGGGAAAAAAATCTTAAACACAATACAACTAAACTACGAGCCACGAGATGAGGATGGTTTCGAGTCATCAGTCCTGCGTCGACGATTCTCATGCCTCTCAGACTCGTCAGAAGTAGAACTCTGATAGGGTGGCAAACGTCGTAGAACTTCCACTTGGAACTTCCGCTGACTCTCTAGATATGTGTTCATGGATTCCTCACGCTCCTTATCACGCTGGACTAAGGTCTCCATGGTAGCCTGGAGCTCTCGGTTACTAGTACTGAGCTCCTCAAAATTCTGATGGATGTTCACCTGCTTAGTCTGCAGATCCACACAAATGGTATTAAGAGAACTCATGCCACGATGAAGCAATGCCATGCGTTCTACATCAGAAGTAGCCTTTTCCAAGCCATCGACCTCAAAACATGCCATATCTTCCTCATCATCATCCGAATCAACAACCCTATCCTCAGGCAACCACCATGTCTTCTGAATACATTTCAAATAAATTTTTGCATTTGAATGCAACTTCAACATAATCCGATCAATTTTCGAAATAGCACCAAATAACAACATGAGCTTAGTAATCAATACAAGGTAGGGTGCAAAATGGCTTCCAACGCCTCTAATCATATTTAACACAAAGTCGAGGATGCAAAATTCATGCCTCTTCTCTTGCAATACCCATAAAACGTGCAGACAGTTCAAACTGATATCACTGACTTTCAAGGTGCCAATGATGTTCTTACCAACCCACTGAGCTACAGCCAGCCTCATCATCAATGCCTCTATTCCACCCCACTGCGATTCCTATACTGTGATTTTGAGGTTGTGTCTTGATTCCACGACCATAATCCTAGACATCATACCCGTACAAACTTCTTTCCTTGTCCCATTCACCTTCACAAAAATCCTCTTACCCTAAATTTCCATCTTCTTGTAAAAGTACAAAACCAAATCCAGGTGGTAAAAATCCTTCTCCTTACACCAAAACTTCTGCCATTTCCTACGCCTCATCTCATCACCATAAAATGGGAAAATTGGTCGAAGGTGAAAACTAGTTCGGGAAGAATTTTGCGATTTTTAGTAGCCATTGAGGTTTTTGAATTCAAAAATGGGGTTAGGGTAAGGTGGGGTAGAGGAAATGAAACAAGAAAATGAAATTTGGTTTGAGTAGAGTGGGCGCGCGATTTCTTTTTCTTTTTTTTTTTTGGTTCGCTCGAACTGATAGAGGCGTGAAGTGAACAATATGAATGCGAAGGGTTTTTGGTTGTTTTGGAGACTCACGTGCGAGGCACGTGACTGCGAGGTTTTGGGCCCAAGCCCAAACAAATTCGAAAAATGCCCATTCTGTCCTTATGCACGCAAACTTAAAACTGAAATTCTTGATTCGTTAACAGTCCGATTTTTGCGAATGAGCTATTAAAACGATCAGCAAAGATAGTACAATCTAATGATCCATAAAAAAACTCAAATCTAACCGTGGTTGACATATAAGAAAATGGAAAATGCCTCAAAGTGCGTGCATAACATAAGTTATGTGATCAATTGAAATCTAAATTTTTAGATATTGTCAACCTGAATCAAAATATGACTAAACGGCATAAACAACAAGAATAGAAAGTTGAGAGATCAAGAAAAGGAAAGACCAAACACCCTACCCCCAAACAAATTTTAGACAACATAGTTTAAAAAATTTGTTTAAAAATATGGGTCTTTTAAAGTCAGATTCCCGAGACTTGCTAGATTACTAATTTTATGGTTTTAATATTTTTTTTTATTTTTATGAATATGGATTAATATAAGGGAAAACAATAAAGCAATAAAGACATAATTCACACCATAGAGAAACATGACTCAAAAACCGAGAAAACATGCAAGAGTGGAAAACGTGAATTATGTTAAATGTGGACTTAGGATCCGGTATTTACCGCCACACACTCCAAAGGGAGGGCCCAGTTACCTAAATGGTGTACTTACCAATATATGGAAGTGACAGGAAGTATACCAAACCTCAAAGGTCAGTCCTCATAGACAGGGTCCTGTAAAAGGACATCCTCCACATCATGGGACATTAACTAGTGAAAATGTTTTAACTGTTGGCCATTGACTTGAAAGGTACTACTATCCTTGGAATTTACCAAGGTGATTGCCCCATAAGGGGTGACTTCAATAACCAGAAAAGGACCAGACCAATGGGTTTTTAATTTCCCTGGGAAAATATACAAACGGGAGTTGTAAAGCAAGACCTTTTGACCAACTACAATCTCTTTATGCAAAATTTGTTTATCATGAACACGTTTAATGTTAGCTTTATAATCCTTTTCGAGGTCATAAGAATCGCTACGGATTTCTTCAAGCTCGTTTAATTGCAATTTGCGTTTGACACCCGCCTCATCAAAATTAAAGTTAAGGCTTTTTATAGCCCACATAGTACGGTGCTCTAATTCAACAGGTAAGTGACAAAGTTTTCCAAATACTAGTCTAAAGGGAGACATACCTATAAGAGTTTTAAAAGCAGTCCTATACACCCATAAGGCATCAGTTAGACGCTTAGACCAATCTTTCCTATCAGGATTTACTGTTGTTTCTAATATTTTTTAATTTCTTTATTAGACACTTCTACTTGGCCGCTAGTTTGTGGATGATAAGGAGTTGCCACCTTATGGATAACTCCATACTTTTTAACTAGAGAATCAACAACTTTGTTGCAAAAATATGTTCCGCCATCACTAATGATGGCTTTAGGAATGCCAAACCGATAGAAAATGTATTCATTTACAAAAAACACAACTGTCTTATGGTCATTGCTACGGCAAGCCATGGCCTCTATCCATTTAGACACATAGTCCACGACAACATGAATATAAATAAAACCGTGGGAAACAGAAAAATGACCCATGAAATCAATGCCCCATACATCAAAATTTTCTACTACTATAATGGGATTTAAGGGCATCATATTACGTTTGGTGATTTCCCCCGTTGTTGGCAACGAACACACATCTTGCAATACACTTGGGCATCTTTAAAAAGGGTAAGCCAATAAAACCCATATTGAAGAACTTTAGCTGCTATTTTCATACCACTAAAATGGCCACCATACTCTTTGTCACGGCAGAATGATAGAACTTCATTATATTCCCACTGGAGAATACAACAACGAATAATCTGATCCGCACAATACTTAAAAAGGTAAGGCTCATCCCAGTAGTATAACTTAACTCTGGACAAGAACTTCTTACATTCATTTCTTGACTAAACATCAGGAATAATATTAGAAGCTCGATAATTCACAATGTCAGCATACCATGGTGCAGAAAAATAACATAGAGATGCTCATCAGGAAAAGAGTCAGGTATGGACTCAGAATCACTATCACTGTCATTTGTTAGTCTAGATAAGTGGTCGGCAACTACATTTTCGACCCCTCATTTATCCTTAATTTCTAAAGTTAACTCTTGCAGGAGAAGAATCCATCGGATCAATCTCTGTTTAGCATCCTTCTTTGCGAGAAGGTACCTAAAGGCAGCATGGTCCGTGTAAACTACAGTCTTAGTACCAACCAAATAAGGACGGAACTTATCTAAAGCATAAACCACAGGTACATTTTTTTTCTCCGTAGTTGTATAATTTCTTTGAGCATCGTTTAAAGTTTTACTAGCATAATAAATAATAGTGGACTTATCATCTAGTTTATGTCCTAACACAGCACCAACAGCATAATCACTAGCATCACACATAAGTTCGAAAGGTTTAGACCAATCGGGAGGCTGTATAATCGGTGTATATGTTAAAGCGGCTTTTAAAGTTTCAAAAGCCTGTTTGCAGTTATAATTGAAATAAAAAAAAATGACATCCTTTAAAAGCAGATTAGTTAAAGGCCTAGCTATTTTTGAAAAATCCTTGATAAAACGCCTATAAAAATCTACATGGCCTAAAAAGGCTCTAATGTCACGGACAGTCCATGGTAAAGGTAGATACGCTATCTTATCTAATTTGACCTTATCTTCTTTGATGTCATCACTAGATATAATATGATAACCTAGCACTATTCCTTTTTTAACCATGAAATGACATTTTTCCCAATTTAAAACTAGAATCTTTTCCTCACACTGTGTCAAAACTTTAGATAGGTTAGATAGGCAGTCAGTGAAAGAGTCTCCATAGATAGAAAAATCATCCATGAAAACCTCTATGAAGCGCTCTACCATGTCACTAAAGATATAAAACATACACCGCTGGAAGGTACCTGGAGCATTACAAAGGCCAAAAGGCATTCGTTTATAGGCATATGTTCCAAAAGAACATGTGAAGGTAGTCTTTTCTTGGTCATCAATATTGATAATAATCTGAAAATAGCCAGAGTAGCCATCTAAAAAACAATAATAAGCTTGACTAGCTAGACGTTCAAGCATCTGATCTATAAAGGGTAAAGGAAAATGATCCTTTCGTGTCATGGTACTTAAACGTCTGTAGTCAATACAGATCCTTCATTTCATAGGGACTCGTGTGGAAACATATTCACCCTTAGCATTACGCACAATGGTAACCCCCAATTTCTTACAAACTACATTAATGAGACTTACCTATTCGCTATAGGAAATGGGATATATGATACCCGCATCGAGTAACCATAAGACTTCTTCCTTGACTACCTCTTTCATGGTAGGGTTCAAGCGATGCTGAGGTTCGCAAGAAGTCTTTGTATTATCCTCCAAATGGATGCAATGTGTGCATACATTAGGGTCAATCCCCTTACTGTCGTCTAGGGACCAACCAATCGCGGAACAATGTTCCCTAATTACCCTAATCAAACGTGCCTCTTCATCAGCAGACAACAGAGAAGTTATAATTATCGAATAACTACCATCCGGATCAAGTTGAATATACTTCAACTCAGAAGGAAGAAGTTTAAGCATAGGGGTGGGAGGAATGTCGACAAAGGTTTCTGGAGGTTCCTCATCGTGAATAGTGAATACTTATTTAGGTAGAAGATCTTCAAACTCGGTAGATGGAGCTACAGAAGGATCTAAGGTAGGTGTAGACTCGAAAAGGGCATTAACTTCCTCTACGTAGGAGTCATCGTCAAAATCTGAACTTCCGAAAAAAAGGAATTTATGCGTCCGATTTTCTGGAAACGTGTTATTGAAATAATCTTGAGCTAAGCTCTTGATCGTGCTAACCTCCCCATCTATAGATAAATTTGGTAACTGTTTCATTATTTTAAAAACATTTACCTCAATAGAAAGATGGCCAAAAAACATGGACAACAAACCATCGCGACAGTTTATAAGCGCGTTGGCAGTTGCCAAGAAAGGACGCCCCTAAGATGATAGGAACATAGTCGTTAGTGACTTCTGTATCGAGAATAACGAAATCAGTCGGATAGTAGAAATCATGAGCATTAACAAACTCGTTTTTAATAACACCCTTAGGATACTTAATAGACCAATCAGCTAATTGCAACGTCATTTTAGTAAGATGCATCTCCTGTAGACCTATTTGTTTATATAAATAATAAGGGAGGAAGTTAACGTTCACCCCCATGTCTAATAGCGCAATCATCATATGGATATCCCCTAAGGTGCATTATACAGTAGGACGACGAGGGTCCTTGTACTTGACGATTCCATTATGTTTCCATAAAGTTGGAAACTATTTAGTTAAAAAGGCGTCTTTAGGAATATTTGTTTTACGCCTAGTAGTGCACAACTCTTTGAGAAACTTAGCATGGTGTGGTAACTTTTTAATCGCTTCAAGAAAATGTAGGTTTATCGTTAGATTTTTGAAAACTTCCCTAATCTCATCAAAATTCGTATCCTTGGTTAACATGGCTAATCTCTGGGGAAACGGTGGTTTCTCTCTATATTTAGCATATGGATCAACAGGATGTTTAACCTCGGCCTTTTATTTCTTAGGTTATGGTTTAACTGGTACCTCTACAGGGGTAGGATCTTCAGTTTCTAGTTCGGTATCTAGTAAGTTTTCATTTGTTATGACTACTGGTGGTGTAACAACGGCCGTAGTCACGGCGTTATCAACCACTTTGCCAGAATGGAGAGTGGTGATAGCATTTAACTCACCTACGCTTCCATTTTCATTACTAGTATTACCGTTTACCTCAAAGGATGTGTTTGGTGTTTTAGGATTAGGTATAGCTTGACCTGGAAACACATCTTTTGGTTGTACTTTCTCTTGGGTTAACTGCTATAAGGAATGTTGGAGGGACTGTACAATCTGTTGTTGGGTTTGCATGAAGGTGTCGAAATGATCCGGTTGTGGAGGAGTGGTTATTACAGGTGGTGTGACAGGAACTATCTCATGTTGATTATTAACGGGTGGGTTGTGATAGTTATTATTAACCGGAATGATACCTCTATTAGCATTATAATTATTATTGCTATAATTATTATAATTACCTTGTCCTTGTCTTTGTCCTTGTCGTGGTGGAGCTTGGTTGTAATTGTTTGCTTGCCTAACATTTTGATTATTATACCCTGGAGGTGTAATTTGTTGATTATTTCTCCAACTGAAGTTGAGATTTTGTCTCCAAGGGGCATTAGGAATAGGATAGCTATTAATGGAGCAAACATAGGCGAGAGGACAATAGGAGTCGAGATGCTTAGGACTCAAATAGAAATTACATGGAATAGAGTTGACATTCATGACAGGGGTAGGCTTTTGTTGAACAGAAATAGCTTCTACCTTTTTAGTGAGGGATTCAATTAGAGTTTTAAGCTCAGGATCATATTTAACCTCAAACATACTGGCAGCCTTAAGTGTTGAAGAAGAACTGGCGGAGCGGGGGATATCATCACTACCCCCCAGTTATTATTACGCTTTGTTTGATCTTCTAAAAACCTATAAGCCTCTGAGGTGGCTCTTTTACTGAGGAAACTACCCCCATTCATTATATCAAGAACCTCTTTATGATGGTGTAAAAGCCCCCTGAAAAAGGCACAAACTAACCTGTCTTTCGCAAGGTTATGATTTGTACACTCTATAAGAAGATCAGTAAAATGATTCCAGGCCTCTGAAAAGGATTCATGAGGATTCTGGCGGAAAAAAAGAATCTTGTAAAGCATTTCATCTGTCTTCATTGGTGGGTAAAACTGTTCCATAAACAATTGAACAAGTTTTACCCATGAGTCCACAGAATTAGGCGCTTGGGCAGTTAACCAAGACGCCGCCTTATCAGCTAGGGTGAAAGGAAACACCCTCAGTTTAATTTGTTTTGTGCCTACCGTAGGATGATGGAATATGGTAAGAACTTGTTCAATCCTACATGTATGCTGATAGGTTTCTCATAGTCTAACCCATAGAAAACTGGTAACAAATTAAATATATTTGGGGGGATTCGGAAATCCCCCACTAGGTCTGCAAGAACGATGCAAGACTTAGGGATATCATTCGAGGCTTTGTAAAAGTCAGAGAGAGGAGTCTCTCTTTCTTCAGCCATTGATTCAGGTATAGTGTGTGGTATACTAGATAGGTGTGTGTGTTGACATTCACGATAGATTATGTTAGATGTTTTTTCCTTACCTGACCTTAATCTCATGCAAGGCTAACTCCAATGTTAAAGAAACACAACAATAGTCAAAATAACCTTTATATGCTAGAATAAATCCACTAATAGGAGAGGCAAGGAGTGGAAGAATGAGTACCTAAATGTCTCCTTGCTACACGTTTGAATAGCGTCTTGTATACGCGATTTCAGTGTATTCAAGAGGATAGCAACACTGAATAATTTGAACAAATGAAAGTTTGAACTAACATATGAAATCGGGCTTATTCAGAAGAGGGCGCGTGGCGCGCTTGGAATTAGCCCAAACAGGGTGCGAGGCGCGCTCTTGCCTTGGACGATGTCCAGGCACTTTGGTGTGGGGCGCACTTCAAATTGGTTTGAAATGGGCATGGGGTGCGCTTTTACCTTGGATGATGTCTAGGAACTTAGCGGGGGGCGCGCTTGGAATTTGATGAAGAAGGGCGCTGGGCGCGCTCTTTGTATTCCTGCAAAAAAAAATTAGTTTCTAAGCCAAACAAATACAGTTAGAACCAAACAAGGGTGTGTGGGTTTAATGGGATTTTGGTAGGATTAACACTACTAAAGGAGTTGAAGCTAAATAAAACTAAGATGCCATCGGCGCCATTTGATAAATGTAAAAACGATAGTTTTACCTACTCTTAACTCGTTATGCTATGAATAAGTAAAACTAAATGAATTTTACGCTATATGATCAAAGTTCTACTCTCGTGAATAATCGGAGTAGAGAATTCGTTCCACTCCAAGCTCGTTTAGATGTAACGTTTCCTAGTTTATGTAATTCTAACAAAATCAATGAGAGTAATGTAATGAAATTACGCTAAGACAGTGATTTAACTAATTTAGATGTTATGATTTAAACTATGGCAATTCAATACTAGATGTGAATATGGGAAGGAATTAGGGAGATTTGATTCCACCTTGAATTCAATTTAATAAACTAGCATAGATTTGTTGTAATCCTAATCTTTATATTTTCACATAAATATTGGGTTTTTCTAATCCCTAATTATTAATGGCAATCTCTGCAAACTAATAATTAGCATGTGAAGCAATTTAAACCCATTCTCATGGCGAATTAACTACCTTCTAGAGTGGAATAGATTTCATTTCAACTACTTCTACACTAACACAATCAAGTTTTCATCAAAACTTCCTCAAACCCCTCTAATGAAGGTTTTAGCTTCGATTCATCAAACTATCATTAATAAATGAATAAGAAGAAGACATCCTTGAAGAAATGTAAAATTACTTTATTAATCTAATGAAAAAGAGTCTAATGATTCAAAAACTGTATTAAAACCAAGTACTGACTAATTAATTAAATCTAATCTATATTATGAATCGAATCTAGGTGTATTAAGAGTTTGGCCTTAGTCCTCTTTATATAGAAGAGGCTAGGTCTACAAATTCGTGCATGGGCTTTGGAGCCATTGATAAACGATTAAAATGAATAGTCTTACCTACGCAATGAACGATGAACTCAAAACGTAAGTAAAACTAAACTATTTAGGATGTTATTCGTTTATCAAAGTTTCTACTCTCAAGTCTATCGAAATAGAGTAGAGTAACGAATTCGTTCCACTCCTAGTCCTTCCGCATGTTATGTTCTCTAAGTATAAGTATTCGGTTCTTAAAGTCTATGAGAGATTTACGAATGAGGCAACTAGACTACGATGCAACTACCCACAAAAAATGCAACTAGTCGGTTATCAAAATAACTAAGGGAATGCTACGCCGATTCTATGATAAGGAGTCAGAGGGGGATTGATTCCACCTTAACTCGACTTAATCCTATTAACGACGAATCGTCGTAATCCGAATTGAACTGCTTCGCAGAACAATTGGTTCTTCCTAATCCCTAATTACACATGTCATTTCTACCAATTAATAACTAGCATGTGAACGATTAAACCCATTCTCATGGTGAACTAATCATTTCTAGAGTGGAAAAGAAATTACGACAAATCTACGATAATCGGAATCAAGCTTTCATCAAGGCTTCTCAACCCCCTCTAATGGAGGTTTAGCCGAGAATCATTACGCAATCATTTCCGATTAAATTAAATCTAAACATAATATAAAGAATTGAATTTACTAATCTAAATTAAACAATAATTAAAATCTAATTAATAACTAAGAATTGAATAACAAGTAATAAATGAAATCAGATCTAACACAAATGTAAATGACATGAATCGAAATTGATAGAAATACTACTTTATTGATCTAATCAAAATGAAGAACAAGATTCAAAGGTTTAATCTAATACAATAATTGAAATGGAACTAAACTTAATTAATCTATATGAAAAACTAGATCTAGAATTTATTAATGGAGGCTACTAATCTAATCTATTTCTAGGTCTAACTATCTACCATTAACTAACTACCATTAACAAAGAGCTAAGCTTTTGTTTTTATACATCCAGATCCAAAAATCGTGCATGGGCTTGGAGCCATGTTTTGGGCCAGAGAATCAGGCCCAAAACCCAATTCTTTCAGTCCAAAAAGGCTTCTTCAGCTGCAGTTGGTTTCAACAGACTTTTCGTCCACTTCTGCTCCTCTGATTGGATCAAGGCTTAGACTATTGGAAAGCTCTTTCCGAGCCGGTCGTTTTGACATAAGGTAGGCCCCATTCCGAGGTCTGAGTCCAAAGATACGGCCTTCGGAAGTTCTGCTGACTTTTGCTCCTTTATCTTGCTAAAGTGGCACATTTCTGCACATAATGGACTTTGAAACCTGAAATGCATAAAAACAAGTAATCAGTGTTAACTCTTAATTATTACTCACATAATTGGTCTAAAAGTATGATTATTAAGGGGTTAAAACTACAGTTTTGGGCTCTTATCAAACCACCCCAAACAAAGATTTTGCTTGTCCTCAAGCAAAGATGAGAAATTAACATAAGTGACCAAAAATGGAGTTCTATCTACTTCTCGTTTAAAGAAAGTGCAATTGCATTGACCATATGCAACAAGGCCTTAAACCACTAGGAATTCCCTAGTAGACGAAGTTATAGCTTCGTGAGAGTTTTACAAATTGAAGGTACTCACAAACTTCATCTATACTACAACGACTAAGAAATAAAACTATTGTTTCCTTTATTCATGCTCTAAATTAACTCATACCTCTCATTAGCAACAATGCATATAGAGTAATCAAGTCGAAACCTAAGCTAATATATGCATAATAATCAATCATCTACTTAATAAACATATATACAATGAGTAATACTATGAAATATCTAGCAGGTCCGTTTCTGAAACTCGGAATAGCGTCCTTAAGTAGGTTTTCACAATAATAGTCAAGATACAACACTCTGATTTTTCCACTCAAGTTCCGCATACTCCAAAGCAAGTAAAATGTGGGCACACTTTTACCTTACAATCTCAATGACAACAAGGAAGCCGAGTCGATCAAACACATCCGCCACTTTACTATCACACTAACCTATTCCTAATCGAGCTAGAGGTCTTTATTAGGTGTTACGGGGATTAGGAGATGGTTTAAGAAGGAAGGAAATGGATATTCAAAAAGGACAAGTCTGAGATAATAGAGTCTTCATATTATGTAACTTAGAGAAAACCTTGTTATTTACTTTTGCTTCTACACTTTGTTTCCATCCTTAGCCATATATTTTTTTTTCTTTGGCTTTTGACTCCCTTTTATTCTATTTTTTTTTTGGAGTTTTTATTTTTCTTTTCTTGGGATGGAAACTTCTTTTCTTTATTTTCTAAAGCAATTAACTAACTTTTGTTTACACAGGTTTTTCTCTTCTTCTTTCTTCCTCATTCTATTCTCAGACTTATTCTAAATTGGGTAGGTTGATATATATATATATATATATTGGGTAACTTTTATTCTATTTTCTTTATATTATTATGTTTTTGTTTTGTAACAGGGGTAAAGGGATTGTGGTTTATGAAAGGCTAAAGAAAGGCTCGAGGGGCTTAATTAGCTGAAAATAATTCTTAGGTTTGAATTTCTGGCTATATCGATCCAAAGAGGGCCTAAATTCTCGCTTAAGGATATGGCATAGTGATCAAGCAAGTGGACGTGTGATATCTCTATCCGGATTTTACTTCTCCCTTGTGTCATTTCTCAAATGTTTTCGCTCATATAAGGCTTTAGGCTATATTCTCACAGGATTTGTAGAAAGTACTCTAGCCTAGATTTCAGAAACTTACTGCTAACAATCATAGATACTCATGTAATATATTTATAGATAGATGCAAAGATTATTACCTATATATTAACATAAGTCTCTAACAATTATTTTGATGCAAAAGCTACGTGAGACTTCTAGATTGTTAAGAGCATGGAGAAAGAAAACAATACCAATATTCCTAAGTGTATAGCATAACTTATTTATTTATATTTTTGAAATTTTGAAATTTTAACTAGAAAACAAATGCATATTATACCTATCTATATCCTAACAGATGCCTTAATTACACGTGTTTCTAGGCCCCCCCCCCAAACAAAAAAGCATGCTTTGTCCTCAAAGCATTTAAATAAAGAGGGTAGGAAAAATACCATTGAAACGCGTGAAATTCAATAATATCTGCAAAACAAAGTTAGAACGTACTAATATAGGAAATAAAAACTGACACAACTCTATACGAGTTCTACCCATTATGGGGTTAACAAGAATGAAATTGCTTGGGACATAAGCAGACACTAACTAGAATGAAAACTTACCTTATCCCCCCGCATTACTCATCCTCTTCTTCCATAGAGAAGTGAGGTTCCTTCAAGGCCTGCCATGCCATGATAATTTGCCAGGCTTCCCGCCATTTATCATCTATGATTGCTAACCTATTAAGAGCCACTTGGTCTAACGGGGTGTAGGGTGCAACCAGATGAGGTTGTATCCTCCACCCTTGCCAAGTCATTGCACGGAAAGATCGAATAATACTATTGGTGGGTCGTACAGTGTCGAAAGTAATCCAATCCGTGAAGCGTGTACAAAAAACAGAAAAGAAACATAGCATAATACGAGAAACTAGAACGGCATAAGAAGGTACTTATGCCTCATGCTATAGGATCGAGCTAAACTAGACATCAAGGTTCGGGAAGGTCATGACACATACGCCCCATGGCTAAAGCAAGGAAGACGCCGTAAGTGGCATCATTCACGTAAGAAAAACGCCATTCCCTAAAATGTTTAGCATGATCCAAAACATAACAGTTCCTATGTTAATGGACAAAGGCTACCAAAGGCTACGCTTATATTCCCCTTGGTCCTCAATACGAAAATGCCCGCCCATACGACTCATGCAAAACTCGTAAGTGTAGACATACATATTATCGAATCCAATAGCACCATGGGTCTTGTATTTCAAATGGCATAGCAAGTCCAAGAACAAATGCTAGCAAGAACCCGGTAATTTCCATTGGTTCATTATCAATGTTGATGGAGAACACTTGTTCTCCATCCGGTCTTTCAAAGAAAATGCAGTTATCGTAAAAATAAGATGCTAGTGTTG
The DNA here is from genome assembly GCF_015680905.1 of Coptis chinensis. Classification (NCBI taxonomy): domain Eukaryota; kingdom Viridiplantae; phylum Streptophyta; class Magnoliopsida; order Ranunculales; family Ranunculaceae; genus Coptis; species Coptis chinensis. The sequence goes on from NC_141463.1 coordinate 55,290,422, forward strand.
GAGAATAAAGTGCATCCGTCTTACCATAAGCGGCTCCCACCAATGTGATGATCGCCACAAACCAAGCACCATAAGTAGTGCTTTGGAACAAATCTTCAAAGAGACTGTTCCGTATCAATGTTGGAGATGTCATCTCAAAATTACGCTTTGGAATAGCTACGAATGATCCGATACTACACGCCGAAAAATTGGAAATTTTCTGGTCCACGGAAGTTGAAAGTGCGCCTCGATAGGAAGAAGCGTGCTCTAAAAGAAATTGAAATTTCCAGTGTTTGAGCGCTGGTCGCTCACTTCAACTTGAAAGCGGCCTCTGAAAAAAAACTCAGAAAAAATATACAGAGAGCTGAAAGCGCCTCAGAAGGGCGAAAGCGCCGGAGAGTTCGCAAACTTCGAAAATGAGCCAAACGAGGGAATCGCGGGAGTGAAAGGTGAGTGATGGAGTTTATGTGTAGTGTGAGTTGTGAGGATAGATTGTATCAAGTTTATATAGGTTTAAAGTTGCTAAAATGGATCGAAGTTGCCAAAACTAATTACGGCAGCTTTCGAAATCCTAAAATTTCCAAACCCGAAAAACGGAAACAACTCATATCCTTGATTCTAATTTAAACCCCAAGATCTTTTAGGTTGATTTTATGATAGAATGTACCTATTTAATCTAGATTTCATCCTACAATGATATTCAATCATAGATATGCCTACACGCCATATTTTCACCTTGACTCATAATAAATTCTAACACGGGGTTATTCAAATAATGCTTGAATTGATAAAACCACCCCCAAACAAGTTGGGAAGGTGGGATCAATATGAAACAACCACTCATACCGAAAATAACCCCTTATATTAAAATTTTCATTCGAGTACATTACACTACAAAATTCAAATTACGGAAATAAACTTGCATTAAAATAAATAACAATAATGAAATTACAAATAACAAATAACATCAAACTATACTATCCCTAGCTACTCCGAAACTGGTGGCGGAGGGAACATGCTCCGGAGACTGCTCTTGAGCTCCTGAAGAGCCAAAGACCATTCGCCCTTCGGGCGACGACGCCAGGCCTAGATGGTGTGTCCTCAGAAGGAGAGTCCCCGTGAGGTAGGAATCGAGTCAGCATCTCGTCCCGAAACTGGCGTTGAGCTTCTAGCTCGGCGCTCATCTGTTCCCACCTCTCGTCCTCTCTCGGGTAATGGCTCGAAGTTGTGATGCATCGTTGCTCGTCGAAGTCCGAGGTCTTCACAGATAGTGTTCAGCTTAACGATGCCTCGATGGATCACAGCCATGCGCTCGCATCCGGCCCAAAGACTTCCAAGGCATCCGCGTCAAAACCGGGTCAAGTCCTCCTCGCCCCTCGAGGCATCCCGATGTCCCCGGCCTCCCTCGGCATTCTCAGCTCCTCCATCATCATCTTCTTCTTCTCTATCCTCAGCCAATCTCCAAACCCGTTGGACACACTCCTTATAGATGCGAGGGTTACGGTGGAGAGGAGTGATGTATGTCCGATCGATCGCTGGAAATCTCAACTTGAGCATGATCTTTGTTATCAACACGGAGAGGGCAACAGCCTTCCCTACTCCCCTAATCATGCTCAAGAAAACTCTAAGATGCAGAAGTCATACTTCCGCCTCCCCGAGTATCCATAAGATATGGAGGCAGTTCAGGCCGATATCGCCGACCTTCCCTTCCCTAGATCGCGTTAATCCAATCCACCGAAGCCGAGCTGGTTGGTCCTCGTGGAAGCTTCGTCGAACACAATGCGATCTCGCATTGTAGTCCCCTCCAATAACTGTCTCATGCATCAATGGTTCTACCCCATTATGCTGGGACTCCTGCATGGTGACATCCATATGGATTCTAGGCGGAATGCCTAGAATCTCAGCCAACAACCCAGTCGTCACTTCCTTCCTCTTCCTCTCCACAACTACAAAAATCCTAGTCCCTTCCAACTCCCTCGTATCGTAGAACCGTCGGACTAAGTCCTCGTGGTAATAGGCCTCGGTCCGAAAGTACCACAAGCTACTCCAGATCTCGAAAGTGATCATCTCGTCACCGTAAAACGGCGCCAAGTGGTCGGTCGGGTAAAAGCTTGTTCGAAAAAATTCGGGCGCCATTAAGCCATTGGAAGTTTGGAATGTAGTGGGGGTTTGAATGTGATGTGGTGGTGGGATTTTAATAGACCGGTTGATGCAAATGGTGGTGGTGGTCGAAAGTGGTGGCCGGCAAAGACTAAAATTTTGAATTTTGGGTGGTTTTAGTGATGGAAATCGGTAGTGGTGGTCGCCGGTGGTGTTTGGAATTGATATGGGTTGGGATTTGATTTGGGGGCGGGGTTAATTTAGGTTTTCTTTTATTATATTTTTTTTTACTTGTTTCAAGCTTTTGGGCTAATGGCGGAATGGAGGAAGAAGAAACGCTGATTGTTGGTGGAGGTAAGGGCGCCTTGGCGCTACCGTCCGCTGGTTGTCATGCTTGGTCAGCCCAAGCCCAAAAAATCGAATTTTGTGTATTTTTTCCGATTTTTCGCGAACTTCAAATCAAAATTGGCTTTGTTACCGGGTCCGATTTTTGCGAATGAGATATGGAAATGATCAGGAGAATTTCCAATCCAATGATCCATAAAACACTCCATTCCGACCATGGATGACATATAAGATAGTGGAAAACGCCTCAAAGTGCGTGCATGACGACGCTTATGCTTAACAATTGAAATCCAAATTCATGGATTATGTCAACCCGAATCGTAATACAATAAAACGGCCTAAGCAACTCTAATGGGACATAAATATTTAGTATGGAAATCTAACACACCCACTTGACCCCCAAACAAATTTTTACAACGGCTTAGAAAATTTGTTTTTAGCAGTGGGTCTTTTAAAGTCAGATTCCCGAGACTTCCTAGGTTACTATGCTTTATATATATATATATTTTTTATTTTTATTTTTTTAAATTTTAAAAAGAAAAACTATAAACAATAAAGACATAATTCACCCCATAGAGAAGCATAAATCAAAAATCCGAGAAAACATGCAAGAGTGGAAAACGTGAATTGTGTTTAACCGTGGACTTAGGATCCGGTACTTACAGCCACACACTCCATAGGGAGGGCCCGGTTACCTTAATGGTGCACTCACCAATATATGGAAATGAAAGGAAATGCACCAAACACAAAAGTTGAGTCGTTTATAGTCAGATACTCGAGACTTTATCTAGACGTATGTATGAACATGCAGGTTATCATATATCAACAACCGAAATAGTTGTGGATCATTCCATAAATAAATATCCTAGAAAACATATCCAAACACAATCAAGCACCAAGATTTCCTATGACTCAACCTAGTAAAATGAAAGCGAAATCGGATAACCTTATTACGTAACCTAGCATGCCCATTCTTTTTCATTTTTGAATGAGTGGGTGTTCTAGTAAATAAGTATGGAAAAGTGAATGGTTGTGGAGAATATGGTGGATATGGATAAGTTGAAAGAAAGACAGCCCGTAAAGCAATGAGGATGTGGTTTTAGCGAAAAACTCATTCATTGTGTGTGGGACTGCCTCAATTCTGAAAATGAAGGTGTCAAATGGTTTGTCCTTCAGTAGTAGTTGTTCACTCGGTGGATTTAAAAAATTATGAAGCCTGTAAGAAACAACAGATCGAAAAAACTTCGAGATTCCTTTGAAAGGGTGGAAGGAGGGGAATCGAGGTGGATGTTGTGCAAAGTAGTTCTTGATAGGGTGATTCATCACCGCTCAAGAAACTCCTCAAATTGCTCATCTAGATTGGTCATATCCTCGTTACTATGATAGTTCTTTATATCTTTGAGAAAGTCATCTATCTCCTCCTCATCCGTAATATGTGTATCGGCTAGTGTAGGGATGGAATTGTTGGAGTATGATCTTCCAAAGGAAAGAAATTTGGGCATATGATTATCATGGAACGTGTTGTTGAAATAATCTCGAGCAAATCTCTCGATCATGCTAACCTCTCCATCCATAGATCGAATCGGGTAACCGTGTGTCTTTGTTTTAAAAACATTGACTTCAACAGCAAGATGGCCAAAAGACATGGACATTGAACCATCACGGCAATTAATGAGCGCATTGGCAGTTGCCAGAAAAGGACGCCCTAAGATGATCGGGACAGAGTCCTTAACGACTTCCCGTCGAGGATGATGACAAAATCAGCCGATAGTAAAAATCCTGAATTTTACCATAACATTTTCGACGACACCCTTTAGGATACTTAATAGACCGATCGAATAATTGCAAACGCCATTCTAGTGGGTTGCATCTCGTCTAGACCTATTTGTCTAAACAAATAAAACGGGAGTAAGTTGACACTAGCCCCCAAGTCTAATAACGCGGTCGTCGTATAGGAATCTCCTAAGGTGCATTGTACAGTAGGACGACCAGGGTCCTTGTACTTAACAATTCCATTATGTTCCAATAGAGTTGGGAATTGTTCTGTTAAAAAGGCGTCTTTTAGTATATTGGTCTTACGCCTAGTAGTACACAATTCCTTAAGAAACTTAGCATGGTGTGGTAGCTTTTTTATAGCTTCGAGGAAGGGAAGGTTTATAGTTAGATTCTTGAAAACATCCCTAATCTCCTCGTAATTTGTATCCCTAGTTAACATGGCTAATTTTTGTGGAAACGGTGGTTTCTGTCTATATTTAGCAATGGTATTACCTGGGTGTTTAACCGTGGTGTCCTGTTTCTTAGGTTGTGTTGTAACTGGTACCTCTACAGTGGTAGGCTCTTCAGTTTCTATTTCGGTATCTAATAATATAGCAGGTGTAGGGGCTACTGGTGGGGTAACTATAGGCATAGTTACTTTGTTATGAACCACTCTACCAGAACAGAGGGTGGTGATGGCCTTTAGCTCACCTACATTTTCATACTCATTACTAGTATTATCGGTTACCTCAAAGGCTGTATTTGTTATTTTAGGATTAGGTATTTCGCTACTGGAAACACACCTTTGGGTTGGGCTTTATCTTGAGCCAACCGTTTTTGGTTAAATTATTAACGGATTGTAGAAGCCGCTGTTGGTTAGATTGAGCCATGGTTTGGAAAAGTTTTGGCTCACTTGTATGAAGGTGTCAAGACGATCCGGTTGTGTGGGTGTAGTGGTCACGGTGGTGTATTTGAACTATTTCACGTGAATTATTTATGGGTGGATTTTGGTAGCTATTATTTACCGAACGATACCTCTATTAGCATTAAAATTATTATAACTACTTTGACCTTGTGTTTGACCTTGTCGAGGTTGCACTTGGTTGTTATAATTATTAAAATTCCCCGACCTCGCCCTTGTCGTAGTGGGGTTTGGTTAAAAGCCGTATAGGCCTAACATATTGATTATTGTACCCTCGAGGTGTGACGTTTTGGTTATTTTTCCAACCGAAGTTGGGATTTTGTCTCCAAGGGCGTTAGGTTCACTTATTAATGGAACAAGCTTGTTCATAGGCAATAGGGACGCTTAAGCCTGGATACTCGTGGCTCAAATGAAACTACATGGATTTGAATTTACATTCATGACGGGATTGGCTTTTGTTGTACGAAATGGCCTCTACCTTTTGTGAGGGATTCATTAGAGTTTTAAGCTCAGGATCTGATTTAACCTCAAACATACTGGTAGCCTTAATTGTGGAAGAAGAACTAGCGGAGCGGGAGTAATCGTCACTACCCCCCCAGTTGTTATTTCATTTAGTTTGGTCCTCTAAAAATTTATAAGCCTCCGAAGCTCCTTTGCTTAAGAAACTACCCCCATTCATTATGTCAAGGACTTCTTTATGGTGGTGTAGAAGTCCTTTGAAAAAGGCACGAACTAACGTGTCTTTCACTAAGTTATGATGTGGACACTCTATAAGGAGATCGGTGAAACGATTCCAAGCCTCTGAAAATGATTCATGAGGATTTTGTCGAAAAAAATGAATCTTGGAAAGCATTTCATCCGTCTTTAGGGGGGGTAAAAATGTTCCATAAAAGAGTTGAACAAGTTTAGCCCACGAGTCCACGAATTAGGCGTTTAAAGCGATTAACCAAGACGCCGCCTTATCGGGCTAAGGTGAAAGGGAATACCCTTAATTTAATTAGTTCCGCATCAACCGTAGGATGGTGGAATGTTGTTAGGACTTGTTCAATCCTACGATGTGCCGATAAGGTTTTTCATGGTCTAATCCATGAAAAACGGGTAACAAATTAAAAATATTTGGAGGATTCGAAATCTCCCGTTGGTCCGCTAGAACGATGCAAGATTTGGGGCTATCGCCAAGGCTTTGTAGAAGTCGAGAGAGGAGTCTCTTTTCTTCCGCCATTATATCGTGGTGTATTTGAAATAGCAGCTAGAGGTGTAGTGTGTGGTATACTAGATAGACTTGATTGTTGATGTTGTTGTGTATTTACGCTCGGTGTTTTGTTCGCCGGACCTTAACCTCATACAAGGCTAAGACCAAACTTAGCTAAACACGCCAACACTCCAAACAATTCGATATACTAGTATAAACCTCTAACAGAGAGATCGCGAGGTGTGGAAGAAAGGAGTATCTGATTAGGCCCTTGCTTCGCTTTATGAATAGCGTCTTGTTTACGCTTGTTCGGTGTATATAGCGAGGTTAGAACACTGAAAAATATGAAAGAGCAAAGTTCGAGTCAAAACGGCCGAAACCGAAAAATTTAACCGCGAGCCAATTTCAAGGCCAAATAGGGCGGTCATGTATTCGAAAGTAATTTCCAAATTACAGTGTTTTAGCGTGGAATTCAGCTCCACAAGGGGCGGGTCGCTCTATGTCCAAATGAAGAGTTAGGCGGTCGCCGGCCATCAAGGAGGAGGCAAAGGTAATTTTACCCGGAATTTTTCAACTCTGAAATGGACAACCATAGTATGAATCAAACAAGGGTGGGTGGGTGAAATGGGACTTTAAGAACAGTATTAATACTACGAAAACAATACGAAAGTGAAACTAAGATGGCAGCGGCGCCATTTGATAAACGATTAAAATGAATAGTCTTACCTACGAAATGAACGATGAACTCAAAACGTAAGTAAAACTAAACTATTTAGGATGCTATTCGTTTATCAAAGTTTCTACTCTCAAGTCTATCGAAATAGAGTGGAGTAACGAATTCGTTCCACTCCTAGTCCTTCCGCATGCTATGTTCTCTAAGTATAAGTATTCGGTTCTTAAGGTCTATGAGAGATTTACGAATGAGGCAACTAGACTACGATGCAACTACCCACAAAAAATGCAAGTAGTCGGTTATCAAAATAACTAAGGGAATGCTACGCCGATTCTATGATAAGGAGTCAGAGGGGGATTGATTCCACCTTAACTCGACTTAATCCTATTAACGACGAATGGTCAATCAATCCGAATTGAATCGCCATGCAGAACAATTGGTTCTTCCTAATCCCTAATTAGACATGGCATTGCTACTAATTAATAACTAGCATGTGAACGATTAAACCCATTCTCATGGTGAACTAATTGTTTCTAGAGTGGAAAAGAAATTACGACGAATCTACGATAATCGGAATCAAGCTTTCATCAAGGCTTCTCAACCCCCTCTAATGGAGGTTTAGCCGAGAATCATTATGCAATCATTTCTGATTAAATTAAATCTAAACATAATATAAAGAATTGAATTTATTAATCTAAATTAAACAATAATTAAAATCTAATTAATAACTAAGAATTGAATAACAAGTAATAAATGAAATCAGATCGAACACAAATGTAAAGGACATGAATCGAAATTGATAGAAATACTACTTTATTGATCTAATCAAAATGAAGAACAAGATTCAAAGGTTTAATCTAATACAATAATTGAAATGGAACTAAACTTAATTAATCTATATGAAAAACTAGATCTAGAATTTATTAATGGAGGCTACTAATCTAATCTATTTCTAGGTCTAATTATCTACCATTAACTAACTACCATTAACAAAGAGCTAAGCTTTTGTTTTTATACATCCAGATCCAAAAATCGTGCATGGGCTTGGAGCCATGTTTTGGGCCAGAGAATCAGGCCCAAAACCCAATTCTTTCAGTCCAAAAAGGCCTCTTCAACTGCAGTTGGCTTCAACAGACTTTTCGTCCCCTTCTGCTCCTCTGATTGGATCAAGGCTTAGACCATTGGAAAGCTCTTTCCGAGTCGGTCGTTTTGACATAAGGTAGGCCCTATTCCGAGGTCTGAGTCCAAAGATACGTCCTTCGGAAGTTCTACTAACTTTTGCTTCTTTATCTTGCTAAAGTGGCACATTTCTGCACATAATGGACTTTGAAGCCTGAAATGCATAAAAACATGTAATCAGTGTTAACTCTTAATTATTACTCACGTAATTGGTCTAAAAGTATGATTATTAAGGGGTTAAAACTACAGTTTTGGGCTCTTATCAGCCATGTTTTGGGCCACAAAATCGAGCCCAAAACTTGATTACTTCGGTCCAAAAGGGGTTTCTCTGCTGAAAATTATTGCAACAGCCTTTTCATCAACTTCTACTCCTCTGATTGGGTCAAGAATTAGACCATTAGAAAGCTCTTTCCAAGCCGGTCGTTTTGACATATGGGAGGCCCAATTCTATGGTCTGAGTCCATAGACTTCGGAAGTTCTGCTGACTTTTATGCGTTATTTCTGCCCGCGTTGACTTTGACTTTTCAGTTTTGACCGGGCTTTAAAAATGCTTTTTCTCCTTGAATCTTGGCCTTTAATCATAGAACTTCTTAGCAACCAACATTTGCTCCTTTATCTCGCAAAAGGGACACATTTCTGCACATAATTGACTCCAATGCCTGAAATACATAAAAGCACGTAAACAGCACTAACTCTTATTTATTAATCACATAATTGGTCTAAAAGAAATATTGTTAAGGGGTTAAAACTACAATTTTGGGCTCTTATCAACAATCTAGTCCCCTAGATTTCCTTCAACCTCATAACTATGCCATTTACACATTTTGAGGCATTCTTCCACTATTTCATATGTCATCCACAATTAGATTTGATTTTTTCCTAGATCATTAGATAGAATTTTTCATGTTGATCATTTTCATAGCTCATTCGCCAAAATCGGACAGCAAACGAATAAGGAAATTTAGTTTCAAGTTTACGAGGTAGCAGGACAGGATCGGTATTTTAGAAAAGATTTAGTCTTGGGCCAAAATTCATTTTTCCACCCAACCCATGATATTTACACCCCACTGACCATCCCATTTACAAACCAACACCGACCCAACTTCTTCATCTTCTCAAACAAAAATCAACTTAACCTAAATCGATCCTAGCGCCTACTGTGCCTATTAGAGACTAAATTCAAGCGCGCACCACGCCTCCATCGAAACAGACCTGCTCCAAATTTTTACAGGACCTTCCCACCATCATTCACTATTTAAACCCCTACTCGTATTCAAATTTCATCCATAAAATGGCCCAACCAGTAAAAATCTTACTGGAATTTGTATTTAACGCGGAGATATTCCAGCCATTCTACGGTACGGAGATGCGTGCTAAAGGGTGGGATAGAATGTGGTACTCTACTGAGGAGTACTACCATGAGGATTTGGTCTTAAAGTTTTATAGAAATAAGAGGATACTTTCTTTAGGGAGGATGTTTGTTGATTTGGACGGAGTTCACCGGGATGTGACTCATGATTTGCTCGCTACCATCACTGGGATACCAGCGAAACAGGTCACCCTGACCTTACAGCGATCCCAGTTTGATGGAGTGTATTGATAAACATAAAAATGATAGTTTACCTACGAAATGAACGATGAAACTCAAAATGTAAGTAAACTAAAACTTATTACGAGTCTATATTTATCAAAGTTTCTACTCTCTTTCTATTGAATAGATATAGCGGAGTAGGAAGTTTGTTCCACTCCTAGTTCGTTAGCATGTGATGTTTTCTAGTTAACTAATCGGTCTTAAGTCTAAAGAGAGTTTTACGAGGGGGGGAATTATACTATGATGCAACTACCCACAAGATACAAACTATAATTGATTCAACTACGGAAATACTACGTTGATTCTATAATAAGGAATTAGGGGGGATTGATTCCACCTTAACTCAACTTAACTCACTAATCCGATTTAATCGTCGTAATCGAATGAATCGCTACGCAGAACAATTGGTTTTTCCTAATCCCTAATTATACATGACATTTCTACCAATTCATAACTAGCATGTGAACGATTAAACCCATTCTCATGGCGAATTAATCGTTTCTAGAGTGGAATAGAAATTACAACGACTCTACGATAATCGGAATCAAGCTTTCATCAAGGCTTCTCAACCCCCTCTAATGGAGGTTTAGCCGAGAATCATTCATAATCATTTCCATATGAATCTAAACTAAACATAATATCAAGATTCGAAATTTACTAATCTAAATTAAACAATAATTAAAATCTAATTAACAACTAAGAAATGGTAACCAACAATAATTAAAACTAGATCTAATAGATTGAAATAACAAAAATCGAAATGACAAGAATAATAACTATTTTATTTATCTAATGAATGAAATTCAATGATCCAAGAAATTAATCTAAAACAAGAAATGAAATTCTAAAACTAAGTTCTAAAACTCATTAATGGAGGCTAACTAATCTAATACTAATCTAGGTCTAACTATCTACCATTAACAAAGAGCTAAGCTTTTGTTTTTATACTTTCAGATCCAAAAATCGTGCATGGGCTTGGAGCCATGTTTTGGGCCAGATAATCAGGTCCAAAACCCAATTTCTTTAGTCCAAAATGGGCTCTTCAGCTGCAGTTGGCTTCGACAGATGTTTCATCCACTTTTGCTCCTCTGATTGGGTCAAGTCTTGGACCATTGGAAAGCTCTTTCTGAGCCGGTCGTTTTGACATAAGGTAGGCCAAATTCCGAGGTCTAAGTCCAAAGATATGGTCTTCGAAAGTTCTGCTGACTTTGTGTACTGTTTCTGCCCGCGTTGACTTTGACTTTTCAGCTTTGACCGGGCTTTAGAAAGGCTTTGTCTTCTTGAATCTTGGCCTTTAATCACAGAACTCCTTAGTAACCAACCATTGCTCCTTTATCTCGCTAAAGTGGCACATTTCTGCACATAATGGACTTTGAAGCCTGAAATGCATAAAACACGTAATCAGTATTAACTCTTACTTATTATTCACATAATTGGTCTAAAAATATGATTATTAAGGGGTTAAAACTACAGTTTTGGGCTCTTATCATGTATCAACTGATGCTTGAGACACTACTTGAGGGTTGATATAATGATCGTTCTCACTGTGCCAAACAACAGTCACTGAGGATTAACCAGCTAGCTGTGACGCAGTGGTTAGGCAAGAACGTCTATAGCACTTTGAAGCTGAGTGACATCAGCTTGTCTTTCTTACACATTCTTTGGGTTTTGCAAAACAGGAGGTATGGTTTTTGCCTCATTGATTTTTTGCGTGATGAGCTTATGGCTATAGGCCTTACTACTGCACCCCTCCCTGTTTTAATTACTAAGATTATGTTATTTTGGGGTTGCGTGCTGATAAGAGCCCAAAACTGTAGTTTTAACCCTTTAACAGTCATACTTTTAGACCAATTATGCGTGAGTAATAATTAAGAGTTAACACCGATTCACGTGTTTTTATGCATTTCGGGCTTCAAAGTCCATTATGTGCGTAAAATGTGCCACTTTAAGCGAGATAAAGGAGCAAAGGTCGGTTACTAAGGAGTTCCGTGATTAAAGGCCAAGTTTTGAGAAGACAAAGCCTTCTAAAAAGCCCGGCCAAAAGCTGAAAAGTCGACGCTTGAGCGAAAACACACAACAAAAAGCCGAGAAGTTCCGAAGGACATATCTTTGGACTCGGACATCGAATGGGGCCTACCTTATGTCAAAACGACCGGCTCGGAAAGAGCTTTCCAATGGTCTAAGCCTTAACCCAATCAGAGGAGCAAAAGTGGACGAAAAGTCTGTTGAAGCCAACTGTAGCTGAAGAGGCCTTTTTGGACTTAAAGAATTGGGTTTTGGGCCTGATTCTCTGGCCCAAAAAATGGCTCCAAGCCCATGCACGATTTTTGGATCTGAATGTATAAAAACAAAAGCTTAGCTCTTTGTTAATGGTAGATAGTTAGACCTAGATTAGATTTAGATTAGTTAGCCTCCATTAATGAATTCTAGATCTAGTTTTTCATATAGATTAATTAAGTTTAGTTCCATTTCAATTATTGTATTAGATTAAACCTTTGAATCTTGCTCTTCATTTTGATTAGATCAATAAAGTAGTATTTTTATCAATTTCGATTTTGTCATTTCCATTTCTAGATCTAATTTCAATTCCTGTCCTTATTTCATTTTAGTCATTAAATTAGATTTCATTATTGTTTAATTAAGTGAATTTCAATTCTTTATATCATGTTTAGTTTAAATGTAATCGGAAATGATTGCGTAATGATTCTCGGCTAAACCTCCATTAGAGGGGGTTGAGAAGCCTTGATGAAAGCTTGATTCAGAATATCATAGATTCGTCGTAATTTCCTTTCCACTCTAGAAACGATTAGTTCACCATGAGAATGAGTTTAATCGTTCACATGCTAGTTATGAATTGGTAGGAATGCCATGTGTAATTAGGGATTAGGAAGAACCAATCATTCTGCGAAGCAATTCAATTCGATTACGACGATTAAATGTTAATAGGATTAAGTCGAGTTAAGGTGGAATCAATCCCCCTCTAACTCCTTATCATCGAATCAACGTAGCATTCCCTTAGTTATTCCCATCGTCGACTAGTTGCATTTCGTGGGTAGTTGCATCGTAGTCTGTTGCCCTTTTCGTAAAACTCTCATTAGACTTTAAGTTAGAGTACTTACAGTTGAGAACATAGCATGCGGAAGGAGTAAGAGTGGAACGAATCACTCTACTCCACTATATCTCATAGACTTGAGAGTAGGAAACTTTGATAAATATAAAGAATCATAAGATTAGTTTAGTTTACTTACGTTTTGAGTTCATCGTTCATTTCCTAGGTAGACTATTCAAATATACTTTTATCAAATGGCGCCGCTGCCATCTTAGTTTCACTTTCGTATTGTTTTCGTAGTGTTAGTACTTTTCTTAAAGTCCCATTTCACCCACCCACCCTTGTTTGATTCATACTGTGGTTATCTATTTCAGAGTTGAAAAATTCCGGGTAAAAATTACGAGCGGCATGAGAACGACCAGACCATATACTGGAGCAAGAGCCGACCCCCCCCCATGTGGGTAGCGACCATCCCTAAAAACTGTAATTTGAAAATTACCCGGAGCGACGCCGCCCGTCAAAAGCGCCCAGCCCTTAGCAAATTATGTCGGATTTCGACAGTTTTGATTCGAACTTTGATTTTTCATATTTTTCAGTGTTCTAACCTATTATATACACTGAACACGCGTAAACAAGACGCTATTCATAAGCGAAGCAAGGATGCAATCAAGTATTCCTTTCTTCCACACCTCGCTCTCCTGTTAGAGGTTTATACTAGTATATCATAATTGTTTGGAGTGTTGATGTGTTTAGCTAAGTTTGGTTTTAGCCTTGTATGAGATTAAGGTCTGGCCGAACAAAAACACCGAACATAATTACACAACAACGTCAACAAACAAGTCTATCTAGTATACCACCCACTACACCTCTAGCTACTATTTCACACACATCACGACCGACACAATGCCCGACGAAGAAGAGAGAGGCCTCTCTCGACTTCTACAAAGCCTTGGCGATAGCCCCAAATCGTGCATCGTTCTAGCGGACCCACCGGGGATTCCGAATCCCCCAAATATTTTAATTTGTTACCCGTTTTCATGGATTAGACCATGAAAAACCTTATCGGCATATGCATAGGATTGAACAAGTCCTAACAACATTCCACCATCCTACGGTTGATGCGGAACAAATTAAATTAAGGGTATTCCCTTTCACCTTAGCCGATAAAGCGGCGTCTTGGTTAAGCGCCCAAACGCCCTAATTACGTGGACTCGTGGGCTAAACTTGTTCACCTGTTTATGGAACATTTTTACCCACCCCAAAGACGGATGAGATGCTTTTCAAGATTCATTTCTTTTCGACAAAATCCTCATGAAACATTTTCGAGAGGCTTGAATCGTTTCACCGATCTCCTTACAGAGTCCACATCATAACTTAACTTAAAGACACGTTAGTTCGGTGCCTTTTTCAAAGGACTTCTACACCACCATAAAGAAGTCCTTGACATAATGAATGGGGGTAGTTTCTTAAGAAAAGGAGCTTGGAGGCTTATAAATTTTTAGAGGACCAAACTAAAGCGAAATAACAACCGGGGTGTAGTGGCGATTACTCCCGCTCCGCTAGTTCTTCTTCAACAATTAAGGCTACCAAGATGTTTGAGGTTAAATCAGATCCTGAGCTTAAAACTCTAATTGAATCCCTTTACAAAAGGTAGAGGCCATTTACATACAACAAAAGTCAATCCCCGCCATGAATGTAAATTCAAATCCATGTAGTTTCATTTGGAGCCCCCGAGCATCCCGACTCCCATCGTCACTATAGCCTATGAACAGGGCTTGTTCCATTAATAGTGAACCTAACTGAGACACAAAATCCCAACCGGTTGGAGAAATAACCAAAACGCCACACCCCAAGGGTACAATAATCAATATGTTAGGCCCTACGCGACGGCGGCTTTAACCAAGCCCCTCTACAAGGGACAGAGGGTCGGGGAATTTTAATAATTATAACAACCAAGTGCAACCTCGTCAAGGTCAAGCACAAGGTCAAAGTAGTTATAATAATTATAATGCTAGTAGAGGTATCGTTCCGGTAAATAATAACTACCCAAATCCACCCATAAATAATTCACTTGAAATAGTTCCAGTCACACCACCCGTGACTACTACACCCACACAACCGGATCGTCTTGACACCTTCATACAAGTGAGCCAAAAACTTTTCCAAACCATGGCTCAATCTAACCAACAGCTTCTATAATCCGTTAATAATTTAACCAAACAGTTGGCTCAAGATAAAGCCCAACCCAAAGGTGTGTTTCCAAGTAACGAAATACCTAATCCTAAAACAACAAATACAGCCTTTGAGGTAACCGATAATACTAGTAGTGAATATGAAAATGTAGGTGAGCTAAAGGCCATCACCACTCTCCTCGCAAGCAGTGGTTGATAACAAAGTAACTATGCCTATAGTTACCACACCAGTAGCCCCTACACCTGCTATATTACTAGATACCGAAATAGAAACTGAAGAGCCTACCACTATAGAGGTACCAGTTACAACAAAACCTAAGAAACAGGAAGCCACGGTTAAACACCCAGGTAATACCATTGCTAAATATAGACGCGAAAACCACCGTTTCCACAAAAATTAGTCATGTTAACTAGGGATACAAATTACGAGGAGATTAGGGATGTTTTTAAGAACCTAACTATAAACCTTCCCTTCCTCGAAGCTATAAAAAAGCTACCACACCATGCTAAGTTTCTTAAGGAATTGTGTACTACTAGGCGTAAGACCAATATACCAAAAGACGCCTTTTTAACAGAACAATTCCCAACTCTATCTGAACATAATAGAATTGTTAAGTACAAGGACCACTGGGTCAGATCCCATCGTGCATAATGCACCTTAGGAGATTCCTATACGAGGACCGCGTTATTAGACTTGGGGGCTAGTGTAAACTTACTTCCGTTTTATTTGTATAGACAAATAGGTCTAGACGAGATGCAACCCACTAGAATGACGTTGCAATTAGCTGATCGGTCTATTAAGTATCCTAAGGGTGTCGTCGAAAATGTTCCTCGTAAAAATTCAGGATTTTACTATCCGGGCTGATTTTGTCATCCTCGACCGCGAGTCGCTAACGACTGTCCGATCATTTTAGGGCGACCTTTTCGCAACCGCCAATGCGCTCATTAATTGCGATGGTTCAATGTCCATGTCTTTTGGCCATCTTGTTTGTTGAAGTCAATGTTTTAAAACAAAGACACCGCTTACCCGATTCGCCTATGGATGGAGAGGTTAGCATGATCAAGAGCGTTGCTTTCGAGATTATTTCAACAACACGCGTTCCACGATAATCATATGCCCAAATTTCTTTCCTTTGGAAGTTCAGACTCCAACATTTCCATCCCTACACTAGTCGATACACATATTACGGATGAGGATGAGATAGATGACTTTCTCAAAGATGTAGAGGACTATCATAGTAACGAGGATATAACCAATCTAGATGAGCAATTCGATGAGTTTCTTCGAGAAGGTGATGAATCACCCTATCAAGAACTACTTTGCACAACATCCACCTCGATTCCCCTCCTTCCACCCTTTCAAAGGAATCTGGAGTTTGCACTCGATCCTTTTGTTTCTCCCGCTCCATAATTTTTAAATCCACCTAGTAAACAAATACTACGAAGGACAAACCACTTGACACCTTCATTTTCAGAATTGAGGCAGTCCTACACACACAATGAATGAGTTTTGTGCTAAAACCACATCCTCATTGTTTACGGTCGTTTTCTACAACTTATCCATATCCACCATATTCTTCACAACCATTCACTTTTCCACACTTATTTACTAGAACACCCACTCATTCAAAAATGAAAAATAAGGTGCATGATAGGTTACATAATAGGGTTATCCGACTTCGCTTTCATTTCACTAGGTTGAGTCATAGGAAATCTTGGTGCTTGATTGTGTTTGGATATGTTTTCTGTGATATTTATTTATGGAATGATCCACAATTATTTCGGTTGTTGATATATGTAAACTGCATGTTCATACATATGTTTAGACAAGTCTCGAGTATCTAACTATAAACGACTCAACTTTTGTGTTTGGTGCATTTCCTTTCATTTCCATATATTGGTGAGTGCACTATTAAGGTAACCGGGCCCTCTCTATGGAGTGTGTGGCTGTAAGTACCGGAACCTAAGTCCACGTTTAAACATAATTCACGTTTTCCACTCTTGCATGTTTTCTCGGATTTTTTAGTCATGTTTCTCTATGGGGTGAATTATGTCTTTATTGTTTATTGTTTTTATTGAAAAAAAAAAAAAATATATATATATATATATATATATATATATATATATATATAGATATATATATATATATATATATATATATATAAAGAATAAGCATAGTAACCTAGGAAGTCTCGAGAATCGACTTTAAAAGACCATCGCTAAAACAAATTTTTTAAGCTTAGTTGTAAAAATTTGTTTGGGGGTGGGTGTGTTAAATTTCCGTGCTAAATATTTATGTCCCATTAGAGTTGCTTAGGCCGTTTTATTATATTACGATTCGGGTTGACATAATCCATGAATTTAGAGTTCAATTGTTCGCATAACGTAAGTCATGCACGCACTTCGAGGCATTTTCCACTATCTAATATGTCATCCACGGTCGGAATGGAGTGTTTTATGGATCATTGGATTGGAAATTCTCTCCTGATCATTTCCATATCTCATTCGCAAAAATCGGACTGGTAACGAAGCGGCAATTTTGATTTGAAGTTTCGCGAAAAATCGAAAAAAAATCACAAATTTCGATTTTGGGCTTGGGCACAACCCGCGCCCACCGGCAGCGCGACTGCCCTTACCTTTAGCAGCACTCGCGATCTTCTTCTCCATCCGCCATTAACGACCAAGCTCCAAAACCTAAAAAACAAAATCAAAATAAAAAGAAAACAAAAATTTACCCACGCCCCAAATCAAATCCCAACCCAAATCGATTCCAAACACCACCGACCACTACCATTACCGATTTCCATCACTAAAAACCACCGAAAATTCAAAATTTTGGTGCTGCCGACCACCACTCCACCACCACCACTGGTTGCTTCAACCGGTCTATTAAAATCACACCACTACATCACATTTAAACCCCCACTACATTCCAAACTTCCAATGGCTCAACAACGCCGAATTTTGCGAACAAGCTTTTTTACCGCCGACCACTTCGCGACCGCTTTTACGGTGACGAGATGATCATCGAGATCGGAATAGCTTGTGGTACTCGGACTGAAGCCTATTACCACGAGGACTTAGTCCGGCGGTTCTATGATCTGAAGGAGTTGGAAGGGACTAGGATTTTTGTTGTTATAGCGAAGAGGCGAAGGAAGTGACGACCGGGTTGTTGGTAAGATTCTAGGCATTCCGCCTAGAATCCATCTGGATGTCACCACTCATAGCGGGGAGTCCCAAATAATGGGGTAGAGCCATTAATGCACGAGACAGTTATTGGAGGGGACTACAATGCAAGATCGCATTATGTTCGACAAGCTTCCCTTAGGACCAACCGGTACCTCTGACCCGGATTGGATTGGTCGAACATCCGGGGAAGGGAAGGTCAGCCGATATCGGCCCGAATCGCCTCCATATCTTATGGATACTCCGTGAGGCGGAAGTATGACTTCTGCATCTTAGAGTTTTACTGAGCATGATTAGGGGGAGTAGGGAGGACTGCTGCCCTCTCCCCGTGTTGATAACAAAGATCATGCTCAAGTTGAGAGCAGCTCGGTATTGATCGGACATACATCATCATCCACCGTAACCCTCGCATCTATAAGGAGTGTGTCCAACGGGTTTGGAGATTGGCTGAGGATAGAGAAGAAGAAGAAGAGGATGGAGGAGCTGAGAATGCCGAGGAGGCTGGGGGACATCAAGATGCCTCCGAGGATGAGGAGGACTTGACCTGTTTTGACACGGATGCCTTGGAGAGGTGCTGGACAGATGCAGAACGCATGGCTGTGATCCATCGAGGCATCGTTAAACACTATCTCTGAAGACCTCCGGACTTCGACAGGCAACGATGCATCACAACTATGAGCTCCGTTACCGAGAGAGGCGAGGGTGGGAACAGATGAGCCGAGCTAGAAGCTTCAGCGCCCGGACGATGCGAGATCTTTGGCGATACCCACCTCACGGGACTCTCCTTCGAGGACACACCATCCAGGCACGGCGTCGTCGCCCGAAGGATCGAATGGTGCTGGCTCTTCGAGAGCTTCGGGAGCGATCTCCGAGCATGTTCCCTCCGCCACCGGTTCGAGTAGCTAGGGATAGTATAGTTTGATGTTTTATGTTTTATTTGTAATTTCATTATTGTTATTTATTTTAATGCAAGTTTATTTCCATAATTTGAATTTTGTAGTGTAATGTACTCGAATGAAAATTTTAATATAAGGGTTATTTTCAATATCGTGGTTGTTTCATATTGATCCCACCTTCCCAACTTGTTTGGGGTGGTTTTATCAATTCAAGCATTATTTTTATAACCCTCATGTTAAAATTTATCTGCTGCGGAGTCAAGGGGAAAATATGGCCGTTTAGGCATATCTATGATTGAGTATCATTGTAGGAGGAAATCTAGATTAAATAGGTACATTCTATCATAAAATCAACCTAAAAGATACTGGGTTTGAATTAGAATCAAGGATATGAGTTGTTTCCGTTTTCGGGTTTGGAAATTTTAAGATTTCCGGAAACTGCCGTAATTAGTTTTGGCAACTTCCCGATCCATTTTAGCAACTTTAAACCTATATAAACTTGATACAATCTATCCTCACAACTCACACTACACCTAAACTCCATCACTCACCTTTCACTACCGCGATTCCCTCGTTTCGGCTCATTTTCCGAATTTCTGCAACTCCGAAAGCGCTCTCTGAAGCGCACTTCTCAGCGACTGTATATTTTTTTGAGTTTTTTCGAGCGCCAAGCGCTTAAGCCAAAGACCAGCCAAAAAACACTGGAATTTCAATTTCTTCAAAGCGACCCAGCCTATCGAGCGCGCACTCATACGACTTCCGTGGACCAGAAAATTTCCAGTTTTTCGCGCGTAGTATCCGGATCATTCGCAGCTATTACAAAGCGTAATTTTGAGTTGACATCTCCAACATTGATACCGGAACAGTCTTTCGAAGATTTGTTCCAAAGCACTACTTATGGTGCTTGGTTTCGTGAAGCGATCACATTCGTTGGCTGGGAGCCGCTTATGGTAAAACCGGATGCACTTTATTCTCCGACTCTAGCATCTTATTTTTACGATAACTGCATTTTCTTTGAAAGACCAGATGGAGAACAAGTGTTCTCCATCAACATTGATAATGAACCAATGGAAATTACCAGGTTCTTGCTAGCATTTGTTCTTGGACTGGCTATGCCCGCTGAAATACAAGACCCATGGTGTTATTGGGTCGATAATATGTATGTCTACACTTACGAAGTTTTTGCATGACTCGTATGGCGCATTTTTTCGTGATTGAGGACCAAGGGGAATATAACGCCGCTTTGGTAGCCCCGTCCATGAACATAGGAACTGATATGTTTTGGATCATGCTAAACATTTTAGGGAATGGCGTTTTTCTTACGTGAATGATGCGGTTCGCGGCGTCTTCCTTGCTTTAGCCACGGGCGATGTGTCATGGCCTTCCCGAACCTTGATGTCTAGTTTAGCTCGATCCCATAGCATGAGGCATAAGTACCTTCTTATGCCCGTTCTAGTTTCTCGTATTATGCTATGTTTCTTCCCTGTTTTTTGTACACGCTTCACGGATTGGATTACGGTCGACACTGTACGACCCACCAATAGTATTATTCGATCTTTCCGTGCAATGACTTGGCAAGGGTGGAGGATACAACTTCATCTGGTTGCACCTTACACCCCGTCAGACCAAGTGGCTCTTAATAGGTTATCAATAATAGATGATAAATGGCGGGAAGCCTGGCAAATTATCATGGCATGGCAGATGAAGGAACCTCACTTTTCGGAAGAAGAGAATGAGGAAGATGACGTAATCTAATGCGGGGGATAAGGTAAGTTTTCATTCTAGTTAGTGTCTGCTTATGTCCCAAGCAATTTCATTCTTGTTAACCCCATAATGGGTAGAACTCCGTATAGAGTTGTATCGGTTTTATTTCCTATATTAGTGCGTTCTAACCTTGTTTTACAGATGTTCCTGAATTTCACGCCACTTGATGGTATTTTTCTACCCTCTTTATTTAAATGCTTTGAGGACAAAGCATGCTTCTTGTTTGGGGGGGGGGGGGGCATAGAAACACGTGTAATTAAGGCATCTGTTAGGATTAGATAGATATAATATGCATTTATTTCTAGTTAAAATTTTAAAAAAAATTCAAAAATATAAATAAATAAGTTATGCTATACACTTAGGAATATTGGTATTGTTTTCTTTCTCCATGCTCTTAACAATCTAGAAGTCTCACCTAGCTTTTGCATCAGAATAATTGTTAGAAATTTAGGTTAATATATAGGTAATAATCTTTGCATCTATCTATAAATATATTACATGAGTATCTATGATTGTTAGCGATGAAGTTTCAAAATCTAGGCTAGAGTACTTATTCTACAAATCCTGTGAGAATATAGCCTAAAGCCTTATATGAGCGAAACATTTGAGAAATGACACAAGGGAGAAGTAAAATCCGGATAGAGATATCACACGTCCACTTGCTTGATCACTATGCCATATCCTAAGCGAGAATTTAGGCCCTTTTTTTATCGATATAGCCAAAAAATCAAACCTATGAATTATTTCCCGCTAGTCGCCCCTCTGAGCCTTTCTTTACCCTTTCATAAACCACAAATCCTTTACCCTGTTACAAAAACAAAAACAAAATAAATAAATAAATAAATCAACCTACCCAATTTAGAATAAGTCTGAGAATAGAATGAGGAAGAAAGAAGAAGAGAAAAACCTGTGTAAACAAAAGTTAGTTAATTGCTTCAGAAAATAAAGAAAAGAAGTTTCCATCCAAGGAAAAGAAAAATAAAAATAGAAATAAAATAAAAACTCCAAAAATAGAATAAAAGGGAGTCAAAAGCCAAAGAGAAAAGAAAAAGAGAAAAGAAAAAGAAAAATATGGCTAAGGATGGAAACAAAGTGTAGAAGCAAAAGTAAATAACAAGGTTTTCTCTAGTTACATAATATGAAGACTCTATTATCTTAGACTTGTCCTTTTTGAATATCCATTTCCTTCCTTCTTAAACCATCTCCTAATCCCCGCAACACCTAATAAAGACCTCTAGCTCAATTAGGAATAGGCTAGTGTGATAGTAAGTGGCAGATGCGTTTGATCGACTCGCTTCCTTGTTGTCATTGAGATTGTAAGGTAAAGTGTGCCCATCGCAAGACTAGAGTAGCTAAACTTGAGTGGAAAAATCAGTGTTGTATCTTGACTATTATTGTGAGAACCTACTTAAGGACGCTTATTCGAAGTTCAGAAACGGACACGCTAGACATTTCATAGTATTACTCATTGTATATATGTTTATTATAGATGATTGATTATTATGCATATATTAGCTTAGGTTTTGACTTGGTTATTCTTGTTCATAGCTAGTGAGATGTATAGATAGTTGGAGCATGAATAAGGAAACAATAGTTTTATTTCTTAGTCGTTTTGTAGTATAGATGAAGTTTGTGAGTACCTTCACTGAAAAACTCTCATGAGGCTATAACTTCGTCACTAGAGAATTCCTAGTGGTTTAAGGCCTTGTTGCATATGGTTAATGCAATCGCTTTCGTAAAACGAGAAGTAGATAGAACTCCATTTTTGGTCACTTATGTTAATTTCTCATCTTTGCTTTAGGACAAGCAAAATGCTGTTTGGGGGTGGTTTGATAATAGCCCAAAACTGTAGTTTTAACCCTTTAACAGTCATACTTTTAGACCAATTATGTGAATAAGAATTAAGAGTTAACACTGATTACGTGTTTTTATGCATTTCAGGCTTCAAAGTCCATTATGTGCAGAAATGTGCCACTTTAGCGAGATAAAGGAGCAAAGGTCGGTTACTAAGGAGTTCCGTGATTAAAGGCCAAGTTTCGAGAAGACAAAGCCTTTCTAAAAGCCCGGTCAAAATCTGAAAAGTCGACGCGGGCCGAAATAGCACACAAAGTCAGCAGAACTTCCGAAGGACATATCTTTGGACTCAGACCTCGGAATGGGGCCTACCTTATGTCAAAACGACCGGCTCGGAAAGAGCTTTCCAATGGTTTAAGCCTTGACCAAATTAGAGGATCAGAAGTGGACGGAAAGTCTGTTGAAGCCAACTGCAGCTGAAGAGGCCTTTTTGGACTTAAAGAATTGGGTTTTGGGCCTGATTCTATGGCCCAAAACATGGCTCCAAGCCCATGCACGATTTTTGGATATGAATGTATAAAAACAAAAGCTTAGCTCTTTGTTAATGGTAGATAGTTAGACCTAGATTAGATTTAGATTAGTTAGCCTCCATTAATGAATTCTAGATCTAGTTTTTCATGTAGATTAATTAAGTTTAGTTCCATTTCAATTATTGTATTAGATTAAACCTTTGAATCTTGTTCTTCATTTTGATTAGATCAATAAAGTAGTATTTTTATCAATTTCGATTTTGTCATTTCCATTTCTAGATCTAATTTCAATTCCTGTCCTTATTTCATTTTAGTCATTAAATTAGATTTCATTATTGTTTAATTAAGTAAATTTCAATTCTTTATATCATGTTTAGTTTAAATGTAATCGAAATGATTAGAATGATTCTCGGCTAAACCTCCATTAGAGGGGTTGAGAAGCCTTGATGAAAGCTTGATTCGAATATCGTAGAATCGTCGTAATTTCCTTTCCACTCTAGAAACGATTAGTTCACCATGAGAATGGGTTTAATCGCTTCACATGCTAGTTATGAATTGGTAGGAATGCCATGTGTAATTAGGGATTAGGAAGAACCAATCGTTTCAAAGCAATTCAATTCGATTACAACGATTAAATGGTTAATAGGATTAAGTCGAAGTTAAGGTGGAATCAATCCCCCTCTAACTCCTTATCATCGAATCAACGTAGCATTTCCTTAGTTATTCCCATCGTCGACTAGTTGCATTTCGTGGGTAGTTGCATCGTAGTCTGTTGCCCTTTTCGTAAAACTCTCATTAGACTTTAAGTTAGAGTACTTACACTTGAGAACATAGCATGCGGAAGGACTAAGAGTGGAACAAATCACTCTACTCCACTATATCTCATAGACTTGAGAGTAGAATCTTTGATAAATATAAAGCATCATTAAAGATTAGTTTAGTTTACTTACGTTTTGAGTTCATCGTTCATTTCATAGGTAGACTATCAATTTTACTTTTATCACGTGCCTGAGTCACATAGGACTCATCTTAAGCTTCACTCAAATGCAAAGGCGTATAGTGAGTGTGTCCGAAGGAATTGGACATTGCCTGAAGAGAGAGCTGATGGGATAGATCATGATGAGGATGAAGATGAATATCTTGTTTGTTTTGCTGAGAATGCTATGGACTGTGCTTCTTCTGATTTTGCACGTTTTTCACTACTCCATAGCGGGATGCGTACGCTTTACGATCACCAGCGAACCCTTTCTACGCTCTGTGAAACTATACAGAAGCGTCAGGGTTCCATTCAACGTGATCAATGCAGCTTAGAGCTAATATTTGAACCATAGCCGACAACCACGCTGACATGTTTAACACTTTAGAGAACATGGAAGAGGCACAGTCAGCTTTTCAAGCCAAGGTCTTGAGCCATTTGCCCCAGCTAGGAGGTTCACCTTCTTCTTCTAACTCTAGATGTGAGCGTCGTCGTCGATGTCCTACTGATGGTTTTGGACCATCTTCTTCCCATGGATAGCTTCTTTATTTTTGAATTGTTATGATGAATTTGATTAGAATCTATTCTTGTTTTGTAATAACTATTTAAATTCCGTATTTGTTTCAGTAATTTAAGTTTAATTATATGTTTATTGCATTCTGTACTTAAGTAGTTAATATATCTAGTTTATGTGATTATTCATCTATGCATGTATTGTTAAATTTAATACATGATTAATCACATATTTTTATTTTACCATATAGTTTTTCTGTTGATATTCAGCATGTTTAGATAACACACCCCCCCCCCCCCCCCACCCCCTCTCAAATTGTTTGGGGGTGGTATATTTTAATATATCTTAACGTATGAAATTGCATGCCTTAATCACATTTATATAAGTTTTAGGCCAAAACATAAGAACCTTTGGGCCTTGTATAATTTAATTGGGACCACAATGTAATTAGGTACCTGATATTTCGAGGAATTCCAAAGTTTCACGAAATTTCAAAAGCATCTCATAGAGAAACCCATTATATGCAACCCATGGGCCTTGTTAAAATCAATTGGGATCCATAATGTAATTAGGAACCTTAAATTTCGTGGAATGTCAAAATTTCAGGGAATTTCGGAGGCTAATCATATATAGAAATTTCAAAAAACTGAAATAGAATTCTTGTGTAGGAAACTATTCTAAAAATATGTTTTTCACATCTTTTTATTTTAGTAACAATCCAGCCTTAGACTTAGCAACCAAACACTATAAAATCGATCTCTAAGCATGTAGTTTCATAACTGAAAACCCTAAACACATCGGTGAATCTCAAAGCACACACGCGCCTCACACAAAAGCAAAATTAGCGCGCACCATGCTCGTATACGTAGGAACCGTTATTTCAGAATGTAAATTTCTACAAACCGTGAAAACCATGCGCAGCTGAATTAATGGGTTCTCACGATTTTGATTGGAAAACATACCTTTGAGATCGGCTAAGATAACTCTGAGAATCCAATAGCTGTGAAATCAACAACCTCTTAATCTTCTGTTGTATTCCTATCAATAGATTGGACGTTGTGTGGGCAACGATCTACCAACCCCCTTCTTTCTCTCTTGGCCTATCTCACTCATAAAGCTAGAAACGAATTCAGATCTACTTTTCTTGCCTTTCTTTTTAAACCAATGAATAGTGAATTCGGCCTTGAGAGAAGGGTTTGTTTTTATAGGCTACAACAGGGACCATGAGGAGAAATTAGGGTTGGGCCTCCTGACGGGCTTGGGCTTCTCATGTTCGCTCAGAACACACAGCCCAAGTCCGTCAACAAATGGCTTATTCCACTAAAGGCCATTATTGCACTACCGCCCTAATCCCAAATTATGTGTCAACGTTTATAGGCTCCATATTATATGCTTGTTGATCTCCCCGTGTTTAAGATATTGAATACCCATTGATTAAGTCAAGTTACTGACAACTACATCAATCAACTTCTTTTGTCCTTGAGTAGTACCACTCAACCTCATTGTCATGTCGGAATAAATCCACATGCAGGGTTTACATGACAATCTTTATGAGCTCCTCAAGGGGACATCATCAACCCGACTTCCTACGGGTCACGGATTCTTTCTATAATCAACAACACACCTTACATATAATGTCATTACCCAATCCATCGAGTTTGTTGATTCACAAATGAATCTCACTCATTGATGATTTAAAGCAATGTACAATGCACGTAAGTGCCCGTTATTATATCCGGATTAAGAGGACAGCATCTATAATAACAGAGACGTTTGTTCTCTTATATAGTCAGTATAAAGAGAACCAACCTCACTTGGTCCTGTTCAATACACACAAAGTGTATTAGTGTAATCCTATAGTCAAGATAGACTAATACTAGATTATACTACAACTGTACCAATGGTTTGTCCAAATCCATCTAGGTGATGAACGTTTACTTATATTTTATAAGGTACTGATGATATGATCTTCTGTGTGTCACCACACACCATATCATCTACAACATAAAGTATTAGACACATGCATATAACTAATAACATATATAATATGCATAACATTTGCCCATATGATTCTCATTCAAAATATAAAGAATTAGAGTTAATTCAAAAGTAATGCTTTTAGTATTTAACCCTATCAGTATAAACATGTATCAGCATTCTAACTCACGCACCACGCCCACCCAAGGGTTATTCCAAGCGCGCGTGCACCCTAACCGCCACGCAGTAGGCTCGGATTTCCAGGTTCCACTTTTCTAACTTCAAATACTTCAATTCATTACTTGTTTGCTATGTCTATTCCAAAAATTATACCAGAATAGTATTTTGAGGACCTATTTCTCAATGATAAGTACGGTGCATATTTTGATGATATGATTATGGAGCACCATTGGGAAACCCTACTGGTAAGACCTGATCAAATTTATTCCCCTGCACTTACTACATATTTTTATGATCATGTTGAATTCTACACATGCTCCCCTGGAGAAGATGGACTCATAGTGACATTAGATGACAAACCTTGTTTAATGACTAAGTACTTAATTGCATGCGCCTTAGAAATTCCAACTGCCGCCCTACATAACGAGCTTAACTATATAGATGATAATGACAATCATTTTGATTGGGTAAATTTCCACGAGACTTATGGTGCTGGTATATTTCGAGTAGAACACCAAGGCCAACATAATGTATCCTTAGGAAGCATGGCCCTCAATGACGGGCCTTGCTATGCTTTTCCTTATGCTTAATATCCTAGGAGATTGGCACTTCAAATCCACAGATCCCCGCGCATGCAACGCTTACTTCTCTTTAGCCGAAGTGGGTTGGTATTATGATATATCCAAAACCATAGTGGATGGTCTTGCAAGAGCACAGACTATTAGGCATCAGTACCTTCTTATGCCAGTTACAGTCACTCGTATTATGCTATTCTTTTTCCCTAAATTCTGTACACGTTTCACTAATTAGGTTAAGGTTGATACAATGCACACGACCAATATTATAGTCCGTTCTTTACGTGCTATGGTTTGGCCTGGCTGGCACCTACAACCTCACCTAGTAGCCCCATGCACCCCGTCTGACCAAATTGCACTAAATAGGTTGGCTAGGGTAGATGAAAACAGGATAAAGGCTTGGAAAGTAGTCATAGATATGCAAGATTTAAAAGAACCTTATTTCACAAATGTGGAGCAACTGGAGGAAAATGCATGATTAGATAACAACTATATATGGTAATATTTATTATTTTTCTGTTAGAGTCTGCTTATGTCCCAAGCGACTTTATATTTACTGTTATCTCCATTATGGATGGAACTCATATAGGAGTTGTGCCTGCATTTTAATTCTTTATATTTGTATTGTTTAACTTTCTTTCATAGGTGCTCCCATTTACAAGCACGTTTCTATGGTACTCTCTATCCTTTATTTTCATTCCATACTTTGGGGACAAAACATAATTATGTTTTGGGGTGGTATAAAAACATGATGTAAATGTTTAAGCACATATTAGGTTGTATATTACGTATTAATTATCGTATAAAAAAAATAGAAAAAGCATAAAAATTGTTTATACTATGCACTTAGGATAATGGTATTATTTCCTTTTCCATGATGATATTAGTCTAGAAATCTCAAGTAGCAATAGAATTAAGCGTAGTTCTTAGAAACTTAGGTTAATACGTAGATAATAGTCATTGTATCTTTTCATTAACATCTTGCATGAGCATGTATGAGTGTACTTGGCAGTATTTTTTCGAGACCTAGGTTAGACTACTTAATTTTACATATCCTGTGAGATTCTAGCCTAAAAACCTCATATAAGTGAGTATTTGAGTGATGACACAAAGGAGACATATAATCTAACTAGAGAAATTACACATCCACTTGCTTGATCACCATATCATATCCTAAGCAAGAATTTAGGCCATCTTTGGATCTATATAGCTAAAAATTCATACCTATAAGTAATTATCCGCTAGTCGCCCCACTGAACTTTTCATTAGCCTTTTCGCAACTACAAATCCTTTACCCATCTTTTAAACCAATAAAAATAAAAATAAGCCTACCCATCTTTGAACAAGTCTGAGAATAGGATGAGTAAAGGGAATAAAGAGAAAGACCTGTAGAAAACAAAAAATTAGTTAGTTGCTTCAGAAAAGAAAAAGAAAAGAAGTTTATATCCAAAGAAAATAAAACAAAACAAAAACAAAAACAAAAATAAAACAAAAAAATCCAAAAATAGAATAAAAGGAGTATAAAAAGCCAAAATAAAAAGGCTAAGGATGGAACCTAAGTAAGTATAGAAGAAAAGTAAGAATAAAGTTTTCTCTAGTTACATATAATTGAAGACCCTATTATCTCAAACTTGTTTATTTAAATATCCATTCTGTTTCTTCTTAAACCATCGCCTTAGCCCCGTATCACCTAATAAAGAGCTCTAGCTCAATTAGGATTAATTTGGTGTGATAGTAAGTAGTAGATGTGATTGATCGACCTCGGCTCTTTTGGACGTCATTGAGATTGTGAGGAAATGTGTGCCCACTACATACTGGAGTGAGCTAACTTGAGTGGAAAAATCAGAGTATTTTTGTCTTGACAAGTTGTGCGAACCTATTTAAGGATGTTATTCCAAAAATTCCAGAAACGGACCTGCCATTGCATTTCATAACATAGTTCATAGCATGCATGTGTATTGTTAGATGATTTGATTATTATGCGTGTATTAGCTTAGGTTTCAGAAGCATTGTTTTTATTATTTTGTTATTGAGATGTATAGATATCTGAGATTAAATTAGGAAATTTTATTTTTATCTCTTAGTCGTTGTAGTATAAATGAAGTTTGTGAGTACCTTCTCTGGAAAACTCTCACGAGGCATAACTCATCCACTAGATAATTCCTAGTGGTTTAAGACCTTGTTACATATGGTCAATGCAATCGCACTCTGCAAAACAAGATTAGTTAGGACCACATTTTTGGCCACTTATCTGTTTTTATTTTTCATCTTTGCTTGAGGACAAGCAAAATGCTGTTTGGGGGTGGTATGATAAGCACCCAAAAGTGTAGTTTAAACCCCTTAATAGTACTCTACTTAAGCCAATTATATTTATAATAAATGAGAGTTAGAACTGTTTATGTACGTGTTTTTGTACATTTTAGGACTTGAAGTTGATTAAGTGACGAAAAACACCACTTTTGTATGGAAAACGAGTCAAGATGATTGCCAAGGAAGTTCTACGTTTAAAGCCCAATAATCATAGAGAAAAACCTTTTTTAAGCCCAGTCAAAGCTGGGAAGTCAAAGTCAATCCAGATAGAAAAAGGACAGAAAGTCAACAGAACTTCAACAGGCCGTATCGTTAGACTTGGGCCTCCGAATTGGGCCTACTTTATGTCAAAATGACCGGCTCAGAATCAAATTTCCAATGGACCCAGCTTTGCCCCAATCAGGGTTGTAACAAAAAAGGCAAGAAAGTAATTTCCAGCAGCTGTGGCCTCTTTAGATTTAACCTAATGGACTTTGGGCTCACATTAGAGGCCCAAAGTCCTCCTTTTTGGCCCATGCACGAAAATATAACCCTAACCCTCTCCTATATAAAGAAAGTTAAGGCTAAACACTAAACCTCTCTTCTAGCAAACCGTTAGTTTAATTTAGGTTTATGTTTCTTTAGTTATAATTAGGTTTAGCAATTGTACGTAGCCACCATTAATTCTCAATCAATCAAAAGCTTTAATTCTTCATTTAATTTAGTTTTTCAATTATGTCTTTAATATATTTAGTTAATATGATTCCAATGACACTAGGCTAAATCTCCATTAGAAGAGGTTTATGAAGCTATGTGAGGATGATTAATCATTAACATTTATTGTTTTGCAATTAAGAACTTCAAGTTCTTCATTATGAGTAACTAGAGATAGAGCTCATAACAGAGAACTAGAGTATAGAGCCACCACCAAAGAGATTTGTGGTGGAGCTACACTCTCATGATAGTGAAACCTCAATCCGAGAGGAATTGGTATTCACTAGGGATCAATACAAGCGATTCGATACTAACTAATAGTTAATCGAATCGCGTGGTGGATTAAACCCCTTCTAATTCCTTTATTCATCATTTAAATTTACTGTTTTCATCTCCTATCTATTGTTTTAACTCTTATTAGTGAAACATATTTGCAATCTAGATTCGTATCCAAGTAGTGTACAACTAGAGTTTGGCGAACACGACTACTCCCCTTTATCTCACATAATTTAGAGAGTATTTATCTATTGTTTTTCCACCATATAATTTACTGTTCATGATCTCATAATTCTATTGTTCATGAAAAAACATTTTAAAACCATTATTATCATACCTCGTCTAGTAGGAAGAGGGCATGGATGTGGTAGAGGATAGAGAGTAGCGAATCTAGAAGATGTATATGAATGTGATTGCTTGGCCGAATTCTCAAGGCAGGTACACTACACCATAACAGGATATTTGCAACATGCACCTTTTTTGCTTTGCAACGATTATTTACCGTTAGTAAGTAACGCGTTACTTTATTTTGGTGAATTTCTGGAATTAATTGCTAACGCTTGAAAATCGTTTGAGAAGTGTTACAAATCCAAAAAACCAAAACAACATTGAAATTTCGAAAGAGAGAAACAAAAAAGAAATTGCGCTCGGTATATAGAAAACCTCTCTTTCTCTCTCACAGCCGCTAGGTTAGGGTTTTCTTATCTTTGCTCGTGACCCTTGTTCTTCTTTCTCTCCTTCAACCCCTCCTCCTCTTCCCCAGAACAATCACTTCCTACCCTTCTTCTTCCTTTTCTAATTCCCAACAAATGGATTGTGTTGAAACCAAAGCTTTGAAAACCAGTTTTTGGCCTGAGATGTCTGCTTTGAAAACAACAACAATGACCCAGCAAGTTTTCAATGAAGATTTATGGTGTGGAAATGGAACTAATGGTCTTCTAAACTTTTCAAATGAAGATGTTCAAGAGAAAGAGAAAGACTTTGTTGTTGAAGATGATGATGAAGAAGAAGAAGGGTATTCTTCTGTTTCTTCTCAAGAACATAACTTGAAAACTTGTTCAAATTAGACTTCATGAAGACGAAGAAGGTGTCCCACCCACTACCCTCCGTGAAATCTCCATTCTCAGAATGCTTTCTCTAGATCCCTCCGTCGTCAGGTATAAATAATCAATCTTTATTTAATTAGGCTTTTTTTATTTATTATTATTAGGGTTTAATTAGTTTTTTTTTTGTTCAAATTAGATTGTTGGATGTTAAACAAGCACAGAATAAAGAAGGGAAAATTGTTCTGTATCTTGTTTTTGAATTCATTGACACTGATTTGAAGAAGTTTATGCAGAGTTTTCGTAATAAGGGGGAGATTATTCCGCCTCAGACAATTAAGAATCTCATGTACCAACTTTGCAAAGGAATTTCTTTTTGCCATGGTCATGGAGTGGAGTGGTGCATAGGGATCTGAAGCCTCACAATCTTCTCATGGACCCAAAGACAATGATGCTTAAGATAGCTGATCTGATCTCGGTCTTGCTTGAGGGTTCACTTTGCCAATGAAGAAGTATACTCATGAGGTACTTACTACATATAGTCCTGTGACTATGATGTTAAAATTTATTAGTTAGATAGTAATGTTGAATTTGAACGATGGTTTTAGATCCTTACTCTGTGGTATCGAGCACCTGAAGTGCTTCTTGGAGCTACGCATTACTTGACCCCAGTAGGCGTCTGGTCTGTTGGTTGTATTTTTGGTAATAAATCTCTCTTACTTGTAAGAATTGTTTTAATGTGGCTCATTTGTATGTATGAAATTATTAATGGGTGATACTTTTATGTTCTCAATGAATTGCTAAACTCATCACTGGTAAAGCAATTTTCCCATGGAGATTCTGAATTGTAACATCTCCTCCACATTTTCAGGTTCGCTTTTGAGTGCCTTTCTCCTTTTTACTCGAGATTTGTTCTTGGTAATGTGTCTAATTCTTCTGCATGCTGATTTAGGCTACTTGGCACTGATTGTTCTGTCGCACTATCTAGAGGTATGTTTTCCAATATATCTGTTAATACTCACATGCAGATGTATACCTAAAATGACTGCTTATGTGTTTTTTTTTTTTTTTTGCTGTTTTTTTTTTAATTGACACAGTAACTTAATAAGCATCACTTACATTGATTTGTTGAATTGACACATTGTGTACTGCTATTTTAAAGTATATAAGTAGTAAGTACAAGTATTCCCTTATAACGAGCTTCACAGAAGAGATGTGAAGAGATTTCGGAGGGTTTCAAGTTACAAGAGTATATATCAATTGATTTGATCCCTTACACAGAGAAGTAGGATAAACCGATACCCTGCTTCTATTCCAACCTAGAAGAAAATAAAGCAAAGTTCATTATGATATACATTTTGACAAAAGTGATCAAAGAAGTGAAATTACCTCTTTGGATATATGGATTTCTGAAAACAACTATTGGGCACTATGGTAATAGCGCCAATACTCTTTTTAGATTGAAGTATTATAAGAAAGCATTCAAAGCCACTTTTCACCTTTATCTCTTTCTTAAGAAAATGCAATAGTGCAGATGGAAGCTTCTTAGTATCGTTGCTTACCAAACCTAAGTAGTTCAGTTTAAAAAGTCGAATTAGTCTCTAATAGAGAATCCAATATAGCTGGAGTTTGGTTCCGGGAATCAATAGAATTGGGTTAGTGTTCAAGTCCAATGATGTGAGTCTTAGAAATTCTTCCTAAAACAAATCAATGGTTTATTAACAAAACAAATAGTGAGTCCTTAACTGATGCAAAGGAGAGTCGTGGCACTAGTATATGGATTTCACCAATAAGATCGGGTATCTAGCCGAGGAGAGAAAAGAAATATTAGGTTGACTTCTTGAAATTGATATTCCCAAATTCTTTCTCGGGAAAACCCCGATCATTCTTCTAATAGTGTTATTTGTTGACTTAGTTCTTAATAAGCCGATTCATCCTATTCATTATCATAATCTATTATCATGTCTCTTTCTTTATTCAAAGCTCGTATGTCTCCACTGCTAGGTTCGTGTCGTCCACAGTCTCCATCTTCTTGCGTCTCATATCCCACCTCTCTTTCTTACAACCCACAAAGGTCTACACATACCAACCCTGTTATTGCTTGGTTAAAAACTAATAAGACTCAACCAATAGATGCTATGGCACCCCAACTACCTTTCAGCTTGCAAGGTATCAAGCTTGACGTGGGGCATCCAACCCTACAACCACTAGCCCATCGGCAAAGCCCTATTGATGCACCTATCGGATCTCATCACTTAAGTGAGATGACAAATGTGTTATTTAATCAAATAAAGCAAGAAGGTTATAAGGAATTTGATCCTCTAAATAGACCGAGTTATAGCAGTTTCGTAGTCCATGCACCCACCACAATCCTTCTTATTCATTATACCACCTTTCAACAAGCTCTTTTACTATCTCTGTTAACTGGGTTTTTAGTATGGTGGATGTTAGTACCAGAAGTACAACTTGCAATTCCTAGGAATGCATTTTCTACGGAATATGCTCGCCTGTTTAAGGACGCTGCAGAGGGTAGGGTAAGAACATTCGGCTTTCCACATTTCAATGGAGTGTTTCAAGACCAACTTCAAAATGACTTTTCAAAAGAGAAGTTTCAAATGGAGATGAAACGCGAGTTCGCTATAATAATAAAAAAAGCACACGTTGCAATGAAGAAAGAGACTGAGCCTCTTCCTCCTACAGTTAAAACTCTCACATTGGCTACTATGGTCGGTGTTATCCTTATTGTTGTATTATTGAATGAGACTGTACTATCGGATGGTAATTAGCTAATTCTCGGATCAAGTCAGATGATGGACTAGTGGTGATAATGAGTGGAAGATAAAGACCGATAGATTACGTATGTTATCATTGCAATGTTGTTGCTTTTCGACTATTACGAAATCGGGTGTTGTTATGTCGGCGTAGTTTAGGCTTATAGAGAAAAATGTAATTCACCTAGAATGAGGCCCCGGTAACCACTATGGTACTGGGGAAAGGAAAGTGGGTATGTGGGTTCCTCTCACTAGAAGATAGACATATATTGCTCGTTAGAGTGATTAGTAAGAAAATTGACTAGTCACATAGCCAGGTTCCATTCCCTTCCGAAGAGACGTAAAGGGCTTATATTCATAACTGTTTAGAGTTACAAGAGGTCAGTCAGTGAAAATCTTGCAACTAACTGGCCCAGCTGATGGAACATTCACTGCGTTGCGGGCATGAAAAAGTGCTTATTTTATTTACAGCGGGGAATATTGACGGACATAAGACAGAGAGATTATGAAAGCTATTGATGAGATAAAGGATCTTCAAGAGCTCGAGAAGGAGAGGAAGGTCATTTATTATTTACCAAGCTATAGTTTGCCTCAAAGGGTAGGAAGGCAGTAACTTACAAGAGGTCAAAGGGAAAGTAGAACTTCTTCGGTAAAGGGCTAAAAGCGAGTAGGGGTGGCTGAGACTACGGGTATAGGTAAGCATCCAGAGTTGGGATTTGCGAAGAGTGGCACCTTACGATGTTCATGACCAAATGGTAAGCATCAAGCAGACAAATGAAGTCGAATTAGCCTAGCCTAACCCTCCTTCGGAGCCCTCTACCTATTGAGTTACCTCTCCTGGGGTTCAAGCAGAGTCGAGTTAAGCCTCTTTTTATCCTATTTCCTGATGCATCCGGTTTCGTTATACTTATCTATCTCAGGCCACTTAAAACATACGGAAGCCTGACTTTGGGGTATATGGAGAGATTATCAAGATCTACAACATCATACTTGTCCCCACTCAACTTATTAACTGCCCGTTCAAGGCGACTGATCTTCTCCATCAGAGGATCGGACGGCTATGGTGGGGCGTATGGCACTATCTGATTCATAGGAGTGGGAGCCAAGTACACGGCCGGTACTGCAGGAGGCTTTCTTCATATCTCTTTCTCGTAGTGATCCACAGGTTCAGGAACTGCGGGCTGATTCTGAACTGGGTCTACAGGTCTAGCATCTGCTACTCTTGGTTGGCTTTGTGGTTGTGGATCTGTGTCCCCATCCCTTTCTTATGATTCAATTCCTTATTTTCTTTTGCTCGCTCAGTAATCATATCAGCCAGAATAAGCTTCCCGTGAACAAAGCGGACTCTATCGAGTAAGCCCAATAAAAACCGACGCAAGCTCTACTGAGTAAGGGCTATAAATAAACTAGTTTAGCGAAGCCTAGCATAGATCTCCTTTGCTTCAATGCATAGGATCTGGTTTTGTTATTCGTACTATTGGCTCGAGAGGAACTACGGGATGGATCTCTTTGGGAATCCCTTGCTAGACCCCCTTCCCTTGGGATTCCATACCGCCCGCTACTAAGACCGGGGATGTTGTGCCTTTGGGTCCTTTCATAGTGGAGTTGGATGAATGAAAAGAACCTGCTCGCTGACCCCATTATTGCCTTTGCAAGGAGTCTATTAATGGTTCTAAGCCTATTGCCCATTGTCCGGGAAGGGTTCGCTAAACATCTTAAAGGAATGGAGTTATCATCTTTTTTATTCATAGGCAGGTGGATGATATGGAATCTGATCTTAATGGGATTGAAAATCTTCTATCAGAGGAGGCACAGTTTAAACTAAGTATTCATGAGGCAATCTATATTGCTGCTACGAGTGCCTACTCAATAGCCGATTCTTTTCTTGTAAGAAATCCTGATATTAAGCCGGGTGAGAGGGGAACTATAGAGTTCGAGGGTAAGGCAATCAAAGGCAAAGGATCTCATCCGAGGCAGCCACCAGTGCGGAAAACCATCAACTAAACCCGTATAAAACGAAAAACGCAGCCGCCGAAGACGATGTTCATTGATCAGCTATTTTCCAATCTCTATTGTAAGCATACTTCATTAACAATTGCATTACTAACAATGCTATCATTTCAGAGTCCGCACATAGAATGTAAGGCTCTTTAAATAACACTTCAACGATTCTTAATCCGTCATAAGGTTTCTTTATTGATTCCTTTTCTATTAAATGCTGTAAATGGTTCAAATATCCATGGAACATTTCTATCGAATAGACAACTGAATCCTTCTTATCACAATAAGAAGATGTGTAATGTTTTATGCCCATGTGTTTCATCTTAATAGTGCAAGCTATAATTATTTAGACTCGTCGTGTTAAATCTCCAGTGCTCCTCAAATTCTTTCCACTTCTAAGCATGACTCATACAACCAATGGTATTTACATAGGCATCGTAACAATTCACTATTTCATCTATCTTGTTGTCCCATATTAGAGTATCCTTCTTACTCAAAACCTTTGATCCTGAGATTTTAAAATACTTCTAAGATCATCACTTGGATAGGAGATTCTTTATTAATCGACCACTTTTTCTTATCAAATATGAGATTTTCTAGAATAAAGGAATTGATGATTTTAAGTGGGTTACCCAATTGAATAAATTGTTCCAAATACAAATTAGGAATTTTCCTTCCGTGAACTGCTGCTGTTATGAAATTATCGTGTACTGTGTATACTAGACATTCATTTAATGAAAATCGACTACGTTAATGGCTATTAAGGCATCCTTCTGATGAATAAATTTGGCGCAGGTAGCCATTTTACTCTTGCGCGTATCCCTATCCAATATAGGAATTCGAAGAGTTACCCTATGACCCCTTATTCCTATTTTATTAGAAACCTTTATTTCTACTTTCTCGCTACGCGTTCTGAACTGTTGTGAAATACTTTATATTATAGAATACTAGTCTCTTCTAGAAAGAACATGACCAACCGATTAGGTTAATCAACCTCATGAGATCATATATACCCGCATATTTGCATTGCCAAAATTGAAAACATAATTTCGCTATAGGATAATAATCCTTATAATTTCACTAATGTCATGAGACATTGCTATTATACTCTTATTGTATATCAATGGCATATAGAGTCGTCTCACTAGCTTTCTCGTTAACCCTGACTTAATGATTTCATACTTATCACTATCCAATTCTTTAGAAAGGAATTCTTGCAATTGTAACTGCAATATTTCATATAAATCAAATATATTATTATTATCGTGAAAGGGCATAATAAGATTTGTTTCCATACCCAGTTCTAGGTTAAGCAAAAAGTAACCCATAAATTGATAAGCACTAGTTGATGCATCTTGAGTCACTGTAACTCTATATAAGCCCTCAATTCTCTCATGAGTATGTGTGATTTCGTTAGACATCACTTTTTCCATGAACTGAAATGGACAGTCCTAGGTTTATAGAAGTGGTGCTTTTGTTTATATATAAAATGTTTCAAAGCCTTTTAGAATAGCTAGATAGATCATTTTGTTGTCGTTCAATGTGTTGTTCAGTGCGTTGTGTAGGGTATCAATTTGATAGAGGGAAAAGCAAGAAGCAGACCAAAATAATTGCTCCCCAATCACATGATCATGTTCACCTCAAGCTCCTCGTCAAGGTAAAAGCTTAAAATTCCACCCTCCATTTTCTCATTTGTTCAACTTCTTACTTCCTTTATGTGGATTTTCAAATATTTAATTAATTGCATGAGTTTAATTAGTACTATTGTATTTTTAAGTTCATTATTTGTTTTGTAAATTTTTAGGAATTAGATGGACTTTGTGGAGCCGCACTAGGATTTATAGTGAGT
Organism: Coptis chinensis; assembly: GCF_015680905.1. Taxonomy (NCBI): domain Eukaryota; kingdom Viridiplantae; phylum Streptophyta; class Magnoliopsida; order Ranunculales; family Ranunculaceae; genus Coptis; species Coptis chinensis. Next base: position 55,328,734 of record NC_141463.1, read on the forward strand.
GAAGCCATCACCAATACTTGGTATTGCAATGATTCGAGATTGCTTGGAAAATCGTATTGAATATGTTACCCTTATTTGTAAATATGAATTTGTAACTCTTAGAAAATATTTTGAAGTTATATTGCATACATGGTTTAACGAATATCTTATTTTTTTTCAGTTTTTGTGTTGTGTTTGCTATTATTTACTTGTCAGCTGGTATGAAAAGGCAATGGGGACTTTATCATGGAATTGAGATGTTTGTTTCAATATGGAAATGAGATGTTTGTTTCAATATAGAACAAGTAGTGTTATTTTTGCAGGTTAAGTGCGTCCTAATAAAATGGGGCAGGTTTAGCTGGTTGCTACAAAATATAAGATTTTTTTTTATTTGCAACCCATCAGCAACGGTTCATAACCGTTACAAATTTAAAAACGTTGCTAAAATTTTGTATGGAACAGGCATAAACGAGCATTACAAATAATATTTGCAACGCTTAAAAACCATTGAAAAGTTTTTCTTGCAACGGTTAATAAGCGTTGGAAATTTCAGTTTGCAACGGTTAATAACCGTTGGAACCATTAGAAATTTCTGTTTGCAATGCTTATTAACTGTTGCAAAATTTTCAAACACTTTACCCACACCATATTTGCAACGCTTAAAAAAATTATTAGAAATGGTTTTTTTGCCGTTGCAAATAGCCTGTTATGGTGTAGTGGTAGCAACGCTAACTCACCAGGTCACAGCCCTAAATCGACAGACCAAACAACCACAAGATTGTGACCCACAACCAGTAGAGGACGATATTGAGGCAGAAGATGTTAACCTTTTTGCTGGCGTAGAAGAAGATGAAAACTTTTCGCTTTTTCCATAACCATAGGAGAACAGGTGATGGGTTGGTTGGGAATCTGGGTTAAAAATTGATTTGCCCAAATTTCATGGGGCATTACTACCAAAGGAACTGCTTGATTGGATCGGTATAGTGGATGAAGTCATGGATTTCAAGGAAATGCCAGAGACCAAGCGTGTTGCATTGGTAGTGATAAGGTTTTGTGGTCGTGCTATTGCATGGTGGTAGCAGTTGAAGGTTACCCATGCAAGAAAAGGTAAACCTAACATTGTTGCATGGGGGAAACTAAAGAAACATCTCCATGTAGATTTTTTTACTATTCAATTATACTAGAGAACTGTATCAGCGTCTTCAAAACTTGCACCAGGGTTCCAAGACTGTTGATGAATATACCAAAGAGTTTTATTTGTTTTTGGCTTGGGTAGAACTGACTGAATCTAGTGATCAACTCGTAGCACGTTATATTGGGGGTTTTCGAAATAACCTTCACGATGCACTCAACCTGTTTGATGTCTTTACTGTTTCTGAACCGCATCAGCGTGCTTCAATCTTGGAGAAGCAACTGAACCAAAGGGGTAGTAGTACTCCTTACCGCACACCTAATGCTCCTATTGCTAGGCCGCCAGTTGTACAGGAGGCTATTGGTCACAACACCAATTCAGTTAAATGTTTTTGTTGTGGCGAAGTAGGGCATTATGTAAATTGGTGCTCTACACCGCCTACTGCAGGTAAAATTTTGTTTGCTGAGAATGAGGGTGTTAATGAATACTATGTGGGTGATATTTTAGGCGCCTTTTTTTTTTTTTTTTTGCTCCATATAAGATGCCTGAGGAGATTGTTGAAGGTGACAGAGGTGAACTTCTGGTTGTCAGGAGTCTGTGTTTTTCTTCATAGGACACAGATGGTGATGGGTGGCTAAGAAATCATATTTTCCAGTCCACTTGTGCTATTAAGGGGAAAATCAGTAAAATGGTTATTGACTCTAGTAGTTGTGAGAATGTGATTTCGTCTGAAGCAGTGCGCAAGCTTAATTTGCCAACTGAGAAACACCTAGCTCATTACTCATTGTCTTGGCTAAAGAAGGGAACTGAGGTAATAGTAATTAAGTGTTGTTTAATTGATTTTTCCATTGGTTCTAAGTATACATATAAGGTGTGGTGTGGCATTGTCATTATGGATGTTTGTCATTTATTATTGGGTCTACGCTGGCAATTTGATGGAAAGGTATCCTGATCGAGTGCAAATGAATGGTTAATGCCAATATTATTGTAAATTGCACTTAAAATCAATAATTTTATTTCCTACTTAATATTCAATGAATAGTATAGTGCTAAGTAGGGTCGTATCCACAGAGACTAATTTAATTTCTACTCTATTTAAAATGACTTACCAACTAGAACAATATGTGTTTTCTTTTTGGTGAATACAATTTCTAACTAATCAAAATAAGCGAAAAATAATTGGGAATAAATAATTATAACTAAAGATTAGGATTTCAAGGTTTCATCTATATAATTCATGCACAATTTTCTCAATCTCATTCATTTTATATAACTCAAATTAAACCATAGCTAGATGCATTTAATTCGGAGAATCTATCTTTAGACACCAATATTAACGTAAAATATATAAACTTTAATTCCTCACCTTTTTAAACTTTAATAAATTAAATATAAGTATTGCATGACAAAATAAGTATACACTATCAAAGGACTAAACCTAAGTATAATGTGTCAAATTAAGTACGTACACACAATGAAAGATATTAATTAAGCATTTAAAACTAAAGGTGTACTCTTGTAATTGGAACTAAAATTATTTGACATACAAAATAATAATGAGTGAAGTTAAGAAAAAATGCATAATCATTATATTGAGTACATCTTGAAGTCCTAGAAAAGAAATTAAGCTAGAGACATGTAGAATAAAGAAGTTATATAAATTTTATTCATAATGAAATAACTTACGTAAACTTTTTCTTTTATAATAAATTTTTCTAATAAAAAACTTCGATATTTACTAATAAGTTTAAGAATGAATCTAAGAAAAATAAATTAAAGAATTGTATATATCCTCATGTCTCCATAAAGGCTTTTATTTATAGGCTCACAATGTGCTAACAATAGTAAACATGCTCTATTAAAATAATAAAGAAAAGGTAATAAAATATTTGTATGCCAAGAAAAATAATTTCTTGCATAAAATCTTATTACATCTTTCCTTCTCCAGATTGTCCTTGACCTTGAATATGTATTGTTTCCTCGGTTGTGTATATGAAATTATGGAATGGAGAATAATTAATAACTTAGGATAGAAAGGGCTAGATTTTTGGTGGGTAATTGATTTGCATGAAGTTGGCGAGAATAGTCGGCGGTCTATTAGCATAGCTAGTAAATTCGTGGACGGCAAAAGTTCGGTACGTCAATTATTTGCTTAAGATTCGAAATTTTCAACAATAATACTTTTAAATATTCGGTCCAATAAAACGCTAACGGTAAAAATACGATATACGTGTTTTAAACGGGTATAATACGAATATATTTCTTTAAAATTCGGCTATATATTTTACATTTAAAATTTTGATATATAAGTATATAACGTTTTTATTTTTATTTTTACAATTTTATTCATGAAAAAATAATACAAATGTCATTTTATTCGCCAAACCTTATAATTCGTGAATAATTCGCGAATAATTCGGCAATTATAAGCCTGACCCAACCAATTCGCGAATTAAACCGTATCATTCAAAAATTCGCCGAATTATTCGTTTTATTCGTCAAACCTTATAATTCGCGAATAATTCGTGAATAATTCGGCGAATTACTAGCTATATCTATTAGACAGGGAATAAATTAATGTGGTCATGGTGCTAGTTTGGTAATTTTGGAATAAATTAGCGGGTAAATCAAGGTATGGTCAAAGGTGTGGTGGCGTAACATGGAAGGGAATAATGAGAATTATGGGTTGGAAAGTTCAAATGTAACAAAGAAATGACATGGGTGGCAAGGTTAAAAAGGAAAGATAAGGTGAGATATAAAGGACGAGATTACATGTGCGTCCAACTTCAAAGTTCAAATAGGTAATACCAATATCTTTCCAATTCTCCTTGCTGTTCACGTGCTTGGCTAGATTCCAGATGATGTCATCCATCAATTTCCACTAGTTTTGAGCACGTGGGCTATGCCACGTGTCTATGCTACAATTCGTTTGTTTTACTCATTTTTTCATAAAAAGTTTAAAACGTTTTTGCCCCTAAAGTATACTATTATTAGCTTGATATCCAAATGGCAAATAGGGACATAACAGTCTTGATTGAGACAACTCAATCAATAAATTTGCCCACGCCAATCATCTTGTCAGCCTTCATATTTACTTTTTAGCCCTTACAATATCTTCAATATTACAATAGTATTTTGACTGTCTCTATTGTAATTTTAGATAGAAACTGAAACAAAACCGTCCGAAACAATATAAATAATGTTGTTTTTTTGTGGGAACGGATTTTCCACAGCTCTCAGCTCACTCGCCTAGGCCTCATTACAACATAGAATAGATACTTTCAATTTTCCAGCACCAAACTTTGTACCAACATGGATCGCTCTTTGACTTAATCACCTTACTAAATTTTTGCAACTCACTTCGGGCTTGGGTTTTAAACATCAATTTACTGCTTATAAAAATTAGAGTTAATCAAATTTGTCACATTGTGTGGGCCACTTCTAGAACATGCAATATATCATAGAACTTGTAAAAATAAGCACTTCACAATAAAATAATAAAAATACATGATTTTATACATAAAAGAAGATTGATAAGACCCTATACTAGTATATAAAAATAGGTATATTTGGGCACTTATCACAACCCCATACTAGCATTTTGATAGTCCCTTAGCAAACATGAGAAAAAGGAAGAAGTGAACAAATATATTTTAAACTATACTAACTCACTTTCGCAGGCATCGCGGTTGTATTTACCATATGCAATAATTCTTTAAACCTTTAGGTTACCACTAAATGGCGCGTTATAGCCTTTTCAGGGTTTTCAGAGGATGTACCCACAAAATCTTGGTCTTCTAAATTAGACTATAAAGACTAGATTAAAACATGGTTATAACCCAAAGTTATCTCAACAAAGTCTTTTCATCTCTTTTAGGAAAACTTTTACTCAAATGATATCAAAGCCAATGAAAATGGAATAAACACAAACATTAAGCAATTAAGCACAGTGCTATGAAATTATACAATGCTATCTATAAGTAACTTCACTTCTGGTATCCTTAGAAAGAATCTTTAACTTGGGTTTTCACCGGTTGTGTCATAGACACGTGTCACTCATATATTACACTCCAAGTCAAGTTCTCTTTAGTGTGCGAGGACACACTCAATCCTTGCACTCACAATGACTAACCAAAGGAGCTGAGGTCAATCATCACATCATCTACTTACTTTCACACCACACTTGGCCTAGGAAGCTAGAGGTTTTAAATAGGTTGTAATGAAGCTTAAGTAGGGGTTAACAAGAAAAAAAAATGGATATTTCAAAGAGCTATTACTTGAGAGAATATGGTCTTCACATCTACTTAGAGAAACTTCGAACTTTGATGCTTCTTCAAATTGTAACTTTCAACGAGGCCCAAGATTTGATTTTTTTTAAGGGAAAAACTTCTTGCCATTTTGACTTGTGGCAAGGTCTTGAAATTTTCACTTTTTGGTTATGGAAGCAATGATTGATTTTGAGTACACACTTTCTCTATTTTCTTTACCATCATCATATTTCTCAAGTAATAACTTAGGTAGGCTATATTATGGGTTAAAATATATAGGTTAAGGAGTTTGATTCACAAGGAAAAAAGGGCTTAATAGTAAGGCTTCAAAAGGGCTTCTAAGGAAATTATATATATAGGTGAGATATATCATGCTCAAACGGTTAAAGAAGGCTTAAATTCTTACCTAGGTGTTTGTGTGGTGATCAAGCAAGATAAAAGTGTGCATCTCTCTACTCATAAGAGCTTCACCTTTGGTGTCATCACTCAAGAAAATTTACACAATGAAGGCTTTTAGCACAGACTCATAGGATTTGTCTAGTTAATTATTTGACTTTTGGATTCTAGAAGTTCATTACTCATAAAATGCAATGCATGATTTGTTCAAAGATACTCGATCAAGACTAATGCAAGGTTTATTACAATCTAATTAACTCAGATTTTGAGGAATCAAAGCAACCAAATTGAGACTTATAGACCTATTTCGTCATCGAAAGGGTATCAAACATTTATTATCAAAAGAGTCTCATTATTGAAATCTAGAACATTTTTTTTTTTAGAATAAAACCCCAAACCTAAATCAAGCATTGTTCTCAATGTTAGAAATGCAAGAAAAAAAAAAGGACAAATGATGATATGAAAAGATAGGAAGAATATTACCATGAATGGGGTGCGAAGAACCTATACTTTCTTAAGACAACAGGAAAAAAAAAAGAGTTAACCAAGAAAAATATTATCTAACTAAATCTAGCACCTATACTACAATAACTCAAAAAATATTCTAACTAAAGCATTAGCCAATTTATGCTTCTTTCACACCATCTTCTTTGTCACGATTTTCAAATACAACTTCAAATACAACTCGTAAGGCACTAGCAATTTTTTCATCCAGACACCCTTCAAGAAAGTTATCTTTCAAAAAATATTGGGGTAAATATTCTTTGTAGCATGCAAGGTTAAAATAAAGGGTTTTGTTCCAAGAAACTTGTTGTGACCACCGAATTGCGATCTGTGTGGCAGTCATTTCTCTAATAGGCCTCCAGTCATTGTACCCTACCATCCATTTATACTTATAATATTTTAGGAATTTGTATATAAAAACAGGCAATATTAAAAGATTGCTTTGTCCACTAACCACCTCAGTGATTTGAGTAATTATTACATCAGGCATATGATACTACGCTTCTTTTTGCAACAGTTGCAATAAATGACAACAATTCAAGGGTACGACAGATTGGTCAGGGTAACCAAAGACATTAAGGCACATCTATAATAAAATGACTGCCTCGTTTCTACGAAAAGATGATTCTCAAAACTACAAAGACCTGGTCCTAAAAGTTAGAGCCAATCATTGACTTCCCAAGTTATATTTTGGTTTAGAAAACAACAAGTCATCCATGGACCCGACTTAGGTGTTCTGCATTTTGGATATTAATCCTTATTACTTCTGCTATCTTAGAATTATTAATGACAAGTTCCTCACCATTTTTCCATGTTAATTTCAAGGTGTTTAATGCTTAAATCTCATAAATACTTTCATAAAAATCACGTACCAGAGTCGGAGAATACACATCAGTTGGTGAGTGTAGCAAAAGGTTCCACCTTCTATTTTCAATAGCGGTGGCAAAAAAACTACCATAAGAACTGTCAACAATACCTTCAAAACTCCGGAAGTATGAGAATATCCGAAGTTTTCATCCCCTTGAATTCGAATGTCTCAAGTATGTATGACATTTTTCAAACAATGCTACCTGACAAAATTAGTGGACCATCCAAGTTAGTTTTTTTATTTTTTTTATTTTATTTTTATTATTATTATTAATGACACTAACAATTAAGTACGAAACAAATATACAAGTGGTTTTTGTTTTTTTTTTTGAAACTCAAATCCATCCCGAGGGTTTAATAGTAAGATTAAAAATTTTAGGTGGCATAGTACAAAAATAAACCTTGTACGCATAGCTTTCCACTAACGGTTGTAAACCAGGGCAAGATTCAACTTGGCAATTCTTACACAATCCTTGATTTTGTGCATATTGTTTATCATGTTTATTTTCCATATTCCATATTCTTACCAAATGAATAATATTATCTTGATGATCACTTGGCAGTAAATCCCACAAACTAGATAGGGGTGGTTTCTTTGGTATCCAAATGAAACGATTTTTCTTTTCACCCATTCCATTAGAGAAGCTATCAATCTCAACTTTAGGTTTTGGTTTGAAATAATTAACAAAATTATCAGTTTCCTTAAAGATTTTCTTCCTAATGGGACAACTAAATTTGATGTGACAACGGTTTTTTTCCACAATACCTTTTCTTCCACAATAATGACAAGTTTTGATAGACTTAGAAATATCAACACGTGGTTTAACACTTTTTGAAAACTTTTCGGTGACCAACCTCAAATTTGAAATTTCATTTTCCAAAGAGTTATTTTTTTTCGAAAACTAAATGCAACTGATTTTCTACACTTTTATTCTTCTAAGCCAAAATAGAATTTTCACTTTCGAGGGATGCGACCTTCTCGAATAGTCTCTTATTTTCCTAATCTAATTTGGATCCACCCCCAATACACAATAACCCCACCATATTATTTTTTTTTTGGGGGAGGGGTAAAACTCGTTAACCCTTTAATTTTTTATTTTCCCTTAAAAGTTTAGTATAAGGTACATGTTCCAATTTCTTTAAATGGCTTGTTCTAGAAGGTGCAATTCCTAGTAATGCATCAATCTCCTCATAATCACTTTCTTCATCAGAATCAGACTGGAGAGAGAGTGAAACACTCACTCCGGTGCTCTTCAAAACTCAAGTACAACGAATTAATAAAACTTTCAAAGTCAATTGCATTATGGTATGAATTAGAAAGTTAAAAAAAAAAATCAACTCTATTTTCACTTTCGCAAAAGACAATTTCACTATCCCATTTCTACAATTAATGATGGCATTTGCAGTTACCAAAAACAGACGACGAAGGATAACAAGGATTTGCATTCCTTACTCTGAAATAGGTTTAGTATCAAGGACTATAAAGTCCACAGGGTCGTAAAACTCATCAATTTGAATTAAGAAATCCTCTATCATTCCCCTAAGAGCTCTAACAGACTGATCTGCTAACTGTAAGGTAAGATTAGTAGGTTTCAAATTCCCAAGTCCTAATTGCTTATATACTGAGTATGGAAGTAAATTTACACTAGCCCCTAAGTCAAGAAATGCATTTTCAATCTTTTTGTTTCCTATTATGCAAGAAATTGTTGGACAACCATGATCCTTATATTTCGGAGGGGCTTAGTGGGTTATGATAAAAACTCACTTGAGCAACAAAGAAGGGTGTCTTATGTTTGTTCATGCCACGTTTAACAATACACAAATCCTTTAAAAATTTATCATAAGAGGGAACTTGTTAGATTGCATGAAGAAGAGGAATATTAACTTTCACTTGTTTAAAAACCTCGAGAATCTCGTTAGCTTGAGTTCCTTGCTTAGGAAGGAGAAGTCTTTTTGGAAATGGGGCACTGATCAGCTCCCAAATGTCCATTTTATTATCCTTGAATTACTGCATTACAACATTTCTTATGCATAATGAAAAGACAACTCATAGCTTTTATTGCCTTTTTCAGGTTACAGAGTATTTCATACCACTTATCATAAAAGCTGCATTTTAGAGCCAAAAAGAGCCTTATTAACGCTTCTTATGAAGACTAAAAGTTGCTATAAAAAGTACTGAAAAAGTCAAAGTCAAAGGTCAAAGATCAAGGACTCAAAACCAGAGAACTCAAAGTCATGTCCTTAACTCAGAAGACTAGAGATGGATGGCCTTGCTACAAAAGAAGACTTACTAAAAAACCTAGCTTGCTCAAGAAGATATGAAAAAACAAAAACAAAAGAATAAAACAATATAGTGAGGTGTCTTGATTGTAGAGTGATAAGAGCCTAAAACTATAGTTTTAACCCCTTAATAATATTATATTTAGACCAATTATGTTTATAATAAATAAGAGTTAATATAGTTTAGGTACTTTAGTTTATTTCAGGTCTTGGAGTAAACTATGTGGAGAAATACGTCACTTTTGCAAGAGAAAGGAGCAAAAATTGGTTGCGAAGAAGTTCTATGGTTAAAGCCCAAGTTTCAAGGAGAAAAAGCCTTTTTAAAGACCGATCAAAGGTAAAAAGTCAAAGTCAACAAGGGCAGAAATAGAGCATAAAAGTTAACAGAACATCCACAGGCCGTGTCTTTGGACTCATATCTCGGAATTTGGCCTATTATATGTCAAAACGACTGGCTCGGAAAATGCTTTCTAATGGTGCAAACATTGATCTAATAAGAGAATTAAAAGTGGACAAAAAGGTTATTGTAGTAATTTCCAGCATAAGAAACCCTTTTTAGACTTAAGTAATTATGTTTTTGGCTTGATTTAGTGGCCCAAAACATAGCTCCAAAGCCTATGCACGAAATTATGAACCTAGCCCTCTCATATATAAAGAGGACTAAGGAAAAAATCTAACTCTCTCCTCAGGGAAGGCTCTGAGTTTTGATGGGCCTTAGGCGAGATCCTAAAGTGTGGCCTCTGCTGATAAATGATGAAAAATACATAAGCCAATTTTTTTTTCTTATTTGATAAAAAATTAAGTCCAAATTCCTTCGTACTCTTAGAAAATCAAATGTGTGTTTAACATCAACAAATTCACACCAAAATTCAATTACAAAAACTAAGCACTACTGAAAAGCTAGTATTCTTACATTTCTAGCTGCGAAATCACTAATTAAGTCTTCATAATCAAGTTTTTCTACTAAACACTTTTCAATAGATAACATAGCTAATCCATATAATCTTTCTTGAGATATGCTCGATCGAAGGTAAGATTTGATCAACTTCAGCTTTGAAAAACTTCTTTCTGCAGATGTGACAGTAACTGGTATAGTCAACAAAATTCTATACGCAACCCAAGCATTTGGAAAACAGTTATCTTGTGACTTCAAATGATTTAGCACGTCCATTGCTTTCTTTGTGTTATCTGGTAAAAGTTCTCTCATGATTCTTAAATCTGAAAATAAATCTGTCCCGTCAATATCAGAAACACCGTCATGTTTCAAAAACTCTTCAAGATTAATGTAAGAAGTCCTTAAGCTATTTATATCTGCAATCGTTAACTTCTCTAAATCAAACAAGAACCCAAAAAATTTCTCATACACTTCAAACTGCTCAAATCTACTCTTGAATGAAGAAAGAGCTTGGTCTACTATGAATAAGAAGTAGTCAACTCGAAATGATTCTTCAGTTGATTGTTTCACTTCTTCACTAACGTTCTCGTTGAACTGTTTTTTTCTACGAATGATCCGCCTTTCATGAAAAAATAGTTGAATTTCCATCATAGTTGCAATATCCTTAGCTTCTGTCATGGCTCCTTCAAATCTGGTTTCTCTATACTTCTCAAAAATAGAAATAAGTCTTTTCATTTCATGTATGGCCACATCAATCTACATGTCTTTAGTTTGAAAGTTTTTGCTAACAGAGTTAACATCAAAAAGTAAATAATGTCAAATTAACATGGCAAGCAAAAACTCAAAACTCTCAATTTCATGTATTGTTAGTGACTCAGCTTCCCTATTTTGTTTTCAGATCGTCATTGTTTTTGGCCAAGTAAACCAACACATCTCTTATTTTCGGAGCTTGATGTCTAACTACACAAACACTGTCTACGCAAATCCCCCAGCGTGTTGCTGACAACAACTTTAGCGAGAAAGCTGACTTGAGCTTCACATCTTTCACATGATCTTTAAACACTTTCCACCTCTTTGTGGAAGACAAAAATAATGAATAGATTCGTTGAACCACTCCAAAAAAGGATATAGCTCTTGAACAAAAGCTAGCCATATCACAAAGAGCAAGATTCAATCTATGACAACCACATAGGGTGTATAAGGCTCTAGGGTTTATTTTAAGTAGTCTACTTTGAACTCCTTTGTGTTTCCTTTCATATTAGATCCATTGTCATAACCCTGCCCTCTTATATCACTAATATCAAGGTCAAGAGTGTTCAAAATATTTTTGAGTGTATCAAAGAGGCCCAGTCCTAATGTATCATCCACCTTCAAAAATCCTAAAAAGAACTCTTCAACCTTTTGGCAACTTGATGTAACATCTACAAATCGAATCACAAGCGACATTTGCTCTTCATGACTAATATCCGGTGTATAATCAAGTATTACTGAAAAGGTACCTGGCTTCTTTGATTTTCTGGACAATGGATTTCTTCACCTCACTTGCTAACAACTCTATTAACTCATTTTGAATCTTGTGGCTAAGATAATAAAAATGAATTTCTTTACTTTGAATGCGCCGAATGTACTCTTTCAGTATTGGATCAAATTCAGCAATCATTTTGATTAAACTTAAAAAAATCCCATTATTCTCATCACAAATCTTCTCATTCTTCCCACAAAAAGCCAAATTACTTTTAGCAAGTGGTTTCACTAAAGCAAGTATTCGTAGTAACACTTGTCGCCAATGTTCCCTCTCTTTGCTGATTTCTTCTTGCATTTTTTTGTCAATTGTTTAATTTTTGTCAAATATCTTCTTTAGTTCATACCAACTATTCCAATAAAGAAGATGCTCTGGAGATGATTGATGCTCTGAAAGCCTTCTACTTAGGTTATGCCAGTCACAATACCCTTCACTGTCCAATTGAGAAGTGTTTGTGTGTTGCTTTAACAACTTACAACAAAAATAAAAGACCCTGTCCAAAGAAACATAATATATGAGCCAAGTTCTATCTTTTTTAAGTCCATTTGGCATTATTCGAGTGTAATGCTTTGAAGAGAAATGTCTGCCAAGGTGATTTCTGGGAAAATCAACATCAGTAATTCTTATAGGACCCTTTTCGACAAGTAAATTTCTAAGATTTTGACCAATATTGTCCCAATTTGTTGGATCAAAGTAGTGGACAGGTACATGTTCTATATTTTCATTTGTATCTTGATCAAGATTGTCATTTATTAAAGGCTCATCATTATCATTCACGAAAGGTTCAACATTTTCATTCACTAAAGGTTCAACATCTTCATTCACCAAAGCTTCAACATCTTCGTTCAGTTCATGCTCTCCATTATCATCGTCACTCCTTTGTTCGACATCAACCACTACTATTTCACTTGAACTTTCTACTTGTCCTTTGTTACCAAAAAACTTTAGTATATCTCCCCTTTGGGATTAAGCGGCATTGTCTAATCTTTGCTTCTTTTTCCTTTTCTCAGAGCCAGAAGGATACTTTCTAGCTGGAGGTTTCGGAGGCATGATGACAGACTGACAATTAAAATTCACAAACAATCAAACAATGATATGATTAATTAAAAAATCACCACAACCCCAGCTTAGTGGCTTACACACAAAATACATACAAAATAGTAGCTATTAATGTTTAGTTATCTCAAACTAAAAGAAAAGGGAATTAAATAGAACCATAGAATAGTTTAAAAAATATTTACTTTGCAAATAACTATGATTAAAGTTTTAAGGAATTAATATGTATCAATTAATTAAAACAGTAAACAAAAGACTACTACTTACTTGGTAGTTGCAGGTATACTATTAAAATAGAGAGGAGTGGAGACCGTGGAGTGCAAGTTGGATAACTCAGACCTTAGAGAATTGCAGAGACTAACCTTGCCTTTTTTTGTGTGTTGAGATGGTATATGGATGATGTGGATAGATGATGGTCGTTGAACAAAATAGAAGCCTATCAAAACCTAATTATCCCTCAATAAGTAAAGGATGAGTAAGGTATCGTTCCACTTTTAAGTGTATGTTATGTGAATGACAGGACTGGAAAGGGGGTTTGAGAGATTAAAAACTATGATTATAGATATTGTAGATTCTAATGCTAAACTAAACTAAACTAACTAAACTATTGAGAATTTATAAGAGAGGGAATTCAAGAGATTAGAATCCACCAATACTTTTGATCTGTGACCTTATGCTTCATGGTTGTTCTCACAAGTAAACTACAATTAGGCAATCGAGCGAGTGCCGATGCCCTCTTGGAAAAAACATCGTTAACGAATAACTCTACTTAAGGTTGTTCCTATGTTTATGCTATTAATAACTTCTTCCCTTTTATGTGAGCTTGGGCAGCTATTCAATGAATCACCATCTAAGGCAAACACAAGGAATACTTTCCTTACTCTAACACACTACACAACTAGAAGAAAAGTAGAGAATAATAGTATAATATTCAATTACAATAAATAAAATCCTATTCTAGCATTATATTCAATTACAATAAATAAAAACATGTCACTAGCAAATATTCAATTGCAATAAATAAAACCTTAAACTAGCATGATATTCGATTTCAATAAATAAAAACCTTAATCTATACTTCCATCCCTTGGTCTGGGCAATGGAACTAATAACTAAAAACATAAAGAACTAAGCTGATTGGAGAATACCATGAACCAAAAGAATCATCAAATCCTAAGCATCGGCTTTATCTTCTCCCTTGAAGGAGAAGATTAGCCTTCCATAAAGAAGGAAGAACACAAAGAACGAGAAGAAGAAGAGTCGAAGAACATAAGACTAGAAAGACTAATTTATTAAGACTCAGCTAGTTAAAACCGAATATTTTATTATTAATCACTCTCTGCCTCAAGTTCTAGAGACAAGAGTATAAGTGAATTGGCAAATTACATGAGGCACTTAGGTCCTCTATTTATAGGGGATACAATGAGTTCTAGAAGCATTCCAAACTGCCATTTGTTTCCTAATACAAATCAACTTCTTTTAGAGTCCAACTTCGTCTCCAAAACTGAGAAGGAAGTGGCTATAGTGTCGTTTCATGCGTCTGGACGCACGATCCTTGTGTCTCAGACATGAGCATTTCGTCTGGGTGCACGATCCTTGCATCCCAGACGCGAAAGTTTATTTTCCCTCTTTTGCTCTATCCTTCTATCCTCTTTTGCGGGCTTTGTTCCAAGCAATAAATCCTTTGGCCTTGGGCTTTCAAATAGGCTTTAAAATAGGTCCAAGTCGCATCTTTAATAGTTTTATTTCCTTGTCCTTCTTTATGATTGTCTACGGGCTTCCCATGTGATCCTTAATGCTCTGAATTGTTCTGTTTTACCCCCTTTTCTCTAATATTCCACAAAACTCTCTCTTTCACCTGCAGAATCATAAAACATAACTTACAAACATTATTAGTCCACTAAGATGGCTAAACAAGAGGCATAATCGAGGGTTAAATTGCACTTTTTGAGCACTTATCACAACTCCCAACTAGCCTTTTGCTAGTCTCTTAGCAAATAAGATAAAAAAAATAGATAAGTGATAAAAATCACATCCTAATAACTAAAAATAAAATCCTAACTCACTTTCGTAGGCATCGCGATTGCATTTACCATATGCAACAAGGCTTTAAACCTTTAAGTTCCCCAAAAAGGACGAGTTATAGTCTCGAGAGGGTTTTCAGGTGATATACCCACAAAATCAATCAATAGCATGTTCAAGAATGATAGTATTTTTCAGAGAGAGAAATTTCCTTACTAACTTAGTGCTTACTCCAATAGACAGTCTCCATTGCTAACTACATTGTTGCAAAGACTCATAGATTATGATGGGAGAGAGTAAAAATTGACAAAATTCTCAATCAAGGCTTATGTGTGTACTCAGTCAATCTCCTATAGTCTCCTATCGAAAAAATGGAATTCCTATTTTACCTTTAGACATATAATCTCGACTTTCAATCCTCACCGATCATGCTTTCAGAAAAGAATCTCTCAGAAGATGGTATACTATTTTACCTCATGTATGAGGGCAAAAGAATAATGAATACGAACATTCCACATACTTCCTTGAAAAACGGACTTCTGGATGAAAGTAGTCTCATGGAAAGAATGTCAATCACATATAAAGTGTCGGACCCTTCACTTTAGCATCCTCTCACCTATTCTAGACTTTGTACCATACTGTAGTGATAAGTCATGGGTTGTAACTTGGCTTGGGTATTGGTTTATGAAGGAAAGGTAAAAAGGATTCAAAGGTTGTTTCTGAAAACACTAAGGGTTTTGCTTCTTTCTTTGGAAGATTTCTTCAAATTCTGTATTGCAGAGAAAATTCTTCCTTAGCTTTTCCATTCATTATGTTCAACTTTTTCTTTTTCTTTTTCTTTTTCTTTTTTTTTTCTTTTTTTTTATAAAACTCAGTAGTATATCCTTAATTAGTACTGGATATGCTTGTTTTCCACTAGCTTCTTTCACTTAGAACAGAATGATGGTCTTCATTGTATCTCTCTGGTATTTCCTTGTAATCTTCTTTTTGTGCTATTTCTTCCTCTTTGTCCCCCTCGTATTCTCACAAAAATATGGGCATGGTTGATAAAGATTTTGGCTATACTCCTTGTCCGGAGTTGGGTAAAGGGTAAAGGGTAAAGGGTTTTATGAAAGAAAATGGTTTATTGTAAGGCTCAAAATGGTTTAGCATGATGGTCCTACTAGGTGGGATAAAGGCTGAATAGGTTCACTACTTGACTTATCAATATGATACTCTATTTCGAATAGACTACAAGACCTAATGGTTATCTCCCCAGTTGATGTCACTTCGTGATTAACCAAATCAACGAATAATGAGACTATATTATAACGACATAAAGAACTGAAAAATGTTGAGTCACTAAGACTCGAATTTTTTGTAAGAACTCTCCAAAGAATGGGTGTAAAGCTCAAGTCTCACGGGTTAAGTCTAAAAAAATCTGCTTCCAGTTTACTAGGGATTAAATCTGTTTTCTAGCAAAAGTACACAAAATTGACCAAGTACTATGGTGGTGCCTTGATAAAGAATTCTATCAACAAGAACTATGTCCGAGCATAATAACTAGTCTAAGCGGTAATGAAATCAATAATATCAACTATCTATCAAACTCAGCACTAAGCAGTATAGAATCTATATCCCATACTCATCATTAAAATTCATTTTTCTCATGCTACTGATATAGAAACAAAAATATTTTTGTTTTTGAAAACTAATTTTCAAAATTCATTTCTCAAGTACACCCTCCCCCAACTTAACATATGTATTTTCCTCAATGTATAGAAATTAAGTAAATGAAATGAATGAGAAAAAGGGAAGATGTTACCATTGAAGCCGAATATCATTACATGATTCTTTCTTTGTCAAATAAAGGTTAAGCTCACAAAAATAGAGAAAATCATGTATAA
Organism: Coptis chinensis; assembly: GCF_015680905.1. Lineage (NCBI taxonomy): Eukaryota > Viridiplantae > Streptophyta > Magnoliopsida > Ranunculales > Ranunculaceae > Coptis > Coptis chinensis. Next base: position 55,345,541 of record NC_141463.1, read on the forward strand.
TTAGTCTAAATCAAAATTAATCCCAGAAATAAGAACATTTCCTTTTACCAAGATTTTTTTTTCATTTTTCATTTCTTTTTGTTAGGTCTTTTTAAGTCAGATCCCTAAGACTATATATCATGCATTATCAATTTGGAGTGAGGAGATCAGATTTTCTTACCCAAATCTGACGAATGTTTGGAGGACGAGGAGGTCTCACCTTGTGGGTCGTTAAAAATACTCCTTGATATGCTAGAAAGATTACTGGTGAAGTTGTTTTTCTATCTAGAACTATTTCAGGTCTGATGAATGTGTGATAGGCCTTGTGGTTCCTCTGTGTAGAAGATTGACGAAAATCTTTCTTTCTAACAAGACAATAGTATCTGATGTGCCCTTTACCACCACAATAATGATAATGGATGTCTGGCTGACTGCGCTCAATGTGGGCAGTAGACTGGTTCACATACTTCTCTCGTTCAGACAATGATGGTGTACAAGAAGCTTCAACAATGCAATGCTTCTTATCAATATGGTCCATTTTCTACTTCAGAAGACTCATTTTAGTTTCTAGATTCTGTTGTTTTTCCAAAACTTTTTTAAGTTGATTATCTAGCAACTGATTTTTCTGGGTAGAAGTCTGTTGTTCATCCTGAAATGTAGAGTTCATCTTCTCAAGATATGATACTCTCTCTGTCTATTTTCCATTCTGCTCACATAAATCTTGAATTTTCTGCAGAGATTCCAAGAACATGGCTAGCAACGCCTCCGTGGTGGGGTTCTCAGGTTCATCACAGTTTTCTATATATTGAGCACTTTCAATTGTATCTTCTAATGGGACAAATTCTTGTATCATGCTATCAAGGAAGTACACCTCTCCACCTTCGCCATCATCACAATCATTATATAATAGGTGAAAAATATTTATGTTCATGGACATCTTACCAAAGTTGATGATCTTCATTTCACCGTTATAACAATTTATCAAAGCTTTTGCGGTAGCGAGGAAAGGTCGACCTAGAATAATTGGAATTTTATCAAAGGCCTCCTGGGTGTTTATCACAATGAAATCCACTAGATAGTAGAAATTGGCTACTTGAACAAGAACATCCTCAACTATGCCTCTGGGAATCTTGGAAGAATGGTCAGCCAACTTCAATTTTACTTCTGTAGGCTTTAGGTTCTCCAGGCCCAATGCTTAGTACACATGATATGGCAAGAGATTAACACTAGCACCAAGGTCTAAAAAAACATTACCTGTGAATTATTCTCCTATCTTGCATGATATTGTAGGACTTCCTGGATCTTTGAGCTTGACTGGAGCTTGCTAATGGATAATAGATGTTGTTTGTCCAGCTAGAAACGCTCGCTTTGGAACATGAGTACTTCTCTTTATATTACATGCATCTTTCAAGAATTTGGCATATGATGGCAACTGCTTGATCGCTTTGAGAAAGGGGATATTGATGTTATCTTTCTCAAATGCCTACTTCATCTTTGATAAGAGCCCAAAATTGTAGTTTTAACCCTGTAACAGTCATACTATTAGACCAATTATGTGAGTAATAATTAAGAGTTAATACTGATTACGTGTTTTTATGCATTTCAGGCTTCAAAGTCCATTATGTGCAGAAATGTACATCTTTAGCGAGATAACGGAGCAAAGTTCGGTTGCTAAGGAGTTTTGTGATTAAAGGCCAAGATTCAAGAAGACAAAGCCTTTCTAAAGCCTGGTCAAAAGCTGAAAAGTAGACGCGGGCAGAAACATCACTCAAAGTCAGCAGAACTTCCGAAGGCCGTATCGTTGGACTCAGACCTCGGAATTGGGCCTACCTTATGTCAAAACGACCGGCTCGGAAAGAGCTTTCCAATGGTCTAAGCCTTAACCCAATCAGAGGAGCAAAAGTGGACAAAAAATCTGTTAAAGCCAACTGCAGCTGAAGAGGCCTTTTTGGACATAAAGAATTGGGTTTTGGGCCTGATTCTCTGGCCCAAAACATGGCTCCAAGCCCATGCACGATTTTTGGATCTAAAAACATATAAAAACAAAAGCTTAGCTCTTTGTTAATGGTAGCTAGTTAGACCTAAAACAATAGATAATTCTAGATCTAGTTTTCATTAATTAAATTAAGTTTAGTTTAAATTCAATTCTTGTTTTAGATTAAACTCTTAGAATCATTGTTCTTAATTAGTTTGATAAATAAAATAGCTATTTGTCAATTTCGATTTTGTCATTTCAAATTATAGATCTAGTTTTAATTCTTGTTGATTATCATTTCTGAGTTGTTAAATTAGATTGAAGTATTGTTAGTTAAATTAGTCAAGTTAGAATTTTGATATGATGTTTAGTTATAATAATATGGGAAATGATGGTTTGATGAATCAAGGCTAAACCTCCATTAGAGGGGTTGATGAAGCCTTGATGAAAGCTTAGTTGTATAAGTGTAGAATCGTTATAGAGTCTATTCCATTCTAGAAGGTCGTGTTTCGCCATGAGAATGGGTAAACGACCTCACATGCTAGTTATAATTGGTAGAAATGCCAGGTTAATTAGGGATTAGAACGAGCAATCCATTACAGTAAGAACGTAAGGATTGGATTACAACAGTCTATGCTAGGTGATTAAGTTGGATTCGAGGTGGAATCAATTCCCCTCTAATTCTTTATCTAGATTCACATTCAGTATTCAGTATCATTTCAGTATTCAGTATCATTTAAGACCGATTGATTAAACTATGAAATCATTCCATGCTAGAGAACTAGGAGTGGAACAAATTTGTTACTCCACTCTATTTCGATAGAATTGAGAGTAGAAAACTTGATAAATATAGACTCGTAATAAGCTTTAGTTTACTTACGTTTTGAGTTTCATCGTTCATTTCGTAGGTAAATTATCTTTTATCATTTTGGGCATATCTTTTATCTTTTATCAAATGGCGCCGCTGCCATCTTAGTTTCACTTTAGCATTGTTTTCATAGTATAATTAGTCATTTTTAAGTCCCATTAAACCCACCCACCCTTGTTTGATTCATACTGTGGTTGTCCATTTCAGCGTTGAAAAGTTCTGCGAAAAATTACACTGAGCGCACCCGCGCCCAAACGGAGCGCACCTGCGCCCAAACGCCTGGAACCTTGAGTGCGACCCGCCCTAAAACACTGTAACTTGAAGTTACCGGAGCGTGACCGCGCCATAAGCGAGCGCACCCACGCCCTAAGCTAAATTTTTCCGGATTTCTACAGGTTTGTTTCGAACTTCGATTTTTTAAGTTTTTCAGTGTTCTAACTTGTTATTTACACTGAACACGCGTAAACAAGACGCTATTCATAAGCGAAGCAAGGACGCTATCAGGTATTCCTTTCTTCCATACCTCGCATCTCCAGTTAGAGGTTTATACTAATATATCAAGATTGTTTGGAGTGTTGTCGTGTTTAGACTTAGACTTGCATGAGATTAAGGTCTGGTCGGAGAAAAACACCGAATGTAATTAACCGTCAATGTCAACAAACAAATCTATCGAGTATACCAATCAGTACACCTCTAGCTACTATCCCACCAACCACACCTGACATAATGGCTGAAGAAAGAGAGACTCCTCTCTCCGACTTTTACAAAGCCTTGAGCTATAGCCCTAAATCTTGCATCATTCTAGCAGACCCAGTGGGGGATTTTCAAATTCCCCCAAACATATTTAATTTGTTACCCATTTTCCATGGTTTAGACCATGAAAAACCTTACCAACACATGCGTAGGATTGAACAAGTCCTTACAACATTCCATCATCCTACGGTTGGTGCAGAACAAATTAAACTGAGGTTATTTCCCTTCACCTTAGCCGATAAGGCAGCGTCTTGGTTAACTGCCCAAACGCCTAATTCTGTGGACTTGTGGGCTAAACTTGTTCAGCTGTTTATGGAACATTTTTAGCCACCCCTAAAGACGGATGAGATGCTTTCCCAGATTCATTTCTTTCGACAAAATCCTCATGAATCATTTTCTGAGGCTTGGAATCGTTTCACCGATCTGCTTATAGAGTTTCCACACCATAACCTAGCAAAAGACACGTTAGTTCGTGCCTTTTTCAAAGGACTTCAACATCACCATAAAGAAGTCCTTGACATAATGAATGGGGGTATTTTCCTAAGTAAAAGAGCCTCGGAGGCTTACAAATTTTTAGAAGAGCAAACTAAACGCAATAACAATTGGGGGTAGTGATGATATCCCCCGCTTTGCTAGTTCTTCTTCAACAGTTAAGGCCGCCGGTATGTTTGAGATGAAACCTGATCCAGAACTTAAAAATTTAATCGAATCTCTAACTAAAAAGGTTGAGGCTATTTCTGTTCAACAAAAGCCTATCCCCGTCATGAAGGTAAACTCCAACCCATGTAATTTCTGTTTGAGTCCTGAGCACCCTGACTCCTATTGTCCTCTCGCCTATGAACAACAACAATTAGAGCAAGATAATGTTTGCTCCATTAATAGCTATCCTATTCCTATGCCCCATGGAGACAACATCCCAACTTTAGTTGGCGAAACAATCAACAAGTTACACCTCCAGGGTTTAATAACTAAAATGTTAGGCAAGCAAACAACTATAACCAAGCTCCACCTAGGCAAGGACAAGGACAAGGTCAGGGAAATTATAATAATTATAACAACCAAGCGCAACCACGACAAGGTCTAGCACAAGGTCAAGGTAATTATAATAGTTATAATACCAATAGAGGTATCGTTCCGGTTAACAATAGTAACTATCACAACCCACCCATAAATAATCAACGTGAGATAGTTCCAGTCGCACCACCTGTGACTACTACACCTACACAACCGGATCGTATCGACGCCTTTATACAGGTTACCCAACAACTTTTCCAAACAATGACTCAATCAAACCAACAGATCTTACAATCCATAAATCAGGACATACAACAATTAGCCCAAGAGAAAACCCAACCAAAAGGCGTGTTTCCAGGACAAGCCCTAAAACAGCAAACACACCCTTTGAGGTAAAGGGTAATACTAGTACGGAAACTACAATCGTAGGTGACCTTAATGCCATCACCACTCTCCACTCTGGAAGAGTGGTTGATAACAAAGTAACTATGCCTATAGTTACCCCATCAGTACTCCCTACACCGGATATCAAACTAGATACCGAAATAGAAACTGAAGAGCTTACCACTGTAGAGGTACCAGTTCAATAACAAACTAAGAAACAGAAAGCCAAGGTTACACATCAAGTCGAGCCATACGCTAAATATAGAGCGAAACCACCGTTCCCTCATAAATTAGCCATGCTAACCAGGGATACAAACTTTGAGGAGATTAGGAACGTTTTCAAAAATCTAACGATAAACCTTCCTTTTCTCGAAGCTATTAAAAAGCTACCTAACCACGCTAAGTTTCTTAAGGAGTTGTGCACTACTAGGCGTAAGACAAACATACCTAAAGACGCCTTTCTAACTGAACAGTTCCCAACTTTATCCGAAAATAATGGAATTGTTAAGTACAAGGACCCTGGTCGTCCTACAATAAAATGCACCTTAGGAGATTCCCACACGACGACCGCTTTATTAGACCTGGGGGCGAGTGTTAACTTACTCCCGTATTATTTGTATAAACAAATAGGTCTACAGGAAATGCAACCTACAAAAATAACGTTGCAATTAGCGGACAGGTCAATTAAGTATCCTAAGGGTGTAGTGGAAAACGTGCTTGTTAAGGTTTAGGATTTCTACTATCCTGCGGATTTTGTTATCCTCGATACAGAAGTCGCTAACGACTGCACCCGATCATCTTAGGGCCCTTCTTGGCAACCGCCAACGCCAGCTTATAAATTGCCGCGATGGTAAGATGTCCTTATCTTTTGGCCATCTTCTTTGAGGAGGTAAATGTTTTAAAATGATGAAACAGATTACCCGGATTCGCCTATAGATGGGGAGGTTAGCATGATCGAGAGCTTAGCACAAGATTATTTTAACAACATGTTTCCCGAAAACAATATGTACAAATTCCTTTATTTTGGAACTTCAGATTTTGTAAATGACTCCTACTTAGAGGAAGTCAACACCATCCTTGAGTCTACACTAATTGTAGACCCTTCGGTTGCTCCATATACTGAGTATGAAGACTTGCTACCTAAGCAAGTATTCATTATGCAAAATAAGGATCCTGACGAAACATCTATTGATTTTCCTTCCACCCCAGTGCTCAAACCTCTTCCCCCGGAGTTAAAATATATTCAACTTGATCCGGATGGTAGTCATCCGGTAATTATATCTTCTCTGTTATCTAAGAATGAAGAGACACGTTTAATCCGGGTGATTAGGGAACATCGGTCTGCGATTGGTTGGTCCCTAGCCGACATTAAGGGAATTGACCCTAATGTTTGCACTCATCGTATCCATTTGGAGGATAACGCGAAGACTTCTCGCGAACCTCGGTAAACTTGAACCCTACCATGAAAGAGGTGGTTAGGGAAGAAGTCTTACGATTACTTCGATCGCGGTATCATATACCCAATCTCGATAAATGAATGGGTAAGCCCCATTCATGTAGTTCCTAAGAAATCGAGTTACCATGGTACGTAATGGAAAGGGTGACTATGTTGTCACACAAGGTCCTATGAAATAGAGGATCTGTATTGATTACGACGTTTAAATGCTATGACACGAAAAGGATCACTTTCCTTTACCTTTTATAGATCAAATGCTCGAGCGCCTTTGGGTCATGCTTTTTATTGTTTTCTGAATGGCTACTCAGGCTATTTTCAGATTATTATTGATATTGATGACCAAGAAAAGATTACCTTCACATGTCCCTTTGGAACGTATGCCTATAAACGAATGCCTTTTGGCCTTTGTAATGCTCCCCGGTACCTTCCAAATGTTGTATGCTTCATATATTTAGTGACATGGTAGAGCGCTTTATGGAAGTTTTCATGGATGATTTTTCTATCTATGGAGATTCCTTCACAGACTATTTGTCTAACCTGTCTAAGGTTTTGACACGGTGTGAAGAAAAGAGCCTCGTTTTAAACTGGGAAAAGTGCCATTTCATGGTGAAAAAGGGCATAGTACTAGGTCACATTGTATCTAGTGATGGCGTCGAAGTAGATAAGGCCAAACCAGATAAGATAGCGACTCTACCTAAACCACAGATTGTCCGTGATATTAGAGCCTTTCTAGGCCATGCAGGTTTTTATAGGCGTTTTATTAAAGATTTCTCGAAAATAGCTAGGCCTTTAACTAATCTGCTTTTAAAAGATGCAATCTTTGATTTTAATTTTAACTGTAAGAAGGCTTTTGAAACTTTAAAAGCCGCCCTAACCTCTGCACCAATTATACAGCCTGCCGATTGGTCTAAACCTTCCGAACTCATGTGTGATGCTAGTGATTATGCAGTTGGTACTGTCTTGGGACAGAAACTAGATAATAAGTCCACTGTTATTTATTATGCTAGTAAAACCCTAAACAATGCTCAACGAAATTATTCAACTACCAAAAATGAATTCTTAGCCGTCATTTATGCTTTAGATAAGTTTCGTCCTTATTTGGTTGGTTCTAAAACTTTAGTTTACACGGACCATGCAAAGCTTTTTAGTACCTTCTTGCAAAGAAGGATGCTAAGCAGATTAATCCGATGGATCCTTCTCCTGCAAGAGTTCACATTAGAAATAAAGGACAAAAAGAGGGGTCGAAAAACGTAGTTGCCGACCACTTATCTAGACTTACAAACGGCGATAATAGTGATTCGAGTCCATTCCTGGACTCTTTTCCTGATGAGCATCTGTATGCTATTTTTTCAGCACCATGGTATGCTGACATTGTAAATTATTTAGCGGCTGATGTTATGCAGTTGGAAGTGAAATAATCCTCAGCCAACTCGGACCAGGTATCGTTGGAGCCAGTGCATTCCGTATCCTTGGCGCACTTCCAGGCACCACCCTAGCCTTTGGTGAGTTCGATTTCAACTTTTAAATTCCGTATCCTTGGCGCACTTCCAGGCGCCACCTTAGCCTTTGGTGAGTTCGATTTCAACTTTTTAATTTTTTATCTTAGTAGTCCTATTAACCATATATTCCGTAAATATTAAGAAAAACTGATATTTGTACTTAAGATCCTCAACACATTATACATAGTGTTCAGATGAACTGCCCGGAATAATATTTTTTGCAATTGTTTCAGTATGAAATTTGTATTCATTCTTGGAACTCCACCAACAGGGTAGTGTCCCCTTGGTAACACTAGTATATTTAGTTTGTCTAGAGGTTATATTTCCAAGGAAATTGTGTTAATCATGTTGCACGCTCTAGGGTGCCAAACTTAGTTGGATGTCCAATCATGATATATAAATCTTCCGATCATCAGATTGGATTTGTTGCAATCGATCACGACATATAGCCTTAATTATTATCCTTTTTCTATCCGGACATGGCCAATTTAGAGTGTAATTATCTATATTTGTCTCAGAACAACACTTAATTTTAAGGATAAATGGTCCAAGATAGTGACCTTTTTAAGAAGGCAAGAATATGTGTTACGTAACCTCAAAGATAGCGCCCAGATTATCAAAAAAGCAAGAAAAAAAAAATCATTTTAAAGGACAAGGTACCTCTATATAATAAAGGTCGGGCAGTTTGATGCTAATTTATGAAGAATAATATTTAGTTGGATGTTATGGCGACTTCTGTGTTCTTTTACATGATAGCTCACTTTAGTCACAAACTATGGTTTTAATTAGCTCCCAAGGTCACGAATTTAGCCCAAGGCTTATCGTTTCCTTGGCACTAAGCGTAGTTTCCCTTTTCATATAGAAAGGCAGGTCAGAAATATGACCAGCCAGAAACGCACCATGCAGACTACTAAATAATATCGATAGACCTCAAACCCAAACCATGAGTTATCTTGTAACTTGTAAAACCAAACTCCATGACTACCATCTAGACAGCAAGTATCACCATTGCAGTATCATCATGCCCATTTCCACACACACACACAAAAACTACTTTCTCTATACAAACCATCCCAGAAACTTATCCATAAACAAGTGCAATCCAAAAGATTGCAGCTAAACAATCCCAAACAATTAATCTTAAAGACGAACTGAACACAGCAAATCACAATAATAATTCAATAAACATATCGAGAAATCTTAAAGAGGCCATGCCGATTCACAAGTAGAAAAACACCCAATTGAAAAACGGTAAAAATTTAGCACCCACCAGACAAACACAAATATATTAAATAAAAACATCAGGAAATTGAGTATGGAGAGAGGGAGAGAAAAAAAAAAAGGAACCTGTTTGCGTTCTTCCTTCGCTCATGTGTAACTGAAAAAGAAGATTCTTTTTTTTGAAGAAATCGTGAAAACAAGGTATAAATTAGTTAGTTTCAAACTGGTATATGAGAAGAAAATCAAGAGGGGAGGAAGAAAGGAAGAAGAAACAAACCTGCTTCACAATAATTTTCAGCCGACTTTCTAGCTTTTCCCATAACAGTTTGCCCTAAGTATAACTTATACCAAGTTCTCTCAGCGCAAAACCAAAATTTTCAATATCAAATTCGCGGTTTTTTATTTCTAATTTTGGTTTAAGACTAGTCGAGCAAACCAGTGGCTGTTTAATTTCTATTTAAACTAATTTTTCGATGGTCTTTCTATTCTAAAGGGAAACCAAAATATATTCAGTAGAAAAAACCGCGGTCTTTTATATTTTTATTTCTCGGCTAGTCTAGGACAAGGCCCAAAATATCGCCCATATATCAGAGATATCTCCGATATATCTCGTTTTTTTGGTACACCGATATAGAAATATTCGATATATCTCAACCGAATATTGAATTATTGTTTTCCCAATATATATCGCAATTCCGATATAATGATATATATCGACTCAACCGAATATTGAATTATTGTTTTCCCAATATATATCGCAATTCCGATATAATGATATATATCGACCGATATATACGATATAAAGTGTTGACTTTGACTGATATTGTTGACTTTGACCGATATATTGACGGTATTTCTGATATAATCGACGATATTTTTGATATATCAACATACAAAATAAACTTTTGACTGGTCAACAAAAAAATATATATCTCCGATATTTTCGATATATTTGATACATATCGGTTTTTGGGTACATCGAAATAGTCACCGAATTCAATATTTTCGACCTTGGTCTAGCAAACCAATCACGCGCCTATTTCATTTCTATTTAACCTAATTTTTTTTTTGATTGTTTTTCTATCTAATTAACTTAATAATTAATAAGTATATCATTAATAACACTTCTGGAAGTCACATCACAAGTGATTTCAAAAACTTGGCAAAATCACTCTTAAAGTGATGTTGAATACATAGATATTACATCACTTTATAAGTAACACGGTGACTGACAACACTTTTAAAGTGATGTTGAATACATAGATATTACATCACTTTATAAGTGACACGGCGAGTGACGTAAAAAAGTGTTACTATATCACTATTACGACATCACTTATTAAAATGATGTTGTACAACTCTACTAAATCAGCCTTTCAAATAAGTGATGTTAAAAAAAAATTGTGATAATTATTACATCACATATTGAGAAAAGTGATGTCATAGTTTTCATATGACATCACTTCGCTGAAAGTGATCTAAAATTAGTGATGTCATATGTCATATTTGTTGTAGTGGCTATTAGTTAGTCATCGAATCGAATATTGATCTCTAGTGAATACCAAGTCCTCTCGAATCAAGGTTCCACTAGCATGAGAGTTTAGCTCCACCACAAATCTCTTTGATGGTGGCTTTAAACTCTAGTTCATCATTATGAGGTTTATCTTTAAACACCCATAATAATGAACTTGAAATTCTATTCTAAATAACAACTATTCTAACAAGCAATCATCCTCACATGGCTTCTTTAACCTCCTCTAATGGAGTTTTTAGCCTAGTTTCATTGGATTCATTGACAATAAACAATAATAGGAAGACATAATTAAATTAAACTAAACTTGATTAAAATAAACTTCTAATAGACTTGATTAAACAAATAGAGGAAATAGTCAAAGAATCAACATGAATTAAAACTAAAATCACAACTAATGTAGAACTATGATTATGAATAACTAATTATAAATTTAAGACAAACTAAATTTTTGAAGTCAATATTGAATTAGAAACTAAAACTTGAAATACAAACTAATTATTGATTCTAAAAACTAAATGTTGTTCTAAACACTAATTTGATGCTAATTAACTAGATCTAAAACTAACTATTGGATCTAGACTAAGTAAAAACTAATTAAAAACTAAGTAACTTAAGAGCTAAGCTTTTATCTCTTGATATGGAGGAGACAAGATCCACAAATTTGTGCATGGGATGAGGAGCCATGTTTTGGGCCAGAAAATTGAGCCCAAAACCTCATTACTTCAGTCCACAAAAGGGTTTTCAACTGGAAACAACTTCAACAGCCTTTTCGTCCACTTCTGCTTCTCTGATTAGGTCAAGGCTTGGACCATTGTAAAGCTCTTTCCGAGACGGTCGTTTTGAAATAAGGTAGGTCCAATTCCGAAGTCTGAATCCAAAGATACGGCTTTCGGAAGTTCTACTGACTTTTATGTGTTGTTTCTGCCCGCGTTGACTTTGACTTTTCATCTTTGACCGGGCTTTAGAAAGGTTTTTTTTTTCCTTGAATCTTGGCCTTTTATCATAGAACTTCTTAGCAACCAACCCTTGCTCCTTAATCTCGCAAAAGGGGCGCATTTCTACACATATTTGACTCCAATGCCTGAAATACATAAGAACACGGTAACAGTACTACCTCTTACTTATTAATCACATAATTGGTCAAAATCGATATTGTTAAAGGGGTTAAAACTACAGTTTTGGGTTCTTATCAAACCACCCCCAAACAGCATTTTGCTTGTCCTCAAGCAAATATGAGAAATTAGAATAAGTAACCAAAAATGGAGTTCTAACTAATCTCGTTTCGCCGAGTGTGATTGCATTGACCATATGCAACTAGGCCTTAAACCGAGTTTTAGCCTCGTGAGAGTTTTCCAGTGAAGGTACTCACAAACTTCATCTATACTACAACGACTAAGAAATAAAACTATCAATAATCAAAATAAGAGTTTTCCTTATTTATGTCTCAATAATCTATACATCTCATTAGTATTTAAACAAGAATGATCATTCTAAAACTTAAACTAATACATGCATAATAATCAAATCTTCTTAAGATAAACAACTATACAATGAACTATGATATGAAATGCAATGGCAGGTCCGTTTCTGAAACTTTTGTGTAGCATGCCTAAGTAGGTTCTCACAAGGAATATGTCAAAACACATAAAACTCTGATTTTTCCAATCAAGTTTGCTAACTTCAGTGTGCAGTGGGCACGTTTCCTCACAATCTCAATGACAATCCAAGAAAGCTGAGGTCGATCAAACACATCTACCACTTACTATCACACCAACCTATTCCTAATTGAGCTAGAGGTATTTATTAGGTGATACGGGGGGTAGGTATTGGATAAAAAAGGAAGGAAATGGATATTCAAAAAGACAAGTATGAGAAAATAGGGTGTTCATATTATGTAACTAGAGAAAACCTTGTTCTTTTGCTTCTACACTTTGTTTCCATCCTTAGCCTTTTTATTTTGGCTTTTTGATTCCTTTTATTCTATTTTTAGAGTTTTTATTGTATTTTTATTTTTATTTTCTTTTCTTTGGATGAAAACTTTTTTTTTTTTTTTTTTTTTTTTTTTTATGAAGCAACTAACTAATTTTTGTTTACACAGGTTTTTCTCTTTTCTTTTCTTCACTCATCCTATTTCTCAGACTTATCTAGATAAGTAGGCTGATTTTATTTTTTATTTTGTTTTATTGAGTAAAGGATTTGTGGTTTGTGAAAAGGTTAATGAAAGGCTCAGTGGGGTGACTAGCGGATAATAATTTTTATATAAGTGTGAATTTCTTGCTATATCGATCCAAAGAGGTCCTAAATTCTCGCTTAGGATATGGTGTGGTGTTCAAGCAATTGGATGTGCGATTTCTCTACTCGGAATTTACTTCTCCCTTGTGTCATCACTCAGATATTTCACTCTTATGAGGCTTTTAGGCTAGATGCTCACAGGATATGTATTAAGTACTCTAACCTAGGTCTCAGAAAAATACTGCCAAGTACAATCAAAGATGCTCATGCAAGATGTTCATGAAAAGAGGCAATAACTATTATCTATATATTAATCTATGTTTCAAAAATTAAATCCTAATTCAAGTACTACGTGAGATTTCTAGACTAATATCATCATGGAGAAGGGAACAATAATATTATCACTAAGTGTCTAGTATAAACAATATTTTTTTTAGGATTTCATTTTTGAAACATAGATTAATATATACCATAGAAAATTGGCAAAAATTGGCTTGAGGATTATGTACTCAAAAATTGGCAAACGTGGCAATAATATTAATTTTTTGTTTATGTACTCATTAATTGTCTAGTATGATTTTTAAATTTTTATAAAGAAAAGTGCGTAATTTACATCCTAAAAGTGCCTAATATTTGCAAATGTTTCTATCCCACCCCCAAACAATTGAATGCTTTGTCTTCAAAGTGTAAGGGGATAAGAAAAGAATTTACCATAGAAACGTGGCAAAAATTGGCAGTACCTGTAACAGAAATATTGTAAAGATGATATGAGAACATTAAGCACAATTAAACTGTTACGTACTAACTAACACAAAATCTACTAGAGTAAACATGACAGGTAAAGGGTAGCAAAAAGATTTGAAATGAAATACCAAAATACGCCACCCCCAAAAAAAATTGGAAAACTCTTTTTAAGTTTGAAAATGTTTGTTTGGCCTATACTCTAGAAAGGTGGTATGTTACAAAAAATTATATGGGTCTTTTTAAGTCAGATTCCCTAGACTTAATGTGATATATATGTATTAGCATGTAGTTTACCATACATCAATAATATAAATAATTGTGGATCTTTTCATAAATAGTTAACACGTAATGCACCACTAAACATAATTAAGCACCAAGATTTCCTATGGGATGGCTTAATAGAATGGGAGTGAATTTTGATGGATCTAGAACCTAATCGAGCATAAAGTTTATTCTTTTTCTTTGAACGAAAAGGTGTCCAAGTGAATGATCACGAGAAAATGGATGGTTGTGGAAGATATGTAGGGTATGGATAAATTTTAGATTGAAGGAATGGAAAAAATGAGTGTGTGGTTTTAGCATAAAACTTATTGGAGGCATGGGTTGGTATTAGCACACATCTGAAAATGAAGGTATCAGGTGGCTCTTTTGGTTGAAGTTTTGTTAGACCCAGTTGTTTATATAAATAAAAAGGGAGTAAGTTAACACTAGCTCCCAGGTCTAATAAAGCAGTTATTATGAAAGTATCACCTAAGGTGCATTGTACAATAGGACGGTCAGGGTCCTTGTACTTAACAATTCCGTTATATTCAAATAAAGAGGGATATTGTTCAGTTAAGAAGGCTTCATTGGGTATGTTGGTTTTCCTTTTCTTGGTGCACAACTCTTTTAGAAACTTAGCGTGTCTAGGTAGACTTTTTATAGCATCTAGAAAAGGTAGGTTTATAGTTAGATTTTTAAACACTTCCCTAATCTCATCAAAATTTTCGTCCTTTTTAGACACAATTAGTCTCTCGATATCTGATGGTTTATCTCTATATTTAGCAGAAGGTTCCAAAGTATTATTAGTCTTTGCTTTATCTTTAGCCATTTTCCATCTAGGTGTCCATATTGGAACCTCTACAGGTATAGGATCATCAATTTCTATGACAATATTCGATATGGTTTTATTTTCAGTTTCTGTTTGCGGGTGGTCTTTAGGCATAGTTACATTGTTATCAACTACTCTCCCTGAAAGAAGGGTAGTGATTGCCTGTAGGTCCCCTGGGGTTATATTACCATTACACTTAATACTTTTTATTTCAAATGCGGCGTTTGTTGACTTAAGATTAGGTACGGTTTGACCTGGAAACATGACTGTTTGGTTATTATTTTGGTTAGGAGACATGTCAATAACATTTTGGCACAAAGACTGCATCATTTGCATCGTTTGTTTTATCATATTAGAGTTTTGATCATGCTGATCTTTCATCAAGTTGGAGTTTTGTTGCATAATTTGATTTTGTTTCTCTAACAAGGTCACTACTATTTCGTTTGTAGATGGTTGAACTGGAATTAAGGCTTGTTGAGCGTTCATGTCTTGATGTTGATAGTTCTGGGTCATGGGTACTAAACCTCTATTATGATTACCTAAGTTTCCTTGTCCTTGACGTTGAGTTAACTGGTTAAAGTGTGATGGTTGTGGTGGTGGTTGTGGATAGATAAGAGGACAATAGAAGTCGGAATGCTCAAGACTAAAACAGATATTACAACGAGTAGATTTAATGTTTATGATAGGAGTGGGTTGTTGATTAACAAAGATAGCTTCTACCTTTTTAGTGAGGGCATCGATAAGAGTTTTAAGCTCGGAATCATTTTTTACCTCAAAAGAAGAAGGAGTAGAGCGGGAAGATTCGTTACCTCCCTAATTGTTATTCCTCTTAGATTGATCTTCTAAGAATGTATAAGCTTCCAAGGCTCCTTTACTAAGAAAACTACCCCTAGTCATGATATCTAAAACCTCCTTATGACGATGTAAAAGCCTCTTGAAGAAGGCACAAACAAGCGTGTCTTTCGCAAGATTATGATGCGGGCATTCAATGAGAAGATCAGTGAAATGATTTCAGGCCTCTGAAAAGGATTCATGAGGATTCTGGTGGAAGAAATGAATCTTTTGAAGCATTTCATCTGTCTTCAGTGGTGGGTAAAATTGTTCCATGAACAATGGAACAAGTTGAGCCTATGAGTCCACAGAGTTTGGCGTTTGGGCAGTTAACCAATATGCCGCCTTGTCGGCTAGGGTGAATGGAAATACCCTAAGTTTACCTTGATACGGATTTACATTAGGATGATGGAATATAGTGAGAACTTGTTCTATCCTACGCTGATAAGTGCCCCAAAAGTGCAATTTAACCCTCGAGTATGCCTCTTGATTAGCCATCTTAGTAGACTAATAGTGTTTGTAAGTTATGTTTTATGATTCCATAGGTGAAAGAGAGAGTTTTGTGGAATATTAGAGAAAAAGGGGTAAAACGGAGCAATTCGGAGCATTAAGGATCACATGGGAAGCCCGTGCAAAATCATGGAGAAGGCCAAGGAATTGAAGCTATTAAAGATGTGACTTGGACCTATTTTAAAGCCTATTTGAAAGCCCAAGGCCAAAGGATTCGTTGCTTGGAGCAAAGCCCACAAAAGAGGATAGAAGGATAGAGCAGAAGAGACAAAATAGACTTCCGCGTCCGGAACGCATGGATCGCATGTCCAGACGCATTGTTTGCGTCTAAAATGCATATAACGACAATGTAGCCAATTCCTTCTCAGTTTTGGAGATGAAGTTGGACTCTGAAAGAAGTCTATTTGTATTAGGGGAAACAAATGGCGGTATGGAATGCTTCTAAAACTCATTGTAACCCCTATAAATAGAAGACCTAAGTGCCTCATGTAATTTGCCAATTCACTTATACTCTTGTCTCCAGAACTTGAGGCAGAGAGAGATTAATAATAAAAGATTCGGTTTTAACTAGCTGAGTCTTAATAAATTAGTCTTTCTAGTCTTATGTTCTTCGACTCTTCTTCTTCTCGTTCTTCGTGTTCTTCCTTCTTTATAGAAGACTAATCTTCTCCTTCAATGGAGAAGATGAAGTCGGTGCTTAGGGTTTGTTGATTATTTTGGTTCATGATGTTCTCCAATCAGGCTAGTTCTTTATGTTTTTAGTTATTAGTTCCATTGCCCAGACCAGGGGATGGAAGTATAGATTAAGGTTTTTGTTTATTGCAATCGAATATCATGCTAGTTTAGGGTTTTGTTTATTGCAATTGAATATTTGCTAGTAACATGCTTTTATTTATTGCAATTGAATATAACGCTAGAATAGTGTTTTATTTATTGTAATTGAATATTATATTATTATTCTCTACTTTTCTTATAGTTGTGTATTGTTTTAGAGTAAGGGAAGTATTCCTTGTGTTTGCCTTAGATGGTGATTCATTGAATAGCTACCCAAGCTCACATAAAAGGAAAGAAGAGACTAGTAACATGAACATAGGAACAACCTTAAGTAGAGTTATTTGTTAACGATGTTTCATCCAAGAGGGCATCGGCACTCTCGATTGCCTAATTGTAATCTACTTGTGAGAACAACCGTGAAGCAAAAGGTCATTTAATCAAAAGTATTGGTGGATTCTAATCTCTTGAATTCCCTCTCCTATAAATTCTCAAATAGTTTAGTTAGTTTAGTTTAGTTTAGCATTAGAATCTACAATATCTATAATAATAGTTTTTAATCCCTCAAACCCCCTTTCCAGTCCTGTCTTTCATATAATATACACTTAAAAGTGGAACGATACCCTACTCATCCTTTACTTATTGAGGGATAATTAGGTTTTGATACGCTTCTATTTTGTTCAACAACAATCATCCATCTACACCATCTATCTACATCACACCATATACCATCTCACACACAAAAAGAGGCAAAGTGTCAAATGGCGCCGCTGCCGGGGATATAATTAATTGTAGCCCTAGAAGAGGTCAAATGGCGCCGCTGCCTGTTTAAGTTGTTTATGTTTAACATTTTCTTTCAAGATTAGAAGTTTGGATATTCAGGTAATTTTAGCCGCATCATCCATCCTTTTGAGAGAGAAAGAAGCTTGAAGGACATCTCAAAGACAAGATCTACCATCCAGGTTAGTCGAATCTTCATTCTTTTTATTTCATTCTTAGTATAGTTGCATCGTAGTTTAGTTTTATTGCTTTCTTAGTATAGTTGCATTGTAGTTTAGTTTTATTGCTTTCTTAGTATAGTTGCATTGTAGTTTAGTTTTATTGCTTTCTAGTATAATTGCATTTAGGACCTTTTCAACAATTGAAGTTGTAAGCCAACACAGTGAAATATCAAACTCTAGTGTTTCTTGTCTGAATCTTGACAAACGGACTATCGTCTGTGGTTCGAGGTACTTAAGCAATCCAAGTGATTCACCATAACCCTAGAAGAGACAACTTTAGACAACGGGCGAGATACTAGCTGCAAAGCCCAACCCAGTTGAAGGAAAGTAGTTTTGCATATTAGTATAATTTTGAATAGTTGCATATTAGTTTAATTGCATTCAAGCATAGTAGAATAATTTTATCTTCGCATAGCAAGAATACTAGACAAGATTGATACAATGGCTGTACGCAATGATGGAGGTGTTGTGGGCTTGAATAATTTTGAAGCTATCCCACCTAGGGCTGGCAATGGGTTGGGTAAGAACCGATACCCGATCCGGTCTGAACCAATAAAAGCGGGTCTGGGACAGATAGTTATCATATTGGACTGGTTCTGGGTCTTGAAAATCATAACCGTACTCTTATTGGATTGGTTCTGGATTAAGTATGTACCGAACCGTTATGGGCCTAATCCAAATTAAAATTATTAATCTTATTCTTCCTAATTTTCCTCCACCATATATTTATATTACCTTATACAACATTGAAATATTTAAAGTTCTAAAATAAGATATGCAAAAATATATATGTAATATTACAATATTTTTTTACATAATAAAAAGATGGTTTCTATCTAAAGAAAAATCCTCTTTTACAAATTTGGATTTCAAATCATTCATTATTCCTTTTTTATTTGTGTACCTTGTTTTTGTGTTTAGCAAAAAAAAAATTATTTAATATTTATATAACGAAAATTAGGATCCAATTATTAAAAACTCGGTTCACCGGGTTGAAATTGAGCTTATTGGTTCGGAACGGATCGGATCCGGAATCAAAAAAAAGTTTTCAGTTCGGTTCTAGTTCTCTAACTCAAATATCCGTTCAGGTCGGGTCCGGTTCTAGGTCTGTATTGTTGAAAAGCGGATCAGTTTTGGATTTGCCTATATCCGGACCGATCCAACCCATTGCTAGCCCTAATCCCACCCATATAAGCACAACAGAGGAAGAAGCTGAGCGATTTCTATTCGCCAATCATTAGAGGCCTACCCAGCAGTACTGTTTTTCCAGAGACAGAATCTAACCAGTTTGAACTTAGAGCATCAGTAATCTCTATGCTTCCAAAGTTCAATGGTTCAGACAATATTCAACCATATGTTCATATGAACAAATTTCTATCAGTCCTCAGAACTTTCAAGAACCAGAATATCAAAGATGAGAGTATCAAGTTGATTCTTTTTCCGCTCTCACTCGAAGGTAAAGCATCTGAATGGTTAACTGCACAGCCGATCAATTCAATCAACAACTGGGAGAAGTTGAGAACAAAGTTTATGAACAAGTTCTACCCACCCCAGAAGACAGATGCCATGCAGCAAGCCATCAGCAATTTCAAAGGGAAGGTGACTGAAGAATATCATCAAAGTTGGGAGAAATTCAATAATCTGCTAGTTTCATGTCCACATCATGGTTATGATAAGAGCATACTGGCTTATTTTTTTCTATCGAGGACTCTCGATGATGAACAAGCAGATGATACAGTCAATGCACAAAGGCAAGTTTACATCAATGGATGGAGAGGAAGCTTATAACTTTCTCAAAAATTTAGCTGAAGAAACACAACAATGGACTACTAGCAATGAGGATGTCGCTAGCATGGAGGGGGAGCCAAAGTAATTTGGTTACCAAGCACATGAACAATCAGATCAAGAACTTAAGTCTACATTGGCCAGCCTGGCCACCAGTATTGAAACTTTGAGTAACGAATTCAACCAGTTCTCTATGAATCCCTCCAAGATCAACAAGTCTCAAGCTAAATCTCTCCCAGTCATGCAATCTAGCCAATACTACGAAGTCTGTTCGGACACTTCCCATGCAACTCTAGAATGTCCTGGTTACTATCAACATGCATCAGTTAGAGAGTACAATATAAACTCATTTCAGAGGGCCAACCAAGGTGGTAATAACTTTCAAGGTAATTATTGAGATGTAACTGGATCCCCGTGTTCTCAAGATCAAAGTTATATTCCACGGACAAGTCAAGCTTCACAGTTGGTTCCTCAACAACAATTATACTCTCAACGTAATTCCAACACAAGTGGAGAGTTAGTGCCCGATCCTAGGAGAAATTATGCCACACCCTTGACAAGAATGCAATTACTTTCTTTGTCACGAAAAAATCGAGAAGTTTGAAAGTGTTCTAGAGCTTCTTGCACAATGATCATTTCAATCTCCAACAATCTCAGGCAAGTCAATATTCTAGAATGGAGTATTTATAGGCTAAGGTCGACCAACTCACTACTGCTTTGTCTGTAAAGACACAAGCCACTCAACCTAGCTTATTGGAACCAATATTAAGGAGTGAAGATGTATGCCACATTAGGACAACTTCTAGTACTGATCAACTCTATGATCATGTCACCGATTACTTACTCGGATCGATTGAAGATAGACAACAATGTTGACTTACCTTCTCATGATGACATTGCTACAGAGCAATCGGTTAAGATTTCAAATGAAGTTCAAAACGAAGTGAGGGAAATCCTTTCCACTCCCATTTGTCAAGATGACCATGACAAGATATGCAAGAATGCCGAAGAGAAAGAAAAGCAGACACATGCTGATGTGTTTGTACCAAAGGCACATTTTCCTATGTTTTTTGCTCAAAGCAAAAAGGACAAGCAATTTTTAGAGATGAAGGAGGCATTTGAGAAAGATAACATCAATATCCCCTTTCTCAAAGTGATCAAGTAGTTGCCATCATATGCCAAATTCTTGAAGGATGCATGCAACATAAAGAGAAGTACTCATGTTCTAAAGGGATCGTTTCTAGCTGGACAAACAACATCTATTATCCATCAGCAAGCACCAGTCAAGCTCAAAGATCCAAGAAGTCCTACAATATCATGCAAGATAGGAGAAAAATTCACGGGTAATGCTCTTTTAGACCTTGGTGCTAGTGTTAATCTATTGCCATATTATGTGTACCAAACATTGGGCCTGGAGAACCTAAAGCCTACACAAGTCAAATTGAAGTTAGTTGACTGCTCTACCAAGATTCCTGGAGACATAGTTGAGAATGTTCTTGTTCAAGTAGCTGATTTATACTATCCAGTGGATTTCATTGTGATAGACACCAAGGAGGCCTTTGATAAAATTCCAATTATTCTAGGCCGACCTTTCCTCGCTACCGCAAAAGGTTTGATAAATTGTCACAACGGTGAAATGAAGATCAACTTTGGTAAGATGTCTATGGACATAAATATCTTTCATCTGTTGCATAAGGATTGTGATGACACCGAAGGTGGAGAGGTTTACTTCCTTGATAGCATGATACAAGAATCCTTCCCATTCGAAGATACAATTGAGAGTGCTTAATTTACAGAAAACTGTGATGAACCTGAGAACCCTACCACAGAGGCTTTGCTAGCCATGTTCTTGGAATCTCTGTAGAAAATTAAGGATTTAAGTGAGCAGAATGGAAAATTAACAGAGAGAGTATCATATCTTGAGAAGATGAACTCTACATTTCAGGATGAACAACAAACTTCTGCCCAGAAAAATTAGTTACTAGAGAATCAACTTAAAGAAGTTTTGGAAAAACAAGAGAATCTAGAATCTGAAATGAGTTTTCTGAAGCAGAAAGTGGACCATATTGATAAGAACCAATGCACTGTTGAAGCCTCTTCTACACCATCATTGTCTGAACGAGAGAAGTATGTGAACCAGTCTACCGCCCACCTTGAGCGTAGTCAGCCAGACATCCATTATCATCACTGTGGTGGTGAAGGGGACATCAGATACTATTGCCCTGTTAGAAAGAAAGATTCTCGTCAATCTTCTACACAGAGGAACCACAAGGCCTATCACACAATCACCAGACCTGAAATAGTTCAAGGTAGAGAAGCAACTTCACCAAAGAATCTTTCCAAAGATATCAAGGAGTATTTTTGACAACCCACAAGGTGAGACCTCCTCGTCCTCCAAACATTCGTCAGATTTGGGTAAGAAAATCTGATCTCCTCACTCCAAATTGATAATGCATGATATATAGTCTTAGGGATCTGACTTAAAAAGACCTAACAAAAAAAAATGGTAAAAGGAAATGTTCTTATTTTTTGAATTAATTTTGATATTCAGCATCAATGGTAACATCTTCCCTTTTTCTCATTTATTTCATTTACTTAATTTCTATACATTGAGGACAATGCATATGTTAAGTTGGGGGAGGGTGTACTTGAGAAATGAATTTTGAAAATTTGTTTTCAAAAATAAAAATATTTTTGTTTTTTCTATATCAGTAGCATGAGAAAAATGAATTTTAATGATGAGTCTGGGATATATATTCTATACTGCTTAGTGTTGAGTTTGATAGATAGTTGATATTATTGATTTCATTACCGCTTAGACTATTTATTATGCTCGGACATAGTTCTTATTGATAGAATTCTTTTTAAAGACACCACCACAGTACTTGGTCAGTTTTGTGTACTTTTACTAGAAGAGAGATTTAAACCCCTAGTAAACTGGAAGTAGAATTTTTAGACTTAGCCCGTGAGACTTGAGCTTTATACCCATTCTTTGGAGAGTCTTATGAAAAATCCGAGTCTTAGTGACTCAACATCTTTCAGTTCTTTATGTCGTTATAATATAGTCTCATTATTCATTGATTTGGTTAATCACGAAGTGACATCAACTGGGAAGATAGCCATTAGGTCTTGTAGTCTATTCAAAACAGAGTATCATATTGATAAGTCAAGTAGTGAACCCATTCAGCCTTTATCCCACCTAGTAGGACCATCATGCTAAACCCTTTCGAGCCTTACAATAAGCCATTTTCTTTCATAAAGCCCTTTACCCTTTACCCAACTTCAGACAAGGAGTATAGCCAAAAACCTTTATGAGCCATACCTATATGTTTCTGAGAATACAAGGGGAACAAGGAGGAAGAAAGAGCACAAAAGGAAGATTACAAGGAAATATCAGAGAGATACAATGAAAACTATCATTTTGTTCTAAGTGAAAGAAGCTAGTGGAAAACAAGCATATCCAGTACTAATCAAGGATATACCACTAAGTTAAACTAGATATATATATATATATATATATATATATATATATATATATATATATATATATATATATATATATATATATAAAAAAAAAAAAAAAAAATAAAAAATAAAAAATAAAAGTTGAACAGAGTGAATGGAAAAGCTAGGACAAAGGAAGAATTTTCTCTATAATACAGAATTTGAAGAAATCTTCCAAAGAATGAAGAAAAACCCTTAGTGTTTTCAGAAACAACCTTAGAATCCTTTTTACCTTTCCTTCATAAACCAATACCCAAGTCAAGTTACAACCCATGACTTATCACTACAGTATGGTACGAAGTCTAGAATAGGTGAGAGGATGCTAAAGTGAAGGACCTGACACTTCATATGTGATTGACATTCTTTCCATGAGACTACTATCATCTAGAAGTTTGTTTTTCAAGGTAGTATGTGGGATGTTCATATTCATTATTCTTTTCCCGACATACATGAGGTACAATAGTATACCATCTTCTGAAAGATTCTTTTATGAGAGTATGGCCGGTGAGGATTGAAAGTCGAGATTATCTGTCTAAAGGTAAACTAGGGATTCCGTTTCTTGGATAGGAGAGTATAGGAGATTGACTAAGTACAAACATAAGCCTTGATTAAGAATTTTGTCAATTTTTACTATCTCCCATCGTAATCTTCAAGTCTTTGCAGCAATGTAGTTAGCAATGAAGAACGTCTGTTGGAGTAAGCATTAAGTGGGTAAGGAATTTCTCTCTCTGAAAAATACTATCATTCTTGAACATGCTATTGATTGATTTTGTGGGTATATCACCTGAAAACCCTTACGACACTATAACTCGTCCTTTTTGGGGAACTTAAAGGTTTAAAGCCTTATTGCATATGGTAAATGCAATCGCGATGCTTACGAAAGTAAGTTAGGATTTTATTATTAGGATGTGATTTTGATCACTTATCTATTTTTTATCTTATTTGCTAAGAAACTAGGAAAATGCTAGTTGGGAGTTGTGATAAGTTCTCAAAAAGTGCAATTTAACCCTCGATTATGCCTCGTGTTTAGCCATCTTAGTGGACTAATAGTGTTTGTAAGTTATGTTTTATGATTCCACAGGTGAAAAAGAGAGTTTTGTGGAATATTAGAGAAAAAGGGGTAAAACGGAGCAATTCGGAGCATTAAGGATTACGTGGGAAGCCCGTGGACAATCATGGAGAAGGCCAAGGAATTGAAGCTATTAAAGATGCGACTTGGACCTATTTTAAAGCCTATTTGGAAGCCCAAGGCCAAAGGATTTGTTGCTTTGACCAAAGCCCGCAAAAGAGGATAGAAAGATAGAGCAGAAGAGACAAAATAGACTTCCGCGTCTGGGACGCATGGAACGCGCATCCAGACGCATTGCTCGCGTCTGAGACGCATGGATCGTGAGTCCAGACGTATGAAATGACACTGTAGCCAATTCCTTCTCAGTTTTTTAGAAAAAGTTGGACTCTGAAAGAAGTCTATTTTTATTAGGAAACAAATGGTGGTTTGGAATGCTTCTAGAACTCATTGTAACCCCTATAAATAGAGGACCTAAGTGCCTCATGTAATTTGCCAATTCACTTATACTCTTGTCTCCAGAACTTGAGATAGAGAGAGATTAATAATAAAAGTTTCAGTTTTAACTAGCTGACTCTTAATAAATTAGTCTTTCTAGTCTTATGTTCTTCGACTCTTCTTCTTCTCGTTCTTCGTGTTCTTCCTTCTTTATGGAAGGCTAATCTTCTTCTTCAAGGGAGAAGATGAAGTCGGTGCTTAGGGTTTGTTGATTATTTTGGTTCATGGTGTTCTCAAATCAGGTTAGTTCTTTATGTTTTTAGTTATTAGTTCCATTGTCCAGACCAGAGGATGGAAGTATAGATTAAGGTTTTTATTTATTGCAATCGAATATCTTGCTAGTTTAGGGTTTTATTTATTGCAATTGAATATTTGCTACTAACATGCTTTTATTTATTGCAATTGAATATAATGCTAGAATAGAGTTTTATTTATTGTAATTGAATATATATATATATATATATATTTTATCGGTAAGCGAGGTTTTTATAGAGGTCCCCTACCCCTTTTCATTAAAAAAGAAATTATTTGGTTGTTACATTCGTAAACATCCTTTGCATCTTCATATGCAATTTTTCCTTACATCCTCAGCAAATGAACTAGGTATAATAACTATAATACTCACAGTAGATTCATTTACAGCCATTGCATCTATTATGTTATTTGTTTCCTTATACGAATATAATAAGGTGAAATAACAAAGTTCTGCTTGCAATTCTTGTATTCTCCTCATCAATTTCTTTGCTTGCCATAGGTATCTCAAGCCCAATCCTCTAAAGTTCCAACATGCCGTAGTCATTTGAAATTATGAGATGAGTGGTGCCTGTATTAGTCACCTCTTTGCTTGTCTTTGACCCAGTAGTTGTAGACATAGAAACCTTTTCACCTTGACCAACCTGTGCTGATTTTTGTGATTGAGCCTTGTTTCTAGTCACATTTCTCTCATTAGAAGAAGCTTCCGCTGTAGTATACCTCACTTCCTTTGTACCTCTATTGCCTTCCTTGAGTACTGGTTTAAAAATGTATCCTGCCTTAGTAGTCTCATTGCCCTTAATGCCCCCATCTATGACATTCAGTGTATCATCCTCTTTCTCGTTTTCTGAGCTTAGAAATGCACCCCTTGAGGATTGCCCTGCCCGAGGCCTGAATCGATGCTTCTTAGTAGGTGATTCCCATTCTTGCTCGTTTTCAACAGCATGCACTGTTTGTACTTCAACCTCTATCTTGGCAGTTGTAGCATCTTCTTTGGTGTCCTTCTTCACCCATACTGCGCTTTTCAAATCTTTTGGCACCTTCATGTTCTTAGGACACATAGTATCATTGTGCCCAAACACATCACAGCATGTACATCTTGCTGGCTTCCAATTGTATTCGAATTCTACTCCCAATTTTCTCCTCTCATCAATCACTAGAGGGACACCATCTAGATATGTGCATTTTGTGTCTATCTCCACGCACACCCTAGCATATGCAGTTCTTGATTTTTGCTCAGTTAGTCTATCAACGAACAATGGATTTCCAATCACACTAGGTACATCACTAAATCCCTCCTTGTTCCACATTTCCATAGGTAGTTTTTTGATAATCACCCATATAAGGATCGTTTTCAAATCATGTGATTCTGCCTTAACAAACAATTTCCATGGTCTAATCACAAAAAGTTGACTAGCAATATGAAAACACCCCATATCCAGAACTGCTTGTCTCTCTTCCTCCTTTTCAAATTGAAAAGTGAACATATTATCACCATATGTGTTCATGGTGAAGTTCTTGATATTCCAAGTTCTTCTCACCACATCTTTGACATAACTATACCCTAACCTTCTCCCCACAAAATGCCCAACCACCGTATTCTCATACTTCTTGTTCAAGCTTGCAAATCAAGAACTCTTAACATGAATTACTGGTTTGCCATTAATAATAGCAGGAGGAACATAATACAAAGTTTCCTTCCCTACAGACTTCCTCCCTAGCATTTCAGCCCACGTTCCTTTGTTACCCGTAGTATTTGGGCCTGTATCTTCTCCACCCAATCCTAGTTTAGCATCCCCATCCCCAGCTTGATGTTCTACACCTCCTTCATGCTGGTCGTGATTCTTTTCACCCAAACTTGGTTGTTGCTCTACAGTTTTTTCAGCAGTCCCTTCTGCTCCATTTCCACAGGCTGCCATTACATGTTTCTCTACTCCTTGTTGTGTAACAATATCGCTGCCACCCACTCCTGTAACTTTCATACCTTTTCTGTTCATGGATGCAGGTGGTTCTGTTGGTTTCGTCTTGTCGATTTCAATGCCTCGACATTGCACTGCATTAAGGGATGCATGAGTCATTCCTTTTTCGCTGGTCTGCGCTTGCCTCATCTGCATTCCAGTCCGTCGACTTTGCGTCATTCGACCTTCAGAGGATGCCTGTTCGTCTTTTTCACTTCTGCCATATTGACTGATCAGTTCACTCGATTGATTGTGTGTTGTTTGAATATCATTCACAGCTACATTTCCACCAATCTCAGTTTCATTTCCCACTCGAGTTTGCAGCACGCGATATTCAAAATCTATATCTTTCCTTGGTACCGTACCTGCTGGTGTGTTTATAGTGTCGGTTTCAATACCTCGACTTTGCACAACATCAAGGGATGTTTCGCTGGTCTGTGAAAGCCTCTCCTGCATTCCATCCCCTCTGCTTTGCATCCTTCGTCCTTCAGAGGAAGGTTCAAAAGATTCTTTCAAGTTCTGGTCGTCTCCAATTTTGATCATCTGATTCTCAGCACTCGGACAACCTTGTTGCAACGTTGAGCCTTCATCCACTTCTGATGGATCAACTGCCACCAACTTTTCGTTCACTTCTAAGAAAGCATCCCCACTTGTGTTTGCCTGGTTCATTCTTTTTCCCGCATTCAACCAACCTTTTCCAACAGTAAGTTCTTCTTCCTTTTCAGATGAAGCTTCGCCATCACTGCCTTCATCATGATTTAACATAATATCCAACGCCTCCACTTTCATCTTCCGGCCTTCATGGTTGGATGCCCCATTCTCTTTAGATTTGATTTCAAGCTCGATTCTTTGCCTAAATCTCTCAAGCGAACCAAACCCATACTTCTTGATGAGGAAAGACCTGTAAAACTCCACTGTCTCATCCTCACTTGTGGGTGTAGTGCTCTCAAACTCATATCCCTCATCGTGTGCCCTACCTGGTGTGCTAAAGCTTGCGGCTGTTGGATCCCCAATTTCATTTGAATTTCGCATATTTTCTGTTTTAATTGCTAAAAGACTGAAATACCCCTAAGGGTAACAGTCACCCTATATTTGCCACCATTAAAGCAACATGAAAGCAAATCTCGATCCCTCTCTCTGTAATTGAATATTATACTATTATTCTCTACTTTTCTTCTAGTTGTGTATTGTTTTAGAGTAAGGGAAATATTCCTTGTGTTTGCTTTAGATGGTGATTCATTGAATAGCTACCCAAGCTCACATAAAAGGAAAGAAGATACTAGTAACATGAACATAGGAACAACCTTAAGTAGAGTTATTCGTTAACGATGCTTCGTCTAAGAGGGCATCGGCACTCTCGATTGCCTAATTGTAGTCTACTTGTGAGAACAACCATGAAGCAAAAGGTCATTAAATCAAAAGTATTGGTGGATTCTAATATCTTGAATTCCCTTTCCTATAAATTCTCAAATAGTTTAGTTAGTTTAGTTTAGTTTAGCATTAGAATCTACAATATCTATAATAATAGTTTTTAATCCCTCAAACCCCCTTTCCAGTCCTGTCCTTCATATAACATACACTTAAAAGTGGAACGATACCTTACTCATCCTTTACTTATTGAGGGATAATTAGGTTTTGATACGCTTTTATTTTGTTCAACGACCATCATCCATCTACATCATCTATCTACATCACACCATATACCATCTCACACACAAAAAGAAGCTTGTCATACGCATATGCTGGTAAGGCTTCTCGTGGTCTAAACCATGAAAAACCGGTAAAAATTAAATATATTAGGGGGAATTCGGAAATCCCCCACTAGGTCTGCAAGAACGATGCACGACTTAGGGCCATCGTTTAGGGCTTTATAAAAATCAGAGAGAGGAGTATCTTGTTCTTTAGCCATTGATGCAGGTGTAGTGTGTGAAATTCTAGATATGCGTGTGGTGTTTATGTCTACAAAAAAAGCAAGCCTGATTATACTAGAATTAAACTCCTCTGACTAAAGAAATGAGGAGTGGAAGAAGAAGTACCTGAATGCCTCATTGCTACGCTTATGAATAACGTCTTGTATACGCGAGTTTAGTGTAATTAACAAGTTAGAAACACTGAATAACTTGAAGCAATGGAAATTTGAAATAACCTGTGAAAAATCGGGCTGGTACACAAGAGGGCGTGGGGTGCGCTCACTTTTAGCCTAGGTAGGGCGCGTGGTGCGCTCCAAAATTGCTCGAGGAACAGGCACTTAGGCGCGGGTTGCGCTCAAAATTAGCCTTAGGTGGGAGCGGGTCGCGCTCAGGTCTTGAACGAGTTCTAGTGATTTGGGCGCGGGTGGCGCTCCAAGTTTGCCTACCAAGGGCGCGGTTTTGCTCCGTATTTCACTGATGTCTAGTGATTTGGGCGCGGGTGGCGCTCCAATTTAGCCTACGAAGGGCATGGTCACACTCCGTGTAATCCTGTGAGGAAAATTTCAGTTCTTAAACCAACAACCACAGTTAGAATCAAACAAGGGTGGGTGGGTAGAGAATGGGGGATTGCCCCTTGAATTTAAGCAATTGAATTCTTGTCCTAAAAGAGTTTAAGATGGCAGCGGCGCCATTTGATAACTCGTAAAAACTCAATTAGATTACTCTAACCTTATTCTTACGGTATTAATTATTTATTTCCTACTCTCACATATATATTCATGCAATATATAGAGTACGGAATCGTTCCACTCTTAAACTAGCAAGACATAAGTGAATTCAACTAATCAAACACAAGGAAACAATGGTGAGAACAATGAGAGTAGTGTTGTGATTTATTTAAACTAAAACTAATTATAAATTAAACTAATTTAACT
This sequence comes from Coptis chinensis, assembly GCF_015680905.1. NCBI lineage: Eukaryota > Viridiplantae > Streptophyta > Magnoliopsida > Ranunculales > Ranunculaceae > Coptis > Coptis chinensis. The sequence continues at coordinate 55,375,311 of NC_141463.1, forward strand.
AAGCAATTAAAAGGTGAATTTAATGAATTGGAAGAACATAGAGGGGGGAAATTCCACCATGCAATTCGATTGCCTATTAGTTAGTCATCGAATCGAATATTGATCCCTAGTAAATACCAAGTCCTCTCGAATCAAGGTTCCACTAGCATGAGAGTTTAGCTCCACCACAAATCTTTTTGATGGTGGCTCTAAAATCTAGTTCATCATTGTTAGGTTTATCTTTAAACACCCATAATAATGAACTTGAAATTCTATTCTAAATAACAACTATTCTAACAAGCAATCATCCTCACATGGCTTCTTTAACCTCCTCTAATTGAGTTTTTAGCCTAGTTTCATTGGATTCATTGACAATAAACAATAATAGGAAGACATAATTAAATTAAACTAAACTTGATTAAAATAAACTTGAAATAAACTTGATTAAACGAATAGAACAAATAGTCTAAGAATCAACATGAATTAAAACTGAAATTACAACTAATGTACAACTAAGATTATGAATAACTAATTATAAATTTAAGACAAACTAAATCTATGAATTCAATATTGAATTAGAAACTAAAACTTGAAATACAAAGTAATTATTGATTCTAAAAACTAAATGTTGTTCTAAACACTAATTTGATGCTAATTAACTAGATCTAAAACTAACTATTGGATCTAAACTAAGTAAAAACTAATTTAAAACTAAGTAACTTAAGAGCTAAGCTTTTGTCTCTTGATATGGAAGAGATAAGATCCACAAATTCGTGCATGGGTTGGGGAGCCATGTTTTGGGCCAGAAAATCGAGCCCAAAACCTCATTACTTTAGTCCATAAAGGGGTTTTCAGCTAGAAATGACTTCAATAGCCTTTTTGTCCACTTCTACTCCTATGATTAGGTCAAGGCTTGGACCATTGGAAAGCTCTTTCCGATCCGGTCATTTTGACGTAAGGTAGGCCCAATTCCGAGGTCTGAGTCCAATGATATGGCCTTCAGAAGTTCTGCTGACTTTTGTGTGTTGTTTCTGCCCGCGTTGACTTTGACTTTTCAGCTTTGACCGGGCTTTAAAAAGGTTTTTTCTCCTTGAATCTTAGCCTTTTATCATAGAACTTCTTAGCAACCAACCCTTGCTCCTTTATCTCGCAAAAGGGGCAAATTTCTGCATATATTCGACTCCAATGCCTGAAATACATAAGAACACGATAACAGTACTAACTCTTACTTATTAATCACATAATTGGTCAAAAGAGATATTGTTAAAGGGGTTAAAACTACAGTTTTGGGCTCTTATTAGAACACAACATTGTTAGATCTATTGTTGGGTGTGGAAATCGATAGTGGCGTTTGTTAGTGCGCCCAATCAAAATAACTAAAAGAACATAGTTTTTGGTACTGATTTTTATTTTTGGTGTAAACTATAATTATTTTGGTGGTAGATATACTTAATTATTTTAGTTGTATGGCTACTGGGATAGGGTTCACCAATGCTCCCTTAAGTTAGGTTGGCCTCAAAACTAGTATGCGAAGATAAAGCTAGCAAGTTAGTAGGTTACTTTGGATGTCCTTATTCCGAGAAATAGACAACAAATTTGATCTTTGGGTGGAAATGGTTTGTTAGCCCATGTAAAATCAAAAGGAAAATCTATTTTAGAAGTGGAAGTTCCCACGACATATCAAAGCAATGTAGGAATTATCAAAGGAAAATGAACACTTCCTTTTGTAGTGCCTACCTTGTCTTCTGGTTTCTGAGAATGACCCCATAGCCTTCTGTTATCTTGGTGACTCTTCCACTAGTGTTAACCTTCACAGTGCACAATACACTTAATAGTTTGCAATTTCATGGCTCTTTGTTGTAGTATATTCTCATTGTAGTGAATCTGCATTGTCTCTATGTGAATGATGTGCCTACTTGACTTTGCAAAAATACTTGAACTGTAATTCTTCTCTATATTTTTCTTAACTTGTCTTCGTTTCAAAATTGATTTTTTTAAGCAAACAATATCAAGAGTCGTATGTTCTTATGCGTGTTTATTTTTAGGGAGGAATATATTGCTAGATATCGCTTCTAGTACGAGATTTAATCATAAGTTTTGAAAGGGTTCACTAGTAAAGGATAAACGCATTTAAGTGGTTGGTCGCTCAACATGTATACAATGTTTTGATATATTTTGTACTTCAACCTCAACTAAGTCAAGTTTGTTTGAAAGTTATTGTGGTTAGTAGTTAGATATTTTCATCAGTCCATATGATTCTAGTAGTGTGGATCAAGAGTTATCTATTTCTGTGAGTGGAATTTGACCACTAACTAGCCGAGAATGTTGAATGTATGGGTTGTTATATTTTGTTTGGTATTTAAGATTGATGGAAGAGTGCTCGTGATTGGAAAAATTATTCTTTTACTAGTTCCTTTGTAAAATTTGAGATGTAACTAGTATGTTGTTCATGTATAAGATCATATTGACAAAAGCGACTTACAACATGAATAAGTTTTTATCATGTGTACTAGTTTCTTATTATAATGTGTGTATTATAAGTTTATCTCATTGGAACTACCTTTAGTAAACATTAGTAAACAAGTGAAACAATGAACTGTTTTCCAATACTTATTTTTCATTGACGTGATGAATGACAATTTTTGTCAGTGAATCCTTAAGCTCGCATAGGTTGTTGCACAAGAATTTATTGTTGAGCAAATTCTACAATATAAACTTAAGGCAGTCGAATTTGAAGTTCTTATTTGAGGCTCCTTTGGGCCAAATTTTCAAGGTTGGTTTTGCTCATCTTGATTTTTGTATTTTCTAATTTTTTTTTATCATACTTGTGATTTTGTATATAGTATTGAATGTTGGTCTGTAAGCTTATTCTACACATTTCTATCTATATTATTCTTGTTGCTTTATACTATTAGGCCATTTTCACAGAACTTGGGTCTTGTGTAGGAGGCTAGATCGAAGTTATTCATTGTGGTCGTTCACTTCACCATTATTAGGTTAGTATTATAGTTGTCGGGAAGGAAGTAGTTTTTATAGGAAAGAGTTACTTCTGATGGGTTTACTCTTGACATGCTGTAAAATTAGTGAATACTTAGGAAAAAAATTTATGTTAATGACGAGGGTGTAGTTTAAATGTGTAGGTTGCTCGAGTCCAATTTGTTTGCATGTTATCTAATTTATAGCTTAAGTAATTTGCTCAGTCATATACAAGCGTTTTATATTCTCATTTCTCATAGATTTGTTTAATGATAAAAATCATAGTTATTAATACGTGTGCTCTAATGAATTCATAAGCTCTAAATGGTAAAAGCGCTCTTAATTGAGAGGTTGGTGGTCCGAATCCATCTGAATCCGATTTTAAGTTTTTTAAAAAAAAATGCTATAAATATTTAATAGCGTTGAAAAACTGCAATCAGGCTAAAACGCTATAAAAAGTACAATAGCATTTGCGGAAATCACTATTGAATTTCATAGCATCTATCTAAAAATGCTATCATTTTTATAACGTTTATTCACAAACGCTATCGTTTTTATAGGGTTTTATTTACAAACGCTATCTTAAAAAGTACAGCATGGCGATTGATAGCGTTTGTCGAAATGCTATCGACTTGATTTCATAACATTTTTTTAGTGCTATCTATTGACTTTTTTCCAGTAGTGTTAATGTCTTTATCTTATTATTCTAGTTTAGAACATCCAATGAAACAAGGCTAAACCTCCATTAGAGGAGGTTTATGAAGCCACGTGAGGATGGTTAGCTATTAGTATTATTGTTTTGCATAAAGAACGTCAAGTTCTTCGTTATGAGTAACTAGAGATAGAGCTCATAATAGAGAACTAGATTTTAGAGCCACCACCAAAGAGATTTGTGGTGGAGCTAAACACTTATACTAGTGAAGCCTTGATCCGAGAGGACTTAGTATTCACTAGGGATCAACAAGCGATTCAATGACTAACTAATAGTCAATCAAATCACGTGGTAGATTAACCTTCTCTATATCCTTTTCTCTTAATTAAATCTACTATTTCATACTTTATATTTAATGTTTTCTTAGCCTCATATTAGTCATCTCTTGTTAGTTAATAGTTGTTTAATCTTGATTCGTTCCAAGTACGTACAAGCAAGAGTGGAGAATACGATTACTCCTATTTATCACATGATGTTTAGAGAGTATTATTATATATTGATATGCATGATTTAGTACTATTTTAAACTACTATTTTTACATTATTAAATATTACTTATTAGGCTTGAAAAATGTTTTTCTCCATGATTCTTGGGCTTTAAATGTAGAACTTCCTTGGTAATCATCTTGACTCGTTTTTCATACAAAAGCGGTGCATTTAGTCACCTAATCAACTTCAAGTCCTGAAATGCACAAAAACACGTAAACAGTACTAACTATCATTTATTATAAACATAATTGGCCTAAGTAGAGTAATATTAAGGGGTTTAAACTACACTTTTGGGTGTTTATCACTAGGTGGAGGGTTATTGTTCTAAACAGAAGACATTTTTTTGAAAACTTTTTGAAAGGTTTGAGAAAGAGAGGTTGAGAAAGGGAAAGATTTTGAGAATATAAAATAATGAATTTTTTGAAAGTTTGTACAAGGTTGAGTGTTTTAACGTCAGATTCTCGAGACAAATATAGAGGTGGAGGCAAAAGATAGAATTAAATAGAGAATAATATCACTTTGGGTTACACTATTTGTTTAATTCTTTTTTGGAGACGTTTTGTTTTGTTTTTTTTTTTCTAGTTAGTTTTCCCATGCATATGGTCATTTTGGTGACTCCGAGGCATATAATTTCCATTTTTATATCCTCTAGTTTTGAAAACTATGGAGAGATGTTTTAAGATACTCGTACTCAAAAGCCGTGATTTTAAACAATAATAATTTTTTATTTTTTTTTGAAAACAAACCATAATAGGTGAACTTAGGCAAATTTCTTATCGGCTCTAGGGCGAACCCAATCCAGACAGATAGAGCTTCACCTATGCGAGTTGGGGGATTTCCAATACAAGATCTAGAATGTCCTTACCCGTGTGAATAACGTTGTGATATAGGCGACCCTTAATAAGCAAAAATGATCTCAAACCATCCCTAGATTATGTTTTCTAGGGGTTGGCCTATGTAAAATCCATTGCCTGTTTTGTTTTTGGAGAATCACATAACTATTGATGTATCGAGAATCTTGCATTAATAGAATAGAGAGAATAAAACTATTTTGAAAAAAAAATGTAAAATAAAGAAAAGAAAAATTGTATACTCGCTCCACATGTTCATGCTTACTCAAACGACGAGTAAAAAATGTTTTACAAAGAATATGCGAGATATATGTGGACTAAGGCTCTGACACTTACAACCACACACTTCAAATGGAGGGTTTGGTTACTTTATTGATGTATTCCTTCTAAGAAAAAGATGGAATGGAAGGTAAATAGGAAGGAATACATCGTGGAAAAGAGGATTTAATCATCATAAACATGAATACTCATGAAATAAGTTTTTGCTCTCCAGCTTCATTCACATCACTTGTTGCTTCAAAGGCTGTGTTTTTTGTTTTAGAATTTGGGATTGTTTGTCCTGGGAACACACCTTTCTGGGTTTTGTCTTAGGCTAACAAGTTTAGAGATTGTTACATGGATGCTAGGATTTGAGTTTGTTGTTGCATGACCGATAATATCATCTCGGTTGGCTTATCTGTTTGGACACTAGTTGGTGGTGTAAATAGAACTAGGTCTCTTTGGTTGTTGATTGGTGGGTTTTGGTAGTTCTGGTTAAACTAGGATAGAACCAATGCTCTGCTCTGATTATTATATGTACCTTGTCCTTGTCTGAATGTATTTGGTGATTTGATGTGGTTAGTGAAACCTGGAGGTGGTTGGGTTTGTGGATTATTAGTCCATGCGAAATTGGGGTGTTGCCTCCATGGTGCATTTGGTACATTGAAAGCACAGATTTCTTCCAATGGAAGTGATGATAGGTTGGTGATCAAGGGACTGCTGGTATCTATATGATTTAAGCTTAAACAGAAATTGTATGGTGAGGTATTTATGTTCATGACAGGATGAGGAGTTTGGTCTTTTTGTTTGGTTGTGAGGGCATCTATCTATTTTGTGAGGGATTCAATTAAAGTTTTGATTTATAGATCGGATTTCACCTCTAAAATACTAGTAGCCTTAGATGTACTGTGTTGGGTTGTTTTGGAATTGTTTATTTTGCTCCAATAGGTACTCTTTTCAACTTGGTTTTCAAAAAAGGTTAAAGCTTCGGTCGCACCTCTATCCAAAAAATTAGGGATGTTAAGGGTTATTTTGTGTTCTTGGAGAACACCTTTGAATAAACATTGAACAAGAGTAGATTTTTCTAGTTTATGGTGAGAACATGAATGGAGTAGGTTAGAGAATCTATCCCATGCTTTGGAAAATGTCTCACTCCGACTCTGTCTGAAGAACTGTAACTTATTTCTTATCTCATCTTCTATTTTCTTCGGTGGAAAATATTTCTTCATGAAAGAGAACACAATCTTTTCCCATGTATCGAAGGAATCGAGCTTCTGAGAAAGAAGTCATGCATGACTTTTACCAGCTAGTCAAAGGAAACGCTCGTAGCTTCACTTGATCGTCTTTGATGCCCGGATGGTGGAAAGTATTGCATACTTCTTGTATCTGGGGTAGATGTTCGTACCATAACTCGTGTTCAAACCAGTGAAAGATGGGTAGAAAATTGAACATGTTTGGTGGAATGTGAAAATCGCTCGTGAGCGAAGTAAGTCGTATACAAGATGGAGGTCCATCTTGCAATGATGTGTAAAAGTTGGAGAGAGGCTCTTCAGCTTGCACGACATCATCAACCATCTTAGAAGGTAGGGGATGAGAAATTGGAGATTGTCTAGGATGACATGCTCTCCTACGTGAGTAAGTTTTATGCTCGCTAAACCTTGTAGTGCATGAACGTAGTTCCATACACTTTAGCAAGACTAGTAAAACTACCTAAAAAAGCACAAACGATGTTGTGGATGCTCAAACAATCGGAATTTGTTTTTGGAATTTAGAGTTTTGAAAATGTTAGCTTGGTCTATAGATTACTATGCCATGTTCAAACAAACAATTAGGCTCGAAACTAGGATGGATCTACTACACGGCTCTGAAGAGTAAACAATCACTTCACCAAGTGGTGTGCTACCAAGAACCTCACTCATGGTGAATCTGGGGGAGGGGAGTGAGGAAGGTAGTTGGTCCACCAAAATCTGGTAAATGATTACTCTAAATCCTCATGGCTATATTTTTGTCCTTTTCTAGAGGAGCGTGATTGCTTTTGGCTCTAGTTGGTTGATTTTAATTATTTGTTTGGTTGGGCCTCAAATATCAAGCAATGTCCGGTTTATCTATATTAGGGAATGACTTCCCAATGGTTGTTATATGGCTCTGGTTCAGCCTTATGTGTGAATTGAAATTACACTCCAAAAATTAAAATCAAACAATCATGTAAGCATGCTTCAACATACAAGGTATCCTTTGACAGGAGTTTCGAGGATGTTTAGAGCTTACCTCTCAAGTTGTGCTTATATGCTGCTTGAGGTGAAGGCGACATTGGTTGGCGTGTGATCTGAGAATCAAGCCCAACCGTTTGAGCGTTCCCTATTTTAGGTTACAAAAAAGCCTACTTAAAAAGAAAGCTCACAATCCGGGTTTTTAATAATTATAAAACTTTGCCTTCAAGGGTCCAAAACATAAAAGTAAAACTAATACTAATACTAATAATACTTAGTAGATTAACTAGAGCTAATCATAATTAAAGTATTAATTACCAAGTTGATTCAAAATATGTGAGCATATAATTCATGACTCGCCTCGCACACTTGAACTTCCCAAGGCAACGAAAACTCTAATTCTTGATAAGTTGCACAACTTCAACCAAGTGATCAACACATCCTAATATAAGATAACTAACATTAACTAATTTTTTTGATATATATATATTTTTTAAATATTTATCACAACAAAGTTCAGTAATTTATACTACCCTATTACAAAATCCGGATCTGTACTTGAAACCACAAAAGTAGAACAAATTGGGAAAAAACCACGTCAATGTTTCTAGAGGTGGTTGGGCTGTCGCGAGCTGGTGGTCAGGTGGTCGCGGCCTGGTCAACGGGCGGTCCTCCCCTCCGGTTCTGGCAAAGTTTTGTCGGTTTTCGTTAGCAGCTCCAGCTCCTCTCCAGTAGTTTAACTACGTACCTGGATTTGAAACAAAATAGATCAATACTGAAAATAAATGAAATGAAATGACGAAAAAAATGAAAAACAAGAAATGGAGATGGTAGAATGTTGCTTCCCTCCTTAGAGCTCAACCATGAATCCACTTCTTCCAATCCATGACGGCGGCACAATTTGAAGTTTGTTGTATTGTGGTAAGGGATTAGTTGTGGTTCACCATAGATTTGTAAAGATGGATTGATGGGAGTTTATGAAGATGGGAAGGTAGTATTCTTAAAGTTCATGACTTGCTTTTGAAGGAATGAAAACTTGCATTGATACTTGACTAAAACTTGAATGGAAAAACTTGTATTGATGAATGAAAAACATGTATTGAAGATTGATTGACAAACTTGTATTGAAAAACAACTTGGATTGAATATTGAAGAACAAACTTGAATTGAAAAGTTGAATTGAAGAACAAAATGAAAATAAAGCAATAAAAACTTGAAAATGTAAAGTACTTGAACTTAAAATCTACTCTACTCCTACATGACCATAAATTAAGTGTAGGTACTTTCTCTCCTCCTACTTTTTGGCTTTTATATTACACCTTTTGCTAAAGACTGATTTGCCCTCTCCCTCAACAATCAAGACACCTCACTATGTTGCTTTATGCTTTTGCTTTTGCTTTTTCATATCTTCTTGAGCTAGCTAGGTGTTTGAGCAAGTCATCTTTTGTAGCAAAGCCATCCATCTGCAGTCTTCTGAGTTAAGGATGTGCCTTTCAGTCCTCTGGTTTTAAGTCCTTGATCTTTAACCTTTGACTTTTTCAACACTTTTTCATAGCAGCTTGAGTCTTCATAATAAGCGTTAATAAGGCTCCTTTTGGCGCTAAAATGCAGCTTTTATGATAAGTGGTATGAAATGGCCTGTAACCTGAAAAAGGCAGTAAAAGCTATGAGTTGCCTATTTATTATGTGTAAGAAGGGTTGTAATGTAGTAATCTAAAGATAATAAAATGTACATTTGGGAGCTGATCACTACCCCACATATTCAGCAAAGTCAAAAGTTACCCAAGTCACACCTTATTGGGTGAGACTTGAGAGTACTATATCATGTTCATTAAAAATCAAGAATTTAAAAGAATTCGACAAGAATACGAGATTAATTCTTTCTCTTTTGACGAGTATACGTTCTTTACATTATCATAATTATTTAAAGTGCAATCAACAAGAACAAAATGCATCATATAACTTTTTTTTTTTTCTTTTTAGTGTTTTACCACGACTTGATCCCATGACCGACCAGACTAGCTAATAGCAACCACACTACCAACAGATCAATGGGGTCGTGGTATGCATCATATAACTAATTGGCTTATAGAATTAAACAATCAAAAGCAGCCATAAATATTAACAAAAACCAGAAATCTCCATACATCAAAATTACAATTACGAGCTAGATACCAGTAAAATTTTGGATGAACAAAGACCAAGTAATGCATGTGCCTGTGAAAGCTTGTGGACCTTCTTATAAGCAAGCTTCCATGAGGGTCTTGCATAACACCTGATTCTAGATCTTCAGATTTTTACTGGGCCTAGTTATCATAAATAAGTGCCCAGCTGCAGCAGAATATACTATTCAGGCAAGTATAATCATCATTTAACACGAGAAATAGTTCTAGCCAATAGGAAATACAATAGAAAAGAATTATTCTTTGGTCTCGTATACCGCAGAACCTGACACTCAAGTTTATGTCCTTTTGACTTGCAACACCGACAAAAGTTTATCCTGATGCACTGCCTTCGGTCGTTTTGTTTTGCCCATAACCAATATACCTTCAGCTACCTGATAAACACCCAAAACTGTAATATAGAACCCCGTAGAGACATAGTATTTTGGTTCATTATGTGTTTAATAATCATGAATTAATTAAGTTTTCGTACTTTTATAGGTTTTAGCAATCAACGTAAAAATGAGGATAAAGCCAGTATTTAAGCACAAAATTGTGTGTCTACATGAAGCATTCCGATTTCACCCACGTGAAGCTAAATGAAGCCTGACTAAATCCCAGGGACTCAAACAGGACAGTTACAAGTCAGACTAGGATCAACGTGCCGAAAAACATCAAACTTCCAATGCCCATATCTTCTGAACCTGGATTCCAATGGCAGCAAGTGAGCCATCAAAACGATTAATGCGACGAACTCTACATATAGGCGTGACATTGTAAAAAAGTCAACTTTCACACCCACCACTGGTTGAAGCATGAGGGACCCACTATACAGACCCACAAAATTTCTTTGATGAAGCTTACACGTCAAGTTTCAACACATGTCAATTTGAATTAAGAGGATAAAGGACTTTTGTGCATACTTTGGCACACAAAGTCTTGAGTAGTTGACAAACAAGTCAGGATTAATTAAGGTGGCATGAAAGTCTTACTTGGTTATGTGGCAATTGATTTGGTGGCATGAAATTCTTGTTTAGGTGAAAAAAAAAAGTCTTAATTAGAAAAAATCAAGATTTCACATTAAATGATGTGGTTGAATGTTTGATAGTCACATAGATGGAAGAGGAAATGAGGAGCTCTCTCATATGCTTAAATAGAGAGGGTCTTCAAGGCAAAAACAACTTTTGGCATCCTTAAGTTAGTTTAGTTTTTATTTTGCTCCAAGTTAGTAAAGTTATATTTTCTAGTTCTAAGTTTGTAATCAAACTTTGCATTAGTTTTCTCAAAGCCTTCTAATGAAAATACTCTCTTGTATAATTAGGATTTTCCTTGTTATTATCTTTTCTTTCCAATCAATTTCATTCACTATAATTTATTGAATCTAAGGATCATGAGCAAAAAGCCTCCCTGGTGGAGGGTTAATGATGCTCGAGGAGTCCTATATCATGGCTTAGGACTTAGGTTGTATTTAACATCCTATCACAAAATGATAGTGATTGTCCAAGATTGGAGTCTGGACATCGAGATAAGCTCATGTGCGCGACCCAGGTGACACTACGGCTAGTCGCGTGTGTGAATCTTTGGTGAATCTAGGTTCTAAAATTTGAGCAGCTGGTGTAGAATGGAACTAGGGGTTGAAAAGATATTTCAAAGATGAATATCAGTTCAATCCTTTATGCTAACAGGATGGGCTTAGAGATAGGTTCGTGTTGTTAGGGATCGATGTCTCAACTCGTTTTGGATTTATCAATGAACCTAAAACAAGTTAGAGACAACATGAAATAGGCTTCTTAATCATGGGAATAATTTAACATGAGTCAAAGCGAACAACTCGCCACCTTTCTTTCTCTCTATCTCTTCCGTGTTAAGAAAATTAGTTTTTGTAAGTTTTAGTAATTTGAATTCCAAGTACCCCATAGAGTAGTTCGAATATTCACCAACAAATCCTTCTCAAAATTTCCCTAGGTAGTAATTGTAGTGAAGCAACTTAAAAGTTCTAGACTTTAGGAGTGGAACGAAACCTTTACTCTAAGTATATTCCAATGTGCACATGAGTTAGGTAATCGATTGATTCATGTTCGAGTGTATATGATCTAAACATTTTGTATACCACGAAAGATTGAAGATTAAATGGCACTGCTGCTGTCCTAAAGCCTCAAGGAACATACTTTACAAGGTGGAATATCTCCATGGGGAACCCCAATCCTACCTTTTCATCTCTTCCATTTCTCAAATTCCTTTTGGTTTGCGTTTGAATTTTATTCGCGTTTCGCTACTGATCCGTGTACTGTCATTTTTTTGTGCATGCAGGTTTGATAAGTAATATTTTAATAGTGTAAAAATAGTAGTTAAATAGTAATAAATCATGCTAATCAAGTTATAATAATACTCTCTAAAATAGTTGTTATAAGTGAGTAATTAATCGTTTTCGATCCACTCTTGTTTGCATGTACTTGATATTAATTTAGACTAATTAAACCTATTCACTAATGAGAGAGTAATTCTTGATATGAAAACAATAAATTTAAATGCTAAAATAGTAGATATAATGATGATAAAAAGAATATAGAGAGGGGCAATCAACCACGCGATTCAATTGGCTATTAGTATAGTCATCGAATCGCTTTTCTTGATCCTTATTTAACAACCTATATCTCTATAGTAATTGTTACACTAGCATGAGAGTTTAGCTCTACCAAAAATCTTTTTGATGGTGTCTTTAAACTCTAGTTCAATCTTATGATTTTTATCTCTAACAATCATAAGAATCAAACTTGAAACTCTTTTGCAAAATAATAACTAAACTACTAACAAATCATCCTCACGTGGCTTCATTAACCCCCTCTAATGGAGGTTTTAGCTTTGTGTCATTCGATTAATTAAACTAAAACAATAATGTAAAAACTTGAATTGAAATGAGGTTTGGAGGCTAAAATTATAAAACCCTAATTATTTAACTAAACCTAAACTAAACTAAAGAGGGAGAGAGAGAGATACCTAATTAAAACTAAACTATACTAATGAGGGAGTAGCCAAGTTTTGTTTAGCCTTAACCCTCTTTATATAGGAGAGGGTTAGGGTTACATTTTCGTGAATGGGCCAAAAAAAGGACTTTGGGCCTCTAATGTGAGCCCAAAGTCCATTAGGTTAAGTCTAAAGAGGCCACAGCTACTGGAAATTACTATAGTTCCATTTTCTTCAAATTTTACAGTTATGATTGGGGCACAAATGGGTTTATTAGAAAGCTTATTCCGAGACAGTCGTTTTTACATAAAGTAGATCTAATTCTAAGGCCCGAGTCTAAAGATACGTCCATTTGAAGTTCTATTAACTTTTCTGTTCTTTTTCTACCCAAATTGACTTTGACTGGCCTTGAAAAAGGTTTTTCTTCACTTCCTCAGCAATCATCTTGACTCATTTTCCATGCAAAATGGCGTCTTTAAGCACATAAACAGCTTCAATACCTGAAATACACAAAAACACGTAAACAATACTAACTCTTATTTATTATAAATATAATTGGCCTAAATGTAATACTGTTAAGGGATTTAAACTATACTTTTGGGGTCTTATCACACCACCCCCAAACAGTATTTTTCTTGTCCTCAAGCAAAGATGAGAAATAAAAACAGCGTGTTAATAGTCCGTTTTTGCAAGAGCGTGTTTTTCCTATGCTTCCTTTTTACTGCAGTATACTTTGGGGATGTTATTCTTCTTACTAATACTTGATTCTCTTATGCAAAAAAGAAAATAAATATTAAACTCTTTTCAGTAGAAAAATCTGAAAAAAACATATATAAATATAATATCAACATGATTAATATATAAAAGTATAAGTTTAAGATAAAACATGCTTGTGACCCAACAAATCTCACCAGATGTTCCAATTGAACTTGTACATTCTTGGAAATCTCTAATTTTAGTTTCTTCTGCACTATTAGGCTTTGTCTTCTTTGGAATTTGGAGGTTTATTTGAACTTCCTCTGACTGTGCATTACTAAGCGTTTTTTTTTTCAACTTAGCACGCATATTTCGAAACCAAGTAACTACGTTTTTTTCTGTAACAAAACCGTGTTGATTCAGTTCAGTTCTCAAAACGTTAATCAACTGTTTATTTGGACTTCCCTTGGATTTATCAAATACTTGTTGCATTTTTTCAAGTTGAATTGTTGTTGGTGTCTAAAACTTTCTATTCGATAAATTCTAATCAACACACGTCATATTTCCAATTTCTTGATTGTACCAAAAATAAAGGAGTTAAATAGAATCAAACATATTAATGACAGAGATGTATGATGAACTATTTGTTGTTTTACTTTCTTATATTTTTAAAATGTTACATGCTAAACTTAAAAACAAGACGTTTACCTAATCTTAACTAATTATGCTAAGAATAAGTAAAATATATGAATTTACACTAATTGTTATTAAAGTTCTACTCTCAATTATCAAGCAATAACGATAGTCAGAATTCGTTCCACTCTTAGTTGCTTAGACTTAACAATTTCTCTAACTTAAACAATTCTATAATATCAATGAGAGCAATGGTTTAATTATACTAATGTGGTGAAATTAACTAATTTAGATATTCTAACTTATATTTTGGCAATTTAATGAAAAGATGTGAATAAGAAGAAAAGTATTAGGGGGATTTGATTCCACCTTGATTCATTCTTAATATGCTAACATAGATTTGTTGTAATCCTAATCTTTATGTTTTCACATAAAGGTTAGGTCTTTTTAATCCCTAATTATTCATGACATCTCTACCAACTAATAATTAGCATGTAAGGCAATTTAAACCTATTCTCATGGTGAATTAACTACCTTCTAGAGTGGAATATCTTACTACAACTTATTCTATACTAATACATCAAGTTTTCATCAAAGATTCAATTAAACCCCTCTAATGGAGGTTTAGCTATGATTCATTAGACTATCCTGATTAAAAGAATAAGAATAAGACATAATGAAGAACTAATGTATTAAAAATAACTTGAATTGAATTAATGGTGACTAGGATAATAAAATAATAACTATGGGTTAAATAAAGAAGAAAACTAATTTATTATTTAATTGGTTCTAGCTAATTAACTAAAGGGTGAGATCCTTAGAGTTTTGCCTTAGTTCTCTTTATATAGGAAAGGACTAGGTTTACAATTTCATGCATAGACTTTGGAGCTATGTTTTGGGCCATTAAATCAAGCCCAAAACATAATTACTTAAGTCCATAAAGGGTTTCTCTGTTGGAATTTATTGCAACAGATTTTTCATCCACTTTTTCTAATATGATTGGATCAGGTCTTGAACCATTAGAAAGCACATTCTGAGCCGGTCGTTTTGACATAAAGTAGGGTCAATTCCGAGGTCTGAGTCCAAAGATACGGCCTGCGGAAGTTCTGTTGACTTTTATGCTCTATATCTGCCCGCGTTGACTTTGACTTTTTAGCTTTGACTGGGCTTTAAAAAGGCTTTTTCTCCTTGAAACTTGGGCTTTAATAATATGTCTTCTTAGCAACCAACCTTTGCTCCTTTCTCTTGGAAAAGAGACATATTTCTTCACATATTTGACTCCAATACCTAAAATACACAAAAGCACGTAAACAATACTAACTATTATTTATTATACGCATAATTAGTCTAAATGTAATATTATTAAGGGGTTAAAACTATAGTTTTGGGCTCTTATCAAACCACTCCCAAACATCATTTTGCTTGTCCTCAAGCAAATATGAGAAATTAAAATAAGTGACCAAAAATGGAGTTCTAACTAATCTCGTTTCGCCATGTGCGATTGCATTGACCATATGTAATAAGGCCTTAAACCACTAGGAATTCCCTAGTGGGCGAGTTATAGCCTTGTGAGAGTTTTCCAGATAAGGTACTCACAAACTTCATCAATACTACAATGACTATGAAAAAAAATTACTGTTTCCTTATTTATTCTCAGATATATATACATCTCACTAGCAATGAATACAGAATAATCAATTCGAAACCTAAGCTAATACGTGCATAATAATCAATCATCTACGGATAAACATATATATAATGAACTATGCTATGGAATGCAATAACAGGTCCGTTTTTGAAACTTTGGAATAGCATCCTTTAGTAGGTCCTCACAAATATGTCAAGGCAAAAACACTCTGATTTTTCCACTCAAGTTTCGCTTACTCCAGTGCACAGTGGGCACATTTTACCTTACAAACTCAATGACGTACAAGAAAGCCGAAGTCGATCAAACACATCTGCCACTTACTATCACACTAACTTATTCCTAATTGAGCTAGAGGTCTTTATTAGGTGTTGCGGGGATTAGGTGATGGTTTAAGAAGGAAAGAAATGGATATTCAAAAGGATAAGTTTGAGATAATAGAGTCTTCAAAAATATGTAACTAGAGAAACTTTGTTTTTACTTTGCTTCTATACTTTGTTTCCATCCTTAGCCATTTTTTTGCTTTTTCTTTTGGCTTTTGACTCCTTTGATTTTGTTTTTGGAGTTATAGCTTTTTATTTTATTTTATTTTTCTCTTTTCTTTGGATGGAAACTTTCTTTTCTTTTCTTATTTGAAGCAACTAACAAATTCTTGGTTTTCCACATGTCTTTCTCTTTTCTTTTATTTTCTTTTCATCTCTATTATCAGACTCATTAAAAAATGGGTAGGTTGATTTTTATTTTGGTTTGTTTCTTATAAAAGAGTAAAGGATTTGTGGTTTATGAAAAGGCTAAAGAAAGGCTCAAAGGGGCAACTAGCGGAAAATAATTTTATATAGGTTTTAATTTCTGGCTATATTGATAAAAAAAAAGGACTAAATTCTCGCTTAGGATATGGTATAGTGATCAAGCAAGTAGATGTGTGATTTCTCTATTCGGAATTTACTTCCCCCTTGTGTTATTACTCAAATATTTCACTCATATAAGACTTTTAGGCTATATTCTCATAGGATTTGTAAAATAAGTACTCTAGGTTCGATTTCATAAACTTACTGCCAAGACAAACATAGATGCTCATGCAATATATTTATGGAAAGATGCAATGACTATTACCAACATATTAACCTAAGTTTCTAAAAACTATTCTAATTTAAGAGCTAACATGAAACTACTAGACTAATATCATCATGGAGAAGGAAACAATACCAATATTCTTAAGTGCATAGTATAAATACTTTTTATTTATTTTTTTTTTAAATTTTTACTAGAAAACAAGTGCATATTATACATATATATATATCCAAATAGGTTCCTTAAATTACGCGTGTTTCATGCCACCCCCAAACAAAAACATGTTTTGTCCTTAAAGTATAGAAATAAGAAG
The DNA here is from genome assembly GCF_015680905.1 of Coptis chinensis. Classification (NCBI taxonomy): domain Eukaryota; kingdom Viridiplantae; phylum Streptophyta; class Magnoliopsida; order Ranunculales; family Ranunculaceae; genus Coptis; species Coptis chinensis. Next base: position 55,392,269 of record NC_141463.1, read on the forward strand.
GATAGAAAATACCATGGAAATGAGTCAAAATTTTAGAACACCTGCAAAACAAATTTAGAACATACTAATATAGGTAAAGAAAAACAAACGTAACTCTATATGAGTTTCACCTGTTATGGGAATAACAAAAATTAAATTGCTTTGGACATAAGCAGACACTAACAAAAAGTAAAACTTACCTCATATCTATCATTTAAGTGTTGTCCTCCTCTTCTATAAAGAAGTGAAGTTCCTTCGCATCCTGCTGATAAGAGCCCAAAACTGTAGTTTTAACCCCTTAATAATCGTACTTTTAAACCAATTATGTGAATAATAAGTAAGAGTTAATACTGATTACGTGTTTTTATGCATTTTAGGCTTCAAAATCCATTATGTGCAGAAATATGCCACTTTAGCGAGATAAAGGAGCAAAGGTCGGTTGCTAAGGAGTTCTGTGATTAAAGACCAATTTTCAAGAAGACAAAGCCTCTGTAAAGCCCGGTCAAAAGATGAAAAGTCAAAGTCCACGCGGGCGTAAAATGATTGCACAAAAAGTCGCCAGAACTTCCGAAGACCATATCTTTGGACTCAGACCTCAGAATTGGGCCTACCTTACGTCAAAACGATCGGCTCAGAAAGAGCTTTCCAATGGTCTAAGCCTTGACCTAATCAAAGGAGTATAAGTAAACGAAAAGTTTGTCAAAGCCAACTCCAGCTGAAGACGCCTTTTTGGACTGAAAGAATTGGGTTTTGGGCCTGATTCTCTGGCCCAAAACATGGCTCCAAGCCCATGCACGATTTTGGATCTGAAACATATAAAAACAAAGAAAAGCTTAGTTCTTAAGTTATCTAGTTTTATTTAGAAAACTAGTTCCTTGTAATGGTAGCTAATTAGACTTAAAATATAGATAATTCTAGATCTAGTTTTAATTGTTTTTAATTAAGTTTAGTTTCATTTTCATTCATTGTTTTAGATTAAACCTCGAAAATATTGTTATTGCTTGATTAGATAAATAAAATAGTAGATTCTTGTTCATTCTGATTTTGTCATTTATAATTGTTTAGATCTAAATTCCTTTATTACTTGTTATTCATTTCCTATTTATTACCTGAGATTTCAATTATTGTTTAGTAAAATTGCATAAGATAGAAGTTTAATATGATGTCTAGTTTTAATTCAATGGGAAATGATAGTAGTATGACTCAAGGTTAAACCTCCATTAGAGGGGGTTGAAGAAGCCTTGATGAAGCTTGATCCTTGTTAACTTAGAAATCGTCGTGAGAGTTTATTCCACTCTAGAAGGTCATTGATTCGCCATGAGAATGGGTGGACGACCTCACATGCTAGTTATTGATTGGTAGAGATGTCATGTATAATTAGGGATCATAATTACTATTTTCATATGCGAAGCATTCAATTTGGATCACGACGAGTCTTTGTTAGTTGATTAAGTCGAGTTAAGGTGGATTCAATTCCCTTTAATTCTTTATCTAGATTTAAATCCTTAGCATTCTATCATTTCGTTATTCATAACTTGTTAATTGAATTCACCTCGTAGTATAGAATTCCCCTCGTAAATCTCTCATTAGACTTTGGACTGATTAGTTGACACGAAACCATCGCATGCTAAAGAACTAGGAGTGGAACGACTCATTTACTCCCCTATATCTCAATACGATTGAGAGTAAAAATATCTTTGATAAATCTAGTAACAAAGCAGTTTTAGTTTTACTTTCGTTTAGAGTTTCAACGCTTTATTCAAATGGCGCCGCTGCCATCTTAATCTCGTTCAAGACAAGAATTCAATTGATTGAATCCAAGAGGCAATCCCCCATTCTCTACCCACCCACCCTTTTAAATTTTCATTCCTATTTCTTGAATTTTCAGAACTGTTCACTGTTTTAGGCATAGGGGCTGCAGATTCACAGAGGAAAACACTGCAGTAAAGGTATTTGTAAATTTCTAAAAATTCTAAAAAATTACAGGTGTAATCCTTAATGTGTTATTGATTTAGTGTAATTTTTTCAGAAATTTCCTAATTGTTTTACCTTGTTAACAAATACTATCTTTACAGTGCTACATTTCAGTTTTCAAACCATGTGTTCTTGGAAAAACTGTCAAGTAAGGTTACTTAGGCAGTTCTAAAAATTCTATAATTTTTACAGGAGTATCTATCCTACGTCAGGAGCTTGCAGTAAAAATTTGACGAGTTTTTGAATTTGTTTGACCTCCTAAATAGTGGAGTGTTTCCAGTGTGTTTCTGCAGTTTTGCAAACACTTAATTTCTGGAACACCAGCTCATAAGAAGAGTTTGTAGAACTCCAATTGCTCTAAACGTTTTACAGGAATAAGTAGGATCTGTCAGGAGTCTCCAGTAAAAGTTTGGTGATTTTTGGCTTTGTTTTGATGGGTTAACTATTCGGTTGTTTGTATTGTGTCCGAAAACTATTTCACAAAGTTTGAAGGGCAGTAGAGGGACTTTCATAGCTCCGATTGATCTGAAATTTTATAGACTACTTGATAGAGCAAGCCACGAGCGCACCTACGCCCAAATAGAGCGCGACCTGCGCCCAAACGCCTGGAACTCTAAGCTAGCTATTAGCAAACAGAGCGCTTGATCATACCACTAAACCTTGAATTTGCCCGGTTTCCTTAGGTTTGTTCCAAATTTTCATTTCTTCAAGTCATTCAGTGTTTCTAACATCATACAAACACTGAGAACGCGTATACAAGATGCTATTCGTAAGCGAAGCAAGGAGGCATTCAGGTACTCCTTCTTTCACTCCTTGTTTCTTCTATCAGAGGAGTTTTAATTCTAGTATATTCAGGCTTGTTTTCTTAAAACGAAATACCACACACCTATCTAGAAATGTATGCTTAGAGTTGTGGTTGCATATTAATTGCCCTATAATATATTTGAAAAACCAATATGGCATATCAATATGTAGACCAACAATCATATGATAATTATGCAAACCCTTCACCATGTTCATGCTGTGGTAGTGCTTACCATTGGGCTTTTCAATGCCCATCATATCAAGAGCAATCTTGTAATTATTATGGGAACCCTTCACCATGTTCATGTTGTGGTAGTCCTGATCATTGGGCTTCTCAATGCCCATCATATCAAGAGCAATCTTGTAATTATTATGGGAACCCTTCACCATGTTCATGTTGTGGGAGTCCTGACCATTAGGCTTCTCAATGCCCATCATATCAAGAGTCTGAGCCTACTATAGGATATAATAATAATTATGAGCCTCAATTTTCAAATTTTTATAGTGACTCATACAATCAAGAGTTTTCTAGTAATCCAAACTATTCATGTAATTCCACCAATAACAATCAACCAGCCATTCAGCCTCAACCTAACCCATCACAGTACGACATCAACCATAGTCACTCAAACGCCAATAACTATGACTATCAAACATCATACCAACCAGACCCACACCACCAAGCTTCCCCTCAGCTAACAACATTCGATGAAATAATGGCCCAAAACAAAATAATACTTCAGGAAATAAATCGGAACCTAAAGATACTAGGTTCACCTATGCGGAACATTTCTACCATGCCGAGATCGACACTATTCCCATAACTAACCCAAATAACCTAGTTCACACCTACCCTACATTTCATGAACCATTACCTTCCGAAGACCCTCCCATTAACCATGATATTAACTCCACACCCCACTTGGATGAGGAAATTCTTGTAGATGATTCTTTAGGACTAGTTTCGGATGACCACTCAAACTTGAGCGATGTCTCCGAGGAACTTCCTACTGATCCACCAGACGATGAATATAATGATGACACTTTAGAAGATATTTATAAAGGTGTGACGAAGGAAGAATTTGATAACTATTGCCATTCTCGTAATATGGACCCTCCTGTTGAGCATGTCCAGGCCTTTGAGTTTGCTAACCGCACTCGGCTGGATGATGTCCCGACACATTCGAATGAGGCTATTGAGGATACTTGTAGTGTTTTAGAGGAAGAGGGTGAGGACATGGAGATTAACAATTCAAATCTAAGGCATGAACCAGTTAATGTGCAAGAAAACGAGGAAGTTACATCTTTAGAGCAATGTGAATCTCAATTCAATTTGGCAGCTGAGGAAATAACAAGGAAAGAAATAGAGGAAAATCTTAAAGATAAAACCACGAACCACAACCTTGTGGATTCAGCTAAGCCAGATGTAGAGTTCTTAAGAGCATGTGAGGATCCACCACCCGATGAACCACCAACCAACCACCATCCACCTGAGTTACCACCTCCTATAATCTAACCATCTACCACAACTAAGCCATCTATTCACCCACCATTTAAAAGGAACATTGATTTTGCCCTTGAGCCAATTGCCTCAAAGACCATCTATAATTTTTTCAACCCTCACAGTGAAGAATGTTTGCCTAGCACCCAATCCCATGAGTACACCATTCCAGTAATTGAGAGACAAGCTCTGACCGAGTGTAGTGAGAAACCTAGTTTGTCTTATTTTTCCTCATCTGAGCTTCATGAAAGACATCAGGATCCACACTTCATTCCCTTCTCACCTAAAGTATCGCTAATTCATCTTTTTGGTCATTCCAACTATTTAAAACAATTACAACATGATGGTTTGCATATGTTCTTTGATAGGATGTGATAAGCACCCAAAACTGTAATATTAAACCCCGAGAGACATATCATTTTGGTCGATTATGTATTTAATAATCATGTAATAATTATATTTTTGTACTTTTGCAGGTTTCCGCAATTAAAATAAATATAGTGATAAAACATGCATCGAAGTACGGGAATACGGGAATATTTGAAGTTTCCCGCTCAACCCCTGTGAAGCCCAATAAAGCCTGACTAGAGCCAAAGTTTCCAAAAGAACAAAACCAGTGCAGAACGGGTCCACATATAAAGAAGCAGCAAACTTCCGAAGCTCAAATCGGATAAATCTAGATGCCGACGTTGGCTAGTGAATCTGCCATAGTGACCCGGGCGACGAACTCTGCGCAAGGACAAAAAGTCATAAAACGCCAAAATCGGCGCCGCCACTAGACACACTAAGTGGACCCACTTTTATGGGCCCGTAAGGCATGACGAAGTCAAGATAGGCGGTGGCAAAGGATGGTTTCAATTTGGTACCACCTGGCAAGAGAGAAGACACGTAACAATTCAAACCAGGTGGTTTGAATTGAAATGAGCTACAAAACAAAAACTTAAAAAGCAAAAAGACAAAAAGCTAAACAGATCAAAACAAAACTCAATTCAATGGTTCACAAGCCATCCAACCTATATATATGAGGGGGTCGCCTTCATTATTACCCCTTCAGCATATTCATGCTTTAGCTTCCGCCTAGTTAGTTTATTTCTTCAGTACTTACATTCTGTCATTTCCATTCCAAAGAAATAAATATCGTAGTTATTTTACCCTTAATAATCATTTCTTTTCTAGTTTAATTCCTGTCCTGCATTTATTTACTTAATGTATACAGCAAGTTTTATTATTCCTTCTATGACCATGAGCTAATCCGGATTGACTCTTTAATATTCTAGAGTCACTACTTAGGAATTAGGCTTAGATTTGATATTCGGTTCCAAAATGACTGAGACTGTACAAAGTTGGACTGCTGATGCTCCAGGAGAGTCTCGCGCGCGACTCTCTAGTGTCGACGACTCTCCAATTCGGCCCAAATGATGAAATCGATCCAGGAGCTGAAATAATATACCAGAGATGAGATATTATTGAAACTCCTTATGCTAGTGAAATGCGACCTAGAGATGTGGGCATGCACTAGGGATCAGTACTCGACGCCATCTCCGAAAACGAGACGAATTAGAGATGTAGTGATGTGGTAATATAAACTGTTGAAAAATGATTCTCGCATGAGTATGACTAACTCTCTCCCTGTTTCTCTATTTTTATTTACCTACATATAATCGCCGTAGTAATTTACATTATTTGCATTACCGTTAATTTAATTAAAACCAACTAAAAAGAAACCTAAAAATCCTACTCACCAAAAGTTGTAATTCCAGTTGTGAACCTATCCGAGCCCTAAGGTTTGGACGATCCCTTACTCGACCTATCCTACCAAACCCACGTGAGTAAGGTAACTTGACTAAAACGTACGACTATACGGACGTTGGACTTTGGACTTTGGACTTAGGTCTTTGGACTTTGGACTTTTGACTGTGGACCTCGGACTTAAGAAAATAATTAATCAAGAAAACCAATAAACGTGAAAATAAGATGCGTGTAAAACAAATGGCGTCGCTGCACGCCGAAGAACTCTGGACTTAACGTAATAACTGGAATACATCCATAAAAACCCCCTCCCCTACCTCCTCATCTTTTTAATTTTCATTTCTGTTCCAATACTAAAGAGTTACGTAACTCTTTACCCTAACTTTTTCTACTAACAAATATCTGTGAACCAAGTTTTGTTTATTTTCATTAGCACAGTCTAAGTACTCCATAGGAATTTGAAGTACTGAACAGACAAAAGAGTCTCGGACGAGACTGAATTAGTAGCACGCGAGATTAACCTGGAGTATCAACACTTTGGTTTTCAGGTACAAGCCACTTTGCTTTTCAGTACTCTTTTGGACTCTCTGGTCCTGTTTTTCTACTAAGCATAAGCTCGGGAGTTAGTCGATCGCTATACAAGGAATTGCGGGATGCTAGGTTTCAAACTCTTAAACTCCTCAAACTTTGTCGAGGATATTATTTGCTATAACCTGTTTTACCTCGTATATTTGTATGTTGACATGAGAACTCCTTGTATGTAAAGGTGGTTCGTCATTACATATTCACGTTAACACAATTAATATGATTCGAATATATTTGGATATATGCGTAGCTTCAAACCACCTGCTTAGAATATTTTTGTATGTGTATGTTACATCAATTCACGTACGCGGTATTCAATTGCATGAGTTCGTTCTCGACATTCCCCTAGCTCACATATAACTTACATATAGTTGCACGTATAAGTAATATAGATTTGCATGTGTAGATTTTCTGCGTAAACTAGTATATGTTAGTTAGTTTCTATTTTGGCATCTATCGTTTTAATTGCATATTTCGTAATCACGTCTCCATAATACATTAATTACGTAAAAAAAAAAAATCATAGTAATTAAAAATTTCATCTTAATAATCTTAATAATACCCCGCATAATACACCACCATAAATCATCATCCTATTCCATCAGTGTCTAGGAAAATCGAAAGATTGAGGTTGTCTAATTAAGGAACGTGCTAGCATGGACAACCTCCCTCAATCCTCTCAGGTGACCTGGCTGCTGGAATATTCACACGTTATCCTAGCTTACCCTTTCGAAGTTAGCAAAGCCGTGAAGACGTGCTTCACCTCCCTCCTTCCTAAATTTTAAAACCTCCAGTCATTATTCGTTCATTATGAGCCTTAAATTAAAATTTATATTTGTATGAGACTACGGTATGGTAAACATAAGGAATTAGAACTTACATATCGTCGTCAAAAATACAATAAACAACTGTTTATGTTATCTCCTAGACATAGTTCCTCCTCCGTAAATCAACCTCGTCAAACATCTCCGTTGCCATTATCTCCTTTAATTATGGCTGAGGAAAATCTCACAGTCGAGAAACCCCTTTCGGATTTCTATAGTGCCTTACAGGAAGGACCTGCTTCCTGCATTAAACTCGATGCGATTGTAGGTGATTTTCGCATTCCGCCAAACATTTTCGATTTGTTACCTGTTTACCATGGTTTAGACCATGAAAAACCGTACAATCATCTTCGTCGAATGCAACAAGTAGTCACCTCTTTCCGCCATCCGACCGTTACCAACGAACAAATCTTGCTTAGGTTGTTTCCCTTCACCTTAGCTGATAAAGCTTTAGTTTGGCTCGCCAGACAAGCCCCGCAATCCATTGACACATGGGCCAAACTCGTACAAGCATTCATGATAAAGTTCTATACTCAGAAGAAAACTACAAAAATGCTTCAAAAGATTCAATTCTTTCGCCAGCACCCCCAGGAATCCTTTCCGGAAGTGTGGAGCAGATTTACTGATCTACTTCTCGAATGTCCCCATCATCAACTCGACACCACTGTATTAGTCCATTCATTCTTTAATGGTCTCTCTGACCATCAAAAGGAAACATTAGATATCATGAACGGCGGTTGTTTTATGGACAAGGGCGCTACTGAAGCATACACTTTTCTTGAGAAACAGGCTTCACGAAGCACCCATTGGGGAAACACTGATTCTTCTATATCTTCTAAAGACACTCCTACCAAAGTTACGTCTATGTTCGAGGTTAAACCCGATTCGGAATTAAAAACTCTAATCGAGTCCTTAAACAAAAAGGTCGATGCTCTTTCGGTACAAGTAAATGAACAAAAACCCAAACAGGGCATGGCTGCCAACGCTTCCCCATGCCCTCTTTGCTTAAGTCCTGAGCACGCCGATTCTTATTGTCCTTTGGTATACGAGTGTCCTCCCTAATTTTTTGAAGAGGCTTGTGCTTTCAACATCCCTAATGCACCTTGGCGACAACATCCGAATTTAGCTTGGGCACCCCCTGTCCAACAACAAGCTCCTCCAGGTGTCAACAACGTTCCTGTACGACCACCCGCGAACTACAATTTCTATCGTTAAGGAAATCCTCCGCAATTCCAGCAAGGGCAAAGTAATTTTCCCAACAACGCAAATATAGGGTACCAAAACAACCGCAACCTTGTTCCCACTAATCAAGGATATGGCTACCAAAATCAACCCGTGAATAATAACCGTGAACTAGTTCCCGCTGCTCCTCTGGTACAATCCACAGCCGATAAAACAAATTTGAAACTTTCCCGACATACATGAATCAACAAAATCAAATCCTAGCTTCTATCCAATGTCTCTTCACCGTTAGCTCAGATAAAAGTCAAAAGGCGCGGTTCCCCGCCAAGCGGTTCCAAACCCTAAGCCTACAAACACCGCCTTTGAACTCAACAATGCACCAAGATCTAGTAATCCAAGCCGGGTGAGGTAAATGCCATTACCACTCTCCGCTCGGGCGAACCATCGACAATAATATACGATGCCGACGAGGAATCGACGGAAGCCACGACCGACGCCCTTCCAACTCCTACCCAAGAACCTTTAACGGACGGTTGTACCTTCCAAATCTACACCCATGTCCCTAGGAAAAGATACCACTAATCCTTATATCGCCGATTCCTTCCAAAAGCTCGCTCCCCGCCCGCTTGGTAAAGAACAAACATGACAAACATTTTGATGAGATCCGTGAAACCTTCAAAAATTTGACCATAAACTTACCTTTCCTAGATGCTAAAAGCATTTGCCCAAGCATGCCAAGTTTTTGAAGGACATGTGGACCACCAAACGATGTCATGAATGTACCTCAACAAGCGCTCCTCACTCGAAAGTTTCCCTCGATTACCACTACCAATGGTGTGGTAAAGTACAAGGACCCAGGTCGACCCACTGTACCATGCACGTTGGGCGACAAGTATACCGCTACTACACTTTTAGACCTAGGTGCCAGTGTTAACCTACTTCCCTACTACTTATTTAAGCAGTTAGGTCTTCATGAATTAAAACCTACCAATATGACTCTGCAACTAGCAGATCGCTCCATCAAGTACCCAAAGGGCATAGTAGAGAACGTTATAGTAAAGGTCCAAGATTTTTACTACCCAATTGATTTTGTCATTCTAGATACTGAAATAGCCTGTGACTCCATCCCTATCATTTTGGGACGTCCTTTTCTTGCAACTGCCAACACTCTGATAAATTGTCGGGACGGTTCAATGACATTGTCTTTCAGGAACCTTTCTGTCGAACTCAACGTGTTCAAATTAATGAAACAGTTTTCCGATCCTATAATGGAGGGCTTAAATTAGCTTGGTTGATAGTCCGAACATGATTAATTCACAAACTCTTTTCCCCGCATTTAGATACACCAATTTCTTTCTTTTGATAATCCGGAGTTTGACAATGACTCGTACATAAAGGATGTCCATGCATTATTAGAGTCAGTACCACTATTTGACCCTAATGCTGCGTTGCAAACTGATTCAGAAGAACCGGATTCGCTCTTTTCCATTGAAGAGATGATCCCTCACAAATCCTTGATCCCTAATCCTCCAACTCCGGATTTAAAACCTCTACCCTCTGATTTGAAGTACGTGCATCTCGATCTCGATGGTAGTCACCCTATAATAATTTCTTCTCACTTGACTACCGACGAAGAGGCATGTTTGATTCATGTCATTCGTGAACACCACTCCGCTATCGGATGGTCCTTAGATGATATCAAGGGAATAGACCCTAGCATATGCATGCATCGCATACATCTTGATGACGGCACAAAAACATCGCGAGAACCACAACACCGCCTTAATCCCGCCATGAAGGAAGTAGTGAGAGAGGAAGTTTTACATTTATTTGATGCGGGTATCATATACCCTATCTCTGATAGTGACTGGGTTAGTCTTGTCCACGTTGTTCCCAAAAAGTCCGGCATTCAAGTTGTACAAAATGAAAATGGTGAGTGCATCTCCACTCGCATTCCTTTGAAATGGAGAATTTGCATTGACTATCGCAAACTTAATGTCAGAACCCGTAAAGATCACTTCCCTCTCCCATTCATTGACCAGATGCTAGAAGATTTAGCCGGTCATGCTTACTACTGTTTTCTTGATGGCTATTCCGGATACTTCCAAATTGTCATCGATCCAGCCGATCAAGAAAAGACAACTTTCACATGTCCCTTTGGAACCTTTGCATACAAACGAATGCCTTTTGGTCTTTGTAATGCCCCAGGCACTTTCCAACGCTGCATGCTTCACATTTTTAGTGATATGGTGGAACGTTATATGGAAGTCTTCATGGACGACTTTTCCATTTACGGAAATTCCTTTGACGACTGCTTATCAAACCTTTCTAAAGTATTAATGCGTTGCGAAGAGAAAAATTTGGTACTCAATTGGGAGAAGTGTCATTTCATGGTTACCAAGGGACTTGTTCTAGGTCATATTGTTTCGAAAGACGGGATAGAGGTCGATAAAGCTAAAATTGTTAAAATTGCTTCGCTACCTTTCCCACGTATAGTTCGTGATATCCGTGCCTTTTTAGGCCACGCTGGGATTTTATAGAAGATTCATTCAGGATTTTTCTAAAGTTGCTCGACCCTTAACCAATCTCCTGCTTAAGGATGCAGTATTCGACTTCAATTTCAATTGCAAACAGGCTTTTGATACTCTAAAAACTTCTCTGACTACCGCTCCTATCATTCAACCCCCTGATTGGTCTCAACCATTCGAACTAATGTGTGACGCTAGCGACTTTGCTATTAGCGCCGTACTAGGCCAACGACGTGACGACAAACCCATTGTCATTTACTACGCTAGTAAAACTCTTAACGACGCTCAACGTAATTATACCACAACTGAGAAAGAGTTCTTAGCTATTGTCTATGCTTTGGATAAGTTTCGCCCCTACCAAGTTGGAACATTGACCATCGTATATACTGACCATGCCGCAATTCGATACTTACTCGTGAAAAAGGATGCAAAACAACGATTGTTCCGCTGGATCCTTCTCTTACAAGGATTTACCCTGGAAATCAAAGACAAGAAAGGAACCGAAAATGTCGTAGCCGACCATTTATCAAGGCTGGTTGGTGACATCGATAGTGATTCTGAAGCTATCGGTGATTCCTTCCCAGACGAATACTTGTACTCTATTTTCTCATCTCCATGGTACGCGGATATCGTTAACTACCTAGTTACTGAGGAAGTCCCCTACTTTTGGTCACGTCCTGATCATAAAAAGTTCTTATCCACTGTAAAATATTATTTCTGGGATGAACCCTACCTCTTTAAGTATTATTCCTACCAACTCATTCGTTGCTGCATTCCCGACTGGGAACACACCGACGTATTATCCTTTTGCCATGAACAATCTTGCGGAGGTCATTTCAGTGGAAAGAAAACTGTGGCCAAGGTGTTACAATGTGGTTTTTACTGGCCTACCCTTTTTCGCAATGCACACGAACATTGCATAGCTTGCATTCGTTGTCACCACCTAGGTCGAATTACCAAACGAAATATGATGCCCCTAAATCCTATCTTGATTGTGGAAATTTTTGATATTTGGTGCATTGATTTTATGGGACCCTTCCTTATTTCTCAAAATTTCTATACATTTTAGTCGCTGTAGACTATGTGTCCAAATGGATTGAGGCACTCGCATGTCGCTCAAATGACCATAAGACTGTCGTGAGATTTGTGAAAGAAAACATTTTCTCTCGTTTTGGTGTTCCCAAAGCTATCATCAGTGATGGGGGTACACATTTTTGTGACAAAATGTTTGGGTTTTTAATGAAGAAATATAGAGTTACTCACAAGGTTGCTACTCCATACCACTCACAAACGAGTGGCCAAGTGGAAGTCTCCAACAGAGAGATAAAGTATATTCTGGAGAAAATTGTCAACCCATCAAGAAAGGACTGGTCTCTCCGCTTATCGGATGCCTTGTGGGCATACCGAACAACATTTAAGACACCTATAGGGATGTCTCCTTACCGCATTGTTTTTGGAAAACCTTGTCATATGCTAGTTGAACTTGAGCATCGTGCCCTTTGGGCCATCAAAAGCCTCAATTACAATATCATCAAGGCAGACGAGAAGCGAAAACTGCAATTAAATGAGCTGGAGGAGATTCGGAGTGATGCTTATGATCTCTCGAAATCCTACAAAGCTAATATGAAAAGAGTGCACGACAAGCACATTTTGCATAAGGATTTCAAAATTGGCCAAAAAGTTTTACTGTACAACTCCAGATTACACATCTTTCCTTGTAAATTGAAAACACGATGGTCTGGTCCTTTCATTGTGTCAGCTGTGAAACATTATGAGGCAATCTATTTGCTTAATCCAAAAGATAACAGCGAATTTCAAGTCAATGGACAACGCCTAAAACATTACCACGAATTACGCTCACCACATGTTGAACAGACTCTTCTTCAGGATCCAGTATACATAGACTAGATGTTTTGTTTGGCGTACTCAATCTTGTTTCTATAGAAGGTACGCCATTTTGGTAGCCGGGCCATCTTCTATCTTATGATCTCCAAAGTTCTTTGAAGTGTGTGGTTACAAGCACCGGAACCTTAGTCCACGAAAACTCTTTTTCAGAACTTAGTATAAATGTCTTCTGCAACACGAGAAAATGTGCTTTTCGATAAACGATGGGTACCTAAAATTTCACCTCCTTCCTTCTCTCTCCTTTTCTACTCTCTGCCTCGTGAACTTCAGCTAATCATTTGGTGTAAGTCTCACTCATCACGAATAGGGAATGGTCGTAGTTCTTTTACTCGTAAACGACGTGCGCGAAGGATGGGCTGGTGTATGCATTGCCAAACACCCTTCTGTCTAGGTCTTGACTTCCTATCCGATACTAGCTAGTTTAAGGTATACTTTTGTCTAACACCAGCTGCGCAGGATAATCTTTGTCGCCGCGCCGTTTCTCCCACAGGTTGGGATTCGTCTTGAGAATCTGACGTTAACAGACTCGATTCGTCTTGAGGGTCTGACGTTAAAAGACTCATCTTGTAGATATGTTTATATTGTTGCCTTTTCCCTTTGCATTAAGGTTTGCACATGAGATTCGTGTCCAACCTCAGATGTCGCATACTTAGAACATAAACGGGCAATGGATTCCACCAGACCAACCCTAGAATTGGTTACTTTGAGTTCCCTTGGGGCGGTTTGAGGATAGCCGTTTGTAATAAAGGCAATTTTATTAGACCGTAGCGAGCACGGTCCAGGATGGTACCGTCCTATCCCTAACCCCATAATACATAAAGGTAAAGCCACAGTCTGGCTGGATTGGGTTCGCTCCAGAGCCGACATGATAGTTGTCTATGATTATAGATGGTGACTCTTTTGGACATCTAGTGTTCTTCACGTTTATCTCCTTTGTATATAAATAAAATCTTGGTTTATAAATAAAACACCCTCCTTCTTTTCAAAAACTCTTGTGACCTTTGAGGATGACTCATACAATTGGATAGCATTTTTCGTGCCGATCATTTCAATATCTCATTCGGCCCAATTCGAGTCCAAACGAAGTGGGGTAAGCATTTAGATTTTTTTAGGCTTAAATCGGGCTTTAGGCTTGATTTGGGCTTGGGGAAAATTTTTGGCCCAACCAAAATATCGAATTCTCAGTCCATTTAAACACAAAAAACCAGAACACACGTGTCACATTTACATCATTCTTCTCCCTAAAAAACCGGATCTTGCCCCCTCTCGATTTAATCTCGCACGAGACAGGCCCACACTAAAACCAGGTCTCGCGCGAGACCCTCACATCTCCGACCAAGATTTCCTTTCGTCAGAACATCTCATTTCTCCCCATCATCAGTAATCAATAGCCATCCTCTCCCTAAGACCAGTAATGGCCGGAAACAGGCGGATTTGTGTGGAAATTTTTTTTGAAAATTTGTTTGAAAACGGGATGTTTGCTCCATTTTTTGATCATGAAATTCACTCTAGTGGATGGGAGAGTTTGTTATATGCCAATGGAGGGCTTTATTCCAAAGATTTGGTGATGAAATTCTACGACAATGGGAGCTTTAATGGCGACCATTTTTGGGTCACTGTCGAAGGTGTGCGTCACGAAGTCACACCTGTGTTGCTCTCCGGGATCACGGGCATTCCTCCGGGTCGACCACGCATCGACTTCAGCCAGCAGTCCGTGTACCCACAGACTTACGACCTAATGCTCGACAAGCTAATCGAGGGAGAGTACAACATCGACGGGAAATGCGTGTATCAGCACTCGGTGTGACGGAACCAGCTGGATGTGACTGAATGGCTGGGACTGAACGTCATTTGCACCTCAAAGCCTTCGGAAATCAACAAGACCTTCCTCCACGTTCTCTGGATCCTCCAGGAGCGAAAGGGTAACTTCTGCATCGTTACCTTTCTTTTTGATATTATCACACATGCCACTCTTAGGTCAGCCCCTCTTGTAGTTCTAGTAACGCAAGTTATGATTAATCTGGGTTTTCTGTCCGCTACCCCACTAATCCCCATACCACAATATGAGAATATGCTTGTCTTCAAGAAATGCATCCTGGACCCTTGGGAACCCACATCACCTAGGGCTGCTGAGCACGCTAGCGTAAGCTCATCTCACCCACCCTACTTTGATGAGACTGCTATGAGTAAGATGACCTATCCCATAGAGGCCTTACGTGCTGTGAACAGTGGTTTGAGAGACATGTACACTTGCTGTGCATCGATGAGACGCACTTTTGGGCTTAATTAAGGACAGATATGACCAGTCGCCATGAGTCGATGACAGACAGCATGGGCAAATTCCAGCAGGAAATGAGAGCTTCAATGACTACATTTCAGGACCATATGCTTACTCGCCAGAACTAGTTCTAGCGAATGTTCAAGGCGAGCCAGCATCAGTTTTAGGCTCAGGTGATGGATACTCTGGGTGATATCCAGGAGCGCTTAGCCTCAAGGGAGCTCAGACGCACGACGCGTCGCAGACTCTTGGTTCTTCTTCTGCAGCCCCCGAGGATTCTGCTACAGCACCTGAGGATCATCAGTAGCTAGATTTATTTTCCGGTCTTGTATAATATTTATATCAGATATTTTATTTACGTGTTTGCATTTTCCAGCTTAATAGTAGATTGTTTCCTAAAAATTTCTATCTTGATATATTAGCTATATCTAATAGTATAGTATATAGGTAGGAACATATATTGGTAATAATAAATTATATACATATATATAAATATATATATTAAATGTCATACTTAAACAACAAATTTTAACGTAAACTAACGTTTTATAAAACGTTCAGAAAACAATAATGAAAACGCATAAAAAATGGTCAGAAAACAGTCATATACCACATCTAAAAAACGGTCAGAAAACGGCAATTTTCTTTCTATAAATAATTTCAACTCTTCCTCCAAATTCACTCATTTCATATTCTTCCCTTTACACTTCTTATTCTAAAAAAACGTTTTTAGATCACTCCAAGTTTCAAGATTCATGGATGCACTAGAAAAGTTTGAGCAGCAGCAGATTGAATATGCTACTCAAGTCTTCATGCTCGGTTGTTTTATTATAGTCATGTTGTTAATGTGGCATATAGTTCTATCTAATATTTAGGTTTGTATTTAATTCCTCGTATCATTATGTTGTGTTTCCATACCGTTATACGTTCTTACATCTTATTGTGATAGTATATCTACATTTTTCTTGTCCTTCTACTTACGCTATTAAAAAAAAAAGAAAAAAAGAAAGAAAAAATAGGGGGCACTCCTTGTCACATGCCCCATTCTTCTCATCCACACTACATCCACTTTTGCGCATATCTTAGAAGATACACGTGGTCTAACTACCCTGTGACACCTCAAAACGTATCTTTTACATTTTTGGATGGGTGCCTATTTATAACAAGGATAGACACCTCAAAAATCTAACTTCCCTTTTTTCAAAATAATCTTTTTCTTCACCACTCCATCTTTAATGGCCCTCACTTTCGAGTTTCGTGGTCCGAAAGCAAAATTTTTATGGAAAATTTCCAAAATGGTCTTTTTCATCCTTTTTTTGACACTGAAATATTACGTCGAGGATGGTACCCTCTTTTACACCATAAGCAAGCATTTTATTCCAGAGAATTGGCCTTGTTATTTTATAAAAGCGGTTATTTCCAAAACGGACAATTCTTTGTCCATGCTAACGGATGCGAGCATGAATTGACTATAGAAATCATCTCTGAGGTACTTCAAATTCCTATTACAAACCAAGGAGTACACCTTCAGGATTCACCTTTCGATAATATCCGACATCTGATGTTTGCAACTATCCTTCATGGCGAATACAACCGGAAAAACCGTATTGTTTATCAGCGATCTTTGCAAAAGAACCAATTATCTATGATCCAATGGGTAGCTCATAATGTCCTCGGCACGTCTAAGACTTCCGAAATAACCAAACCCCTCCTCCATTTACTCTGGGTCTTCCAGAGTAACTGCAATGATTTTTGCATTATTAAATTTCTCTGGAATGCGATCGCGCGTGCCAGGAAAAAGGCAGCTCCTTTACCAACCATTGTGACACTTATCATGATACATTGGGGTTTTTCTAGTACTTCTCCTCATACACCTCTTCGAACAACTAACATTCTTACCATTCACTCAGTATGTAAGAACGGATTCTGGAACCCCGACGTTGCAAATAACCATGTCGGTGCAGAAACCGACGAAGATGGTTCCACTGACAACATTTTCACTGAAAATGCATTATGCAACATATTTAATCCCATGGAAGGGCTTCGCTTAATTCAACAAGGACTGATGACATTATTCAAACGTCAGAACATTATCATCACCACCCTTCTTGAATTTTAGGACCTGCGGACAATAAATGAAGAGGAACAAGCACAATTCTTGCACAGCCACAACCAATTCTTGGCAAATCACACTCTCATAATGGAGAACCACGAGATTTACCGCATTTAAATCAAAATGTTGCAAACAGGTCATTGCACGGATTGACGACATAGAAAATCTTATAAACGGATCCTTCCCATAAAAGGATCCTCGCTATTTTCGGGCCAATGAAACCATTTAAATTTTGCAATTTTATATTATTTATCATTTTCTTTTTAGTTTTTAATTTTCGTGATGGTAATTTGTTTTACTTAATTATTCTCATCATACTCTAATATTTGTTTATCCTTGTCTAAACAGGTCACATTTTTTTCACACATCTTCTACAATGGAAGCTCCAAAGATGATTCCAGAACAATCTTTCCATTCGTTGCTAAATTCTCCGGCATATGGACATCTTTTCAGAGACTACATCATTTAAGTTGGTTGGAACTCTCTTATTCAACACCCGGAGCAGACATACTCCCCAGGTTTGGAAACTTATTTTTATGATCACATGGAAGATTTACCAGCTGTCCAGGGTTTCCCTTTGAATGATTTTACACTACATATTGGTAACACCCGACACGCTTTTTATGAGCCAACACTAAGAAAGTTCGTTTGTTCTCTAATGATGATAAAATGATAGCTCATCTAGACAATGCAAATAAGAGGAAGTGGAGTGAAGTCTGGAAAGCTATGATAGATTGGCGGGATGCAAAGGAATGACATTTCTACAGGGACGAGGCAAGGATGGACTATCCCTTAGTTCAAGGTTGGGGCAATGTAAGTTAATGCATGTACATATTTGTTTTACATTTTGATGTGAAATAAATAAATAACCTAACAGTGTGCTACTCTAACAGTGTGCTTCTACTTTTATGATATATATAGTGTGTTACAATAAATTTCTGTGGAAGATGTCAGCTATATTTTTGCTCAAAGCCTCTCAGGTATACTCTTTCTTCCTCTGAACACTTTGAGGACACAGTGTCCGACTGTTTGGGGGTGGTGGGAACCTTTTGCAAAAATTAGGCATGCATAGTTGTATATAGTTTACTTGATATCTAAATAAACGTATTTAGTGACAATTCTCGTTTCCCTTTCTATGATGAAAAATATTTAGAAATCTCACCCTAGCATCAGAATTAGGACTTGTTCTTAGAAACTTAATTTAATACGTATACAATAGTTTTTACATCTTTTCATGAGCATTCATGCACTGACTATCATTTAATGTACACAGCAGTAAGTTTCTGGGACCCACGGTTAGACAACTTAGTTTCTATATCCTGTAAGAATCTAACCAAAAGCCTCAAAATGTGTGATATATGAGTAATGACACAGAGGAGTAGTTCTTCCGAATAGAGAAGTTCACACATCTACTTACTTGATCACTACCCAAATCCTAGGCGAGAATTTAGGCCTTCTTTGGATCGATATAGCCAAAAATTCACACCTGTAAAAAAAAATTTACCGCTAGTCGCCCCACTGAACCTTTCATTAATCCTTTCTACTTCACCAAAAAAATCATTACCCATCTAGTAATCACAAATAAATAAGCCTACCTAGATGATGAGTATGAGAAATAGGATGAAGTGTAGAAAAATGAAAAGAAAAACCTTGTCACAAATCAAAATCAGTTACATGTTTCAGAAGAAAAGAAAAAGAAAAAAGAAAATAGAAATATGTTTCTAAAAATCAAAAGAAATATCAAGGTTAGAATTCCCCCCAAAAATCAAATCAAAAGGGAATACAAAAGCTTGAAAAATCCAAGTATGGAAACCCATGTTAGAAGCAGGAAAGAAAATAAGGATTCTCTAGTATAAATATCTCGAAGACCTTATTCTCTCATACTTATCATTTTTTAATTTTCCATTCCAGTTTCTTTTACACTACCACCTAAGCCCCATAACACCTAATAAAGAGCTCTAGCTCAATTAGGAATAGGATAGTATGATAATAAGTAGTAGTTGTGACTTCTAATTCTCCCCCTCCGACCGCCATTGAGTATGTGAGGAAAACGTGTGCCCACCGCACACCGGAGATAGCAAAGCTTGAGTGGAAAAATAAGAGAGAAATTGTGTTTCGACACATACCTGTGAGAACCTACTTAAGGACGCTATCCAAAGGATCCAGAAACGGCCCTACTCGTACATTTCATTATTAGATCACTGCATGCATACTCATACGTAGATGTTTCGATTATTGTATGTATATTAACTTGAATTTTGAAAGAATAAAATCCTTGTTTCCCCTACTAGTGAGATGTCTAGATACCTGAGATTAATTAAGGAAACAAGCCTTTGTTACTGAGTCGTTGTAGTATAAATGAAGTTTGCGAGTATCTTCTCTGGAAAACTCTCACGAGGCTATAACTCGTCCACTAGGGAATTCCTAGTAGTTCAAGGCCTTGTTGCATACGGTCAATGCAACCGCACTCTGCGAAATGAGATTTAGCTTAGGAAAACACATTTTTGACCACTTATCGTTTTAATGTCTCTTCTTTGCTTGAGGACAAGCAAAGTGCTATTTGGGGGTGGTGTGATAAGCACCCAAAACTGTAATATTAAACCCCGAGAGACATAGCATTTTGGTCGATTATGTGTTTAATAATCATGTAATAATTATATTTTCGTACTTTTGCATGTTTCCGCAATTAAAATAAATATAATGATAAAACATGCATCGAAGTACGGGAATACAGGAATATTTGAAGTTTCCCGCTCAACCCCCGTGAAACCCAACAAAGCCTGACTAGAGCCAAAGTTTCCAAAAGAACAAAACCAGTGCAGAATAGGTCCACATATAAAGAAGCAGCAAACTTCTGAAGCTCAAATCGGATAAATCTAGATGCCGACGTTGGCTAGTGAAGCTGCCATAGCGACCCGGGTGACGAACTCTGCGCAAGGACAAAAAGTCATAAAAACGCCAAAATTGGGGCTGCCACTAGACACACTAAGTGGACCCACTCTGTGGGCCCAGAAGGCATGACGAGTCAGCATAGGCAGGTGGCAAAGGATGGTTTCAATTTGGTACCACCTGGCAAGAGAGAAGACACGTACCAATTCAAACCAGGTGGTTTGAATTGAAATGAGCTACAAAACAAAAACTTAAAAAGCAAAAAGACAAAAAGCTAAACAGATCAAAACAAAACTTTGATTCTCAAAGTTTTGAAGAAATCAATTAGCTAACGAACAAAACTCAATTAAATGGTTCATAAGCCATCCAACCTATATATATGAGGGGGTCGCCTTCATTATTACCCCTTCAGCATATTCATGCTTTAGCTTCCGCCTAGTTAGTTTATTTCTTCAGTACTTACATTCTGTCATTTCCATTCCAAAGAAATTTTAAATATCGTAAGTTATTTTACCCTTAATAACAGTCATTTCTTTTCTAGTTTAATTCATGTCCTGCATTTATTTACTTAATGTATACAACAAGTTTTATTATTCCTTCTATGACCATGAGCAAATCCCCCCCTCAGGGGGAGGGTTATGCTGCTTGTGTAAAAATCCGGATTGACTCTTTAATATTCTAGAGTCACTACTTAGGAATTAGGCTTAGATTTGATATCCGGTCCCAAAATGACTGAGACTGTACAAAGTTGGACTGTTGATGCTCCAGGAGAGTCTCGCGTGTGACCCAAAATGTCTCGCGACTCTCCTCGTCGACAACTTCTCCAATTTGTCCAAATTGATGTGAATCGAGCCAGAGCTGAAATAATATACCGAGATGAGATATTATTGAAACTCCTTATGCTAGTGAAATGCGACCTAGAGATGTGGGCATGCACTAGGGATCAAGATTTCGCCGCCTCCTAAAACGAGGCGGATTAGAGATGTAGTGATGTGGTAATATAAACCGTTGAAAAATGATTCTCGCATGAGTATGACTAACTCTCTCCCCTTTCTCTATTTTTATTTACCTACATATAATCGCCGTAGTAATTTACATTATTTGCATTACCGTTAATTTAACTAAAACCAACTAAAAAGAAACCTAAAAATCCTACTCACCAAAAGTTGTAATTCCAGTGTTGAACCTATCCGAGCCCTAAGGTTTGGACGATCCCTTACTCGACCTATCCTACCAAACCCACGTGAGTAAGGTAACTTGACTAAAACGTACGACTATACGAACGTTGGACTTTGGACTTTGGACTTAGGTCTTTGGACTTCGGACTTCGGACTTTGGACTGTGGACCTCGGACATAAGAAAATAAGTAACTGAAAACCAAAACGTGTATAAATGCGTGATTATCAGGATGCATAAGTTTTCATTCCATCGCTTACATGTTTGCTTCTAATTATACAACATTATTATGTTTTATCATGTTTTTATGGCTAGACCCCCAACTCTTCCGACTATTTGTTTATAGTTGACCACGCATCATCCACTTTGTGGCACCCCAGTTTCATGCTTGTTTGGGGGTGCACGCCTAGGAGAATCGACGTAAAATGACCCCACATTAAGTCTCGAAATCGACTTACCCGTTTTTTAAACAAATTTTTACAAACCTGTTTTCAAAAATTTGTTTGGCGGTAGGGTGTTTGGTTTTTCCATTCTTGATCACTCAAATTCCTATTCTTACCCCCACCTCGCTCCCTTGAAGAGTAGCTAGATTTCTTCTTGTTTGTTGTTTTGATGTTGTTTTTATTATTTTTAGTAGATAGGATGTTACGTTGTTAAATTCCTTAGTTAACTTTGAATTTGATAGTTAAATGTTGTTTGAATTTCAATTTTAATATAATGTGGTTCTTTTCAAATTGTGCATGGATTTTATTGTTAATCCCACCTTCCCGAATTGTTTGGGGGTGGTATTATTTATTCTATCATGATTTGTAGAAGATCCTCCATTTTATAGTTTGTTTGGGAGTGAAGGTTGAGAATATTGCCGTAATTGGCATACCTATGATTAGATGTGGTGGTAGGATGAAATCTAAGAGAGTTTAGAAGTTACTAGTCTAAATCCAGTATAAAAGATATTAGGGTTGTTATAGAATCAAGAATATGGGTTGTTTCCGTTTTCGGTTTTGGAAATTTCTGTTTTCGGCAATTGCTTTAAAATGTTTTGGAAATTTTCCGATTCGTTTTTTGGAAACCTAACCCTATATAAACTTCATTCATTCTCCACACACACACATCTCTCACATCCATCCCTCATTTTTCACTCCCAATTTTTGCTTAATTTTCCTTCGCACTTCGGCACTACAACACCCCGAGCGCACTTGCGCCCCAGTGGAGCGCACCTACGCCCTAATCACTGTCAGAAATTCTACCCTGAGCGCACCTGTGCCCAAGTTGAGCGCAACTTGCGCCCAAAACACTGTAAATCCAAAAACACCCGAGTGCACCTGCGCCCAAGTGGAGCGCACCTGTACCCAGAACTCAGTAGATGGGAAATTTTCGATTTTTTGCGTGGGTTGTTCCAGGATAGTTGCAGCTGTTCCAGATAGTAGTTTTGTGACATCCCCGCGTATCATACTGAAACAGTCTTTCGAAGACTTGTTCCAAAGTGACACCTATGGTGCTTGGTTTCGCGAAGTAATCATACAAGCAGGATGACAATCTTTAATGGTAAGTTCTGATAAACTTTACTTCCCTGCACTTGCCTCGTATTTTTATAACCATTGTACATTCTTTTATTGGATGGATGGTGTTCTCCATCAACATTGATGATGAAACAATGGAGATAACTAAGTCCCTGTTGGCTTTTGTTATTGAGATTCCTATGCCTACTAAGATTCAAGACCTATGGGGCTACATAGTTGATAATTTCTCTGCCTACAACTATGAGCTTTTACATGAGAATTATGGGTCTGGCATTTTCCGTGTAGAGGACCAAGGGACATATAACGTAGCCCTTGGTAGCTTGTCCCTTAATGTGATACGGTAATGTTATTTATCATGCTAAACATATTAGGGGAGTGGCATTTTTCTTCTGCGAACGATGCCACTTGCGATGTTTTCCTTGCTTTAGCTGAGGAATGCCTGCTATATGACCTTCCTAAGACCTTAATGTCTAGTTTAGCACGATCCCATAACATGAGGCATAAGTATCTTCTTATGCCTATATTAGTTTGCCGTATTATGCTATGTTTATTCCCTGTTTTTTGTGACCGTTTCACGAACTGGGTTGGGATTGACATTGTGAGACCCACCAATTCTATTATTCGATCTTTCCGTGCAATGATTTGGCAAGGGTGGAGGATACAACCTCATCAGGTTGCACCTTACACCCCATCCGACCAAGTGGCGCTTAACAGGTTAGCATCCGTAGATGATAAATGGCGGCAAGCTTGGCAAATTATAATGGCATGGCAAGATGCGAAGGAACCTCACTTCTTTATAGAAGAGGAGGATGACGAGTAAACGCTGGAGTGGAGATAAGTTTTTAGTTTCAGTTAGTGTCTACTTATGTCCCAAACAATTTAATTCTGTTAACCCCATAATGGGTGGAACTCTCATAGAGTTGCGTAAGTTTTTTTATTTTCTATATTAGTATGTTCTAACCTTGTTTTACAGATGTTCCATAATTTCACGCGTTTCCATGGTATTTTTCTACCCTCTTTATTTAAATGCTTTGAGGACAAAACATGCTTCTTGTTTGGGGGCATAGAAACACGTGTAATTAAGGCATCTGTTAGGATATAGATATGTATAATATGCATTTGTTTTCAAGTTAAAAATTTCAAAAATATAAATAAATAAGTTTATGCTATACACTTAGGAATATTGGTATTGTTTTCTTTCTCTATGCTCTTAACAATCTAGAAGTCTCACGTAGCTTTTGCATCAGAATAATTGTTAGAAACTTAGGTTAATATGTAGGTAATAATCTTTGCATCTATCTATAAATATATTACATGAGTATCTATGATTGTTAGCAACAAGTTTCTGAAATCTAGGCTAGAGTACTTATTCTATAAATCCTGTGAGAATATAGCCTAAAGCCTTATATGAGCGAAACATTTGAGAAATGACACAAGGGAGAAGTAAAATCCGGATAGAGAAATCACACGTCCACTTGCTTGATCACTATGTCATATCCTAAGCGAGAATTTAGGCCCTCTTTGGATCGATATAGCCAGAAATTCAAACCTATGAATTATTTTCCACTAATCGCCCCTCTGGGCCTTTCTTTAGCCTTCCATAAACCACAATTCCTTTACCCTGTTACAAAAACAAAACAAAATAAAAAATTCAACTTACCCAATCTAGAATAAGTCTGAGAATAGAATGAGTGAAGAAAGAAGAAGAGAAAACCTGTAAACAAAAATTAGTTAGTTGCTTGAAAAAGAAAAGAAGTTTCCATCCAAGGAAAAGAAAAAGAAAAATAGAAATAAATAAAAACTCCAAAAATAGAATAAAAGGTAGTCAAAAGCCAAAGAAAAGAAAAAGAAAAATATGGCTAAGGATGGAAACAAAGTATAGAAGCAAAAGAAAATAACAAGGTTTTCTCTAAGTTACATAATATGAAGACTCTATTATCTCAGACTTGTCCTTTTGAATATCCATTTCCTTCCTTCTTAAACCATCTCCTAATCCCCGTAACACCTAATAAAGACCTCTAGCTCAATTAGGAATAGGTTAGTGTGATAGTAAGTGGCAGATGTGTTTGATCGACTCCGGCTTCCTTGTTTGTCATTGAGATTGTAAGGTAAAGTGTGCCCACTGCACACTGGAGTAGTGAAACTTGAGCGGAAAAATCAGAGTGGTTTTTGTCTTGACATTTATGTGAGGACCTACTTAAGGACGCTATTCCGAGTTTTCAGAAACGAACCTACTAGGCATTTCATAGTATATATATTTGTATATATATTTGTATCATAGATGATTGATTATTATGCATATATTAGCTTAGGTTTTTGACTTAGTTATTCTTATTCATTTGCTAGTGAGATGTATAGATAGTTGAGACATGAATGAGGAAACAATAGTTTTATTTCTTAGTCGTTGTAGTATAGATGAAGTTTGTGAGTACCTTCACTGGAAAACTCTCACGAGGCTATAACTCGTCCACTAGGGAATTCCTAGTGGTTTAAGGCCTTATTGCATATGGTAAATGCAATCACACTCAGCGAAATGAGAGTAGTTAGAACTCCATTTTTGGTCACTTATTCTAATTTCTCATATTTGCTTGAGGACAAGCAAAATGCTGTTTAGGGGTGGTTTGATAAGAGCCCAAAACTGTAGTTTTAACCCCTTAACAATCGTACTTTTAGACCAATTATGTGAATAATAAGTAAGAGTTAATACTGATTACGTGTTTTTATGCATTTTAGGCTTCAAAGTCCATTATGTGCAGAAATGTGCCACTTTAGCGAGATAAAGGAGCAAAGGTCGGTTGCTAATGAGTTCTGTGATTAAAGGCCAATTTTCAAGAAGACAAAGCCTCTGTAAAGCCCGGTCAAAAGATGAAAAGTCAAAGTCCACGCGGGCAGAAACAATGCACAAAGTCAGCAGAACTTCCGAAGACTATATCTTTGGACTCAGACCTCAGAATTGGGGCTACCTTAAGTCAAAACGACCGTCTCGGAAAGAGCTTTCCAATGGTCTAAGCCTTGACCCAATCAGAGGAGTAGAAGTGGACGAAAAGTTTGTAAAAGCCAACTCCAGCTGAAGAGGCCTTTTTGGACTGAAAGAATTGGGTTTTGGGCCTGATTCTCTGGCCCAAAACATGGCTCCAAGCCCATGCACGATTTTGGATCTGAAACATATAAAAACAAAGAAAAGCTTAGTTCTTAAGTTATCTAGTTTCATTTAGAAAACTAGTTCCTTGTAATGGTAGCTAGGGTTAGATTAGAATAATTTAGATCTAGATTTAGTTTTACATTAATTCATTAGTTAATTCTTGTTCAATTTTAGTATTACATTATTGTTATTCATTTGATTAGATTAATAAAATAGTTTATTATTATTCAATTTGTTTTTTTGTCATTATATTTATAGATCTAGTTTAAATTCTTGTTGATATCATTTCTTAATTATTAATTAGATTTCAATTATTGTTTGTTAAATTAGTAAAATTGGAATCTTGATATTATGTTTAGTTTAGATTCATATGGAAATGATTGCAGAATGATTCTCGGCTAAACCTCCATTAGAGGGGGTTGCGAAGCCTTAATGAAAGCTTGATTTGTGTTAGCGTAGAATAGTCGTAATTCCTTTCCTATCTAGAAATGATTAGTCACTATGAGAATGAGTTTAATCGTTCACATGCTAGTTATAATTGGTAGAAATGCCATGTGTAATTAGGGATTAGGAAGAATCAATTATTCTCAAGGCGCTCAATTCGATTACGACAATTAAATTGGATTAGGAAGTTAAGTTGAGTTAAGGTGGAATCAAATCCCCCCTAATTCCTTATCATAGAATCAACGTAGTATTTCTGTAGTTGAATTATCGTATCTTGTTAGTATAAATTGAATCCGTAGTATAATCGTAGAATAGAAATTTCACATAACACATTACTCTCACCATTGTTCTTTGTGTTTGTTCAATTGAATTTGTTTAAGTCTTGAGAGTTAAGAGTGGAACGAATCCTGACTCTATATATATTGCATGAATCTATATGTGAGAGTAGGAAATAAAATATTGATATCGTAAGAATAAGGTTAGAGTAATCTAGTTGAGTTTTTACGGGTTATCACCTGCCATGCCATGATAATTTGTCAGGCCTCACGCCATTTATCATCTACCTTTGCTAACCTATTAAGTGCCACTTGGTCGGATGGGGTGTAAGGTGCAACCCAATTAGGTTGTAGCCTCCACCCCGGCCAAATCATCGCACGAAAAGAACGTATAATGCAATTGGTGGGTCTCACAATGTCATCCCCAACCCAATCCGTGAAACGGGTATAGAACTTAGGAAAGAAAAATAACATTATGCGGCAAACTAAGACAGGCATAAGAAGGTACTTATGCTTCATACTATGGGCTCGTGCTAAACTAGACATTAAGGTCTAGGGAAGGTCATAAAGCATACGTCCCTCATCTAGAGCAAGGAAGACCTCACAAGTGGCGTTATTTGCAGAATAAAAATGCCATTCCCCCAAGATATTCAGCATGATAAAAAACATAATAGTGCCCATATTAAGGGACAAGCTACCAAGGGCTACGTTATATTGCCCTTGGTCCTCTATACGAAAAATCCCCGCCCCATAGGTCTCATGCAAATACTCATAGCTGTAGATGTACATATTATCTACCATATAACCACATGAGTTTTGGATTTCAGCAGGCATAGACAGTCCAATAGCAAAGGCCAACAAAAACTTGGTTAAGTCCATTGTTACATCATCAATGGTGACAAAGAACACTTGTTCCTTATCTGGTCGATAAAAGAACTTACAATGATCATAGAAATAAGTAGTAAGTGCAAGAGAATAAATTTCATCAGCACTTACCATTAGAGGTTACACAATCAAGTCGTAGAACTAGTATCTATAGGTGTCGCTCTTGAGCAATTCTTCAAATGACTGCTTCGGTATGATTTTTAGGAGATTTCATAGCAACAAAATACACTACTAAACACCTGGAAGTGAGTGTGGAAAACCCCAGAAAATAGAACTGGAGGTGTGTTGAGGTCAGGGCGCGGGCGCACTCAAACTAGCCTATGGAAGTAGCCCGGGTGCGCTCAACTCTAACTCTGCATTCTAGGTCCTTGGGCGCGGGCGTGCTCTGTTATAAGGCAACAGAGAGGGCGTGCACGCTCCGAGTGTTGTATGTGGTATTAAGTGAGAGGTGAATTTGAGAGGTGTGGTGTGAAGTTTATGGTGTGCCATGTATTTATAGAGAACTAGTTTCTCAAACAAAGGTCCCCAAGGTGCCCAAATTGATAAGGAAAGAGATGAAATAAGAAAAGGCTTCTAAAAACCAAAATAGAAACAGCTGAGACACATGCTCAGTAGCAATTCTAGATGGTTTTAACAGCCTATCAAAATAGCAATCTCAATTCCTTTCTTCTTTTAGGTTGCACCAAACAACAATAGCTAATTCTAGCTATGCCATATTAGCAACATGCTCACATAAACCATATTTCTAAAACCTTGCAATATTAATTTCCAAAAACAAGTGGATAGGGTAAAATACAATGCTAAACAAATAATGCCACTCCCAAATAAGTCGGGAAGGTGGGATTCATGAAAAATAGATAGCATGCCCAGACAAAAATTAAACTAATCTTGAAATTTAAATAACAACCAAATATATAATCCAATATTAACTACTTAACTAAACAACTGGGAATCAAATTCTAGTAAAAACAAGGAAATTTCCTAAAACAACAATAATTTAATCAACAAACTAGCCATGAGATGAGGATGTGCTAGAGCCATCCGTACTACGTCGATGACGCTCATGCCTTCCAGAGTTAGCAGAAGAAGAACCCTCATGAGGTGGCAGGCGTCGTAGAACTTGTACTTGAAACGTGCGTTGTTGCTCTATAAAAACATTCATGGCTTCCCAACACTCAGTATGAGTACGGGCTAGAGTCTCCATGTTAGCCTAGAGATCCTCATGACTATCACCAAGCAACTCCATATTAGACTGAAGCTTATCTTGGTTATAGAGAATGGTACCTTGCCTAGTCTGGATAGCCTCACAGAGGTCATTCCGAGAACGTTAGCCTGTACGAATCATCTCATACTCGTTATAGAGAGTTAGCAGGCCACGATGAAGTAATGAGATGCGACCTATATCCGTAGTAGCCCTTTCCAAAGCATATGCATCAAAACATGTCGTGTCATCCTCATCTTCCTCATTCGATACCATCTCAGCACCTCTAACCTCAGGAAAATGCCAATCCCTATTAATACATTCCTGATAAATTCGTGCATTTTCATGCAACTTCAAATTAATCTTACCAGTCTTCGGAACACATCCTCAATACAACATAACCTTCATAATCAATGTAAGGAAGGATGTGGTCAAATTTACCAACTGCTTTAATCTCATTTAGCAAAAAATCAAGAATGAAAAACCCATACCTCTTTTCCTGTTGGGTCTAGAGAATGTGCATACAACTCAAATTGATGTCACTAGCTTTCGTGGTGGCAATAGCATTCCTACCAGCCCACTGAGCCACAGCCAGTTGGTTTCTTCTAAGAGACTTCTGACGAACACAATGCGAGCAAGCATTGTACTGTCTTTCCAATACAGTCTCCGTTATCAAAGGACCGATTCCACCAAATTGAGATTCTTGCATTGTGACTACGATGGGTCTTTGGTCAATGCCAGTAATCTCAGATAACACTGCTGTAGTCAATTCCCTCCGACTACCATTCACCTTCAAAAAAATTCGACGACCATCAATCTCCTTCTTTTTGTAAAAATCACACACCAAATCAGTGTGATAAAAATCATCCGTAGAATACCACCCTTCCCACTTCCTAATACGCATTTCGTGACCGAAAAAGGGTGAAAATTGTTGAAAAGTAAAAACTTGTTCCGAAAGAATCTTTGGTGTTTGAGGAGCCATTGAGTTTTGGAACAGGAATATGAAGTTGAGTGATCAAGAATGGAAAGACCAAACACCGTACCCCCAAATAAATATTTGAAAGCAGGGTTTAGATATTTTTTTTTTAAAACGTGGGCCTTTTAAAGCCAGATTCTCGAGACTTGCTAGATTACTATTTATAGGGTTTTAATATTTTTTATTTTTTATGAATAACGTTTAATATAAATGAAAATAATAAAACAATAAAGACATAAATCATTCCATATAGAAATAAGACTCAAAAATCGAGAAAACATGCAAGATTGGAAATCGTGAATTACGTTAAGCGTGGACTTAGAATCTGGTACTTACAGCCACACACTCCAAAGAGAGGGCCCGGTTACCTTAATGGTGCACTTACCAATATATGGAAATGAAAGGAAGTACACCAAACATCAAAGGTCAGTCCTCATAGACAGGGTCCTGTAAAAGGACATCCTCCACATCTGGGGACATTAACTCGTGAAAATGTTTTTAACGTTGGTCCATTAACTTGAAAGGTACAATTGTCTTTGGGATTTACCAAGGTGATTGCCCCGTAAGGGGTGACTTTAGTAGCCAGAAAAGGACCAAACCAACGGGTTTTTAATTTTCCTGGGAAAATATACAAACAGGAGTTGTAAAGCAAAACCTTTTAACCAACCACAAACTCTTTACGCAAAATCGGTTTATCATGAACACATTTCATGTTAGCTTTATAATCCTTCGCGAGGTCATAAGAATCGCTACGGATTTCTTCGAGCTCATTTAATTGCAATTTGCGCTTGACACCTACCTTATCAATATTGAAGTTTAGGTTTTTTATAGCCCACATAGCACGGTGCTCCAATTCAACTGACAAGTGACAAGGTTTTCCAAACACAAGTCTAAAGGGAGACATTCCTAAAGGAGTTTTAAAAGTTGTCTGATACGTCCATAAGGCATCTGTTAGACACTTAGACTAATCTTTCCAATCAGGATTGACTGTTGTTTCTAATATTTTTTTAATTTCCCTATTAGAGACTTCTACTTGGCCACTAGTTTGTGGATGATAAGGAGTAGCCACCTTATGGATAACTCCGTACTTCTTAACTAAAGAAGCAACAACTCTATTGGAAAAATGCGTTCCGCCATCAATGATGATGGCTTTAGGGATGCCAAAATGACAGAAAATGCATTCCTTAACAAAAAAACACAACTGTCTTATGGTCATTACTACAGCAAGCCATGACCTCTATCCATTTGGAAACGTAGTCCATAACAACAAGAATATAAATAAAATCATGGGAAACAGGAAAGGGACCTATGAAATCAATGCCCCATACATAAAAAATATCTACTACCATATTGGGGTTTAAAGGCATCATATTACGTTTAGCGATATGCCCAAGTTGTTGGCAACGAACACACGTCTTGCAGTGAACTTGGGGATTATTAAAAAGGGTAGGCCAATAAAAACCACATTGAAGAACTTTAGGTGCCGTTTTCATACCATTAAAATGGCCACCACACTCGTTGTCATGGCATAAAGATAAAACCTTATTATATTCCCACTGGAGAATACAACGACGAATAATCTGGTCCGCACAATACTTAAAAAGGTAGGGCTCATTCGAGTAGTATAGCTTAACTCTGGCAAAAAATTTCTTACGTTCATTTCTTGACCAAATATCAGGAATAATATCAGAAGCTAAAAAATTCACAATATATGTCGGCATACCGAGGTGCAAAAAAAATAGAATAAAGATGCTCATCAGGAAAATAATCAGGTATAGACTCAGAATCACTATCACTGTCATTAGTTAGTATAGATAAGTGGTCAGCAATTACATTGTCGACCCCTTGTTTATCATTAATTTCTAGGGTAAACTCTTGCAGGAGAAGAATCCATCGGATCAATCTTTGTTTAGCATCCTTCTTGGTGAGAAGGTACCTAAGAGCTGCATGGTTAGTGTAGACTAAGGTCTTAGGACCAACCAAATAAGGACGGAATTTATCTAAAGCATAAACCACAACTAAAAATTCCTTTTATTTAGTAGTGTAATTTCGTTGAGCATCATTTAAAGTCTTACTAGCATAATAAATAACAGTGGACTTATCATTGAGTTTCTGGCCTAACACAGCACCAACAACATAATCGCTAGCGTCACACATAAGCTCAAAAGGTTTAGACCAATCGGGAGGCTGTATAATTGGTGCAGATGTTAAAGTGGCTTTTAAAGTTTCAAAAGCCTGTTTGCAGTCATAATTAAAATCAAATATGGCATCTTTTAAAAGCAGATTAGTTAAAGGCCTAGCTAATTTTGAAAAATCCTTGATAAAACGTCAATAGAAACCTACATGGCCTAAAAAGGCTCTAATGTCACAAATAGTCCGTGGTATAGGTACAGACGCTATTTTATCTAATTTGGCCTTATCTACTTCTATGCCATTGCTAGATACAATATGACCTAGCACTATTCCTCTTTTTACCATAAAATGACATTTTTCCCAATTTAAAACTAGATTCTTTTCCTCACACCGTGTCAACACCTTGGAAAGGTTAGATAGGCATTCACTGAAAGAGTCTCCATAGATAGAAAAATCATCCATACCAATTATTTGGATTCTCAGAGAAATAAGAGGTTGCTAATTCGGATTCTCAGAGAAATCACATCTGATCTAAAAGGTATGATTCTAACCAAAATCGTGAGAACCTTTATTCCGCTGTACATGGTTTTCACGGTTTGTAAACTGCGACCATAACGGTTCCTACAATCGCAAACATCCATAAATAAAAATATGCATATAGAATAAGCAAATATGAACAATAAAATGGAAAATAAATTCCCAACTGTTATGGCCATATTCATTGCTCCATCCTGTTCGCCGAACTCTTTTAGTTGCCTTCGCAAAGTTCGGCAGGGCTCGAAATCACCGCATAGACCCCGAACAGCAAACATATTTATCTCTTTCTGGCCTTAAGGGTGTGACACACACACTTTTTATGCATGTACAAGGCGCGTGGTGCGCTCGTGCCTATGACGACTTCCAAACTCATCAGCACGACCTGCGCTCATGCCTATGACGACTTCCAGACGCATTAGCGAGACCTACACTCCACCTGCGCTCATGCCTATGACGACTACCAAGCGCTTAAGTGTAGCCCGCGCTTATCAAAAAGAAACCAGCATCTGATCTCGACCATACCAACTTTTGATATTTTGATCTTACATTTGATTACATCATGGAAAAAAAAAACAAACACCACGATACATACTGTGATTTTTATATCGACCAATAAACAAAAACTGTAAAACAGATCACTTTTCTGAAAAACAAAATTGATCCATTTCTTTCCAGAAATCATTCTGACCATAACAGTTGGTCTAGATGCCTGCAAAACTAAGTAAGAGCAGTTCTACATCTACCAACAGATTCACTGAAAAACCAGATTATACTACAAACGTACCAATGGTTTGTCCAAATCCATCTACGTTGTGGACGTTTACTTATACTTTATAAGGTACTGATGATATGATCTTCTGTGTATCACCACACACCATATCATCTACAACATAAAGTATTAGACGCATGTATATAACTAATAACATATATAATATGTATAACATTTGCCCATATGATTCTCATTCAAAATATAAAGAATTAGAGTTAATACAAAAGTAATTCTTTTAGTATATAACCCTATCAATCTCCCACTTATACTCAAAGCATTGCTTTTTAGTATACAACTAACAAATCTCCCTCTTATACTTAAAGCTATGATGCCAAGCATTTGATTCCTATCCCCTCAACATGCTTGTCAAAAGACTTAGCCATTAATCTCTTTGTAAAGGGGTCAGCTAGGTTATTTGTTGATGCTATCTTGGTAACAGTAACATCTTCTCTTTTTACAATTGAACGAATCAGGTCGTACTTGCGCTCAATGTGTTTACTTGCTTACAAGAAGTTCTGGAGCCAAATTGACTCTTTGGCTACCTCAGTGGCTGTCACATATTCAGCTTTCATGGTGGAGTCAAACATGCATTTTTGCTTGACACTCCTCCATAATATGGCTCCACCTCACAAGGTAAACACACAACTGGAGGTAGACTTACTCTTATCCCTATCTAGCTGAAAATCAGAATCTGTATACCCTAAGGGAACCAAACTATCTGCATGGTATACTAACATATAATCCTTAGTCATTTTCAGGTACTTCAGAATATGTTTTACTGTAGTCCAGTGCCTTTGTCCTGTGTTTCTCTGATATCTGCTAACCATGCTAATGCCAAAGCAGATGTCTGGCCTCGTGCATAGCATGGCGTACATTAAGCTTCCTACAGCTGAAGCATAAGGAACCGCTTTCATGTCCTCTATCTCTTTTGGTGTCTTGGGACACATGTCCTTTGATAGAGGAACTCCATGCCTGAAAGGCAAGAAACCTTTCTTAGAGTTTTGCATGTTAAAACGAGTCAACACAGTATCAATATAGGTAGCCTGAGATAAGCACAACATCCTTTTCTTGCGATCTCTTATAATTTTGATCCCAAGGATGTGACCCGCTTCTCCCAAGTCCTTCATATCAAATTTCTTTGAAAACAATACCCTTATGTCTGACAACACTT
Source organism: Coptis chinensis (assembly GCF_015680905.1). Lineage (NCBI taxonomy): Eukaryota > Viridiplantae > Streptophyta > Magnoliopsida > Ranunculales > Ranunculaceae > Coptis > Coptis chinensis. The sequence continues at coordinate 55,426,809 of NC_141463.1, forward strand.
TCACATTATTTCCAATGAGTAAGATGTCATCTACATAAAGCACACGAAATACCACTACATTTCCATCAAATTTCTTGTACAAACAAGATGCTCTTGACCTTTTTCAATGAATTTTTCTGGTTGCTTCATATAGATGGTTTCCTCAAGACTTCCATTAAGGAAAGCTGTCTTGATATCCATTTTATAGACCCACTTGCATCTAATGGGTTTTACACCATTGGGTGGCTCTACAAGCTCCCAGACCTGATTAGAATCCATAGATTCCATCTCAGAATTCATTGCCTTTTGCCAAGATTCTACATCTCTATCTTGGAGTGCTTCATTGTAGGTCCAGGGATCAGGATCTTGGTTATCAATGGTTATGTCTGAAGACATTCCCAAACCAATCCACCTATCAGGTTGTCTAACAACCCTCCCACTACGACGAAGCACCTCTTGTTCTTGTACGTCATTAGTGACACGTTGTGGTTCCTGTTCTTGTAATATTGGTACTGAAGGAGTTTAATGTCTCTCCTCTCAATACTTCTAGAATAATACTACTCGGGGTAATAATATAATGCACTGTGGGTGGAATAAGATTAATGATGTATAAATTTCCTTCTAATGCACCAGAACATATAAAATGTTTATTTTTCTTAATGACGATCTTGTCATTTAAAAGAAACAGGATACCCATCCTTAATTAATATAGAAACTGAAATCAAGTTCTTTCTAAAATTAGGCACATAAAGACAATTCTTTAACACCATAGTCTTATTTCTACCAAAAGATAAACAAACATCTCCCACTGTAACAGCTACTACTATCGTAGCATCTCGCCAAGATATGGTAATCTCTCCAGCACTAAGTTTTCTGGTTTCCTAGAACCTCTGCAATGAAATGCAGACATGGTTAGTGGCTTCCGTATCTACGTACCAAGTACTGGTAGATAATACCGCTAAACATGTTAAACGACTAGTGCATGAGACATACCTCCATTATTCTCTTGGTTGAGAAGAGGACAATCTGGCTTCCAGTGTCCTGACTACTTGCACTTGAAGCACTTGGCCTTAGGCTTTTTCACAGCTCCTTGAAGTCCCATGCCCTTCTTTGCCATATTCCTATGCTTCTGAACATTATTCTTCTTTTTACCGCCATTAGGCGTAGAAGTAGAAACCTTCTCAGTAGCATAAGCCTGAACATAACTCTACTAAAAGAGACTCGGTGGTGAAGTTACTCATTATAAGTTCCGCCAAAGAATACAACCTTTTGTTCTTGTTGTAGTTAAGGCGGAACGGTTCAAATCTCTCAGGCAGTGTCATGAGAATGATATCGACCTGCATTTCCGCATTGATATCAGCTCCAAGGATCTCCAACTCATTCAGATAAGCCATCATCATGAGTATATGATCCCTTACAGGAGTCCCTTCAGTCATAGTTGTGGTCATCAAGTTTTTCATGGCAGTTTGCCTAGCAGCCTTATTCTGGTGTCCGAAGAGTTCCATCAGATTGATCATCATATCATAAGCTGTGGTCATGGCCTGATGCTGATGTTACAGCATACCTAACATAGATGCCAGAATGTAACACCGCGACATCTCATTTGCCTTGATCCACTTCTTATATGTTCATTTCTCCTCTTCTCCAACATCATCTTTAAGCTTAGGTGGGCATTCCTCATTGAGTACAAATTTGTACTCTTTAGCAGTTAACACGATATCCAAGTTACGTTTCCAGTCTATGTAATTAGGGCCAAGGAGTTTGTTTTCTTTAAGAATAGTTACTAGTGGGTTGAAAGTAACCATTTTGAAAACCTGAGAATCACATAAAATTAAGTATTATGCAAGGCAAAAACTTTTTGAGTTAATAACAAAAATTAATTAATTAATCAACCCGTCATAGTACCCTACACATTGAGAAGTAGTAAGCCACGATAGTGTGGACGTTTACCATTCTACATTAGTGGAAATACTTTTGGAGTTAACTTAAAAATTAATTAATTAACCCATCAGCACCCTACACACCGAGAAGTAGTAAGTAACGATAGTGTAGACGTTTACCATATCTACATTCGTGTAGAGAGGTTTTTCCTATTAGTTCTACTTCTCATCAACTTAACAGCACACCACTCGTTATAGTGGACACATGCCACCTAGACAAGTAAAACTAAAATATTGACCTTTCTTTGGTCCTACACATAATAACATTGACTCCGATAGGGAGGATACCATTACTTGCATCTAAGTGTATACCATTACTCAACACTAAGTCCATTATTTGTAATGAATCCCTTCAGATGGAGAAGTGAATCCATTCATTAATAATTTCATATAGTTGTCCTTTAGAAGTTTGTTCTGGTAAACCGTAATTAGACTAATCCGATATGGAGGAAGACACTAAAACCGACCCGCAAGTATAATTACATTGCCAACAAACCAGTAATGGAGACCATGGGATTTATATGAAACAAAATTCCCGCTCCCACTTAGTTATTTAGAACTGATGATCTTTCTATTTATTAGTCACGCCTATGTCCATGTTATCTATTATTCATGTGGGCTTAGTTTTTAGCACAAACATCCACAAATAAAAACAAGCATATAGAATAAGCAAATATGAACAATAAAATGGAAAATAAATTCCCAACTATTATGGCCATATTCATTGCTCCATCCTGTTCGCCGAACTCTTTTAGTTGCCTTTGCAAAGTCCGACGGGGTTCGAAATCACCGCATAGACCCACGAACAGCAAACATATTTCTCTCTTTCTGGAGTTAAGGGTGCGACATGCGCTCTTTTTATGCCTGTACAAGGCGCGTGGTGCGCTCATGCCTATGACGACTTCCAGACGCATCAGCGCGACCTGCGCTCATGCCTATGATGACTTCCAGACACATCAGCACGACCTGCGCTCCAACTGTACTCATGCCTCTGACGACTACAAGGCGCTTAAGCGCAGCCCGTGCTCAACCCGCCCTCATCAAAAAGAAACCAGCATCTGATCTCGACCATACCAACTTTTGATCTTTTGATCTTACATTTGATTACATCATGGAAAAAAAACAAACAACACGATACATACCGTGATTTTTACATCCACCAATAAACAAAAATGGTAAAACCGATCACTTTTCTGAAAAACAAAATCGATCCATTTCTTTCCAGAAATCATTCTGACCATAACAGTGGGTCTAGATGCCTGCAAAACCAAGTTAGAGTAGTTCTACATCTACCAACAGATCTACATGCTCCAATACCAATTGTAGGAACCGTTATGGTCGCAGTTTGCAAACCGAGAAAACCCATGCGCATCAGAATTAAGGGTTCTCACGATTTGGTTAGAATCATACCTTTTGGATCAGCTGTGATTTATCTGAGAATCCGAATTAGCAACCTCTTGATCTTCTATTGTATTTATATCCTTAGAATGGACGTTGTGTGGGCAACAATCTACCAGCCCCTTCTTTCTATCTTGGCCTCTCTCACTCACAAAGTTAGAACCGATTTTGGAACTCTTTTTTCTTGAGCAAAACCTGAGTTTCTCTTAGTGTAAAAACAACAAAGAAAGAGGGGTTTCTTTTTATAGGCTACAATAGGAACCATGAGGAGAAATTAGGGTTGGGCCTCCTAACGGGCTTGGGCTTCCCATGTTCGCCCAGAACACACGGCCCAAGTTCATCAACAAATGGCTTATTCCACTAAAGGCCATTGTTACACTACTGCCCTAATTCTAAACTATGTATTACGTTTATGGGCTCCATATTATATGCTCGTTGATCTCCCCGTGTTTAAGATATCGAATGCCCAATGATTAAGTCAAGTTACTGACAACTATATTAATCAACTTTTTATGTCCTTGAGTAGTACCACTCAACCTCATTGTCATGTCGGATTAAATCCACCTGCAGGGTTTACATGACAATCCTTATGAACTCCTTAAGGGGACATCATCAACCCGACTTCCTGTGGGTCACATATTCCTTCTATAATCAACAGCATACCTTACATACAATGTCATTACACAATCTATCAAGTTTGTTGATTCACAAATGAATCTCACTCATTGATGATTTAAAACAATGTACAATGCACGTAAGTGCCCGTTATTATATCCGGATTAAGAAGACAAGCATCCATAATAATAGAGGTGTTTATTCTCTTATATAGTCAGTATAAAGAGAAACAACCTCACTTGGTCCTGTTCAATACACACAAAGTGTACTAGTGTAATCCTGTAGTCAAGATAGACTAATACCAGATTATACTACAACTATACCAATGGTTTGTCCAAATCCATCTAGGTTGTGAACATTTACTTATACTTTATAAGGTATTGATGATATGATCTTTTGTGTGTCACCACACACCATATCATCTACAACATAAAGTATTAGATGCATGCATATAACTAATAACATATATAATATGCATAACATTTGCCCATATGATTCTCATTCAAAATATAAAGAATTAAAGTTAATACAAAAGTAATGCTTTTAGTATATAACCCTATCAGGTTCAAGCGACACTAAGATTCGCATGAAGTCTTCGCATTATCCTCCAAATGTATGTGATGAGTGCATACACTAGGGTCAATCCCCTTAATATTTTCTAGGGACCAATGATAACCCGTAAAAACACAACTAGATTTCTCTAACCTTATTCTTACGGTATCAATTATTTTATTTCCTACTCTCACATATATATTCATGCAATATATAGAGTACGGAATCGTTCCACTCTTAATCTAGGAAGACATAAATGAATTTAATTAAACAAACACAAGGAACAATGGTGAGAGTAATGAGATGTGAAATTTCTTTTCTAAATAACAACTATTCTAACAAGCAATTATCCTCACATGACTTCCTTAACCTCATCTAATAGAGGTTTTAGCCTAATATCATTATACTATCATTCCCAACACAAGAACAATAATAACAAGTCATAATTTAATAACTAATTTAAACTTTATAAATCTAATTTTAACAATAGTCTAAGAATCGAAATATAGACAACCTAATTTATGAATTTAAAGCAACTAAAACTAAATAAGAATTTAATCAATAAATAAATTGAAATGAAAACTAATACTTTATTATAAAACTAATAGTGATTCTAAATAATAATCTACTTTGTTCTTAAACTAATTCATTGAATGTAAAAACTAGATCTAAAACAAGCTATTCTAACTAATTAATGGAGTCTAACCTAATTTTTTAATCTAGATCTAAGTATCCTTAAGAGCTAAGTATTCTCCATACAAATGGAGGAGACCAGATCCACTTTTTCGTGCATGGGCTGAGGAGCCATGTTTTGGGCCGGAAAATCGAGCCCGAAACCCAATCTTTTCAGTCCACAGGGCCTTTTTTCAGTTGGATCTGACTTCAGTAGACTTCCCATCCACTTTTGCTCCTCTGATTTGGTCAAAACTTAGATCATCGGAAAGCTCTTTTCGAGCCAGTCGTTTTGACATAAGGTAGGCCCAATTCCGAGGCCTGAGTCCAAAGATACGGTCTTCAGAAGTTTTGCTGACTTTTGTGTTATGTTTCTGCCCGCATTGACTTTGACTTCTCAGCTTCTAACCGGGCTTTACAAAGGCTTTTTCTCCTTGAATCTTGGCCTTTATTCACATAACTTCTTAGCAACCAACCTTTGCTCCTTTATATGGCCAAAGTGGCACATTTCTGCACAAAATAGACTTCAATGCCTGAAATACATAAAAGCACGTAATCAACATTAACTCTTATTTATTACTCGCATAATTGGTCTAAAAATATTATTGTTAAGGAGTTAAAACTATAGTTTTGGGCCCTTATCAAACCACCCCCAAACAACATTTTGCTTGTCCTCAAGCAAATATGAGAAATTAGAATAAGTGACCAAAAATGGAGTTCTAACTACTCTCGTTTATTTGAAAAGCGATTGCATTTACCATATGCAATAAGGCCTTAAACCACTAGGAATTCCCTAGTGGACGAGTTATAGCCTCGTGAGAGTTTTCCAGTGAAGTTACTCACAAACTTCATATATACTACAACGACTAAGAAATAAAACTATTGTTTCCTTATCTATGTCTCAATTATCTATACATCTCACTAGCAATGAATACAGAATAATCAAGTCGAAACCTAAGCTAATATATCCATAATAATCAATCATCTATGAATAAACATATATACAATTAGTAATACTATGAAAAGCACTAGCAGGTCTGTTTCTGAAAACTCGAAATAGCGTCCTTAAGTAGGTCCTCACATAAATGTGAAAACAAAAACCACTCCGATTTTTCCGCTCAAGATTCGCTACTCCAGTGTGCAATGGGCAAACTTTACCTTACAATCTCAATGCCACACATGGAAGCTGTAGTCAATCAAACACATCTGCCACTTACTATCACACTAACCTATTCCTAATTGAGATAGAGGTCTTTATTAGGTGTTACTGGGATTAGGAGATGGTTTAAGAAGGAAGAAAATGGATATTCTAAAAGGACAAGTCTGAGATAATAGAGTCTTCATATTATGTAACTAGAGAAAACTTGCTCTTCACTTTTGCTTCTACACTTTGTTTCCATCCTTAGCCATATTTTTTTTTTTTTTTGGCTTTTGACTCATTTGATTCTATTTTTGAAGTTCTAACTCTTTATTTTATTTATTTATTTATTTTTATTTGGATGGAAACTTTCTTTTCTTATTTGAAGCGACTAACAAATTCTTGATTTCAAAGAAAGCTCTTTTCTATTCTTCATCTCTATTCTCAGACTCATTCAAAGAATGGGTAAGAATGGGTAGGTCGATTTTTTTTATTTTGTTTTGTTTTGTAATAGGGTAAAGGATTTGCGGTTTATGAAAGGCTAAAGAAAGGCTCAGATGGGCGACTAGCGGAAAATAATTTATAGGTTTGAATTTCTGGCTATATCGATCCAAAGAGGGCCTAAATTCTCGCTTAGGATATAGTATAGTGATCAAGCAAGTGGACGTGTGATTTCTCTATCCGGATTTTACTTCTCCCTTGTGTCATTTCTCAAATGTTTCACTCATATAAGGCTTTAGGCTATATTCTCATAGGATTTGTAGAATAAGTACTCTAGCCTAGGTTTCAGAAACTTACTGCCAAACAATCAAAGATACCCATGTAATATATTTTATAGATAGATGCAAAGATTATTACCTACGTATTAACCTAAGTTTCTACAAATTATTCTAATGCAAAAGCTACGTGAGACTTCTAGATTATTCGGAGCATAGAGAAAGAAAACAATACCAATATTCCTAAGTGTATAACATAACTTTTATTTATTTATTTTTTTGAAAATTTTGAATTTTTAACTAGACAATAAGTGCATATTATACATATCTATATCCTAACAGATGTTTTAATTACACGTGTTTCTATGCCCCCCCCCCCCAAACAGAAAGCATGCTTTGTCCTCAAAGTATTTAAATAAATAAGATAGAGAAATACCATTGAAACGCGTGAAATTCTGGAACATCTACAAAACAAGGTTATAACATACTAATATAACAAATAAAGCTGATGCAACTCGATTTGAGTTCCACCCGTTATGGGGTTAACAAGAATCAAATTGCTTGGGACATAAGCAGACACTAACTGAAATAAAAACTAACCTTAACTCCAACGTTTAAGCGTTATCAACCTCTTCTATAAAGAAATGAGGTTCCTCTGCATCCTAACTACAAGATCCTTTCGTGGAACCAATGTTCATAAGTCTCGCTTCCCAACAAGTGTTCGAAAGACTGCTCTAGTATCACTATAGGAGAAGTCATCACAAAAATATTCTCTAGAACAGCTGCAACGATCCTGGAACAACCCACAAAAATTTGGAATTTTTCGTGCACACGGGGGTCAAGGCGCGGGGTGCGCTCACTTTTTATCTTGGTAGGGCATGGGTCGCTATCAGGAAATTTTTTGAGTTCCAGGCGCTTCAGTGCAGGTCACGCTCACTTTTTGCCTGGGATGGGCGTGGGTCACGCTCAAGTTAAATTTTGACAGACAGTGCCTAGGGCGCAGGTGGCGCTCCACTGGGGCGCATTAAGGTGCTGAAATGCGGAAGTGAGAAGGAAAAAGAAAGAAAATTTGGGAGTGAAAGGTGAGAGGTGAATGTGAGAGATGTGAGTTTTGTGTGGAGAATGAATGAAGTTTATATAGGTTTGAGTTTCCAAAACGAATTGGGAAGTTTTCAAAATGTTTTAAGGCAATTGCCGAAAATAGAAATTTCCAAAATTGGAAACGGAAACTACCCATATTCTTGATTCTAATACAAACCTAATATCTCTTAGACTGAATTTAGAATAGTAACTTCTAAACTCTTATAGATTTCATCCTACCACCACATCTAATCCTAGGCATGCCCATATCGGCAATATTCTCAACCATCACTCCAAAACAACTTCTAAAATGGAGGATCATATAACAAATCATACTAGAGTAAATAATACCACCCCCAAATAATTCAGGAAGGTGGGATTAACAATAAAAACAATGCACAATTTGAAAAGAACCATATTACATTGAAAAAATGACCGTTTAGTACCATTAACTTTGGTGGTTTTATCAATTTGGGCCACGAACTTTTTTTTTGAGCAAATTGGGCCATGACCTTTCATTTTTGTATCAGTTTGGGCCACTGTTACCATTCCGTTACTTCACATGCTTATGTGGTATGCCGGATGTATATGTGTCCGACCAAATGCTTATGTGTCACCGTTGAAATGCACACCTAATCACTGGTGACGTGGCATCAAAATTTCAAAGTGTTTCAAACCCGAAATTTCACATAAGTTTCACAGAAATTTCACCAAAATTTCAAAGCCCACATATTGATTTCGGCCCAAGCCCAACAAAACAAAAAAAAACTTCACTGTTCATCTTCCTCACCAACGCCTCCACCATTAACGTCTCCATTAATGCATGTTCAAAGCTTCAATAGAGCTTCAACAGTCCCACCCAAATCAATAAATACATGAGCAGGATCATTGAAAGTGGAATAACCTATATCAAACCAAACAATCATATTGCAGGGAAGGGAATTCAAGCGAAAGGAAAGGTCTGATCTGACCGAAGAGCTTTTTGCCTTCGTGAACACATAAACACATTGCTCTTTTCATCTTTTGTTTGCTGGATAGGTCAGCCCAGATTTCCTACATCAAGAGAAGGTGGTTTAAAGAAAGAATAATGCCAGTCAATGAGATTGACCGCTGGGACAGATCTTATTTGAAAGAACCGAAACCGTGCTACTGGACTCCAACATCATCAAATCATTTCTTATTTTTTGGCTACTCTCAGATTAAAGGAAATATTTCATTTACTTATATTTTTTACAGCTGTCACACAAATCATTCATGATAAAGAAGAAGCTAGCTAAGAAGATGAGGCAGAACAGGCCTATTCCTCACTAGATCCGTATGCGTATTGATATAGCACCATCAGGTTTTATTTCTTTATTTTCACCCCACTCAAATCTATTTTTTTTTTCTCCTACTTTTAGCTGACTCGCATTTTTTTTATTGTTTATAATTTAGGTACAACGCAAAGCGTAGGCACTGGCGCCAAACAAAGCTTGGATTCTAAACTGCTCTTGTTGTTGTTGAGTTGAGAGTGGGTTGGTTTTATGGCAATGGTTTCATCATAAAAACAAATGAAATGGGATTTCAGTTTTGTTTTGTAATGTGGCAACTCTTTACTTACGGGGACCGACCCGTGCTCTTGGATTTGGTTGGTTGGGTTGGCTACTCTACTCTAACTAACAAGAAGAAGAAAGGAATTGAAAACCTTCGGTTTAGACATAGTCCATAAGATTGTGGATGTTAGTAGTAGATTTGAAAGAATATAAAATTGGCGGGGAGTGGTGTTGTTTAGTCACTTTTACATAAAACGCACGTTTGTACACATAGGCAGCCGTTTGTACACATGGGCAAATTTTCTAACGGAAATACACCGGTGGCCCAAACTGATACAAAAAAGAAATGTCATGGCCCAATTTGCTAAAAAAAAAGTTCTTGGCCTAAACTGATAAAACCAGCAAAGTTCATGGTACAAAACGACCATTTTTTCTATTATATTGAAATTGAAATTCAAACAACATTTAACAACCAAATTCAAATTTAACTATGGAATTCAAAATTAACATCCGAACTAATAAAAACAATAATGCAATACAAGCATAATTCATACCATAGAGAAACATGACTCAAAAACTGAGAAAACATGCAAGAGTGGAAGACGTGAATTATGCTAATCGTGGACTTAGGATCCAGTACTTACAGCCACACACTCCCTAGGGAGGGTCCGATTACCTGAATGGTGCACTTATCAATATATGGAAGTAGAAGGAAGTACACTGAAGAATAAAATGAGTCTTTTATAGTCAGATACTCAAGACTTTAGCTAACATATATGTATATAATGAACATGTAGTTTACCATATATCAATATCCGAAATAGTTGTGGATCGTTCCATAAATAATTACCGTGGAATGCACCCCCATTAAATAGAATTAAGCACCAAGATTTCCTATGACATGGCTTAGTAGAATGGGAGTGAATTCTGATGGATCTAGAACCTAATCGAGCATACAATTTCTTCTTTTTCTTTAAACGAAAAGATGTCCAAGTGAATGATCATGAGAAAATGGATGGTTGTGGAAGATACTTGGAATGTGGATAAGTGTTAGAAGAAAAGGGTGGGAAGAATGATTGGATTCTGTGAAGGATTAGCTCACGTAGTTGGTGGTAGGATGGTGCTCTAGGCAATGCTTGAGAGGGTGGATCATCACAGGCTCTTAGAAACTCATCGAATTCCTCATCTAGGTTGTTCGCATCCATATAATTATGGTATTCATCTCCATCTTTGAGGAATTCATCTATCTCGTCTATTGTGAGGTTTACTCCATCTCTTGTAGTGTCGGAAAGCAGGGTGGAAAATTCTTTCGCTAGTTCAGTTATGTCCAAGGAGTTAAAATTGTGATCTTTGTCTTCTTCCATAAGAGGGGTATCTACTAGTGTAGGGACGAGATCGTCGGAAGCACTAATGTGATATACAAAACTCTCAATAGACTTAACTTCACCTTCTACAAGAAAACCTAGTTGTCTATGCTTTTGTCTAAACATGTTAACTTCCACAGAAAGATTTCCAAAAGAAAGAGTCATTGAGCCATTCCAGCAATTGATTTTGGCATTGGCGGTTGCCAAGAAAGGACGCCCTAAGATGATTGGAATAGAATCCTGAGCAGCTTCTGTGTCAAGAATAACAAAGTCGGCTGAATAGTAAAAATCCTGCACTTTAACGAGAATGTTTTCAACTGCACCCTTGGGATACGTAATAGAACGATTGGCTAACTGCAAAGTCATTTTGGTTGGTTGAAGTTTTGTTAGACCCAGTTGTTTATATAAATAAAAAGGGAGTAAGTTAACACTCGCTCCCAGGTCTAATAAAGCAGTTGTTATGAAGGTATCACCTAAGGTGCATTGTACAGTAGGACGACCAGGGTCCTTGTACTTAACAATTCCGTTATGTTCAGATAAAGAGGGATATTGTTCAGTTAAGAATGCTTCATTGGGTATGTTAGTTTTTCTCTTCTTGGTGCACAACTCTTTTAGAAACTTAGCATGTCTAGGTAGACTTTTTATAGCATCTAGAAAAGGTAGGTTTATAGTCAGATTTTTAAACACTTCCCTAATCTCATCAAAATTTTTGTCCTTTTTAGACACAATTAGTCTCTCGGGATACGGTAGTTTATCTTTATATTTAGCAATATTATTAGTCTTTGCTTTATCTCTAGCTGTTTTCCATCTAGGTGTCCATATTTGAACCTCTACAGGTGTAGGGTCTTCAATTTCTATTATTGGGTCTTGTAAGGTTTTCCCTTTTGGTTGTGGTTTAACTGGTACTCTACAGTTGTAGGGTCTTCAGTTTCTATTACAGTATTTGGTATGGTTTCATTTTTAGCTTCTGTTTTCAGGTGGTCTTCAGGCATAGTTACTTTGTTATGATGATGTAAAAGCCTCTTGAAGAAGGCACGAACAAGCGTGTCCTTCACAAGATTATGATGCGGGCATTCAATGAGAAGATCAGTGAAACGATTCCAGGCCTCTGAAAAGGATTCATGAGGATTCTGGTTGAAGAAATGAATCTTTTGAAGCTTTTCATCTGTCTTCAGTGGTGGGTAAAACTGTTCCATGAACAATTGAACAAGATTAGCCCATGAGTCCACAAAGTTTGGCGTTTGGATAGTTAACCAAGACGCCGCCTTGTCGGCTAGGGTGAATGGAAACACCCTAAGTTTAACTTGATCCAGACTTATGCTAGGATGATGGAATGTAGTGAGAACATGGTCTATCCTACGCATATGCTGGTAAGGCTTCTCGTGGTCTAAACCATAAAAAACTGGTAACAAGTTAAATATATTAGGGGGAATTCGAAAATCCCCCACTAGGTCTGCAAGAACGATGCACAACTTAGGGCCATCATTTAGGGCTTTATAAAAATCAGAGAGAGGAGTCTCTTGTTCTTTAGCCATTGATGCAGGTGTAGTATGTGAAATTCTAGATAGGCATGTGGTATTTATGTCTACGAAAAACAAGCCTAATTATACTAGAATTAAAACTCCTTTGACAGAAGAGGCGAGGAGTGGAAGAAGGAGTACCTGAATGCCTCCTTGCTACGCGTTTGAATAGCGTCTTGTATACGCGATCTCAGTGTTTGTATGATGTTAGAAACACTGAATAATTTGAAGAAATGAAAATTTGGACAGACCTGTGAAAATTGGGCTGCTCCAGAAGAGGGCGCGGGTCGCGCTCCTATCTAACTCAAGTTCCAGGTGGTTGAGCATGAGGCGCGCTTGTAAATAGGCTACCTAGGGCGCGGGTCGCACTCATGCTAGACAAAATGTCTAGGCGGATGAGCGCAAGGTGCGCTTGGAAATAGGCTATCTAGGGCGCAGGTCGCGCTCAGGTGGAATTTGGAATTCCAGTGTTTTGGACATGGGTCGCGCTCTCTAAAAAATTTGAAATTTTTACATTAGATTTCTAAGACGTCTACCAAGTAGGTTGTAAAATTTTAGATCAATCGGAGCTATGAAAGTTCTTGTACTGCCCTTCAAAGTTTGTGAAATAGTTTTCGGACACAATACAAACAATCGAGTGGTTAACCAATCAAAACAGAGAAAAAAATCTCCAAAATTATACTGGAGACTCCTGACAGATCATGGGTATTCTTGTAAAAAATTTAGAGTAATTGGAGATCTACAAACCCTACTTATTGACTATTGTTTCAGAAATTAAGTGTTTGCAAAACTCCAGAAACACACTGGAAACACTCCACTAGTTAGGAGGTCAAAAGAAATCAAAAACTCCTGTAAAAAATTTTGAATTTTTGGAACTGCCTAAGTAACCTTACTTGTCTGTTTTTCAAAAACTTACGGTTTGAAAACTGAAATGCAGCACTGTAAAGATCGTATTAGTTATTTAGGTAAAACAACTAGGAAAAATCTGACAAAATTATAGTAAATCAATAACACCTGTAAATTTTCAGAATTTTTTGAAATTTATAAATACCTTTACTGCAGTGTTTTCCTCTGTGAATCCGCAGCCCCTATGCCTAAAATAGTGAACAGTTCCAAAAATTCAAGAAATAAGAATGAAAAATTAAAAGGGTGGGTGGGTAGAGAATGGGGGATTGCCCCTTGAATTCAAGCAATTGAATTCTTGTCTTGAACGAGATTAAGATGGCAGCGATGCCATTTGATAACCCGTAAAAACACAACTAGATTTCTCTAACCTAATTCTTACTGTATCAATTATTTTATTTCCTACTCTCACATATATATATATATATTCATGCAATATATAGAGTACGGAATCGTTCCACTTTTAATCTAGCAAGACATAAATGAATTCTATCAAACAAACACAAGGAACAATGGTGAGAGTAATGAGATGTGAAATTTCTATCCTAAATAACAACTATTCTAACAAGCAATCATCCTCACATGACTTCCTTAACCTCCTCTAATGGAGGTTTTAGCCTAATATCATTATACTATCATTCCCAACACAAGAACAATAATAACAAGTCATAATTTAATAACTAATTTAAACTTTATAAATCTAATTTTAACAATAGTCTAAGAATCAAAATGAAGACAACCTAATTTATGAATTTAAAGCAACTAAAACTAAATAAGAATTTAATCAATAACTAAATTGAAATGAAAACTAATACTTTATTATAAAACTAATAGTGATTCTAAATAATAATCTACTTTGTTCTAAAACTAATTCATTGAATGTAAAAACTAGATCTAAAACAAGCTATTCTAACTAATTAATGGAGTCTAACCTAATTTTCTAATCTAGATCTAAGTATCCTTAAGAGCTAAGTATTATCCATACAAATGGAGGAGACCAGATCCACTTTTTCATGCATGGGCTAAGGAGCCATGTTTTGGGCCGGAAAATATAGCCCAAAACCCAATCTATTCAGTCCACAGGGCCCTTTTCAGCTAGATCTGACTTTAGCAGACTTTTTGTCCACTTTTGCTCCTCTGATTGGGTCAAGGCTTGGACTATTGGAAAGCTCTTTCCGAGCTGGTCATTTTCAGATAAGGTAGGCCTAATTCTGAGGACTGAGTCCAAAGATACAGTCTTCGAAAGTTCTGCTGACTTTTATGTGTTGTTTCTGCCCGCATTGACTGACTTCTCAGCTTCTAACCGGGCTTTACAATGGCTTTTTCTCCTTGAATCTTGGCCTTTATTCACATAACTTCTTAGCAACCAATCATTGCTCCTTTATATCGCTAAAGTGGCACATTTCTGCACAAAATAGACTTCAATTCCTAAAATATATAAAAGCACGTAATCAGTATTAACTCTTATTTATTACTCACATAATTGTTCTAAAAGTATTATTCTTAAAGGGTTAAAACTACAGTTTTGGGCTCTTATCAACCAACCGATCGGAGAACGATGTTCCCTAATCATCCTAATCAAACGTGTTTCTACATCAACAGATAACTGAGAAGATATGATCACTAGATGACTACCATCCAGATCAAGTTGGATTTATTTCAACTCAGTAGGAAGAGGTTTAAGCACAGGGGTGGGAGGAATGGGTAAAAAAGGCTTCCGAAAGGTCTTTGTCTTGAGTAGTGAAGACTTGTTTAGGTAAGAGGTCTTCAAACTCGGAAGAAGGAGCTACAAAAGGATCTAAGATATTAGTAGACTCGAACAGGGCGTTGACTTCATTTACATAGGAGTCGTCATCGAAGTCGGAACTTCCGAAGGAAAGGAATTTGTGCATTTGATTCTCTAGAAACGTGTTGTTGAAATAATCTTGAGCTAAGCTCTCGATCATGCTAACTTCTCCATCGATAGTCATATCGGGTAACTATTAAATCATTTTGAAAACATTTACCTCAATAGAAAGATGGCGAAAGGACATAGACTTCGAACCATCATAGCTGTTTATGAGCGCGTTGGCATTTGCCAATAAATGATGCCCTAAGATGATAGGAACATATTTGTTAGCGACTTCTGTGTCGAGGATATTGAAGGCGGCTGCATAGTAAAAATCTTGAACTTTAACCAGCACGTTTTCAACCACACCCTCAGGATACTTAATAGAACGATCAACTAAATGCAACGTCATTTTAGTTGGTTGCATCTCTTGTAGACCTATTTGTTTATATAGATAATATGGGAGTAAGTTAACACTCGCCCCCTGATAAACGTAAAAAGAATAGTTTTACTAATGAATAAAGCGATGAAACTCTAAACGTAAGTAAAACTAAACGATAATTTACGTGCCTAATTTATCAAAGATTTCTACTCTCAATCCTATTGAGATATAGTGGAGTAGATGATTTGTTCCACTCCTAGTTCTTTCGCATGGTAATGTTCTCTACGTATAAATAATCTTAACTAAAATCTAATGAGAGATTTACGAATTATAAACTACACTACGATGCAACTACCCACAAGATGCAACTAGTCAACTAAATAAACAGCAATGGAAATACAACGTCGATTCTATGATCAGGAATTAGGGGGGATTGATTCTACCTTAACTCAACTTAACTTACTAACGACGAATCGTCGTGATCCGAATTGAACTGCTACGCAGAACAATTGGTTCTTTCTAATCCCTAATTACACATGGCAATTCTACCAATTCATAACTAGCATGTGAACGATTAAACCCATTCTCATGGTGAACTAATCGTTTCTAGAGTGGAATAGAAATTACGACTATCCTATGCTAACACAAATCAAGCTTTCATCAAGGCTTCTCAACCCCCTCTAATGGAGGTTTAGCCGAGAATCATTACGCAATCATTTCCGATTAAATTAAAACTAAACATACTATAAAGAATTGAAATTTACTAATCTAAATTAAACAATAATTAACATCTAATTAATAATTAAGAAATGAAAACGAACAAGAATTTAAACTAGATCTATAAATGTAAATGACAAAAATTGAAATTGAATCAAGAACTACTATTTTATTCATCTAATTCAAAGGAAGAACAATCATTCAATACTAAATTTAAAACAAGAATAAAAAATAATTAATTAATCTAAAACTAAATCTAGAACTAAGGTTTAATGGCTACTTTTCTTATCCTAACCTAACTATCTATATTTTACAAAGAGTCAAGCCTTTGTTTTTATACTTTCAGATCCAAAAATCGTGCATGGGCTTGGAGCCATGTTTTGGGCCAGAAAATCGGGCCCAAAACCAAATTCTTTCAGTCCGGAAAGGGCTATTCAGCTAGATTTGACTTCAATAGATTTTTCGTCGACTTTTGGTCCTCTGATTGGGTGAAGGCTTGGACCATTGGAAATCTCTTTCCGAGCCGGTCGTTTTGACATAAGGTAGGCCCAATTCCGAGGTCTGAGTCCAAAGATATGGTCTGCGGAAATTCTCACGACTTGTCTTGTCAAGCTTACCCCGTGTTGACTTTTCAGCTTTTGACCGGGTTTTACAAAGGCTTTGTCTCCTTGAATCTTGGCCTTTATTCACAGAACTCCTTAGCAACCGACCTTTGCTCCTTTATCTCGCTAAAGTGGCACATTTCTGCACATAATGGACTTTGAAGCCTGGAATGCATAAAAACACGTAATCAGTATTAACTCTTACTTATTATTCACATAATTGGTCTAAAAGTACGATTGTTAAGGGGTTAAAACTACAGTTTTGGGCTCTTATGAAACCACCCCCAAACAGCATTTTGCTTGTCCTCAAGCAAAAATGAGAAATTAGAATAAGTGACCAAAAATGGAGTCCTAACTACTCTCGTTTCGCAGAGTGCGATTGCATTTACCATATGCAATAAGGCCTTAAACCACTAGGAATTCCCTAGTGGACGAGTTCTAGCCTCGTGCGAGTTTTCCAGTGAAGGTACTCACAAACTTCATCTATACTACGACGACTAAAAAATAAAACTATTGTTTCCTTATTCATGTCTCAACTATCTATACATCTCACTAGCAAATGAATAAGAATAACCAAGTCAAAAAACCTAAGCTAATATATGCATAATAATCAATAATCTATGATACAAATATATATACTATGAGTAATACTATGAAATTCCTAGCAGGTTCGTTTCTGAAACTCGGAATAGCGTCCTTAAGTAGGTTATCACAATAATAGTCAAGATACAACACTCTGATTTTTCCACTCAAGTTTCGCTACTCCAGTACGCAGTGGGCACACTTTACCTTACAATCTCAATGACACACAAGGAAACCAGAGTCGATCAAACACATCTGCCACTTACTATCACACTAACCTATTCCTAATTGAGCTAGAGGTCTTTATTATGTGTTGTGGGGATTAGGAGATGGTTTAAGAAGGAAAGAAATGGATATTAAAAAGGACAAGTCTGAGATAATAGAGTCTTCATATTATGTAACTTAGAGAAAACCTTGTTATTTTCTTTTGCTTCTATACTTTGTTTCCATCCTTAGCCATATTTTTCTTTTTCTTTTCTTTGGCTTTTGACTCCCTTTTATTCTATTTTTGGAGTTTTTATTTCTATTTTTATTTTTCTTTTCCTTGGATGAAAACTTTTTTTCTTTTTCTGAAGCAACTAACTAATTTTTGTTTACACAGGTTTTTCTCTTCTTCTTTCTTTACTCATTCTATTCTCAGACTTATTCTAGATTGGGTAAGTTGAATTTTTTATTTTGTTTTGTTTTTGTAACAGGGTAAAGGAATTGTGGTTTATGGAAGGCTAAAGAAAGGCTTAGAGGGGAGACTAGCAGAAAATAATTCGTAGGTTTGAATTTCTGGCTATATCGATCCAAAGAGGGCCTAAATTCTCGCTTAGGATATGGCATAGTGATCAAGCAAGTGGACGTGTGATTTCTCTATCCGGATTTTACTTCTCCCTTGTGTCATTTCTCAAATGTTTCGCTCATATAAGGCTTTAGGCTATATTTTCACAGGATTTGTACAATAAGTACTCTAGCCTAGACTTCAGAAACTTACTGCTAACAATCCTAGATACTCATGTAATATATTTATAGATAGATGCAAAGATTATTACCTACATATTAACCTAAGTTTCTAACAATTATTCTGATGCAAAAGCTACGTGAGACTTCTAGATTGTTAAGAGCATAGAAAAAGAAAACAATACCAATATTCCTAACTGTATAGCATAAACTTATTTATTTATATTTTTGAAAATTTTAACTTTAAAATCAATGCATATTATACATATCTATATCCTAACAGATGCCTTAATTACACGTGTTTCTATGCCCCCCCCCCCCCAAACAAGAAGCATGCTTTGTCCTCAAAGCATTTAAATAAATAAAGTAGGAAAAATACCATGGAAACGCGTGAAATTCTGGAACATCTGCAAAACAAGGTTAGAACATACTAATATAGGAAATAAAAAAAAACTGACGCAACTCTATAAGAGTTCCACCCATTATGGGGTTAACAGAATAAAATTGCTTGGGACATAAGCAGACACTAACTGGAATTAAAAACTGACCTTATCTCCCGCTTTTATTCTTCATCCTCCTCATCCTCTTCTTCTATAAAGAAGTGAGGTTCCTTCGCATCTTGCCATGCCATTATAATTTGCCAAGCTTGCCGCCATTTATCATCTACAGATGATAACCTGTTAAGGTGCAATCTGATGAGGTTGTATCCTCCACCCTTGCCAAGTCATTGCACGGAAAAGATCGAATAATAGAATTGGTGGGTCTCACAATGTCGACCCCAACCCCAACCCAGTCCGTGAAACGTGTACAAAAAATAGGAAAGAAACATAGCATAATACGGGAAATTAGAACAGGCATAAGAAGGTACTTATGCCTCATGCTATGGGCTCGAGCTAAACTAGACATCAAGGTTCTGGGAAGGTCATGGCACATACGTCCCATGGCTAAAGCAAGGAAGACGGCGCAAAGTGGCATCATTCACGTAAGAAAAACGCCATTCTCCTAAAATGTTTAGCATGATCCAAAACATAACAGTTCCTATGTTCATGGACAGGCTACCAAAGGCGACGTTATATTCCCCTTGGTCCTCGATACGGAAAATGCTTGCCCCATACGACTCATGCAAAAACTCATAAGTGTAGACATGCATATTATCTACCCAATAGCACCATAGGTCTTGTATTTCAGCAGGCATAGCAAGTCCAAGAACAAATGCTAGCAAGAACTTGGTAATTTCCATTAGTTCATCATTAATGTTGATGGAGAACACCATCTGGTCTCTCAAAGAAAATACAGTTATCATAAAAATAAGATGCAAGTGCTGGAGAATAATGTTCATCAGGTCTTACCATAAGCGGTTCCCAGCCTACGTATGTGATCACCTCGCGAAACCAAGCACCACAAGTAGTGCTTTGGAACAAATCTTCGAAAGACTGTTCCGGTATTATTGTAGGAGATGTCATCTCAAAACGACCCTCTGAACAGCTGCAATTGATCTGGGAACAACCCGCTGAAGACTGGAAATTTATGGTCTACGGAGGTCGGTAGCGAGGTGCTTTCGGGTGCTTTTGATTTACATGTTTTTTTTAGCGCAGTGCGCTCCTCTTGGGCGCAGTGTGCTTTCGGTGTAAAATTTCTGAAAAAGGCTTAGGGCGCGAGAGGTAGCTCGAGGTCTTTACTTTGTGAAAATGGTGAAGAACAACGGGAAACGTGGGAGTGAAAGGTGAAAGATGGAAGTTAGGTGTAGTGTGGGTTGTGAGTGTATAATGAATGAAGTTTTTATAGGTTTTAAGTTGCTAAAACGAATCGGGAAGTTGCCAAAAAGTTTTTACGGCAATTTCCGGAAATACTAAAATTTTCAAACCCGAAACGGAAACAACTCATATTCTTTATTCTAAAACAACCCTAGTATCTTTTAAGTTGAATTTAGGATAAAACTATTGAACTTATTGAGATTTCATCCTAACTAATATTTATTCATAGATATGCCCAGATTGGCAATATTCTCACCCTAACTCCGAAATAACTTCTAAAAACGAGGGTCATATAAAAATTATGCTGGAATAGATAATACCACCCCCAAACAATTTGGGAAGGTGGGATCAATATTAAACAACCACGCACAATGAAAATAACCGCATTATATTAAATTTTTCATTCAAAGTACATTTCACTACAAAATTCAAATTACCCAATTAAAACTGACATTAAAATAACTAACAATAATAAAACTACAAATAAAAATCATCAAGCTATACTATCCCTAAACACGTCGGTACTGGTAGCGGAGGGCACACGCTCAGGAGATGGCTCCTGAGCTCCCGATAGGCCAGCACCATTCGTCATACGGCGACGACGCTCGTGCCTCGATGATGTATCCTCAGAAGGAGAATCTCCATGAGGTGGAAAGCGTGCAAGCATATCGGCTCGGAATTGGCGATGAGATTCCAACTCAGCCCTCATCTGTTCCCACCGCTCATCCTCTCACTGGGTACGAATCTCGAAGTTATGGTGCATAGTAGCCTGTCGAGTCCGGAGGTCTTCGCAGATAGTATTGAGTGAACGCATGCCACGATGAATCACAACCATGCGTTTTGCATCTGACCAACACCTCTCCAAGGCATCATCATCAAAACATGTCAAGTCCTCCTCGTCCTCCGAGTAATTCTCATTTTCGACGTCCTCCTCGTCGACTACCCTATCCTCAGGCAACCTCCAAACTTGTTGGATACACTCCTTATAAATATGAAGATTTCGGTGTAGGGTGAGGCAAATCCTATCAGACGTCGGAGTCACTCTCAACTTCAGCATGATCTTGGTTATCAAAACAGGGAGAGGTGCAATAGACTTCCCTACTCCCTTAATCATGTTAAGCAAAAACTCCAAGATACAGAACTCATACTTCTGCTCTTGGCGTATCCATAGAATGTGAAGGCAGTTCAGACCGATATCGCTGACCTTCTCCTTCCCTATGACATTCCTACCAATCCACTGAGCTGCAGCCAGCTGGTTGGTTCTGAGGGATGCCTGGCGAACACAATGCGAGCTCACGTTGTAGTTCCCTTCGGTAACAGTCGCGTTCATCAACGGCTCGACCCCAGTATATTGGGACTCCTGTAACGTGGCATCAAGATGGATTCTAGGCGGAATGCCTAGAATCTCAATAACAACCCATGGTTACTTCCTTCCTCCTCTTTGCCACTGTAACAAAAATTTGATTCCCCTCTAACTCCCTCGTGTTGTAAAACCGTCGGACTAACTCTTCGTGGTAAAAGGCATCGGTCGAGTACCACAAGCTATTCCAATCTCTACTAATCATTTCGTCACCGTAAAATGGCGCGAAGTGGTCGCCAGTAAATGCTTGCTCTGGCAAAATCCGGCGTTGTTGAGCCATTGGAAGTTTTGATAAGGTTAGGGGTTTGAATAAGGTAGGGGGAAGCAATGAGGGACAACCTCACTAAAAAAATGATGGTGGTGGTGGTGTGGTGGCGCGGCAGCTCCAAGATTTGGATTTTTCAGTGGTTTTTGGTTTTGTAAATTGATGGAGGTGGTGGTGGAAAGGTTTTTGAGAAGATTTGAAATTGATTTGGATGTTTGGCGTGGGTGTAGTTAGGTTTCTTTTTAATTTTATTGTTTGTTAGGGTTTGAAGCTTGGAAGTTTGTCAATGGTGGTTTGGAAGATGAAAACGCACGACTGTTGGTGGAAACATAGGGGCGCGACTTCAAACTAACAACCGACCTTTGCTCCTTTATCTCGCTAAAGTGGCACATTTCTGCACATAATGGACTTTGAAGCCTGAAATGCATAAAAACATGTAATCAGTATTAACTCTTACTTATTATTCATATAATTGGTCTAAAAGTACGATTGTTAAGGGGTTAAAACTACAGTTTTGGGCTCTTATCACCCCCAGGTCTAATAGCACAGTCGTCATGTGGGTATCCCCTAAGGTGCATTGTACAGTATGACAACCAGGGTCCTTGTACTTAACAATTCCATTATGTTCAGATAGAGTTGGAAATTGTTCAGTTATAAAGGTGTCTTTTGGAATGTTTGTTTTCTACCTAGTAGTGCACAACTCCTTTAAAAACATAGCATGTTGTGGTAATTTTTTAATAGCTTCAAGAAAAGGTAGGTTTATCGTTAGATTTTTAAACACTTCACTAATCTCGTCAAAATTTGTATTTTTGTTTAACATGGCTAGTCTCTGGGGAAATGGTGGTTTCTCTCTATATTTAGCATATGAATCAATAGGAGTTTTAACCTTGGCCGCTCTCCTCTTGGATTGTGGTTTAACTGGTACCTCTACAGGGGTAGGATCTTCAGTTTCTATATCAGTATCTAGTAATTTTTCATTTTCAATGACCACTAGTGGTGTATTAATGGTCATAGTTACGGCGTTATCAACCACGCTGCCAAAACGGAGAGTGGTGATGGCATTTAACTAACCTACGTTTAAATTTTCATTACTAGTATTTTCGATTACTTCAAAGGCTGTGTTCGGCGTTTTAGGATTAGGTATAACTTGTCCTAGAAACACACCTTTTGGTTGGGCTTTCTCTTGGGTTAACTGTTGTATGGAATGATTAATGGATTGTAAAATCTATTAGTTAGCTTGCATGTAGGCTTCGAAATGATCCGGTTGTGAAGGTGTATTGGCCATAGGTGGTGTGACTAGAACTATCTCACGTTGATTATTAACTGGTACGATACCTCTATTATTATTATTATAATTATTGTAATTATTATAATTCCCTTGTCCTTGTCTTGGTGGAGCTTGGTTGTAATTGTTTGCTAGCCTAACATTTTGATTATTAAACCTTGTAGGTGTAACTTGTTGATTATTTCACCAACCGAAGTTGGGGTTTTGTCTACAAGGTGCGTTAGGTTGGCTATTAATGGAGCAAACATTATCCGGCTGTGATGGTGGTTTTGATAGTTGTTCATAGACAAGAGGACAATAGGAGTCGTTATGCTCAAGGCTGTAACAGAAATTACATGGAAGAGAGTTAATGTTCATGACAGGAGTAGACTTATGTTGAATAAAAATGGCTTCTACCTTTTTTGTGAGAGATTCGATTAGAGTTCGAAGCTCGGGATTAGATTTAACCTCAAACATACTGGCAACCTTAACTGTGGAAGAAGAATTAGTGGAGTGGGAGATGTCATTACCCCTAGTTATTATTACACTTAGATTGATCTTCTAAAAACCTATAAGCCTCTGAGGCTCCTTTAATAAGGAAACTACCCCCAGTCATTATATCAAGCACCTCTTTATGATGATGTAAAAGCCCTTTGAAAAAGGCACGAACAAGCGTGTCTTTCGCAAGGTTATGATGTGGACACTCGATAAGAAGATCAATGAAACGATTCCAGACCTTTGAAAAGGATTCATGAGGATTCTAGCGGAAGAAATAAATTTTTTAAAGCATTTCATCTGTCTTCAGTGGTGGGTAAAACTATTCCATGAACAATTGAATAAGTTTGGCCCATGAGTCCACAAAATTAGGCATTTGGGCAGTTAACCAAGATGCCACCTTATCGGCTAGGGTGAAAGGAAACACCCTTCGTTTAATTTGTTCCAAACCTACGGTAGGATGATGAAATGTGGTAAGAACTTGTTCTATCCTTCGCATATTCTGATAAGGTCTCTCGTGGTCTAACCTATGAAAAACCGGTAACAAATTAAATATATTTGGGGGAATTTGAAAATCCCTCACTTGGTCTGCAAGAACGATGCATGACTGATGGTTATCGTTTAGGGCTTTGTAAAAATCAGAGAGAGGAGTCTCTATTTTTTCAACCATTGATGCAAGTGTAGTGTGTGGTATTCTAGATAGCCGTGTGCATTGATGTTTACGGTAGATAACGTTAGATGGTTACTCTTACCGGACCTTAGTCTCATGCAAGGCTAAGGCCAATATGAAAAAACCACTAACAACAGTCAAATAACAACCTGATATACTAGAATAAAAACTCCTCTGACAGTAGAGACGAGGAGTGAAAGAAGGAGTACCTGAATGCCTCTTTGCTACGCGTATATATGAATAGCGTCTTTGATACGCAATCTCAGTGTATTGAAGAAGTTTGGAACAATGAATAATAAAAATACCATGAACAAAATTAGAGCCTGTGACTAACCTGTGAATCGGGCTTTTTTCAAAAGGGACGCGGGCGCATTTAAGCTACTGTTAGAAAAAAAAATTCCAGTAACAAGAGGGCAGGCGTGCTCAAAGTACTGTTTGAAAAAAAATTCTGAAAAAACAACAACCACAGTTAGAACCAAACAATCGGGTGGGTGGGTGAAATGGGATATTGGTAGAATTGCAAACACAAAGGGAAACTAATCTAAACACAACTAAAATGGCAGCAGCGCCATTTGATAAACTTAAAACAAAACATTTACCTAATCTTAACTAATTATGCTAAGAATAAGTAAACTATACGGATTTACACTAATTGTTATCAAAGTTCTACTCTCAATTATCATGCAATAATGGGAATCAGAATTCGTTCCATTCCTAGTTGCTTAGACATAACAATTTCTCTAATTTAAACAATTCTATAATATCAATGAGAGCAATGCTTTAATTATACTAATATGGTGAAATTAACTAATTTAGATACTCTAACTTATACTATGGCAATTTAATGAGAAGATGTGAATAAGAAGAAGAGTATTAGGGGGATTTGATTCCACCTTGATTCATTCTTAATATGCTAAGATAGATTTATTGTAATCCTAATCTTTATGTTTTCACATAAAGGTTAGGTCTTTTTAATCTCTAATTATTCATGGCATCTCTACCAACTAATAATTAGCATGTGAGGCAATTTAAACCCACTCTCATGGTGAATTAACTACCTTCTAGAGTAGAATATCTTACTACAACTTATTCTATATTAACACATCAAGTCTTCATCAAAGCTTTAATCAAACCCCTCTAATGGAGGTTTAGCTAAAAGAATAAGAATAAGACATAATGAAGAACTAATGTATTAAAAATAACTTGAATTGAATTAATGGTGACTAGGCTAATAAAACAATAACTAGGGTTTAAATAAAAAAGAAAACTAATTTATTATCTAATTGGTTCTAGCTAATTAACTAAAGGGTGAGATTTTTAGAGTTTTGCCTTAGTCCTCTTTATATAGGAGAGGGCTAGGTTTATAATTTCGCACATGGGCTATGGAGCTATGTTTTAAGCCATTAAATCAAGCCCAAAACCTAATTACTTAAGTCCAAAAAGGGTTTCTCTATTAGAAATTACTGCAATAGCATTTTCGTCCACTTTTACTCCTCTGATTGGATCAAGGCTTAGACCATTAGAAATCTCTTTCCGAGCCAGTTGCTTTGACTTATAGTAGGCCCAATTCTGAGGTCTGAATCTAACGATACGACTTATGGAAGTTCTGTTGATTTTTATGCTCTATTTCTTCCCGCGTTGACTTTAACTTTTCAGCTTTGATTGGGCTTTAAAAAGGTTTTTTCTCCTTGAAACTTAGGCTTTAATCATAGAACTTCTTAGCAACCAACCTTTGCTCCTTTCTCTTGCAAAAGTGACATATTTCTTCACATATTTGACTATAATACCTGAAATACACAAAAGAATGTAAACAATACAAACTTTTATTTATTATAAGCATAATTGGTCTAAATGTAATATTATTAAGGAGTTTACAGTTTTGGGCTTTTATCATTACATATGGAAGATATCTTGATCAATAACTGTACTAACTAACATAAAGAGTGTGAGTGAGCTGCTGATGCCAAATAACCACTTTTGGAAGCCACTTACAAATATTTTTAACGCATACATCAAACCAACTGTGTGGAATTTCTCACCCACTATGACTTACATTCTCAGATGAGTCGGTATTGAGGTTTCTCAGCTGCAAGACCCAGTGGCACAGTAGGAGGATATGAGAGTATGGAAACACACTCCCAATGACCAATTCACGATTAGATTTGCAAAGCCATCAGAAACAAAAGGCCCTCACCACTATGGCACAAATTCCTCTGTACTACCCAAATACACCCAAGAACAGCAGCATTGGGGTGGAAGATTCTACAGAAAGTCATCTACTATGACAAAAGCCTAATAGATCGAGGGTTCAAACTAGCATCTAGGTGTTGTATATGTAAAAATAATCCTGAAAATTTTAATCATCTATTCTTCACTTGCCCACTCTATAACAGGTTGTTGGAACTGATTACCAGCTGGCATTGTGAAAGGAAAAGCACCGATCAAGTGTCCGATATGATTGGAGCATTTCAGGATAGAACCCCATTAATCAAAGATATATGGAAAGCATGCGCAGTCACTGCGATGGTCATCATCTAGAAACTCCACAACATAATGGTGTACGATGAAGTCAAAAGTGGGAGGTTTCACAACATGGTGCCTTGTATCTCAAAGGCAAGGAAATATGCATACGAACAGTCCAAAGGGAATATGGATAACACGACCACCTCACTACTTTGCATAATTTCCAGCTACAAACAAGAACAAGGAGTGCCCCTCGAATGTTGGAGTGCTACTGCTATCTTCCTCCTCAGGGTACATAAAAGTGAACACTGATGGTGCGTCAAGGGGGAATCCGGGCAACGCCGGATGGGCAGCAATGTATCGAGATCATAATGGTACTGTCATTGGTACATATGTTGGAGGATTGGGAGTGCGAATGAATTATGAGGCTAAATCTACTGCGATAGTAGAGGGTATAGCGAAGGCTATCGAGCAAGGTTGGCTACATATCTGGGTGGACACGGATTCTGCGGTAGCGGCTAAGGCCTTCCAAACTGACAATGTTTTATGGAAAGTATGAGCAACATGGGATATAATTAAACTCAGTAACATTGAGATGAGAATCACAAGCTCTTGGTGCGAAGTTAACTTTGTCGCTGATCACTACGCAAACAAAGGCCTAGGCCTTAACAGAGGATGTAAACAATGGTGGAATGGCAAACCACCATTTTTGACCCAGATCGAGAACCCTGAGTTAATGTACTACAGGATTCTCAATTAGTTAGGAAATGAGGGTTCTCCCACACAGCCCAGGAGACAATGTAAATCTTTTTCATTTTGCTACTTTTGTATCTTTTTTCATTTTAATACAAAATCACCCTTTAGCAAAAAAAAAAAAAAAAAAAAAAAAAAAAAAAACATAAAGATGGGGCTACTTCCCTAAGTGTGAAGGTTTACTAAGTGCTTGGTAGGAATCATGTGTGAGAAGCATGCACTGCACAGGTAAGTCAAGCAACGATACTTCTTCTACTTATTTATTTTATTCTTCCTTTTCTTTTCTAACAATACTTCTAATTAATATATGAATGTTTGCAGATACATATTTAATTAGAAGTACACGAAAATGATAATTAAGGATCATGACCAGGCTAGTTAAAACCAGAAAAAGTTCAAGCAAGTTAAGCATAAAAGGATCATGACCAGTTAGGGCATAGGGTGGGTAGAAGCTAAAAACTTGAAAGCTAAAAACAAAAGACCACATCAAACGACGTTATTATGGGTTTAGGAGATCACCTTGAGTGGAAATAATCAGCTACAAAGAAGAGAACAGCAGTCGATCAGTTTTTGACTTCATAGTTTATAGAGTTTCTAAATATTCAAGATGTTATAATTGTCATAGTTAGCTTGGGATCTTTCTTGTTCTGTTTAGCTTTGTATCCGACTTTTTTGGTTAGTTACACGATGATAATAAGGATCATGACCAGTTAAAACCAAAAAAAGTTCAAGCAAGTTAAGCACAAAATGATCATGGCCAGTTAGGGCTCAGGGTGTGTTAGAAGTTGAAAATTTGAAAGCCAAAAACAAAAATACCACATCAAACTATGTTATTATGGGTTTTGGAGATCACCTTCAATGGAAACAATCACCTACAAAGAAGAGAACAGTTGTCAATTAGTTTTTGACTTCAGAGTTTATAGAGTTTCTAAATATTCAAGATTTTATAATTGTCATGGTTAGCTTGAGATCTTTCCTATTTTGTTTAGCTTTGTATCATACTTTCTCGGTTAGCTTGGGATTCTTTTGAGTCATAATTTGTTCACAAGCGACTAGTGCTGCTATATACTACCAACATTCTTAGTGGCCCTCGTGTGTTAAAAACTCACTCCCTTTCTTTTTTAGATAAAATAATTATATATATATATGGAGGGGTTCTAGGGACATATATTAGAAAAACACGTAAACAAACTCATGATTTTTAAGATATTTTTAAGTTTAGATTTGGCTAATTTTTTTATACATATGATCTTCCAACTACTTAAAACATTATCACAAAAAAAAAAAAAAAATCAAATCTCCCATCCAATGTCATCAACAAATTACAAAAATTGCCTAATTGTAAACTGTTCATTTTCACCATTTTTTATATCATATTTAGCAAGTTTAGAAATTTTTAATTTTTTTGATTATTTGTGAGAATGTTTAGAATAGTTTGGAGATCATATATACAAAAAAAAATAACCTAATCTAAAACTTATAAATATCTTAAAGATTTTGAGTTTGTTTACTGGATTCATTCTATACGGACTTGAGTGGACTTACGAAAAGAATGGGTTTCTCACATTCTTGAGTGATAAGTGGGTCCCACATATAGTCAAAACTAAAAGCTGAGAAAATCTTGTCTCGTATGAAATCTAATAAGGAATCTCTCTCCTCGTCTCGTGATCACCTCCCAAATGTGTATTTTATTACCCGTATATTACTGCATTACAACCTTTTTTATGCTTAATGAAAAGACAACTCATAGCTTTTATTAGCTTTTTCAGGTTACAGAGCAATTCAGACCACTTATCATAAAAGTTTTGTCTTAGCACCAAAAGGAGCCTTAATTACGCTTATTATGAAGACTTGAAAATGCTATGAAAAAGTGTTGGAAAAGTTAAAGTCAAAGTCAAATTTCAAAGGTCAAGGACTCAGAACCAAAGAACTTAAAGTCAAGTCCTCAACTCAGAAGACCAGAGGTAGATGTCCTTAACACAAAAGATAGCTTTCTCTAAAACCTATCTTGATCAAGAAGAAATCAAAAAGCAAAAGGAAAAATCAAAATAATAAAGCAAAGGGTGAAGTGTCCCAAATGTAATGGAGAAGGATAAATCAGTCATTTGCATAAAGTAGGGGTATAAGAACTAAAAGTTAGGGAGAGAGAATGAACCTAGACTTATTCTAGTGTCACGTAGGATTTATTTTCTAGTCTTTTTTTCATTCAAGTCATTTACTTTATTGTTCTTCAGTTTTAATCTTGTTATTTGCTTTTGTCATTCAATCAATCAATCATCTTTCTTTGTTGTTCTTCTTAAATCAATCATTTCATTTCTTTCAAGTTTGTGTTCTTTCAATTATTAAAACAACTTAAGCTTTTCAATGTTCTTCATAAACTAGTTAACCAATACAAGTTCTAAAATAAAGATCCTACCTTCCTTTCTTCTAAAACTCCCAACCATTTAAACTCTAAACAATCTATGGTGAACCACACTTCAATAATTTTTGAAGACTCAACACTTACAACAACTTAAAATGGCACCGCCATCATGGATTGAAGGAGCAAGAATGCTTGGTTGAGCATCTAAGGAGGGAAGCATCACTTTCACCTTTTCACTTCTTACTTTTTTAATTTTCGTTGATTTATTTTGTTGTTTTTCATTACTGACTTACTTTTTTGTAAATCTAGGTTTGAGATCAACATGCTGGAGAGGAGCTGAAGTTGTAGCTGAAAAACGACAGGAGTTTGCCAGAATCTTACGCGCTACCGCACGGTCAACTGCCCCCTTGTCAGTAGCCAACCGCAAGCCCATCTCCAAAAAATGATACTTGGTTTTTTCACAGTTCAGTTGTTTTCCATGTGTGGTTGTACTGTGAAACTCAGATTTTTTAATAGAGTAGTATAAATCAGTGGAACTTGTTTGTAATAGATAGAGATAAAAAGAAAAAAAAAATGAAAAACGGAAAAAAATAGAAAATATGAGTTTTTTATTGATTATGTGGGTGAACATGAGTGAACATTTGGGTGAAGTTCTAAACTTACCAAGAGATTATAGTTTTCATTGTCTTGAGAAGTTCAAGTGTGCGAGGCGAGTTGTGAATCGTACGCTCGCACACTTTGAATCGACTAGATAATCAACACTCTAACTAAGTTTAGCTCTAGTTAATCAAGATAATCTATCTAAACTACTTAATCTATTAGATTAGTATAGTGTTAGTTTACTTTTATGTTTTGGGCTCTTGAAGGCAAAGTTGTTTAATTATAAAAAAAGGGGACTGTGGGCTTTTTAATTGGACCTTTTTTGTAATATAAAACAGTGAAAAGCTCGAACGGTTGGGCTTCATTCTCATATCATGCGCCAACCAACGTCGCCTTCTCCTCAAGCAGCATGTAAGTTCGGCTTAAGAGGTAAATTCTAAACCTTTTTGAAGCCCACGTAAGAGGATACCTTGCGTGTTCAAGCATGCTTACGTGATTGTTTGAAATTTGATTTCCGTACTGCAATTTACATTCACGCATAAAGCTGAACCCGACCCATATAACAACCATTGGGAAGTCATTCCCCAATGTAGATAAATCAGACATTGCTTGATTCTTGAAGTCGTAGACTAAAAATATAAATTAAAATCAATCAACTAGAGCCCAAAATAGTCACGCTCCTCTAGAAAATGACAAAAATATAGCCACAAGGATTTGGAGTAATCAGTTACACGATTTCGATGGACCAACTACCTTCCTTACTCCCCTCCCCTAGATTCATTATGAGTGAGATTCTTGGTAGCATACCACTTGGTGAAGTGACTACCTACTATTCTGAGCCGTGTAGTAGATCTATCCTATTTTCGTGCCCAACTGTTCATTTGAATAGGGCATAGTAATCTATAGACCAAGAAAATATTTTCAAAAATCTAAAAAAATGAATTTCTACTATTTGCTCATCATCATTGATTTAGCATTCATGTGTTATCAATATGCATCGCAACCGTCATGGAATTACAATGCAAACCCATAACCTTGTTCTTTTTGTGGTAGTCCTTATCACTAGTTATCCCATTGTCCATCATATACCAAATTAGAGTCTACTTCGAGAAATCCTTATGATTATGAACTTTAATTTTCAAACTTCTTTAGTACCCCATACACTCAAGAGTTTTCTAATCATGTCGACAATTTATAGAGTTCCACCACAAATAGTCAACCACCATTCATATATCCACCTAGTCAGTCAGACAATAGTTTCACCCAAAGCCCATTACCATTCACATCACCATCCGTATCAAAATCATATCCCACTCCACCATCCATCACAGACCAACTGTACTAGCAAATGGACAAGCAATCAATACTAACTCAAAAATAGGAACTACCTTATGTTTTCTCCAATCTAGTTCAAAAGAGGCCACATTTGAGACCATTATCCTTCCCAACATTTCAAAACCCAACCAACAAGAGAAACATGGTGTTACTATAACAAAGTCAATTGATAAAGCCCATCCTGAGTATCGTGTGAATTCCAAATCTTATGATGATGACTATATGCCCGACATCATAATTTCTCTCACATGCTTTAATGCATCATTACCCATAAATGAGAAAACTCTGGCAGAAGAACTCAAGAGCATGTATTGCACTCGTCAAACTTGGAAAATGGCATTGAGAAAATTTATGAAGATCTAGGCAGAGAGGACAAAGAAAATGAAATGCTTGGAAAAGAGAGAATAAAATCGATGGTGGAAAGTGAATTTCAATTTAGTTTGACCGTTAAAAACTTATCGATGGAATACATTTGTGACATCCTTACTATTGTAGATATAAACCACAATCTTGTGGAAACGCCAAAACTAGATAAAGAATTCTCTGAGTCCTCGAGATCATGTGAAGAACCACCACCCAACCATCACCATCTCAATTTAACACCTCTTGAAAGGCATTCTCTATTCATAAAAAAAATCCACCAATTCCTGAGGACAGCACCACAAAACCATTTTAAATGAACCTCAAATTCGCACTTAAGCCAATTGCCTTTGAGATCATTCATAATTTTCTAAACCTTCCTAGTAAAGAGACTTTGCCCAATATACAAACACAAGAGTCCATCATTTCAGTAATTGTGAAACCTGTTATGTCCTATTCCCTATCATATATTTAAGCCTCATGAAGAACATCTACTACCAACCTCTCCCTCTTTTGGACAATTCAAACATGACGGGTTATTGCATAAATTCCATGATGGGTTACACAAACATTCTCTTATCATTATGCATTTTACCATTTTGCATCGTACTCTCCAAATACATCATTTCATTCTGTTTGGGGGTGTATGCTTTCATATGTTTTTCTATAAATATCCCCAACTATTTAGACTATTAGTATATAGTTAACAACATATCATCTATCTCATATACATAATCTTAGGGAATCTGACTTAAAACGACCCCACATATAGTCTTGAATATCTGACTATAAATGACTCGTCATGTTTTCTTGATGCATTCCATGGGAATGCATTATTAAGGTAACTAGACCCTTCTCTTGGAGTGTGTTGTTCTAAGTGTCAGAACCTTAGTCCACCTATATCTTGTATGTTCTTTGTAAAATATTTTTTTTACTCGTCGTTTGAGTAAGTGTGATCCTATGGAGCGAGTATACAATTTTCTTTTTCTTTGTTTTACATTTCTTTTCCAACATAGTTGTTTTCCTCCGTTCTCATTATGCAAAGTTCTCGATACATCAATAGTTATGTGATTTTTCCAAAAACAAAATGGGCAATGGATTCCACATAGACCAACCCTTAGAAGTACGCAATCTCTATTCTTCTAAGGGCAATTTAAGGATCGATTACTTGTTACTAAGGGTCGCCCATATCACCATGCACTTTCTGTCCTAGCTTAAACCACATAGATACCAATTGTCCCTTTCTCAACAACATATCATCACTTCGACTAGAAGAAGTCTGTGCTTTCAATATACCAAATACACCATGGAGGTAACACCCAAATTTCACATGGAATACTAATCCACAAATCCAACCACCTCCAGGGTTCATTCACCAATCACGTCAAACCACAAAATACATTCACATAAGGACAAGGTACTTATAACAATCGGAACAGAGCATTGGTTCCATCCCAGTTTAACCTTAACTACCAAAATCCACCAGAGAGACCTAGTTCCACCACCAACTAGTGTCCAAACAGATAAACCCTCCTACTACGTCTTCCATAGTAAATCCCTCAACACACATAACTGAAGCCATAGCCTGACTAGATTGGGTTCAATAAAGAGCCGACACAAAAGTTGCCTAAGATCACCTGTTATGGGTAGTTTTCAAAAGGTTACGTTTAGAATCACGACTTTTGAGTACGAGTATCTTTAAAGCATCCCTCTATAATTTTCAAACTAGAGGATATAAAAATGAAAATTATACGCCCCAGAGTAACCAAAATGATACCAGATTCACATATAATTCTATCTTCTTGTCAAACCCTTTATATGGTTAGAGATACATTTTGATTGAGAAAAAACAATGGAAAATTAAATAATTGGACGTTGACTATTTATTATTGCGCCACCAGTTGACCAGGGTCAGAAGATTTTAATCACTTTTAGGACGTGCATAGTGTTAAAGTGGTTTTTGCTAACTTTTACTATTCTAGTGCAAATACTAAAATGCCCTTTCTCCTAGTTGGTATCTACTGAATGCACAAAAGATCTCTCTCTCCTCCACTCCTTTCTGTTATGAAAGGACTATAGCTGAATTATGATTCCCGATCATGTCAACTTAAGGCTAACCCATTCCCGCCAAATTTTCCCTCTCATTTATCCTGCCCTTTTTTCCCTCCCAATTCCCACGGCAACAAGACCCACAGACTTTGCTATTTAGTGCAGAGAAGTTGGCCTTTAGTTTCGTTGATAGCTCATCATTTTGTGTACCCTTTCTATTTCTTTTAGCCTATTTATTGTTCTTTAGTTAAGGGGGATCTGTCTTTAGTTCATACCTTTTGAACTTTAGTACTTGTCATCCTAATTAAGTTTAATCATCGTCTATCTTTTAGCTTATTATGTGGCTGTCATATTGTAATGGTTATGGTAGATTTTGAATATGAAAATGACCTTGAATCTTATAGGAGGAAGGAGGGTAGATTTAGGGCAAACAGAATGTGGAGATAGCATGTTGAGATAGGGACATTTGATTAGTATTGGCTGGTGGGTAAGAGTTCTGAAGAGATTGTTGGTATGGTGAACAATAATCATTTTAGGTTGTTCTTACAATGTCATCCATAATCACCTCACTGTCTAGATTTAGACACCCAAGGCCACATGTGGGAAATATTCATAGTCACAATGAATTGCTTGTACAAACTGACTTTGGATATGATGACTGTTGAGAGTGGAAAGTTTTTCAATATTATGAATGACTTAGATTTGCTTACGTATTATGGATTTGATGTTAAATTCTTGGTGAAGTATGTTTTAGAAATAAAATGTGACTATTTGGAGAGTTTGGAGTTAGATTTGGTGAGATTGAAAATAGACAACTTCAAATTGTGTGCAACCTGTCATGAGTATGCACTGGGCATGTCATTGATAAATAAACAGTGTAAGCCTGACAGTAAAGAAAATCTGTGACGCATACAAATGCTCTGCAAGGTCCTTTATGTGAGGTTTGATAATGGTGATGCCAAAAGGAAGGTTGTTATGAGAGGTTTACTTTCGATTCAGTTGCATGCATAATGGGCATTTGAGTTACAGTTTCTGCAGTTAGATTCTTTCGTGTCTTCTTGTGAGTTGCTTTCTAAGTTTGACATTCTCAAATATTATGAGAGCCCTATTTTCCATGATAAACAACCTCCACAAGAATTCCTCCCTCCACGAGGAGTGTTTAAGAAGGTCATCTTAACTATATTGTGTCGACAGTGCTTCTTTATTTATTTTCATATTTTCTTTGTCGAGTTTAGCCATGACATTGTATCATGAGATGTCTTGGTGTAGTTAATGGTAGGTGGAGAAGGTATTAATTTGCATTGTCTTTTTGCTAGGGTATATTGCATCATTGATAATTGTACATTAGTTATTTTCATTGTCGGTTATGGTCATTACATTGCAGCATGAACCATTAGTTACCCTTATTGGTATGTAGAGAAGGTATATTCATTGTCATATTTCATCTGTATATTGTGTGTAGATGGACATTCTTATTGTATTTATTAATTGTTCCCTTAAGTATTGGTGCAGTCGAAGAAAAGGAAAGCAGAGCAGTTAGATTGCTCCATGATGGTTGAAGAGGATATGGAGTATGAGGCATTATTGCTAACGAAAAGACCATGTGCAATGAAGGTAGCAGCACCAAAAGCACAATTCATTAGTTAAAACCTTGGCGATGGAACACTAGTGATTGAGAACTATGTGCCATGATGTTGTAATCGGTCAGCGCATTGTCTCAGTTCGCATTTTGTAATGTAATATGTGCAAATAAAGGTATTTTGAGTAACTCAAATGTGGATGATACTTGAATAGACGGAATTTAAGAGTGTTGCATATCGTTGAATGGTGTGTATAGTTATTAATGTAGATCCCTTATTATTTTGGTGAGAGTGTTATTTAGTGAACAAAGCAAGCATGATAGGTTGGGCTTATAAGAAGAACAATGAACATAACATTGACATTCTGTTCGTGGACCACGACGTCAGTCTTTATCACAGTACATTGACGTGTTATGCTGTTGTATTTGGTTTCTTAACATACTATTTTTGAGATTGAGATTTAGTAGTTCTAAAAATAGTAATAACAACAAAATATACGGAATAAGGGTAACGAAAGAACAACCAAAATCAGCCAAGGAATACTAGAAGATGTGATTCATAAAGGGAATTATCTAAATACCATATTTGGTTTGGTGACAAGTGACTGGAACTGATTGCATAAGTATTTGATCTTTCACATTTTGTTTCCTAATTTCTAAAATTTTGATGCATGTAATTAACACCAACTAAACAACGACCCAGTAATGAATAGCGTGTATTATGTAGTGAAGCACTACAATAATTAGTTGCAGGGGATGGTCGTGCCAAATGGCATTCGGACGACTGATTTGGTTTTTTCTGCTAAGGGTAATTGTATTAATAAAAAGTTTTTAGAAGTACAAAGAATGGATAAGATTGATAGTAAATCACTATCTCAAAGCTCAGTTTACAAATCTATAGTACGTGGTGTTCATATCCTCAATTCTGTGCAAGAATGTCGGCCTACCATCCCACCACTTCTTCTCTCCCTTTGCCAGGTGAGTTGCTTCTTTGGAGCAAATGTCCTCACCAAAATTAGCCTCACACCAAGTGGTAGTCACAATGATCCAGTCCGCTAGCCCTTTCACTTTGTCCCAAGCTGCACAAATTTGCCAATGTACCTGATCATTCTGAAAAGATTTCACTGCCGCAGTAAAGTCAGATTTCACCTAGATAAGTTTCCATCCCAGTTCCACCACTTTTGAGATGCCCTCCACTTTCGCGAAACTCTCCGCTATAAAGTTTGTGGCAATACCCAGGCTTCCTATATATGCGCCAATAACATTGCCAGTACTATCTCGAAGAAGCATGCCCCAACCTAAATTTCTAGGATTTCCTCGTGAACAACCATCAGCATTCACTTTTATCATGGTACTGGGAGGTGCCACCCAATATCATTCAAGGATGCGTGGAGCCTTCCTTAGCTTGACTGGTACCTTCCAGGCCTTCAGAACTTCCAAGTATCTGATGGAGTTTTTCATTTGTTTCTTCGATCGGTCATAAGCTCTTTTAACCGTTCCTCGAACTTGAAACATGACGGAACTTATACTCAACTTCTTGCTGCCATATAAGACCTCATTTCTATTTTGCCAAACAGTGACCAAACATGTGATTGCGGCTGCCTTCCACTGATCTTGTAAGACAGGACTTTCATTTCGACATTTTTTGAACATTTCCTCCCTATTGGCAATCCTCGAGTGATGATGTATGTTCTTTGCTATGAGCTCCCAGCATCTTTGTGCAAGCGTGCATTCAAATAAAATATGAGCTTGAGTTTCCTCTGCCACCATACAAATGCAGCAGCGAGATGCCAACTGGAATTTCCTCCCCCTTAGTTTCTCATCTGTATGCATGGCACCATGGAGAATTTTCCAGCCTGTCCCTAGTACCCTTGGCAACACCTCAGCTGACCAGAGAAACTTGGTCCACTGCGGCCCATT
The DNA here is from genome assembly GCF_015680905.1 of Coptis chinensis. Taxonomy (NCBI): domain Eukaryota; kingdom Viridiplantae; phylum Streptophyta; class Magnoliopsida; order Ranunculales; family Ranunculaceae; genus Coptis; species Coptis chinensis. The sequence goes on from NC_141463.1 coordinate 55,464,503, forward strand.
GGCCCTATATCTTATTGCTTCATATGTTGATCTAACTGAAAACAAGCCATTAGTGGATTGATGCCAAACTCTTTTGTCTTCTCTGTGCTGATCTGGAAGCTGCAGCTGGTTTAAATCCACCTGAAGATTGATAATAATTTGTTTCAGGGATTCGGGAAACTTCCAGTGATTCCCCTGGATGCAAGCATTGAGGGGTGCTTTAAGTTTCTGTAAGAGCCTTTTGTCCTAGATAAAGTTTCCAATGATCACCTCACCTATCCAGTTGTCCCTCCATAAGCTTATATTCTCTCCTTTTTCGATGATCCACCCTTGATAAGTATCCATCTCTCTGAGGGCCCATTGTAAACCAGTCCACATTGTAGATCTTCTGTGGCTCGACCAACCCCCCAATTTGTTCTTGTATTTTCCATTCATAAACTCTGACCAATCCGTGGTGTCATTCAGTAAACTCCAGGCTAGTTTCATAAGCATAGATATATTTATATCTTTGAGCTTTCAGAGACCAAGTCCACCCTCTTCCTTTGGCCGACAAACCTTTTGCCATTTTACTATGATGAATTTCCTCTCTGCTGGAGTGCCACTCCAAATGAAATTCCTAATAATGCCCTCACATTCTTTGATCACAGACACTGGCTATTTCTAAATAGCCATATTATGCACTGGTATGCTATTAAGGACTTGCTTTGCTAGAACCACACGACCCTTGAAGGATATCATCTTTCTCGCCCAACTAGCTGCCCTTTTTCTAATCTTGTCAACCAAAGGAGCTAGCACTGCTCTTGTAACCCTACCCACAGTTAAGGGAACACCCAAATATATTTCTAGATGAAACCCCTCTTTTATGCCCATGATATCTTCGATGTCCTGCTTCCTTCTATATGTCATTGAACTCAAGAAAATCTTGCATTTTTCTTTGCTTATGAGTTATCCCGATGCCAACTGATAGGAATCTAGAAGCTCCATGAGATTAATAAGCTGCCTCCTTCTTGCATTGCAGAAGATGAAGATATCGTCAGCGAACATAAGATGTGTATGGCTAGAATAGTTACTCTGTATCACCATTCTTTGTATTTTCTTGTTCACACAAAGCCATTCTAGACCCTTACTTAGACAATCCTCTGCAAAGGCAAATAGTATCGGAGAAAGAGGATCTCCCTGCCTGAGCCCTCTCTCCGCTGTGAAACATCCAATAGGCCCTCCATTAAAGAGAATAGAAATGGTATTATTTGTTACATCTCCCTATATCCACCCTATCAGTTTCCCATCAAATCTCATTCTTTGCATAACTGCCCAAAGAAAATTCCAATCCAGAGTATCAAAGGCCTGCGATATATTTAGCCTGATGCCTATATTACCACCTCTTCTCTTGACATTCAGCTTATTGATGAGCTCAGAAGCCAACCCCATTGCTTGAGAGGAGTTCCGATTGGCAATGAACTAATATTATTCTTTTGTGACAATCCTCTGAGCGAGAATATTAAGCCTTGAAGCCAAGATTTTTGTAATGACTTTGAAACCAAAGTTTGCCAGACATATCAGTCTGAATCTATCCAGTTGATTCACACCCTTTTCTTTTGGAATCATTACCAAGAAATTTGTATTAAAGCTACTCAGAATAGGACTTCTGATGAAAAAGTATTGTACCGCTCTGACCATGTCCAACCCCACTATGTCCTAGAATGTCTAAAAGAAATGGCCTGAGAAACCATCTGGCCGAGGGGAGCTATCTGGATTCAAATCAAATATCGCCTTCTTTATTTCCCCTAGGGAGGGCAACCGAGTCAAGATCTCATTATCCTTTTCTGTTACATACCTTGGTACCAGCTTGATAAGATCTTTGTCAGTCGGCAACTCGACCCTCTTCAATTTCTTAGAAAACTGCTGCACCATGAAATCTCCAATCTCCTTTTAATCAGTGAGAATTACCCCTTCTTTGTTTTTGAGTTCAGTGATGTATGGTTTGTTTCTATTCATATAAGCTAAGGCATGGAAGAACTTTGTACTTTTATCCAAGTCATTGTCCCAGTTAACCTTGAACTTCTGCCTCCAAAAAGATTCTTCTTGCTCCAGTAAGCCCTCGACTTTGTTCTCTTAATTAATCAATTCATTGGCCAAAGCATCAGTGAAATTACTCTTCAACTCTTTTTGCATATTCTCTAGAACCTCAGATTCCTCTCTCACTTTTGTGTCCAAGTTCCCAAAGATATTGCGGTTCCAGAACTTCAGTTTACCTTTCAGGCGTTTGATCTTTTGTGTAAGCACGAAAACTGAATGACCTTCTATGGGCTCAGACCAACTCTGAAGCACCAGGTCCTTTAAACTTGGATGGGTGGTCCACATCTTGAAGAATTTGAAGGGTACATTCATGGGCCTTGGAATTGTAGTTGTCTAACCAACAAGAGGTGAATGATCAGAGCACAATTTACTCAAATCCCTGTACCTCCAGCCTAGGTGCAAAAGGTTCCATTCATTATTTACAAATGCTCTGTCTAGCTTCCCCACTACCTTATCCACTCCTATCTGTTTATTCCACCAAGTGAATTTGAACCCAGAGTGAGGCGCCTCCATCTGCTGGTTTAAGCTTACCATGTCTCTGAAGTTCGACATTGCCACGACTGATTTAGTAATGAGACAATGTATTGCTAAATTGAAACTATTTGTGGGTAATACATATTTTTGAAATACTTTTTCTTCAATACGCAGTACTGTAAATGCACTCAATGCGTAGTGTTCTGCACTGTCGATTTCCAATCTTTCATCAAAATTGAATAAGGGTAAAACCGGTAGATCAGTTATTTAACTGGCTACACCAAGTTACCAAATCTGTACGTGTTTTGCTGATTTCTCTCCCGGCTTCCAAAGAAGAAAAAGAAAATGGAAAAGAAAATTACTCTTCATTCTTAGCCTTCATCGCCTCCTCCTTCACCTCAAAACTGATACAATTGAAAATTAGTGTTTAAGAATGACTCGAAATATGACACAAGCATTTTTTTGGGTAGTTGTTGTGGTGGGTGCAGGCTTTAGAAGAGATAATTTTGAGGCTCATTTATAACTACGACCTATCTTTCATATTTCCCAGAAGATTAGAAAGGTTGTGAGTGTCTCTGATTCAATTTAAATTATTAGTCATCAGCAAGAGGAAGAAGACGAAGAGTTGTATAGCCTTCTTGTACCCAATATCGACGATCTGCCAGTCAGCCCTCCCTCAGCCACTGACTCCAATTTTGTTACATATTTCGCCCCTGGTGAGTCTTTACTTATATATTTCTTGTCTTTGTTTGTGTATTGTGTTGAGCTGACATAGATTGATAGCTCTAATCTCCTCCTTATTGTTTTCAGATTTCATAAATCTAGGGCATGATCAATATGGACGCAAATAGTACATTCTCAACTTTTACATTGTTCAAATTCTGGGCTTAATTTAGACATCCATGATACATATCAAGAAATTAAGTATCGATAAACACCTATATCTTGATAAATTGTACTATGTGTGTAGGTATTCCAGATGAATGCATGCATAAGAACCGATTGCAATAGTATGCTCAGAAATCCAAACTGCCACTTCCGACCTAACTACTGAAAGCTTTGGAACTGTGACACAATTTAGATCTTCTATTTCGATTGATGGGGTAAATTATATGTCGATTGAGACATTTCTACATAAGAAAGAGGCAGAACAGAATGCTGCTAAAGTTGCTCTGGAATCTATATTGAAGAAGGTCAAAGACGAAGGATGTCCAATAATAGATGAGGTGTGTTGGATGCATGTGTGTGTGTGTGTGTGTGTGTGTGTGTGTGTGTGTGTGTGTGTGTGTGTGTGTGTGTGTGTGTGTGTGTGTGTGAGTGTGCGCGTGTGCGTGTGCGGACTCATGTTATATGGCGATTAGACTGTTTCACTTGGATGACATGTCCAAGTCATAGTTATGTTGTAACTTGATTTAATTAAGCCTTACTTATGCTATTTGATCTAGTTATGCTATAATATATATCATGTTTTGTTATTCTAACATGACATATACTTTTTAATATGTTATGATATATACGTTAACATGAGGCACCTTGTCATAAAAAAGATCACATTTCTATCCATGTGAATTATTACTTTTATGGGAGCTGTTTTGTTTTAAGTGATAAAAATAAAGCTCATATGCAACTATGCAAGCTTGTAAATACTCTTCTGGTTAATGTTGATGAAAGTATGCATCTATTTGTAGCTTGAGTGCCCAATTTTGTTTTTCTTATTGTTTTAGATAAAACATGAAATACTATGTATAGGTTAGTTGGGGATGAAAATGGTTAGTGTTCCCACCAACCCAACCAACAAAGAATGTCTGCAAATTTCTTGTGAGCAGTGCCAAGGTTGCCAATAGTAAATTAGTGAAGTATGTTTTGACTCTCAAGGAAATAATACTCGAGAAACATTTATTTGAAAAGGTTATTTGGAAAAAGTCTATATTAGCTTTTGTATATGGTGCTCCACTGTGATGCATAAACAAACACCATGTTCACATGCTACAATAATCAATGGTTCCAATTTAACTAATATTTGAATTATTTTTGGTTTGCTGAGTAATTTTACTATTATGTTAAACCTTGTTCTACTATTATGCTTTATTTATTTATTTTTGTATAATTTGGGAGTTGGTTTATAGTTATATATTATGGTACATGGACACGCCATATTTTAGAAATAATATCTATCAGGTACGTGGAAACATTGTATGTGATATACCTCAAGTTTTTATATTTTGCTATGTTAGACACTCTGTATCCGTGTCGGATACGAACACACGTATCCGTGTCAATGTAACTTAGGTTACGGACACACGTATCCATGTCAATGTAACTTAGGTTATATATATTTATTTGTTTTTGTCACTCTTGCAGGATATGACCTATTACAAATCCATCCTTAATGAATTTGCTGTGAAGATTGGTTTGGAAATGCCTATTTATACAATTACCTAGTCAAATGGTCTTATTCCAGTGTTCATCTTAACTTTGGATTTCCATGGTAAAAGATATATCGGTACTCCCGCCAAGACCAAAAAGGCGGCAGAACAAATGGGTGAACATTCTGTTATCCAGTTAATTTTAGGTAGTTCTTTCTATTTTGATTCATGTTGATTAGATTTGTGGTTACATGGATTTTACTTTTATTACCTCTTAGATGATATTATCATGCAATTAGACCTATTTGTTAGAGTGCTTTGAGTTCACTTATTGAAGTAATTTGCAGGTACTGAGGCGGGATCACTTCTATCTCAAATCATCAATTCCAGAAGGAAAGTTTTTGATGCATTGCCCAAAGTCAGTAAGAACGTAATGTTGCCAATGGTTCCGTGTTCGAAAAAATCTACACAAATTAGAGATGCCCCAGGAATACATTTGGATGTCCAACCATTAAAAATAGTAAAGTTCGAACATTTGTGAGGATGTAGTATGGGTGTGGTTGAAAATTTCACACCTGAACAAATAGAACTAATTGGTAGCCCGGGTGACAAATGGGGTACTATCTAAGCGAGTAAAGTACTATCTAGCAATAAAGAAGTAAGTGCCTTCCCTATTTCACTCAATTTTAAAAAAAAAATAAAAAGAGTGTTGTTGAGTTTGTACTTTTTTTTTTCACCTTGTGATTCAAGTGTTTGTAGGCAAAGAAAAATAAGATTGGTTTGTCTTGTTTTTCACCTTGTGATTCAAGTGTTTGTAGGCACATATAGATGGTTTTCTAAAATGTGTTCTAATGGATGGTTTTCTTGCAATTTCTATTTGGCACATATAGAGCTTGATTTTCTTTATCAAGTGCCACTTTATACTAGCTGCCCTAACTTGCCACATGTGCAAACAACCAAATTTAATCACTTTTCTATCACTATGAATAATTTCTGATTCAAGGATGGTGTGTTGATATGTTAAAAACATATGATTCTCTCTGCAAGTGTGTGCTTCAATTGTAGATGGACTTATACAGTGTCGTGCACAACTTATACATTGTCGTATATAAGCTTATACATTGTCGTATATAAACTTTCTCTGTTATATAGGGTCATGCAAAGCTTATACAGTATCGTGCACAGCTTATACATTGTCATATATAAGTTGCCCAGGAACAAGTTGTTCAAGACACTATATATAAGATGCCTTCAAACATGTTCGTTAAAGAGAAAGTCTGAACAAAGCAATACTTCACATTCAGTTGAAAAAACCATTTCACATTTAGTTCAAAATAACTTACAACAAAATAATAAGTGAAACAAACTTGCACCAAAATAAGAAAGTGACATAGAGAAGCACATATCAACCATTGCTGAATTAATTTTGCCCACACAATTCCCATAAATGATTTATCAAAGTAGCCTAAAAAGCTATAAGAGTCTGCCTACAACAAATTTCGTGATGCCGACCAAGGAACCGTTGGAACCTTCCTTCATCGTTTTCATTAACCTTAAATTCCCAATTATCGTGTGATTTGTTTGAATAAAATGAGCAAGTAGTGTTTGATCTTGATTTGACTCATCCATCTCAATTTCATGAAGAGATGAATTTACACCAAAAATCATTGTGCTAAAATTGGGATTAGAAATGGGTGGAACTAAGCTTCTTTTTTTATCTGTAGAAAGATGTAAGGTAGAGAGTTGTAAGGTATATGGACGAGATATGGGGTGGTGGCAAGGAAAGAGGAGTCGTAACATTTTACGGTAAGTGAATTGTGTCTATTGGATAGATTTCATTATAAAACAATAATTTGGAGTGTGGTGCGTTGGTGCAGAAAAATTTTCATACTTCAACTAGCATCATCTTTTAAGTGGATGACATCATTTTGCACTCCAAATCAAGTAATGGTCCAAAAGGGTTAGGATGGTCCTAACCCCTAAAAGGGGCAGGGGGCAGGACGCTAGCAACCCTCTAATGTTAAATGCAGAATTTTAAATGGATATATTTTTATGGGACCCAATAAAATTTCAAAATCGTAACCCAAATGTCAAAATTTGAAGGGAATTTGATTAGCATATTCTCTCTCCAAATGTCCGAAAAGACCTTTTCTCTCTCCAACCTGAAAACCGGCTTTCTCTCTTCAATTTTCCAGAACCCTAAATTGAAAACGAAATTGTATTCCCGATTTGCATCTGTAGTGGAAAGTACACTTCAAGTTTTGATTTTAATTTGACGTGATTGTATTCGTATTTGGGCAATTATATTTTCGGAACCCATATATTTTAACTATTTTCCCATTTTTTTTCCGTGAACAAATATGTAGTGTTAACGAAAGTAAAAGAAGTTAGGGGAAACAATGTTTAGTGTTTTTGATAGGTGAAATGATTGGGTAATTAGGAAGAAATATGTTATTTTGTCTAGGATGAAGAAAGATGTGTATAAATATAAGCCTAAACAAGACAAAGATGGTTCACATCGAGCTAATATCAAGGTTATCAGTCGATGTTGTCTGAAAATGCCCTAGAATAAGCTGTATTCGACATTTGATAAAGATGGAAGGGTTTATTTTAGGAAAACACCTTTTGATTTTCTTCAACTATTTCCTTACCTTTTGGGTAAAAGGTTGTTCCATAGATATAGATAAATATATGTTACAATGATACATCACATAAGAAAAGGTTTAGCATCGTGACAAATATAATAGGGTTCCGAATATAATAAAGGGGACATATCACTAAATCATATTGATATCTTGGCATTTCTTTACTGTTGTTTATGATATTCCCTAGATATTTTTCTCACGACGCTTAATCTTTTTTTGGATATTTTTTTGTCATTTAGTAATATGAAAATATTTGAAAATAAGGTTATGATAGAGTTGGCTATCACGGTGGCTATTCGGTTATAATGACCTGTCTTCTCAATTTGAAAAAAACTTTCAATTTGAGAGGATAGATCACTATAATTGTACATCCACCGGAAGTAGGTAACTCTTTCATGTCCAACTTTTCAATTATTTCCTTATGTTTTAGGTTAAGTTTGGGTCAAAGGTTTAGCATCGTGACAAATATAATAAGGGAAAAATCTTAAACAGTAAAATGTCATGACATATCACTAGATTATATTGATATCTTGGCATTTTTCTATTCTTGTTTATGATATTCCCTAGATATTTTTGTCACGACGCTTAATCTTTTTTCGGATTTTTTTTTGTCATGTAGTAATATGAAAATATTTGAAAATAAGGTTATGATAGAGTTGGCTATCTTGGTGGATGTTCGGCTATAATGATCTGTCTTCTCAATTTGAAAAAAACTTTCAATTTGAGAGGATATATCATTATAACTGTACATCCACCGGAGGTAGGTAACTCTTTAATCTCCAACTTTTCAATTATTTCCTTATGTTTTAGGTTAAGTTTGGGTAAAAGGTTTAGCATCGTGACAAATATAATAAGGGAAAAATCTTAAATAGTAAAATGTCAAGATATATCACTAAATCATATTGATATCTTGACATATCTCTATTGTTGTTTATGATATTCCCTAGATATTTTTGTCATGACGCTTAATCTTTTTTCGAATCATTTTTTGTCATGTAGTAATATGAAAATATTTGAAAATAAGGTTATGATAGAGTTGGCTATCTTGGTGGATGTTTGGCTATAATGATTTGTCTTCTCAATTTGAAAAAAAAAAATCAATTTGAGAGGATAGAACATTATAACCGTACATCCACCGGAGGTAGGTAACTCTATCATGTCCAACTTTTCAATTATTTCTTTACATTTTAGGTTAAGTTTGGGTACAAGGTTGTTCCATAGATATTGGTAAATATCTGCCACACAGTGATACATCACATAAGACAGTGCTGCTTTAGTTATTTTCATTGTCGAATTTGGTAATTACGTTTGATCATGAGATATCTTATTATAGTTATTGGTAGAGGTGGAGAAGGTATTTTGATTAGGGAAACAATGTTTACTATTTCAGATTGGTGAAACTGTTGCCTAATTAGGAAGAAAAATGTTATTATGTTTTATGTTATTCTGTCTAGGATGAAGAAAGATGTGTATAAATATAAGCCTAAAAAAGTTGAAGACGGTCGACCTCAAGGTGGTATCAAGGTTACTAGTAGATGTTGTCCGAAAATGCTCGAGGATGAGTTATTTTCGACATTTGATAAAGAGGAAAGGGTTGATTTCAGGAAATCACCTTTTGGTGTTCTTCTAATACAGTAGATCCGACTGACATTAAAAGGTATACTATGATTACCCACTGCAATTTGATTGTGGAAGTGTTGCAAAAGAGGATTTTACCACTGACTTACAAAATAAAAGAGGTATACTTAACTTTCAAGGAGTCAAACGTGGCCCTTTTTACTGGACTGTCCACATATCGACCTCCTGACAGGTATTTCTGGATGGATTCAATGGTGCCTACCGCCTTCCGGTTAAGGTATTTTAGGACAACCAAACTTTGGCGGAGTTACTGTGACGATGTTTTGCTAATGAAGATTTTGCCGGCAAGGATGTTAGCTAAGCAGAAGTCAGTACAGAGGAATAAGACAACTAGGAATGACATATACCACCTGAACAGATTGTTTGTGGTCAAGGATTTTTTGATGCCAAAGTCTATGAACAGAGTTAGTGTACTTCATGTCGACATCACACAAGTTTTGGAACAGTTTGATGCATTTGCATGGGGCTATCTTACTTCCGAAGGCATTAAAGCTGCTGTGGAGCTTCTAAACACTGAAATGGAGAAGCAGTTTAACAGTTTTCAGGAGAAGCCGTTTACACACACCCTAGACGGGTGTGCCCTTGCTTTCACCTTGTGGATATTCCTTCACGTTCCCTCTTTGGATGCTTACCGATTGGATAGGAACGTTTTCCCCTAATTTCTAGGGTGGGTTAAAGTTACAAGGAAAACCATGCAGGACAGTAAGTGGGACACCATTTTGAAGAACATGAGAAAAGTTCATGTGGTGAATGACTTACAAGTTCCATGGAATCTGCAAGCAATGAGAGTCTACAAAGATGCGGTTCAGGTTAAGTTGTAAATTTGTTTTGTTAGTACGGATCCCTTGTTTGTTTCTATTAAAACTATTTTTGATTGGGTTGTTTGTTACAGAGAGAAGTTGCTGATAACCAGGTTCTTCTGGACATTTTTTATCATCAAGCAAAGCGAACAGAGGTAATGTTTTATCTTCCTCTATTTCTTTGGTCCATCAGTCTAATAAGTATAAGTGATGTATGTTATAATGAATCCCATGTTATAATGACAGGTGATTAAACGAAAAGCTGAAGAGATGTTATGGGAGCTTTCAAGCAAAGCTGTTGGACCTGTTGTAGAAGTTGAGAGAACTGAAGGGCAAACTGTTGTACCGGAGGACTGTGGTGATGATGCATTTGCAGAATCGTCGGCAAAGAGGTTGCCAAGAGGGAGAAGTATTCTCAAGCAGAAAAGAAAATCAGGTATCAAACAAGTTTCAAACAACCCTGAACTGCTGAGGAAGAGGCAACCATCAACTAAACATGTAGTCACACGACATGAACATCTAGTGAAGCAAGCAAGGACCACACACAAGTCCAGTTTGAAGATTCTAACCTTTACTAAGAAGCCCAGGACCCAAAAGACAACATTCTAATGATAATGATTTATCTCAGTAAATTGCAGAGAAAAATGTTGTTGAAATTGAAAAAGAACGTGAAGAGGGAGAAGACCTTCCCAATGAAGTCTTAAGCATAAGTTCATTGGAAAATGAGTTTGTTGGGGGTTCTCAACTACAAAATGTTAGGAACACCAGTGGTGGAGTTGTTGAGAATAATGGCGGTGAAGTGGTTGATAACAGCAGTCGTGGAGTACAAACTTCAACTACTGTAAAATTGGTATTTCCATGCTTTTATCTTTTTTGTTTGTACACTATGGTTGGTAGATTGCAATACTAGATGCATCTTTCTTTGCTTATTTTTTTGGCAGTTTGAAGGGGAAATCTTAATTGATCTGAACAAGTCAATTATGATAAAAGGGTGGGTGGTTTATTTTGTTCGTAGGATTCTATCTACTTTTGTCTTAAATATTTACAAGTTATGCAAACTGTAAATTCAATTGTTTTGACCTCAACTGTTGTAAGCTCAAATGTTGATTTTGTAGAATGCAGACATGGATACTGCTAACAATTCGTCTAGACAGTCAGAGTGCTCATTACAAAATTGGCTTAAGCTGAGTGTGGGTAGAGATAGTATGTCTTGTTACATCAATTTCGATACTGCAATAAATAGTTTAAGAGTATGTAGGTGAACTTTAAAACATGTGAGGAATGAATCCATAACTAAAACTGACCTTTACACGGCTTTGTATGCGGCAATGATTGGCTAAAGAAAGTGAGTACGAAGCATTGGCTAAAGAAAGTTCTAGATTGACATAAGGTTACTTGTTTGAAACTTAATGTTTTTCCCACTATTTCGAGTGTGTAGTGTTGACTCACGCACTTATTTGTACTAATTGTATCCATATTTTCTTCATCTATTAACAGGACGGAGAAGTTGATAGATTAATGTGGTTGAAAAGGTTGAAGAAGGTGACAACCGTGATGATGCTGACAACGAAAATATTTGTTTAAAAGTGAAGCACTTTTAAGTATGCGTATAATTACGGATCCTTATATTTAAAAGTAAACATTACTGCGTGTTATACTTTTGGTTACAAAACATGGAGGGGTGAGTAAATTTTAAGTGAGACACTGTATTGTACGTATGCGACAATGTAGTGTAAGCTTGTTATAAACCTATTTTATCACAGCTACCTTTTCTTAGTCAATGACTCAGTCGAGGGGAAAGAAACAGACTATTCTCATGGATGATTTGCACTACAGGTGAAGGAATACTACACTTGAAGAACTATGACATGATACTATCTCTGTACAATTTGGAAAAACTCAAAAGAAATTGTATATGCAGATCAAATATTTTCTTTTTTCTGAGACAATGTAGTTGACCTGTGCGACAATATAGTATATGGTCTATTCTACGTGCAACTAACTCACCTTTATCTTATATACTGTTGTAATTTTTATCATTATATTTAAGAATTCTATTTTGTTGATACTGAACACTGTCATAAGTTATAATAAGACCATATTGGCAAGTATAACCGCTCAAACACCAACCCACGAATCAGCTAGCTTTCAAGAACTTGTAATTGGACCAATGCAACTAACAATAAATAGGATAAGAGCACAGTACAAGAACTTTGATGTCAAGATGTTTCATTTTGATTTGGAAATGAAGCATCGACACTGGATACCTTTATAGAATTTATGAAAGAAGATGATGAGAAGAATGTTTAGTTCATGTTAAATCTGGTTTAGTCCACAATTTCTCTTCAATGGTTGTAATTCAGTGTTTTTGAGGTGCATAAGTATTTAATTTATAGTAATCAAATTCCAAGTAAAACTAAAAAATAATAAGCATGGAGTTTTGCTTGAGGTCATAAGATCTAATTGTATAATGGATCTGAAGTTTTTGATAATTACTTTTTATTATTTCCTCCAGATACATTTTATTTCTACCTAGATTCATAATTAGTAATCATAAAGACTCTATAAACAGAATGCATAAAACTACATCAGATCCTACCTAAAACATAACCTAGAAGCAGATCCTCATTATCTAAACGAACCCGAAACAGACCATTGGGAAGTGATTCAGTAATTAAACCTTCATGAATCCATTTTTGATGTAACTTGTTGTTCAAACAACTATTCAAAGTTCCTAGAGCTCCTTGTAAAGCTTGTTTGAAAATGCGTTGTCTGACTTGATTAATCGCTCTTTCTTGTCCAAACTCGATGTCTAATAGAGAACTCGCTCAATTGTGGAGAAGAAGATGGACTAGCTCGACATAATGAGAATGCTCTAATAAGCAGCTGTTGACTTAAGACGTGGAGTAGTGAGAGTGCTAGTGGAATATAGCAGCATAATTGGTGGTTAACAAATTTGAACTCAGTTTCTGCCTGCTTCATGGGGACCACCTCAGCAATCCCAAATATTTAGTTTTTGGGGGGAAACTAGAAGTAGGAAATTTTACGTTCCTCTCTCCATCTGTCTTTTCATAAGTTATCTCTCGGAAGCTTAACATTGAAATCAACTTTTCAACCAACATTTCAACCCAAATTTCTGTCGTTTAAATTGGATTTAAATTTCGAACAACGTGATTTGGTTTTTCCTTAAAGGTATGAACTTTACTGAACTATATCGGTTAATTTGACCATATTTGTTTTCCTTAATTGTACCTAATTTCTATAGTTGAAAATTTGTAATTGACTTGAATATTCACAACAGAGTATTCCGTTACTACTTTTAATTTTGGAAATTATCATAGGGGTTGTTCTCATATTTAGCTTACAATGTTCGAAATTGAAAATTTAATTTTCTTCTATATAATGAAAAAGGGTGGGGAAAGAAGAAAGTAGTGCACAATTGGAACTATAAGGAGAAAGAGAAGGAGGTGAACAAGAAGGTTGTTTCGACGAAGAAGGAAAAGCCAAAACCTCCTCCGCGAAGAAACATCAAGGTTACTTGTCGATCTTCTTCAAAAATGCTAGAAGAGTAGCTGTTTTTGATATTCCACAAAGATTGAACCAAACATTTCAAAAAGTCTCCATTTGGTTTTCTCCTTGATATGAATTCAGTTGATGTGGAAGGCGGTGAGAAAACTCATTTGGTTACCCACCCAAATTTGACTGTGGAGGTTTTGGAAAATAAGATTTTGCCAATGACTTTCAACATAGGAAACCGATATTTGACTTTCAATCCTTCCGATGTGGCCCTCCTTTCCGGTCTATCCACAGAGCCACCACCTCAGTGGTTTTACAAAATGGACGTGTTCGACTCTTCTGATTTTCGTCTAATGTATTTTCAGCCAGAGGGAAGATGCTTGACTCCACTTGGGGCCTTTATGCTGACCGAGTTTGCGGCAACAAAGAAAAAAGGTAAGAGAGTTTCAGTACGTAGTGATCCGAACACCTGTGGCGACATCCACCGATTTAACCGTTTGTTTGTGCTCGGGGCTTTCCTCTTGCCAAACAGTTCAAAGGGCGTTGATGTCAAACATATTGATATTGCAGCTGATTTGACAAAGTTTGACAAACTCCCTTGGGGGTTTCTGACGTTTGAAGGCATTCGTGATGGTGTTGAGGTTCTACATATAGATATGGAGAAGCACTTTAAGGTTCAACCGGAAAAGCCGTTTACACATACCCTAAATAGGTGAGCACTAGCATTCGAGTGTTGGGTTTTCCTTCATGTGCCCGCTTTGAATGTCCACCGGGTGGACGGGGAGATATTCCCCTGGTTTCAAAGTTGGGTGGGTTTCCCTAGGAAAACCACCTATGGGAGAACTTGGGAGTCCAAATTAAATAACCCCAAGAAACTGACTATGCTGGGTAAGTTACATATTCCTCCGGCGGTGCAAGCAAAGGGAGTCTACAGAAAGGCGCTAAAGGTTTATAAGTCTTGCTACTTTGGATTTGATGGATGGTTTTTCTGTTATTATTATTATTGAATTTCATGGTTTGTTACAACAAGAACCTGATGATAAGAAGCTTCTTTCTTTGGACATTTTATGTGAACAGAAGAAGCAGAATGAGGTTAATTTTTGCGTGTTGCACTTTTTATTGATATTGACAATTTCAGCACTGACAAAGCTTGTCATCTGTGATCTCGTAATCGCAGGTCGTAACCCAGGCTGCAAAGGTGTTATTACAGCAATCTCATAATACTGGAAGTGGTTATGTGGAGCAACGAATTGTGGTAATGTGTACTGCAATGTATCTTCATATTGCCACAATTTAGTCATGAGTAAAACTAATGTTTTGTGCTCCTGTACTGGTAGAATTTAAATCGGGTGCTTGCTAAGGAAGTGAGGAAGGTGGCTACTAAAACAGGAATAAATTTGGTCCTGGATGATGAAGAAAATGTGGTGATTTTATATGTTATTGAATGTATGTTATTATTTACACTACAAAAATGCAAGATGAATAAAATTTTACCTTGGATTCAGCCCTTGTAGGAATTAGTAGAACGTCGTGTGAAAAGAAGAAAATGTTCTATAGAAGATCGACAACCATTGGTAATTAATTATGTACTCTTGTACTCCAGCCCATCTCTTAAATGTTTTTTTGGAAGCTGATATAGTGTCATGGTAAATTTATATGTACTTTCATATTTGCAGTTAATTAAAAGAAGCGTGCCTTGTGCTAAATGATGAGAATAGTAGTGATAATGATTTTGCCCAGCCTCCAAAGAGGAGGGCAATAGCCCCTATAGGAACCGTTATTTCAAAATGACTATTTCTACAAACCGCGAACACCACGCGCAGCGGAATTAATGGGTGTCCACGATTTGTGATTGGAAAACATACATTTGAGAATCGGTTTAGATAACTCTGAGAATCCAAGCTTTATCAAATCCGAAATCAACCCCTTGATATTCTGTTGTATTCCTTTAGAACAGATTGGACGTTGTGTGGACAACGATCAACCAATCCCCTTCTTTCTCACAAAGCTAGATCCAATTTTGGATCTATCTTTCCTTGCCTCTTTTTCTAATCCAGTGAATAGTGAATTTCAGCCATAGAGAAAGAGTATTCTATTTATAGGCTACAACAGGGACCATGAGGAGAAATTAGGGTTGGGCCTCCTGACGAGCTTGGGCTTCCCATGTTCGCCCTGAACACACGGCCCAAGTCCGTCAACAAATGGCTTATTCCACTAAAGGCCATTGTTGCACTACCACCCTAATCCCAAATTATGTGTCAGCGTTTATGGGCTCCATATTATATGCTCATTGATCTCATCGTGTTTAAGATATCGAATGTCCATTAATTAAGTCAAGTTACTGACAGCTACATTAATCAACTTCTTATGTCCTTGAGTAGTACCACTCAACCTCATTGTCATGTCGGAATAAATCCACCTGCAGGGTTTACATGACAATCTTTTTGAGCTCCTCAAGGGGACATCATCAAACCGACTTCTTGTAGGACACAAATTCCTTCTATAATCAACAACACACCTTACATACAATGTCATTACCCAATCCATCGAGTTTGTTGATTCACCAATAAATCTCACTCATTGATGATTTAAAGTAATGTACAATGCACGTAAGTGCCGGTTATTATATCTGGATTAGGAGGACAAGCATCCATAATAACAGAGGCGCTTGTTCTCTTATATGGTCAGTATAAGGAGAAACAGCCTCACTTGGTCATGTTCAATACACACAAAGTGTACTAGTGTAATCCTATAGTCAAGATAGACTAATACCAGATTATACTATAACCGTACCAATGGTTTGTCCAAATCCATCTTGGTTGTGAACGATTACTTATACTTTATAAGGTACTGATGATATGATCTTCTATGTGTCCACACCATATCATTTACAACATAAAGTATTAGACACACGCATATAACTAATAACATATATAATATGCATAATATTTGCCTATATGATTCTCATTCAAAATATAAAAAATTAGAGTTAATACAAAAGTAATGCTTTTAGTATATAACCCTATCAGCCCCATGTGAGAATAAATCAACTAAGAGCAGAAAACAGACAAGACCACCAACCAAAAACCACAACAAACCTTCAACTAAGAATAGTCCCAAAGAAAAGTCTATTCCAAAAAGCAAGCAGCGGGGGAGCCAATATTGTAGCGAGCGGATTGGGGAGAACAGTTGTGAACCGCTTGGGCCTTCTTACTTTTCGGAAAAGATTCCTGAAAAATCTGACGCGATAGTGGTAGAGGCACAATTAACGGTTATGCAAACAATGAATGAAATTAATAGTACATCCGATCCTCTGCTACAACATTTTGATGATCTAGCTATCTCAGCAAAATGCGGAGGAAAATGATTGTGTAAACGCAGCTGAAATTGTAAATGTATGTGACTCTTTTAGTCAAAGTTTAGATATATGTAACATTTTATTTAGCATTCACAATATGAAGAATATATTCTTAACAATTTATGCATCCTTTATGTATTGCAACAGGGTGAAAGGAGTAAAGTGGATACCGCTTTAGAACCGTATGACCCTCCAAGGGAGTCAAATCAGGTGTTTGCCATGTTTGTGATTATGGTTATGTACAACATACGCTTTACGTGACCCATGCTTATTATTGGTTTATAATCTTAGGTTGTTGTTCAGAAGGAGATGGGAGACTTTGTTCGCTGACCAATTGCACTAGGATTGGCGGTTCAGAATTGGGTACCAAAGGAATCCAAACAAATATTAGAATTGTCAATTTCAGGAATTGAGGCCATAATAGACAACCCGGATGGCGGTTCTCAACCAGAGGGTCTTGTAAGTGGTTATCTGTCTATTTTGTAATGAGAACGTTGCCATTTGGGCCACTCGCAGCCTGAGATGGACCCTGAACTATTGTACTCTTTGAGGAATGAAAATTTTCAGAAAGAGTTACGCACTCATTATGATCAACGGGTGTTGGCAAATGATGGGGCATGCAACACTCCCGCACTTGTCGAGTACCATGGGGAACTTCAAGATGTGGTCAACAATAAAGTAAAACATGACTTCATGACATTGGCAGATGGCGTGAATATGCTATTACAGAATCTGGACGATATTGTACACCCACCCGAAGATGTAGTAAGTTTTGACAATCCAAGTCCTCAACAATTTGTAGGGACCACTAGTGTTGACCATTCAACAGCGGTTAGTGCTACCTTCAGTTACACATACATAGTCGCTCATGTACAGTACCTTGACTTGAATGGAAACATTATGTAGACTAATCTTCTAAAACAATTGCAGTTGTTCTAATTTTGAATTTTTATGAATGGTCTAGCATTTCTGATATTGGCATCTCTTTTTAACAGAATGTGAAACGTATTCAGCTGTCGCCACAGTTGAATATTGGTCCAGATGGTCAAAACGCACTTGTTGAAATTGAGGATGTCACCATTGAAGAAGATTTGGATGTTAACACAACTAATGGAAAAGTGGTTTGTGCATTATTCTAAACACCTTTATCTTAAGTTACAAATATTTTTGCAAGAGTTAACATTGCAGGGTGCGTCTGTTAAACATTGTAATCTACTGTTGCCAATCTCGGTATAAAATTTGCCTGCAGGAGTTATTTTTCCATCCATTACGACAATGTAGTGTAGTTGTGCGGCAGTGTAATAGTTCGCACAGAATATGTGATGTTTCTGTCGACTCATTTCTGCAGGGGAAGTAATGCTATACTTCGAAGAGTAAGCAGCAGAACACATTTTCTCACCTCAAAGAAGCAATATATACCATTTGTGAAGACAAAATTCACACAAAATTTGATGAAATTCCATTAGTAGGGAGGAACTACTCAATACCCACCGTGAATGAATTGCATAGTGACTGCGATAAATGCACAATGTCTGGAGAACTGACTGCACATTACTAGAGCCAGTATGAGGAAGACCAAAAGATCAGGGCTGTTGCATCCACTGTCATAGTCAGGCGCTATGGACATGGTTTAGAACTAAATTTGATAAGCTTCTCCTTTCTCAAGCACCAAGGATGGCTGAATGATGAGCTCTATACTGCTTTGTAAAATATATATATTGTTCATTCTTACCAGTTAGTCACCCTCTCCTCTATTTTACCACTGTTTTCTTTTCTTTTTTAAATTTCCCTTTAAGGTTGTCTCAATTTACATGGAATTACTCAGAAGGTGGCACCTGAAGGAGGGGCAATCTCAGTATAAAACTCGGGATTCAGGAAAGTACACTATTATTGTGGACACTCTCATTCCGGTAAGTTATGTCACTCTCCACCTCATTCTCATATTTTTAGCAACTATATTACTTAACAATTGGATTTTTTAAGTTTACAAGTTTCCCTACTTACCTTATATGGAACCCTAGAGGGCAAGTTAAATGATGGAAGTCTGACTATAGAGCAAAAGATTTAAAAAACTGCGTCCCTAATGCCGTGGAGCCTGAGCATGCTCTTCAGAGATATGGTTGAAGAAAATAGTGATGTACCCCACACAATGAAATCTAAAAGAGTAATCCGTAGACTAAATCCCAACCAAAGTCGTACAAATTGTTTCAGTTTAATGGTATTATTGCTATTATGTTCAGGTTTTGGGGTGAGGACAACATTGCTACTGAGAAATTAGAAATTAGGGTTTTAGATGAATACGACAACAGGTTGTGGAGTAAACCGAGGATTTATTTGTTGGACAAATTATATTCCTCTTTCCGTCACCCGTGTTTCGTCGACCTACTCACACAAAATATTGTAGTTTTTGAATGGAACAACAGGATCCTTTGGTACGATTTTAGTGTAGACAAGTTGGTATTTATCAAAAAAATCCCAACCATCGGCAATCACTCCATTCTCCCATTCATGTCAGACTTCACTACAGCTCGGTTTAACCAGTAGTTGATGTCACCATTCATGTTATATTTATCGGAGCTTATATTTTTATTTAAAATTAAGTAATATCTTGTAATGTACTACATATATTTAGGGTGACATCAATCTTTCTAGTTTATGCAAGTGTTGATGTTCATGTTACCTTCGGAATTTATGCTTTGTAGGTTTATGCTTGCTCAGTCAGTAATGTTTATTACCTACTTCAACCCATTTCTGTTGAGAAAAAATTACAAAAACTGATCATCATAGTTAACACACAAATTTAGGTTCGACAAAAGTTCCTAAGAAGGACAGTACTGCCCGCAATGTAGTAATTCAACCACAAACTATACCGTCCAAAAACATAGGTACACCTACAAAACATAACTACAAAGAGTACTCAACTACAAAGTCAATTATGGTTAATATAAAAGTTAACACTCATAAAAGTCAGTCCTTCAAATTTGCACTTTCTTGAATCGGACCTTCTTGAATTCCTCTTCATTATTCATCCCATAGTCTATTAAGTCCTTCTCTGGGGCATTTCAGAGGCAATACGGTTGTTTTGTAAAGACAACAAACATATTCCTAATAACACAATCGGCAAATGCAAGTACATACACCCCGCAATTCCATGTATCATTTTGTTTAGCACACTATACAAACACAATTTCCCAGTCATTTCCCAACTGCATATCCAGCATACACTTTGTATCGTGCAACAATATGCCAATAGCCAGCAGCACACCAAGTGCCTTCAACTTCAAATTTAGGTCGTTTGTCGGTATTTTCGAAGAATCGTACACATAACATGTCCATATCAAGAAGATGAAGACAACAATGACCCAATGTGTGTTCTTCCCCACGTTTAACGCCATCATTAACCCGTTTGATTACAAAACATGTGGCACATCTCCATTTTCTTGAACTAAATATTTTACTGTCATCTTCTGACCGAATGAGAACAACAACCCACATTTCAAGATTACTATTGTTCCCTTCAAAACTTTCATTTTCCAATAACTGAACATCATCATTTTCCAGTAACTGAGCACAACAAACTTTACACAATTAATATTTTCACTATTATTAGTAAATAAATAAACCTCAGTTCTAAACAACTAGTACTTGCTAACCCCTTATAAATCAAATACGAGATTTTCAGACCTTTACATTGACTTTTTCAGAACTTAGGTTTTTAGACCTTTTCTGCATCATTGTTGGTACATCTCAGTTTTGACTTGGCTTTACAGTCCATCCGGATAGCCGCTACCTTCGTTACACTACCAGTCCCTAATTTTCTTGTCCTCACAATATTTTCTTTTAGAACATCATCAGGTTCTTTTAATTCATATGTATTTCTACCACCCTCATTTTCATCTTTACCACCCATATTTTTCTTCACTTGTCCCAAGATTTTACGATCCCTCAGGATAGCCCCACGTGTATTTCCACACAAACCGGCTCTATTTGCAATACCTTCACTCTACATAACCACATAATTGTCACTAAAATAGGTATCTATGGCACTTATATAAACCTAACTTTTAAATTCAGGAGTTGCTTGCCCCTTTACATTGTCACAAACCAACAATATATTGACTTTTTCAGAAAACCCACCTTTTTCGGATCATTGTTGGTACGTATCACTTTTGACTTCTCTTTGTGGTCCATCCAGATAGCAGCTCGCTTAGTTCCAGTACCAATCCCTAATTCCTTTGTCCTCACAGCAGCGTCTTTTAGAACATCATTAGTATCTTTACCACCCTCATTTTTCCTCACTTGACCCAACATATTACGGGCCCTTAGGATAGCCGCTCGTGTCTTTCCACACAAACCGCTTCTATTTGCAATATCTTCATTCTGCATAACCATATAATTGTCACTAAAATAGGTATCTATGGCACCTATATAAACCTAACTTTTAAATCCAGGAGTTGCTTGCCCCTTTACCCGCAAACCAATAATATATTGACTTTTATCAGAAAACCTACCTTTTCTGGATCTTTGTTGGTACGTATCACTTTTGACTTCTCTATGCGGTCCGTCCGGATAGCCACTCGCTTGGTTCCACTACCAATCCCTAATTCCTTTGTCCTCACAGCATCTTCTTTTAGAACTTCATCAATACATTTCACTTGTACTAAATCATCAGTATCTTTACCACCCTCATTTTTCTTCACTTGTCCCATGATTTTGCGATCCCTTAGGATAGCCGATCGTGTCTTCCCACACAAACCACTTTTATTTGCAATATCTTCATTCTACATAACCATATAATTGTCATTAAATAGGGATCTATGGCACCTATATAAAACTAACTTTTAAATCCTTGTAAAGCAAACATGAGACTTTTGCTAGATGCACTAAAAATACATTGTCTAATTCAATATAGTACATTGTCGAAGATCAAACCAACCTTTTCAGCAGCATTAACTTGACTACCTACCACTTCTTCAACTGTCGTCAAAGCACCTTGTTCAACAACATCAACACCCACATACTCTAGAGAAACACAAATTTTTTTAAAATGATAAAAACCTTCCTCGAGTGAAGCTACTGTCAGTGATTCCACAATATTTTATGAATAACCCATTCTACTCATAACTCGCTGCATTTTTTCCCCTCCAGTTCTAGTGAAGATAATCAAGTCTTGGTATCAAAGCCTACATGTGGACCATTAAGATCCACAAGACGTTTCAACTGTCTCTGCCCTAGAGTTTGGTCAACTGCTGATTTTCGATTTCCAACTGTACTTGTTTTTTGTTCGCGATGAATTCGTATTACCCTATCATCGGATACTTGCAAAATGATCAAATACATATTTGAAATACTGTTTAATATTTAATATTCTTACCAAACAACAACTTGGAAAGTCAACATAGTCAGGTAATAACAATAATTAACTTACGCACTTTGACTTTCCAGAGTATGCCAAGATTAACATAGTGCGTATTAACACTCCTTTCAAGCTGTAACAAGATTAACGCTATTAAGAAATATGACAAAATAAACAAAATAAAAATCAAACTACTTCAGATGACACGGAGGATTGACCACCTCAAGTGCATTTTTCACAACTAGCTTTTCTTTCACACAATCTAGAAGACGTAGTTCTTCCCTCACCACTACAGTCTTCCAATTCTTTAATTTCCCTTCCCAGGTACTACCCCTTGTTGTTTTCCCTGGAATATCCACCCATCCTAACAACCAAGGGAAAACATTTTCATAGAAACGATGTGGACCCAAAGAAGTCATACGGAGGAAAATCCAAAGAACTAAAGATTATTAAACAGCCATGGAGGGCTGAACTAAAATTAGGCTGGTTTAGAAGTTCCATTTTCTTGTTAAGATCCTCAAAACTATCCTTAATAACTTCAAATACAAAATAGCCCTAAGGAAACCTATCAAAGGCTGCCAAATCATCAGCAACATCCACATTTTGAATGCTGACCCCACGATGGCTCGTGGGTATCATACGTTTTCATCCAAACGATGTGGACCCAAAGAAGTCATACGGAGGAAAATCCAAAAACTAAAGATGATTAAACAGCCATGGAGGGCTGAACTAAAATTAGGCTGGTCTAGAAGTTCCATTTTCTTGTTAAGATCCTCAAAACTATCCTTAATAACTTCAAATACAAAATAGCCCCAAGGAAACCTATCAAAGGCTACCAAATCATCAGCAGCATCCACATTTTGAATGCTCACCCAACGATGGCTCGTGGGTATTAGAAAAGACCTTCGACTATACAGCTTATTTAGTCTATAGACATCATTCCAACACTCTGCATCATTGATGGCTTCTAAAATTTCAACCAGAGAAATCATACTTTTCTGCTTACTTCCGGGAGAAACATGAAAATACTTTTCCCTAAATTTCATCGGTTTCTTCTTACACATCCTGTAGTACATGTCATTAGGCTCATCGGTCGACAACCCAGTAAAAAGCTCAACATCAGACTTCTTAAAAGTTAAGTATTCATCTTTAATTCTATAAATCAGCTTCGAGACCTTCTTTTCCAACACTTCCAAAATCAGTCTCTCATGGGTAACAAAGATCGGACATCCTTGGTTCCTCATCTACAGAACCAACCTGACTAGGAACTGCAAATGGATACGCATTCAGCAAAAACCTAAAAGGAGACGAACTCAATTTAACTGCTTCTTGCGGTTCTAATGTATCAAAGAAATCCCTTTGCAACTTTGATAAAATGCAACGTGCCCATAATAATACAATTTTCCTTGCGTCTTCCCCTATATTTTTATCCTACTTTTGCTAGCCCTTCTTCTTAGGGCTAATGTACTTTTGCGCCTCTTTTCTCTTCATCCTTCAAGAGAGCAAATATAAAAAACAAATAAAAAATTTAGGCAATCTACTGTAAACCAGAGATTTAGTCCACCGCATGTATATAGTAAAACCTCATTAACAAACAAAAATACGACAAAATTAGTAGTAAGGAGAACAATTCATAAAGAGTATTCCTAAGTTAGAACTGTCACGCTAGGGCAGATCAAAATTAGTAAAATACTATATGAAAAACTAAATCAAGATTAAACTAAAGCACCAATCAACTGACACTAAATTCCAAACCACACAATCTACAAATGGACCCATCTATAAAACATGTAAGGGTGCATCAAACATCTCAAACAAAAATTAAACAAATTGGGTTGTGAGGAAAACAATATTACCTGTCAGTTTAGGAACTGCAAATAAGACTTTATTAGTGTTAACACTATGAAACACAAAATTCAAATGAAAGTCAAGTCTTTCACACTTCGCAGCTAATGGGGTTTAATTTTGGATTCCAAAATAAAAAAACAATTTTAGTTTAATATTAGGGTTCAATTTTCGGTTACTTGGGTTGAATAAACACTTGAAATCTGATTGAAATACTTGGAATTCAATTACTGAGAAAAAGGTGTCACTCCCTAAAAAAAAGGCAACTCATAAATTGGCATGTTCCCCCCAAAAATATATATATTCACGTGCACCGGATACATATTAGACTAATTAGCAACAACATCATATCAAAGATTCAAGGGTTCGAAGATTCAAAGTTAAACGTTAATTTCGAGTTGCTGACATTACCATTATAAATAGTGACAACACGTACCTTAATCTTGGAAATCCATCGAACGGCTGTTAAAGAGCCGTTCCAGACTAGCTTTATAAGGGAAGCTTCTCCCTTCACAACGTGAAAACCAAGGCTTCAAACACTTCCAATACTTTTTCGATGGCTTCTTCTTGGAAGTTCAGAGCTACCGAACATGGTGAAGCTTCACTTACATTCAAAACTCAACTTACTCAATATCATGCAATTTTTTTTTTTATTTATTGGGAAGCAGGGTTTTTGAGAGGTCCCTTACCCCTATATTATTCATAATAAAAAATAAAAGATAATGTGGAACCTAGTTCTAGTTACATACTCAATATCATGCTATTCCCCCAATCAATTCTTCTGTTGGTGTGGTAAGAGGGTCTAAAACCTAATTTAATTCCTCTACTACCTTCTATTTACTATTATGGCCAAATACAATATTCTTTATATTTTATTTTTAGCTCCCTTTTAATTTTCAAATAACAACTGATTACATTCGGCTCACAAGTCACATGTCAGATCTATGAATCAAGGAAACACGCTGCACTTGATTGCAAATGCCTTAATACCCATTGCCACAAACAACATTGCAATTGTTTTATGTTATCTCATTATGGAGTTTATGAAAATGGTGAATTGCACAAGTTTTTGATATGCTCCAACCCTCGTTGCAATGGATTCCAACAACTACACGGTGATTTGGATGCTTGTTATTATGGTGAAACAGATCACTGGATAGGCGTATGTCCTTATAAAGACATCCCCTATCCAAGTGGTTGTCAAGGGGAGAGGGAATTTACCGAGATGTTGCCAAACTTGGCTGGAAAAGGGGTTACAATGCTTAAATATGAATTGTGTGGGCAGAGTGAGATGGTTGGGCTATTGGTGGAGAAGCTTAAGAACTTGTCTATCACTGTTAATGTAAAAGTTAAGTGATAGAAAAGGTTTTCAAATAACAGTTTATTATGGATTCCGGTTTCTTATGCATGTTCTTTAAATCGAATCATACGACAATGTAGTATGGTTATGTTGCAATGAAACGAGAACATAATCAATTTCGTTATTTTTAGCAGTCTTAATCAAATAGCAGTCCTAATGAAATAGCCTAATAAATGAAGTACGTTTTTTATACTCTTGAACTAATCAATTTCTGGTAAAATAAATATCTATGGGAAGATCTATATACTTATTCTCTGTCTCTTTGGGAAGTGGGGAACGCAGGTCCCCATAACAAAACACACACCCCAATACCATTTGATCACCACACCTTCAGTTAATAATAGTGTTAATAATAAATCCACCACAAATTTAGGTACAACAAAAGTTCTTAAGAAGCACTATACTACCTGCAATGTAGTAATTCAATAAGAGAATGTTCAGATGAAGTAATCCAATACGAGAATGTACGGATGAAATATGTAGTGGATACAAGCGATCATGGTGTAAATACTACCCATTGTAACCCTTACATCTCCCTACATAAGCTTTTGTGGCATTCCAAAAAATTCTTCTGTTACCTCCCAAAAAACGATACTAATTACACCAAAACTAAACAACATTACAACCGGTGAAATAAGACAACTTCAACATCACATAGGAAAAGTTTTGTCCATTACAGGAACATTGGAAGGACGTATAGTAGCACCCTTTTCATCAACAAAATTCTTGCAAGTACTTTTGTTGTGCCTTTTCTCTCCACACAAGGTGCAATGTCTTTCCTGCTTTGGCCCCTTCTGTGAAGGCCAAAACTTTATCCTCATAGTTGGAGGATGACCTTCTTGACGTTTGCCTTCAGGTGGTAAAATGTGCTCATCATCACATTCAATGTCCCATTGCTCCCTACTAGGAATTTTGTTCCACACCTCAGCGTATGTCCGCTTCCACATTTCTGTTGTGAATTACTGATGAACAAAAGTGTGATATGTCCCACCACTCCAACTATGGTGATTGACACTAATGGCTTCGCCACCCACAAGAACACTCCCTTTTCACAAGATCAACAACAAACTTTCTACCTTTTGTGGAGAGAATATCAAATGTGTTGTCCGAATACTGATTTACTAAAAAGGACATTGACCTGCTAATGTTATCACGCAAAAGATAAGTAGCAAGTGGTGTTAAGCTTTCAAATTTCAAGGACCATGCATCTGCAATAGTACAAAATTTGCAGAAATGAAGTCCCAAATTTGTTCTTATTTCATCAACAAGAACAGTCACGGGACATGAACGGTCATCCACAATCATTGCATTCCAACTTTCAACGTGGATTGTATATATAATGTCATACCATTTCACTTCACTAGCACAAGAAGCCCACTTTTCTAGAGGTATCTTACTTAGCATATTAAATGCAGGTTTGCAGATGCACATCAATTCTGTCATCACCGCACGGTGATGCCACTTTACCAATATTGTTGCAGCTACTTTTATCTACTTCGAAACATAATCTGTGCATTTTGCAAGGTTCTTACAAATGTGGTTCATGCATTACACATGTTTCACTTTTGGAAACACCAACGGAATTTTACACTAGAGACTTTGGTGCCTATCCGAGATGATGACAAAGGGAATGTCGAACCTAACAACACTCCTACCCAAGCATCGCAAAAACCATTCCTAAGTCTCATTGTTCTCTGCACTAACTAGGGCAAAGGAATTAGGGAAAATATGCCCGTCACCGTCAACGCAGATGGCTAAAAGAAGGTGATAAGAGCCCAAAACTGTAGTTTTAACCCTGTAACAGTCATACTTTTAGACCAATTATGTGAGTAATAATTAAGAGTTAATACTGATTACGTGTTTTTATGCGTTTTAGGCTTCAAAGTCAATTATGTGCAGAAATGTGCCACTTTGATGAGATAAAGGAGCAATGGTTGCTTGCTAAGGAGTTATGTGATTAAAGGCCAAGATTCAAGAAGACAAAGCCTTTCTAAAGCTCGATCAAAGCTGAAAAGTCAATGTCAACGCGGGCAGAAACAGTACACAAAGTCAGCAGAACTTCTGAAGGCCGTATCTTTGGACTTAGACCTCGGAATTGGGTCTACCTTATGTCAAAACGACCGGCTCGGAAAGAGATTTCCAATGGTCCAAGCCTTGGCCCAATCAGAGGAGCAGAAGTAGACGAAAAGTCTGTCGAAGCCAACTGCAGCTGAAGAGGCCTTTTTGGACTGAAAGAATTGAGTTTTAGGCCTGATTCTCTGGCCCAAAACATGGCTCCAAGCCCATGCACGATTTTTGGATCTGAAACATATAAAAACAAAAGTTTAGATCTTTGTTAATGGTAGCTAGTTAGACCTAAAACTATAGATAATTCTAGATCTAGTTTTCATTAAATAAAATTAAGTTTATTTCATTTCAATTCTTGTTTTAGATTAATCTTTAGAATCATTGTTCTTCATTAGTTTGATAAATAAAATAGCTAGTTTGTCAATTTCGATTTTGTCATTTCAATTTATAGATCTAATTTTAATTCTTGTTAAGTATCATTTCTGAGTTGTTAAATTAGATTGAAGTATTGTTAGTTAAATTAGTCAAGTTAGAATTTTGATATGATGTTTAGTTATAATTCAATGAGAAATAATGGTTTGATGAATCAAGGCTAAAACCTCCATTAGAGGGGTTGATGAAGCCTTGATGAAAACTTAGTTGTATAGTGTAGAGTCGTTGTAGAGTCTATTCCATTCTAGAAGGTCGTGTTTCGCCATGAGAATGGGTGGACGACCTCACATGCTAGTTATAATTGGCATAAATGCCATGCTAATTAGGGATTAGAACGAGCAATTCTTACCGTAAGAACGTAAGAATTGGATTACAACAGTCTATGCTAGGTGATTAAGTTGGATTCGAGGTGGATTCACTTCCCCTCTAATTCTTTATCTAGATTCACATTTAAGTATTCCGTAGCATTCCGTTATTCGTAACTTGTCAGTTGAATCCACCCCATAGTATAGAATTCCCCTCGTAAATCTCTCACTAGACTTAAGACAGATTAGTTAAGTAAGAAATCATTCCATGCTAAAGAACTAGGAGTGGAACGAATTTCTTACTCCACTCTATTTCAATAGAATTGAGAGTAGAAAACTTGATAGCAATTAGTAAAAATTAAGTTTTAGTTTACTTACGTTTTGAGTTTCATCGTTCATTTCGTAGGTAAAGTTTATCTTTTTACGTTATCAGAAGGCAGCCTGATGATCTGCCTTTCAAATGGGTTCCATAAACTTCTATGTGTGGCCGACAAGTATTACTGTAGCTCCTAATGGTAATCCCATACGTCTAGAAAAAACACTTGAATCGATCCGTATGTGCTACTCGATGAATCTCTGTGTAACAGCCAGGACCAACTTTCTTCAACTCTTTGCAGTAAGTGCTAAGTAGCTTATAAGATTGACCAAAACTACCATCAATCTGTACACATAAACAATTATTATGTAGTCAATGGTAACATAAACAATATTTTGAAATTGATTGTGGAAAACGAAAAGCACAATGTTAACTCATACCTCCTGTAAGCCCTCTCCTTTGCCCTCCACATTATTTTGTAACTCAACTCAACATGCTTAGAATTCTTAACCACCTGAATAAGGTGGTTCACCTTCAGCGTCCTGTCGTCCCTAAGAATATCAATTACAACCTCCGCAACAAAACCACTCGAAGCCTCCCAATTGAATTCCCCAACAGACCTACCACATTTGTGGACTTTGAGAACACTCCTCATAGTCCAATCATATGAACCTTTATTAGTGCTGCAATACACATGAAAAGGAAAATTTTCTCTTGAACTTGTATCAAACCCTTTACATTTGTATTGAACCCTCTGCAAGTCCTTCTTCACCTTCAAGAGTTTGAAATTAGAAATTATTGCATAATTCTTCATGTGGAAAACAAACAAATTGCGATAGGGAAACACCATACCCATAGTTAGTAATGCGTAGTCATAGGGTTTAAATTCTGTGTTAGGTGCATGTTGGCGGTGATCGCTATGCTCTGAATCTTTATCAAATCATTATGCCCCATCCCCTTTCCGATGCATATTCATTCCCCTCCCCACTTCAGATATTCTACCGGTACTCCCGACACCAATACTTTGATCTCCAACCTCCCTTACGTTCACAACTTCATATATCCTCCCAATACTTTGTTCTGGAATCTGCATTACGTTGCCAACTTCTGCTATCCTCCCAATACTCTGTTATGGAACCAACTTCTGCTATCTTTCTAATAATACTTTCTTCTTCAACCTCACTTCCATTCTCAACTTCTGCTATGGAACAACTCCCTGCACCTATACGTTGTTCTCCCACCTGAGTTATACTGCCAACTTTTGCCTTTCCTCTGACTGTTAATTCCAGTCTCCTACCTATTTCTCCTTTATCTTTTGTTTGTAAGTTACGACCACTATAAACAAAGGATGATCCTTTAAATGTAGCAGATGTCCCAAGCATCAAAAATGAACTCGAAACAAAGTTTCTGGGTATTGCAACAATAGTTGGATTGCTCCCAATTACAGTACTACCCATAATGGTGTCAGTCTTATTTGCCTCATGTATTCCATCACCATCAATCCTGACCTTCGTACAGTCCACATCAAATCCATCACTCTGGGTTCCATCCACATTTGTATCATTTTTGGAATCACCACCACCGCAAATTCCAAACAAGGGATCTGTGTCTTCACGCATGCTATCACTTTCGTACACCTCCTCCCAATTAGTATCCTTCCAATTGTTCACACTATCTGTGTAATCCCAGGGCTCATTCTGGCCCTCAGTACAATCGCCATTACCATCGATCCGGTCCTTAGTGCAATCACCACCACCTCTACACTTGTATCTTTTGATGAAACGCTACTACTATCACTAACATTCTCAATCATCAACTCCCTATTCTGAATTTCACTCTTGTCGCGAATAACCTGATCATGTAACTCCTATGAATTTCCTTCCACAACCACTTCAGTCACCCAGTCCCCTCCATCCTCCCTAAACATAACGCTGCTCTGTTCCATTAGTATCATCAGTTCTCTAAAACTCGATGTACACAATTCACTTCTCCTGTGACTGTGAATTGTGTACACCAATATCTTTCTCAATTTCACTTTCCAGCCCAATAACAATTACTTTCTCAGTCGATATTTTAGGAATAACAATACTGAAGATACTGGGTTCTGCCTCCACGTCAGCTGTCCTAAATTCTAACTCATGTTTCCCTGGTATGTACACATCATCCTCCCCTTCCGCCTCACTGTGAATTTCCATGGGAACAGTTTGAGTTCCCATCCTAGTAACTAATACTTTCTCAGTACCTACGTTGGGAATAACAAGACTGAAGATACTCGGTTCTGCCTCTACCCGGATGGTACCTGGGCTACAACCAACCACTTCTACATCATTAGCATCAGGCACAAGCTCGATATCACCATTGGAGGTGTGATGCACATCTGAAGCTTCTTTAGTACCTTTATGATTAGTTATTTGGCTCAGTACATACTAATATATTAGTTAAACAATAACAGGTCTGCCACAATGTGAACATACTAGTGCCTACATCCTCATTATCTTCTACCACATAATAAAGTTCACCTTATTCGGTTTCAGGGACCACAGAGGGAAATAAATTGTCCCCTCCCATCAAATCTGATCCTTCATTACTATTTGAAAAACACACATTGTATGGTTATTTCTGCCCACTACAAAACTATGTTGTTAATACAATATGGCACAACCAAACTTACCGACAATAAATGTTTCATCTACATCACGTTTAGGTACCAAAAACAGATCGCATTCGTCAGTTATGTTTTCTACTCCAGATGATACAGGGTTTGATGCAACATAATAATTCGTTACATAAAAACACCAAAAACTTCAAAATATCTTTGCACACATAGCTTCTTCCAAAATTTACTTCTGAATCATTGCAACAATGTGTTTGTATCCACCTTTCCTTCTTTATAGGTTAATTTACGAGACAAATCGACAATGTATAGAAGCATTGCGACGACAGTTAAAATTTCTTTGAACAATCAACTTACCGCTGGGGGTGTTGTTCCCAATATCTATTCTGTCTTCTTCAATAAAGTCCCTTACAACCACTTCGGTGGGTTTGTCAATACCTGCCAAATCACTTTTTAAATTAATTCACCGCAAATAAAGACAAACTAAAACAGAATAAGAGGGAGGGGCGAGCTCAGTACCATCTCTCATTTTATTCATGTACACAGGGGAAGCACATGAATGTACGACATCATCATCCTCATCCATCAAATCACTTATTTCTATTCTAGAAATCATAATCCGTAATTCTCTATTCTTTTTACACCTCATCGACTCAATCATTTCCTTGTAGTCATCAACATTTTCAACAATGCACGGACGGCCGTAAACCAAAAAACAGAACTTCAGTGGTTTAATTTTTCTTATTTTCCCAAGAAGTATAATGAAATCGCCCAATGGATAGTTCATAGAACAACTTTGAAGCTTCGTTACCCCACCGGAGTACCTACCACCACAACCAGTATCATCTGCTTTGAATTTTCCATCATAACTGCATAAGAATTGAAAACTTTCCTCCGTCGCCATTTCCACCTATCCTGGAGAACCTCCACCTGAGACATAAAAGGAAATGAAATAATGAAATAAGTTTGAAATATAGACTCAGACTGTATTGATCTATATAACTGTAATTGGATGCCAACAAAACTAAGTGCGAACGACAGTGTAAGAAGACTACAACAACAACTTAATTGAGTACTGAACTTAATAATTCACCTATAGAATCACTCAAACTTTGACCTACAATTCACTGAAACTTTTAGACAACAAATTAAATGCATGGACGAATAGCTAAAAATTAAATGCAATAACGGCTTTGTATAACCTACCTAGTACACAGAAGATTTTTACTAATGGTTGTTCAAAAATTGAAGAAGAAGCTTCCCTTCTTCAATGAACTCTCTAACTTATTTTTCCTCTAAGGAGTAGTGTGTGGTCAGAGAGTACACTTTTTGGAAAAAGTGTATTTAATTATTTTCAATATTTTTTGATTGTTTGCTTCCATTTAGGAGAGAGAGAGAGAGATAGAGAAACTTTACATGCATTAAATGCATGGAAATGATGCAACTGGTGAAGGGTATGTTTTTTAAATAAAGTGTTTTCTGAGGTTACTTATTTAAGGGGTATTATTTGTAAATTTGAAAACCGCTTGGTCAACGACGTTCGGTATTTGAATAAATGGTCAACTGGTGGTTATGGCAATAATAAATAGTCAACGTCCAGTTATTTAAAAGACCCAAAAATCAATTACTTTGAAAAACACACACACACGCACATTTCATATGTGTCCGTTTAGATAGTTGTTTACAAACTTTACATTTCACACTTTTTATTTCTTTAATCGTTAGTAATAATCATGCATACGTGTTAGATTTTCTACATTATATATATTTATCAAAAATACAAAAACCCAAAAAGTTCATAGTAGAATAATTATCCCTAGTACAATAAACTATGTATTTCTCGTTCTATATCAAACAACCCACTCCCCAAACTTAATTAGGGGTGGCGTATTTTCATCATGAAGAACATAATACAGGTGTATCGCCGTTTTTACTCTTGTTTCTATAGTAATCTCTTTTCTTATCTCTTCATACTTTGAGAACAAAACATATTTCTATTTGGGGGTGGTATAGTAATATTTTGCAAAAACTAGACATTTCTTATTGTAGTATATTTCTTTCTTAGTAGTATATTTCTTCCTTTCTAATTTTTTTTTAAAAAAAACCAAAAATATTTTCCTGTTTAGTATTTAAAAGTCTTGTTTCCCTTTTCTACGATGAATAAAATGTCTACAAGTCTCATCATAGCAATAGAGTAAGGACTTGTTCTTCGAACTTAGACTAATATACATACAATAGTTTCTGCATTTTTTCATGAATGACATGCATAAGCATTTGATTATATATAGCAGTGAGTTTCGAGACCAAGGTTAGAACAATTAAGTTTCATATCCTATGAGAATCTAGCCAAAAGCCTCATCTGAATAGGATGTCCAGATAGAAAGACCACATGTCCACTTGCTTGATCACCATGCCATATCCTAAGAGAGAATTTAGGCCATTTTTGGATCAATATAGGCAAATAAATGTTAAAAACCCCAAAAGATAGTTTTTCCTCTAGTTACCCCTTTTGAGCCTTCACCATTTTCTAAAAGCCATTTTATTCTTCTCCATAAATTCCTGACATTTTACAACACACAATAAAAAGCTTACCCAGCTGACGAGTTGAGAATTGGATGGATATCAGAAAAAGAGAAGAGAAGACCTTGTACAAAAACGGATCAGTTAGTTGCTTCGAAAAGAAAAAAAAATAAAGAGAAGAAAAGAAAGACCCATTAAAAACCAAAACTCCAAAATAATCGAAAGAGTCAAAAATCGAATCTCCCAAAAGTTCAAAATAAAAAAGGAGATGATATCCGAAACAAAAGCAAAATGAAACAAAAGCGAAGTTAGAACGAACTCCCAAAAATTCAAAATCATATGGAGTCAAAAAGCCAAAGGGCTAAAGAATCACAATTCGAAAGGAATGAACAAAACGAGGTTCTTCTCTGGTTACAAGTATCTTGAAAACCTAATTTCTCAACTTATCAGATTTTTGTTTTTCCCTTCCTTTTTCTTTGAAAACCATCACCCAAGCCCTGTAACTCCTAATTAAATACCTCTAGTTCAATCTGGAAGAGGATGTTGTGATAGTAAGTGACAAGCGTGATTAATCGACCCCAGCTTCTTTAGACGCTATTTGAGTATATGAGGAATATAAGTGCCCACTACACTTGAGAGAACGAAACTTTAGTGAATATATCAAAGAGTTGTGATTGCAACACACCCCTTTGAGAACCCACCTTAAAGACGTTCTCCAAAAGTCTCAGAAATGACTCTGCTTCTACATTTCATTGCTCATGTTTTGCACATTTATCTTTAAGTGATTAAATTACAGTACATATGTTATTTTAAGTTCAAAAGAGCTTGTCCTTATTCCCCGCTAATGAGATGTATGGATTTCTGAGAATAAATAAGGAAACAAGACCCTTTGTATTAAATAGAAGAAGTTTGTGAGTACCTTCACTAGAAAACTCTCATGAGGTTTAAAGCTCGTCCACTAGGGAATTCCTAGTGGTTTAAGGCCTTGTTGCATATAGTCAATGCAATTCCACTCTGCGAAACGAGATTAGTATAACTTATAATAAATCACTCATTTGTGATCTTAGTTTTTTCTCTCATCCTTGCTTGAGGACAAGAAAGATGCTATTTGGGGTTGGTGATCAGCTCCCAAATGTGCATTTTATTATTATTACATTACTGCATTACAGCCCTTCTTACGCTTAATGAAAATACAACTCATAGCTTTTATTGCCTTTCTCAGGT
Source organism: Coptis chinensis (assembly GCF_015680905.1). Taxonomy (NCBI): domain Eukaryota; kingdom Viridiplantae; phylum Streptophyta; class Magnoliopsida; order Ranunculales; family Ranunculaceae; genus Coptis; species Coptis chinensis. The sequence goes on from NC_141463.1 coordinate 55,499,394, forward strand.
TACAAAGCAATTCAAACCACTTATCATAAAAGCTGTATCTTATCACCAAAAGGAGCCTTAATTATGCTTATTATGAAACTCAAAGCTACTATGAAAAAGTGCTAAAAAAGTCAAAGTCAAAGTCAAAGGTCAAAGGTCAAGGACTCATAACCAAAGAGATGAAAGTCAAGTCCTCAACTCAGAAGACCATAGATAGATGTCCCTAACACAAAAAATGGCTTTCTCTAAAACCTATCTTGATCAAGAAGAAATCAAAAAGCAAAAGGAAAAAGTGAAAGCATAAAGCAAAGGGTGAGTGAAGTGTCTCAAATGTAATGGAAAAGGGCAAATCAATCATCTATGTAAAATAGGGGTATAAGAACTAAAAGTTAGGGAGAGAGAATGCACCTAAACTTATTCTAGTATCATGTAGGATTTATTTTCTAGTCTTTTTTTCATTCAAGTCATTTACTTTATTGTTCTTCATTTTCAATCTTGTCATTTGCTTTTGTTATTCAATCAATCAATCATCTTTCTTTGTTGTTCTTCTTAAATCAAATCATTTCATTTCTTTCAAGTTTTAGTTCTTTCAATCATTAAAACAACTTAAGCTTTTCAATGTTCTTCATAAACTAGTTAACCAAAACAAGTTCTAAACTAAAAATCCTACCTTCCTTTCTTCTAAAACTCCCAACCATTCAAACTCTAAACAATCTATGATGAACCTCACTTCAATAACTTTTGAAGACTCAACACTTATAGCAACTTCATCTCGTCCTCTCCTTTTCTCTTCAAGTTCTATCTCCCTGTAACATTAATACTTACTTAATCTTCAATTGTTGAAAATTTGAATTTCTCATCCAAATAATTTCGTAAATCAAAATTATGCTCACTACTTAGTAAAGAAGGAGGAAAAAAAATCTAGTTTCACTTCTTGAAATTGGTTTTGTCTCCATTTCTTCTTCATATTTGTTTTGGTTGATTACCACTTGCTTATCCAACTGCTATCCAGTAAGATGATTTCTCATTTTCTCATCTGGTTGATTATTTCATCTGGTTTACCCAAAAAAAAAAAAAAACTTATAATTCTATTGAATGTAGACAAACATATTGAAGACTATATATGATGTTCATCATATAAGAAGGATCAAAGCCCAAGTCTTCTGCTTCTAAATTAGTGGCGTCAAAGCACTATCTTCAGCACAATAATTCTTTGCTGGTGTTATTGAAGATAATAATCATTTGAGTTGTTCACAGAAACAAGTTTGTTGTTCTGCATGGATTCAACACCATTCAATTTCTCAAATATTTTTATTAAACTACAACAACACCATGATTAAAATTTTGGGTATTTGATTTCATTTTCCCAAATGACACTAAAGTTATTGCTAATTCAAATGATATTGTTGGGAGATAAGGATTTGATATGGTGTGGGGACTGGAAAGACGAACTGTTGGAGAAGAACTGAAGAAGGGTGTAAAACCTACGTAAAAAATCTACTAGAGAGAGAGAGAGAGAGTAAATATAATCGCCACTTTCTAAGGAATCTTTAAGAGAAACCCATTCTTTTGGTAAGTCTGCTCAAGTCCATATAGAATGAAACCGCTTAAGAGCCGACCTGTATATATAGGCTCTCTGACGAACACATGTAAACGGAATCAAAAGCAAAAAAGGTAAGTCACGTAGTTTTATAGTTTTGTTGTATAAAGTGGGGCCCTTCCAATATAAACCGTTGCACTTTTATATCTCCTCTACACTTACTTATTACTGAACTTTTTTTTTCTCTCTCATTACCATGAAAACCAGCCAAGCTACCTGTATATATATATACCTTATATATAAAGTGGATACTAGATTTTGCAACTAGTTCCTGTAATCCTGGTTTTAGACCAAAGTTTTTAATCCAAAGGGTACTGGAAAGTTGGACAACCACTTTCTTTTTGCTTTTCGCTGAAAGGGTAAATTGGTAAACATGCTTCACACTTTACACCCCTTAAATTACAAGCACAAAAATAAAAGAACAGACATAACCTTTCCTTCGCTCCTTAAATTAACGGAAACAAATAACTGCAAACGAATTATTTTCAATGTTTTTTCATCATCAACCCGACTCTCCTCTCCTCTCCTCATCATTCAAAACTCTCTCACCCAGAAATTCACAAATTCTCTCCCCAACGCTTTTCAATGGTGTTTTTTTTTTTTGTAAATCTCTCTTATTCATTCATTTTATTTTAGTCAAAGTTACGATGCTAGAGGTTCTTTATTTTTTCTTCCTCTCAATTACTACTTCCTCCGCGCCTTCGTTTTTACATTTTCATTTTTGTATTTTACAGAACCGAAGTCTTTCCTATCGGCAACGCGGACCCAGACTTAGAAGAAGAGGTCCTGAAATGACCAACAAAGACAAAGGCGTTCTATTAATTGTAGAAATTGTTATCAAAGGCATATCAATCAACAAAACTTATCTTCTACCATTAATAAAGGTTGGGTTTTATCTTATTCCATGTTAAAACTTTATTCTTTGACTCTGTCTAACTTATTCTTTCTTTTAACGCTTTATCAACAACATGTTCCTGCGAATACACGCCTACGACTAACATCCTCATTGTGAATTGCTAGAAACATAACCGCAAATTTAGGTGACATTTACTGCCCTCTTCATCTATTTTTTTGTTTTATAATAATTTATGTTGTTTTTGTTTTGATACTTTTAGTTCTTCTACATCGTTCGCTCCGTCTGCTAAATTCGTACATTGTAATAAATAGTTTTTTTTTCTCTTTCAGTACAAAAGAATTTCCTGCATTTTCTATATGTTTATTTAAAGATTTACCTAAGTTTAGAATGCTATGTCATTCAGAAGAACTTTTCAATACTTTTTGTGCTTATCTCTTTACTAGATTTACACTTTCGAGGGAGTAACAAACCCAACACGCAAGTAATGTCAACAACTCTTCAATCTTCAAGACCGTCTAGGATAAGTAGTGGGTTTTATAGATGTGCAAGAGGTTTAATTTATTTTTAATCAAAACTTCAAGCCTTACATGTTGCTCGAACCTACACTTTATCACTACTGTGGAGCCAAACAATTCATTCATGAGACATCTGAGATATGTTGTGCAAAAGGTAGAATAAATCTTCCTAGGCCATCGGTGCCAGCCGAATTAGTACAACTATTTCGTGACGGCAATGAGCTTGGGAATTATTTCAGAGAAAACATATGCTCCTACAATCATATATTTGTGTTTACTTCAATGAGTGTTGATTTTGATCAAGAGCTTGCAAATGGTAAAAATGGTGTATTCTCATTTCGTGCAAGAGCTTTTATTTATCATAGGATTGGAAGTTTGTTGTTGAGGCCTCATAGGAAACCTAGATATTTATAGATGTACATCTAGACACTGACCATGAGATTGAGAATCGGAATGCTTAAAACCTTAAATTACAAGCGGCTGTTATATCTACGTTGAAAAATATCCTAGATAATTGCAATAATCCCTTTGTCAGCATTTTTAGACAACTTGGACAGAGAAATGATTTACAGAGTTGTCAGCTAATTATCAAAGAATTAAGGATAGATCGTAGGGAGCATGCACTACCAACAACATCACAAGTGGCTACAATACTGATAGGAGATACTGATCCTGAGAGAAGGGAAGGGAGAGATATTATTGTTCAAACACAGTTGGGTGAACTTCGCCCAATTCCTGACACTACTGGATATTACGACCTGGTACAATATCTTCTTATGCTTCCTTTTGATGAATATGGTTGGGACTTGGGTGTTCATCGCAGTGGTACAAGAAGAATAAGTTGTAGCACTTACTATGCTTATATTTTGTAGGTATGCACAAAACTCAGTCAACAACCTTTATATTGCTTATAAAAGTTTTCTTTTTTGAAAAATTGTTGTTGTATGTAACTGCTGCCGCTGCTATTTTGTGACTTAGGAACTTAATAATATATATGGAAATGTCATTCAACAATATGATTTAAAATAATTTGCTCAATTTAATCTTTGGTAGCATAAACCTTAGATAATGTAGAATGATATGTCCCTTTAATAATGTGCGGAGATTAGAAATTGTTGTTTTCACTTTTATTTTACATATATAGGATCATATTTTTTTTTCCATGCCTTTCTGTTATTAGGCTGTATAATGACATTTTCATTGATAGTTAGTTAGTTTGCATTCTATCAGCTAATATAAATGTTTTTTAGTTTTTGTCTACAGAAAGATATATAAAACATGTTAATGGGATTAACTCTCTGAAACAACTGACCATGAAAGATTAAATTTTATTTATTTATGGCTTTAATTCTTCTAATAGTTTAGATTTGAATTTAACTGGAAGTTTGTATCACTCTTAATAGTTTAAGAACGCTTACAAAAATAATTAAGTTATGGATTTCCCTACTTAACTCACATGGTCTTCTTCGTGTTATTGTTTTCATGAGCTACTAGCCCCCAGTCACAAGCTTATATAAAACAAGCCCTATAGGTCAAACAACAATAAGTATTTGTTGTTGACGAGGTCAAACAGACTCTTAAACTACACATGGCATTTCAATAAGGGCGAAGTGCTTCTTTATTCAAAGTTGATCACTGACATAGCCTCCGAGAGGACTAGAGGCAAAACATTGTCATTTCAGAGTTGAGGACATATCAGATAATTACAACAAATATTAGAATTTAATCTCATAGTTGTTTCAAAGAGTTAACAACGTTGTTAACAAAACCATATATTTAAATATCTAATTGCTCGTGTTTCTTCATCTTTCATATTCGTCCCATGGAGGTCATATTGTTTCTTTTGGCATGTCGCCTTTTGCAACAATTTGTGGTTGATATGTGTGTCAAAATTGAAATAATGAAAATGAGATATTATCTGGATAATCAACAAAATATTAGAGTTGAACTGTACCAAGGCATTCAAGATGCATTAAATGTAGGGTAAACATATGCAGGTGCATTGTATTTTTCTGTCTATATTCATATTATTTACTCATTGGCATTCTCTATTCTAACTTTTTATCTATTGAAAACTAAATTATTTACACTTATGATAACTAGGCAACATTGGTAGAAGGATCATACTTCCACCATCTCATACGAGTAGCCCTCGGGATATGCATCACCGCTATCAAGATGCAATGGCATTGGTAAGGAGGTATGGAAAACCAGATTTATTTATAAATGTCACATGTTGATAAGCACGTAAATGTTACATTATTTACGCCCAATTTTATATCAGTTAGTCCGTTTATTTTATTTGTTTGATTAAGTTAGTATATTTTCGGTGATTTTGCAGGAATTAGAATAACTTGATTAATATTGTCGATATTGAAAATAATCGAAGATATCAGTGTGTACGTTGGTCTAGAGGTGCAAATTATATATGTTGTTCGCATTAGGGCATGGCTATGGGTTACAGCTTACTAGCTTTGGAGATCGTGTTGTTACTGGTGGTTTGGAATTCTTGAGTTCGGACCATGCGGGCTAAAGTCAGTTTGAAGAAATTATTGTACCCAACTATAAAATCCCATGAGCTAAAGACCGGACCATGTGCACCAAGCCAATTCTTAGTACTTAAATAGACCAGCCCATATACACCAAAGCCCATTAAACATTTAAACCTCATCCCATTATAGTCCTTTTGACCACTGATCTTTACTTTAGACTTCCTTTCCCATTCTCCTGAACGAACTAGGAAACCTTCCATTCAAAGCAATTTAAACTTCCATAATCGAACTAACCAATAAACGAAAATCAAAACCCACGACAGCATAGAAGATTCCAATTAAAATTAAATGATCAATCTCTACATTACAAATCTCCACCAAAATAGAACCTTTCCAAAGACAACCAAAAACTGCCGATCCCATACCGAAACCAAAGGAGTTTCCTTTTCAAGGGGATTCTCGCGAATAAGGAGAGAACGCAGCAGTGAAGGGAGGGCTGGGCTGAAAGGGAGGAGAAGAGAAAACCAGAGAATGGAGGCTGAAGCTGGAGACCGAACCAGAGAATAGGGAGAGAGGCCGAGACTTTGAGTTGGGACGCAACTGTTGACGCAGAGGAAGTGGAAAAGAAGGGAAACCTTTGCAGCAGGATTTTGGTTTTGTTTTATGGGCTCTTTTACTTTTACTTTCACTCGTTATATATATAATGTGTAACTAAGTTCCAAGCTAGGATGCATCGGTCCGGAAATGGCTTTGTTTGTGTTTGGGATTGGGTATCCGATTTTCAAGATGCTTTCTTTTATATAAATTCTTCACTGTTCATGATTAATTAACAAAAGGTTTAGTCTTTCATATGGTATGTGATGCATGGGATATTGTTTGGTCACTTTTGTTATTAGTTAAACACGTTTTTACTGTTTAAGTCCAGGTTCAGGTACGATTCGTCTTTGTAAGAAGATCTAATATTTATGTGATCCTGACCTTAGTGCCGAACCGTTAGAAGATATTTATCGATTAAGAGTTACCACGTTCACATCATCGAGACGGCAGTCAATACTCATTGCCAATGCCACTCGTATTAAAACTGAAATAGAGAATCCAATCATACAAATACAAATAACGGTTTAAGATGGAGTCATAGTCCTAGTATTCCCTCCACGTAACAGAAACCCAATTGTTTAGTTTAGTTTCGTTTTAGACTGTAGTTAAGTAAAATAGTTTTAGTAGTAATCAATTCAAATCAACAAATATTGTTCGAATTAGGATAAGTAATATTTTAGTATTCAATTGTCTCTAAACAGCAATCCCTGTAGGATCGACCTCGTTCTTGCGCACCTTTTACGATAGACCTCGTGCGCTTGCGAGTATTAGTATTATAAAAGAAGGGTTTAATTAGCCTATTTATTTAGGCCGGTTAATTTCCTATCAAGTTTTTGGCGCCACTGCCGGGGATTGTAATAGTACAATTGAGTTTTAAAGTTTTATTTATCGTGATTCATAGTTTAAGTTTAGTCGTAGTTATATTATTTCATAGTTTACGTGTCTAATTTTAGTTATTTTTGAAGATAATTAAGCATAGATTTCTTCTTACAAGGGATAGTCGTGACTTTGTTGTGGACGTTGTGAAGTGCTTGCTGTCGTCACCGTCACCGGCCGCAAGTAGTAGCCCCCTCGAAGGCTCAATAGAAGGTACATTTTTTTCCTTTGTCGGGTTGAATTTTGTTTGTTTCGTGGGTTGTACTTGTTTTATTGTTTCTTGCATTTAGGAAGGTTAAATCACATTGACCAGCCTTAGGCATCTTGCATTAGGACAGGTTTTAGCCCGCTCACTAGGAAAACCTTTTTTACGAGTGGATCGAGTGACGGTGCTTTTTGCACAAGAACTGGGAATCGTGTGATTTGGGTTTAGGAGCAAATATATATTAAACAAGTTTTAAAATTCAATCTGGGTTGTAATTTTTGTTTGGTATTGTTTGTGTGAATTGTCTGCATCTTTTATTAGAGTATTAGGTTTTAGAAGTAGTTTATGGTAGTAACTCGGTCTGATAACACACCTGTTACACCGTTTGATCCTGAGAATGAACGCACTCTCCTTAGGAGAAGTAGGCATCCCGAATTAGAGGTACCCGTAACTTTTGTTGGCAATACACCAATTTTTGCTGACATGGAAGGTAATAACAATAACGTGGTTGCCCAAGTACCTAGATCTATTAAGGAATATATATATCCTACTAGGACAACCCAACCATCTTTCATCGTTCCCCCTGCAACCAATGCTAATCACTTTGAGTTGAAGCCCAATCTGCTGGGGCTCCTTCCTAAGTTTAGGGGAACGGAATAGGAAGACCCATATCTTCATGTGAGGGAATTTGAGGATATTTGTGGGACTATTAAGCTTCAACAATTTAGTGACGAAGCTATAAAACTAAAATTATTCCCATTTTCTCTTAAAGAAAAAGCCAAGAGTTGGTTTCACACTCTCCCATCGAATTCCATAATGGGATGGGAAAAGTTATGAATTGTCTTTTTAAAGAATTTTTCCCTAATCATAAGGTGACTGCTTTTAGAAAGGACTTGTCATCTTTTTGTCAAACTGATGGAGAGTCATTATGGAAGTTTATGGAGAGGTTTAAGGACATGCTCTTGCAGTGTCCTAACCACGGCCTAGAGAACGGTAGGCTAGTGCAGATTCTCTATGAGGGTCTCGATTTTAATTCTAAGGCTATGATTGAGACCATGAGTACTGGGGATTTCTGTGATAAGACTGTAGAAAAAGCGTGGACCTTTTTAGAAGAAGTCTCTGAGAAGGTCCAGCAATGGGAAACTAGTCGTGAGCCTAAGAAGGTGGCTAGTAGTACTACTACACAAAAGGGTTTGTTCCGCGTTGACAAGGAATTCGACCACCTAACGCTAGGATGGCGCTTTAATTAGAAGAGTTGAAGCTCGAAGCTAGAAAAAGAGACAAAGTCTCTAGCTCCAGTTACCAATGTTGAAGTCCCTGGGTGTCTGTTGTGTGAAAGTCTTGATCACGTTATAGATAATTGCCCTGGTGTAAATGCACAAGTCAATGCTTTTAATTCATACCAAAAGCCAGGCAATAATCCTTTTTCTAACACGTATAACCTTGGATGGCGTAACCATCCCAATTTGTCTTGGTCTAAAGGTATACATTAGGGAGGCCCCGTGGTTAACTCAAACCCAGTACCACAGTATGCACCTCAACCACCTAAACTTTCACCTATAGAAGAGGTCGTTGCTCAATTAACACAAAACACCATGAAATTCCAGGACACAACGCAACAGTTTATGCAAGCCAGTCAAACGGCTACTCAGGATAATGCTCAAGCCATTAGGAAGATTAAAATCACCATAGGTCAAATTGCTAATACTTTGAATGAGAGGGACAAGGGCAGGTTTCCTTGTCAACCAGTAGCTAATCTGAGGAGTCAGTTGGAAATAAGTTCTAACTTAAACCAGGCTCACCAGGAGCAAGCCAAGGCTATCACTGTTCTTAGGAGTGGAAAATGTGTTGATAATAGGGTTGAGATGTCTAAAGGCTACCGAGGTCGATCCGATCCTATAGAGTGTGAGAAGAAAGAAGGTGAGGTGAGTGAATCTAATAGTCATAATACTTCTAGGAAGGGTGTAGAACCTCCTACTCTGCAAGGGAGACTAACCCTGTGCCATCTTATATACCTAAAGCTCCTTTTCCCCATCATTTGATTCCGGCTAAGAAAGGTTCTAATCTTAATGAAATAATGGAAATGTTTAAACAGGTTCAAATAAATATTCCGTTACTTGATGCTATAAAACAAGTTCCTTCCTATGCCAAGCTTCTTAAAGATTTGTGTACACAAAAACGTAAGTTGAATATGCACAAGAAAGCTTTCCTAACTGAGCAAGTGAGTTCTATTATCCAAAACCAAACTCCGTTTAAGTTTAGAGATCCAGGATGCCCTACTATTTCTTGTGTTATTGGTGAACATATGATTGAGAAAGCATTACTTGATTTAGGAGCTAGCGTTAATTTGTTGCCTTATTCAGTTTATTTATAGCTTGGTCTTGGTAAGTTGAAACCTACATCAATTACTCTTCAATTGGCAGATAGGTCTATTAGGATTCCACGTGGTGTTGTTGAGGATGTTTTGATTCAGGTTGATAAATTTTATTTCCCTATTGACTTTGTTATTCTGGATACACAACCTGTTCAAGATCCTAAACACCATATTCCGGTCATTTTAGGTCGTCCCTTTTTAGCCACTTCTAATGCTATCATTAACTGTCGTAATGGAGTGTTAAAACTTTCTTTTGGTAATATGACTACAGAACTTAATGTGTTTAATGTGGGTCAAGAACCTCCCCGAACCCGACGATTTTTGGGATGTTAATCTTATTGATAGTATAGTTCACTTAGACTTTCTTGGAGAGTTATTCGATGACCCTCTTGAGTCTTGTTTAACTAATTCTGGTAGTGGTTGTCATGTGGATGATGTAATTTGTGAAGTTAATGCGTTGCTGGATACAACCCCAATTTTAGAAACTGATACGTGGAGAGCCACAATAGAGCACCTGACTCCATTTGAGTCTACCCCAGTCTCTTTTATAGAGAGTCCTCCTAAGCTAGAGTTGAAACCATTACCTGATACTCTTAAGTATGTTTTTCTGGGACCTGATGATTCTTTGCCGGTTATTATTGCTTCTAATCTGGATAATGAACAAGAAGGTAAATTGATTAGGGTTCTTAAAGAGCATAGAGCAGCTTTAGGGTGGAAAATTGCTGATATTAATGGTATAAGCCCAACTGATTGTATGCATCATATTCATCTTGAGAAGGATGCTAAACCAAACCGTGAGTTTCAGAGATGGCTTAATCCTAACATGAAAGAGGTAGTGAGAGCCGAGGTTCTCAAGTTGTTAGATGCGGGTATCATTTATCCCATTTCCGATAGTAAATGGGTGAGTCCTGTTCAGGTTGTCCCCCAAAAGTCTAGGCTTATAGTAGTTAAGAATGCGAAGGGCGAGTTAGTTCCCACCCATATGACTACCGGACGGCGTTTTTGCATTGACTATCGTAAGTTGAATTTGGCCACTAGGAAAGATCACTTTCCTCTTCCGTTTATTGACCAGATGCTTGAGAGGTTAGCCGGTCATAAATACTATTATTTTCTTGATGGTTATTCCGGTTATTACCAAATATGTATTATCCCTGAGGATCAAGAAAAGACTACTTTTACTTGTCCTTTTGGAACTTTTGCCTATCGTCGTATGCCTTTTGGATTATGTAATGCACCGTACCTTCCAAATGATGCATGCTTAGTATTTTTCCGATATGGTAGAAAGGTTTCTTGAGGTGTTTATGGATGACTTCTCAGTATTTGGGGATTCTTTTGATGAGGGTTTGCACCATTTAGAATTAGTGTTAATTAGGTGCAAGGAGAAGAATCTTGTGTTGAATTGGGAGAAGTGTCATTTTATGGTTCAACAGGGTATTGTTCTTGGTCATATTGTTTCTAGTAAAGGAATTGAGGTCGATAAGGCCAAGGTTGATGTCATTTCTGGTCTTCCACCACCTAAGACTGTGAAAGATATTCGGTCATTCTTAGGTCATGCTGGATTTTATAGGCGTTTTATTAAAGACTTTAGCAAGATTTCTCGTCCCTTATGCAATTTACTTGGTAAGGACGTCGCTTTTGTCTTTGATAATGATTGTTTGAAAGCTTTTGAGAAGCTTAAGCATTTATTGATTACCGCTCCTATCATACAGCCGCCTGATTGGAGTGAGCCTTTTGAGTTAATGTGTGATGCGTCTGACTATGCAGTTGGGGCTGTTTTAGGTCAACGGTTTGACAAGTTGCCCCATGTTATTTATTATGGTAGTCGAACCCTTAATGATGCACAGATAAATTACACTACAACTGAGAAAGAGTTGTTAGCTGTTGTGTTTGCTTTAGACAAATTTAGGTCTTACCTCATAGGGTCTAAGGTTGTCGTGTTTACTGATCATTCGGCTTTGAAATATCTCCTTACTAAGAAGGATGCTAAAGCGCGTTTGATTCGCTGGGTACTCTTGTTGCAAGAGTTTGATATAGAGATTAGGGATAAGAAGGGTACAGAAAACGTGGTCGCTGATCACTTGTCTAGACTTATAGTAGAATCTTCTACTGATATTTTGCCTGTAAATGAATCTTTTCTTGATGAGCAACTTTTTGTTATATCACAATCGCCTTGGTATGCGGATATTGTTAATTATCTTGTAACGAAACAGTTTCCCTCTCATTGGAGACAACATGATAAATCTAAGTTTCTTGCTGAGGTTAGGAATTTTTTCTGGGATGATCCATACTTGTTTAAGTCATGCCCTGACCAGATTGTTAGGAGATGTGTCTCTGAGAGTAAGTCTCATAGTATTCTCTCTTTTTGCCATGACCATGCATGTGGTGGTCACTTTGGTCCTAAAAAGACGGCTGCGAAGGTTTTGCAGTGTGGTTTTTATTGGCCTACTCTATTTAGGGATGCACATGAGTTTTGCTTGAATTGTGATAGATGCCAGCGTACAGGTAATATTTCCCATAGGAACATGATGCCTCTTTCCCCTATTTTAGTTGTGGAGCTTTTTGATGTATGGGGCATAGATTTCATGGGTCATTTCCCTCCTTCCTTTGGTTATCTTTATATCCTTGTTGCCGTAGACTATGTTTCTAAGTGGGTTGAGGCGGTGCCATGTAAAACGAATGATCATAAAGTCGTAGTTAACTTTTTAAAATATAATATATTTTCTTGTTTTGGTACTCCTCGTGCAATTATAAGTGATAATGGTACTCATTTTACACACCGAGCATTTGAATCTTTAATGAAAAAGTACTCTATTACTCATAAGCTTGCTACCCCATATCATCCTCAAACTAGTGGCCAAGTTGAAGTATCTAATAGGGAGATTAAGGCGGATTTTAGAAAAGACTGTCACCATGACCGTAAGGATTGGTCTCAACGTCTTAATGATTCTCTTTGGGCTTATAGAACTGCTTATAAAACTCCTATTGGTATGTCTCCTTATAGGCTTGTGTTTGGAAAGGCATGTCATTTGCCCCGTAGAATTGGAACATCGTGCTTTTTGGGCCATTAAAACGCGTTTAACTTCGATATCGTAAGGTTGTTCACAACGTAAACTTCAGTTGAATGAGTTAGCTGAGTTAAGGAATGAGGCATATGAGAATGCCAAGATTTACAAAGAGCGGACTAAGATTTTTCATGATAAATCTATTCTTCGAAAGTCTTTTTAACCTAATAAAAAGTCTTGCTATATAATTCTCGTTTAGATCTTTTTTCCCCGGTAAGTTACGTTCTAGGTGGACTGGTCCTTTCATTGTTAAAACTGTTTTTCCTCATGGTGCTGTTGAGATAGAAGATCCTACGGATGGTTGTGTGTTTAAGGTAAATGGTCAACGTTTGAAACCATACCTTGACGGTTTGGCCGGGCAAGATGTGGAAGAGGTAAGTCTGCTTGATCCTATTTATCATGACTGATTGAGTATCCGGCTTGTTGATAAGCCCACATAGCACTGATCAGTTGTGTGAAGCATTCGTCTGCTAGAGACGTTAACTGTAGCGCTTGTGGGAGGCAACCCATGTTTTTAGTATTTATGGAAATTGCCATAAAAACTTTTTGGCAACTTCCCGATTCGTTTTAGCAACTTAAAACCTCTAAAAACTTCATTCATTCTACACTCACAACCCACACTACACCTAACTTCCATCTCTCACCTTTCACTCCCACGTTTCCCGTTGTTCTTCACCATTTTAGCACCTCATCAACTCTGAGCGCACCCGCCCCCAAGTGGAGCGCACCTGCGCCCTAAACGCTGTCAGAGAATTCAACTCTGAGCGCACCTGCGCCCAAGTAGAGCGCACCCGCGCCCTGACCTCTGTGGACACGAAAATTTCCAGTTTTCTGAGGACTGGTCAGGTCGAACCCCACTGAACTAAGCAAAGACAACCAAAAAGAGTTCGGTGAACAGGATGGAGCAATGAATATGGCCATAATAGTTGGGAATTTATTTTCCATTTTATTGTTCGCATTTGCTTATTCTATATGCATGTTTTTATTTGTGGATGGTTGCGACACTAAGCCCAACAGTTGTGTGAAGCATTAAATGCGCTAGAGACGTTAATCAGAAGGCGCCATGGGGAGGCAACCCATGTTTTTATTTTTGAGTCATGTGTACCTTTCGCATATCTCATGCATTCCACTTTAGCACCTTTTCTTCGTGTTTTTGGAGACGTGTAACTCTATGGAATGAGATATGTGCCACAGGTTAGTCGTCATAGTAAATTGGTTCCTTTTCTATTTTATCGATATTATATCTTTAGTGAGGTACTAATTTCTACAGGTGACTCGAGTTTGATTTTTCGTTCATGGAGCTATTGGTAACTTCTTTCCTTATTCTTTTACTTGTCCATGTTATTAATTTTTGGAATTAAGCATATCTGTCAACATTGAGGACAATGTCTAAACTAAGTTTGGGGGTGGGAACAAAATATTTTGTTTAGCGAAAAATAAAACATATGTATACTATGCACTTAGGGGTAGTGGTATTGTTTCCTTTTCTATGATGATTATAGTCTAGAAATCTCAGTTAGCATTAGAATTAAGAGTAGTTATTAAGAAACTTAGGTTAAGATATAGGTAATAGTCTCTGCATCTTTTCATAAATGTCTTGCATGAACGTTATATTTGTACTTGACAGTATTTTTCTGAGACCTAGGTTAGAGTGCTTAATTTTACATATCCGGTGAGAATCTAGCCTAAAAGCCTCATATGACTTGATATCTGAGTGATGACACAAGGGAGAAGTTAATTCCGAGTAGAGAAAACACACGTCCACTTGCTTGATCACCATACCATATCCTAAAAGAGAATTTAGGCCATCTTTGGATCGATATAGCCAGAAATTCAAACCTAAAGAATTTTTTTTTTCCACTAGTCACCCCACTGAGCCTTTTATTAGCCTTTTCATAAACTGCAAATTCCTTACCCTACATAAAAAATAATAATAATAATAAAAAAATAAAAATAAATAAAAATAGCCTACCCAATTGATAAGTTTGAGAAATAGGATGAAATGAAGAAAAGAAATGAGAAAGACCTGTGGAAAATCAAGAATTTGTTAGTTGCTTCAAAAGAAAAATAATGAAAAGAAAGTTTCCATCCAAAGAAAAGAAAAATGAATAGAAATAAAATAAAAAAGTTAGAACTCTAAAAATAGAATCAAAAGAGTCAAAAAGCCAAAACAAAAGGGCTAAGGATGGAAACAAAGTGTAGAAGCAAAGTAAGAACAAGACTTTCTCTAGTTACGGAATTTGAAGACCTTATTTTCTCAAACTTGTCTATTTTGTTTATCCATTCCATTTATTCTTAAACTATCACCTAAGCCATACATAACACCTAATAAATACCTTTAGCTCAATTAGGAATAGGTTGGTGTGATAGTAAGTGGCAGATGTGTTTGATCGACCTCGGCTCCTTTGGATGTCATTGAGATTAAGAGGAAAAGTGTGCCCACTGCACACTGGAGTGAGCGAAACTTGAGTGGAAAAATCAGAGTATTTTTGTCTTGACATATTTGTGAGGACCTACTTAGGGACGCTATTCCAAAGTTTCAGAAACGGACCTGCCACTGCATTTCATAGTTTTGTTCATTGCATGTATGTTTATTTTTAGATGATTTGATTATTATGCATGTATTAACTTAGGTTTTAAAATGAGTATTCTTTATTCCTTACTAGTGAGATGCATGAATATCTGAGATTAAATTAAGGAAACATTACTGTTATTTATGAAGTTTGTGAGTATCTTCTCTGAAAACTCTCACGAGACTAAACTCGTCCACTAGGGTAAACCTAGGGGTTTAAAAGGCTTATTGCACATGCTAAGTGTAATCGTGATTCCTACGAAAGTGAGTTAGAATTTTTTTTTTTTGTTATTAGTTTAGTTATAGTTTTGCTCGAGGACTAGCAAAATGTAAGTTTGGGGGTATTTGATAAGCACGTAAATGTTACATTATTTACGCCCAATTTTATATCAGTTAGTCCGTTTATTTTATTTGTTTGATTAAGTTAGTGTATTTTCGGTGATTTTGCAGGAATTAGAATAACTTGATTAATATTGTCGATATTGAAAAGAATCGAAGATATCAGTGTGTACGTTGGTCTAGAGGTGCAAAATATATATGTTGTTCGCATTGGGGCATGGCTATGGGTTACAGCTTACTAGCTTTGGAGCTCGTGTTGTTACAGGTGGTTTGGAATTCTTGAGTTCGGACCATGCGGGCTAAAGTCAGTTTGAAGGAATTAGTGTACCCAACTATAAAATCCCATGAGCTAAAGACCGGACCATGTGCACCAAGCCAATTCTTAGTACTTAAATAGACCAGCCCATATACACCAAAGCCCATTAAACATTTAAACCTCATCCCATTATAGTCCTTTGACCACCTGATCTTTACTTTAGACTTCCTTTCCCATTCTCACGAACAGAACTAGGAAACCTTCCATTCAAAGCAATTCAAACTTCCATAATCGAACTAACCAATAAACCAAAATCAAAACCCACGACAGCATAGAAGATTCCAATTAAAATTCGTACCGAATCTCTCGGTTACAAATCTCCACCAAAATAGAACCTTTCCAAAGACAACCAAAAACTGCCGATCCCATACCGAAACCAAAGGAGTTTCCTTTTCAAGGGGATTCTCGCGAATAAGGAGAGAACACAGCAGTGAAGGGAGGGAGGGTCATTGAAAGGGAGGAGAAGAGAAAACCAGAGAATGGAGGTCAAGTTTTGAGACCGAACCAGAGAACAGGGAGAGAGGCCGAGACTTTGAGTTGGGATGCAACTGTTGACGCAGAGGAAGTGGAAAAGAAGGGAAACCTTTACAGCAAGATTTCGGTTTTGTTTTATGGGCTCTTTTACTTTTACTTTCACTGTTATATATATAATGTGTAACTAAGTTCCAAGCTAGGATAGACGAAGTCTGGAACAGGTTGTTTGTGTTTGGGATTGGGTATCTGATTTTCAGTATGCTTTATTTTTATATAAATTCTTCATTGTTCATGATTAATTAACAAAAGGTTTAGTCTTTCATATGGTATGTGATGCATGCGATATTGTTTGGTCACTTTTTTTATTAGTTAAACACGTTTTTACTGTTTAAGTCCAGGTTGTGTACGATTTGTGTTGTAAGAAGACGAATATTTATGTGATCCTGACCTTAGTGCCGAACCGTTAGAAGATATTTATCGATTAAGAGTTACCACGTTCACATCATCGAGACGGCAGTCAATACTTATTGCCAATGCCACTCGTATTAAAACTGAAATAGAGAATCCAATCATACAAATACAAATAACAGTTTAAGATGGAGTCATAGTCCTAATATTCCCTCCACGTAACAGAAACCCAATTGTTTAGTTTAGTTCCGTTTTAGACTGTAGTTAAGCAAAATAGTTTTAGTAGTAATCAATTCAAATCAACAAATATTGTTCGAATTAGGATAAGTAATATTTTAGTATTAAATTGTCTGTAAACAGCAATCCCTGTGGGATCGACCTCGTTTTTGCGCACCTTTTACGATAGACCTCGTGCGCTTGCGAGTATTAGTATTATAAAAGAAGGGTTTAATTAGCCTGTTTATTTAGGCCGGTTAATTTCCTATCACATGTAACTCATCTTGGCATGCGATTACACGAGAATTAGAGCTTGACCTGCGTGGACAAGATAGACCAGATGTGGCAACCAGAACAATCCATTCTATTTTAGGAGAACTAAAACATGATTTATTTAACAAACACATATTAGGTAGAGTAATTGCACAAGTTCATGTTATAGAATTTAAAAAGAGGCCTTCCACATGTTCATTTTCTCATTATCCTACATGAGAATGATAAAATAAATAATCCTGAAGATATAGATAAGATTGTTTCTGCTGAAATTTGAAATCCTTATACGGATCCTGATTTGTATGCTGCTATTACAAATCATATGATGCATAACACGTGTGGGACTCTTAGTAGGAATACATTTTGTATGAGAAATGGTAGATGTAAAAGTGCATTTCCTAAGTCATTTTTGCATTCGACTTCACATGGTACTGATTCATATGCTACATATATTCTCATGGTAATGGAAGGCATATAAATGTTCGAAAATACACATAAGACAATCATAACATTGTTCCATACAATCCTTATCTTCTCTTAAAATATAATTTCCATATGAATGTGGAGATTTGTTCCAGCATAACTTTGGTAAAATATTTGTATAAATATGTTTATAAAGGCCCTGATCGGGTGTCCTTTGGAGTTAGTAGTAAACCATATGGTAGTGATGATGAGACATCGCAATTTGTAAATGCAAGACAGATTTGCCCACCTGAAGTTTTCTGGCAATTATATAAGTTCCCTTTGAATGGCATGTTTCCTTTTGTTATAGCCTTGCAAATACATCTACCTAATAGACAACAAGTTACTTACTATAGTAGTGAATTTATAGAGGATATATTAGATGATGAACAGAAGATGAAAACCATGCTCAAAGAATTTTTCAAAACAAATCTTATTAATGAGGAAGCACACTAGTATCTCTACTTGGAGTTACCAGAATACTTTTATTGAGATTCAACTCGTATGGAATGGTTTCGTAGAAGTCGCAATCGCAAAACGATTGGAAGAATTGCAACAATTTCTCCTATGGAAGGAGAACGCTATTACTTACGTCTGTTATTGTTACATGTGAGAGGTCTTACTTCTTTTGACGATTTGCTAACAGTCAATGGTAAGCAGGTAGGCACTTTCAAGGAATCAACAAGAAAAAGGGGTATACTTGAAGATGATAACAACATAAAAAGTTGTTTAAGAGAGGCTGCAAGTACACATATACCTCTTTCTTTGAGACAATTGTTTGCTACCATTTTAATTTATTGTCAGCCAAATGGAGTAAGACAACTTTGGAATGAATACTACCCATTTATGATCGAGGACTACGCTTTAACAAATGATAGAAATAGAAATACCTAACTATTTATTAATCGTTTTATGAAGGAACTTGATGATATTTTAGTTGAGAAACAAAGGAAAATTACTGATTGTGATTTACCCAAAATTACCGAGGACATTGATGAGGATATTGATTTAACATGGCTTATTGTTGAAGAGAGATCTTTGCAAATTCCAGAGGAGGACCTAATGGCAATTTAGAACTTGAATGTTGAACAAAAATAGGCTTTTGATGAAATACTTTCAATTGTGAAAGAAAAATAACATTCTATTTTTTCATTGATGGTCCAGGAGGTACAGGGAAGAAATTCTTATATAGAGCACTTCTTGCTTCTTTAAGGAATGATAATCATATTGCAATAGCGACAGCCACATCAGGGATAGCAACCATAGCATTACTTGGGGGTAGAACTGCACATTAGAGGTATGCCATCCCAATAAATATAGATTACCTGTCGACGTGTAACATTGGTAAGTGATTTGCACTTGCCAAGATTTTGTGTAGTGCAGATATACTTATATGGGATGAGGTAACAATGGCTCATAAACATGCTTTTGAAGCTCTGGATAGAACCTTAAAAGATATCACCGACTCTTACCTCCCTTTTTTAGTGAATTTTTTTTTGTTATTGGAGGTGATTTCCATCAAACGCTTCCTGTTGTTCTCCGTTCTACAAGGGCTCAAGAGATTGATGCATCTGTTGGTAGGTCATGGTTCTAGACAAAGATAAAAATAAATTCTTTAACACAAAATATGCATGCACGAACTGATCCATGGTTTGCTGATTTTCTATTACTTGTGGGAAATGGTAACAAGCCTTATATTGATGATGGTAGTATGATTAGATTGCCTGATGATATTGTATTGCCCTGGATAGGTGAGTAGTCAATAAATGATTTAATAGATTTTGTTTATCCTTTACTCAGTCTTCATGGATGTTGTAGTAGCCATATTCATAGAGGGAGCATGTGTGAAGTGGGCCAGCACCATAGTATGTATTGGGCCCAAAGAATAGGCCCAAGACCATACTATACCTCAAGAAGTAAACCTAAGAGAGGGATATAAAAGGGAAAAGAGAAGAAGGGAGGAGGGGGAGCTCATAATGGAGGCAGAGAGGGGTGAGGAGAGATAGGTGAACTATGGCGGCTTGATCCCAAAATGGGTACGTAGGCAACCTAATTGGTGCAGCAATAACAAATAGAGTTCTAATACGAGTAAGATGTTTGGCCGTGGTAATGGGGTGTGAAAAATGGCGCCGTCTGTGGGGAAGTGAAAAATAAGTTGGTGGTCGAGAAAAAAGAATATAGTGGTGGCAGAGATATGGGGGTGCTAAAGATAAAGCGACAATAGTTAACAACTAATACAACAAAACATTTCCAGATAATAAATCTTCCAAACTCGACACTGATGTTCGGTCTAGTTTATCTTTCGAATGCGCGACAGATCTATACCACCAAATTAGGCAGTTGAGGACCTTTTAAACCATTGCTAGAGAAATAGTATATGTTTGAAGAACAAACAGGGGCAGGGACTGTTCCAGCAGAAAGTTTAATACTGGGAACTAGGTGCTCGAGTTTAATATTTGCTTTATGAAAGATATCTATATCTTAGAAGGGAAAAGGGTGACAGTAGAAGTTGTTCGCGGAACAAAGGAGGTGCAGAGTTTGAGATCAGGTGTCAGCGGAAGGATGGACATTTGTGGTATTAGGCAAAATAAGTTGTTAGTTATGATGGTGATATTGTTCATATCGTAAATACCATTGGGTGTTGGCCACCATTGTTTGAGTAATTAAATAGAAGGTGTTTTTCTGCGATTATCAAGATAGGAACAGGAAGTGTTTGACAAAGGGTAGCGAAATGAAGCAAAGATCGAAGTGGCAGCGAATATTGTAGGTCGTCGACGACGGAAAAAAATGGAAATGATGGAATCGAAAGAGTAACATCCTTAATAGTGTAAGACATTGAGGTCATACCATGACGCGGATAGGTATAAGATAGAGAGATACAAGCTTGCATTGCTTCACAACGAAAGTCAGTGCACAAAGAGTGTTCAACGAAATGCGCATGAAGAGCTATGGACAGATAAGTCTTTTGTTATCCATTTTGTTTAAACACCAACAAATTTATTTCCAATAAAGATGCTTTAGTATACAAACGCCAAATCTTGCCATTTTATTAAGTTTATTGTCTCTAGAGCATGATGGACAGGTGGGTCATAGAAAATGCATAAGTTGGACATACTTCTCAGAAGAGTTCTTCAATGCTTTTACTGCTTGAAATCATGAAGTTTGCGGAGGTTGGGACTGAGATCAACGACTTGGAGCGTTCGAATACGGATGGTACGATGATTACAGAAAACATAGAGAGACATACACCACGACAGGTAATTCATTTCTTTTACCGTCATGTACATAACGGACAGACGAGTAGTGACTCGGCCGTCAGCCCAAGTTACACTGGGGGCAAGCAAGCTTTGTCCCCGTCCTTGGGAGAGTTGTATGTGGGGACAGATTGGGATTGTCGCCATACCTTGTAGTATTCCGCAAACCTATTCGCTCTGGGAGGTCGCAGACCATGAATAAGAAACGTGGTTGTACACCTCAGGGTAAGATGGATGGTACACTATTTGGAGCACATGATTCCCATTATATTTGTAGGCCAATATTTATGCTGAATTAATGTTCTTCGTTCAAACTCACGTGTTATTTGTGCAAAACTCAAATATGAAAGTTTCAAGTTACAGAGAAAGAGAAAGATCCACTGAACAGAGTCGAGATTGAGTTGGTATTGAGAGATGGATCCATCTCACCTCATTTACTCCCTTATTTGCATACAGTATATTGTCATCAAAGTGTTTAATTTTTGCATTAAAGGTTTATTACATGATATAACATTAAGTAAGATCGGGGTCGGGCCCCGTACTAGCTATACAGGGAACCTCGGAGTCTGCTGGTGTCTCTATGTAGTGGTGACTTACAGTTCACATTAAGGGCTGATATCTTTGCACTGAGTTATATACATGTACACTATTATCTTTTAATGCTTCGAGAATTTGTCCGCACATATTTTACCAGAGGATGTTTGGTCTACTTTTATGTGGGAAGAGATAGAGATGAGTTTCCTCTAAGCTAGAGAACGGGGGTGATGAGCCCTTCGTGGACCGCTGTGTCCGAATCAGGCTTGGGGCAAAATGAGCTGCCTCTAAGATAGGGAACGGGCGGGATGAGCCCTTCGTGGACCATTGTGTCCGAATCAAGCTTGGAGCAAAATGAGCTGCCTCTAAGCCAGAGAACAGGGGGGATGAGCCCTTCGTGGACCACTGTGTCTGATTCAAGCTTGGGGCAAAATGAGCCTCTAAGTTAGAGAATGGGGGAATGAGCCCTTCATGGACTGTTGTGTCCGAATCAAGCTTGGGGCCAAATGAGCTACCTCGAAGCCAGAGAGCGGGGGAGATGAAACCCTTCGCGAACATGATGTAGAGTTTTACAGCGTGTCGAGGAGAATGGGATGACACCCTTGCAAAGATGTTGAGTGTTACTAATAAGAGTGAAGGGGTTAAGACCATTCGCAAATATACTATTGAGTTATACAAAAGAGAAATGGAGGGGATGAGGCCCTGTGCCGACAAAATATTGAGTTCCATGAGAATGTACAAAGGGGATGAGAACCTTCGGGGACAATATGTTGAGTTTGAAGAGTGAGAGAAAAGGGGTGGAGACCCTTTGTGGATACACTATTGAGTTCTATGTACGAGAGCCGATGGGTTGAGACACTTTGTGGAGATGACGATTGATTGTGAAGAGTGAGGGCCAAGGGGAAGAGACCCATCGCAGACATGGTAGTGAGTTTTGTGAATAAGTGCGAAGGGGACGAGACCCTTCGCGGATACAATGCTGAGTTCTACGAAAGAGAAACAAAAGGGTGACACACTCCGCGGACATAGTAGTGAGTTCTATGAAGGAGAGCTTATGGCTGGGCTGAGACACTCCGCGGACATAGTAGTAAGTTTTGTAGAGAAGAGTTGATAGCTGGGTTGAGACACTTCAAGGGCATGAGGATTGAGTTTGAAGAGTGAGAGCGAAGGGAAGAAACCATTCGCTGATATGTGGGGAAAAGGATTAAGGCGAATAAGGATATGCCGATCGAGATTCGTCCACAAAAGTACATGGGGAAACCATAGAATGCATATTCCAAATCACGAAGTAGATGAGCACACTCGAGAATAGTATGGAGTAAATTTAATTATATAGAAGAAGCATTGAGTCAGGGGGATTCGGATATGAGATGCAAAGCGCCGAGTATAAGTTGAATAAAAGCAGAGGTCGTGGAATCCAAGATACAGACATTTGGTATAATGAGGATTTGGCAGATAAGGAAGGTCGAGGACTTCTCGGATCTGCGGATTTATAGAAGTCTGCACACCCGAGAGGGCGCCCTGTAGTAGCCATATTCATAGAGGGAGCATGTGTGAAGTGGGCTAAGAGATAGGGCTAGCACCATAGTATGTATTGCGCCTAGAGAATAGGCCTAAGACCATACTATGCCTCAGGAAGTAAACCTAAGAGAGGGATATAAAAGGGAAGAGAGAAGAAAGGAGGAGGGGGAGCTCATAATGAAGGCAGAGAGGGGTGAGGAGAGAGAGGTGAACTACGGCGGCTTGATCCCGAAATGGGTACTTAGGCAACCTAATTGGTGCAGCCGATAACAAATAGAGTTCTAATACGAGTAAGATGTTTGGTCGCGATAATGGGGTGCGACAGATGTAATAGTAATTACATTATTGATAGGGCTATTTTAACACCGAGGAATGATGTTGTTGATAAACTTAATAATCAGATTATAGGAATGTTCCCAGGATAAGAAAAAATTTATTACTCATTTGATAGTTCCACCTGATCTTCAGAACTTATATCAACAAGAATTTTTAAATTCTATTGCACCAGGTGGACTACCACCACATCAATTAAATCTGAAAAAGGGATGTCCAATCATTCTTCTTAAAAATATTAATCCGAGTATAGGGTTCTGTAATGGTACTAAATTAATTTGTCTTCATTTCTATGATTGTACTATATATGCTGAGATTTCGACTGGACAGTTTAGAGGTAAAAGAGAGTTTATACCACGAATACCTCTCGAGCCAAATAAAAGTGAACACATGCCGTTTACTTTTATAAGGAAACAATTTCCAATTAAACTTAGTTTTGCATTGACTATTAATAAATCACAAGGACAGACTATTCGTGATGTTGGCATATACCTTCCTGATCATGTTTTCACTCATGGCCAACTATACGTGGCATTGTCGAGGTGTGTCTCAAGAAATAACATAAAGATTTTAGTCAAAAATGGAACCTTAACTAAACGTTATGGAACTTACACTAGAAATATAGTATATCGGGACGTGTTACTTTCAGATAATGATGATGATATGGATGCTTTACATTGAACTTATTTATATGTCATTATGCTATAATGCAATGAATCGTTATTTTTTTTTAATCTCGCTGATTTTCGTCTGTACAATAAAATGTGGTGTATTCCTACAATACCTATATAATTTGATTTATTTGATGATTATTTGTCTACCGCCATTCAAATAAACAATATGGTTAATTCGGGATTCTCACCCAAAATTAATAGTTGCAGTTAGGCATACCTCATCCCCACCACTCCCCACCTCCTAAAACAAAAACACAAAACTTTTCAAAAAAAAATAAAAATTGGGATACCCCCACAATTGAAAATTCCGATAGCGATGATTTTTTTTTTTTAACATGAACAAGTTCTTGTAAGCTTTCCTTTTGTTGGTACAATACACGAGTGCCTTTTGTTTTTACAATTGAGCCTTTACTGTAAACAAAGCAAATGGCCAAACAATAAGAATAACAACTATTAAAGGGAGGGTATCCACAACTGACCCAAAACATTTTTAACTCCGCCAATGCATTTTGCATTCTTGCATTGCTGGTCCCAAGCCCAGCTAATGGAGGAGGGAAAATAAATTTATTTTGATGTTCTATGCTCTTAGTTATTCTTAGTCCTGATAGCTACAGTTGGGACTTTAAACATAGCATGTCAGGCACTCGAACTTTTCTTAGGAAGTGCTGACTATCCAGCTGATAATTCCTGGCATTTCGTCCTTTTTCCATTTCAGATTCTACATGTGGTGGTGGAGCAATTTAGATGTCACTGAAGTTGATTTCAATTTTTGCATGTGGTGGTGCAGCAATATACATGTCACTGAAGGTGATCTGCATGTACAAGTTAATAAATGTGATATACAAGATGTGCACCCATTATTGGGTCTATAAGATTAGGATTTAAGACTTTAACTTTGTACAAGACTATTATGTTTTTGGATTTGATTTATGCATTTTCCCTACGATATGTGGACTGACCACTTTTGGAATTCAAGTGAGTATAGTTCTATTGGCCCATTACCTGACCAGTTTTCCTGATATTCTCCACGTGCTTACCTCTTTCTTTTTAACTTCACGCAGTTTGTTCAAGCTATACAAGTCATCACATCTTACTTTTGTTACATTAAGGGGTTGTTTGTTTTTTTTTTTTTAATTCAGCATTCAGAGCCCCTTAAACTTAAGTTTTAAGCATTTAGAGGCTCAAAACTTGTTTCTTTTTTATAAGTAGTTTAAGCATTCAGTGGTACTTTCAGCATTCAGCATGCAACACCAAAGTTTCTCCTGAATGCTGAATTCTAATACTTGTAACGAGGAATTCCTTTCTTGCCCTTTCTTAAGAACCCAATCTCAAGAACCCATCTACTTTCTTACCTTGACATTTATGGCTTTAAAATAGGTTCTTCAAAATTTGATGTTGGCGTCAAGGGTTTTTTTCATTTTTTGGGGTGAATTATATCCACTTTGTTAAAAATAAAATTACATATATATTTTCTGAAAGCAAACAAAATATGAAAATAAACCATTAAAATATATTTGTGAAAGAATATTTTAAATAAATTTATTTATCATTTCTTTTCTTCGATAATCCATCTCCCATCCTCAAATATAATATATATTTTATTTTACAAGAAATCAAGTTAGTGTTTAAAATAGATAGCATGGGTAAAATTGTCCGAATAATTTATATTCAGCCTTCTAAGCCAGGTTATTCTAACAGAAAACAAACATGTTTTTCAGAGTTCAATAATCCGCATTTAGCATTCAAAGGATATTCCATTTAGCATCCAGCATTCAGAGGCTTAGAAAAACAAATGACCCCTAATAATTGATTGTGACTCTAAAGAGGCCAATAGAGTCAATGGTGTCGCAGAGGACAGGATACGGACAGTGCTTTCAGACTGAACAAAATGCAAGGCTAGGTGTTTTCGTCATTGTGATTAGACTTTCAATGATGATGAATATGTAATCGCTAGAAAGAAGTCGATGGAAAGGCATCATCCTTCTTAACATATGAATCATAGCATCGATACACATTGGCATCGCTCTCATCAATGCAAGATACCTACAAGGAAGAAACAGTACTCTGCTCCTACAACCATGTTATGCATGGCTTTAGTTCGAGGCTAACACCATCTCAGCTATCCGAGTCGCATAAACTACCAGGTTATCGTGCTGCATACCGTGAGTCATATGGAAAGTTATTCACCACTTTCACCCCCAAGTTCCTTGGCTTAAAACACACTTCTGCTTAACTAGGTGAAGGTCCTGCTCAAGGAGAAAGTGAGGATGGATCTGAAAAAACATATCTAAGGACTTTGATTATGACTTGCCAAGAGACATTGAAGGCTATGGAATGTACACAACCTCATCAGCTGCAGGTAAATCTGTAATCACTGCAGCACATTCCGTATATGCCAAGGGAATATCAAGAGGATTCGCCCCAGGCGCACTCCTTGGACTTGATGTTAGAACCCTTTAGCCAGCTGGTTTTGCAAAATAAAAAAATCAAAGTCAGTGAAAAGAAATGATAGAGAGGAGAAATTTCAAAGAAAAAACAACTCTGGAACACAATGTTGAAAAAATCGCGCTTGATCACAAGAAAAACCAAAAAATTTAGCCTATTAACGTCCCTGATCCAGAGTTTTATCAATTCGATAATGATAGAATGGAAGTATGTTTTAAAAAGGATCAAATATGGACGTCACTGAAGTTGATCTCCAAGTACCCGAAGCTTTTTGTTCCAGGTTAGTTAGATAGTGACGCCACTGGGTTCGTTGCAGGACAACCCGGTTTAGCTCCAAGGGGAGCTTATTCATTGTAGATGTCCACTGATTTCAGCAGATGTTCAGCATAGTTCTAATTCACTTTCAGTTTAGAAAGGATCTGATGTCAACTACTATTAATCGCTGCCAGGATCCAGAATCCGTGCTTGAAAATAGAAGAGCAGTACATTTGTATTTTGCTAATAACCTATATTGAAGTGCATTGATTGATTTCTCTAACATACCCTACATCTCTTTAGAAAATAGCAGATGGAAGAGAAGGGACTCCAAATGCAGTTGACCCGCCAGAAGAAGAAAAATTCCTCTGTGGTACAGCGAAAGAATTTCAAGAGCATAAGACCCTCCATCTTTCAAAAACACCCCATCAACTTGTGAAGGGGATTTATGATCAATCTCTACCAACAAGCATTCTTCATAAACCTATTTCTTAAAATGGAGCTTCTAAACACTCCGAGATTCCAAGCAATAGTAAGAAAAAACAAAATTGAATCTAGAGCTAAGAATACAGATGAATTTCTATTAAAATCTCTTACATCTCTACAGAATGAAACAGATTAAACTGAAGAGATGCCTGTACTTTCTCAAGAGCTGACCACGCTCCATTATAAAGAAGCAACTCAGAAAATACGGGAAGAACTTAATGCTTAGTTACCATCAACTGATGTTATCACAAGGTGTAATTCTTCATAGAACGAAACAGATGGAACTGAAGCAGCACCTGTACCATCAGAATAGCTCAAAGCCCTCCATCTTAAAGAAGCAAAGCAGAAAATACCAGAAGAGCTTGGTACTCGGTCCCCACCAACTGATGTAGCAACAAGGCTTAATTATTCACAGAATCAAACTCATCCTGCTATTAAGCAAATTACATTGGAGAAAAAAAAACTATAATTGTAAGTAAACTCAGTTGCGGTTCAATTTTTCTTATTAAAAACCAAAATGAAGAGACTTCTGGTTGTTTACCTTTAACATAAATTGCATTTCATAAGAATGAAGCAGATGGTAAAGAGACATCCTCAGCGGTAATAGTAACTCGGCAAGTATCAGAGAAAGTTGATACCCAGTTAACACCGAAAGTTGTTCAAACAAGATTAATTTCTTCACAAAACGTTCATTAACATTCTTGCTTGGTGAAAAAAGCAGTTCAGATTCTAGCCCATTCAAAGAAAATCAAACTCATACAATTGAGAATCAGACTACAATGTATCTCAGGTATTTTGTTTAGGCGTATGGTTGCATCAGGTTTGTGTCATTATTGTAGCAGTATTAATTTGTCTTCCATTGGTTGCTATCCTTAAACTCGGCAGGTACCTGTACCTCGTGCCAGTGCTATGAAATTTAAAATTCATACAAACAAGTCCAAGACAGAGATTACTATGGGTGGGTCTAGAAAAAAAATTCAATGTTTTGTTAGGGGAGATGGAAGCATTAAAACACTTGAGGGACCAAGTAGCAAGAAGGGGTGATCAAAGTATGGATGGGTGGCTGCAGAAGATATAAGGTAAAGAAAGTGAGGTGGATGACATACAGAAAGATATTAATGAACGATCATCTAAATCTGAATATTAGGAACAAGCTAAATAGGAAAGTGATTGACAATTTCAAAGCTATAAAAGTTTTAAAAGAAGATGCCAATGCTAACGCCGAATCCATTGAAATGTTAATAAGTGAAATGGCAAGAGAGAAACCGAGGAAATTTTCACATGGGGATCTCAAAACCGTTACATCAAATTTCTCTTTTAAAGTAGGCTCTGGTTACTGTGGAACTGTCTGTAGAGGTCAATTTCCTAATGGCATGCAAGTAGCAATTAAGGTTCTGATAAAGAGTGATATCATGAAAGATATATTAGATCGGAAAGGGCGTTATAGAGATGTTACCGAGGCATATAACATGCCACCATACTTTTCTCAAACCATTCCAGATGGTGCAGCAGAGGCTTGCTGGTTGGGGTGTTCAATGATCGTTGTTGCTTTGATAGCATTCTTTGTTTCATCTATTTTGTTGCTCTAATTGGCATCAAATAGATTAGGAATTAGGAATTGAACTCTATACAAGACTATAATGTTGTCGTCATTGTTGATGTTTGATATTGGGACTTCATTCTGACATACATAACACACTTGACTTTGTTCCTTCACATGAATTCATACAGAGATGACTTTAATCAAATTGTTTACACATGTTGGTAATTTAGCACTGACACTCATTTTCTTCAGAAAACTGTAAGCTCCCCTCCTTGAGTCATTTGTCTATGGCTTCAACATTCTTTTAACACTTGACACTCATTCCTTAAAATATTCTCAATTTTTTATGTTCTATTGTAGTCTCCTTTTGAACGTCTTGGTGTTAATTTTGTTCATATTTCATTTTACAAAAACTATCATCGCTAATGTTGCTTTTAAAGTTCAATAGAGGTTTGCCTGACAAAAAAAACTATCATATATCTTTTTGAAAAAAGTTTTTTTTTTTTTTTTTTTTTTTTTTTTAGAGGGCACCAGTTACATTGAAGGACCCTAGCTAGCCTGAAGGCTTACATTGCCCGAAGGCTCATCAACCCCGAAGGGAACCTAGCCCGAAGGCTCTCGCCGATGCACCATTTTGAGTAAAATCAACCGCCTCCAGCTTGTCCATGAAGACTTGCTTTCGCTCCTCGGTTCACCCATCGTAGTAGCACCTCGTCTCTAGCCCGCAGGCTCACTTGGTCCAAAGGCCCATCACATAATTACACAAGAAATAAATCCCAACCAACATTTGGTAGGATTTGAACTTGCAACCTCTCCCATGAGGAGAGAGGTACACAACCAATTGAGCTTGAAAAAAGTTATTGCCATGTAACATTGTTAATTTGGATTTGAATAAGTTTTTTTTTTACATGTTTTGAAGTCATATTCAAGCATTTTATCAGGAATTACTCTACGTCTTACAGATATTTTCTTACTTAAATTTTTTTTTCCCGGAATAAAATAGTTGATACTTATTTCATTTTTTCTTGCAAAAAATGGGCTGAATTGGATATAGGATCAGTCAAACATATGAACCACCATAGTATCTCAGTTATAAGTAGTTACTCAACCACTTCCCTTAAAGCCAAGAATATAGATTTCAGTTTAGTTCATTTGAAAATAGATACGTCCTACACACCGTTCAGAATACAGATTCAGTTACTTCATACATTGACAATCCTAACTACCCTGTAACAGGTATGATGTTTACTATAAATACTAAAAAATTTGCATTTTCAAATCCCTCTCTTCTTCTACTGTTGTTCCATTTTTTATGCGTCATTACGAAGAACAATAAGAACCCAAATCACTGCAAAAGGTTGGCTTCTAAATCTTTTCACTTTTAAGTGACAACTTTTTAATTTTGTTCTAGATTGGTTTTCAATTCAAAATAAAAATGCCCACAAAAAAAACTTTCGCTATTTCATTACTATGCATGTTGTTGGTTTATTTTTCCTTTCAACTAATTCATTTCACTTTAGGTACACTTAAAAAATGGGTACAAAAGAATATGTTCGATTGTCTGAATTAAGTGACATAACTCATTGGTGTAAAGTAAATGTTCGTGTCTCGAGAAGATGGACCTTAAGCAGTAAAGACTCCCAAGAGAAGAAGAAGAGATTTGATGTTGTCGTGATTGATGAACATGTAATTCATATAAGTCATTTATGTTCCATCACATTGAGTTCTCCCCATTATGAGATTGCCTAAATGCTTTTATTTATTTTCAGGGAAATCAAATTCAAGCAATTGTTCCTAAGAACCATTCGAACGCATTCTTAAATGTTCTTTACGAAGGACATGTATATCACATTGAAAACTTTAGTGTGCAAACTAGAACAGATTCATACCGCCTCGTTCAACATGAATATCTTATACTTATTAGATGGGACACTATTGTTAGGGGATCTTCCGAAGCACACACTGAAATTCCAAAATATTATAAGTTTGATTTCATTAAGTTTAACAAAATTAGGTTGCTTCCTCAAGGAAATCAGAATCTGCAAGGTAAGTTGCCATGATATAATACAAGTCTTTAATTCTAAAAATTTCATTAGAAATGACTATTCCATCAATTTTTTTTTTGCATGTGTATGTTACACTTGTACGTGTTTCAGAATTGATGTTTAGAAAAAGACTCACGTTGAAAGAGATATTCTTGAAGAATAGCAGGTTTTCCTTTTCCATATGCTCATTTAGAATTTAAACAATGCATGACCAAATCTATACATTAACACAATAATATATTATCTATGCCGTGGAACTATACTGAAAATAAATCTCTAGGAAAATGTAATACAACTGATAGATAATGTGATTAAGTATGCAACGAGCGTACCAGTGTTGGTTGTCACTTCGCTAACTGTTGGAAGCTATTATGGTGATTATATTGGATTTTTAATCTATATAGCACTTTTTTTTGCCTTACCTATTCAATTTTAAATTCTTTCTTTCTCATATCAGTACTTCCTTAATTCAAGAAGCGCAACCCAGGTCTATGTCAACTTGGAAATTCTAGAAGTGTTAGATTTACAAAACAGGTGATCAAAAAAATCGGAAACTTATTAAAAATAGAATATACACTTTCATGAACTAGGCATTGATCAAGTTGACAAAAGATTTTATATTTTTACAACTCTACTTTTGAAGAAAGAAATATTTCAATGCTACAAGGGTCATCATCGATTGAACGTAATATGAAGGACAAATCTTTAAGAAACAGGAAAACGCTTTCACAAATTGTTTAGATGTTGAACGCAGAGTCTGTTGTAAGTTTACTCTACATTTGCCTATCGGTCATATTTAATTTTAATTTTCTCAATATACTTACACTCCGCACAAGGAGAAGTCTTCACATGCAAAGCAATTATTTATGATATTGTTCATGATTATGCACCATTCTATAAGTTTTGCACCAAAATCGGCTGTCGAAAGAAAGTAATAGGCAAAGGTGATCACTATTGGTGCGATAATTGCAACAACGCTATTCCATCTCCAGATGCTAGGTGTGTATTGATATTCTTATTTTTATCCAAGATACTCATTTAAAACTTCTCCCAACTTTATGCTCGTGATCTGATAAAAATTAATGTTAGATATCAAATGAAAGCTCGCATTCGAGATGACATGGAAAGGACCCTAATAACTATATTTGGCGATAAAGCAGAAGAACTGCTGAAACATCCAACTTCTGAGTTAGAGAAGCT
The DNA here is from genome assembly GCF_015680905.1 of Coptis chinensis. Classification (NCBI taxonomy): domain Eukaryota; kingdom Viridiplantae; phylum Streptophyta; class Magnoliopsida; order Ranunculales; family Ranunculaceae; genus Coptis; species Coptis chinensis. Next base: position 55,531,300 of record NC_141463.1, read on the forward strand.
TATCGAATCAGTAAAATCATTATGACGCTAACACAATTTTCACATTCATTCTGTGTTCCATGCAATATATCTTTACAGAATACATAATTGTGACTGAGTAATTATCATTTATTGGATTAGGAAAATGGTATCCAGACTGTTAAGGGCATAATAGATGAAATTATTGTTACGTCGATAGTGTTTGAGATCAAAATCAGCCAATACAACATCCAAAGTCAATGCAGGTATGGCTTTATAGCTAATAAGGTTTTTCAGGTGGAATACAAACTTGATTCACACTAAATACAAGAACAAATTGAACAGGTAAATAGATATACAAACTCATCCTTTATGAATGTGTTTTCTTTATTAAATACATACTTCATTTATTCTCCTTCATACCCGTTCAATTTATTACACTAGCGATCAATCATATGCTTATTTATCATTGGTTGATATTTATTATTTTACCTCTTAATGTACACTCAGGTGACAAAATCATCACAAATTTTAAATGATACCTTCCAAACCCATCCACCTAACAACATACATAAGAACAACTCAACTCTTATGAAAGAGAAGGTATTCATTTACTTTTACTCTACTGCCAATGACTAAATATATATACAAAAAATATGCATATTCCTTGATTCAACACTTTATTCTTATTATGCTCTTTTGTGTAGTAGCAGCTTTGTTTGCCAAAGTCCACTGACATTCCTCAATCCTCAAATAAAAAAAAGCAGATTTAAGAAAACCTACAAAAACAAAGCTTATGTGGTATGTGTTTTACTTTTATATGTTTCCCTTTTTAATAAATAGTTAGAGATTCAATTATCTTCTTTCTACTTATTTGTCAAAGGAATTTTCGACTGGCGATTTGAATGAAACATCCCAGATTTCAGCCAATAAAACTCCATCTAAAAGGGTGCATAGGATAAAATAATAAAAGGTATTTAAATATTACTTATGGTCAAAACAAATTTACCTTTACCACAATTCTACATGATTCTTCTTACTGATTTGAATCACATCTACTTTTGCTTTTTCTGTAGGACTAAAGCTCAAAAACGTCAAAGTGGATCTTGCGATGGAGATATTTTATATTAATTCGTTGTTATTATTAGTTATGTTCTTAATAAGAAAACTTATTGTGCTATCTTCTATAACTTTATTGCATTTAGACATGAAGTCTATCTCTATCATACGTATTAGAACTCACTATGATAATGTGCATAACTTTATTGCATTTATTGTGCTATCTTCTATGAGTCTCTTGAAGCTTTAATATTATAGTGAGTATACTTCAAAAGAGTTAGATTAAGAGTTGAGGTTTATCCTAAATTATTTAGAGTTTGAGTGAGGGAGATATGAAGAAGAAAGGTAGACTCTTGTAGGATTAGAATGGTTCTAAGCTAATGAACTTAAAAGCTTTGATTGTTTGATTGAAATGACTTGAAAACATGGAAGGAAGATTGATTAAAACATTGAAATGAAAGTAACAAACAAGATTGCAGATTAAAACAAAGAATAAGTAACAAGGTTTATTGAAATAAAGAAAAGGAAATAACAAGTTGATTGAAATAAATTAAAACAACAAAAAATTAAAAACATGAATTGAAAAACAAGGCAAGAAAATAAACAAACCAAATGGTTTGGATCCTAAAGTAATGGATGAGTTCTCTATACCTTGCTTTTTGTTTATATACCCCTACTTTTGCCATTTACAGATTTGCCCTTCTCCATTACAAACTAGACACCTCACCCCTTCACTTTTGAATTTCGTGCCTTCTTGACCAAGGTAGGGTTAGGGAGAAAGTCTTCATAATTTGAAATAAGAACCTCCATCTTTGGTCTTCTAATTTTAGGATTTTGAATGTTGACTTTGACTTTTTTAGCACTTTTTCATAGAAGCTACTTGTGTTCATAATAAGCGTGATTAAGGCCCCTTTTGGTGTTAAGACGCAACTTTTATGATAAGTGGCCTGAAATACTCCTTAACCTGAAAAGGCAGTAAAAACTATGAGTTGTGTTTTCATTAAGCGTAAGAGGGACTGTAATTAAGCAATATACGGATAATAAAATGCACATTTGGGAGCTGATCACCACCACCAAATAGCGTCTTGCTTGTCCTCAAGCAAGGATGAGAGAAAAAACTAAGCTCACAAATGAGTGATTTATTATATGTTATACTAATCTCGTTTTGCCGAGTGTGATTGCATTGACCATATGCAACAAGGCTTTAAATCACTAGGAATTCCCTAGTAGACGAGCTTTAAGCCTCGTGAAAGTTTTCCAGTGAAGGTACTCACAAACTTCTTCTATTTAGTACAAAGGGTCTTGTTTCCTTATTTATTCTCAAAAGTTCATACATCTCATTAGCGGTGAATAAGGACAAGCTCCTTTGAACGTAGACTAACATATGTTCATCAACTTAAGCATCTAAAGTTAATTGTACAAAACATTAGCAATAAAATGCAAAAGCAGAGTTGTTTCCGAAGCTTTTGGAGAGCTTCCTTAAGGTGGGTCCTCACAAAGGTGTGTTGCAATCACAACTCTTTGATAGCTTCACTGAAGGTTCGTTCTCTCAAGTGCAATGGGCACTTAAATTCCTCGCATACTCAAATGACATCCAAAGAAACCGGGCTCGATTGATCACGCTTGCCACTTACTATCATACTATCTTGTTCCTAATCGAGCTAGAGGTCTTTTATTAGGAGTTAAAAAGCTAGGGTGATGGTGTAGAAAGAAAAAGGAAGGGAAAAACAAAATCTGATAAGATGAGAAACTGGGTCTTCAAGATACTTTTAACCAGAGAAGAACCTCGTTTTGTTATTTTGCTTTCGAATTGTGATACATTCTTTTCGCCCTTTGGCTTTGTGACTCCATATGGTTTTGAATTTTGGGAGTTCTAACTTTGTTTTTGATTCTTTTTGTTTTTGATATCGTCTCCTTTTGATTTTAAACTTTTGGGAGATTCGATTTTTTACTCCATTGACTTTTTTGAAGTTTTGGTTTTTTATGGGTATTTCTTTTCTTTTTTTTTTCTTTTAAAGCAAGTAACTGTTCTGTTTTTGTACAAGGTCTTTTCTTCTCTTTTTCTGATATCCATCTAGTTCTAAACTCATCAGTTGGGTAAGCTTTATATTGTGTGTTGTAATGGGTAAGGAATTATTGGTGAAAAATACAAAGGTTTTTAGAAAAGGTGAAGGCTCAAGAGGGGTAACTAGAGGAAAACTATCTTTTTAGATTTTTAACGTTTATTTGGCTATATCGATCCAAAAAGGGCATAAATTTCCTCATAGGATATGGCGTGGTGATCAAGCAAGTGGATGAGTGGTCTTTCTATCCGGACATCCTTTGGGTCATCACTCAATAATCATTCAGATAAGGTTTTTGGCTAGATTCTCATAGGATATGCAACTTAATTGTTCTAACCTTGGCTTCGGAAACTCACTGCTATATACAAACAAATGCTGATGCATGTCATTCATGAAAAGATGCAGAAACTATTGTACGTATATTAGTCTAAGTACAAAGAACAAGTCTTTACTCTATTGCTATAATGAGACTTCTAAACTTTTTATTCATCATAGAAAAAGGAAACAAGATTTTTTTAATACTAAACAGAAAAATATTTTTGGTCTTTTTCGAAAAAAAATTTAGAAAGGAAGAAATATACTATATAGAGAATGCCTAGTTTTTGCAAAATGTCACTATACCAACTCTATGATAGAACTATGCTTGTTCTCAAAGTATTAAGCTATCAAGAAAGAGATTACCATATACTCATGAGCACAAACAGGGATACACCTGTATTCTGTTTTTCATGATGAAAATACGCCACTCCCAAATAAGTTTGGGGCATGGGTTATTTGATATAGAATGAGAAATACATGGTTTATTATACTAGAGATATTTATTATACTATAAAATCTTTTTGGGTTTCTGTATTTTAGAAAACATGCATGAAAGAAAAATGGAAAATTTTGGCATGATGTATCAGTTTTACCTTCTACTCATAAACCAAATTCCACAACAAAAAAACAAACTAAAACAAGTAGATAATATTAAGCATAAAGTTAAACTTATACTACGTCATACACGAGAAAAAAAAACATAAAAATAAATAGATCCAACTATACGGATAATAGGAATCCTAGTCAGAATCAGTGACTGACTCGTCTCGATGTCTGGAATATCCTTCTCCTTGCTGACGTCTAGGCCTGGCATGTCTATCACTATGCGGGAGCGCGTCTCTGATGCTCTACAGTGTTCTAGTGACACTGTGTTGAAAATGTCCCTGCTCCTGCTAGAAGGTCCGCTGCTCCTCTCTAAGGGTATGATGTTCTGCTCTGATATTTTGTTGTTCTGTTATGATGTTTCCCTGAGCTGGTGGAGATATGAGTCCAAAATCCTTTGGCCTCCATGGAAGAAGTGAATTCTGTCCATGGGCTGAGTGAACTATCGAGTGGCATCTTCAGCGAAGTAATCGACCTTCTCAGTCAGGCGTGCTTGCTCAGCGACTCTGGCTTCAGGTGGAATCTATGACTTCTGGATGCATTGGGCATAGATAGGACCTGTGGTAGCATCATTGACCTCCACTTGGGCGTCTGTAGCTTGGAACCCCCAGTGCTGCATGATCTATGTGACCAACACTGGTAGAGGGGCAATTGACTTCTTCGGTTTACAAAGTTGCTCGAAGATAAAGGAGACGATGCAGAAATTGTTCTTCTACTTTTGAAGAATCCATAAAAGATGAAGAATCGCATTACCTATATCCGAAGGCTTGGCTGAGCCTAGCAGGTTATATGTTGTCCACTAAGATACTTCTATCTGGTTCCTTCATAGCGAACTCTGATAAGTGTAGTGAGACTTAACCCCTTCAAGAAGCGTCTCTACCATCATCACGTCGATGGTCTTTCCATCTGGGGATTGTTCTGTCTGAACATAGGCCTTCATAGGAATCCCCAGAACACCACTCACCACCTCCTTGGTGAGCTCCAGTGAGCGACCATCCTTAACAACCATAATGCGGCCATCCTCCTCTCTAATCATATAATTATAAAATGAAAGAGTAAGAGATAGAGAATAAATCGCATTTTTGAACAAAACCAAGGGTTCTCATCCTCTTTTTCTGATCTCATCCTTGACGTGCACTTTGAATAGATCGGAATATAAGATGTCTTGAAAATTTTGCTCCAGCACGATTTTAAAAATTCTAGCCATTTAGAGTAGGGATTTAAAAAATTGGGGCTTTGAGTTCGAATGGGGGTTGAAAATTGGGAAGGTTACAAAAAATTTGTATGGTGGTGTGTATGGGTGTAGGAGCAGTCACGAGCTAGGAGAGGGCGAGCGCAAGTCGGCTAGTGGTGGCTAGGGTTTGGAATTTGTGAGGAGGAAGAAAGGAAGGTGGGTGATCACGTGGAGTTAAGGGTTTGATGGCACGTGCCTCTTTTAAGAGTTTGAAATTTTGGCCCAAGCCCAAATAAATCGGGAAATTCTGATCTTATCTTTAATGCCTTACCAACTTCAAAAGCTGATCGATACTTCGTTACTCATCTGATCTTGACCCGTGAGGTACCAAAACAATCAACATTGAAAATGCAATGTAACGGTATAGGATACACTCACATCAAACAGTAGATGAGAAACAAATGATGGAAAGAACTGTACAGGAACTGTGGGGGAAATATGTACAGATAACAAAAAAAAAATTTAATTAAGTTTTTTGGGTTTTGAATAAATTTGACAGAATTTTAAAAAGGTGCGTCGTTTTAAGTCAGATCCCCAAGACTTGGAAGTTTTTGAAAAGTTGAGTTAATCCCAACTAGATGGTTGGATTACTCTCTTAGACCGAGTGTAATGCACTTGGGGATAGCTCATGTAGACTTTATAAATAGAATTATTATGAGGTTGAAGACTGGGGCAAGTTAGTGTTTGACAATTGGAGCACCAGCCTTCTCTCTTAGCTCGTCTCTTACGTAGGTATGAACTTTTACCTAAACTAGGAATGATTTTTTATATATGTGTCCATATCTTAAGCTGCAGTTCTCTAGGAAGTGCTTACACATGATCATTGAAACTGATCCTTCTAGTCTTGCTAGGTGGAGGGTTTTTGTTTGCTACACAAGACATTTTTGAAAAGTTTTTCAGAAACGAGAGAGATTTATAAGGGAAAAGATTTAAATGAAAGGGAAAAGATTTTTAAGAAATGAAATTTTTGAAATTTTTGGAACTGTTTTAGTCTTTTAATGTCAGATTCTTGAGACAAAATAGAGAGGTGGAGGCAAAAAGATAGAATTAAACAAAGAATAGTATCACTTTGGTTTATTCTATTTGTTTAATTCTCGTTTGGAGATGCCTCGTCTATTTTTTTTTTTTTTTTTGTTTTCTCATTCAAAATATATCTCAATCCATATAGAGGTTTTGCCAAGAAGATAAAATTATACATTAATATGGTATCATTTTGGTTACTCTGGACGTATAACTTTCATTTTTTATATCTTCTGGTTTTGAAAACTATGGAGAAATATTTTAAGAAACTCGTACTAAAAAGTTGTGATTCTAGATGTTACTACTTGAACACAAATCATGACAGATAATCTTAGGCAACTCTCGTGTCGGCTCTGTGGTGAACCCAATCTAGACAGACAAAGCTTCAGCTACGCGAGTTGGGGATTTACTACTCAAAACATGGAATGTCCTGACCCTAGCGAATAGCTCGATGATATAGGCTACCCTTAGTAAGCAAAGCTGATCTCAAACTGCCCCTAGATTGCGTAGTTCTAGGGGTTGGTCTGTGTAAAATTTATTGCATATTTTGAAAAATCATTTAACTATTGATGTATCGAGAATCTATCATTAATAGCACAAAGGAATCAAACATTTTTGAAAAAGAAGTGTAAAATAAAGAAAATACAATTTGTATACTCGCTCCACAGGTTCACACTTACTCTAACGATGATTAAAAAGTGTTTTACAAAGCATATGCGAGATATACTGTGGACTAAAACTCCGGCACTTACAACCACACCCTCCAAGTGGAGAGGTCCGGTTACCTTATTAATGTATCCCCTTAAAAGAAAAAGATGGAATGGAATGGGAATGGAATACATCGAAACAAGAGGATTCAATCCTCATAGATAGGATGATTAAGAAAGAGTTTTTAGCGTTCCAACTTCGTTCACATCACTTGTTGCTTCAGAGTCTGTGTTTGTTGGTTTAGGATTAGGAATAGCTTAACTTGGGAACACACCTTTCTGGGTTTTATCTTGGGTTAACAAGTTCAAAGATTGTTGCATGGATGCTAGGATCTGGGTTTGCTGTTTTATGACAGATATCATTATTTTGGTAGGCTTATCTATTTGGACACTAGTTGATGGTGTAACGGGGAATAAGTCTCTTTGGTTGTTGGTAGGTTAGTTTTGATAGTTCTGGTTAAACTGGGATGGAACCAATGCTCTGTTCTGATTGTTATAGGTACATTGTCCTTGTCCTTGTCTGAAGATATTTGTTGGTTTCTTGAAACCTGGTGGTGTTTGGTTTTGTGGAATGTTGGTCCATGTGAAGTTTGGATGTTGTCTCCACATTGCATTTGGTACATTGAAAGCACATACTTCTTCTGGCTGAAGTGATGATAGGTTTGTGATCGAGGGATAGGTGGCATCTATATGATTTAAACTTAGACATAAATTGCATGGTAAGGTATTTACATTCATGACAGGATGAGGGGTTTGGTCTTTTTGTTTGGTTGTGAGGGCATCTATCTTTCTTATGAAGGTTTCTATTAGGGTTTTGAGTTTTGGATCTGATTTCACCTCAAAAATACCACTAGCCTTAGATGTACTGGGTTGGGCTATTCTGGAATTGTTTATGTAACCCCAATGGATACTCTTTTCAACTTGGGTTTAAGAAAGGTTAAAGCTTCAATTGCACCTCTATCCAAGAAATTACCATTACTCATGATGTCGAGGGTTACTTTGTGTTATGGGAGAAGGCCTTTGAAGAAACATTGGACAAAAGTGGATTTTTCTAGTTTATGGTGAGGACATGAATGGAGTAAGTCAGAGAATCTATCATATGTTTCGGAAAATGTCTCACTCGGACTCTGTCTGAAGAACTGTATCATTCTTCTTATCTTTTCTGTCTTCTTCGGTGGAAATTACTTCTTCATGAAGGAGAACACAACCTTTTCCCATGTATCGAAAGAGTCGGCCTTCTGTGAAAGAAGCCAAGCATTACTTTTTCCAGCTTTAGTGAAATGAAACACTTGTAGCTTAACCTAATCATCGGTGATGCCCAGATGATGAAAGGTATTACATACTTCATGTATCCGTTGTAGATGCTCGTATGGTAACTCATGTTCCAACCAGTGGAATATGGGTAGAAGATTGAACACATTTGGTGGAATCTTAAAATCGCTCGTAAGCGGTGTGAGTCATTTAAAAGATGGAGGCCCATCTTGCAATGGTGTGTAGAAGTTGGAGAGAGGCTTTTCAGCTTGCACTACTTCGTCAGCCATCTTAAGAGATGGAGGACTAGAAACAGGAGATTGGCTAGGGCGACGAACTCTACTACATTCATAAGTTTTATTCTTGCTAATACTAGAAGTACTTGAACGCAGTATCATACAATTTTAGCAAGACCCAAAAACTATCCTAACATACGCAAACAGTGCAATGTATGCTCAAGAAATCGAAATTCATTTTTGCAAGTATGGAGTTTTGAAAACTTTCCTTTTGGTCTATATTTTACTTTGTCCTATTCAAAGGAACAGTTGGGCGCGAGACTAGGATGGCTCTACTACATGTCTCAGAAGAGTAGGCAGTCATGATAATCAATCCTTTAGGGTTTTGTCTTTTTGAGTCCGCAGTCCAAAGTCCAAAGTCCGTAAGCATCCGATTAGTCAAGTTACCTTACTCACATGGGTTGGTAGCATAACTCGAGTAAGGGATCGTCCATACCTTAGGACTACGCAAGGTTCACAACTAGATTTATAGCTTTTAGTGAGTAGGATTTTAGGTTATTTCTTAGGTTTAGGTCAATTAAAACTTGGAATACAAGTAACGTAAAACTACAACAATTGATTTCTACGTAAAATAGAGAGAGATATACAGGAAAAGGGTTAATCATAATCATACAAGGTCAATTTCAAAAGTTAGAGTACCATATTATTATAGCTCTAATCCGTCTCGAGTTCATAGACAAACCCGAAACGGCATCGAGTAACGATCCCTAGTGAGATGCACTCAAAGATGAGTGCATCTCACTAACATGAGGAGTTGAATTAACATTCCATATCTGGAATATCACTTTAGCTCCTCGCTTGATTTTACACCAGCTGGACAAACCAAAGGGCTAACGGCTACCGTAGGGTCTCGCACGAGACTGGACCTAATGTAAACTGGGTCTCTCGCAAGACTATTTTGGAGTATCAGCACTCCAAACTTGGCCAGACTCAATCATTTCGGGAACAGATGTATAATCTAAACCTAGTTTCTAAGTAGTGATTCCCGACCATTAAAATGTAATATGATCCTCACATGAGCATCATTAACCCTCCCCTTGGGAGGGTTTTAGCTCATGGTCTTTGGATGGATGGATTTCTTTGATGGAATCCATCCATCCAAAAAAGCAAAGGAAGAACTGGAATCTAACTTGAAAAAAAGAGATTTTATTTGAAGTTAATACTTCCTATACCTAATACAAAAGCTTCACACAGAAAGGAAACTACTACTATCTATGCAAGAATGAAGTCCAGCTTCCCCCCTTCTTTCATCCAAAATATATATCCCCTTTTGGAATCTCACGTGAAGACTTAACATTTATAAGTTTTGTTTTTCCCTTATTCGCAAAAATCCAAACTTTTTATTAACAAAGTTTATCTTATTCTTTTTTCACCAATCTAATCATGTATTTATGGGTTTGTCTTTTCTTATTTGCAAGGTGTCACACAAGTGTCCATCACTTGCCACTTGTCTATGCATGATGACTCATTATTTCTTGTAGGCCCGCAGAGTGGGTCCACGTGCTGTGTCCAGTGGGTGCCCGGATTTTGGCATTTTTACAACTTTCTATCTTTGAGTAGAGCTTGTCGCCCTGGTCATTTTGGCAGTTCACTTGCTGAAATCGACATCCAAGTTTGAAAGATGTGAGCTTCAGAAGTTTGATACTTCTTTACACGTGGACCCGTTCTGCACTGGTTTTGTCCCTTTGGAATCTTCGGCTCTAGTCAGGCAATTATTGGGCTTCACTGGGGGCTGAGTGGGAAGACTTCAAGTATGCAAAGTATTCCTGTACTTTGATGCAGGTTTTATCATCATATTCACGTTAACTACGAAAATCTACAAATGTACAAAAATATAATTATTTCATGATTATTAAACATATAATTTACCAAAACGCTATGTCTCTACAAGGTTTAGTATTACAGTTTTGGGTGCTTATCAAGTCACTTCACCAAGTGGTGTGCTACCAAGAATCTCACTCACGATGAATCTGGGGGAGGGGAGTGAGGAAGGTTGTTGGTCCACCGGAATCTGATAACTGATTACTCTAAATCCTTGTGGCTATATTTTTGTCTTTTTCTGGAGGAATGTGACTACTTGGGATCTAGTTGATTGATTTTAATTCATTTTTTTGTTCTAGGGCTTTCAGGAATCAAGCAACATCCAATTTACATACATTGGGTAATGACTTCCCATTGGTTGTTATGGCTCGGGTTCAGCCTTATGCACGAATATAAATTACAGTGCGAAAAGTAAATTTCAACAATCACACAATCAAGCTTGAACACACAAGTATCCTCTTACTTAGGCTTCGAGGATGTTTAGAATTTACCTCTCAAGCCGTGCTTACATGCTGCTTGAGGAGAAGATGACGTCGGTTGGCGCTTGATCTGAGAATCAGGCCCAACCTTTTGAGCTTTTACCCTGTTTTAAGTTACAATAAAGGCCCACTTAAAAAGCCCACAAGTTGGGTTTTTGACTATTTATACAACTTTGCCTTCAAGGGCTCAAACTTAAAACTAAACTAAGATTATACTAATCTAATTAACTAGTTTTAGTAAAATCACCTAGATTAACTAGAGTCAAATGGACTTAGAGTGTTGATTACCAAGTTGATTCAAAGTGTGTGAGCTATGATCCATAACTTGCCTCACACACTTGAACTTCCCAAGGCAATTAAAACCATAATCCCTTGGTAAGTATTAAACTTAAACCAAGTTTAACTCATGTTCATCATAAGAAATCAATCAAAAACCAATTTTTTTTCTTTTTTTTTTTTTTTTTTTTTTTTCTTTTTATCACTAACTATTTCAAACAAGTTCCACTATTTTCTCCTACTCTATTACCAAATCAAGGCTTGTAGGATTAGAATGGTTCTATGCTAATGAACTTGAAAGCTTTGATTGTTTGATTGAAATGACTTCGAAACATGAAAGAAAGATTGATTAAAACATTGAAATGAAAGCAACAAACAAGATTGAATATTAAAACAAAGAACAAGTAACAAGGTTTATTGAAATAAAGAAAAGGAAATAACAAGTTGATTGAAATAAATTAAAATAAGAAGAAATTAAAAACATGAATGGAAAACAAGACAAGAAAATAAACAAACCAAATGGTTTGGATCCTAAGACAATGGATGAGTTCTCTCTCCCTTGCTCTTTGTTTATATACCCCTACTTTTGCCATTTACAGATTTTCCCTTCTCCATTACAAACTGGACACCTCACCCTTCCACTTTTTCTTTTGCTTTTTAGTGCCTTCTTGACCAAGGTAGGTTTAGGGAGAAAGTCTTTATAATTTGAAATAAGGGCCTCCATCTTTGGTATTTTAATTTGAAGATTTTGACTGTTGACTTTGACCAGTTAACTTTGACTTTTTCAGCACTTTTCCATAGCAGCTACTGGTCTTCATAATAAGCATGATTATGGCTCCTTTTGGTGTTAAGACGCAGCTTTTATGATAAATGGTCTTAAATACTTCTTAACCATAAAAGTCAGTAAAAGCTATGAGTTATCTTTTTGTTAAGCATAAGAGGGACTGTAATGCAGCAATATATGAGTAATAAAATGCACATTTGGGAGCTGATCACCACCCCCAAATAGCATCTTGCTTGTCTTCAAGCAAGGATGAAAGAAAAAAACTAAGATCACAAATCAGTGATTTATTATACGGTATACTAATCTCGTTTCGCAGAGTGCGATTGCATTGACCATATGCAACAAGGCCATAAACCACTAGGAATTCCCTAGTAGACGAGCTTTAAACCTCATGAGAACTTTCTAGTGATGGTACTCACAAACTTTTTCTATTTAGTACAAAGGGTCTTGTTTCCTTATGTATTTTCAGAAGTTCATACATCTCATTAGCAATTAATAAGGACAAGCTCCTTTGAACTTAGATCAACATATGTTCAGTAATTTAAGTATCTAAAGATAATTATACAAAACATGAGCAATGAAATGTAAAATTAGAGTTGTTTCTGAGGCTTTTGGAGAGCTTCCTTAAGGTGAGTTCTCATAGGGGTATATTGCAATCACAACTCTCTGATAGCTTCACGCAAGGTTCGTTCTCTCAAGTGTAGCGTGTAGGGGATTTTTTGAGTTTCCCCAAATCTTCCTCTGTGCCTTGTGATTCGAAACCTTTTTCTTGACAGAGAAGGGATGAGATGATTTAAAGTTTAGGGTTGAACCGCCTGGCGGCTGCTTTCATATCTTATTGTTTATTTAGAAGAATAAAACCCTCTTTTACGTAGTTCCTAAGAGCAAATCACTATGGTTTATATAGGAAGAGCTTTGAGAGTCCTAGGGTTAGGGTTAATCTCGCCGCTTGCGAGTTCCCTTCCATCTTTGGACTCTGCCTTCCTCTTAGGAATCATCTCCTTATGGAAGTCTGAATCTATACCATATCTTATTAGACGTAGGTTTCCTTGTTGATCATAATATCTCATCGTATATGGGAAGATTTTATCTAAAAGGTAACTCTTAAAGATATGTCATTACAATTCCTTCCTTATCATCAAAGATCGCGCTCTTCAGTTTCCTTATGTTTAGGAACTGTCCATATCAGTTCCTAACAACTTGGAGAACTGTTTTGCTTAGAGGCGGTTAGTCACGTGTTTGGCACATGCTTACTAAACACTCGTGATAAACACGAGATCACTTATTCATAAAACTAATCTGATAGCTCTCATCTCATTTTAGACATCTATAGTCCTGGGTAATTTCCTTCCCACTTGTCATTTAGTTAGTGACGGGAAATCCCCCTATAGAATCCCCCTCTCGTGCCGTCTAGAATGTGGGCGCTTGGAGCGACACTACTTTTGGCGTGATAATCTTTTTCTTAAATAGTTGTCAGAACTGCTTATGGGCTCAATTAATTAAGGCTTCTGAAAAAACGGCTAGAACAGACACACCGTTTCCCGGAAAAGGTAATGATGGCAGTTCTATCCCGAAATGACGCAATGCTTGGGCTAATCGTAACCGTCCATCTTATCTGTATATAAAGGTTCAGGTGAGAGAGCCCTCATTATCTCTTCCACTATCTTTTCCTTATATAATGAACCATTTGATCTCCCATTAGGGTTTAACCAAAACTCCAAACTTTTTCTCTTTTCTGATCATGAATCCCAACTGGTCACTTATACACTTTGGGGATCTCTTTTCCCTGGAACTAATCCTTGAGAAATTTCACATCCATGTTGATATTGGTTTTGAGTGGTGGAGATTGTCTGATAAGTTGACCTACAAAGAAGTAGTGCTTATCACAATCAGTCAACTTAGGGCCGGACTCACCCTTCCCCTCCACCCACAGTTAAGAGAATGTCTGATCTACTTCAATCTTGCTCTTGGTCAAGTAGCATCCCTGTTCTACAAAACTGTTATGTACTCTGCCATACTGGCAAAGAAACGTGGATTCATTCTGAATCGTTGGGTGTTTGGGTATTTTTATGAGGTCCGCCGTATTAGGGACCAATCTTACTACTACCTCATGACCAGACACAAGAATTCTCCTATCATCTTTTTCGAAGGGAAATAGAGTGACGAGTGTTAGGCTGATCACCGCCTTCGAGTGTTGGGTGATGCATGGGATGTTGTCCTCCCGATGATGGTGAGCCAGTAGGGATTCCTGTTCCCATAAAACTTACTCATGCTCCGACTAGTAAGTATATTTTCTCATGAATTTTATAATCATCATAAGAGTTTTTCAACTGAGTTCCTTTGTTATTATTCCTTATATGACTTTTCCTCCTAGAACCAATTAACTGCAACTGATGCTGCTACGGTGGACTTCATCAAGAAGATCCCCAAGGATCAGAGGATGCCCTGGGTGATAGTTCCTAACCCCACCCATTTTTTGAATATTTCAACATGTCTGTTGAAGAACGGCTAGCACTTGCCCCCAGCTTTTCCCCATTTTGGATAAATACTGTGAATTCTGGGTACACAATACTTCCTCCTCTTATGGATCAGAATGCTAGTCATCTTCCTCCTCCAGTTCAGGATGAATCCTCTTTGAGTACTAGAAAGAGAGGAATCATCAAAGAGAAGAGGTATGTGGCAACCTCTAGTGATGCTGCGACATCAGGTTTAGTTCAGGAACCTGATGTCAGTGATGATTGTGTGATCACTAGCAGGAGGGGCTCTGAACTGCCTCATGAACTTCTTGCTGCTAGCAATTTTAAGAGAGAAGTGCATGCGTCCAATCGTTCAAAGTTGAAGAGAGCTAATCCTGCTCTATCTTCTAATGTTGCCCCACCAGGTAAGAGAACCAAATTTTGCCCTATATATGTGGATGAAGAAACACTTTTCAAGGTTCTTGTGACTATCCCCCATTCTGGTAAGTCTTTTAAGAAAGTAGTTGTACCCCTACTGATAACCCGTAAAAATAATAAAATTCTAATATTAATGTTAACAACACTAATACGTAATCCTACCGTTCCTACGTTTAAATCAATTCTTCTTACTCTCAAAACATAATCATGCAATATAATGAGTAAGGATTCGTCCACTCTTAACTCTCTAGACTTAAATCAAATTCAACTAATCAAACCCAAAAGGAACAATGGTGAGAGTAATGATTTGATGTAAAATTTCTATACTACCATTCCCAACACAAGAACAATAATAACAATAAGACATAATTAGATTAAACTGAAATTAAACTAATTTAGAACTAAGATTGTGAATAACTAATTATGAATTTAAGACAACTAAATCTAAATAAGAATTTAAGCAATAATCTAAATTGAAATGAAGAACTAATACTTTATTCTAAAAACTAAAATATGATTCTAAACTAACTAATTGAATGAATGTAAAAAAAACTAGATCTAGATCTAAAAACTAATCTAGATCTATCTTTTTCTAACCCTAAACTCCATTAACATTAGCTTCCTAACCTAACTTCCATTAACAAAGAGTCAAGATTTTATTTTTATACTTTCAGATCCAAAAATCGTGCATGGGCTTGGAGCCATGTTTTTGGCTGGAAAATCAGGCCCAAAACCCAATTTCTTTAGTCCAAAATGGGCTCTTCAGCTATAGTTGTCTTCGACAGATGTTTCGTCCACTTCTACTCTTCTGATTGGGCCAAGTTATGAACCATTGGAAAGCTCTTTTCGAGCCGGTCGTTTTGACATAAGGTAGGCCCAATTCCGAGGTCTGAGTCCAAAGATATGGTCTTCGGAAGTTCTGCTGACTTTGTGCACTGTTTCTGCCCGCGTGGACTTTGACTTTTCAGCTTTTGACCGGGCTTTACAAAGGCTTTGTCTTCTTGAAAATTGGCCTTTAATCACAGAACTCATTAGCAACCGACCTTTGCTCCTTTATCTCGCTAAAGTGGCACATTTCTGCACATAATGGACTTTGAAGCCTGAAATGCATAAAAACACGTAATTAATATTAACTCTTACTTATTATTCACATAATTGGTCTAAAAGTACGATTGTTAAGGGGTTAAAACTACAGTTTTGGGCTCTTATCAAACCACCCCAAACAGCATTTTGCTTGTCCTCAAGCAAAGATGAGAAATTAGAATAAGTGACCAAAAATGGAGTTCTATCTACTCGCGTTTGAAAGTGCGATTGCATTGACCATATGCAACAAGGCCTTAAACCACTAGGAATTCCCTAGTGGACGAGTTATAGCCTCGTGAGAGTTTTCCAGTGAAGGTACTCACAAACTTCATCTATACTACAACGACTAAGAAATAAAACTATTGTTTCCTTATTTATGTCTCAATTATCTATACATCTTACTAGAAATTAATACAGAATAATCATGTCGAAACCTAAGCTAATATATGCATAATAATCAATCATCTATGAATAAACATATATACAATGAGTAATGCTATGAAATGTAGTAACAGGTCCGTTTCTGAAACTTTGGAATAGCATCCTTAAGTAGGTTCTCACATAAAAGTCAAGACAAAAATCACTCTGATTTTTCCACTCATGTTTTGCTTCTCTAGTGTGCAGTGGGCATACCTTACCTTACAATCTCAATGACACACAAGGAAGCCAAAGTTGATCAAACACATCTACCACTTACTATCCTACTAACCTATTCCTAATTGAGCTAGAGGTCTTTATTAGGTGTTGCGGGGATTAGGAGATGGTTTAAGAAGGAAGGAAATGGATATTCAAAAGGGACAAGTATGAGATAATAGAGTCTTCATATTATGTAACTAGAGAAAACCTTGTTATTTACTTTTGCTTCTACACTTTGTTTCCATCCTTAGCCATATTTTTTTTTTTTTTCTTTGGCTTTTGACTCCTTTTATTCTATTTTTTTGGAGTTTTTATTTTATTTCTATTTTTATTTTTATTTTCTTTGGATGGAAACTTCTTTTCTTTATTTTCTGAAGCAATTAACTAACTTTTGTTTACACAGGTTTTTCTCTTCTCTTTTCTTCACTCATCCTATTCTCAAACTTATTCTAAAATGGGTAGGTTGATTTTTATTTTTATTTGATTTTTATTTTATTTTGTTTTTGTAACAGGGTAAAAGAATTGTGGTTTCTGGAAGGGCTAATGAAAGGCTCAGTGGGGCAACTAGCGAAAAATATACTTAGGTTAGAATTTCTAGCTATATCGATCCAAAAAAGGCCTAAATTCTCTCTTAGGGCATGGTATAGTGGTCAAGCAAGTGGACGTGTGATTTCTCTATTCGGAATATACTTCTCCCTTGTGTCTTTTCTCAAATGTTTCACTCATATAAGGCTTTAGGCTATATTCTCACAGGATTTGTAGAATAAGTACTCTAGCCTAGATTTCAGAAACTTACTGCCAAACAATCATAGATACTCATGTAATATATTTATAGATAGATGCAAAGATTATTACCTACATATTAACCTAAGTTTCTAAAAACTATTCTAATGCAAAAAGCTACGTTGAGACTTCTAGATTATTAAGAGCATAGAAAAGAAACAATACCAATATTCCTAAGTGTATAGCATAAACTTTTTATTTTTATTTTTATTTTTATTTTTATTATTTTTAAGATAAATAATAATGTAATATACAACTTAATATGTGCTTAACATTTACATCGTGTTTCTATACCACCCCAAACAATTTGGGAGAAGGGGTTCATGAAACAATTCAATAGCACAATTAAATTATGTAACTAACTAATTTTTATAATTTTTAACATTTTATAAATAAAAGTGCATAATTTACATCCTAAAAGTGTCTAATTTTTGAAAATGTTTCTATCCCACCCCCAAACAATCGAACGCTTTGTCCACAAAGTGTAAAGAGATAAGGAAAGAATTTACCATAGAAACGTGGCAAAAATTGGCGATTACACACTGTAATGCAGAAATATTGTAAAGATGATATGATAATATGAAGCACAATTAAACTGGTACGTACTAACTAACACAAACTCTACTGAAGTAAACATGACAGGCTTAGGGTGGCAACATGATTTAAAATGAATACCAAAATATGCCACCCCCAAACAAAATTGGAAAACTTTTTTTAAGTTTGAAAATTTTGTTTGGCCTATACTCCAGAAAGTTAGTATTGTACGAAAACTTGAGTCTTTTAAAGTCAGATTCCCTAGACTTACTAATATATATGTATTAAAATGCAGTTTACCATATATCAACAATCGAAAAAGTTGTGGGTCTTTCCACAAATAATTAACATGGAATGCACCATCAAACAGAATTAAGCACCAAGATTTCCTATGACGTAGCTTAGTGGAATGAGAGCAAAGCCTTATAGATCTAAAACCTAATTGAGCATACAGTTTCTTCTTTGTCCTCTTACGATGGGGATGCCTAGTAAATGAACGTGAGAAAATTGATGGTTGTGGAAGATACGTAGGATGTGGATAATTTTAAGAAGGAAAAAATGGAAAAAATGAAAAAGTGTCAGGTGGCTTGTCCTTAGGTGTTACTTCTTCACCAGTTGGTTTTAGATAGTTATGAAGCATAGGAGAAACGCCAAGGTCAAGTACAAACTCAATGGTTCTTTGAAAAGGTAGAGGGCGAGGAACATTAAGTGATGGAAGGTGAATGAGTGACATGAGGATGTGAGGTGGGTGAATGGTGTTCAACTAGTGTTCTTAGGTCTATATCATCGAGGCCTTGAGATATGCAAGACATTCCTCAATAGGTGGGTAAGAATAATCACCGGGATAGAGGGCTTAAAAATTCTTCTTCCGTCATGGCGTCAAGAGATGAATGGATGTCAATAGGAAAAGAACTTCATGGCATAGAAGCATAGAAGGGTTGCAAAAGAGTCGAAGGAAATCCTTCTTGATGTTATCTACGTCTAGGGACTAGAAATTGTGATCCTTGTCTTCTTCCATAAGAGGGGTATCTACTAGTGTGGGGACTAAAGTGTCAGCCGCACTAATGTGAGGTACAAAACTCTCAATGGACTTCACTTCCCCTTGTACAGGCGAACCTAGTTGTCCCTGTTTTTGTCTAAACATGTTAAATTCTACAGAAAGATTTCCAAAAGAAAGAGTCATTGAGCCATCCCGACAATTGATTTGGGCATTGGTGGTTGCCAAGAAAGGACGCCCTAAGATGATGGGAATGGAATCATGAGCAACTTCTGTGTCAAGAATAACAAAGTCGGCTGGATAGTAAAAATCCTGAACTTTAATGAGAATATTTTCAACTACACCCTTGGGATACTTAATAGAATGATCGGCTAACCGCAAAAAGTCATTTTGGTTGGTTGAAGTTTTGTTAGACCTAGTTGTTTATATAAATAAAAAGGGAGTAAGTTAACACTCGCCCCCGTGTCTAATAAAAGCAAATTGTTATGAAGGTATCACCTAAGGTGCATTGTACAAGAGGGATCGACCGGGGTCCTTGTACTTAACAATTCCGTTATATTCGGATAAAGAGGGATATTGTTGATTTAAGAATGTTTAAAAGTAGGGTATGTTGGTTTTCCTCTTCTTGGTGCACAACTCTTTTAGAAACTTAGCGTGTCCGGGTAGACTTTTTATAGCTTCTAGAAAAGGTAGGTTTATAGTCAAATTTTTAAACACTTCCCTAATCTCATCAAAATTCTCGCCCTTTTAAACACAACTAGTCTTTGGGGATTTTGTGCTTTATCGCTATTTTTAGCGAAGGGATAAAAGTATTATTAGTCTTTGCTTTATCTCTATCCGTTTTCCATCTAGGTATCCATATTGGAACCTCTACGTGTAGGTCTTCACTTTCTATTATTGGGTCTTGTAATGTTTGCCACTTTTGGTTGTGGTTTAACCGGTACTTCTATAGTTGTAGGGTCTTGAGTTTCTATTATAGTATTTGGTATGGTATCATTTTTAGTTTGGGGGTAATCTTTAGGCATAGTCACTTGGTTATCAACTACTACCCGAATGAAGGGTAGTATCGGCCCTGTAGGTCCCCTTTGGTTTATATTACCATTACACTGAATACTTTTTATTTCGAAGGCGGTGTTTGTTGACTTAGGATTAGGCACTGCTTGACCAGGAAACACGTCGGTTTGGTTATTATTTTGGTTAGAAGACATGTCAATAACCTTTTGGTACAAAGACTGCATCGTTTGTTTAATCATATTAGAGTTTTGATCATGCTGATCTTTCATCAAGTTGGAGTTTTGTTGCATAATTTGATTTTGTTTCTCCAACAAGGTCACTACTACTTTGTCTGTAGATGGTTGTATTGGAATTAAAGCTTGTTGAGCGTTCATGTCTTGATGTTGATAGTTCTGGGTTATGGGTACTAAATCTCTATTCTGGTCACCTAAGTTCCCTTGTCCTTGATGTTGAGTTAACTGGTTGAAGTGTGATGGTTGTGTTGGTGTTTGTGCATAGACAAGAGGAAAATAGAAGTCGGAATGCTCAAGACTACAACAGACATTACAACGCGTAGAGTTAATGTTCATGACTAGAGTGGGTTGTTATTGAACAGAGATGGCATCTATCTTTTTAGTGAGGGCATCGATAAGAGTTTTAAGCTCGGGATCATGTTTAACCTCAAGAGAAGAAGGAGAGGAGCGTTAGGAATCGTTACCTCCCCAATTGTTGTTTTTCTTAGATTGATCTTCTAAGAATTTATAAGCCTCCAAGGCTCCTTTACTAAGAAAACTACCCCCAGTCATGATATCTAGAACCTCCTTATGATAATGTGAAAGCCCCTTGAAGAAAGCACGAACAAGCGTGTCTTTTCGCAAGATTATGATCTTGGGCATTCAATGAGAAGATCGATGAAATGATTCCGTGGCCTCAAAAAAGGATTCATGAGGATTACGGTTGAAGAAATGAATCTTCTTGAAGCATTTCATCTGTATTTAGTGGTGGGTAAAATTGTTCCATGAACAATTGAACAAATTGAGCCCATGAGTCCACGAGTTTGGCGTTTGGGCAGCTTAACCAAAGCCCGCCTTATCGGCTAGGGTGAAAGGAAACACCCTAAGTTTAACTTGATCTGGACTTATGCTAGGATGATGGAATGTAGTGAGAACTTGGTCTATCCTACGCGATGTCTTTGGTAAGGCTTCTCGTGGTCTAAACCATGAAAAACCGGTAACAAGTTAAATATATTAGGGGATTCAAAATCCCCACTAGGTCTCTACAAGAACGATGCATGCGACTTAGGGCCATCGTTTAGGGCTTTATAAAAATCAGAGAGAGGAGTCTCTTGTTCTTTAGCCATTGATGCAAGTGCAGTGTATGAAATTCTAGATAGGCGTGTTGTATTTATTTCTACGAAAAACAAGCCTGATTATACTAGAATTAAAACTCCTCTGACAAAAGAAACGAGTGGAAGAAAGGAATACCTGATTGCGTCCTTGCTTTGCTTATGAATAGCGTCTTGTTTACGCGTGTTCAGTGTATATAATAAGTTAGAACACTGAAAAACTTGAAAAATCGAAGTTCGAAACAAAAATGTGGAAATCCGGCTAAAATCAGCTCAGGGCGCGGGTGCGCTCTCCTTGGGCGAAGGTGCGCCTCAGGGTTTTGTGAATGTCCAGTGTTTGAGCGTGGGTCATGCTCGGTTTGGGCACGGGTCGCACTCAGCTTCCAGTGTTTTGAGCGCAGGTGCGCTTGCTTAGGGCGCGGGTCGCGCTCAGGAATTTCAGATGTCCAGTGTTTGAGCGCGGGTCACGCTCGGTTTGGGCGTGGGTCGCGCTTTAGGGTTTTCAAGTTTTAGGCCTTTTATCGTACTCCAAAAAATTTGAAATTTTTACAGTAATTTGGTAAGACGTCTATCAAGTAGCCTATGAAATTTCAGATCAATAGAAGCTATAAAAGTCCCTCAACTGCCCTCCAAACTTTGCGAAACAGTTTTCGGACACAATACAAACAACCGAATGGTTATCCAATCAAAACAAAGCCAAAAATTTCCAAATTTTTACTGGAGACTCCTGACAGATCCTACTTGTTCCTGTAAAAATGTTAGAGCAATTTGAGTTCTATAACTTCTCCTTATCGGCTGGTGTTCCAGATATTAAGTGTTTGCAACACTGCAGAAACACACTGGAAACACTCTACTATTTAGGTGGTCAAAACAAATAAAAAACTCGTAAAATTTTTACTACAAACTCCTGACTTAGGATAGATACTCCTGTAAAAATTATAGAATTTTTAGAACTCCCTAAGTAACCTTACTCGTCTGTTTTTCAAGAACATACGGTGTGAAAACTGAAATGCAGCATTGTAAAAATCATATTTTTTTCACAAGGTAAACCAACTTTGAAAAATCTGAAAATATTCCAGTAAATCAACAACACATTAAATATTATGTATGAAAATTTTCAAAATTTTGGAAAATTGAGAAATACCTTCACCGCAGTGTTTTTCTCTGTGAATCCGCAGCCCCTATGCCTGAAACAGTGAACAGTTCCGAAAATTCAAGAAAGAAGAATGAAAAATTAAAAGGGTGGGTGGGTAGAGAATGGGGGATTGCCCCTTGGATTCAAGCAATTGAATTCTTCTCTAGAACGAGATTAAGATGGCAACGGCGCCATTTGATAACCCGTAAAAATAATAGAATCCTAAATATTAATGTTAGCAACACTAATACGTAATCCTACCGTTCTTACGTTTAAATCAATTCTTCTTACTCTCAAAACATAATCATGCAATATAATGAGTAAGGATTCGTCCACTCTTAACTCTCTAGACTTAAATAGAATTCAACTAATCAAACCCAAAAGGAACAATGGTGAGAGTAATGATTTGATGTGAAATTTCTATACTACCATTCCCAACACAAGAACAATAATAACAATAAGACATAATTAAATTAAACTGAAATTAAACTAATTTAGAACTAAAATTGTGAATAACTAATTATGAATTTAAGACAACTAAATCTAAATAAGAATTTAAGCAATAATCTAAATTGAAATGAAGAACTAATACTTTATTCTAAAAACTAAAATATGATTCTAAACTAACTAATTGAATGAATGTAAAAAAACTAGATCTAGATCTAAAAACTAATCTAGATCTATCTTTTTCTAACCCTAAACTCTATTAACATTAGCTTCCTAACCTAACTGCCATTAACAAAGAGTCAAGCTTTTGTTTTTATACTTTCAGATCCAAAAATCGTGCATGGGCTTGGAGCCATGTTTTTGGCTGGAAAATCGGGCCCAAAACCCAATTTCTTTAGTCCAAAATGGGCTCTTGGTGTAGTTGGCTTCGACAGGATATTTCATCCCACTTCTGCTCATCTGATTGGGCCAAGGCTTAGACCATTGGAAAGCTCTTTCGAGCCGGTCGTTTTGACATAAGGTAGGCCCTAATTCCGAGGTCTGAGTCTAAAGATATGGTCTTCGGAAGTTCTACTGACTTTGTGTGCTATTTCTGCCCACGTGGACTTTGACTTTTCAGCTTTTGATCGGGCTTTACAAAGGCTTTGTCTTCTTGAAAATTGGCCTTTAATCACAGAACTCATTAGCAACCGACCTTTGCTCCTTTATCTCGCTAAAGTGGCACATTTCTGCACATAATGGACTTTGAAGCCTGAAATGCATAAAAACACGTAATCAATATTAACTCTTACTTATTATTCACATAATTGGTCTAAAAGTACGATTGTTAAGGGGTTAAAACTACAGTTTTGGGCTCTTATCACCTACCAATTCCCAACCCTCCCATAGGTTCTGAACAGGCTCGTGACTATGTACCTTTAACTATTGATCCTTCCCTCCCTAATGACCGAAAGGAGAAAAGCGTCTCTGAGACAACTGCTATAACTATTACTCTCCCCCTCCTCGATTTGGAGTTTAGAGGAGGGTGAGTAACGACATTCCCTTCTCGCCGCAATCTCCAGATTCTCCTGAAAGGGATATGATCGTGGAAATGAGGCGTTGGGGCCGAACTGATGAGTTTCCCGTTACCAACAAACACTCAGTTAATGATGTGTATATCACGCTTGTAGTTTTGGAAGTTGTGCAACTTCCTGTTGATAAAGCTGAAGCCAATATGGCTGGTAGTCTGGATCTGTCATTTCACAGATCTGTCGTTTATCTTGCCAAGGTAAGACTTCCTTTTCTGTACAATGTTCTATTTCTCTCATTATGTTACTTACACTTCCTGTATTCTTTTTCAGTTAGTGAATAAATTCTTGGCTATGAAATAACCAATCTTTGCGACCTCAGCCAGTATAGCTGCCGATGACATGGCCACTGGCGAGCTGAACTGGGCAAGAGAGGCTGCTGAGAAAAGGGCTGAGGAACTGCAAACCTAGGTAGACCAACTTTTGGCCAGATAGAAGAAGTCAGATGCTGGTTTCAGGAACATGAGAGAGACGATTGCCAACCTCTGAAACTCTCTAGACAAAGCCCAAAAAGGAGCTACCAAGGCTGCTTCTTGGAAAGTGAAATTCTTGGAACTACGTTAGCAATTCACCACTATGTAAGCAAAGCATGACCAAGTCCAAGGGGAGCTTCACCGTAGGAATATTGAGATGAGAACCGTTGGCCAAGCCATTACTTATGGAAATGAATTCATGACAGACTATAAGAGGGCTCTCAAGGAAAAGTGTCTACGTTCTAAAAAGAAGGCTGGTGATCTATTAGTAGAGACCTCTGAGTTTTTTCCAAGGTGGTCTAGGAGGTAAAGAAGAGATCAGCAAAGAATGTTATTTGTTTTGCTCTGAGAGTACTTAATGTTTCTGAAGAGTCCTTACATGCAACCAGACAAGTTAAATTTGAGGAGGTAATTGAGGCTACTGGGTATGTTTATCAGGTGGATGATTAGGGGCGGGTGACCAACCTTATCGTCTTATTTCCTGGCCTAAATACCAGTATCTCGGCAATTCATAATGAAGTTATACCCGATGCCTCCTCATCTTCTGAAGAAGACACCGATGATGACATGCCTCCAGTTCAACTTTCTTTTTTGCTTATGCTCGTTTAAGGTGAATGTTCCATTCAGCCTTCAACCTTCCCAGCCTGCCCAACCACACAGTCAGTTCCTGAAAGTGGTCCAGGAGTTCTTGATGCTAGTGTAGCAGCAAGTACTGATGCTGAACCGAAGTTTGATTCTACCCCTGCTCAACAGGCTAAGTAAAGACTTAGCTATTCAATTCATGATTTTGAAAACATTTATTTTGAAAAAAAAAATTCTATGGGTCTGTAATATTAAGCAATGTTGCTCACATACTATTTACTTACTGAGCTCTGCAACTCTTCTAGTTTATGCATGCATTTAAAACATTCTATGTTATATAACATATAATGACATGAACTACTATGCATATTCTACCCCTGATGCCCCCAAATTTCATTTGGAACAATAATAGGTGACCTTAGTAGGCTAAATAGATTAAAATGAGGCATAACCAAAATCTGATCAGGATATCATGGGAGCCGTCCAAGTTTAACCGTAACTGAAAGTTCAATCATAATAGAGAAACAACGTCATAAAGGAGCCATGTGTCTATGCGAGGTAACTAGGTGCGATGAGCACAACACTATGTTTAATAATGATAGGTCCTATCTATTTAAAAAATAAATAGGTTATCGCCAAAACAACAGTGGCGAAGTCTTCCTCAACGCAATCATGCGGATATAATTCCAGGCCAATGATTGCGTGCTAGGATCTGGATCAAATCCCAATCTTTCCAACAACTCCCATTTGTGATGTTATGAGAGCGCAAGGAACTGGCATACAGTTTGGGCTCCTAAGAACATTATGCCTAGTTCCAAGTCAAAATGGCATACAGTTTATTGAACAATTAGTGTGGTTAGATTCCCTTAAGGCTTAACCCATCGAGGATAATCTCAGTATGAACTAATTGGTATATAGTTCAGGCTGCATAGGGATGACAAAGGAACTGGCATACAGTTCAGGTTCCCCAAACTAAATATCACTGGTTCTAAAGCAAATTGGCATACAATATTCTTGAACAGATAGTGAGAAGATAATTCCCTAAAGGCTTAGTCCATTATGGATAATAAATAAAGAGCTGACACAAGGAATAAATTTGATTGCAAGGTGAGGAAATTTATTGATAACTGGAGAGAATAAACAATGCATAAAGAAGCATGAAATAACAATTTACTGATAGAGCTTGCGAAGGTGCTCTGCGTTCCATGGTTTGACAAGAACGTCCACTTCAACAGTACGTAAATAGTAAAACCAGTTTGGCCAACCTTGTCGATGATGTATGGTCCTTCCCAGTTGTGCCCAAGCTTGTCATTATGCTCTAGGATCTCACGTAGAACCTGATCATCAGATTTGAAAGCTCGAATTCCAACCCTCTTGTCGTATGATATTTTTAGAATCTGCTGGTTGGTAGCCAAGAGCAATGCGGCCCTTCTCGCTTTTCATCTAGGAGATCCATTTCTCTGCATAACAATTCCTCATTGTCCAGGGTGTGCACAATGTCCGACTTCTGAGTGGAAGCTATCAGTTCAGGAGGTATGACAGCTTCAATTTCGTATGTCAGTGAAAATGGGGACTCACCAGTCAATCGTCTGGGTGTAGTTCGGTATGCCCATAAGACCTTAGGTAGTTCCGACCTATAAACTATTTACGTCGTCTAATTTGCACTTACCTTAAGGATACCTTGGAGTTGAGAAAAGATGGGCAATATGTAACTCTTCACAGAGTTCAGCGACCAGTTCTCCAGCAAACTGTTCCCCATTATCTTAGATGATGACTTTGAGTATACCAAACCTACAGACAATGTTGTTCCAAATAAACTTTATGATATCTTGTTCTCGAATGAAGATGAGGGAAACTACTTCTATCCATTTGGTGAAGTAGTCCATCGTGACTACTAAGAATCTGACATTATCGAGAGCGGGTGGCAAGGATCCCATAATGTCAGTTCCCTAATATGCAAATGGCCATGGGCTAGCCAATGGGTGCAACTCTGTCACTGGGGCATGGGTAAGCGGAGCATGTTGCTGACATTTTTCATATTTGTGGGCAAAAACTTGTGCATCCTTTTGCATGTAAGGCCAAAAGTACCCTTGCTTCAAGATCTTGAGACCGAGTGTTCTGCCCCCAGCATGGTTGCCACAAATTCCTTCATGAACCTCTCACATGACCTATTCAGCAAAGTCTGGGAAGAGACATCGGAGATGAAGTCCCATAAAGGACTTCTTGTAAAGATCATCTCCAATGAAGGTAAATCTTGGTACCTTTGCAAGAAGATGCCATGTTGTGTTCTTATCCTCTGGGAGTGTCCCATCCTTGAGGTAAGACTTTTATGGGTCCATTGAGTTTGGCATGGTGGCTGGAATAACAAAAATTGTTGTAACAGTGGGTGCTTGGATGCTAGGTTTGTTATGGAACTTTATAGGTATGGAGCGAGACTAGCTGTTGCCCAACATTGAGGCAACATATGCCAAAGCATCTGCATGTTGATTTTCTGAGGTAGCTGCTAAAATAGAATATTCTCAAACTTCCTTTGAAGACCCCTGACCAGTTCCAGGTATTTAGCCATTCGTTTATCCCTGGCCTTGTAACCTCCATCAAATTGAAACACAACCAATTGTGAGTCACTAAAAACTGTGAGGTGTGTTAAACCCAGGTCGAGAGCCATTATGAGGCTAGCAAGTGTCGCCTCATACTCTGCTTCATTATTAGACACATTCAAACCTAACCGGCTGGATTTCTCCAGTTACTTGTTGTCAGGAGTAACTAACACAGCTCCAACTCCTACACCTCTTTCACTTGAAGATCCATACACAAACAGTTGCCATCTGGAGCACAGCTACCAAGGGTCTGGATGGGTATTTGGGGATTTAGGTAGGATGTGATCATCTGAACTGGGGATGGTTAAGCCGTACCCAGTGTAGGTCATTGGGAAATCTCCCGAGAATTCTGCTAGAGCCTAACCCTTCTCTGAGATTCATGGGACGTAGATAATATCATACTCTAACAGTTGCACGGACAATTTAGCTAACCTTCCTGACCTGTTCGGCCTTTCCAGAACTGATCGTAACTGGTAATCTGTGATTACTTTGATAGTGTAGGACTGGAAGTATGGACGTAATTTCTCTGCCACAAAAACAAGGGCTAAAGTGACTCTTTCAAGTTTAGGGTACCTTGTTTCTGCCTGTAAGAGCGTTCAACTTAAGAATTAGACAGGTTTTTCAATTTTCTTTTCGTCCACACATATCAGTACAAAACTGATACTGTAGTCAGAAGAAGAGAGATAAAAACCCAACACTTCTCCCTCAACTAGTTTGGAAAGGATTTGTGGAGCTCCCAAGTATATTTTGAGTTGATCGAATGCTTTTTGGCATTTTTCTGTCCATGCAAATGAGGTATTTTTTTGCAATAATTGAAATAGAGGTTTGCACTTGTCCGAACTTTTGGAGATGAACCTGTTCAAAGCTGCCAACCTGCCTATAACTTTTTGAACCTCTTTCATGTTTTTAGGTGAAGGCATTTCTATGAGCGCACGTATCTGATCTAGGTTTGCCTCGATTCCTAGCTTATTAACCAGATTACCTAAAAACTTCCCTGATGAGACATCGAAAGCACATTTCACCAGGTTGAGTTTCATGTGATACTCTCGGAGAATGTCAAATGCACATTTCAGGTGAGAGAGATGATCTCCATGTCTTAGGCTTCTGATCAAGAGATCCTCTACATACACCTCCACAATGTCGACTATCAATCCCTCAAACATCTTGTTTACCAAAGGTTGGTACATGGCTTAATGATAAGAGCCCAAAACTGTAGTTTTCACCCCTTAACAATAATACTTTTAGACCAATTATGCGAGTAATAAATAAGAGTTAATGTTGATTACGTGCTTTTATATATTTCAGGCATTGAAGTCAATTATGTGCAGAAATATGCCACTTTGGCGAGATAAAGGTGCAAGGGTTGGTTGCTAAGAAGTTCTGTAATTAAAGTCCAAAATTCAAGGAGAAAAAGCCTCTGTAAAGCCCTGTCAAAAGCTGAAAAGTCAAAGTCAACGCGGGCGGAAACAACACACAAAAGTCAGTAGAACTTTCAAAGACCGTATCATTGGACTCAGGCCTTGGAATTGGGCGTACCTTATGTCAAAACGAGAAACTCGAAAAGAGCTTTCCAATGGTCCCAACCTTGAACCAATCAAAGGAGTAGAAAGGGACAAAAAGTCTGTTGAAGTCAAAGCCAATTGGAAAGGGCTTTGTGGACTGAAGAAATTGGGCTTTGGGCTCGATTTTCAGGCCAAAAACATGGCTCCTCAGCCCATGCACTAAAATGTGGATCTGGTCTCCTCCATTTCCACACACAAGACTTAGCTCTTAAGGATAATTAGGTTAGGTAGCAAGTAGCCATTGGAGATATTTTCTAGATCTAGATATTAGATTGAATTAAATTAGTTAGTTTTCAATCATAGTTTTAGATCTAGATTTTAGTTTTCATTCCATTAATTAGTTTTTCATTATCTTGTTTTAATTTAGTTATTTGAATCATTGTTTTATTATTCATTAGATCAATAAAATAGTTAGTTCTTCATAATTTCGATTATTGATTTATTTAAGTACTTAGCTCTAAATTAAGTTAATTGTTTGTTATTCATTTCTTAGTTGTTTAATTTCGAATTGAATTCTTAAGTAGATTGATATAGTAAAGTTATAATCTTTATATTATGTCTTATTCAATTTCATATGGAAATGATAGTTTGATGAATCAAGGTTAAACCTCCATTAGAGGGGTTTGATGAAGCCTTGATGAAAACTTGATTGTGTAGTGTAGAATTGTTGTAAGAGTCTATTCCACTCTAGAAGGGAGTTGATTCTCTATGAGAATGGGTAGTTGAATCATTATAGTTAGTATCTTGTTATTTGAATTCACATCGTAATATAAATTCCACACCATTACACTCACTAACTTTAAATAGGACTTATAATATTAGAAAACATTGAATGCTAAAAAACTAGGAGTAGAACGAATCTTTTATTCCACTCTATTTCGATAGATTCGAGAGTAGAAATCTTTGATAAACAATAGTCTTCGTTAAGTTTTAGTTTTACTTGCGTTTGAACTTTATCATTTATTTGTAGGTAAACTAATCTTTCTACGTTTATCAAATGGCGTCACTTCCATCTTAGTTCCCTTTAGTATTGTTTTCTTTAGAATTGTTAGTCTTCCAAAGTCCCAAAACCAACCCACCCTTGTTTGATTCTAACTGTGGTTGTCCGTTTCAGCATTGAAATTTTTCCTCCCAGAATTACACGGAGCGCGACCCGCGCCTTAGCCAGCCTAAATTGGAGCGCCACCCGCACCCAAATACCTGGAACTCCAATTTTTAGCTGAGTGCGATCCGCGCCTTGCCAAAGCAAAACTCGAGAGCCCTCCGCGCTGAAGCACCTGGACCTAGAGTTTTTCCCTGAGTGCGACCTGTGCCCTACCAAGGCTAAGTTCGAGCGCCCCCCGCGCCAAAATGCCTGGAACTCCAGCTTGACCAGAGCGTGGCCCGCGCCCTACCTAGTTTTATTCTTAGCGCGACCCGCGCCTTCTGCTGAAACTGCCCGATTTCCACAGGTTTGTTTCAAACTTCCATTTCTTCAAGGTTTTCAGTGTTCTAACTTGTTATATATACTGAGCACGCGTATACAAGATGGTATTCATAAGCGAAGCAAGGAGGCATTCATGTACTTCTTTCTTCAAAAACCTCGCATCTCCTATTAGAGGTTGATACTAGCATATTAGAATTGTTTGGAGTGTTGTCGTGTTTAGTTAAGATTGGTCTTAGCCATGCATGAGATTAAGGTCAGGCCGAAGAAAAACGCCTAAAATAATCAACTGGCCACGTCAACAAACACGCCTTTCTAATATACCACTCACTACACCTCTAGCTAACATACCACACACCACACCTGAAATAATTGCTGAAGAAAGAGAGTTTCCTCTCTTTGACTTTTACAAAGCCTTGAACGATAGCCCTAAATCTTGCATCGTTCTATCAGACCCAGTGGGGGATTTCCGAATCCCCCCAAATATATTTAATTTGTTACCCATTTTTCATGGGTTAGACCATGAAAAGCCTTATCAACACATGTGTAGGATTGACCAAGTCCTTACTACATTCCACCATCCTACGGTTGGTGCTGAACAAATTAAATTGAGGATATTTCCCTTCACTTTAGCCGATAAGGCGGTGTCTTGGTTAACTTCCCAAGCACGTAATTCTGTGGACTCGTGGGCTAAACTTGCTCAACTATTTATGGAACATTTTTACCCACCACTGAAGACCGATGAAATGCTTTCCAAGATTCATTTCTGTCGACAGAATCCTCATGAATCATTTTCAGAGGCTTGGCATCGTTTGACCGATCTTCTTATAGAGTGTCCATAGCATAACCTCGCGAAAGACATGTTAGTTCGTGCCTTTTTCAAAGGACTTCTACACCACCATAAAGAAGTCATTGACATAATGAATGGGGGTAGGTTCCTAAGTAAGGGAGCCTCAGAGGCTTATAAATTTTTAAAAGATCAAACTAAGCATAATAATAACTGGGGTGATGATTTCTCCTATTCCGCTAGTTCTTCTACAACAGTTAAGGCCGCTGGTATAGTTGAGATGAAACCCAATCCTGAACTTAAAAATTTAATTGAATCTCTCACTAAAAAGGTAAAGGTTATTTCTGTTCAACAAAAGTCTATTCCCGTCGTGAATGTCAACACCAATCCATGTAATTTCTGTTTGAGTCCAGAGCATCCCGACTCCTATTGTCCTCTCGCTTACGAACAACAAACATTACAACAAAATAACGTTTGCTCAATTAATAGTTATCCTATTCCTAACGGCCCTTGGAGACAACACCCCAACTTTAGTTGGAGAAATAATCAACAAGTAACACCTCCAGGGTTTAATAATCAAAATGTTAGGCAAGCAAACAATTATAACCAAGCTCCACCACGACAAGGACAAGGTCAAGGACAAGGTCAGGGAAATTATAACAATTATAACAATAATAATTATAATTCTAATAGAGGTATCATTTCGGTTAATAATAATAACTATCACAACCCACCCATTAATAATCAACGTAACATAGTTCCTGTCACACAACCAGTAGCAAATACTACTCCACAACTGGATCGTTTTGATACCTTTATGCAATCTCAACAACAAATTTTACAAGCCATCCAACTTTCCTTACAGCAGTTAGCTCAAAAGAAAGTACAACTCGAAGGTGTGTTTCCAAGTCAAGCAATAACTAATCCTAAAACAACAAACACAGCTTTTGAGGTGGACGGTAATACTAGTACGGAAAATGCAAACGTAGGTGAGCTAAATGCCATCACCATTCTCCGTTCTGGGAGAGTGGTTGATAACAATATAAATATGCCTATAGTTACCCCACCAGTTGTCCCTACACCGGAGATTGAACTAGATACCGAAATAGAAACTGAAGAGCCTACCCCTGTAAAGGTACCAGTTAAACCACAACCAAAGAAACAAAAAGCC
The DNA here is from genome assembly GCF_015680905.1 of Coptis chinensis. NCBI lineage: Eukaryota > Viridiplantae > Streptophyta > Magnoliopsida > Ranunculales > Ranunculaceae > Coptis > Coptis chinensis. Next base: position 55,563,678 of record NC_141463.1, read on the forward strand.
AAGGTTAAACATCTTGTTGACCCTTACGCTAAATATAGAGAGAAACCACCATTTCCCAAGAGATTAGCAATGTTAACCAAGGATACAAATTTTGATGAGATTAAGGAAGTTTTAAAAAATCTAACGATAAACCTTCCTTTTCTTGAAGCGATAAAAAAGTTACCTCACCATGCTAAGTTTTTTAAAGAGTTGTGCACTACTAGGCATAAGACATATATTCCTAAAGACCCCTTTTTAACTGAATAGCTGCAAACTCTATCTGAAAATAATTGAATCGTTAAGTACAAGGACCCTAGTCATCCTACTGTACAATGCACCTTGGGGGATAATCACATGACCACTGCTTTATTAGACCTGGGGGCGAGTGTTAACTTACTTCCTTATTATTTATATAAACAAATCGGTCTACAAGAGATGCAACCAATGAAAATGACGTTGCAATTAGCGGATCGTTCTATTAAGTATCCTAAGGGTGTGGTTGAAAACGTGCTAGTTAAAGTTCAAAATTTTTACTACCCAGCCGACTTCGTTATCCTCGACACAGAAGTCGCTAATGACTCTGTTCCTATCATTTTAGGGCGTCCCTTCTTAGCTACTGCCAACGCGCTCATAAACTGCCGCAATGGTTCAATGTTCTTATCCTTTGGCCATCTTTCTGTTGAGGTAAATGTTTTTAAGACGATTCAACAGTACCCAGATACGACTGTCAATGGAGAGGTTAGCATGATCGAGAGGTTCGCTCGAGATTATTTCGAAAACACATTTCCTGATAATCAGATGCCCAAATTTATTTCCTTTGGAAGTTGAGACAACAACGTTTTCGTTCCTACACTAGTCGATACCTATCTTATGGATGAGGACAAGATTGATGACTTTCTCAAAGATACAGAGGAATACCATAGTAATATGGATGCGACCAAGATGGATGACGAACTCGACGAGTTTCTTACAGTAGGTGATGATTGACCCTATCAAGAACTACCTTGCACACTAACCGCCTCGATTCCCCTCCTTCCACCCTTTCAAAGGAACCTAGAGTTTGCACTTGATTCTCTTGTTTCTCCTGTGCTTCATGATTTTCTAAACTCTCCTGTTAAGAAAATACTACCTAAAGAGCCACCTGACACTTTCATTTTCAGTTGTGTGATAATACCAACCCATGCCACAAATGAGTTTTATGCTAAACCCACATTCTCATTTTTTCAATTCCTTACCTCTAAAATTCATCCATATCCACCATATCTTCCACAACCATCCATTTTTTCACACTCATTCACTTGGCCACCTTTTCGTTAGAGGAAAAAAAGGTGCATGCTCGGTTACGTTCTAGATCTATCAGACATCGCTTTCATTTCACTAAGTTGCGTCTTCGAAAATCTTGGTGCTTGATTCTATTTGGGGGTGCATTCCATGTTATTTATTTATGGAAAGACCCACAACTCTTTAGGTTATTGAAATATGGTAAACTACATGTTCATTATATATATATATATATATATATATATATATATATATATATATATATGTGTGTGTGTTAGATAAAGTCTTGAGTATCTGACTATAAAAGACTCATTTTATTCTTCGGTGTACATACTTTCACTTCTATATATTGATAAGTGCACCATTCAGGTAACTGGGCCCTCCCTAGGGAGTGTGTGGCTGTAAGTATCGGATTCTAAGTCCACGGTTAATATAATTCACGTTTTCTACTCTTGCATCTTTTCTCAGTTTTTGAGTCATGTTTTTCTACGGTGTGAATTATGCATGTATTACATTACTGTTTTTATTTAGTTCAGATGTTAAGTTTTTTTTTTTTTTTTTTTTTTTTTTTTTAGTTGTTAGATTTGTATTCGGTAGTTAATTGTTGTTTGAATTTCAATTTTAATATAATATGGTTCTTTTCAAATTGCGCATTGTTTTTATTGTTAATCCCACCTTCCCGAATTGTTTGGGGGTGGTATTATTTACTCTAACATGATTTGTTATATGATCCTCCATTTTAGAAGTTGTTTTAGAGAGATGGTTGAGAATATTGCCGATATGGACATGGCTATGAGTAGATATTGTGGTAGGATGAAATCTCAATGAGTTAGGCAATTACCTAAATTCAACCTAAAAGATATTGGCTTTGTTTCGGAATAGAGAATATGGGTTGTTTCCATTTTCAGTTTCAGAAATATTTTGTTTTCGGCAATTGCCTTAAAACTTTTTGGCAACTTGCCCATTTGTTTTGGAAGCTCACAACCTATATAAACTTCTTTCATTCTGCACTCACACCCACACTACACCTCACATTCATCTCTCACCCTTCACTCCCAACTTTTCCTTCTCACTTCCGCATTTTAGCACCTCGGAGCGCACTTGCGCCCCAGTGGAGCGCCACCTGCGCCCTAGGCACTTTCACTCAAAATTTCTTCAGAACGCGACCCGCGCCCTACCAAACGCAAACCTGAGCGCGACTTGCACCCAAAACACTAGAATTCTAGTATTCATCCTGAGCGCGCCCTACGTCCAAGTGCCTAGAACTTGAAATTCACCAAGGCGCACCCCGCGCCCTACCCAGGCATAGGTTGAGCGCACCCCGCGCCCTGACCTCTATCGGCATGAAAAATTCCAATTTTTTGTGGGTTGTTCCAGGATGGAGAATAAGAACTCTCCATCACGGTTGATGACACACCACTAGAATTCAATAGGTATGTGGTAGCGTTAGTTTCGGGAATATCAATACCTGATCCTATTCACACGTGGGGATATATGACCGATAATGCATACCTCTATGACTATACATATTTCCATGAGTATTATGGTGGATTTTGTATAATGGACCAAGGGCGTTACAACATAGCCCTTGGTAGCCTGTCCCTAAATGTAGGCACCACCATGTTATTCATCCTGATGAATATTTTAGGGGATTGGCAGTTTACCTCTGCAAATAGTATTGTTGGTGACGTTTTCCTTGCTTTAGCTGAGGGACATCGCCGATATGACATTTCCCAAGTATTAGTAGCTAGTCTTAAGATAGCCCAAAGCATGAGGCATAAGTATCTTCTTATGCCTGTTTTGGTTTGCCGCATCATACTCAGTTGTCTACCTGAATTATGTACCCAGTTCACGGATTGGAAAAGGGTTGAAGTCATGAGACCCACCAATTAGGTGGTTCGCTCATTTCGAGTAATGACTTGGCCGGGATGGCAGGTGCAACCTCATTTGGTTGCTCCTTACACCCCATCAGACATAGTAACACCCGACAGGTTAGCATAAGTTGATGACACATGGCGACAGGCTTAGCAAGTTATCATGGCATGGCAGGATGCGAAGGAACCTCATCTCTTTGGAGAGGAGGATGACGCTTAAATGGGAGTTAAGGTTAGTTTTTATTTCAGTTAGTGTATGCTTATGTCCTAAGCAATTTGATTCTTATTAACCCCATAACGGGTGGACCTCCTATAGAGTTGTGTCAGTTTTTATTTTCTATATTAGTATGTTTAACCTTGTTTTGCAGATGTTCCAGAATTTCACGTGTTTCCATGGTATTTCTCTACCCTATTTATTTAAATACTTTGAGGACAAAGCATACTTCTTGTTTGGGGGCATAGAAACACGTGTAATTAAAGCATCTGTTAGAATATAGATATGTATAATATACACTTGTTTTCTAGTTAAAATTCAAAACATTTAAAAATATAAATAAAAAGTTATGTTATACACTTAGGAATATTGGTATTGTTTTCCTTCTCTAGGCCCTTGATAAACTAGAAATCTCACGTAGCTTTTGCATTAGAATAGTTTTTAGAAACTTAGGTTAATATGTAGGTAATAATCCTTGCATCTATCTATAAATATGTTACATGAGTATCTATGATTGTTGGTAGTAAGTTTCTGAAATCTAGGCTAGAGTACTTATTCTACAAATCCTGTGAGAATATAGCCTAAAGCCTTATATGAGTAAAACGTTTGAGAAATGACATAAGGGAGAAGCAAAATACGGATAGAGAAATCACACATCCACTTGCTTGATCACTATACCATATCCTAAGCGAGAATTTAGGCCCTCTTTGGATCGATATAGCCAGAAATTCAAACCTATGAATTATTTTCCGCTAGTCGCCCCTCTGAGCCTTTATTTAGCCTTTCATAAACCATAAATCATTTACCCTGTTACAAAACAAACAAACAAAAAAAAAAAAAAAAAAAAAGATCAACCTACCTATTCTTTGAATGAGTCCGAGAATAGAGATGAAGAATAGAAAAGAGAAAGACTTTTGAAATCAAGAATTTGTTAATCGCTTCAAATAAGAAAAAAAAGTTTCCATCCAAAAAAAAAAAAATAAAAAAAATAAAGAGTTAGAACTCCAAAAATAGAATCAAGGGAGTCAAAAGCCAAAGAAAAGAAAAAAATATGGCTAAGGATGGAAACAAAGTGTAAAAGCAAAAATAAAGAACAAGGTTTTCTCTAGTTACTTAATATGAAGACTCTATTATCTTAGACTTGTCCTTTTTGAATATCCATTTCCTTTCTTCTTAAACCATCTCGTAATCCCCGCAACACCTAATAAAGACCTCTAGCTCAATTAGGAATAGGTTAGTGTGATAGTAAGTGGCAGATGTGTTTGATCGACTCCGGCTTCCTTGTGTGTCATTGAGATTGTAAGGTAAAGTGTGCCCACTGCACACTGGAGTAGCGAAACTTGAGGGAAAAAATCAAAGTGGTTTTTGTCTTCACATTTATGTGAGGACCTACTTAAGGACGCCATTCCGAGTTTTCAGAAATGGACCTGCGTGCATTTCATAGTATTACTCATTGTATATATGTTTATTCGTAGATGATTGATTATTATGCATATATTAGCTTAGGTTTCGACTTGATTATTCTTTATTCATTGCTAGTGAGATATATAGATAATTGGGAGCATAAATAAGGAAACAATAGTTTTATTTTTTAGTCGTTGTAGTATAGGTGAAGTTTGTGAGTACCTTCACTAGAAAACTCTCATGAGGCTATAACTCGTCCACTAGGGAATTCCTAGTGGTTTAAGGCCTTGTTGCACATGGTCAATGCAATCGCACTCGGCGAAACGAGATTAGTTAGAACTCCATATTTGGTCACTTATGCTAATTTCTCATATTTGCTTGAGGACAAGCAAAATGTTGTTTGGGGGTAGTTTTATAAGAGCCCAAAACTGTAGTATTAACCCCTTAACAATAATACTTTTAGACCAATTATGCGAGTAATAAATAAGAGTTAATGCTGATTACGTATTTTTATGTATTCCAGGCATTGAAGTCAATAATGTGCAGAAATGTGCCACTTTGGCGAGATAAAGGAGCAAGGGTTGGTTGCTAAAAGTTCTGTGATTAAAGGCCAAGATTCAAGGAAAAAAAGCCTTTGTAAAGCCCGGTCAAAAGCTGAAAAGTCAAAGTCAACGCGGGCAGAAACAGCACACAAAAGTCAGCAGAACTTCTGAAGACTATATCTTTAGACTCAAGCCACGGAATTGGGCTTACCTTATGTCAAAACGACCGGCTCGGAAAGAGCTTTCCAATAGTCCAAACCTTGAACCAAATAGAGGAAAAGAAGTGGATTAAAAGTTAATTGAAGTCAAAGCTAGCTGAAAAGAGCTCTGTGGACTGAAGAAATTGGGCTTTGGGATCGATTTTCCACCCCAAAACTTAGCTCCTCAGCCCATGCACAAAAATGTGGATCTAGTCTTCTCCATTTACACACACAAGACTTAGCTCTTAAGGATAATTAGGTTAGGTAGCAAGTAGCCATTGGAGATATTTTCTAGATCTAGATTTTAGATTGAATTAAATTAATTAGTTTTTAATCATTATTTTAGATCTAGATTTTAGTTTTCATTCCATTAATTAGTTTTTCATTATCTTCTTTTAATTTAGTTATTTGAATCATTGTTTTATTAATTATTAGATTAATAAAATAGTTAGTTCTTCATAATTTCGATTATTGATTTATTTAAGTACTTAGCTCTAAATTAAATTAATTGTTTGTTATTCATTTCTTAGTTGTTTAGTTTCGAATTGAATTCTTGAGTCGATTGATATAGTAAAGTTATAATCTTTATATTATGTCTTATTCAATTTCATATGGAAATGATAGTTTGATAAATCAAGGCTAAACCTCCATTAGAGTGGTTTGATGAAGCCTTGATGAAAACTTGATTGTGTAATGTAGAATCATTGTAAGAGTCTATTCCACTCTAGAAGGGTGTTGATTCTCTATGAGAATGGGTAAAACTTCCTCACATGCTATTCATTAGTTGGTAGAGATTGCCATGAATGATTAGTGATTAGAACGACCAATTCTTATCGTAAGAACGTAAGAATTGGATTACAACAATCTATGCTAGTTTATTGAGTTGGATTCAAGGTGGATTCATTCCCCCTAATTCTTTATCTAGATTCAAACCTTAGTATTATGTAGCATTTCATAGTTGAATTATTATAATTAGTATCTTGTTATTTGAATTCATATTGTAGTATAAATTCCACACCATTACTCTCACTAACTTTGGCTAGGACTGATAATATTAGAAAACATTGAATGCTAAAGAACTTGGAGTGGAACGAATCTTTTACTCCACTCTATTTCGATAGATTCGAGAGTATAATAATCTTTAATAAACAAGTACAAGTTCAGTTTTAGTTTTACTTGCATTTAAGTTCATTGCTTATTTGTGAGTAGAACTAATCATTTTATGTTTATCACTCAAGCATTTTTCAGTCCGAACGACATGAACTATTAACAGTACAGGTCATCCTCGATTGTGAAACTAACATACTTGTGGTCTTCCTCATGCAATAGGATCTGGTTGTAACCAGAAGACCCATCTATGAAAGATAACAATTCATGTCCAACAGTCGCATCTACTAATTTGTCAATCTATGGCAGAGGGTAACTGTCCTTTGGACACGCGCGAGTCAAATCTTTGAAGTCGATACCGATTCTCCATGACCCATTCTTCTTATGTACTGGGACAATATTAGAAATCCAGGTGGGGAAATTGATTTCCCTAATAAAATTTGCTGCCTTTTGCTTTTTAATTTCGGCTTTTACTGCTTTGGATCTGTCAGCACCTCTTTTTCTCAGTTTCTGTTTGACTACTACTGCATCGATATGGACATTGAGCCGGTGGCATCCACATGGGGGTTAATTCCTGGCATTTCTACTAATTACCAAGCAAATACGTCTTTGTGTTCTCGGAGGAAGTGTATTAGAGCCTAGCGCTCTCCATAACTTAATAAGGTGCTGATGAAAGTTCTTTTGGGTGAGCTCCCTCTCATAATTTCCACTTCCTCTAACGGCTCCAGTGAGGAGGGATCCTCTGTCTCTCTTGGGACTAGGTCCGGGAGAGGAGGATCCAACTGTAATTGCTATTTGGTGGGTTGCCCCACCTCCATTAGTTCAAAAAGGAGTGGGGACTGCTTTGTCGCCAGAGCATAGCATGTTTTGGAAGCCACCTGATCTCCTCTGATTGTCTTAATTTTCCCATTATGTTAGAATTTCAGACATTGGTGATAGGTGCTGGGAACAATGCGGACTCTGTGCAGCTAGGTCCTACCCAAGATTATTGATAGGGTATGTTTGATTTTACCACAACAAAATTTATGATGAGGGTTACCGGACTAGTAGCTATAGGTAGTTAGACCTCCCCAACTATTAGAGATTTGTCTCTGCTGAATCCATATAGGTTGGAGTTGGTGGCGACCATTTTTGAGTCAGGAATTTGAAGATTTTTCGAATGCGTCATAGTATAATACATCTGATGAACTTCCTAGATCAACCAATATGCAATGCAAATCGTAATCTCCAAAGGGAAGTGTAAGAACCAGTGTGTCTTCATATGGACTCTGAATACTGTGACAATTGGCCTCAGTGAAAAGGATTAGTAGATCTTTGTGAGGTAACGTGTTGACTTGAGCACAATCAGGCTCTAGTACTATGACCCTTTCTCTTATAGAACTTGCAGTAGGTCTTTTAGTCTCTAATACCCAGGGAGCCTGGCTTGAGTGGAGCTGTCCATTTGAGATAGCTCTGGTTCTTCGATCGAGTCCAAGACCTCATCTGGCATTTTGTTCAAAGGGGCAAAGTTTCTGTCCCCTGAGGGAAGAGCTTCTTCAACTCCTTCCATCTGTGGCTTCTTTTGTGGTTTTCCATCTCCATTGATGGCTACATTTTGGTATTGCCCTCTGGGCATTCGTCTGTTTGATGGGGATTCAGCCCTTTGGCGACCATAATGACGATCTCTCTTTGGCTTTGGAGGTGAAGAGTTCCTATTCCCCTCTCGTGGGACCACAGGGGTTGTTAGATTAGTCTTCTTTGCTTAATATCGTCTGCTATGGGCATCCCCCTCCCACCCTGCATAAGTTTCAACCCTGTCTAGGAGTTCTTCCAAATCCTAGGGTGGTTTCCTGGAGAGGGACCCAAAAAAGGCGTTGCTTTCATATAACCCTTGTTTGGAAGCTATTATAGCAGTCTGTTCATCACAAGACTCTATCTGGATTGAAATTTCCAAACACCGTTACATGTAGGACCTCAATGCCTCTCTGTCCTTTTTCTTGATGTTGAATAGTGCATCAATCCATTTTGGTTGGTGCTTGTTGAATGAGTACCTGTCTACAAAGGTCCTATAAACAGTTCCTCTGAGGACCTGATCTACCACTCAGGTAACCTGTGATACCACAGGAGCGTGGATCCAGATATGGAAGTTTTGAACTCTTGACATATGACGTGGTCATACCTTTCATATTGTCCTATAATGGCACGATATCTGAATACGTGATCCACCGGATCTGACTTGCCACTGAAGATACTGAAATTCGGTTGTCTGTAACCACGGGGATAGGGCTTTCTTATTACTCGTGATGCGAAAAGAGATATGTCTACTCCTATTATAGCGGATTGAACATGGGAGCCTTGCATTTTTCTTCCTTTACCAATCATCCTATACATCTGACAGATCAGGTTGTTTTTCTCAGTCTCCTATGTGCTTTCTTTGGTAGTAAGTCTCTTATTCTGGATTCTTTTTCGGTGTCAGGGGTTGACATCAGGATCCTAGTCAGTTGACTCTGATTCTGATGTCGTATCCGAGTTCTCATCCGAATTACTCTACTCTGATTCTGATGGTTCGCGCCGAACTGGATCGATCCCCATGCCTTGGGTTCCTAGCTCGACCGCCCTTTAGAAGGCCGTCTCCATCGAGATCGATGAGCGGCTCTTTCCCTATGTTAGATTAATACAAATGCCTCAGCAGCTGTACCTCTCGCTCAAGGTTGCTTCTTTGTTATTCCAGAGCCTGTAACGCCTAGCTTGCCTGAACATACTCTGGGTTGGTAAAAATAACATTCTCACCATTTTGGCACTCTCCTTAAGCATCATTTCCAGGGCCTACACCGGGAGCAACTGGCCCGTCGGTGCTAGTTACCTTTCCTTGAAGGGGATTACTCACATCATGGTGATCGACATTCTCCCCACTTTCAGGCATCTCGTGCTCTTCTTCTCTGACAGCGATGCTACGGGTGGTACCGCCACTCTTTGTTTTCTTTGCTCCTGCCATCACAACAGTAAAAGTTTTTAAACTAAATCAGTCATTCAAAATGACTGTTTACCTGCTATCGTCCCGACAGACGGCGCCAAAAGATGTAGGGGATTTTCTGAGTAACCCCTAATCTTCCTCTATGCCTTGTGATTAATAACTTTTTTCTTGACAGAGAAGGGATCAGATAATTTAAAGTTCAGGGCTGAACAGCCTGGCGGCTGCCTACGTATCTCTTTGTTTATTGAAAATAATCAAACCCTCTTTTATGTACTTCTTAAGAGCGAATCCCTATGGTTTATATAGGAAGAGCTTTGAGAGTCTTAGGGTTAGGGTTAATCTCACCGCTTGCGAGTTCCCTTCCATCTTTAGACTCTGCCTTCCTATTAGGAATCCTCTCCTTATGGAAGTCTAAATCTATAGCATATCTTATTAGAAGTAGGTTTCCTTGTTGATCATAAAATCTCATCGTATATGGGAAGATTATATCTAAAAAGTAACTTTTAAAGATATATCATTATGATTCCTTCTTTATCATCAAAGATCGCCCTCTTCAGTTTCCTTCTATTCAGGAACTGTCCATATCAATTCCTAACGACTTTGAGAATTGTTATGCTTAGAGGCGGTTAGTCACATACCTAGAACATGCTTACTAAACACTCATGATAAAAACGAGATCACTTATTTATAGAACTGATCTGATGGCTCTCATCTCATTCTGGACATCTATAGTCCTGGGTCATTTCCCTCCCATGTGTCATTTAGTTAGTGACGGGAAATCTCCCTTACACAGCGGGCACTTATATTCCTCACATACTCAAATGGCGTCCAAAGAAACTGAGGTGGGATTGATCATGCTTGCCACTTACTATCACACCATCCTGTTCCTCATCGAGCTAGAGGTCTTTTATTAGGAGTTACAGGGCTAGGGTGATTGTTTGGAAAGAAAAAGGAAGGGAAAAACAAAATCTAATAAGATGAGAAACTGGGTCTTCAAGATACTTGTAGCGAGAGAAGAACCTCATTTTGTTCTTTTGCTTCCAAATTATGATACATTCTTTTATCCATTTGGCTTTGTCACTCCATATGGTTTTGAATTTTGGGAGTTCTAACTTTGCTTTTGATTCTTTTTGTTTTTGATATCGTCTCCTTTTGATTTTGAACTTTTGGGAGATTCGATTTTTAACTCCTTTGAATTTTTTGGAGTTTTGGTTTTTGATGGGTATTTCTTTTCTTCTTTTCTTTTATTTTTTTTTCTTTTGAAGCAAATAACTATTCTATTTTTGTGCAACGTCTTCTCTTCTCTTTTTCTGATATCCATCCAATTCTCAACTCATCAGCTGGGTAATTAAGCTTTTTATTCTGTGTTGTAATAGGTTAGGAGTTATTGGTGAAAAATAAAAAGGCTTTTAGGAAGGGTGAAGGCTCAAGAGGAGTAACTAAATGAAAACTATCTTTTTGGGTTTTTAATATTTATTTGGCTATATCGATCCAAAAAAGGCCTAAATTCCCTCATAGGCCTATGGTGTGGTGATCAAGCAAGTGGACGTGTGGTCTTTCTATCCAGACATCCTTTGGGTCATCACTCAATAATTATTCAGATTAGGCTTTTCGCTAGATTCTCACAAGATATGGAACTTAATTGTTCTAACCTTGGCTTCAGAAACTCACTGTTATATACAAACAAATGTTTATGCATGTCATTCATGAAAAGATAGAGAAACTAATGTATGTAGATTAGTCTAAGTACGAAGAACAAGTCCTTACTCTATTGCTATAATAAGACTTCTAAACTTTTTATTCATCATAGAAAAAGGAAACAAAACTTTTTAATACTAAACAGAAAAATATTTTTGGTCTTTTTCGAAAAAAAATTTAGAAAGGAAGAAATATACTATTATATATATAGAAAATGCCTAGTTTTTGTAAAATGTTACTATATCAACTATATGATAGAACTATGTTCGTCCTCAAAGTATGAAGAGATAATTAAAGAGATTACCATAGAAACATGAGCAAAAATGGCGATACACCTGTATTCTGTTATTCATGATGAAAATACGCCACCCCAAATAAGTTTGGGGCCTGAGTTGTTCGATATAGAACGAGAAATACATGGTTTATTATACTAGGGATATTTATTTTATTATAAAATATTTTTGGGTTTCTGTATTATAGAAAACATGCATGAAAGAAAAATGGAAAATTGTGGCATGATGTATTTGTTTTACCTTCTACTCATAAATCAAATTCCACAACAAAAAAGCAAAATAAAACAAGCATATAATATTAAACATAAAGTTAAACTTATACTACATCATACACGTGAAAAATAAACATAAAAATAAATAGATCCAACTATACGGATACTAGGAATCCTAGTCAAAATCAGTGCGTGACTCGTCTCAACGTCTAGAAGATCCTTTTCTTTGCTAACGTCGAGGCCTGGCATGTCTATCACTACATAAGAGTGTGTCTCTGATGCTCTGCAGTGTTCTAGTAACATTGTGCTGAAAACATTGTTGCTCCTGCTGGAAGGTCCACTGCTTCTCTAGAAGGGTATGTTGTTCCACTCTGATATTCCGTTGTTCCGTTATATTGTTACCTTGAGTTTCCCTAAGCTGGTGGAGATTTGAGTGCAGAATCCTCTGGACTCCATGGAGGAAGTGAATTCCATCCATGGGCTAAGTGAACTATCGAGTGGCATCTTCAGCGAAGTAATCCACCTTCTCATTTAGGCATGCTTGCTCAACAGCTCTGGCTTCAAGGGGAAGCCATGACTTCTGGACGCAATGGGCATAGATAGGACCTGTGGTTGATAGGGTTATATACTAAAAGCATTACTTTTGTATTAACTCTAATTCTTCATATTTTGAATGAGAATCATATAGGCAAATGTTATGCATATTATATATGTTATTAGTTATATGCATGTGTCTAATACTTTATGTTGTAGATGATATGGTGTGGACACACAGAAGATCATATCATCAGTACTTTATAAAGTATAAGTAATCGTTCAGAAACTAGATGGATTTGGACAAACCATTGGTATGGTTGTAGTATAATCTGGTATTAGTCTATCTTGACTATAGGATTACACTAGTACACTTTGTGTGTATTGAACAGGACCAAGTGAGGTTGTTTCTCCTTATACTGACTATATAAGAGAACAAACGCCTCTATTATTATGGATGCTTGTCTTCCTAATCCGGATATAATAACGGGCACTTACGTGCATTGTACATTACTTTAAATCATCAATGAGTGAGATTCATTGGTGAATCAACAAACTCGATGGATTGGGTAATGACATTGTATGTAAGGTGTGATGTTGATTATAGAAGGAATCTGTGTCCCGCAAGAAGTCAGGTTGATGATGTCCCCTTGAGGAGCTCAAAAAGATTGTCATGTAAACCCTGCAGGTGGATTTATTCCGACATGATAATGACGTTGAGTGGTACTACTCAAGGACATAAGAAGTTGATTAATGTAGTTGTCAGTAACTTGACTTAATCAACGGACATTCGATATCTTAAACACGGGGAGATCAACGAACATATAATATGGAGCCCATAAACGCTAACACGTAATTTTGTATTAGGGCGGTAGTGCAACAATGGCCTTTAGTGGAATAAGCCATTTGTTGACGGACTTGGGCCGTGTGTTCGGGGCGAAGATGGGAAGCCTAAGCCCGTTAGGATGCCTAACCCTAATTTCTCCTCATGGTCCCTGTTGTAGCCTATAAATAGAATACTCTCTCTCTAACCAAAATTCAGTATTCATTATTCTGAAAAAGAGGCAAGAAAAGTAGATCTGAATTCCTTTCTGATCTTGAGAGAAAGAAGGGGATTGGTAGATCGTTGTCCACACAACGTCCAATCTATTCTAAAGGAATACAACAGAAGATCAAGGGGTTGATTGTTGATTCGGATTCATAAAGCTTGGATTCTCAGAGTTATCAAACCGGATTCTCAAAGGTATGTTTTCCAATCACAAATCGCGGACACCTATTAATTCAACTGCGCGTGGTGTTCGCGGTTTGTAGAAATAGTCATTCTGAAATAACGGTTCCTTCAATTGTAGCATCCTTGACCTCCATTAAGGTGTCTATGGCTTGGAACCCCCAGTGTTGCATGATCTTGGTGACCAGCACTGGCAGAGGGGCAGTTGACCTCTTCGGTTTACAGAGTTTCTCGAAGATAAAGGAGACAATGCAGAAACTGTTCTTCTGCTCTTGAAGAATTCATAAAATATGAAGCATCGCTTTACCTATATCCAAAGACTTGGCTGAGCCTAGCAGGTTATATGTTGTCTACTGAGATACTGCTAGCTAGTTCCTTTGTAGCGAACTCTGATAAGCGTAGTGAGACTTGTGGTTTTTAACCCCCTCGAGAAGCGTCTCTACCATCATCACGTGGATGGTCTTTCCATTTGGGGACTATTCCGTCTGAACATAGGCCTTCAGAGGAATCCCCAAAACACAACTCACAACCTCCTTGATGACCTCCAGTGAGCAGCCATCCTTAACAACCGTAATGCGGCCATCCTCCCCTCTAATCATGCAATTATAAAATGAAAGAGTAAGAGAGGGAGAATAAACTGCATTTTGCAACAAAACCAAGGGTTCCCATCCTCTTCTTATGATCTCAGCCTTGAAGTGCACTTCAAACAGATCGATATAGAAGAGGTCTTGAAAATTTTGCAACGGCATAATTTTAAGAATTCGAGCCATTTAAAGTAGGGATTTAAAAAATTGGGGTTTTGAGTTGGAATAGGGGTTGAAAATGGGGAAGGTGGGCGATTGTGTGGGGTTAAGGGTTTGATGGCACGTGCCTTTTTTAAAACTTACTAATAGATTTATGCATTTATTTAACCTTGCATGCACATATACACTTTTATTATTCCCAAGCTATTTGTGTTTACATGTGCTGATTATTAAAATATTGGCCCTACTCTGATTTGTATGTTGAATGCCAAATGTTGCTTTGGAGATGATACCTTGCCAGATGGATTTAGCATGAATAAATGTGATTTGGTATCGTATCAGCCTTATGCCATGGGACGAATGAAATATATTTGGGGTGAGGATGCAGAAGAATATTGTCTAGAGAGGTGGATCGGCGAAGATGGCAGGTGCCGCATGGAGAGCCCTTTCAAGTTCCCAGCCTTCCAAGTAATAAATTTTATTAAGCAAACTTTGCCATTGGTACTAATTTGGACCTCTCTTACCTCTTAATGAAAAACTCTTACTCTTATCCATGCCATTGTGATTTTTTAGGCCAATAACAAACGATCTCTTCATTTTCTTTTACTTTTTTAATTTGTGGGAGCAAAGTGCTGAATACAACTAAATTCACGTTATTTCTTGCCTCTTAGGCTCAGCCACCAATTTGTGCTAGGAAATAATTTGCTTTCTCGCAAATGAAGGAGTTCACTTCCGTCCTGTTATACTTATTTGTTTTCGAGCTATGGGATATGAAGAAACTGGTTAACTACAAAACCAATGATCACTCTTCACATTGATGGCCCTCTCGAACTCTACACATCTCAAAAAGTTCGAGGCAAATATTAAGAAGATGATCAAGAATCTTATGTTCTATTCTTTGTCATGTACTATCACTGCCTATCCTAGCTACCCTACTTTCTTTTTTTGCAAAATTGGTTTATATTGTTCTTGGTGCAACCAACTGTGTTTTCGCCACGTGTTATACCCATGAACTCAATCTGTATGTTTTCGGCGTTATTCAGCAATGCAAGACTTTTATAATTATGTATTGATGACAGTGTACATCAGTTTTTTTACTCCATCGTGTCATCGATACTTACTATTATCTCAGTGAGAAGCTTATATGGTTAGCATTATCAAATATGCTAACATAGAACCTACTAGCCCAATCTTATGTCTATGTTAGAGCAGTATAGAAGCTCACTTAGACGCATATACTATTATAAGACTAATAGGGTTCAAGTAGGTGATGCTTCATTCATGAATCAATATAGCACTCAATAACAGACTTTGATAAAGTACTTTATCTCCCCCACACTTCACATAGATGTACAATTTTACCTGTTCCTAATGCACCAAAGGTACCACTGGCAGACCAAACAAATCAAGAGCAAATTAAAAACTAACAAATGGGTATGTACCCTTCTACCGTTTTGTTTTCGTATAGCTAAAAAAAGGAGGCTCCAACAAATATACATAAAACCGTCCTTTTTTTTTTGGGTAAAACAGCCCGCTAAGGAACAGATACTCAAGTGGTAGGAGGGAGCTAGGAGTCTTCCATTGAGTCTTCATTCATGCCTTCATGGGTGGCTCTATGAGGTATTGCTTGAAAGCAGTTTTCTACTATTACTTTTGGAAAATGCCTATACCATAGAGATTTCTAGACAAACTAGCAAGGCACAGGAAGGGAACAAACAACAACAGACTTATCACTTCGATCCCTACTGCTTGAAGTTCAATTCCTTCAACTGTAAAAAAACTCTTCCTTCAAAATTCAAGTACTAACTGCTCTAACTATTGCTCATATGGTTTCTTCAAGTAATAACTGTTCGTTCAGCGAAACTGTCATTATACATACAAAAATTGTAACGTTGTCAAAGCCTAACTTCTTCTCTTCCTTCCCAATTTCTCATGTGGCATCTTTGGCACTATGGAATAGCATTATCCTGCAAAAAAGGTTTGCTCATGACTATCAATCTCTTCAACAACACTTTTCATATATCAACTTTAAATGGATAGAATTTTATCTTTACTAAATTATTTCATCGTATCATTTTTTTGTCATAGTACTGTAGTTTTTTGTTTTTACATAGGAGTTCGTCAATTACACTTTCTAGAGTGATTGATTCTTTTTTGTGTAATTTTTTTTATTCACTATTGAATTTCATAATCTCCTTGCGTTAAATATTCCTTCCATTGTCTATATTCCTCTGACTTTAAAATTTTATAGGTTTCCTTTGAAATGACAACGCCAGGATATCTTCCTTTGTCTGACATAAATGCCCAGAATCAGCACTGCAGAATTAAGTTCTGTGTCTCTAGAAAATGGAGCATTGGAAAAGAATTGCAGGGAAAAACTAGCAAATTTGACATGGTTTTGATAGACGATAAAGTTAGCCAATTTCATTTGAATTGCACAAATTCCCTTCCCATTATTTTTAATGCAAACAATTATTAATTGTTTGCGAATATTTTGGTTTCAGGGAAATCAAATGCATGCAATTTGTAAGGGGGATTTCCCATCACTAACTAAATAACACGTGGGAGCTAGGGAAATGACCTAGAACTATAGATGTCCAGAATGAGACGAGAGTCATCGGATCAGTTCTGTGAATAAATTATATCGTGTTTATCACGAGTGTTTAGTAAGCATGTGCCAAACACGTGACTAACCGCCTCTAAGCATAACATTTCTCCAAGTTGTTAGGAACTGATATGGATAGTTCCTGAACATAAGGAAACTGAAGAGGACGATCTTTGATGATAAGGAATGAATCAAAATGACATATCTTTAAGAGTTACCTTTTAGATCTAATCTTCCCATATGCGATGGGATATTATAACCAACAAGAAAACCTACATCTAATAAAATATGGTCTAGATTCAGACTTCCATAAGGAGACGATTCCTAATAGGAAGGTAGAGTCCAAAGAAGGAAGGAAACTCACAAGTGGTGAGGTTAACCCTAACCCTAGGACTCTCAAGAATCTTCCTATATAAAGCATAGGAATTTGCTCTTAGGAAGTACGTAAAATAGGGTTTGATTCTTCTAAATAAACAAGGAGATACGTAGGTTGCCATCAAGCGGTTCAACCCTAAACACTAAATCATCTTATACCTTCTCCATCAAGAAAAGGTTCTTAATCACAAGGCACAGAGGAGGATCAGGGGATACTCAGAAAATCCCCTATATCTTTTGGCTCCATCTATGGGGACGAAAGCATGTAAACATTTGTTTTAAACGACTGATTTAGTTTAAAAACTCTTACTGTTGTGATGGCAGGAGCTAAAAAAACAAAGGGTGGCACTACCACCCACAGCGTCGCTGTCAAAGAAGAAGAGCACAAGATGCCTGAAATGGGGCAAAATGTCGATCATCATGATGTGAATAATCCCCTTCAAGGGCCGGTAACCAGCACCAACAGACCAGTTGCTCCCGCTGCAGGCCCTAGAAATAACGCTCAAAAAGAACGTCAAAATGGTGAGAATGTTGTTTTTACCAACCCAGAGTCTGTTCAGGCGAACCAAGCGGTACATGCTCTAGAACAGCAAAGAAGCAACCTTGAGCGAGAGTTACATCTATTGAGGCATTTGTACCAATCTGACTCAGGGAAGGAGCCACTAATCGATCTCGATGATGACGGCCTTCCAGAAGACGGTCGTGCTAGGAACCCAAGGCGTGGGGATCCAGTTCAATGCAAACCATCATAGTCAGAAGACAATAATTCGGATGATGACTCGGATACGACATCAGATTCAGGGTCAACTAACCAGGATCGTGATGTCAACCCCTGACACCGAAAAAAAACCCAGAACAAGAGACTTTCTACCAAATAAAGCGCATGGGAGACTGAGAAATATGACCTGATCGATCAGATGCATCGGATGACAGGCAAAAGGAGAAAAATGCAAGACTCCCTTGTTCAATCGTCTATAATGGGGGCATGCAGATCTCTTTTCTCATCATGAGAAATGAGAAAGCCCTATTCCTACGGTTACAGACAATCAAAGTTCAGTATCTTCAGTGGAAAGTCAAATCCGGTGGATTACGTATTCAGATACCGTGACACCATTAGACAGTATGAAAGGTATGACCAAGTCATGTGTCAAGAGTTCAAAGCTTTCCTATCTAGATCCACGCTCCAGTGGTACCACAGGTTACCTGAGCAACAGATTAGGTCCTCAGAAGAGCTATTTAGAACCTTCATCGATAGATATTCATGTAAAAAGCACCAAACGAAACGGATTGATGCACTGTTCAACATCAAGAAAAAGGTCAAAGAGGCATTGAGATCCTACATCCAACGGTTTATGGATATTTCAATTCAAATAGAGTTTTGTGACAAACAGACTGCTGATAAGAGCCCAAAACTGTAGTTTTAACCCTTTAACAGTCATACTTTTAGACCAATTATGTGAGTAATAATTAAGAGTTAACACTGATTACGTATTTTTATGCATTTCAGGCTTCAAAGTCCATTATGTGCAGAAATGTGCCACTTTAGCGAGATAAAGGAGCAAAGGTCGGTTACTAAGGAGTTCCGTGATTAAAGGCCAAGTTTCGAGAAGACAAAGCCTTTCTAAATGCCCGGTCAAAAGCTGAAAAGTCGACGCGGGCCGAAACAGCACACAAAGTCAGCAGAACTTCCGAAGGACATATCTTTGGACTCAGACCTTGGAATGGGGCCTACCTTATGTCAAAACGACCGGCTCGGAAAGATCTTTCCAATGGTCTAAGCCTTGACCCAATCAGAGGAGTAGAAGTGGACGAAAAGTTTGTGGAAGACAACTGCAGCTGAAGAGGCCTTTTTGGACTGAAAGAATTGGGTTTTGGGCCTGATTCTCTGGCCCAAAACATGGCTCCAAGCCCATACACGATTTTTGGATCTGAATGTATAAAAACAAAAGCTTAGCTCTTTGTTAATGGTAGATAGTTAGACCTAGATTAGATTTAGATTAGTTAGCCTCCATTAATGAATTCTAGATCTAGTTTTTCATGGAGATTAATTAAGTTTAGTTCCATTTCAACTATTGTATTAGATTAAACCTTTGAATCTTGTTCTTCATTTTGATTAGATCAATAAAGTAGTATTTTTTTATCAATTTCAATTTTGTCATTTCCATTCCTAGATCTAATTTCAATTCCTGTCTTTATTTCAATTGAGTCATTAAATTAGATTTCATTATTGTTTAATTAAGTAAATTTCAATTCTTTATATCATGTTTAGTTTAAATGTAATCGGAAATGATTGCGTAATGATTCTCAGCTAAACCTCCATTAGAGGGGGTTAAGAAGCCTTGATGAAAGCTTGATTCCGAATATCGTAGAATCGTCGTAATTTCTTTTCCACTCTAGAAACGATTAGTTCACCATGAGAATGGGTTTAATCGTTCACATGCTAGTTATGAATTGGTAGGAATGCCATGTGTAATTAGGGATTAGGAAGAACCACTTGTTCTCGCGGGCGATTCAATTCGGATTCTGACGATTAAATGGATTAATAGGATTAAGTCGATTTAAGGTGGAATCAATCCCCCTCTAACTCCTTATCATCGAATCAACGTAGCATTCCCTTAGTTATTCCCATAGTCGACTAGTTGCATTTTGTGGGTAGTTGCATCGTAGTCTAGTTGCCTCATTCGTAAATCTCTCATTGACTTTAAGTAGAGTACTTACACGTGAGAACATAGCATACGGAAGGACTAGGAGTGGAACGAATCACTCTACTCCACTATATCTCATAGGATTGAGAGTAGAATCTTTGATAAATTAGGCACATAAGATCGTTTTAGTTTTACTTGCGTTTTGATTTCATCGTTCATTTCGTGAGTAGACTATATTCATTTTATGTTTTATCAAATGGCGCCGCTGCCGTCTTAGTTTCACTTTCGTATTGTTTTCGTAGTATTAGTACTGTTCTTAAAGTCCCATTTCACCCACCCACCCTTGTTTGATTCATACTGTGGTTGTCCATTTCGTGAGTTGAAAAATTCGGGTAAAAAATTACAATGAAGCAGCAAGCCTCCTCCTTGAGCGACCACCCGCCTAACTTCATCGGACATAGAGCGTGACCCGCCCCCATGTGGAGCGCGACCCGCGCTAAAAACACTGTAATTTGAAAATTACTCGGAGCGCGACCGCGCCCTGTGTTAAATTTTTCTGATTTCGACAGTTTTGACTCGAACTTTGCTCTTTCATATTTTTCAGTGTTCTAACCTACTATATACACTGAACAAGCGTAAACAAGACGCTATTCATAAGCGAAGCAAGGACGCAATCAGGTATTCCTTTCTTCCAAACCTCGCATCTCCTGTTAGAGGTTTATACTAGTATATCAGAATTGTTTGGAGTGTTGACGTGTTTAGCTAAGTTGGTCTTAACCTTGTATGAGGTTAAGGTCTGGCCGAACAAAAACACCGAACGTAAATACACAACAACATCAATAATCAAGTCTATCTAGTATACCACACACTACACCTCTAGCTACTATTTCACATACACCACCTGATATAATGGCGGAAGAAAGAGAGACTCCTCTCTCTGACTTGTACAAAGCCTTGAGCGATAGCCCCAAATCTTGCATCGTTCTAGCAGACCCAGCGGGGGATTTCCGAATCCCTCCAAATATTTTTAATTTGTTACCCGTTTTTCATGGATTAGACCATGAAAAACCTTATCAGCACATGCGTAGGATTGAACAAGTCCTAACAACATTCCACCATCCTACGGTTGGTACGGAACAAATTAAATTAAGGGTATTCCCTTTCACCTTAGCCGATAAAGGCGCGCTTGGTTAACTCGCCCAAAAGCCTAATTACGTGGGACTCGTGGGCTAAACTTGTTCAAATTGTTTATGGAACATTTTTACCCACCCCTAAAGACGGATGAGATGCTTTCCAAGATTCATTTCTTTCGACAAAATCCCCATGAATCATTTTCAGAGGCTTGGAATCGTTTCACCGATCTCCTTATAGAGTGTCCACATCATAACTTAGTGAAAGACACGTTAGTTCGTGCCTTTTCAAAGGACTTCTACACCACCATAAAGAAGTCCTAGACATAATGAATGGGGTGGTTTCTTAAGCAAAGGAGCCCTCGGAGGCTTATAAATTTTTAGAGGATCAAACTAAGCGAAATAACAACTGGGGGGGTAGTGACGATTACTCCTGCTCCGCTAGTTCTTCTTCCACGCTTAAGGCTACCGGATGTTTGAGGTTAAATCAGATCCCGAGCTTAAAACTCTAATTGAATCCCTCACAAAAAGGTAGAGGCCATTTCTGTACAACAAAAGCTAATCCCCTGTCATGAATGTAAATACAAATCCATGTAGTTTTACATTTGGAGCCCCGAAAGCATCCCTCTCACAATCGTCCTATTACCTATGAACAGGCTTGTTCCATTAATAGTGAACCTAACGCCCCTTGAGACAAAATCCCAACTTCGTTGGAGAAATAACCAAAACGTCACACCTCAAGGGTACAATAATCAATATGTTAGGCCCTACGCGCGACGGCTTTAACCAAGCCCCACTACACAACAAGGACAAGGTCGGGGAATTTTAATAATTATAACAACCAAGTGCAACCTCGACAAGGTCAAGCACAAGGTCAAAGTAGTTATAATAATTATAATGCTAATAGAGGTATCGTTCCGGTAAATAATAACTATCAAAATCCACCCATAAATAATTCACGTGAAATAGTTCCAAATCACACCACCCGTGACTACTACACCCACACAACCGGATCGACGACACCTTCATACAAGTGAGCCAAAAACTTTTCCAAACCATGGCTCAATCCAACCAACAGCTTCTACAATCCGTTAATAATTTAACCCAACAGTTGGCTCAAGATAAAGCCCAACCCAAAGGTGTGTTTCCAGGTAACGCAATACCAAATCCTAAAACAAAGAAATACAGCCTTTGAGGTAAATGGATAATACTAGTAATGAATATGAAGATCTAGGTGAGCTAAAGGCTATCACCACTCTCCGCTCGGCAGAGTGGTTGATAACAAAGTAACTATGCCTATAGTTACCCCACCAAGAGTCCTACTACACCGCTATATTACTAGATACGAAATAGAAACTCAAGAGCCTACCACCGTAGAGGTCCCAAAGCATTCAACACAACTTAAGAAACGTAAAAGCCACGGTTAAACATCCGGTGATACCATTGCTACATATAGACAGAAACCACCGTTTCCACAAAAAATTAGCCATGTTAACTAGGGATACAAATTACGAGGAGATTAGGGATGTTTTCAAGAATCTAACTATAAACCTTCCCTTCCTCGAAAGCTATAAAAAGCTACCACACCATGCTAAGTTTCTTAAGGAGTTGTGTACTACTAGGCGTAAGACCAATATACCAAAAGATGCCTTCTTAATAGAACAATTCCCAACTCTATCTGAACATAATGGAATTGTTAAGTACAAGGACCCCCGGTCGCCCCATCATAAATGCACCTTAGGAGATTCCTATACGACGACCGCGTTATTAGACTTGGGGGCTAGTGTCAACTTACTCCCGTTTTATTTGTATAGACAAATAGGTCTAGACGAGATGCAACCCACTAAAATGACGTTGCAATTAGCTGATCGATCTATTAAGTATCCTAAGGGGTGTCGTCGAAAATGTTCCGTAAAAATTCAGGATTTTTACTATCCCATTGATTTTGTCATCCTCGACCACGAGAAGTCGATTATCCACTCTGTTCCGATCATCTTAGGGCGACCTTTTCTGGCAACTGCCAATGCGCTCATAAATTGCCGTGATGGTTCAATGTCCATGTCTTTTGGCCATCTTACTGTTGAAGTCAATGTTTTTAAAACAAAGACACAGTTACCCGATTCGTCTATGGATGGAGAGGTTAGCATGATCGAGAGCTTTGCTCGAGATTATTTCAACAACACGCTCCCGGATAATCATATGCCCAAATTTCTTTCCTTTGGAAGTTCAGACTCCAACATTTCCATCCCTACCCTAGTCGATACACAGATTACGGATGAGGATGAGATAGATGACTTTCTCAAAGATGTAGAGAACTATCATAGTAACGAGGATATGACCAATCTAGATGAGCAATTCGATGAGTTTCTTCGAGCAGGTGATAATTCACCCTATCAAGAACTACTTGCCACAGCATCCACCTCGATTCCCCTCCTTCCACCCTTTCAAAGGAATCTCGAGTTTGCACTCGATCCTGTGGTTTCTTCTGTGCTTCATAATTTTTTAAATCCACCTAGTAAACAAATACTACAGAAGGACAAACCATTTGACACCTTCATTTTCAGACTTGAGACAGTCCCTACACACACAATGAATGAGTTTTGTGCTAAAACCACATCCTCATTGTTTACAGGCTGTCTTTCTACAACTTATCCATATCCACCATATTCTCCACAACCATTCATTTTTCCACACTTATTTACTAGAACATCCACTCATTCAAAAATGAAAAAGAAGGTGCATGCTAGGTTAAGTAATAGGGTTATCCGACTTAAACTTTCATTTTACTAGGTTAAGGCCATAGGAAATCTTGGTGCTTGATTGTGTTTGAATATGTTTTCTGTGATATTTATTTATGGAATGATCCACAACTATTTCGATTGTTGATATATGATAAACTGCATATTCACACATATGTTTAGATAAAGTCTCGAGTATCTGACTATAAACGACTCAACTTTTGTATTTGGTGCACTTCCTCTCATTTCCATATATTGCTGAGTGCACCATTAAGGTAACCGGGCCCTCCCCATGGAGTGTGTGGCTGTAAGTACCGGATCCTAAGTCCACGTTTTCCACTCTTGCATGTTTTCTCGGATTTTTGAGTCATGTTTCTCTATGGGGTGAATTATGTCCATCTTGTTTATTGTTTTCTTTTTAAAATTAAAAATAAATATATATATATATATATTAAAGAATAAGCATAGTAACCTAGGAAGTCTCGGGAATTTGACTTTAAAAGACCCACTGCTAAAAATAAATTTTCTAAGCTTTGTTGTAAAAATTTGTTTGGGGGTGGGGTGTTCGTGTTTCTGTACTAAATATTTATGTCCCATTAGAGTTGCTTAGGCCGTTTTATTGTATTACGATTACGATTCGGGTTGACATAATCCATGAATTTAGAGTTCAATTGTTCGCATAACGTACGTCATGCACGCACTTCGAGACATTTTCCACTATCTTATATGTCATGCACGGTCGGAATGGAGTGTTTTATGGATCATTGGATTGGAAATTCTCTCCTGATCATTTCCATATCTCATTCGCAAAAATCGGACCGGTAACGAAGCGGCAATTTTGATTTGAAGTTTCGCAAAAAAATCGAAAAAAATCACAAATTTCGAGTTTGGGCTTGGGCCCAACCCGCGCCCACCGACAGCGCGACTGCGCCCTTACCTGTAGCAGCACTCGCGATCTTCTTCTCCATCTGCCATTAACGCCAAGCTCCAAAACCTAAAAAAAAAACAAAACCAAAATAAAAAGAAAACTAAAATCAAATCCCAACCCAAATCGATTCCAAACACCACCGACCACCACCACTACTAAATTACATCACCAAAAAATCCACCAAAATACCAAATTTTGGTGCTGTCGACCACCACTCCACCACCACCACTGGTTGCTTTAACCGGTCTATTAAAATCACACCACTACATCACATTTAAACCCCCACTACATTCCAAACTTCCAATAGCTCAACAACGCCGAATTTTGCCGGAGCAAGCTTTTACCGCCGACCACTTCACCATTTTATTTTACGGTGGCGAGATGATCGGTCGAGATCTGAATAGCTTGTGGTACTCGACTGAAGCCTATTACCACGAGGACTTAGTCCGGCGGTTCTATATGATCTGAGGGAGTTGGAAGGGACTAGGATTTTTGTTGTTGTAGCGAAGAGGCGGAAGGAAGTGACGATCGGTTGTTGGCTCGAGATTCTAGGCATTCCGCCTAGAATCCATCTGAATGTCACCTACAGGAGTCCCAAAGAATGGGGTAGAGCCATTGATGCACGAGACAGTTATTGGAGGGGACTACAATGCAAGATGGCATTGTGTCCGACAGGCTTCCCTTAGGACCAACCAGCTGGCTACAGCTCAGTGGATTGGTCGAAACATCCAGGGGAAGGGGAAGGTCAGTGATATCGGCCTGAACTGCCTCCATATCTTATGGATACTCTAGGAGCGGAAGTATGACTTCTGCTTCTTAGAGTTTTTACTGAGCATGATTAGGGGAGTAGGGAGGTCTGTTGCCCCTCTCCCTGTGTTGATAACAAAGATCATGCTTAAGTTGAGAGCATTCGGTGATGATCGGACATACATCACTCTCCACCGTAACCCTCGCATCTATAAGGAGTGTGTCCAATGGGTTTGGAAGTTGGCTGAGGATAGAGAAGAAGAAGAAGAGGATGGAGGAGCTGAGAATGCCGACGAGGCTGGGGGACATCAGGATGCCTCCGAGGATGAGGAGGATTTGACCTGTTTTGACGTGGATGCCTTGGAGAGGTGTTGGACAGATGCCGAACGCATGGCTGTTATCCATCGAGGCATGCGTTCGCTTAACACTATCTGTGAAGACCTCCGGACTCGACAGGCAACGATGCATCACAACTTCGAGCTCCGTACCCAGAGAGAGGATGAGAGGTGGGAACAGATGAGCGCCGAGCTAGCAGCTCAGCGCCAGTTTCGGGACGAGATGCTTACTCGATTCCCACCTCACGGGGACTCTCCTTCTGAGGACACACCATCCGAACCGAAGGCGTCGTCGCCCGAAGATCTAATGGTCTTGGCTCTTGAGAGCTTCGGGGAGCGATCTCGGAGCATGTTCCCCGCCACCACCAGTTCCGGAGTAGCTAGGGATAGTATAGTTTGATGTTTTATGTTTTATTTGTAATTTCTTTATTGTTATTTATTTTAATGCAAGTTTATTTCCGTAATTTGAATTTTGTAGTGTAATGTACTCCGAATGAAAATTTTAATATAAGGGGTTATTTTCAGTATGCGTGGTTGTTTCATATTCATCCCACCTTCCCAACTTGTTTGGGGGTGGTTTTATCAATTCAAGCATTATTTTTATATAACCCTCGTGTTAGAATTTATTGCGGAGTCAAGGTGAAAATGTGGTTGTTTAGGCATATATATGATTAAGTATCATTGTAGGATGAAATCTAGATTAAATAGGTACATTCTATCATAAAATCAACCTAAAAGATACTGGGTTTGAATTAGAATTCAGGATATGAGTTGTTTCCGTTTTCGAGTTTGGAAATTTTAGGATTTCCGGAAACTGTCGTAATTAGTTTTGGCAACTTCCCGATCCATTTTAGCAACTTTAAACCTATATAAACTTCATACAATCTATCCTCACAACTCACAATACACCTAAACTCCATTACTCACCTTTCACTCCCGCGATTCCCTCGTTCCGGCTCATTTTCCAAGTTTCAAAGAACTCGGCGCTTTTCTTCTTCTACAGAGCGCTTTTCATCTCTATATTTTTTTGAGTTTTTGTCGAGGCCAATCAGCTTCCTCTCTGGCGACCAGCTCAAACACTGAAATTTCAATTTCTTCAGAGCTACCGCCCCCTATCGAGGCGCTCGCGACGACTTCCGTGGACCAGAAAATTTCCAGTTTTTCGCGCGTAGTATCCGGATCCTTCGCAGCTATTCCAAAGCGTAATTTTGAGATGACATCTCCAACATTGATACCGGAACAGTCTTTCGAAGATTTGTTCCAAAGCACTACTTATGGTGCTTGGTTTCGCGAAGCGATCACATACGTTGGTTGGGAGCCGCTTATGGTAAGCCCTGATGCACTTTATTCTCCAACACTAGCATCTTATTTTTACGATAATTGCATTTTCTTTGAAAGACCAGATGGAGAACAAGTGTTCTCCATCAACATTGATAATGAACCAATGGAAATTACCAGGTTCTTGCTAGCATTTGTTCTTGGGCTGGCTATGCCCGCTGAAATACAAGACCCATGGTGCTATTGGGTCGATAATATGTATGTCTACACTTACGAGTTTTTGCATGAGTCGTATGGCGCGGGCATTTTTCGTATTGAGGACCAAGGGGAATATAACGTCGCCTTTGGTAGCCTGTCCATGAACATAGGAACTGTTATGTTTTGGATTATGCTAAACATTTTAGGGGAATGGCGTTTTTCTTCTATGAATGATGCCACTTGCAGCGTCTTCCTTGCTTTAGCCACGGGACGTATGTGTCATGACCTTCCCCGAACCTTGATGTCTAGTTTAGCCCGATCCCATAGCATGAGCCATAAGTACCTTCTTATGCCCGTTCTAGTTTCCCGTATTATGCTATGTTTCTTCCCTGTTTTTTGTACACGCTTCACGGATTGGATTACGGTCGACACTATACGACCCACCAATAGTATTATTCGATCTTTCCGTGCAATGACTTGGCAAGGGTGGAGGATACAACCTCATCTGGTTGCACCCTACACCTCGTCAGATCAAGTGGCTCTTAATAGGTTAGCAATAATAGATGATAAATGGCGGGAAGCCTGGCAAATTATCATGGCATGGCAGGACGCGAAAGAACCTCACTTCTTTATAGAAGAAGAGGATGACGAAGTTGACGAGTAATGCGGGGGATAAAGTAAGTTTCATTCTAGTTAGTGTCTGCTTATGTCCCAAGCAATTTCATTCTTGTTAACCCCATAATGGGTAGAACTCGTATAGAATTATGTCAGTTTTATTTCCTATATTAGTACGTTCTAACCTTGTTTTACAGATGTTCCTGAATTTCACGCGCTTCAATGGTATTTTTCCTACCCTCTTTATTTAAATGCTTTGAGGACAAAGCATGCTTTTTGTTTGGGAGGGGCATAGAAACATGTGTAATTAAGGCATCTATTAGGATATAGATAGGTATAATATGCATTTGTTTCTAGTAAAAATTTCAAAAATTCAAAAAAATAAATAAATAAGTTATGATATACACTTAGGAATATTGGTATTGTTTTCCTTCTCTATGCTCTTAACAATCTAGAAGGCTCACGTAGCTTTTGCATTATAATAATTGTTAGAAACTTAGGTTAATATGTAGGTAATAATCTTTGCATCTATCTATAAATATATTACATGAGTATCTATGATTGTTAGCGATGAAGTTTCAAATCTAGGCTAGAGTACTTATTCTACAAATCTCGAGAATATAGCCTAAAAGCCTTATATGAAATGAAACATTTGAGAAATGACACAAGGGAGAAGTAAAATCCGGATAGAAAATCACACGTCCACTTCCTTGATCACTATGCCATATCCTAAAAGAGAATTTAGGCCCCCTTTTGGATCGATATAGCCAAAAATTCAAACCTAGGAATTATTTCCCGCTAGTCGCCCCTCTGAGCCTTTCTTTAGCCTTTCATAAACCACAATCCCTTTACCCTGTTACAAAAACAAAAACAAAATAAAAAATAAATAAATAAATCAACCTACCCAATTTAGAATAAGTCTAAGAATAGAATGAGGAAGAAAGAAAAAGAGAAAAACATGTGTAAACAAAAGTTAGTTAATTGCTTCAGAAAATAAAGGAAAGAAGTTTCCATCCAAGGAAAAGAAAAATAAAAATAGAAATAAAATAAAAACTCCAAAAATAAAATAAAAGGGAGTCAAAAGCCAAAGAAAAAAAAAAGAGAAAAGAAAAAGAAAAATATGGCTAAGGATGGAAACAAAGTGTAGAAGCAGAAGTAAATAACAAGGTTTTCTCTAGTTACATAATATGAAGACTCTATTATCTCGGACTTGTCCTTTTTGAATATCCATTTCCTTCCTTCTTAAACCATCTCCTAATCCCGAAACACCTAATAAAGACCTCTAGCTCGATTAGGAATAGGCTAGTGTGATAGTAAGTGGCGGATGTGTTTGATCGACTCCGAACTTCCTTGTTGTCATTGAGATTGTAAGGTAAAGTGTGCCCATCACTAGAGTAGCTAAACTTGAGTGGAAAAATCAGAGTGTTGTATCTTGACTATTATTGTGAGAACCTACTTAAGGACGCTTATTCGAAGTTTAAAACGGACCGCTAGACATTTCATAGTATTACTCATTGTATATATGTTTATTATAGATGATTGATTATTATGCATATATTAGCTTAAGTTTTTGACTTGGTTATTCTTTTTCATAGCTAGTGAGATGTATAGATAGTTTGGAGCATGAATAAAGGAAACAATAGTTTTATTTCTTAGTCGTTGTAGTATAGATGAAGTTGTGAGTACCTTCATCGAAAACTCTCACGAGGCTATAACTTCGTCCCACTAGGGAATTCCTAGTGGTTTAAGGCCTTGTTGCATATGGTCAATGCAATCGCTCAAATAAATGAAGTAGATAGAACTCCATTTTTGGTCACTTATGTTAATTTCTCATCTTTGCTTGAGGACAAGCAAAATGCTGTTTGGGGGTGGTTTAATAAGAGCCCAAAACTGTAGTTTTAACCCTTTAACAGTCATACTTTTAGACCAATTATGTGAGTAATAATTAAGAGTTAACGATTCACGTGTTTTATGCATTTCAGGGCTTCAAAGTCCATTATGTGCGAAAATGTGCCACTTTAGCGAGATAAAGGAGCAAAGGTCGGTTACTAAGGAGTTCCGTGATTAAAGGCCAAGTTTCGAGAAGACAAAGCCTTTCTAAAAGCCCGGTCAAAAGCTGAAAAGTCGACGCGGGCCGAAACAGCACACAAAGTCAGCAGAACTTCCGAAGGACATATCTTTGGACTCAAACCTCGAAATGGGTCCTACCTTATGTCCAAACGACCGGCTCGGAAAGATCTTTCCAATTGTCTAAGCCTTGACCCAATCAGAGGAGCAAAAGTGGACGAAAAGTCTGTGGAAGCCAACTGCAGCTGAAGAGGCCTTTTTGGACTGAAAGAATTGGGTTTTGGGCCTGATTCTCTGGCCCAAAACATGGCTCTAAGCCCATGCACGCTTTTTGGATCTGAATGTATAAAAACAAAAGCTTAGATCTTTGTTAATGGTAGATAGTTAGACCTAGATTAGATTTAGATTAGTTAGCCTCCATTAATGAATTCTAGATCTAGTTTTTCATGGAGATTAATTAAGTTTAGTTCCATTTCAACTATTGTATTAGATTAAACCTTTGAATCTTGTTCTTCATTTTGATTAGATCAATAAAGTAGTATTTTTTTATCAATTTCAATTTTGTCATTTCCATTCCTAGATATAATTTCAATTCCTGTCTTTATTTCAATTGAGTCATTAAATTAGATTTCATTATTGTTTAATTAAGTAAATTTCAATTCTTTATATCATGTTTAGTTTAAATGTAATCGGAAATGATTGCGTAATGATTCTTGGCTAAACCTCCATTAGAGGGGGTTGAGAAGCCTTGATGAAAGCTTGATTCCGAATATCGTAGAATAGTCGTAATTTCCTTTCCACTCTAGAAACGATTAGTTCACCATGAGAATGGGTTTAATCGTTCACATGCTAGTTATGAATTGGTAGGAATGTCATGTGTAATTAGGGATTAGGAAGAACCACTTGTTCTCGGGGCAATTCAATTCGGATTCTGACGATTAAATGGTTAATAGGATTAAGTCGAGTTAAGGTGGAATCAATCCCCCTCTAACTCCTTATCATCGAATCAACGTAGCATTCCCTTAGTTATTCCCATAGTCGACTAGTTGCATTTTGTGGGTAGTTGCATCGTAGTCTAGTTGCCTCATTCGTAAATCTCTCATTGACTTTAAGTAGAGTACTTACACGTGAGAACATAGCATACGGAAGGACTAGGAGTGGAACGAATCACTCTACTCCACTATATCTCATAGGATTGAGAGTATAATCTTTGATAAATTAGGCACATAAGATCGTTTTAGTTTTACTTGCGTTTTGATTTCATCGTTCATTTCGTGAGTAGACTATATTCATTTTATGTTTTATCAACTGCTATAATAGCTTTCAAACAAGGGTTGGTTGCAAACAACGCCTTATTTGGGTCCCTCTCTAGGAAACCACCCTGTGATTTGGAGGGATCAGCCAGTTCAAGATCCCCCACGTACTGGACCACTCAATGGCCGGCTGCAGATAAACATGATTTCAAGAAAGGCAAGCAAGCGAAGTGGGCAGGTCACAGAAAAGGGTATGTGATACCAAATGCGCGTCACCAAACAAATGAGGTTCATGAACAGCAAATTGACTATGGATTGTGCTCAAGTCAATGCGTTACCCTATAAAGATCCACTCATCTTTTTCACTGAGGCCAACTGTCACAGCATCCAGAGTCCATATGAGGATGCACTGGTTCTTACACTTCTTTTTGGAGATTATGATTTGCATTGCATATTGGTTGATCCAGGAAGTTCACTAGATGTGTTATACTATGACGCATTCAAGAAACTACAAATTCTTGACTCTAAGATGGTTGCCACCAACTCCAACCTGTATGAATTCAGCGGAGACAAAGCTCTAACCATTGGGGAAGTCCAGCTACCTGTAGCTACTGGTCCGATAAACCTCATCATAAATTTTGTTATGGTAAAAGCTAACACACCCTATCATATGATCTTGGGCAGGACCAGGCTGCACAGACTCCGCGTTGTTCCCAGCACTTCTCACCAATGTCTGAAATTCCCACATAATGAGAAAATTAAGACAATCAGAGGAGATCAGGTGGCTGCCAAAACATTCTACGCTCTGGCGACAAAGTAGTCCCCACTCCCTTTTAAACTAATGGAGGTGGGGCAACCCACCAAATAGCAATTACAGTTGGATCCCCCTCTCCCAGACCTGGTCTAAGAAGAAAGGGAGGATCCCCCTTCACTGGAGCCGTTAGAGGAAGTGGAAATTATGGGAGGAAGCTCGTCTAAAACCACTTTCATCGACATCTTATTGAGTTTTAAAGAGCGCCAGACTCTAATACACTTCCTCCGAGAACACAAAGAAGTGTTTGCTTGGTCATTCGAAGAAATGCTAGGAATGAACCCCCATGTGGCATGCCACCATATCAATGTCCACAGTGATGCAGTAGTAGTCAAATAGAAACTAAGAAAAATAGGTGCTGACAGATCCAAAGCAGTAAAAGTCGAAATTGAAAAGCTAAAGGCAACTAATTTTATCAGGGAAACCAATTTCCCCACCTGGATTTCTAACATTGTCCCAGTACGTAAGAAAAATGGGTTATGGAGAATATGTATCGACTTCACAGATATGAACTGCGAGTGTCCAAAAGACAGTTACCCTCTGCCATGGAATAACAAATTGGTGGATGTAACGGCTTGACATGAATTTTTATCCTTCACAGATGGGTCCTCTAGCTACAACTAGATCCCATTGCATGAGGAAGACCACAAGCATGCTAGTTTCACAACCGAGGATGGCTTGTACTGTTATCAGGTCATGCCGTTCGGACTGAAGAATGCGGGAGCCACGTACTAATGTTTGGTAAACAAAATGTTTGAGGGATTGATAGGCGATATTGTAGAGGTGTATGTGGACAAACTCTTAATCAAAAGCAAAAGACGTGGGGATCACCTCTCCCACCTGAAACGTGCATTTGACATTCTCCAATAGTATCGCATGAAACTCAACTCAGCGAAATGTGCTTTCGCTATCTCATCAGAGAAGTTTTTTGGGTATCTGGTTACTAAGCGAGGAATCGAGGTGAACCCAGATCAGATTCGGGCACTCTATAGAAATACCTTCATCTAAAAACATGAAAGAGGTTCAAAAAGTTATAAGCAAGTTAGCAGCTCTGAATAGGTTCATCTCCAAGAGTTTAGATAAGTGCCAACCTCTATTTCAATTACTGCAAAAAAATACCTCATTTGCATGGAAGAAAGACTGCCAAAAAGCATTTGATCAACTCAAAATGTACTTGGGGGCACAACCGATCCTTTCCAAACCAGTTGAAGGAGAAGTTTTGGGCCTTTACCTCTCTTCATCTGACTACAGTATCAGTTTTGTACTGATAAGTGTCGATGAAAAGAAGGTTGAAAAACCTATCTATTTCTTGAGTTGAACGCTCCTACCAATAGAAACAACGTACCCTAAACTCAGAAGGGTCGCTTTAACCCTTGTTTTTATGGCAGAGAAATTACGACCATACTTCTAGTCCTACACTATTAGAGTAATCACATAATACCAATTACAATCAGTTCTGAAAAGACCGAACAAGTCAGGAAGGTTAGCTAAATGGTCTGTGCAACTATCAGAGTATGATATAATCTACGTCCCATGAATCTCAGATAAGGGCCTGG
Organism: Coptis chinensis; assembly: GCF_015680905.1. NCBI lineage: Eukaryota > Viridiplantae > Streptophyta > Magnoliopsida > Ranunculales > Ranunculaceae > Coptis > Coptis chinensis. The sequence continues at coordinate 55,597,221 of NC_141463.1, forward strand.
CACTAGCAGAATTCTTAGGAGATTTCCCAATGACTTACACTAGGTACGACTCAGTAATCCCCAGTTCAAATGATAGCATCCTACCTGAATCTCCAAATTCACGTCCAGACCTTTGGGAGCCACGCTCTAGATGGTGATTGTTTGTGGATGGATCTTCAAATGATAAAGGCACAGGAGTTGGCGCTGTGTTAGTTACTCCTGACAACATGCGACTAGAGAAATCCATCTGGTTAGGTTGGAATGCCTCTAACAATGAAACAGAGTATGAGGCGACACTTGCTGGCCTTATAATGGCTCTCGACCTGGGATTAACACACCTCATAGTTTTTAGTTCCTCACAGCTGGTTGTGTTTAAAGTTGATGGAGGTTACGAGGCCAGAGACGAATGATTGGCTAACTACCTGGAACTGGTAAGGGGTCTTCAAAGCAAGTTTGAGAATATTCAATTTTATCAACTGCCTCATTCAAAAAATCAACACGCAGATGCTTTGGCATATGTTGCCTTAATGTTGGGCAACATCGAGTCTCGCTCTATCCCTATAGAGTTCCAAGACAAACCTAGCATCCAAGCACCCACTACTACTACAGTTTGTGTTATTCTAGCCACCTCACCAAACTGGATGGATCCATACAAGTCTTACCTCAAAGACGAGACACTCCAAAAGGATAAGAACACAACAAGGCATCTGCTTGCGAAGGTACCAAGATTCACCCTCATTGGAGGTGATCTTTACAAGAAGTCTTTCCTGGGACCTCACCTCCGATGTCTCTCCCCAAACCTCACTGAAGAGGTCATGTGAGAGGTTCATGAAGGAATTTGTGGCAACCACACTAGGGGCATAACATTCGCTCTCCAAATCCTAAGGGAAGGGTACATTACGCCTTACATGCAAAAGGATGCATAGTTTTTGCCCGTAAATGTGAAAGGTGTCAGTGAAAGTCTCCACTTATTCATGCTTCCGCGATAGAGCTACACCCATTAGCCAGCCCATGGCCATTTGCATAGTGAGGAACTAACATTGTGGGACCCTTGCCACCCACTCCCAGTAATGTCAGGTTTTTACTAGTTACGACAGATTACTTCACCAAGTGGATAGAGGCAGTTCCCCTTGTCTTCATTCGAGAACAGGACATCAGAAAGTTCATTTGGAACAACATTGTCTGCAGGTTTGGCATACCCAAAGTCAGCATCTTAGATAATGGGCAACAGTTCATTGGCGGATCGGTGGCCGAACTCTATGAAGAGTTGCACATCACTCATCTTCTCTCAACCACAAGATATCCACAAGGCAATGGCCAGGCTGAGGCCTCCAATAGGGTTATTTTGGATAACATGAAGCGCAAACTAGAAGATATGAAGGGTTTATGGGTCGAGGAACAACCTAAGGTCCTATGGGCATACCGAACTATACCCAGACGATTGACTAGTGAGTCTCCATTTTCACTGACCTACGAAACTAAAGCTGGCATAACCCCCAAACTGGTAGCCCCCACTCAGAAGTCGGATGTTATGCACACACTAGACAATCAGGAATTGTTATGCAGAGAAATGGATCTCCTGGATGAAAAGCGGGAAGGCACCGCATTGCGCTTGGCTGCCAACCTACAGATTCTTAAAAGATCATACAACAAAAGAGTTCGAATTCGAGCTTTCAAATCTAGCAGTCTGGTTCTGCGTGAGATTCTGAAGCATAACGGTAAGCTTAGGCCCAACTAGGAGGGACCATACATCGTCGACAAGGTCAGCCGAACTGGTTTTTACTATTTACGTACTGTTGAAGGGGACGTTCTTGTCAAACCATGGAACGCAAAGCACCTCTGGAAGTACTATCAGTAAATTATTATTTCATGCTTCTTTATGCATTCTTTATTCTCTCTAGTTATCAATAAAGTTCCTCACCTTACAATCAAATTTATTCTTTGTATCAGCTCTTTATAAATAAGGAAAAATATACCTTAGAACTTGGTTTAAATAAAAGGTTGGGGCAGCCTGAACCCCTAGTTATTTCAAAAAAGAAAAAAAAAAGAAAAGCTCTTTATTTATTATCCACAATGGACTAAGCCTCTAGGGAATTAACTTCTCACTATCTGTTCAAGAATATTGTATGCCAATTTGCTTTGGAACCAGAGATATTGAGTTTGGGGACGCCGAACTGTATGCCAATTCCCTTCTCGTCCCTATGTAGTATGAACTTTATGCTAGTTCTTTAAGACTAAAATTATCCTCGATGGGTTAAGCATTTAGGGAATCTAACCACACTAACTGTTCAGTAAATTGTATGCCAGCTTCACTTGGAACCAGAGATAGTGTTCTTGAGAGCTCGAACTGTATGACAGTTCCTTGCATTCTCACAACATCACTAATGGGGGTTGCTGGGAAGATTTGGGTTGGATCCAGATCCTAACACGTGATTATTGGCCTGGAATTATATCGGCATGAATGCACTGAGGAAGACTCCCCCACTATTGTTCTGGTGACAACCTATTTATTTTTTAAATAAACAGGACCTATCATTATTAAACCTAGTGTTGTGCTCAAGGAACCAAGTTACTTTCGCATAAACATATGCCTCCTCTGTGACGTTGTTTCTCTATTATGATCGAACTTTCAATTACGGTTAAACTTGGATGACTCCCATGAAATCCTGATCAGATTCTAGTTAAGCCTCAATTTAACCTGTTTAGCCTATTAGAGTCACCTATTGTTGTTCCAAATGAACTTTGGGGGCATCAGGGGTAGAATATGCATAGTAGTTCATGTCATTATATGTTATATAACATAGAATGTTTAAAATGCATGCATAAACTAGAAGACCTGCTGAACTCAGAAAGTAAATAGTATATGAGCAACATAGCTCAATATTAAAGAACCATATAAATATTGTTTCAAAATAAATGTTTTCTAAATCATGAATTGAATATCTAAGTTTTTACTTAGCCTGTTAAGCAGGGGCAGAATCAAATTTCGGTCCAGCATTAGTACTTGCTGCTGCACCAGCATCAGGAACTCTGGACCACTCTCGGGAACTGACTGTACGGTTGGATTGGCTGGGACGGTTGAATGCTGAATAGAACATTCACCTGAAACGGGCACATGCAAAAAAGGAAGTTGGACGGCAGGCATGTCATTATCGGTGTCTTCTCCAGAAGATGAGGAAGCATTAGGCATAAGTTCATTCTGAATCGCTGAGATACTAGTATTCAGGTCAGGAAATAAGACGAAAGGGATGGTTACTCGCCCCTGATCATCCACCTGAGAAACATACCCAGTAGCCTCAATAGCCTCCTCAAACTTAACTTGTTTGGCTGCATTGAAGGAGTCTTCATAAACATCAAGTACTCTTAGAGCAAAATGAATAGGATTTTCAGCTGACCTCTTCTTTACCTCCTGCACAACTTTGGAATAGAACTCAGAGGTCTCTGCCAAGAGATCACCAGACTTCTTTTCAGAACATAGATGTTTCTCTTTGAGAGCCCTCTCAAAACCTGTCAGACTTCATTTGCATGAGTAATGGCTTGGCCAAGGGTTCTTATCTCGATATTCCTACGATGAAGCTCCCCTTAGACTTGGTCATGCTTTGCTTGCAGGGTGTTGAATTAGGAGCGCAGTTCCAAGAACTTCACTTTCCAAGAGGCAGCCTCAGTAGCTCCTTTTTGGGCTTTATCTAGAGAGTTCTGGAGGTGGAAAATCATATCTCTGATGCTCCTGAAACCAGTATCATATTTCTTCACTTTTGCCAAAAGCTGGTCAACCTGGGTCTACAACTCCTCAGCTCTTTTCTCAGCAGCTTCTTTCACCCAGATCAGTTCACTAGTATCTATGTCATCAGTGGTTATATCGACTGAGGCTGCAAAGATTAGTTCTTTCATGGATGAATAGTTATTCAGTAACTGAAAAAGAATATAAAATGTGTAAGCAACACAATGAGATAAACAGAACATTGTACAGAGAAAAAATTCTTACCTTAGTTAGATAAACAGCAAATCTGTGCAATGATAGATCCAGACTACCAGCCATATTGGCTTCAGCTTTATCAACAGGAAGTCGTGCAACTTCCAAAACTCTAAGTGCAATAGCAACATCATTAACTGAGTGTTTGTTGGTAATAGGAAGCTCATCAGTTCGGCCCTAACGCGTCATCTCCATGATCATCTCCCTTTCAGGAGAATCTGGGGATTGTAGCGAGAAGGGAATGTCATTGCTCACACTCCTTGTAGGAACCATTATGGTTTTATGTCATCGACTACAAACCGTGAAAACCTATGTGCAGCGGAATAAGGGTGTTTACGATTTTGTTTAGAATCATACCTTTGATCAGCTGTGATATCTCTGAGAATAGAAATTTTATGAATCAGCAACCGCTTGATCTTCTGTTGTATTCCTATCTTTGGAATGGGCGTTGTGTGGGCAACGATCTACCTGCCTTTTCTCTTTCTCTTTGCCTCTCTTGAGCAATCACTGAATATTAATTTCAGCCAAGAGAAAATGGTTTCTTTATATAGGCTACAATAGGGACCATGAGGAGAAATTAGGGTTAGGTCTCCTGACGGGCTTGGGCTTCCCATGTTCGCCCAGAATACACGGCTCAAGTCCATCAACAAATGTCTTATTCCACTAAAGGTCATTGTTGCACTACCGCCCTAATCCTAAATTACGTTTACGGGCTCCATATTATATGCTCGTTGATCACCCCATGTTAAGATATCAAATACCCGTTGATTAAGTCAAGTTACTAACAACTACATTAATCAACTTCTTATGTCCTTGAGTAGTACCACCCAACCTCATTGTCATGTCGGATTAAATCCACCTATAGGGTTTACATGACAATCCTTATGGCTCCTCAAGGGGACATCATCAACCCGACTTCTCGCGGGTCATGGATTCCTTCTATAATCAACAACACACCTTACATACAATGTCATTACCCAATCCATCGAGTTTGTTGATTCACAAATGAATCTCACTCATTGATGATTTAAAGCAAAGTACAATGCACGTAAGTGCCCATTATTATATCCGGATTAAGAGGACAAGCATCCATAATAACAAAGGTGTTTGTTCTCTTATATAGTCAGTATAAAGAGAAACAACCTCACTTGGTCCTGTTCAATACACACAAAGTGTACTAATGTAATCCTGTAGTCAAGATAGACTAATACTAGATTACACTACAACCATAACAATGGTTTGTCCAAATCCATCTAGGTTGTGAACGTTTACTTTTACTTTATAAGGTATTGATGATATGATCTTCTATGTGTCACCACACACCATATCATCTACAACATAAATTATTAGACGCATGCATATAACTGATAACATATATAATATGTATAACATTTGCCCATATGATTCTTATTCAAAATATAAAGAATTAGAGTTAATACAAAAATAATGCTTTTAGTATATAACCCTATCACTCCTCCTATCTCCAAATCGAGGAGGGTGGAGAGCAACAGTTACCGCAGTTGTCTCAATAACGCCCTTCCCTTTTCGGTTATCGGGGAGGGAAGGATCAATAGTCAACGGTACATAGTCACCACCCTGTTCAAAACCTATACTAGGGTCTGGAACTGGAAGGGGTACATCTACTTTCTCAAAAGGATTACCAAAGTGGGGAATAGTCACAGGAACCTTGATAGGTGTTTCTTCATCCACAGATAGATGGCAAAATTTTGTTCTCTTACCTAGTAGGGCAACATCAGAAGCAAGAGTAGGGTCAAGTCTCTTAAACTTTGAACGATTGGACGCATGTACTTCCCTCTTAAAATTGCTGGTAGCCAAAAGTTCATGAGATAGTTCAGGGCCCCTCCCACCAGTGATCACACAATCATCACTAACATCAAGCTCCTGAACTGAACCCGATGTCGCAACATCACTGGAAGTTGCCACATAATTCTTCTCTTTGCGGCCTCCTCTTATTCTGGTACTCAAAGAGGATTTATCCTGAACTGGAGGATGAAGAAGACCAGCATCTTGATCCATAGGAGGAGGAAGTATTCAAAGTGCCAGCAGTTCTTCAGTAGATATATTAAAATATTCAAAGAGATGGGTGTGGTCAGGAACTATCACCCAGGGAATCCTTTGATCCTTAGGGATCTTCTTGATGAAGTCCACCGTAGCAGCATCAGTTGCAGTTAATTAGTTCTAGGGGTAAGAGTCATCTAAGAAATAATAGCAAAGGAACTCTTATGATGATTGTAAAATTCATGAGAAAATAGACTTACTAGTCGGAGCATGAGTGAGTTTTATGGGAACAGGAATCCCCACTTGCTCACCATCAACATCTGGAGGGCGAACATCCCACGCATCACCCAACACTCGTAGGTGGTGATCATCTCAACCCTCATCACTCTGCTTCCCCTCGAAAAGGACTATCAGAGAATTCTTGTCTCTAGTCATGAGGTAATAGTAAGATTGGTCCCAAATATGGCGGACCTCATAAAAATACCCAAACACCCAACGATTCAAAATGAATCCATGTTTCTTTGCCAGTATGGCAGAGTACATGACATTTCTGTAGAACAGGGGTGCTGATTGACTAAAAGCAACATTGAAGTGGATCAGACATTCTCTCAACAGTGGGTGTAGGGGAAGGGTGAGTCTGGCCCTAAGTTGACCGATTGTGGTGAGCTCTACTTCCTTGTAGGCCAACTCATCAGACAATCTCCCCCACTCAAGACCAATATTAGCAGGGGTGTGAAATTTCTCTCAGATCAGTTCTAGGGAAGAGAGATCCCCAAACTTTATAAGTGACCAGTTGGGATTCATTATCAGGAAAGAGATAAAGTTTGAAGCTTTGGTTAAACCCTAACGGGAGATCAAAAGGTTCGTCTACAGGGAAAAGATAGCAGAAGAGATAGCGCGGGCTCTCTCACCAGATCCTTTATATACAGATAAGATGGACGGTTATGATTAGCCCGAGCATTACGTCTTTCGAGGATGGAACTGCCATCATTAACTTTTTTGGGAAATGGCGTGTCTGCTCGAGCCGCCTTTTCAGAGCCTTAATTAGGTGAGTCCATAAGCAGTTCCAACAACTGTTTATGAAAAAGATTCTCGTGTAGAAAGCAATGTCGCTTCAAACACCTACGTGCTAGATGGCACGATAGGGGGCATTGATAAAACATAAAATGATAGTTTACCTACGAAATGAACGTTGAAACTCAAAACGTAAGTAACTAAACAAGATTACGTGCCTAGATTTATCAAAGATTTCTACTCTCAATCCTATTGAGATATAGTGGAGTAGATGATTCGTTCCACTCCTAGTCCTTCCGCATGCTGTGTTCTCTACGTATAAGTAATCTTAACTCTAAAGTCTAATGAGAGATTTACGAAATGGCAACTAGACTACGATGCAACTACCCACAAGATGCAACTAGTCGACTTTTAGAACAACTATGGGAATGCTATGTCGATTCTATGATAAGGAGTTAGAGGGGGATTGATTCCACCTTAACTCGACTTAATACTACTAACGACGAATCGTCCCTAATCCGAATTGAATCGCCCGCGAAACAATGCAGTTACTCCTAATCCCTAATTACACATGGCATTTCTACCAATTCATAACTAGCATGTGAACGATTACACCCATTCTCATAGTGAACTAATCATTTCTAGAGTGGAAAAGAAATTACGACGACCTACGATAATCGGAATCAAGCTTTCATCAAGGCTTCTCAACCCCCTCTAAGGGAGGTTTAGCCGAGAATCATCACGCTATCATTCCCAATGGAATTCAAACAAGACATGATATAAAGATTTGAACTTTACTTGTTTAAACTCAATTCCAAACTACTCATGCAATAATTGAATTAAACTAATAATGACAAATAATTGAATCTAAGAATTGAACTAAATAAGTAAATGGAAATGAAACTAGATTATGGAGAACACTATTTTATTAATCTAAGAAATAATAAAATAATGATTCAAATACTAAATTAATAATCTACTTTGTTCTAAAGTAATTAATTAAACAAGAAACTAGATCTAAAACAAGATATGAAAAACTAATTAATTAACTAATTGAAATTCTAAAACTAAGTTCTAAAACTAATTAATGGAGGCTAACTAATCTAGGTTTAACTATCTCCCATTAACAAAGAGTCAAGCTCTTGTTTTTATACTTTCAGATCCAAAAATCATGCATGGGCTTGGAGCCATGTTTTGGGCCAGAGAATCAGGCCCAAAACCCAATTCTTTCAGTCCAAAAAAGCCTCTTCAGCTGCAGTTGGCTTCAACAGACTTTTCATCCACTTTTGCTCCTCTGATTGGGTCAAGGCTTAGACCATTGGAAAGCTCTTTCCGAGCTGGTCGTGTTGACATAAGGTAGGCCCAATTCCGAGGTCTGCATCCAAAGATACGGCCTACGGAAGTTCTACTGACTTTGAGTGCTGTTTCTGCCCGCGTCGACTTTTCAGCTTTTGACCGGGCTTTAGAAAGACTTTGTCTTCTTAAATCTTGGCCTTTAATCACAGAACTCCTTAGCAACCGACCTTTGCTCCTTTATCTCGCTAAAGTGGCACATTTCTGTACATAATGGACTTTGAAGCCTGAAATGCATAAAAACACGTGTCGATATTAACTCTTAATTATTACTCACATAATTGGTCTAAAAGTATGACTCATTCACGGGGTTAAAACTACAGTTTTGGGCTCTTATCAAACCACCCTCAAACAGCATTTTGCTTGTCCTCAAGCAAAGATGAGAAATTAGAATAAGTGACCAAAAATGGAGTTCTATCTACTCTCGTTTATTTGAGTCGAAAAGATTGCATTGACCATATGCAACAAGGCCTTAAACCACTAGGAATTCCCTAGTGGGCGAAGTTATAGCCTCGTGAGAGTTTTCCATGAAGGTACTCACAAACTTCATCTATACTACAACGACTAAGAAATAAAACTATTGTTTCCTTATTCATGCTCTAAATTAACTATACCTCTCATTAGCAATGCATATATAGTAATCAAGTCGAAACCTAAGCTAATATATGCATAATAATCCATCATCTATAATAAACATATATATAATGAGTAATACTATGAAATGCCTAGCAGGTTCGTTTCTGAAACTCGGAATAGCGTCCTTAAGTAGGTTCTCACCATAATAGTCAAGATACAACACTCTGATTTTTCCACTCAAGTTTCGCTACTCTAGTGTGCAGTGGGCACACTTTACCTTACAATCTCAATGACAACAAGGAAGCCGGAATCGATCAAACACATCTGCCACTGATTATCACACTAACATATTCCTAATTGAGCTAGAAGTCTTTATTAGGTGTTGCGGGGATTAGGAGATGGTTTAAGAAGGAAGGAAATGGATATTCAAAAAGGACAAGTCTGAGATAATAAAGTCTTCATACTATGTAACTAGAGAAAAGCTTGTTATTTACTTTTGCTTCTACACTTTGTTTCCATCCTTAGCCATATTTTTTTTCTTTTTCTTTGGCTTTTGACTCCTTTTATTCTATTTTTTTTTTTTTTTTGGAGTTTTTATTTTATTTCTATTTTTATTTTTCTTTTTCTTTTCTTTAGATGGAAACTTCTTTTCTTTATTTTCTGAAGCAATTAACTAACTTTTGTTTACACATGTTTTTCTCTTCTTCTTTCTTCCTCATTCTATTCTCAGACTTATCTAAATTGGGTAGGTTGATTTTATTTTTTATTTTTTATTTTGTTTTGTTTTTGTAACAGGGTAAAGGATTTGTGGTTTATGAAAGGCTAAAGAAAGGCTCAGAGGGGCGACTAGCGGAAAATAATTCATAGGTTTGAATTTCTGGCTATATCGATCCAAAGAGGGCCTAAATTCTCGCTTAGGATATAGTTTAGTGATCAAGCAAGTGGACGTGTGATTTCTCTATCCGGATTTTACTTCTCCCTTGTGTCATTTCTCAAATGTTTCGCTCATATAAGGCTTTAAGCTATATTCTCACAGGATTTGTAGAATAAGTACTCTAGCCTAGAGTTCATAAACTCACTGCCAAACAATCATAGATACTCATGTAATATATTTATAGATAGATCTAAAGATTATTACCTACATATTAACCTAAGTTTCTAAAAATTATTCTAATGCAAAAGCTACGTGAGACTTCTAGATTATTAAGAGCATAGAGAAGAAAAACAATACCAATATTCCTAAGTGTATAGCATGAACTTATTTATTTATATTTTTGAATTTTGGAAATTTTAACTAGAAAACAAATGCATATTATACATATTTATATCCTAGCAGATGCCTTAATTACATGTGTTTCTATGCCCCCAAACAAGAAGCATGCTTTGTCCTTAAAGCATTTAAATAAAGAGGGTAGGAAAAATACCATTGAAACGCGTGAAATTCAGGAACATCTGCAAAACAAGGTTAGAACGTACTAATATAGGAAATAAAAAACTGACGCAACTCTATACAAGTTCTACCCATTATGGGGTTAACAAGAATCAAATTGCTTGGGACATAAGCAGACACTAACTAGAATTAAAACTTACCTTATCTCCCGCTTTACTGATCATCCTCCTCATCCTCTTCTTCTATAAAGAAGTGGGTTCCTTCAAGGCCCCTGCCATGCCATGATAATTTGCCAAGCTTCCCGCCCATTTATCATCTATTATTGCTAACCTATTAAAAGCACTTGGTCCGGACGGGGTGTAGGGTGCAACTGATGAGGTTGTATCCTCCACCCTTGCCAAGTCATTACGCGGAAAGATCGAATAATACTATTGGTGGGTCGTATAGTGTCGACCGTAATCCAATCCGTGAAACGCGTGTACAAAAACAGGGAAAGAAACATAGCATAATACGGAAATTAGAAACAGGCATAAGAAGGTACTTATGCCTCATGCTATGGGCTCGAGCTAAACTAGACATCAAGGGTCTGGGAAGGTCATGGCACATACGTCCCGTGGCTAAAGCAAGGAAGACGCTACAAGTGGCATCATTCACAGAAGGAAAACGTCATTCCCCTAAAATGTTTAGCATGATCCAAAACATAACAGTTCCTATGTTCATGGACAGGCTACCAAAAGCGACGTTATAGTCCCCTTGGTCCTCGATACGGAAAATGGCTGCCCCGTACGACTCATGCAAAAACTCATAAGTGTAGACATACATATTATCTACCCAATAACACCATGGGTCTTGTATTTCAGCGGGCATAGCAAGTCCAAGAACAAATGCTAGCAAGAACCTGGTAATTTCCATTGGTTCATTATCAATGTTGATGGAGAACACTTGTTCTCCATCTGGTCTCTCAAAGAAAATGCAGTTATCATAAAAATAAGAGGCTAGTGTAGGAGAATAAAGTTCAGTAGGTCTTACCATAAGCGGTTCCCATCCTACGTATGTGATCGCCTCACGAAACAAAGCACCATAAGTAGTGCTTTGGAACAAATCTTCGAAAGACTGTTCTGGTATTATTGTAGGAGGTGTCATCTCAAAATGATGCTCTGAAACAGCTGCAAATGATCCGGGAACAACCCGCAGAAAACTAGAAATTTTTGTGTTTACGGAGGTCAGGGCGCGAGTGCGCTCCACTTGGACGCGGGTGCGCTCTGATGATTTTGGGTTTCTAGTGTTTGAGCGCGAGTCGCGCTCACCTTGGGCACGGGTGTGCTCTGTACAAAATTTCTGACAAATGTGTAGGGCGCGAGTGCGCTCCTCTGAGGCGCAGGTGCGCTCTGAGGTGCTGACTCGTGAAAAATGAGACGAAACGTGGGAAACGTGGAATTGAAAGGTGGGTGATGGAAGTTAGGTGTAGTGTGGGTTGTGAGTGTAGAATGAATGAAGTTTATTTAGGTTTTAAGTTGCTAAAACGGATCGGGAAGTTGCCAAAAAGTTTTTACGGCAGTTTCCGAAAATACTAAAATTTCCAAACCCAAAAACGGAAACAACTCATATTCTTGATTCTAAAACAACCCTAGTATCTTTTAGGTTGAATTTAGGATAGAATATAACTATTTTATCGAGATTTCATCCTACCATGATATTTATTCATAGATATGCCTAATCGGCCATATTCTCACCCTGACTCCGAAATAACTTCTAAAACGAGAGTCATATAAAAATCATGCTGGAATAGATAACACCACCCCCAAATAATTTGGGAAGGTGGGATCAATATTAAACCACCACGCACAATAAAAATAACGACACTATATTAAAATTGGCATTAAATGCCCTTTTACTACAAAATCCAAATTACGGAATTAAACCTTACATTAAAATAACTAACAATAAAAAAACTACAAATAAAAAAAAAACATCAAACTATACTATCCCTAACCACTTCGGTACTGGTAGCGGAGGGCACACGCTCAAGAGATGGCTCCTGAGCTCCCGATGGGCCAGCACCATTCGTCTTTCGGCGACGACGCTCGTATCTCGATGTTGTATCCTCAGAAGGAGAATCCCCGTGAGGTGGGAAGCATGCAAGCGTATCGGCCCGAAACTGGCGCTGTGCTTCTAGCTCAGTCCTCATCTGTTCCCACCGCTCATCCTCCCGCTAGGTACGGATCTCGAAGTTATGGTGGATAGTAGCCTGTCGAGTCCGGAGGTCTTCGCAGATAGTGTTGAGTGAATGCATGCCACGATGAATCACAGTCATGCGTTCTGCATCTGACCAACACCTCTCCAAGGCATTTGCATCAAAACAAGTCAAGTCCTCCTCATCCTCCGAGTCATTCTCATTTCCACCATCCTCCTCATCCTCTTCCCTATCCTCAGACAACCTCCAAACTCGTTGGACACAATCCTTATAGATACAAGGATTTCGGTGCAGGGTGAGGTAAATCCTATCAGATGCCGGAGCTGCTCTCAACTTCAGCATGATCTTGGTTATCAACATAGGGAGAGGTGCAATAGACTTCCCTACTCCCCTAATCATGTTAAGCATAAACTCCAAGATACAGAACTCGTACTTCTGCTCCTGGAGTATCCATAAAATGTGGAGGCAATTCAGACTGATGTCGCTGACCTTCTCCTTTCCTAGGATGTTCCGACCAATCCACTGAGCTGCAGCCAGCTGGTTGGTTCTGAGGGATGCCTGGCGAACACAATGCGAGCTCGCATTGTAGTTCCCTTCGGTAACTGTCACGTTCATCAACGGCTCTACCCCATTATATTGGGACTCTTGTAACGTGGCATCCAGATGGATTCTAGGCGGAATGCCTAGAATCTCAGCCAACAACCCAGCAGTTACTTCCTTCCTCCTCTTCGCCACCATAACAAAAATTCTACTCCCCTCCAACTCCCTCGTGTTGTAGAATCGTCGGACTAAGTTTTCATGGTAAAAGGCTTCGGTCGAGTACCACAAGCTATTCCAGTCTCTACTAATCATTTCGTCACTATAAAACGGCGCGAAGTGGTCGCCAGTAAATGGTTGCTCCGGTAAAATTCAACGTTGTTGAGCCATTAGAGTGTTTGGAATGTAGTGGGGGTTTAAATGGGATATGGGCTTGGAATTTAAGTCAACCGAATGAAACAAACAGTGGTGGTGGTAGCGCCGAATTTGAATTTTTTTTTTTGGTGGTTTTTGGTGATGTAAGTTGGTGGATTTGGTGGTGGTTTGGTTTTAGAGAAGTTTTGAACTTGATTTGAATGTGGGCGTGGGTTTAATTAGGTTTCTTTTTTAATTTTTGGTTTTAGGATTTGAATTTTTGGTTATTGTTTGATAATGGCGATTTGAGAAGATGAAGGACGACTGTTGGTGTGGAGCAAAGCAAAGGCAGCAGCCAGTCTTGTGAAGTTGGGCCCAAGCCCAATTCGAAATTTCATAATTTTTCGATTTTTCGCGCCACTTCAAACTAATATTGCCGCTTCGTTACCGGTCCGATTTTTGCGAATGAGATATGGAAATGATCAGGAGAGAATTTCCAATCCAATGATCCATATAAGATAGTGGAAAATGACATATAAGATAGTGGAAAATACCTCGAAGTGCGTGCATAACATACGTTATGCGAACGAATGAATTCTAAATTCATAGGATATGTCAACTCGAATCGAAATACAATTAAACGGCCTAAGCAACTCTAATGGGACATAAAACATTCTAGGACGGAAACACGAACACCCCACCCCCAAACAAATTTTTTACAACAGAGTTTAGAAAAAAATATTTTTTTTTAAGTGGGTCTTTTAAAGTCAGATTCCCGAGACTTCCTAGATTACTATGTTTATTCTTTAATATATATATATATATATATATATATATATATATAAGAAAAACAATAAGCAAGAAAGACATAATTCACCCCATAGAGAAACATGACTCAAAAATCCAAGAAAACATGCAAGAGTGGAAAACGTGAATTATGTTAAACGTGGACTTAGGATCCGGTACTTACAGCTACACACTCCATAGGGAGGGCCCGGTTACCTTAATGGTGCACTCACCAATATATGGAAATGAAAGGAAATGCACCAAGCACAAAAAAAAAATTGAGTCATTTATAGTCAGATACTCGAGACTTTATCTAAACATATGTATTAACATTTAGTTTATCATATATTAACAACCGAAATAGTTGGGGATCATTCCATAAATAAATATCACAGAAAACATATCCAAACACAATCAAGTACCAAGATTTACTATGACACAACCTAGTGAACTGAAAGCGAAGTCGGATAACCCTATAACGTAACCTAGCATGCACCTTCTTTTTCATTTTTGAACGAGAGGGTGCGCTAGTGAATAAGTGTGGAAAAGTGAATGGTTGTGGAAGATATGGTGGATATGGATAAGTTGTAGAAGGAAAGCATGTAAACAATGAGGATGTGGGTTTAGCACAAAACTCATTCATGGTGTAGGTAGGGACTGTCTCAAGTCTGAAAATGAAGGTGTCAAATGCTTTGTTCTTCTGAAGTATTTGTTTACTAGGTGGATTTAAAAAATTATGAAGCACATGAGAAACAAAAGGATCGAGTGCAAACTCGAGATTCCTTTGAAAGGGTGGAAGGAGGGGAGTCGAGGTGGATGTTGTGCAAAGTAGTTCTTGATAGGGTGAATCATCACCTACTCTAAGAAACACATCGAATTCCTCATCTAGATTAGTCATATCCACATTACTATAGTAGTCCTCTATATCTTTGAGAAAGTCATCTATCTCGTCCTCATCCATAATATGTGTATCGACTAGTGTAGGGATGAAAATGTTGGAGTCTGAACTTCCAAAGGAAAGAAATTTGGGCATATGATTATCAGGGAACGTGTTGTTGAAATAATGTCGAGCGAAGCTCTCGATCATTCTAACCTCTCCATCCATAGACGAATCGGGTAAATGTGTCTTTGTTTTAAAAACATTTACTTCAACAGCAAGATGGCCAAAAGACATGGACATTGAACCATCGCGGCAATTAATGAGCGCATTGGCAGTTGCCAGGAAAGGACGCCCTAAGATGATCGGGACAGAGTCATTAGCGACTTCTGTATCGAGGATGACAAAATCAGCCGGATAGTAGAAATCCTGAATTTTTACCAGCACATTTTCAACCACACCCTTAGGATACTTAATAGACCGATCAGCTAATTGCAACGTCATTTTAGTGGGTTGCATCTCGTCTAGACCTATTTGTCTATACAAATAAAATGGGAGTAAGTTAACACTAGCCCCCAGGTCTAATAACGCGGTCGTCGTATAGGAATCTCCTAAGATGCATTATATAGTAGGATGACCAGGGTCCTTGTACTTAACAATTCCATTATGTTCAGATAGAGTTGGGAATTGTTCTGTTAAAAAAGCGTCTTTTGGTATATTGGTCTTACGCCTAGTAGTACACAACTCCTTAAGAAACTTAGCATGGTGTGGTAGCTTTTTAATAACTTCGAGGAAGGGAAGGTTTATAGTTAGATTCTTGAAAACATCCCTAATCTCCTCATAATTTGTATCCCTAGTTAACATCGCTAATTTTTGTGGAAACGGTGGTTTCTCTTTATATTTAGCAATGGTATCACCTGGATGTTTAACTTTGGCTTTCTATTTCTTAGGTTGTGTTGTAACTGGTACCTCTATAGTGGTAGGCTCTTCAGTTTCTATTTCGGTATCTTGTAAAATAGCAGGTGTAGGGGCTACTGGTGGGGTAACTATAGGCATATTTACTTTGTTATCAACCACTCTGCCAAAACGGAGAGTGGTGATGGCATTTAGCTCACCTACCTTTGCATATTCATTACTAGTATTATCGGTTACCTCAAAGGCTGTGTTTGTTGTTTTAAGATTAGGTATAGCGTGACCTGGAAACACACCTTTGGGTTGGGCTTTATCTTGGGCCAACTGTTGACTTAAATTATTAACGGATTGTAGAAGATGTTGGTTAGATTGAGCCATGGTTTGGAAAAGTTTTTGGCTCACTTGTATGAAGGTGTCAAGACTATCCGGTTGTGTGGGTGTAGTAGTCACGGGTGGTGTATTTGAACTATCTCGCATTAATGAATTATTTATGGGCGGATTTTGATAGTTATTATTTACCTAATGATACCTCTATTAGCATTATAATTATTATAACTACCTTGACCTTGTGCTTGACCTTGTCGAGGTTGCACTTGGTTGTTATAATTATTAAAATTACCCGACCACAATCCTTGTCGTGGTGGAGCTTGGATAAAAAGCGTATGCTGGCCTAACATATTGATTATTGTACCACGGAGGTGTGGCGTGTGTGGTTATTTCTCCAACCGAAGTTGGGATTTTGTCTCCAAGGGCGTTAGGTTCACTATTAATGGAACAAGCCTATTCATAGGCTATAGGACGGACGATGGAAGTCGGGATGCTTCGGGGCTCAACAGAAACTACATAGATTTGAATTTACATTCATGACGGGGATAGGCTTTTGTTGAACGAAAAATGGCCTCTACCTTTTTAGTGAGTGATTCGATTAGAGTTTTAAGCTCGGGATCGTATTTAATTTCAAACATCTTGGCCCTTTAACTGTATTAGAAGAACTAACTCCAGCGAGCGGTGGATATCGTCACCCCCAGTTGTTATTTAAGCTTAGTTTGATCCTCTATAAATTTATAAGCCTCCGAGGCTCCTTTACTTAAGAAACTACCCCATTCATTATGTCAAGGACTTCTTTATGGTGGTGTAGAAGTCCTTTGAAAATGGCATGAACTAACGTGTCTTTTAGCTAAGTTATGATGTGGACACTCTATAAGGAGATCGGTGAAAGCGATTCCAAGCCTCTGAAAATGATTCATGAGGATTTTGTCGAAAAGAAATGAATCTTGGAAAGCATCTCATCCGTCTTTAGGGATGGGTAAAATGTTCCATAAACAGTTGAACAAGTTTAGCCCACGAGCCTCTGAGAATTAGGGCGTTTGGGCGATTAACCAAGACGCCGCCTTATCGGCTAAGGTGAAAGGGAATACCCTCGGTTTAATTTGTTCCGCACCAACCGTAGGATGGTGGAATGTTGTTATGACTTGTTCAATCCTACGACGTAATGGCGATAAGGTTTTTTCATGGTCTAAACCATGAAAAGCGGGTAACAAATTAAAATATTTGGGGGATTCGGAAATCCCGGGTCTGCTAGAACGATGCAAGATTTGGGGCTATCGCTCAAGGCTTTGTAGAAGTCGAGGAGAGGAGTCTCTCCTTAGCTTCGCATTATATCAGGTGGTGTGTGTGAAATAGTAGCTAGAGGTGTAGTGGGTGGTATACTAGATAGAATTGTTTGTTGACGTTGTTGTGTAATTACGTTTGGTGTTTTTGTTCGACCAGACCTTAATCTCATACAAGGCTAAGACCAAACTTAGCTAAACACATCAACACTCCAAACAATTCTGATATACTAGTATAAACCTCTAATAGGAGATGCGAGGTGTGGAAGAAAGGAATACCTGATTGCGTCCTTGCTTTGCTTATGAATAGCGTCTTGTTTATGCGTGTTCAGTGTATATAACAAGTTAGAATACTGAAAAACTTGAAAAATCGAAGTTCGAATCAAACCTGTGGAAATCCGCAAAAAAATTCAGCTCGTCGCTCACTTTGAAGCGGTCACTTTGCACTTTGGCCGGGGTTCGCTCAGTGTAACTTCAAGTTTCAGTGTTTTAGCGTGGGTCGCACTCGGTTTGGGCGCGGGTCGCGCTCAGCTTCCAGTAACTTGAGCGCAGGTCGCACTCCTTTGGGGCGCAGGTACGCTCCGTGCAAAAAAAATTTAATTTTGTTCGAGGAAGTTTAATGCTGAAAAAGACAACCACAGTTAGAATCGAACAAGGGTGGGTGGGTGAAATGGGACTTTAAGAAGAGTTCTTATACTACGAAAACAATGCGAAAGTGAAACTAAGATGGCAGCGGCGCCATTTGATAAAACATAAAATGATAAAAATTTACCTACGAAATGAACGATGAAACTCAAAACGTAAGTAAACTAAACAATTTAACGTGCCTAGATTTATCAAAGATTTCTACTCTCAATCCTATTGAGATATAGTGGAGTAAATGATTCGTTCCACTCCTAGTCCTTCCGCATGCTGTGTTCTCTACGTATAAGTAATCTTAACTCTAAAGTCTAATGAGAGATTTACGAAATGGCAACTAAACTACAATGCAACTACCCACAAGATGCAACTAGTCGACTTTTAGAACAACTATGGGAATGCTACATCGATTCTATGATAAGGAGTTAGAGGGGGATTGATTCCACCTTAACTCGACTTAATCCTACTAACGACGAATCGTCCTAATCCGAATTGAACTGCTTCGCAGAACAATCTGGTTACTCCAAATCCCTCATTACACATGGCATTTCTACCAATTCATAACTAGCATGTGAACGATTACACCCATTCTCATGGTGAACTAATCATTTCTAGAGTGGAAAGGAAATTACGACGACTCTACGATAATCGGAATCAAGCTTTCATCAAGGCTTCTCAACCCCCTCTAAGGGAGGTTTAGCCGAGAATCATCACGCTATCATTCCCAATGGAATTCAAACAAGACATGATATAAAGATTTGAACTTTACTTATTTAAACACAATTCCAAACTACTCATGCAATAATTGAATTAAACTAATAATGACAAATAATTGAATCTAAGAATTGAACTAAATAAGTAAATGGAAATGAAACTAGATTATGGAGAACACTATTTTATTAATCTAAGAAATAATAAAACAATGATTCAAATACTAAATTAATAATCTACTTTGTTCTAAAGTAATTAATTAAACATGAAACTAGATCTAAAACAAGATATGAAAAACTAATTAATTAACTAATTGAAATTCTAAAACTAAGTTCTAAAACTAATTAATGGAGGCTAACTAATCTAGGTCTAACTATCTCCCATTAACAAAGAGTCAAGCTCTTGTTTTTATACTTTCAGATCCAAAAATCGTGCATGGGCTTGGAGCCATGTTTTTTGCCAGAGAATCAGGCCCAAAACCCAATTCTTTCAGTCCAAAAAATCCTCTTCAGCTGCAGTTGGCTTCAACAGACTTTTCATCCACTTTTGCTCTTTTGATTGGGTCAAGGCTTAAACCATTGGAAAGCTCTTTCTAAGCCGGTCGTTTTGACATAAGGTAGGCCTAATTCCAAGGTCAGCTTCCAAAGATACGGCCTTCAGAAGTTCTGCTGACTTTGAGTGCTGTTTCTGCCCACGTCGACTTTTCAGCTTTTGACCGGGATTTAGAAAGGCTTTGTCTTCTTAAATCTTGGTCTTAAATCACAGAACTCCTTAGCAACCGACCTTTGCTCATTTATCTCACTAAAGTGGCACATTTCTGCACATAATGGACTTTGAAGCCTGAAATGCATAAAAACACGTAATTAGTATTAACTCTTAATTATTACTCACATAATTGGTCTAAAAGTATGACTGTTACAGGGTTAAAACTATAGTTTTAGGCTCTTATCAGGCATCTGTAAGGGGGATTTCCTGTTACTAACTAAATGACTCGTGGGAAGGAAATAACACATGACTATAGATGTCCAGAATGAGATGGGAGCCATCGGATTAGTTCTGTTAATAAGTGATCTCGTGTTTATCATGAGTGTTTAGTAAGCATGTGCCAGACACGTGACTAACCACCTCTAAGCATAACAGTTCTCCAAGTCGTTAGGAACTGATATGGACAGTTCCTGAGTAGAAGAAAACTGAAAAGGGGGATTTTTTATGATAAGGAAGGAATCATAATGACATATCTTTAAGAGTTACCTTTTAGATCTAATCTTCCCATATGTGATGGGATATTATGACCAACAAGGAAACCTACCTCTAATAAGATATGGTCTTGATTCAAACTTCTATAAGGAGAGGATTCCTAATAGGAAGGCAGAGTCCAAAGATGGAAGGAAACTCACAAGCGGTGAGGTTAACCCTAACCCTAGGACTCTCAAAACTCTTCATATATAAAGCATAGGAATTCGCTATTAGGAACTTCACAAAATAGGGTTTGATTATTCTAAATAAATAAGGAGATACGTAGGCAGCCGCCAAGCTGTTCAACCCTGAATACTAAATCATCTCATCCCTTTTCCATCAAGAAAAGGTTCTTAATCACAAGGCACAGAGGAGGATCAAGGGATACTCAGAAAATCTCCTACACAATTGTTCCAAAGAAGCAAGCGAAAAAACTCTCAAAAGTTATCCGAGAAGGCTACGTGTATCATGCTGAAAATTTCATTGTACAAACAGTGTCGGATTATCAGCCTGTTGAACATGAGCTTGTTATAATTTTTAAATGGGACACATTTATTAAACTGCTAAGTGAAACTCAATCAGAAATTCCATTGTACAAATTTGCTTTTGCTGAATTTGACAACATCAGCAATCATTTCAAACAAATCACAAATCTAAACATGTATGTTGAGAATATATATAAAACTACAAATATATATATATATTCATACATAACTAATATCTCTTTATAATGTTTATCAAATGTATATGGCGTGCTTGAAGGAATGTCAGCCATATCATTTAGCAAAGGAATGAAGCAACTGAGAAATATTCACTTGAGGAATGGCAAGTCAGCTTTCAATTTTGTTTTTTTATGAATATGGAAAACATCTTACCTGTATCTATATACTCACAAAACATTAACTACCCAGTGGGAAAAAAATGAGGATTACATTATGGGAAAATGGAGTGGATTTGGTTGACAAAGATATCATTAACTCTACTGTGGATCAGCATGTGCTCGTTGTTACATCGTTGATTGTTGACATCTATAATAGTAACTTCATTATTACGATTATAATTAAACGTTGTATATTACTATATTATTCCTTCGCCTCGGAACTAACTATTTTTAAAAATATTTCAAAAGTATACTATCTAAATTCAACAAGGGCGACAAAAATTTATTACAACTTGGAAATTCCTGAAGTTAAACATCTAATGATCAGGTAAAGTTCTCACATGTTCATATACTTTACATTACTCAAGTTAAATAGAAATTTCACTTTCAATTTTTCAGTTCCAAGAACAAAAAAAATTGCACTTCTTGAAGGGTCATGATATACGGTAATTTGTGGTTTTGGTTTAGTTAAGTCCGATAGTCCACAATCCGAAGTCCGCAGTCCAAAGTCCGTAAACGTCCATTTAGTCAATTACCTTACTCACGTAAGTTTGTAGGATAGGTCGAGTAAAGGATCATCCATATCTTAGGGTTCAGCAAGGTTTACAACTAGATTTACAACTTTTGGTGAGTAGGATTTTAGGTTATTTAGTTGGTTTAATTAAATTAACGGTAATGCAAGTAACGTAAATTAATAAAAGGATTTCGACGTAAATAAACAAAGATAGAGAAACAGGGGAAGGGGTTAACCGTACTCATGCAAGAATCAGTTTCCACACTTATAATACCGCATCACTACAACTCTAATCCATCTCGAGTTCATAGACAAACCCGAGTCGGCGTCGAGTATCGATTCCTAGCGAGATGCACGCATCTCTGAGCTCATCTCACTAGCATAAGGAGTTGAACTAATATTCCATCTCTGGAATATCATTTTAGCTCCTGGTTCGTTTCTGCATCAGTTGTACAATTCAGAAAGCTGTGACATCATAGAGTTGCGCTCGGGACATTTTAGGTCTCTCGCGAGACTGTTCTGGAGCATCAGCACTCCAAACTTGGACAGTCTCAATCATTTTAGGACCGGACGCATAATCTACACCTAATTCCTAAGTAGTGATTCTGGAACATTAAAGTGTCAATCCGGATCCTCACACGAGCAACATAACCCTCCCCCTGAGGGGGGGGGATTTAGCTCATGGTCATTAGATGATTAATTGAACTTGTTGTATACAATAAATAAGTAAATGTAGAACAGGAATTACACTTGAAAAGAAATGACTTTTATTAAGAAGAAGGACTTACAATACTGAAGCTTGGAAAGCTACTAGAAGGATAAAATAATGGAATGAAACTAACTGCCAGAATATGAAAGCTACAGACTATAGTCTAAACTAGAAACTAAAACTTAAAAACTCATAAGTTGGAGAGCCATTCTCATATATATAGCCTCCAGCCCCTTCACGTGAAGTCAGTCATTAAATGTTTTGTTTCTATTCAATTTGATAACCTCAAAACTTTGTCCTATTCTGTTTTAATTTTGTCCTTTAGCCAAATCAATTCAAACATTGAATTGATCCGTCCTTTCCTTTTGCAAGGTGGCACAAAATTTGACCATCACTTGCCACCTGCCTATGCTAACTCGTCATGCCTTTTAGGCCCGCAGAGTGGGTCCATGTGGTGTGTCCAGTGGCGGCGCCGATTTTGGCATTTTTATAACTTTTTGTCTTTGCGTAGAGTTCGTCGCCCTGGTTGCTCTGGCAGTTCACTAGCCGAAGTCGGTGTCCAGGTTTGAAAGATGTGAGCTTCGGAAGTTTGTTGCTCCTTTTCATGTGGACCCGTTTTGCACTGGTTTTGTCCCTTTGGAATCTTCGGCTCTAGTCAGGCTTTGTTGGGCTCCATTTAAAGACTTCAAGTATTCCAGTATTCCCATACTTCGATGCATGTTTGATCATCATATTCACGTTAACTACAAAAACCTGCAAAAGTATGAAAATATAATTATTTCATGATTATTAAACACATAATTGACCAAAACACTATGTCTCTACAGGTTTAGTATTACAGTTGTGGGTGCTTATCACACCACCCCCAAACAGTACTTTGCGTGTCCTCAAGCAAAGAAGAGATTGAAATGATAAGTGACCAAAAATGTGTTGTCCTAAGCTAAGTCTCATTCCACAGAGTGCGGTTGCATTGACCGTATGCAACAAGGCCTTGAACCACTAGGAATTCCCTAGTGGATGAGTTATAGCCTCGTGAGAGTTTTCCAGAGAAGATACTCACAAACTTCATTTATACTATAACGACTTAGTAACAAAGGCTTGTTTCCTTAATTAATCTCAGATATCTATACATCTCACTAGCGGGGGAAACAAGGATTAATTCTTTCGAAATTCAAGTTAATATACATACAATAATCAAAACATTTACATATGAGCATGCATGTAGCGATCTTTACAATGAAATGTACGAGTAGGGCCGTTTCTAGATCTTTTGGATAGCGTCCTTAAGTAGGTTCTCACAGGTATGTGTTGAAACCAAATTTCTCTCTTATTTTTCCACTCAAGTTTTGCTAACTCCAGTGTGCAGTGGGCACACATTTTCTTACATACTCAATGATAGTCAGAAGAGCCGAGGTTGAGAATTTACATCTACTACTTATTATCACACCATCCTACTCCTAATTGAGCTAGATATCTTTATTAGGTTTTATGGGACTTAGGTGGTAGCGTAGAAGAAAATGGAATGGAAAATTCAAAAATGATAAGTATGAGAGAATAAGGTCTTCGAGATATTTATACTAGATAAATCCTTATTTTCTTTCCTACTTCTAACATGGGTTTCCATACTTGGCTTTTTTAAGCTTTTGTATTCCCTTTTGATTTGATTTTGGGGGAAATTCTAACTTTGATATTTCTTTTGATTTTTGGAAACATATTTTTCTTTTTCTTTTTCTTTTTCTTTTCTTCTGAAGCATGTAATTTATATTAATTTGTGACAAGTTTTTCTCTTCATTTTTACGCACTTCATCCTATTTCTCATACTCATCATCTAGGTAGGCTTATCTATTTGTGGTTAATAGATGGGTAATGAATTTTTGGTGAAATAGAAAGGGTTAATGAAAGGTTCAATAGGGCAACTAGCGATAAAAAAAAATTTACAGGTGTAAATTTTTTTGCTATATCGATCCAAATAAGGCCTAAATTCTCGCCTAGGATTCGGGTAGTAATCAAGTAAGTAGACGTGTGAACTTCTCTATTCGTAAAAACTACTCTTTTGAGTCATTACTCACATATCACACATTTTGAAGCTATTTAGTTAGATTCTCACAGGATATGGAAATTAAGTTGTCTAACTGTGGGTCCCAGAAACTTACTGTTTTGTATATTTAATGAAAGTCAGTGCATGAATGTTCATAAAAAATGTAAAAACTATTGCATATGTATTAACTTAGGTTTCTAAGAACAAATCCTAATTCTAATGCTAGGGTGAGATTTCTAAATATTTTTCATCACAGAAAAGGAAACGAGACTTTGTCACTAAATACACTTATTTAGACATAAAATAAAACTATATACAACTATGAATGCTTAATTTTTGCAAAAGGTTCTCACCACCCCCAAACAGTCAAGAGGAAGAAAAAATATACCTGAGAGGCTTTGAGCAAAAATATAGCTAACATCGTCCATAGAAAATTATGGTAACACAATATATATTATACAACACAAAAGTGAAAACATACTGTTAGGTTATTTATTTATCACATCAAAACGTAAAACAAATATGTACATCAACTCACATTGCCCCAATTATGAACTGGGGGTAGGTCCATTCTCACTTCATCTTTATAGAAATGTCATTCCTTTGCGTCATGCCAATCTATCATAGTCTTCCAGACTTCGCTCCACTTCCTCTTTCTAGAAGTGTTCATATGAGCTATCATTTTTTTGTCATTAGGGAAACAACGAACTTTCTTTAGATACCTTGAAGGGCGCCGCCATACCCAAAATTGTAAAGAACGAATTATCTTGTTCATCGGGCACATAGAATCTACCTTTACCCAGTCATGAAAAGTGGCCACAAACTGTGGGAAGTACATCCTCATCATCCTGCATGTTGTAACTGGCAAAGTGATATAGTGCTGCCGAAAAAACTGAGTCCTTTTAAGGTTCTCAATTACTAGGTCTTTGATGTCGAAGGCGGTATGTTGCTGGGCCAAAGCATAGAAAGTCTTACAAGCTGATTCAGAGGCAGTGGAAAAATGCCAATCCCCCATGATGTTCAGAAGAATAAACAACATGGTAGTCCCAACATTCATGGTCATACTAGCTAATGGAAAAGTGTTGTCTGGCCATCAGCCAGCTTCTGCACGTTCAATGACTTGGGCGAGTCCATTGCCATAATAGGCAGTGAAATCTTCCTAAGAATAGTCATTAAAGTTATTTTGTATGAAGTATTGAATGGGGGTGTCTGGCTGAATATAAGGAAGGTCCAAAGCCATAGCAACTGCTGGATCGTACAAAAGGTGTCTGGTGTTACCAATACGGATTGCAAATCCGTTCAACACGAAACCATGTACAGCAGGTAGATCCTCCATATGATCATAAAAATAAGTTGCCAAACCTAGAGAGCAAGTCTGCTCAGGATGTAGAATGAAGGAGTTCCAACCAACTTGGGTGATGAAGTCTCTAAAATGATGTCCATATGCAGGAGAATTCAGCAAAGCATGAAAAGATTGTTCTGGAATAATCTTTGGAGATGCCATTGTAGAAGACGTGTGAAGAAAGATACCACATGTAAACAATGATAAACCAAAAATTAGAATATGATGGGAATGAGTAAGTAAAAACAACTGACATTTATAAATATAGGAAAATTTCACTATATTAACTAATACCTAAAAAGAAAATGAAAAAAAACATAAAATTGCAAAATCTAATATGTGTCATGGGCCCAAGTAATGGCGAGGATCCTTTGGTGAGAGAAATCCATTTATAAGATTCTCAATGCATTCAATCCATGCAACAGGGCACTCTGTGTCTGGTAAATCTCAGCGTGGTTCTCCATTATGAGAGTGTGATTTGCCAAGAATTGGATGTGGTTGTGCATGAATTGTGCTTGTTCCTCGTCTTGTATTATCCGTAGGTCGTGAAATTAAGAAGACTAGTGATGATGATGTTCTGACGTGTATATAATGTCATTAATCCTTGGTGAATTAAACAAAGGCCTTCCATAGGATTAAATACGTTGTGTATTGCATTTTCAGTGAAAATGTTGACAGCAGAACAAGCTTCGCCGGTTTCTGCATTGGCATGTTTCTTAGCAACGTTGGGAGTCCAAAAACCGTTCATACAAACTGAGTGAATGGTGAGAATGTTAACTGTTCTAAGATAAGTGTCACAATGGTTGGCAAAGGAGCTGCCTTTTTCCTAGCATGTGCGATCGCGTTCTAGAGAAATTTAATTATGCAAAAATCATTACATTTATTCTACAAGACCCAAAGTAGATGGAGGGGTTTTGTTATTTCAGAAGTCGTAGATGTGCCAAGCACATTATGAGCTAGCCATTAGATCACAGATAATTGGTTTCTTTGTAAGGATCGCTGATAAACAATGCGGTTTTTCCATTTGTATTCACCGTAAAAGATAGTTGCAAACATCAGATGTCTTATATTGTCGAATGGTGAATCCTGAAGGTATACCCCCGGGTTCGTAATGGGAATTTGAAAGACCTCGGAGATGACTTCCATAGTCAATTCGCGCTCGCATCCATTTGCATGGACAAAGAATTGCCCGTTTTGGAAATAACCGTGTTTATAAAATAGCAGGACCAATTCTCTAGAAGAAAGTGCTTCATTATGATGTAATAGAGGGAACCATCCTCGACGTAAAATTTCAGTATCAAAATATGGGTGAAATAGACCGCTCTGGAAATTTTCCATAAAATTTTGCTTGGGCACGAAAATTTGAGCGAGGGCCATTAAAGATGAAGTAGTGAACAAAATTTAGTAGAAAAGGGAAGATTGAATTTTAGAGGTGTCTATCCTTGCTATAAATTGGCACCAATCTGAAGATGCAGAAAATATGAATCGAGGTGTCACAGGGTAGTTAGACCACATGTATCTTCTAAAACAAGTCGCAAAAGTGGATGTAGTGTGGATGGCAAGAATGGGGTATTTGACTACAAGGAGTGCCCCCTTTTTTTCTTTCTTTTTTTTTTAAACTTAAATAGATAGCATAAGTAGAAGGACAACGAAGATGTAAATATAATATCACAATAAGATGTAACAATGTAAAGAGATGTGAAAACACACCATAATAACACTGGGAATAAAATACAAACCTAAATATTAGATAGGACTATATGCCACATTAACAACATTACTATAATAAAACAACCGTGTATGAAGATTTGAGTAGCATATTCAATTTGTCGCTGCTCAAACTTTTCTAGTGCATCTATGAAGCTTGAAATTTGGTAAGAACTAAAAATGATATTAGAATTAGAGAAGAAGTGTAGAGGGAAGAAGATGAAAGAAGTGAATGTGAAGGATGTGGTGAATTTCCTATTTATAGAAAGGAAATGGAGCCGTTTTCTGACCGTTTGGGTGCGATTTCATGACTGTTTTTTGTGTGATTTCTTGACCGTTTTCTGGCCGTTTTGTCGATCGTTAGTGGACGGTAACGTTCGCCGTTAAGTGTGATGTCAAAAATATATATCTATATATATTATTATTACTAATATTATTATATATGTTTCTACCTATATATAATATAATATTTGACAAGGCAGAAGTTTTGGAAAATGTAGGAAATAAACAGACATCCTAGGTTGGAAAATTAAAATGCAAACATGTAAATAAAATATCCGACATAAATAATATACAAGACTGGGAAAATAAATTGTGTACTGAGAATCCTCGGGGGCTGCAGAAGAAGAACCAGGAGTCCTGCGATGGTGTGCAGTACGATCTCCCATGGAGGCTAACTGTTCCTAGATATCGCCAAGAGTATCCATCACCTGGGCCTGAAACTGGTGTTAGTTTGCCATGAGCATTCTCTAGAACTGGTTATGTCGAGTAGTTATATGATCCTGAAATGTATTCATGGAAGTCCGCATTTCTTGCTGAAATTCTCCTATGATGTTTGTCATCGACTCGTGGTGAGTGGTCATATCCTCCCTGAACTCGCGCATGGTATGTTTCATTGATACCTGGCGAGTGTACATGTCTCTCATGCCCCTGTTCATAGCACGTAAGGCATCCATAGGATGGCTCATCTTGCTCATAGCAGTCTCATCGAAGAAGGGTGGGTGCGTTAGACCTACATTAGCGTGTTCAGTTGTCATTGGTGTTGTGGGTTCCCATGGGGACAGTATGCATTTCTTGAAAACAAGCATATTCTCATATGGTATCATAGAGACTAACGGGGTGGCAGATAGGAAACCTAAATTAATCATAACTTGTGTTACAAGAACGGCAAGAGGGGTTGACCTGAGTGTGGCATGCGTAATGATATCAAAAAGAAAGGTGACTATACAGAAGTTACCCTTGCGCTCCTGGAGGATCTAAAGTAGGTGGAGAAATGTCTTGTTGATGTCTGAAGGCTTCGAGGTGCCAATAACATTCTGTCCCAGCCATTGAGTCACGGCCAGCTGGTTCCGTCGCACCGAGCATTGATACGAACATTTCTCATCCATATTATACTCACCCTCAATTAGCATGTCGAGCATTAGGTCATAAGTCAGTGGATACATGGACAGCTGCTGAGTCAGCACATGGTCGACCAGAGGTATGCCCGTGATCCCGGAGATCAAAGCGGGTGTGACTTGGCGGCGCACGCCGTCGATGTTGACCCAAAAATGGTCGCCATTAAAGCTACCATTATCATAAAATTTCAACACCAAATATGTTGAATATACCCTGCCATTAGCATACAACAAATACTCCCATCCTCTAGAGTGTATTTCCATATCAAAAAATGGAGCAAACATCCCATTTTCAAATAGTGAACCAAAAATTTTCTCCACCAAAATTCGCATATTTCCGGCCATTGGTGATCGTAGGAAGAGGATGGATATTGATTTGAGATGAGGGGAAGAATTGGGAGTTGCTGACGGAATGGAATTCGATTCTAAGCTGTGGGGGTCGCGTGCGAGACTTAGGTTTAACGTGGGCCTGTCTCGTGCGAGACTGAATCGAAAGGGATCAAGATCTGGTTTTTGTGGGAGACGAAGGATGGAATGATGAAACGTGTGGTTGGGTGTCTCAGTTTTAAATGGGCCGAGAATAATGAGATTTGGTCGGGCCCAAAAAATTTCCCAAGCCCAAATCAAGCCTAATGCCCAATTTAAGCCTAAAAAATGTAAACACTCACACACGACTCGTTCGGACTCCGAATTGGATAAATGAGCTACCGAAATGATCGGCACAAAAAATGTCATCCAATTATATGAGTCATTCTTAAAGGCTACAAGAATTTTTTAAGAGAAGGCGGGATGTTTTATTTATAAACAATAGGTTTTTTTTTAGTATTATTATTATTATATGGTTTTATTTCTATACATAGGAGATTAATGTGAATAACACTGGATGTCCAGAAGAGTCACCATTTAAATTCATAGGCAAATGTCATGTCGGCTCTGGAGTGAACCCAATCCAACCAGACTGTAGCTTCACCTTTATGTATTATGGGTCTAGGGGGACGACGGTACCATCCTGGACCGTGCGCGCTACGGTCTAATAATATTTCCCTTATTACATACGGTTATCCTCAAACCGCCCCAAAGGGAACTCAAAGTAACCAATTCTAGGGGTTGGTCTGGTGGAATCCATTGTCCGTACGTGTTCCAAGTATGGAACATCCGAGGTTGAACACGAATCTCTATGTGCACAACTTAATGCAAAGGGGATTTTTTTTTTAAAGGACAGCAATATATACATATCTACAAGGTCAGTCTTTTAACGTCAGATCCTCAAAAGACGAATCGAGTCTTTTAATGTCAGATCATCAAGACGATTCCCAACCCGTGGGAGAAATGGCACGGTGACGAAGTTTATCCTGCGCAGCTGGTGTCAGACAAAAGTATACCTTATACCGGCTAGTATTGGATAGGAAGTTAAAACCTGGACAGAAAGGTGTTTGACAATGCATACACCACCCCATCCTTCGCACACGTCGTTTACGAGCAAAAGTACTACAACCATTACCTATTTGTGATGAGTGTGACTTACACCAAATGATTAGCTAAAGTTCGCGAGGCAAAGAGTAGAAAAGGGAAGAGAAGGACGGAGGTGAAATTTTTTGTACCCATCGTTTACTAGCAGGAATGTTTGCTCGCATTGCAGAAGACATTTATACACAGTTCTGAAATAGAGTTTTTGTGGACTACGGCTCCGGCGCTTGCACCCACACACTTCAAAAAACTTTTGAGATCATAAAATAGAAGATGGCCTGGCTACCAAAATGGCGTACCCTCTATAGAAACAAGATTGAGTACGCCAAACAAAACATCTAGTCTATGGAGATTGGATCCTGGAGAAGAGTATGTTCAATAGTTGGAGAGCCTAACTCGTGGTAATATTTGAGGCGTTGTCCATTTACTTGAAATTCGTTGTTATCTTGTGGATTAAGCAAAGAGATTGCCCTATAATGGGTCACAGCTGACACAATGAAAGGACCAGTCCATCGTGTTTTCAATTTACCAGAAAAAATGTGTAATCTGGAGTTCTAAAGTAAAACTTTTTGGCCAATTTTGAAATCTTTTCTTAAAATATACTTGTCGTGCACTCTTTTCATATTAGCTTTGTAGGATTTTGAGAGATCATAAGCATCACTCTGAATCACCTCAAACTCATTTAATTACAGTTTTCGCTTCTCGCTTGTCGTATTGATATTGTAATTGAGGCTTTTGATGGCCCATAGGGCACGATGCTCAAGTTTAACAAGCAGATGACAAAGTTTTCCAAAAGCGATGCAGTAAGGAGACATCCCTATAGGTGTCTTAAATGTTGTTCGATATGCCCACAAGGCATCCGATAAGCAGAGAGACCAGTATTTTCTTAATGGATTGACAGTTTTCTCCATAATGGACTTTATCTCTCTATTGGAGACTTCCACTTAGCCACTGGTCTGTGGGTGATATAGAGTAGCAACTTTGTGACTAACTCCATATTTCTTCATTAAAAACCCAAAAAATTTATTACAAAAATGTGTACCCACATCATTGATAATAGCTTTGGGGACACCGAAAAGAGAGAAAATGTTTTCTTTTACAAATTTCACAACAGTGTTATGGTCATTTAAGCGACATGCGAGTGCCTCAATCCATTTAGACACATAGTCTACAGCGACTAGAATGTAGAAAAAATCTTGAGAAATAGGGAAGGGTCCCATAAAATCAATGCCCCAAACATCAAAAATTTCCACAATTAAGATAGGATTTAGGGGCATCATATTGCGTTGGGTAATTCGACCTAGGTGCTGACAATGAATGCAAGCTTTGCAATGTTCGTATGAATCACGAAAAAGGGTAGGCTAGTAAAAACCACATTCCAAAACCTTGGCCACAGTTTTCTTCCCACTGAAATGACCACCGCAAGATTGTTCATGGCAAAAGATAACACGTCAGAGTGTTCCCAGTCGGGAATGCAGCGACAAATGAGTTGGTTAGAACAATACTTAAAGAGGTAGGGGTCATCCCATAAATAATATTTAATAGTGGATAAGAACTTTTTACGATCAGGACGTGACAAAAAGGAAGGAACTTCCTCAGTAACTAGGTAGTTAACGATATCCACGTACCATAGAGAGGAGAAAATGGAGTACAAATATTTGTCTAGGAAGGAATCACAGATGGCTTCAGAATCACTATCAATGTCACCAACCATCCTTGATAAATGGTCGGCCACGACATTTTCAGTTCCTTTCTTGTCTTTGATTTCCAGGGTGAATTCTTGCAAGAGATGGATCCAGCGGAACAATCGCTGTTTCGCATCCTTTTTCACGAGTAGCTACCGAAGTATGACATTGTCAGTATATACGACGGTGGATGATCCGACCAGGTAAGGGCAAAAAATTTCCAAAGCATAGACAACAGCTAAGAACTATTTCTCAGTTGTCGTGTAATTACGTTGAGCATCATTAAGAGTTTTACTAGCATAGTAAATAACAATGGGTTTGTCATCACGTCGTTGGCCTAGTACGGCGCCAATAGCAAAGTCGCTAGCGTCACACATCAGTTCGAATGGTTGAGACCAATCAGGGGGTTGAATGATAGGAGCAGTAGTCAAGGCGGTTTTTAGAGTTTCAAAAGTTTGTTTGCAATTGAAATTGAAGTCGAATACCGCATCCTTAAGCAGGAGATTAGTTAAGGGTCGACCAACTTTAGAAAAATCTGGAATGGATTGCCTGTAAAACCCAGCGTGGCCTAAAAAGGCACGGATATCTCGAATTGTTCGGGGGAGAGGTAGCAAAGTAATTTTAACAATTTTAGCTTTATCAACCTCTATCTCATCTTTTGAAATAGTATGACCTAGAACAATTCCTTTGGTCACCATGAAATGACACTTCTCCCAATTAAGTACCAAATTTTTCTCTTCGCAACGCATTAACACTTTAGAAAGGTTGGATATGCAGTCGTCAAAAGAATTTCCATAAATGGAAAAGTTGTCCATGAATACTTCCATATAACGTTCCACCATATCACTGAAAATGTGAAGCATGCAGCGTTGGAAAGTGCCTAGGGCATTGCAAAGACCAAAAGGCATTCGTTTGTATGCAAAGGTTCCAAAGGGACATGTGAAAGTTGTCTTTTCTTGATCGGTAGGGTCGATGACAATTTGGAAATAGCCAGAATATCCGTCAAGAAAATAGTAGTAAGCATGACCGGCTAAGCGTTCTAGAATCTAGTCAATAAATAGAAGAGGGAAGTGATCTTTACGTGTTCTGGCATTAAGTTTGCGATAGTCAATGCAAATTCTCCATTTCAATGAAATGTGAGTGCAGATGAATTCACCATTTTCGTTTTGTAAAACTTGAATGCCAGAATTTTTGGGAACAACGTGGACAGGACTAACCCAGTCACTATCTAAGATTGGGTATATGATACCCGCATCAAGTAAACATAAAACTTCGTCCCTCACCACCTCTTTCATGGCGGGGTTAAGGTGCCATTGTGGTTCTCGTGATGTCTTTGTGCCTTCATCTAGATGTATGCGATGCGTGCATACACTAGGGTATATTCCTTTGATATCATCTAAGGATCATCAGATAGCGGAGCGGTGTTCATGAATGACATGAATCAAACGTGCTTCTCCGTCGGTAGTCAAGTGAGAAGAAATTATTATAGGGTGACTACTATCAGGATAGAGATGCACGTACTTCAAATCAGAGGGTAGAGGTTTTAAATTAGGAGTTGGAGGAGTGGGGATCAAGGATTCGTGAGGGGTCGTCTCTTCAATGGAAAAGAGCGAGTTTGATTCTTCTGAATCAGTTGGCAACGCAGAAATAGGGTCAAATAGTGGTACTAACTGTAATAATGCGTGGACATCCTTAATGTACGAGTCATTGTCAAACTCAGGATTATCAAAAGAAAGAAATTGGTGTACCTCGTCTGGGAGAAAATAGTTTTTGAAATATTCCTGTGCCAGACTATCAACCAAGCTAATCTCACCCTCCATTATAGGATCGGGAAATTGTTTCATTAACTTGAACACGTTGACTTCTACAGAAAGGTTCCCGGAATACAATGTCATTGAACCATCCTGACAATTAATGAGAGCATTAGCAGTTGCAAGAAATGGAGTCACAGGCTACTTCGGTATCTAAAATGACAAAATCAACTGGGTAGTAAAAATATTAGACCTTGACTATGACGTTTTCTACTATGCTCTTTGGGTACTTGATGGAGCGATCCGCGAGTTGTAGGGTCATATTGGTAGGTTTTAATTCATGAAAACCTAACTAGTTAAATAAGTAGTAGGGAAGTTGGTTAATACTGGCGCCTAGGTCTAAAAGTGCGATAGCGGTATACTTGTCGCCCAACGTGCATAGTACAGTTGGTTGACCTGGGTCTTTGTATTTGACCACACCATTTTGGTAGGGTTATATACTAAAAGCATTACTTTTGTATTAACTCTAATTCTTTATATTTTGAATGAGAATCATATGGGCAAATGTTATGCATATTATATATGTTATTAGTTATATGCATGTGTCTAATACTTTATGTTATAGATGATATGGTGTATGGTGACACACAGAATATCATATTATCAGTACCTTATAAAGTATAAGTAAACATTCACAACCTAAATGGATTTGAACAAACCATTGGTACGGTTGTAGTATAATCTGGTATTAGTCTATCTTGACTACAGGATTACACTAGTACACTTTGTGTATATTGAACAGGACCAAGTGAGGTTGTTTCTCTTTATACTGACTATATAAGAGAACAAACACCTCTGTTATTATGGATGATTATCCTCTTAATCCAGATATAATAACGGGCACTTATATGCATTGTACATTGCTTTAAATCATCAATGAGTGAGATTCATTTGTGAATCAACAAACTCGATGGATTGGGTAATGACATTATATGTAAGGTGCGCTGTTGATTATAGAAGGAATCTGTGACCCGCAAGAAGTCGGGTTGATGATGTCCCCTTGAGGAGCTCATAAGGATTGTCATGTAAACCTTGCAGGTGGATTTAATCCGACATGACAATGAGGTTGAGTGGTACTACTCAAGGACATAAGAAGTTGATTAATATAGTTATCAGTAACTTGACTTAATCAACGGGCATTCGATATCTTAAACATGGGGAGATCAACAAGCATATAATATGGAGCTCATAAACGTAACACGTAATTTGGGATTAAAGCGGTAGTGCAACAATAACCTTTAGTGGAATAAGCCATCTGTTGATGGACTTGGGCTGTGTGTTCTGGGCGAACATGGGAAGCCCAAGCCCGTCAGGAGGCCAAACCCTAATTTCTCCTCATAGTCCCTGTTGTAGCCTATAAATAGAAACCTCTTTCTCTGGCCGTTTTTACCAAGGATTGCTCAAGAAAAGGAGATCTAAAATCGGTTCCAAATTCTGTGAGTGAGAGAGGCCAAGAGAGAAAGAAGAGGGTGGTAGATCGTTGCCCACACAACGTCCATTCTATTGATAAGAATACAACAAAAGATCAAGAGGCTGATTTGGATTCGTAGATCTTGGATTCTCAAAGTTATCTTTAGCCGATCTAAAGGTATGATTTCTATCCAAAACCGTGGACACCCTTTATTCCGCTGCGCGTGGGCTTTCGCGGTTCGTAGATCGTTCGTTGTAACCATAACGGTTCCTACACATTGGTAGTAGTAATGGAGGAAGACTGCTCAGTGAGGAACGCTTGTTGAGGAACATTCGTTCACCGTTTGTTGGTGCACATGTCCTTCAAAAACTTGGCATGCTTGGGCAAATGCTTAAGCGTATCTAGAAAAGATAGGTTTATGGTCAAATTTTTGAAGGTTTCACAGATCTCATCAAAATGTTCGTCAGGTTTGTTCTTTGTCAAACGGGCAGAGAACGGAGCTTTTGGGCGGAATCGCGCATATGGATCAATGACGTCTTTCGCTAGGCACGTGCATGTAGATTTGGAAGGAACAACTTTGTCTACTATAGGTTGCGAGGTAGGAATTGGAAGGACGTCAGCCACGGCTTTCGTCGGTTCAATGTCTGGCATACGTATGTGATTGTTGATGGTTCGGCCAGAATGAAGAGTGGTGATGGCATTTACCTCACTCTAGCTGGGATTACTAGATCCTGGTGCATTGTTGAGTTCAAAGGCAGTGTTTGTGGGCTTAGGGTTTGGAACTGCTTGTCCAGAAAACACGCCCTTTTGACTTTTATCTTGTGCTAACAGCTGAAGAGATTGTTAGATAAACGCTAGGATTTGATTCTATTGATTCATGTAAGTCAAAAAAGTTTCAGCTATTTTATCGGCAGTGGATTGTACCAGTGGAGCAGCAGGAACAAGTTCACGATTATTGTTTACGGGTTGATTTTGGTAGCCATAACCTTGATTAGCAAGAACAAGGCTGCGGTTATTTTGGTACCCTATATTGGCAGTGTTGGTAAACTGATTTTGCCCATGCTGGAATTGCAGAGGATTTCCTTGACGGTAGGAATTGTAGTTCGCAGGTGGTCGTACAGGAGCATTGTTGACACCCCCGGAGGAGCTTGTTGTTGGGCAGAGGGACCCTAAGCCAAATTCGGATGTTGTCGCCAAGGTCCATTAGGGATGTTGAAAGCACAGGCCTCTTCAGATGGTTGGGGAGGGCACTCGTATGCCAAAGGATAATAAGAATCGGCGTGCTCGGGACTTGAGCAAAGAAGACATGGGGAAGCATTGGCAACCATGACTTGTTTGGGTTTTTTATCATTTACTTGAACCGAAAGAGCATCGACTTTTTTTGTTAGGGACTCGATTAGAGTTTTTAATTCCGGATCGGGTTTGACCTCGAACATAGACGTAACTTTGGTAGGAGTGTCTTTAGAAGATCTGGAAGAATCAGTGTTACCTTAATAGGTGTTTCGTGAAGCATGTTTCTCGATAAAAGTGTATGCTTCAGTAGCGCCTTTGTCCATGAAACAACCGTCGTTCATGATGTCTAATGTATCCTTTTGATGGTCAAAGAGACCATTAAAAAATGACTGGACTAAGACAGTGGTGTCGAGTTGATGATAGGGACATTCGAGAAGCAGATCCGTAAATCTACTCCATGTTTCCGTAAAGGATTCTTGGGGATGCTGGCAAAAGAATTGAATCTTCTGAAGCATCTCTGTAGTTTTCTTCTGAGTATAGAACTTTATCATGAATGCTTGTACGAGCTTGGCCCATGTGTCAAGGGATTACGGCACTTCGCCTGCGAGCCAAACTGAAGCTTTATCAGCTAAGGTGAAAGGAAACAACCTAAGCAAGACTTGTTCGTTGGTAACGATCGAATGGCGGAAAGTGGTGGCTACTTGCTACATCTGACGAAGGTGATTGTACAATTTTTCATGGTCTAGACCATGGTAAACAGGTAACAAACCGAAGATGTTTGGCGAAATGCGAAAATCTCGTTCAATCTCATCGAGTTTAATGCAAGAAGCAGGTCCTTCCTATAAGGCAGTATAGAAATCCGAAAGGGGTTTCTCGACTATGGGATTTTCCTGGGCCATAACTAAGGGAGATAATGGCAACGGAGATACTTGACGAGGTTGGTTTATGGAGGAAGAATTATGTCTAGGAGATAACTTAAGCAATTGATTATTGTATTTCTGATGACGATATGTAAGTTCTAATTCCTTATGTTTACCAGACCGTAGTCTCATACAAACACAAATGTTAATTCAATGCTCATAAGGAACAAATTATGACAGGAGGATTGAGAATTAAGGGAGGAGGGAGGTGAAACACGTCTTCCTGAGCTGTTGCTAACGTGAGCAGGTAAGCTAGGATAACGTGTTAATATTCCAACACCCAGGTCACATGAGAGAATTGAGGGAGGTTTTTCGTGCTAGCACTTTCCTTAATTAGGTAACCTCATTCTCGCAAGTTTGATAGACACTGATAGAATAGGAGGATGATTTATGATGGTATATTATGTGGGGTATTATTAAGATGATTATGATGAAATTTTTATTATTTGGATTTTTTTTTATTATTTTTTTTTTTGTTTTTATTTATTGATTATTATTATTATTATTTTAAGTTTACGTAATTAATGTATTATTTAGACGTGATTATGAAACATGCAATTAAAGACGATAGATGCCAAAATAGATGATTAAGCATACAATTAACACATGCTAGTTTTATACAGGAAGTCTACACATGCAACTCTATATTACTTATACGTGAATAGAAATACGTTCTACACATGCAATAATCTATAGCTACCGATACGTGCAACTATATGCGAGCTAGGGGAATATCGAGAACGAACTCATGCAAATGAATACCGCGTACGTGAATTGATATAACATACACATACAAAAATAATATAAGCAGTTGGTTTGAAATTACACAGACATCCAAATATATTCTAATCATTTTAATCGTATTAACGTGAATATGTAATGACGAACCACATTTACTTAGGAAAAATTCTATACATGCAAAGAGTTCTCATGCCAACACACAAATATGCGAGGTAAAACAGGTTATAGCAATTAACCAAATAATATCCTCGACAAAGTTTGAGGAGTTTAAGAATTCGAAACCTGGCGTCCTGCGATTCCTCGTATAATGATTGAACTAACTCTTGAGCTCGTGAACTTACTGGATGGTGGATTACAGGTCTAGAGAGTCCAAAATAGTACTGAGAAGGAAAGTGGCTTGTACCTGAAAACCGGAGTGTTGATACTTCAGGTTAGTCTCGCGCGCTACTATTATAGTCTCATCCGAGACTGTGATATCAATTCAGTACTTCAACTTCCTACGGAATACTTAGACTGTGCTAATAATGATAAACAAGGTCTGGTTCACAGATATCTATTAGTAGAAAAAGAAAAATTGGGGCAAACAGGTACGTAACACGTTAGTATTGCAAAAGAAATGAAAATCTTAAAAATGAGGGGGTAGGAGAGAGGGTTTTTTTCAATGATGTATTCCAGTTATTACATTAAATGTCCAGAGTCCTTCGGCGTGCAGCAGCGCCATTTGATATACGGTAATTTGTGGTTTTGCTTTACTTAAGTCCGATAGTCCACAGTCTGAAGTCCGCAGTCCAAAGTACGTAAACGTCTGTTTAGTCAATTACCTTACTCACGTGGGTTTGTAGGATAGGTCGAGTAAGGGATCGTCCATACCTTAGGGCTCAGAAAGGTTTACAACTGGATTTAGAACTTTTGGTGAGTAGGATTTTAGGTTATTTAGTTGGTTTAAGTAAATTAATGGTAATGCAAGTAACGTAAATTAATAACAAAGATTTCGATGTAAATAAACAGAGATAGAGAAATAGTAGAAGGGGTTAACCGTACTCATGCAAGAATAAGTTTCCACAGTTATAATACCGTATCACTACAACTCTAATCCGTCTCGAGTTCATAGACAAACTCGAGACGGTGTCAAGTATCGATCCCTAGCGAGATGCACACATCTCTGAGCTCATCTTACTAGCATAAGGAGTTGAACTAATATTCCATCTCTGGAATATTATTTCAGCTCCTGATTCGATTCTACATCAGTTGTACAATTCAAAGGGCTGTCTGACACCATAGAGTCGCGCGAGACATTTTAGGTCTCTCGCGAGACTGTTCTGGAGCATCAACACTCCAAACTTGGACAGTCTCAATCATTTGGGACCGGATGTATAATCTACACCTAATTCCTAAGTAGTGATTCTGGAACATTAAAGTGTCAATCCGGATCCTCACACGAGCATCATAACCCTCCCCCTGAGGGGGGGGGATTTAGCTCATGGTCATTGGATGATTAATTGAACTTGCTGTATACAATAAATAAGTAAATGCAGAACAGGAATTAAACTTGAAAAGAAATGAATTTTATTAAGAATAAGGACTTACAGTACTGAAGCTTGGAAAGCTACTGGAAGGAGAAAATAACGGAATGAAACTAACTGCCAGAATATGAAAGCTACAGACTATAGTCTAAACTAAAAACTAAAACTTAAAAACTCATAAGTTGGAGAGCCCTTCTCATATATATAGCCTCCAGCCCCTTCACGTGAAGTCACTCATTAAATGTTTTGTTTCTATTCAATTTGATAACCTCAAAACTTTGTCCTATTCTGTATTAATTTTGTCATTTAGCCAAATCAATTCAAACATTGAATTGATCCGTCCTTTCCTTTTTCAAGGTGGCACAAAATTTGATCATCACTTGCCACCTACCTATGCTGACTCGTCATGCCTTTTGGGCCCGCAGAGTGGGTCCACGTGGTGTGTCCAGTGGCGGCGCCGATTTTGTCATTTTTACAACTTTATGTCTTTGCATAAAGTTCGTCGCCCTAGTTGCTCTGGCAGTTCACTAGCCGAAGTCGGCATCTAGGTTTGAAAGATGTGAGCTTCAGAAGTTTGCTGCTCCTTTTCATGTGGACCCGTTCTGCACTAGTTTTGTCCCTTTGGAATCTTCGGCTCTAGTCAGGCTTTATTGGGCTTCACTGGGGCTGAGTGGGAAGACTTCAAGTATTCTAGTATTCCCGTACTTCGATGCATGTTTTATCATCATATTCACGCTAACTATGAAAACTTGCAAAAGTTCGAAAATATAATTATTTCATAATTATTAAACACATAATTGACCAAAACACTATGTCTCTACGGGGTTTAGTATTACAGTTTTGGATGCTTATCAGGTCATCATCTACTGATCGTATATTGAGTAACCGACAACTCAAGAACAGGAAAACTATTTCTGAAATTCTTAATTCATTGGACAGAGACACCATTGTGAGTTAACCTTACACTTTTATATAACATTTTTTTATTTTAAAACTTCTCACTATATAAAATCATTCTTTTCAGGGACATTTTATGACATGCAAAGCTTCAGTTTGGGAAGTCATAAATGACTACGAGCCATACTATTTGTCCTACCCTAAAGTTGGGTGTCAAAAGAAAAAAGTGTTGGGAAAAGATGATCGATATTGGTGTAATAGCTGTAATGAGTTTATACCATCTTCATTTACAAGGTAAAACTATTAAATTTTATTATGAACTTCTTCACTTCCCTTTCAATTATTGATATTAACATTCAATGCTAGATATCAAATTCGAGTCCGCATTGAAGATCACACAGATGGTTCAACTATGACCATATTTGGAAAATAAGCATAAGCACTGGTTAAACAACCAGCATATGAATTGGAGGTTATGCAATTCATACTTTGGAGGATAGCGTTTATCATCTAGTGCTATCCTACGGTTTGTAACTGGTACACTAAGTATTGCGTTTGGACAGAAAATGCAATCAAATTCATTGCGTTTGTTGCGTACTATTTTTAGTTTTTGGTTTTATAAGTTAAGCTTGTAATATGTTTTTAAATCTAAGTGATAAACGGCAAGCCTTTGTTGGACTTCAACACCAAAAATTTAAGCCCACCAGGCCACCTCAACTGAAATTCCCCAAAATGAAAAAGAAAGAGGCGGCTTCTTTATTTCTATTTTCTTTCTTTCCCCCAAAAAAACCCCTCTCCAAAAAACAGCCACCACCATCTCTAAAATTTATTTCGGATTCACCCTCTCTCCACCACCACCACCACCACCATCCACCCTCTCTCCATCGACCACCCCCACAACCACGTCTACCATTACCGCTCCATCACAATTCTTTCGTTCTCTCATCTCAAAACAAAGCAAAAACTTCATCTATCACGACTACCATTACCGCTCGATTTTAGTGGATTCAATTTTATTTTATTTCATTTTATGTACCACTTCATTAATACTTTATACTTTACTGTAGAAAAGATGGGAGTCCTAATTTAGGCAAGGAACGAGGTAATCT
Source organism: Coptis chinensis (assembly GCF_015680905.1). Lineage (NCBI taxonomy): Eukaryota > Viridiplantae > Streptophyta > Magnoliopsida > Ranunculales > Ranunculaceae > Coptis > Coptis chinensis. Next base: position 55,638,765 of record NC_141463.1, read on the forward strand.
GAATATTGCTCCTTCAGCAACATATCGCAGAGGTATACATATCAATTTGAGCTTCTCCATTTCCATTCAGTAAGTTTTTCGCTTCTAAATGTTGATGTATACTGGTGCCTTTCTCTGAAAGATAATGGATATTACAACTTATTTTTAATTGACTTATTTAACATTCGAATCTTTTGGTGACACGCACACACACAAACTAGCGCCTCTGAAATCCACAGTCTCAATCTATAGGGTAATTCAATTAAATAGCTTGCTCTAATAATATCCAGTGAGAAAAAATTTGGAAACCTTGAAGATATTGCTTTTTTGGTTTGATTTCTAACTATATGGTTGATTCCCATGCAAAATGTGATTTTTTTGGATCAGTAAAATAGTCACTCGATAAAAGAAAATGGTGTATATGAAGAAATGTGGTTAGTGCAACACGTGATTTTCTACGGGATCTCCGTATAATTTTTGGCTTGTTTAGATATTTGTGTTTGTACGTGTAATACTGATTGTTGTTGATGTTTTCGGCAGTCATAAGGAATCATAAAGCTAGCTATATGGTGATTTATTTTTTGTGTGATATAGTTTAACCTCTTGTTATTGCATTAATGTGCGATATTGTATCCAAGATATTCTATGAGTCACATGCAATTATGTGCTTAATTTAAGTGTGCGTGTCATGTTCAGGGAGTGTTTTTTTCCTTTTTTTTTTCTAGATTTCCTTGCTTAGGGTTAATGCAATCGGAGTTAGGGAAACCAAATTTGTTAGTTGAAGTAGAAGCATTATACTAGTTACAAAGCATCAAGGGTTATGTGTTAGGTGAGCCACTGAGCCCACTACTCTTTGATTTCATATCCACCTTGCATATGCCTCTGTGTGTGTGTGTGTGTGTGTGCCCATTTTTCTTTGTTGCTAATGAATTCCTTTCAGGTGGAGACTTTAGAGGATCAACGTTTTTCTAAGAGGTTTGTAGATGAAAATCAGTACATCTTATTTGTTTGTTTGTTCACTTAATTTTCTTTTGTGGTTCTTCAGTTAGATTTTAAAGTAGAATGTGGTTAACTTGTGGTATATCATGGAGCATCCTAGTTAGGGGTTGAGAGGATTGGCTTATTCTGTGAAGTTTGGGAAAGGTAAATTTTGAACAATTGAAGTGTTCATGTGACTTTTGTTTGATAGTTAATCTTATTGTGTTGACTTTCATCCATTTTTCAGTTTAATATCTACTTGAATCTAATTCTTGAATCTAATTTCACATATTATTTCATCCTTGGGTGACATTTTTTAAAATCATTCAACTATTTTGTGTATTGTTATTTTGGCTACTTGTTGATTGTATGCATGTGCTGAAATATTATGTTGATTGTTAGTCCCTTCACGAAGGATGTTTATTTCATTGTATATTGATCTTATTCAGGTTTTGTTTAGTTTAATATGATTTCAGATAGGTAGTGGCGGTGTCCATTGCCTAGGTCCTATCAGGTAATAGCATCTCTCCAAGTATGACGTATGCATTTGTTATAGCTTTTATGTGAATGGGTTTATAATAGTTTAATCTTGTCAAGCAGTAGGGGGATCATTTCTTCTAGCCAATTTTTTGCGTCTTTGTGCCTCTAACCTCTTATGGAATTGATCATAGCAAGTAGAAAGATAATGGTTGGGTTGCTGAATATGTTTTTGAATAGCTGCTTTGTGGAAGATATTGTCCAGCAAACTAGTTTTTCTGATCAAGTGTTTGGATGCACTCCCAGAAGAAAGATGCCATTTGGACTCTTCATGTATGTGTGGACATTTGGTTTCATGTTAATGGAAGAGAGTCAGTACCTATTTAAGCATTGGATAAGTCTATACTAATAGCAATTTCAACCATATTAAGATCATCAGAGTAAGTCAATTTTCATTTTTTCTTGTAGTGTTACTGTGTTATTTTTTCCTATCCTAGTACTTTGATTTTTTTTCAATTATTCGGTTTATTAATTTAATCACTAGTTATTTCGTTTATTTGAAAATCATTGTACAATATACTCAAAAAGTCTTTTATACGAATATGTAGTTAGGTTGGATCGGTGGATGTTTTTTTAGCAAACAATATTGTATCTAAACTTATGCATGTCATATTTCAGGGAGAACTTTACTATTTTATATCATTTTTAGTACTAGTTTTCTGCGGAATTTGTGAAGGGGGCTGAGAAAGGATAAAGCTTAAGCAGTTGGCGGTTCTACATAATTTTTTGATGATGTTCCACAAAGACTCTGGTATGCCTTTTTATATATATTGTTGACCTCAACTGATTAGTTTGTTTGAAAATGTTTGTTGATGGTAAGTGATGGTCAAGAACACTTCCTAATTGAGCTCTCCTATCAACTCTTGGTTTCAATTTATATTATACTATGATCTGACTGAAAGGGTTGGTGCTCATGATCAGTACTTGAACTTTTAATTTTATAACTATATCTTCAGTTTAAAAATGATTTTTTGAGCAAAAAATAGTAATCAAGAGTCTTAGTTTGTTGTTGTCTGTTTTATTTCCAGGGAAAAATATTTGGTTTGCCTGATCTTGTGGGACTTGAGTTATATTCTTCGTACATGAAGATTAAGCTTTCATGCTAGCTAGCTTTTTTTACTTTTGTTCAGGTATCATTTTCTTAAAAATCTTCTACTTAATTGTTCTCAAATGGGTATGTTTACATACGAGTAACATGGTTAGTATTGACTTAGTTGAAAGCTTATAGTTTGTATAGAATTTTCCCTTCTCTAAATTAATATTATGCTTTCCTGCGTTTCCTCAAGTATAATGAAGATTGTATGATATAATGGATCCATAAGCTCGAAATGAAAGAGTGCTCAAATAATTGAGAGGTTGATGGTTCGAATCCATCTAGATCAATTTCTTTTTTCATTTACTAATTTAATAATTTTAATATACATTTGAATTTTCTGATTTTATATCAACAAAAACATAGCATTTTCCTTACATTATAGAAATTTAATAGCATGAAAAAAAAATGCTATCATTTTGAGCAGAAACGCTATGGAATCTATTGCATTTTTACACAAAAGTTATATTCAAAAGCATAGCATGGCTATAGATAGCATTTTTGAAAACGCTATTGAGTATATTTGATAGCATTTTTTGAGTGCTATATATAGTCTTTTGTGCAGTAGTATAAATCGGTAAATCTACTATTAAACATTTCAAGACTAACTTATTTTCCTTTAAATATATCTCATTCAACTGTATAATATTTTCTTAAACCAAGCAAGTGGTTCTCAAATGGTTAAGAATATACTGAATGAGCTTAAAGGTTCATCATTAATTTTTGAAATAAGAATTAGTGAATACAACATCAAGGATAAGGCCACCAATGGCTTTACAACAACTAAAGTTTTTCCTGTGGATTACAAGCTAAAAGGAGACATGATGCTCACTCACATTGAACAGGAAAAAAGAAAAAGTATATTTGATCAAAGTTTGGGATAGATAGACAAAACATTATTTTTTATTTATTCAGTACATAATTTCTTTTTGTGATTATAGATGCAGGCCGTAGTGGAATTGCATACTCTTGATACTATCTATCCAGATCCTATATCCAAGCATCCAAAAGTGACTGCTCTCTAATATATATATATATTAGAGAGAAAATGTATATACTAATATGCTATCACACAGTCGTTTGTGCCTGCGTTGTTTCATTTAGTATGTAAATTTACATACTAATACCTTCATATTAAGTTCCCAGCATAGTAAAATCTTTATATCAGGAAATCCTTATTACCATACTAATCTTCCTTATTCATTCCTTCTAGATTTAGATATTACCATTTGAAAATTCTGCTGAAACGCCTAGAACCTCAACCAAGGAAACAAAGCCTAAACAGATGTGTAAAAAGTTGGAATGTGTGGTAAATATACAACCGCGTTGATTATTTACTATTTGTTTTTATTAATGCTTAATCCTTTATAACTAACACGAGGAAAAAAAATGTGCTTATTATGTTGGCACAGGAAATTTATTCATACAACTTTAATGAAACCGTGCAAGCTTTAGACACGACTATCGCATCTAAGAGAATCCACAAACTTTACCATGTAAGACACTTTAGTTATGGTCAGAAGAATGTTACACTTCCATCTATTATGATCTTTAGTTTTAATAAAAGTTTGATGAAAGAATATGTGGTTATATGACTGAATGTTGGAGATGGATTGGAGCATGTCAACAAAATTCATTATAAACAATGTGGAAGACATTAAATATGCATAAATTAGTAGGTATAGGTTCTTTTGCCTTTATCAATCTCTGAGAACGGACTCGAATTAGTTCTCATGTGTTGAGGGCCCTAGAAGTATGTATTTTTCAGTCCTTTTTCACTATGGTGAATTTTGTATTACTAATTATGGTGATGGCAACAACTCATTTAAACTAACTTTATGACTATATTTGGTTATTAGATATTTTTTTGTTAGAAGAATTGTTAGAGCAGTATTTGAGTTCATTTTACATATTTTCAAATTTGTTTCAACTATTTTTATTCATTTTGTGCATTTTGCACTTGTAAAATAATGCTCTAATTAGATTGCGAAGAAATAATATTTGATTTGGCATGCAACGGTGATGCAACAGGATTTTCGTAAATAGTTGTTTTATAAAATAGCCTAACAGGTAACCTAAGCCTCTTTCCCTGATGTCCAATATTCTCAGTGAGGGATAATGTTAGGTTAGTAGCCTTCCTAAATAAGCTACAATCAAGTGATATTAAAGTGTTTAAACTAGGAAGGACTTAGATAAGTTACCTGTTGCATAACAGAGTCTGACAGAAAGTCCAAGTTAGGTAGATTTTCACCAAAGCCAAACAAACGACATAACCCCCGACCTGCAACTATGTTAGTACCATCGGACTTCCCAATTAACCATCAAATCCTGGAATCAATTCTTTGATATCTTATAGGGTTCTATACTAAAAGCATTACTTTTGTATTAACTCTAATTCTTTATATTTTGAATGAGAATCATATGGGCAAATGTTATGCATATTATATATGTTATTAGTTATATGCATGTGTCTAATACTTTATGTTGTAGATGATATGGTGTGAACACACAGAAAATTATATCATCAGTACCTTATAAAGTATAAGTAATCGTTCACAATCTAGATGGATTTGGACAAACCATTAGTACAGTTGTAGTATAATCTGGTATTAGTCTATCTTGACTATATGATTACACTAGTACACTTTGTGTGTATTGAACAGGACCAAGTGAGGTTGTTTCTCCATATACTGACTATATAAGAGAACAAACGCCTCTGTTAGTATGGATGCTTGTCCTCCTAATCCGGATATAATAATGGGCACTTACATGCATTGTACATTACTTTAAATCATCAATGAGTAAGATTCATTTGTGAATCAACAAACTAGATGGATTGGGTAATGACATTGTATGTAAGGTGTGCTGCTGATTATAGAAGGAATCCGTGTCCCGCAAGAAGTCGGGTTCATGATAGCCCCTTGAGGAGCTCAAAAAGATTGTCATGTAAACCCTGCAGGTGGATTTATTCCGACATGACAATGAGGTTGAGTGGTACTACTCAAGGACATAAGAAGTTGATTAATGTAGTTGTCAGTAACTTGACTTAATCAACGGAAAGTCAATATCTTAAACACGGGGAGATCAACGAGCATATAATATGGAGCTCATAAACGCTGACACGTAATTTGGGATTAGGGCGGTAGTGCAACAATGGCCTTTAGTGGAATAAGTCATTTGTTAACGGACTTGGGTCGTGTGTTTGGGGCGAACATGGGAAGCCCAAGCCCGTCAGGAGGCCCAACCCTAATTTCTTCTTATGGTCCCTGTTGTAGCTTATAAATAGAATACTCTTTCTCTCTGGCCGAGATATTCTATTCACTGGATTAGAAAAATTGGCAAGGAAAGATAGATCCAAAATTGGATCTAGCTTTGTAAGAAAGAAGGGGATTGGTAGATCGTTGCCCACACAACGTCCAATCTGTTCTAAAGGAATACAACAGAAGATCAAGGGGTTGATTTCAGATTTGATAAAGCTTGGATTCTCAGAGTTATCAAAACCGATTCTCAAAGGTATGTTTTCCAATCACAAATCGTGGACACCCATTAATTCCGCTGCGCGTGGTGTTCGCGGTTTGTAGAAATATTGATTTTGAAAATAACGGTTCCTACAATTGGTATCGGAGCATGTAGATTTGTTGGTAAATGTAGAACTGTTCTAACATGGTTTTGTAGGCATCTAGACCAACTGTTATAGTCAGAATGATTTCTGGAAAGAAATTGATCGTTTTTTATTTTATGAAAAATTGATCGTTTTTACAAGTTTTGATTATCAATGGATGTAATTTAAATCACGGTATGTATCATGTTATTGCTTTTATCATTGATGTAATCTATTGTAAAGATCAAAAGATCAAAAAGATCAAGATTTGGATTGGTCGAAATCTGGATCTGGATTTTTACGCTAGAGCGCGGGTTGCGCCCAAACGCCAGGAAGTGAGCGCGAGTCACACTAATGCGCCTGGAAGTCAATGAATGTATGAGCGCGGGTCGCGCCCTTCATGGCAGAAAGAGAATTTTTTTTCTTCTCAGATGAGATGATATTTGTTTGCTGTTCGGGGGTCTATGAAGTGATTTTGTGAGGTTTCCAGTGAAGGAAACAGGTCACGATTTCTAATAAAAAATAAAAAATCGGGGCGCTGCCCCGAACCCCGCCCGTCGGACTTTGCGAAGGCAACTAAAAGAGTTCGGTGAACAGGATGGAGCAATGAATATGGGCCATAACAATTGGGGATTTGTTTTCCATTTTATTGTTCATATTTTCTTATTCTAAATGCATGTTTTTATTTGTGGATGTTTGTTAAAAACTAAGCCCACATGAATAATAGATAACATAGACACTCTATATGCATGTTTTTATTTGTGGATGTTTGTTAAAAACTAAGTCCACATGAATAATAGATAACATGTACATAGGCCTGACCAGTAAACAGAAAGATCCTCAGTTCTAAATAACTAAGTGGGAGCGGGAATTTAGTTTTGTATAAATCCCATGGTCTCCATTACTGGTTTGTTGGTAATGTAATTATACTATCGCGTCGGTTTTAGTGCCTTCCTCCATATCGGATGAGTCTAATTACAGATTACTAGAACAAATTTCTAAAGGACAACTATATGAAGTTATTAATGTATGGATTCACTTCTCCATATGAAGGGATTCATTAGAAATAATGGACTAAGAAGTTGAGTAATGGTATACACTTAGATGCAAGTAATAGTATCCTCCCTATCGGAGTCACTGCTATTATTTGTAGGACCAAAGAAGATCAGCATTTTAGTTTTACTTGTCTAGATGGCATGTGTCCACTCTAACTAGTGGTGTGTTATTAAGTTGACGAGAAGTAGAACTAATAGGAAAAACCTCTCTACACGAATGTAGATAGGGTAAACGTCCACACTATCGTGGCTTACTACATCTCGGTGTGTAGGGTGCTGATGGGTTAATTAATTAATTTTTAAGTTAACTCCATAAGTATTTCCACGAATGTAGAATGGTAAACGTCCACACTATCGTGGCTTACTATTTCTCGGTGTGGAAGGTGCAAGTGATGGGTTGATTAATTAATTAATTTTTGTTATTAACTCAAGAATTTTTTGCTCTACATAATAGTTATTTTATATGATTTTCAGGTTTTCAAAATGGTTACTTTCAACCCACTAGCAACTATTCTTAAGGAAAACAAACTTCTTGGCCCTAATTACATGAAACGCAACTTGGATATTGTGTTGACTGCTGAAGAGTACAAATATGTACTCAATGAAAAATGCCCACCTAAGCCTGAAGATATTGCTGGAGAAGAGGAGAAAGAAGCATTTAAGAAGTGGAACAAGGCAGATGAGATGTCGCGGTGTTACATTCTGGCATCTATGTCAGGTGTGCTACAACATCAGCATCAGGCCATGACCATGGCTTATGATATGATGCTCAATCTCAAGGAACTCTTCGGACACCAGAATAGGGCTGCTAGGCAAACTGCCATGAAAAACTTGATGACCACAACTATGACTGAAGGGACTCCTATAAGGGATCATATACTCAGGATGATGGCTTATCTGAATTAGTTGGAGATCCTTGGAGCTGATATCGATGCGGAAACGCAAGTCGATATCATTCTCATGACGCTACCTGAAAGGTTTGAACCGTTCTGCCTTAACTACAACATGAACAAAAGGTTGTATTCTTTGGCGAAACTGATGACAGAACTTCAGTCAGCTGAGAGTCTCTTTAAGCAAAGTTATGTTCAGGTTTATGCTACTGAGAAGGTTTCTACTTCTACGCCTAATAGCGGAAAGAAGAAGAATAATGTTCAGAAGCATAAGAATATGGCAAAGAAGGGCATGGGACCTCAAGGAGCTGTGAAAAAGCTAAGGTCAAATGCTACAAGTGCAAGCAGTCAAGACACTAGAAGCCAGATTGTCCTCTTCTCAACAAAGAGAATAATGGAGGTATGTCTCATGCACTAGTAGTTTAAACATGTTTAGCTGTGTTATCTACCAGAACCTGGTGTGTAGATACGGGAACCACTAACCATGTCTGCATTTTCGTTCTTAGGTTCCAAGAAACCGAGAAAACTTAGTCTTTGGAGAGATTGCCTTATCTTTGGGGATGCTACGAGTAGTAGGCTTTATTGCGATGGGAGATGTTTGTTTATCTTTTGGTAGAAATAAGACGAAGGTGTTAAAGAATTGTCTTTATGTGCCTAATTTTAGAAAGAACTTGATTTCAATTTCTATGTTAATTAAGGATGGATATTCTGTTTCTTTTAAATGACAAGATTGTCATTAAGAAAAATAAACTTTTTATCTGTTCTGGTACATTAAAAGGCAATTTATACATCATTAATCTTATTCCACCCACAGTGCATTAAATTTTACCCAAAGTAGTATTATTCTAGAAGTATTGAGAGGAGAGACATTAAACTACTTCAGTACCAATTGTACAAGAATAGGAACCACAACGTGTCACCAATGACATACAAGAACAAGAGGTGCTTCGTCGTAGTGGGAGGGTTGTTAGACAACCTGACAAGAAGATTGGTTTGGGACTGTCTACAGACATAACCACTGATAACCAAGATCCTGATCCCTAGACCTACAATGAAGCACTCCAAGATAGAGATGTAATATCTTGGCAAAAGGCAATGAATTCTGAGATGGAATCTATGGATTCTAATCAGATCTAGGAGCTTGTCGAGCCACCCAATGATGTAAAACCCATTGGATGCAAGTGGGTCTATAAAATGGATGTCAAGATAGCTTTCCTTAATGGAAGTCTTGAGGAAACCATCTATATGGAGCAACCAGAAGGATTCATTGAAAAAGGTCAAGAGCATCTTGTTTTGTACAAGAAATTTGATGGAAACATAGTGGTAATTCTTGTGCTTTATGTAGATGACATCTTACTCATTGGAAACAATGTGAAGGTGTTGTCAGGCATAAGGGTATGATTATCAAACCAATTTGATATGAAGAACATGGGAGACCCACGTCCTTGGGATCAAAATTATAAGAGATCGCAAGAAAAAGATGTTGTGCTTATCTCAGGCTACCTATATTGATATTGTGTTGACTCGTTCTAACATGCAAAACTCCAAGAAAGGTTTTTGCCTTTCAGGCATGGAGTTCCTCTATCAAAGGATATGTGTCCCAAGACACCAAAAGAGATAGAGGACATGAAAGCGATTCCTTATGATTTACCGTTTGCATGGTTAGCATATATCAGAAGAACCCAGGACAAGGGCACTGGACTGTGGTAAAACATATACTGAAGTACCTGAAAAGGACTAAGGATTATATGTTAGTATACCATGTAGATAGTTTGGTTCCCTTAGGGTATACAGTTTACACTATCGTGAACTCCTAAAAGTATTTCCACAAATGAAGAATGGTAAACATCCACACTATCGTGGCTTACTACTTCTCAGTGTGGAGGGTGCTGAAGGGTAAGATAGGGACAAGAGTAAGTCTACCTCAAGTTGTGTGTTTACCTTGTGAGGTGGAGCCATAGTATGGAAGAGTGTCAAGCAGAATTGCTTGTCTGACTCCACTATGGAAGCTGAATATGTGGCAGCCACTGAGGCAGCCAAAGAATCAGTTTTGGGTCCGGAACTTCTTGTAAGCAAGTAAACACATTGAGCGCAAGTACCACCTAGAAAAGAGGAGATGTTTATGTTACCAAGATAGCATCAGAAGATAACCTAGCTGACCCCTTGACAGGCATGTTGAGGGGATGGGAATCAGATGCTTGGCAGCATAGCTTTAAGTATAAGTGGGAGATTCGTTAGTAGTATACCAAAAAGCAATGCTTTGAGTATAAGTGGGAGATTGATAGGGTTATATACTAAAAGCATTACTTTTGTATTAATTCTAATTCTTTATATTTTGAATGAGAATCATATGGGCAAATGTTATGCATATTATATATGTTATTAGTTATATGCATGTGTCTAATACTTTATGTTGTAAATGATATGGTGTGAACACACAGAAAATTATATCATCAGTACGTTATAAAGTATAAGTAATCGTTCACAACCTAGATGGATTTGGACAAACCATTAGTACGGTTGTAGTATAATCTAGTATTAGTCTATCTTGACTATAGGATTACACTAGTACACTTTGTGTATATTGAACAGGACCAAGTGAAGTTGTTTCTCCTTATACTGACTATATAAGAGAACAAACGCCTCTGTTATTATGGATGTTTGTCCTCCTAATCCGGATATAATAACGGGCACTTACATGCATTGTACATTGCTTTAAATCATCAATGAGTGAGATTCATTTGTGAATCAACAAACTCGATGGATTGGGTAATGATATTGTATGTAAAGTGTGATGTTGATTATAGAAGGAATCCGTGTCCCGCAAGAAGTCGGGTTGATGATGTCCCCTTGAAGAGCTCAAAAAGATTGTCATGTAAACCCTGCAGATGGATTTATTCTGACATGACAATGAGGTTGAGTGGTACTACTTAAGGACATAAGAAGTTGATTAATGTAGTTGTCAGTAATTTGACTTAATCAACGGACATTCGATATCTTAAACACGGGGATATCAATGAGTATATAATATGGAGCCCATAAACGCTGACACGTAATTTGGGATTAGGGCGGTAGTGCAACAATGGCCTTTAGTGAAATAAGCCATTTGTTGACGGACTTGGGCCGTGTGTTCGGGGCGAACATGGGAAGCCCAAGCCCGTCAGGAGGCCCAACCCTAATTTCTCCTCATGGTCCTTGTTATAGCCTATAAATAGAATAATCTCTCTCTTCCTGAAATTAACTATTCACTATATTAGAAAAAGAGGCAAGGAAAGATAGATCCAAAATTGGATCTAGCTTTGTGAGAAAGAAGGGGATTGGTAGATCGTTGTCCACACAACGTCCAATTTGTTCTAAAGGAATACAACAGAAGATCAAGGGGTTGATTTCAGATTTGATAAAGCTTAGATTTTCATAGTTATCTAAACCGATTCTCAAAGGTATGTTTTCCATTAACAAATCGTGGACACCCATTAATTCCGCTGCGCGTGGTGTTCGCGGTTTGTAGAAATATTGATTCTGAAAATAACGGTTCCTGCAGTATCCACCACGACTTCATATTAACACTATATCAACTTCCTGGTACCTCACTCCCACCATAACCACAGCTTGAATTCCCAACAGCCCCATCAATATTAAATTTGTGAAAGGTTACATGAGCATAGAGTTGGTCCATTTGTCACAGACAACATTCTGATGTTTAGACATTTTTGTTCCCTCCTCACCTCAATGGAGTCTATGCATGACTTTAATGTATTAGTTAACCGATTGAATTTGTTTATCCATGATTTTCGTATAGTCAATTACAATATTTGTTATACACCCTTTTGTAACTAAGCGTTCTTAAAATATTAATTGGATACTCAGATGGAAGCAGGCTGGAAACTCAATTATAATCAAACTTCATAACTTACGCAGCTCATGTGTTTAAAAGCTACTCTGATGGTTTTTTACCACTAACATTTTCCATTTCTAATTTTAACACTAAAAAAAAATTAGTGTACGTTCGTTAGTTGCTATAAGAGTTCCTTCAACACCATGAAACCTTTCAAGACGTAAAGGAATCGTAACTTCTCTCACTTTTGTTCCAGTCTTTGTAACTCCCATGAAAAACTTGGGGCCTAGCCTCTTATCCCAAGTTAAAGTTCGTATAAATTGGTTTACTAGCCAGACTATTTATCTTTATTTGTTTTGTGTGATGGTTGTTTTGTTTTCAACGTCTTCAAGTTGCATATAAAAGCCACATATTGGTTGAGTATTATTTGCTTATTTATTTTTTGCTTTTGGCATAGTTATGTAGGAAATCAAAATATGAAACATAAACAGTTGAAAATATCCATCGTTTACTTCTTTGTTGTGCGATCCTAGGGAATAGAAAACACATCAAAAACTAGATTTGCCAATACGTTTAGGTCCCAATCTCAGTATTTCCTTCTTGCATGTGTAAGTGTGATGTAGTTTGTTTTTTTTTTCACTACTATAAATAAACTAACTTTTTGTACTACTGTTTTTCCTAGCTTTAAAGTTTCTTCAGTCATGGAATCAAATGATAGGCAAGTTATATCTGTAGGAACCGTTATGGTTGCAGTTTATAAACCGTGAAAACCATGCGCAATAGAATAAAGGTTCTCACGATTTTGGTTAGAATCATACATTTTAGATCAGCTGTGATTTCTCTGAGAATTCGAATTAGCAACCTCTTGATCTTCTGTTGTATTCCTATCCTTAGAATGGACGTTATGTGGGCAATGATCTACCAGCCCCTTCTTTCTCTCTTGGCCTCTCTCACTCACAAAGTTAGAACTGATTTTGGAACTCTCTTTTCTTGAGCAAAACCTGAGTTTCTCTTAGTGTAAAAACGGCCAAGAAAGAGGGGTTTCTTTTTATAGGCTACAACAGGAACCATGAGGAGAAATTAGGGTTGGGCCTCCTGATGGGCTTGGGCTTCCCATGTTCGCCCAGAACACACAGCCCAAGTCCTTCAACAAATGCCTTATTCCGCTAAAGGCCATTGTTGCACTACTGCCCTAATCCCAAACCGTGTATTACGTTTCTGGGCTCCATATTATATGTTCGTTGATCTCCCCATGATTAAGTCAAGTTACTAACAACTACATTAATCAACTTCTTATGTCCTTGAGTAGTACCACTCAACCTCATTATCATATCGGATTAAATCCACCTGCAGGGTTTACATGACAATCCTTATGAGCTCCTTAAGGGGACATCATCAACCCGACTTTCTGCAGGTCACAGATTCCTTCTATAATCAACAGCACACCTTACATACAATGTCATTACCCAATCCATCGAGTTTGTTGATTCACAAATGAATCTCACTCATTGATGATTTAAAGTAATGTACAATGTACGTAAGTGCCCGTTATTATATCCGGATTAGGAGGACAAGCATCCATAATAACAGAGGTGTTTGTTCTCTTATATAGTTAGTATAAAGAGAAACAACCTCACTTGGTCCTGTTCAATACACACAAAGTGTACTAGTGTAATCCTGTAGTCAAGATAGACTAATACCAGATTATACTACAACCGTACCAATGGTTTGTCCAAATCCATCTAGGTTGTGAACGTTTACTTATACTTTATAAGGTATTGATAATATGATCTTCTGTGTGTCACCACACACCATATCATCTACAACATAAATTATTAGACGCATGCATATAACTAATAACATATATAATATGCATAACATTTGCCCATATGATTCTCATTCAAAATATAAAAAATTAGAGTTAATACAAAAGTAATGTTTTTAGTATATAACCCTATCAATATCTATGGCAAAAATTTGGTTGAACATGGAGACTCTTTATTTTGACCACATAATACTAAATGAGAGGAAACCAACCTATGGAAGAGAATCTCGTTTTAAGACATTTGTAGGTGAGGTTTTTATTCAACATGGCACCTTTGACGTACAGAAGTTCTGTCTATTGGAAGCAATATTAGAGTTTTTAATACCAGTCCAACAATTTTTTTTTTTTTTTGGTTATGAAGAACACTAGCATGTTTCCTAGTACACCAGTTTGTATTATGGATGTTTCTATAATCAAAATTGTTGCCGCTAGACAAACTGTTTCTATAATCATCTAGGCATAGCATAGTGAGTATGCACAATGGATCATGCTTATAATGCCTCTGCGCTCCTTCACCATGCACTCTGCACCTGTTGCTAACTACTCGATCATTACACTTAATTTGACTATCAAAGAACCAACATTCCATTGCATTATATTAATCAAGTGGAAGCCCAAAACCTGCCAAAGTTCTGCATGTGGAGTTGGGTGCTAATAACATTTTCATAATGGGGACCAATAACCAGTGTAAGAATTTATCAAAGGATTGTGCGACAAATAATAGTGTGAAACAGATGTAATTTAACGATGCGACTAGCATCTATAATTTCTTCCTTTTGTCGCCTCCATACAGATGGTTTGAAAAAATCAACACTCCATCATTTGAATCATTCAATCTCCATACACTACAAGAGATGGGACATTTTGCGACCATATTATTACCGACGCTTTCAAACTGTTGCTGATATACAGCATCTGCGACGCTTTTAAGGGTAGCAAATAAATTTTGGTAGTGTACATTGTGGGGCACTAATTGCTACGCTTTTAACAGTTAGTAAAGATATTCCATATTTTATTTTCTAAAGAAAATAGTTTATATTTTGCTAAAGTTCAAGAGTAGCAACAGCTATAACATCGGCTACGCTTTTGTATACGTCGCTAGTGTTCTCTAAGGTAATAGATGCTTTCATTTTCTTTTGGCCCCCCTTTTAACTACGCTTTTAAGCGTCGACAATGATAATAATTATCAGCAACGCTCAAATGGTAGCAACAACTATAACATCAACTACGCTTCCGTATATGTCGCTGGTCTTCTTTACGTAAGTGGTAGATGTTGTCGTTTTGTTTTTACCCCCCCTTTTAGTTATTTGGCCGCTAACTTTTCACTAAACGTGCCCAATGTTTCAGATATTTTGCGCTTATGTTTTCAGGAAAGTTGAAAAAGAAAACAACACAAAACCAAAACTTCAAAACTTCATCAGTTTGTCTCACGCCACCACTACAAAAAGCAAAAGCAAAAAAAAAAAAAAGGTTACAACTTGCGATTTCCAGTCTGTCTCACACCACCAGTAAGTCTCTCTCTCTCTCACTCTATATATATTTCTCCTCTCTCTCTCTCCAATTGAGAACTTATGTATTTATGAATATTCTCCTCTTCCTGTTGGCAGGTATATCCAAATTTTCATATTGTTGCTCAGGTATCTCGAAATTTCTTCAGTTTTTATCTCAGAATTCCTGTTGGCAGGTATTTTAATTATTTGATTATGACTTCAACTGTTACTAATTTTGGGTTTTGTTATAGTGCAAATTATGACTTCTGGGGTTTTGCTATAGTGCAAATTATGCTTCAGGTGTTTTCAGTTTTGGGGTTTGGGGTGTTTAAATTTTTGATTTTTTTTTGTTCACTTAGTGTTGGTTATATGATCTATGAAGGGTAGTGAAAATTTACACCTTTCTAATGTGAATTGTTTGCTTCATTTTGCTATAACGTGGGGTTTGTTTTAATGGAGTTTGTTTAGATGGGGTTTGGTTAATTTTGGGTTTTTTTTCTTCAATACTCTAAAAATCAAAACTTTTAAGTTTATACTTCAATTGCTCTCTTTGTCTACTGAATACTACTTTGTTTAGATACTTTAGGTAGAAAAGCTAAGGCTTTGTCGCAACCGAAAAATTTGCTGAAATAGTTCTTTAGCGGAAAAGCTAAGGTACTTTTGGGGTTTTTGTTCTAATCACGCTAGAATTTATTTTTTGGATTATCTTGTTTGATGTGCTCTTGACTATTCTTTCAGAAATATCGTTGTACTGTTGAAATGAACTGTGTTGTAGAATCCATTGCTAGATACTTAACATTGTCTGAAATTTGTGAATGTGTTATTTGATTAAGTGCATGTAGGGGGTTCACTATTACTATCAAAGCGATTGTCGGAAAAAAAAAAAAAAAAAAAAAAAAAAAAAAAAAAAAAAAAAAAAAAAAAAAAAAAAAAAAAAAAACTATTACTATCAAAAGCCGAATTTAGTTGACCAATGCATTTTTTTTGAGTTTAGACTTGAAGTTGTATTCACTTCACTCTATAAAAAAAAAATTGGGTAGATTCTTTGTTTGAATATTAATACAAACTCTTGCTCACTTAGTAAGAAAAAAAAGAATAAATTTGGTCGATATCTAGAAGCATAATAAATCTTGGTCGATATACGACCCTTTTAGTTAAATATGTTATAAAGGGACAACTCAGGAAACATGTCTTGAAGTGTACAGTCTATAATTTGGTGGGCAAAAACTAGAGATGTAATTTGGCAATGCTATTTTTTTTTTTTTTTTGTCCGCTTTGCAAGTGTAGAAGTAGTATAAGTATTTGATTATGAACTTAAGTTTGGTCCACTCTGTATTTTTTCTTCTTCTTTGCCATGTTCTTGGACAATCTCTTGAATTATTAATTGAGCTGGAATTATTATTTTCTTAGCTTGAGTGAAAGGGGCTGTTCTTCTTCTTCTTCTTTGCCATGTTCTGGGACAATCTCTTGAATTATTAATTGACCTAGAATTATTATTTTCTTAGCACCATCAAGCTTGAGTGAAAAGTGGGGGAGGTTCGGTCTATTAGGTTCTTTCTGGGTTCTGCCCAGAGGATGGCGAAATAAAAGGTTAACTCTTTCCAACACTACATAAAGACGAGATATACGGACAATACAAACAACTAAAAATCTATTACCATTCAGAAAACTAAAACTGGCCTATCTCGGCTCTATGCCGCAAGCCATCTCGAAAGCTTACAGGATTTCTCCTTGGTTAGGGTATCTCACGTGGCTATCAAGAATGAGAATGCCTCTAAGAATTTATTCCTTTTCTTACTATGTGGTACTCTTTAGGGTAAAAATAGATTTTAGTACTCCCTACTGAGTTATCCTAGCAAGCGCCGCTTCCCTTCTAGTTATTCCACTATATGTTAGTTGGGTGGTCCTCTTCTTCTTCTTCTTTGCCATGTTCTGGGACAATCTCTTGAATTATTAATTGACCTAGAATTATTATTTTCTTAGCACCATCAAGCTTGAGTGAAAAGGGGGGGGGAGGTTCGGTCCATTAGGTTCTTTCTGGGTTCTGCCCAGAGGATGGCGAAATAAAAGGTTAACTCTTTCGAACACTACATAAAGACGAGATATACAGACAATACAAACAACTAAAAATCTATTACCATTCAGAAAACTAAAACTGGCCTATCTCGGCTCTATGTCGCAAGCCATCTCGAAAGCGTACAGGATTTCTCCTTGGTTAGGGTATCTCACGTGGCTATCAAGAATGAGAATGCCTCTAAGAATTTATTCCTTTTCTTACTATGTGGTACTCTTTAGGGTAAAAATAGATTTTAGTACTCCCTACTGAGTTATCCTAGCAAGCACGGCTCCCCTTCTAGTTATTCCACTATATGTTAGTTGGGTGGTCCTCAGAGTAGCGGCTCATTATTGGCATAAAAGCAAAGAAAGAATTTGAAGAAAAGATTCCGCTCGTGTTGTGTACTATAAGAAAGGGGTTTTACCCCAGGATTTAGTTTGATCCTTTCTCTCTACTCTTTATTAACTAGAATAGCTCAACGCAATAGAAAAAATGACTAGAGGGAGCGGGATTGCCCTAAATGAGAACCGAGACTAGGCAATGGAGAAAAAAGAAGCGAAGCGAGAAGTAGGAGAAGTGCATCGCTTGAATTGAATCACCATTTAGTGGGCGTAGATTGGCCTTTCGCAGCACTGGTTGATGTAGTTAAATCAATCAAGTGATTTTATTCGTTCGACGAGCAAGCATTAGTAGGACGAAGCCCTAGTTGATTGATACCTAGGGTACGCTTTTCTCTTTCTTTATTGATTCCTTTCACTTCCTCTAACCCTGCCTTTGAGAATGAATATCGGGCCTTCCGGTCGGTATACCATGGATGAGGAAGAGGGCCTAAGCCATCTCTGTAATGTAATAGAGAGCCGGCCCTGCAACATTGGAATCAGCCATTCACTTCCTTTTCGCCAGGTTTCATTTTTGACATAGCGAGCCAAAGGCTCTTGCTTGAGGGAACATTTTCTGCTTTGTTTTCTCTGGGTCTTCCCACTGCCCTAATTATAGAATCTAGTCATGGAAATTGCTTTTATCCATCAATGGCCAAGGGTGAACCCTTTAAGGCAAGGCTAGCCTTCCTTATGAGCCAGGATCAAAGCCCCACGTTTACAGCTATTGTAGAAGGGAGTAGTTCCCTTGTGGCAGACGCAACACTTAACATCCTATTTTACAACATCAGAAGGAAGGAGTATGCCCAGAATCAATCATCTGTACATCTTTCATCTCAGAAAAGCGCACCTATAGCTAGGCTAGAATCCGGTGTGTTAAATACGGCGTGAAATTTTGTTCAGTTCATCGAGAGGCCTTGCGGAAGTTGGTATGTCATAAATACGATCATTCCCTATCTCCTCCCGTGGAGATGCATGTTAATCATTCTTATAGACTGTTATTGATTTGTTTTCTTTCTCGTTAGCTAGGAAAGCAAAGCTTCCCTATGATTCAACAACTGTTCCTGTTTGCGTTCGGGCCAACGGGACTTTTCCCACTTGCTTGGGATTGCCTCTCCCGACAAACTGTTGGAGCTTTTGCTTCGTCATGTGAGAATGTATTAAGCATGAATAGCAATAAAGGTTCATTAAAAGAGGCTTTTTCTTCCAAAGGCGCTTTCTCTCTTTAGCGTTCAATCCACAACTCAAAGCTCACAAAAGAAGCTACCCTATTTCGCTACTTTATGTGTTTTCACACTTAGAAAAACACTTTTCTTCATCCTGCCTACACCATCTATAGGCATTGGTCCATCTACTGGTTCTTCCCATGGAAAAAAACAGAATGATTCAAGAAAAGTCGAAAGCGATGTTGAACTCATGCATATTTGAGAAAGTCAACACATAGAGTTTGACTCATTAACTGCTTTCTTATCTAAAGAACACGTTTTTTACCTTCCATGCACCATCTATCATTAGAGTCTTTAAGTGAACTATCTTTGTCTTTCTGATTGATTGACTGAAGCAGGAATGTCTCCTATGGTATGGTTTATTCCCGTGCTGTTCTCTTTCATTAATCTCAGATTGCTATCTTTCAACCCCGGCTTGGTATGGTACAGTTCGGTACGGTATGGTTCACTCGGTAGGGTCAAGGTCGGTGCGCAAAGGAGTGCTTTTCCGCAGGGGCGAATGGACAAGGGGACTGTCCATCCAGGTATGCTCTTATGTTATGAGATCCCAGACTCGCGGTAGGAACTTTCGATTTCTAGTCAGATTCAAATCTTTCAATGTGACGGGGTGCATTTTCAAGAAGATGCGAGTGAGATTACTACCAGATCAGACGGTTCAAGGTTAGGAAGGCGCTAGAAGCATCAAGTGGGACAGGTTAAGTGAAGTTGCAAATGGAAAGAAGATGGGCTCAGATCAGACACCTCCCCTTCCTGCTTTCCGTAGGGTGGGACATTGAATTGACCCAATGATCTTCCTGAATTTGCCACCACAGTTACTGGTTTGTTGAAGGGGCTTTCCCCTCTCTCACACATAATGCCGAGAAAGGTTTTCCGCTCTCCGATCATGTCCTGAATCTCATTTATGCCGAGAAAGGTTTGTAGTTAAGGACGACTTTACCGATGCGTGAATACGCATTCACGCAAGGAAGAAAGGGCAGGGCTCACCCGAACCGATCTTACTGTTGTTGTTCCCTTACTCGCATTCATTCTCCGCGGCGACCATTCCCTTCGTTGGCAGAATGTAAGTATTCAAGAAATCTCGATTGGTGTGAAGCAAGCAGGAAGAGCCCAACCTTATATCCCTGCTTGCTTTCCCTTGTATCCCACCCCCTTCTCTTATGAAGTCAAGCAGGAATAGATAGCCGTAGGTTCACATCCCTGTACTCTTTCATCAATCTAGGCTCGGGGAAGGAAGGAAGAGAGAGGGCAAGTAAGCTAGGAATTGCGTATTGCATAGTGTAATGCACGCGTGCTACATTGACGCTTCTACCGCGCCGTGTGCGCCACGCACGTTCTTCCTTTCGCTTCGCCCTCTCCTTAGTTTAGGGAATTAAAGTAACCCGGGGAATGAATCCTATCAACAATTTATGTAGCTTCTGGGGTACGATCCAGATCAGGCTCCCGATTACGAGACTCGTACTCCTCACCTCTATAACGAACCATAGTTTCTCCTCTGTCAGAAGGAATTACTTCGATCTATAGACCATTTCTCCTTAGTTCAAAGGCGTCTTCAATCTATCCCATCCCTGGCCCGTTCTGCCCCCAACTCTTTGCTCTCTAGGTTAGCTATAGGTCAAGTTCTCCCATAGCCGGAGACACCAAAAGAAACTGGGAATCTACAAGGAAGGATAGACATCTTTCGACAAGGTTATTACCGTGTTGCAAACTAATTGAAATCTTGCTTCATTCCTTATACGATTCCTCGAATGATTGATTGAAAGAAAGAATAAGTGCAGAGTTCATCCCATTCAGAAATGAACCAATGAATGCCTATGGGAAATAGTGAGTGCCTATATTGCTATCACCGGACGAGAGGTTGATAGCATCAAGTAACGTCCGCCTGTACTTTCTTACCTTTGGTACTTTAATTATACCCCCCGAAGTTGGGATTTCCTTGCTTCATAAGGATAGGACAATACTAGCAATTGTATTCTATCTACGGGTAAATGAAAGTGAATTTCACTTTATTACGATTAATGGGTGGTTAGAAAACAACAAAGGATGGTCTTAAGCAAATGACTTTGGTAAATCGAGTAGAGAGAGGCTCGAGAAAAAGTCAATGTCTGGCTAATGAAACCTCATGTTGTTAGGAGAGAGGACAATTCTGGACAAGGCACACTCTCATTCACGGTCAGTTCCGAACATTTACAATTCACACTCAGTTGGGAAGATTGACTATCGATTGAATAGAAGGGTTTACAACTAGAGATTGAATGCGACGTTTTACAAAGAGTCGAAAAGAAAAATATTTTGAAGTGGACGACAACAGGTGTTTTAAGTTTTGCATCATATATGTGAATAGTTGATCCACTTGTCTAAATCAAAATAAAAGAGAGTCTGATCGCATTGAAAAAGAAAGAGATATATGTGAATAGTTGATCCATTGCCTAGTCTCGGTTCTCGTTTAGGGCAAGCCCGCTCCCTCTAGTCATTTTTTCTATTTTGTTGAGCTATTCCGGTTAATAAAGAGTATGGAGAAAGGATCAAACTAAATCCTAGGGTAAAACCCTTTCTTATAGTACAAAACACGAGCGGAATCTTTTCTTCAAATTCTTTCTTTGCTTTTATGCCAATAATGAGTCGCTACTCTGAGGACCACCCAACTGACTTATAGTGGAATAACTAGAAGGGGACCCCGCGCTTGCTAGGATAACTCAGTAGGGAGTACTAAAATCTTTTTTTACCCTAAAGAGTACCATTACTTAATTTGATCCTGGGAATAGAGGAATAAGAGGTGAATGTTAGTGTTTTCTTTTAAAATATTGTTTAAATTGGTGGACAAAAACTAGATTTGTAATTTGACATTGCTACTTTTTTTGTCCATTTTGCAAGTGTAGAAGTAATCTAAGTATTTGATTATGAACTTAAGTTTGGTCCACTTTATAATTTTTTTTCTTCTTTTTTACCATGTTTACAATAAGATTGAGCATTATTTTTGCGACAAACTCATGAAATGTTAATTGATCTAGGATTATTATATTCTTAGCACCATCAAACTTGATAACGGCTGAAAATATCATCTATATGGCTAACACGTGATAATGGGATAAGCTTATAATAAATACTTTGTATGATTTGTTGGTCTGTTTGAACCATTTGGCTTGTTTGGTTGAGTTTTGTTTAGCTAGTTTTGGATGCGAACACCTTTTGAATTCAAATTGATTTTGTTCAATGTGGGTCTGTGTACCTTAGTGCCTTTAGAGAGCCGGGGGGGTTGATAAAGTCTGATAGTATCATCTATATGGCTAACACGTGATAATGGGATAAGCTTATAATAAATACTTTGTATGATTTGTTGGTCTGTTTGAACCCTTTTACTTGTTTGGTTGAGTTTTGTTTAGCTAGTTTTGGATGCGAACATCTTCTGAATTCAAATTGATTTTGTTCAATGTGGGTCTGTGTACCTTAGTGCCTTTAGAGGGGGGGGGGTCCTTACAAGTAGTCTTTTTCAATTCAATGTTCTTTAGAGAAGCCACTTACGTGTGTGTACTGCTATTAACATATTGTTTTCACTTACAATGTTGAGTTTTGTTTAGCTAGTTTTGGATGCGAACACCTTTTGAATTCAAATTGATTTTGTTCAATGTGGGTCTGTGTACCTTAGTGCCTTTAGAGAGCCGGGGGGGCGGGGGTTGATAAAGTCTGATAGTATCATCTATATGGCTAACACGTGATAATGGGATAAGCTTATAATAAATACTTTGTATGATTTGTTGGTTTGTTTGAACCCTTTTACTTGTTTGGTTGAGTTTTGTTTAGCTAGTTTTGGATGCGAACATCTTCTGAATTCAAATTGATTTTGTTCAATGTGGGTCTGTGTACCTTAGTGCCTTTAGAGAGGGGGGGGGGGTGTCCTTACAAGTAGTCTTTTTCAATTCAATGTTCTTTAGAGAAGCCACTTACGTGTGTGTACTGCTATTAACATATTGTTTTCACTTACAATGCATAGCAATTGCACGTAAATATGGACAAGAGTTGGATGAATCTGCCAGATCGGTTAGACACTCAATTTATTGAAGGCGTTAAGGCATTCATTGTGGTTGCTACTAATCATGCAGATAGCGCTGGTAGGACTCTTTGCCCTTATAAAATCTGCAATAATAGGTACTACAAGCAAATCAGTGAAGTAAGAGATCATTTGCTTGAACATGGAATGGACAAGCATTACACTCATTGGCTCCATCATGGTGAAGGTTATGAAGAGCACCTTGCTGATGACGATGATGATTATGATGATGCTGGTAGTGATGAAGGAGTTCGTTTTGATGGGTTGGAAGACATGCTTCAAGATTTAAGAGGACCAACTCCTATGGATAATTATGTACCATACATGCAATATGGGGGTGGAGATAATTATACTACCACAACACAACATGCAGATAACTCTTCTGGTCTTAATGGGGGTAATGGTGACAATCCGAATTTGTTTGATAAACTTTTGAGTGAAGCACGACAGCCTTTGTATCCAGGTTGCCAAAAGTTTTCCAAATTAGATTATCTCATGAAGTTGTTCCATCTGAAGGTGATTAATCGTTGGAGTAAAAAATCATTTGATATGATTCTTGAATTGATTAAAGCTGCATTGCCTGCGGGTGAGACGCTGCCAGAGTCCTATCATGAGGCTAAGACATTAATGCCAGAACTAGGACTTGGGTATATTGCTATACATGCATGCAAATACGATTGTGCTCTTTTCTGGGACAAATACAAAGATTCTCAAAGTTGTCTGGTATATTGTGAACCGAGGTATAAAGCTTCTGAAGGCAAGTGTAAGAAAGTACCACATAAGGTTTTGCGCTATTTCCCACTAAAACCAAGGCTTCAAAGGTTGTTTAATCCAAGGATGACTGCTATAGATATGAGGTGGCACAAAGAAAAACGAGTCCCGGAAGAGAATGTATTCAAGCACCCAGCGGATTCTAAAACATGGAAAGATTTCGACAAGGAGTATGAGTGGTTTTCCAATGATCCTCGCAATGTCCGCCTTGGCCTTGCAAGTGATGGGTTCAACCCTTTTGGTGCCATGAGTACCTCTTATAGCATGTGGCCAGTAATGCTTGTGCCTTATAATTTGCCTCCTTGGAAATGTATGAAAGATCCTTTCCTTTTCATGTCGCTTCTTATTCCTGGTCCCAAATCCCCAGGAAATGACATTGATGTATATTTACAGCCTCTAGTAGATGAATTAAGAGATTTGTGGGACAATGGCGTGGAGACATACGATGTTGTGACTAACCAAACATTTAAGTTGCATATTGCATTATTGTGGACCGTAAATGACTTTCCTGCATTTGGGAACTTGTCTGGTTGGAGCACCAAAGGCAAAATGGCCTGCCTAAATTGTAACAAAGACACGGTCTCTATGTATTTAAAAAATGGCCACAAGTTATGCTATATAGCCAATCGTTGTTTCTTGCGACCACGACATTCTTGGCGAAGACGTGGTAAAAATCTGTTCGACGGGAAGGTTGAAAACAGACCAAAACCAAAGGATTTGGATGGGGATGATGTGTTATCACAAGTTGATTTGGTCGAGGAACAAAAACTTGAAAAGAATCCGATTAACAAGAAAAGGAAGCGTACCGAGTTTGAGTTAAATTTGACAAAGAATAGTGTATTTTTTTATTTACCATATTGGCCATCCCTTGAGTTGCGTCATAATCTTGATGTGATGCATATTGAAAAGAACGTTTGTGAGAATGTGTTGGGAACATTGTTGAATATTGATGGTAAAACAAAAGATTCATTTAAAGCTCGACTAGATTTGGCTGAATTGGGTATTAGAAAGGAGTTGCATCTAATTTCGAATGGTAATAAGTATATCATGTCGGTTGCATCCTATACAATGTTATCTACCGATAAAAAGGTATTCCGCGAATGGCTGAAATCTGTGAAATTTCCAGATGTTTATACATCAAATATATCTCGATGTGTGAATGCCAATGAGGGTAAAGTATCTGGAATGAAAAGCTATGACTGCCATGTGCTTTTACAACTTCTTCTTCCAGCTACAGTACGTGGTTTCTTGTGTAGTGATGTAGCAATTGCATTGATTAAGTTGGGTGTGTTTTTCCAAGAGTTGTGTTGCAAGACACTAATGTTAGAAGTGCTCGAGAATATGGAGAAGGATATTGCCGTGATACTTTGTAAACTCGAACAAATATTTCCACCGACATTTTTTGATGTAATGGTTCACTTGGCTGTTCACTTACCACACGAGGCACTACTTGGTGGACATGTATAGTATCGGTGGATGTATCCCATTGAAAGGTAACATGTATATCATTTGTAACTTTTAATATATACTTTGTTTTGCTTTCAATTAATATAATTTGTTAAACATGTTTTTACATACTTTAAAACAATATGTCAGAAACAAGGTGCGTCCAGAAGGTTCAATTGCGGAAGCATACATCGATAATGAATGCCTCACTTTATGTTCCATGTATCTCCAAGATATTGAAACACGTTTCAACCATGAAGAACGGAATTTTGATGGTGGCCAAGAGAAACAACCCACAGGGCTGCTTGTTTTCTCACAGAATGTGCGACCATTGGGGGCTTTTAAAGTTATCAGCCTAAGCTTAAACGATTATGACAAGGCCCGTTATTACATTTTAAATAATTCTGAAGAAGTATTACCATACCTTGAGTAAGTACAGCTTTTAGTAAGACACAATATATGCACATTATTAACATGTTTTCTTATATATACAACATTTTCTATATGTAGTGAACATAGGGCAGAGCTTATTACGCAAAGTCCACATAATATGGAAGAGAGGCAGGAACTATATTTTCTTGAATGGTTTGAGCGACGAGTAAGTTTTCACAGGAAATACCTTCTTGCGGTTTTTCATTATTATTATATTTTCTATTGATTGTTGTTCATTTTGTTGATAGATGCATGAATTGCGATCTCAGAATTCCCCAGAAGCTACTGATGAGTTATATTCATTAGCTTGTGGGCCTGATCCTCGTGCAATTCGATATAGTGGCTGCATTGTGAATGGGATCAGGTTTCACACGAAGGATAGAGAAATAAATCTTTGAACACAAAATAGTGGTGTTGTTGTCGAGGGGTGTCACCAATCAAAAGAGATTGATTTCTATGGTGTTTTAACTGATGTCATAGTCTTAAACTATTTATCTTCCAAGAAAGTTTATCTTTTCCAGTGTGATTGGGGGGATGTCGGCAACGGAAGGAGTGGAATACAAACAGATGGCCATGTTACTAGTGTTAATGTCTAACGAACTTGGTACAAAGATGACCGATTTGTGCTAGCTACCCAAGCAGGTCAAGTCTTTTATGTGAGTGATACTAAACTGCGAGGTAGTTGGCAAGTTGTCCAGAAGATAAAGCCTAGAAATGTGTACGACGCGTTCTTTTGAGAGGAAGAGATTGTAGCAGGGCATGGCGTCGCATTTCAAGAAGAAGAGCAGGATGCAGTGGATGGCATTGTCCAACACTATCAAACACTTGAAGAAAGTAACAATGATAATATTCAAATGGAAGAACTTGCACCTGTACTTTTGAATAGGGATGATTTGATCCCAACTGAAGTTGATGCGGATGTGGTCTTGACCAATATAAATAGAACCCAGATGGATGATCATTTCATTGTTGATGACGAATCTGATGAAGAAGATGATATGCTCATAAACTATTGTAGTTCTAAAGAAGAGAAAGTCATATCAAGTAATGATGATACTGACATAGATTAAGTTTAAACGTGAAAGTTTATATGTGTTCTCTAAAGTGTTCTCTATGTTTTGAATTCCTTGTTAGTAATGTCAGTAGCGACTTCCTATCTACTTGTTTGTATTTGGTTTTTTGTTTTTTGTTTTTTGTTTTTTTTCAGTTTTAGTGTCTGGCCACACTTGGGAGAATTGAATGCAGCTATTTACACTTGAAAAATGATTTCTGTTCAATAAGAATTTCTTAATTTTCTGCTGGTAAGTATATATTTCTTGTACAGTCATGGGCCCAGGTAGAAGAACCACTAGAAGCTCTAATGCACAGCGTCAACCTCAATCTATGCCAAGCTCCCAATCAGCAGATGCTTCTCTTGGTGGTATGATATCAATTTTTATTGGCATCTTTGTTTTTAGTCCATCTAAATTATAGGTTATATTGAGTTAAAGACTTCCAACTTTTCTCTCCATGTATATTTTTTTGTAGTCATGGAACCTGGTGGTCATATTGTAAGTTATCGTACACTGCCTTAGTCTAGGCCCAATGTTTCTGCAGGATTGTCTAGCGGGTCTGGTGCTGGTAAGACAATTTTTTTTCCCATACAAACAGCATAAATGGAAGAGGTAAAGCAAATAAGAAGTAAAACTTTTAGCTTTTTGCGGCATACTGAGTTTTTTTTTTTTTTATAAACAGCTTCGACACCATTACTCCCCACTAAAAAAACAGGTAAAGCAAAGAACACAACTCTAATCAATCATAAAGCAAGGACAGGTCAAAAACTGAGAATTAAGATTCCACCAGGGAGGTCAAAACCTGTAGGGAGTTGGAGTGAACAATTTGCTTATGAAGTTGGCATAATTTGCCGCAGGTATGCACCTCTAGCAGTTCAAAACTGGAGAAAGGTGAAGAAGGAGTTCAAGTCAAAAGTTAATATGATGCACGAACATATAATGGTAATAAAACATCATTACTAGTTATATTGTTTCTTTATTTATCTTTTTTAACATTGTATTGCATGCATAACTTGTTTGCAGAAGAGCTTTGACATTGATATACATCTGCCGCATGTAGAAAGGGTTGTTAATAAGTATCTTGGGCAGCACCTCAAAGAGTACAGGTGCAGGCTGCACAAATATTACAAAGGTCTCCCAAATGACCAACGTAGACGGGAGCCATATGAGGGGATGGTCACACAAGGGGATTGGGAATTGCTTTCTGATTGGTTTGAAACAGAAAAATCCAAAGTAATTTATATGATTTTTTGTAATTATCTTTTATTGTATTTCTAACTAAATATTTCCTATGGTAGAAACTCAGCACAAAAAACAAGGCAAATCGTGGGTAGAAGAAGGTTAATCACCATGGTGGTTCAAGGTCCTTTCTAAATCACTGAGCAGATAAGGTAGTATAAACCGTTTATTATTTTTTAGTAGCCTTCTTTTCATCTGTTACTTTTTCTACTTCAAGATTTTGTATCAACATATTGATGTATCTTTCTAAGCTTGTTACAGGTTAATGCAGAGACTCAACAAGAGCCCGGAAGGATTGAATTTTATCGCATGATGTATTATAACCCAGGCAAAGGCTTGTCTGGCCTTGTAGCTCAAGAAAATTATGTAATGACCAAGTTTGGTTTTTCTTATTTGTGTGCAATTCTAGTTTTATGAATAGTGTATTCATTTAATACTTGTGTCGTATTTCAAATCATAGGATAAAATGTTGGAGATGCAGACTTAGTCCCTACAAGAAGGCTCTACCCCTATGACCGAGGATGAAATTGCTGACAAAGTCTTAGGTACAAAACCTGGTTATGTCATGGGTCTTGGATACGTCGTGGATCCACTATCATCCTCCAGTTACAATAATCCAGAGGTTGAAGACCTTAGGATGAGAGCTGAGGCGGCTGAGAGACAGGCTGAGGACTATGAGAGACAAGCGCAAGAGCTCACAACTCGCTTGCACGAAAATGAGGGTAGGGTTGAGGAGCTACAGAATTGGAAAACGACTTCTGAAGCTAAATTGGAGTTTCTCATGGTGCACAGTGGGGCCCATTTTTCTGTGGTATGAATTTATACCCTGAACACCACCAAAGTGAAGCTGAAAGCTTGAGGATGGAAAATGCTGAGTTGATGAGGGATAATAAAGAGTTAAGGAAACTTAGTAAAGATTTAAGGGGTGAACTTGGTAGACTGACGAGAATAGTTTGTGAAGAGAGTCTAGAATATATGTTTGAAAATCATGAACATAGAGATGTAGATATAGTTGAAGGGGTAGAGAACTGAGATGTGGATTTGGTTGAAAAGGAGGGCAAAAGAGAGTCTGAGTTGTCCGAGAAAGAGTTGGCTGAAAAGGAAGAGTTGTCTGAGAAAGAGACATGTGGAGAGTTGGTTGAGTTGGCTGAAAAGGAATAATTCGAGTTGGATAGAGAAGAGGAAAGCAGCGAGACAAAGTCAGATGAAGAGGAGGAGGGAAAAGGTGAGGGAAAACCTAACTCGATGTTTAAGAAAGTGAAGGAAAGGGAACGGATGAAGAAAACATCAACAATATATGAGTTCAGAAATATTAAGAAGCAAACAAGGAATACTAAAGTTGTTGAATTGGATGATGAACCAGTGATTGATGCAGATGATTTCGAGACTCCACCACCCTCGCCCATAGGAAGGCCTATGTCAAAACCACATTCAACCAAGCTGTGGAGTCTACTTGATAAAGAGAAGTTGACATTGGTGGAAAGTTTTTTCAGAAAAGCAAACCAGAAGTAAAATTTACTTTTCATAAATATTTGCAAGTTTTTCTTATCGTCTATGTAATTGCACAAATTGTTTTGATCGTGTATGCATATTGCAGTACAATTGCGTTGATGGACATTCAAATGCACTTGAAAATACAGGGGGAACACATGAACCACCTGATGTTGAACTTCTTCGTCAGTGACAAGGTAAATCTTTTGAAATGAAAAAACTTGCAATTTAGTAATTTTTCGTACTGTTTATGGTAGATCATTGATTGGTACGTGCACTTCCAACTCTCCAAGGAAGTGGAAAAGCTAATTGGATCTTCTCCACCAAAGTGTCTCCATTTCTCATCATTTGCATGGGTAAGCATCTTCCATGTAATTTAATTACTGAAGTTGAATATGTAAATTCAACTGAATATGCATACAAGGCATAAAGATGTTGTTGTTCTTATTTGTTGTAGCTGGCTTTAAAAGATAACCAGAAACAAGGCATGAAAGTCTATGTCACAGATGTCCTAAAACAGTTGGACAACAAGGTCACTCATCAATTTTTCATCATAAATAGTCCCAAGTTAAGAAAATTCAAAAATGGTTATCACTGGACTTTGCTTCATGTTGATACTTTGAATTGGGAATGGGCACACTATGACTCTTTAAGACCAAGGAACTACGAGAAGAAGAAATACATTCCGTTAGAATATGCTAAAATGTTGGTAAGTGAAATTTTATTTTAAGTTACTTTGTAAATCTATATTTACATAGGTCAGTTACTATGTAAATATAGATTTGCATATATATTTACATAGTTTTGGTAATTTTTTGTTCAATTTAATGCAGCAAGAGAGGGTGGTGGAAGCTATTAGATGTAGGCGTCAGGAGCTAAGGTTGCCAGATGTGGATTTGATGAAAGATATCAAAGTTGGAGCATGCCCACAACAAGGAGAATCGTAAGAACTTAACTTCTCAAACTTAAATGTCTTTTTAATCTCTTATCTCTTATCTTAAACTTCTTTTTTTGCATTTTCAATTCAGATTGTGGTTTTTTCGTCATTTTGTTTGTGAAGGCTATAATATGTGGAAAAGCTATCCAAGATATAATGCTAGAAGCCGTGAAACAATTGAGGGTTAACCTGACATATGAGATCATATCAAGCCAACAAGAAAAATGGGATCCAAAAGAAGAATGCAAGAAATGAAGAACTGATTTTCCGTATTTCTAGTTTATTACGTTGTGCTTATTTGTGTTAAAACATTGGAACCATTCTAACTCGGGAGTGTTCGATTATGATGTACTGTTACTGTTAATGTGTTGGAGTTATTTAATATTGGTCTGCATATTCTGCAACTAGCTTCAGATTGCATTTATATATAATGTGGTTCTTTATGCATTTATATTTACTGTCAATTCTGTTTAATATGTTTTTCAACTCTTTAGGTCGTTATGCTCTTTTAAATGTAATATGTGCTTCTTGATATTTTAATGTGCAAAATACAGGGACCATGGTCCCGCATTTGTGCTTCAGAGATTGCTAAATGCATTACAATAGAGTCCCATTGTAAATCCTTGGTTACGTAACAACTGAAAGTAGGTTATGCATTTCGCAATCTGCACAAAGCATTAACAACAACAAAGTAAGTTTCTGGAACCATGCTTGCTATAAATTACTGGTTAGGTGATTTTGGATTGTAGGTGAGAGGTGAGCCTTTAGGTTAATGATGTTTTTTGTAGGAAGCTTATTCTTGTATGAAACTCATCTAGCTCAGGCAACTGTTAAAATGTAACATTTTTCAATTCTTGACCCAACAAAGAAAATCTAATTACCAGTAATTTCTCTCCTGTTATATGCTTGGCATTTGCATACCGAAGGAGTTTTGCATAGACATCGGGCCGACCCCAAAGGAATAGCTTCACTCACTCTTGAGTTCGATAAAATGAGTAGTATAGCTTCAATCACTCTTCACTCTTGTTCATAACCTCCCTTAGATATAAGAGCCAAACACATGACGGCTACCTTCCTGTTCATTTCATTATTTATTACCTTTGTACAAGTGCATGACCTATGTTAGCGAGAAAAAAAAAGAGTCCATGGCGTATATGTCCATTTTATGTTAAAGCCAAGAGTTATCATGCATGCACAAGTTTTGCTCTTTTGTTGTCATCCAAGGTTGTGCAAATTGGAAAGACGACAAACCTAAACTCCTGGAGTGGACAGATTTAGTATATATGAATCCAACTGATCACCATTTCATCTCAAACATCTACTAAATTGGATAGCAAAGCTAGCTCAAACATCTACTAAATTGCAAAGCAAAGCTTAAGTGTCTATGTAAATATAGATTTACATATATAATGACTATGTAAATATAGATTTACATATATTCTGTCAGGTGTCAGGCCAATTTCATTCCCAAAAGGTATTATGTAAATTTAAGTTTGCATAGCTTTAGTGACTATGTAAATATAGTTTTACATATATATGACTATGTAAAAATACATTTACATACATTTGGTCTGTCTGGAACTTTTCAATCCCAAAAGTTATTATGTAAATATATATTTACATATATAATGACTATGTAAAAATACATTTACATAAAATTTGTCAGGTGTCAGGTTAATTTCATCCCCAAAAGTTACTATGTAAAACTATATTTTCATTCTCCAACTAAAAAACGTAACATATAAAATCCAACATCAAACTATAAAATCCAACAAGTTCATTGACATCTTGTTTTTCATATACGAGCAACATCAAAGAATAGATGAAAAAATGCAAATTCATTGAACCGGTGCAGAGCATGTTGTAGGAGTGGAGCCCACTCTTGGGTTGTGGTAGCCATAGCAAGGGCCCTTGTTCTTCTTCCTACCTCTTGTAGCACCCGTGCTGTGCTTCCATTTCTTGTCTAGTCTCCCCATCTTCTTTTTCAGATCCGGAGGTAGTAAATCAGGCACACTTGGTATCTTAGCAGGCATTTTACTATTCTCCACAGGTACTATATCTCTTGAATAACTATCATGGTATGTCTGAGAATAGAAGAATTTATCACAGTAAGTATACACATTCAATCCATCAGCCAAAATAGAGCGCAGTGCGTGTGCACAAGGGAATCCTTCGATTCTCCACCAATTACAAGAGCAGTGACTTCTATTCAAGTCAACCAAGTGAGTATGAGTAGCATGCAACTCAAAAATACCCTCCCTTGACTTGAGAACCACCCAACTTCTCCCCACCTCGATCCTCTCAACCAATAAAGTTTCCATAGATGGACATAAGATAGTAGTCCAGCTCCTAGCTAACTCCCACCGATCAGACATCATTTTCATAATTTTTCCACGGATCTTGTCCACCATTGCAGTGATAGGCAAGTGCCGTTCTAGTAGGATCCAAGAGTTGAAGCTTTCAGCAATATTGGAACACATATCGCCATATCTATTTCCTTGAAAATAAGCATTACACCAATGCTCATAACCTATGGTGGACAAAAATGTTTTCACTTGATTGCCACAAACATCTCGAAAATCAGTCATCACTTTCTCAAACTCATGGTGCGTCCCAGCATAGGTAAGGTCTGAAAAAAGATCCAGGGTATACAAGCGGAAGCAATGGTTGCTGGGCATAGCTGAATTAAGATTATTTTTAAGGTGCCACAAACAATAACCATGATGGGAATTAGGAAAAATGCGAGGGACACCCATGAGTAGACCATGGTTTCTGTCAAATATAAAAGTTAGCCTACGATCTTTGGAGACCACCAACCTAAGTTGCTCCAAGAACCAATCCCAATTATCAGCAGTTTCAGAAAGTACAACCGCCATAGCTACTGGAAAAATACCTGGAACACAAATAAACATCAATTACTGATTTGGTTTTGCGTACCATACTCATTATGAAAACTTAACTCATATATATAAAAATAAATTTTCATAGACTAAACATCTGATGTGAACATAAATTTTCATAGTTTATGCTTGTTCAGTTTTACAAACTACTATGAACTACTATGTAAAAAGTCACAAACTCAAAAAGACATACTCCTATTTGCATTTTTGGCAGTAGCTAACAAGACACACCCTTTGTATTTTGTTTTCACGAAAGTTCCATCCAAACAAAGCATAGGACGACAGAAGTTAAAGCCGTGAATATAAGCACCAAATGCAACAAATAATCTCTTGAACTTTCCTGCTGTTGATTCCTTTTCCAAAACAAAATGACTCCCTGGATTGGTTTCTTTCAGCTTTCCAACATACCAATGTAACTGATGATAAGATAAAGCATAGTCCTTATGTATCTCCTTCAATGCAACATCTACGCCGATATGCCCAAAGTAATAATTCAAGTTCACACCATATACCCTTAGAAAATGGTCAATGATTTCACCTGGCTTAATCAAAGGCTTGTCTCTCACCATATTTAAAACAATACTCTTTACAAGTTTACTATTCACTGGGGGATTGTTAACGTCAGCGAATCCAGCTCCACATGTGTGTTTTGCTTCCATTGTCTTTATTTCAAAGAACTTTGGCATCTTATACTTCTTGGATGCGTGAACTCTCCATAGACACCCGGTTTCAGTCTTCAAATAACACTCAATCGTGACTCTATCAGGATAATTCTTCTTAGTAAGAACTCTATAATTATTAACAAGACAATGGCGTAAAAGCACAACACGAAAATTGGCAGCACCACCAGGAGATCTCTGTCCCACACCAGTCAAAATAGGCAAAAAAGCGACATTAACATATTTTTCATCATATGTAGCAGAAGACATAGAAGAACTAGAAGTACAAGAAGAAGCCTGAAGAGAGATTTTGGAACTAGAACCATCGTCACACAAAGCAAAAATGTTGTTATAAAAAATGTATCAGAACTTTTAACCAAATTGAAGCAAACAAGGGATTGAAGCTCCGAGTCAGTATCTATCACAATACGCTTTGAATCCCTTACAAAAGACAGTTCTATAGACAATGGAGTAAGGTCTGGCCACTTTTCAGAAATCGTACGCTTCAAATCAGAAATCATATCGTTAGTCCCGACACGGACGCTCATAATTTGCGTCTCGTACATAATAGCAAAAAGAGCAGTCCCATCCATGTCTGCATTTGCGAAAAACAACAAAATCAAATTAATGAACATATGTAAATGTATTTTTACATAGTCAATATCACCACCGAAACAATATTTTCAGCAATTTAACTTTTAAATTTTCATGGCCAAATTGTGTTATCCAAGCAATTTAACTCATAGATTCATCGCAAAGAAGATGGAAAAGAGGTGAATCTCTTCAGCGTCTAACCTTCTTTCGTCAATTGAGAAACAAAGTAAGTCAAATCGTGTTATACAAGCAGATGAATCGGTGTTTTTCTCAATTGAGAAACAAAAGAGGTCAAATTGTGTTATCCAAACAGATGAATCGGTGTTCTCTGGTTCTTCTTGGTCGAAATTACGATGAATATGTAAAAAGGGTAAAACGGGTAATAAAATAAAATAGGAAATAGAAATCGGATTGGATTTTTGCTGTTATTGGAAAGCAGGGAGTTTATGTAATATGGCCGATAAATAGGGAGGTTATGTGGTATGGGCCAATAGAAAGGGGTCTATACTCATCCGGATCAAAACCAAAGGGCTGAGCCCCATTTCTTGGTGATGAAGATGTAGACAGTGGGAATGTTGACGAGACTTCGAAAGAGAGACAGTCTTTGATATTTATCCTCTCTCTCTCTCTTTTTACTTGTAAATTGGTGAACTGCTAGTTTGTCTACGTCGCTATGAGAAAGGACTTATTTCTAGGGTGTGACAACATTCTAATACTAATAGCTCAATGAAAGGGACGGAGAAATGTAACACCTCGCCTTTTTTCCAACTCTTTTAAGTTATTTTGTAAAATAGGTGTAGACTAGGGGTGGGAATTTGGCCCTAACGACCCTAACCCGGCCCTGACCGACCCGACCCTAAGCCCTATAAAGCCCTCACAACTAAAGCCCTCACAGAGTTTAGGGTCGGCCCGGCCCGGCCCTAATGCCTTCTAGGCGTGGCTAGGGGCTAAGATTCTAAAACATAGGCCGACCCTAATTCAAATTACTTTATTAGCCCGAATTCCAACCAAGCCCTAACCGCCCCTGTTTCACACTTTCACTATAAATACACATACCATAATTGTCCAACTCTTTGTTAAATATTTTCAATTAAAATAACATTGTCCTTTGTAATTTATCACTTACACCCAAGGGTACTTCCAATAACTTGTCTTATATAACAAAAACTTGTCAACTTAATGTACCATGAAGAACAATGAGCACTAGCCTAATAAAAATAAAACTTTATTCCTTTGATCATCAAGTCAAAGTCCATAACTTATTATTCTCAATTTCTTTTCTCACTTATTTCTTATAAATTATATTTTTATTCACATCCAAGCCAAGTCTAAAACTAAAGATTTCCTTCCACACCATTAAAAAAAAAAAATACTGAGCGGACATTTGTAACATAGAAACCAAAAAACAACCTTTGTCAAAAAAATGACATTTGTAATCTCAAACCTTTCTCCATCACTTGTTCAAAAGCCAATATTTTCATTTCCATATACAAAGCTTGAATCACTTTTTAAATTAGAAGAAAGGTAATATTATATTTGTTTGAATCTATTATAGAAATAATTTATGATATTACAAATAGTTTAACAACTTCCATGACCCTTAACCAAAACTATTATGTTTCTTCTTTATATCTATTACTTCTTCCTTTAAAATGATAATATAATTATTTGTCTATGTATTTCAATTTAAAATGTAATTTTAGTGAGGTTTGAGTCTGAGGAAGAACAAATTCGAACTCTCGATGTCTTGATTCATTAGATTGTGGATGTGCATTTTAAATTTTGGACTTATACAAGATTATTACTAGATTGGTTGGACTTTGAGTTTGTAGATTATTGTACATTTTGTAA
The DNA here is from genome assembly GCF_015680905.1 of Coptis chinensis. NCBI lineage: Eukaryota > Viridiplantae > Streptophyta > Magnoliopsida > Ranunculales > Ranunculaceae > Coptis > Coptis chinensis. The sequence goes on from NC_141463.1 coordinate 55,675,124, forward strand.
TATAAATGAGTTTTAAAAACCCGATGTAGTAAAAAAAAAAGAAAATATATAGGCCCAGCCCTAAAGCCTTTAAAGAGGGCTTAGGGTAGGGTAAGGGCTTGAGGTTTAGACTTGTGACCCGGCCCTATACTAACTTTAAGGCCGGGCCGACCCGGCCCTAATATTTGAAAGACTTTAAATGTTTAGGGCCGGGCTAGCCCGACCCGGCCCATTGCCCACCCCTAGTGTAGACTTGGTGAGTGTTCAGTTTCGGTATTGGGCCTTATTCATGACATGTATGGGTCAATGGGTCGGTTTTGGATTGCTAAAGAATATGGGAAGGCTTTAACTGTTGGTGGGTTATTCTTTAGTAGAGGGGGGATCGAAAAAAAAAAAACTCAGTCGTGTTGGAAAAGAGGAGGGGGACGTACAGGAGAGGCTTATATATCACCTTCGAGGGAGTCAACAGAGAGACTAGAAAAGGAAGAGGACGAAATCATTCTTATGCCTTCTTTCCCTCAAATTTTTCTTATAAGCAATTGAGGCTTATTGCCATTTCTATTGGGGTCCCGCTTTTGTGAACTTCTTGTATTTTTAGAAGTTTGTAAGAAAAAGAGTTGGTTTTCTTTTGTTCTTATCGATCATGTGAGGAATTAGAGGAAGCAAGGAGAAAATTACTAAGGGTGAAGTATAGAGGAACATCATCTCTTCTATTTTTCCAACATATTTTAATTGTGGCTTTTATAAATCCTTATTAACCCACCTTCTTAGTTTATTCCCTATTATTTTAGAAAGCTTTATATAGACAATTGAAAGTTTGTTTGCTGTTAATAATAGTTGGAGGTTGAAGGAGGTTAGCATATAATTGTTACTAGGGGATTTTGAGGGACTATTACAATCATTTAGAACAAGCTCTTAGTTACTCTTTGGTGAAATTGACACTATTGGCATCTGAATTAAGGATTATTTTGGGTTGCTGAAGTGTACCTTCAATAAACATGAGTCTGATTTTATTATTTGCTTGAATGATTGAAGTTGAAGTGACTCAAGTGAGTACCGTACCAAAGTTTGATGCTGGACTCTTCTTTCTTGGAGACTTCAACTTATCAAATGTTGGAGGAGACGTTTGAATTGCAAGGAGGATCTGGTAAGTATTATCTCAAATGTTTCATATTGGTGGTTCATTTGCTATAGAATTAAAACTTAGAGAACACTTGTCCTGCTGCCTGTCCTGGAATAGTTTCACTGGACTGAGTTTATGCTCGTTTTTATCGTAGTTAGAGTTGGATTTGGGTTTCAGTGACCTAGGATGAAAAGTTAGGTCTCTATATCTAATTTCTAACGGTTCTAGTGCTGGGAGTTATGGGTTTTGAAAGTTGGACTATTCCAGCTCAATTTCCTACACCTTTTGCATATAGTTATTTTAATCTAATCACCACCATGCACTGGTCTGATCTTTTCTTGCTTTCTTTGTATCTTTGGATGTTCAAGGGTCAAGTCAGTAGTTACTCTAAGGTATCCATAGTCTTGGTTTACAACTTGTAGGCTTAATAGAAGGATGGACACACGTGTCGTAGGCTGACCAGTTCACTAGTACTGGACTGATTTCCAGCTGCGTTTTAGCATAGTTAAAGAGTCAAATTTAAGCTTCAGTGACCTAGGCAGAAAAGTTGGCACGTTGTCCGTATTTTCAAACTAACCAAGTTTCATTGCATTTGAATATGGGAGTCAGAAGTTAGCTTTGTCGAATATAGGTGGCCAACTGAATTTTACTTGTTGGTTTAATTCTTAATGAATTTAAATTGGTATTTATGTGATGTGTTGTAGTATACATTATGCTCTATGGCTTCCTTCTGTTTGTAAGTCAAATGACGATATAGGATTTAGATGACATCTCGTCTTGAAACAGTTAATTTAAAATGTACGTCTAATACTGATTTACTGGTCGTAGTAACTGCAATTGGTGCAAGTTTAGTCGATAAAGTTGGAAGATGATCCCTTCATGTGGTATGTGGTAGTAATAGTGCACTGAAAACCTTTTCTTTGAACTGAGTAGCTCTTATACATGGGTTCATTCTCAATAGGAATGGGAGCAGTTCATTGGGTTGTAATGTCTAAGGGAGCTCTACTGATGAATGGTATGATCATTTGTTTGAATGGTACAAAAAATGTTTGGTTTATATACTTGAATGCAAACACAATTACTTTTAACATGAAGAACTAGAATGATAAAAGTAGAAAGTAGAAACTGAGTTGTCAACTGGTGTTAGTTACATTACCTCTTGGACTCACTAAACGGACACTAAACGTCGATCCTTCTTCCACCAAATGACATGTTCAAAAAATAAATGCATTCGTCGTATAATTGCACTTGAATTATCATTTCTTACTTAGGCTATGTTTTTAGTCACCGGAGTTGTGTTGAATGGTTTGGCAAGGATTGAATGCTACTTTGAAGCAGCATCCGCCTTCTGACTGGGCTACACACTACATCAGGTGGAGGACCAAGTTTATTTCAGAACTGTTTGGCTGCATGGTCAAATATTCTATCTAGGGTTAAGAATTTTTCTTAAATGATGGTGAAATGCCATTTTCATAAGGATCATCCAAGTCTATGAAACTAGCAGATGAAGGTATTAATGTCAAATTCAGAACTAGTAGGTTAAGATGACTTAAGAATTAATTGGATTTTTGATGATGGGTATTTTGGTTTTGCAGTTTTGAATAAAGAATATAACTCTACCTAAGCTGTATGCTAAGATGAAGTACTGTGTTTCGTGTGCGATTCACTCACATGTTGTGAGGGTTCATTCTCGTACTAACAAAAGGAACCGTGAGCCACCAGAGATTCAGACGCAGGTTATAGTTATTAATTTGGGTTTTGTTAGTTTTTTTTTTTATTATTATTGGTTGATTGGTATGCATCTGAAGGTTGTTGGTTTTTACTGTCTTGTTGCATATTATTATTATTATGACGCAGGTTATTATTATTATTGGTTGATTGGTATGTTTGAGAAGCTAGCATGTTGCAGAAGCTATCTTCACCAAGTTAAGATATATACTAATGGAGATGCAACACACTCTTCTGTCTTGGAAGATCGAATTGCAATGCCACACACAGATCACTCTCACGGAATGGTACATTTTTCATGTTTATTTTCTGATTAACTGCCCAATCTATAGGTTGTTTTACATTTTCCCTTTTAATTGCAGGCCAACTTAGCTGATAGAATCAAACAATTAGAGAATGATAAGGAGTCTTTGGTCTTAGAAGAGGTAATCATGTTTTATTTTAATATTAGCTGTGTTTCTTTCAATTTTTTTAAGGTTTCCAGAAGAGATTAGATACGAAGAGAACCAACTTGTGTCGTGTCCTATTAATAAGCATATTGTTTTTCGGCCTCTTGCATTTGACAGAATCTATTGAAGGAAACAATTGCTAAGATGACTAAAAATCAAATGGAAGTACAGGCTCAGGTATGGCTCATTGGCTCCACTGGATAGAGTCTATCTAGAAACATTAAATACTTTTTTGATATAGCATTGTCTAGGCTGTTTGTTGAACTGGACAAAAAAATCGTAGGTTTAAAGGTCAGAAAAGACCATGTTAAACCACCAAGGAATACAACAAAAAGTGGAGCATGAGAAAACTGCCACTGACCTCAATATCAAAAAACTTAAAAACCTTTTTATAATAGAGGATGTTGCTTACAAGCAACTAGGTGTAAAGAAATTACTCCCCCCCCCCAAATGTCAAACTGTAAAACCCCATTTTTGTTGGGCCTTTGGATGAGTTGGGCTTTTGGGCCTAAGGCGGATGGATGGCAAGGAATGAGGGGATAAGGGCAGGGGAAAACAGAAAAAAGGGGGGATACTCTCGGTCTTCTCTCTCGCTCTCTCTCTGGAATTTGGGGGTTTCTCTTCCTTGGTCTCCTTCTCACAATTTTGAGGATACACTCATCCACCTCGTACAATACAAGCTAGGGTTTTTAGTGGGGTGTTGTATTGGAAGCGAGTTCTAAGAAATTTCATGAAATTGGAGTAATTAAGCACCATGGGAGTTAAGCTAAGTAATCTCTACCATAAATCCCTTAAGTTTAATTAGAAGTTGAAATTTCTGAGTAGAAATATATGTAACGACTATTGTTTGTCGCATGCTTGTTAGATAAACATTTTTTGTTATTCTATTCATAGTTATCATTATCGATATGGTGTGACATGTTTGAAATGCATGTAGCTAACTACTAAAATCAATTTGATTGGTACGACGAATTGCTTGAGTCGAGTGGTGGTTGTATAAGGGATGAGTTGTTTAATCATCCCATAGTTTGGTTTTTCACGTTCTAATGGTATGTGCAGGAGATTATAGTTTGATATTTATGGCTTTTATAGCTAAGGTTTTAGTTTGTGTATGACTATTGTTAAATTTTTATTCTTGGCATTGAATACGCATGGGACCTAGTATTCTAATGTTGAACTGTTGAGTTCTAAGGAAAAACTACGTATGGCTTGATCCCTGAAAGGGTACGTAGGCAGCCACCTGACACAGCCGCTTCCATAGATACCCACCCTGTAGAGTTTTTTGTTTTTAATGATGGATCGTTGTTTTATTTCGTAACTATATATGTTAGAGCGTGCTTAGTGTGATATGTTTAATATCGAATCCTTACATATTTTTCCTTAGAACTAAAATTAAGTGATTCAAGTTTAATGTTTTACGTATGTCATTTGGTTACAAATAGACAGATACGGGAATGACACTGAGAGTAAGTTTTACTATAACTAAAATATTTATTGCTATAAATGTCATAATTTCTAGTCATGTATTAGGGTTTTTGGGATGTTTGTATATTTATAGTTTTCTTCTTGTTCGAGGATTGGTTAGTTGACTTAACTGGCATTGGTCGAGATAGTTAAGTAACTGGTTTTACGAATTAGTATATCGTTTAGTAATTGAATTTACGACTGAGTTATGAGGTTTTATATTTGGTTTGGATGTATTTTTATTAAATTTTCAGGTTATGACAGGTTTTATATTTATGAAATGTCGAAAATACAGAAGAGATTTTGTCGAAATTTTACTATAAAAGTCACGTATCTTAGGTATATAATTGCATGAGATTTGGGGCGTTACACAAACCTAGGACCTCCGGATACAACCACGAGAGCCTTAACTAGATGAGCTATTGGACACTTACAATACACACATGGTTCGGTGGATATCATCTTAAAAGTCCTAAGATCACAGTCTCACTATTAATTAAATAGAAATCTTGCTTTGGTATGTGGATATGCATAACCTGAGTTTTTGTGTGGGGTTCAAAACTTCGATGATCTTTCCATATCTTACAGTTACATGTTTTGCTACCTATTAGTGGAAAGGTTAGGTACTATTTTGCAATTTCATTTAAGGAACCTCTATAGTTTATATGTTAAGTTTTTGTATGTTAGGAAAGGTTGGTTCCCTTGGAAGTTATTAAATTTTGAATGGCATATAAACTATTTTATTTCATTACGAACGTAATTTAGATTTTATCGAGTTGTTTCTAGCTTAAACCCTTTTGACCTATTACGCATATTTTATAGTTTCTTAACGTCTTGGTTTTATGAATCTAACTTACACAAATTTTACTTACTACTGTGTATCGATTCTATCTATTTTCTTAATTTCTTTTTGGTGTCATTGGTCTGGTTGCAGGTGTCGATAACTTTTATGATTGCTAGAGGAAGGACAATATGAGAGATCAAAAAGTTTCGTTTTAGAGCTATTAGAACTTATTCTATCTATGTATCAAAAGACTTAATGAGTTTTTGATTGTTATTATATTTTTGGTTATTGTCTCATTGTTGAATAAAATGTAATCAAAGTTAAGACTTGCGATTTATGAATGAATTATGGAGTATATATGTTTGGTTTAAGTGTTTTCGTTCTCGTTATTGTACCTAAGTGTATGTTTAAGTTTTTAGTGGGATGGATAGGCTGTGTATAATATGTGGGATATATGTATGTTAGAAGGTGACAGGAACGATTGGGGCCAGAATATTTAAATATTTTTTTCAGATGTTTCCAAATTTAGCAACGGTTGTGTATCCGTTACTAATGGAAGCATATATAACGGTTACGTATTCATTAGAAATGAAAATTGCTAAACTTTCATTTGTTGGAAATGAATTAAGAACAAAATTAATAACTGTTACTAATAATTTACTAATGGTTGATAAGTGTGGTTGAAATTAATTTCAGTAACATTTGCTAACCGTTGGTAAATTTGCTAACTCTTTATAACCGTTACTAATATCCGTTACTAATATTTGTCACGTTTTTGTGTCGATGGAAAGTAATCATTATTAATATTTTTTGTAACGGATATACATCCGTTACAAATAAGTTGTTATGATATAGTGATTCCGAACTTGAACATGTTTTCTTGTTGTTCAAGTCAATAAAGAAAACTTATTGATTTGGGAAACATAAACTTCTAGAAAAGTCTGGATAAGACTTTACAAGAGATTGTTTCGTAGTTAAACACTAATTACTTAATTCACAAACAATTATGGAAACCTAATCTATTCTTATAAAGGTTTTTTAGACTTTGGTCCTACACATAGTTGATTTATTATATTTTGCTCCAGAAAAGCTTGAATATTAGACTTTAGTCCTAGTTTTGTTTGTTGACTGACAGTCAACTCAATCGTATGTAAGCCAACTATGCGTAGGACCAAAGTCTAAAAAACTCTTCTTATAAATAGGATAGGTGAACTACGTTTTGAGTTTGATTTCTCTTCACAAGATACGTAAGTAGCTATTAAATAACGTGGTTCAACTCATCATCTTCTAGATATATCTTCTTCTTAATGATTCAATACTTCTCATTGTTCTTTGATCATTAACAAAATATTTGTGTTCCTAGATTAGGAAAAATCATCACACATGAATCATCTGTGCGTATTGCCAATAGCCTAACCTTTTCAGGGTTTTTTATCTATTCAATTATTATTCCAGCTAATAGAAAAACTACTTTTTTTATTATGTAGTAATTGGTATTTATGATTGAAATCCTCAACATTCTTTCTCACTGGTAGTTGTTTTAAATTAATTGAAATAGATTTTATGATGTTAGTGGTTGGTTACTTTTCCAATTTTGATAGTAGATCATGACTCCAAACAGCTGTATCACTCTGACCTCTTAAAACTATAGGGCAGAGTCCAAAAAATGATGGAGGCAAATGGAAAATTGTGTTGTTTGACATTGTATAACTAAGCCTGAAAACATGTGATAAATGCTCAAAAAGTGCATTTTAACCCTCAATTATACCTCTTGTTTAGCCATCTTAGTAGACTAATAATGCTTATAAATTATGTTTTATGATTCTACAGGTGAAAAAGAGAGTTTTGTAGAATATTAGAAAAAAAAAAAGGGGGTAAAACGGAGCATTAAGGATCACATGCGAAGCCCGTGGACAATCATGGAGAAGGCCAACATATTGAAGCTATGAAATATGCGACTTGGACCTATTTTAAAGCCTATTTGGAAGCCCAAGGCGAAAGGATTCGTTGCTTGGACCAAAGCCCACAAAAGAGGAAAGAAGGATGGAGCAAAAGAGAAAAATAGACTCTCGCGTCTGGGACACAAGGATCGTGCATCCAGATGCGACTCTCGCATCTGAGACGCAAGGATCGTGCATCTAGACGCATGAACCAACACTGTAGCCACTTCTTTCACAATTTTGGAAATGAAGTTGGACTCTCAAAGAAGTTGATTTGTATTAGGAAACAAACCACGATTTGGGATGCTTCTAGAACTCATTATAACCCTATAAATAGAGGACCTAAGTGCCTCATGAAACTGGCCAATTCACTTACATTCTTGTCTCCAAAACTTGAGGCAGAGAGAGATTAATAATAAAAGATTCGGTTTTAACTAGTCGAGTCTTAATAAATTAGTCTTTCTAGTTTTATGATCTTCGACTCTTCTTCTTCTCATTCTTCGTGTTATTCCTTCTTTATGGAAGGCTCTTCTTCTTCAAGGGAGAAGATGTTGATTATTCTGGTTCATGGTTTTCTCCAATCAGGTTAGTTCTTTATGTTTTTAGTTATTAGTTCCATTACCTAGACTAGGAGATGGAAGTATAGATTAAGGTTTTTATTTATTGCAATTGAATATCATGATAGTTTAGGGTTTTATTTAGTGCAATTGAATATTTTCTAGTGACATGATTTTTTTTATTGCAGTTGAATATAATGCTAGAATAGGGTTTTATTTTCTTGTAATTGAATATTATACTATTATTCTCTACTTTTCTTCTAGTTGTGTAGTGTTTTAGAGTAAGAGAAGTATTCATTGTGTTTGCCTTAGATGTTGATTCATTGAATAGCTGCCCAAACTTACATAAAAGGAAAAAAAATATTAATATCATAAACATAGGAACAACCTTAAGTAGAGTTATTCGTTAACGATATTTCGTCCAAGAGGGTATTGGCACTCGCTCAATTGCCTAATTGTAGTCTACTTGTGAGAACAACCATGAAGCAAAAGGTCACAGATCAAAGGTATCGGTGGATTCTAATCTCTTGAGTTCCCTCTCTTATAAATTCTCAATAGTTTATTTAGTTTAGTTTAGATTAGCATTAGAATCTATAATATCTATAATCATAGTTTTTAATCCCTCAAACCCCCTTTCCAGTCCTGTCCTTCACATAACATACACTTAAAAGTGGAATGATATCCTACTTATCCTTTACTCATTGAGGGATAATTAGGTTTTGATACGCTTATGTTTTGTTCAACTACCATCATCAATATACCATCTCTTACACACAAAAGGAGCGCGTGTCAACATGCAATTTTATGAATAAAACATTTGAAAAATCTATATTCTTATACCACATTGCCAATTAAGCTAACACATACTAAATAGCTTACTAAGCCAAGAGCTAAACTACACTAAATAATCTCGGCTACTGAATAGGGATTTATTTAGAACAACTAAATATAGGTGTTGGTCTGCATTCAGAATCTTTTTTACATATGGAGTTGTTTTGAGCCTTCATGCTCATGTCAGGCTGTGGTTAGTTTGATACCATCCTACTTCACATCAGTTTGAACTTTGAAGCACAAGTACACCACAAACAAGTCAATGACAGTGTTTGTATAACCCTTGAGCTTTAGGTTCTTATTGATAGGAATATATACCTTGGATTATAGGATTATAGGACTTTGCTATTGACTTTTATAAAGGGACATAGCATCTATTCAAGTTTTGCTGGCGTAAGGCATATTTACTATTTGGTTTTAAGTTTAGGCAATTTGTTCGGAAGGATAAAATGTATAAGCTTTCGGCTCTTATTGATAGCAATATATACCATGAATTATAGGAGTTTGTTATTGACTTTCTTATCAGTGTTTTACTATCTGCCATTTTGGTATCAATGTTTAATTATCAGCCATAGAGAAGGCACTACCTACTGGTGCAAGTGCGTTTGATGTTTCTTTTGTCAACGCACCACCTACATCTACCAGTGAACCTACTGCGTTTGTTTAGGTATTTTAAAATTTTTTTTTCACAGTTTGATTACACTTCATTCTTACATGATCTGTAAAAGCCTTTTAATGAAGTTAAAACACAAATGATTGTATTTTCTTTTGATAACTTTTTTTATAATATATTTGATGGTGTGCGTGCAACTAAAAAAATTGTAACAAAGAAAAGTTCTTTTGTCAATTTGATAATGTTACCATTCTCATTTTAATTTTTTATGTGGCATAAGGCACCACCCATTGTTGCAAGTGCATTTGATGTTTCCGTTGTCAACGCATCACCTACATCTACCAGTGAAGCTACTGCGCCTGTTCAGGTATTTGAAGTTTTTATAATATCTTTGACATTATGGGTGCAA